>NC_083328.1:75171669-77589169 GCF_963455315.2 Globicephala melas
GATGAGGCAGCTACCTGCATGACGCCCATTCCAGTGAGGGAAAGAGGAATAACTAACCCAATAAATCAGCTTGTTAGATATTAATAATTGCCAGGAACAAAACACAGGCAGTGAGGACAGAGAGACGGCGTGGCTACTTCAGATGGGGCCCAGCCTCTCTCAGGAGGATACGCGTGACCTGCATTCCGAGTGATGGGAGTCAGCCCCACAGAGCCGAGAGGGAAGACATCCTAGGTGTGGGAAGTGGCCTGTGGGGGATGGGGACAGAGCTGAGAGCCCTGGGAGGTGACGGGGACTTGGGCCAGGAAGATGGTGGTAGACATGAGAACTGGCTCTTGGAAGCAAGAGGTTTCTCAAGTATCAACTTAGTGCACTGGCCCACTTAGTTGGCACATGGTCTGCACTTTTCAAAGCCCTGCTGGGGGCAGTACACATCAGAACACAGAACACACACCAACGTCACCCAGGCAGCTCTGGGTGGTGTCAGGAAGCCACTCTGCTGGCCAGGTGCCTATCTTCAACCCTACTCATCCATGGGACGCTGGAGTGGACAGGCCTCGAGGAGGGACTGAAAACGTCCCCAACTGACCACAGGGAAGGGTTTCTGATCTGAGCTACTGTACCACAGGGTCCTCGGTGGCCGGTGAAGGTGGCCACCCATCGGCTGACCCTGCCAAGCCACACAGAGCCATCTGTGTATGCTTCAAATGACCGTCTGGGCAGCGAGAACTCCTTTATGGAAGGCACCTTTACAGATCAGGAGGGAAAAGTAACAAAGATGAGAGGGAAAAAAGGACTTTTCAACTCAAGAAAAGACAGCCTCACACATAAGAAAATGCACATGAAACTGAAATAGCATGTTCAGCTCAAAGATGGGCTGGTGAAGAAGTATGAGCATAGAGAAAGGGAGAAGTAACCTGTCCTGCATTGTTGGTGGGAGGAGGCAACTTGAAAATGACAAAATTAAAAATGCCCACGTCCTTGGATGGAGAAGTCCACTTCTGCGACTTTGCTCCACTGATGTAGGCGCACATGTGCCCTGAGGCTGGTGAGCAGCAGCAAAACGTCAGAGGCGACCTCAGCGTCACCAGTAAGGCCCTGGTCACTGGGGCTGGCACACTGTGTACTGGGTGCTCAGCAGCTGTTTCAGAACTACAGGGCGGTTCCCTAGATGCTGCTCTGCAGGGGCCTTGAGAGGTTCTGTTAGAGAAAAAGGTCTGGAGCAAGAGCAAAGTGGAGGCCACATTCCCAGTTACATTAACAACAACAACAAAATACAGTGGGTGAGGAGAGGGGGAGGGGGGCACGGCTTGCACATGCGTGCTTGATGTCAGAGGGACCCAGATACCCAGGGCTTCACCTTGAGAGGATGGGTCAGAAGCGGCGGGAACTTCATCTTCCATTCTATTCCCTTGTGTTGTTTGAAGTACAGTCTAGGTTCATGTAGTCTCTCTTTAGTAAAAATTAAAATGGGGTCTCCAGCTCAGATTTCTCCTCATAGTGTAAGGGGCAGGTTAATTTTTTTAGCAGGGGATGGGATGTGGTCTCTGTCCTTCACTGCCTGGGTGGCTGCCACCCCTGTCCTTATCACAACTGACAAGACATCCTACTTCTCGCCAAACCTAAAATGGACACTTTTACGCCTTAACGTTTCTGGAACTGGGACGTTCCTTACGATCAGTAGCGTCTTGCCCTTGTGATTGGCAGCATTTTTTTTCTTGGTAGTACATAAAATAATGGTGCATCTCACAGCGGACGGCATCTCAGACTCAATGAAATGTGGGTCTGTTTCCCGGGGATCCGGCGGCAGCCCAGTGTTACTTGGCACCTTCCACCTGGGCCACAGGTAGTGCTGCCCACGCTCTGGGGACCCACTGCACGTCCCTGGGCAAAGCTTCCAGGACTGCAGGCCTCCCAGAGGTCAAAGGCCACCAAGATGACAACCCTGGGAGGACAAGATACAGCTGGTGATGGAGCCTTATGTTTGGAGGCCTCAGCTGTGACCTGCAAGCTGCGATGTACTGTTCTACATGGGAATGGAAAAAGTGTATCAGTTTGACACACTAATGTTGGGAGACTTCACATAAAAATCTGTATCAGAAAGATTACACCTAAAATTAATATATTAATAATACTGTAAGTCAACTATACTCCAATTAAAAAAAAAAAAGATCCGGCATTCACTCAGCCCACATCCCCAGCACCGAGGAGCACCTTCATCAGACATGTGCCGGAACCCCAAAGATATGGACAGTGCCTTCCTGTTCACGGTGCCAGGCAGCAGCAGCGAGGCTGGCACTAAGTGCAAAGACGTCCCCTCTTCCAAGGCCACCTGCAGCCAACGTGCCAACAGCTCTAAAACACAGCAGCCAACTTTATGTAATCGCCATGAGAAAGCCTTTGAGGTACGCCCAGGTGTCACCCCTATAGCTCAGAGCCATGTGCTGCCCACAGAGCCCACCCCAGTATCTCATTTCTCACGTGGAAAGAAGAGATGCTTTCACATGCTGCCCTTCCTTAGAATGTTCTCCTCTGCTGAAGTCCTTGACACCATGTCCCAAGTCCTTCACGGGGTTCTGTGGATCAGGCAAAGGCAAGGAAAGGGAACGTGACTGAGTGTCCACTTGCCATGGGGGGGAAGGGCAAGAGGACAGGCAGGGACTGGCTGGTAGCCAGACAGAGGAGCAGACACTCCGCAGGGCCCATGCCGTTGACTCAACACAATCCACGTTGCTACATCACAACCGGAGGCAGCGGTGGCACCTCCACTCGAAGGGCCTAAGAACTTTCTCAGCAGAGAAGCAGCTCAAGGGCACTGCCCTCACCACAAGGTCGTGGTCAGAGGTCACGTGGCAGTGGAGACCCCTTGCTGGTTTGCTGTAGGTCAATCAGAAGGGGTGTGCTTCCCCCCAGCATTGTCAGGTCACTGTGAAGACCTCTCCGCTCCGTGCAGTTCTGCACAGTGAAAAGGAACAGTGGAAGTATTTTCTCTCAAGAGCAAAGACCTGGCAGGAGCTGGGGATCGGAGGCCACCTGGCGAAAGAAGTGCTCTCTCTGCACCTCAGACGAGCGCTTCTTCTCTGTCCTAAGTTTAGGCTATAAACTTAAGACCACCTGTGAACGCACCAGCAAAGATAAGGAGCAAATCACACGACATATGTGTGGGACATAACCACACACCAAAGGTTCAAACGGTTGTCACAGAAGGTTCTGGTTGAGTTCCTGAAGCTCTAGGCCCAGTTCCCTGTAGCCCGCTAAGAGGGTAACAGGTGCAGAGTCTCGGATTTCAGATGGGACTTGTTTCCTCTCTGGAAGTCACTGCACAGAAGAGTTGCCGCCCTGACTCTGCTTTGGGGCTTTCCAGTAGAACTTTGAAATAATTCTAGAATCTCCCGTCTTCTTTCTCCCTTGAGAGAACTGACTGAGGGTGAAGAGCCCACAAATGTCTCCGGCCCGATCCCCTTTCAGGGGAGCCTGAAAGGCAGCGACTCGCTCCAGAGGACAGATTCGTAAGGACCATGTGGCAGAAATTCTGGCAGCACCTTCTGGAGGGTGGCGTGTTAGGAACAACCCGATGCCCTCCATGAAGTCAGGTCCGGCCCCAACGGCCACAAGGGATGACCCGGCTCCTGGCACAGGACACCAAGGTGGTGCCTACTGGTGGCTGGGACCACAGCAGAAGTGCAAATCCTAAGTAAAAACAGCTGCGACATGTTCCCACTCCTCACACAGGAGAGGGTAGACAGACTGTCAATCAGATCAAAACTCTTGTTTCAAACACTAGAAACACATGGGAAAATTCTATTTTCTTTTCCAACCAGAAGACAACTACCTCCAGCCAATAAGTAGGTACTAGTGGAGACTTAGCAGCTAGGGTCCCACAAAGCTACTTATAATTTTTTAAAAATTAATTAATTAATTTACTTATTTTTGGCTGTGTTGGGTCTTCATTTCCATGCAAGGGCTTTCTCTAGTTGCGGCGAGTGGGGGTCACTCTTCATCGCGGTGCGCAGGCCTCTCACTGTCGCGGCCTCTCTTGTTGCGGAGCACAAACTCCAGACGTGCAGGCTCAGTAGTTGTGGCTCACGGGCCTAGTTGCTCCGCGGCATGTGGGATCTTCCCAGACCAGGGCTCGAACCCGTGTCCCCTGCATTGGCAGGGAGATTCTCAACCACTGCGCCACCAGGGAAGCCCCCAACAAAGCTAATTAAATCAAAGGAAAGAGGGGAAACCATAACCCTTTTTTTCACTCAATCTTTTATGGCAGGGGTTGGCAAACTATGGTCTATGGGCCAAATCTGGCCCACTGCCTGGTTTCGTACGGCCCCTCAAATGAAGAAAGATTTTTATAGATGAACATTTGCAATAGATTTGGTAATAAGGAATACTTTGAATCCCAATTAAATGTTATCCCCTAAAAAAAGCATTTCATTCTTCTTAGTATACTTGTAACATTATAAAAACTGTCCTCAATTATGATGTTTTGAATTTCATCCAAAAAATTGTGGAAATTTGTTTTCTCTCTTGTTACATAAATACTCACGTAATTTCTTTGATTTTGCCTCTTGGACAATAAAGCCTAACTATTTGGGAATTCCCTGGCGGTCCAGTGGTTAGGACTCCGCGCTCTCACTGTCGAGGGCCTGGGTTCAATCCCTGGTCGGGGAACTAAGATCCCACAAGCCGTGCGGCACGGCCAAAGAAAGAAATAAAGATAAAAAGCCTAAATATTTACTGACTTGGGCCCATCATAGGAAACGTTTGCCGACCCCTGCTTTAGGAGGTCAAATTGAATCCCAAAGACATTAAATTCTATTACTGAATAAATTATATGCCAAGAGGAAGAAGAGCACAGCTTCTTAAATATTAACGCACACTTTTTATTATATTAAAATCAGGCAATGGTCTGACAATAAAAAGTCTAGCTATGGAATACTGTTATGTTAAACTTTACTTACAGGATGTTAAATCCTTAGAGCTAAGGTTTTCCCCAGAAAAAGATGAATGGAAACATCAATTGCTTTTCAGACTTGATAGCTGCTGCTTCAAAAGGTGGCTTTACACAAACACTAAGTTAAAAAAAAAAAAAAAAACCTTAGAACACAATGAATTGCTTTTATTTCGGTATGCGTCCAACATCTCAGCATTTAGTGGTCCTGAACAGAAAAGTGGAAAAACGCAGCCATTGGCCAGGAATTCCGGGGATCTGCCGTGCACACCGAGTTCTTTCTTATCCCTGCTGAGGACCGAGAGAAGCAGCAGCACCGAAACCAAAGTGTGCACTGAGTTCATGGTTCTTTTTGTTCCAGTTGTCAGATTCCAAACTAGACTCAAATGGATTGCAAGGATGACCAAATGAGAGCCCTGTTTAAAACTTCTTCAATTTTTAAAAGCTAAAGCAATTACAGGAAAAGAAAATTCATTCAGAGGGATCGTGTGTGCTTACAAGTGTCTTCTGTGGCCTTTCTCCAAGTTTAACCACCAAGGACTTTGAGAGCTGGCAGGTCTGTGACCCTGGTGACTGTTCTGTTCACCTTATCAAAACCTGAGCTAAGTAAACGTATCAGCTGATGATGACAGCAGAGGGTGGCAGGGCTGAGAACCCAATATTCATTCCCCAGGCTGGTGGAGAGTAAGTAAGTGTGGTTCCAAAACTAAATGAGGGAGGTCAGATATGCTTTCCAACCTTACCTGATGGCTTCTGGCCAAAGCAAGGAAGTGTCATGGAAAGTGTTGGGTGGTGATGGTGCAAAAAGGGACTTGAGGAGGAGGAAGGACAAAGCAGCACCCCTCGATTAAGGTGGAGGGAGAAGATATGGGGAAAGCCCTGAATTCCTCACCAAAGGCCAATTTCAGAGGGGAGCCGAGGGGGTTACAATCTATGCTTCGGCCAAGGGTGGTAATGGAGAGTGGGAAGAGGATGGTGGCTTGGAAGGGGGTCAGCATTTAAGACTTAAAGAAAGAAACCAGGGGTGCAGACGAAGCATCCCCCACACCCAGCAGGAGTCCCACAGGCTGTGACCTGAAACCCTTACATCTACTCTAAGAAGCCACCCCAAGCTGGAGGGCTGTTGCAGGGAGGGAGGAGGCAGGGGGAGGGGAAGGGGAGAAGGCAGAGACCCCAGGCCATGTAATCAGCAGCAAGGTGATTGCGTGGTGTGTCTTTTCACAGTTGAGTTAGATGTGCCCCACCGGTTATGATGGGAATCAATTTAAATATACTTTCTTGATCCCAGAAGTTCAACTATGTGGACAGTGGTTACACTTGACAGGATGATTTGTTATAGCACAACTTATATATTTCAAATGGACAAAAAATTAGTATCATTTACAGTATCTTAAGATAAACTGCCTTTGAATGGGAGCTTCCTTTCCAGTACTTTGAGGTCTACAAGACGTATCTAGAAAATTTACTACTGTGGAAAATGAAGACTGCTTAAATCGAATGGGGGGTAGGGGAGGGCCTGTGGTTTTTCTTTTTGATTAATTGCTGTAACACTGTCCTTCAGGAGGCTGAGGGAGTTTCATATTTTCTTTAGACATCATTAGGCGCCGAAGCTCTTGCAGGACAACTTTGATGCTATATGAATTCTGCCATTTTGCTAGCACTGATATGGCTCTTGGGTCCACCTACAGAAAGGCAAACAAAGAACAAAGTACTGTCAGGCTCTCAAACAAAAGAAAAGTTGTATGCTGGAGCTAAGCTACAGCAGAAACGTGAGTAAAATGCATTTTTCAAGTTGAACATGCTGGTCACACAGTGGTATCTGACATGCAGAATACCCACAGGATTCCCTCTCTCCAGTTAGTCTGTTTTTCCCTTTTTGTGTCCCAAACCCTCACTGTGTGGGAGAAGGAAATTATGAATAAGTAAAGCCACCTTTAGAGAAATGGCACTCACACTTGGTGAGACTCAACCCAACTGGCTCTGAAACAACGACCTGAGCTGCCCCTGGGCTGGCTGCTGCTACCGCTCAGGGCCTGTCCTCTCTCAACGTTACGCCCGGGTCGTGGACGATGAAGAGGTACAGGGCAGTAGGGAGAGCACAAGCAACGGGTGGCGAGGACCCAGGCTCTGATGACAAGGGCCTTCCTCAGAGTCATACCCTCTCAAGTTAGTGTAGCATTCCCCAAGAAATTTCCCAGAGTGTGAGTTGAGTCCTGGGTTCAGGACTTCAGGTGGAACTCAAAGACAACACTAAACACTGAACACAGTAACAAGGCTCATCTCTTTTCAATTTTCTTACAAGTCTTCTGAATACCTCAAAACAGAAGGCTTACTAGCTCATGCAATGCTAATATGCAGCACCCTTTAATACTTGCTGATCTCCCCTCTGAACAAGAGAGCAGGCCTCAGAGGCTCAAAAACCTTTGGCAAGCAACATACGGAGGAAGAATTTACCAACTTTGCTTTGTTTTTGTAATATTTATCATTGCTGTTACTGCCTTCTTATGACAAATGAGACTGGTTTCCATTTATGGCAATGCAAATGGTGGTAAAAATAAGTTAAAAAAGCAAGACCATTAGAGGAAAAAAATAGTATGTCGTCCCCAAATAAGGCTAATGAGGTAAAAGTGTGACCTTGGGCAAGATCTTTCACCTCGGTTTCCTCACCTCTCTACCTCTTGGGTGTATATCAGGAGGACTGAATGAGCTCTTATCTCAAAGTGACCGGCATAGTGCTGAGAAATACAGGCCAGAGTAAATGCCACGTAAGTTGTAGTTAAACACAATTGGGAAACAGGCCCTCACCCCAAATCTGCACATGTTCATACTGCAATATATTTTATCATCAAATAACCAATTAACATATGGACTCCGGCCCAAAGTGCCCCTGATAATATTAAAGTACAAAGCATTTTTCAGAGAACCCCAGAGAACAAGTAGGGGCAGGAAAAACAACTTACCACTCCATTAGAACTATTAACTCCATTCATATTAATTTTTGTTACAAATCTTACAAAGGGGGGTGCTTCTGGGTATTTAGGTCCACATTCTATTTTAAGGCTGTATATTCGGTTTTCATAAATTGTCTGGAAAAAAAAAGGGTACAGCCATGTCAGGCAATTACAAAGAATTCAAAAAGGTAGAACTTCTGAAACCTCATTTATTCCTGACTGCAGAACTGGTGCATCTGCTTCCATTACACAAAGTCTACTTGTTATTTGATAAGTTAGCAGTAATTAGTCCTTACACTGGTGTATATGAATCCTGGCCTGGGGGGGAATATAAAGAAGGTGGAACATTTAAGCTAGTTATCACTGAAGTTTCATGCTAGTATTATTAAGCCCAATCAGATGGACTTGTTTTTATGTGAATTTTTCTACGCTCTGGGAAATGGTGTGTAAGAGGCATTCTTCATTCTGGGAAGGCACACCAGATGTCTACTCATGCGGGGATCATCAGCCAGTGCATTAAATACCACCATGTACAAAGCACAGAACAGGTAACTCTTGAGAGAACTTCAAAACGAAGCACAAGTTGGGGGTGGGGGAGAGACAGGAGAGTCACTTCCCACTTCGTCACCACTTTGGGGCTGTGCTCTGTGAAAGGGATCTCAGCTGTAGGTGCGATCATCTCTCCCTGCTGTTTTTACGATAACCTGAGAGATTACTGGCATTTAGTATGTGAGGTGGGGAGCCAAGGATGCCAGACCTGCACCGGAAAAAAACAGTCCTTCTCCAAATGCCAACTGTGCCTCTGTTGAGAAACACTGGAAAGGTCCGATCCCCTAAAGCCAATGAACTTTTCTCTTTAACTTCCACCCAGTGAACAGCAGAACGTGCTGATTTTCCCAGGCTGTTCCTTCTGCCTAGAGTGCCGTGCCCCCACCTGAACTACTTCACAACCTTCAAGACCCAGTTCAAACATCATATGAAACAGAAGGCTACTTCACAAGTTTTCTGTCTTATATGAAGTTGCATTATCATCATTTGCATGTCTGAAGACCACAACAGGGGGTGACAGCTCCCCAACAGACTGGCCCCCTTGAGGGCAAGGACCACCCTTCTCTGGGTTCCCCTCTCAGGCACCAGTGCCCCTTCCTCACTGCATGCTGCATGAGAAGTTGCTCCTCTGTAAACAGTGACATCTAGCGGTCTTTGGGGGGAATAAATTAAAGAAGATGTGATTTAAATGCTTGAAAACATTATGTCTAAATAGTGGCCCGTCCCTAATTTAAAAACTGGGACATATATTAATATTTTAAAATTCAGAAGGCAGTCTTAATATACGCATAGAAACTTTTCACATCCACTTAACAGGGACCCCAGCCTATAACAAAATCAAAAATCAATTCTGGATTTCCACCCACCCTCAAGATGCCCCCCTCTCTTCTTCCCTCATAAGTAGCAGCACCATCCAGCAGTTAAAGCAAAAACCTAGCAGCCAGCCACGACTTCCCTCTTCCTCACCCCTTACCTCTCAATCGTCAAAAGGTCTCAGCTTCTACCTCCAGAAGAGATCCCACACCCACCCACTTTCCTCCACCACCGCACCTCATCTGAATCACCCCAAGTCTCTGCCTTCTCCCTCGCTCCCCTAGCATCTGCTCCCCACACAGCAGCCTGACTGACCTTTCAAAACCAGAAACCGTTCCTGTGGCTTAACCCCTCCAATGGTTTCCTGGTGACCTAAGAAAGGAAGCCCCAGTTCCTGGATCGGACCCTGTGCACCCCTGCCTTTCTCTCCGTTTATTCTTCTCCCTCCTCATCCAGCCCCAGGTCCTCTCTCCTCGGGGCCCTAATACCAGCTGCCCCACCGCACACTGCAGCTCACTCCTCTCAGCGTCCTCCTGAGCCCTCGTCTGAAGACTGACTCCTAGTCCTGTGTCTGACACCCCTCACTAAACTCATAACAAGGAGGGCAGGGGCCTCAACTGAACTGATATTCAGCTGTTTGTTGAATGAATGAATGTTGCTCTTTACGCTTTTATAAAAGGAACACCTTGTTGCAATTAAGGAGTTTCCTCAGAGAAACAAAAACTCACTCAGTAAACATAACAAGCAGGAAGCGGAGTGGCACGGTTTCTGTACAGATTTATGGAAAATATGGTAAAAGGTCCAGCCTCAGCGCCTAACACAGTCTCACACTCAATAAATATCTGTTGACTGCATGGATCCCAAATTCATCTCTGGGTGTGTCCTGCATTCCTGCTCACTGGCTTTGTCACACAATTCAAAGACAATTTCTTACATAAAAAACTCCCTGGGGGCTCACAGTAATTACCAAAATCACAAAGTCTGTTAAAATATTTGACACTACATTTTGGAGGCTCTGATGCGCCGATTTATTCACCTGCCAGCATGGTTTTTGGCTTATCAGTGTTGATAAGAGGTCACTGATCACTCTATTAACAACAGCATCAAAACGGTTAAGAAGGTAAGCAGTTTAGTAATAGGACTCTGATCATTACATAGATTAAATCTTAACGTTACTCTTGACACTATGAAAGTCTAATATAAGAACATGCATGCTATGACTAACTTAGAACAAGAGGAATATTGAATTTCTCACCACTTATGTTCAACTGGCAATTTCATTGGAACACAGTGAAAAGTGCCTCAAGCCAAGTGAGCAGAGACACTGAAGGGTCACTAAACAGCCCAAAGCAAAACCGTTATAGAAAATGAGGTTCTGGTTTTCTTCTCTTTTGTTTACGAGGGCTCCAAGGACCTGCTAAAAAGGTTTCATTGAAGAAAGGAAATGTGCCTGAAGGAGAATTGCTAGAACATTCTGTCTCCGTGAGGAACACTGCTCTCTTTAAGATTCAATATTTGATCATGGAACAACTTTGCTGTCATGGCTTGAGCTTCATGGGGCAACTTGGCAGTGCCTATCAACATGTTGAAACAGGAGTGCTCAGACCAGCAAGACCATTTCTAGGAATTTCCTACAGACGGACTCGTACAAAAAGGTGAAGCACTGTTTAGTTATTTTTGATACTGCAGACAATCTAAATGTCCACCTGCAAGAGACTGACTAAACAAATAAGGCATACTCCTGTAACTGCATACTCTGTAGCCTTTTCAAAGGCTGAGGCCCAGACACACACACACACACACACACACACACACACGCATGCACGCACGCACGCACACACCCCTGCAAAGGATGCCAAGACATAGCTCTTGGTATAGCCAGCAAGTTGCAGATTATGTACAACCTATAGAAGCAGACAGACACCTCCCACCAACTCTGGATATATTTATGTGTACATAGGCTGTTTCATCCATTGATCACTACATGCCCAGAGCCTAGAGATCACAACCTTTTCTTGGGCCTAAAATATATATGTGAGATAATCCTAGCCTGATCATGAGGAAAACATCAGACCAATTCAAACAGGGAGACAGTCTACAAAATATTTGACCAGTACTCCTCCAGACTGTCAAGGACAACAAAACCAAGAAAACCCTGAAACTGTTACAGGCACAAGGAGCCTAGGACATGACAACAAAACATAATGTGGTATATTGGATAGGATTCTAGAACAGAAAACAGACATAAGGTAAAAGCTAAGGACACCTGAATAAATTATGGACTTCAGTTAATAATGCATCAATATTGGTTCATTGGTTGTAACAAATGTACTGTACTAATATGTTAACAATAAGGGAAACTGGGGTAGGGTGGTGTATACCAGAACTTTCTTTCTATGCCACCTTTGCAACTTTTCTGTAAATCTGAAAGTATTATAAAATACAATGAATGTTTGCTTATTTATCTATTTATATTGCAGTATAGCTGACTGACAATATTAGTTTCAGGTGTACAACACAGTGACTCAATATTTTTATAGATTATACTCCATTTAAAGTTATTATAAAATATTGGGTACATTCTCTGTACATACAATACACCCTTGTAGCTTTACTTATTTTATACACAGTAGTTTGTATCTCTTAATCCCCTACCCCTATTTTGCCCATCCTCCCTTCTCTCTCCCTACTGGTAACCACTAGTTTGTTCTCTGTATCTGTGAGTCTGTTTTGGTTTTGTTATATTCATTTGTTTATTTTTTAGATTCCACATAAAAGTGTTACCATACAGTATTTGTCTTTCTCTGTCTAACTTATTTCACTAAGCATAACCCCCTCCAGGTCCATCCATGTAGTTTCAAACGGCAAAATTTCATTCTTTTAAAATGTATTTCTAAGATGTATGAGATATGAGAAAAGGAAAAAGGTATTGGCTGCAAAAATATGCAAAGCACAAAATCTAAATTAATATATAAAAGAAAGATGACACTAGGTGAACTAGTCAACCACTACTCAGTACAAATCTGATAGTTACACAAAAAGTATGTTTAATGTGCAATGTGGGCATATGCTATGCTAGAATAAAGGATGGGCCCTCTAAAAAAGGGAGACCAGGTAGAGACTGAGAAGATCTCAACAACTTAGGACATGGACAGGTAGTAAATGTACAGGAAGAGGTGTGAGAGGAGATGCATCGAACTACTGTTCACAGTTAATCTGGGGAGGAAAGTGGGGATTTGAAAGTTCGGGAAAAGCTGGGGAAAAAAGACACCACGCTAGGATTTTTTAACAGAGTATTTAATATAGGGAATCGGTTAAACAGGTATCAGTGGACTGAAAAAAGCTTTAGAAGAGGAGCCTGAACTAACACAGAGGTAGTAACCGCAGGGAGCAGGTATCACCTCTGGGTTAGCTAAGGCTTATTATTCCCTTTGTTCCCCCTTAAGGCTGGGGGTGCAAAGGAACAAAGCTGGAGTTGATCAGATCTAGAGGCTCAGAGGAAGAGGGCTCCAGAGTTGAACCCAGATCTCTAAGGAGGGGGTGCTGCGAGGCTGATGCTGGGGGTACCCCCAAAAGCTGGAGGCTGGAACCCACTGCTGATGCCAGGATGAAGGGCAATTACCAGAGTGGCACAGACAGAACAAGAGGCAAACAGGAAGGAAAAAGTCTCTTCTCTCCGCCTTACAGGCTCTCTCCTGTGTCCTGATTGGTGGAGCCTAACGGGAAGCCAGCTGACAAAGGAAAAATGTAGTTTGCAGAGTGCCAGCCCCAGGATCCAAAGCAGAGCAGGGGAAGGTGGGCTTGGAGCTTACTAACCAGCACCTGCACACACCCCTCTGAACAGTGACAAGACACAATTTTCCTCTGTACAAAAACTCTCTTCCCATCAGTCAGGGTATCCTTCTGAGTGAGCCATAGGTCCCTCTGAAGGCAATATTAATTATTCATTTCTCTAATTCAATCATAGTGCCACCTGAATATTCTACAGCCTAAAGACTAAACTGCTGAGTTGACCACACAATCCTAATAGAAAATAAAAAGGTGAAAGGAGGCATTTGCTTCTTCCCATTTGCTTTCTGTTCCCACCAATGTGAGTCTGGCACGAGGCCCTCATCCTGGCAGCAAGAGCTGTCTCTGGTCTCCAGCTTCTGGCCTTTCAGTGCTCCTCCAAGCAGCTCTCCTGGGCCCCACAGGAACTAACAGCAGAGGGTATCTGTCCTCCAAGTGTTAGGTTTCCAGGGCCCCAGCCTCTCCTGACCCATCCCCCCAGACCCAGGCGGTGTTGATTGCTTTGTGTTATCTTTGTGTTCCACCAGCGTGCTTTTTTGGCCTTTTTCAGTCCAACACCTATTTGATCAACTTCCTATATTAAATTCTCTCTGTTGAAATACCTAGTATGGTTTCTCTGCCTGACTGACATAAAGAATTAAAGGGAACAAAGTGAATTGCTTACTCTGTACTGTTTGAAAAACTTCACCAGAATATATTCATTTATCAGACATGTAACTTAAAGCTTTTAAAAAAGAGACGGATCAATATGCACTGATATGGAAAGATGTCCACCATCTGCTAAGGGGGAAAAAAAAATAAAGCTGCAAAACATTAAGCATAGCAAGGTCTCATTTTTATTAAAAAGGATATGTACTTGTTTGTGTACCCACAGCAAATGCCAGTAGAAACACACCACACACCAAATGATCAGTTTTTATTCTGTGGGGAGTATAATGAAATGGGGAAAGGATCACTTTCCTTTTACTTCACACACTCCTGGAATTCTGTTCGTCCTTAAGCATGCATACAACACTTTTAGATAAGTATGTGTATAAATACACACCTACACTCTAACCCACACATAAAAACACTATCTTGGAGAACCCCAGAGGTATTAACAGTGCTTCTCAACCAGGGTAATTTCTGTCCCTGTCCCACTCCTGAAGTGGTGGGAGTCAGGCAACACCTGGAGACACTTATGACTGTCACCACAGGGTTGGGGAGGTGCTTCTGGCATCTAGTGAGGAGACACCAGGGATGCTGCTGAACATCCTCTAATGCAAAGGACAGCTCCAAAACAAAGAATGACCCAGCCCAATATGCCAATAGTGCCAAGGCTGAGAAACTTTGCTCTATAACCTGGCTAGTGTTACCACCTCACGGTCAGAGTAGAAAGACTCCACGTCTAATGCTGTGGACAGTCACATGTTTGCCAGAATTTTGCAAGAGGCACTTGGATGGGAAGCTTTACTTTTAGGTTTGGAGGACTTGCTTTCAAAAAAAAAAAAAAAAAAGATATATATATATATTTTTTCAAATAGCTAACACACACATATGATTAAAGCATAAAGAGTACAAAAATACAGTGAAAAATAAGCCTCCTTTCCACCCTGACCCCAGCCAGCAATCCCTTTTGAAGGTAACTACTGTCATCAGCTTCTTTTATGTTTTCCAAAAGTATTCGAAGCACAAGTATATGTCTGGCCTCTTCCTCTTCCCTCACCCACCCCCACCCCAAGTGACAGCACAGCCTGTATACTGCTTTGTACCTTTTTTCACTTAAATATCATGGAGATCCTCCATTTCAGCACATATAAATCTCTCTCATTCTTTTGAAAAGCTAAACAGTATATAATATGGTCCACTGAAAGATACTGAGGTGCTTTCCAATATTTTGCTACTATTGAAAACACTGCATGAAATAATTTTGTACATACAGGCTTTTGGGCAATACATTCAAGAAAAGCTGAGTAAATTCCTAGCAGAACTGCTGGATCATATGGTATATGCCTTTTAAATACTGGTGGAGGATTTTAGGTAATACAATAACAAAAATACAACAGGGACGTGAGTTACTCAGAGCTCTATTTAGATGCTTTAATAATTAGCTTGATATTCCAGATGCACAGCATATACCCTGTATGTTAATCATAAAACAGATTGGTCACAGGAAGCACCTAGAAGCAGGTAGCTCCTTTTATGACTTTGCTTTTAACCTTGGGGAGCCAGGCCAATAGAAACTATAGGGGTAAAAAGACACAATAACAAGTATTGGTGAGGGAGCAGAGAAACTGATACCCTCACGCATTGCTGGTGGGAATGTAAAGTGGTGCAGTGCAGCCACTTTGGAAAACAGTTTGCCAGTTGTTTAAAATGTTAAACAGAGTTATCATATGATCCAACAATTCCACTCCTATGTATATACTTAAGAGAACTGAAAACATCTGTCCACATAAAAACCTGTACACAAATGTTCATAGCAGTATTATTCATAATATGCAAGAAGTGGAAAAAATCCAAATGTCCATCAATTAATTAATGGATAAACAAAATATGGTATATCCATACAAAAGAATATTATTCAGCCATAAAAAGGAATGAACTACTGATAAGTGCTATAACATGAACGAATCCTGAAAACATTATGCTAAGTAAAAGCCAGTCACAAAAGACCACATATTAATTCCAATTACATGAAATGTCCAGAACAGGCAAATGCATAGATACAGAAAGTAAACAGTGATTGTCAAGGGTGAGGAGTGAGCGGGTGGAAGGCAGAATGGGAGTGACTGCCAAAGGGTATGGGGTTTCTTTCTTGGGTAATGAAAATGCTCTGAAATTAGTGACAGTTGCACAATTCTGAATATAATAAAAACCACTGAACTGTATACTTTAAAAGTATATTCTATGGTTAAGTGAATTCTATGGTTTGTGAATTATGTCTCAATTAAAAAAAAAAAAGGATGTAAAGGACATATGGAAAGTATCTTGCATACTGTAGCTACTCATTAAAAGTTAGCCCCCTTTGGAAAGAGGTAAACTGAAACTCGGTAACCTAAGATGTTTTAGGTGGAACAGCATATTTTCAACAGAACTTAGTGTTCATTTTATTTATTCATTTGTTTGTTTAAGTATATAATTCAGTGGTATTTAGTGTATTCACAATGTTGTACGCTGGTTCATTCTTAGTTTGTTAGAACCTAAAAATCAGTCTGTTAACAAATCTGTTGAACATCTACCCCATTCTGAGTCATTTCTAGGTGCTCTGGAGAGTAAAGAGAAGGGAAGAATAGTTCTCATCTTCAAAAAACCTAAACCATTCTTAGGAAGATAAGAATGCAGTGAAGGAAGCCATCACTATACAGTGGACTTTCAGAGACAGCAAGAAATGATCTTTATGAAGAAACAAGCCTTCTAGATCAAGGTTTTTCCCAGTATTTAATAGATTCAGAAAACCCCGATTTTCCTAGATTAGAAAAAGATCAAGAAATGAGTAAAAACAGATTGAATATTTTTTTAAACCCCCCAAACAAAACTACAGGGTCACAAAAATGATTCAAAAAGTAACATTAAATATCAAAGCCAGTCATTCATCATGAGTGTTTATGACAGTCTAAGAGTCCTAACACTGAGCGAGCACCACACTCTTCCTTTTTTCAGACAGGGCCACATCCCATGTGTCTTTCTATCTCCCAGAGGCTGGTGCACGAGGTGAAAAGAATGACCGAACATCATCACCCTTAAGCACAAGCAGACACAGGAAAGGGCCTGCTACACTCAGGCAGAATCTCCTACCGCTTGTCTGAAACAAGTGTCACATTATTGGAATCTATTTCTTCACTCCTACATCAAATTGCTACTTAACACTAGATAATTCTATAGTGGGAACAGATGAAAACTCAAAATATAAATAGGAAGGAGACAATATAGCACAGTGGTTAGGAGCACAGGCTCTGGAGTGAGACGAGGTTTGGGAATTATCGGCTATGTGACTTTGTACGAGTACCCTGACTTTTCCAAGTCGGCTTCCTCATCTGTAAGATGGAACGCAGCTACGCAACAGGAGCACCTTACAACAGGCTCTTGTGAGAATTAAAGGGCATTTCTGGGGGGTTTACTATGTGCCACAAAAAAAGGTTAGCGGGCATTATAAGACTGGGAATGCTCGAAAATCACAGAGCTCTAAAAGAGGGGTCCTGTTCCCCATCCCCACTGTCTTTGTCTTCTTCGCAAAGGTCTCTGGGCCCAACAGAGCCTGGAACAGACCAGAGCAGACCAGGCAGGCAATAACCCTTTGTTGAATGGCCCAATGAATTAGGATACAGACGCATGGCAGGACTGGGAAACAATGAATAAAAACCACAACCATAAAGGTTTTCCGAAGTTCAGTTGGACACTGTCTTCAGGAATGCTGGCTGTACCTGGAGCCTTGTTATTTGATAAGCCCAGGAGTTTGTTCTAAACTACGTGAGGGTACAATTACCTCTAACCTCACTGTCTACATTGTCATGTAAATTCACACTATGAGACTAAACAGGTTTTTGCTTACCATTTAGAGGGATTAAACAGCATCAGAGGAGGTTCAAATATATAAACTGAAACTGGTCAAAAAAGAATAGCCACATTTCAGAAAATATACCATTGGTGAGCTTTTTCCATGATAAGGCTAATATTTTTTAAAAGGAGGCACAGTGAATTTAAGACATTGACATTTATAGCGGTAGCTCGACGCTTACTCTTGGAGGCCCAATTATCATCCCTGTCCATCTTGTAAGTGTCATGTCTTCGTCATCTTCTAGACCCCAGCTAACTGTGCCATCTCCTACTCCTTTCTGGCCTTCTTCGAGTTCTTCCAACAGTCGGAAATTGCGAGGGACTTTTACTCCTAAAATAAATGGAAAGAAATTCAAGATACTAGCAACTCCAGGGGAACTTGTAAGCCTAGAGCTAGCTGCTCATTATCACTAGGTTAGAATAAAGATGCTTATGTGCTAAAAACTTCTGTAAGTTGTCGTACCTCAAGCTTGCTGCTTACGAAGCTATCTGTATTGACCAGCACAACCAGAAGGAAGGGGCACGTGGTTTGTTACAGGTGAAGTGTCGACTACACCAGGGCTGGATGACCAAACCTAGAAAGACACCCCACCCCCATCCCTGGAGCTTTGACGAACTTCATAAAGGGTTTACAAGCCGAAATGTTGATTAATTTGGGCCCAATAGTTTGAGATGAAAACTAAAGTGCTAACAAAAGTGCCTTGGAAGAAAAGAGGCTATTTCTTTTGTTTTGTTCTTATTCTACATTTCTGAGTCTAAGGGCATGCTCATTTGTTGGTACGACTCTCAAACTACCTTAGGAGGAACAGACGCCCTGGCCCTATCATGTAACAACAGTGTCCTCTTGATCAACTCAGAGTCAACAGAAGGCAGCAAGGATGAAAAATTGCAAATATTTAAGTCATAGTTTCTCTCTTGTGAAAAAGCTAAGAGGGCAGCCATTTCTCTGCTTTACCTGTTTCCAAAAATCCCAAAGCCTGGAAAGTAGCTCATGGAAGCAAACACACGAACACATCTCACAGGTTCATGCCACTGCACCCAAGTTCAGGCTGAGGCTTGCACCGCTTCTGGGTGTCTTCCAGAACAGAGTCTAGGTACTGGGCCCAGATGGGGATGTTATTCTCCCAACCAGTCCTGCCTACCTCTCCCCGCACTCACCTCTTCCCCTGGCATTTAGACTATTCCTCAGGAAAAAACTCAGGATCCAGGCAAGTTACAAGCTTTCTTTACCGAGCCTCCAACTGGCCAGACTCTCAGAGCCAAGCAGCACTTAACATAGGATTATGAAGAAAGACCCACTGGAGGGACTCAAGACTGTGGGAGGTGTTCGCTGTATATCTCAGTATTTCCCAAAGTGTGGAACACATGTTACTATTAATTCAACTGGAATAAATACCTGAGGAAATCAGGCACTTTTCTAGGCACCAAGAAATAAGCTGTGAACAAAACAAAAATGCCTGCCCTCATGGAGCTTACATTCTAGAAGGAAACAAATACAAATTATGCAAGTTATGTAGTATGACAGATGGTGGTGTTCTGGAGCAGAGAGTACTGGTTGGGGGAGTTACAATTTTAAATAGGGAACATTACTTATTGGCAGCTGAGGGGAGAGTCTTCCAGTCAGAGGAAAGAGCAGGTGCAAAGGTCCTGAAGTACGACCTTGCCCAGAGTGTCAAAGAACAGCAAAGATGCCAAGTGAGCTAAAACCAAGTCAGTGAGATGGAAGTAGGAAATTAGGGACTCCAACTGTTAAAAAGCCACTGGAGTTTTGAATAGAGGAATGACAGGATTTTGACTTGTTTTTAACAGGATCCCTCTGGCTGCTGTATGAAGAGTACAGTGAAGGGAGCTAGGGCAGAAACAGCTAGAAGGCTATTGCAATAATCCCAGCAAAAGATCACAGGTGTTAACAGTGAAGGAACAGGGTGATAGCAGTGAAGGTGGTGAGAAGTAGCACAGTTTTAGATATTTCAGGGGTGTGAGCTGGTAAGATTTGCTGTCAGATTGCCCATGAAGTGTGACAGAAAGAGAAGTCAACTATTGCTCCCAGGCTTTTTTTCAGGTGGTACATAAGTGAACACTTCATTTTACAGTCATGTATTTATTAGGGCAAGTAATGTTAAACTAATTTCCCCTTTATGATTATGTTAAAATTTTCCTTCTAAAATAAACATAAGCAAAAGAGTCAGTCGACTGAAGAAAAATATTAAATAGCACAGATGGTACTTGAAAGGAAACAGGAAAAATCTGAAAGCATTCTTGAATGGTCCGTTTGGAAAACACTGGCATTTTTTATCCACAGAAGAGCCAACTGGATTATTCACTTACACTGGATTAAGTCTCCTCCAGCAAACGCGAAACTGAAGGCTGTTTGTGACATTATAAGCAAAAAACCAGACAATTCAATGCCTTTTGTTTAGAAAGAGTTAAATCTTTAATAATCCTAATTTGGCTTAGGAGAAAAAAAATCACTGTGCATTACTACTGCTGTTACTATTGGTTACTTTATAAGCCTGCACTAATAAAAATGAATATCCAAATAGCACAGAATTGTACTGATAGGAAGACTGATAGATATCTGACGTACTTGTTCACAGGTGGTGTAATGGGCTGAACTGTGTCTCCTCAAGTTCATATGTTGAAGACCTAAGTCCCAGCATCTCAGAATGTGACTATATTCGGAAACAGAGCCTTTAAAGAGGTGATTAAGTTAAAATGAGGCCATTAGGGTGGGCCCTAATCCAATATGACTGGTGTCCTTACTGGAAGAGGAAACTTAGATGCACAAGGAAACAACAGGTATGCACATCTGTATGGAGTAAAGACCATGTGAGGACCCAGTGAGAAGGCAACCACCTGCAAGCCAAAAGAAATCAAACCTGCTGATACCCTGATCTTGGACTTCTAGCCTCCAGAATGCTGAATGTCCATTGTTTAAGCTATCCAGTCTGTGGTATTCTGTTATGGCAGCCCTAGTAAACTAATATAGATGTTAAGTGACATCTTAAGAAACCTGGATAGATTATCTCTAGGTGCAACCTGGTTATCTCTAGGTGCAAGGATTATGGGTGGTTCCAACCCCCCCTTTCCATATTTTCTGATTTTTTTAAAAAACCACGATTGTGACTTACTTCACTCTGTATAACAGACTCTAGGTCCATCCACCTCACTACAAATAACTCAACTTCATTTCTTTTTATGGCTGAGTAATATTCCATTGTATACATGTGCCACATCTTTATCCATTCATCTGTTGATGGACACTTCGGTTGCTTCCATGTCCTGGCTATTTATAGAGCTGCAATGAACATCGTGGTACATGACTCTGTTTGAATTATGGTTTTCTCTGACTATATGCCCAGTAGTGGAATTGCTGGGTGGTATGGTAGTTTTTTTAGTTTTTTAAAGAACCTCCATACTGTTCTCCATAGTGGCTGTATCAATTTACATTCCCACCAACAGTGCAGGAGGGTTCCCTTATCTCCACACCCTCTCCAGCATTTATTGTTTGTAGATTTTTTGATGATGGCCTTTCTGACCAGTGTGAGATAATAGCTCATTGTAGTTTTGATTTGCATTTCTCTAATGATTAGTGATGTTGAGCATTTTTTCATGTGTTTGTTGGCAGTCTGTATATCTTCTTTGGATAAATGTCTATTTAGGTCTTCTGCCCATTTTTGGATTGGGTTGTTAGAGTCTGTCATACAGAGTGAAGTTAAGTCAGAAAGAGAAAAACAAATACCGTATGCCAACACATATATATGGAATCTAAGGGGAAAAAAAAAAGGTCATGAAGAACCTAGGGGCAAGACGGGAATAAAGAGCAGACCTACTAGAGAATGGACTTGAGGATATGCGGAGGGGGAGGGGGAAGGGTAAGCTGGGACAAAGTGAGAGAGTGGCATGGACATATATACACTACCAAATGTAAAACAGATAGCTAGTGGGAAGCAGCAGCATAGCACAGGGAGATCAGCTCTCGGTGCTTTGTGACCACCTGGAGGGGTGGGATAGGGAGGGTGGGAGGGAGGGAGACCCAAGAGGGAAGAGATATGGGGATATATGTATAACTGATTCACTTTGTTATAAAGCAGAAACTAACACACCATTGTAAAGCAATTATACTCCAATAAAGATGTTAAAAAAAACCAAACAACCATGATTGTGTCATTTGATCAACACAACACTTAGGAACCATGTCAACCAAACTGCACTTGCTATTCGCTTTGCCCGGAACACTCTTCCCCAGATAAGTTACATCAGTCATGCTTCCTCACCTTCTCTAGGGCTTCAGTTATGTGACACCTGATTGAAATAAGGATCAAGGATTCTCTGAGAGTGGGAATCTCACTTCATAGTATTCCCTAAGTGACTAACTTTAAGTGGTCTGTGTTCTTTAGTGTTACCAAAACTTGTTCAAGTCAAATGATCAACAGCGAAGTACAATAGCTCCCATGGCTAAGCCCTTCACTTTTTTTTTTTAAGAAGATGTTGGGGGTAGGAGTTTATTAATTAATTTATTTTTGTTGTGTTGGGTCTTCGTTTCTGTGCGAGGGCTTTCTCTAGTTGTGGCAAGCGGGGGCCACTCTTCATCGCGGTGTGCGGGCCTCTCACTGTCGCGGCCTCTCTTTTTGCGGAGCGCAGGCTCAGTAGTTGTGGCTCACGGGCCTAGTTGCTCCGCGGCATGTGGGATTCTCCCAGACCAGGACTCGAACCAGTGCCCCCTGCATTAGCAGGCAGAGTCTCAACCACTGCGCCACCAGGGAAGCCCAGCCCTTCACTGCTTTTTTTTTTTGCGGTACGCGGGCCTCTCACTGCTGTGGCCTCTCCCGTTGCGGAGCACAGGCTCCGGACGCGCAGGCTCAGCGGCCATGGCCCACGGGCCCAGCCGCTCCGTGGCACGTGGGATCCTCCCGGACCGGGGCATGAACCTGTGTCCCCCGCATCGGCAGGTGGACTCTCAACCACTGCGCCACCAGGGAAGCCCTGTGTCAGATCTTTAAATCAGGTTGGATTAATTATTTCAGGTGTAACTGTTCCTCTTGTAAACTTTAGCAAAGAACATCCTTATAGGTGGAAATGTTCCCTCTTCATCTAACAACCAGGTCTGATTAGGAAATCTTTTTTTTTTAATTTAATTTTTTGGCCACACTTCGTGGCAAGTGGGATCATAGTTTCCCGACCAGGCAACGAACCCGCGCCCCCTGCACTGGAAGCAGAGTCTTAACTGCTGGACCACCAGGGAAGTCCCCCTTAATCCAAATATCACAAGCTCATTGCTATTAGTTTCAAAACAGGTAGTGAATTCAACATATCTTTCTGACGCTTGATTTTTTTACTTCTGAAGTAGGGGAAAATATTATATTAGTAATGAATCTTGCACTTCCAACAGGTATTTCCATTGGATTAGAGACATTTAATTACTTAAAAACAAAGCATGCAGAGCTCATATACACAACTGCACAACAACAAATGAGTCACTTAAACTTATTTTAGGTTAGTATTTGGAACAGTAAATGAGCACCACAGAGGACAAAGTCAGCTTTTCATTGTTACTTCTGTACTGACATTACAGGATGATTCAATTTGATTCAATTATAAAACAGGCATCAAAACAGCTTAATAAATGAAAAACTCTGGATTGGCCAGCATCTATTACGCAGTCTAGAAATATTCCAAGCAGGAGTTGGAATATACATATGAATATCAGAATAATTGTACTATATACTGATTATGATAAGCATTTATTCCATTTGAATAGCAGTTCTCAGCTTTTTTGGTCTCAAGACCCTTTTACACTCTTAAAAATTATTGAAGACTTCAAAGAGCCTTTGTTTATGTGGGTTATAGCTATTGATATTGACCAAATTAGAAAATTAAAACTGAGAAATTATAAAAATACTTAATTCATTTACAACTAACCACAATCAACCATTATGTGCTAAGATAAATAACATATAACTATATTTTCCAAAGAACAGAATTAAACTAGTGAGAAGAGTGGTATGGCTTTGCAGATTTCTTTAATGTCTGGCTCAAAACAACAGGAAGTGTTAAGAACTGAGGTGAGCTGGAGAATACACATCCTCTCTAAAGGGGACAGTCACGCCTTTGCCCTGGCCAAATGTCTATGGGTCAGATTCTGCTTATGGGACACCACTCTGCAACATCCGAGGTCACCTAATTGTTCTCAAAAATCCCTTTAAGCCCTAATATCCTAGGTTTAGCTCAGAGGATATTTTAAACCCTCTGAGGGTAAGGGTAAGTAAAGGTTGCTAAACGTTGTAATCTGGCATTGGGCAGTTAAGTACTCAGTTAACCTTTATTTAGCAAAATCTCGAAGAATTTAAGTCCACAAAGTGGATAGCTTTTATTTTTTTCATTTTATTTTTAAAAATTATTTATTTGTTTATTTATTATTATTTTTGGCTTCATTGGGTCTTTGTTGCTGCACGCGGGCTTTCTCTAGTTGCGGTGAGCGGGGGCTACTCTTCGTTGCGGTGCGCGAGTTTCTCATTGCGGTGGCTTCTCTTGTTGCGGAGCACAGGCTCTAGGCACACAGGCTTCAGTAGTTGCAGCACACAGGTTCAGTAGTTGTGGCGCACGGGCTTAGTTGCTCCATGGCATGTGGGATCTTCCTGGACCAGGGATCGAACCCATGTCCCCTGCACTGGCAGGCAGCTTCTTAACCACTGCGCCACCAGGGAAGTCCCTGGATAGCTTTTAAAGAGGACTGTTACTTTTTTAATTCATTTTTCCTAAGCCATAAACTTTTATTTTCACTCAAAAATTGATTAAAAGTGAAGTCTGGGGAATAACTACAGCTAGCAGAAATCAGGAACTGCAAAAATTTACAAATTATGCAGTGATTCATTTAGCTTTTTTTGATATTTAAATAGAAGTGGTTGATTAGCACCTGGTTAGCTGGTATACTGAACTCTATCTAGTAAGGAACCATCTGGTTAGCTGGTATACTGAACTCTATCTAGTAAGGAACCATCTAGGGTTCACCATGTTTAATGTGTGTAAAACTGAGCTCATTCCACCTTTACAAGCAAAATCCACACATTTCAGGACTGCAATTTTTTAAAATGTTAGCTACGCTTGTTACCTGTTTGTCAAAATTTCCCTACCTATAAATTTGTTAGTAATATATATGTACACACACTTTCTTTCAGTACAATAATTATCAAACACTTATCCAACACCATGCTAGACCTTATTGGGGCTATGAAAGAAATAAAAACAGGAGCTTCCCAATCAGAGTATAAAGTCTCACTATGGAAACAAGATACACATACAAAGTTCAAGAAAACAAAACAGTATTAGAACGTATGAGAGAAATATAATCATAGGGCAACGTTTCTTAATCTTTGAGGGGGTCATAGACCCCTCTGAATGTGATGAAAGCTAAAGAGGTGGGGCCATGTTACTAAGAGGACTTTATCCTGAGGGTAATTAGTGGGGAGCTGCAAAAGGCTCTGAGCAGGGCAAGAGATAAGGCAAATCTCCCAGGTAATGTTCAGGATGGGCTGAAGGATTAGAGGCCAGGTTAGAGATGTGTTACTACTAACATCTCAGGATACAAAGCCAGAAGCATTTGCTTAGAGCAAATACTTGTGACAACGGAACAAGTTATCGAACTTCTTATAAGCTGAGGTAGGTGGGATGTTAAAGAGATTTAAGGCAGCACATATTAATTTGCATGACTGTTGTGATAGTTCCCATTTTTATAAAAAAAACATTAAAACAACTGGCCTTTACATGGTAGTCTGTAGATAAATATTCGTTGAAAAATAAAAAAACTGAGCAAAGTATAAAAAGGTATGTACACTCCATTTTATAAAAGATAAACACAAAGTCAACCCATGCTTCCCCGTATGTGTATACTCACATAAACGATCTTTAGATGCCACGGAAGTAGAATCACAAATGTAAGGATACCTGGTTGACCTATTTTTATTATTTTTTTTTAAGATTTTTTTTTTTTGATGTGGACCATTCTAAAAGTCTTTATTGAATTTGTTACTATACTGCTTCTGTTTTTTTTGGCCGCAAGCCATGTGGGATCTTAGCTCCCCAACCAGGGACCGAACCCGCACTCTCTGCACTGGAAGGTGAAGTCTTAACCACTGGACCGCCAAGGAAGTCCCGACTACTCTATTTTAAAAAGGTTGGTCAGAGGAATGGCGAAGTTACCTCCCACAAATAAGAGTCAGAATATAATTTAGAGAAAATTCTATAATCTCTCAGCAGAGGGTTAAGACCAGGAACCTAGGCTCAAATCCATGCTCTGCAACTTTCCAGCAATCTAGCTGGGTGACTACACCAAGTTATCCTTGACCCTCAGCGTAACAGGGATCCCGATACTCTTTGCCTCTACAAGTGGTGAGGAAGAACCAATGAGGTAAAACCTATAAAAGCACTTTGTGTAATACCTGGGACAGAGATTGAATCACCTTCATCGGCACTGTGCTATCCATCGTAGTATAAAATACAAAAACCCTCACTTGATCCCATATCCCCTTCTAGCTACCAACTCATTTCTTCGTTCATTTTTAGCAAAAAATCTCAAAAGGGCTGTCTAGACCCCTTGTTTGCAATTCTTCACTCTACTTGCACCTACTCCAATAAGGCTTTTCTAGCTAGTCACTCACCCAAACTGCTCTTGTCAGGGGCACCAAGCAGCACCCTCTAGCCAAATCCTGTGGTCAATTCTCAGCCCCTACCTCAAGTTCCTGGAGCTCTCAGCAGCACCCATAACTCCCTCCTGTAACTCTCTTCCCTTAGCCTCAGGCTCTCTTCCTACCTCACTAGTTGATTGGCCTCACCTCCTTGACTGCAAACACTGGCTGCCAGGCCTCAGGGCACAGCCCACTGACCGCTGCTTTCCTGCCCCCTCCCCAAGTGATTTTACCCAGACCAAGGAAGCTTAATAACTCTCCAGTTTATATTTCCAACTAACTGCCTTCTACACATCTCCGTTTATATGCCTCACAGGCCTCTCCAACTTAAAACAATTCCAAACAAAACTCCCTTGCACTCCTCAAAAAACAAAAAGTACCCACTCTTCGATCTCAGTATATAGCACAAACAGATTTCTCTGGCTAGAAATCTTGGAGTTATGATAAGAGATCTTTCTCTTATATCCCATACCTAACCCATTTCCAAATATATCCCAAATACAATCATCTTCACCATTCCCACTGCAACCACTGTTAAGTTAGATCCCATCACTCCCCTTCTCAAAGCCCTCCACTGGCTTTCCCTTACAACTAGCATCCAAACTCCTTACCTCACCTACAGAGCCCTACCTGTTTCTCCAACATCATTTCCTGCCACCCTTTCCCTTGCTCCTCACCCTCCTTCAGCCATACCATCCTTTTTGAAGTTCCTGAAGAGGCAACCTGACTTTGCTTTTGCACCTGATGTTGCCTCACCCCAGAATTCTCTGTCCCCGAGCTGGGAATGGCTGGCTGGCTGGCTGGCTCCCTTATTCTTCATCTAAGCTCCAACTTCCCATTCCCTTATCTTGCTTTATTTTTCTTCACAGCATCATTACCACTTGACATTTTAAGTGTATTCTCTTCCACTTCATTAGTTGTTTACTGTCTGTCTCTCCCATGTGAACATAAACTCCCTGAGAATAAAACTTCATCTGTTTTGTTCACTGCTGAATTTCCAATACGTCAAAGAGTGCTTTGCCAAAGCATGTACTCAAACGCTTGCTGAATAAATGAATGGTGGCCGGGTGTTAGCTAGGGATGTTATTTCAGAATGAATAATGCTCAACGTCACAAAATTCTAACTCTGGTTTATTTCTGGAAATACAGCAGGGAAACATTCATAGCACTATTAAAAGGGAGTCTAATATTAAAAAGATTATCAAAGGGGCTTAGTATGGATTTCAAATAGCCCAAGAAAAGTTATACATTAAATTTTAAATATGATGATCTTAAGAAGAAACACAAATCTTCAACTCGGAGCTGGGCAGTCTGTGGAGGTCCTCTAAGAGCCCCCTTACCCCCAACCCCATGCTCCTTTACCTTCACACAATGTCTGTGCTGTACCTTTTCTTTTTCTTTAAATTTCATTTTCTTTCTTTTTTTGTTGTCTGACTCACTCTTGGAGCTTCTCAAGTTAGAGTTGTGACTCATTCAATCCTACCTCCCCAGAATCTGGTATGCTACCTGGCATGTAATGGTACTCAATAAATGTTTCCTGATTGAAGAAAAGGCAGTACCTCTTCCTTTCCTACTGTAACCTCTCATATGGTCTACTGTGGCCAAAATACTGGACACTGATACCATATAACTGAGATACCTTAACAAAGATAAGGTTCTTTGTTTTGAGATAATTAAAATTTGATAAGTAGTTTTATTTTTTAATGAAGTGTGATCAAGACTTTTAGAGAAACTTTTTTTTTAATGAGGGAAAACTGGTTTTTTTCCCCCCACCACACAAGTCAAGGATTCTTCATTACAAATTGAACTTTGTTTCATAAAATATATATGAAAGCATGTTACTGATATTTCAAACCATTTAGAAACTGCATACAAAGTTAATACATCAATATTTTCTACAAAGCAAGAGCATTTAACACCAAATGGCCTAACTCCAATATTTTCTACAAAGCAAGAACATTTGACTCCAAATAACCCTTGTTCTAGAACCTCAGGGGCTACCCCAGGGACATAAATCCAAATATTGGTGGAGTTCAGAGCTCCTGCAGACCTTGTGAGTGTATCAGTCACAGGGAGGACTTCATTCCATCCCAAGTGGAGAGAATAAGCTCAAAATCATGACACGTTAAACAAAAGACTTCAGTGAATATATTAAAAATTAAATCCAGATATGTCAAAAACCAGAAGCATAACAGATCAGAAAAACGCAGTGATATCCTAACATATTTTCTTCCTATGGCACTTGAAGCCATTGAATCAAGCTAAATTTTAAGGTTCCTAAAACTTGTGTGTTAATCTGACACCTAAAAGGCAGCTGAAGGAACAGCTTCAAGAGGCAATAGAGGATGTAAAAATGGACTCTTGTTAATCTTAATAAACTATAACTATTAAAAGGTTAGCTATGAAAATGTTAAGATAACTCTACCAAGGTGCTAAAATAACGCAGTAACCCAAGATTTTTAAAAAGAAAACATTTGTTCCTGTTACTTCAGAATTCTTCTCTCCAGAAGGATTTTTCCTGGATTTGTGTCAGTATCAAAAGTCAGCCAGTTTTTCTCCTGGCTAAATATAAACTGAAAAGTCAGCAGCTGCAGGATATTACAAAGAAAATATGACAACCAGGTTAAAAAAGTATGAATATTTGATAGGGTTTTACACCATGTCCTAGTAAAACATTTAATGCAGTAATTTGAAACACAGCAACATATTAGAATATTTGTGGTACAAAAAGGATTTTGAAGCCCTTTAAAACATCCTTTTGGGAAAAGCACTGCCACAAAGCAGCAGCTATTACAGCATGCCAATCTTGGAAAACCCTGGCCTGGCCTGGGTCTTGATTTAAAATGGCAGAGCCTCACAGGTTTCTCCGGGAAAGAAAGCTGCTAGTTGAAACTGGTCTGGTTGCCCATTCAGGGAAGACAGTGAACTGAGCTAGGAGTCTGGTGCTGCTACCATTCTGAAAATAAGGAGGCCTGGAAGGTGATGCACCTGGATTAAACGTTCTCGAAAAGTGGGCATAAAGTCAGGGGCAGGTAACTTTTGTT
Organism: Globicephala melas; assembly: GCF_963455315.2. Taxonomy (NCBI): domain Eukaryota; kingdom Metazoa; phylum Chordata; class Mammalia; order Artiodactyla; family Delphinidae; genus Globicephala; species Globicephala melas. The sequence goes on from NC_083328.1 coordinate 75,200,984, forward strand.
TCTGAGCAACTGGCAAGTGCAGTGCAGTCTGGGTGCCTGGTTAGGGCCTGTCCAGAGGAGCATATTTCTGCTCTCCTTCTACACAACAATGATTCTCCAAGTATGGTCCCCAGACCTGCAGCCTACACATCACCTGGGAACCCGCTAGAAATGTAAATTCTCAGGCCACACACCAGAACACTACACTACATTACACCACAGAACTATCGAATCTGAAACTGAGGGTGGAGCCCAGCAATCTAACAAGCCCCCCAGGTGATACTAATATATACTAGTTTGAGAATCACTGATCTGGGGGAAGAAACAGCGGCAATCTATCATTCTTTACAGTCTAGACAATGTGACAACAAACAGCTGGTGACAAGATGCAAGACCCTGTGTTTCTCTGCTGCTAGGGTGACCAAGGCCAAAGATCAAATTTTCTCTGAAAGGGGTGGAGACAAAGAATAAGGTGTGGTAAGTGCCTCAGGACAGTCAGGGAAGGAGAGAAAGAGTTAATTGTATGCTGAAGTCCGTCTATAAATGCCAACTTATCAGGACAAGAGCTTTCCTTTTTGAAAAGCTGAACAGGCACTTTTGCTTCTGCCCTATCAGATACAATGTTTCTCCAAATATGTAAATTTATATATTTGGCTACATCAAGATGAGACCCTGGATTAATTCACTGCAACATTCAATATTTATTGAGCACCTACTCTATGTCAGGGACTATGTGGGTGCTAGGGACATAGCAGAGAACAAGGATTATTCCTGCCCTACTGCAAAGGCACAGAAATGTGGAAAAACAAACAAGAAACCTTCAGATAAGGTTATGCACTTTAGAACAGAACAGAGATGTGATAATGAGTGAGAAGACTATGTTGAAAGGGGTGGGCAGGGATGGACTTTCTGGAGAGCTGAGACCTGAAGAAGGAGAAGCAGGCAGTCACAGGCAGGCAGAGCATTCCTAAAAGGGGAAGAGCAAGGGCACAGGTGTGCACATCACGCGAGCTCAGGGGTAGGCAAGGCCAAGGCCATGGAAGCCCTTGTGGGCCATGGAAAAGAGATGGATTTTATTCTAAGTGCAGCAGGAAGGGCTTTCTGCAGAGAGTGGCAGTTTCTGTTTTCTTGTCTGTAGAAAACCATTCTGCCTCCTCTACAGAGAATGGATTAGAAAAGGGCAAGACTGGAAGCAGGAGGCTTTTGTAGTCTTTTAGGCAAGAGAAGGGTGGTACTGGTAGGACAAGAACGACAATAATGCCAATGGCGAGAAGGAGGATTTGCCATCTATTTTGGGGTTACACCTACTGAACTTGTATGGGGTGAACGTGACAATGAAGAAAGAATCATACTTGGTGTCATTACTATCCACCCATGAAAGAACTAATCCGCCAAGGCAGGAATGTCAACAGACCTGCCAATGGCTGAAGGAACTTGAGATGCCTAGCTGGAGAACAGGCAATGGGGGGCTGGAAAAATGCTAATATGGACAAGGGCATATGTCCTGGAGCAGAGCTGTCCCAGTTCTGTACCCTGGTTTGCAAGTCACTGGCTCTGAGCTTCAGGCAAATCATTTCTCCTCTCTGGGCCTCAGTTTCCTCACCTTCACAATAGATACCTGCTTTAAAGCGTTGCTGTCAGAAACGAGATGATGTATTTAATACAGTGTCTACCCATAGTTAGCCTTAGAAGTGCAGCTTAAAAAGAAGTCTGAAGGGCTTGCATGTCAATGAAGACAAGGACTGACTTTGTACATGACATGAGGGGGCCCTAAGCCCAACGAGTGTTGAGTTATTGAGTGTAAAGTATAAGCAAGAGCAAGAAGTGGCCTTCACTCTCATCAGACAGCACATTACCCAGAATGGGTAAAATGTGGCCAGGGATGCTGTAAAAAGAGTTCCTGCTACAGGTGGCAGACACTTCTCATTAAAGCCTGTTCTCTCATCAAGATTAAATACGCCAAGACTGAGGAAGAGCACATGCCTGAATCCATGCCTTTCCATTTCCTTCCTAAGGCACTGGAGCAGGTTGGGGAAGGAACTGGAGTCAAAACCCCCTGGGCTCTAATCTGAGTGTCACCACTCCTCAGGCAGCCGTCAGTCTCCTTCAGGAATATTGGGGGGCCAATACTTCCCCTGGTGAGCTCACTAGGTTGTGGAGAGTTGGATGAGATGACATAGCAGGTTAAGTCGAAGTACTAGGAAACCTCTAAACCACTTTACGTAATATAAAAGTAACAGTGTTAACATCTCTACTTCACCAAATGTGCTGCTCTATACTTCCCTGGGGCCTTTCAGAATTAAAGAGAGGATTCCTGGGACTTCCCTGGTGGCGCAGTGGTTAAGAATCCGCCTGCCAATGCAGGGGACACGGGTTCGATCCCTAGTCCGGGAAGATCCCACATGCTGCAGAGTAACTAAGCCTGTGAGCCACAACTACTGAGCCTGCGCTCTAGAGCCCGTGAGCTGCAACTACTGAGCCCGCATGCTGCAACCACTGAGCCCACATGCTGCAACTACTGAAGCCCGTGCGCCTAGAGCCCGTGCTCCGCAACGAGAGAAGCCACTGCAATGAGAAGCCCGAGCACTGCAACTAGAGAAAGCCCGTGCGCAGCAACAAAGACCCAATGCAGCCCAAAATAAATAAATAAAGGTGTCTACTCTTTAAAAAAAAAAAGAAAGAAAGAAAGGATTTCTGACTTTATATCCTCTATTCTACATTTATCAAACTACTGTAGAGCTACACTTCAGCTGAGAGAGAGGGAGGGAGGAAGAGAATATGGTGGGGGGAAGAGGGTGGTTTTAAAGTTATTGTGAAGGGAAAATCATGATCATCAAATTGACCCTGGCAATCCATAAGAGGAACAATAGATTGTAGTGGCCCAACAAAGCGTTTCCCCTCCATCACTAGAGCAGACTGCTGTTTCTTCAGCTGCGTACAACATGAAGAAGTTCTCATGAAAGCAGGGCCCATGTTGTACAAAAGGCACTTAGCTACAACTGGCACAAGAAGATGCTCACAGTGAGACACACGTGAACGAGACCAGCTAAGAGACTACCGGTTCTCATCTGCCAGCTCCAGCTCTTTCTAGGCAACTCCCTTGAATGGAATGGAAGACTACTAACCTCCACTGCCCATCTGGTTAAATGTTCATAAGAGAAGTGAGTGTATGCAGCCACTCCAACGTATGCAAATTTAAAATGTAAAGGGCTTACTTTGCTGGCACTCCATTTCTGGTTTACTGTCAGGGCAGCCTGTGGGATGCTGGGTGAGAGGAAAGATCTGGCAGCCAAGGGCTACTCTTTGAGGCCCTGCAATCCTGGCCAAGGCAGGAGGAAGTCACCTGTCACAACACAAGCATCCTGAGGATTCCAGTGGGTTTTCCACAGTTCCACCCCTCTAAGATCTATGAGGAGATCACACACTGCAGAAGCAAAGGAGGTGGGAAGCTGCTGTCACCAAGTGTTGAAAGCAGTGACCACAAAAAACTAAGTTCAGCCCTTACAGGAACTCAAAGGCTTCACAGCTGTTTCCTGGCAACCAGGGGCACAGATTAATCAAGAGGTTTGTTCTAAACCTAAGGAAGGCCTCAGGGCCCCTGACCACACCTGAAAGACTTCTCAGGGTTAGAAAGCAGAGAGGCCTGTACACTCATTTTAGTTTAACCCAAATATGATCTTTCTGCTCCCTCCCTTAGCACTCTGCACTCCTCTTACTGCCTGGGAGCAATGGTCAGATCTTGTCATTCCTCTCTTTTTAAGACTCTCATTCATTCATTCAACAAACATTTACTGAACGTTTACTTCAGACCAGGTACTTGTTCAATGGCTTTCTTCCACACTGAATAAAATCCAAACTCATCTCTCTCTCCAACTCATCTCTTTAACAAGCCTCCCTTGCACACGGAGGCCTTTAGCTTGTTCTTTCAACATGCCAAGCTCAGTCCTGCCACAGGGCCTTTCCACTCAGCCTCCCCGTCCCCTGCCTGTGACGCACACTGTTGGCTCCTTCCATCATTTGTCTCAGTTCAAATACCCCCCCTTGGAGGAGCCTTCCTTGACCACCTCTCCAGATACTACATCACACAATTTCCTTCATAGCGTTTACTGTTATCTGAAATCTTAATTATTTACTCCTTTAATGGGCTTCTGACTTGAATAGAAGCTCCTCAAGGACAGGGGCTATGTCCATCTTGTTCACTATTCACAATGGGACACAGCAAATTCTTAATAAATACCTGCTGAATAAACAGACAAAGGAGTTCTGGGAAGCCCCTTTTTTATTTATTTATTTATTTGCAGTACGCGGGCCTCTCACTGTTGTGGCGTCTCCCGTTGCGGAGCACAGGCTCCGGACGCGCAGGCCCAGTGGCCATGGCTCACGGGCCCAGCCGCTCCGCGGCATGTGGGATCTTCCCGGACCAGGGCACGAGCCCGTGTCCCCTGCATTGGTAGGTGGACTCTCAACCACTGCGCCACCAGGGAAGCCCCTGGGAAGCCCATTTTAAGGCACCTCAAAACCTCTTCCATGTTATCTAAACCATGCCAAGTGCTCTTGTATGCCACTAGACAGCAGCTGACGATGGTTTATCTGACCACCACAGCATTTATGAAGCACTCTTCAACTGGCAGGGCTTCAAGAAGTTAGAATTAAGGAGCTGTTAAACCGGATTACAGGTAGCCAATCTCAAGTGATTGCCAAGGGGCTGAGCTGCAAAGCCATCACAACGCTGGCTGCTGCAGGCACAGTGTACCCCCAGTTCAGAGCAACCTGGCAGGGGTGTTAGTCTCATGAGACGTTTCCCACAGCAGTCTGGCCTGACTCAGCCTCTCTCTTCTGAGAATGTCTGTAGCAGTCTCTTTGTAAATGAACTGACTCAGCACTGTTCCAACTGAAACCAAACCTAGGAAAAAGATGTGTGGTTTCCTCATCCTCCAGGAAGACCCCACTGCTTTAAGTGTAAAAGGCAGCTTGGGGTAGGTGACTTCAGTCAGATCCCCTACTTCCAATTCCTTCTATTCCCACTCTAACAATCAAACAAAGATGGCCCCTTGGGATACTAGAGGAGTAACATCCTGGAAAGACAGACTCCCCTCACCCTGCTCGCTTTGGGTCACCAACCCTCTCCTAACAGTGCTGCTGCGGCCTTAAACAGCTGGAGGATTTCAGTACCCAGGCAGGTGGGCCTGTTCATTTCCTCCATCAGCCGTCACCCACTGTCACCTCTTCTGGGAGGACTTCACTGGCCAATTTCACTGCCAGGCACCTCAGGGGACACCCTCCTCACCAAAAGGGGGACACTCTGTTACTCCCAAATTCTGCACTTCCAGAATCCGACTCTCTTGCCTCATCAGCCCCTCTGCGGGACCTTCCCCACGCAATCATCACCCTGCCTCTTCCAGAAGGCCACCTGAGTCCATCCCCTGATGCCCAGCTGTGAGTGTTAGCTCTGAAACAGACCCTTCAGGATTTGATCCTCTGGTGCATCTCAGGAACACTGAGCAGTGAATCCAGTCTCAAAATCAATGCTCCTTCCCTTTACCTACCAGGGCCTGGAAGAACTCCCCCTGGCCCACAGCGCAGCCCCCTCCTTCCCTCTTGTACCTCAGCTTTCTTCTCCAGTCACCCAAAACTTCCCATTTTATTTGTTCCTCTCCCCATAACCCATCCAGCCACTGGGGAACTGCTGAGCTGCACTCCCATATGTTACCAACACCCGAAAGAGTGGGAGAGAGACAGTCTCCATAAAACAGACACTCCTAGGGTACGCTTTCCTCACCCAACAAAGGAGATTTTTCTTCTCTAAAGAGAACATCTCTGAAACCTGACCTTTTCCCACTCTCACCCACTGCATGGGGCTCCCTTCCCCAGACAGACACCTCCAGGGCTCCCAACTCATCTGTTCTTCACCCAATATCGCAAGCTTCCACTAACCGCCCTGCTCGGAGCTTGCCTCCTAAAACCTAACATCTACCTCCAAAACTAGGGGCCTGGTAACGATGGGGTCATTTCACTTCCAGCTGCTCCAACCAAATCCCTCTGGAATCTGAAAAATCCCTTTCCTCTTCTCATGTATCCTATGGAGATGCCCTTCATCCCCCCCAAAGTAGCCACCCCAAGACTCCCCCTTTCTAATCAACATAAAAATTTCCTCAGCTAACCCAATCCCCCAAACGAACACTGGAGCCCTGCCCTTTACCAATGGGGGATCCTCTCAGTCACCCCTCAGGATGCTGTTTTCTTCCCTCATCCATCCTGAGGGGCTTCTCCGAAGTCCCCGCCAAAAGGACATCCCAAGGCTCCTCCCCCCACCCAGACACCCAGCACCCAAATAAAGAACTTCCATCCATTTTGGGGCGCCTCCTCGTTCTCAAGGGGACCCCTCGATCTCCCCTAAAGAGCCGCCAGCCCCGATCTCCTCGGCAGTGCCTCTGGGCTCGCCCGTCACCCGCTCTGGCCGCTCCGCTGCGCCGCGAGACCCGGCCCTTCCTCTCAGCAGGGCCCTCACGCCGCCCGGGGGAGCCTCTGGGCCTCGCCGCGCCGCCCACAGGCCCCACAGGCCCCTCAGGCCCCCGCCCGTGCTTCCGGCCACCGCCTGCTCCTCCTCCCCACTCAGGCCGCCTGGGTCGCCGCCACGGTGCCCAGGGGACAGAGGCATCGCAGAGGCCCTGGCCCCGCAGCAAGGGCCTTCGCGGGTCCCCGGCCCCCGGCCCGAGCCCATGCCCCCTCGGCCGGCCGGGTCCGGCGCCCCCGCTCACCCGAGCCCGTGGTGGCTGCCATCTTGCGTCGCTGTCGCTCAAAGGCCGGCCCCTTCTTCACCCCCCACCCGTTCTCCGGGCTCTTCTGCGCATGCGTGTGCGCACACGCAGACGCCTCCGCTGACGCCCGCTCCGCGGACTGCGCGACCAGTTGCCGGGAAGGTATTTTTTCCTGCCCTTTTAGAGAGAGGAAATGTTTGCGTGCGTGAGGGCCCAGCAACCTGCAAGGCCCTCCAGGCTCTGGTGCGAGGGAGGTATTGAGGTGCTTGGTGGGGAGGGCAAGGGGGATCAGACTTGGAAGGGTGTGACTGTGAAAGAAAAAGAAAAGAAAGCTTTTAAAAAGCGCCTATTGTCACAACCTATAATGGAATATAATCTGCAAAAAAACCCCCACCAAAACCCAAAAACCTGAATCACTATGCTGTACACCTGAAACTAACACAATATTGTAAGTCAACTATACTTCAATAAATATAAATAAATAAATAGATGCAAGTTTATAATATTTCTAAAAAGCACCTATTTTGGGCTTCCGTGGTGGCGCAGTGGTTGAGAATCCGCCTGCCGATGCAGGGGACACGGGTTCCTGCCCGGGTCCGGGAAGATCCCACATGCCGCGGAGCGGCTGGGCCCGTGAGCCATGGCCGCTGAGCCTGCGCGTCCGGAGCCTGTGCTCCGCAACAGGAGAGGCCACAATAGTAGGAGGCCCGCGTACTGCAAAAATAAATAAATAAAAAGAATAAAAAGCACCATTTTGCCTGGGGCATTTTCCTATCTAGTTGGATCCTCACAACAACATCTCTACCAGGTCGGGCTTAAAGTGAAACATGAAGGCGAGAGGGGTTAAGCCATTTATCTAAACTCAGCTGTAAAATGACTGAGTCAGAATTTGAACCCAAGCCAGATGTCTTGCTTCCAAGATCGATGCTCCCAGGCCAGAAGGGGCTTGTAGAAGGGCAGCTAAATGATTTGGGGCATTAAGGTGGCAGGGAAAGCATTCACTCATTCATTCATTCGTTCACTCTTTCACTCAATCCATTCATTCCATCGAACAAATATTTACTAAGCATCTACTATGTGCCAGATGCTGTCATAGGTGCTGGGGATGGATATACATCCCTGAAGAAGCAAGCTCCTGCTCTCATGGGCTTAGATTTTAGTCGGAGATAGGAAGCAAATAAACAAATAGGGAAAAACATAACTATAATAGGATAGAGAGTAAACCAGGGAAGTGGTCAGGGAGGGCCTCCTATGCAAGTCACATTTCAACAGAGACCTGAATGATGAGAAGGAGGTAGAGGGAATGGCATGTGCAAAGGCCCTGGAAACATATACTTGCAAATGTTAAATCCAAGAAGTGAGTCCTCTATGACAAATGGTCTGAGAAGCTCTTATATGGATATGGAAACAGGCTGAGAGAGGTGAAAGGATTGCCTCAAGGCAACACAGCTGAACACTGGCTGAGAAATGACCAGGACTTTCAATACAGAGGAACAAGGAAGCTGGAAGCCTTCACCCAGTGCATCCAATTCATCACCTTGTTCTGACAGAATGCCTCCTAAGCATCTCTCTACTCCATCCACTTGTCTCCCACTTGGATGATCCCAGCAGCCTCCATTCTTGCCCCCATGTTCCATTCACGTAAACCTTTCAGTAGCTCCCCATTCCCATGGGATAAAATACAGACTCTACAAATTGAGTGACCAAAGAATTATCATCCAACAATGACAATCAGCAGATTGAAAGGGGGCCTAGTATGACCTTACTGGGACAACAACCAGGAATCTCCAGGGCAAACCAGGATGGTTAACCACCCTACCCACAATGCCCTGCACCTAGGCCAGGACTAGGATGGAGTCAGTGAGGGGTCTAGGGCGCCAAATTTAAGGAGGCTTTCACTCTCCGATCCAGGCTCTGCACTTGCACCACCCTTCAAATGCGAGCCTCCCTAAAATCTGCACCCTGGGTGCCTCACTTTCCCCCTTCCCTGGCACTGCCTGCACCTCTGAGACTTGCTGGAGAGGTCAGAGGTCAGAGGTCAGACTTGCTGGAGAGGTCAGAGAGGTCTCCAGTTACACTGGCCCTTTTCAAGGCCTCTGGAACACATGTCCTCTCCCTCCTCACGGCCATTGCCTGTGCTGTTCCCAGTCATTGCCCGCTCAGGGAAACTTTCCTTGATTTCTTCCACCAGGTCAAATTCAGCCATAATTGATGCTCCAAGTGCCACGTGCATCTTCTTCCCAGCACTGGCCACATGGAATCATCTTGACATTATTCCGTGTATCACGTGATTCAAGTTTACCTTGAAGAGCACAGAAGATATTTGCCCTGGACTTTGGGTCACTGTAAAAAGTCATACAGCAAGTGGGAAGCATTTGGGCTCCTAAGGTGGACTCACCTCTGGCGTGAAATTTTCTGGGTTCGAGTCCTCCTTCAGCACTCACTTTGCTGTGTGACTTGAGGCAAGGGACTTGAGCCTCTCCTGGCATCAATTTCCCCTTCTGAAAAGGGGGATGACGGTATCAACCTCATAGGGTTGCTGTGGGGATAAAATGCGTTGATAAACGCTTTGGCACCGAGAGAGAAGGGGACACTAGAAGAGCTGACATTTACCAAGCTGTCATATCCACCTTTTAATCCTCACAACTCTGTGCCACAACTCCTAGGAATATCCCCAATTTAGAGGTGAGAAAACAGACTCAGAGATAACAGGTGGAGAAGTGACGATTAAAACACAAGCCTCTTATCCATGATGCTCATAAATGTTTACTTGCGTAGATTCCGTGGTTCCCGTGGGGAATTTCTGTCAAGCAAATTGACGATAAAGCGAATTTCTACACACAGCGCCTCGCAGGAAGACTAGATTAAGCACGGCAGCCCGAGGCATGCTGGTAATTATAGTCCAGCGGGGTCGCGGAGCCTGCTGGGAGTTGTAGTCCTCCCCGTACTAAAGCGCTCTCGGAGAGGCTCCGCCCCCTCCCCGGCGGTCGCCGCCAGTCCCCAGAGCGGGATTCTTCTGGCCCCTGCGCCCCATTCCCTCTCTGCCCTTGAGCTGGTAGCTTCAGCTGCTGCGGATGTGAGTCCTGTTTTATCGGATTCGTGGGAAGATTAAAATGGCTAATAGAACTAAAGAATTTAGAAAATGGCTTGACACAGAGCGAGTGCTAATATAAGTATTAGCTGCTGCCATTATTACTACAATATTATTATTATTATTTCCTCAATGACCCTTGCAAAGTAGCTGTTGTTATCTCCACATTTGTCAGATGTGGAAACTGAGACTCGGTGGAGTAAGATGGCCTTCCTAGGGTCACACAAGAAAGGAGTAAATTCAGGTTTGTAATCCAGTTCTTTTAAGTCTGGGGCACTTGATGTTTCCTGTGTGGTGAGGGAGCTGAAGACTGGAAAGTTTGAAGCAAAACGTAGGCGGGTTTGCATTTTTACAAAGTGCAGCCTGGCTGCCTCAAGGAAATTGAATTGGGCGGAGCAAGACTGGAGGTGAGGGGTCCAGAGAGGAGGTGTGTTGGACACTGCTGACTGCCAGTCCAGTCATGACCTTCCGTGCTCACAGAAGCCTGATTTTGCTTAGGAGGCTGAACGTCCAGGTGTGAATCCAAGCCAATCACAGGCACTGCCATTTCCTTTTGCCAGTGGTTGGTCCAGGGGTGTGCCTGTGATCTAGTTCTTTCTGGCCAGTGGAGTTGGGGAGGAGGTGTTTGGAAAGTTTCTCTCTTATGAAAATAGCTGGGGAGAAAGCCTTTTTTGTCCCCTTTCCTCCTTCCTATATATGAGGTTATGATGGTTGGAGCTGTGGCAATCATATAGATACCATGAGGCACAAGCCTGAGGCTGAAAAGCCAACACAACAAAGATGACAGCACAGAAAGATGGCAAGAGCTAGATAGGACCTGGATGATGTAGTTGAGCAGTTGAACAAATCCCAGGGCTGCCTACCTATAAGCTTCTTAAGACGTGATAATAAATGTCATTACTGCTTAAACTGCTCTTAAAAGTAAGTTGTTATCTACAGCCAAGGAAGCTGGCACAGTGTTCCAGGAAAGAGATATATGGACTTGGACTGTTCCACAGCATTCACTCAAGAACACTGTTCTCAACAAGGTGGGAAAACATCCGGGGAGTTCTGGAATCTCTGAGATGTGAAAGGCATGAATAGCTTGAAAAAGTATATTGAAAATGTAAAAAATGCAATATACTTTACAAGACCTACAATATCATTTTTTAGAGCAATACTTCTCAAACTCTAATGTGCAGGTAAATCACTAGCAGTTTTGTTTAAATGCAGATTCTGATTCTGTAGGGGTGAGGGGTGCTTGAGATCCTGCATTTCCCACAGCCTCCTAGGGGATGCCGATGCCGAGGCACAGACCACACTTTGAGTAGCGAGGTTGTGGATAACATTATAAAGTTTTATGTTTATATTTCCAATTCATAGTTAAGAAAAAACCCCAAATTCATGCTATAGTTTTTATAATACAAACTACAGAAAGTAAAGCTGAGGAACCGTTGACGGGAAGGGTCATGGGACCCAGAAGACAGAGAATCCCTGGGGAGGGGTCTGTGGTGGATGGGATGTGCGACACATTTGTTCGTGGCATTTCATGGCACATACATGGAGTTATGCCCCCCTGGGGTGTGTCTGAAGTATAGCATTAAGATATTTAATGTTCGATGTAGTTGCTAAAATACACAACCAAAAAGGGATAGGACTGGGTAGGTAGGGGGTAATGGTACAATTAATTTATTCCTATATTGGTGGACATCTGGGTCATTTCCATTGGCTTCTTCGTATACAATTTATTTCTATAATGTCTGAACTTTGTATCATCTGTTTTGTGGTCAATGAAAAAGGAGTAAAAACCAGGGGTCTGGGATGGGGGGAAAACCAAAAGGATGTTTCCTTAATTTATAAAGAGCCCTTGCAACTCATTAAGAAAAAGAGATCCCAAAGGAAAGATGATAATCATAGCAAACGTGTATGGAGCATTTAGTATGTTCCAGGAACATAGTGTTTTGCATATATTAATTCATTTAATCTTCACAATGACCCTATGAGTTAGGTTCCCATCTCACGGATGAGGGAACTGAGACACAGAAAGATTAAGTAACTTGCCCAAAGTCACATGCTTGTAAGTGGCAGAGCTGGGATTTGAACCCTAAACTCTTAACCATTACTGTCCTGCCTCCCCCCCAAAATCAGAAAAGAACATGTGCAGAGAAAGGAAATGTGATAAGATACCCAATCTCACTCAACATATTGTATTTCAGTGATTCTAAGATGCAAATTTTTATATTCAAACATCTCTGGAATCAGGATGGATGGTACAATCAATGATATCTTAGATTCAATGAAATACAGTAAGAGAAATGCAAATTAAAACCACCTATCAGATTGGCAAAGAACAAAACACTCGATAACACTCTTTGTTGGCAAGGGTGTGAGGCAACTGGCACTCTCAAAAGTTCTGAGAGTTTAAATGGGCATGGCCTTGGTGGAAGGCAATTTTGGCATGAGCTATCAAAATGCAGCACACAGACACCCCTGACCTAGCAATTCGATCCCCAGAAATTGACCCCTCAGGTCTACTGGCCCTTATGAGCAAAGACTTAAGTTCTCTGATGCACACAACAGCAGTTTGTATTACCCCAAAATTAAAATTATCTCAAAATTCAACGAGCGATGAGTTAAAAAAGAAATGTCCATCCTGAAGTTGGAATGTTATACAGCTGTATAAAGGAATAAGAAGCATTGATATATACTATCCCCAAAACATATTAAATGAAAAAAGGCAAGGTGCAGAACTGTGTATATAATATTCTACCTATTGTGTGAAAAGAGGGGGGACAGACATGACTCTGTGCCTGTGTAAGCGACTTGCAAGGGTCTTATCAAAATGATGGGCTCTGGGGAAGAGAAATGAGGGCTTGGGGGAACATGAATGGGGAGCACTCTAGACCTGGAGTTGGTAAATTTTTTTCTGTAAAGGGCCAGATAGTAAATATTTTAGGTTTTGTGGGTCGTTTGGTCTCTTGACTCTGCTGCTGTATTGAAAAAGCAGCCATAGACAATATGCAAATGAATGGCTGTGTGTAAGTAAAACTTTACGATTGACACTGAATTTGAATGTCGTGTGTTAGGAAATATTCTTTATTCCCCCCACTATTAAAAACAAAATGCTAATGGGGGACAGCAGAAAAACAGGTGGGACAGATCTGGTCTACTGGCCAGTCAGCTGACCCCTGTATTGTTTATTATTCCTTACCTTATGCATGCATTACCTATTACAAAATCATGTTTAAAAGGTTAGCTTGAAATTTTTAGATTTATCAGAAGGGGGTGGGGTTAATTTTGGGAGCAGGCGCCCTGCCCAGACCCCCTCTAAGGACAAGTCAGCAAAGGGGGGGCGATGCGTGACGTTTCCCAGTGGAGCTGGAAACCCATGTATTTGCTCTGCACTGCCACCTGCCCCACTCCACCACCAGATAGCAGCACAAATCCACCGAAAATCAGGCCGTCCCTGCACGAGCTGGTAAGTTACGGGCAGAAATTGGCCTATATACCTGTTCTATTTTGCCCACCGTATGTATAAAGAATGGAGTCAGCATTTAAAAAATACGGATTTTCTGGCTCCTCTTTACTCAACTGATAGGAGTAGCAGCTGCCCTCTGGGGCCTGATGTCTCCAGGGCATCTCAGTCCTCAGTGTTAGCTGCTGTTTCTCATCCTGATGTGTTGCTGCTTTCTCATAGGAGACACGTTTCTCACTGGCCACCTGCCTCCTCACCTCCCTCCCTCCACGGGGGCTCCGGGTGCGTGTGAAAGCTGCTAGAGCTCAGCGTTAGATCAGGGCTCAGATTCCAGCCCTGCTACCTACCATCTGTGTGACGTTTGGTATGTTATTTGACCTCTGTGCCTGTTCCCTCATTTGGAAAAAATGGGGCTAAGTGTACTCACCTCTCAGAGCTGCAGGGACTGCTTGAGGGGACCCACGCACGGAGCTCTCCGCATCTGGCCTGTAGTAAGTGTTCAGTAGGTGTTCGCATTTCCTGCTCCCCGGCCCTCAATAGGGACTTTTTGGAATCTTCCCATCTCACAAATGACCCCAACTTTCCCAGACCTGACCCAAAACATATGTCCCTCTGGTTTTGAAAAGTATTTCTCCAGTCCTTGGGATTCAGGAGCAGCAAGATGGTCTGAGTGTGAGGGCTGGCTCTGCCTCACTAGCTGTGTGGTCTTGGACAAGTCACTTCACCTCTCTGGACTCACGCTGTTTGTTCTTGCTGGCTTCTGGGGGAACTAAAACATTGGTAGGGCCTAGAAGTATACCCCCAGCAGAGCCTGGGAATAGGAAAGCAACCCCTGCAGCCCCAAGGCTGCTTACCTGGTGCTGATTTTGGCTGTCTGCCCCACCCACTGCACCTTAAGTTTTCTTTTGGGAACCATCCCTCCCTCCTCTCATCCTGTGACTTGGGAAGTGTTGATCCCACTTCTGCAACTCCAGGTGGATATTTCAGCCCTGGCCAATCAGAACACTTCACTACCACCACAAAGAGTTGGTTCAGGGACAGGCACCTGACCCAATCCAGGCCAATAAGAGCCTGCCCTGGGGCTTTTGCTGCAGCTGCTGGGAAGGGAGACTTTTTCTACTGAGGAGCTGAGCTGGTCCAATGTCAAGTCTCAACTCAGAGAAAAACAGAGCTAGACAGAGAGACTAAGTTCTGATGAATCATGTGAGCCCCTGAGTCCTGCCAAACCTTGTCAGAAACACCTCTGACCTTTTCAGTTATATGAGTTAAAAAAATTACTTTAGCTATTAATTGTTGCTTAAGTTATGGTTTCTGTCACTTAGAGTTGAAGAATTCTAATACCCCTTCCTTTTGTGGTCCCCTCAGACAGTTAAAAATCAAGTCTAGTGGCGAGCAAACTTTAAAATGAAGTTATGGGTCACATTAAAAAAACTTTATCTGTGACTGCTCTAAAGAGTCTTTTATCATTTCTCTGTCCCCAACAAGATTTTGTTTTTCCTGGTTACTATTACAGCAACTATCTGGCCCAGACTAGATATTGATTGTAAATCTGTTGTGTTCACTACTGAATCCCAGTGCCTGGCACATAGGAAATGCCTCATATTTGTTCAATGAATAAATGAACGAGATACTTGTTTAAAATGTCCAGTCTCCCGACTTGCCTGTGAGGTTCCATACAACTAGTTCCTATTTTTCAAACCTCATCTTCCACTTTCCCCTTGCTCACTCCCATCCAGCCACACTCTCTTAAAAACCCCAGGTTTGTTCCTGCCTCAGGGCCTTTGCACTTCTCCAGCCAGGAAGGCTTTCCCTCCAGTTCTTTCCCCATTTGGTTCTATCTCCTCCTCCAGGTCTCAGCTCAGATGTCATCTCCTCAGAGAGGCCCTCCCTGACCACCCTGCCAAAGCAGCCTCACCCTGCCTTTCTGATGTAATCCCGAGATGTTTGATTTTCTTTACAAATCACCCTCTGAATGTCCATGTGCATTTATTTAAGTTTATTGTCTCTCTCCCCAGGAGGTCAGCTCCATCGGGGTAAATCCTTGTTTGTTTGTTCACTTCCATGCCCCGGTGTCCAGGCCAGAGCCTGGCACACATTAGGTGCCGACAAACATTTGCCAAAGGAATTCACCCATAAGGATCAGCCTTTGTTACTCTATCACCATGATTTTCTGCATGAAGACCATTCCTCACCAAATCACGGGTCCCTTCCAAAAGTGTTTGGAGCAGATGTCGACATTGATTCACTGTCTTAGATGACAAAGACCTCATCCTTAGCCCAGCGTTGCGAGGGAAGCTGGGAATAGGGTAGGGGTGGGGCCTCACCCTCCAGGCTCCTTACTTCCCTTCCCCCAGGCAACCAGGAAATACGAGGCAGCGAGGTTAAGTAGACTCTTGCTGCTTTGTTATAAATATATTATGTACATCCAAAACATGACATTAAAATATTACTCCGTGTTACAGAAAAGATATTAAGGCTTTCTATTATTTACATTAAACAAGCAAGCACCGTTAAAAAAAAAATAACCGAAACAAAAAAGCCCCACTCTTCCTTCTCTGACATACCCCCGGCCAGAGGGGACACTGTGTCCCCTTCCAAATGACAAAGACCCTTTGCAGGGGCTGTGCCCTTTGAAGACATCCTCCGATTAGACACATCAGCTCTGGCTGAAATCACATTGGCAGATGGGGGAGGGGTGGGGAAGAAGGGGGATCCAGACTTGATCAGGAAATTCCAGCCTCGTCTGGCCAGCTGCCCCCAGACCCTTGCTGCACTTTGCCATCCTTGGGTGGACAAGCTAGGCTGAAAGTCGTGACTGGGGCTGTCTATCCACCCAGGCCTTGGGGGTCAGTCTGCAGGTCCATGGCAGGGTAATGCTCCAGGGACAGTTAGGTGTGCCTGGGGGCTCCTAGACCACTGAGGGCAAAGAGGAACAGACGACTCAGTGCCCCAATACCAGCCACACTGAAGGGCTACCCAGTGGGGCAAGGGGTGGTGGGAGTGTGGGGAGTTGGTGAACTTCTCCTCAACCCAAGGGATGGCTGGCAGGGTGGGGCTCTTTTTTTTTTTTTTTTTTGCAGAGTCAGGTTTGGCAGACAGAGCAGTTCAGGTGGCTGGGGAGGGGGTCAAGGAAAGAAAACGAAAAAAAGGAAATGAAAAAAATCAGTGGCTCAAGTATTCAGTGTCACAAGGGGTGGGCTGGGGGTGCCCAGGCCCAGCCCAGGAGGTGTCCTCTCCACCTGGATGGGCCAGCGCAAGGAGGCTGGAATTTGGCAGATGGCTTCGGTTTGGGGGAGCTGGGTAAGGTTGGCAACGAGGTGGTGGCCCGGAGGAGTTATTTGACCTTCTGTGCCCATTTCATGTCGTCTGCCCGAGGCTTCTCGCCTGTCAGGCCCTGGATAATGTCCTCTAGGCGTCTCCAGAAGCCCATCTTCTCGAGAGGGTAGTTGAGCCAGCCTGCAGTGGAAACAGGGCAGGGGGGTGTGCGGAGGGGTTGAATGGGAGAGCAGCAGTGAGAGGACGTAGAGAGAGAGCTGGCCCTGCCTCGGGCAGGGGAGGAACAGAGTTAAGTCTGCAGGGGGCAGGGGACAAGGACTGACTGAGGAATTTTGGGACAGGGGCTTCCCACCAATGGGTTTAGAGGATGCTCAGATATGCCTTCATCCCCTCATTCACCTTCTTATTGAGTGCTTACTATATGCCAGGCATGGAGGCAACGTTTCTTATCATTTGGCTCTAATGCTACCTCTTCCAGGAAGCCTTCCCTGACTACCACTTAGCAGTGCTCCTGTCCTGTCATGTCACCGTTTCTTATTTCTTTACAGCTTTTATGATAACCTGTAACCAATCTCATTAATTCGACACCTCCCTGTTTTGTGTTGGTTTTTATCCCCAACTCCCAACTAGAATGTCAGCTCCAAACAGTAGAACCCCATGTTGTTTCACTGTTGATCCCACTGCCTAGGATGATGCCTGGCATATGGTAGGTGCTCAATGAACAGTGCTCATAATCTTATTTAATCTGTATTACAGTCTACCACCTGAACCTTGAAGTACATACTATTATTAGTCCCATTTTCCACACGAGAAGACTGAGTCTTGGGGACTTCCCTGGTGGCGCAGTGGTTAGGAATCCGCCTGCCAATGCACGGGACACAGGTTTGAGCCCTGGTCTGGGAAGATGAACATGCCGTGGAGCAACTAAGCCCGTGCGCCACAACTACTGAGCCTGCACTCTAGAGCCCACGAGCCACAACTACTGAAGCCCGCGCACCTACAGCCTGTGCTCCGCAACAAGAGAAGCGTGCGCACCACAACAGAGTAACCCCCGCTTGCCCGCAACTAGAGAAAGCCCACACGAAGCAACGAAGACCCAACACGGCCAAAATTAAAATTAATTAATTAATTAATTTAAAAAAAAAAAAAAAAAGAAGACTGAGCCTTGGAGGAGAGTTTCCCAATTAGTATATGGCCAAGCCAAGACTGATCCCAGTTCTGGTTGAGCAGTTACATGATCTCCACAACAGCCTAAATTCTAACCCCTCCAACTGCTCCTAGAAAGCATGACTTTAGGGTGTACAAAAAATGTTTTTTTGTGGCTCTCAGTTCTGCTTCCAGAAAGGCAAAAATCCCCAAGAAACAAAAACAAAACAAACCCCCCACAAAACCAAACCAAACACCCCAACCCCTGCCCCCAAACCAGTAGCTGTAGCTTACTGAGTACCTACTATGTGCCAAGCACTTTGCATCTGCCACCTTACCACTCACACCCCAGCCCTGGGAGCTGGTATGCGAAGGAGGTAGCTGTAGCCCCATCTTGTGAATGAGAAAAACGATAACCAGGGAGGCTTGTGAGCCTCCGCAAGTCACATATGGAGGAGCTGAAGGCTACGCCCAAGTTGGTCTGACTTAACAGCACGTGTGGTATACTTAACCTTAAAAAGATACCCAGCTGCCCCTGGAAAACCTGGTCGCCTCACCTCATCTCACCTCTTTGGCACTGGCCCATTAACTACCAACAGCATGTGGGCCTCCTTACTACTCCTGGGTCACCTGTTCCTGCCGCAGGGCCTCTGTGTACTTGCTGTTCCCTCTGCCTGGACTGATCTGTCCCTATTTATCTGCAGGGAACCCCCCTTTTTCCAGATTTCCGATCTCCTTTATCAACAGCTACGCCCCCTTCCCCCATGACTCTCTGCCCTTCATCCTGCTTTGTTTGCCCTCACAGCATTTCTCACACCTGGACTCTGCCATCTCTCCGACCCTTCTACCCCTCACGCCTCTCACTGAAGCCACACTAGCCGCCTTGCTGCTCCTCAAACAAACCAGGCATGTGGTTCCTGCCTCCAAGGCCCTTCACCTACTGCTCCTGCTGCCTGGAGAGCTCTTCCTCCAGAGCTGCATGACTCTCTTCCTCAGTTCAAATGTCACCTTCTCAGCGAGGCCTTCCCTGACCACCCTATTTAAAGGGTGAAGCTCCCCATTTCCCTCTCCTACCCTCTGCATTATTTTCCTCCATAGCAGTTAGAACAATCAGATATAGTACTTGTTTTTTAGTGCTTGGAATGTCCCCTCTTAGAATGTGAATGCTATAAAGGTAGGGATTTTTGCCTGTTTTGTTCAGTGCTGTGGCACATAGTAGGTGCTCAATAAATATCAGCTGGATGGATGGGTGGTTGGAATCACAACTCCATGAAGGGGGTATGTGTGTGTGTGTGTCTGTCTTGTTTACTGCTGTGTCCTTGGCACCTAGAAGAGTGCCTGGCACGTAGTAGATGCTCAAGAAACGTGTGTTCTGAGAGAATGTTCCTGCAGGACTGCACCACCTCCCACTGTGACCTGTGCCCCTTGATCCTAAGGATGGAGCTGCAGTCAGAGTGGGGGCAGCCCATTCCACGCTACCCTATAGCCGCACCTGTGGTGATGCAGAAGTAGGTCTCGTGGGGTGAGACGTGGTGGATGCGATGGTGTTTACGAGGCAGGATGACATGCCAGTCCTGCAGGAGGACGACCCAGCGCGGCAGCCCAAAGTACGTGTGTGACCACTTGTGGATCTGGTTGGTGAAGGTACCGAAGATGATCAGGCAGAAGACGAAGCACTCCCAGGGGTACAGCTGCTCCAGGACTTCTGCAGCGTGGGTAGAGGGGGGGTGGTGACCATAGGCCCCATACAGCTGTCCACAGGGTGGGGGCCCACTGCCAGCCTGGCCCAGCTCCCTTCCCAGGATAGCACCCAGGCCTCTTTCCAACCTCCCAAGTGGACTTGGGCAAGCTCAGACTCCCCTCTGGGCCTCAGTCTCCTCTTCTGCTCAGTGGGCAGAATGGAATAAGCATAGGTAATAGTTAAGAATGTGGGCTCTGGAATGAGGCAGAGCTGGGTGCAGATCCCTACTCTGACATTTCTTTTTCTTTTCGGTCATGCCACGCAGCTTGTGGGATCTTAGTTCCCCGACCAGGGATTGAACCTGGGCCCTCGGCAGTGAAAGCGCGGAGTCCTAACCCCTGGACCACCAGGGAATTCCCCCCTGCTCTGACATTTCTTAACTGTATGAACTTGGGTCAACGACTCTACCTCTTTGAGTCTCAAGCTCCTCAACAACGAAATGAGAGCAAGTCTTTGTCCAGATTCCCTAGAAGCAGAGCCTGAGACAAGGATTCATGTGCACATGAGTTATCTGACTGGTAGGGGTGGGGGGGGGCGGGAAATCCTCTCTTCTGGAAAAACATCTGAGCGAGTGAGGAAAGCAGGACAGGGCAGGGGAAGAGTTAAGCAAAGATGGGGTGGGGGGAGTCTTGTCTCAGCCTGATCCTGGTGGGGTGGGGGTGGGGGTCTGAAATGTTAATGACTCCATAGAGTTGGTCCCACTCAGAGGCCGGGGGGCTCGCTTTTGCAGGCTTTTTTTTTTGTCACTGGCTTCAGGCTTATCCCAAGGGAAGAGGCGGGACCTGCCCTGGCAGTTCTCAGAAGGGGCAGCTGGATGCTCACAGCAGCTGGGGGACGGGTGTCCCCTTTGGGGAAGAGGAGGTGGGCGGGGCAGCACCCCCAACACCACAGACATTCATCACATCTCCCCGCAGCGGGGCTGCTCTAAAGATCAGCACCGTGTCACACTGTTAGGACAGGATCTGGCACAGGGGAAGGACTCATCCCCCACCTGACAGACGAGGTCGCTGAGGTTCAGAGAGGTGAAGTGACTTGCTTTGGCACAAGCTTCCTCCCCCAGATAGTAGTCAGGGCAGAGGTCTGAACTCAGGACTGCGTTGGCAGGCTGCATAGACTCTTTCCACTAAGCCCAGACAGCAAAACCAGAAGCCCTCAGGGCCAGGGAGGTAATTCAAATGAGCAAGGCAGGCCAGGCATTGGACAGCAGGGAGTAGTGGGGACTGTGGCAAAGTGGAAAGCGTGCATCTCTGTCTAAGGGGGTGCCCCTGCGGCTCAGCTCTGGCCCAGTACAGCCAAGTGGGAACAAAGACCCAGGGTGGCCAGATCGGATTGTTCAAGAGAAGCTGGAAACACAGATCTTTATGTCAAATATCCCAATTTTACATGAGGGAAACTAAAAATTTTTCTAACACAGTAAGCGGCAAACACACACACAAGCTACAGGAGACTCATGGGAGGGGTGCGTGTGTGCCTGTCCCCAATGGCTCCCTGAAGGCCCACCAGGGGGCACTCTTACCTGGGCTCTGGGTGCGGAACTTGTAGGCCATGTTTAACAGCGGTAGCAGCGTCACCAGGCAGTTGTCCCCATTGGTCTCGATGAAGTCGTGCCGCGTAATGGCTGTCGGGTCAATGTGATGCTCCCGGAATGGCCGGATGAAAGCCTGGGTGGGGTAGGGGGGCGGGAGAGGGGATCCATCCGACCAGTCAGCCTATGGTGGTCAGCCACTCTCCCCGACTTCCTGCACACACTCCGCGCGGGGTCACCTCCTTGCCTTTGAGATGCTGTCCCACCACGTCACTGCTGCAGATCCCACCCAGCCTTCAGGGTCTGGGTCTAACAGCTTTAGTGCAAGATGGGTCGAAATGACCTGGTGGGGACCTTGGGCTGGTACTGCCCCCCTGTGGGCCTCAGTCTCCTGACCTGGGCTATGGGGGGGTTTGGAGACAATCTCCACCCTCCTTTCCTACCCTAAGACAATGGAGGAGGCCCCTCCCAGTGACAGGCAGGACCCTTTCTTTCTTTCCGACATCCAGGCCCCTCCTTCTGGTAACAGCCTCCCCTTCTTTTAGTACCAGTTGTTCCAATGGGCTGACTCCTCCGCCCCCTAGTTAAGAGTAAGCACGGGACCCTGGCCTGGCCAATCAGAGGACCCCATCCCTCTGGCCACCGTGACTGGATGAAGGATGGGTGTGTGATCCAAGCTGGGCCAATGGGAATGAGCCATGGGACTCTGGCCGAAACTATGGGAAAGGGGCACTGAGCTGGGAGGATGGAAGTCTAGGCAGCTGTGAGCCATCCTGGCCACCTTTCCCCACCTTCTCGTGTAGGGGAAAGCCTACACGAGAGTGGAGCCAGCAGAGACAGACATGGAGAGGGACTGAGTCCAAAGAATATGGTCTGTCCGTCTCACTGGACCCAGCCATGCCCTAATTTGGCTCTACTCCTAAAATTTTCATTACATGAGTCAGTACCTTTCTTTGGTTAAGTTTGTACCAGATTTCCTACCACAATAAAAGTCAGACTGACTCAAGATAAAGTTCAATGGAAACAGTGAGGTGTGGCAGGGAAGGCAAAGGAGAATAAGATGTGGCGTGGTCCCCAAACTCAAGGGGTTCCGGTGAGGTGGACATGTATCAAAGCTCTCTGTCCCACGCCTGATGCTTCCAGAAAACCCCAGGGGATTCTTGTTCTCGTCTTGGAGGAGGGGCATGGGGGTCAGGCTGGAACCACAGTTCCCATCTTTCAGATAGGGAAACAGGCTCAGAGAGGAAAGGGGACTCACCCAAGGTCAGACAGCCCGACCTCCTCCTGGAGGACATGGGCTGGGCTTCGGGGCTGGGTCAACATACGCACCTTCCCCACGATGGGCAGCTCCACGGAGCCCCAGGTGTCGGCTCCCCAGTGCACCACGCCAGACAAGAAGTCAGCAATGAGAGCCCCTGCAACTGTGGACAAGAAGAGCATGAGCTGGGGGGGTGGGGGGGCGGTGGACAAGAGGGAGATCCCTGCCCACTCCCCACCCCAAATCAGGAAGTCACTCACTTGCTCGCTCACTCATTCACTCATTTGTTGGGGCAGAAGGTGTCCCTTCTCTACTTGGGACACTTTGTTCCCTGTGAATGGAGTCTCAGGAATAACATTCCTGGCCTCAATCTGTCCCTTTACTTGCTCTTCCCCAGGGAGATGTGGGGCCTCATTTGCTCGGTGAGTCTGGAGAGAGTAAACCGGGCATGCTCAGATCAGCCCAACCTTTCCCTATTAGGAGCCAACTGTCCCTTTCTCTCTGACCCCCAATCGCCCCATGTAGGGAAGCCCACTCTGCCCCAGTGCTGCTGGTAACCAGATGAAAATGTCCTTCTGGGGTTTGGTGTCGGGAAGTACCTTAGGTCCACATGGAAGCCACGTTCCCCGCAACCTAATTTTTATCAACAGTAAGTGTGATAATTTGGCCTCCAGCAGCCTTTTCCTTGTCTTTGTTCTGAATTTGTTCAGAACTGGAGTGGAGTCCCCTCAGAGACCCCCAAACCATTTGCTCACTTGAGGGTTCAGTATAATACAGAGGTTACGTGCTGTTACATCTGGACTCACATTCCAGCTGTCACTCACTAGCTGTGTGACACTGGGCATGTTACTCAACCTCTCTGTGCCCCAGTTTCCTCTAGATGGATACGAATGATGATGATTAAAAAAACCACAGCAGCTACCATTTATCGAGCACTTTCTCAGTGCCAGACACAAGTGCTTTACATGCTTGATCTTAACGAATTCTCACAATCTGTTAGAAGTTGGTACCATTTTTACTCTTACTTTATAGGGGCGGAAACTGAGGCTTGGAGAACAGAAATAACTAGACTGAGGTCGCATAGATGGCAAGTGGCAGAGCTGGGCTCTTAACCTGCCTTGGGGTCCAAATATAACACAGAAGGATGCACCACGATACTGTCCACATGCGGAAACCGAGGTGGAGTGGCCAGCAAGCTGCCCAAGGTAACACACCAGTGCCACCCCCATCACGCTCCCCTCCCTCTGTGTCTCAGCCCTACTGGCATATTCCCCTTCCCTTACACCTCCCTACATGCCTCTGGGTCTCTGCATTTGCTCTTCACTCTGCTGGAACATTCTTTCCCAAGAGGTAACACAGCTCACTCCCTCACTTCCTTCAGATCTTTGCCTCAAAGGTCCTCCGGGGACACCTGATCTAAAATCGTAACCATTCCCATCTTCCAGCATTTCCTAGCACCTATCTTCTTTTCCGAGCACCTATCACCTTGGACTTCATTTCTGTTTGTTTACTGTCTCCCCTACCAGAATATCAGCTCCACAAAGACAGGGATTTTAGTCTTGCGTTTACATTGGCTACATTCCAATTCCTCGCACATAATATGGTTCAGTAAATAAACATTTGTTGAATGAATCAATGTAAAGCATTAAGTACAGTGTGGGGCACATAGTGAGCCCTCAATACATATTATTATTGTTGTTATTCAGTCATTCAGTCTATCAAGCGACATTCTGTGAGGACCTACTGTGTGCCAAGCTCTAGAGCCAGAGGTGCATCAGACATTGAGCTCATGTCGTTGGGACAGAGATATGGGGGTGGGGGTGGGGGGAGGAAGTTGTAAACAAATACACAAAACAAATGCAGTTTTAAGCGCTGGTAAATGCAGCCCACTGGGTCACGTGACTTCAGGCAACCCCTCCTCCCCTCCCAGACTGTTTCTCGGTGTGAACTGGTTGTCCAAGGGCCAGCTGGGCCATTTAAAGGTTATTCGAATTCTGCTAGGTCCCATAGCCCCTTGGTGACAGGGGACCAGGGCCCTGAGGTACTGTGAAGGCTGAGAAAATCCCCTAGATGCCTCCCTGGAGAGCAGGACTCATGAGCGAGGGAGCAAGAGTGAATGTGTGGGTCACTGTGGACGTGCAGCTCTGGTGTGTGGGCCCGAGTCATGGGTGGCTGTGAATGAAGGCTTTCCAGAGGCCCTGGAACATCCACCCCACATATGCCAAACATGGGAGGGATGGCGGGGGGCAGGGGAGATACAGCTGCATACATTGCAAGTTCCTGGTGACAAGTGGGCCGCCAGGTGGAGACATACAGCACCTCCTCGCATGCAGAAGCCAAAGGACAGGGCGGGGAAGGGGGTGACACTGCATGGGTGGCTGGGCTGGGGAGAGGGGAGGGCTTGGCAGGGCTCAAAGGCCAGTGCACACAAGGCCCCGCCCAGGGCTAGGGCGTCATGCTTCTTAGTGACGGTGCTGGGAGGGTGGACCTGGGCTGGGGAAGGGGCTGGGGAATCTGGCGAAGCCTAGGGCGTTTGCACTTGCTGTTCCTCTACCTGGCACCCCACCCTCTCCCTGAAGATCCCCGAGTGGCTGGCTCCGCTTCAGCCTTCTAGCTCAGAGCAAACATCACCAACCCCCTGGCGAAGCCCTCCTCCCAGGCAGGTGCTCTCGGTCATATCTCCCTGCTTTACTTCTTTCACAGCACTTGTCACCATCTGAGGTGACAGCCTCATTTATTTTCCCCACTTCTCTGATGAGGAAAGGGGCTCAGGGAGGTTGAAGCATCACCCCTGGTCCCATGGCTTGGAAGTGGCAGCCATGGGATGGGAAGAGGTGAGTCTACCAGCCTCCAAAACCAGCATGCTTTCACGCCCTTAATCTGTACCTCAGTAGGTCCAGGGGCATTAATAGAGCTCCTACTGCAAGCTACACAGGATGCTGTGGACACACTGCCTTGCGTCTACCAGGAGGGACTAGAGGCACTGTGGCCAAGAGCTAAGGGGGAGCTAGATCAAGGGTCGGGGGCCTCATCTCTTGCTACCATATTGCTGTGTGACCCTGGGCAAGCCCTTTGCCCCCTCTGGGCCTCAGCATCTTCACTTGCACAGCGAAGGGTCAGCTAAGGTGCCTCTTGAGCCCCTGTCCCAACAGCTTGGACTAATCCTGCCCCTAAATGCTGCCTTCAGGAGAACGCAGCCCCCCAGCAGTCCCCCTAGTGCCTCCCCACCGCTGTTCCATGCAACCACCGATCTGCTTCCCATAATTATACTTTCGTTTGGCCAATTCTAGAACTTTATACAAATCGATTCTTATGGTATGTGCTTTTTTGGGTCTAGCTTCCTTCACTAGCATAATGCTTCCAGAGTCATCCATGTGGTTGTGTGTATCAGGAGTTCATCCTTTTTATTGCTGAGTAGCATTCCACCATCTGGATGTACCACAGTACATTTATCTGTTTTGCTCTTGGACGACTAGGTTGTTTCCAGGTTGGGGCTGGTATGACTCAGGCTCCTGTGAACATGCATTCACAAGCCTGTGTGAAGATCTATGCCCTCATCTTCTTAGGGTAAAGACGTCAGCTATCTATCTATCCATCCATCCATCCATCCATTTATTTATTTATTTACTTTTACTGGACATTTATTGAGCATTTATAGTTACCAGGCTCTGTGCCAGAACCTTAAACGTTTTATCTCTCTTAATCCCTAAACTGTACCAAGGCCAGTCCTAAGCTGGTTATACATCTTATCTCCTTAATCGTCCTAAGCATTTAATCCTTACACATGATAACAATGATAATAAAAACAATATTAGAAAAACGTTTTGTGATCACCGTTAACATTGGGGTGCTTCCTGTGTGCTGGGTGCTTTGTCAAAGGTGTTAAAAAGTGCATCATCAAAAAAAAAAAAAAAAAAAACGTGCATCATCAGGTGTACAACTCCCCACAGATTAAATATGGGCTGTACACAGTGACTTCTCTCCAAGGGGAATACAGTACAGAAGCGGGGTTGGGGGGTGGGAAGAGAGTAACTTTACAGTGGAGAAACCTGACAAATACCACTTGGGCCAGGTGGTCAAGGTCAACATCATGGGGATAAGTCATGCTGACGGTACATACCCTTGCTACGAGGTGATGAAAATGGCACTTGACCTCTGAGCGCTTCCTCCCCAAGACACATAACCCACTAAGAAAAACACCAGACGAGTTCCAGCAGATGGGCATCCTACGAGCACTCCTCCAAACTGTTCAGATCACTGAAAACAGGGAAAACCTGAGAAACTCTCACAGCTAAGGAGCCTCAAGGGACGTGACAACTAAACGTGATGTGGAATCCTGCATGGGATCCTGGAACAGAAAAAGGACATTAGCTAAAAACTAAGGACATCTGAATAAACTATGGACTTTAGTTCATAATAACGTATCCATATTGGTGTATCAATTGTAACAAACGTATGATAGTAAGATAAGATGTTAATAATAAGGGAAATTGGGGGCAGGGCATATATGGGAACTCGATGTACTATCTGCTCATCTTCCGTAAATCTAAAGCTGTCCTAAAAAATAAAGTCCATTTAAAAAAACATGTATTGGGACTTCCCCGGCGGTCCAGTTGTTAGGACTGCGTGCCCCCGCTGCAGGGGGCACGTGTTTGATCCCTGGTCGGGGAACTAGGATCCCGCGTGCCACTAGATGTGGCAAAAAAAAAAAAAAAAAAAGAAGTGTATTATCTCACATCACGTCCATTGTGATAGGCCCCACCACACCCCACGTGCCAGAGGAGGAAAGGAGACCTGAAGGGTGAGGGCTGCCCCGAGGTGGTCAGGGCTGCTGGCGAGTGGCCAGAGACCAAGGCGAGGGCCATTCATGATGATGCTGAGCCTTCACGTCCACGTCTGGGAAATGGGGACATTAATGGTACTTACTTAACTACAGTCAGTTAATAACAGTGGGCTAATCCTTGGGACATAGCAAGTGCTCCCCGAATGTAGCTACAGTTAGTAGTTAAATATTATTCCTCTCTCTGAGCCTCAAGCCCCTGGCCTTGTCAGGCTGCTGAGCAGGGAGGGATGTGGGCTTTAGGCAGACGTCAGGAATTTTTTTTGGAGGGACAGAGCCCCCCCACCCAAGGGAGGAAACGGCTCTGTGATCTATGGGCGGTGGCTGTTTCTAGAGGAGCAACTCCAGGCCTTCAGGCCTGCTGCCCAAGTCCTCTTTAATGGGGGTAGAGGTGGCGGAGGCGGG
The DNA here is from genome assembly GCF_963455315.2 of Globicephala melas. NCBI lineage: Eukaryota > Metazoa > Chordata > Mammalia > Artiodactyla > Delphinidae > Globicephala > Globicephala melas. The sequence goes on from NC_083328.1 coordinate 75,228,457, forward strand.
CACACAGAAGCTTCTTTGTCCCAATGCTGGTGTCAGCGCCTGGTGGCTGGTTCACTCTGGGGGCAGCTTGGGCCTAGTTACCACCCTGCCTGTAGGACACTGGGACAGCATAGGAGATGATGATTCACTCCAGGCTACCCTGACTCACCAGGTGACCTTGAGATAGTCCCTGGGCCCCTTGGGGCCTCCATCTCCCCACAGGTCACCTGGCTGGGACTTCTTCGTGCCCTGCCCACCTCAAGGCCTGGTGTGGAGGCAGAGGGGCTGAGACAGAGGCAGACACTGCTGAAGGCTGGTCCCTACAGTCCTGGGGCCAAAGCCTGTCTTTACCACCTTTCAGCTCGGATCCCGTGGAGACTTCGCACCTGACCTACAAGGCTGGCCGTGACCTGGGGCCCTGCGAGTGCTGACCTTTGCATTCACTGTGCCCCCTGCCTGGAACCCCTGCCCCCCACCACCCATTTGTCTGCCAGAAACTCCCACTCACTCCTTCAGGCACTGGCTCAGAGCCCTCACACTTTCCCTCCAGTTTCCCCAAGTGCGGCAAATAGCTCGGGGCTCCCGGGGCCACTCATTTATTACTCATTCACACTGTCCTTGTCAAGGTCACTAATGACCTCCACGGGGCCAAATCCGGTGGTCCCCTCGCTGCCCCATCTTGCTGCTCTGCTCAGCTGGCTGCTCCCAGTTGATCCCCGAGTCTTCTGGAAACACATTCTCCTCTCAGTCTGTGCAAGCCTGCCCAGTTCCCCTTTCTCCCCCTTGGCTGGCTCTTCCTCCTCTCCCCGTCCCAAGCACGGGAGGCCTCGGGGGCCTCTCCTGTGCTCGCACACAGTCCCTCCGCCCCAGCCCGGGGCCCTCTGCCAGCATCTGGGCTTCAAACACCATCTCTACTCTCAGGACACCCAGATTTCCGGATTTCCAATTTCCTGCTCAACACCTTCCCTTGGCCCTCAGGCAGGTATCCCAAGCATCTCCCCTCACGCGGGTCCTCTAACCTCCTCCCGGTCCCTTCTTCCATAGTTCAGGCCACTGACCCCTCCCCCCTCCCCTCCACAGCCAACCTGACAGCACATTCTGGTGCCCATCTTTCACAGCTCACCCAGAATCTGACGACTTTTCACCACCTCCACTGCCCTACAGGGTTCCGGGCCACCACCTTCACCTCCTCTCTGGCCCTCCCTGCCCCCATCCATCCTCCCTGCAGCATGAGATGATGTCAGCTCCCTGTGGGAAAATCGCCAGTGGCTTCTCACGGCCTGTAGAATAAAACCCCCAATCCAGACCATGGCCTTCAAGGCCCTACACGACCTGCCCCCACTGCCCCCAGCTGTGCCTCAGCTGCCACCAACTACTTTTCCTTTGGTTAGTTTTCTCAGGCCACACGGGCCTCCTCTCTATCCTCCAAATGCTCAGGGCTCACCCCAGCCTCAAGGCCTTTGCAGCACTTGCTGTTCCCTCTGCCTGGGACACCCCAGGGACAACTGTTTGCCTCCCCTCCCTCACCTCCTTCAGGTCTCTGTGCAAATGTCACTTTTCCAGAGAGCCTTCCCTGACCTCTTACCTCTCCTCTTCGCCGCCAGCTCCCCTATCTTGACTCTGCTACCCAGGATTGCGTCATCTGTCTGTATTTATTAACTGGGCACCTTTTCAGGGCTTCTGGCTCCCTTGGTTTCAGGGGCACCAGAACCTCTTGGGAGACAGCAGCAGGTGGGCTGTGTAGGCTGGCACGGTGCCCTTACTTCCGGCATGTCAACACACAAATCAGGGCAGCTACTTAAATCCATTAGGAACTGTGCAAACACTACTATCAGGGGATTGTCTGCCCTTATCAGCCCAGAGGCAAAGGTGCTGGGTGGAAGGGCTGCTATCACAGGCAGGAGCAAAGTCTCTTGGGTCTGGTCCCAACCGACCAGGGAGGCAGCGACCTGCCTGGGATGCCCACCCTCCCGGTTCACACAACATACACCTGGGGGCTCTGGTGCTACTGATCCTCTGCCCAGACTGGGCCCACTGCCTAGAACACCCTTTCCTCCTAGTGCCAACTGGAGGCTGCGTAGTCCCCGGCCAGGTCTGGATATGAAATCCCAGACTCTGCTGCTGCCCGGGTTACGGTCGATGGGCAAGTCACCTGGCCTCTCAGAGCACAGGGATCAGACCCTCCTCACTCAGTTGCCACCAAGAGTTAAAAGAGCCCAGCATGGGTCTTGCACACGGTAGGCTTGGGAAATATCCACTGTTAAACTGACCGTTGAGGCAGAAGGTCTGAGCCCCGGGGAGTGAATGTTGGGCAGTGTCCCCTCCTCACCTCTACTCAGTTGCTGCCCTCTCAGCAGTTATGCACACCTGCATTTTGCCCTCACAAAGGCCCTAGGAGGCAGGGGCTGAGAGCAGTCTCACTTTCCAGATGTGGAAGACAAGGCTCAGAGGTGCACTGACACTTGCCCAAGGCCACACAGCCAGGAAGTGGCAGAGCTGGGACTTGAACCCAGGACTGTAGGGGCCTGCTCGTGACCACCCCCAGATGGGGCGTCGGGGCTCACACTGTCTACATCCCTGCCCTTGAATGTGCTGTTCCAAGGCAGAGAGGCTGGAGGTGCAGGTCCTTCTCACCCCTGGGCAGAGAGGACATGTCTGGCTCCTGTGGGCGGGGCCCAGGCTCCCTGGCACTAGATGGCTTAACCTCCTTCCCCTTCAGCTGGTCCGCCCCCAGCACATGCTTATCCCCACCCCAGACCCAGATGGCTCAATTAGCTGGCCTGAGCGCTACTGGCTTAGGTGACCAGAATGCTTTTAATGTGACTGTGGAAGCTGAACACTTGGGGCTGGCTAGGCGGACCAAGGGCACAGCCGCTGCCCTGTCAGCCTGGGAGCCCAGGGTGGGGGAAGGGATGAACACCTGAATTAGAGGGAAGAGGGGAGGGGCGGTGTGCGGAGAGGAAGGAACTGAGTCACTCCAGGACCTGGGAGTGGAGACAGTGAATTAAGAACTACGTCGTACTCTCTGTTTTGAGGTGTGACTCTGGCCGGTCCCTTCTCTGAGGTTCGGTCTCCTCGTCTGGAAAATGATAACTGCAGCCTCCACCCCCCCCCCCCAGGTCTGTGGATGGGTGAGGACTGACCGATGGAAAACACTCAACAGGTACTAATACACTGCAGCTCATTCATTCACTGATTCAATAAATATTTACCGAGCACCTACTGTGTAAGGCTTCGTGCTTGGGGCTGGGGACACAGCAGCAGACAAAAATCCCTACTCTCAGGGAGCTGATATTTGAGTGGGGGAGACAGGTAATAAACAAAGAAACAGACTGTATAACAGAGTGGGGTGAGGGATGGTGTATGGCAGGGCTGCTATTGTTGAGGGAGAGCCTCCCCGAGGAGGTGACCTAGACGAGGCAGGGAACCACACAGGTACCTGCTGGAAGAGAGTTCCAGGCACAGGAACAGCATGTGCAAACGCCCTGAGCTGGGGTGTGCCTGACAGCACCTGGTGGAGGCACAGCGAGAGGCCACTGTGGCGGCAGCAGGGTGAGCCAGAGGAGAGGAAGGAAATGATGTGAGGCGGGGCTGGGGCCAGGCCGTGCTGAGGAGTTGGTGTTTTATTCTAAGTATACAGGGGACAACAGGCCAGTGGCGTGACCTCACGGAGGATCCAACGGGATTCTCCCAGCTGCCTGTGGAGAATGGACAGTGCGGGGCAGAGGTGGAGGCGGGGAGACCAGGGAGGAGGCTTCCACCATAGTCCAGGCTGGAGGGTGGTGCTGGACCAGGGAGGGGATGTAGAGGTGGACAGTAATGGATGCTGGATGCATCTCGAAAGGACAGCCAAGAGCATTTGCTGATGCTCTGGAGTGGAATGTGAGAGAAAGGAACTGAGGATGACACCCAGGTTTTTGGCCCAAGTGACAGGAAGGATGCAGGTGCCACCGACTGAGATGGGAGCCAGGGTTCCCACAACCTGTACCCCATTCGTGTGCACACAAGCGTGCGCACACCCACCCCCACACACACACGTGTAAGTCGCCATCAGAGTGGCCCAGACACTGGGTAGGTCCCTGGCCCCTGGGGAAACCGAGGCGGGCAGCAGGGCTGCGGGCACTCACCGACTCCCAGCATTACAAGAGGTGTGTGCTCCCAGTGAGCCAGCAGCAGGAGGTGGACCGTGTTGTGGGCGATGAGGCTGAAGCACAGCACCACACAGCACCACTCCTGGAAGCGCTTGCCTGCAGGGAGAGGAGGCGAGAGGTGAGTGCAGGGCGGGTGGCAAAGGCCCAGGGAGCAAGGATCAAAGCCAGGCAGAGCTGGGCCCATGGGGGCTCTTTGACTGTGTTCTGAGAGTCTGCAGTGCTGACTACAGGCTGAACGCAGGGACTGCCTGCCCATTTCACAGATGATGTCACCGAGGCCTGGAGAAGGGGCGGGGCCTGCTGAAGGTCAGACACTCAGGGCCGGGTGTGTTAAACCAAGCCCTTCTGGTGGGGCCCTTCTGAGCGCAGGCCCCCTGTGCACAGGTCTGATGCCCATGAAGCTGGCCTTGCCCATGCTGATTCTGTGGCAGACAGGACCAGAATACTGGTCTCTTGGGCCCCTTTGGGCTCTCTCTGGAGACCTGTGAAGGAATTTTAATGAGCTTCTTTTTTTAACTGTCATCATCCCATCACCTGTCCCCTTTTGTAGGTAATTATTTGGAGGCAGAGGCTACAAACGGCTTTTAATCATGGAGGTTCAGACCCCGCCCAACCTCCATCAAGCAGGGCTCCAGGCAATGAGTCAGGAATTCAGGAGAAATAAGGCCTTGGTTATCCCCTCTAGGGCTCCAGCCACAGGGAGAAGAGGCAGTGCCGATGAAGGGTCTCAAACTCCAGGGGCCAGGCAGGTGATTTGAAGGAGTGAGGTGGGCTGGGTGGGGACAGTGGAACACCACAGCACATGTGCCCTTTCTAAAGCAGTAGCCACTAACTGGCTGACTACTGCCAAGGGGGAGTGTGGGTCCAGGGAGGCCAGACCTTCTAATTCTCAAGAGAAGCCAGCAATCAGGATGTGGGTGTGAAATCGCCTCTTTAAATCTTGGCACCTGTTTTAATAGCATGTGAGCTCAGACAAGCTGATTCACTCACTGCAGCTTTGTTGCAGGTATAGAAATTTTGAAAATAACCTTTGTGTCCATTGCCGGGGGACTCAGACAAATTAATTTGGTTTATGGCATCTCTGTAGCTAGGAAAAAAGCCTGGGTGACTGTTAATGTGTGGCTATGGAGGGACATCCAGGACAAACTGGTAAGTGCAAACAGCAAAGTGCTAAACAGCCATTTATGTGAAAAAAGGGAAAAAAACCTACACGGTTGAGACTTTTTCACGTACTCCCTTTTGAACTTAAAATTTGTGAATGCAGGACTTCCCTGGTGGCGCGGTGGTTAAGAATCCGCCTGCCAATGCAGGGGACACAGGTTCGATCCCTGGTCCAGGAAGATCCCACATGCCACGGAGCAACTAAGCCCGTGAGCCATAACTGCTGAGCCCGTGTGCCACAACTACTAAAGCCTGCGTGCCTAGAGCCTGTGTTCTGCAGCAAGAGAATCCACCGCAATGAGAAGCCCACGCACCGCAATGAAGAGTAGCCCTCGCTCGCCGTAACTAGAGAAAGCCCGCGTGCAGCAACGAAGACTCAACACAGCCAAAAATAAATAAATAAATAAGTAAATAAAAGACTATTAAAGCAAAAGGAAATAAAAAGACCACGTGGGTGATACCACGTGTGACAGGGCCCCTGGGAATACTGTTTTCTCAGGCAGCTGGTCCCAAGGACAAATCTGCTCTTACATATCTCTACCTGGAACCTCCACCTCCAGGAAGCCATCCATGATGCCTCCTTTAACCCCCAGGCTCTCCCAACATGGGACCCATATCATGAGGGACTGTCACTGCCTGTCTAACATCTGTCTTCCCCTCCCTAAATGTGAACTCAGGAGGCCTAGGGCCATGCCTGGCTTGCTCACCAGGGTCCTGGCACACAGTTGTTGCTTAATAAATGCTTGTGGAATGAACAAATTCCCAACCACGACCCTAGAGAAAGACTGCCAGGCTTTGTCTCTGGGCACCCCTCACTGAAGCACTGTGAGAAGGAAGTATGAGGCGTCCCACTGTTCCTGACAGGAAACAGGCTCAGAGAGAGAAAGGGCCTTGTCCGGGCTGTAGAGCAGCAGACTGTGCCCTGAGCCAGAATCCGAACAGCGGCCCTGTGAAAAGACCAAGGCTCAGAGAGGGAAAGGACATGCCCAGGGTCACATCCCTCAGCCCCTCTCATACAGATGAGGACCCCGAGGCCCAGAAAGGGCTAGGATCCCAACAGCATCACACAGCAGCAGATGCAGAAGCCCCTTGCTGCTTTCTTCGTAGTCAGGGGCTGTTTCCCTTGGGCCACGGGGCTATGCTACCCCAGGGGCCCCCACCTGGGGTCACCATGACCAGGCCCAGAAGGGCCTTCCCTTTTGCAGCTCCTGTTTGTGGCCAGGACCTGGGGCTCAGAAGCAGGAAGCCAGGAGGGGTGGTGGTAAGGGACAGGTGATTCTTCAGTACCGATCTGCTGCCACCCAGCCTGTAGGGACAGCAACAACAACAATGGCTAACACCCACTGAGGCCTATTATGGGCTGGGGTACAGGGTGCAGCCCGCATCAGAGATGCTGCAGACCCACTCCCTCTGTCATATTTTGCTCTTAGTTTTGAAAAAATCAGCTACACTTAAAAAAAAAAAAAAATCACATGAAACTACCTCCTTTGAGAACATAGGGCTCTGGCCAGCCCAAGCCTGCCTCCATCAGATGGAGCAAGAGCTCCTTGTGGACCCCAGTCCGCTCCCCTCCCTGCAGCCTCATACTGGGTGGCTTCCCTGGGTGGCGGTCCTGGCCAAGTCCCTGCAGTCACCTGAGGTTTCAAGCCCAAGGCATAGTCTCTCAGTCTCTCATTCAAGTCTCAGTCCCTCCAGGGAGCTACTGTGCGATCCCAATTTCCTAGATGAGGAAACTGAGGCTCTGCGGGTAAAAATGAAAACTGGGTTTGGATCCTGAGCTCGTTAGCCTGGATGTTCGGGGCTGTCCTGATTCCAAAGATAGCCCAGCTCTCTCCCCTTGCCACAAAGAATGTCCCCAAATCTGAATATTTTCCCATCTAAACTCTCTCTCTGGCCTCGGTATCCTTCTGCAGAACAAGTGCCTCAACTATGACCCATAAAAACTACATCTATTATAACAAGCGACCTTCATGGAGCACCTGTTACATACCAGGGCCAGTGTCAAGGACGATCCCAACAAGCCCTTGCCTGCCGCACGCCATGGGCTGGGGGCTATTTGCCCCATCCTTCAGAAGGAGAAAGTAGGCCCGGAGAGATGAAGTGTGCTGTCCAAAGTCCCTCGAGAATCCCCAGAGTCACAGCATGGACAGTCTGCTTGGCAGGGACCGCGTGGTCAGGTGGTCTAAATGGTGTCGCTTCACAGACGTGCAGACTGAGGCCCAGGGAGGGGAAGGACTTTCCTCAGGACAGAAGGGCTCAGGCCACCTCTGGCAGAGTGCTGAGCCTTGTTTCCCTGAGCCAGCCCCTGGCCTGGCCAGGGTCCACGATCTGGGCTGAGTGACAGTAGTGACTGCCTGTTGGCCTGGGGAGGGGGCCAGGCTTGTGTGTGGAGGGCTGGGAGGGCTGGGAGGTGCAGGGCAGGCCATGTCTGCTTGCCTGGGGACAGGCCACAGCCAAAGGCTTGGTATCAGGCCCGACTCTTCTGGTTTCAGTCAGACAAGCCCTGGAACCTGCACTTCTGATGGTCCTTGGCCACCACTAGGAGACACTCGGCCTCAGGGAGGTGGGGGGACAGGAGGTAGAGAGACCAGAGAGACACAGAGGAAGAGAGAGAGAGATGGGACAGAACAGGAATCAGAGACACAGAAAGATGAGAAACAGCGGGGTGGTGGTGGTGGGAGGAATTGGGCGATTGGGATTGACATATATACACTAATATGTATAAAATAGATCACTAAAAAGAACCTGCTGTATAAAAAATAAATAAAATAAAAATTTAAAAAAAAATCGATGAGAAACAGAGAGAAGAGGAAGACAGAGACAGGGAGTGATTATAAGGTGACAAAGAGAACATGAGTATGGCCAGAGAGAAGGAGAGACAAAGAAATGGAAAATGAACAAGACTTACTGAGGGAGACAGAGGGAAAGCTGGGCCAGGAGCATGACAGGGACCAGGCCTGGACAGGGAAGGGGCCTCAGGGAGGCCTGTCTTGGGGGACAGAATCCAGGCTCAGCTCTGGGACTATAGGCCAGGACCCCCACCCAGCACTCCTGACACCCTCCACCTTCCCCCCACCACACGCTAAGAGTCCCTGTGTCCCACAGGGCAGGGGCATCCGTAGTTAGCCAGGGTGGGTGAACAGGGGCTCTGGTGACCCCCCAAGATCCACCCCTGGAGCCTAGGTACCTGAGAAGTGGGACCCACATATCCAGAGGTCAGTTGGCGCCTGCCGGGAAGCTGGACACCTGCCTTGCCTCCAGGCTTGCCCGTGAGACTGGGGTAGACCTGCCAAGTCCACCCACCCTTCACAAACGTCGGCACCTGGCAGAGGGTGGGGTGGTGCTGCAAACCCCTAACCTGGACCCTCTGTGGCTCCCTGGACCTGGGGGAGTGCTTGGGTCAGACAATCCTTGGCCAGACACTCAGGGCCCATGGGATCAGGCTGAGGCTGCCCTGACCAGACAACTCACAGCTCTCGGCCGACGCTAGGCCCACTGTCTCTGCCGCCAGCCCTGCATGCGTGCTGCTCTGCTGACCTGGAACACTGGTGCCCCTCCTGCACACGCACTTGGGCTGGCTCACTTCCACAGCAAAGATTCGGAACACAGAACCTAGAACGCCCCGACCAGTGTTCTCATTCTGGTCCTGCTAACTGTCTGTGTGACTGTGGGCAGGTCACCACTCTTTGCTAAGCCCCAGGGAAAGTCTTAAAGATGGACAGGGTGCAGGCACTTCAGGCAAGCCAAAGAGATGCCGCCCCTGGCCTTGCTCACCTTCCCCTCTGGTGGGGGCAGACACAAGCCTAATCCCAGGCACGACAAACGTTAGGAAGAACACATGTCGGGGGTGGGCTACGAGGAGGCTACGGGGGTCTCGGTTTCCTCCCCTGTAAAATGGAGTTAATACCAGGATGCCCCTGAGACAACTGTAGTGAGGATGAAATGAGAGCACATAAGGGAAGTGCCCAGCACATAGTCAGTGCTCAATAAATGTCAACTCTGTTAACTGCCGTATTATTGCTGCCAGTTGTCATGGTGCCAACCCATCACTGGCCCCAGGAATCTCAAGAATTCAGTCCTGGAACCCAGAAACTTTCCCTACTCTCCCCCAGCTCACTCTGTTCCAGCCCACAGGCCTCTTTGGTGTCCTGCAAATACTTCAGGCTTGCTCCCACCGTAGGGCCTTTGCACTTGCTGTGTCCCTGGTCTGGACCAATCCTTCCTCAAATATCTTCAGGAGTCCCTCCCTTCTGGTCTCTGTTCAATTGTCACCTGCTCAGTGAGGCCTTAACTGCCCCCTCTCTAAAATGTCACTGTCCCCAACATTTCACTTCTCCCTTTTCTGCTGTATGTCTGTTCCACAGCACTTGCCACCACTGGGCAAGTAAGATATTTCCCTTATTTACTGGGTTTACTAAAAAGGCCAGCTCCATTTTTCCTGTTTTGTTCACCTAGAACAGGGCATGGGACGAGGGTGTTCAATATGTATTCAGCCTGGCCCCTTATTTTATAGGTCAGGCCCAGAGACTGAGGTTCTTCCTCAAGGCCAAGCGACACAGACGGGCAGAGGGAGGTCTGTGGAATTTGGAGAAACTAGTCTCTTCCTCCTTCACTCCCCCTCTCCAGGCACTCCCCCTGCCCTGCCCCAGCTCTAGGGTAAGAGGAGATAAGGCCTCTGATTGCAGGCTTGGGGCACCAGGAGACTGTCTGCAGCCTTAAATCCCTGCAGTGGCTGCTCTTCAGAGAGTGAGGGGCACTTGGGGATACCAGAATTGGGCAAAGATGCAATCATGGTGGAATGAGAAGATGGCAGTCCATTGAGGAAGCTCAGAATGCCCAGGTATGATTTGGTTGAAGGTGGGTAGGGTTCACTTGAGTGGGCATAGCTGGACACCAAAGGAGGCAGGCTTTGAATCCTTACCCTTGATTCCCAGGTGGTGAGTCTGAGAAGCAGAGAGGTGAGAGAGCTTACCCCAAGACTCACAGGGAGGGTCAGACTATTGGATTAATAATAGGGATTGCCTACTGTATGACAGGCACTGCACCAAGGTAGACGATCTCATTTCCTCCTCCCAGCGACACTAAGGAACTGATAAACTTTATCTTGTATCCATTTTAGAGGTGAGGAAACTGAGGCTCAGAAAGGGAAAGTGCCTTGGCCCAGGTTACACAGCTAAGAAGAAGAGTCAGGATGCCAAGTCCAGCCTGCCCCAGGGAGCACAGGAGGTTTTAAGTCCACAAGCTGGGTGTTGGGGGAACAGGCTGAAGAAACCATGGTATCCTGGGCCAGGTGCCCAAGTCAGGTATGAAAAAAGTCACACCCAGAACATGGCATCGCAAGTCCAGAAAGGCCTCTGGTGATCTAGGACTCAACAAGAAAGCAAATGGCCCAAGGTCACACAGATAGTTATGGCAGAGATGGTATGCAAACCCAGGCCAGTTAGGGAAAAAAGCCAAAGGTGGTCGTGGACCCATGCCCACCCCAGGCAAAGGCTGTGCATGGTGGTTGCCTCCTAGCAAAAGGAAAGATGTCAGAATGTTTGACAAACAAAGCTTGATGTGATGGCAACACCCAGGCAGAGGGGCCTCCCAGTCACTCGACTCTGGAGTTCTCAAAGGCACTTCCCTTAACCCCTGGGGACACTCTGCCCTGCTGGGGTCTGGCAATGAGATTCTTGAGGCTCAAGTGGAAGTCAGAGAAGGGGGTGGAGGCTGGTGCTTGCTGAAAAAGACATGGTAGGCCCAGCAGGAAGAAACCAGAGACCTTGTCCTGGGGCAGAACCAGAGCAAGGGTCTCTGAGTTGTGGTCCAGTCTGGGGACTCCCAAGTCCCAATGGAGGGGGCTAATATATCTACATGGGGGAAGGAAATGGCTGGAATTGGGGCTTGTATATGAGAGGAGCTTAAACTGGAAGATTTGCAGTGCCCTCACCACCGGGGATTCCAAAATATAGGATGAGAGTTAATGCAGTGGGGGAATGGTGGTCTGTAGACTGAAACTATAAATCTAAGATGGGGCTTTGGAGGAAGTGCCTCTGGGGCACTCTAGCTGGGGGCCCCTGAGTTGGGGTTCCCAGAGCAGGGGGCCTGACACGCCCAGATCTGAGGTCACTACCTCTGGGTCCTGGCTGGGGTGCAGATGGGGCCCTAGAGTGCTAATTTTGGATCTGGGGAACCCGGGATAGGGTGTGACTTTTAGGGGTCAGTGCATGTGGCTGAGGGGCTGCCTTCGGCTTGGACAGGGTCCTGGGGTGGGGGGTCCCTAAGGCTAGGGGCGCTCTTTGCAGCCGCAGGTACCCTGAGCTAGGATCCGGACCTGGCTGTGTGATGTGAGCTGTCCAGAAAGCCCCGGGGCTGGGATTCTGCCTTGGGCTTGGAAGGGGCGCTGGGGTGGGGTCCCCGGACTTAGGGGAGCTATTTGCAAGTTAGAAGCCGCAGATGGAGTTCTGCATCGGGGCCGGAGGCTGGGGCTCCGATATTGGGGACCCGGGGTTGCTGTCCGCAGCCCAGGCTGATGACTGCAGGCCCGGAGGGGAGCCCGGAGGTCCTACCTGGTGAGTAGAGCGCGGCCAGCTCGCGGGCCCCGGCATGCTGCGCGCCCCAGCGCCGGCTATACGCCGCCTCGTCCTCGTCGACCTCCGGCTGCTGGCCCGGCCCGTCTTCGGCGCCCGCCATAGCCACTCGCCCGGCCAGCCCGGTGCGCTCTGCTGGCGGCGGCGGCGGCGGCGGCGGCGGCGGCGGCAGCTGCGGGGCCGCGGAATCGCGGCGATATCACGCCGCCCAATGACCGCCCAGTCCAGGCGCGGCTGCGGCGGCGGCGGGGGCGTCGCCCGGCCGCGCGTCACAGCCAATCGGGGCCCGCGCCGGGGCCACGTCAGCCAATCAGCGACTTCCGAGCCGCAACCAACCGCGGCGCGCGGGGGTCAGGTCCGCAGCTGGCGCAGCTGGGTGCGGAAGTTGTGGGGTGGCGACGCCTCAGTGCCAGTCACGCTCTGCCTCCGCCTCCGCCTCCGGCCTGGTCGTCAGCCGCACGGAAACTCGGGCAGCGTCGTCGCCCACCTCGGGCTCGGTTTACTCACCGGTGCAAAGGGCCGAGGTCTTGCGCCGGCGGACCCAGAAGCGGGCGTCTCTTCAGCACGCACAGCCAAGCGCCTATTGTGTGCAAGGAACTCGAGTAGAGGGCGCCTGGGCGGGGCGGGGGAGCCAGGGCTTGGTGGGCCCTTTGAACAGTGTCCCTGGCTGGGGCCGATTCACAGTGGACCGACTTCTGAGCCCTACCGCGTGCAGAGGTTACGAGGACCGAGCGTACCCCTACTGTGTGACAGCTCGTGCTGTGTGCCCGGGAGCGCCTGTTCTCTTGAGGGAGAGGACAGTAGACTGATGAGAGTCACTGTAAGATTTGGTGAGCGCTTAATATGTTAGGCGCCCTGCCAAGCTAGACCGCAGCATATTTTTACTCATGATAACGAGTGGTGTTGCCTCCTCAGAGGCCCCCCCCTCTCACCACGTCGCCGAGAGGTGCCCACTCCTCCAGTCACTGCGACATCACCCCGTCTTCTCAGTGCTTGTCGTAGGCAGTGAACTTACTGTTCGTGTCTCCGCCACCGGAAAGCAAGCTCCTGAGGGCTGGGACTTGCTTGCTTCACAGCTGAACCTCCATGTCTGGATCAGCGTAGGGCTCAGTAAATGCCTGATGAATGAATTAAGTCTCAGCCAAATGACTTTACTTCCTCAGCAGGTAAATGACCGGTCAAGCTGACTACAAAGTACACAGTAACTGCTCACATAAATTCCGTCTGGTGTCACCAAATGGGAGCTGTTTTAGAGGCCGTGGAAGGACCCAAGAGGTGCCCAGGGGAGCAGGGTGGGGAGGTGAGAACCCTTCTGGAATGTCTTTCGGAGGCTCCACCCTTGTTCTGGTTCTCTGAGGTTTTCAGCCCTGGATTCTTCTGCTGCTAGGAAAAGCCGGTCATCCCAGGTGTGTTTCCTGGGTGTTCATGCCCTGGGAGGCCACCATCCCCAGCCAGGCCCATGCTCCTTCCCTGTTTCCTTCTATACCTTCAGGAAAGAAAAGTGTGCTTCCATGGCAGGGACAGGTTGCAGCCCAAATCCTGGTGAATTCTGGCAAAACTGGCTGGCCTTGCCTTATTTTTAGCTTAGTTCAATTTTTCAATCCAGGAGATTAAGGTGGCTTGCCTTGGTGAGGGCTGGATTTCAGATTTCAGGGAGACACCTTTCTAAGCTCTCTGCATGTGTCCCAGACCTCCAAGCAGGCTGAGATGGGCTGGTTACTGCTGGTGTCTGAAGATCCCCTAGTGGCCAGCAGAAGATGGGTGATGGACAAACAGGTCATTCATTCAATGAACACATTTATTAAGCACCAATCTGGCCCAGGTTGTTCTAGGGAAACAGCAGGGAACATGACAGAGTCTCCTGGGAGGTGACGGTGTGAGTCAGGGGAGGCCTGTTCAAGAAAGTGACATTTGAGCCAAGACCTAAAGGAGATGGAGCCAGCTATGCAAATATCTGGGGGCAAATTGTTCCAAGCCAAGGGAACAGCAAGTGCAAAGGTCCTGAGGCAGGAACATGCTTGCCATGTCCAGGAACAGCACGTTGGCCAGTGAGACATGAAGTAGGTGAGAGAGGGGGAGGTGAGAGGTGAGATCAGAGAGGAAGGGAGCGGGGCAGATAGGGTAGAGTCTTGAACGGATATAGAGGGTTTTGGTTTTTACTTAAAATGAACTGAGAAATCTCTTCTCTCTAAGGTTTGTTTGTGGTTTTTTTCGGCCATGCTGCACAGCATGCGGGATCTTAGTTCCCCGACCAGGGATCGAACCCATGCCCTTTGCAGTGGAAGCACAGAGCCCTAACCACTGGACCGCCAGGGAATTCCCTTTTAATTTTTGTTTTTGGCCGCACTGAGCAGCTTGCAGGATGCTAGTTCCCCGACCAAGGATCAAACCCGCGCCCTCAGTAGTGAAAGCATGGAGTCCTAACCACTGGACTGCTGGGGAATTCTAAGGTTTTGAATAGAGGAATTACATAACCTGATTTATATTTAAGAAAATAATTTTATTTTTAATATGTAGGACATTCACATGCTTTGAAAGTAAAAAAATATATATATTCATATAATATAATGGAATCATATAATATAATGGAATCATACAATATGTGGCCTTTTTTGGTCTTCTTTCACTGCATAATTTTTTCAAGGTTCATTCATTTTGTAGGACTTCATTCCTTTTTATGGCCATCAACATTCCATTGGATGAATAGTCTTCGTTTTGTTTACACATTCAGTTGATGAACATTTGGGTTGTTTCCACCTTTGGCTGTTATAATAAATAGTGCTGCCGTGAACATTCATGTACAGATTTTTGTGTGGACATATGTTTTTATTTCTCTTGGGTATATGCCTAGAAGTGGAATTGCTGGGTCAAATGGTAACTAACTTTTTGAGGAATGCCAAACTGTTCTCCATGGCAGGTGTACTAGTCTACATCCCCACCAGCAATGTGTGAGTGGTCCAGTTGTTCTACCTCCTCGCCAACATTTGTTATTTTCTGTTTTTGGTTGTAACCATCCTAATGGATATGAACTGGTATCTCACTGTGGTTTTGATTTACATTTCCCTAATGACTAGTGATGTTGAGCATCTTTTCATGTGCTTATTGGCCATTTGTATATATCTTCGGAGAAATAAATCCAAATTTATTCAAATCCTTTGCCCATTTAACAATTGGGTTGTCTTTTTATTGTTGAATTGTAAAAGTTCTTGATATATTCTGGACACTAGACCCTTATCAGAGACATAGTTTGCAAATATTTTCTCTCATTCTGTTGGTGGTCTTCACTTTCTTGATAGTGTCCTTTGATGCACAAAAATGTTTTTACTTTTGATGAAGTCTAATTTATTTTTTTCTTTGTGCTTTAGGGGGTCATTATTTCCTCATTCATTTTTTATAACTTCATTGTATTCCACTGTGTGGCTGGACCATAATTCATTTAACTAGCTGTTTATTGATGGACACTTGGGTCATTTCCTATCTTTGGATGTTATAGATGGTTTACTTAATGTCATTTTTGCATGTGAAGGTAGATGTGTTGGACTCCTGAAGTGGGGTTGTTTTGACAAATGTTAACTGATTTGTCATTTTGCTAGATATAGATAAACCTATCGGTCGGTAGGTAGCCATTAGAATCATATTCTAATTTATACTCCCACCATCATCTGTGTTCAAGAGTGCCTGTTTCCCACAGTCTTGCCAACAGAGTGTAGCTAATAAAGTAAGTAAAATTAACATTTCGGTCTTTTAGTTATACTCTGCACATTTCAAGTGCTCAATAGTCACATGTGGCTGGTGGGTAATGAATTAGTGCAGATTTAGAACATTTCCACCTTCGCAGAAAGTTCTATTGGGCAATTCTGGTAAAGAATTGTACAGTGACCTTGACTTTATATCTTAATAGGATCCTCGGGCTGCATGTGAGAGGTGGACTCAGAGACCGTCCAGAAGCAGGAGACCAGAGAGGAGGTGACTGCAATAGTCCAGGTAGGAGGGGATGGAGGGTCAGACCAGGGTGATTGTGGAGGTGGGAGAAGTGGTGGATTCTGGTTGCATTTTGAGGGTGGCGTGGCCAGGACTTGCTGGTTGATGGCATGTGGGGTGAGGGAGAGAGAAGTCGAGGATGACTCTCAGGTTTCTAGCCTGAACCACTGGAAGGATGGAGGCGCCATTGACTGAGCTGGTGAAGAAGGTGGGAGCAGGTTTGGGGAGCGGGGGAGACCAAGAGTTCTGTTTTGGGCATGCTGCGTGTAAGGTGCAGGTTGGACGTCCCAAGCTGAGATGTCCAATGGCTTCAAGTAGTTTTTCTGGCCTAGAGAATGACATATAATTTTGGTCATCAAGTTAGAGCAAAGTCAGAAGGGAGGGAAGAGGCAGAATTACACACCTAAGATGGGGGCAAAGGCCAAGGGCAGCAATGGGCAGTGAAAGGAGCCCGGCCTTTGAAGCTTAGAGTCTCACAGCTGTGTTTCTGAGCCTCTGTGGGTCTATTTTCCTTCCGTGAAATGGAAAGAACAGCACTGCATAGGCTTGTTGTAAGGTTCACAGTGAGCACAGTGAGAGGTGGGGTACCTGCCAGGCAGGATACCCTGCAGAAACATTTGTTACACTTGACTATGGGGGCGGTGGGGTGAGATCCACACCCTCACCTGACAGTCGAGGCCTTGCTGACTCTCCAGCCTTGTCTCCTGACATCTCGCGCTGTCATCCACAGCTGGGCCTTTGCCATCACTGTACCTGCTTCCTGGTGCATGAGCTCCCCAGAGAGTCAGGTGGCTGGCCCTGGACTCTCCTTCAGGTCTCTGTTCTCCACTTCCTGCTAGCTCTGAGACGCAGGCTGCAAAGCTGCCCGACCTGGACACCCCAAGGTGTCACAGTGTTGGGGGATGGAGCCCCCCATGACTTGCCTCAAATCATGTTGATCAGGATTGCTCCATTCACTTATTCACCAAATCTTTACTGAGACCTGCTGTGGGCCGGATGCTGTGTAAGATGCTGGCCATACAGCAGTGGTCCCTACCCTCCCAGTTGCAAGAGAGACAGACAATAAACAGGTAAAAAGATAATCTAATGTCAGGTAGGGACAGGTGATGTGGAGAAATGAAGCAGGGTAAGAGATGGGTGGAGGATGATAGGGAGAGCTTCATTAGGTGGAGGAAAACAGAGGGGGTGATCGGCATGGGGATGAGAACAGTAATACGTGGTCAGCAATAATGACCAGCATCTGTTTGAACACTTTCTGTGTCATGTCATAACCTCACCGAATCTTCACATCATCCCCAAACAGTTGCTTAAAACCATGTTGATTATTACTCCTTACAACTCTGTGGATTGGCTAGTGGTTCCACTGCTGGTTTCACCTGGTCTCACTCTTGCAGCTTCATTCAGCTTCCAGCTGTGCTCATTCATACATCCAGCAGTGTGTGCTGGTTGTTGGCTGGGGCATCTCAGTTCTGTTTGTGGCTTCTCATCTTTCAGAAGGCTAGATGGGCTTCTTCACATGGTGTTATCAGGGCAGCATCCAAGAGTGCTAGGGTCAGATGTCTCATAAGTCACTTCGTTCATTTTATTCATCAAAACAAGTAAAAAAGCAGCCTGGAGGCTCCTTGTTCCTCATTGGCTCCCTTGCATCACATGCCCGTTCCTGGACCAGTCACTAGCAGGGGGAAAAGATTCCCTTTCGACCCCTCAGGCCCATCTAAGTATCTGGGGATGGGGTCACTTTCCTGAGCTAACTGGGCTCCTGGGGGAGGCGTGGACATTTGAACAAAACTGGGGCTAGGTAGGGGCCATTACTAACCACTGTTAATGCTGGGTGGAACTTCTTTCTGGGCATTTTACAGACCCAAATAAAAGCAAAGAGAACCCTTTCTGGGAGATTCTTGGGACTATGACCTGAATGGGTCCCAGCTCCTGGGCACAATCATGCACTTTTTTCTTGGGAGCAGGGGGAATAACAGATTAAAACCATGTTTTAAAAACTAGATGGTGATTTCTAAAAACCCTTTTAAAATAATAATTTCTAATAGTACAGCAACTTTCCATATATCTCCTTCATTCAGATCCCCCAGTTGTCAATATTTTGCTACATTTGATTTATCATTCTTTTTCTCTGTGTGTGTAATTTTTCGGAACCATTTGAGAGTCAGTTACACAAAAAAAGATACAATGTCCTTTGACTCCTAATTACTTTAGTGTGCATCTCCTAAAAACAAGGACATTCTCTTACATGACCACTGTATAGTTTTCAAAACCAGGAAATTCAATGCTGATACAATGTTATAATATCATTCTTATTCCCCATATTCAAATCCCACTAATTATCCCAATAATAACCTGAAATCCTTATTCTTTTTTTAATAATCTTTTTTTAACTTAATTATTTTTGTTATTAATTAATTTATTTTTGGCTGCGTTGGGTCTTCGTTGCTGTGCGTG
Organism: Globicephala melas; assembly: GCF_963455315.2. Taxonomy (NCBI): domain Eukaryota; kingdom Metazoa; phylum Chordata; class Mammalia; order Artiodactyla; family Delphinidae; genus Globicephala; species Globicephala melas. The sequence continues at coordinate 75,246,755 of NC_083328.1, forward strand.
GGCTTTCTCTAGTTGCGGCGAGCGGGGGCTACTCTTCATTGTGGTGCACAGGCTTCTCATTGCTGTGGCTTTTCTTGTTGTAGAGCATGGGCTCTAGGCATGCGGGCTCAGTAGTTGTGGCTCGCAGGCTCAGTAGTTGTGGCTTGTGGGCTCTAGAGTGCAGGCTAAGTAGTTGTGGCACACAGCTTAGTTGCTCCGCGGCATGTGGGGTCTTACTGGACCAGGGCTTGAACCCACGTCCCCTGCATTGGCAGGAGGATTCTTAACCACTGTGCCACCAGGGAAGTCCCTGAAATCTTTATTCTTAAACCAGTGACTACCAAAGTCATGGACCCCTTCCAAAGAGATAAAACGCATGCACCTGTCCGAAGAGAAGAAAATCAATAACATCTATAAATCTGCTTAAAGAATCTGTGCTTATAAACCCTGCCACGGGCTCTGTGCATTGAGAGCAGTGATTCTCAGCTGGGAATGATTTTGCCCCCCAGGGGACATTTGGCAATGTCTAGAGGCATTTGTGGTTGTCACAACTGGGGGTGGTGATATGCTACTGGCATCTTGTGGGTGGATGCCAGGAATGCTGCCAAACATCCTACCAGGCACAGAACAGCCCCCGCCAGCAGAGAATTCTCTGCCCCAAAATGTCAGTATGCTGAGGCTGTGACCTATAAGTAAATTGGGGAGAGACGCCTCCCTCTGTTGCAGTTGGAGCACTCCCTGGATCCACAATTCACCCCAGCGATTCTTTTTCCCCAGCTACCCCGGAAAACCCTGCTCCTATAGGCATAGGGAGGCCCAGCCAAGTCTGTTTACGATGGCTCCAAAGTGGAACCGACCCCCATGCCCAATTAGGAGGAGACTGATAAAATAAAACAGTGTAGTCATGCTGTGCTCGCAGCGCTTCCTTTGGCTCTGTTTGCTCCTCTGTAAAATGGGGTTGGGGAGATGGGCTTGGAAGGATGCCAAGAATCCTGGGCCCAGCTGCTGCTTTATGACTTATGGGCATAACTGCTCTGACTCATGCATGATTGATGCATTGGGATTATGCACAGACACGTCTCTGAGCTTTTATCGACAGAAGGCTGCCCTGGAATGTCTTTCCACTGGAATCGAGGGCAGGGCCTCTGCTGAGTCACCTCTGGCCCTTGGGAGTGTGGCTCAGGGTATGGCTCATTTTAAAAGCAGCTGCCATTTCTTTTCTTTTTTTAAAATTATTTATTTGTTTATTTATTTATTTTTGCCTGTGTTGGGTCTTCATTGCTGCGCATGGGCCTTCTCTAGTTGCAGCGAGCGGGGGCTACTCTTCATTGCGGCACACGGGTTTCTCGTTGTGGTGGCTTCTCTTGTTGTGGAGCACGGGCTCTAGGCATGCGGGCTTCAGTAGTTGTGGCATGCGGGCTCAGTAGTTGTGGCTCATGGGCTCTAGAGCACAGGCTCAGTAGTTGTGGCACATGGGCTTAGTTGCTCCGCGGCATGTGGGATCTTCCTGGACCAGGGCTCGAACCCGTGTCCCCTGCATTGGCAGGCAGATTCTTAACCACTGGACCACCAGGGAAGTCCCTTTTGTCTCCATTTTTTAAATGAGGAAACTGAGGCTCAGAGAGATCATGACACACAGCTGGGAAAGGCAAAATTGGGATTCAAACCCAAGATGAGTCAAATTCCAAAGTTTGTGCTATTTCCGGTCTGCTGCACCTTCTCCCACACATAGTAGGTGCCCAGAAAATGTATGAGCGTCAGAAACTGGACAGTATATTCATTGGTAATAGATCACCGAGTTTTAGAAGAAAATATGATGGCTGCCCAGCTATGTTACCTAATGACTACTGTTCCCAGCCTCCCTTGCAGCAATATAGGACATATGACTAATTCCAGCCAATAGGATGAGAGTGGAAGTGGCACAAAACATCTGGTTTGTGCCCTTAAAGAAGTTGACTTCTACTTCCTTTTCTCTACTACCCACTGGCAGGAATGTAGATGTGATGGCAATGCTAGAGCAGCCATCTTGGACCATGAGATGGAAACTGCTGGTTGAAGATGGAAGAGCTATAAGACAGAAAAGAGTCTGGGTCCCTGATACCATAAAGCCACCATCCAAGTCTGCTTTCATTCAGATTGATGTGAGAGAGGAAAGTAAACTATTTTCTTGTCTTGTAGACATTTGTTATTTGAGCCATTCTTACAGCATTGAGCCTGTATCTCACCAATGCATTTGTTAAATGAACAAGTAGGTGATTGAATGACAGAAGGAGTAATCAGATCCAGCCCCACAAACATGTAAAAAATGCACAAAGACGCCACTTCAGCCTAGGTGGAAGTATCTTCCAAGTGCATGGAAAAATTCATGGCCAGTGGAGCCAGTTTCAAACCTGGCCTTGTACTAGCTTGCTGTATGCCCCTGGGTAAGCCACATGCCCTCTCTGGGCCCCACACTCCTGGGTTGTAAACCAGGCTAGCAAGTTCATGGAATCTATGCAATTTAAAGATGTTCATTGCTCTCTGGAATTCCATTTCTAGGAATCCATTCCCAGAGAAATTCGTACCCCATAGCCCGTGAACACAGGTGCAAGGATGTAGCTTCAGACTGGTTTGTGGAGCAAAAACTTGGAAATATCCTTAAAGGTGATTGAATAAACTCTGGCAGGTTCATGCTCTGGAGTGCTGGACAGCTGATTGTGCCATGAGGAATTCTCTGGTGACACCTGCTGGCACAAAATGATACTGCAGCCCAGCTCAGTGAGGAATTGGAATTTCCAGAACAAGAGGTTCAGGGTAGCTGTGAGGGTCATTTGGGAAGTCACAGCGCAGGGAGAGATTTAGAAGGAAGGCCAAGGCAAGGAGATGGGCCTGGGTGTGGAGGTTGAGAATACAGACCTGGGTTCAAATTCCAGCTTCACTATCTACTAGCTGGGTGAGCTTGGGACTTTCTCTGAGGCTTAGTTTCTTTAATAAAATGATGATCCCAGGGCCCTCATCATACAGATGTCTGGTGAGGATTTGACGAGAGCATTCATTTGTTTAATTGTTTTTTTTCATTTGATTATTTATTGAACTAACATTAAGCACCTATAATGAATCTCATCGCGGCACTAGGGATACACCAAGACCTGAGTCCTGCCCTCATAGAGTCTCGTTGGGGGAAGACTAAAAAAATAAACACACATATAAGATATTTTCAGGTACTGATAACTCTGTAAAGGGAAATAAAGCAGGAGATGGATCTGTGTGGGTGGAGGCACTGTTACAAATAAGGGGCTCGGGGAGGGGGGGCGTCCCTGAGGAGGTTTGAGCAGAGGCTTGAAGAAGAGGCATCTTGTGTATTTAGAAAACATACCAAATGCCAATGGAAGAGCCTGGTCCATAGTACATGCTCAGTACATGGTGGATCACTGTCTTATGACACAAAGGAAAAGAATTAAAGGGAAGACTGGAATCCATTTCCCAGGGTCTGAGGAAATCACAGAGAGTGAGAGAAGATTTTTTGGGGCCTGACAGGTGAAGAGCCTGGACCTGAGTTGACCCAGCTCTTGGTGGCCTTGGGCAAATCACTGTCTGGGCCTCCATTTCCTCATTTGGAAAACAGGGCTGATAATGTCCACGTTGTGAGATTGGGGGTTATCATAGGCTGAATTGTGCTCACCCCCTCCAGTCATATGTTGAAGTCTTGGCCCCCAGCATCTCAAAGTGTGACTGTATTTGGAGATGAGTCTTCAAAGCGATGATTAAATTAAAACAAGGTCACCAGGGTGGGTCCTAATCCAATATGACTCGTGTCCTTATAAGAAGAGGGGATTAGGACACACGGATGCACAGAGCAAAGAGGGTATGAGGACACAGGGAGAAGACGGCCATCTCTGAGCTGAGAGAGAGGCCTCGGAAGAAAACAACCCTGCGGACACCTTGATCTCAGACTTCCAGCCTCCAGAACTGTGAGAAAATAAATGTCTGTGGTTTAAGCCACGCAGTCTGTGGTACTTAGTTATGGCAGCCCTAGAAACTAACATGGGGTGATATATGAATACAGACAGGCACACAGGAGGCCCTTAATAGAAGCTGACTTCCTTGGCCAGAACCACATGGAGCCTCTCAGCTGTGCCTGGGTCCTGGTTTGGGAATCCCCAGCATCTGTGTAGACCCAGAGTCAGCCTTGGGATTGCTGTGGTTCCTCTGCAGCTTGGTCCACACTGTGCCTGGGATCGGCCCTGCCTTGGGGACTCAGCACACCTAATCTCTGCCCTCCCCCCCGGTTCTTTACTCAGTCAGTCCACAGACTTAGCGTGTAGCACTGTGGCCATTCTCTGAATTACGGCATGGCTGTATTAGCGAGGATCCAGTCTGGAAAATGGAGACCACTCTAGGCATTTCAAACAGAAGATGAAATACAAGGAATTGCTTATACAGATGATGGAAGAGCTGAGATGCCAAAAGGGCAGGAGGAGGCACCCCAGGATGAGCTTCAGCGGGAGGTCAGAGGGACAGGAGGATGTGGTATCACTAGATCCAAGAAGCCAGGGCTGGAACCATGGTGGGGACTGCCTGGTGGGAACTGGGACCAGGAAGGGAGGTCCTCTTGGGGAGGGACTGGTCCTCCTTGCCCTCAGATGCTTGTTCTGCCCTTCCCTAGTTCTGTTCTGAGTTGCAGAGGGGCTGGCCTCTGCAGGCTGCATTTCCTAGGCTCCAGGTCAGCTGACTTCCATCGGCCAGTGAGAGATCCTGGTGGGAGACTGGAGGTTTGAGGAAGGGAGAAGTATTTTTCCCTGTCTCCTTACACCTTGGGCTGCATCTCCATCAGCAAATGAGTCTTCTCCACGGCCCCAACTCCCACAGGACAGTCCACTGTGTTTGCCGCTTTGCTGAGTGACCACAGGCCCCGGGCTACTGTAGTGTCGCTTCCTCCCTCAGGCCCTCCAGCTTAGCAGTGGCAGTGACTCTGCTGCTGCGGATTCTGAGATTCTTCACAATTGCTTGGTTGGCTTCTGGGCTCCTGCATCATCTTTGTAACTAATTCCCTGTTGGAAAGTCTCTCTGTTTAAATGCTCAGTGGTTTCCTTTCCTGATATGAGTGCTTTCCCTTCCTGATATGCAAGCAAACTGGCCAGTGGCCAGCCCAGCAGGCCTTTCCAGCCCTTTCCCCCTTCTTACAGATAAGAGCCTGGCAGACTGCAAATGGGTGCTGGGGATCAAAGGGCAGCCCTAGAGTCAGATACGCCTTGCTTCGTCCTAGTTCTGCCATTTGTCAGCTCTGTAAACTTCATCAAGTCACTTTCCCTCCCTGAGGCCTCGGTTTCCTCACCTGTCCTGTGAGGATAAGGATTGTACCCCTTGACACAGGGCTGTTTTGAGGATTTGATGAGAATGTGGCGTGGAAAGGACTTAGCCACAACCTTAGAAAAGAAGAGTAAAGAGGGGGCTTCCCCATCAGCAGTTGAAAGACGTATGCCATTATAGTAGAAGCTGTGTGGGTGCTGGTGCAAGGACAGACAGACCAGCGAGGCAGAGCAGTGACGGTGGAGTAGTCCGTGGATACCTGAGAAGTAACAACACAAGAACGGCAGCCCCGCCGCCCTGGAGAGACTGTTCAGAAGATGGTGTTGGGAAAGTGGCCCCAAATAAACTGGATCTTTAATTCATAATGAATTTTTGGGAGGGACTGGTCCTCCTTGCCCTCAGATGCTTGTTCTGCCCTTCCCTGGTTCTGTTCTGAGTTACAGAGGGGCTGGCCTCTGCAGGCTGCATTTCCCAGGCTCCAGGTCAGCTGACTTCCATCGGCCAGTGAGAGATCCACAAAGGCGGATTCTAGATGGATTAAAGGCTTCACATGAGGTGCAAAATTATAAAAATTAGTAGAAGTTATATATACACGATGGAATGCTATTCAGCCATGAAAAGAAATGAAATTTTGGACTTCCCTGGTGGCGCAGTGGTTAAGAATCCGCCTGCCAATTGCAGGGGACACGGGTTTGAGCCCTGGTCCAGGAAGATCCCACATGCTGTGGAGCAACTAAGCCCGTGCGCCACAGCTACTGAGCCTGCGCTCTAGAGCCCGCGAGCCACAACTACTGAGCCCGCACACCACAACTACTGAGGCTGTGCATCTAGAGCCCGTGCTTCACAACAAGAGAAGCCACCTCAGTGGGAAGCTCGCGCACCGCAACAGAGTAGCCCCCGCTCGCCACAACTAGAGAAAGCCTGTGCGCAGCAACGAAGACCCAATGCAGCCCAAAATAAATAAATTTAGAAAAAAAGAAATGAAATTTTGACATGTGCTACAATATGGATGGACCTTGAAAATATTATGCTAAGGGGAATAAGCCAGTCACAAAAGGAAAAATATTCTATGATTTCACTTATACCTGAGCAAATTCATAGAGATAGAAAGCAAATTAGAGGTTTCCAGAGGCTGTGGGGAAGAGGATGGAAGGAGGATTACTGTTTAATGGGAACAGGGTTTCTGTTTGGGATGATGAAAAATTTCTGGATGTGGACAGTGGTGATGGTTGCACAACATGGTGAATGTATTTAACGCCACTGAATTGTACCCTTAAAGTAACTAAAATGGTAAATTTTATGTTATCTATTTTTTACCACAATAAAAAAGCACAAATGTATAAAAAGCAAAAAAAAAAAAAAAACCATTTTGATTATATCAAAATGAAGGAATTCTGACCAAAGGACCCTATAGACAAAGTTAATAGGCAGATGTTAAGTGTGAAGACATTGCAGTGTCTAAGACTGCAGTGCTTAGAATATATGAGAAACTCCTGCAAACAACAGAAAAGACAGCAGCCCCAATGGAAAAAGGGCAATGGACGTGAAGAGCAATTTACAGAAGAGGAAACCACAAGCATGGGAGGAAGGCTCAGACTCACTAGTAATAGGAAATGCGAATGCAAACAACCAGGGGCTATCACTTTACACCTATTAGATTGGTAACGATTAATGTTGGACAGCACCCAGATTTTCGCCACTGAAAGGAATGAGGGCTGGGGTAAGAAAAGTAGAAGTTGAGCCTGGAACATCTTGTTGTGTCAGAAAATAAGGACATGCTCCAAGAATGATGGGGACGTGATAAAAGGACACAGGAGCCAGCTGAAAGGGGCTGACACTAGCCAAATCAGGGCCAATCTGAGCATCAGAACAAATAATGGTAATGATGGATTTATAACCCCTGGAATAAAGTAAAATCCATGAGTCCATACTGATATAAGTGATCTTTTGTGTCTGGTGCTTTTCACTTGGCACAAGATTTTAGAGGTAACCAGGTCGCTGCACCTATGAATGGTTGTCACACCTATGATTAAAGTCAATTGCTTGAGGGGGAAGCAAATTTTGAAGTTGAGGAGGAGGGGGTTGGGCAATAAGAATGGGAAATTCTCTTCAAAGCTGGGCCTGGAGCTTCCTGCCCTGGGGTGTCTGACCTCTCAAGTTCACCACCTACACCTGCTTTCTCTACTCATAGCAGCTGCAGAGGTTGGAGGTTGGGCTCTGTCATCACCTGTCGGTGACTCTAGACAAATGCAACCAGAGATGCCAGCATTGCGCCCAGCCGGGTGGGGAGATTGTGGGTCAGGCTAGTGTGTATTTTCCTGGGTTGTGCCCCCAAATCACTGAGCACCTCCTCAGCACCTGCATGAGTCCTCTGTGTGTGTGTGTGTGTGTGTGTAAAGAGATGACCTATATTGGGCTGACCTTGAGGGGCTCCAAGGAGAGGGAGATTACACAAAACTAACTCCAGCCGGGGCAGAATAAGATCCTAGGGTCACCAGGTGTAGGGAGCACAGAGGAAGTGGAGAGTAATTTGACTTGGGCATTCAGGGAAAGTTTCTCAGGGCGTTTCTCAGCTGGAGGTGGGAGGGAAGGGTGTAGAGGCAGAGGGGACAGCAGGAGCAAAGGCGTGGAGGCAGGACCATGCCATGCATGGCTTTCTAAGCTCCAACAAATGGTAATAAGGTAATACATACCCATGGTGAACATTTTAAAGTTAGAAAAGGAGGTGGGTCTCCTCCTGCAGTGGACTTCTTCTAGGGGCTCCCAGTGAACCAGCCTCCTGGTAGGCATGCCCTTGTGCAGTCCCCAGCCCTTGCATCTGGCCTTTCCAGTAGAACGTGACAGAAATGGTGGCGAGCCAGTTTGGGGCTTCAGCCTAAGAAGGCCTAGCAGCTTTCACTTCTGTGCCATGGGGGAAGCCGGCTGCTGTGTAAGGAGTGCAGCTACTGTGATGGGGAGACCATGAGGAGAGGCCGCCTGGAGGGGCCACAGGAGAGAACTCCAGCAGAGACAGCTTGGACCACATGCAGGGGCCTCATGACAATAACACACACGCAGAGGCCACACGTGAAGGGAGAAACTACATAATGGAGAACTGGGGAACGAAGAACTCACTGGCAGACGTGCTCCAGCAACTATCAGCTCTTCAGGCCAGCCTAGCTGAGGTGCCGCACATGGGAATGGAGAAGTCACCTTGGATGTTCCAGCCTGCAGCCAGCCCTGGAGCAGAGACAAGCTGTCCCCTCGTGCCCTGTCCCAATTCCTGACTCGCAGGATCATGAGCAAACAAAATGGGGGTTGTTGTTAGCCGCTAAGTTTTGGGGTGTGTTATTACACAACGTTCCGAGCACCCTGAACTCTACGCTGCCAGTGCTGCCAGTTTCTTATGGCTCTTGCAGTAGGAGACTACATCCTCATAAAACACACGAGGACATTTCCGTATCTCCCCTCATTTATGTGGGGTTTGCACACCACACATCCTGGCCTGCACTTGGCCTTTTCCTCTTAACGATAGACCTTGGAGATGGTCCCAGATGTGTGCGGTTCAATACAGTCATCACTAGCCACAGGAGGCTACTTAAATTTAATTGAAATTGAATGAAGTAAACAATTCAGTTCCTGAGTCACATGAGCCACATCTCAAGTGCTCAGTGGCCTCATGTGGCTGGCAGCTCCCACATGGCACAGCACAGATGTGGAATATGCTGGTCATCCCAGAAAGTCCTGCGGGACAGTGCTGGTCTGGATCCTCTCCCGTAGAGCTGCCCCATTCTTTTTAAATATTTATATATTTATTTGGCTGACCTGGGTCTTAGTTGCGGCATGTGGGATTTTTAGTTGCAGGCACGCGGGCTCTTAGTTGCGGCATGCGGGCTCTAGTTCCCTGACCAGGGATCGAACCCGGGTCCCCTGCATCGGGAGTGTGGAGTCTTAACTGCTGGACCACCAGGGAAGCCCCTGCCCCATTCTTTTTGGCAGCTGGAGAGTAGTTCCTGGAAACAACAGCCCCTGATGTTATGTCACAAGATTTGCTATTGCAGTGTTCATTGTGCTTGTGCAGGTGTGAGTGTCTTTGTAGTATAAGTGCCCAGCATTTCTGGCCCAATGATGTTTCCCATTTTGATAGCTGTGGTCAAAGTACGAGAGGTTGAACCACTTTGCAAAGCCACTAAAAGTGTGTAAGTGTGCTAGCTTCCCCGAACCTTCATCAACACTGTGTGAATTCACAATTAAAACTTTTTTTAGCTAATGGCGAAGGTTTTCAAGACAAACATGATTCTATCAGGATACTGCTCTGCCATGCCTTTCTTTGACCTCACAATGCCACTGGGCATCTCTCCATGCTGACATATGAAGATCTACCTTGTCCTTTAAAAAAAATTGTGGTAAAATTCACATAGCATAAAATTTACCAGTGAAAAAAATTGAAGTGTATATATATATTTTTAAGATGACGTTATTCTTTTTAAAAATTAATTTATTATTATTATTTTTTGGCTGTGTTGGTCTTCGTTGCTGCGCGCGGGCTTTCTCTAGTTGTGGTGAGCGGGGGCTACTCTTCTCATTGTGGCGGCTTCTCTTATTGCAGAGCATGGGCTCTAGGTGCACAGGCTTCAGTAGATGTGACGTGTGGGCTCAGTAGATGTGACGTGTGGGCTCAGTAGTTTTGGCTTGTGGGCTCTAGGGTGCGTGGGCTTCAGTAGTTGTGGCGCATGGGTTCTAGAGCGCAGGCTCAGTAGTTGTGGCGCACCAGCTTAGTTGCTCCGGACCAGTTCCTGGACCAGGGATTGAACCTGTGTCCCCTGCATTGGCAGGTGGATTCTTAACCACTGCACTACCAGGGACGTCCCTGAAGTATAGTTGATTTACTATATTGTGTTAGTTTCAGGTATACAGTGAAGAAAGTGATTCAGTTTTATATATACATATATATATTTTTTCAGGTTATTTTCCATTATAGGTTATTACAAGATGTTTAATATAGTTCCCTGTGCTGTACAGTAAATCCTGTTGCTTATCTATTTTATGTATAGTAGTTTGTATCTGTCAATCCCATACTCCTAACTTATCCTTCTCCCCCTCTCTTTCCCCTTTGGTAACCATAAGTTTGTTTTCTATGTCTGTGAGTCTGTTTCTGTTTTGTATATAGATTTATTTATATTATTTTTTAGATTCCACATATAAGTGATATCATATAGTATTTGTCTTTCTCTGTCTGACTTACTTCACTAAGTATAATATTCTCTAGGTCCATCCATGTTGCTGCAAATGGCATTATTTCATTCTTTTGTTTTCTGACTAATATTCATATATATATATATATGCCACATCTTCTTTATCCATTCATCTATCGATAGATATTTAGGTTGCTTCCATATCTTGGCTATTGTAAATAGTGCTGCTGTGAACATTGGGGTGCATGTATCTTTTTGAATTGAGTTTTTGTCTTTTCCAGATACAAGTCCAGGAGTGAGATTGCTGGATCATATAGTAGCTCTGTAAAACTTACCATCTTATAATCCAATAGTTTTCATAAATGTATCATGTTTATGTAAGATGCTATTATTAGAGGAGGCTGCACAAAGACTTTATGGGAATGCTGTATTGTCTTTACAACTCTTCTGTAACCTAAAAATGTTACTAAGTAAACAGGTAAAATCAATCGGCAATTAAAAAAAGTTCAAAAAAATTTACCATCTTAACTACAGTTCACTGACATTAAGTATTATGTATTCACACCGTTGTGCAACCATCACCACCATCCATCTCTAGGACTTTTCATCTTCCCAAATTGAAACTCTGTACCCATTAAACAACTGCCCTTTCCCCTCTCCCCAGCCCCTGGAAACCACCATTCTACTTTCCATCTCTGTGAGTTTAACTGCTCTAGGTACCTCGTATAAGTAGAATCAGACAATATTTGTCCTTTTGTGTCTGGTTTATTTCACTTAGCATAATGTCCTCAAGGTTCATCCATGTTGTAGCCTGTGTCAGAACTTCTTTCCTTTTAAAGGCTGAATAACATTCCCTTGTATGTATAGACCACATTTTGTTTATCCATTCATACATCAGTGGACACGTGTTGTTTCCACCTTTTAGCTATTGTGAATAATTGCTGCTATGAACATAGTTGTACAAATGTATTTTCAAAACTCTGCTTTCAGTTCTTTTGGGTATATGCCTAGAAGTGGAATTGCTGGATTGTATGGTAATTCTATTTTTAATTTTTTGAGGAACCGCCTTACTGTTTCTCACAGTGGTTGTACCATTTGACATTCCCAGCAACAATGCAAAAGGGTTCCAATTTCTCCATGTCATCACCAACACTTGTTATTTTGTTTCTGTTTTTCTTTTTTTTGACGGTAGCCATCCTTGTGGGTATGAGGTAGTCTATCATTGTGGTTTTGTGCATTTCCGTAATAATTAGTGATTGTGAACATCTTTTCGTGTGCTTATTGGCCATTCATGTATCTTCTTTGGAGAAATGTCTACTTCTAAGCCTTTGCCCAATTTTAATTGAGTTGTTTTTCTGTTGTTTTTTTTTCCTAATAAACTTATTTATTTATTTTTGGCAGTGTTGTGTCTTTGTTGCTGCGCGCAGGCTTTCTTTAGTTGCGGTGAGCAGGGGCTACTCTTCATTGCAGTGTGCAGGCTTCTCACTGAGGTGGCTTCTCTTGTTGTGGAGCACGGGCTCTATGCACGCGGGCTTCAGTAGTTGTGGCTCATGGGCTCTAGAGCACAGGCTCAGTAGCTGTGGCACACGGCTTAGTTGCTCTGCGGCATGTGGGATCTTCCCAGACCAGGGATCGAACCCGTGTCCCCTGCATTGGCAGGCGGATTCTTAACCACTGCGCCACTACGGAAGCCCTTTCTGTTGTTGAGTTGTAGGAGTTCTTTATATTTTCTGGATATTAACCTCTTATTAGATATGTGACTTGCAAATATTTTCCCCTATCTTGTAGGCTGTCTTTCCACTTTGTTGATTTTGTCCTTTACTGCCCAGAAGTTTTTAATTTTGAATGTATCAAATATATATCCTTTTTTCCTGTTGGTTGCTAGTACTTTTTGTGTCATATACCTTGTCACTTTAAATGGCTATAGAGTGGTCCATTGTGTGGTTGTTCTGTAACTGGATCTATCAGCAAATCCTGAAGGTTCTACTTTTAAAATTTTAAAAATATTTATTTAATTTGGCTGTTGGCTGCGCCGGGTCTTAGTTGCAGTACGTGGGATCTTCGTTGCCACGTGCAGTATCTTCGTTGCAACATGCGGGATCCTTAGTTGTGGCATACGGGATCTAGTTCCCTGATCAGGAATCAAACCCCGGCCCCCTGCATTGGGAGCGTGTTGTCTTAACCACTGGACCACCAGGAAAGTCCCAGGTTCTACTTTTAAGATAGATTCAGACTATTTCTCACCACGTCCATGGCTTGGTGGAGTCCCCTGTCATCTGCTTTCATGACTCCAGTTACCTTCTCACTGGGATCCCTGCTTCTGCCCTTGCCTCCAGGACAGTCCATCCGTCATAGGCAGCCAGAGGGATTCCATTAGAACCGAAGTCAGATACTGTCCCTCCTCTGCTCAGAACTCTCCATGGCTCCCACTAACCCAAAGTAAAAGCCCCAGTCTTTACAGTGGCTACTATTTCTGTGAGATAAATTCCCGCTACTTCCCCTGTACTCCACCCACAGCGACTACATGGGCCAGGCATGCTTCTACCTCAGGGCTCCTGCACTTGCTCTTCTTGCTGCTGCTATCTGCATGGCCCACTCCCTCACTGCATTCATGTTTTTGCTCGCCTGTCACTTCAATGAGGCCTCCCTGGACCAGTCTAAAGTTAAAATAAAATCCCCCAGCACTCCCCATGCTCCTCCTCTGCTGTGTTTCTCTCCATGGTGCTTACCAGAATACAACACTTTTTATAGTTGACTCATTTATCTTGGTTATTGTTTGTCTTCCCCAAGAGGAATATCAACTTCATGAGAACAGGAATCACTTCTGTCTTGTTCATGAATATGTGTCTAGGGCATGAGCCACAGTAAGTGCCAAAAATGTTTTTTACACACATTTATGAATGTTTATTTAGGCAAATTTTCCAGAAATGGAATTGTGAGTCAAAGAGAATGCATCTTTTAAATATTTTTAACCACGTTGCTCAGGTGCCAAAAAATATTTGATGAATGACTAAATTAAAGTGAGTACCTTTCGTCTGTTTGTTGGACATTTTTATTTCTTTCAGCGATGGCTTGCTCTTATCCTGTGAGCATCTATTATATCCATAGTGCTGACCTCTATATCCCATAAGCAAAGTACCCAGTAGGTCCTCCATCAAAAAAATTCATTTAAATCACTCCTGCATTCCCAGAGCTTGCCACGTGGTGGCAGCATATGCTCAGGCAAGTTTCACTAGCCAGCACCAAGGGTATCCCAGGATTCCAAAATTCCGGATCCCAGGACACTGGACCTGGCAGCCCTCGGGGATCTAACCTAGGTACCATTCGGCAGACGGGGAAAGTGAGGTCTCAAAGAGGAGGCATGGTGGGAAAAATCTCGGACATAGCAATCAGGGGAAATCTGGCTTTTAAGTTTGGCTCTTCTACCAGTTCACTGTGATCCTGGGTGGGGGAAGTCCTAACCCACTCTGGGCCTGTTTCCCACCTGCCTGATTTGTGAGGTTATCATGACTTGCGAGGTCAGGCCCTCTGTGGGGCTAAGGGGAGGTAATTCACTCTCATGTGTTGAGGTGGGTCAGTGTGAGGGGGAACAGTAGGCCCAGACGCCCAAGAGAGAGGGGATATAATTACCCGCATTTAATAGACCAGGGATTGAGGTCTAGAGGGTGCCACAGCCAGGAGGGTACAGAGCAGAAACAAAAGTCCTTCCTTGCAACCCCCAACTCCAAATCCACTAGAGACAATCTCCATGGACCATCTCTGCTGGTTCCCCCTTCAGCCTTATTTTTCGACCTGCTGGCTGATTTCTAAGCCCTTTCACCTCTCTCTGTCAAGGAAGCAACAATGGCACTCCCTTTGGGCAAGGTGCCTTGGTTTCCTCCTGCAAATGGGGCTAAAGAAAAGCTGCAGAGACTGGGAGAAGGAATTCTTAAAGCAGTTTGGGGGCAGAGGAGGGGCATGTATCTGGGTAGGAAGTGCCTGTTCTTCCACAGTCCCCGCCAGGCTCCTGCCCACCACTCCTAGCCATGTGGTCCCGGCCCACGGCTTCCGGTCTTACAAGAGAAGCTGGAAGTTTGAATTTTGATGTGAAGTGTCTTGCTTTTTAAATGTTGGCAATACATTCATTAAAGAACAAAACAAACAAAAAATCTGGAGCAAAACACTATGGGGTCAAGCTGAACACGTCTCTGGGTTGGATAGGGCTGCTGGCTGCCATTTTGAGACCCTTCCCTGCCCCAGGTTCCTACAGACACCTATGCCAGACGGTAACTGGGAGAAGTCACTGTGGGTGGTGTCAGGTGGATCCTGGTTTCTCGGCCCTTGCTGCCTGCAGGCCCGCTGGGGCGTGTTCCAGGCCTCTGGGCCATAGTGGTTCAGCTCACATCACCGCCCTCCTCGGGGAAAGGCTGGGCATTAATGGTGGGGCAGCAGGCAGGGCCTGTTGAGCAATGAGCCTTGTGAAAACAAGGGCTTACGTCACCCGTGCACGCAGCCTCCCCGCAGGACACCTAGGGTGGCACTGGGGTGGGAACGGCCACTGATTTCACTGTCAGGTCAGAGCAGAGTGGGAAGCAAAAGGCTCAGTATTTGTTAGGTGAGGTCAGAAGGGCAAGACCCCAATGGGACTGAGTCGGGTCCTTGGGGGCTAGTTCCCAGGGTCTGGGTTGCCCCTTGACTTGCTGTGTGACCCCAACTGCCCTTATCTGAGCCTCAGCTTTTCCATTTAGAAAATGGGGCTCCTGCGGCCAGACCCGTTATGATTTGTTACAAACCCAAAGCGGGAGGTCGGGCTGGAAAGACTTTAATCCTTCCCACCCCTTGAATGTGACCTGGGACACACTTAGCTCTGCTGGGCCTCAGTTTCCTCATTCGTAAAGCGGAGATAATAATAGTACCTGCTTCCTACCAATTATCGGGAGGATTAAATGAGTTAATATATGTAAAGAGCTTAAAATATGGCTCAGAGAGGGTGAAAGATTGTGTGAGGACACACACAAATTAGCTGCAGACTCCCCAGGTCTCACAGCATCTCCCCAGAGTCCTGAGAGGTGGGGGTGGGTGCTGAAGCTCAGAGAGGGGAGCCATCTTGTCTGAGGTCACACAGCCCAGCTAATGGTGGGGGGAACCTCACCTTCTTCTCAGCCTCCTCCATTTATTGAGCACCTCTTGTGTACCAGGCACTGTTCTAGGCACTGGGGGAACCGCAGTGAATAAAACAAACAAAAATCCTGGCCCTGTTGGAGCTGACAATGGGAGAGGGCAGTGGGAACAGAAATCAAGATG
Organism: Globicephala melas; assembly: GCF_963455315.2. NCBI lineage: Eukaryota > Metazoa > Chordata > Mammalia > Artiodactyla > Delphinidae > Globicephala > Globicephala melas. The sequence continues at coordinate 75,262,480 of NC_083328.1, forward strand.
CGTAGGTGAGATAATGTTGATTGTAATTGAGAATGGTGAAGGAGATGAAGCAGGGGGATGCGAAAGGAGTGATCAAGGGCCTAGGACTTTCGATGGGGAGGTCAGGGAGGCCTTCTCAGAGGAGGTAACCTTTGGGCTGAGCCCTGAGGAGCTGCCTTGGGCAGAGCTGGGGAAACAGCGGTCTTGGTCCAGAGGTAACAGCAAATGCATTCGTCCCCTGGTACATTTTGAGCATGCCTGATCCAGGAGTTCCCATATTTGAGGGCTGGCACTCATGGAGGGGTTAGTCTGGAGTGGGACTGAGGCAGACAAAACAACTAGGATAACGGTGGCTGGAGATAAGGGCTGGGAAGGAAGTTCACCAGCAGGTGGGGCAGGGAGGGCCTCCTGGAGGCAGTGGCCCTCAAGCTCAGCCCTGAGTGTCCCATTTTGCAGCTAGGGAGGCCTGGCTGGGTGGCCCTGGGGCCTTGGATCCCTCCCTGGCCCAGAGGCTGCTGGGAAGGCCTAGAAAGCCAGCAGGCTGGGCCAGTGTTTCATCCTGTTCCTCCCTGCCCCCCACCCCCCAAGGGCACTCAAGAGATGTCATTTCTCCAGCTCTCCAGGGCGGAGGTCACCCCAGCTCAGCAGATAATGCTGAAGGTTGAGCAATGTCCACCTGCCCGCCAGGGCCAGGGCTGGGGTCAGTGGGCTGGGGGTCAGCAACCAGGCAGGCTGGGAGCTTCTGCCTGGGCGGCCTGGGCCGGGGGTGGCAGAGGGGTAGGCCCAGGAGCTGCCCAAATGGCCTCGGAATGGCTCAGGAGAGGGTAAGGGGCCGCTGGAGCCCACTCTGCAGGGAGGGCCTCAGGCCTAAATTCAGATCCAGGTGGGCCATCTTGTTTCCCCATCTGTGAACCAGGGGGGCAGCAAGGGCATGCTTCTGGCAGGGTGAAAAAGCAAACTCTGGGTCCAGGCCCACCCTCACCGCCCAGTAGGGACCTGGTCTCTCCTGCATGGCCCCTCCTGAGCCTGGCTGGTCCCCCACCCCACCAGCCTCAGAAACAGGTATTTTGGCCTCGGGTGCAAATAGGTCTGAGGGTGCCTGGACAAGGGCTTTCCTTCTGAGAACAGTGGGGGACATGAGGCCATGTGATCTTGGGTGTGCTGTGGGCCTCTGGGCCTCTTTGTACCCTGGGAGAAGGCCCTTCTTTACGATGTGCGTCCCAGAGCCGTAAGCCTTATGTTTGGAAGTCTGTGGTGGAGACAGTAATACAACTAATAATAATAACAGTAACGACACCTTCACGGACTGAAGCTTGGAGAAGTGAAGTGACTTGCCCAAGGTCACACAGTGTGTTGAAGACAAGCACCCCCGTCCCCTTCCACCCTCCCGGGACCCATGTCGGGCTGTGGTGGGGCTGGAGATGACCCGGGTGTGGTCTGAGGGGCGGGCAGGTGCGGTGGGCGGGGCTAGGGGAGGGGCGCGGTCGACCTTGGCACAGGCCCAAGTGGAGCTCGCCCCTGACCTGCAGGCCCCCAAACCCAGGTCTTCGTATTTAAGACAGGAAGTCGCCACAGGTGTGAAATTCCCGCCTTCCAAGATCTGGGGATGGGGGCAAGTTTAGGGGCGAGGCTGGACCCAGGGAAGGGCCGTGGAGATGGGTCACCTCTCCGGGAGCCAGAGCTGGGGTCTCCAGCATCCCGCCTGGAGCGCGTCCCTTCGGTGGAGAGTCGGGACTGGTTGCAGCCGATCCTGAAGCCAGCGCCTCCTCCAGCAGGGGGCGGGCCGCGGCCGTGTTTGGGGTGGGAGAAGAAGATCACGTTGCCCCCTCCCCGGATTCTCCCCTCCCTTCTAGTATAGCCTCCAGCCCAGAGGGGGCGGTCCGGGGGCGGGTTAGCGCCTTCTCTCGCTCCCAATCCCGGGGCCGCCGGGTGGGAATGGGCAGGGGGCGATGCCGCCCCCCACCAGGCCGAGGGACCCCCGAGGGCGCGCTCTGGGTCTCCAGTCTGGCCGCTACGCCCCACCACCGCCCTCCCGGGGGTCTCGGGCGGCCACAGCGTGTCCTCTGCGTGCCTGGGGAGGGGCTGGGGCGGCCTCCAGTTGTGACGCAGCCGTTGCCATGGCCCGCCTTATAAATAACCGGGCTCAGGAGAAACTTTAGCGAGTCACAGCCGCGCACGGGACCGGGAAGGGGACCCACCCGAGGGTCCAGCCGCCAGCCGCCAGCCCCCGCACTAATAGCGGCCACGCCGGAGGGAGCGGCAACAGCATCAGGGACACAGCAGCGACAGTTCGGAGCTGGGAGGCCGCGCCACCTGCGGGCCGGCCGGAGCGGGCAGCCCCAGGCCCCCTCCCCGGGCACCCGCGTTCATGCAACGCCTGGTGGCCTGGGACCCAGCATGTCTCCCCCTGCCGCCGCCGCCTGCCTTTAAATCCATGGAAGTGGCCAACTTCTACTACGAGGCGGACTGCTTGGCTGCTGCGTACGGCGGCAAGGCGGCCCCCGCGGCGCCCCCCGCGGCCAGACCCGGGCCGCGCCCCCCCGCCGGCGAGCTGGGTAGCATCGGTGACCACGAGCGCGCCATCGACTTCAGTCCATACCTGGAGCCGCTGGGCGCGCCGCAGGCCCCGGCGCCGGCCACGGACACCTTTGAGGCGGCTCCGCCCGCGCCCGCCCCCGCTCCCGCCTCCTCCGGGCAGCACCACGACTTCCTCTCCGATCTCTTCTCTGACGACTACGGGGGCAAGAACTGCAAGAAGGCGGCCGAATACGGCTACGTGAGCCTGGGTCGTCTGGGGGCCGCCAAGGGCGCGCTGCCCCCGGGCTGCTTCGCGCCCTTACACCCGCCGCCCCCGCCGCCGCCACCGCAGCCGGCCGAGCTCAAGGCGGAGCCGGGCTTCGAGCCCGCGGACTGCAAGCGGAAGGAGGAGGCCGGAGCGCCGGGCGGCGGCGCCGCAGGCATGGCGGCTGGTTTCCCGTACGCGCTGCGCGCCTACCTCGGCTACCAGGCGGTGCCGAGCGGCAGCAGCGGGAGCCTCTCCACGTCCTCGTCGTCCAGCCCGCCCGGCACGCCAAGCCCAGCAGACGCCAAGGCGCCCCCGGCCGCCTGCTATGTGGGGGCGGCGCCGGCGCCCTCGCAGGTCAAGAGCAAGGCCAAGAAGACCGTGGACAAGCACAGCGACGAGTACAAGATCCGGCGTGAGCGCAACAACATCGCGGTGCGCAAGAGCCGCGACAAGGCCAAGATGCGCAACCTGGAGACGCAGCACAAGGTCCTGGAGCTCACGGCCGAGAACGAGCGGCTCCAGAAGAAGGTGGAACAGCTGTCGCGCGAGCTCAGCACCCTGCGGAACTTGTTCAAGCAGCTGCCAGAACCCCTGCTCACCTCCTCCGGCCACTGCTAGCGCGGCCCCCGCGCGCGTCCCCCTGCCGGCCGGCCTCCGCGCTGCCGGGCGCGCCGCGGCCACCGAGACTCCGGGAAGCGCCCGCGCTCCCGCCCCCGCCCCTGGTGGCGCCGGCAAAACTTTGGCACTGGGGCACTTGGCAGCGCGGGGAGCTCGTCGGTAATTTTAATATTTTATTAAATATATATATCTATATTTTTGTCCACACCAACCGCACATGCAGATGGGCCGCCCGCCCGTGGTGTTATTTAAAGAAGAGATGTCTATGTGTACAGATGAATGATAAACTCTGCCTCTCCTTCTGACCCCTCTCCAGGCGCCGGCGGGCGGGCCGGTTTCGAAGTTGATGCAATCGGTTTAAACATGGCTGAACGCGTGTGTACACGGGACTGACGCAACCCACGTGTAACTGTCAGCCGGGCCCTGAGTAATCGCTTAAAGATGTTCCTACGGGGTTGTTGCTGTTGCTGTTGTTTTTGTTTTTGTTGTTGTTTTTTTGGTCTTTTTTTTTGTATTATAAAAAAATAATCTATTTCTATGAGAAAAGAGGCATCTGTATATTTGGGAATCTTTTCCGTTCAAGCATTAAGAACACTTTTAATAAACTTTTTTTTTTTGTTTTTTGAGAATGGTTAAAGAGCCTTTTGGGGGCAGTAGTTGGCTTTGATTTTTTTTTCCCCTTTATTTTGGATTTATGATTTTATATTTGCTTTTCTGGCGTGTGTGGGGTTGTTGTGTGTGTGTGAGCTGCTATTATTTTTGGCTCTTTAGGTGGTTGGGTGGGGGGGGTTGCAGCTGCTTTTTCTCCTCTGCTACTCCCCCAGGGCCTGTGCTTGGAGATGGGGGTACCAGGCTGGGGCGGGGGAGGGGCAGAGGAGTGCTGGGCCAGGCTTTCAGGGTGACTCAGTGCCGCTGGGTGCTGGGGAGGAGTGACTCGGAACCTTGCTTGGGGAGGGCCTTCAGGGACTCCGGCTGGTCCTGAGTGCTAGGCTTGGGTCTAGACGGGCCTGGAGGGCTCTGACCTCTGCGCAGTGCTTGGGGACCCAGCCAGCAGAACTGTGACTCTGGAAGGGGAGGGGATACAGGTCTTGGTCCTGCTGAGCCCAAAATGGGGCAGATTCTTTTGGAAAGTGAAGTGGGGCCGGCTGTTTAGAAAATAGCGTGTGTGTGTATGTGTATTTTTAAGAGAGTGGCCTGGGTGGCAAGCTTGGGTTTGTGTCCCTGGCCAGCGGGAGGGGAGAATCCGGGCCAGGTAGGGGAAGTGGGGGGAAGGGTTCCTGTACTTCCACTCCTCTTCCTAGGAGTGGGAGATGTGCCATTTGTCCTCTTTGCCCAGTTGTGGACACTGAGGCCCAACCTCACCTGCTCAAGGCGGCTGAGCCCAGGTGTGAACCCAGGGCTGCAGTCCCTGATTCCCTGGGACAGAAATGGCCCCAGGCGAGGCTTCTTCCCCACCCCTTGATACCCTCCCACCCACCCGTTCGCACTGCACCTCCACCCCTATTCCAGCCCTGGACAGCATTCCTGAGAGTTGAGGATGTAGACGGAGGGGTTGGTGGATACACGTACAGTGTCCCACGGTGCCTGGCACGCAGGAGGTGTTATATAAGCATTTGCTCTTGTTATTATTTTTCTCTGGGAGGCTCCTGGCATTTGGCACTTGAGTCTAAAGCGCAGCGCGAGCATGGCCAGCGCTTGCCAGGGGCCAGTGTCCAGTAAACCCTGGACCTGCCCCATCTCATTTAAACCTCACAGCAACCTTTGGAGAGGTTGCTACCATTACAAGGCCTGCTTTTAGAGCTGTGGAACAGCCTTTTGGCTGTCAAATCCAAAAGGGTGAGAAACTGGTTTGGGGGCCCCCTGCTCTAGGAATTTGGGGGTGGAGGGAGAGTGGAGTGGGGGGCTTCATAGCTTAGTTTGCTGAGGGCCTGGGGCAGCCTGGGATCTTGGGAGCAGCTGCTGATTTTGTGGTTTGAGAAGGGGAAATGCTTTTGCCCTCCCTTTCCCTTTGGAGGCCTGGATGTTCCTTCCCTGTGGGAGGCCAGGATATGGGAAACAGAGACACTCAGCCCCCACCATTATGGAGCTGAGGATCAAGGCAAACACCATCCCTCTAACCCTAGTGTCTCCTGCTCGTGGCCTGAGGGCTGTACAGAGCGCTGGGCACAAATAACCTCACTTTGGTCCTGGGCCTCCAGTGTGGCCCCGGACAGGTCTTATCCTGGGCTGCCTGATGACTGATGGGAACCTGGAACCTCCAAGTCAGTCCAGTGTCAGCACGAGCACATCGGCTCAACTGCCTCTAGGATTTACCTGCTGAAGGGCAGAGCCTGGGGGCTGGACCTAGGGAAGGAGGTAGCTCAGTCTTTTGGTGGGGAGTGAGTTGCCATTTAGGAACGAACCTCTCTAATCCCTACTCCTTTGGTCATGGAGAGCTGGCTGATGCGTGCTGCTCACCCATTTTTGTCACCAGAGGACGCAGAGGTGGTGAGAGGGGAGCAGCCTGGTCAAAGAGTGACCCCCAGGCTCCCCCTTCCTGAGTGCTGCCTGAGAACGAGTGTTGAGTGCAGCTCTTTACACACTCACACCCTCCCTATAATCTGAATAAGCACCCAGGGAAGGTGCTACACTGGTTTTACAAAAGTAAACTGAGGCCCACAGTAGCGGGGTTAGTGCTCAGTGGGGTTAGAGCAAGGGTGGAGCCAGTTAGGAAGCTAAGTCCGACTCCCAAGTCTCTGGGGAAAGCTTAGGGCTGAGAGCCTGGTTGGTCATCCCAGCCCCCACCCCAAATCTTGGGCCCTTCCTGGAGGGCTTCTTGCCCCACCCCGGGCTTAGGCACCCCAAGTGCCAGAGTTAAGTGACTTGCTTATGGTTTCACAGTTTGGAAGCAACATTAAGGGAGTTTGAACCCAATCCCATCTGACTACCCCTGAGGAGGGCTTGGAGAAATAGTTAACAGGTTGAGGGCTCTGATGGTGGTCCTGGTGGCCTGTGGGAGCACTGTGGCCAGAGCTGTGCCCAAAGGACTTGAGGAAATATCATAAATGGGGGGACACCTACCCTATGGATCACTAGGCTAGGAGAGCTACAGGCTTGCAGGGAGGAGGGGCCAGTCCGTTCAAAAGCTGGGAAACAAGAAAGAGAGCTGGATGGGGTGAAGCACGAGGAGGCCAGGGACGTGCCTTGAGGAACAGGAATAATAGTGGATGCAAGTTCAGTGTTTATGATGTGCAAAATAGCACGCCTGGACCTTGGCGTAGATGGATTTGCTGGTTTCTTCCAACTGCCCGGGAAGGCTGGTCATGTTAACCGCAGACCCATTTAGTGGGGTTGACCACTGAGGCTAGCCGGGAAGCCCAACCAATGTTTGCTCAGGACAGGAGAGTTGACAGCACATTTACACCTCATAATCTTGTGTAGTTGCCCCACAGCCTGGTGATCTTACCAAGGATAGAAGTGGGTGTCAGAAATGAAAGCTGGAGACACTGCCGGGTACCGGGCCGTGTGCTCTTGGAGGCCATGGCTTTTGTTGCTGGCATTTTCCTGCCAAGCCAGCAGGCTCAGAGAGGGGAAGTGACCTATCTAAGGTTGCACAGCTAAGAATGGTGGAATTTGTGGGTAGGAAAGAGAAGCGGGACTTCCCCGTCTAAATACCTAAAGAGTGTGTCCTCCTCCACCCAAACCATGTCTAGACCTCCCTGGGACTGTTTTGTCCTTGTTTCTGAGATATTTATTTGTCCAGTTTTTTTTTTTTTTTTTTACTTATTCAGTAAACATTTATTGAGCACCTGCTCTGTGTCAGGCCCTATGCTGGGTGCTAGGGACATGTGGTGACCAAGGTGGAGGTGACAATTTATGGGGAGAGACAAGACAGTATCTAGTAAGTAGAACAAGGTAATGACAGGTGGGGACGAGCGCTCTGAGGGAAGGAAAGTAGGGCAGGGAGGGGTGGGGAGGTCCAAGAAGGCCTCTCCTAGTGGGTGGCGTCTGAGCAGAGGCCTGAGCCAGGTGAGGTGTGAGGGGGGAAGAGCCTCGGTTTCCTGAGCACACACTCTATGCCAGGTGTTACCGTGTGTGCCTTACGTGCCTTTTATCTTTGTGATAATCCAATGACTTGGGCGCTGTTTATCATCCCCCTTCCCTAGTTGGGGAAACTGAGGCACAGAGAGATGAAGGCACTGGCCCAACGACTGGTGAGTGACTAGCACGAGGCCTTCTCCTCCTGCCTCCCCCTCCATGGCCCCAAACCTCTCATCTGCTCTGCTTTCCTCTCCTGCCCCCGACCCCCTTAGTCCTTTCTCGGCCTGGCTGACCACCTGGGTGACTAGTGATGGAGCCCCAGAGGCCCCAGCTGGCTGGCCGGCTGGCCGCCCCTCCTTGGGGGTTTTCAACCTTGTATTGGCCGTAGCCATGTGCAGGGGGTGAGGCAGGCCAGGGTGGGCTGGGGAATTGGGGGTTGGAGTTTGAGCCCCTCCCAGGTGCCCTCTGAGAACAAGAAGTAGGAGTCCCGTTTCAAAGAGTGGAGACCTGAGGCTCTGAGAAGGGACATCACTTTCCCAGAAAGCAGAAAAGTTGGGATTTGAATCCATGTCTGTCTGAGACCCAGGCGAAGCCACTTTCCTGTCGGCTAGTTACTGCATGTGGGGGAACAGGTGGGCAAACCTCAATTTTGCACTCTTTGGCCCATCTTTGAGTAAGAGGCAGGGGAAAAAAACACCTCTGAGTTTTGCCCCTTATTTGCTGGGTGACCTCCAGCAAGATTCTTGACAAATTTGGGCCTGGGCTTCCTCACCCATGAACAAAGAGCAGTACCAGCTTCCATTTACATATTCAGCTAGCGTCACGTGAGCCCAAGACAGTCCCTGTATCCCTGGGGCTGACATCCTGCTGGGGGAGATGGATGATGGATTAGCAGGCTAATTTCAGACTGTATTAAGGCCTTGGAGAAAGTGGTAGAGGGTGACTGGGGAGAGTGTTTAGAGAGCATTCCAGGCAGAAGGAGCAGCAGGTGCAAAGGCCCTGAGACAGGACCAAGCTCAGTGTGTCAGGGAAAGAGTGAGGAGCCAGTATGGCTAGAGTAGAGGCAGCCAGGGGTCGAGTGGGGAAAGGAGGACAGAGGGGTGCAGGGTCTTTCTTGCAGGGCCATGGAGGCCAGGGTGAGGCTCAGAGAGGTTGTTATGAGGATGAATGAGCAGGTGTCCCTGCCAGGGCTTGGCACCCAGAAAGCCCTTGACAAGTTTATCGATGGGATGAAACATGTCCTTCGGCCTCTGGATTAGGCAAAGTGCAGTGGGTGAAGAGCGGAAGGAGCCTGCCTGCCTGGGCCCAGGAGACCTTGTGGGTGAGGATCCTCTGACCCAGGGCCTGGAGCCATAGGGAGCTGTTCACCAGGCAGGAATGAGGGGAAGGGCATGCCAGGATACGGGTAAGGGAGGAGCAAAGGCTGGGAGCCAAGAGAGGGAGAGTTCTTTGGGAAGCAGGGACTGCAGGGGAGAGGGCACTGAGGAGGGGAGAGGGGAGGCTGGGGAGGGAGGCGGGGCCAGGCCTCCCTGAGGCCTCTGGGTGGGGTAGTAGGTGGCTAGGGGGAAGGCAGGAGGCTGGACTCCAGGAGGGGTGTTTTCTTTTTATTTGATTTCCTAAGTAGTGTACGATCATGGTGGGATGGTTAGATAATACAGAGTATCAATAAAAGAAGGGAATAAAAAGCACCCATAATTCTACTACCCAGAAATAAACCCTGTTAACACTTGCTGTGTGGCCTTGGGCAAGTCAGTTCACCTTTCTGTGCCTTAATGTCCTTGTTTCTAAAATGGAATAATGATCGTACCTGCCTCATAAAGTTGTTGTGAGGATTAAATGAGTTAATCCATGCAACATATTTCGAGCAGTGCCAGCACACAGTAAGAATTAGCCATCATCATTGTTATTAATAACATCATTAGCATCTTGGTGGGTTGAGAGCCCAGATGCTAGAAGAATTGGCTGCCTGTATTCTAGTTCTGAAGTTACCATTTCCTGGCTGTGTGGTTCGGGGCAAGTGACTGTATCTCGCTGTGTCTCAGTTTCCCCATCTGTAACAAGAAGAGAGTAAAATTCTTCATAGTGTTTGGTAGAGTTTTGACAGGTTAATTCATGCAGGGTGATTGTAGAGAGAGAGGGACCTCTGTATGCAGCAGTTATTTCCTTCCAGAATTTTTGTTCTATGTGTACTTTTTCTTCAGGGTAGCTAACGTCTGTTTGATACTCACACACCATCCCCCTTTCCTCCTTAACAATGGGACCTCTCTACTGTTGGGGGCAAGTGCCCTACTAAGACTACATTTCCCAGCTTCTCTTGCAGCTAGGGGTGACCAATAAGGTATAAATAGAGGTTGTAGGTGAGGTTTCCAGGAACGTTCCTTAAAATGGGCTGACTCAGCTGTGAGATACGTTCCCTTTTGCCTCCTTCCTCTGCAATCCCCCCAGTCCCCACTCTTTCTGCTTCCTGCCTGGAATGTGATGGCTGGAGCTTCAAGGACCATTTTGAACATTAGGCAGACATTGAAACATGGAGAGAGTGGTGAAACCAAAAGGTAAGAGGCATTTGGGTTCTTGATGGTGATGGAACAGCAATACCATTCCTTGTCTTCCTTGCTCTGGACCTGTTTACATGATAGGAAAATAAATCTGTGCTTATTGAGGTCTCTGACATTTTGGCTTCCTGTTACTGGCAGCTGAATCTATTTCTAACTGATATATTTGCCAAAACAGAATCAACCTATGTGAGCTATTTTGTGACCTGCGTTTCTTAGTGATGCCCCAGTGCTTCCTTGTCTGAGAATGTTCTACTGATACTATTGCACATGAGCTCAAAACGAGGGGCTTGCTCTTTGCTTAGGAAGAATAATTCCCATCAGATGTGGTGGAAGGATTTCTTTCAATTCATTTTAATTACAGAAGTAATGCATGAAGATATCTGTCATGAAAGTTTTTTGCCTGTCCTCAGGTGTCTCCTCTGAGACTGAATCTCAGTGCCTATTAGGGCAGGCTTGAATCAGGCGCCTGGAATGGACAGAATCTCTTCTGCTAACCCCAGTGAGCTCAAATCCTGTTCCGCACTTTCCATATGTGATCCACCAAGGAGGCCCTCAGTTTGAAAACAGAGAGGGTCAGCCCCTGCTGCAGCTCACAGAGCGTATTGGCAGCTGTGCTGGGACCAGATACCCCACACCACCCCAGATAACCCTTCTGCTCTGCTGAGCCCTTGGCCTACCGGTGCTTGGGAGGCACTTGGCCAGCCTGCCTGGGGCCTGCCCAGCTGGGATCTCTGCGAGGTGAGTCTGTAGGCCAGAGACTCCTACAGACTCCCACACACCTGTGGGCAGGTGAGTTTTTATTTTTACAGCTGTCACCAGGTTCCTGCCTCACAGGCCCCAGCCCTTGGAGCCCTGGAGGTTGGAGGTGGCCAGGGAGGAAGATGGCTCCTCAGAGAAACTGGTGGGTGGGGGGTCAGTAGGCTGTGAAGGAGAGAGAACTGGGGTAGGAGTTGGGGCTGCCTGGGCTGCTTTACCCAAGCCAGGCCTCAGTCCTCTCATGCCGAATGGGGCTGGGCATCAAGCTCAGCTTGCTGAAGCTCTCGTGGGCTGGTGAGGGACATACAGATGATGGGGACCCGTTTCTTCCTTGCGTCTTGAAACTCAGGTGTAGAGCAGTAACTATTCACGCTTCCCGGTTCTTAGGACGAGATTGCTGTCAGTGCTTTCAAGGTCTGCATTGCGTTTTATTCTCTGCCTTCATCCTGGCTCCCCACATCCATTCCACCCACTTCTCATAGCTCTCACCCCAATGTGGTTAATGTCTATCCTTATTTATGCATCTCATCGTTTTATGTCTTTTCTTCCCAGTGAAATATCCACATACAGGAAAGTGCACACAGCATAGGTATACAGCTCAATGGATTTTCCCCGTGTGGACCCATGCGTGTACCCAGCTTCCAGATCCAAACACAGACCATTTCAGAGCCCCAGAGGCCCCTTCGAGTCACCCCCCCACCTAAGGGTGATCATTATCCTGATTTCTAACCGCAAACACTAATTTTGCCTATTTCTGCACTTTACACAAATGGAATCACACAGTAGGCATCCTCTTGTATCTGACTTCTTTTATTCAATATTGTAACTGCAGCATTGATCCAAGTTTCTGTGTGTATCAGTGTTGTTCCTTTTTGTTACTGAACAGAATTCCACTGTATGGATGTACCACAATACATTTACCCATTTTATTGCTGAGGGACATTTAGGTTGTTCCCAGCTTTTAGGTCTTAAAATTGGGGCTGCAATGAACGTTCTAGAATACATGTCTTTGGTGAACATATGTACATATTTCAGTGGGGCATATACCTAGGAGTGCCTTACTGAGTCATAGGAAATGCTATGAGTATGTGTTTAATTCCTGTTAATCATATTCAATCCTAGATCTTATTCCGTTTCTTACTTTTTTTCTGTTTGAAAAAAGCTTTCTTTCTTGGTCAGTTTGGTTGACATAACAGAATACCATAGACTGAGTGACTTATAAACAACATAAATTTATCTCTCACAGTTGTGGATGCTGAGAAGTTCAAGATCAAATTGCCATCAGATTTGGTGTCTGGTGAGGTCCTGCTTCCTGATTCACAGATGCCGTGTCCTCACATGGCAGAAAGGGCAAGGGAGCTCTCTGCGGTCTCTTTATAAGGGAACTAAGCCCATTCCTAATGGGACCTAATCACTTCCCAAAGACCCTACCTCCAAATACCCTCACATTGAGTTATTTCCACACATGAATTTTGGAGGACATAAACATTCAGTCTCTAGCAGTTTTTTTTGTTTTTTTTTTATTATTTTTTATTTTGTTTTTGCGGTATGCGGGCCTCTCACTGTTGTGGCCTCTCCCGTTGTGGAGCACAGGCTCCAGACATGCAGGCTCAGCGGCCATGGCTCACGGGCCCAGCTGCTCCGCGGCATGTGGGATCCTCCCGGACGGGGGCACGAACCCGTGTCCCCTGCATCGGTAGGTGGACTCTCAACCACTGCGCCACCAGGGAAGCCCCTAGCAGTTTTTATTTTGAAAAAGATCTCAAATTTATAGAAAAGTTACCAATATGGTACAAAGAACATTTTTTTCCTGAATTATTTGAGAATCAATTGTTGACCCTCCCTGTTGCCTGATCACCCCCTGATACTTTGGTATATAATTCCTACAAACAGGATATTTTCTATATAACCACAATATAACCATCAAAATCAGGAAATTAACATTCTACATTACTGCCGTGTACTCAGACCCATTCAAGTTTCACCAGTTGCCCTAATAATGTCCAGTGAAAGGGTCCAGTTCAGAATCACATGCTGTAGTTAGTTGCCATGTCTCTTTAGTCTCCTTTAATCTAGAACAGCTCCTCAGTCTTTCCTTGATTTTCATGACCTTGACACTTCTGAGGATGACAGGCCAGCTATTTTGTAGCATGTCCCTCACCTGGTTTGCCTGTTGTTTCCTTGTGGTTAGATTCAGGTCATGCGTGTTCAGGTCAGGCATATAAATCACAGAAGTGATGCTGTGTTCTTCTCTTTGTCCTAGTGTTGATGGTGTTTACTCCCCCTTCCCCAGTTTTACTGAGAAATAATTGATGTATAACATCATATAAGTTTAAGATGTACAACAGAATGATTTGATACATGTATATATAATGAAATGATTACCACAATAAGTTTAGTGAACATCCATCACCTCACATGGTTACAAAATTTTTTTTCCTTGTGGTGAGGATGGTGATGTTCACTCTGATCACTTGATTGAAGAGATATCTGGGGGAATTCACATCTATAAAGTTACTTTTTTCCCCTTTGCAATTAATAACTGTTTGAGGGGAGGTACTTTGAAACCATGTAAATATCCCATTCCTCATCAAACTTTCAATGATTAATTTATTTTTTTGAGCTTCTTTGCCCTTCTGACATGTCACCACCGTTCTTTGAGCACTTCTCTTACCTTCTGGCAGGAGGTGTTCCAGGTTCAGCTAGTGCTTTCCCTGCTCCAGCCCTGGAATTAGCCATTTCTCCTAGGAGCCCGGGCTCCTTTTAGTAGAGAACAGTATTTAGAAGCCAACGTCTTGGCAGGAAGTGTGCTCATTGCTGCTGAGGTGTCCCTATTCCCAGGCTCTCTTAGGGCTGTGTGTGTGTGTGTGTGTGTGTGTGTGTGTGTGTGTATGTATATAGACATATATTTACATCCATATTATTTCTGCATCTATCTGTCTATCTATCTTCATCATTATCATCTATTTAGAAGACTATGAGTTTACAGCTGATAACTCTAGTTCCAGTCCATCACCACAACATTTATCCTGATTTTCTCTCTTTCCATATTAGGAACTCTCTTTTCAACAGTGAGAAAATTGGCTCGCATTATCCTCAATATATTTACTTATTTGACAGTCCCCTGCGTGTAACCAATTTTCTGTCTCTGCACACACACCCTTGGCCCCCCTCCCCAGTTGGACGCCCTCCTTACCCTCCTGTGATCCCCACACTATGTCACCTCTCTTGTGGATGATTTCAGTTGAACTCCCCCATGGCCTCTCTGCATTTTTCTTTTAAATTTATCTAATTCAAATATATAATATATGCTCATTGTTCAAAATTCCAAAAGGTATGAAAGGGTTTGCAGTGAAAAGTTGTTCTCCCTCTCACTTCAGCCCTCACACTCTCAGTTCCCTTCCCCAGAGGTCAGTGCAGTTCCCAGCAGTTTTTCTTGTTTCAGATTGTCTGTGTGAGGTGGAGCACACGCACACGATATTTACACACGTCACATTGTGGCGCTTTCCATCATGGTCTGTACTTTGCTTTCTTCATTGAACAGTGTATCTTGGAGGTTGTTCATATCAGTGCTACTGTAGAGCTGCCTCAGTCTTTTCAATGATCACACAATATTCCATTGCACGGATGTACCATAATCATTGAACCAGTCCCCTTTTGATGGACATTTAAGTTGTTTCCCACCTTTTTCTAGCTCAGGCAATACTATAAGGGACAACCACATCAGATCCATTCCTGGAAGACTATGTTTTAGAGATGTCTCCATGCTGCTCTTCATTGCTTTTTACTCTGATGCATAACATTCCTCTGATGTATCTGCCCCATTTTAATGTACTTTTCCCCTTATGATGGACACTGATGTGGCCTCCAAGTTTCCTCAGCCACAAACACTGTAATGATGTCATTGAATGTGTCTCTGTGTAGGTTAGGTTGTCCGGATACTGAGATGGAGTTTGGGGGAGACTGTGATCGAGGGATGAGCTTGATTGTTCATGATCCCCCTGCCAATGTCAGTTTTTCCTCATCGCCCTTTGTTCCTTCTGTCTCCCTGTGGGGCTCACGAGTCAGATGGGTGTGGGTCACTAGGTGTTTGTCACTTAGATGTTTGACCTGGAATAAATGACCTCCCCTTCTAAGCCTCAGTTTCCTCGTCTGTGCAATGGGTCTCTCACATTCCTGACTGTTGTGTAGCATGGAGCTTGGTGGAAAATAAGCCCTTGATAAACAAAAGGGTCCCATTAAAATAGGGTCCCTAGGCCTTTGTGGCGTAAGTCTCTACCTCAGGCTCAGGTTTGGGGACACAGTCCCTTAAGGCAGTGAGAGGGAGAGGGGCTGACCTCTCCCTCTGGAGAGGACCGGGGAGTCGGGGGGTTGGACTGGGGTTGTTACGCCCCAAGAAGAGTTGTAACCAGACTTTTGATTCAGTAATGTTTGAAGGAAAAACGCTAATATAGATGGGGACTGGTATTCATTTCATTTCATTTCATTCATTCATTCATCCATTCATGTTCCTCTTAACAGCTTGTGACTTTGGGCAAGTGTCTTAACTTCTCTGTACCTCGGTTTTTTCTTCTGCAAAATGGGGATGGCAGTAATAGTACCTACCTCATAGGTGTGGTGAGATTAAGTAAGATGATACAAGTGAAATGCTTAGAGCAGTGCCTGGCACATAGTAAATATTCAATAAATATCAATTATTATCACAATTCATTTTGCCTACAAATTGTTTACTGAGAATCTGCTACATGTCAGTGTTAGTTGTCTCTCTCTGCCCAGAACTAGAACCACCTGGAGCCTCAGTTCTATAAAATCAGAGCCCAGGGCTTCCCTGGTGGTGCAGTGGTTAAGAATCTGCCTGCCAACGCAGGGGACACAGGTTTGAGCCCTGGTCCGGGAAGATCCCACATGCCGTAGAGCAACGAAGCCCGTGCGCCACAACTACTGAGCCTGAGCTCTAGAGCCCGCAAGCCACAACTACTGAGCCCGCGTGCCTAGAGCCTGTGCTCCACAGCAAGAGAAGCCACCGCGATGAGAAGCCTGCGCACCGCAACGAAGAGTAGCCCCTGCTCACTGCAACTAGAGAAAGCCCGCGTGCAGCAATGAAGACCCAACGCAGCCAAAAATAAAAAAAATAAAAAAATAAAAAATCAGAGGCCAGAAATGAAGACATAATCTCAGGGTGTAACCACCCCTACCCAGCAATCCCAGCTGCCACAGGTGGTTTAAGATTCCCCGCCCCCTGCATTTCCAGGCCAGGGCTCCTGATGCCCCTGTAAGCTCCTACCACCCAGCTCCCCAGAGGTTGTACATCCTCAAACCCTCTCCAACAGCACTGATCTGAACCCTTGTGGACTCAGGAAAAAAGAGACTGAGGCAGCAAACCCCCATTTGTGCAATGGGGACTCCTCTTTTTAAGCCCTAGACGTTGCTGAAGGTCCAAACTGCCTTTTCTTTGCAGCCAGTTGGGTCCTGGGAGAAAGTAGGCAACATAAGTTGGCCAGGGCTCATCTGGTGCCTGCTGTCATTAGTTCAGTGTGGACCAGGGTTTCTCAACCTTGGCACTATTGGCGTGTGGGGCAGGATCATTCTTTGTTGTGGGGCTCTTGGGCATTGCAGCATCCCTGGCCTCTACTCACTAGATGCCAGTAGCATCACTGCCCCCAGCTGTGACAACCAAAAATGTCTCCAGACACTGCCAAGTGTCCTTTGGGGGGAAAAATCCCCCTGGGTTGAAAACCCCTGGTGTGGAGGATGCAGTGGCTGGGCTGAGTCCCCACTGGCTCGCTGGGTGACACTGGGGACTGTACTCTGTACTCTCCGGGCCTCAGGTCCCCATCCCTCATGGGATCAAGCTGAGACAGCACGAAGGGGCCTCCAGTCTGGTCTGACTAGAATTCTGGGCTTCTGCCTACCCCTGTCTCTCTGTGCATCTTGGTTGCAAGTTCTAGGAGGCAGGGTGAGGGTTAGGGCCCAGGAGACAGGTCTGGGTGGGGACAGCCGTGTGTTTGTTCTTTGGCCCCATGCCTGGCCCTCCCTCCAAATGCAGGAGAGATAATAATTACAAAAGCAGGCCTTAGGTTGTGTCATTTAATCCTTGTAACAGCTCTAGGAGGTGGGAGCTTTTATTATCCCTATTTTCCAGCAATAGGACAAATCACAATTGTGTGCCACTTGACAGGACACGCAGGAAGAATACAGCATCACTTGTATCATATCCCTGCAAAGATGCATAACCTGAATCTAACTAGGAGGAAGCATCAGACAAATCCAGAGTGAAGAACATATTGCAAAATAGCTAGCGTGTCATCCTCAAAAGCAGGACAAGAAAATCCAGGAGAGGCCGAGGAACTGTTGAAGGAGTCTACATACAACTGAGGGAAGCTAAGAGTGATCCTGGACCAGAAAAAAATCATAAAGACCTTTATGGGGACGATTATGGAATATCGAATTGGTGTATGGATTCGATAGTAGTGCTGCATCGATGCTAAGTGTCCTGAATTTGATAATAGTACCAGGTGTGTAATGGGGGGTCAGGAGATACAGGCTGGAGGGTTTAGGAATAAAAGGACATCAGGTCTACAACTGACTCTCAAATAATTCAGGATAAGCGAGAAATATAAATAGAGGGGAAGCGATGAAGTAAGTGGGAAAAAATATAAACAATCTGGGTGAAGGATATTCTGTATCCTGGGTGAACAGTTCCTGTAACTCTTGTAATTTTTTCTGTAAGTTCAAAAGTTACACCAAAATAAATTAGAAAAACAAATAAAAAGTCTGACCTTCAATGTACCTAAGAGAAATGAAAATACGTGTCCACAAAAAGACCTGTAAGCATGTTCTCAGCAGTTTTATTTACAATAGCCCCAAACTGGAAACAACTCAAATGTCTTTCAGCAAGTGAGAAGATCAACAAATTGTAGTCCATCTATAAATGGAATACTGTTCAGCAATAACATGGAGTAAGCGACTGATTCACGTTGTGGATGAATCTTAAAAGCATTATGCGGAGGGAAAGAAGCTAGACCCAAAAGACCACGTACTGTGTGATTCCTCTGATATGAAGTTTGAGAACAGGTCAGACAAATCTAGAAGTCACAGTAGCGGTTCCTTTTGGGTGTAGAGTTATTGCCTGGGAAGGGACATAGGGGAGCCTTATGGGCTGCTGCAAAAGTTCTATGTCTTGATCTGGGTGGTTGTCACATGGATTTATACATATATAAATAGGCAATGGGGTAAAAATTCATTGAGGTAAAAATTCATTGAGATAAGTTCCTTTCCTGAACTTTGTCCTACATAAGTGAATAAAAGTAAAATAATTACAAAAACTTAAAGATACACATTGAACATATGAGAATGAGGTGGGCAGGGAGTGGAGAGTGGGGTTAAGGGGAATAAATAAAACCAGACTGGAGCCTTGCATGGGCAATGATGACAACACTGTGAATTGAGGAATCAGCTTGGATAACTTGGCCTTTTGTACCTCAGGTTCAAAAGGAAAAACCAAAAAGACACAAGAGCTCAGAGAGGGGGATTACCTTGCCTGAGGTCCCACAGCTGGTGGGTGGCAGAGGCAGGATTTGAACCTGGGTCTGGGTGACCCCAGAGTGTGCTCCTTACCCAGTGCTCTGGCCTGGACTCAGTGGGCTGGACAGCCATGCCAGGCTCCCAGAGGTTCCCCAGGGCCTGGCAGGGGATGATGAAACTACTGCCTGGCAAAGGCCATTCCAGCCCAGAGCTCAGGGCTCCAAGTGGGGAGGGGAGGCAGTGGGATAGAGGGCAGCCCCGCCTGCAACTCCCATCCCTGGAGCCTCGTTCCCTGGCCTGGTGCAGCTCTGCCAATCTCCGCCCGCCTCCCACCGGCCTTTGCCTTCCTTCCTGAGCCAGCATGTGAGCTCTGTAGCCCCACAGGCTTGGGTACGAATCCCAGCACTGCCCCCATCTGATTAGGTAACCTGGGCTGAGCGGCTCCTCACTTTATGACTCAGGTTCCACTTCCAGAGCCTGTCCATGAGAGCATCTAGCTAACAGCACTGTTGAGCAGACTCGAGGAGTTAAATGTGTGCACATCTCGACACAATACCTGCACATACTAAGCACCCAATAATAGCAGCTGCTCTTGGTGGTGGTGTTATTGCTATTTGTGGGAAAGGGGGAGCCCATGTTGCCCTTAGGCCATACGAATACCAGCATGTTAAGATGGCTGGCATGGAATGGAAAGCTCTGGAGAAAGGAGCTTTCAGACTGCCTGAAGGTTACTCAGAAAACTCGCTTAATTCCCACTCTGAGTTTTGAAAAAGTTTTTGGTAAGCTAAGGCAAGACCAGCACGGGCTTCACGGGCCCGCAGCCTGGGCAGGTGCACAGGGCCCTGTGCTCAGAAGGGCCCCGGGCTAGGTTTAATGCTCTGCTATTGCGTCTTGAGATTCCTAGTGATTTCAGAACGAGGGTCTCCACATTTGCACGTAGCTGGTGCTGTGGCATGCAGCGAGGTCAGCAAGCACTGAGTTTCTCCTTAGACGTTCAGGAACATTCTTTGAGTGTAGTTGTCCCCATCACTGACCTTGCTGACCCCAGTTTCCTCACCTGGGAAGTGGGAAGAAAGACTTTGTGCAAGGCCACAGGGAGACAAGAGGAACCCAGTCTTCTGGTTCCCAGCTTCCATCACTGGCTGATCTAAGGCGAAACTTGGGAAGATTAGGACTTGGTGGGCCTAACCGGGTGCCCCTGGAGCACACAGTAGGTGTTCAATAGATACAAGTTGCTCTTTGATTCCCTGGCCGACCTTTTTGCCTTTTTCACGATTAAATTGTGATTTCCAATGATGCTAGTAATACTGTACATGCATTAATTCTCTTAAAATGTGAAAACATTTCTGATGAGGCTGAAGTCCATCTTGGACCACCTGCCTGAGGGCCAGCCCCTTCCTCACCCTCCCAGGACAGTTTTATGATTTTGGGGTGCAAACTTCCAGACCTTTGTCTGTGCATTACTTCAACCTGTGTGCCAATGTGTCTTTTCCCTCCTTCTTTTTTTCTGTTATACTTTTTAAAAGGTAAACCTTTTATGGAAGTATAACCTGGGTCCAGAAGAGATGATACATTTTCACCAACCTCATCACGTGCTTGGTGCCCAATAAGTAAATGGCTGGTAAATGAACTAATGGAAACGAAAGGAAAAAACAAACAACAAAACCCAGTTCTGGGTCATTAAGGGTCCCGTTGAGGTGGGTTTTGTTTAATTGGTGCCTCTTGTGAAACCTGTGAAAGCACAGACCATATAGTATCAACAATAACTGAGCCCAGCATTTTCCAGAGAAGAATAATGGCACTGTGGATGTCACAGGGTCCTTGGAAGGAGCTGATGGGGTGGCACTGGGGGAGTGGGGCTGTGGTGCTACTCTGTGGGATCAGCTATGCCTCAGGCCTCTGGTATTTTTCTGAGGTCCCGCAACTGGGAAGTGACTGCATGAGGTCCTGGACCCAGAGCCTCTGATGCCACTTTCCACAATGTTTCCTTATTGTTCTCTGCTGTATCTGCGATTGTAAGTCTGGCACACAGAAGACTCAAAGATGTGCTCCAGGAATGAGCACCTGCCATGTGCCAGGCATTGGACTAAGCCCAAGAATACAGCAGAAAACAAGACAGCACCAAACCCTGTCTTCATGGAGTTTACATCCTCATGATGGGGGATATAGCCGGTCAGGTAGTGAGTGCTGTGAAGAAAACTGAAGAAGAGGGAGGAGAGGGAATTCCCTGGCAGTCCAGGGGTTAAGACTGTGTGCTTTCACAGCCAAGGACCTGGGTTTGATCCCTGGTTGGGGAACTAAGATCCCACAAGCCATTCGGTGCGGCCAAATAAATAAATAAATAAATACAAATGTTTAAAAAAGACTTTATTGACATATATACACTAATATGTATAAAATAGATAACTAATAAGAACCTACTGTATAAAAATAAATAAATAAGATTAAATTTAAAAAAGACAGCAATAAAAAAATAAAGACTTTGATATTAAAAAAAAGAAGAGGAAGGAGAGAAGGAATGCTGGTGTGTGGGTGTGTGTGTGTGTGTGTGTGTGTGTGTGTGTGTGTGTGTGTGATGTTGCATTTAACTACAGAGGTCAGGAAGGGCCTCAGTGAGAGAAGACTGTATTTAAGCAAAGACCTGAAGGAGGTGGGAGAGAGCCATGGTGATATCTGGGGAACAGGAAACAGCAAGTGCAAAGGCCCTGAGGTGGGATCATGCTTCCTCTGTCCAAGGAGCAGCAGGGAGGCCAATATGGGGGGACTGCTGTGAGTGAGGGGAGAGAAGTAGGAGAGGTGTTGGAAGGTGTGTGGATGTGGTTGTGGAGAGGTAGGATTCTGAGCAGAGGGGGGATATGATTTAATTGCTTCCTCCCAGGGTGATGGGATGGTGGAAGCCAGGAAGAGGAGAGACCAGAATGAATGAACTGGTGGAAAGTGCTAAGCCCAGGGTTCGGTACACAGTAGGCACTCAATAAATAGCATCACGTTACTGTAGAGGCTATGTGGAGGATTTGAACGGAGTGAACTGCTAAGCTTTAATGGGTTTCTTGCAGGCTAGGTAATGCGTAAGGGGACCCCTACTGGAAGGCTTGGTGCCCCCTGATGAGGTGGGGAGGCGGGGGCCCAGGGAAGACCCTTCGGTGGGGCAGGAGTGGCAAGTGAGAGGGAGGAGGTGGCCAGGCCAGGGCTGGCAGGGAGCTGGAAACTGGTGGCGGCACCAGGGAGAATGTTCTAACTCCCCGGTGGACAGGCCGGGGCTGGTTCTCCTGGGGGGAGAGGCAGGAAGCACACCTTGTCCTGAGAGGAGCTGCCCAGCTTCCCAGTGCCTCTCCTATGTGGGCTTCCCAGGAGTCTGATTCCTGGCTTGGTGGTCTCTGCTATCCCAGGCCCTCTGATCCTCTCCACACCCCTCTTCCCCACCCCCCATAGCTGGGGCTCCAATCAGACTTGTCCTCACTGTGGCCAGTGTGTCCCTGCTCAACCCCCTCCTCACCTCCCACCCTCCCTCCTCTCTGATTGTCCCCCATTCCTCCAACTTGCTATTCCTCTTTCTACATGCTTTGCCCATGCTGTTCCCTCTTCAGCAAATGCCTTTCCCTTCCATTTCTCCCAAGTTCATGCCTACTTATTACTTGATTCTCAGAGGACAGGGTCCTCACCCAAAGAGGACTTCCCTGACCCTCTACTCGCTCCCCTCCATTCCTGTGCATGGTATTCACAGCTAGGACCCCATTTGGGGTCTGTATTGGTGTGATTATCTGTCTATGGTCAGTCTCTTCCATAGGCGCTGAGATCTTGGGGCAGTAACAGGTCTATCATGTTGATCTTGTGCTCCCAGAGCTTAGAATGGCACCTGGCACTTAGTACGTGCTCTGAATCCTGGATGGAGGCCACAGGAGGGGTGGTTGGATGAGTGTCTATGCACAGAGAGATGGAGGGACAGATGGATGGATGGACCTGGATGAATAGGGTGGGCTGGGTGATAGTATGAACAGTGAACAGGTGGAGGCAGATTATTGGGTGGGTGGATGGATAAGCAATGTCTGGCTGACAGGAGACCGGACAAGGGTGGTGTGGAATGCAACAGAAAACTCACGGCCTAAGAGTTAGGAGACCTGGGTTCAAGTTCGGCCTGGCTGCATATCAACACCAGGGCCTGTGGAGTCTTTGGCTTGTCCTATTGCCTTCTTTGCCTCTGTTTCCCCATTTATTGGTTTTTCAGCTTCATTATTGCTTATGTTTCACTGTGTAGAGCCCTTTTTATTCCCCCAAATTTTTCTGGAGCCTCACATGAACGGAACAAAAAGGAGACGCTGAGATGGGGGGCAGGGCATCCCCCAGGGCCTTGTGAGCTGGGAACACAGCTGGAAAACACAGCTGGACAGTCCACTTTGCCATGGCCTCTGGCTCTATGAGTCCTTCCTCTCTGGGGGTGTTTGCTGAAAATACAGATTCTAGGGTCCTTCCACCCAAGCTTCCACTTCAGGTGCTTTGGAACATCCAGCAGTCTGCAGTTTTAATGAGTTCTACTCCAGGATTCTGAGCTCATTCCTGGGTAAGACTCACTGCCACGTTCCTGGACAACTGGATCCTACAGGTCAGCAGCCTGGTGTGTGTGTGAGCGTGTGTGCACACACACGTGTGTGTTGGGAGGATGGGGGTCGCTGTGACATTTTCTATGTATATATAAAAAAAGGCCTGGAAACAACCAGGACGTCCATTAGTGGGGCTGGGTGAGTCCGTTGGGGCTAGTCCACTCCCTGGAGGACCCAACAGGTGTTAGAAATAAGGAAGAAGGCTTTGATAAGACGAGATCTCCAAGATATGGTTAAGTGAAAAGGCAGGTGCAGAACAGTGTCTGTTGTTTTACCACTTGTGTTAAACCATTCATAAAAGAAGAGAAATATGGATATGCATGGATGATTCTGGAAGGACACACAAGAAACTGGGACCAGGGTGGCCTCCGGGGAAGGAAACTGCTGGACCAGAAGCTAGAGGGGGACCACTGGTTATGTCCGAATCCCTTCCTGAGTCCTGGGTTCAAATTCTGACCCTAATTAGCTTTGTGGCCCTAAGCCCTCTCTGAGCCTCAGTTTCCCCATGTGTTAAGAGGGCTGTAAATTTCTAGCTTTGGCCTGGGCTGGCTGGAGGGCCCGGGCAATTTGATCCTGCTTCCCCTTCTGTTTTCCAGGACGCTCCTGGTCAGGCCTCACCTTCTAGCAGCCCCACTTGGCCCAGAGAGGGTGGGTCCCCTCCCTGGGGGTGGCCCAGTCCAAGGTGGGGCTGAACTGGAAAAACCGGCAGGGTTGGAGCAGTTTGTGCAGGCACCAGCTTCCCTCCTCTGCCTGCAGGCTCTCAGGGACACTCACTTCCACCCACGCCCCTGAGGGGCTGGGACCGGAAGAGCATCCCCCAACCCACGCTTCAGGCTGGAGACCAGGGGGAAGGGGAGAATGACTGGGCTTTGAGCCAGAGTTAGGGGGCAAGGAGACAGGGAGAGACAAAGAGGGGGAGAGAGACAGCCAGGGAGAGACAGAGACAGAGAGACACTGAGAGACAAAAGAGAAAGAGACAGGCACACACACAGGGCCAGGTGCAAGCTGAGAGAGGCGAAGAACCAGAGTGAGGAGGGAAGAGACGGTGGAACTCCCTGGGTAGGCATGGGGGCTGGCCAAGGCAGGGAGTACTTGGGGGAGGGAGGCGGGGGCAGGGGCAGAGGGTGCTGGAGGCATCCCCAGCAGGGCGTTTTCCGCACCTCTGGGTTGCAGCTGCAGTTCTGCGTATTTCTAGGAACCAGCTCAGGGGCCCCTTCCTTCTTGCCCCTCCAGCCCTCCCTTGGGACCTTGTACCTGGAGGCTGTCTCCCCAGGGGGCCCTCTCAGAGCAGAGCTGGGAAGGTCTGAAGTGAAACTGGGCTAATTAGTGCTCAAAACTGAGATAATCGCTGCCTGGAATGTCCCGTAGGAGGTCCAGGTGGGGGCAGGCAGCCAGGGGCCATGGGTACCTGGGATTGGCCCAGCTGGGCCTCTGCCTGCTGGCCGCCAGAGCCCTGAATATTGGAAGGGGGAAGACCCAGGAGGCCTGGAGCCTCAGGTCCTAGAACCTGAAGTGACTCAGGCCCCTTCAGGCCATCCTGTAGAGCAGATGCACTGGACTCCAGTCTGATCACCTCTACCCTAACCCCTGCCTAAAACCTTCCATGGCTCCCGATGGCCCATAAGCTAAAATCCCAGCTCCTCACCTTGGCCTAGAAGCACCTGCTGATCTGTTTCTGTTCCTGCCTCATCACTCTGGCCCTCCCTTTCCACCCTCTTAGCCGTGAACCGTCCACACTAGGCCCACCTCAGGACCTTTGCATATGCTGTATCCCCACCCAGCATGCTCTTCCTCTTCCTCTTCCCAGAGCTCTCCCCTATGTATCTTTCAGACCTCAGCTCAAAGTCACCTCACTGGGGAGGCATCCCCTGCACCTCTCCTTCCCTTCTTTTAATGGGACTCCTGATTTGATGCCTGCTTCCTCCATGCAAGTGTCAGCTTCCTGAGGACAGGCACCAGGTCTGCTTTGTCACCAGTGTGTCCCACAGGACCTGACACAAGGCAGGCACTCCAGTGCCAGCCAGTGACCATCAAGAAGTGACCTGGACATCTTTGCTGTGTGGATTCCTTCTAGGAAGGGACCTGGGAGGAACTCCTGGGTCTCCCTGCACTGTCCCCACCCCTCCTCCAGTCCCAGCCTCAGAAGATCCTGCCTCTGAGTCTTCAGAGCCATGGGGCGGCCCTGGTCGTGATGTTGTAATGAATCACTGGTCAGAATCCGGTCTCGATTATCTCTGGGCTGTGTATGGCCTGCCTGACACCATGGGGGCTGGGACCTCAGGCCACCCTGTCAGGGGCCCCAGGTGTCCCACTGGGCCTCTTGCCTCTGGCCACAGATAACAGCACAGGCCCTGGTGTCCTCATCTCAGCTGTGGGCACCTGCACCAAGGACATGCTAGGTGGCCTTGGGCAAGTCCCTGCCTTTCTCTGGGTTGCCAAGTCACACAGGGTGGAGTCCTGCCCTGTAGGAGAGAGTGAGGAATTGGGTGGAAATGGGATCTGTGGCTGGGAGACCTTGGCTGTAGTAATAACAGTCATTTCTCAAGGAGAGTGAAATGAGAAAGTGATTGGTGACACAGGATGGGATTCCCATGTGTTCCCGACTGGGGGTGGGGAGAATCCAGGGTGACTGATCAGCCCAGAGGTACCCTGGGTGCCTGAGGTTTACAAGTGTCCTGAGGCCCATTGAGGTGGGGCAGAAAGTGTTGGCAAGTGAGCCATTTCTTGGGCGTTGATCTCACCATGCCTCAGTTTCCTCATTGTGAGGCAGGCATCATAAGAGTTTCTACTTCACAGGGATGTCCTTAAATGAGATCCTCTCTGTGAAGTGCTTGGAACAGCGCCTGACTGTGGGAAGCGATCCATAACTACCATTATTATCACCTCCTGAAGTCTGGCCTTACTCCTTCCTCACCTTTCCGTGTTTCCTGCCCCAGCACCATTCAGGCTTGGGTGACTCGCCTGAATGATTACAACAGCCTCTGAATGGTCTCCTGCCCCCAGTGTCACCCCTACATTTGTTCTCCACATGCTGCCAGTCGGAGCCTTAAGAAGCGGGAGGGAGGTCCAAGAGGGAGGGGATATATGTATACATACGGCTGATTCAGTTTGTTGTACAGCAGAAACTAACACAACACTGTAAAACAACTATACCCCAATTAAAAAAAAAAAAAGTAAGCTGGATCACCATCCAGCTCCTTTGCTCAACAATCTCCCATGATTCCCACTGCCCTCAGAATAAGGATTAACCTCCTAATGATAACCTGCAGGTGCTGCTCGATGGCTGACCCTTCTCTCCCAGTCTCCTGCCACTCTCCCTCTCATTCACTCTGCTAGAGTGCCCTCCTTGATCCCCCTTTCTGGTCTCATCTCCATGGATCTCTCCTTGCAGCCCTCATTATGGCCATATTGTTACACTTGCTCAGATGATTATTTAATTGAGGTCTGTTTCCTACTCCAGAATGCAAGGAAGGAATCATGTCAGCTCTGTTTCCCGCTGTATTCCCAGTGCTCATCACAGGGCTTGACACACAGTAGGTGTGCGATAAATATTTGATGAATGAGTGAATGAATAATGGCTTGGTGAGCTGGAGGTTGGGGTGGGTTGGACATCATTGAGGCCTCAGGTTCTTCCCACCTTGTGGTTCTGCCATCTCTTCTCAGCCCAGTTCCTTATAGCTCCATGGTGGCTGCCAAAGCTCCTGCCATCTCTTCCTCACATAACTATGGCCCAGGCAGGAAAAGGCCTTCCTGTGTCCTCTTAAGAATGAAGAAACTCTTCCCAGAAGTCCCTTGGCAGAATTCCCCATCTAATTGGCCACAGATGCATTCCATGTCTAGCCTCAGCCAATTACTGCAAAGGGAGGGAGAGGGCCATGTTTGACTTGGGCCAATCAGCATTTGCCCCCGACACAGAGTCTGCCCTTGCCCAGTAAGAGGGAATCCAGCTGGGGCAGGTCTGGCCTTGAGCTGTGGGCCCCTGAACTGGTGGCCTTTCGAGCATCCTTGAGGCTGTGGATCCCCTACCTGCCTTCCCTCTCTAGGGAGCCCTTGAGTGGTGGCTGTGAGAGGAAAGGTAGGGCTGGGTGAGGGTCTCCAGCAAATTAGGCCGCCAGACACCTTCACCTCAGTAAATATTTATAGAGCCAGGAATGGAGAGGAGATGGGCGGGCCCAGAGGGTATGTAGGGAAGAGGCAGCCTGGGCCAGAGGTACCAAGGGAGGGACAGAGAGAGAGGACGGAGAGACAGAGACACTGAGCGAGATACAGAGAGACACAGGGGAAAGACAAAGACACAGAGGGAAAGAGAGAGGCAGGGAGATACAGAAGGGGAGAGAAACAGAGAGAGGCTTTGCCAGGAGGGCTTTTGCATTAGTGCCTTGAGCAGTCAGAGGTCCTGTAATGGTGGGAGCAACGTCCCCGTCCCTTTCTCTTTGGCTTGATATCCTGGGCAAGTCACATGCCAGCCTGAGCCTTGGTGTCCTCCTCTGCTAGATGGGGTAAATGACCCTCTTTCACAGGACTGTCCCGAGGGCCCAACACACCAGGATTATCATTGACCCAGTGGCCTCCTTTGGCCTGTAAATGGCCGGGAGTGGTTGGGAATTGTTGCCCCGGTGGACAGGGGAGACGTGCCCAGGGTCACAGCAGGAGGGCAGGAGGGATCTGGGCCCTGATTCTAAAGTCTGTGTTCTGTCTGTGCCCCACAGGGCTGGATGGGGCAGGGAGGGGGTGTATCCTAGATGCTGGGCACCCCTGGGTGGTGCTGGCTGGTGACAACAATTCTGGTAATAATAACAATGGCGACTGTGTTCTCAGGGCTCCCCAAGTACCAGGCACCAACCCCAGGAGGGAGGCACTGCTTAATTCTATTCATTTTGTAATTCCCATTGTACAGATGAGGAAACCGCCTCAGAGAACTGCAGTGACTTCCTAAAACAGAGTTGGAGTTTGGAGTTGGATAGGCCTGGGTCTGAGTCCGTGCTCCATACCTGACAGGCTGGCTGACCTGGGGACAGTCACCGCCTCTCGCTCAGTTTCCCCATTTGTAAAGTAGGAAAATAGCAGTTGAAAGGGTTTAAAGGACACGAGGATTAAATGAGATGATGTATAGAAAGCACCTAGCATGGGTCCAGCTACACAGTAAGTGTTCAGTAAATGTTAAATGGTAAGGTTGGGTAACAGTTTTAAAGTAATTTAAAAATAATCCCTTTAATTGCTCCCCTTTTTTCAGAGGAAGAGCTGAGGTCCAGAGAGGGGAAGTGACTTGCCCAAGGTCCCCAGCCAAGTGGAGGAGCTGAGATTTGAACCCAATGGGCTCTGAGGCCAGGGCTCACTGCTGGCCCTCTATGCCACCATGATGGCTCAGCCCCGGATGGCCTGTTGGAGGACCAATCCTTGTGGGTCAAGGAGATGCCTGTGGCTTGGTCCAATATCCCTCTGGCCTGGCATTAGCCACTCTCACCCATTGAGGGTGGTTGCAGAATCCCACTCCCGTTACCGGTCGATAAAGAGTGCCCATTGCAAAACTCAGCGGCAAAACTATTGAGTTGTGTCATCCTGCGGACAGGCCCTGGGTGCCCCTTTCCTGCCTGGATGCCTGGGTGGGGCCGACTCCTCCCTCCCTCCCTCCATGGCCCTGACCCAGCAGAGGCTGGGGTTGTGGTCAGCAGGGGTCTTTCAGGGAGTGGGCAGAGGACAGACCTGGGCACTGGGTCCACCCATAGCTCTCCACTCTCAGGAAATTGCAGCGCCATCCTTCCAGGTGCTCAAGCTCAAACCTTGGGGTCACTCAATTCATCTCTTGTCCCACATCCAATAGTTGGTAGAAAATTCTGTCAGCTGTACCTTTAAAATACAGCCAGAACCCAACCAGGTTTTCCCCCTCCACTTCCACACCTGGATTCAAAGCACCTCCCTGCTGGTCTCACCATTCTCCACGCAGCCAAAGGGGTCCTGTTAAATCCAGGTGGATCCTAAGTCAGAGCTTGTCCCTCTGCTTAGAACCCTCCACGGCTCATGTCCAGAACATAAGCCAAAGTCTTTGCAAGGCCCACAGAGCCCTGCTGCATCTGGCCTCCTTGTCTTTCTGACCTCATCTCCACCATTCTCTCTTCCTTGCTCACTTTGCTCCAGTCCAGTGGCTTCTTTGCTATCTCTCCAACACATCAGGCATGATCTAACCCCAGGGCCTTTGCACTTGCTGTTCCATCTGCCTGGAATGCTCTTCCCCCAGCTCTGTCACACAGCTGGATCCCTCACTTCATTCAGATCTCATCTCAATGTCACCACCTCAGGGAAGCCTTCCCTGGCTACCCTGCTGAAGTGTCACTTCCACTGTCACCCCAAGCCCTTTCTTTTTTCTTCCTGACTTGCCATCATATTATATATATGTTTAATATCTGTCTCCTTCCTTAGATTATCACCTTCCTCAGGGCAGGGACTATTGTCTGTTTTGTTCACAGTGCTTCCCTGGTACTCAGCCCAGGCCTGGCACATAGTAGGTGCTCCACAAAGGTTTGCTGAATCAGGGAATGGGTGGGCAGGAGGGGCCTCAGCAAACCTCACCAGCTCCCCTTTCTCTGGCCAATGAGCATGCTTTGCCCTCCTTCAGCTTGCATTTGGAGGGGGCTTCCCTGGCCACCCTGTCAAATGGCCCCTCGACTGTCCAACTCCCACCCAGGCCCTCTGCCTAGCTCCCTGACAGCACTCACCATGCACTTGACTCATTTTGTCTGTGTCCATATCTACTATCAGGCCTCCTCCCGCCAGACTCTGAGCTCTGTGAGAACAGAACCTCATCTGCCTTGGTTCCACTGCTGTCCCTCAGTGCCCAGCATGGAGTCTGGCACCCTGTGGGATGCGTCAGTGCCTGCCTGATCAAGATTTGCCTTACAAACCCCGTTGGCAGGGCCAGTTGTGGCCAGGAAGGAGTTAAGAGGAGACGCTGTGCCTGGACCTGCAAAGTCAGGGAGAGAAGGGGGCCCGCTGGGGCCTTAATTATAACACATCCCATAATGACATGGTGTTATAATAGGCACACAAAGTTTACTAATCTGATATTATATCTGGGCTTTTGACAATAGATACAATCAACCAGCTGTAGTTTGCTAGCTCATTCTCGACCTACCTCCACGCTCCACCTAGATTATTATCGGCTTCCTTAATTCAGTGGAAGGCAGAGCTCTGCGGGCAATGCCCACAGTCCCAGCACCAGCGAGTCTGGCCCGGCCCTCCCATAAGCTGGGGTAATAGCTACTCCCACATGGCGTGAGGCTTGTGCCGCCTTCTCCATCCCAACCCTGTGTCCCAGGCTTGGGCGTGACAGGCCTGTTCAAGGCCTAGGGAGCCATAGTTGCTAACCACCAAGGACTCAAACTGGCGGCCTGTGGGCCGGGTCGGCCTCGAGGCGCGTTGGGTTTGGCCTGTGTGGTGCTTTTGCTGAAAGTCAAAATGAGTTGCCAACACTGAAAATTTAGGATGTTGCACACAAACATCCAGATTTCTGGCTTTCCTTGAGAAATGAAAAGATCCAGGAACCCTGGGCTCATAAGTGCTGTGTGTTGGACCCGAGGATTGGCTGTCCCCACAGACCTTAGGTGGCCAAGCTGCCTCCCGACCTGTTTCACTTTTGTGTCCCTGCCTGGGTCTTATAGGCAGCTGAGTTTGCAACCCCTGCTGTAGGGTTAGAGGTCAGTTACCCATTTGCAAATGGGACACTGAGGCTCAGAAAAAGCAAATGGCTTAACTGATATTGCACAGTGAGCCTGGAACTCAGGTCACAATCATTTAGTAAGGCTTTACTGAGCACCCACTGTATGCCAGGCCCTGGGGACACAGAGAGACCATGATAGATATCATCTCACCTTCTGGAGGTGACAGTCTTTGCTCCACAGCCATAATGTCACCTTTATTGCTGGGTAACAGTATCTGTTGGAGACAGGTCCTTTCTTATTCCCTTGAGGTAGCTGGAAGTAGATTTTTCGTAGCTGCTGGGATCCATCCCGGGACAGGAACGGGAAGCAGCCATCTTGGAAGGAAGAGTTCCCACAAGGAGGCTGCCCCTACTTCCCAACTTGGGCCCTCAGAGAGCAGGAAGGGTGACCAGGGTTGGCTGACAGGGGTGGAGGGTGGGAGTTGAGGGCAGGGGATGGGGAAGTGAGCAGAGAAGGCACAATAGTATCAGCTAGACCGAATAGGAGGGCTTTTCCATCCTGACTGAACCAAAGGTGAATCAATTAGGCATCTCCCACTCCCCTTCAAAAGACAAGAAGTGGAGGGACAAGTCTCTAGAATACCCAAGTTACCCACTTGCTAGTCCAGGAAAAAGGCATTTGCTCAGCCTGCTTGGGAGAAATTGCTCCTCCTATCCCCTCAACACAGCGCCATCCCTGGTCAGGAGGAGAAACTGCAGCCTGGAACCTCTATCCCCAGTCCCTCAGCCTTGGACCTACCTTGGGTCCCACTGACCCCAATGTCACCAAGGCTACTGCAGACCTGCTGGCCTCCCAGGAGCCACGTGTGAAGAGCATTAAGCAGCCCGCATACTCTGTGGACGGCTCCCCACTGACGCGGGGGGATGAATAACAGTCCCAGCCATCATGTGCGTTTGCTAAAAATAAACTTGACATACTTCTGCGTTGGGAAACAATGTGGATTCCAAACATTCTCAAAGCGCAGAGAGGGGAAAAAAAGGAAGAATGGAAATCAAGTTTTTGAGCTTAGTAATTAATTAGCCTGTAAACAAATGACTCACGCTCTTTCCTGGCTACTTTTCTCTCCGTTTTGCGTGGATTTTCACAGGACGAGGGGAAGGAGGCCAAGTGAGCCAAAATTACAGGCAAGACTGGACCCAGTTGTGTCTCCCTGGGGTGCGGGATGGCAACTGTCTTAAGGAGGAGTTGGCCAGGTGGAGAGTGGGAGGAAGAGCTTCAGGTGGAGGGAACCGCCTGTGTGGCAGTCCTGAGAAGTGGAAGAACTCGGCATGTTCGAGGAGCAGTGAGGAGGCCAGTGTGGCTTGAGTGGAGTGGGCAAGCGGGAGAGATCAGAGCGGTCCACAGGGGCCGGATCACATGGAGCCCTGTCGGTTGTCTTATGGCATCTAGATGTGATCCTGAATCCAGTGGGAGCCACAGCAAGGTTGTGAGCCAAGAAGGAATATCATCTGATACATACAATGATGTCATTTAAAAATTGGGTGATCAGAAAAATAAATTCTAAATGTTCTCTGTTGTTTGGGTGCTTCTGGTATTTAGATTTCCCCAATAAGTAATTATCTAGTGGTTATATTTCTTAAGGGTTCATATGGTTAATATCTGTCTCCTCCCCATAGAACATCAGCCCCATGATATCAGAGGCTTTCTTGGTCTTGTTTACTTCTGTGTCCCCAGTGCCAAGACCAATGCTTGGCACACAGTAGGAGCCCAGTAAATGTTTGTCAAGTGACTGAGCTCTCTCTGCAAGGTCAGCGGTCTCATTTCATTTGTCAGAGGAGTGGAGGGCAGGGAGGGCTCCACAGCCAGCCTGGGATGGTCCTGGGAAAGGCAGGTTTTTTTGTTTTTTTGTTTCTTTAAAATAAATTTATTTATTTATTTTTGGCTGCCTTGGGTCTTTGTTGCTGCGTGTGGGCTTTCTCTAGTTGCAGCGAGAGGGGGCTACTCTTCATTGTGGTGCACGGGCTTCTCATTGCGGTGGCTTCTCTTGTTGCGGAGCACAGGCTCTAGGCGCACAGGCTTCAGTAGTTGTGGCTCACGGGATCTAGAGCGCAGGCTTAGTAGTTGTGGCGCACGGGCTTAGTTGCTCCGAGACATGTGGGATCTTCGTGGACCAGAGCTCGAACCTACATCCCCTGCATTGGCAGGCAGATTGTTAACCACTGCGCCACCAGGGAAGCCCGAGGCAGGTTTTATTTAGTTCAAAATAAGGAGAAGTTTTATGACTGGAAAATCAATTCTGTGAGGGGCTGAGCTCCCCTGCAATGGGGGCATTCAAATAGGGCGCACACCACCAGCCCCACAATACCCCTCTCTGATTTGAGAGAAACTCTATGCTTGCTCATAGATGTCACCTGACAGTCTATGAGGTTGGCGTATTGCCATGTCCATTGTGCAGATAGAGAAGCCGAGACCTAAAGAAGAGCTGTAACCAAGGCCACATAGTTACAAGCAGGGGAGCCCACACTGGAATCCAGGTCTGACTATAAAGGCTTTTGTTTTAACCCTTTTTCTGAGCCATAGACACTGGTTTGAATCCCAGCTGCACTACTTAGGTGCTGTGTGACCTGGGACAAGTCACTTTATGTTTTTGATCTTCCATGTCTTGCTACATTAAATGGGGACGTGGGTACCTGCCTTGCAGGGCTGCTGGGTGGAGTCAGGGAGGTCTGAGTGGATAACAGCTGAACACTGGTGCTCAAACATGTGTCGTCTCTCCTCTCTCTGCTGAGGTCCTTATGCCTTTGGGGATGTTGACCCCTCCTCGGCCAGCAGCTCCACGGAGTCCACTCTCCAGGCCCCCACCCACCCGCTGGGTGTTGATTCATCCATGCTTCTTGCCTTCTGCCCGCGTTTTCTTCCTCCTTTTCTTGGTAAACCCACTGCTTTCTCTGATTGCCAAAGGTCCTCTCAGGGAGTGGCGGGTGAAGCGGGGAGACCCCATCATCCCACGGAATGTCTCCACTGTTTCCCCATCCCTCCCACCCTCACCACGCCTGGCTGAGGTCACTAGGCACGAAGCTTGGACCAAGAATGTAGGTCACAGTTCGGGGTTTAATTAATCATTATGGAGCAGGTGGGGCTCTGGCTGGTCCAGGGTCCCCTGTGGTCGGCCAAGCCGGTGGAGAGCCGGGGTGGGGGAGGAATGTCAAAGGAAAAATTCTAGGAAAGATGACGCTCACAGCTCATGGCAAACAACTACGTGGGAAAGCCAAACTGAGTGCTAGGGGGTGTGCAGTGGTGGAATCTGGGCTTGGAGACGCTTCGTGGAGGAGGTGTGTCTTGAGCCAGGTGTGCAGAGGGGAAATGAAGGGCTGGGCATTGGGGCTGAGATTCACTGGGGCTTGAATCTCAGCTCTGCCCCTGTCCTGTTGTGTGAACATGGCCAAGTTCACATCTCTCTCTGAGCCTCCATTTCCTCATTTGGAAAATGAGATAATAATCATAGCATTCCCCTCACAGAGTGTGGTGAGGACTAAGTGGGATGATTCAGGTAAAGCGTCTAGAGCAGGGCCAGGCATACAGCTAGTGCTCAATACATGATAGCAGGGATGGAGCGTCAGGCAGCCCTGGGTCTGAGTCCCGGCCCTGCCTCTGTGGCTTGCTGTGGGGGTTAAGGCTGTAGGTGTAAGTTGTCCAGTCTGACACTTGGCACTTAGTAGGTGCATGGTCATTGGGAATGTAATCGGGGTCTTTGTGTCTCTGATGACCTGTGTGAGACCACCCTGATATCCTGGGTGGGAGGTGACTTCCTTCCCTTGTGAGGTGGGGATATTTCTACCACTTGCACAGTGAGAAAGCAGGCTCAGGGAGGTGAAGTCATTAGCCAGAGGTTGGACCCTCAATCTGCTCGACTCTAGAGCCTGTCTTTTTGTAAGGGTAGGGGGGTCTCTCTGGGTGCGTGCATTGCTGGATGTATGTCCTACTGGGCCCCTTAGGGCCACCATGGGTACAGATGGGATAGCCTTTTTTTAAAAAATTAATTTATTTATTATTTTATTTTATTTTTGGCTGTGTTGGGTCTTCGTTGCTGTACGTGGGCTTTCTCTAGTTGCGACGATCGGGGGCTACTCTTCGTTGTGGTGCGTGGGCTTCTCATTGCAGTGGCTTCTCTTGTTGCAGAGCATGGGCTCTAGGCTTGCGGGCTTCAGTAGTTGCAGCACGCGGACTCAGTAGTTGTGGCTCGCGAGCTCTAGAGCACAGGCTCAGTCGTTGTGGTGCACAGGCTTAGTTGCTCTGCGGCATGTGGGATCTTCTGGGACCAGGGCTCGAACCCGTGTCCCCTGCATTGGCAGGCGGGTTCTCAACCACTGCGCCACCAGGGAAGCCCGGAATAGCCTTTTAATGGTTAAAGAAAGCAGTGAAACTGGCAACTCTTGGCCCAAGCTTCCGGGATCCAGTGGTGAGTTTCCAGGGTCCGTGTCCCAGGCTGGGGACCAGGGAGTGGCTTTGCATATATGAGGGCTGGCTTGGGGTCTTGGGAAAGGGGCAGCCACTACCAGGCTTAGCCTGGGCCTTTTTCCTCCCACCCAACCAGCCCCATAGCACTTTACTTATTTTTGTTACTATTGGACACTTCGGGCCATTATTTTTCAACTGTCCAGGATCTGGATCTCCTTCTAATGTTTGGAGAATTCCCTGCTCTATGGGCAAATTCTGCCTTCCACAAAGGATGCTGGGAATATGAGGCTAGGTTTCCAGTCTCCCTTGCAGCTAGAGCATAGATATGTGACTTGGCTCGGCCAATCAGACACACCATCCTGGACCAGTGGGGAGTTCATTCTGTCTGCATCCAGAGGCTCTCGTTACATGCAGGTCATGTCCCCCTGCTCAGAATCCTCCATGGCTCCCTACTGCCCTTAGGATAAAACCCAAACTCCTCCCCCTGTCCCACAAGGACCTCACCTCCTCCTATCCATGTCCTCCTCACTTCTCCAGCCACATGGGCCTCCCTCAGTGAAACTCAACACACTGAGCACATACCTGCTTCAGGGCCTGTGTGCTTATTTTTCCTTCTTTTACATACATGAGGGAATGGGCTGAATGGAACTGGGCAGGGTGGAAGGGGAGTTGGGACTGAGATCGGCCTGGCCTCTGCCTCAGTCTTCTCCTGGGGTCTCAGCCCTTGTCAGTGACTCCTGCCTCCAGGAAGACAAGACAGATCCCCTTTGAAGAGCTGAAACTGTCCACCTCAGCTCAGCCTAACTTACACATCCTCAAGGGCAGGGGGGTGGGTGTGGGTGGGGATGGTACTGCCCCTAAGAGGGCGTAGATCGATTCTTGTGGGGTGAAAAACTCTTAATGTTTTTATGTATAAAGCATAGATATACATACAAAAAAAAATAAACAGTTATATAATAGTACATTAAAAACAGGCATCAAAACTTCATAGGGAGGCAATCAGGAAAAAACTGTCCAAAAATGCTCCTTAGGAGGCAGCAATTAAAAAAAAAAAGAGTTTATTAACTTTGGTTTAACTCAA
Source organism: Globicephala melas (assembly GCF_963455315.2). Taxonomy (NCBI): domain Eukaryota; kingdom Metazoa; phylum Chordata; class Mammalia; order Artiodactyla; family Delphinidae; genus Globicephala; species Globicephala melas. The sequence continues at coordinate 75,298,509 of NC_083328.1, forward strand.
TTCAGTTTAAAATGCACCTAAACTTGATTTGGCTCAACTCCTCAACTCAACTCAACAAAACTCAACTCACTTCAATTCAGTTAAACTCACTCAGTTTAATGCCTCATCTCAGCTCATTTTAACTCACTGTACATCAGCTCTATGCACCTCAGTTCAATATAACTCAATTCAGTTTAAAACCCACTTCAATTTAACTCAACTCATCCTAACTTAGCTCACCTAACCTCAACTCGGTTCAGCTTATCTCTGTCCAACTCAGTCAAGTCACCTCAGTTTCACTCACTTCGATTCACTCAAGTCAATCCAGCTCAATTTAATGCTCAACTCAGCTCCACTTCACCTCATCTCCTCCACTCACCTCATCTAAGATTGATTTAACTGCACTCAGCTCAACTTGGCTCAAGTCACCCACCTCAGCTCACCTTAAACACTTACCCCATTTGTCACTCCCTCCTCCCCGACATGCTCCGGGCCTTGCAGAAGAGAGGTACCTCAGACCTGGTTCCTGCTGCTGGCGTCTTCCCAGTCTAGCTGGGAGCTCTGACATGTCCATCAACAGGTGCTGTGTGGGGGGAGCACAGGGTACTAAGTGAGCAGCATGCGGCAGCGCTAGGGAGCCCCGATGACTTCCCACAGGAGGAAGAGTTAACTCCGGCAGAATATTGGGAGGAAGGACATTCCAGGAAAAAGGGACAGCATGTGCAAAGGACCGGAGGCAGGACATTCAGAGAACTGGAAGTCGCTCGTGCTGGGGGCAAGGTGGGAGGATGAGGGTGGTACAAGAGGTGGCGGGGGACATGCAGTCAGTCTCCTTGTGGGGACTCTGGCCTGGGAACAGTGGGGAGCCACTGCAGCATTGAGCAGAGGAGAAATGTGATTTACAGGATCCCTCCTGTTGCTGGGAGGAAACAGTCCAGAGGTGAGACTGGACTTGTTGGGTAGTGATTGAGCCGAGAGATCCAACATTGGGATGTTGGTGGGGGGCAAACAGGTGGGGAGCTTAAAGAAAGAATTTAGGAAATGGATAATGAAAAACGAACCGGAAATGAGCACTTTGCACCAGGCCTTGTCTATCTGTCTTATATATATTAACTAATTTAATCCTTCCGACAAGCTCACGAGGTAGGTATTACTATTAACCTTATTTTATAGATGAGGAAACTGAGGCTCAGAGAGGCCAAGACATTTGGCCAAGGCACACAGCTTCTAAGGGGCAGAGCTGGGATCTGAACTCAGGCATTGATGCTCCAGAGCTCTCAGGAGCAGTTGGGTGTCCCCTTCAAGCTTCTCATGGCAGGTCCACCCTGCAGGTTTTCACTCCACATAATAGGTGCTCAGGAAGTTCTTGCTCTGTGAGTTTATGGGGATTTAAATCATTATCTCCATTTGAGTTGGGAGTGCCTGTCCCCATTTCAAAGGAAGAATCTGTTATCTGGGTTTCACAGGAGAGGAAACAGAGGCCCAAGATCACACAGCCAGGAAGCAATAGGGCCAAGCTTTGAATCCCAAGTAGGAAAGTACTCTACAAACAGGCAAGGTAGTCATCATTAGGGTCTTCAGCCATTTGGATTTTAAGTTCACCTGCACGTGTGCACTGACCAGGCCCTGCACACTGCACCGGGAGAGGATCCCACCCTGGTCCCTCCCCTGCTTAAAATTCTCCCATAGCTGCCCACTGTCCTGGGATGCAATACACGCTCATCTGTGCAGCAGGTGCGGCCTGATCTGCTCCCCACCCTGCCCCTGTCTCTGACCTCACCCCCCACAACTCTCCCCTTCTTGCTTCCTGCTCCAGCCTCCTCCAACACACCAGTTCCTCACCCCAGGGGCTTTGCACATGCACTTCCCTGTGCTTGGAACACTCTTCCCATGGTGGCTCCATTTCACCCTTCAGTTCTCAGATCTAATGTCACCTCTTCAGAGAAGCCCACCCTGAGCCCTTGAACTCAAGTCTCTGCCCATTGTTCCCTATCACACCACCTTAAAAAAATATCCTGCTCCTTTGATGGATTCTTATTTTTTTATCATTTACTTCCTCTAGTAGACTGAGCTCTCATGGGCATGACCATGTCTATTTTGTTTGCTGCTGTACTGACTGGCATACAGTAGGTGCTTAATAAACACTTGTGGAATGAATGAATGAGTGAAAGAATGGATGGACATAGTTTAGTAATCTCGGTGCTGAGAAGAGGAACAGAAGGCTCAGGGCCCAGGCTGGGGTCCGTCTCCCTGGGTCCCCTTGTCCTGAGCAGGAGCCCTGCTGGGGCAGGAGGGCGGACGTTGGGGGCAGCGAGCAGGCCTGGGCGAGGCCTTCTCCTTCCTTACTGTTTTCATCCTCTTGGTTAATTACGGGCTCAGACACCCTTCGATGCCTTCCCAGAATAATAGCCGGGCCTGTTGTCAGCAGCATCTCTGGGACCTTTTCACAAACAGTCATTAATCAAGTCTCGCCGCCACCCTGCCCTTCTTCCCAGTGGAAACCGAGGCCCAGAGAGGTGAGGCCACTTTCCCAGCATCAGACAGCTGACGTGGGGAGGATGGCCTGTTTTGCCCCCAACTCTCTAGTGTGGGATGGGGGCTTCTTCTCTGTTCCACTTAGTGAGGAGCCTCTGAGCCTGCCATGGCTGGGGGGCCCTGCCCCCAGTTCCCAACCCCCAGCCTTCCCTGAAGCCCCGGGGGCCTTCCAAGGTGGCCTCGTAAACACTGCCGGTTAATTAAGGAGGTTAAACAACTCTGCGGGACCCACACAGGCCTGCGCGGGGAGAAGGTGGCTTGGCCGTTCGGCAGCGAGGCCCCTGTTCCCCAGGCCCAGCCTGGCAGGGCACTGTACTGCCTCTGCCCTCCTGCCCGGGGGTCTCTGGGGAGTGTGCCATAGGGCTCCATTGTTGGTTGGTGCCCCCTCGCCTTCTTCAGGTGGTGGCTGGGAAGCACTGACATCACTTAACGAGGCCTCCACAGCTGCCAAGCAGAGCTGGAGGAGTTGAAACAGGTTCTGGGTGAGGTGAGTTTCGTGGGCTGGGCAGAATCCGTGGCTCTTTGCCATGTGGGCGCTCCCTGGGGTGGTGGGGGGCAGGCGTGGGACCCCTGACTCCTCCCTGTCCTCCCTTGGCCACTGTGGGGTGGGGGCAGAGAAAGCTTGGGAGGGGACAGCAAGGGTGACAGAGGATGGTGGCCAGGACTGGAGGCTCACACCCCACCTCCCATAACCCCCCATGAGAAGCCTGTGGGAACCACACCAAATAGGGCCACAGCAACAGCGTCTGGGGTTCCCAAGGCATTGCTAATCTGTGCTCTGACACAGTCCTGGGCCTCGGTCTTTCAGTCTGAGAAATGGGCGTGGTTAGATGCGACGACTTCAGGCTCAAAGATTTAGTTTAGGAATGATCCATCCCAGACAGAGGTACCTGACTTGCTGTGTGACTTTGGGCAAGTTGCTTCCCTCCTCTGGGCCCCTGTACCCAGTGGTGGCGTGGCGGGGTGGGTCAAGTGATGATGAGTGGTCACTCCTGCTGACCCTCTGTTTCCACTGAGAACACCTCATGAGGGGCGCTCAGACCTGCTTTCTCCAGGACACACAAGGGAGTTATTCGGTATTTCTCTGCTGGCCCCGGGGAGACTGAGGCCCTGCACTCAGGCCGAAGAGGCTTGGGAGGAAGCTCCTAATGGGTGCCTAGATGCTCCCCGAGGCCAGGCTCTGGGTCCCAGGACCTGGAGGGCCAGCCCCTACGCATTGCTGAACGCCTGGGTCCACAGTGGGACAGGCTCAGGCAAGGCTGGCTCACGGCAGGACCCACTGTGTTCCCAGAGCCTGTGTGGGTTGGGGCCCTGCTGGCTCTTTGTCTTCTCCAATTTCTCTTTTTTAAATTCACCTTTTGGGAAGTATAATTTACATACAGTAAAGTTCACTCTTTTTTGGTGTACAGTTCTATGCATTTTGACAAGCTTATACAGTTGCATAACCACCACCATGATCAAGATATAGAATATTTCCATCACTCCAGAAGGTTCCCTGGTGTTCCTTTGTAGTCAGTCTCTTTTGGTATCACCAGCTGCTGACAAACACCGATCTCCCCCAACTTCTTATTTTGAAAATTTTCAAACTTTCTAGAAAAGTGCAAAATCCTTGCAATGAACCGCTGTAGTGCCTTCACCCAGATTCCCCAACTGACGACACTTGGCTCCATGGGCCTTCTTCTCTCTCTCTCTCTCTCCATGATTTTTGCTGAAGTGTTTGTAAGTTGCAGACATCCTGACCCTTCACCCTAAATACTTCAGCAAGCACCTCTGAAGAACAAGGGCATTCTCAGACACAACCCCGGTGCCATTATCACATCCAAGGAATTTAGCATTGATCCAGTCATCTTACCTAACATCCGGTCTGTGTCCAAATTACTGAGGTTGCTCCAAAGTGTCCTCGATAGCTCTGTGTGTGTGTGTGTGTGTGTGTGTGTGTGTGTGTGTGTGTGTGTGTGTGTGTGTACTTTTCTTGTCTGGACTTTAATCAAGGATCAGGCCCTGCATTTGATAGGGTCTCTTTGGTGTCCTTTTATCTAGAACATTTCCCCTGCCCTGGCTTTATGCACACTGTACTCTTTTTAAAAAGTGCCCTCATGATTCTCCATACCTGGGGCTCAAGGGCAAGTCCCTGGGGGACATGAGTGCCAGGGGAGGGGCTGCTGATGTGGTGACATGGGTGTCCTGAGGGTCTTTTCTTAAAAGCTTTGTTTAAAAGGAGAGGGATGTAGGAAGAGAGAGACGGGGAGAGACAGACAGACAGATAAGTACGTTCATTGTTTCAATTTCCAGCAGTGCAGAAAAATTCAAAGCAGAAAGTAAAAATCACCCAATTTGAACTGAGAGGGCCCTGCAGGCCGATGGTTGTTGCTCTAATCCCACTCTGCCCTGGCTGTGAGACCTTGGCCAGGAGACCTCACCTCTTGGGCCTTGATCTCTCCATCTGTGAAATGAGGACAATATCAGTCTGTCCATCTCCTGCCATTGTTGTGAGGATTAATGAATTAACGCAGGTAGTGCATAAATAACAGTGACTCGAGTTGTTAACAGTTTAGTGACAGTCTTTCCAGATATTTCTCTCTATACCTACATGCATGGATATATGTGAATATTATATTATATAAATTGGGTTGTCTCCTTTTTCTCCTCGATAATTTATCATAAGCATTCTCCCGCATCCCTAAATGTAGCACTCTTCTATCATTTAAACTTTTTTTTAACATTTATTAATCTTTGTCGATAGATAATGGATTCATATGGTACCAAATACCAAAGGTACAAGAAGTGTATGGTAAAAAGGCTGTCTCCCTCCCACCCCTGTTCTCTCAGTTCCTCGTTGAGATGTTTTCTTGTTTTGCTTTCCAGAGGGTTCTATGCATAGACAAATAAAAGCATATATTTTCTTTCTTCTTGTTCTCCTTACAGACAGTAGAAAACTTTACACACTGTTTCTATGCCTTGTTACTTTCACTGAACAGTAAATCTTGGAGAGGGTCCACATAGGTGCATAAGGACCATCCTTTTTTTTAAAATTTTAAGCCCGTGTGGTAATCCCTTGGAGAAATGGACCGTTTAGTGAACCAGTTCCTTATTCATGGATATTGAGGTGCTTGTAGGCTTTCGCCACTACAAATTGCAACAGATAGCCTTGTGCAAACGTCTTTGTGCCCATGTGCAAGTCTGTAGGATGTATTCCTAGAAGTGAAATTGTGGGTCAGATGTCATGCATATTTTGAGGTTTGCTCTGCCACCATTTTCAATGGCTGCATGAATCCCAGTGTATTTAACAGTCCCCAACTGGTGGACATTTAGGTGGTTCCAATTTGTCTTTCCCATAAACAATGCCGCAATGAACATCTTTGTGCAGCTGTCTTTGTGTGCTTGAGCAGTCAGCTTATGGGGAATTCCCAGGAATCTGAGAGCAGAGCAACAGGAAGTGCTGAGAAGAGATTGACCCAAAGGGGCTTACAGAGCCCCAGGGCCTGTGGGATGGATGGTGATCAGAGTGGCTGCCAATCAGATCCTCAGAGTAACAGACTCCTCTAAACTTTTGCTGCGAGAATGTGGTCTGGGACCCACAGCATTGGGCCCACCTGAGGGGCTGTTAGAAATGCAGAGTTTTGGGCCCCACCCCAGCCCTGTTGCATCAGGGCTTGCATTTTGCTGGTATAGCCGATTTTGAGAAGAGCTGCCCTAAAACAAATCCAGAAACCCCAAGACCCATTACTGGAGGAAGTGGTTAAGCCTTGGGTCTGGGGCAGACCTGAGGCTAAACCTGGCTTCACCACCGCTGGCTGTGTGACTGGGAGTGAGCTGGGTGACCTTTCTGTGCCTCAATGTCCTATCTTTAAAATAGGAATGAGAGTAACACTCACCTCATAGGGTGGTTGTGAGAATCCAACACAATTATTCACATAAAAGTGTGTAGCATGTACTTGCATGTAGTAAGTGCTCAATAAATATCGTCATTGTTACTGAGGTGCATATTATGTTAAGGAGATGTGGAGTCAGGTCCTTTTGTCTGCCTTGTGGTCTCTCCTCTCTCTCTCTGTCATCATCATGCTCTCTGTCTCTCTCTGTCTGCATCTGTCTCTCCGTGTCCACCTGTTTCTCTCTGTTCTGCCTCAGTGTCCCTCCTTAAGTTTCTGTTTCTTTCTCCCCATATCTCAGCATCTCTCTCTTACTCTGTTTTTATCTCTAACCTATGGGGCCATACAGGCTTTATAAGCATCTATGAAAATGCTAAAAACCTGGGAAAATGGGGCTAAAATACAAAGAGGAAACTAAAAATTAACAATAACATAAAGGCAAAATCATACTATTACACAAAATCAGAAATATCAACAGCAAAAAATGTATGCTTTCAATGGGATGTGAGGCTCTTTCAACCTGCTTGGTGGGTTCTGAGGGGGCCTGCCAGGCCACACAGACTGGCCCATTGTCACCTTCCTTTCCTCCTTCTTTGGATACAATGCAGCCTTGGCCCTTCACAGAGCTGAATGATGAAGAGCAAAGATTCTGGCCCCAGATGGTCACCGAAGCCCTTCTCTTGTTGTATCCTCGCTGAGTGATCCCGGGTAGGCACAATCAGTCAGTGATTTGTGTTCTTCTAGCTCATTCACTGAGCACCTACTGTGTCAGACCCTGGTACACAACACTGAATGACAAAACCTCTGCCTGTGGTGCTTATATCTTAGGGGGTGTGCATGTGGCAGATAAAAGAGAAGTGAATGAATAAATATACAGAACAATTTTAGGCAGTGCTAAGTTACGTGACTAGAATAAAGCATGGTTGTGTGATAGATAAAAATAGGGGTGGGACTACCTTACACTGAGGGTGGGAGTGGGGATCTGGGAATGCTGCTCTGACCTGAATTCAGAAACCAGAATGATGAAAAGGAGCTGGGCATTGGAAGATCAAGGAAAAGGGCATTCCAGGAGAGGGGACAGCAAGTGCAAAGGCCCTGAGGCAGGAACAAGCTTGGGGCCAATCATGACTGCAAGCTTTCAGGGGACGAAAAGATCTCAGGAACAAGACAGTATTAGCTGAGCGTTTTGAACAAGTCACTTGCCACTTTGAGCCTTAGTTTCCCCCAATGTAAAACGAGAATGATAAAAGACCCAACCCTTAGGGATGAGTGAAGATTAATCCAGTGGTGGGCCAGAATTTCTCTACTGGAGGGGCTCAGGAAATGGGGTGTGGGAACATATGTCTTGAAACTGTGGCACAGCAGGACCACTCTTTGTGCTTGGATGATTTGGGGTAGCTTTTGGGGGGGCGGGGGCCCAATGGAGATTATTTTGGGCTGAAACCAATGCTCCAATCTCCCCATGGCTCAGCCCCTGATTTCAGGAGTTAATAGCTTAAAGCATGGCATAACGCCTGGCACAGAGCAAGTAGAGAGGAATGGGGAGGGCATTCCAGGTGGGAGGAAAGGCGTGTAGCTGGGAATGTTTAAGGCGTGTTAGGAGAAGAGTGAGGAGACCAGCTTGGCTGGTGGGGAGGGGTGAGAGAGGAGGCTGGAAAGACAAGTTGAGGCCCAGGATGAGACCTTGAATGGCATGCAAAAGGAGGGTGGGCCTCAGCTTGTAGGCAGCAGGGGCTGTTGTGCCTTCTGGAGCAGGAGAAGCTGTGGAAATTGTCTTTGGTTTGGGTTTGTTTTTTCAATGAATATTTTAGACATTCAAAAAAGTTTAAAGGAAAATATAATAAGCTTTCATTGAGCCATCACTCAGCTTAAGAAGAAAACCCTCCAGTATAGATGACACCTGCCCCCAGCCCCCCATACCCCTTCCCAATTATATTTCTCCTAGAAGTTACTGCAGACCTGGATTTGGTGTTCATGGTTCCACCGGTGTCTTTGTCCTTCTGTTGTTTGTTTGATGGAGGTACAAAGTACACACAGTACAATACACAAATCTTAACTGTACAGTTTGATGGCCCATGGGATCACCACCCAGATCGAGTCACAGGCCATTCCTAGCCTTTGGTTTTTCTATCCTTGAACTTCATACAAATGGAATCATTCTGTGTGTGCTTTTCTGTATCTGGTGCTTTCACTCAACCTGTGCCCGTGAGATCTACCCGTGTTCGTGTCAATGGTTCACCCCTATTCACTGCTGCATAGTAGTCTACTGTTTAAATAGACCACAGTTTATTAATCACTCTACTGTCCATGGAGATGTATATTATTTCCAGTTTCCAGTATTTTGAATAGTGTTGCTATGAACATTCTTGTACATACCTTTTGGTAGACATAAGAACGTAGTTCTTTTAGTATTATGTTCAAGAGTGAGGTTGTTGGATGATGGAGTATGCACATGTTTAGTTCCCGTAGCTATGGCCAGTTTCCCAAAGTGGTTGTACAACATCTTTATGCTTTTATACACACACACACACACACACACACACACACACACGTCCCCTAGAGACTTGGGGCGCTGTTTTGGTTGTGGGTGTGAGTCTACAGATGGTGTCACTTGTACTTTTGCTTCTGCAACTTGCTTTTTTTCCACTCAACGTTCTGTTCCCAAGATCCGTCCCTGTTGGTGTAGCAGCTTGAGTGCATCTATTTATTCTTGATGTAGGATCTGTCCTGTGAACAGACCACAGCGTTCTCCTCCAAGCTTTTACGTTTAGCTTATTCCCAACTGGGATTCTCTTTCTAGATTTTCATAAGCATCTGTTAGGTGTTGAGTGAGGCCAGCGAGGATGGGGGTGGAGGGGCTGTTGCATCCAATCAGGTGGGAGATGAGGATGAGGGGCTGCTGGTGCAGATGGTTTCGAGGGACATTTTAGGGAACTTGGTTGAGGTGGAGGAGGAAGGAAACAAGACTTGGATTCTGGAGGCCAGAAACCCGGGGTTGAATCCCTCCTCTCATTTTCTGGCTATGTGACCTTAGGCATGTCACTTTGCTGCTCAGAGCCTCAGTTTCCTCATCTGTAATTTGGGATCATTCACCCTGCCTGGCAAGGGTTGAGTGAGCAGAGACATTTAGTGGTCAGGGTTTGAATCTATTTATTAGCTGATTGACTTTGGGTACGTTGCCTCATCTTAGCTTCTCAGTTTCCTCATCTGGAAAATGGGGATAAGAATAATACCCACCTCCCAGTGATTTTGGAAAAATGAAATGAGATCGCACGTGTAAAGTACTTAGTAAATGCTCAATAACTGGTAGCTACTTGTTATTATTACTGTTGTTGCTGTTGACTTCTGACTTTCCCACTAGATGGTAGGTGCTGCGCGGGCAGGGCCTGCTCTTTTGCTCCCATCTTCCTCCTGGAGGTCATTGGAAATATTTGGAGTCTAACTACACACTACTGCTGCATCCTGGGTGGGTGCCCTTGGGCGAGCCCAGCCCCCTCTCAGAGCCTCTATTTTCTCCTGTAAAATGGGGCTCATGGCAATGCCTACCTGACAAGGTAGTTTCTTGCCAGGCATATGGTAGATGGCTTCAAAGGAGAAGGAGCTCTAGAGCAGGTCAGGTGGGGCCCCAAGGGGGCAACATTTTCCTAGCAGTTCTGTGGCTCATTCAGTCCAGGGAACTTCCAGAGACGGGGCAGGGAAGGTTGTCACTTCTGGCTGAGCTGCTTTGGAAAGGGGACATGGTGGCAGTGAGAAGAGAGAGGAAGGGGGATTCTGGCTCTGCTGACCCCCCTGAGGGCAGGTTTCAGCAGCAGGGATAACCAAGCCCCTTGCTGCAGAGTGGGGACACTTAGGCCACAGTGAGTGGGAGGCTGACGTCCCAGGTGGCTGACCTGCCTCTGATGCCCATGTGCTGTGTGGCTCTGGGTACCTGGTGCACCTTCTCTGTGCTCCGATTTCCTTTGCTGTGATTGTCTTAGGGAGGCCTCGCTTCCTTGTCTGTTGGATTTCCCGGCCCCCGCAGACCCACTGGCCCGGCCCCCTTGCCCTCATGGAGGCTGAGGCCAGGGCTCAGGGCCAGGGCTGCGCACCTTGACAACCCGCCCACGCCAGGCACAAAGGCCCATTGTTTGGGCCCATGTTGGCGGGGAAGCGGGCGGGGAGCAGCCGCCTTTCACCCAACCCGCTTGTGGTTGGCAGGGACTGAGGAGCGATTCACAGTGGTCCCCACGCCCTGACCGGGCACCTGGCCAGGCCGCCTCCCGGGCAGGCACCCTCGCGAAGCTGGGCCAGCTCGTACCCTGAGCTGAGCCTCAGTTTCCCCTGAGATCCACAGGGCTCTGGCCTCCCCTGTCACAGAGAAGCCACCCTGCTGTACTTGAGGTGGCCATGGGCACCAGGGCTTTAGGGCCCGATAGGCCTGGGTTCTAGTTCTGGGTGGTTTGGGGTGTGTCTGTTCACCTCCATGAGCCTTAGTTTTGCCGTCTGTAAAAGGAGGCTTGGAATCCACGACACTCAGGGTAGAAGGAGAAAAGTGATGATATAAGGCAGCATTGATTTGGCCATTCATTTATTCAGAAGTCCATACTGGTGTCAACTATGTACGTGACTGGTTATAGAATTTTAGTTGCCGTGTACGAAATTAAATGCAGTGCCCCTCATTCAAAATTACGAATTTCAGGATGGTGCCAGCATGGGAACTTCTGACATGGGGCCCTGTGTGAGGGCCTGGGTCACACGGCCATGAAGCCCACCCTGACTGTGTGCCAGGCTCTATTCCAAGCGTGGGACACAGCCAATGAGACAGAGGAAAGCCTCTGCCCTCGTAGAACTGACAATCTGTCAGGGGACCTAGGGCTCCCTTGGGATTGCCTGGTAGATCTTTCTGAACCCGGGTGTCCCTGGAGGCAAGCTCCTTCTGGGCCTGCTCACCAGGCCATGCAGGGTGAACTGGGGGCACCCAGGCTTCCCTGTGAGGCGCCAGTGTCAGTGACCCCCACATCAGTCTGGGCACCCACAGTAGTAACGGCTGACATTTACTGAGTGCAGACTCGGTGCTGGGGCTGATCAGGGTGTGTACCCAGTGAATTCAGAGCATCTTTGTAATAGCCCTATGAGGAGGCAAGGCAGTATACCTGTCCCCTGTACAGATGGAGAAACAGAGGCTCAAGCCAGTGAATGGCAGAGGCAGGATTTAAACCCAGGTTGTCTGGTGCCAGAGCCTTAATCTCCCCATGCCACCCTCTGCCAAGGGGGCCATTGGTGAGCCAGGTGATGTGTGCCTGGGACAGAGGCCCTGCTGGGGTTTGAGGATGAGAAGGGCACGGATGTGCTGGTGGCCCACCAGCTGCCGCCTGGGTTGGCCCCGCTGTGTGACCCTGAATCACAGCCCTGTGTCCTGGGAAGCTTTCTGTGCCCCAGGCACCCGTGGGGCCTGAGTCACAGTAGAGCACACCCTGCCACCCTGCCCATCTCCCGCCTGGGCCTCGGGACAGGCAGGCCCTCAGAGCAGGTCCCTCGTCAGGAACTCACATTTCTACCCACTTTCAGGGGCAAGAGAGAGCCATCTATTCGCAGCCCCAGAAACACATTTCTGCCTTCTCTCCTTGAGCCCAAACCCACCCTTCAAAGTTACCCCAGGATGGATTGCTGGCTGGTGAGTTACTGAGCTCCTCATCGCTGGAGCATTCAAGGCAGGATAGCCTGTCAGGGGTGCTGAGGAGTGTTCCTGCATCAGGCAGGGCCTGGTGCTGGAGTATGTGTCTTCCAAAGCCCTAAACTTTATTCATGCGCTTATTTTTGAACAGCTACTCTGAGTAAGAGGTACAAAATCCAAAAAGTACAAAAGAATATGGAGTGAAAAGTAAGTCTCCACCCTTCCTGACCCCCAGTCTCCAACTTTCTCTCCTAAGAAGTAGACATTGTTTACCAATTTCTTTTCCCCAGAGCTAATTTATGTAATACAAATATATAAATTGTCCTTTCCTGTCTCCTTTCTACCCACACAAATGGTAGCCAATACATTTCATAGCTCATTCTACCCCTCATTTTATTTTTGTTTTATTTGACAGCTTATCGTGGACACTGTTCCAGATCAGCACACACAGGTCTGCTCTATTCTTCTTACCTTGCCACGTGGTATTCCTTTTTTTAAAAAAAACAGTAATCTGTAATACATACGATTAAAGGGCTTTTCAATCTTGAATTTAACTTTTTGGAATCTTTACTGTCCTTTGCTCTGGTAGTGTCCTGAGAAAATTTTTCAAAGTTTGCCTGGAAACTATAAGCTTTTCCCATATCTGTGGGGATTTTTTGAGTCTGTTTTGTTTGAAATTGTAAAACAAATGAAAGAGAGAAAGAGAGGGAGAGAGCAAGAGTGAGCGAATGAGAGAGAGAGAGAGAGAAAGAACACCTTCCACCCACATCCCTCCATGCCAGGGACCAGTGATCTAACGAAGAACCTCATAGTATCAGCTCCTCTACCTGTAGTGTGGCCAGGCTGCTGGAGGAGGCATCCACGTGTGGTGCCAGGGAGCCCAGAGGAGAGGACTTCTTGTGTGTGTGTGTGTGTGTGTGTGTGTGTGTGTGTGTGTGTGTGTGTGTGTGTGGTGTGTCTGTTTGTATGAGGTCAGGGATGGCTTCTCAGAGGAGGGACTATTTAGGTGGGGCCTTAAGGGATGCATAGGAGTTCATATGAGATGTACAGAGATGGGCCTACCAGGCAGAGGGAAAACATGAAGAGTGAAATTACTTGCTAGATGCAGTAATGACTACCAGTTTCCATTTATTGAGCACCTACTATATGCCAGGTACTGTGCTCATAAGTCATTGTTGCATATAGACTCCCACACTTCTAGGCTATTATCACCCCTATTTTACAGATGGCAACTGAAGTGCAGAGCACAGTAACTTGCTTGTGGTCACACAGATTGGAGTATGGAGGTATTGGAGTCTGGATTTGAACCTAGGCAGCTTGCGTTCTTGGCCATTCTAATATTCCATGAGAGTAACAGGGATAGCTGGTGAGGCCCCGAATGTTTGATCTCAACCTTCTGACCTTCCCAGCTCAGGTCCTGACCCTGCTGAGAGGTCTTCCGTGGTTCCCCATGGCCCCAGGACTCACTGTCCTGAGCCACCCTCCATTCTTCTGGCCAGTGTGGGTGCCTTGGGAAGCGCCAGACCTTTCTGGGTCTGGCCTTGTGTGCTGGGTGCTGCAGGCACTGCCTAACTGTCAGGAAGAGGCCACAAATGCTAATTATGGAACAAGAGAATAATCGGGGGGCTCATACCCTGACCTGTCCCCACTGGTGGATTCCAGATGTGGCTGGAGATGGTCCTGGACTGCAAGGTCTTGGTGTCCCCAGGCCTCAGGGCTCTGTCTCAGGTGTCACACTTTGGCCCAGCCTCCCTGGGCTCCCAGGATGAAAGAATGTGAGCAGACCCTGGCCACAGGAAACCAGGTAGGCACTGGGCCTGGGGCTTTTTAAATTTCACTGACCCTGCAGTGTGGGGATTCATCACCCCATTTTACAGATGAGAAAATGAAGGATCAGAGAGTGCAAGTGACTTGTCTGAGGCCACACAGCAAGTCAAGGGCAAAGCCAGGATGTGAATCCAGACCCTGAGTTTGACTTTTAACCACCCCATACTCCTGCCCCCGTTCAAGAGGGTTTTCCGGTCTGCCTCTTGGCAGGGGCTTTATCTGTCTGTCTTACCTGGTCTTCAGGAAAGGGGCAACAAGCCCATTGCCCTAGGGGGCTTGAGTGCTGTGCCCAGGGCCTCGGGATCGAGGCCTCGGGACCTGTGGATGGCCTGGGTGCTCCCCCACCCCAAGGATCAAGACACAGGTCCCATGTTTCCTCTTGCTTCTCCCAGAAGTGAGAGAATAATAGTCGGTTCAAATGTCAGGCCAGCTCTGCTGCCTGTGGGGAGACTGGTTGAGCAGGTCTGGGGGAGGGATGGAGGGAGGAAATTATTAATAATTGCAAAGCAACCAGCCCTGCTGCAGGCCTTGAGATGTGTCTGTGTATGTCTTTGCAGATGTGAGGTTGGGGGTGCTAATTCTAGGGACCCCATCCTGGGGTGGGGGGCAGCCTGGGGATCAGCTGCAGCTTCCCAGGAGCCTGTGTGTAGGGGTAAGCTGACGGGGGACACAGAGTTAGCCTCCCCGAGTTGAGACACACTGTGGCCTCCCTGCCTCCCCTCAACCCAGGTTAGGAGGGATCTGCTAATATCAAGAGGATGAAGGAGAGAGCCTGCTCTGTGTCTTCAGAAGCCATCTCACTATGTGCCAGGTTTAATTCTCACAACAACCAGATGAGGCTGATGTTGTTTTTATCTGCAGTAGATACCGCTGGAGAAACTGAGGCACAGGGGGTTTAAGTGGGATTTGAACTCGGGGTGTTTGATTGCAGTTAGACTGCCCTCACTGTCCTTTCTGCTGGGGGTGGAGGGATACCCCTTCCCTGGAAGAGGCCCCTACCCACTCCCCCAACATCAGCACAGTCTTGGTGCCATACCCCGGAAAATAGGAGTTGGTCTGAAGCTTCTCTGGACCTCAGTCTCCTCATCTGTAGAATGGGCACCACAGTAACTTCCTCCAGGGTCGGGGCAGCCAACTAGGGGAGAAGGTAAGGAGACATCCTTTCTGTTCTTGCATCTCCGGCACCCACCGCAAGGCCTGCCTGACAGCCATGACCACAGGTGGCTCTCCACTGGGTCTTCCTTGACCCCTTGGGTGCCTACCAGAGCTGGTTCCCTAGCAGGGCTTTGGAAAATTCACTCTGAAAAGTAAGTGATCGGTTTACATTTTAGCCGGAAAATGGCTTGAATGGTAGACCTTGAGGCAGAGTTTCGGGGAATGGATAGTGGAAATTCTGGCAGTCAAAAGTGAACCTCTGGACCTGGGGCTAGCTGCCCCCTATGGCAGAGGCATGCCCGGATCGTGTGCCACTGAGACCCAGGACGGGCCGCATCTCTGGGGGAACTCAGAGGCGTCCCCCTCCCTGGTTTGCCCCGAAGGGCAGATAAGGCCCAGCCTCAGAGGAGGCTAATGACAGGCCTCAGTGGTGACGGGCAGGCAAGTTATGAGGTGGGAGTGACTCAGAGGATTGCTCCATGAGCAGGGCGGGGCTGGGGGCCGCATGTCTGCCCCTGACTGGGCTGGCCTGAGGAGGGCCTGGGCACCCCAGGGAGGCCCTGCAGAGCCACTGGCTGTGGCCAGGCCAGGGTCTCACCCCTGTGACCCAGGCCCCTGTGCCACTTGGCATCCTTGGGGCTTGGCATTGTGTCTGGAGTGGGACCGGCTGGGTTTTCCCCTTGCTCAGTCCCAGGCATCATCTTCTGGGAAGTGGGAATCTGGCCTCAGAGGCAACAAACGCCTCACAGATTTCCTGAACCACAGGGCCAGGGCTCCAGGAATCCCAGATGAGCAAGAGGTAGAACCTCAAGCATGTATGGACTCCGAGAACCAGCAGATGATGGTTTCTAGATGTTTCCAGGTTCAAGGATTCATGGATTAGTAGATTTGCAGAATTACAGATATGTAAGATCAGGGAACCGGTTATAATTGGTTCCAGAGAATTCATTTTGAGTGAGAAATTAAAAAAAAAAAAATCACAGCAGCTGAAGAGTTTAGGGGTAAATTGTCTTGGCATCTTCAACTGGCTCTCATATGGGTCAGAATGAAAAAATAAGACAAGAAAAGGAAAGTATAAATATTCATCTTTCTCGTTCTATCCAGCGAGAGGGAAAGCACACGAGGCTAAAAGTCAATGACTGGTGAATTGAGGCTTTCATTGTACCGTTTTTTTGTTTTTGTTTCTACTTTCTTTGTGTTTGAAATTTGTCAAAATAAAAAGCTGGGAAAAAGTAAAATAGAGAATAAAATGTAAATATAAACCATAGCATGTTAGATTATACAGCTTGCTGATCTACAATATTACGACTTTCTAATCTATGAATCTGTAATTCTCATATTTTTTACACACTTATGCATTTATTATATATATTTTTTAAACACTTATGCAGAGCACCTACTGTGGGCCAGGATTTGTTCTAAGGGCTCCACAAATACTAACTCATTTAATTCTTACAACACCCTTGCGAGGTGTGTGTTGTTATGATGCTCATTTCACAGACGAGGAAACTGAGGCACAGAGTGGGGGCTAACTTGTTCAAATCATGCTCAATGCACGTTGTTCAGTGTCTACTGTGTGCCAGGTGCCGTGCTAGACTCTGGGACAGAGCAGCAAGCAGGAGAGACAGTGTCCCTGCCCTGGGGGAACTTGGCAGTGTAGACAAATAATAAACAAACGAGTAAGATTGTCCTAAGTGCAAGGAGGGGAAGAAGCTGCCTTGATGGAGGGCAGGGGGTGAGGGCTCCCCTCTCATCGAGGGAGCAGGAAGACCCCTCTGAGAAGGTGATATCTGATCTGAGACCTAAGGGGAGGAAGGAGGCTCACTGGGCAAAATGCCTGCTGTCTTCCCAGGCTGTGCCTTCTGCCTGGAGCACCATTCTCTCTGCTTCTCTGTGCCAAACTCCCACTCACTGTTCCAGGTCTGGCTGGGCAGGCACCTCCTCTTGGGGTGGGAGGTGGACTGGGGACTTCCTTGACCCAAGGGAGAGCCTGTCCTTCAACACCCCCCACCCAACTGTCTTCTCTCTCCTCCCTGTTCCTGGAGCAGACCTTGGTTACAGGGAGGCTTCATTTGGATCAGCAGCACCACCCACCTGCCAAAGATGACAGTCCAGAGAGGTTAGGAGCCTTGCCCACGGAGTCTAGCAGGTGTCGAGGAGGGATCTGCACTGGGGATTTATTTACACGCTGCGTTTTGCCGATTGTCTACCTGCCCTCCTTGCTGCCCTCCTTAGATCAGAACCACAGAGGTTAGCTCTACCCTCAGAGGAAGGCAGGCGGGAACCTGAGCCCCTGGGCTCCCAGAAGCACCCTGTGCCCGCTGCCACCCTCTGAGCCCCAGTGAACAGCAGGAGCTCCCTTGGGGCAAGTGGCCCACATCAACTGCCCCTATAGACGTGTCCAGACTCTTTGCTCCCCAAGCCGGTTCCTGGCACCGACTGGCACAAGGCCAGGCTGCCTGCACACCTGGCTCCCATCCTGGTCCCAGGGGCTCCACCAGGGGGTGGGGACAGGGAGGTGCTCAGGAGGCTCTGCCTTAGACAAGGGGTACTGTGCATGGGGGTCAGGGCTCAGCTCCCCTCCCCCAGGCTCTCTCACTGGGGAACCTAGTGGGGAGGATGGAGCCCAAACACTGGAGGCCCCAGACTGGGTCCAAGGCCAGCTCTATCCTTTGAGGCCCTGAAGCCTGGGGATCTTGGTCTTCTCAACTGCAAAATGGAGACCTGCTCCAGGGATGAAACAATAGCACGGTGGCTGGCACACAGTAGATGCTCACTAAATGCCAGCTATTCTGGCCGCAGATTCCACTGTTGAGGACTTCTATGATTCGAGTTTCATTCACTCATTCATTTTGCCAGGACTTACTGAGACCCTGCTATGTGTCAGGCCCTGGGCAGAAGGTTGCGGTCACATCACAGAGCGGAACGGACAAAACCCCCGCCTTTGGGCAGATAGTGCACAAGTAAACAAACAGCATCATTTCAGACCGTGGTACAGACTTAGGAGAAATATAGCAGGGAGGTGTGGTGCGGAGCAGCCAGAGAGTGCCTCTCTGAGAAGTAGCTGTGACCTGAATGAAGGGAGCAGCAAAGGCAGAGGCCCTGAGGTCAGAATAAGTTAGGGGGTTCAAAGAACAGAAGAGCAGCCACTGTGGCAGGAACAGAGTGAGGGAGAGAGGGTCGGAGAAAGAGGGAGGGGGTGGGTCCTTCAGGGTCTCAGAGGCAGGAGGAATTTGAATTTCTTTCCAACAGTGATTATTATAAACAAAGGCCAGAGTCATGAGTGACTACAATATACAAAGTGCAAACTCATCGTGATTCACTTCCAGCCCAGAGCTAGGGCCCTCTGGATCTGGCACCTTAAAGAAAAGCACCTGCACACCCCTCCCCTGCAGCTTTTCTTTTTCAAAGAAATACACAGGTAACAGGTCACTGCAATCTGTTAGATGTGAATGCGAGTTTGTTAGTTGCGAATGTGGCCACAGTCTCTGGATTTTGGTGCTTATTGGGAGAGCAGAGTGGGCTGGGGAAGGGGAATAATATCACCTGCCCTGATTTCAACAGTGCCGTTTCAAATGGGGAAGGCTTGAGAGATCAGCTGGTCCAACCCACTGACTCTCAGATGAGGAACCTGAGGTCCAGACGAGGGGAAGTGAGTGGCCAAAGGTGACACTATGAGTCAGAGGCAGATGCAGGATTTGAACCCAGGCCCCCTGACTTCCCAGCCAGAGTTTCTGAGAAATGGGTGTCTTGCCATGTGCTTCCCCTTTGCTCTTTCCTCCCAGACAGGGTCAGCTGCCCTCGGGGCCAGGGAGGAGTCTTGGAGCAGGGGTCCAGAGGTTTGGGGCCCACCCTCACTCTATCACAGAGTTTCTCTTCAGCAGCACTACTGGCCTTTGAACCAGATCATTCTGTCATGGAGAACGTCCTGTGTGGAGCCTTCAGATCATTTCTCAGATTGAAACAGGGCCATGGGGTTGCCTCTCAAGGTCATAGAACTGGAAAAAGGGAGGGAGAAAGCAGTTGAACTCAGTTAATAATGACCCCTGAGGGTCAACCCTACAATGGCAACTGTTGGATGTTGAGGTAAACAACAGGCATCAATGGGATGAATTAACTGAAGAACTTCTCCAGTGTCAGGAGAATAGGTCCTTTGGCTCAAGACACACTTTCCAAACAGGTTTCACATGGAGATGAACAGACCATGATCTGGAAATGTGAGGTCTGAAGCTCACAGAATGGATAGTAGAACAGTAAAACTTCTGATATTGAAGACGCGTCAGCTGGTTTTGGAAAAAGTCATACCATGACCTATAAGAGTGTATAAGAAAGCATATTGGAAAAGGATACTTGTTTTTAAGAACAGACTTTATTTTTTAGAACAGTTTTAGATTTACAGAAAAAATGGAAAAGGTAACACCCTACACCCAGATCCTCCTAGCATTAACACCTTAACATTAGTCTGGTACATTTGTTACAATTAATGCACCAGTGTTGATGTGTTATTATTAACTAAAGTCCATAATCTATTCAGATTTTTAAAGTTCACTCCGCGGCATGCGGAATCTTCCCAGACCAGGGCACGAACCCGCGTCCCCTGCATCGGCAGGCGGACTCTCAACCACTGCGCCACCAGGGAAGCCCCAGATTTTTAAAGCTTTTACCCAATGTCTTTTTTTTTTTTTTTTTTCCTGTTTGAGGATCCCACTAGGATTACACATCACATTTAGTTGTCATGTCTTTTTTGACTCCTCTTGACGGTGACAGTTTCTCAGACTTCCCTTGTTTTTGGAGAATTGACAGTATTGAGGAATCCCGGTCAGGTTTTTCGTAGGCTGCTCTTCTACTGGAAATATTTGTCTGATGTTTTTGTAATGGTTAGGTGGGGGTTACGGGTTTTGAGGAGGTAGCTCTTAGAAGTAAAATGCCATTTTTATCACATCACATCAAGAGTACATACTGTCAACAGGATTTATCACTGTTGATGTCGACCTGGCTCAGGCAGTGTTTGTCAGGTTGCTCCACTGTGAAGTTATTCTTTTCCCCCTTTCCATATTGCCCTCTTTGGAAGGAAATCACTCTGTGTAGCCTCCGCCTAAGGAGTAGACAGTTATGCTCTGCTGTACAAATGATTCAGAGTTCTTCTGCCCAGATTTGTCTGTTCTCCCTTATTTATTGATTTATTCAATCATATCAGTATGGAGTCATGGCTATTTATTTTATTTGTACTTTGAGTTATAATTCAATACTAATTAATTTTGTCATTCAAATTGGTGCAGCTTTGGCCAGTGGGAGCTCTTTGAGTTGGCTCCCTTGCCCATTGATGTACCCCATCAATGTTTTTTTTTTTCTCTCTTTCTTTGAGCTTACTTCTGGTACTACAAGATGCTCTAGACTCATTTTGTATATTTCTTTTCTTTTTTTTTTTATTTGCGGTACGCGGGCCTCTCACTGCTGTGGCTCCTCTCGCCGCGGAGCACAGGCTCCGGACGTGCAGGCTCAGCGGCCATGGCCCACGGGGCCCAGCCGCTCCGCGGCACGCGGGATCTTCCTGGACCGGGGCACGAACCCGCGTCCCCTCCATCGGCAGGCGGACTCCCAACCACCGCGCCACCAGGGAAGCCCATTTTGTATATTTCTTGCCCCAATCTTAGAATCAACCATTTCTCCATGGAGCCCTGGTTCCTTTCTGGAGAGTGGTGTTAGAAACCAATATCTGGGTGCCAGGTGTGCCCATTGCTAGTGGGTGGCATTTCTTTTAGGCCTTCTCAGCTGACAGAAAAAAGAAATATATGTGTGTATATATGTCTATTTACTAACCCATTTGTATGATTCTATCTACAAATATTTCTGTATGTAAACATCTATATCTATATTTCACTAAACATGAGTTCATACTGATATCTCCAGAATCCATTATGTTTTATAATGTGATTTGAAATAGTGGTGTGTCACTATGTTGATAACCATAATTATCGCTGCCACTTACTTTGTGCTTATTATGTGCTAAGTACTTTCTAAGTGTTTAACGAGCATTATCTCCTTTAAGCTGCGTGACAGCCCCAGACCCTGGTTTCTCCCCTCAACCCCATTTTACCAACGATATGGGAGGCACAGAGAAGCTAAGATCTTGATCAAAGTCTCCCATTGTAGTAAGTGGTAAAGTTGGTGTCCAACCCTGACACAATTGTGTCAAGCGTTAAAATCATCTATGTCTTGCATTAAAGAGAATTTATATACAACTGAAAAAAAAAGAAACATTACCTTATACTTTTGACTGATTGATATAGTATTATATTTCAGAGACATTTAACTTAAATGTCATGATTTCCTTTGAAGCTAATACAATATTTTGGATCTCAGACATTTTCTGCTTGAGGCTCTGTTATCTCTAATGACCATCGGATAAAAGAGCTCAGGCGCATCCACCCTGCTGGGCTATTCTCAGTGCCTCCCTCCAGCTGGCCCCATGGGAAATTTTGCAGGGACACAGAATCTTCTGGGAAACGTCCTAGGCAGCTCAGGTCCCAGAGGGCCAAAGGAAGATGGAAAGGAAGTGTGGGTGGAGGGAGGGGGCGGGCAGCCATGGTGCTCTGACCCCCAGGTATTCCTGGTGTCAATCTGGTCTGACCTGCTGGGCATCTTCAGTGGGGAGTCTTGGACAGGAGCCTTCCCTGACCCTCAGTGTGGCCAGAGGGCAGCCAAAGATTCCTCCTGCTTTTCCTCACTAAACGCTCCCTCCTCTCAGGCTGGCCCCGCCCTCCTCAGGCTCAAGGCCGCCTCATTCTACCTCCTCCAGGAAGCCTTCCCTGTCTGCCCCACCCTCAATGATGTCCATGTTCCCTGAAATTCCACACCTAGACTAAGGGTCTCAAACTAGTGGCCCTCAGACATGTTTTCTTTAACCTGCACAGTGTTTTCTAAAATTTTGATGTGGTAGTTAGCATCGAAGAGCAGGAGATTCACGGAAGTATGTGGACACCCAGCCTCTCTTACAGATGTTGAAAGACTGGCAGTCCTGAGCTCACATCCCCACCAGCTGGTTCAGCCCCATGCCGGGTGCATAGTAGGTTCTTGGCCTCTGTTGACAGCATGAATGGGCCAAATGCACTCAGCCTGGAACCCTGGCTTTGGAGGCAGACAGGACTGATTATCAGTGCCAGCCCTGCCCTTTCCTGGCTATGGAACCTGGGAAAAAACGTTTCTTCTCACTCAGCCTCAGTTTTCTCATCTGGAGAATGGGCTTAAAATAAACCTTCATGGGGTGGTTGTGATGCTGAAGCGAGCTAACACATGGGGTAGGCTTAGGCCGGGATAGACTCTCAGGGAGCCTGGATAAATAGTTCCCTTTCTTCCTTGAGTTCCTCCTCTGTTTGCTTTGCTTCCGGCACTTCTCATTTCCTAACGACCCCACTATCCATCTGTTTATCTGCAAATGCCTACTGTGTGCCAGACACATGTGAGACCTGGTTGCTGCCCTCACAGAACTCCTCTTCCTGGTCCAGCTGAGGAGAGAGACATTTCATGTTCACATTCATGTACTTATTCATTCACCTGTACAACAAATGTTTATTGAATGCCTACTGTGTGCCAGGAGTTGTTCAGAACACAGAGGATACAGCAGTGATTGCAACAGACAAAAGTCCCTGCCATCATGGAGCTGGCTTTCTAGTGTAGCTCAGGGACCATAAGCCAATATAGTATCAGGTAGCATCAAGTTCTGTGAAGAACAGTAGGTGTGATGGAGGTGCTGTTGTAAGCAGGGAGGGAGTAAGCCTGTGGCTGGCTCTCTGACATAAGAGCATTTCAGACAGAGGGAACAGGAAGTGCAAAGGCCCTGGGGCAGGCACAGGCCTGGGGTGTTTGAGGGGCAGTGAGAAGCCAGTATGACTGAAGGAAAGTGAGTTAGATATTTCCGTAATGTTAGAATTCCTCTCCTCCTTCTCTTCCTCTTTTCCTTCCCCTCCTCCTTGCTCATTTTTTTTCCTTTTTAATAATGAGTCTCAGTTTTAATAATGAGTTTGAATAATGAGTCTCTTAGTAATCCAAATACACAATAATTTATAAAAATAGAAATAATATCTGGGAAGCCCTTGGCATGTTGGTGTGCAGGAACAGTGACTGCTATTATTATCAATTCTTCTTCTCATTTCTGGTAGGAATGAATCACTTATTTCTAAAGTTTCCTAAAGAGGCAATGGACCCTTGAGCCCTTATCCCACTGTGGCATGCCTTTCTTCTTCTTTTCTTTTCCTAGCTTCATTGAGATATAATTGACATAACACTGTGTAAATTTAAGGTGAACCATGTGTTGATTGAATATACTTACATATCTCAAAATGATTGCCACCGGAGGCTTAGCTAACACCTCCAGTGGAGAGCCTTTCTTCTGCCCCATCATTCTTTTTTTTTTTTCCTTTTTGGTCATGCTGCCTGCCATGGGGAATCTTAGTTCTCCAACCAGGGATTGAAGCCAAGCCTCCTGAAGTGGAAGCGCAGAGTCTTAACCACTGGACCGCCAGGAAAGTCCCTGCACCATCATTCTGAGGGTTTCTGGAGGGGGAGCGTGGGGGGTGGGTGTATGTATGTCTGTGACAATGGCAGGTGCCTCTTCCTTCTGCTCCCCAATCCTCACCCTCTCCTCTTCTCTTCCATCTTCAAAGTCTTCAGCAGAAGGAAGGACCCAAATTTGGGAGGTCTTGTTTCAGGGACATTGAGAATGTTTGAGTTCTCTGGAGTTTGTGATATGGGTGGAGGTTGGGGGGAGGAGCCGTTCGTTGTGTCAGAAAAGTCGGCGGTGGGGTTCGCAGAGTGCTTGAGGATGAGTCTCAAGATAGTGCCCTGGTCTCACCTGTGGTCCTCTCACTGTCTTCAGGGCAGGGCTTCCGGGCTGCTTCCCATCTCCCCACCTCCCCGGACTCTGCCCAGTGCACGCCCTCATCTCCTGACCTGACCATTGCGGTCACCCCCTCCCTGGGTACCCTGCTTCTGCCCTGGGCCCCTCAGCTGGTTCTCTGCATGCAGCCAGAGGATCCCCTTGGAACTAAGTCAGACCATGTCCCTCCCCTGCTCAGAGCCCTCCTAGGGTCCCACCTTGCTCAGAAGCTCTACGAGGTCCTATGAGGCCTGGTGTGAGTGGACCCCATCACCACTCTGAGCTCGCCTCCCCGCAACCCCCATCCCCACCTTGCCCCATGGACTCCAGCGCACTGGCCTCCTTGCTGCTCCATGAAGGACTCCCGCTCTGGTTCTCTGACTGCTGTACCCTCCGCATACACACATTTGTTTCTCCCTCTCTCTCTGGGGGTCAGCTGGCCCCCAGCAGCCTGCCCTGCCCTTCAACAGTGGGACCTCTTGTGACACCTGGTCACGGCTCCCTGACTCCACCCTCCAAGCCCTTTATCTCTGTTTGGAGAAGCACATCCAAGGGTCTGCTCACTTGAAGATACCTGTGTCCCCTCAGGGTGTCAGCTCCAGGAAGGGCAGGCTGCACCCCAGTGCCTGGGACAGTGCAGGCGTGCAGCATACAGTAGGTGCTCAGTGTGTATTTGGCGAATGAATGAGCATTAGTGCTTTAAAATCAGACCTTGGGATCTTTGCAAGGTTCTTAAAATTCCAGCAGTGGAGAGTTCAAGACTCAGAGGCTCTGGGGTCCATCTACTCCCCCCACCCCCGCCGGTTGGCCTGGCTCTGTTTGCTTCTCTCTTGGTCTCTCTCTGTCTGTCTCCTTCTGTCTCTGTGTCTTCCTCTTTGTCTGTCTCAGTGTCTGTCTGTCTCTGTCCCGCTCCCCTCCCTCTCACTGTCTCTCCCCTCTCTTTGTCTCTCTGTGGGTTTTCATCTCTCTCTTCCTCTGTATCTGTCTCTCTCTTCTATCTGCCTCTTCTCTCCTCTTCCCTCTCCTCTCCCTCTTCCCTCCTCTTTCTCTCTCCTCTCTATTTCTCTCTCTGTTTATCTCTGTCCTTTGTCAGTCTGTCTCTCTTTCTGTATCCCTCTCTCTCTTCTCTGTCATCCCCTTCCCCTAGCCTCCGTGGGCAGCAGGCCAGCTCCTGCTGTAGATTGCTTTTCTGCCTTTCCAGCTGCCATCTGCTCCACCGAGGGGCCCCCTCCAAGTGTGACAAAGTTGGTCTGTCCTGTGGTCCTGCGAGGAGCAGGGAGGGAGACAGGGAGGCTGGTGCTGGGCGTGGAAGCTCTCAGCAGCCGTCTCGTGGTGTGACTTGTCAAAGTCCATAACCTCTCCGCTCTCTGGGCCCTGTTTTCCTTGTCTCTACAAAGAGAATAACCATTTCTGGGACTTCCTTTATTTCTCTTCCAAATCTGCTTAGTATTTTATTGGCTTGTGGTGATGCTCAGAGAAGTTTCTGGGTCGGGGTTCTTCACCAATGCAACCTCCACAGCATCAGAAGCAGTCCTTCGCCAGGAGCTGACCACGTGTGGGACCAGGCTGGGCATGTTCCATGGCTTAGGCCACTGTCTGTCCTGGGCTCAGCACGCAGGGCACTTTCTGCCCAGCCAGGCCTCCTTTCAGAAAATTGAACTCACTAGGCTGCCTCCAGTCTCAGGGCCTTGGCAGTTTCATCTGCTTGGGGTGCTCTTCCTTTTATCCTTGGCCTAGTTAAACACCTACTCCTTGTTCTGATGCTGGCTCAAACACCACCTCCTCCAGGAAGCCCTCCCTGATGACACCCCACAAACCAGGTCACCCTGTTAACTACTTTCCGTCACTTAGCACAGTTGTAATTACTTTATTTGCTCTCAGCCCCCACAGGGCTCCCCATCCCATCATTTGAGCTTAAATCCCCCCCGCCCTCCGCACTCGGAGGGAAGTTGGGAGGCCCAGGCCCATGAGTCAGCGAAGTTCTCCTTCCTCTCTTGGCACTTTCTCTGGCGAGATTGGGAGCTGGCTTCCTCCAAGGGAGATTAAATTCAAGGGTACATATGTAGAGGGGAGGTGGGCAGGGCCTCTCCCCAGCTGCTGGACCAGTCATTCAGCACCAGACAGCTTTTCTCCATCTTCATCTCCATGACAACCCTTCCCTGCCTGAGCCACCATTCACATGCTTTCCTGTTCCCCCTGCCCCACCCAGAGAAGCCAGAGGGAGCTTTTCACAACCCAAATCTAACCTCCAATCGGCCTTGCTACAAGCTCGTCCATGACTCCCTATTACTCTCATAATAAAGTCTGGCCTCCTCAGTTGGGCTACAAGCCCTCTGTGCCCTGATCTTGCCTCTTTCCCTTCACACACCAGCAACACCCAGCTCCTCGTAGCTCCCTGCCTCAAGGTCTTTGCACTTGCAGTTCCAGCTGGTCTGAACACTGTTCCCCCAAATGGATGAAAACTGCAAGGCTCGCTCCCTCTCTCGCCTCCTTCAGGTCTTTGCCCAAATGTCGCCTTCCCAGCCAGGCCTTCCCTGACTGCCCAATTTAAATTTTGGCGTCCCTACCACCCCTTCTCCCCTTCCTTCCTTTATTTCTCCCCATAACCTTGACACCTGGAAATAGGCCACACAGGTTACTGATTCATCTTGTTTCTTGCCTGTCTCTTCCACTAGAATGCCAGCTCCCCCAGGGCAGGTCCCTTTGGCCAGTATTGTTCCCTGCTGTATCCCCAGCAAGGAGTGGGCCCAGGGCTGTGTGGCTTTGGGGTCAGACAGGCCTGGTTTGGAGTTCTGGCTCAGTCACTTCCTGGCTTTCTCCTTTCTGGGCCTCAATTTTCTCAGCTGAAAAATGAGAGAAAACTTAGAATTGGAGTAAGGATGAAATAAAATCCTATGTGTAAAAAAAAAGGAGGAAAATGAAGAACCAAAATGAAAACTCATTTTTCATCATTTTGGAGAAATGGGTGAGTCCGTTCTGGTCTGGCCACACCATGGACTATTACGTAGCCATTAAAAAGAATGGCTCACAGTTTTCCTAGGTGCCTTGTGTGGTTAATCTTTTCTGTTTGTTTTTAACATTCTTAATTGCACAGGTTTGTTTTTTTTTCCTCTAGGGTTTAAAAAAATTTTTTTTGTTTCCCCTAGGGTTTATTTTTAACTGAAAGAAATTCAAAGAAAATACAGTGTATATAGTACTCTACCTTTGTTCTAAAAGGGAGGACTGTATACATTCATATTTTTTATAGTTAAAAAAATTAAGATGAAATTCACAAAACGTAAAAGTAATCATTTTAATGAATCATTCTTAGTTAACGATTTTAAAGTGTACAATTCAGTGACATTTAGTACTTTCACTGTGTTGTGCAACCATCACTTCTGTGTCGTTCCAAAATATTTTCATCACCCCCACAGGAGACCCCTACCCATTAAACAAGTCACTCCTTATCCCAGCTTCCAGTCCCTGGCAACGACTAATCTGCTTTCTGTCTCTATGGGTTTATCTATTCTGGAAATTATATAAATGGAATCATATAATACATGACCTTTTGTATCTGGCTTTTCAATTAGCATAATTTTTTCGAGGTGTCAGTACTTCATTCCTTTTCATGGCTGAATAATGTTCTATTGTGTGGATGCACACATTGTGTTTATCCATTCATCTGTTGATGGACATTTAGGTGTTTTCAACCTTTTGGCAATTATGAACAACGCCGCTATGAATACCGGAGCACAAGTTCTTGTTTTGTGGGGGTATTCTTGAATGAGAAAAGCAAGATGCTGAAAAGAGTGTACAATGTGATCCTGATTTGTAAGATAAATGACAGATAAAGAAATCCCTAGTCCAAGCAGAGTCTGCATGAGATTTTCATGCTTACAGAGAAATATGCAGGAACCCATTCTCAACTGTCAACATGGGGAGCGAGAAGGCTTTTGCAGAGAAGGAAAAGCAAGAAAAAAAGAAGGCCAGACGCCAAACCAAAACAGTGCACACAAAATAATTCCATTTAGGCATGTGTGACAAGTTACACATTGAGTCATTGTGTATGTTGGTATTAAAAAAAAAAAAAAACCAATAAAAAAAAAAGAAACCCAAAGTATTCTCTACAAAAAGGTTGGACAGGGGCCTGGTGAGATGAGAAACTGAAGAGAAGAGGGTACCCCCAGGAGTCTGTTTGCCAGAGTGTGTCCCTCTGCCCCTGCCCTGCCACCAATTGCAAGGTCCCTTAGGAGCCGGATTCCCTCAGTGCTGCCCATTCTCTGGCTGGGACCTGCAGCTCCTTGGGAGGGGTGCAGTGGTCCTGATTGGGGGCCCCTCAGCAGTGATCCCCCATGTGGTTCCCATTTCCTGAAGGGAGGTACAAGCCAAGGGGAAAGTGGGAAGGGACCCAGAAGGAGAGAGAAGTGGGTGAGTGTGGACCCTGTGACCTCCACTGACCTCAGGGCACACACCCAGTATCCCGGATGGGCTGGGCCTCCTGGCTGCTGAGCTTGCTTTCTCTCTGCTGTCTTGTTCTTTCTTTAGAAAATATTTCAACCGCCCAGAACATCATGAGAGATAGTATAAGAGCCCCAGGTCCCCATCACCTGGCTTTGTCAGATCTTAGCATTGTGCCATATTTCCTTCAGATCTGTAACAGTCAGGGTCTGGCAGGAAGCAGACCCCTCTCAAATGGAGCACCCCGGGGAGGGTTTAATAAAGAGACTCTTTTCCAGGGTGTGGGCAGGGTTAAGGGAACTAGTAGGGAAAGGTACATAGTGGGGCTGGCCTCAGCGGGGAGCTGATGTTTGCAGGGATGGGCCACACAGAGAGGGCCCCTGGCAGGAGGTGAGACCTTTAGGAAGGACACCCAGCAGGGAGGCAGCTGTCCCCACTCCCCTCTCGCCCTCCTCTCTGGGTCTCTGGTGGTTCCTCCATTCAGCGAACCCCATAGGAAGTTGAGAGCCAGGTTGGTGGCAGTCATGCAGGTCAGCTTCCCTGGCACAGATTAAGGTGGGGAAGGCGTCGATCTGGAGGGAACAAAAGAGGGCACATGCGTCAATTTACACCCCCCTCCCGGCCAGTGGTCGGCTTGAGTCTGTGGTAGCCCCTGGTGTTGCTCTGATTTCAGTTCTGGCCCCTGGGATGTGGATGATGTGGTTTGGGCTGGGGGGGTGGTCCTCACACTGTCTTAGTTCCTTTTTTGCAGCTGCTATGTACCTGCTGGTCACCTTTGTCATTTTCAAGCTCTGGTTTTTAAGTACCTGTTAATCGAGCACGTAACCTGCTAAGTGTTTCACACAGCTGATAGCCTGAATCCTCTCCCCACCTTGTTTTATAGCTCAGCAAAGCAAGTTTCCAAGAGGAAAAAGGTTTTGTGCAAGGCAGGGCCTGGAGCTGGCCTTGAACTTGGAGCAGTTGTTGGGAAAATCCTAGCCCTTAGCCATGACATCCTCTGCCCCATGGTTCAGGTTTCTTCCATCTCTACTCTGTGGAGTTCCCAGGAGAGCTTCCTACTGACGGGATGTAATGCCCCCAGAAGCCTCCAGCTGAGGGTCCAGGATACCCAGGCTCCCTCTTGGGAAAGGGTCCTGATTCAGCCTGACTTGGGCTCTGCCACTTCCATCTGCATCAACTTGAGGGACAATTTGACTCTCCAGGGCTCAATTTCTCTATCTGGAAAATGGGCACAGTGTGAGCCCCTCCATGCAGGGAAGTTGTGAAGGTTTGGTGAAGTGACATGCAGGAAGCCTGGGACCGGGCACACAGGAGGCCGCCCACTGGGCCCTTCTGGGTTTCTGATTTCCCCTGAGACACCTCTTGGGGGCCGGATCCCCAGGTGGAGGAAGGATGAGGCCCAGCCCTCGGGGCCTGGGGGGCCTGGTCCCAGGACAATGCAGAGCATTGTGTTCATGCCAGCCAGGGTTTGGGGCTAGACAAATAGGAGAGTAATCTGGCCAGGACTCAGACAAAGACCTGGGGGCTGGTCGGCCGAGGGGCATCAGGTTACCCTTGATGGGTTGCAGCCACACAGTCGGCTCCCCGAGTATCTCGTGGGGGTGTTTGCTTTTTCCCAAAGATTATAATTAAATGAGCCATCAGGGCCCCTGGCTGAGGCCTTGGCAGGAGGGTTTCATTACAGGAAGGACTGCAGGTATGGGGGGTTCCAGGCCTGAGGGGGCGTGTTGCTGTGATAGTAATAATGAGAGCAGTAATAATCACGGCCAGCCTGTGAGTGTTTCCCGCTGGCCGGGCCCCAGGTGAACAAGTCTGTTTGTGCCTCACTTCTCTCTGCAGCCCTGAGAGGCAGGTCCCGTGTCATAAATAGGCAAACTGAGGCTCAGAGACACTGGAGTCCCCACCCCCACCCTGAGGCCGTTCCCATCATCCCTTCAGTAGAGTGTGGGTGAGGTGGTGCAGCGTCTGGAATCACAGAGGTCTCCTCACTTCCTCGCCTCTGTTTTCTCTTCTGGAAAGTGTGGATAACCTGACCTCACTGAGTCGTTGTGAAATTGAGTGAGCACACAGGGAGGACTCAGAAAATGCCCATTCTCTTCCTTCCTTTTTACCAGAATGAATAAGGGCCAGGCTCTGTCTTTAGGGAGTTTGTACCAGGAACTTCCTGTCCCTCACCCATCACCTCTTTTCGATGTGTAAAGGCCTTCAGGGGGCCTGCAGGGAGTGAGTGGAGGCTGTATTTGGGGTGATTTCTGCTAGGGGGAGATGGTAAGAGTGGGGTCTGGGCAGAAGGAAGAGCCAGATCAAAGGTCTGGAGGCTGGAGAGACTGTCTAGGGAACAGTGCTGTGACTGAGTTAGACTGTGGGGTTTGAATTTCAGCTTTATCACATCTTTGCTGTGTGACTTCTGGCAGGCCACTGGACCTCTCTGGTCTCAGGCTCTTACCTGTAGAATGGGTGTGTGAGAAGAAAACCTTCCTCAGAGTGCTACTGTAAAGAGAACAGTGCCCAGCTCTTCCACATTATGTGCCACATAAGATAATACTTAATAGATGTTATTTTTATTCATAACCACTTCCTCCAGGAAGCCCACCCTGACCTCCTCTGGCTCCTGAAGCCACCGGGGCTTCCTCTATCAAAGAATGTTGCCTCTTCCACATGCCAATTTCCCACTCCAACCTGGACCCTCTGACTGGGACCCCCATGAGGGCTGCATCCCCGGAACTCAGCAAGAACCCAGCACAGAGCAGCCATGGGGGCCAGGTGCTGGGTGAACGGCATCACTGAGCACCTATTACGAGCCAAGTCCTTCACACACAAGTCCTGCATTTAACATCTTTCTTCTGGAATGTTGGCTTTGCCAAGATCGGCACAAAATAGGCACTCCAGAAATATGTGATGGAATTGTTGAGATGAACTGGTACTCAGAGGAAGGAAGGCTTTCTGAGGATGGGGCCTTAGCATGTTGAGCTCATGAGAGAATAATAATAAGAAGAAAATAATAATAATAATTGTTATTATTTATTATGCTCTGGGCTCCATGCTGAGTTGTTTCAGTTCATCTTCCCAGCAGGTTAGTGCTGTTCTTGTTTCCATCTCACACACAGATGGGGGAACTGAGGCAAGAGTTGGGATACCCCAAGTCACACAGCCAGTGAGTGGCAGAGCCAGGATTAAACCAAGGCTCTTTGACTGAGGAGCCTGTCCTGAGTCTGTTACAACACACCTACCGCTACCTAGAAGGGAAGTGCTGTTACTGTACCCATTTTGCAGATGAGGAAACAGAGGCTCTGAGAGGCAAAAGGGCTGGCCCATGTCCGGAAGCAGAGATGGTGGCCGAGCCGGAGATGTCCGAGGGAGGGCCCCAGCCTCCCAGGTTAGTACTCTGAGGGAGGGGTAGCTGTTGCCTGCCTGTTAGTATTTCTGGCCAATACCCCAGCCTCTGTTTACCGAGCCCAACACCCAGGAGCTGCCTCTTCCGCCTGTCTGGGAGTCTCGGGTGCCTTCACAATAGGACTCTCTGTCTCTGCAGCTGGTTTTCATTCAAGCCCTTTGTGCTGAAAATTTAAAAAATGAAAGGAAAGTTTGGCTCCGCCCCTCTCCTTTGCTCCCTGGGGAGAGAGGATCTCAGCCTTTTCTTTCCCTCATTCTGGGACCCAGAAATGTCCACATCTGTCCACGGTCACACTGCAGGGTTGGAGCCAGGACCCTGGCCTTGGACTCCTCATCCAGGGCTCTGCTCACTGTCCCCACCCCCCAGCTTCAGGGCCAGTCACCCCCTCCTCACCCCTGCATTTACTCTTCCTGGCTCTGTCTTCTAGGCTTGCGGGGAGCAGAGGAAGGGGGACTAATGTTCCCTGAGGCTCACTACATGCTGGGCACCCTGCCATCCTCAAAGTCACAGACTCCTCACTGCAGTGCAGTAAGGTCCTGTCACCCCACTGAACAAAGGAGGAAACTGAGGCTGAGAGAGGCGGAGTGCCTAAGATCCCAAGCTGGGAAATGGCAGAGCTGGGATTTGAACTCATGCTCCCACGGCAGAGGTGCTGCCACATCTGGCACCCTCATTTGGGCCCTGTAGGGAGGTCCCAGCCCTGGGGCTGGTGGGGGATCCTAGAGGGAAGTGGGAGCCTGGGCAGGGCTAGGGCCCTGGAGCTGAGCCAGACAGCAGCAGTGGGTCCTCAGGCATGGTGGTGGCCCTGGGTGGGGCGTCAGCTGGAGCCAGGGCTGCAGGGAGAGGCAGCAGGCGGGCCCAGGAGACTCCCTCCCCTTCCTCTAGCTCCTGGTCAGGGCCTGGGGTCACTCAAGGCACCTCAGCACCCAAACCTGGGCAGACCCAGGGCTCCAGCAGGAGACAGGACACAGGAGGCAGGGCCAGCCCCGTGCAACAATAATGGCTGATGGTGATACTTCCTGTTGACTGAGCACGAACTATAGGCCAGGCTCTGTGCCAAGGCCCTTCCTGGGTCTTCACAACCAGCCTAGGAGGTGGGACTGTGATTAATGCCCTTTTACAAATGTGGAAAGTGAGGCCTAGAGAGGCCCTCAACTCTTGCCTGGGCCCACACGGGGACAAGGAACTCTGGAAAGTGGGGCCCTCAGAGAGTGAGCTGCCTGTCCCAGGAGGCATGCAAGCAGAGCTGGAGGGAACTCAGTGGGGTCAGTGGGGACGTGCTGGGAGTTAGGGCTCACTGAGGGCAGTTCACTGAGCATGGGGCCAGGGAAGCTACAAGTTGGGGGGTGAATGAGGCCTCGGCCTGTTGTGGGGATTAAGCAAATTAACAGGTGCTCTGGATTAGAAATGTGCCTAGTATAGAGTAGGTGCTCAATGAATGAGAGCACCCTTCATAGAGCACCTACTGTTTGCGGAAATAGTGACTCACACTTATGGAGACTGCCACGTACCCAGGCCCTGTGCCTGGATGCTTTTGAGAGTTCACTATGTCGCAGCCACATTGCTGAGTGCTCAAGGATTTTTGAGACTCGTGACACCACAAATGGACGCCTGCTGTTCTCATCTCTATTGGCAGATGAGGACACGCGTGGGAGACAATCAGCATGGCTGGCTGCATGAGCCAGTGTTTCTCTGCTGTGTGGCCTTGGGCAGCCGCTAAGTTCCCTGGGCCTCAGTTTTCCCATCTGTAGCATTAGATGTGTCTATCCATGGCATCCTAGAGTTCTAGAATGAGGTTTTAAGTGTCATCCTAGGTGAGGGTTTAAGCATCTGCAAGGCTACTTTTTTTCTCCCAGGAACTTGCTGCCCCAACTGAAATCCTCTAAAAGACTCTTTTAAGGCCTTCTCACCCCTCCCCCTCTCCATTTTCTCCCATCTCAGAGTTCCTTCCCATTTTTCTCTTTTCCCAATTAGGCCTTATTCCATGCCTGGAAGAGTAAAGACATGTAATTAAATCTTATAACAGGAGTCTGGATGTGGGGCTGTTCCAGGATCAGTTAGCTGGGCTCTAGGTGGACTTCTCTTTCCTTCTCTTTTCCTCATGGGCCCCAGTGGCTGCTGTGGTACCAGACATCACATCCCACATGACCACATCCTAACCAGGAAGGGAAGGGGGGCTGGGCAGGAAAGGGTTCTTTCTCATCTAGAATCTCACTTCTTTATCAAATAGGAAAATATTTTCTAAATGTCCCAGTAGACTTCCCCTGGAGTCCCATGTGACAGTGGAGTCATATGTTTACCTTTAAACCAGAAAGGAATTCCCATGGCTGACTTGGACCATTCAGGACACAGCCTCTCCATCTGTCCCAGAGAAGTTTGGGCTCTGAAGGTGATGGGGGCTCATCTGGGCCAGCCACCAGTTCCAGTCTCACTGACATCCCACATCTAGGCTGCACAGGTGGGCTTGGGTTTGCTGGGACTTCTCTCACTTGTCCCCCTGGGCCACTCCCCACACCTTGAGCACTGTCTTGCCAGAACCAGAGGCTGGTCTCTCTGGTTCTCCTCTGTCCTCCCTACCCGTTCTTTCTCAGGCCTCACAAATGGCCCTTGAGGTGGGGTGGAGCCCTCTCCTGCCTTCATCTAACCCCAGGCCCGGTGAGCTCAGTCACACAGCATCCCTCTTCCTTTACAAGGGCTCCCCAGTCCCTGTCAGTGTGACCACTGGTGACCCAGGCCACACGGTCTGCCTGAGCCCAGCTTCTTCCTCCTCCCGGGTCTCTGTCTTGCTCAGTTTCCCAACTCAGAGACATGGATGTCACTTAACCTCCTGTGTCTTCCCTGGCTCAGAAAGTGGCACTGCCATCAATCCAGGGGATCAGGCCTCCGACCCTGGA
The DNA here is from genome assembly GCF_963455315.2 of Globicephala melas. Lineage (NCBI taxonomy): Eukaryota > Metazoa > Chordata > Mammalia > Artiodactyla > Delphinidae > Globicephala > Globicephala melas. The sequence continues at coordinate 75,333,127 of NC_083328.1, forward strand.
GTTATTCTCAACTCCACCCTCTCTAACCCCACATCCAATCCATCAGTAAATCCCATCGGCTCTGCCTTCTGACTGTATCCAGACTCTGACCGTCTCTCCCCTGCTCTGCCATCACCTGGTCCATCCTCCTCATTCCCCCCGCCCTGCAGCCACCTCCCAGAGGGATCCTGTTAGAACTTCAGTCAGCTCACCCACACCCTGCTCACAGCCCTCCCAGGGCTCCCACCTCCCTCCCTGCCCCACAAGCCCTGTAGGACGGCCCCTGCATCCCCTCCCCTCCCACCTCCCCTCTGGCTACATTGACTTTCATGCCTCCTTAACACGCCAAGCTTTTTCCATCCTTTTCCCGCCTTTGCCCTTGTAGTTCACTCTGGAGCATTGGAACACCATTCTGGATCTTTCTGTGACCTGTTCCTCTCCTCAGGCTCCTGAGAGGAACCTCCCAGGCCACCCCCCGCAGTAGCCCCTCTATCCTTCTCTGTTCCTGACCCTGATTTATTTTTCTGTTGAGCATTTGTCATCCTCTCTCTCTCTCTCTCTCTCTCTCTCTCCATTTATTTGGTCATTTGTTCAGTGTTTTGTGCCCACCCTGACCCCACCCTGAAGGTGAGCTCTAGCAAGTGGGAACTGTGTCTTATTCACATGGGGCCTGGCACACAGCAGGTACACAAAACACTGTGTTTGGCGACAGTATTGGCAGCTCCTCCCAGGGATGCAGCCCGTGGGGACATTGTCTGAGTGCCAAGGTAACCACCGGCTGAGAGCTGATGGGTCCCTTTCAACCCAGGGGCGCTGCCTGGACCTGTGTGTGGGGCAGGTGGGGGAGGGTCCCAGGAGGTGGGGAGAGGACCTCTGAGCCTCCATCTTGCCCAAAGCAAAGGGCAACAGAGCCCAGACCCTCATCGCAGCATCACGGAGCCTTTGGGAGCCTGGGAGGTGACACTTGGCAGGAAAGGAATTTAGGAATTTTCAGTCCACCCTCAGTGCTCCCTTTGGAAACTTCTTGTCTGATCGTTTTTTTTCTTTTTTTCTGAGCTGTGGTACCCACTGTTCAAAGGAAGATCCCATGGCGGTTGCCCATATCACCCCAGGGCAAACTCTAAATCTGGCCCGTCAGGTAGAAATCAACCATGGCCAAGTTCCCCTTGGGGATTCCACAGGAAGGACACAACCCTCCCCAACCGGGGTGGATGTACGGTCTCCATAAATTCAGCCTGCTGTCTTCCCAGCATCGGGTCCCACCCAGGGGGAGGCCTGTCTTGTGTTTGGGGGCTGCAGTGTGGGAAGAGGGCTGCGTCTGAGCAGACTCAGACTATGGGTGCACTGCTAACCCACATCTCCCCTCCCAGCGTATCTACCAGGCAATCAGTTCTTCTCTCTCCAAGACTTTTTATTTTTTGCTGAGCGTGTGTAGTTGAATTCCCCTTAAAGTGCCTAACTTGTGGCTGCCCTGAATACAACATAAGTAAAGGCAGGAGGTCTGTTCTGATTGATGTCAGGGGTGGGAGACCTCCTGGCCTTGACCTCTGCTCCAGGGTGATCCCAAGGCCCATCCTTAGAATACCAGGCTCAGGGGAAGCCAGTCAGAAAGCCCACGATTGAGGTCCATCCCTTTGGTTTCTATCGAGGAAAGGAAGGCTCTGAGAGGTGAGGGAGGCAGTGCTTTGGGGAACAGGTCGGGGGTGGCTGAAACAACCATCTTGGAGGAGGGGGTCGGGGCAGAGCAGAGGTGGGGCTGGGCCCAAGTCCAGAGCAGGATGTGGTAGAGGGCATCTGGAGGGTGTGACTTGCCATTCATTCATGTAGAATCAACGTTGCTCCATTCATTCTACATTTGCTATTCATTCAACAAATATTAATGAAGTGCCTACTCTGTGCCAGGCGTTGGGGAGACAATGATCCCTGCCCACAGGGAGCTCATAGCCCATTGTGGGAGATGGACATTAACTAAATCATCCTCAGAACTGTCCATTTGTGATTGACAAGTATGAGGTGATTTGCGGGCCTGTAATGGGGCAGGAGGGTTGACATGATTGGGACAGTCAGGAAGCTGGAAGAGAACTGAACTGAGAACTGAGAACTGGAGAGTAAGCAGAGGCCAAATAGATGAGAAAGGGAGGAACAAATGTTTCAGCAAGTGGGCACAGCATGTGCAAAGGCCCTGTGGTGGGAGAGAGCAGAGTGAATAAGTGAATCTAAAAGAGCATGTAGCTGGAGCCATAAGATAGGAGGGGAGTGGGGAGTGAGGAAGGCTGAGGGCTGGGCTGGACAGGCTCCATGGGGAGAGCAGCCTGCTCTTACACTGAGGGCAGTGGGGGGCCTTGGGAGGGTCTGAGCAGGGAGACAGTGTCAAGAGACACCTCTGCTCACCTCTGCCTTCCCACCTGACTACTTGTCATACCCTGGCTCAGCATCTTTCATGAATTTTTTCCTTGAATCTCCACCACCGACCAACTCCTGACAGTGCCAGGAATTGAGCCCACTTGCCAGATGAGGAAACTGAGTCTCTGGATCTTTTCATGGCCCCACCCACTTCCTCCTGCCCAGAGAAAAGAGGAACAGGGAACAGACACCCAATGGTCAGCTGGGAAGAGTCTGGGCTGGGAATGGGGAGGGTGGGGCCCTTAGAGGTCCACGCCTGGATGGGCAGGGGCCCTGCTTCCGTTTAACCACAGCCCTGTGACATGTCTCAAAAGGGAAGCAGAGGCTGCCTCTCCTCATCCTCTGTACCCTAGGGAGGGGGCTAGGGATGCCCTGGGGGAGGGCAGGAGCCTGGGTGAGTTCGCTGTCTCCTCCCACAGGCTGCAAGACTGGGTTCTTGGAGAACTTTGGGGTCAGCTAAACCCAGCCTGGTGACCTCAATCAAATCTTGTCACCTTGGCTTCCTCCTCTATAAAGAGAGGATCAGAACCTCTCCCCAGACTATTCTCAGGTTTAGCACACATTGGGGCCTTGCTGAATGGCTGGCCAATGGTTGTGAGTTAGAGGAGCTAAAGATGTTTTTCTTCCTGAAAAAAGTAGCCGATCAGACAAAGAACCCATGAATTTGACATTCAACAGATATTTTTTGAGCACTGTGTTCCAGGCCTTGTCCTGGGTGTTCCTGGGTGTTGCCAACATAGCAAAGAACAGACCGCACATAAGTGCCTAGAGATGCCCCACCGTGCCTGGTCTGCGGCAGACATCACTAATCAATCATCTTCCCACTGAAATCAGAATTTTCCCCAGCGCTGTATACTCTCTGGCGGATGGCACTTGAGGGGGACCAACCTGTCATTCCCATGGAGGGACAGCGCATAGGGACTCGGAAGATCCCAGTGAGGACCCCCCTAGGTGATTTATGCTGTTTCCTCTCAGTCTATTTCAACAAATATCTATTGAGCACCTACTGTGTGCCAGGTGCTGGGGACACAGCAGTGACCAGGGTGGGCGCAATGCTTGCCCTCATGAAGCTGGCATTCTGGTGAGGGAGATGGACAAATAAGTAAACAAATAAGTAGACACTTCCAGACATGGATAGGTGCTACAAAGACATAAGCAGAGGGGTGCAGTGGAGGGTGACAGGGGAGATATCAAGGTGGCCCAGGGAGGTGGGGGGGGCTCTGGGAGGAGGTGGCATTTATTGAGACCTGATTAATGAGATACAGCCACCAAGAGAAAATATGGAGGAACAGTGTTATAGGTGGAGGGAACGGCAAGGGTGAAGGCCTGGAGGTAGGAATCAGGTTGACTTATTTAAGGAGTAGAAAGTATTCCTGGGTATTTCTGGGCAGCATGAGTGATGGGGAGAGAAGTGGGAGATGGTGTTGAAAGGGGAAGGGGCCAGACATCCAGGACTTGAAGGCCAGAGTCAGGCATCTGGATTTTATCCTAAATGTGATGGGCAGTCACTGGAGGGTTGAAGCAGGGGAGTGACTTGGTTGGGGTTATATTTTTGACCTCTCCAGCTGCCATGTGGAAAGGTTGTATAGGGGACAAAGGTGAAGCAGGGAGACCAGGTTGGAAACAACTGCAGATGTCCAGGCGAGTGTTGATGGTGTTTGGACCAAGGTAATGACAGTGAATACAGGGCTAGATGGCCAGGGCTGGCGGGAGGCCCAGGGCTCTGCATTCGGTTTCATTTTTCCTTTTTACACAATCCACCCCAGGGCTCTGGGTCACTGGACTTTCCCTAGCACGGCTGGTAGAGTCCACAGCAGGCTGTCGATCTGGCCTTTTCCTCCTCCTGGTCCCCTCCCTGCCCGGCCCTCGACCCCAACCCTCCTCTCCAAGTGCAAGCCCAGCCCCAGTTACTCTGTTAATGTCTCCCCCAGAGCCCAGACTTTGCCTGTGGTCCTCCCAGTATGCTGTTGCAGGGAGGGCCCCAAGGGTCTGGGCCGACAGAGGTAGATATGTTCCAGGATCCTTGATCGTAGAGAAATACTTGAAGATAGTTTGCCAGAGGGTAGCCTCTATCTTGGGAAAGTTTTCCTCTGATCCAGACTGTTGCTGAAATGGGGCAGCAGACATACTCTCCTTACTTACTCAGGCCTCAGGCGCTTGGATTGGCAGTGGCTGGAGAGCTGTATTGAGGAGGGTTCTGAGGCTGCATCTGGGCTCCTAGGAGGGAGAGTCGTAATTGATTAGGAATCCCTATTGTGGGTCCAGGACAGAGGATAGGGGTCATGTTGGCCTCATCTTTGTGTCTTCAGCATGTAGTAGGTCCTCAGGCTTGCCCTCTCCCATTGTGCCCCTAAATCTTCGAGTATAATCGATGCTATTTGAAAACACCCTGTGGACTTGCTTTCCTCATCTCTGAAATGGGGCGGATGACGACAATGCCCCAGAGAGGCTGGGAGGCTTCCCTGCTCCCCAGAAGTGACCGGAAACAGAGGTGCTGAGAGCTGCGTTGTCCAAAGTCATGCACCTGGGAGATGGCAAGGCTGAGATTTGAACTCACGGCCCCTGAGTCAGGGAGGGCAGGCAGAACAGTTGGGCTGGGGAGGGGAAGATGCTGCCCAGATCTCCCTGTGACCCTGGACCCCACTTCTCCTTTCTGCTCAGTGTACTCAGCACACAGGAAACCTGGCTGGGGCCTTCCTTGCCCATCCTCTCTGCAGCCGGGTGGACACGGGGTCCTGGCGTCACCCGCCGCCACCCCGGGCCTCCCACTTCCTGTCTTGTGCAAGATGAGGCGTGCCCTGCGTGGAATGGGCAGGCGGCTCTGGCGGATGGGTGGACGGGTGAGTGGGGGCCTCTCAGGCAGGGTCACTGCCCGCAGTTACCGCTAGCAGGCCTGGGCTAGCCCCCGCCCCTTCCTCCTCCTCCTGTGTTTCCCCAAAGTTCAGGCAGCCTTGAGAAAGAGGCTGGGGGACCCGGGAAATTTGGGGAGGCCACACAGCCAACATCTTGTCCCAACAGAGCAGGCCTGGGCTTGGGTCCTTATGCAGAGGGTCCCAAACGACCATGACAGCTATAATAATAATGGCTTGCATTTACTGAACGCCTGTGACACAGGTACCATCTCACTGGAACACAAATATTTATATAAGCACCTACTACTACTTGCATGTGTTGTTTTAAACCCTTTATATCTAGTGTCCCGTTGAATCCTCACAAAAACCTTGTGAGGTAGCTTTTTATATTAATGACCCCCTTCTTCAGATGAGGAAACCGAGGCTCTGAGAGGTGGAGGGACTTGCCCATGGTCATGCACCTCAGCTGCGTCCCACTGAAGGTCGTTGTCTGTATCCTGGGGCCAGCAGTGTTCTGGAAGTCGAGAGATCCAGAAGGGAGGGGCATTTGGCCTCTCTCCACCTGGGCAGCCCATGGCATGTGGGTGGCCTCTGTGGGCCTCAGTTTTCCCACCTGGTTTCTCAACCTTATGTTTGTGGGTCAGAAGGTCTGGGGCAGTGCCAGGGTAGGCAGCGTGGGGAAGAAGGAGGACCAGAAGACACTTCTGGGATGGCTACAGTCCCACAGCCCCAGGTACTCACAGTGCCCACCTGGGAGGTCACACTTGTGGTCACTGTCCTCAGTCTCTCTGCCTGAGGGCTTCCTCTGGCTGCAGGAGTGCAGGCTGGAAGTGTTGAGGCCCTCACCAACGGAGGGGGGAACCGGTGGGTAAATACCCCGGCGTCCTCGCTCGGGGGATGTCCTGCTCCTTCTGCCACAGCTTCCCGGGGGCTGAGCCCACAGAAGCAACCTGCTCACCCCCCTTCCTTGTCTCACTTCCTCACTCCCTACTGATGCTTCTGGGATCACCTCCCAAATAAACGGCTTGCACCCAAATCCTTGTCTTGGGTCAGTTTTGCCCACTTAAGCCAGCAGCTTTACCTCTCTGAGGTTAAGAGTCATGAATCAGACAGACGTGAGTTTGAATCCTGGCACTGCCGCTGACCTTGCCTGTGACCTTGGGAACCTGCCCCCTCTCTCAGAACCTCAATTACGCCATCCATGAAGCAGCAACTTAGGACCGGAGAACCAAGTGATGACGATATGGACAGGGGAGTGTGAGGTCATGGGGACCAGAGCCGAGTTTCCAGCTGCAGGGCCCACAGGTGATGCTAGGTACCATCTCTGAAGGCTTCTGGGGTGGGATGAGTAGGCCGGGAAAGAGGGAAAAGGGAACAGCCTGGACAGAGGTGTGGAGGAAGGTCTGGCCGTGAGTCCATATCAGCCTTGGTTGGCTGGCAGGGGAGGTGGATGGGTGGGAAAGACAGGCAACCTATTCCATCCCCTCCGTGCTGCCTCCTGGGATTCCAGGGAGCCTAGTGGGATGCTTAGAGCACAGCAAAGAACAGTGAGTTCACTTACTGTGGGGTGAGAGGTTGGGCTGGTTAAGGGAGCTGTATCTGCAGGGCTCTCATCAGGGAGACAGCTCTCATCCCGGGAGTCACAGATTCCAGGGCTACCTGTCCATGCGATCTCTTCACCGATTCTGTGCTTGAGGCAGGGATGTGGGGGACTAGGTGCCCCCTTTTCCCTGGGTGGGTCCTCATGCCCAGAAGGGGCCCCTTCCCTCCACCGCAAACCTGGGGTCCTTCGTGATGGCAACCACAGCCACCTGGCTGCCCAGGCTCCAGACCCGGGTTTCCCTCTCCTGCCCCCATGGCTAGTACACCAGCGAGCTTGTCCAAATGTCCAAGGATCCATCTCCAGTGCCCCACCCTGGTCCAGCACTGCCTTCTACCGCTGGGACCTTTGCAGCTGCCTCCTCGTTGGTCTTCCTGCCTCCACTCTTGCCTCTTATGCCAGAGGGATTCCCTTAGAACCCCAAACAGATCCTGTCCCTCCTCTGCTCAGAACGCTCCATGGCTCCCACTGCTCTCAGAGCAGATGCCAAAGTCCTTACAGCAACCCACAAGGCTCTGGGGGATCACCCCACCCCCTGCCACCTCCCAGCCCTCTCTAACTTTGCTCCCTCCCCCCCACCCCAGCCCACCTGCTCTCCCCAATTTTCTGCTCAGCTGTAACCACACTGACCTCCTCCTTGTACCACAAACACACCAATTATGCTGCTGCCTCAGGGCCTTTGCACTTGCTCTTTCCTCTGGAATAGAGAACCCTCTTCCCCTTCTTCCCTCAGCTGTCACTGTGGCAACTCCTCTTCTGCAGTCAGGCCTCAGCTCCAAAGTCATCCCTCGGAGAGGCCCTCCCTGGCTAGCCCCTCATTTCTATCACCTCATGCTCTTTTATTTTCTTCCTAGGACTTAGTGCTTATCCTAGAAGATTTCCCTGCTTGCTTATCCCATTTCTTGTCTGTTTGCTTCCACTGGAATGTCACCAACACTCAAGGGGGGACTTTTGTCTGTGTTGTTCATTGCTGTACACCCAGCCCCCAGCACAGTGCCTGTACAGAGCACGTGCCCAGTAAACACTTGTGAATGAATGAGTGAATGAATGATTTTTTGACAGATGAGGGGCTGAGGCCCAGAGAAAGCCCTAGGGGACTCACAGTCCAGTGCTCTTGCTCCTGACCCACCTTGGTCTCTGGAGCAGTTTGTTGCCAGTGCAGCCCCAGTGCATGCTAAGTTTGGGGGTCCTTGGTGCAGATCTCAGCCCCTGCCTGTCTTGTTTTGTCCTATGGGACTGTAGGCAAGTCAGTTTTCCTCATCTGAAGGACGTGTCACGTGAAGGTCCCAGCAGCACAGAATTGAGGTGTGTGGGATGGGATGGTGTGTGGTGAGGGCTTGGCACATAATAGGTGCTCAGTAAATAGGAGTGGGGTTGGCTGTGGGGGAGGCTCTGGTTTGCAGTCCCCTCCCCCTCTGCTCCAGGGCCTGCAGTTACCACTTATCCTGGTCAGTGGGCTTGAGAGATTCCATGTGTGGGCAGGGCTGTGGCCAGGGTGCTCGCCTGGCCTCCCAGCAGGTCCCACGGGCACTATCCGGCCCAGGCTGACATTCCAGGCACATTTCCCAGCCCTAGGGCTGCGGCAGATCAGCACAGGCTGGGGGTGGGGGTCGTAGGCTAGACAAACCAGTCAGACTCCCAGTTTGGGCCTCCAGTCTGCCAGCTTCCTGCTGGGTCTCCTGAGGTCCAGAGGGGTCTCCAAGTCCTTCCTTCTCTCTCCAGCTGCTACCATCACCTCTCATGCACACTGGCATAAGAGGCCTCCATTCCGTCCCTCCAGAAATTCCCTCTCCACACTAGCCAGAGGGGTCCCCTAAAACTATGGATCAGCCCACATTACTCCCCTGCTGAGTGGGATCCCACTCTGAGAGTCAACCTCAAGTTCTTCCCTTGGCTCACGAGGCCCTGTATCAGAGGGACCTCCTCTCCCTCCCCCCCTCCTCACTCACCCTTCCAGACATATTGGCTTCCCCCGTGTCTCTGAAATGACCCTAGCTCGTGCTGCCTCAGGGCCTTTGCACTGGCTGTCCCTCTGTCTGGAACACTTTTCTCCCAAGTGTCCACAGGCCCCCCTCCACCTCCCCTCCCCACCTAGTATTCCATGTCCCCATCCCTGCTTTATGTTCCCCTGGGGTGCTCATCACCTTCTGGCACACTGTAGATTTTTCTTATCCACAAGTGCAGGGATTTTTGTCTTTTTGGTTCTCTGTTGGATCTCCAGTGTCCAGCACAGTGCCTGGAACATAACTGGTGCTTGACAAACATTCATTGAACAGCTCTATGAATTGTTGGCGGATAAGGACACTAAGGTCTCTCGGGGTAGGTGACCAGCCCAAGGCCATACAGCTAGTCCAAGATTAAGCCAGGAGAGGAACCCAGGTTCATCAGATCTTGGAGCCAGCATCTTGGAAACTGCTTCAGGAGAATAACAGACGGGATCTAGACCCTAGCAGTAGATCTTGATTATTCTGCCATCCTGCCAGCCCCAGGCTGGGCAGTACTTGGGCTGGTCCAGGAGTCCCGGCCTGCCTGCCTGGGCATTCCAGGCTCCAGCCCAGGTTCTGAGCTTTCTATTTTGAGCCTCCTAGTCCTGAGGACTGTGTGTTCCCAGCAGGCGGCGCGGGCCAGAGGCTGAGCCTGGGTGTGGCTGTCACCCTATCTGGGGCCTGGTGGTGGCGGGAGCTGGAGCTGGAGCCCCGTCAGGGAGCCCAAGGACCCAGATTCCTGGGTCTCTAACCTATTGGCTGCTGAGGCCTCTGAGGCAAGTTTTGTTCTCTGTCTGACTGTCCCCCATTCAAGCTCCTACCCTGGTATCTTGCAGGGGTGGTACCGACTCATCCCCCCTTGGATTAAACCCCTCTGATTGTCCCCAGGACTTTAGGGCCTATTTGAACTCTGGTTCTGCCCCTCTATAGCTGTGTGACCTTGGGTAGAGGAGATGGCACAGGGGAAAGAAGAGAAAGAAACTCCCAACAAGGGGACGGCATGTGCAAAGGCCTGGAAGTATGAACAGTGTGAAGGGTGCAGGGTGGTGGATGAGGGGTCACTCCACCTCTCTGAGCCCATTTCTTTATCTGGGAAACGAGCACAATAAGAGTACCTATCTCCTGGGATTGCTGAGGACATTCAGTGTGATAAAATTGATGAAAGTGCCTTGCACCCAGGAAGTAACTCAATATTTAGCCCCCCACCCTCAGGGGGCATTTTCTCCCCATGGCAATTTCTCCCGTTGCCCTCCTTACCACCTGGTACTTTTTTTTTTTTTTTTTGCGGTACGCGGGCCTCTCACTGTTGTGGCCTCTCCCGTTGCGGAGCACAGGCTCCGGATGCGCCGGCTCAGCGGCCATGGCTCACGGGCCCAGCCGCTCTGCGGCATGTGGGATCTTCCCGGACCGGGGCACGAATCCGTGTCTCCTGCATCGGCAGGCGGACTCTCAACCACTGCGCCACCAGGGAAGCCCCCACCTGGTACTTTTGTATTAATTTGCATGTTGGTTGCTCAGCTGCCTTCCCATCTAGAACGTCAGCTCCACCAGGGCAGGGACTTTTGTTTGCCTTTTCACTGCTGCATCCCCTGCAGTCCAGCACAGTATCTGGCAAACAGCAGGTGCTCAATAAATAAATGTTTGTTGAAAGAATTAATGAGTAAATAGTGACACACTGGGGAACACAGGCCCTGAACTCTGAAAGTGTGTCCTCACCCACCTTCCCTGGCCCAGGGAGGGGGGTTCCTAGGATCCTCAGGTGCTTGTTGGTACCAGACAGCCCTGCTCTATCTGATCTAGTAGCCAGTGAAGCTGTCCAAGTCAGCATCATCTTCATTTCACAGATGGGGAGAATGAGGCTCAGAGAGGGGGAGTCATTGTCTAATGTCACACAGTGGTCATTGTCTGAGCCAGGATTCCAACCCAGGACTGTGTATGGGATGGATCATTTTTTCCCTGGAAAGAGTTAGTGGTAATGGGAGCATGGTGGGGCTGGGAGGGGGTCCCAGGGAGGGAGGAAGGGATGGGAGGTGTGTCACCCCTCTCGAGTTCCATCTCTCTTTGTGTCTCTCTGTTTCTCTTTTCATCTCCCTGGATTCCTCTGTCTCTGTCTTTGTCCTGTCTCTCTCTGTGTGTTTCTCTCTCTCTGTCTCTCTCCCTCCCTTGTGTATTTGACCCACTGCCCAGGAGGGAGTGCGGGTAGCAGACTCCTGGTGTGGGGAGGACTGAGCTGAGGACCTAGAGCCAGACCCTGTTCCAGGCCCAGCGTCGGCCCCAGGGTCTTGGTTTCAGTCTCCAAATTTCAGAGTATAGAGAGCCCCAGGCTCAGTTTCAGAAGACTTGGATTGGAATTTCAGCTTTGTCATAGCTCAGCTCTATGGCATTGGTCACTTAACCTCAGTTTCTGTAAAATGAGACTATTGACACACCTATTTCATAGAGTTTTGTTTTTTTTTTAATTTATTTTAGTCTGCGTTGGGTCTTTGTTGCTGCGTGCAGGCTTTCTCTAGTTGCGATGAGCTGGGGCTAGTCTTCGTTGCGCTGCATGAGCTTCTCATTGCGGTGGCTTCTCTTGTTGCAGAGCACGAGCTCTAGGTGAGTGGGCTCAGTAGTTGTGGGACGTGGGCTCAGTAGTTGTGGCTCGCAGGGTCTAGAGCACAGGCTCAGTAGTTGTGGTGCACGGGCTTAGTTGCTCCGCAGCATGTGGGATCTTCCCACACCAGGGTTTGAACCTGTGTCCCCTGCATTGGCAGGCAGATTCTTAACTACTGTGCCACCAGGGAAGTCCTCTCATAAGGTTTTATAGGAGGAATGATACAAGGTCCATTCCTGGCTTCCTGAAGCCCCAAGTAACAAGGGAGGCAGTCAATAAACAGCTAATTGTAATGATTTCCTTATAAGAAGTGGAGAAAGTGAGATTCAGACTCATTTCACTCATTCATCAAATATTATTGAGTGCCTACTATGTGCTAGGTGCTCTGATTTGCATTCATTATCCCAAGGGTTGTCAAACTATGGCCCTCGGGCTAAATCTGGCCCACAGCTTGTTTTTGTAAATAAAGTTTTATTGGCACACAGCGTGCCCATTCATTTACTTATCTATAACTGCCTGCACCCTGCAACTACCTGTTGAGTAGTGAGAGAGACCGTACTACCCCCAAAGGTGAAAATATTTACTGTCTGGTTCTTTACAGAAAAAGTTTGCTAATCCCTGGATTAACCCATCACAGTCCTGGGAGGAAAAAGGGATCATAACTCTGATTTTACAGTTTAGAAACTAAAGTCTTTGTCCAGTGACTCTCACAAGGTTGGATCTCGGATAAACAGTATCTGGGTCTTATTCTTCCTCCCCTGCCCCTTAGGGACCCTCCCAATTCTTGTTCCCATTCGCATGGATGTCGAGTGGGCAAATCGAACCCCACAGTGGAAAGAATACTCTTTGGAGGTCAGGTAGATCTGAGTTTGAATTTTGCCTCAGCCCCTCTCTTGCTGGTAACCTTAGGTGAGAGGTCTGACACACAGGGTGCTTAATCAATGTCACATTCCTGCTATGAGCCTCAGCTTTTTTTTTTTAGGCTCCATCCAGGTTATGGCAGGGGGTGGGGTGGGATGGGGAGTTTTGGAAATCGCAGCCATTGGCCAGCTGGCCTTTACAGCTGCAGTGAATGGTGGAGAGTGAGGCATCAGAGGAAGAGCACTTACGGATGACAGAGAGGCTTCCTAGAGCTCCATATAAGTGGTTGGGGGAATCTCACTGTCACCTAAGTCTGCCCTAAAGTCTTAGTGTCTCTCCCCTGGCTTGAGGCCTCAATCTGGTCCTTGACTGTACCTCCCTCATCTCTCCCAAGCTCCTTTCCCAGCTTCCCTCCTGCTGACCTTGGGGAGCTCCAGGTTTGCCCTCAGCCTTTTTCCAGGGGACCCAGAATCACCAAGAGGCAGTCCTTCCCACTGCCTGGGGGAGGTAACTCAGGAACCTCTGGCTTCCGCCTGTCCCAGTGCCCTGCATCATGATCAGCAGCTGCTGAGAATGGCAGTAACTCTCCCCTGATGACTTTGCCCACTGCCTACCGTGCCTGTACTAGAGCAGCCTTCTAGAATGAATTAATTCAGTAATTTATTTTCCCAATGCTAGGTGACACCTTGGTCAAATTCCTTCACCCTCGACTCTGTAAATGGGCTCTGGTGGTACCTACCCTGTCAGAAGTTGTGAGAATGAAATGAGTCAGTGAGAGGAAGTGCTTGGCATGGCCTTGACCATAGTGGGCACTCAGGACATGTGCTCAGGGATTTATTTGAGGGTCCCTGGATGCTCCCTGAGGATTCCCCAAGGCCAGCCTGGTGCTGGAGTGAGGGGAAGAGGGGGACACAGGTGCCAAAGACACAGTTCTTGTCCTCTCTAAACGCTGGTGATTTCCAAATGCATCTCTTGAACCTGGACACTTTCCCTGACTCCAGACACGAGTCTCCACTTGCCCCTCCTAATTGCTACCGGGGTGGCTGATGGGAGCCCCAGACTCAGCCCAGCCATGGCCGACTCCTGATCTACCCCCAAACTACCCCGTCTCAGTTAACTGCTCCTCCATTCTCCAGGTACTCCCCCAAACCTGGGAGTTGTCTTCTACCCTTTGTTCTCACTTACCCTGGTATCCGATTGCTCACCACATCCTGTCAACTCCACCTTCGAAATGCATCCAGAATCAGCCTGCATCGCCCCAACTCCAGTGCCCCCGCCATGGTCCATGCCACCAGCATCGCCCATCTGAGGACCTCATCCCCTATGGTCTGTTCTCCATACATAGCCAGAGAGGTCCCCTTAGGACCTAAGTCAGATCCTGTCCCTCCCCTCCTCAGAGACCCCTCATGGCTCCCACCTCACTCAGAGTCAAAGTCAAGGTCCTCCTCATGGCCGACAAGGCCCTGTGTGACCCCCCGACCCCAGCAAACCCTATACCTCTCTGATGACCTCGTCTCTTCCACTTTCCCCCGTGCTTACTTCCTTCGAGCCTGATGGCCTCCTTGCTGTTCCTCTAATAAACTATAGATCACTCTACCTCAGGGCCCTTGCACGTGCTGTTCATTCTGCCTGGAACCCTCATCTACCATGTATTCCCATGACTCACCCCCTTCAGGTGGCAGCTCAGATGTCACCCCTCAGAGCAGCCTTCTCTGAGCCCCACCCTCACCAGTTTAAACATTCTCCACCTCCTAAACTGTCTCTCTCTATACTCTGATCCTGCTTTGTTATTCCTTTATGGGTAGAGGAGGTGGCACAGGGGAAAGAAGAGAAAGAAACTCCCAACAAGAGGACGGCATGTGCAAAGGCCTGGAAGTATGAACAGTGTGAAGGGTGCAGGGTGGTGGATGAGGGGGAGATTGGTGAAGATAGTAGGGCAGAGAGACCCCGGCAGCTGAGCTCCAGGATAAAGCATCAGCCGGGCAGGAGGAAAAAGAGCTCTGGGCCAGCAGTCAGTAGGCCGGGGTCACCCTGACTCTGTTGCTCCCTTGGCTGTGTGACCTCAAGAAACCATGCCTCTCTCTGGACCCAAGAACCTACAACTGCTATTGGAGACCACCTAAGTGGATTCATTATTTGACAAGTGGGGAAACAGGCTGCAGTGCTTCTATGACCTGGTTAAATCCTCAGGGACAGGGATAAGCCGGGAACTGCTAGCAGTCACTCATAACTTAGCTCAAACGAGCTCCCTGGATTCTTGGCTACCCAGTGCCCCTTAGACCCAGTGGGCCTGGGAGGCAGGCTGAGGCTCCCTGCAGGGCTCTGGTTGCTCAATCACAACTTCCACGGCTATGACCAAGGCAGGTGACACATGCTGTCTGGGAGTCACCCTTGGACCCTGCAGCCTGTGGCACAGACTCCCACCTCCCCACACAGCCCGACTTGTGCTCTGCTCCCTGTGCTGCCATTTCCTGACTATGTGACTCTGGGCAAGTCACTTCCCCTCTCTGAGCCTCAATTTCCTCTTCTGTAAGAGGAGATAAGAGAGGTACCCGCCCTCCTGGCTGTTGGGAGGATTTACTCTGCCCCTGCCACACTGGCCCGCTTGCTGTTCCTCAGACATGCCAGGCATGCTCGTACCTCGGGGCCTTTGCCCTTGTTGTTCCCTCTGCCTGGAACACCATTCCCGAGGATGGCTTGCTCTCACGCCTGCAGGTCTCTGCTTAAATGTCCCAGCTCAGCCTTCGCTGACTCCTGACACCCTCTCCCTCACTTCATTTGTCTCCGTAGCTCTCACCACACCTCCCGGCGCATCCTGGGTTTTGCTTGTCTGTCTACCCCATTCAGGATGGCAGCTCCACTTTTGTCTCTCTTGATCATCATTATGTTCCCAGCCCTCAACATGGCACCTGGCACAAGAAAATGCACAATAAGGACTTGTAGAATGGATGGATGAATGAATGGATGTAAAGTGCTCAGCAACGTGCCCTCCCCATAGTAAGCGCTTGATACCCGACGTCCTAATGTGGTGAATGGTGTTATTTTTGGCAGATGCTTTCCAGTGCCCCTTCCCTCCCGGCCCCCTCAAATCCTGTCCTCACTCTCCCGGCGCTCCTGCTTTCTCTGCCCGGCCCAGATCCCTGGCCCAGCTCGCTGCTGCCTGCGCAGTCTTGTCCCTGGGTCAGGGTGACCTCTGGGGAATCGCAGCCCTGTGGGGCGGCCTCCCTCAGGCTTTGCCTCTGGCTCCTCTTATATCCCCGGGGGCAGAGGCTTCTGGGAAATGGGCAGAGCAAGGCTTTGAAGCTCCCCTGGGTCAGACCCACCGAGCTCCTGGGCCTTCCTTCTTCATTGCCTGATGTGACCCCATTATTGCGTAAATGGGGACAGTGAGGCTAGAGAGGAACTGCCGTGTTCGGTGGCGAGCCTTCGGGGCTCCTGAAACGTCCAGGGCAGCTTCCAGGACCCTGCTCAGGAGGCTGTTTTCCGGACGGCAAGACTGAACCCCATACAGGCTTTAGGCCCAGGCTTGGATCTCATCCTCCCACTTCCTGGCTGGGTGACCTGAGGCTTGTCACTTGGTCCCTCTGAGCCTCAGTTTCCTTGTCTGTAGAATGGCACGTCAATGATATCCAGCTCACGGGGGTGTCTGGGAGGACAAGACCAGCCATCCCACTTACATCAAGGGTTTCTGGCCCCTCCCCAGGGTCTCCCAAGCTCCCGAGCCCCTGGGCCCTTGCCCAGTTCAGGGGCCTGGCATTGTTACCTCCTCGTTGGGGTAATTGACAGGCCCAGGAGATTGTTGCTGCTGCTGCTTTATTTTTTTTTTCCTTCCCCAACTTCTCCCCTCATCATTCCGGTCTCCCTCCTCCAGAACCAGCTTGTTTTTGTTTTCTGTTTTTACGGCTCCATAAATGAGTCACAGGCCTGATTTCATTTAATTTCGTTGTAATTGTTATCTTTTCAAGCTTGTTTTTTTCCACTCGGTTACTCACGAGACCACAAAATCTAAACAGGACGGGGGCCTTCCCCGGCCCGGCCTCCTGGTTCTCCGGGGCTCAGGGCCAGGGTCAGCAGCTCCCGGAGGACTGAGGTGGGGTCCGTGGGGCTTCTGGGGGGAGGTGTTTAGTGTCCTGCTCAGGACTGGGTGTCCCGAGTCCTCAGGCTGTAGCCTTGTTCTGAGTGCTGTGTGACCTTGGGAGAGTTGTTTAAGTTCTCTGGGCGCAATTCCTCAGCATCCTCCTTGGCAAGCTTTAGAACAGGGAGTCGAAAACTTAGACACTTTGAGGCCAAGAGGCTACATGATGAGTGAGGTGGGCTGGATGGTGACGGCAGTGAACTGCGGAGAACAGGCGCTTCTCAGGGGACAGCTGCTTCTCAGCCAGCACGCGGCCCACGTCTTTCAATTTATTAAGAGAAGCCAGAAATCCGAGGTCATGTGTGAAAAGTCCTGATTTTTAAATGTTGGCCAACGAATCAATTAAAAACAACACACAAAACCCAACTTGGTGTACACTTCTGGTTTGGAAGGTTCTAGAAGCTGTGGCTGGAGTTCTTTCTCCTTCCACACCTTTGCCTGAGCAGTTCCCTCTTCCTGGAGCACTCTCCCCTCTTCCTTACCTCATCATTCTCTGCTGTCCCACAGCCCCTTGGGCGCCCCTGGTTACCGCAGTGCTGGGGACCAGCCTCTTAGTCATTTCTCTCACAGACGGTGAGCTGAAGAGGTCACCAGCCTCATCCACTTTTGTATTCCCTGAATCTGGCGCCTAGGGGGTACCCAACCTACTTCTGTTTTTATGTTATTTTCTCCATGGTGCGTTTGTCTTGTTTATTTGAGACCACCTTTGTAATGGGAAAATTAGCTCCTTAATTGTTAAAAATCATAAAAATATGTTTACTGGTTTGTTATTTGTTTCTAAAATGGGGCGCAATCATTCTTTAGTTATTCAGAAACCGGAGGTGTTGGGCTGGCCCCTCCTGGGGTGTGGAATGGGCTGCAGGAGCCAGTGAGGGGTTGAGGAGTGGGGGCTTTGTGGGAGGGAAGGAAGGCAGGACTCCAGCCAGGGGTAAGGAAGGGCTGAGGGCTGCTCCTCAGAAGCTTGGTTATAGGGCTTCCCTGGGCTTCCCTGGTGGCGCAGTGGTTAAGAATCCGCCTTCCAGTGCAGGGGACACGGGTTCAAGCCCTGGTCTGGGAAGATCCCACATGCCGCGGAGCAACTAAGCCCGTGTGCCACAACTACTGAGCCTGCGCTCTAGAGCCCGCGAGCCACAACTACTGAAGCCCACACACCTAGAGCCCATGCTCCGCAACAAGAGAACCCACTGCAATGAGAATCCCGTGCACCGCAAGGAAGAGTAGCCCCTGCTCGTCGCAACTAGAGTAAGCTCGCGCACAGCAACAAAGACCCAACGCAGCCAAAAATAAATAAATAAATAAATAGACTAAAGAAAGAAGCTTGGTTATAGCCATGTGACCAGTGCCCACCATTCGGGTGCACCTGGGCCTGTTTTATGAATCAGAAGTTGGAAGTGATTGGGGGGTACTCAGGAGTCCATTCTGGGGTGGGCGGGGCCACAGCATCCTCTACTTTTCCAGAGGCTTCAGTGGGCAGGCCAGTTATGGGGGCAGTGACCAGGGCCCGGTGGTGGCCATAGTGCAGCCTGAATAACTCTTTCCATGATTATGTCACGTTGGTCACATGCAACGAAAAGGTCATTACACTGTGCTGTCACGCAATTTTGTTTAAATATATTTGAATATATCAACACTCCCTTAACTTTGATCATCCTAAGACTTTGCATAATTATATTATTGTATTAGGTCAAAGAGAAAATCAATTTATTTTCACTTTTCTTTTTCACTTTGCAAGACAGGTCCTAGGCAAATTTCTCTAAAGTTGATCTTTTTTCTGAGGTTTTGTCCATGGTTCTCAGTGAATTCACTTTATGTGGCTTTTTCCTAGAACAGAGTGTCTACCTTTATCTTCTGAGCTCCTGCCCGAGGTCTCCAGGAGTGCCCTTCTCCCCACTCCCAGGCGCAGCTCTTGTTCTGTGAGGGGCACCAGCGTCTCCAGTGCTGGGCAGCCCAGGGACCCCTCCTAAGCTGGGGTCCATCCCTCATCACCACCACGTGTGGCCCCATCCTCCTAGCCTGGCCCAGCCCCTGCCTCCCCTTCTCTCTTGCCCTTTGGTCTTTCTCTCTCTAAACCAGGACCTAGGTGACCCTGCGGTAGTGCTCCGACCTAGAATGGAAGCTTGGTGGATGCTTGAGATCACGGGGTCCCAGACTATAGAATTGTTCCCGCCAGGACAAAGGCATCACTGGCTCTCAGTCGACTAAGCCCCTGCAATTCTAGAATTCTAATGTATGGAGACCTGGTAGACCAAGTCACATGCTCACTCAGTAAATATTTATTGAGCATCTATTACGTGCCAAGCACTGGGGGGACAGCAGTGAACAAAATGGACAAACAAGATGGACAAACTCTCTGCCTTCATGGCACTTATGTTTGAGCTGGGGAGACAGTCAAGAAACAAATGAAATGGAGTATGTCAGATAGTGAAATAAATGGCAAGGGGGAGCAAGGAGTAGGGGGGCTGCAGTGTCATATGGGCTGTCATGGAAGGGACAGGTGGCTGGAGGGAAGTGAGGTGCTGGCCCTACAGATGTCTGGGGCAGAGTGTTCCAGTTGTTGGGAACAGCAGATGCAAATGCCCTGAGGTAGGAAAAATCTTGCATTGTTGGGGAAAGATAAGGAGAGCAGTCTGGCTGAGTGAGCCTGTGGGAGGGTTGCGGGGAGACAAGATCCAAGGGGCCAACAGGGTCTAGATCACCCAGGGCCCTGTGGGCGGCAGGAGGAGGAGTTTGAATATGACTGTAAGTGAGGTGGGAGCCTCTGGAGGGTTCTGAGCACAGGAGGGACAGGGTCTGACTCAGGTTTGAACACAGGGTTTCTGACTATGGGCCCTGTCGACATTTGGGCTGGATGATTCTCTGTTGTGGGAGCTTCCTGTGCATTGTAGGGGTTTGAGCAGCACCTCTGGCCCCTTTCCACTGGATGCCAGTAGCACCCCTCTCTCCTACCCGGTTCTGACAGCAAAAGTATCTCCAGGGACTTTCCTGGTGGTCCAGTGGTTAAGAATCCACCTTCCAATGCAGGGGATCCAGAGAACTAAGATCCCACAGGCTGCGGGGCAACTAAGCCTGTGCACCGCAACTACAGAGCCCATGCGACTGCTAGAGAGAAGCCTGCACGCTGCAAGTAAAACCCGACATAGCCAAAAATAAATAAATAAAATAAATTAATAAATATTAAAAAAATACATATCTCCAGACATTGTCAAATGAACCCTGGGGCACAACAATTCAGTCACCCCTGAATTGGGAACTACTGGTCTAACAGGATCCTTCTGGCTGGGAATGGGGAGAGCGGACTGTAGGGACTCCAGGAGGGGAGAGGGAGTGGGGCTGGGAGACGTGGTTGGATTCTGGATCTATTTTGAAGGTGAAGTCAGCAGGATTTATTGGCCCAAGCAGTGGTGGGTAAAGGTTCTGTCTTTTACTGAGTGGGGTTTGGTTTGCGGGGCTACATGAGGAGGTTTCTTTTTCTGGATGCCAATTCAGTAGGTCTGGGATGGGGCCCACTGACCTTAGGTGATGCTGAGTGTTTCAAACTGTGCTTCAAAAATGTAAGTGTCCAGAGGATGTACCTTGATGGCAGGCTGGGCGTGTCTTTTCTAGGGGTGAGAGCAGGGACAAGTGAGTAAGGGGTCCCTCACTTCAACCAGATCAGGAGTTTCCACCTAAGATGTTTCAAGAAGGGGCTCTGAGATGGAAGGAAGCCTCAGGACTTCCTCTCCAGCGTAAGGGTTGCAAACTCAGGTGCCTGGAAAACAGCAGGGCCAGGAGAACAGCACACACGGTGAAGTGGCTGGTGAGAGGGGCAGAGGCCCATCTAAAGCATGGGCATTCCTCAGCTTCAGCCCAATGTTACCACGTGGAAGGCCAGGGCTTCCAGGTTTTCATGAGAAACTGTAAATCTGGATTGATTTTTAAATGTTGGGGCCAATCTATAAATATACAGGCCAGATTTGGCCTGAGGGCCATGAGTTTGACACCTCTGGTCCACTGTAGCCCTCTCAGTTTGCAGATGGGGAGTCAGAAGTATAGCGGCTCCAGAGAAGGGTGGATTCTCCTGGGTTAGGGCGGGACAGGGCGCGGGGGAGGGGGAGGAGCTTGGACTCAGCTCTGAAGAAGGGTCAGATTCCCACAAAAAAAAAGAGGGGAGGGCATTCCAGGAGGTGGGGGAGTATGAACAAGGGTGTGGAGGTGGGGACGTGAAGATGGTTTTTGAGGTCGAGGGAGATAAGAGATGGAACCAGGGAAGAAGAGGAGGAGACGTGATGGGGGGTGGGGTGGTGCTGGGAGATAAACGAACAGGCAAGACTGAAAGCTGGAAAAATCACAAAAGGATTTGAATAATATTAATAATTTCACTTCCGAAATTGTTTGGCAATGAGCAGCTCATTTATTTTACCACCGGTTTTGGGTTCTTGGCAATCCCCGTGTATATCAGGGAGTGTTTGCCCAACAAGGAACATTCTCGTTTGCAGATTATGTTCAAATGCCATGAAAAGTTTTGTAAATACTAAATTAGAAATTTAATAATTAATGGTGAAGTTTGAGTGGATTAGTGAAAGGAGTTATTAATTTCTATTTAGCAGGTTTCTTTAAGTGTTTTAGAGGCAAGACAATTTTTTTTTTTCCAAATCTCCCTTGCAAATTTTCTACCTCACAGCAGCCAAAATTTGAGGTGACATGTGCAAAAATAGCTGATGTGTAATGATAGAAAGGGGTAAGTGAGGTTTAGAGAGAGCCTGGGAGAGTTCGCTTTCAAGGGGAGGATCAGGGCAGGCTCCCTGGAGGAGGTGGTTTTGAATCCGAGAGGCAGAGGATGGGTGAAATATAAACCAGGCAGATGGGTTAGGGTAATGAGGGCCTGCCAGGTGGAGGACTCCGTACTTGCAGAAGTGTGAAGGTGGGAATAATGAGGTGACAGTTTGGACTAAGGGGTTTGGGGCTTGGCTAGTAGTGGTGGAGAGCACTGTGAGAACCAAAAGCAAAGGTCAGGGGCACAGCTAGGCCTGAGAAAACACCGTGTGAAGAAGAATGGGGAGCTGACCTCTGTGCACATTGCTTGTGGGTGCAGAAGGGCAGCTTGTGGGTGTCTTGTCCTTCTGTCCACAGCCTAACACCCTTTCCCCTCATCCCAGCAGAGTCATCTTAGGTGAAATATAAGAACAAGTCACCTGTGTTGAGTGCCTGTGGAATGCCCAGCCCTGCATGGAGGGCTTCTGGGGTGTCAGCTCATTCATTGCTCCTGTCAGTTGTATGAGGGAGGTGTTATTATGATCCCCATTTTACAGAGGACATGGAGGCCAAGAGAGGTTAAGCAACATGCCTAAGGTCACGCAACCAGGAAGCACCAGAGTAGGATCGGGAACCAGACCTGTCCAAGCCCGAAGTCCATGCCCTACCACTGCTCTGTAATAACACATGCTCCCACCAGGTCTGGTTCCCTGTGATCCGAGTACCATAATCATCCCATTTATCAGAGGGGTAAGCTGAGGCTCTGAAAAATGGAGTCACTTGCACGAGGTCATACAGCTAGAAGGGGCAAAGCCAAGGTTTGAATCCTTGGGTCCAGTTGACTCTGGAGCCCACTTTCCTTCCACCAAATGACACAGCTGCTTGTCTTTCCAGGACTCTATTTCCTCATCTGATGAAGTGGGGTGAGGACGATGTCCACTTCATGGGGTCCACATGAGGATCAGAGGTGGTGCATATCCATCACCCAGTTCAGTGCCTGGCAGTTAGTAGGTGCTTTAAAAATGATGGCTGTGATTATTTGTTGTAAAGGTGGCTGCATATTAAATGAGTGAATTAATGTAAGGCACTTAGAGCAGTGCCCAAGTAGCACTTATGTGTCTAAGGGCACATAGTATGTGCTCAAGAAATGCTAGAAGGTGTCATTATTTTTAGAGGACCTACCACGGGGGACAGCCTTCCAAACCTGCTTCCTTCCCAAGTTGCCTTCTACTAGTTTCTCTCTTCATCCAACAGACTGGCTTTAGAGTCTGGGAAAGGATTTGTGGGGGAAGAGGATGCAGAGCCTTCTGCTCATTAGTCAGAGAGATGCTGAGAGCACTAGACAGTGAGCCCAGAATTCTGGGTTTGAACCCTGGACTCGCTGTGTGACCTCTGGCAAGTGCCTTGCCCTCTCTGAGCCTCAGGTTTGCCTTTCATCAGCAGAGCCTGGGCGAAGTTGCCCTGGGAGGTGCCAACCCTGCATAGGGATGGTGGCGTCTCCTGTGCCCCCTTTGGCCACCAGTCCCCACCTCCTGCCTCCCGAGCTGCAGGCCCGTCCGGCTCGGCGGTGACGACCAACCAGCCAATCTGTTTACTGAACTGGCTGACCCCTTCCGGGAACTCGGCCCAAGCTTCCCAGAACTCGGATATTAATGACCCGGAGCCACATGACAGAGCATGACACAGCACTTTTGGGCTCAAGGCAGGGCCCAGAGGGGTGCGTGGGGGGCCGCAGCCCAGCCCTCCAGCCTGGCTGGCCAGTGAATCACTCCAGCCTCCTGTAGCCTCCTGATCCCGGCCACTCTGCTGCCCCCGCCCCGCCATCCCCAGGCCCTCCTCCCCCCTGCCAGGGCCACCTTAGGACCCCTAGCCCTTTGCCCCAGTGAGTGACCTAGAAGAGGTCTTGGGTGATCAGACTGCCCTCTGGGGTTATAGATGGGGAAAGTGAGGCCCAGAGGCCTGGAGTAAATAACAGTGAGCACTTATTGGGCACTTACTGTGTGCGAGGCACTGGGCAACTAGCTCATCCTAGTCTCACACACAACCCTATGGAGTAGCATATGCCAGATGGGGAAACTGAGGCTCAGAGGGAGGACCAAGGGCATGCAGCAGTGCAGGGCAGCAAGGAATCCAAGCAGCTCTATTGGACCTCATGCGATTTCCTTTCATTCCCTCAACAGCCTGACCAAGGAGGGGTGGTGGGATCTGTTCCACAGCAGGGGAAACCGAGGCATAGAGAGGCTGAGTACCCTGCCTAAGGTCTCAGTGCTCTTCCTCTAGGACCTGTGCTCTGAACCAGATGTGCCGGGCATATTGCTAGCGCTCACGTAACATCTATGCCCTGACCACCCTGGGTGGGAGCACAGGCAGGCTTTGGCACCGCGCAGAGCTGCATTGGAATCCCGACTGTGCCTTTTTCTGGCGGCTTGGCCTGGGGCACGTGGCCGCACCCCGATGTACCTCAGTTTCCTCACTGGTAGAAGGCGATTGCGATGGTCCTGGCCCTGCAGAGCAGCCGTGAGGGCTGTGGTGTGGTGCTCAAACAGCACCTGGCTGCACAGAAAGCGCTGCTTGGACTTTCAAGTCTGTATCTTCTCCAAAGCCAGGTTGGGGTCAGCCTCTGGACCTCACATCCTCCTCCTTCACCCTTTGCTGCCCAAGGGCAAAGTGAGGGCGGTAGTTTTTATGAGGCTGGGAACCAGACAGGCTCTGGGGCTCCGAGGGGTGCCTGCCCGCCGCAGGAGTGGGGCCTCCTGGTTCCCAGCCCCTGAACTTTGGGCTGGGGGCTGGGGGTTAGGCAGGGGCGGGGCAGCACTTTGATCATCTTCTTTTCATTCCACAACTGTTGCTTGAGCACCTACTGTCTACCAGATTCCAGGAGACCCAGCAGTGAACACGATCTCTGTATGCATTCTGGTGGAGGAGACAGATCAGTGAGCGAACACAGGAATAGATGATTTCAGCTGGGGAGAAGCTCCATGGCAGAAATAAACAGAGGTGTTTGGGAGCTGCATGGGTCAGACAGGGCCTCTCTGAAGAGGTGACCTGGAGAGACATCTGAAGGAGGAGAAGGAGCAGACCCTGGGGGAAGAGATTTCCAACAGGGGTAACAGCAAGGGCAAAGGCCCTGGGGTGGGTTGGGGCTTGGAATGTTCCAGGAAAGGCAAGGAGGCCAGGTGGCTGGAGGGGAGTGAAGGAAGGGAAAGGAGGTGATGTTGGAGAGCTTGGCGGGGGTCAGATCACGCAGGGAGTTGTGGGTTGAGTGCCACTGGTGGGATTTGTGTGGGGAAGGGACTGACATGACCCAATTTGATGGACAGCAAGCCTTCACTTACCACTTTCACTTCAAATTTTCTACCCATCTGACAGATGAACTAACAAGGGCCTAGGTCGAGTTCACTCAGAAGGTCAGTGGCAAGGTGTGGATGAAACCGAGGTGGTTGGACAGCCAGTTCAGGGCTCCTCGCCCTAAGAAGAGGGAAGTCAGAACATGGGCTGAGGAGTAGATGGTCCATGGGTCAGCAGAGTGGGAGCACTTGCAAAGCCCTAAGAGCTGTGAGCTTCCTGGCAGAGGAGGTGCCCTCTAAGCTGAGGTTGGGGCAGAGTTTCTGGAATAGTGCTCCTGGTAGAGGGAACAGCGTGTAGGGAAGCCCAGAGGTAAGGGAGAGTAGGCTGTGTTTGGGAAATTCATCATTGCTCAGGAGTTAGGAGAGGGGAGAGGTGACGGGGTGATGTTGTCAGGATCCTGATCCTGGAAGGCCTTGGAGCCAAGGGGAGAAGCTGCAATTTCAATCTGAAGGCCTTCTATGTGCCAGGCCCAGGCTGGACCCTAGGGACACCAAGGCAGACACACATTCTCCCTCCTGGGCCCCATGGTCCAGAGGTGGGGGCAGCCTAGAGAGGGGTCAGGGCCACAAGGGGGCAGGAGGGCAGAGGGGCATGAGCTCCCATCCCGACTTTTACAAAAGACACGTGAGGTTCAAATCTCAGTTCTGGGGTGTCTTCACTGTGTGGCCTGCGGCAAGTCACTTTACCTCTCTGAGCCTTGGTTTTCTCATCTATAAATAGCACCTGGAAGGATACCGTCGGAACTCAGTGAGATTATTCTTTCAGTCACTCATTCACTGTTTTTTGAGCACCTACTACGTGCCAGGCACTAGACTGGGCACTGAGGGCAACACAGCATTGACAGAACCTCCTGCTCTGATGGAAGAGGTGCTGTGGAGTAGCAAGCAATTAAGAACATGTACTCTGAGCCAGACGGCCCACCACTTAGCAACCGCACGGCTTTGGGCGAGCTGCCTTACCTCTCTGAGCCTTATCTGTAAACGGAATAATTATAGCACCCACCTCATAGGGCTGTTTAAGAACATACGCGTTAATACATGTGTTTAGCACAGGTACATAGTAGGCGCTCCATAAATGTTCTCCATGTTTTGTACTCAAGTGGGGGAGATAGACAGTAAGCAGTCAGATGATGGGTGAACGGATGAGATGGTGTCTGCGGTGGGAAGTGACAATACCAGCACCAAGTGGGCATACAGTAGTTACTCAGTGAGTGTTTTTCCTCCTTTGTCTCCTGAGCTGAGCATGGGCTATGATAGGAACCTGAGGTTTGGGAGTCTGTGTGGGAGATGGGAGGCTGTCTTTACTGATCCAGAAATCCAGGGCTGAGCTTTGGGGCTGGGAGGAACAGAGGCACTCCCCACCACCCCTCACCCCGCCATGTTCCCCAAACCCCATCCCCAGCATTGTTCACAGCCTGGGTGACTGGGTCAAGCCAGGGCCTGCCCGGTGGGTCCCCAGTAATGACACTCATTATGCAGGTGTCTGGCAGCTCAGGGGGAGGCGAGGGCCCCAGGGGCTGTGTTCCCATGGCACCCAGCCAGCCCACCCCAGGCCCTTCCTCATCCTTTATGAATCTGGTGGCCAGGGCAGGCAGGCAGGTCGGGGGAGAAGAGCTGGCGCGGGGCCAGCTGGAGCCTGGAGAAAGGAAGGAAAGTTGAGAAGTTTGGGTGCCAAGGGCTGGTATGGAGGCAGGGGGTGCTGGGGTGCTTGTGGTGGTGGTGGTGTTGGTGGTGGTGGTGGTGTGTGTGTGTGTGTGTATGCACGCACACATGTGCAGGTGTGTACAGGGACACAGTGAATCTGGTATAGGCATCCTTGCAGCCCATGTGAAGGTGAGAAGGGTCTATGTAGATGAAGCATTGACAGCCCCCAGAGTGGGCTCAAAATCTCCAACATCTATTTCACTTGTTCATTTAACCTACACTGAGAGGTGGGTGCCAGGCTGTGCCCAGCCTGGGCCTGGTGACATCAGACCTAGCACTGGGCCAGTTGTAGGCTCTGCCATCTAAGGCTTCAAATCCAGAGAGGCAGACGCCACACCGGGGGGATAAGACATCCCAATGAAGCCTTTGGTGGAGGAAAATAAGGCAGGATGATGAGGGTGAGCAACAGGATGGGGTCAGGGAAGGACTGTCAGAGAAGGTGACCTTGGAGCTGAGGCCTGAGGATGAGCCGCCATGGCAAGATCTGGAGGAAGAGAGTTCTGGGCAGGAGGAACAGCCAGTGCAAAGGCCCTGAGGCAGCACCAGCTTGGCATGTTTGTGGAGCATCAGGAAGGCCCTGGGTACAGAATTGATTGAGGAGGGGGGTAGGAGGAGAGGTCAGGTGTGGGCAGGGCCAGTGTCAGGAGTGTGGATCTTATTCTGAGTACAGTGAGAAGCTTGGCATACAGTAAGCACACAGAAGGGGGCACCCTCAGGGTGAATGGGTTTGAAGAGAGTGGGGGCCAAGCCCACTTGTGGGTGTGGATGTGGGAACCGTCAGCTTTCAGAGCTACAGACAGGAACAGGGGCTGCTCAATTTGTGTCTGGACCTATTCTCCTGGGTTCAAACCCCCTGGATCCGGAATATGTTATTAAGCTGGCTGCACCCTGGGGCACCTGCCTTTATCCCCAGACAGGCCTGCTTGGCCTGCCTGCCTCGAGGTTGACCCTGGCTCCCCAGATGGGAGTGGATGGGCGGGACTGGTGAACCCCCTGTGCCTGCCCCAGCCCCCTCCAGGCACCTGTGCAGGGCCAAATCTATTTCTAAGAGCTGGAAGGAGACTGTGGAGCAATGAGCATCTCCATTTACAGAAACTGAGGCCCAGAGAAGGAAAGGGTACGTCCTAGGACCTTGTGGCAGGGAGCTGGTGACAGCACCCAGGAAGTCTCTGTCATAACTCCTATCTCTTCCCACTTCCTTTCCTGTCTACTGGGCTCCTCTCAGTGTGACTCTGGCCAGAGGAGCTGGTGTCTGGGAAGCACCAGAGGGAAAAGCCAGGGCCAATTTTGGAGGCCTCTCTTAGTTGAGCTAAGAACTGCACAAGAACTTAAGAACTAAGAACTGCACAACAGTTTAGGTAGTGAGCTCCCCATCACTGGAGGCATACAAGAAGACCCAGATAACAGTTCTTCATCTGCTTATAGGAGTTTGGATGAATGAGAGACCACTTCCCTTTGAGCACTGTGATTCCACAGGAACTTGGCGGAATCTTTCTCTGTTTAAGCCTCAGTTTTCCAACTGTAATTTTTTTTTTTTTTAATAATCAGAGTGACTTTGATAAGAGGATAGGCTTGATGATGAAACTCCCTTGCTTCCATCCCTTCCTTGGCTCCCCAGTCCTCAGGAGACAGCTCCAACCCTCACCATGGCCTAGACATCCTGCGGCCCTGGCCCCTGAGGCCTCTCCCTCCCTCTCTCGATGAAGCCACTTGGACTTCCTCACTGTCATTCAGGTCACTGTCCCTTCCTGCCTCAGGGCTTTTGTAGAAACTGTGACCAATGGATGCCAGGCCAAGTGCTTTCCGTAATTTACATCTCCCACCAGCCCTATGAGATAAATACTGTTGTGGGATCGATTTTACAGATGAGAAAACTGAGTCTGATGAGTCGAATCTCTTGCCAAAAGCCACATAGCCTGTAAGCAGGGGAGCCAGGATTTGAACTCAGGCCATCTGGAACTTAATACCACTCTCTTTTCTTCTTTCTTGATGGGACTCACTTTCATCTTCAAAACTTTGCCCCACAGTCCCCTTCTTCAAGAAGCCTTCCCTGACTACCCTCCCAGCCCTTCTCCCATGCCCCTCCTGAGTCTCCCCATTGCTGCACTGGTCACACTGCCTCACAAACTATCTTTTTAAGCAGCTTTATTGAGGTTTAACAGACATGCAATAAATGGCACAGCTTCCAGGGTCCACGTAGATGAGTTTTGACATGTGTTTGCACTCATGAAGCCACCATCACAACCAAGATGGTAAACATATCTACCACCCACAAAGGTTTCCTTATGTCCTTTTGTCATCCATCCTCCTCGCGACCCCCCAACCCCCTGCCACTCCCATGGCCAGGTAACTGCCAATCAGCTTTCTGTTGCTGTAGATTAGTCTGTGTTCTCCAGCATTTTCTGTAAGTGGAATCATATACTGTATTCTTCTTCGTTAGGCTCCTTTCCCTCAGCATAATGATTTGAGATTCAACCATGTTATCGTGACCATTATTTTTTTAGGTATCTGCCCCCCTCCCCATCAGACTGTGAATTCCACGGGGCAAGGACTTTGTTTTGTTTATGTCCCCAGCACCCAGCACAGGGCTGGGCACACAGGAAATGCCTAATAAATGTTGAACGACTGGAAGGAGGATGAGGATGTGCCCAAGTAGGGGAAGAGCGTGCACAGTTGCATGGAAGAGAAGAGTCCAAAGACTGACTGAGAAAACAGCCCCTGGAATGAACTGGAGGCCTTGTGGCCCCATCAGATAAGCACATCTGCTCATCCCTGTGACTGTCTCTATGGGACAAAGATCTGAATTGCACAAGGGTTGGGCTTGGGTCGAGGAGGCACTTAGTGGCCCCTTTATCTGATGTGGGTATCAGGCTCTGTGTTCTAGAGCTGCACAGCACACAGTTCCCGGCAGGTCGCATGGCCTGGGCTCCAGGCAGTGGGCGGGCAGGTGGGCGTTTGGAAGGGGAGGTAGCTGCTCAGCCCTCCCCAAACCAGTCTGACTCCTTTGCAGAGGTTTCTGGAGGCGCTTAGGGAGCTGAGTAAGGGAGAGCGGGAGGCCAGGGTAAAAGGAGAAGAAGGCAGGAGGAATCATTTAATTAGCAATGTTATAGGGAATTTCCAGTTCATGCCCCATCAGGCTGGGCAGGGTCGCCATAGGATTACTCAGGCGGTTTCCATGTATGTTCCAGCCTCAGCCGTGAAGGATCAGCAAGGCCCAAAGGTCTCATTCCTGGCTGGAAACTCAACTTGCCAGTGTGAGAAAGTGGCGGGGTGGTCAGAGCTACATCCCGAGACAGCGCCTGTAACGAAAACTGAGCGTAAGCACGTGCTTCCTGCATCAGTTCTACGGAGATGATTTTACTGGCCATTTCTCAGACTGAAAAACTGAGTCTGGGAGTTGTGGAGCTGGCTGAGGTCATAAAGGGGTCACTGGGAATGGGGACAGCATAAGAACCAGGGGTCATTTTGGAGCAACTCTTTCAATAACAACATTCTTTTCACAAATGCTTATTGAACACCTACTGTGTGCCAGGCACTGTGCTCAGCTTTAGGGATGAAAAAAATAAAGTCCTAGGCATATATTGTGCATTTCATCTTATCTCGTGATGGAAAATTTTGAGGACAGAGACTGTTTTTTGAAACCTTGTTTGTGGAAACAAGGAGTTTGGACCAGACTAGCATTTCCCAAATGAGGTTCTAAGGGACACAGGTTCTCTGGGATATTAATAAGAGTAAAGTAGGGAAAAGGGTTCTATGGTCCAATGAATTTGAGAATTACTGTGGTTAACAATGTTAACATTTGTTGCAGGACTTCTCAGAGCCTTTAAAGTCCTAACAAGCTCAGTGAGCATCTAGGTGGGTGGGTGTGCTGTAAGTCACCCTCTGAGATATCTAAGGGAGCTTGTTCACTGATTTCCTGTCTTTATGAATCCTGGTTTAGATGCCACCTTTTCCAAGGAACTTTCTCTGAATCCCCAGATGGACCCAAGTCCCCTCCTGTGAAGGCACCTGCCTGGAGCTCACTTTAACCTCCTAATATTCTCCACCTTGAGTTTTAACTATCTGTTCCTGTCACTAGACTGTGAGCTTCTCAAGGGAGGGACCAGTTCTGATTCACCTCTTGGTTTTGGTACAGGGAGCAGAGTGAGTGGATGGAGAATTTAATGTGTGGAAGGATGAGTGATGTTTTGATGGATGGGTGGATGGTCGACGGGATGATTTATGGCTGGGTACATGGGTGGATGGATGAGGGAGCTGTTTGTGGATGGATGAAAGGATGAAGAGATAGATAAATGAAAGAATAGATGAATCAATGAGTGAAATGATGAACTGACTTAATGGAAGGATGGATAGATGGATGGATGAATAAAGAAATTAGTGGATAAATGCATAGATGGATGATGGATGGATGGTTGAATAAATAAATGGATAATGGATGATAAATTATGAGATGTGTGGTATAGATGATTTCATGGTTGAATACTGTGAATTACTGATGGATGAATGAATAGATAAACATATAATTAAATGAGTAAATAAATTATAAATGAAATGATGGACAAATTAATAGATGGCTAGATGAATAAACACATAAAAGGATAAATGAATAGATGGATTGATAGATAGTGATTTAATGAATGAATGGATGGGCAGATTGATAAATGATTGCATGGATGGATGGATAAATGAGAAAGTAGGTGGATGGATGGGTCAGTGGGTGGATGGATGGATGAATGGATGGATGGGTAGATGGATGAGTGGATGGATGAGTGGATGGGTGGGAGTAAAAATGGATGAATGGGTGGATGGGGAGTGGATGGATAGGTAGGTGAATGGATGGATGCACAAGTGAATGCGTGCAATGTCATAAGGTCTGAACTGAGGTCAGGATGGCAGCAAGATCGCTGCATCCCTCCCTGGGGTAACAGTCTGTCAAGTTTTTGGAGCTTGAGAATTTAATGAAAGCTATGACCCATATCTCCAGAAAACTCCTCACAGATACAAAATGTAACCAGTTTTAAGACAGTGGTGGCCGTTAAGCCTAGCAGCCATCTACAACCCTAGGTGAAGAGTTCCAGCACAGCACAGTTAGTTTCTTTCTATTTCTCAAGGCCTGTCCATGGAGAGGAACCCAGGCCCAGAGGAATGAAGGTGGCTGAGATGGGGTCAGGCATTATTCCAATGGAGGGGTCACTTGTGGATTCATTTGTTCATTGCACAGCATTACTGTGACTTTTCTGAAGGCTTGGGAGAAGATCCTTGTGAGAAGACAAAACTGCCTCTCATAGTGGCAACTGCTTATTATTATTTTATTTATTTATTTATGGCTGCGTTGGGTCTTCGTTGCTGCGCGTGGGCTGGGCTTTCTCTAGTCGCGGCGAGCAGGAGCTACTCTTTGTTGCGGTGTGCGGGCTTCTCGTTGTGGTGGCTTCTCTTGTGGAGCATGGGCTTTAGGCGCGCGGGCTTCAGTAGTTGTGGCACACAGGCTCAGTAGTTGTGGCTCGTGGGCTCTAAAGCTCAGGCTCAGTAGTTGTTGCGCATGGGCTTAGTTGCTCCGCGGCACGTGGGATCTCCCTGGACCAGGGATCGAACCTGTCCGTGTCCCCTGCATTGGCAGGTAGATTCTTAACCACTGCACCACCAGGGAAGTCCCATGGCAAGTGTTTAAAGTGTAAAGTCAAACAGATTTCATTTTTAAATCTCATCTCTAATACTTACTGGCTGGGTGACCTTAGGAAAATTACTTCATCTCTCTGGGCCTCCTCTTCATGTATAAAATAGGGATAGTAATAATCTCTACCCTACTGGGTGCAAATATGTAAACAAGTTTGTAAAGCACATAGCCTAGTGCCCAAGGCATAGTAAGTGCTCAATAAATGCTGGCAAACCAGAGGTATCTAAGGCAATGCTGTGTCCCTTAAAGTTCTCACAGTCTGGTAGGAAATACAGATAAGTAAACACAGGCTGATTGGGGCTGTGGTGGGGAATCCTGAGACCTCCCCTTTGGTACTCAGCATCCATTTACGTTACTCAGTACCCACTGGTACTCAGCATCCATTTACGCTAATATCTTCTTCTGGCTAGAGGATGCAGAGACTGGAAAGCTACAAGCCACATTTCCCAGTCTCCTCTGCAGATGGGGTTCTGTATGCTGCTTAAGTTCTGCCAATCACATGCTCTCCCATGAGATTCAGAAAGTAGAGGCCATCCGGTTTTTGCCTTCGCTCTCTTTCTGCTGATGAACGTGGTCATGACCACATTTTTTTTGTAGCAACGTATCATGCCTGGTTACCAGTTTCAGGGGTCCAGAAGTGGTGGTAGTGGCCTCCTAATCTCTGGATCACTGCTGTGGTGTGTGTTCTGAAAGCCAACAGTCCCTGTGGTGGCCTTCTGGTTCCCCACCATCCTGACTGGCTGAGGTGGCAGCTCCCTTGGCGGACAAGTTCTGCTCTGTTATTCTGGAGCCCATCCTGCCTTTCTAGCAATTTTGTGAGTGCCCTATCCCCTGTATTCCATCCTTTCTGTATAAAATAACTGGAGGGGTTTCTGGTTCCTGTGGCTGTAATCTGACTCACACAGAGCAGGTGGTAGGACCCCAGTGGATACCTAAACCAGGGTTAGGAGGTCAGGGAAGCTTTATGAAGCCCATGACACCTAAATTGAGTCCTGCAGGGTGTTCGTAGAGTAGTCAGACAAGAGATGGGGGTAGGGAGGGAAGAACACTCCAGACAGAAGGAGCAGCCTTGCAAAGGCTCAGAGATGAGAGAAAACATAGCACATTAGAAGAGTGAGAGGAGTTCAGGTTACCTGGAATGTGTAGGAACAGGGGCGAGGTCACTGGACCGAGCAGGGGTTTTAAGGCTGGCCAAGGTGTTTGAACTGCCTTCTGAAGGTAACGGAGAGCTACATCTGAGAGCTGCAGGAAATAGTAAATGTCACCCAGCTGCTGTGGGAAGTTGGATTTGGGAAAGAGGAAGTTCCCATGCAGGGCAAACAGTGAGGAGGAGAATGTAGTCACCCAAGGAAGATGTGAGCAACAGACAGAGTTGAAGGACATTGAGGACAAGCCTCCCTGGCCTTGGTGACCAGTTGGGTTGAGGGTGTGGAGGGGGAGGTATAATGGACAATGCTTGGGCTTCTGGCTTTGGCCATTGGGCAGATGGTGGGGACTTCTACGAGGAGGAAAACCGGGGCAGAGGAGCAGTTTAGGGGGAAATTGCCGAGTTCACTTTGGGTGCATTGATTTGAAGGATGCCTGGGGGCCCGTGCAGGGGCAGACATCTGGGAAGCATGCAGACATGTGGTCAGAGAAACGAGGTGCCAGGGCTGAGACAAACAGATTGGATGTGGACAGGGCCCATGACTTGGGAAAATGAGATTCCCAGAGAGTGAGTAAAATATTCATTCAACAAACACTATGGGGGAACCTGAGACAAACCCTGTCTGTTCATTTCTGAATACCCAGCACCTGGTCTAGGACCTGGTTGCTTGTTAAATAAACCAGGAGGAAGCACTGGGGCTGAGCCTTGGAGGATGGGCTGGGTTCTAGCAGGAAGAGATGGGGTGAGGCCCCCCATTATCCAGCGTGTGAGGCCTGAGCTTGAGTCCAGCTCCTCTGCATACTCATGGTAGGGCCCTGGGCCAGTCATTTTCCCTCCCTGAGCCTCAATTTCCTCATCTGAAAATTGGTCATAAAAGGATGTGGTGAAGATTCAAAGTGATAGCTGTGGAAGCATGTGGCTTGGAACATGGCGGGTGAGGCAGGCATGTGAACAGGCTGCTGAGGGCATGGCTTTGGGGGGGCGTGACCTGGGGCACAGGGTCACGTACTTCCTGGGGTTGCAGGGCCATGTTGGACAGGAGAGAGAAGTTGGGATCTGCCTGGAAAACACATCCACAGCTGTGTCCCATGTGGGAAAGGAGACCTCAGTTCCCACCCAGGCCCCCTTCCACCCCACAGCCAGCTGGAGCAGGCGGGCGGGTGGGGAGGCTCAACCCCGTGAGATGAAGGAGGGGGACCAGATGACAGGAACCTTTTCCACAGTCCCTCGGAGCTGCTGGCACTGGGTTCTGGCCACCGTCCCGACCCTCAGATCCTGACTCAGGATCAGGCTATGATCTGTTCCTTCTCTGGCTGTTCTCTTTGGCCAAGTAGAGGTTGCAAACTGGAGGCCCAAGGGACTGAATCTGGCCCTTGGGTTGGCCAAATTCGGTCCAAACTGAATTTGTAAATGAATGGAGCCAACATTAAAAAATCTGTAGATATTAGATAAAAACCTGTGTTTCTGGCACCCACTGGAAAATCAGAGGATCTGAAGATCTGATTGCATTGGGTCCCCATTCTCAAGGGCCCACACTCAGCTTTAGACAGGGCATATGCCCCAGTCCCCACCACTCCCTCTTGTCTCTCTGAAACTGGGGCCAAGGAATAATAACTATTTATCATCTTACTCTGGCCCTCTTCACTCATTTAAAATCCCTGCCTGGCCCCTGGTGGCACTGAGTTTTCAGCCCTGAAAAACTGTCTCTTTTCCCTCTGTGACCACCAAGGCCTTGGCCCTGGTTCAAGCCTTGAGCCCCTTAATCTCTGCCTAATGTGAACTCTCCAGGGTCACTGCTCTCCTCTTCCCGTGCTCCACAAGGCCCGGCATCCCGCCCTGGGGGATGGGTGGTGGGCTGAGACTTGGCTCGGCGGCTGGACCCGTGGGAGGCCAACCCACATCTGCTCTGAGATGTGTCAGCTGGGCCTGGTCACACTCTCCGTAGCTCATCCCTGAGGCATGTGGGACCAGGCGCTGTGCTCGCAGCCGGGCCAGGGTGGCAGGCGGGGCTAGGCCCGCGATGTGGTGGATGTCAAGGCTGCACGCAGCAGGCCTGATATTTCAGCTGCAAACACATTGGCTGAAAAGAGGAAAGGAGGAGGGGAGAGAGACAGAGCTGTTTTAGTGGAAAATGCTCAAAACACAGAGGCAGAAAGACCTGAATTCACACCCTTAGATGCTCTGTGGCCTTGGCCAAGTCACTTCATCTCTCTGAGACTCCAGCTTAAGGTGAAGCCAAGGAGAGCAGCCCCCAGAAGTGGTAATGTGGTTGATGTGGGACCTAAATCCCAGAGGGGCGGCCTAGAATGGAGAAGAAAAAAAATCACAGACTTTGGCGCCAGATCAACTGTCCACCTGTGAGCTGAGTGACCCTGGGCAAGTCACTTCTGTATCTGGACCCCAGAGCAAAGGTCATAAGCTCTGTTCCAGCTAAACCCTCAGAAAATTATTCTGAGGGAACAGAGGATTCATTCATTCAACAAATATTTACTGAGCATTTCCTGTGTGTCAGGCGCTGGGGACACAGCAGGACATGAGACAGTCAGAGGTCTCTGCCCCTGTGGAGTTCACACTTTTGTGGGGTGAGCAGACAATAAACAAGATAAATACGTTGTATATTATATTTGAAAGGACCAGTGCTACAGAGAGAAATAAAGCGGGAAAAGGAGACGGGGTGTGCTGGGGGTTTAAATAGGTGGGTGACAGCCTCGCTAAGCAGGTAACAATCTCTAAGAGGTGACGGAGGGAACCATCAGGAGGAAGAGGTTTCCAGACAATGGGAACAGCCACTCAGTGCAAAGGCCCTGAGGTGGGGTGCAGCAGGGAAGAGGCCAGTGTGTCTGGAGCAGAGGGAGCGGGGTGGTGAGGGCAGGGAGCGGGTGGGGACAGGACTTGCAGGACCCTGTGCATCGTTGTTTCTCCACATGAGGTGGGAGCCATGGAGGGTTCTGTGCAGAGGAGGGACAAGGTCTGACTTGGGTTTTCACAGGATTCCTCTGGCTGCATGTGGAAAATGGACTGTAGAAGCCAGGACAAAAGCAGGAAAAACAGGGGAGGCGTGTACTGCAATAGTCGGTCCTCTGTTTAGTGGTCATGTTCCTCCCCTGCTCTAAAGTCTTTGTGGCTCCCCACTGCCCCTGGAGAAAGTCCAAACTCCGTAGTATGGCATGCAAGGCTCCCGTTACCTGACCTAGCCTCATCGCTCCTACCTCAGCCCCTCACTCTCTCCACCTCAGCCTTACTAGACATTCTTACCCCACTGTTCTATGAGCTGCGCCTCCTTTTCCTGTGCTGTTCCCTCTGCCAGGAATGCCCTTCTTGTCCTCGCTTTGTGATGCAGCTTCTGTGTGGCTCAGTCCCACTTGAGCTAGGAGTTAGAAAAGCAAGAGGGAGAGAGGAAGTTCTCTTCCCAGGGAGTGGCGGAGGAGGGCCAGACCTTATCTCACTCCTCAAATACACCCCAGGCCTCTGCCAGCTAAGGGCAGGTTCAGGAGGTAAAAGTAGGTCTGTGGCCCGCTCATGCCTGCTGTGTAGTTTGAGCAAGTCACATGCCCTCTCTGGGCCTTGTTTTCTCTGCTCTGTAAAATGGGGAGAATAATGAACCTCCTCACAGGTGGTTCAGACAGTGGTGTCTGTGGGTTAGGGGGCTGTTACAACTGTGGGAGTGATGGCATCCTGGGAGAAGATGTGAACGCACATCTTTTTCCAGCTGCGCCAGGTCCACATAGGGTGGCCCTGAGCTGATGCCAGGGATATCTTGGGGGACGGATCCCTTGGCAGTCCCAGGCATTTCCAACTTGCTCGTCCTTGAGTTACCTAAGCACCCACTGTGCGTCCAGCCCCAGTTCTGTGCCTGGGTAGGGACAGAAGGCCTGGATTTAAATCCCAACTCTGCGGCTTAGCAGCTATGTTTTCTAGGTGAGTTAACTCCTCAGTTTCCTCATCTGTGAAATGGGGAGAATAATAGTATTTATCTCCTAGAGTGATAATAGAAGCCAGTGAGATGATGTAAATATTACACTCAGCCCATGGAGTAAGCGCCTTATCAATGCCAGTTGTTGTTTTTGTTGTTATTATTATCATTACTGCTGTTTACCAGCTGTGGGGACTCCCTGTGCCTTAGTTTTCTTCTCCGTGAGATGAGTAGTAGCACTGCTGCCCTCATGGAGTTTCCATAAGGTTTAAGTGTAAGTGAGTCTAATATGTGTAAATGGTGTCTAGAGCAGAATCTGTACTCGGTAACTTTTTTTTAAGATTTCAAGTGTAGAATTCATTTAATACAATACCATAAGTCATCACTGATCTGTGAATAGTTCCTGTGAAACCCTTTTATCATCTCTCTATCCAAACAAATGCCCATTTGGTTTAATTGAATTTAACAAAACAAATGAGATAAGGAAGAAAATTCCTAGCCTCTGGACATTCACCGCACCCCGATGGGTGATGAGAGATACACATGCTTCTAGTAAAAAGCAGAGGAAGAGCAGCATGATTATATTAACATTTCAAGTCATTATGACTGGGCAGCTGGGTGACCTTGGGCGAGTCCCTACTCTTCTCGGACCCTCGGTCTCCTCTCTACAATGGGTATGAGACCTTCTTTCCTGCCTTGTCTAGCTCATTATGGGATTATGGTTTGGCTCAAACCCATCACAGCTGTCACTTATGAAGTGCCTCCTGTATGCAGAGTAATGTCTGTCATCTCCCTCTCCCTGCCCACGCCCTCCCTCCCGGGAGGGAAGGTTGGGTGCTGCCTGCTTCTCAGGAGAGGACAGTGAAGCTGGAGAGGTGGCTGGAGATGCAGCTGAGGGAGGGAAGGAAGTGGGGGGCTGGGGCAGGCTGGGCTGACGCAGCTGTGATGTCAGAGACAGGCCGCAGGCGGTAGCCAGCCCAGTGTTAACGGTGTGCTTTCTGCTGGCCTGGCCCCGTGCCTCCGGGCGGGGGGGGACTGCCCCCCTTAACCCCTTCCCGGCCTCCCTTTCCCAGACAGCCATCCCCTGGGCCTGGCCTTGCCCACAAGATTCCCAGATTTCACAACTGGGGCTGGCGATGAATCATGTACAGTAAGTCCGGGGAGAGAAACTCCTGGCTGCCCGGTGTCCCCAGGACAGGACAGCCGCCAAGCCTGCCTTCCCTCCCGATGGGCCGAGTGGCTGCCGGGGAGCCAGGGATCATCCCTCTGGGCCGCTGACCAGCTGGGGGGCGTCAGGCAGGACACAGGACCTCTCTAGGCTGCACTGGGAATCAAGGGGTGGGATTGTCTCTAGGAGACCTGGAGGCTCCGGAGGGCAGGAGGTCGGGTGTGGTGGTGGCTGGTGACAACCTTGAACGCGTCCCTTCACTTCTCTAAACTACAGTTTCCTTATCTGGAGAATGGGGATAATCATAGGACTGACCTCATGGGGCCAGTGCGGGATTAAGTGAGATGATCTGTGCCTGGTGCCGAGCACAGTTAGTGCCTGACAAACACTGTTATTGTTGTTGTGATGTCAAAGCTCCTGAGGACTGTTTAAGACCCTGGAGAAATTATTCAATTCAGTCCTTTGGGAGACATCCCCCCCACCCCCCGACCCCCACGAACATCCACCCACCCCTCTCCTCATGACACAAATTATTCTTATTTTCAAAAACTTCCTTATTACATCAACAAATATTTGTTGAGCACCATTGTATTCTACTGAGTCCTGGAAATACAGCAGTGAATAAAACAGAAAAAAAAAAAAACCCTCTGTTCTCATGGAGTCTATATTGTAGTGAGGGAATCAGAAATTTGAGGTCATTTCAGAGACTGATCAGGGCTCTGAAGGGAATAAAGCAGGAGGTGTGATGGAGGAAGCCTGGGAGGGCTCCTCTGAAGAGGTGACAAAGAGAAGAAGCCAGTGTGCCAAGGTGTGGAGGGGACAGTGCTTCGGGCAGAGGGGACTGCAGGTGCAAAGCCTCACTGGTGGGAATGAAGGCCTGTCTGGGGATCACCTAGGCCAATGTGACTGCAGTGGAGGGAGTGAGGGGGAGAGGGCACAAGGTGAGCTTGGTGGGGTGGGCACAGGCCCACTGGACCAGCTCTCTGAACCCTGGCTCTTCCTGAAAGTGGTGCTGCCTGGGGCCCGACCCATACCTGCAGGGGCAGGCACTTGACAAGGGCCTGGCTTCTTCCTCCCTGGGGGCCCCAGGCCCAGGAGCAGCTCACTCACATGAAGAACCTCATCTCTGGGGTCACCATGTAGGGCCAGGCGCCCATACTGAGGCTTCAGCTGGAACTCCGATTGCCTCATGGGAAAGCAGAGGGCCTGGGTCAGGTCGGCTTCTTCCTAGCTCAGGGCTTTGGCATTTACATCTCAGAGCCTCAGTGTGCCCTCCCGTGAGATGGGCATGATGCTGCCTCATGGAGGGATGTATACAGTGAAATCCTACTCAGCCAGAAGAAAAGATGAAATCTTGCCATTTGCGACAACATGAGTGGACGTTGAGGGTATTATGTTCAGTGAAGTAAATCAGACAGAGAAAGACAAATACCATATGATTTCACTCATATGTGGCATATAGAAAACTTATAAACAAACAAAAACAAAAGAAATGAACAAACCAAACCAACATGAATCGATAGATACAGAGGACAGAGTAGTGTTTACCAGAGCGGAAGGGGAGGTGGAGAGGGTGCGAAATGGATGAAGAGGATAAACTATAGGGTGACAGATGGAAAATAAATTCTTAGTGGTGAGCACACTGTAGGGTATACAGATGTAGAAATATAATGTTGTACATATGAAACTTATGTCAGTATTACCTCAATTTAAGAAAATAATAAAAAAATAAATAGGTAAAAGGAGGAAGAGGGGGCTTGGCTTCAGTATCTGTTCCTGCTTCCCCTCCCCCATCCTGGGGGGGAGGGATGGGCTTCCAGGGGCAGAGGGTAGTTGGAGCTTTGTTCTGGGGCCCAAGAGGTGCGGTCAGCATGAGGCCTAAGCAATATTCCGAAGAGTGTTTTAAAAATCGTTTATTTACTTCTAGAAGAATCCTTTACCACTTCCCATCAGGTCATGGAGGTCAGGATGGCTGATGGCATGGGAGGCTGGGGCCTGACGTGCAGCTGGAGAGATGAAATGGTCAAATTACAGTGTCTGCGTACCTGTGAGAAACAACCACAGCCCCTGTGGGATAGGCCAGGTTCTTAGCCCCATTGTGCAGACGAAGAAACCGAGGCCCTGACAGGGGAGGAGCGTTGCCCTGGTCTCCCTGCCAGGGAAGGGGCAGAGTTGTGATTTCAGCCCTGGCTTGTGTGGCTCGTGACTGCTCACAGCCCTAGCTTTGCCTGGTGCTGGGGAACTTGGGGCTAGGATGGCCGTCAAAGCCAGATGCTCATGACATGTTAGGCTCCTACACATCTGCAAAGGAAACTGGCCTGAGGTTGAATCAGACCAGGTGCAACCCCTCTTCCTCCTCCCTCAGGCTGGGAGTAATTACCTGCCTGGGTTAATAGCGCCCACTTCCCACTTCCCGCCACCTTTCATCAAGGCTCCCAGAGTTGCCAGGGAGAAATTAACCCTCACAGCAGCCCTCTGAAGTCGGTACTGGAGGCAGATGTATTATTATTATTTTTTTAAGGATCAATCTTTTTTTTTAATGTATTTATTTATTTGGCTGCGTTGGGTCTTCGTTGCTGAGCACAGGCTTTCTCTAGTTGCGGTGAGCAGGGGCTACTCTTCATTGCAGTGCTCAGGCTTCTCATTGCGGTGGCTTCTCTTGTTGCGGAGCACGGGTTCTAGGCGCGCGGGCTTCAGTAGTTGTGGCATGCGGGCTCAGTAGTTGTGGCTCGCGGGTTCTAGAGCGCAGGCTCAGTAGTTGTGGCGCACGGGCTTAGTTGCTCCGCGGCATGTGGGATCTTTCTGGACCCGGGCTCGAACCCATGTCCCCTGCATTGGCAGGCAGATCCTTAACCACTGCGCCACCAGGGAAGTCCCAGATGTGTTATTAAGCCCATTTTTTTTTTACAGGTGAGTAAACTGAGGCAGGGCCCATTGCAGCCTGGCAGCCTGTTGTAGCCCCATGACTCAGCAACTAAATCAGTCTCCACTTT
This sequence comes from Globicephala melas, assembly GCF_963455315.2. NCBI lineage: Eukaryota > Metazoa > Chordata > Mammalia > Artiodactyla > Delphinidae > Globicephala > Globicephala melas. The sequence goes on from NC_083328.1 coordinate 75,374,212, forward strand.
CTTCCCATAGGAAGCAGAGGGCTTGCCCCCAGACGCCCCTTCCCCTGGGGGCTGAGCTTCAGGCGAGAGACGTGGCAGGTCTTGGGCACTCCTTGTTCCTACCCTCTCACCTCTCAGAAGCAAGGAGCATGGGCTTGGGACCAGATGGAAGGGGCTGGGATCTGACTCTGCTTTGTGACCCTGGGCAAGTCACTGCCCTCCTCTGGGCCTCAGTTTCCTCCTCAGTAAAGTGGGGATGATCATACCCACCTCCTGGGTTTGTACTGAGCAGAAAGCACAGATCAGACCTCTGATCAAGCTCCATTCCCTCCCCTGGCTCTGGCCACACTGGCCTCCTCAATGTTCTTTGAACACCCAAGCCACTTCCTACCTCAGGGCCTTTGCATGTGCAGTGCCATCTGCCTGGAATGCCCTTCCTTCAGATCTCTCCCTAGCAGGCTCCTTCTCAGCTTTCGTAGCTCAAATGTTACCTCCTAAACCTAGAGTCTCCCCACCGCCCTGCCCTGCCCCAGCCCCTCACTCTGTTTTATTTTCTTAAGGTATTTGTGAAGGTAACTCATCTTTTACCTTGTTTGTTTCCTTGTCAGCTCCACCAGGGCAGGGATTTTTATCTGTTTCATTCACAGTATATTCTCAGAGCTCAGCTCAGTATCAGGTACACAGTACGTGCTTAAGAAATGATTTTTGTTTTCTCCACCTCTTTGCTTGCTAGCTCCAGGGTCAGCTACTAACTGGCTGTGTGCCCCTTGCTTTCCCTCACGCCCCCTTGTCAACTGAGGATGGACTGAGCACCATTCTCTTGAAGGACTCAGGTAGCTTTGAAATTGTGAGGACCTCAGCCTCATATCTCCCCAGGTAATGGGAGTTGAGAGCAAGAAGGGAGGTGAGGGGAGATGAGCCCCCACGGTGCAGACACCCTCTTTCCTGCTGCTCCATGCCCTCCCCTGTTGCCTCAGGTTTATGGACTCACTCCAGGCAGATCCCCACGACCAGCCACCCCCTCCCTTGGCATGTCTGTCAGCGCCCTTGGGGGAAAGAATTTGGAAAGGGGAGGAAGAGAAAGAAAAGAAAGCAGGGTGCAAGGGGATGGTTCCCACACCTGTGTAAATAGTTTGTCATCTTAAAACTTGTCAAATATGCTCACCTTCAATGCCCAGTTCTTGGGCTTGTTTTCCTTGGCAAGGCCCCCACGGGAGTGGAATTTCGGCTGAAGGGAGCCCAATTGTCATCTTCTAAGCATGTTCCCAGGCCGGGGGGCCAGGGAGGGCTCTGGCTGACACTCCACTTCCGTCCCCAGAAGTACCGGAACATTCCTGGGATTTAGGGAGCAGCTGCCAGGCCTGGAAGCTGTCCTAGAGTTCTGGAATGTTGGAATTCAAACAGCCTCCTGCCCATTTTTCAGAGGAGGAACATGAGGCCCAGAGAGGGGAAGGGGTTGGCCTGAGGTCACACAGCATGCTGGGATGAGCTAGAGTTTGCCAAGAGAAGGTGGGATCAGTATCCATCTCCTGTTTTCTCCTGTATTGGGGTAATAGCCCCCCAGTTTCCTACTGGAGAACCTCCTCTTCCGCCATCTCCGTCCATGAGGTTTGGGTGGGGTGTCTAGGACACTGCCTCCAGGGGTGGACATATGACCAAGTCTGGCTCCAGTGATTGGTCTAGGGATGCACGTGTAACTAAGCCTGCCCAATGAAACTCGATTCTGGGACTTTGGTTGCTGGGAATTATTTGTGAAAAGAGTTACAGTTTTTCCATTGGATTGAGAGTGAGCAAGTGAAAGCCTGGAGCATCAGGAGACATCATAAGAGAAAAACCTGCCTGAGAGAGATCAACATAGAGCTGGACAGGGTTTGAACCTGTGGATCCAGCCATACCTGAAATTAGACACTCTTGGGTGTTTTAGTTTCATGAGCCACCACATTTTCCGTTTTTGGCTGAAAGTGGTTTGGGCTGGTTTTCCATCACTTGCACACAAAAGGTGCTGACTGACCCAGGGGAGGGAGAAGGGAAGAGATTCCAGGCAGAGGACACAGCATGCATGGTGACCCCGAAACAGCAATGCCAAGGGATATTCGGGTAACAGGGAAAAGAAGGAGAGTCATCCCTGAGGTGAGTTTAGGAGTTTGTCAGGTGGTCAAGGTGGGAGAAGGGAGTATCTCTAGCAAAGGGAACAACCAATGTGAAAGCTTGGAGGGGGGACTAGCTAGCGAAGACTAACCATGTGCCAGGCTTGTGTCGGGTGCCAAGGAACACAGAGATGAAAAAGGCAAAATCAAATCCAGCTACTCCTTAACTGCTCCATCTAAATATGGGCTCTTCTGCTTTCAGAGTTGAGCCATCACACCTCCCTCCTTATGCCCGCTGTGCCCTGCCAGCATGCTGTCTCAGATACTCGAATGCTCTCTAATTGGTATTGGGCACCATTGGGGCCCCCCAGCTTTATTTTATAGGGTGCATAGAGCATCCGTTCACATTCGGTCACATCATGAGAGTTACTCCCTTTGCAGATCTTTTTACAGTCCTTCCTTTACATCATGGAGAGTCTCTGTTTGATGCTAACCTGTTTCTAACACGAAATACTTGCTAATCTCCCTTTGTGAAAAAGAGAGAGCAGGTCTCAGGTTCCATACCTTTGGCACACAGTTTTATCCAGCTAGACTTTTTAAAAACTTTGTATTGAGCTATGGCATACACAAAGAAGCGCTCAGCTTGAATTTTCACAGCTGTATAATTAGCACCCAAATGATCAGACAGAACATCAGTACCCCCAGAGCTCTTTTCTCTCCTCTGTTACTTCCCCTCCTATGGGCATTACTATCCTGACTTCTGTCACCGTGGATCAATATCACTTGTTTTTGAACTTTGATCTTTTTCTATAAATCTGCCTTTTCCAGAATGTCTTATAAGTGGAATCCTGCAGTGCCTTGCCTTTTCAGTCTGCCTATTTTACGCTCGGCATCATGCGTTTGAGATGCATTCTTTCGGTTGTGTGTTATCAGTGCATTGTTCCTTGTTATTGCTGACTAGTATTCTCTTGTATGGATGTACCACTGGTTGTTTACCTACTTACCAGCTGAGAGATATGTGGGCTGCTTCCAGATTTAGTGATTGTAAGTAAAGCCATTATAAACATTTGCAAACAGGTTTTTATGTGAGCATAAATTTTTTTTTTTTTTTTTTTTTTTTTTTTTTGCGGTACACGGGCCTCTCACTGTTGTGGCCTCTCCCATTGCGGAGCACAGGCTCCGGACTCGCAGGCTAAGCGGCCACAGCTCACGGGCCCAGCCGCTCCGCAGCATGTGGGATCTTCCCGGACCGGGGCACGAACCTGTGTCCCCTGCATCGGCAGGCGGACTCTCAACCACTGTGCCACCAGGGAAGCCCGAGCATAAATTTTTATTTCTGTTGGGGAAATTTCTAGGAGTAGAATTGCTGGGTCATACGGCAACCATATGTTTGATCTAATCAGAAACTGCTGAACTGTTTTCCAAAGTGTCTGTACATTTTACATTCCCACCAGCAATGCATCAAAGTTTCAGTTGCTTCCCATCCTTGTCAGCACTTGGTATTGTCAGTTTCTAAAAATTTTAGTCATTCTAATAGGTGTACACACTGGTATGTCATTGTGGTGTTAATTTGACTTTCCCTAATGACTAATGATGTTGAGCATCTTTTTATGTGCTTATTTGCCATCTCTGTAGTCTCTTTGGTGTAGTGTCTGTTCAAACTTTTTGTCCATTTAAAAAATCAGATTGTTTTCTTATTAATGGGTTTGGAGAGTTGTTTATATATTCTGGATACGAGTCAGTCCTTTGTAGATATGTGATTTGCAAATACTTTCTCCCAGCCTGTGGCCTGTCTTTTTGTTCTCTTAACAGGCAGATTTAATAACATTGTTTTATTTTCATTGTGATGGTTCTTCTGGTTATCTTTGATTTGTGGCAAGTATTCTTTGTTTTTTTTTCAAATCTAGTGATCATATCAAATGTTTCCTTTTAAAATAAATTTATTTAGATAAAAAGGTAAGTCAACTTGAAGAAAAATATTAAGCAATAGTAGAAATAGTGGAAAGCAGACTGCACAAAAATTATGAAGGCAGGTACTTGAATGACCGAAGTGTGGGCAGCTCCAATTCATTCCATCAACAAATATGGATTGAGCACCTACTATGTGCCAAGCTCTGTGTTAGGTGCTGGGACACAGAGATGAGCAGAGGAAGAGTTTCTGCCCTTTTGGTGATGGTTTCTCTCCAGCGAGCTCCTCTTTATCCTTCAAAAGCCAGCTTGAATGACCCTTCCTCTGTCCAGCGTTCCCTGGAGCACTCACCACACCATATTACAATTTTCTGTTTCTGTGAGCATCTTCCTGGGAAGGGGATGTGTCTGGCAGCCTCTGAGGGGGTTGCATAGAGCCTGGTGCTTAGGTTCTCAATAAACAGCATCTCATGGGGGCTTCCCTGGTGGTGCAGTGGTTGAGAGCCCACCTGCCGATGCAGGGGACACGGGTTCATGCCCCGGTCCGGGAGGATCCCACATGCCGCGGAGCAGCTGGGCCCATGAGCCATGGCCTCTGAGCCTGCACGTATGGAGCCTGTGCTCCACGGCAGGAGGGGCCACAGCAGTGAGAGGCCTGCGAACCACAAAAAAAAAAAAAAATCATCTCATGAAATAGACGCTATTATGAGATGCCAAAGATGGGATTGCTGATTTGATTGGTTGAAATCAGCCAGCTCCACCCAGGTGCAGTGGCCTGAAGCCCCTCCCTGCTGCAGTCTGGGCTGGCACTATGCAAACCAAGGTCATTCTCCTTGGCCTCCCCTCCCATTAACAAAGACACCAAGAGAAAAAGCCTCCCAAATCCAATGCCTTCAGCTCCCCTTTTTGCTCCCCATCCAATGCCCATGGATGCCTTCCCTGGTACTCATTGATCCCACAAATGCTTGCCAGGCCTCTTTTTGCTCTGACTTGACCCCACTGACCACTTCACCCTGGCCCTGCCCCCTCCCTCCTGATACGCCACTCCAGCACAGCAGCCGGCTTCTGTTCCTCCAACAAACCAAGCTCATTCCCACCCCCTGGGGCCTTTGCACTTGCTGTTCCCTCTATCTGGGACCCTCTTTTTCCAGCTCTTTGTGTGATTGGCTCCTTCTCCACATTCAGTTCTGAGTTTAAACTACTCCCTCCCCAGAGGCCCTCCCAGGCCATACTATCAAAAGCCTCCCTGGTTTATACTTTTTATCCTACAATTCTGTTTATTTTCTTTGTAGCACCAAGGACCCTCATTTCAGAGTTTATTTGTGTGTTCACTTGTCTGTGTCCCCCATTGGAGCGTCAGTACTGTGAGGGATTTTGATCTGTCCTTCTCTGTCTTCCCTGTGCCTGGCACAGTGCCCAGTGCATAGTAGGTGCTCAGTAAACATCTGCTGAATGAATGAATGATGTCTCCTTTCTCAAGATGCATTCAAAGCAAAGTTAAGCCCCTCAGTCCATGTATCAGGCTAATGGCTCTCTGGGCTCCTTCAAGGTGGGACCACATGTCTTCTTTCTGGCTCCCATCTGGCCTCTGTGGCTGGCCCAGTGCTCATTGCTGCCTACCAGGTCCCCCAGGCTTGTGTCCTGCCAGCTGCCCAACCTAGGGGGCTGTTCCACCATCCTTGGAAGTTGTTCCCCAGGACCTCACCCACTATGGGCCGTGGAAGGGGCTGGAGATAGCTATGTGGGCTCCAGGGACACTGCATGGAATCCCATCAGCTCACCATGAGAGTCATTTCAGCTCCCTTTCTGTCCTCCTGGTTCTGCCATGGGGAAGGCAAGGCTCCCCTTGAGGCCTGTGTGTCTTTATCATCTTCCTACTACCTGTTCATTTGTTTTAAGAAACACAGAGCAGACCCCAGTGCCAAGCCATCAGCAGCAGTTATATCTGACTTCGTTCCACTTCTTTGTATAATTTGCTGAATATCTTCAATTTACAGCAAGTGCCTTAGGTTGAATTCCCCTAGAAGAAGATCCCTAAGAAAATAATTCAAAGGCAAGTAGTTTATTTGGGAGGTGATCCCAGAAAACACTGGTAGGGGTGTGGGGAAGTGGGACTAGGAAGGGAGGGCCTCCAATGCAGAGTATTATCAAGCAAGTAACCACTGTGGGCACCTGCAGCTCAGCCTGCTGTGGAGCTCTGAGAAACGGTATAGAAGGTGCAGATAACCTCAGGGCTATCCAATGGGGGTGGGGGGGCGTGGCCAGGGAGCTGAGGAACGTATACATCTGCTTCTGCCAGTCCTTAGTAGGAGGCAGCTCCCTGGAGTGTTAATTCCCAGCCCTCTAGCCTCCTGCAGGTGGGCAGAGCCCGCAGGTAAAGGGGCAGGTGCTGGCAGCTGGAATTTGGTCTGTGTTCATGGAAAGTAAGCAGGAAGAGAGATGGGCGAGGCACCGAGAGCAAATGCCTCATACTTGATACTGGTTTCTCATTTAAAGCAGAGATAAAATGTTTCCTTTAAAATGAAGTTTAAATAAAAATTTAAAAAGTGAGTTGACTTAACACTGCTATATTTAAAATAGATAACCAACAAGGACCTACTGTATAGCACAGGGAACACTGCTCAATATTCTGTAATAACTTAAATGGGGAAAGAATTTGAAAAAGAATAGATACATGTATATGTATAACTGAATCACTTTGCTGTACACCTGAAACTAACGCAAAATTGTTGATCAACTATGCTCCAATATAAAACAAAAAATTTTTTTAAAAAGTGAGTTGTCTTAAAGAAAAAGAGTAAATCGTGTACAGGGGATACGTGAATGTGGCAAACTCTGCTACTTTTAAGGGCATTCAAAGCCTTTAACAAGCAGACGCATCTCCTTGGTGACCCACGAGGATGGGGATGCAGAGACCACCCCCTCCTCCCAGCATACCAACCCCAACACTGCCCTGGATTCCTGGGAATCTTGGAAATGGGCCATGACGCTTGAAGCCCTTTTGACTTGGGGTCTGTCACTTAACATCTCTAGGCCTGTCTGTTAAAAGGGTAGGTTCTAGGGACTTCCCTGGCAGTCCAGTGGTTAAGACTTCGCCTTCTAATGCAGGGGGTATGGGTTTGATCCCTGGTCGGGGAGCTAAGATCCCACATGCCTCATGGCCAAAAAAACAAAACAAAACCAAAAAAACATAAAACAGAAGCAATATTGTAACAAATTCAATGAAGACTTTAAAAAAAAGGTGGGGGGATAAGTTCTAAAGTCAGGTGAAAAAGTAAATGTGCGAAAACAGCCAAGACAATTCTGCAAAAGAAGAACTAAGAGGGAAGATTTGTTCGTCCAGACATTAGATAGAATCTATGGCAGAGGTATAAAAAATAAAGCTGTATGGTATTGGCATAGAAGTGCGCGGATACATTAATTAAGGGAATAGAATAGAGCCCAGAAATTAGCCCAGGAGTCACCTGTCCTGCCTAATGGATGTGAAAGGGTTTGGGAAAAGGGGAGACATCAGTGAGCGTGGAATTCTCTGGATTGGGCCTGGGCTGGGGCAGTGGCTTCCCAGCAGGCTCCCATCTTTGGCCTTTCCCTCTGGTCCACCTGCCAAGGCACTGGGAAAATTCACCCTCATGGACCACATGCTCCCCGTGTCTACCCTGGGAATCTCAAAAGCCTCCAGGACGTTGCTCCCTTTGCAGTTCTCTCTGATTCTTCTGATTAACCCACGGAGAAAGCCACACGTGGGTGTAGGCAGGCCTTTAACATCTGTCCAAAGCTTGCTCATCCATCATTATGCGTTATTAAGCTGAGCAGACCTCAGCCCAGAGCTCTCAGCTGGCCACAGAATCCAGCTAGACTTTAATAATATTTTTTTGTGATCGTTGCTTTTAAGGTTACTTTCTATCTGTAGAAACGATTACTTGTTTTCTCTTTCTGGTGACAGTATAAATTTTCCTTTAAAAATTATTTTACTGACACATGCTACAATGAGAATGAACCTCCAAAACATTATGCTAAGTGAAAGAATTCAGACACAAAGGTCACCTTTTGTACGATTCCCTATGAAATATCTGGAATAGATAACTCCATAGAGACAGAAAGCAGATTGGTGGTTGCCGGGGACTGGGGTGGAGGAATAGGGAGTGGGAAGCAACTGCTTAATGGGTACAGGGGTCTCCTTTCAGGGTAATGAAATGTTTTGCAACTAGTTAGAGGTGGTGGTTTGCACAACATTGCAAATACCATTGTGAATACCAAATGTCACTGAATTATTCACTTTAAAATGGTTAATTTGATGTTACGTGAATTTCACCTCAGTAAATGATTTTTAAAAAACCAACCAAGCAAACAAAAAAATTAATTAACTTAATAAAAAGTATGAATGGCTTTAAAGATGACTTTTAAGCGAGGTTCAGGAGACACTGGCTAAAAGAACCGGTCTCACCTCCAGGCCTTGGCTCATGCCTTGCCCAGGTCTGGAATGCCCCCTCTGCTCACGGACGGAATCCTGCCCATCCCTGGGAACCTAGGCCTAGTATCAGCTCTGTAGGAAGCCCTCCCTGATTACACAGGCCCATCGGGGACCCAGAGCGGTCAGGTGGGCCCAGTCCTGCAGCTTTTCAGACCTTGGTGCGAATCTTATTAGTGGGGAGGAGTCTCTTAACTTTGGACATGTTGTTTAACCTCCCCAAGAGGGCCTCAGTTTCCTCATCTGTATAAATGGGGGTTCATGATCATTCTAATGTCACAAGGTTGAGTTACTACATAGAAAGCCAGCAGACAGGGCCAGGTGCAGAGTGGGTACCCTTGATTCACACCTGGTTTTGAGCACCAATCACATCATCTTCATATATTTGCCTCTTGTTTGCTGGACTGTAAGCAAGGGCTCAGTCTTTGTGATCTCTGTATCCACAGTTCCCACACAGGGCTCACGTAGTAAGTCCCCAAGAAGGGCGTGTTGACTGACACCCAGAGGAATTCCTAGAATGCTGCTTCTTCTCTCCACCTTCAGTGTCCCCACCCTGTCCAGCCCCCTTCATCACTCACCTGGACCATTGCAGGCCACCTGGCTTCTGTCCTCTACTCCCCACCCACAATCCATTCTCTACACCCAGCCAGAGGACCTCATTAGAACCTAAGTCAGATCCTGTCCCTCCCCTCCTCAGAACTTTCTCAGGGCTCCCACCTCACTCAGAGTAAACACTGAAGTCCTCCCCATGGCCCACAAGGCCCTAAATGATCTACCACCCCCCCTCACTTCCGCCATCACTTCTCTGTCCTCATCTCCCTCTACTGTTCCCCTCTTGGCTCCAGCCATGACACTCTCCTCCCTGTTGCTCTAAAACTCCAGGCCTCCACCTCTGGACCTTTGCACCCGCTATTCCCTTTACCGAGGACACTCTTCCCCAGATATCACCCACTGCTCACTTCCACCCCTCCTTCAGACCTTGGTTCAAATATTCCCTGTTCAGGGAGGTTTTCCCTGGCTTCCCGGACTTCCCTGGTCTCCAAAACTCTTTTTCTCCCCTAGGAAAGGCCCTTGGCTGGGATCCTGGGCCCCACCCCACATCTCGGGAGAGGAGAGGCTCCCAGGCCTCCCTCTGGACTTGGGGCCTGGGGTCAGCCGTGGAAGCAGGCGGCACCCAACTGTACCTGGTGCAGAGGCCTTTGCCCGCCCGCCCTCTGGGGGAGGCACCCTACCCGGCTCACACAGGCTTCCAGGGTGCAGGTGGGAAAGTCCCACGTCCTTCTCCGCTTACCTGACTCGGGCTGACTCAGACTCTCACGCCTGGCCAGAGGGAGCCGCAGCCCCGCCCATCCCCTTGATGGGAAACAGCGCTGCTAGGGCCTGGCTGGGCCAAGAACTGACTCACCTCGGCCCCACCCCCACCCCCCAGCCTCCGCCACTGGGAGTCACGCCTCCCTCCGGCCAAAGGCGCTCCAGCTTTGCTCCCGGGGAGCTTTCCCCTCTGCGCCTTTGCCCAAGCTGTGCCTTGGCTGGCGGTGCCCTTCTGTCTAGAGCCTTCTGTTCCTTCAAGCCCAGCCTGAGGGCCATCTTCTGGGGGGAAACGTCAGAGATTCCTCTGGCCAGAAGGGCAAAGGGGCAAAGGGGAGAGGTGATCATAATAATAATAGTAATAATAATAACTGTTATACAGTAATAATAGTAACTAGCCGTGCTTACCATGTGCCAGGCACTGTCCTAAACACTTCATTGTATTAATTCATTCAACCCTCACAATAATCTTATGAGGTAGGGACTTTCATTTTCCCAAGGCACAGAGTGGTTAGTAACTTACCCAAGGTTACCAGCTGGTAAATGGGAGAAGAGGGATTTGAATCTAGGCAGTCTGGATGTCACGCCACCGTTCTCATCTCCCAGACCTGGAGAACCAAGTGGAGACCGCTGAGGGAGCTGGGCAGGGAGGAGATCCAAGTTCTGGGTTCTGTGTCAGCACCCCTCCCCCACAGTGGGAACCAGCCCCTCTCTTCAGGGTACAGGCTGGTCTCTGGTCCCTCCATCAAGGTGAATCCTCAGAACACAGGGTCTGGGCAATCCACCAACAGTGGCGGAAAGGGAATTTCCATGTACAGAACAGGGACCATGGCCTGGACACTTAACCCGTTAACCTCCCAGCAACCCTGTGAATTGGGGACAGTTACTAGCATCCATTTTATAGAGGAAGAGAATAAGGCCCAGAGAGTAACGGGATTTGCTCAAGGTCACAGAGCTAGGATATGGCAGAAGCTGGATTTAAACCCAGGGTTGTTCTGACGCCACGAGGCCAGAGTCCCTTCCACTGAGTGGTGACCTAGCATCTCAGTGACGAACAGGGCAGGGCCCAGATGTCAGAAAGAGCTGGAACTTGAGCTCACATTACCCTCTCCCTGCAGCATTCCACTAACCTCCACCCATCCATTCATTCATCTGTCCATCCACCCATCCATCCTTCCATTCAGTTATCCATCCACCCACGCCTCCTTCTATCCATCCATCCACCTAGTCATCTACCCACTCATCTACCATCCAAACATCTATCCATCTATCCTTCCATTCTTCTGTCTGTCCCTTCCATTCACCCGCCATCCATCCATCCACACTTCCATCCACCTATCCTTCTATCCATTTTTTCTATCCCTTTCACCTTCTGTCTGTCTGTCCGTCTATTCATCTATCTATGCATTGTCTTAAACATTATCTATCTATCCGTCACCCATACATTCTTCTATACATTCATCCATTCATCCATCCACCCATCTATACATCCGTTCATCCATACATCCCACAGATGTTTATTTAACTGATGACAGCTGTGTCCAAGCCTTCAGATCACTGTGCCTTGAGCCAGGAGAAGCATACCTAATTAGGTTTCTGTTTATTTGCTGTTCCAGGAAAGCTAATTGTGGGGTTTGTAAACAGCCCTTTGATGGCTGGAGAGTTACTTAAGAGGACAGTTAAATAAACAGCCGCTGGGTAGAAACAGTCAGTGCTGGTACACGGCGGGTCCAGGGTCATGACCTGCCCTGCACAGCAGGAGAAGGGCTGAGGTCCAGACAGTGTGGAGGCTTTGGGGTCAGAAAGGAAGTCAGAATAATGGGAACAGTGGCAATAACATCTACCATGTGTGGAATGCCAGATGCTGTGCTAAGCACAGCCCTTACAGCAACTTCATGTGATGGAAACAATTATGATCCCATTTATGGATGTGGAGACTGAGGTTTGGGGAAGGGAAGCCATGTGCTCAAGGCCATAGATCTGGGAAGTAGCACCATCAGGACATCAATCTGTCTGCATATAACGATGACAATAATAGCAAATAATTATATAGCACTCACTATATTCTAAGGCACTGTTCTAAGAATCTCACTAAATACACCACCCCATGAGGTCGGTACTATCATCACTCCCATTTTACAGATGAGAAAATTGAGGTTGAGAGGGCTAAAGTAATATGCAAAGATTACTCAGGTAGGAAGCAGCAGAATTAAAATAAATAAATATCTGGACCCAAAGTCCTACTCTTAACCACGTTATGCAGCGGACTGTACCTTCTACGCATTTAACTTCGAAAGATCCAGCCATACACGATTGGCCAAACACTTTTTAAAATCAGTTTTTCATTTTTCTGTTTTCTATATCTAAAAATACTTTGAAATTATAACTTGTAATGTCTTTTTAACTACTTGGTTCAGGGGTCAGTAAACTTTTCCTATAAAGATATCAGATAATAAATGTTTTAGGCTTTGTGGGCCATGTGGTCTCTGTTGCAACTATTCAGCTCTGCTCTGGTAGCTGGAAAGCAGCTGCAGACAATATGAAACTAATGGGTGTGGCTGTGTGCCAATAAAACTTTATTTACAAAAACATGTGGAGGGCCAGGTTTGGCCCAAGGGCTGTAGTGCTGACTTTGTGCATTTTAAATGTATCTGTATTCACCAAACAGTGTTCTCTTGCCTTTTCATGAACAACAAAGGATTTTCAAGGATACTTTCAACCATTGCTCAGTTTCACCTCCAGACCTTTTGCTCACACGTGCCCTATACATCGTTTACCCCTTTGCCTGCTAGTGGCAGCTTCTGAAGGAATTTGCAAATTCCTTGCATTAATCTAATTCCTTTATTCACATAGTCAATAAATGAATGACACTCATGAGAGGTGCTCAGTGACACTCATGACTTCCCACCAGGAACCCTGAGAGTGCTAAGAGCCCTGGGAATTACTCTTCTCTATACCAAGTTCTGTAAACTTCTGGCTTGAAAAAAAAGTTGTAAAGTAAAAGTTAAGTAATTCTATGGCTGCAGCTCTAATACTATTTCCTATTGGTGACAGGAACAAGGAAATGAAAGGAGGACTGGTAGAGGTATTACAAAATGTCCTCAGGGCTAGTGGGAACAAAATGGGGTAAGGCCAGAAAGATCCTCTTTCCTCTTTATCCCCACCCCCTTGGCCTCAGTGTTGATTTCCCAGACTCAGAAAAGTTGTGAGCCTGGGGAAACAGCATGTGTTCACTTCCGAATTAAAAGACAAATGACAACCTGGGTAAAAATATTTGCACCATAAATGTAGACAAATGATTTATTTCCCTAATATCTAAAGAATCCCTGCAGAACAATAAGAAAAAAAAACCAGCCCACTAGAATAACAGGGTAGTAGATGGGAACAGGCAATTTACGGAAAGAGAACCACATACAGCAAGATGTCCAACCTTGCTGGTAATCAGGCAAATACAAACTAAAGAAAAAAAAAATTAGATAACATTTTCGACTCCTCCGTCTGTCAAAAATAAAAGATTGATAATGTAATGTATACAGGAGACTGTGGGGAAATGGCCACACTCTTATTCTGCTGGTCTAAGTGTGAATTGGAACAGCCTCTCAGGAAGACAGTTTTACAGTATCCAGTAAAACTGTATATTCATGTTTTCTAGAACTCAGCAATTCCATTGTTTGGCGTCTCCCTTAGAGAAATATCAGGCACAAGGAGTATGTGCCAAGATGGTTACTGGAAGCAACCTAAATATCCATCAGTTGAGGAAGGGTTAAACACCTTGCAGTGGTCTAAGGACCCCCTATCTTTTGAGGCAGAGCCTGCCCACCTCCACCATTGATGTTGAACCTGCTAGATGTTCGCGCTTCGCAGCCCCCCTTGCGGCTGGGGGTGGTCACATGACCTGATGATCAATGATGTTAAGCCCCTTTGTGTGTTTACTTGTCGTTTGGCATCTCCTTTTGTGAAATGCCTGCTCAACACTTTGCCCTTTTTGTCAATGGATTGATTGTCCTTTTGTCCCTAAAGTACTTTTAATAGACTCTGTTTCTGTTTAAATTACAGTATCAGGCAGGGTTCTGCAGGGAAACAAAATCGATAGATTATCTATCTATCTATCTACCTATCTTCTAGTTTTAGGGATTAGCTCATGCAATGGTGGAGGCTGGCAAGTCTGAAGTTTGTAGGGCAGACTGGCAGGCCGCAAACTCAGGTAGGATTTCTATGTTACAGTTTGGAGGCAGAATTCCTTCTTCTCCAGGAAACCTCAGTTTTCACTCTCAAGGCCTTTAACTGACTGGCCCACCCACATTATCGAGGATACTTTCCTTTACTTAAGGTCAACTGAGTGTAGATGTTAATCACATCTACAGAACACCTTCACAGCAACACTGAGACTAATGTTTGACCAAACAACTGGGCACAATAACCCAGCTAAGCTGACACATAAAATTTAACCTTTCAATTACTCAGAGTTGTTTACGTTGTTTGCAACTTGGAGCCCAATCTAATCCACCATTTACATAAACACGCACACACACATGCACGCATGCATGCACACACACAATATCAACAGCAGTGTTATGCATTTCTACGTGTGTACGTGCACAAGAATAAGTCTGGGAGGATATGGCCAAACCTGTTACATGACCACCTCAGGGAGTGTCCAGGTTGGAGGTCAAAGGGAATTTAACCATAAGCTGTAACAGTAAAGAAAATTTTAAAGAGTATAATAATGTTAATTATGTAATTAAAGTTAATTTTTAAGTGGGAAAACTTTTTTCAAAAAATAAAGGAATCATTAATTTCCCATTATTCATTCATCAATTATTGACTCAGCACCTGCTATGTGCTCGTTGCAGGAGATACAGTGGATAAGATGGGCAGCCTCTATCCTTGTGGAGCTGACATCATAGTGGAGGAATCAGGCAGTAAAGAAGCAAACAAAGAACTTAGCAGGTAATTTCAGAGAGTGCTAAGGAGTATTCTGAAGAAAAGTGAACCAGTGTAGAGACAAAGAATAAATGGGGACGTGGGGCTGTGTTGGATTGATGGTCAGAGAAGGCCTCTCTGAGGTGACATTTGAGCTGAGCCCTGAAGGAGAAGGAGCTGGCTTTAGAAGGAGCACACCAGGTGGCCAGGTCAGCAAGTGCAAAGGTTCTGAGGTAGGAATGGATCAGATGAAGTGGGATGAGAACCCAAGCAGTGCTTTTGGAAAGTGAGGCCTAGAGAGGGAACAGGGTAGCTTAAGGGCACAGCACTGGACACAGTGGAGCCGGGTGGGAGCCTCTGCTGCCTGTCCCAAGATGAGTTTTGTGCCAGGGCTGAGCTGCCTGTCTAGGGTGGAGGCCTCTGAGCTGCTTGAAGGGCTTTATCCACACTCCTCTCCAGCAATCCCTCTATGATTAGAACGGAGCACTGGAGACCCAGCCCCTAGGCTTGTGTCAGCCTCGCCCTGCCAGCCAAGGCCAGCAGCACCGCAGTCATCTGAGGGCTTCATACTCTTTGCCTCTGAGTTGGAGGGTCAGCAAAATCTACCATCACTGTCTTACCTAATTATAATATAACAGGGGCGAGGGAAGGTGCCCCAAATAGATGCTTTCCCTGAACCATCCCAGCAACTCCTGGTAAGAGCCCTGGCTGGGGGGTGTTATTATTCCCATTTTATGGCTGGGAACACTGAGGCTCAGAGGGATTAAATACCCTGACTCCAGGGCCTGCCTTCTTCACCCTTACAGTCTAGACTCTGTTCCTCCAGCTCTCAAGGCAAGAGCAAGGCCATCTTTTTTTAAATGACAAAGCCCCAGATGGGAAAGGACAATCCCATCTAGGCTTTCATTATATAGATGGAAATTCCAAGGTTTGGAGAGAAGAAGGAACCATCCCCTGACTATACAGAGCCAGAGCTGGAGCTGGGTCTCCCCGCTCCCAGGGCCCTTTCAGCTTTACCCGCTTCTTCCCTTCCACCTTCCTTCCCTCTTTTAGTGATGGCTTGACTGGCCTCTAGGCTGTTGCTCCAATATTCCAATCTCAATCCTGCCTCAGGGGCTTTGCACTTGCTCTTCCCCTACCAGATCTGGTCTATCACTTCTTTTTTGCCTTCCTTGACCACTGCATTGACAGTAGTTCTGCACTCACTCTTCCTATTTTGATTTATTTTTCTGCCAAGTATTTTTTACCCTCCGTCATTATATTAAATACTTATATTATTGTTTATTGTCCATCTCTCTGCCTAGGAGATCAGCCCCTTGAGGACAGGGACTTTATTCACAGCTGTTTCCCCAGTGCCTAACCCAGGGCCTGGGCTCCCATAATGCTCAACATGTGCTTGTGGAATGGATGGGCAGGTAGATCGATGGATGATGGATATATGGATTGGTGGGTGGATGGATGGATGGGTAAGTGATGGATAGATAGATAGGTGGGTGGTGGATGGAAGAATGTTTGGGTAGATGGGCGGACAATTCTCCCAAAATCACTTCTCAACCCTGCGCTCTGGGTCTCACACTTAGCTCTTCTGACTTGCCTCCTTTGGCTCCAGGCCTGAGCAGGCAGCTCTGGGGGCTTTCACAGGATCGGGCAGGAGTTGCTGTTTCTCATCCTCCTCTGAGGCTGGGCAAACAAAAGCCTTTCTTCTGCCTCCCCTGCCTGGCCCCTCTACAGCCCAGGGTGGGAATTTGTTGGCAAGTCAGCAACTTAACTTTGCCGCAACTTAATTTTGAGGCTTAACCTGTCAAGCTGGGCCCATGGGCTCCTGTGGTCCATACTGGAGCTGGGCATAATGGGGGTGTGATGGGGGTCACGGTGGTCAAAGCACAGAGATGATTCCTACGTGGATGAACCTCAGAGTCTTCTGGAGAGGTTGATTTTTAGAGGTGGGTGGGGGAGTTACAAGATGAAGTTAGCTCTGGGCTCTCTATAGACAGCTTGGGACAGTGTTTCTTCTTGTCCCCTAGAGATGTCCCCACAGGGCAGAGGGCCAAGAGAAGGGAACCTCACTTAGTGCTACAGTGGCCTCATGAGAGTGGTGCCTTCGTAATCCCCATTGCACAGAGCAGGAACCTGAGGCCCAGAGAGACTAGTTAACACGCCCAGTTGAAAGCCGAACTAGATGGGCAGTCATTACCCAGCTGGACTGTCTCTGCCAATCAAAGACAGTGGCCTTTGACCAGTCTCCTCCTGCCTTTGGCCATTGGATGTTATTCAAATGAACTCCAAGGCCAGTGGATCATGGAAGCAGTGACTGGAGAATCTGGCACCCTCAAGCCTGACAACCTCACCAGAACATCCTTGAGGAATGTGAATAATCAGCTCATTTCCCTGCCTTCTCTGGAGCCCAGGTCCCACAGCCTGAGCAGAGAACGTGGGAAGAAGTCCGGGACCTTGGTGTGGCAGTTGAGGCCCACATGGCTGCTCTCTACCTTCAACCTCTTCTCCAAATTCCACCCTGTGCATCGAGCTATTGGGAACTGTCTGCACATACCACGTGGTTTCCTGCCTCTGCCTTTGCCCATGCTGCCTCCTCCGTTGAGGATGTTGTCTCGGTCTGAGTTTTTCCAGAAACAGACCCTGAGACAGGATTCAAGTGCAAGGAGTATATTTGGGAAGAGATACCAGGAGGTTCTCATAGCAGGGTGGATGAGTGAGACAGGGAAGGAAGCAAATAAAACACGTGGTTATCAAGCCAGTCACCACTGTGGGTAACTGGATCTCAAACTCACCCAGGGAACCAGTGTAGAACATGGACCCCAGAGTTATTCCAACCCAGGAGAGAGGAAATCAGCCATGTATTTTCCAACCCCATCAGTGGTCAGCTGAGGGCTAATTCCAGGGGCATCAACTTTCTGGAACTTCTGGCTATGCACATGCCCACAGCCAGACCAAAGCTCTCAAGTAGAGAGAGTAAACGTAGGTATTTGCAATGAGCAGGAGCGAGCATCTAGGGGATGTGAGTGGGCACCAACAGCATTTGTGACAAATGTTTATTGGTTCCTGATCTTTTCCCAGCAGACTCCTATTCATCCTTTAAAACCCATCCTTCATTCTCCCAGGGAAGACTTCCCTGACCCTCTTAAATCAGCCAATCACTTCACACCATTCCTTGCGTGCACTTTTAATATTTGCATTTATCACAGTGGATTGTGATTACCCTTTTATACCTCTGCCTGCCTCACTAGGGAGGGAACAACTTGAGGCAGGGGCTTCATCTTGGGATGTAGAACATGCTGCTTGGTGTCACGAAGTCCTGAGTTCCACTCTCCTGGCCGCTCTGAAGCTAACGCTTGTCACCATATCTGCATCCCCAGGACCTGGCTATTATTGGGCCCTCAGTAAATGTACTGGCAGAGGGATTGAAATTACATTTTTAGCTCACTGACATTTCTTCTTTCCCCTGAAGTTTCCTGGTATCTTGATTATGGAGAGGTTGGTTAAGCCAGTGGGTCTCAGAATCACCTGGAGAGCATTTAGAAAACTTCGGGGGCTGAGGCCCCACCCCAGAGATTCAGATTCAGTCATTGGAGATACTGGGTTAAACTTTAATGATAATAGGAGGCTCAGAGAAATTCCCCCCACTTCGGGGGTATTCACGGAGAGAGTTCATCACAATGTCAGACGTGAAGGTGGAGGGTGTGGGGGGCAACCTGGAGTCTGTGCTGGAAGAGGGGACACGAGAAATGGGGAGGATGCAGAAATTAGACATTAGAAGCAATGAACTAGATATATATGCAGCCATATGGTTAGAGCTGGAAAACAAACATAGCACGGAGTGAAAAGAGGGAAAAAAGCAGACCGATGGTTTATCCCTGTATGATGTGCATTTACTCAGATCCACGAGACTGTGCTGTCCCACAGGTGCGGGTTCTTAAACCTGCCCACTAGAATCACCTGGTAACCTGTATCCACCCTACCCCCAAAACCACCTCAGCAGGATCTCTGGGGTGGGTTCTAGGAACCAATATTTTTAAAATGTGAAGCCTCGGTGGAGAACCGTGGAACACAGGAGTGTGATTATCTCAGCTCTATGTCCCCAAAGGGTCATTTATCCAGTAATGATGGAATGAGGGCATGCATGAGTTGAGGGCCTATTGTGTGAGAGGCACCGTGCTAGGAACTTCGAATGCATTGCCTCGCTTTAGTCACAAATAGCCGTAGGTGGTAGGTACTTTTATAATCCCCATTTCATAGATGGGAAAACTGAGGCACAGAGTGGTGAAGTCAATGGCTGAGGACTCACAGCTGTTCAGCGGCAGCCCAGGCTTGTACCGGGGTCTGCAAGCCTGACACCAGAGCCCTTGCCCACTCCCCTCCTGCCTCCTCCAAAGTTGCTCTTTCTGATGCCTTTTGACCCACTTGTTCAGCAACTGCAAGGAATTGATCCACTCGGTTCCGCAAGAAATTATTGTTGTTGATGTTGTTTTTCCCCCATAAGTCCCTCGTGGTCTTGTTTTTTTTCTTCTTTAACCTCAACACACAGACAAATCCCACATCGTAAAGGCTGAGCGGCTTCTGGAGGCGAGAGCTTCATTCCATGGGTCAGAGCTGCGTGGGCCATGTTATCAGGCTTATTTTGAATTGCTTCCCCCTCCCCCTCCCCGATGAAAGGCGGGAAGTCTTAAAATTACTTCTCCCCAAAACCAGCCCTCAGAGGCACCACCCTGCCCTGGAAGCTCTCTGACCTGCTTCATAAGGAGTTATTAATTATGATTTGTTTTTATAATCGTCCACTTGGAGTCTCGGATGACACATGCTCAGACTTGTCTGTCCTTTAAAAGAAGGAATCAAAGGTTCATGGAAATCAGTTATACCTAACTAGTGGAATTACTTGGGCTCAGCCCTGGGTTTGCTCTGTGACCTTGGGCAAATCCCTTCCCTCTCTGGGCCTCTGTTTTTCTAGCTGTAGAAGGAATGTGGACTAACTTCTAACACAGGGTTAGGATATATATATCCCAAACTGTGAATATGCCAGGGGTGTGTGAAATGGTTGTAGATTGTACATGGATAGGCATTTTTATAAGTTTTATTTTAACTTTTAAAATTTAACAGCGTTATAGTATTTCATTTATAAATGCACATGTTTTTGTTCGCTGGGATGGTCACAGGGAGGAGGAGCTCTGATTCAGATAGTCACTTAGGTATCCCGACTGCTGGGGCTTCTGACATGTTCAAAGTCACCCTGGGGATCAACATCCAGCCAGAGAGAGGAAATGGTGGAGAAGGTACCCATCAGCCCGGAGTGACATACATATATATTTTCCTCCACGTTCCATTGGCCAGAACTAGTCACATGGTTCTACCCAGATGCAAAGGCAGTTGGGAAATATAGTTCCCTGGCTGGGCAGCTACTTATCTATAACTCTACACTTTACAGGAAGAATATAAATCTTTGGTGGACCCTTGGTCATCTCTGCCTCAGTAGTCTCTTTTTAAACGAGTAAATTGAGGAACAGAGCTTTGCCACCCATTTATCAAGGAATTAAAATATGATATATAATTTTCTACAAAGTGGGAGGAATCATTCTACCCAATAGTAAAGTTTCCTACACAACTACAGTAATCAAGAGAGTCTAGTATTGGCAGAGGGATAGACTACAATCAATAGAATAAAAGAGAGGACTCAGAAATAGACCCATACAAATATGTCCAGCTGATTTTTTTTTAATTATTTATTTATTTTTTGGCTGTGTTGGATCATCACTGCTGCACACGGGCTTTCTCTAGTTGCGGCGAGCAGGGGCTACTCTTCGTTGCAGAGTGCGTGCTTCTCATTGCGGTGGCACGGGCTCTAGGCGAGCGGGCTTCAGTAGTTGTGGCGCACAGGCTTAGTTGCTCCGTGGCATGTGGGATCTTCCTGGACCAGGGATCGAACCCGTGTCCCCTGCATTGGCAGGCGGATTCTTAACCACTGTGCCACCAGGGAAGTCCTGTCCAGCTGATTTTTGACAAAAGTGCAAAAGCAATTCAATGGAAGGGTAACATTTTTTGGCCGTGCCACGCAGCTTGTGAGATCTTAGTTCCCCCGACCAGGGATCGAACCTGGGCCCTTGGCAGTGAACACGTGGAGACCTAACCACTGGACTGCTAGAGAATTCCCAGGATAACCTTTCTAATAAATAGTGCTGGAGCAACTGGACATCCTTAGGCAAAAAAGAAAAAAAAGAAAAGATCCTTGACCTTGATCCAAACCTCACACCTTATAACAAAACTAAATGGATCATGGACTTGAACATAAAACATGAAACTATAAAACAGTTATTATTTTCTTAAAGTAGGAGAAAATCAATCTTCAGGATCTAGGGCTAGGCAAAGAACTGTTAGACCTGAATACCAAAAGCACGATTCAAAAAAGGAAAAAATTGATAAATTGTACCTCATCGAAATTAAAATTTTTTGCTCTGTGAAAGACCCTGTTAAGAGGATGAAAAGACAAACTACAGATTGGGAGAAAATATTTGAAAACCATATATCTGACAAAGGACTAGTATCTAGAATGTGTCAAGAACTCTCAAAACGCAGCAATGAAAAAGAAATCCAGTTAGAAAATGACAAAAGGCAACAGACATTTTATAGAAGAGGATACACAGATGCAAATAAACACATGAAAAGATGTTTAACGTCATTAGCCATTAGGGAAATGCAAATTAAGACCACAGTGAGGTATTACTACACACCATCCAAATGACTAAAATGAAAAATGATGAGAACACTAACTGCTGGCGAAGATTGGAGAAACTGGATCACTCATGCATTCCTGGTGGGAATGTAAAATGGTACAGTGTTCTGGAAAACAGTTAGGCAATTTCTTAAAAACTACCATATGACCCAGCAACTGTGCTCCTGGACATAGAAATGAAAACAGATTCACACAAAAACACATATACACGTGTTCATAGCAGTTTGATTCATAATAGGCAAAACATGGAAGCAACCCAGATGCCCTTCAATAGTGAATAGTTAAATAAACGGGTGCATCCATACCTTGGAATTCTACTCAGCATAAAAAGGAACAAAATATTGATACATGCAACAGTTTGGATGAACCTTTAGGGAATTAATGCTGAGTAAAAAAAGTCAGCCCCAGAGGGTTACATACCACGTGATTCCATTTATATAGTATTCTTGAACTCACACAGTTATAGAAATGGGGAATAGATTAGTGGTTGCCCTGGGAAAGGACAGAGTTGGAGGTGGGAGATGGGTGGGGCTATGAAAGAACAACCTGATGGGTCCTTATGGTGATGGAGATGTTCTGCATCTTGGCTGTGTCACTGCCAGCATGTTGTTTGTGGTATAGTTTTAAAGATGTTATCATTGGGGAAACTGAGGAGAGGGTACATGGGAATCTCTCTTTATTTCTTACAACTGCCCCTGAATCTACACTAATCTCAATGTAAGAAATTTGACAAAGAATACCAATACAATTTTTTTTCTACCCTGACACTTCTGAATATAATTGTGCCTTTGGTAACATGGAGGCACTACCAGAATCTCGAACAGCGGATGTAGTGTGGCGGTTAAGTGTGGTTTGCAGTAGCACAGGCTGGGTTCAAATCTCAGTCGACCAGACCTCTCGCCTACTTGAGCCTCGGTTTCCACCCCTGCAAGTGGCTGAGTAACGAGAGGCCCTGCCTCGGGGGTTGGTGCAGGGACTCCAAGAGATGATTCGTGAATCACAGAGAGCACAGGGCTCCGGTGCAGGTGCTGCTCTGTAAATTATTTGTCACTTATCAGGGCTGCAGCAGGTGGGGGAAATGGACCTCAGGGCATCCTCTGCTAGCTCTCTCGGTTGGGATGGTGACCCGCCATCCTGAGGTTTGTTTTGACTCCTTTCTCACAGGGGTGTGTACTGAACAGCTGCACTAAGGTTGGTCTGGTTAGTTCTCATCTGCCCTCTGGACTCTGGTGCACACTTTCAAGGACCTTTCTCAATGAAGGAAGGACACAGCTGGTTCTTGTGGGCTGGGCTGCTCCAGGGGAACAACAGTCCAGGGGCTAGCCTCTCTGAGGCAGCAAAGAGAGGGAATGGAAGTAATGCTTACTGCATACCTACTGTGTGCATGATGACTTACATGCTCCAGCGCATCAAATTCTCCCAACAATCTTGCACAATAGGTATTATTATTATTTCTACTTTATACAGGAGAAAGCTGAGGCTCAGAGAGGTGAATGGACTTGTCCAAGGTCATGCAACTAGTAGATGGTAGAGCTGAGCCCTAGTCTGATTTAAATTCAGTGTCATTTTGACTATTAATAATAACCTTACCATTTATTCCGCACCCACTATGGCCAACTACTATGCTTAGCGCTTTACCCTGGGGTATCATCATCCCCTCCCCACTTTAGAGAAGAGGAAACAAAGATTAAGAGGGATGACTTGCCAAGATGGACAACAATTCTTGAAAAAACAGTCAACTGACAGCTCTTCCTTGTTTCCCCGACCCCACCCTCAGCTCTAGCTCAGCACAGCCGAGAGTACTCAAGCTTGGAGATGTAAATGCTGAGTAAGCTAAGAGTTGGTACCTTGAGATATGGTGCCAAGGCCGTCTGTGGGCATTTGAATGTCAGCTTTGGCGCCCAGGGTCAGCTGAGATGGCCAGAGGTTCCCCTGGGGGCTTGGTGGGGTTGTGGGGAGACTTGCAGAGACCCCCCTCCCGCCTCGGGCCTGGCAGACAACGTGGCAGTTGGAAAAGGCTGGAGGTGGCAGTGGCGGTGACAACTTCCTTTTGAGTAACAACATTTACTGAAAAGCAGTTCTGCTTTTAGCACCAGAAGTTCACCACCCTTGCAAGCAGGCGCCTAAGAATACCTCCATTCAACCCCAGTTCAGAGATGCACACAGATTCCCTTCTGCATTACCTCCAGCAGAGTTTTACATTTGTTGTTGAAAGGAAACCAAATACCACAATTATTGGAGGAGGCGGGAGGGGTGTGGAGAGAGGGGTGATGCAAGGGGGGCCAGGTGGCATCAACCACAGCCCCCAAAGGCGTCCATAGGCCGCCTCCGGGCAGTGGCCCAGCCCCTTGCCCTTCAGTTACTGGAAAGACATCGACAAGCTCAGAGTGAAACTGAAGTGCTGACAATTTCTCTTCTTTTTACAAGAAAAAGAAAGTGATTGTCCTTGAAGCAAGCATGACTTTGGAGGCCAGGGACTTGCCCTGGCCACTCTGCACATGTGGCCCCAGAAGCTCCAGGTCCTTGCTGGTCACCCTCCATGAGTGCTGGGGTCCTTTGCATGGCCCCTTTTGTCCATCACTGAAAAGCCAGTCTGCCCCGGGGAGGGGATGGTCTTACCCGTTAGGAGCTCACCCAGGGCCCGGGTAGTTGGGGGATGGCTTGGGCGAGGAAGAGGGCTTGAGTGAGGAGGAGATGTGGCGTCAGGCAGAGGCAGGAGGCTGTAATGAGCAGCTCTAAGAAGGGCCTTCTCTCCCCGCCTGGTCTGGCCTCCTGACTCGCACCAGAACCAGGGGCAGTCGGAAATGGAAAGACCCTGGGAGTCACACGGTTGTGGGTTCAAATTCCACCTGGACCATTCGCTGGCCGTGTGATCTTGGGCCAGTGATTTCACCTCTCTGAGCCTCAGTTTCCTCATCTCTGACATGGAGATAATAATAGGAAGTCAGGTCATGACCCTCCTCTGCTCAGAATCCTCACATGGCTCCCACCTCACTTGGCGGAAATACCAAAGTCCTCCCGTGACCCACTAGGCCCTACGTAATCACCCCTCTGCTCCCCATCTCAACCTCATCTACGCCTATTCTCTCTTGTTCCCTCCCCTCCAACCACACTGGGCAACTTGTTGTTCTACCAACATGCTAAATACACCCCTGCCTCAGGGCCTTTGCACTTGCTGTTTCCTCTGCCTGCAGCATCCTTCCTCCAGATACCCTCCTTCACCCTATTCGGCTCTCGGTTGAAATGCCCCAGGAGGCAGCTCTGACCTCTTCTTTTAAGTTGCTGCCCATTACTCTTTATTCCTTCAGCCTGCATTAATTTTTCCCCACTACTTGACATGATTTGGGGAGCTTATTACTCCCCATCCTCCAGACTATAAGCTCCAAGGGGGCAGAGTTCAGTTCTGTGTTATTCTCTATTAAATCCTCAGAGCCTGGCTCGTAGCAGTTGCTCACCAAATGTTTGTTGACTGCACACGTGCAGCGTTATGTGGCGAGGGTGAAGAGTGATATGTGTAGATTGTTCAGACCAGCAGAGTCCTTGTTCACTAAATGTTACTTCCTTTTTTTCCTTCCCAGCACCAACCATGTGCCACATGCTTGACTTCCTATAACAAAAGGATGCCTTTTATAGATGCAGAACCAAGACTGGGGAGCCCAAGCTCACTCAGCAGGGTGAGGCTCTGAGGTCTGGTCCACGGGACTCTCAGCCTCTTGGATGGTGGTGACAGTGTCTGATATGACCCAGGCCTGGCTGCTTTACGGTCTGGCTGAGGGAAATGGCTGGCAGGGCTCTTTAGACCCTTGAAAGGGCTGTGGGCAGAGGGGAAGCTGGCTGTGGCTTCAAGGGACATGGGGCCCTGGGACTGGGGTTCACGCCCTTGCCCTGCAGTCCCATAGTTCCCATCAAGGGGGCCCAGGGTTTGCAGAGAGGGGCTTTTCCAATTTTCTGTTTCTAGAAAGTTCTGTCCCAGGAAGGGCAGATGATGGAGGAGCTGTTGGATGCGGCTGGAGCCTCAGAGACTAGGAGACCCCGGGAGTCCTCTCTCCCCGGCACCCAGCCAGTTCCCAAAGCAGAGGGACTTTCCAGAGAAGTCTGCCTCTGGCTCCCTCCAAGCCTGCCCAAGAGACTACAAGCCAAGGCCTCCATGAGACCCAGCCCCGCCTTCATTGCCCTGTCTTTATTTCTTAGGGAGGCCAAGGAATCTGGGGGTGAACAGCCTCAACACAGGGCCGGGCATGTGGAAATTTAAGAGCCACAGACTGGCCTGTCACAGTCCCCGGGATGTGACCGTCCACCTGCACCTCCACCCCAGACTCTGGGTTGAGCTGGGCCTACAGCCTGTCTAGGGTGGGCGGAGCAATTGCCTGTGGATCCTGTCTAGTGCTGGGGCTTTCGCCTCTGCCTATCAGAGCTGCCTCAGCTGTATGAGGGTCCCCTCCCACACTGCTACAGCAAAGGGAATGCAAGTGAGACACGAGGAAGGACTGTCTTCTAACACTTTATCGTACCCAAAGGTGACCCTAAAGGTGACCACTAAAGCCCCCAGCGCAGACCTTGCTGCCACCCACAGGCCACATCCAGCCCAGGAATATGTTTGGTTTGGCCCTTGATGTAATTTTTTAAAATGTGACTCAGTTACCAACATTAGAAATACCAGGAGATTTCACATAAAATCCATTTCTCTGGCTTCTCTTGAAAAATGGGACTCTCTGGCTGTGCTGGGCCCACTTTCCTGCAGGGCATAGGAAGGCCAGAGTGGGTCAAGGGGCCCCTTTTAGGGCAGCACATAGTAGTAGGTGTTCTCTTCTTCACTCCAGTCCCTGCTCAGCCCACTTTTCTCAAACACATTGCCTACCAGGGCTTTGAAGTATGAGTAGGAATTCATCAGACAAAGGGGTGGAAAGACATTCCGGGAAAGAGAAGAGCACATGTCCATGCGATTTATCTGTTCAAGATTCACTCAGTAAGTATGTATTGAATGTTTACTGTATACACTGGGGCGAACAGCAGGAAACCAAACAGATGAAAATCCCTGCACTCCTTGAGCTCATTATCTCAGACAGCACTTCTCAGCTGGGCACTATTTTGTCCCCCACGGACACTTGGCAGTGTTTGAGGCATCTGTGGTGTCATAACAAATGTGGGTGGAGGGAGGGGATACTACTGTCACCCAGTGGGTGGAGGCCAGGGGTGCTGCTAAACCAGCCGTGGCGTGCACAGGAGAGCGCTTCACAGCAAAGAATGATCTGGCCCCAAGTGTCCGGAGTGCCAAGATTGAGAAACCCTGGTTCAGTGGGAGATAGTAAACCAGATGAGCCAACAAATGCATCATCTGAAGTCAGGCGGTGCTGGGAGTTTTCTGGTGAAACTAATCGGAGTGCGGCAGTGGGGGTCAGGAGGTGGGTATGGCTGCCTGGGGGAGGTTCCATGTGACCAGAGACCTAAGGATGAGAAGGAGCAGGTCCTGAAAAAATTGGGGTGCACCTGGCGGGGTGGCCCCAAATCGTGGTTGCTTACGGAGCAGCACCTTCCCTCTTTCTGTGCTGCTTGTCACCACAGCCTTGCTTATGGAGCTGGGATCAGTGGTCCTGTTCCCATTTTCCAGACGAGGGACCCTGGCTGGATGTCACAAGCCCCTAAAGAGGCTGACCTAGGCCACCTGACCACTCTGAGCTGGTGTCCTTGGGGTGCCTGGAGGGCACGATGGTCAGTGAATTGCCTTCTTTCATTCAGTCAGTCAACAAACATCTCTCAGGGGCCCACCATGGCCTAGTGGGACAGAACAACTTCAGGCTGAGGTGCTCAGCACCAGTCATGGCACATAGTAGGTACACATAAAATATTGGTCAAACAAATGAAAGGACGGGATCAATGAGTAAACAAGCCCCCATCCATGTAAGATAATAGATCACAGCCAGCATTGATTGGGTGCCTACTGTGTGCCGACCCACCTGGAGCTGGAGTGGACACCAGCTCGAAGGGAGGGACAATGATTATTCCCACTTCCGTGGTGAAAAGCCTGAGGTTCGGAGGGGGACATCAATTGCCCAAGGCCTGGCACTGGAGCCCAAGGCCTCGCAGATCTCAGGCTGCAACCATTGCCTTGGCATTTTGTATGTTCTGACTCAGTTTACTATCCTCCCAACACTGTGAGGTAGCAGGTGGCATTATCCCATTTTATGGATGAGGTAACTGAAGCTCAGAGAGGTGAAGCGACTCTCCCAGAGTCACACAGCATGTGTGTTTGATCTACATTCCACATTTTGACCACCAAGCCCTGCCCCTTGTAACCCTGACTTCCTCTTCAGGAGAGTTAATCAGCCCCAAAGGGGAGGTAGGCCAGGGGGTTAGGCCCCTCGAGGTCTGCAGGACCAGGCAGGAGGCTCTGGAGGAGGTGGGGTCCCGGGTGGGTGGACGGGAGCAGGTGGGCCTGGGGAGCAGCCAGGCTTCCCCTCCCACACGCAGGCACAGCCGCCAGGAGAGACTGTTGAGAGTCTGCCCTGTGGTGCGCACCGGCCTAACAATGGCTCCTTTTGACTGCGCGGGTGGTAGAAGAGGGGACGCATTGTTCTCCAAGACACCTTCCCGCCTTGGCTGGCTGCGGGCGGTCCCCATCCCAGGAGGCTTGGCTCAGGGCCGTTCCGGGCGCCTGAGGGAAGTGTGTGCACGCGCCTGTGTGTGTGATGCTGGAGCGTGTGTGTGTGTGTGCGTGCGTGCGTGTGTGCGCATGTGCGCATGTGTGTGTACAGAGAGGCATGGGTGTCTGACTGACACAATTGCTGAGTGTGCCCACGCACGCCTTGCACACTGTGGCGGTGTGTCCGAGCAGGCTTATGGCTTTCTGCGTCTGCTGTGTCGGTCCAAGCGTGCCTTCCTGGGCATATCTGCAGCTGTTTGTGAATCTGCCTCCAGAACGTGTCTCCGGCTCCGTGTACCTGGCTTGTGCTCCAGTGTGTCGAGTGAGGCTGCCCTCATCTGTATGTGTCAGTGTCTCCGTCTCCCTCTGGGTCTGTCTGTGGAGCATCTTGACACCAAGGGGACAGCAGAGCTCTGGCTTTAGGGTGAGGGCCAAGTTCCACTTGTTGCGCATATGTGAGGAAAGGGGTTCCAAGTAGAGGGGATGCAGGCGAACAGCCGGATGCAGGACCGAGCCGGGGGATGGGCAGAAGCAGTTGGAGGTCAGGGAGGCTGCAGCAGAGGGAGCAACAGAGAGGGAGCAACGGGAGAAGATACCAGGGCCACCTGTGGGGGCGGGGCGTGGAGTTGGAACATCGTTCTGAGTGAGCCGGAGCCATGGCATGCTTGCACTGGGGAGTGACGAGGTCTTTTATGGAGATGCCTCTGGTAGAGAATAGACTGCAGGGCAATCAGGAAAGCTGTTGGGGGGCACCCCAGGGTGCCCCCACTCCAGGCAGGAATTGCAGCTTCCCATTTTGCAGAAGTGGAAACTGAGGCCCAGGGAGGAGAAATGCCTTCCAAAGCTGGAAGTTTGGGAACTGGTCCAATGCCAGAGCTAACTCTCATCCTTCCCACCTTGGCTACCATTCCCTCAAGTCCCTTCCTTTCCCAAGGATATGGAGGTGCCTGTGCTAAAGACAGAGGACTTGGCATCCTCATCTTCTCAGGAACCAGGACTCTACAGCCACAGGGCTTGGGTTCAAATCCTATCTCTGACACTTAACAGCTGTGTGACCTTGGGCATGTCACATAGCCTCTCTGTGCCCCATTTCCTCATCTGCAAAATGGGGATAATGACAATACTGACCTTTAAATTGTGATTCCACCGATTACCCTCCCCATAACAGGATTCCCCCTCTCCTTAATTTTTCTCCAAGACTCTTACCACCTTCTAACACACGACATGTTACATTAATCTGTTGTGGCACTAGGGTGTCATTTCCAAGAAAGCAGGAAGTTTTGGGTGTTTTGGTCATTATTAATATCTAGAATGGTGTTGGCGCTCAGTAAATTTTTGTCGAGTGAATGAAACTGAATGATGGGTATAAAATACTGGACTAGGAACGTGAGCTGTCAACTGTTACTATTAACTTGGGAATGGGCTTGGAGATGAGCGTCTGGAAGCATAGAAGCCCGGGCAGTTCACCCAGGAATTGGGGTCCCATTCCCTTTTCTGCCCTTTGTCCTGCACATCTGGATCTGCTGAGCCCTCACTGGGCCCAACATCTCCTGTCTTTAGTCTCCATGGTTCAAGGACAGGTTGGCTCCGGCAGGCACTGTGCGCTGGTGGTTTCCCGCCCCCGCGAGGAATCAGTGACTCAGTTCCCCACCTGGCACATGCATCAACTTTAACGATCTCCGAGGCCTCAGGACATTGCCAAATATTGGGGTCCCACCCACCCCATTTCCCAGGATCCCTGTCCCCCTGTCGGTAGCATCAAGCAGAACCCTTTGGTTCGGGGTGGGGCGGGTAAAGTCCACTTGGCAGCTCTGCTAAAAATGTCCCACCGATGGCGCTGATGGCCCAAGGAGCCGTTGGGCAAATATTTCTCAAGTCCACGTGCTTGTCGAGGAGACGGCTTCATGATCTTTCAGTCTTTCTAAGAAAGAATGACAGGAGACCTCAGAGACCAATTGGGTGGCGAGGTGACTTCGCAAGGTCATTGTGTCCAGCCCCCTGCCACCTGGTCATCAGCTCTGGCTCCCCTGCACCCTGTGTCCCTGCATCTCGAGGAGGGCCAGGAGCTGGAGAGGGGGACTGGGCCGGTCAAAGAACAAGGCTCCTCTGTCCTCTCCCTTCCTTCCTCCCTTCTCCTGACTCCCAGCCCTGGCCTGGGGCATGCGGCGGGCGCGGGGCTGATCAGCAGAAGTGGGCTGTGGAGCTGGCCGGGGTGTTCACGGTCCCTTCCTCGGGGACCAGCTGGGGCGCTGCTCAGCCTAACTGGATACCTTGGTGTCTGCCCACGGGCCCCAACCCTCTCCTCACACCACCGTCGGGGTTCAGGCCTCCGTCTCTCTGTCCTCCATTCACGCCCTGCCACACACACACATTTATTAGGCACCCTCGTATGTGCCCCATCCCTGGGGGACGGTGAAAGGGCCTAGGGTAGGGAATATCTTGGCCTGTTTGCAGAATAGGGAGGAGAGCGGTGTGGCTGGTGCGGAGTGAGCAAGGGGAGAGTCGGGGAGGGGAGGACCAAGGGGTCATGGGGTCAGATGGTGCAGGGACTCCAGGCCAGGGAATTTTGGATTTCCTTCTAATGCGATGAAGTCCCACGGGAGGGCTCTGAGCGGGGATGGTGCAGGAAGTGCCTTTTGAGTTCATGTTACAAAAGGGGCTTTGTCTTTTTAAAGGATCCCTCTGGCTGCTATAAGGAGAATACAGTGGGGCGGGGGTGGGGGTGGGTGGGGAGGGAGTGAGGGTGAGGATGGGGGCCAGGAGGAGTGACCTGACCCAGGGTGATGAGCACAGAGTTGGTGAGAAGTGGCATTCAGGGTGTATTTTGAAAGCTGGAGCCAACAGCGTTGCCTACTGGGGGCTGTGGGGCTCACAGAGGACAGAGAGGAGTCCAGGACAGCTCCAGGGTTTCTGGTCCAAGTAACTGGGAGGCTGGTGGGACCACTTTCTGTAATAGGGATGTGGGAGCAGATGCTGCGCTCAGTTTAGGGTGCCCCGAGTTGAGGGGTTCTGTGGGCAGATGAATAAGGAAAGCCACGGCCTGCCACCTCCCCAAGGCCTTTGTCCTGGTTCCAGTGCCCAGTACCTGCCCCAGGACAATTCGACAGCCATCCAATTTTCCTCCCAGCCTTTCCATGCTCTAGCCCTTCCTCTTCCACACCTGTTCGTCTTCAGAAAGCACAACTCTAGATCCTGTCTCTGCTCTGCTCTAGAACCATCAATGGCTCCCTGCTGCCCCCGGATAAAGTCCAAAAGCCTCAGCTGGGTTATCCCAGGCCTGCACCATCTACCCTGACTTTTGCAGCCTCGTCCCTCGTATGGCCAACCAGCAGCTGACCTCTGGCTCCTCAAACACACCCTGTCCCTTCCCACATCCTCAGCCTTACCTAAGCTGTCCCTGCCAGCTGAGTGCCCTTTCCCACCACAGGGATGAGTGTACACGCCTTGCCTCTAATGTCTGTAGCCTTTTGTTTGTTTCTTTCTCCCAGAACTTTTCACACAGTGCTTTGAATTACACTTATTTATATCTTTCCCTCCTCCCATGGGCAGAAAAGTGCCAGATTTATTTCTGGGCTCGATGCCAGGCTCAAAGCAGGTCCTTGTCAGATTCGGTGGGTGAACTGTTGAGGATACTGCATTCCCAGTGGTATGGGCCCACTCAGTGCCCGTTCCCCCTTCTTCTGGAGAACACACTCTGATTTTCCCCCTGGGGTGCACCACCCCATCAGGTGAGCTGGCCCCATCCCCAGGGGTAGACAGACTCATGGCCCAGGCCTGGCCAATCAAAGCTTCCCAGACCCCTGGCTACGTTGATTGGTTCAGGGGTGGGCACACGATCCAGTCAAAGCCAAGAGAACTCAGTTCTGTGGAGCAGAAGAGAGGATGTTGTTGCCTTGAGGTGGCTGAGCTAGTGAGATCTCAGCCTGGAGCAGCCGTGGCCACTGTGCCACCATGACAGTAAAGACTGCCTGAAAATACAGCCAACACAGGGCAAGGCAGAGCAGAGAGTTGGGGACAGCCTGAGTCCTAACAACATCATGGGTGCTCCTGGATCCAGCTGTATCTGAAGCTAACATAGCCCTGAACTTCTCCGTTATATAAGTCAATATGTTTTTCTTTCTCGTTCTCTCTTTTAAAATGAATTTTGGGTTGGATTTCCATTGCTTGCAGCTATAAAGATTCCTGAGAAATACAAGAGCTTTCTTCTGAATAAATCTCTTGCCATCTCACTGCCCATCCCTTCACCCTTCAAGACCCCAAGTGAAATTCCCTCATTGAAGAACTGCTTTGAATATTTATCCATGGAGCTGATATAGCGTTTGTCTCTTTTCTCTCTTCTGGATAACGATCCCAGGCTCTAGCTGTGCCTCAAGCAACTTTTGGAACCAGGCAGCGGGCAAACAGGATAACCCAAAGAAGTAAAATGGGCTCCCGCTTTTGAGGGGCCAGGGCTGGACCTCTGGCCTTACAGCTTCTCAGCACACAGGTCCTTGGCACACAGCAATGCTTCTCAGCCATTCTCTACTTAGTAGTGTAAGGCAAGGGTTCTCAACGTGGGCATGACGGGCGTTCGGGACCAGACTTCTCTCTGAAGTGCCGTGATCAGGAGTCCTCCCTCCAGAGTTGGTTAGGATAGGGTTTCTTAGCCTTCTTACTACTGGCACTTGGGGCCAGCTCATTCTTTGCTGCTGAGGCCACCCTATGCGTTGCAGGATAGTTTAGGAGCATCCTTTACCTTCTCTACCCACTAGTGGTACTCCCTACCCCGAGTCGTGCCAACCACAGATGTCTTCAGACATTGCCAAATGTCCTGTGCAGGGCAAATCGCCCCTGATTGAGAACCCCTGGTGGAAGCAAAGAGCTTTGCATAGGACTTCACACGTAGCAAGCGCTGAATAAATACCAGCAATGGTAATGTGGTGATAACAGTGCCCACGATCATTTACGAAATTCAAGTGTCTCAGTGAGGGTCAGATCTGGCTAAGTTAAGCAGGAAGGGAATTTATTGGAGGAACACGGTAAGCTTACGGAATTTATGAGGAAGGGGCAGTATGAGATCAAAAAAGCACAGAAACAGAGGCAGTTCCGAGAGTTCAGATAGCGCAGGGTGGACGTGCTGGTACCTGTAACGAGCTCGTCCTCATTTCAGCCACTCCTCCCACTTCCTCCTTCCTAAAAGACCCATTTTGCTCATTTTGCCCAGGTACCCCCCCCATCTCATGGACTCAGGGAAGGGCATGGGACTCAATTCTGGTCAATGATACATGCTGGGAAATCCACTGGGAGATTCTGGGAAAGGTTGCCTAGCTCTTCAAAAGAGACAGAGGCTCATTTCACTTAGCATAATACAGGATTCCCTTCCTTTTTAAGGTTTAATAATATTCCATGGAATGTATACACCACATTTTCTTTATCCATTCATCTGTCAATGGACACTTAGGTTGTTTTCACATCTTGGCTATTGTGAATGATGCTGCAAAGAATGAGGGAGTGCAGATACCTCTCTGAGATCCTCATTTCAATTCTTTTGGATAAATACCCAGAAGCGGGATTGCTGGATTGTTATGCTAAGTGAAACAAGCTAGTCACAGAAGGACAAATTCTGTATGATTCCACTTATATCAAGTATTTAAAGTAGTGAAACTCATAAAAGCAGAGAGTAGAATGGTGGTTGACCGCGGTCTGGAGGGAGGGGGAAACGAGGAGTTGCAATTCAATGGATATAGAGTTTCAGTTGTGAATTAAGTTCTCAGGATCTGCTCTACAACAGGGTGTCTTAACAGTAATGTGTGGTACACTTAAAAATTTGTTAAAAGGATAGGCCTCGTGTTAAATGCTCTCACTACAATTTTTAAAAAGGCATTTATGAAACAACATTATGTGGAGTTCCCAATGATACCAACATTTAAAAAATTATATATGAAAGTTCTTAGAGGCAAAAAAGGGGCAGGCTCTTTTCCCTCTAGCGTTGCTGGGGAGAGGTCATGAAGTCTGCAGCCATCTTGAGGCAATGAGGAGAGCCAGTTGGAGGGCAAAACCCAAGTCCCAGGACCTGGGTCCTTGTTGATATTATTAAACTGCTGAATTAACCAATCCCTGATTCCCCATCACTTCCAAACTTCCGATCTACGAGATAATAATTTCCTTGTTTTCAAAGCCTCTTTAGATTGAAGTTTTATTCCTCGTGGCCAAGAGCACTGGATCAATGTGCCACATCCCACAGATAAGTTGTTGCTTCTACACTGCCCTTGACATTTTCTGCCTGCCTCCTAAATAACACAGAGGGACTCACTCTTATTGCCAGAGATATCCGATGCCCGCGTCCTCATCTGGCTGCCAGACATATTCTGTGGCCTGGAGATGTACTCAGGGCTCAGGCAGGAGGACTTCCAAGAGACCACCTGCCAGTTCCTCCATGGAGTTCAGACTTTGCCTCTCTGGGCCTCGGTTTCCCCATCTGCGAACTGGGGTAGTAATAGGGCCACCTATTACACAGGGTGTTATAAGGATGGATGAAATGAGTTATTTCTGGTAAAGTAACAGGCACAGTGCCAGGCACATGGTAAGTGCTCAAAAAATGTGGGCTATCACCATTCTTGCCATTGTTATTATTACTTGGAGTGAGGGATGAAGGAGCTTGGGCTGACCCGATGTGGATGGCAGGTGCAGAACGAGACTGGCAGCCTCAAGAGGTGAGACTGGGGTGGAAAGAAAGGATTCAACCAAAGTAGGTAAAGAAACTTCAAGGAGAAGTGTGAGCCCCTGAGAATCTCTCGAGGTGTAGGGCAGCTACCACCGTCCCCATCTTGAGAGAAAAGTGTTTTTCTTCTTAAAAGTGAAAGGAGAGGGATCTCAAGAAGGTGAGAGATTGAGGAACACCCTGGCATTAAGGCAGAAACGGCCAAGGCAGCCTTCACTCCTCCCTCCGAAGACCCTGCAGCATCACCACTGCTTGGGGCCTCCAGAGCCAGAAGTCGTGGGGATCCTCCCACGCTCTCCAACACCTCCAGCATTCAGGCCTGGGGCCTCCTGCCTCGCCGGCCAGACCCCCCAATACCTCCACACTGTGCCCTGAGCACCTTCCTGGCCCCAGGACCCGTACCTGGCTCCCCCAGGGAGTCAGAGAGCATCCCTGTCACCGGATGGATTAAGCAACTCAGGCAAGCATGCATCTTCCAGCTCGTGCTAACCACCATTTATTCACTTCCCCTCATACTCATCAACCCGTTGGTTCCTTGTTATTTCTCAGGGGACACTGTGTCCCTTCCTGTGAACCCTTCACGTTGCAGCTCGGAATCTGAGTCATCCCAAGATAACACCTCCATTCACCCTGGTCCTGGGAGCCCCTGGCCCATTTCACAGATGGAAACAGAAATGATGATGGTGATGATGATGATGATAATGATTATAGCTACCGATTCTAACAGTGTCCCGAGCAGTTACGTGGACTAACTTTGGGGTAGATACCTTGCTTATCCCCATTTCCTAAATGAGGGAAACGAGGCCCAGAGAGGTTGAGTAACATGCTAATAGGTGAAGGAGCCACGGTGTGAATCCAAGCACTCTGGTATGGAACTTCAACCATGTTTCGTTAGACGTTTAACAAAGCACCTTTGTAGAAGAAAAAGTTAGGAAGAAAAAAATTGGAATTTCTATTTTAAAATGTATCATCGGTTTATTCATTCGTCAATCAGATATCTCCATAGTAGGTACCATGTATCAGCTGATGCTTTTCACAGGGGGCATGGTAGTGGACAAACAGGTCAGGTTCCTGCCCTCTGGAGCCCACAGGTCCAGTGAATACAGTCAGTCAGTCA
This sequence comes from Globicephala melas, assembly GCF_963455315.2. Taxonomy (NCBI): domain Eukaryota; kingdom Metazoa; phylum Chordata; class Mammalia; order Artiodactyla; family Delphinidae; genus Globicephala; species Globicephala melas. Next base: position 75,410,081 of record NC_083328.1, read on the forward strand.
GTTGAGGATTTGAACACATGAACTCAAGGCTGCCTGCACAGATCAGGACTGTATGAAACTCTGCGGTGGAAAGACTGGCCTTTCTAGGCTTTTCTGCTCGAATATAGTGCTTTCAAGAAAGAGATCTTGACTTGGAGTCTCTCCCTGCAGGGTTAGGACGTTAGGATGTGAGGAGAAAGACCCAAGGACCTTGAAAGACCTTGTGATATCACGGGAGACCCCGGTCAGACCCCAGCCCCCAGCCCAGGGCCTCACCAGCATGTGACTCAGGGTAGGTCACGTCCCTCTCCTCTGGAAGCCTCAGCTTCCTCATCTGGAAGTAGGGACAGTGAATCCTTCCAGGACCATCATGCTGATACAACACATCAGTGTGGGATACTACGAGTTAAAACTCATTTGCAGTTCACCTCCTAGTTGGCTTGAGGGAAGATGATTCCAGAAGGGCTGTATGGCGAAGGTTCATTGTGTTTGCAAATCTCAACTGGACTCAGACGAGCATTACAGACCTAAATGGCAGAGGAGCCACAGTCCTTTCAACAAGGGAGGTGGCTGGGTGAGGACTGTGGTGACCCGGAGGGACAACCGTGAGTCAGCTTCTATGGTGAACACATCCCAGTAATGCCAGAAAGCCGTTGTCCTCAAGACAAGTCAGAAGTCCAGATCTTTATATCAACTCTCTCCATTTTAAATGTGTTTCTGACTAATTAAGAGAAAGCATTGGCCTGGTACCCGCACACCTTCTAGGATGGCTATGATGATAAAGACGGATGGTAGCAAGTGTTGGCAAGGATATGGAGCTGTTGGAACCCTCCTACTCTGCGGGAGGGATTGTAAAAACGGTGCAGACACCTTGAGAAACAGTCTGGTGCTTCCCCGAAAGGTTAAACACAGAGTTAACCATATGACCCAGGAATTCCACTCCTGGGTATATCCCCAAGAGAACTGGAAACATGTGTCCATACAAAAACTTGCATGTGAATGTCCATGACAACATTCTTCATAGTAGCCAAAAAGTGGAAACGACCCAAATGTCCATCAACTGAGAAATAGATCAAAGAATGTGGTTTGGTCATACAATGGAATACTACTTAGCATGAAGAAGGAGTCAAGTACTGATTCATACTACAGTGTGGATGAACCTTGAAAACCTTATGCTAAGTGAAAGAAGTCGGACACAAAAGGCCATATACTGTATGACTCCATTTATATTTAATGTCCAGAATAGGCAAATCTATAGAAACAGAAAGTGGATCAGTAGTTGCCAGGGTTTGGGGGCAGGGGAAATGGGAAGTGACTGCTAATGGGTCCGGGGTATTTGGGGGTGTAGAATGGATGGCGGCGATGGTTGTGGCACTCTGTGAACGTACTCAGGACCATAGAATTGTACACTTTAAGTGGGTGAATTGTATGGTATGTGAATTACATCTTAATAAAGCTGTTAAAATTTAAAAGTGTTTGCCTAACAGAACTCCTTGGGCTGGTCAGAGTCAACCGCAGGCCACACTCTTCCGCTGCCTGGTTGAGGAGGTCATCCTCAGCTACCCGGATATTCAGTACCTGGAATGCCAGGTTCCCGCAGAGCGCGTGGGACTGCCCCAGAGGACAGAATTTCCCCCTGGGGCTCTGCGGCCCGTAGAGAACCGCCCTGGAGTAGGGGTTGCTCCGGACACTTCCCTTTTTGCTCCTTTTAAAAATAAACAATTAAATGCAAGCAGAGAGAAGTTCTGTTTGTTAACCTCTAGCCCCAAACGAGAAGGAAATAGAGTTGGCTGAGCCCGGGGCTCAGACCAGCTCCGGAGTCCGGCGGACCAAACCCAGCGTCTTGCGCTGTGTCTATCTGTGAAGTTTCTGGAATCCAGTTCATGCGCGTGGTGGGGCGGGGGCTGCTTTCCTGCTCCCTTCCTCCCCCCTGCCTCAGCCCTGTGGGTAAAGTGAAAAGAGAAGCCTTGTGAGCACAAGAAAGATGGCAGTGATCCTAGAAGAGGAGGTTGGGCTGGGAGGCCTGCTGAGCTATCGCTCTCCAACCGCGTGGATCTGGAGGGATGAAACCCCTCCACCGTCAGGCCGTGGAGTCAGGAAGGACCCCGAGAGCCCCCAGGAGGAAGTTGGAGCCTTTTCTGGGGGCCAGACAGGGGGTCTCAAGGTCAAGGAGGGGGTGGTGGAGAGAAGACAGCGGTGGGGAGAGACCAGATGTGAAAATCTTGTGTGGCCCAAGAAGAGGTTCGACCAGGCGAAGGGTGACCTGAATGCTGGCAGGGTTTGTGACTGGCTAGTATTCCTTCACTCATGGACCACAGGCTGAGTACTTAGTATGCTCAGTGAGGTGTGTAGAGGCACAGGTCTAGTGGGAGAGACAGGCAATGAGAGATAAGCCATATACCCAGCTCAGAATGCCACACGGGGAGAAGCTTCAGGACCTCAAAGCAGGGTGAGAAGCTGGAGAGAATCAGGGTGGTGTTTTAGATGGGGTAGTCAGGGAAGGCTTCTCTGAGGAGGTGGCATGTTGGCTGAAACTTGAAAGAAGTCATATTTGAGGTAGAGGAACTGCACGTGCAAAGGCCCTGAAGCAGGAGGAAACCTGGTGTGATCGAGGTCACTGTGGCTGGGGCTGAAGGAGGGAGATTGATGAGATCAAGGAAGTCACAAAGGGGCCAGACCAGGCAGGGCCTTGTGGGCTCTGGTGAGGACTTTGGTTTTACTCTGAGGTGGGAGCCTGATCTGGTCTAGGTTCTAACAGCACGCCTCTGGCCCAAGCCCAGAGAATGGACTGTGGGGTGGGGGAAGGGGCAGAAGCAGGGAAGCCAGGGAAGAGGCGACTGCTGTGGTCCAGAGGGGAGGTGACAGTGGCCCAGGATAGTACAGATGGGACTGGGAAGAGGTGATCACTGTTTTCTTTCACTGCACAACCTACTTGCCGCCCAGAGACACAGGACAGGCGAGCCAAGGAGGTTCCAAGCACATGTACACGCACACACTCTCACACTCTCCATACATATAGAGTCTACACACACATATATACACACTACATACATACAGATTTCACGCCTGTATTATATGCACATATTTATATATTCTACATACTCATAGATTTTACACATATACATATATTCTACACTCATATAGATTTTATACATATATACACACATATATTCTACGTACATATAGACCCTTTCCATCTATTATATGCATATATTCATATATTCTACATACATAAAGATTTTATACATATATACACACATACATATATTCCGCATACATATTTTACACGTATATCATTACACATATATTCCACATGCATATAGACCCTTTCATACATTATATACACACATACATGTATTCTACAAATATATAGGGTCTACACATATACACATATTCCACATTCACATAGTTCTACGTGTATACTGTACACATGTGTAGAGCCTACACATATTACACACCCACATTCTACACAGATACAGATTCCAAACCTATATAACACCTACATATATGCATTTTCCATACATATAGACTCAACACATGTATTATAAACCAAGTCGACCTTGAGTTCTAACACCCAGGGCAGTGAGCCTCACGTCCTGGAAGGGACATGGAGCTGGGAGCGTGGGCTCTGCGGCTCAGGAGCTGTGAGTCAGGCCTTGCTTCTCGGACCCTCATTTTCCTCATCTTTAAAATGGGGATCACAATGGCTGCCTCACAGGGATGTCAGGAGGGCTGGATGAGATCACCATGTGTGCAAAGCAGCTGGCCTGGCACAGGAGCTAGGACTATTTATTAACAGTCATTACACTAATAATGAGGTCTGTTTTGGGGCCAAGCAAACCCCACAGAGCTCCTTCCTGGAACAAGGATATGTGTATCACCCACACACCCAGTCTCCTGCTTGGGGCACATGGGAAAGGGGGCAGACCTGCGGCCTCTGTATGGGCAGGAGGGCCCAAGATCTACGGTGGAAACCTGTGAGTCAGAGACAGGCGTAAAACAGTTAACAGGCGTGCCGTTGCAGCTACAGTAATGATGGAGAGATAGAAGCTTAGATAATGTCTGGAAGGCAGGTGGATTAGTCAGGGACAGAAACCCGACTCCAACTGGTCTAAGCAAAAGAGAATTTATTGGGTCATGTAAAAAAACGTCAGGGGCGACCTTGCTTCAGAAGTAGCTGCATCCAGGTGCTTGAATGCTATCATCAGTTTCCACGTCTCTCTGGAAGATGAACTGATGTTTGTGAAGCACTAAACAGCACTTAATATACCCAATGCTCTATGATATTGGTTATTATTTTATTACTACTGCTACTATTACTGCTAGTACGACTACTGCTGTTACCTTATCAGGCCAGTAACCCAGAAAAGTGAGTTCTCTTTCTCAACTATTCCTGTAGAAGTCCCAGGACCAGTTCTCATTTAGGTGGGGTTGTGTGGCCATCTCTGAACCAAACCCTGTGGCCATGGCCAGGCTCTGTGCCCAGGGCTATGTGACCATCCTTCAGGCCATGGATGAGGTCAACTCCACTCAAACCCTGTGGACTGAGAATGGTGGAGTGGGGCTTCTCATCAGGAAATGGGGGCTGGCCAGGCACAGCCGTCCCCCAAGGGGGCCGTGATGGAGTCATCTCCAGTGCCTGCCTTCCCCTGGGGAGAGACTTCAGGCTCTAGTCATTGGCTTTCCACCACGTGGGAGTCTTGAGACCTAGGTTTTCCCCCAGCACTACCTCCTTTGCCTGAAGGTGGCCTTTAGAGTTGGATAGACAGGGACTTGATACCCAGTTCCATTGCTTAATTAGTTTCACCACCCTGTGCCTCAGTTTTCCCGTCTGTGAAATGGGGCCATTATCACACCACCTTAATTCAACAAATATCTTATGGAACACTATATCTGACATTTATTGGTACCTCAACACTTTTTATGTATTAACTCATCTGACCCTCCCAGTGATAACCCTGAAAGTTAAGTATAACCATCTAATGTTTATAGATGAGGAAACTAAGGCACAGAGAAGCACAGTCATTCATCGAAGCCCACCCAGCCAGAGAGTGGCAGAGCTGAGATTTGAACCCATGCAGCCTGCCCTTAGAGCCCCAGAACTTTAGATTATGAGCTATGGCTCAGTGGCTGTTGTGTAGTAGGTGCTTTATTTGTGGAGACTATCCCTGACAAGGCGTGTTCCCTTTCGCCTGCCTCAGTTTTTCTCATCTGTATAATGGCTCCCCAGCTGTGGAACAAAGAGAGTGAGATGAAAGGGAACAAAGTGACCCAGGGGCCTTTGTTTATTTAACTTATAGAGCACCTACTGTGTGCTAGACACTGAGCTAGGCACTGTGGATACAGCATTGAATTCGACAAACTCCCTGTCTCCTAGGAGCTGATGACATTCCAGTGTGGGGATGGGCAACAGATGAGTCAACACAGAGGTAAACAGGATGATTTCGGATGGTGAGTGCTATGGAAAAAATAGAACAAGGTGACGGGACAGTGACCAGGTGGTCGAGAGGGGTCTAGGAAGAAGAAGCATCTGAGCTGTGTCCTGAAGGAGGAGAAGGAGCCTTCCCAGGAAGATCTAGGTGTGGGAAGCACCCTCCAGGCAGAGAGAACCGCAGTGCAAAGGCCCTGGGGTGGGCACTGATGGGACAGAGCTGGTCAAGCCCTGCTCTTGCTGCCGGCTGGGAAGCCAAGGCACAAAGAGAGGAAGGTCCAGACCCAAGGCAGGCAGCTGGCAGAGGTGGGGCCAGGGAATGTATGGAGGCGGCACCCAGGGACCAGGACCTCTGCAGGCTTCGTGGCCCACACCCCAGCCAGAATCTTCCAGGCTGCTGGAGGGGCAGCCTCCCCATCCCCCTGCTGTCCCAGTTCCTTTGTTTAATTACAAACAGCGTTTCTCCCCATCGCTTGATCATGCAACAGATGCCCATGGATTTGCCGCCATCTGGCCCCAGTTCCTGGCTTGGGATGATAGGGCCCAGTGACTGTCTTTAAAGACTGAAGGGACACCTTGGCCGGGAGGGTGCCAAACTTGGCATATTCTCAGCGCTGTGAGGCCAAGCTTCTGCATCCTCTTCTGCAGTGGGGAGGACAACTGATGGTCATTGTGACAGCCTGTGAGACAATAGTGGCAAGTGCCTGGCACCAAGTAGCCCTCAGCTCTCAAAGGGGCCAGGTTGCTGTCCCCAGAAGGTTGTCACTCTTGTATCTCAAGAGCAGAACAGAGAGGGTGCAATTTCACCTCCCAGCAACCTGTGCAGGAAGTTAGAAAGTTCCCATTTGATGGATGGGGAGACTGAGGCTCCAAGAGGCTCAGGAACCTGCCCAAGGCCCCACAGCATCTGATTGAGGGAGCGGGGTCAGTGTTCAGCTCCTTCAGCCCCGAAACCCTCTCCTTTCCACTCCAGCGCCCCACAAACCACACTTTTTCGCAAACTGTTGATTCTGACAGGAACATCCCTGTGGTTAATCCTCCTGGGAGCTTCACCCTGGCTTCTATTCGTGGGCCTGCATCGGCTCTGATGTCCACAGGTGATCTGAAGCCAAAACCAGCCCTTCTGGCTGGGGAGGGGAACTAAAGTGAATTATTTTCTGTGCCCAGACAATACTACTACTCCTCTAGCGATAAGAACGTTAACAGGCAATCATTGAACGCTGGAACTCTGTGCCATGGATTGTTCACGTATTATCTTATTTTAAAAGTCACGGCAACCTTCTGAGGAAGCCTCTGTTATGCCCACTTGGCTGGTGAGGGCCCTGAGGCGCTGAGCACCGGAGGACCTACCCAAATTTGAACCCGGGCTAGTCAGACAGAAGAAACTCATGCTTCTGAGAAATGGCTTTGGAACTTGGGACTTTTCCCAGCAACACCCTCTTCTCAGCCCTCAGGAGCCATGATGTGAAAAGAAACACCCAGGGGTACTCGTGTCCAGGTGCGCTACCAAGCTAGAAGCTTCTGAGCAGCTCCCTGTCACTCTGCCTCTCATCCCCCATCAACCCTGGCACCACACCTCCTAAATAACTTATTGCATCTCCCTGCCTCCACCTGGGCCCAGCACTCACCACTGCTCACCTGGACTACTGCAGCAGTCTCCTCACTGGCCTCCCTGCTTCTGCCCTCGCCCATATGATCCGTTCTCCACGCGCAGAGGCATCTTGGTGGAATCTAAGGCAGTACAGCCTGTCCTTCCCACATGCCACCCTGGGACCCCTAGAGTCCAGTCCACACTGGCCAGAGGTGGCTTTCTGAACCCTGAATCTGAGCAAGGTCCTCCCCTGGACGAGGCCGCTGCTGCCCGAACCTCTTTCCATTCTCCCTTTTACTGAGCTTTTCTTGCATCTTCGCTCCAGCCAGACTCAACTTCTAGTTCCCCCGAGGGTTGGCCTCAACCTCAGGTGGGAACATTCTTGGTTGGGGGCGGGTGCGCTGTAGGGTGTTCAGCAGAACTCCTGGCCTCTGCCGCATACCCCTCTCCAGTTGGGACAACCAAAAAATATCTCCAGACGCTGCCAAATTCTCCAGGGAGAGCAAAGTCGCCCTGGGTGGGCAGCAATGGGCCCGGCGTTTGCTCATGCCCTTCTTTCTTTCAGGAACACTCACTCCCAGCCCTCTGCCCTCGTCCTTTCATTCCTCTCCGTACTTCAGGTCCCTTTTGATGCCACCCATGAGCAGCCTTCCCAGCCCCAGGTGGGGTCAGGAGTCTTCTAGGTGCTCCCACAATCCACCGTCAGTGACCTGATGATACCATCTTGTAATTGTCAGGTAGCTTGTCCGACCCAGCCTCCAACCGCACCAGGACATCTGCTCCACGAGGACAGGCACAGTGTCTGTCTGTTCATGGAGTAGGGGTTCAGTCCACATTTCACACTGCCTTACCCCTTCTCTGCCTCTCTGTCCTCACGCATCCTGACAGTTGTTTAATCACTCAAAAAACAAGTCCACATAATGTGAGGGTGACAGAGATACTGAAAAGAATCAGACATGATTCTGGACAAACCATGGGGTATTAAGAAATTGCAAATTGTTTCATCTGCCCGGGGCCACAGATTGGAGGGGCAGTGGTGGTGAGCAGTGGTGATAAGACAGGAGCCTGTGGCCACGGGCAGGAGTTTGTATTTTTCCTGAGTGAGTTGAGAGCCATGGCAGGTTGTAGGCAGGGGAAGGACAGAATATGACTCAGGTTCTACCAGGGTCCCTCTGGCTGCACATGAAGAGGAGACCGTCAGCAGGCAAGGGTGGAAGCAGGGAGAGCAGAGAGGAAGTGACTGCCGCAATTTAGGCGGGAGAGGATGGTGGCCTGGCCGGAGGGTCGTCGTGGAGGTGAGGAGACATGGTCTGATTGGAGAGATGTTTAGGGCATAAAACTGACAGTTTTGATGGTTTGGATGTGGCGGGGGGTGAGGCAGGGAGTGTCAAGGACAGTGACCAAGTAGCTGAGGTCAGGGACCCATCTGGCACCTCATCCCTGCATCCCCCCACCAGAGCCTTCCACGGGGGGCGGCTGGTGCAGGGACCCACCTCTGCCCCCCAGGCCTCTGCTTCCCCTCCAGGCTCTCTCAGGTGTGGCCGTGGCTCGCCCACACCCCACTGTGTGACTCCTGGCCAATTTCTTGGCCTCTCCGGGCCTGTTCCCGGAGCATCTATGCATCCTCCGCTCCAGGAGGAGCATGAGGGTGCAGGAAGCCACCAGCTCAGGCAGAGAACCTTGAAGAACCTGTCTTGCCAGCCTCACCCACCCCTCCCGGGTACTCAGCAGGCAGAGGGGCACCTGGGGCAAGGCCTGCGCAAGAGGACCTGGCCCAGCCCCTCACGCCCTGCACTGACGACCAGCCCTCTGCCCCGCCGAGGGCCCTTGGAGTCCAAACCTCCAATCCCAGGGACTGTAAGCCCAGGCCCAGCCTCAGACTCTGAGCCCCACTCTGTGGCAGGGGCTGCCCAGGCCTTGGGAATGAACAGTCTCCCTTAGCAGCATAGCTTGGTGGTCAAGGGCATGGGGACTGGAGCCAGGCCTGAGTGCAAATCCCACTGGCCCTTCCTGCTGTGCAGCCTTGAGCAAGTGACTCCACCTCTCTGATGCCCAAAGAAAGAGGCCTGGCTAGGAAGGCACATCCCACATAAGCAGGGCTTTTATATGTAGTGGGTATGAGTCCCAGTTCACAGACTGGAGCTGTATGGATTTTGGTTTTTTGTAGCTGAACTTAAGTTCCATCTTGTGCCATCATTCTGGCAGGCTGGTGGAAGCCAGCTGATGGTTGATTCCCACCTCTCCCCAGGCCACTTCCCCATTCTGGGTTCCCAGCTGTTAGTGAGGCCGAGGTGTTGGGGACAAGAGTGAGAGCAGGGACACGCATCTGGAACGGGCTCTTTCTTACCAGTGAGGCCATATGGTGCTGTGCCTGTCTGTTCCCCAACGCCTGTGTCCTGGGGTCCTTTGGCTGTTTCCTGGCCACTCCCAAGGACTGGATGAAGGATGCCTTTCCAGAATCCTGGAGAAGCCATTCCTACCTGAAGTCTGGCTTCTTTGGGCTCAACCCCAGGCATGGGGCCACCCCTACCACTCCTCTGTCTATCCCCACCCTGGAACCCTGGCCCTGGTTCTGGAAGGGGTGACTTGCTTTCTATAAGATGTTTTTTCACAAATATGAGTTCTTCCTGCTCCCCTTGGTTTTGAAACTCCAAGGCTAGGAAACCTCCTGGGATCCCAGTATTTGGCGTCCCACCCCTTCCCAGAGGCACTGAGCACAGACTGGCCCAGGGCTGCCCTCCATGGGGGAGGGGAACAAGGGAGACAGGAAGAAAACCAGGGATCAGGGTGAGGGGCTCGGGGGTGGAGGAGAAGAGGAAAGAATTATCAGTGAAGGCAGCATTCCCAAACATTTGGTCTCAGGATTTTAAAACAATTTTTAAAAATTATTGAAAAGCCCAAGGAGCTTTTGTTTATGTGGATTATATCAATCAGTATTCATATTAGAAATGAAAACTGTTTATAAAATATTTATTTTATTCACTTAGTAATTCCAGTACCTGTTAATATAATTAACAGGTTTTTCTAATAAGTAACTATAGATTTCAAAGCAAAGAAATGTACTGAGAAAAGTGGCATTAGTGGCACTGTTTACATTTTTGCAACTCTCTCAAATGGCTAGTGTAATAGAAGACATCTGGATCTCATATCTGCTTCTGCATTCCATCTGTTGTGATTTTTTGTTTTGGTTGAAGTATCCAAAAAAAAAAAAATCACAGCTTTAGAAAGGCACCTCTTTGGAAAGGAGGGAATATTGTAATATTGTGCATGTTCTTTAATGCTACACCCAAACTTGGCAGTGGTCGTTCCTTAAAGTATAGTTGCACTGTGGAATCTAAATACCTATGATGAGCTTTTCACACTCTTTACACTCCTATAAGAATGAGAGTGAAAAAGGCAAATAATCTTGCGAACCCTGTGAAAGGGTCTTGGGGACCCCCAAGGATCCTTGGACCACACTTTGAGAACTGCTGAGTAGGATTAAGTACATGAGTTCAATTCCCATTTCCACTGCTTCCTGTCTGTGTGTCCTTGGAAAGGTCACTTTGCTTGTCTATGCCTGTTTCCTCATCTATAAAATGGTAATAACAAGACCTACCTTACTGCATGATAATAACACATGCTTGCTGCCAGGACTCGTAAAAAGCACAGTGTAAAGGAAAGGACTTGTTCATATCAGCCCTTCATCCTCACACATGCCTTCCTGCCACAGGGCCTTTCCACAAGCTATTTCCTCCTCCCCAAACCCCTTCTTCCTTGGCTTTGCCAAGGGAACTAACTTGTTATTACTCTTCAGCTCTCAGCTCAAGTGCTACCTCCTTCAGGAAGGCTTCCCTGACTTCCTTGAAATGTCAGACACCACAACAGAGGATTCCAGAGCATGGCTGACAACAGTTTATATTTTTCAGAATCATTAGGTGATTACCTGTCTCTGCCTGGGCCATGGCCCAGGTTGATTGTTGCCCTCTGACATACTAGAGCTTGTATGGAATGAATGTGGTTGAAAGAACATCTGTCATAAAGTGTCATCTGTACTGATACCTTAGTTTTTCCAGCCTTGGAATGGAAAAGTTGGACTCTGACAAGTGCCCCCTCCCCAGTCCCCTACTTTCTCTGCCAACAGCTGGATTGCACCAAGGGCTGCGGGAGGCAAGGGTCCAGGCCCCAAAGCTGCGGGGCTCTCTCTGGGGACCCTGCCGCTACCTGGGCCCCCTTTATGTGAGGTGCCCTGGGGTCATGCTTCCCCTCCCCCAACAGTTCTTCCCTTCCTTCAGGTGGTTCCCTGCCCTGAGCCCACAATAATCTCTCAAACTCCAGGCTGGCAAACATGCTGCTCCCCCTGTCCAAACATCCTGTTCCCTCTCCCACTCTCCCTTCAAGACTGGCTCAGTCAGGATTTCCTCTCCCCACCCCACGCCTGGACTGTGTCCCTGTGTCCCTGTCATCACAGCACAGATCACATTGCCTATTTGTTGTTCTTTCTCCAACCCCCTCCGCACCCAACCAGGCTGCACGTTTGTCAGGGAAGGGATTATGTCATCTTTGCTTTTCCAGGATCGGGCATTGGACCTGGCATCCAGTACGTGTCTAACACATATTTGCTGACATGACGTGGAAGTGGAGTTTGGGAGGGATTTCTGTCATCAAAGGGGGTTGTATCAGTTAGTTTGGGGCTGTAGGTAATAGAAATTTAGGAGATTAACTGTAAAGGGATTTATTGGCTCCCATGAACAAAAAGCCTAGCAGAAGTGTGAGCTTCAGGCTTGGTTTGATCAGGGCTCCAATCTTTTCCTCTGTGTTTCACCTGGTTCTGCCACTTCTGTGTGCTGACATTTTCCTCTAGCTGGTTTTCTTCGTGGTGTTAAAATGGGTACAGCAATTCCAGGCCTCAACCTATTCAGACTCAGAAGGTCTCTTTGAGTGGCTTCTAAGAGTACTTGGAATGCATCTTTTCCAGTAGCCCACAGTGTTGAGTTACCTCTAGAGACTCAATGGACCAAAGTGGTTACATGTCCGTCCTTGAGCCAGTGGCCATGACCAGAGGGTGAGATTCTGAAAATTAGCTTGGGATTGGAGTCAGGAGGACAGTCAGCTCCCCTCAAAAGGAGGGCTATAATAGAGAAGTGTGGTAGCCCCCCAAATTGGAGCAGTCACCAAGAGAAGAGTGAGGTGGCAAGAGAGTCAAAACATCCATTCCGGAACTTAATTATATTAACATCTGATCTGGAGGAAAAAAGTTGTTCTTTGAGCAAAGACCAATCCAGGGAAAACATTGCCAAATGTCTAGATATTTCACCAGAACCCTGTATCAAAGGCAAGAAGATAACAGATTTTTCTGCTCTCTGATTGAATTCCATTGACTGAACCCCCAGCCAATTCACAAAGCTGCAAATGACTTTACTAAATATTTTTTAATGTGTTTCTTTTTTTCTGATTATGATAACAATACATGCTTGTTGTTAAAATATTTAAATAATGCAGAAAAGTATTTAAAACAGTGCTTCTCAAACGACTGCGGTTTTGTCCCCCAGGAGACATGGGACAATGTCTGGATACATTTTTGTTATGACTCGGGGGGTCAGGGGTGCTACTGGCATCTGGTGGGTAGAGGCCAGGGATGGTGCTAAACATCCTGCAATGCCCAGGACAGTCCCCGGAAACAAAAAATTATCTGGCCCAATATGTCAGTAGTGCCAAGATTGAGAAACTGACTTAAATGAAAGGAAAAATTACTACTGAAAATTTTACCATCTAGAAATAAACACTGCCGCCATTTTGGTAAACATCCTTTAGCATCCACTCTTTTTTTTTTTTTTTTTTTTTTGCGGTACGCGGGCCTCTCACTGTTGTGGCCTCTCCCGTTGCGGAGCACAGGCTCCGGACGCGCAGGCTCAGCGGCCATGGCTCACGGGCCCAGCTGCTCCGCGGCATGTGGGATCCTCCCGGACCGGGGCACGTACCCGCGTCCCCTGCATCAGCAGGTGGACTCTCAACCACTGCGCCACCAGGGAAGCCCAGCATACACTCTTTAATATTCGTGCATGTGCACATACAACTTAGTACAAGTTAGATCATGCGTGTGAAAAATTTTTTCTCTACAGTATGTCATGGCATCTCTCTATATTGCCATTTTAAATTAGTATTTAATACAATTTTCAATATTATTTAATACAATTTAATTTAAATACAGTATTTTATTGTTTACTTAATGAATCCTTTGTAGTTTGGCATTTCTGGGTTTTCCCCCAATTTTTCACTATGATAAACAATGCTGCAGTGAACACCCTTGTCCCTAGAGAGTGCTTGGCTTATTACATCCTTAGGATAAGTGCCCCAAAGTTAGATTTCTGCAATACTTTAAAATCCCTACCCATTGAACATTGTGGTGTGCATTGCCACGCTATGCCAATCTGATAGGTGGAAAATGATAAATCATTGTAGCTTTTATTTGCATTTCCTTGATTACTGGCAGAGTGGATCCTGCTTTACACATATACCTGTCTTTTGTAATTCTTCACTTGTGAATAGTCAATTTTATAATAAGGTGTCTTCCTTTTCCTATTGTTTTGCAGGAACTCTGTATATTAAGAATATTAACCCTTTCTAAGAGTTCCATAATTGACTTCAGAAGCCTCTTTTCTTTCTGTCTATATTCTTCTTCTTTTTTTTTTTTAAGTTCTCTTGTGCTTTCGAAGGATGTGCTTAATGTTCTGACAAGCATTTCATGAATTACATTAGGAAATAACTTTTCTAACAAACCCATTTAACAACCATTCTTTGTTCCCACCTCCTGATAATGCTCAGAGCCACAGCGGCAGCCTTTGCCCAACGCCGTGTCATTAACCCTTGATCTTTTCCTGCTGAACAGCAGATTGCTTTCCGGAGCTGGGAACACAGTTTCATTTTCACCTTCCCGCTGATGGAACTGTCGCTGACTCTGTGCCAGATGGCTGTTTACATAAGAAATGATTTGATTATATTGTACAACCAATGGAAGCCTTTCTCAGAATGAAGAAGCCAGAAACATATAATCAAAGACATTAACTGTGTGCAAAGAAACGCAGCCCACTGAATTTCCCACCAACCGTAATAACAGTTTTCTAGGGAAAAATAAGAACAGGGCTATGGTTTCCTACTAAAAACGTGTTAAGAGAAAGACTTTTAAATGGAGAGTGTGGCTTTAGCCCAGTTGCACTCTCAAATCACACCAGGCTTGACTCAAATCCCAGCTCTATAACTTACTATCTTTGTGACCTTGGGAAAGTCACTTACCTGCCATGAACCTGTTTCTTCACTTATAAAATGGCTATGATAGTAATACCAACCTCAGAGGAAAATTGAGAAGATTAAATAAAACAATACATATGTAGCACTTTCTTAGATTGTGTTCAGCCACAAGGACTAGAAGGTAAATGAAGATGGCAAAACAATGGAAGGGGAGTTCATAATTTCATCTAATAATGGTTGTTTAATTTGAAGGCATGAAGATGTAAATAAAAACTCACACATCCTTTCCATCTTCCTGCTCTGCCATTCTCAGCAATTTATTGATGATTTTCCTCATGGTTTCAAGATGGCTGCTGCAGCCCCAGGCATCACACACAGACATGATAACATCAAGTAAAGAAGAGGAAAGGCATCTTCTTCCATGTGTCCCCTTTTATGAGGGAGACAGATGTTCCCAGAAGCCCCCTGAAGACTTCCCATTGACCAAGATTGCATCACATGCCCAATTTCAAACGAGTCACTGAAAAGGGAAGTGACAATGACCATTGTTGGTTTAGACCCATAATAACTCACTCTGAGGTGAGGAGGGCAACTGTCCCTGAGCACCTGGGTAGATGTACATCCAACAAAACTGGACCCTGCTAGCTGAGAAGACGTGAGTGGGAAAGTACCACGTCTACCATGGGCGTAGTTCCTGAGATACAATATGTGCCCCCGAAGCCAGGATTTGGTGAGCTCTGGCCTGGGAGTCCATGCATGGGACGACCACAGCTACAATTGGCCAGGGAGCCCCTCTGCAGCCAGACCCCTGTATCCAACCACCCACTCACCATCTCCACTTGGAAGGCTCACAGGAACCTCACATCCTACATACCATATTTGAACTCAGGGTCTTCACTTCCAATTCCCTCCCCATCCTCATTCCTTCTCTGTTGTTGCCCACCTTGCTCAAGCCAGAAGCTGGCTGGCCCTGGAGATTCCCTGCTTTCCCTCACCATCTATGCCTGTATTTCTCCATCTTTACCAACACCTTTGTTTGACCCTCCTTGTTCTCCCTGCGGCCGTCTGGGCTCATATGCCTGTGCTGTTCCCTTGGCCTGGAACCTTTCCCACCACTGTTCCTCCAGCACCTTTCCCTGGGAAGCTCTTCTGACTCCCCCACTTTATATTCCCTCACAGCCATGCATACCTCCCTGCGTTGGCCTTATCACGCTTCGTGTTTATTTACATGGTTATTTGACTCATGTCTCACCCCACCAGGTTGCAAATTCCATAAGGATAGGAACCAAATCTGTTTTGTTCACTGATAATCCTCAGTGCCTGGCACGTAGCACAACCTGTGTTTTTTAAAAAAATAAATGAATAAATCCATTTCCCACCCCGTAGCCATAGAGATCTTTCTAAGAAGCAAATCTAATCACCTCACCCTCCTGCCTCAAGCCTCCAGTGGCTCCCCTTTACCCTCAGGGCAAAATTCAAAGGGCTTCACATGGCTTTTCCAGGCCCTTCGAGTAAATCCTGCCACCCATCCAGCCCCACTTTCACCTGTCCCCATCGTTCCCTGTGATGCAGCCACCCTCAGCTCCTTTAGGTGTCCTGAAAGCTCCATGTTCTCTCTTGCCTCCAGATTTACCCATATGCTATGCACCTCCCTGGAAACTTTGTCTAGAAAAATCCATCTTCTCATTGTCAAGCCTCCATCTAAAAGTTGTCTCCTCCAGTAAGCCCTCCAGACCTACCCCTGTCAGGCTGGGTTAAACACCTCTGAGGCTTCCCCAACAACATGTGTTTACCCCTCTGTATAAGTCAGGCTACCTCTGAGCTGCTATAACAGAGAGCCACAGTGGCTCAATGGGACAAAATTTAAATTCCAGCACAGAGGTGGAAGGTCCAAGTTTGGTGAGCTGGTTTAGTTCTGCAAGTTCATTCTAGAAACCCTGGTTCCTTCTGTCTAGTTGCTCTACTATCTTCATTCCACAGCTTCCAGTGAAGTCCAAAATAGCTGCTTTAGCTCCTTCATCACACCTACATTCCAGTCAGCAGGAAGAGAGAAAGTGTTATTCCTTTTGAGGGCATGACCCAGAAGTGGTTTCTACTCACATCCCATTGGCCAAAACTTGGTCATATGATCACACCTAACTGCAAAAGAGGCTGGGAAATGTAATCACTCTTTTGGCAGTGTGTGCCCTGATAGCACACCCAAATTCTCTCATTATGAGGAAAAAGATGATGGAGGGTGGTCAACACTGGTCGTCCTTGCCACCCTCACCCTCAGCGCTGAGCACAGTGTTATCTGGCTCCTCATCCATCGGCCCAGCCAGACTGTAAGCTCTTTGAGGACAGGGACCATGTATGGTCGTCACTGTTGCATCCCCGGCAACTAGCAGTGTGCCTGGCACGTGGCAAATGAGAATGAACAGCAGAGGCTAAAGTGCGAGCTGGAGAAACTGAGGCAGGCCCTCGTTCAGATTCACACACGTTTCCTGGGTGCCTATTACACAGAAGATCCTGGGGCTCACCGCCTGGTTTAGGTGGCTGGGGGCAGTGAGGCTGGCCTGGCCCAGCAGTATCCCGACCAGTACTGGGTCGGCAGCTGCAAGACCCCCACCTGATGTGGGAGCTAAGGAGCCCCAGGGACTGGTCCAGAAACAGGGCAGAGTCCTCAGCCAGAGGGAGGAGGCCCCATGAGTGCCCACAGGTGGGACAGGCCCTGAATCCTAGTCCCACCTGGCCCTGGGCCCACTGTACTTCCTGCCCTGCCCCAACTTTATCTGGACTTGGGCCCAGCCCTGAGCACCTGCCTTCCCTACTCTCCTGAGAGAGGGCTGGGGATGGGGCTCCCCTCCCCGTGGACAGCCCAGGAGCCTTGCTGTGGGATAGGCCTGATAGGAACACTGCAGATTTGAGTCCCAGAATCAAGGGGTATCTTAGGAAGGAAGAGAGAAGACGCTCCCCTGACCCTCCACCCTAAGTGCTGTGACCTGGGATCGAGAGAAGCAGGCTTAGCTCAGAGAATGCTGGGTTCGAGTCCCAGCTTGATGCTTTCCAGCTGTGCGGTTGCACCTCAGCTTCCCTATCTGTGAAATGCACATCCGCAGCCCATGTTGGCTTCTCAGGGTTGGTATAAGACTCAAGTGGGGAAAGAGATGTGAAGGGGCTTTGAGGCGTTGGGTCCTGTAGAGAAAAGTTGGTTATTAGTGTTGTTAAGATCAGTGTTATTTATAGGGTACCAGCAGGCAGAGGCCTGGAGAAGTGGGCAAACTATAAGCCAATGTACCATCTGCAGGGTACGGTACAGAGTGAGACCTCCATGTTTGGTGAGTGGAGGAATCCTGTCTCTCCCCAGCTAAAACCTGTCCACTGACTTCTCACTGCACGTTAGACTACAGTAGAACTCCTGTCCATGTTGGCCAAGGCTCCGCGTGGTCCGCCCCCATCTCCTTACCTCCCTGACCTTGAGTCTCACCTCTGTCCCTCCCCTGGTCACTCTGTCCTAGCCACTTTTGCTCCGTGCTGTTCCTCAGAGGTATCCAACTGGCTCCAGCTTCATCACCTTCGTACTTGCTGTTCCCTCTGCCTGGATCTCCCTTCTCTGCTGCCCCAGCTTCTCCTTCTGCTTCATCTCCACTTAGATGTCACCTCCTTGTTCTCCCAAAGAGCAACCACCCACCCGGGTGTGTACCACATTGCGCCATCTGATTGACTTCCCAGCACTGATCAGCATCATCGTAGGCACATTGTTCTTGTTCATTCATTCGTTTGCTCGTTTCTTCTCTGTCTCCTCCAGCTGAGCACATGGACCGTTGTCTGTCTTGTTCTCCACTGTGTCCAGAGACTAACACAGGGCCTGGCACATAGGAGGTGCTCAGTAAGTATTTGTTGACTAAATGAGTACATACAAAGTGAGGAAGGGCAGTGGGACTTTTATTGAGCACCTACTACATGCCAGCCACATTCACTATTGCCTTCAAGACTCATAACATCACTGCCAGGTCAGAATTATTATCCCCACTTCACAGTTGGGGAAACTGAGTTTCAGAGTAAAGAAATGAGTCTATTGAGGTCACTCCAATAGAAGGGGGCAGGTGATGGATCTGAAGCCAAGCCTCAGACTGGGGGAAATATTTACAACCTAAACACAAAAATCTTGAAGGTATTAATAGGTTCTTGGGTGTACACATCTATCAGAGCTCATCAACTGTACACTTTAAGTTGGAGGCTCTCAACTGGGGATCATTTTGCCCCCAGGAGACATTTGGAAATGTCCTGACACTTTTGTGGTTGTCATGACTGGGAAAATGTGCAGCTGGCGTCTAGAGGTAGAGGCCAAGAGTGCTGCTAAACATCTTGCAATGCACAGGAAGGCCCCAAACAAAGAATTATCTGACCCAAAATGTCAATAGAAACGGGATTGAAAAACCTCGCCTTAATTGGATGCAGTTTATGGTACATAAATTATACCTCAATAAAGTTGATTTAAAAAAAAAAAGATTTGGGGACTTCTCTGGCGGTCCAGTGGTTAAGACTGCGCTTCCACTGCAGGGTGCGCAGGTTCAATCCCTGGTCAGGGAACTAAGATCCCGCATGCTGCGCGGTGCGGCTAAAAAAAATTTTTTTAATTAAAAAATAAGAAAATTAAAAAAAAAGATTTGTAGCCCAAATGGAAAAGGACTCATACCAATCAGAAAGGAAAAAACAAAACCAAATCAGTGAGAGACAATGCCAAATAATTTAAAAAGGCAAATTAACACATCAGAAAATATAAATAGCCAATACATAAATGATAAGGGGATTCACCTCAATACTAATCAAGGAAATGCAAACTATAACATAAATAATAATTATTTCCCCATCACACGGGAAAAAAAATTTAAGTGATAATATCCTGTCTGGTGACTGTGAGTGAGACCGTTCCTCTCGTACAGGGTGGGAGGGAATGTAAACTGGCAAAGCCCTCGTGTTGATTTGGAAACACTTCCTGACATTTTAAACGGACGCACCGTCTACCCGCAGTTCCAGTTACACTTTGTAGCAGTGCACAGCGGGCATGGAGAGTGTGCTTCATGAGGAGGTTCACTGAGGCATTGTTTCAAATAGTGAACATTTTTAGGGGAAGCTAAATATCCATGAACATGGGATGAGGTAAATAATCTGTGGTACATCCATCCCGTGGAGTTCTATGCAGCAGGTTGAAATAATGATAAGGTGAATCTCTAAATGCATAATTTTAGGTGGCAAAAAAAAAGCAAGCCGAGAAATCACATTTATAATCTGTTTCTATTCAGATCACACAAAACAAATCTGAGGCAGGGACCATCATTCAGCATCCATCATCCATCACCCCTTTCTTCTCACTAATAAGACCCCAATTTTGAATGGGACAGCAATGGGCCAACGCAAAGTTATCACATACCCAGCCCACCTTGCAGGCACACGGCTGCAGTAGGGTGGCCACGTGACCCAGTTCTGGTCAGTGAGATGTAAATACAAATCTACCAGGTAGGGCTCTGAGAAAGCCACCATGGTTTTGCTCTAAGAGGGGGACTCGGCCCATGTCTTGCCCCTTCTCTGCCCTTCTCCTGGGCTGAGCATAGATGCCAGGCAATGAAGCAGCCCTCTTGAGCCATGAGTTTGAAAGTCACGTACCAAAGTGGGATTCAAGGAAGCTGGTCATTGGTGACGTCCCTGAACGAGTCCACCTCTGGCCTTCTTTTTACACAAGAAAAATGGAACCTCTAGCTGGCAAAGCCACTGGAGTCTGTTACTTGTTACTTGCAGCCAAACCCAATCCTAGAGATACCATTAACTCACCGTAGGGAGTGTGTGGCTTGAGTCTTTTGCAACAGAACTATCTTTAAGTATTATTAAGTTAGAAGTTTTTAAAATTAAAATATAAATCAAATATTGCCCATCTGGCTAGAGTCTGCGGCCCTTTGATGTTCCTTTTCAAAATGTGTTTGCCAACTGGCTCAAGTTCTTCTGAAGTAGGAAAAAATGCCAAGGGGAAATGGAGGTACACCAAGAGGCTTTCCCCTGACTGCCCGAGGGGGTGGCTGGGGTGTTGACTTCACAGAGAAAGCTCCATTTTCCTGATAAGAGAACTCAGGCTGTGTCTCTGACCCCAGAAGGGAGGCTCAGGGGTCAGTCTGGGCTGTCCCCCCTTCACGACTGAACACTGTGGCCCTCTAGCTCAGACATGCAACCCCCTAGGCAGTGGCCTGGCCAGCTCTCCCATTTGTTTGTCCTCCTCTTCCCAGAAGCAGGGTGCTCCCTTTATCTGGGGCCAAAGACCCCCAGGGAAGGGATGGAATGTCATCTGTCATCACGAGGTTGATGAGTCACCTCCTACTGGTGGGAGGCCACAGCCGACCTGACCTCTCCCTTTTGCCCACCCCCACCCCCAGCCTTCTCTTGTGGGTGGGGAAGGATGGGCATATTGCCTTAAAAGTCATCACAGTGACAGCCACCATCTCTGGGGTGCTGACCTGGAACCAGGCCCTGGGAGGTTAAGGACACAGCTTGGGACTCAGACCCCTGGGTTCAAATCCTAGCTCCAACATGTCCTAACTTGGTGGCCTGGGGAAGTCAGAGAACCACTCCTGACCCCCATTCGTGCATTCAGTAAACATTTATTGAGCAAGCACTCTACACCAGACCCAGAGGTGCCGAGGATGCTGCAGTGGACACCCCAGAAACAGTCCTGCCCTTGTGGGGCACAGTGGGTAGAGATATTCTAAATTAATAATGATAAGAATGTTAATAAAATTCCACCTGTCAGTTGGTGATGGGTGCCATGGACAGAAGGGGACCAAGGTGTGCTGATGAAGGGGGGCTTGTTCATTTAAACGGGTGGCCAAGGAAGGCCCTGAATACATTCACATCTGAGCAAAGACCTGAAGGAGGTGAGAAAGGACCCGCATGGTTATCTCTGGGAAGAGAGTCCAAAGCAGAGGGAACAGCAAGTACAAAGGCCCTAGGGCTGCAGAGTGCTTGGTGTGTTCCACGAGCAGGGAGCAGGCCAGTGTGGCTGGAGGGGAGTGGTCAGAGAGGCAAGGCAGGGGTCGACTGAGCGGGGCCTATAGGCCACTGCCAGGGCCTTGTCTTTTACTCTGGTTAACGTGGGAGCCACGGCAGGGTGTTGAGCATAGGAGAGACGTGATCTGACTTCCATCGGGTAGGGAGAAATGGCGGAATGGGGGAGATAGTTCAGAGGACGCTGCAATAATCCAAGCAAGTGCTTGGTGACTCACGCCGGGATGGGGCTGTGGAAGCAGGGGGAAGTGATCAGATCCAGAGGGCTTCTGAAGGCTGATGGTTGCGAAGTGGGGCAGCAGAGGTTGGAGAAAGAGAGGAGCTGGTGAGGACACTAAGGTTTTGGGCCTGAGTCCCTGGAAAGACAGAGGTGGCATTTTCTGAAGTGAAGATGACTACAGGAGGGGTGGGGTCACGCAGGGAGGTGAAGAAGTTCAGTTTCCTGCCGGGAGGCTGAGTTCAGTCAGGCATGTGCCATCGCAGCTGGGTATTCAAGCCTGAGTTCAGGTGAAAGATGCTGGCAGGAGATGTATGTTTGGAGATGTTTAGCGTGGAGATGGTATTTAGAGACTGGCTTTCTTCGTCTGTAAAATGGGAATTGAACATCTGCTTTGCAAGGTTGCTGTGAGCCTGGCTTAAGCATTGAGAGGCCCCGGGCAGGTAGCAAAGTGAAGGTAAATGTCTGTGCTAGTAATTCCACACCCATCTCACTGAATCCTCATGAGGTCACTATCATCGTCATCATCTGCGATTTTATAGATACGGAAATGGAAGCTCAGAGAAGTTAGGTGACTGAGCCAGCAAACGGCATAGCCGGGATTCAAGGGCTGACCTTACAGTCCTGCGCTTGACCCTTCCCTCCTGTTGTCCGCATTCCCAGCACCAGGCCCTTGGATCCTAAACTGACCAGACTGGGGGAGGTTCCCAGTTGAGCAGGAAGATGACCATGAGTGGAAATGCCTCCAGGCAAGACGGGACCTGAGCCTGCCCGACTAGAGGCCCCAGGTTCGCAGGAGGAGGGCTGACGAGATGGTGTAGACTTGTCGTTAAGAGAAGCACGTAGTACTAGGCCACCTGAGTCCAAATTCAGCTCCACTCCTCGCTAGCTGTGTGGCCCTGGAGATAGGACGCATCCTCCTTGTGCCTATTTCCCCAATTGTGAAAGAGGATAACAGAGATTGTTGGGAAGACTGAATGGGTTAATTCATGCAAAGTATTTAGAACAGGCCCAGGAATTTAGTAGGTGCCTCATAAATGCAGGCCACTGTCATCACTGTTGTGGCTCCAGCTCGGTTTCCATTAAGCATGCACTTCGGGGCTTCCCTGGTGGCGCAGTGGTTGAGAGTCCGCCTGCCGCTGCAGGGGACGCGGGTTCGTGCCCCGGTCCGGGAAGATCCCACATGCCGCGGAGCGGCTGGGCCTGTGAGCCATGGCCGCTGGGCCTGCGCGTCCGGAGCCTGTGCTCCGCAATGGGAGAGGCCACAACAGTGAGAGGCCCGCGTACCGCAAAAAAGAAAAAAAAAAAAAAAAGAAAGCGTGCACTCCCAGGGCCGGGGCCTCCCGCCATGACCGTGTGTCCATCTGTCCCTTGCTCAGTGCTGCTCGCCTGCCTCGGCCAGTGTGAGCTCTGTGTCTTTGGGTTTCTCGCCCTGAGCCTGCATTTCCTCCTGCCCCGAAGTGGGGACAGTGATAACGACCTGGGGTGGGGATTAACAGATGTGGTGCCTGCGCAGGACACTAGGTTAGAACTGTGATTGGCTCAAAGTCGGTGCTCAGTGTGTGCAGACGTTCACAACAGCCAGAAACTCAGACCCCATCCCCTGGAGGCTGGATAAACAAGCTGTGGAACATTCTCACAGTGGAACACTTCTCAGCCGTAAAAAGAACCCACTACTGATGCTTGCAAAAGCACAGTGGATCATGCAGGTGTTACGCTGAATGTAAGAAGCCAGAGGCAAGACAGCACATACTGTGTGATTCCCTCTATATGAAACTCTAGGTGAGACAAGACTAACCTATGATGTGAAACACGGTGACCTGTGGTGACAAAGCAGAGACCAGTGGTTACCTGGGGCTGAAGTAGTGGAGGCTTGTTTGCAAAGGAGCATGAGGGAACTTGGTCGTAGAAATGTTTGTATCATGTTTTAGGTGGGTGATTCTTTTTTTTACATCTTTATTGGAGTATAATTGCTTTACAATGGTGTGTTAGTTTCTGCTTTATAACAAAGTGAATCAGTTATACATATACATATGTTCCCATATCTCTTCCCTCTTGCATCTCCCTCCCTCCCAGCCTCCCTATCGCACCCCTCTAGGTGGTCACAAAGCACCGAGCTGATCTCCCTGTGCTATGCGGCTGCTTCCCACTAGCTATCTATTTTACGTTTGGTAGCGTATATATGTCCATGCCACTCTCTCACTTTGTCCCAGCTTCCACTTTCCCTTCCCCATATCCTCAAGTCCATTCTCTAGTAGGTCTGTGTCTTTATTCCTGTCTTACCCCTAGGTTCTTCATGACATTTTTTTCCTTAAAGTCCATATATATGTGTTAGCATACGGTATTTGTCTTTCTCTTTCTGACTTACTTCACTCTGTATGACAGACCCTAGGTCCATCCACCTCATTACACATAGCTCAATTTCGTTTCTTTTTATGGCTGAGTAATATTCCATTGTATATATGTGCAACATCTTCTTTATCCATTCATCTGTTGATGGACACTTAGGTTGTTTCCATCTCCGGGCTATTGTAAATAGAGCTGCAATGAACATTTTGGTGCATGACTCTTTTTGAATTATGGTTTTCTCAGGGTATATGCCCAGTAGTGGGATTGCTGGGTCATGTGGTAGTTCTATTTGTAGATTTTTAAGGAACCTCCATACTGTTCTCCACAGTGGCTGAACCAATTCACGTTCCCTAGGTGGGTGATTCTTGAGTGCATCTGTCAGATCTCATCAAATGGAAACCATAAACATCTGTGTATTTTATTGTATGTTCATTATTTCCCACTTATTTTAAAAGGTAGAAAAATTTTGTTGTCATTGTCATAAACGTATTATTGTTTCTCTGTTGTATGGCCACTAAGACTCCCCAAAGCCCCCATTTTCCCTGCCCCTGGTGCTGTCAAAGTCCTCTGGCGCATGAGGGGATGGCCTGGCACTGCAGAAAGAGCCCTTGGACCCAGGTACAAACCTGCCTCTTCCTTGCTGTCTGCCTCAGGCGGGTCATTTAAACCTCCGTTTCCCTTTCTGTTAAATGGGGCTAATACTGGTGTCCTGCTCCTGAGATTGTTGCTGGGATTCAGAGATGTGAGGTGCAGAGGCCTTGGATAGTGGAGGCCCACGAAAACAAACAAACAGCACAGAGAAGCTGGGAGAGGGTGGGATGGCTGAGGTCTGGAGCCAGACCACGGTGGGGGGCAATTCCTGCTCCTTGGGCTAGTCCCCTAACTCCTCTGTGCCTCAGTTTCTTTATCTGTAAAACTAAGATGATGATAACACCTATCAATAGGGCTGGTGTTCTGAGGGTTTAAAGAGATAGTCCACAGTGAGTTAGGACAGTGCTGGGCACACAGCAAGTGCTCCGTGAATATCAGTCATTGTTGTCCTTATTTTCAGGGATGGGAAGAAAGGTGCTTGCAACCTCGGCGGCTAATTCAGAGAGCCCAGTACCCTGAATTGTGACCCCAACCAGGGTCACGGTGCCCTGCGGGTGGAGGAACGGGCAGCCCAGCCTCAGGGGACCTGGGTCACGGAGCCGCCAGCCCCCCGCGGCTGGGACAGATCACTTCCTTCCTCTGTTCTAGGTGCCATGCAGGCCCAGAAACCGCCTGATGTAAGCAGGCCGGCCTGCCCTCTGATGGGGAGGAAGTGGGCGGGTGCCCGGGGCACAGATGAGCCGGGCAGACGTGCCCTGAGGCGGCGCAGTCAGGCTGATGTGGGCATCACACACCCGCTGCTTACGGAGCTGGCCCTGGCCCTGTGTGCTTCCGCTGAGCGGCTTCAGGGTGGCCCAGGGTCAGAGTGGAGAGATCCAGGGTGGGCTGGGGTCAGGGCATGTGGTCTGTCCCTAGTCCTCTAAACACAGCCAAGGACCGGCTCTTGGGGCCGTTGGCCTGCGGGAAGGGTGGGAGGTGTGTGTCCCGGGAGGCGTGGCTGGGGATGTCTGGGGGGATCCACTGTGTGTGGGTGTGTGTGGGTGACTGTGTAAGGGTGTGTGAGCGAGTGAATGCATGGCTTTAAGAAGGTGAATGTGTGTGCGTATGTGTGTGCACACGTGTGTGACTGCGTGTGTGGGGGTGTGAGTGAGTAGTTATCTGTGTGCTGTGTGTGAGGGTGCCGGGTGGGGAGCTGTGTTTGTTGCTCAGTGTGCAAACATGTTTGGGCATGTGAGCATGCGTCTGGATGTGTGAATGACAAAATGAGTGTGTGTGTTTAATTGTATGCGTGTGTGTGTCCCTGGGTCTGGATCTCGAGGTCAGTGTGTGTCTGAGTTTGTGCGCGGGAGCGTGTGTATCCCTGAGACTGTTGCATGTGTGTGTGTGTGTGCGCGCGCGTGCACGCATTATTTCACTATTGTGAAGTTTTGCAAGGAACCACTTTTGCATACAGAGCTTGGCTCCCTTGCATGAGAATGTTCATGAATGGGTGGGGTCAGTGGGTTGATGCATTTAGAATCTTAAAGTAGCCAAGGAGTTCCCAGGGAGGAAGGAGGAGGTGTGGTCTTCAAACTGAGCACTGACCAATCAGAGCAGCTGCCAGCTGCCAATATTCGGGCCAGCCGAACCAGCCTTGATGACGCCAACTTCTGATCCCAACAGTAGCATCCAAGAAAGGCTTGAGCTGGGGGCATTCTGAGGCAGCCCCCAAACCAAACCAGCAAATGGTCAGCCTTTTTATCAGTCAATAATAGTAGCAAACATTTACTCATTCATTCAACCCCAATATTTCCTGAGCAACTACAGTGTTCCAGGCGCAGTTCCCGACACTGGAGATGCAGCCAAGAACAAGATGGACAAAAGTCCCTTTGCCGGTGGCACTAACATACTAGTGGGACCAAGCAGGCAATAAAAAAATGAACAGCAGATGGAGAGGGTTAATTGGTGATAGGTGCTGTAGATAAAAATAAAATAGGAGAGGTAGATAGAGAACAACAGATGGGTTTGCTGCTTTGAAAAGGTTGGTCAGCTAAGACTTCAAAGGGAAGGTAACATTTGAGTGAAGACCTGAAGGAGGTGAGGGGTGAGTTATGGGGTTATCTAGGGGAGGAGCATTCCAGGCAGAGGGCACAGCAAGTGCAAAGGCCCTGGGGTGAGCACATGCTTGGCTTATTCAAGAAAGAGAAAAGGTGACGATGCGGATTTAATGTGTGTGTGTGTGTGTGTGTGTGTGTGTGTGTGTGTGTGTGAGTGTGTGTGTGAGTGTGTGTGTGTGTGTGTGTGTGTGTAACTGATTATAAAAGGAAAGAGCGCTCCTGGAAAGATCAAACAATAGAGAATGAATAAAGGGGAAACTGAAAATCGATAGTAATTGGAGTGGGGGGAGGGGGAGATGGAATAAGTGTCAGGGTGTCTGTTGCACAGTTCACTTGATAATCAAAGCAATTTTCCATTTTGACAAGGCAGCATCACAACAGTGCAGCTGCATCCAAATCTCAACTGCGGCAAAATGCCATGTGTATGGCTCTCACCCCAGCCCCGAGCCCAGCCAGGCACATAGTAGGGCTTGCTGAAGGGAGTCTCTGCCTTCCATGTTCTCCCAGTTCCCTGCAGCCTGAGGGTGAGAGGAAAGATGGGTGTAAACCCCCCAATGTAGAGACTTAGCCCCCAGTCTCCGTGGGCTGCCTGCCCGGCCCCCAGTGGCCCCAGAATGACAGAGTCACCTCTCTCTGCTCCTGCTTTTATGAGCTGTGAAGGAGGCTTGTCCCACATTGCACAATTGCCCCTTAATCGCTATTTCCTCTCAGTTATGAATTATGTCATGGATACGGTCGCTCACGTTATTAAACTTCCACAGAGGCCTTATCGTCTGGATGCCAGCCAGCAACCCGGCCTGACCTACTTTCCCACCGGGTTTCAAAACCT
Source organism: Globicephala melas (assembly GCF_963455315.2). Lineage (NCBI taxonomy): Eukaryota > Metazoa > Chordata > Mammalia > Artiodactyla > Delphinidae > Globicephala > Globicephala melas. The sequence continues at coordinate 75,437,423 of NC_083328.1, forward strand.
CCTCCCTCATCCTCTTGCTGGACTTTTCCTAAGGAGCTTTCTCTGTGCCCAAAAACTTGCCTCTAAAAATAAAAACTAGAACGAGGGGGGTGGGGCACAGCTGGCCTCGCGAAGGCCTGAGGCTGACAGCAGCCCCCGTGATTGTGGCCAAGCTCCTCCCCACCTAGAACTTTCCTCAGGCAGCCTGTCCTTGGGTCTCAGGCTTCCTATCAGGACAGGCTGTGACACAAGCCACAGTCAAGTGTGCCCTGGCCCTTGTTTATCAGTCGTGGATGGGAGGACTGACTTTGGAGCCAGGTAAACCTGGGTTGAATCGTGACTCTGCCTCTAACCAGCTCATGCATGCATTCATTCATTCATTCGCCCCACGGTTATTTACTGAGTATGTTATAAATTGAATGCTGTCTGTGTGCTGGGTGCTGGGGATATAGCAGAGAATATACTAGGTAGTATCGGAGACTGAGTCCCCTCCCTCACAGAGCTTATAACCTAGTGGGTAGAGATAGGCACAAAACAAATAATTGTACGATAAGAGCAATGAAAATAAATGAAAATGAGACAATGGGGTGGGCTAGATAGTGATGGGAACACCCTTAACTAAGATGGTCTGGGGGCGTCTCTCTGAGGAGGGAGTCATTTAAGCCAAGACCCAAATGATGAGAAGAACCAAGTCTGGGAAGCAGTGCCAGGTGAGGGTGAGGTAAGCGAGTGACCCAGGGTTCAGAATGTGAGCGGGGCTCAGTCTCAGGTTCATTCAGGGGCAGGTTGGCAAATCAGGAGGTTGCCTCCTTAATGTTTTCGCCCTGGGCACCTCACTTGCCTCAACCTAGTCCTGGCGCTACTGGGAAGGAAAAGACTCCAGGTAGAGGAGCAAGTGCAAAGGCTCCGAGGTTGGGAGTGAGCCAGGTGTGATGGGGCAGAGAAAGCCGGGGAAAAGTGGGGGTGGGAGATGAAATTAGAAAGGTGGGTGGCGGGTAGATGACAGAGGGCCTGGAAGGCTGCGTGGTGAGGATTCAGTGAGAGACAGGCACATATTTTTAAGGTAGAGCCAAGGGTACTGGAAGGTAAGCTGATATTTGCAGGGGAGGAGGGGAGGAATCAGGACCGACTCCTGGGCTGGGTGGATGGTGGTTCCTTGACTGATCTAGAGGAGACTGGCAAGCGCTTCATCTCCCTGAGTTTCTTTCCTTCATCTGAGATGTTGGGATAATAATACCAGCCTCCCCAGACACTATATCACACTTAGCTGAGAGCCTGGCACATAGTGAATGCTCTTCTGACGGCTCAGCGGGGCTTAGTGACTTACCTGGAGTCACCGGGCAAGTTAATGACACAGCCTAAACCAGAACCCAGACCCTGCACTCCAGAACGTGTTGCAGCAGGCAGGGCTGGGCCTTGGTACACAGCTCTCCAGATACACAACCTCCCAGCCAAAGAGGCCTCAGCAGCCGAGGCCGAATTTTTCTTTTTTTTCTTTCTCAATTGTGCTTGTGCGAGGGGTTGTTTATCTAACTTGGCTGAAGCTAGAGGCCTGGGCCTGTAAACATATCCTTTTAATTATTCCACAAATGAGACATGCTCATAGAGTAAAAGTTGAAAAATGCAAATAAGCAAAAAATAAATAAATAAAGCAAAAAAGCAGAAAGAGAGAGAGAGAGAGAGACAAAAACAGAGACAGGGACAAAAAGAGAGAGAACAAATCAAGCATCTAAGTTAGCACATGTGTACCAAGATGCATACATAAAGAACCAAAGACCTTCACTGCAGGATTCTTTGACACAGTAAAAAACTGGAAGCAACCTGAGTATCCAAGAATAGGAACCTTCTTTTTGTTGTTTTTAGTATCCCATTTTCTTTATTTTTTTCTTTTCTTGTTTTTTAAAAAGTAAAATACAGTTGACTTACAATATTATATTATTTCAGGTGTACAACATAGTGACTCAATATTTCTATACATTATACTCCATTTAAAGTTATTGTAGAATATTTGCTATATTCCCTGGCTGTACAATCTATCCGTGTATCTTATTTATTCTATACATAGTAGCTTGTACCTCTTAGTCAAGAAAAAGGGCCTTTTTAGCCAAATAAATTAAATAGTATTTCAATATCATGTAGCCACTGAAGTGAATGAAGCAGACCTCTGAGTACTGATTTGGAAAAACTGCCAAGATGTAACATTAACCGAGAAAAACAAGATGCAAAACAGTGATTATAGGATGCTACAATGTGTGTGTGTGTGTGTGTTTTGCGAGGTAAGACGGGGCAATATGAGTACATATATATACTGCGAGACGCACAGACCGTCTCTCTGGGAGACAAGGCCCTGTATTTTCCAGGAAGAATGGCAAGTCAGAGACGGGAGGGAGGTGACTTTCTGCTCCTTTTGCACTGTTAGAGAGCTTTTGGTTTTGGTTTTGTTTTGCTGTGTGCGTGCCTGCGTGCCTGTCGTCTGCGAAACATTTTAGCAAAGTTTGAAAGATCAGAGATTCCCCTCTTGGTCTCAGAGATATTCCCAAAGGCCTTGGGATAATCTAGGCTGGTGTTTCCTAAAAGCCTCCCGCAAACCCAGGGTTGCAGTGAGATGCCAGTGGGCCATGGGGCCTGGGGAGGAGGCTGCAGGCCTCCTGACCCTCCTCACTCTGAGCAGTTTCTCTTTTATCTTTTTTATAGGTTGGACAAGTTAAGAGTTCAGTTATAAACGGTTTTGCCTACTTTGAAATGAAATGTTTGAAAAGCTTTGCCCTTGAGTAATCTCATTCTGCTGATGAGAAGACAGGGGCCCAGAAAGGAGAAAAAAAGATGATCCCAGGCCAGACCTAGCTCTGGCTGAGTGCCTTAGGTGGTAAATTTGAACCTTGGTTTCCTCCTTCAAAAACAAACAAGCAAATAAACAACTCAACTAGTAAGAACTCTTCACAGATATCTAAAGTGGAAGTAAACCCTGAGTCCTTAGACCTTTTGGTCCTGGCAGAAGGATGCACAGGAAATCAGAATGCCTCTCTCTCACCATCTGATTTTCCAGAAGGAGTGAGAGTGACCCCTGCCCTCCACCCCCATATCACTCAAATCCAAGATCAGGCATATCTCAGTTTACCAGAAGTCAACTCGCTGCAAAATGCAGGACTCTCTAGGATGCATTCAGCAACAAGGACAGAAAACGCAAGGCAAAATGGCTTAATCATTAAGGAAATGTATTTTCTCATGTGTTTAGAAATCCAGAGGCATTGGGGTGGATCTCTCAGTCATGCATTCAGCTGCAAGTAACACAAAACCTTACCATTGGCAAGTTTCTATTGTCTCCTGTTACTAAATCCACATTATAGGCAGGAAGATGAGGGTAGGGGCAAGCAGAATGCCCACTACATTTGTCTCTTTTCAAAAAGCTTTCCCAGGGGCCCCACTTGGCAAATTTTGCTAAATTTTTATTGCTCATACCTGGTTCACATGGCCACTGTTAGCTGTCAGGGACTTTAGGAGACTGAGTGCTTTCAGCTGACCTATTGCCATCCCAATAAAATCAGGGTTCTGTAAACAAGGATAAAAGGAAGAGTGGGTATTGGGCAGGCACCGAGGAGTATCTGCCACAAGTCGTTCAAGGGATGTTAATGCAAAGACTCAAAGACATTATACAGGACAAGTGTTGTTTTCTCTTTTTCTGCTCTACCATTGGCTTCTGTCCTGAGACTTGATTTGTCTTCTGAGACTGGGAGGACGACCCCTTCCTTGAGTACATAGGCCGATACCCCCTCAAACAAAAGAGGGTTCTCTCAGCCAACCAGAAGTGTTGACAATGGCTGTGGTTGAACAGTCAACAATGTCTGCCACATCTATATTAACCAGAATTTTAAAAATCCCATCCTCTTCTCTCCTCAACTCACTGCAATCTCACTTCCATTCTCACAGCATGTGTCAGTCATCTACAGCTGTGATAATTCTGCATAACAAACACCCCCAAACCTTTTATTCTCTTGAATATGGAGTTGTTGCAGGTCAGCTGACCTGGTGTGGGCTTGTCTGGATGGCTCTGCTGATCTTGGCTGGACCCATCCACCTGCCTGCTGTTCAACTGGAAGTCAGCTGAGCTAGGCAGTCCTGGCTGGTGTGACTCTGCTCTGCCTCACATGCCTCTCATCTTCTGGGACCCATCGACTTTACCAGGTGTGTCTGGTTACAGTGATGACAGAGGCATAAAACCCAGGTGGAAACATGCAAGGTCTCTTAAAGCCTAGTCTCCAACGGACACATTGTCACTTTCATCTCATGCTGTCGGTGAAAGCAAGTCACTGAAGTGGCTGAACTCAAGTCACGGGGGAGGAAATATGCTCCACCCCTTTTGTGAGAGGAACCATGAGGTCACATGTCAGGAGGCATGGTTCCAGGGAATGGTGAAGAATTCCTTGGCTCTGATATCACCTCTATCTTCTGGTTATCCTACTTCATTGACTTCTCTTTTTCAGTCTCATCTATGGTTTTCTTGTCTCTTCCTTCTCTCCCTCCACATTCAAGAGAGTGAAAGGTTTGGGGTGGTTTGTTACGTAGCATTATTGTAGCTGTAGATGACCAATACATGTAGTGAGAGTGGTAATGACATTGTGGTGAGTTGAGGAGAGAAGAGGATGGATAAAAAATTTCTAGACAGTAGAGGTGAGGTGGACCTTGTCAATTGCCCAGCCATAGCCATTGTCAACTCTTCTGCCTGGCTGAGAACTCACTTTTATTTGAGGGGGTATCAGTCCATGTACTCAAGGAGGGGGACCCCTCCCCAGCCTGAAGAGCTAAGTCAGGTCTCAGGACAAAGCCCTGAGCACAAGAGGGACACTGGGAGTCCCTAAGGGTTCCATCCACACCTTTACTCCTCTGTACATGATCTCTGACTTAGGGCCATCCTTGGGTCTTCACTTACCATCTTTGCACTGGTAATCCCCAAATTTGTAACTCCAGGCTTGGTCTCTCTCCTGAGTCCACCTGTCAACTGGACATGTTCACTGAGACATCTCACAAACCCTCAACTCTTTTTCCCACTCTGACCCTGGTACCCTTGGCCTCAACCATACCCCAAACTTCCTCCTTTATTTTCAGTTTCGTGCATGCCCATCCATGCAGTCACTCGCTCCAGGAACCTGGATGTCAGCTAATCCTGTCTCCATGCTCCCCTTCTGCTATAGCTGGCACTTCCAATGCTGAGCACCACATTCCAAGCATGGGGCTAAGCATCATACACGTATCATCTGATTTAATCCCTGAGATGAGGGAGGCACTGATATTGTCTGTATTCCACACAACACTATCCAGCAGCCCCCATGATGTGCGCACCCCACAGTTAGAGCATGTGGCCTCTTTCGAAGCTTCAGTGATCATTCCCAAACCAATTGATCACAGAAGTCCCCGCTTTAAAATCCTTTATGATTCTTATTATCCTGAACCCTTTGGTCTGAAGTAGTTGACCCCAAGATTCTTGCATTTATTTACACAAAAGAAGAAATTGAGCTTACTCAATGTGTCAGGAAGTTTCTAGGTACCAGAGAAACACAAAAGTCCCCGGAAACTTAGGTCCAATTGACAGTAAACAAAAGAATAAGTATCTGACATGTCAGGTAGTGACAAGGAGCTAGGAAGAAAAATAAAGCTGGGTAAGGGATAGGTATTTTGGGAAAGAGACATCATTTTTGTGGGGGTCAGCCTCTCTGATAAGAATGTATTGTAGTGAAGGAAGTAAGGGAGCAGTAAGTGCAAAGGCCCTGAGGCCCAAAGGGGCATGGTGGAGGCCAGTGCAGTGAGTGGGAGAGATGAAGGAGTGAGGGTGGAGGAGGAGAGGGCAAGATTGGGCAGGCAGAACCTTGCAGGCCACAATAAGGACTTGGCTTTGACCCTGAGTGAAGTGGGAGCCACAGGAGGATTCTGAGCAGAGGAGGGATGTGACCTGACTTGGGTTTTCACAGGATCCCATCGACTGCATGTGGATAATAGTCTGCATGGGGGTCAGGGCAGAAGCAGGAAGCAGGGTTTTTGCAGGCCTCATGACACTTAGGTCAGAGAGGGAATTCAGTTGTTTGAGTGACATTCTTAAAAAGCACAGGAAAACCAAACAGGATTTTCGGGTTAACTCAGAATCTACCAGAAGATGGAAGGGCCCAGCATGCTTCAGCCTCAGGCACCACTGGGCCGCCAGCCTTTCCGGCAGCATCATCAGGAGATGCTGATGCTGTGGTGCTGGTGATGTCTCTGGGTTTCCCCCACGCCTGTTGCCTGGCTGTTCTGGCAGCACTGGGGAAGGGTGAGTCTTAGCACACCCAGCGTGACCTGGGAGACAGTGACCAGTGACTGAGCTCCCACCAAACATGCTGACGACTCTGAACCCAAGAACAAACCCTGACGCTCCTAGTTCTACAAAAACAAGCCGTGCCTCCTTGCACGCTGTATCCCCCCAGCACCAAGCTCCCTTATCTCGCCATACAATCCTTCAAAGAATAACACGGCGTATTTGTGTCTGCGGTTTGTGTTCCCCAAACCTGTGACATCAGATAAGTGCAATGTTCACAAAAATGAACAACATCACAGAGAGGAGAAAAACAACTGAAAAGAAGCCCCTGGTTTCAGCCTTAACTTCCTCTCCAGGGAGGAAGGGGTGCTATCTGGTTGAGGTTTCACGGTGCAGAGGCTGGGGGCCGGGGAATGATGTCCTGACCTCTCCCTAGCTGGCTCCCATCTCAGCCTTGAAATCTCCCCTGCAATATGGAGACGATAATCTCCACCTCTCAGCGCTGCTATATTGCAAAGTGATTTTTTAAAGATACCAAGAATGGGGGACTTCCCTGGCAGTTCAGTGGTTGAGGTGCTGTGCTTCCATTGCAGGGGGCACGGGTTCGATCCCTGGTCAGGGAAATAAGATCCCGCATGCCGTGAGGCACAGCCAAAAAGTAGGAAAAAAAATTTTTTTTTTAAATACCAATAATGACTGATCTTTGGATCAATCATATGCCATAGGCCATTTTCTTGGGTAATCTTCACACCCGCCTGTTTCACCCTCACGTGGCGTAGCTACTAAGATCAACTCTGGTTCACAGGTGGGGAAACTGAGACTTCGAGTAGGAAAAGAAGGTGGTTTTAAAACACTGTGTGGCCACTTTTGGGTTTTGGAAAATGCAAACATGTACAACAGAAATTTAAAATTTTTAAAAAACCGCATCAATATAAAAATAGAATTAGGCAAAAAAGTTTGGCAGGGCATATGCCCAAGTGTCACAGTGGTTTTCCTGGGTGTCAGGATCACCAAGGAGGCACCATTGCTGTCTCTTTTCCATCACTCAGGTCTTAGCATATCGGCACCTCCGCTATAAGGCTTTCGCCAAGCCTCTGTCTATGGGAGTCCTCCAGCCTCCCATCACTTTCATCTCTTCATGCACTGATCATCACTGGAATGTACCTTGATTTTTCATCTGTTTCTGGGTTTATGGCCTGTATTTCCCACTAGAACATAATATCCATGAAGCTGGAATCCCAGCCACAGCTCTCTGAGCAGTGCCCATTAGTGGCCCTCAACAGATATTCCTTGAACAACTGATTGCGTTTTCTTCTTCTTATTTTTTTTTAACTTTTGTTAAAAAAAACCAACTGTGTGGATTACTTTTAATTGCTGTTTTAAGTGCTGGTCAAAAATGAGCTGGCTGGAGCCCCGGCAGGAAAGGGTCGCTTCTGCGGGCTTCTCTGGCTGAGTGTGAAGGAAGTGGGTGCCCTGCCTTTCCACAGGGTGGGTCAAGCGCTGAACGTCCCAGAGTTTCTCAGCCCAGCCTGCCCCGAGGTCCCTGGCTCCGGAGATCTCTCTGCCTGGGACAGGGTTATCTTTGAATGACAGCATGTTCAGCGCCCCCCAACCCCCCGGGGTGAGGCCGCCCAGAATCTCAGGGGGTAACAGGGGGCCCCAGGCCAGATGCAGCCCACGGGAGGTGTTACTTAGCCCATGCAGTTCCAACATCTTGGAATTTCCCCATCACTTAAAAATCAAGAGACTTTGGAAGAAAACTAAAATATCTTCCCAAAGGGCATGAAATAAGATGAGAATAAATAGGCGGGAAGACTTCACACCCTTCAAATGACAATTCTGCCAACATATATAAATTTAATGTAATTTCAAGTAGTGACCCACAGGATGTTTTTTAATTGGATAAAATCATCTTGGAGTTTACAAGGAAAAGTATGAAATAAAAGAACGGAAGAACAGTGGGAAGGACTATGACAAAGGTGGTATTTCAACTCACTGAGAAAATGGAATATTGAATCCAGGATGCCGGCATAGCACACTATCAATTTATTCTATTTATCACTAAAATAAAAATAGACTCTCATCTTCCACCATGTCAAAGAAAAATACAGAGATTTCACATAAAATGTCTAGAATTCTGGCTTGCCTGAAAACCCTGTCAATACTGGGCCTTATTTTCCCAAGGCAGCCATGGGCTGGTGCTGAGTTGAAACTCTGGGGCTTTCCAGTTCACCGCAGTCTCCACCACTCCCTGCTGCCTCCCACCCGGCTGCCTTCAATCATCTGTGTGTCTTGCCTGGGCACTGAAGTCACTGGAGTTTGTAGCCCCTGAACTCAGGACTGGGCCCAGCAGAGAGACTCAGGGAACATTTGAGGCTGGTTTTCTGCTGTTAGCCCCCTTTATACTCATTTTTCTTGGTGGAAATACAGATTTGGAGGAAGGATGTGGCTTGAGAGCCTCAACCGGGGAGTCAGAATCTTGAGTGACCACTGAAGAGTGACTTTCTCTCTCCGTGCCTAAGTTTCCTCCTCTGCCAGGGGAGTAATAAGAGCTGTCACTCATCATTTGCGGGAATCTATGCCGTTGTTCCCATAAAGGGCTCGACCTAGGGCTCAGCGCAGGGTCACACCAGGGATAATGAGGTGGTGATAACAAACCCTCCCTCTCAAATTTAGGGATTTTAGTTCTCAGGGTTCGAAGAAGGGAGACTAGGAAAAGATAAAGAAAGGAAGGAGGAGCTGGGCAGAGCAGATTTGCTCTGATCTCCTTTAGCCAAAAAGGAGGAAAAAAAGTGAACAGATAGCCCTGGCCTCCCTTGATTCCACGCTGCCCGAAGAGCTCTGGAGCTGGTAAGAACCAGCCACTTTGATTTGGGCAGCTCCACCCTTCTGACCGTACTTTCCCTGGGCGTTTGGAATCTGGAACCCTAAAGCCTGTCCCTGCACCCTGCCCACAGCATCCACCTTTCATCCCCTTCTTGCTTTTCCCAGCAACTGGAGACTCTAGCGGGAGAAAGATGGGAAGACTTCCCCACCGGGTAACCCCACACAAGAGATGAGAGAAGGGGCTGGGAAGGGAGCCTTGCAACACATTAGCCACCCAGCCCCTGATCCCAGGAAGGAGCCCTCCCATTGGGACTAATGGGAAACGAAGCTTTCAGGCATTGAGAATGACCTGGGTGGAAGGAGGGTGAAGGTTTTGGTGAAGAGCAGAAAAGTCTTCCCACTCAGCGGTTTGTGGAGAGCAGCCACGTGGCACAGGGCTTCACGGTGTGGCTTTGAAGCCGTCCCCGTTCAGGGTTGTGTGACTTGGGGCAAGTGACTTCACCCCATCTAGCTTCGGTTTCCTCAACTGCCCTGGCACTGCCTTGTTAAGGGTTAAATTGTTAAGGATTAAATTGTTAAGGGTTAAATGAGGTCATGCCTATCAAGTACCTGGCACGTAGTAGGTCCAATAACTGGACGTTTATGGTAAAATGGCTTAGGGAGTCCCAGGGCAGCCTCAGGCAGAGAGACGGAAAAATGCTCAGACCTCGAGCCCAGAAAGATAAAAGAAGATCAGCTGTTTGAAATCTCTCAAGGCGCCAAGGGCCATGCAGTCAACAAGGTCAGGAACTGGGGCCTGTTTGAAGTTGGGAAGAGGTAATTCCGGACAGAGTTTAGCACAAAGGGAGGACATTTCCTCCATGTTACCTCCAAGGATGCCCTGGCTGATGGCTTTAAGCTTCCCTAGGGACTGAAAAGTAGCTAAAAGTTAAGGCGGAGGGGCTAGAGAGTAGTCTCTGGGGTCAGGGGTTCCTTCCCAAGACAGCCCCTTCCTAGCTATGTAACCTGTGTGTTCTGACCTCAGTTTCTCCACCTGTAAAATAGGGGCCATAATAACATCCGTCTCCAGATGTTGAGGCTAGAATACATGATATTCAATTGGTGCTCAGTGAATAAGTGGAAGTCACAAGCCACAGCTACGTTAGGGATAAGGTGGCAAAAGCAAAGGTCGGCAGGGGAAGAGGAACTGACCGCTCTCGAGTTCTTGGTAATTAAGCCCAGGCCCAGTCCCACGCCAGCAGCTCGACCATGGCCTTTGGAAGCAGGGGCTCGCCCTGCTTCGTGCAGTGCTGAGCCCCCAGGGCCAGAACAGAGCCTGACACATATCAGGGATTTGTTCAAGGAATGTGTGGAACTGGACACCCTGTGGAGTGGAGTCAACCTCCACAAGAGAAAAGGAAGGCACAGAGAGGCCAGGTAACTTGTCCAAGGCCACACAGCAGCCTGCCCACCTGGAGTCCCAGCTGGGACTGGGATTGAACTGATCTGGCCTCATTGTGGCCTCGCTCTGCTTCTTGACCGCCTCGAAGCCCACTGTCCCCTTCTTGAGCACTCCCTGTCCGGCTTCCCCCACCTGGCAGAGCCGGGGGAAGCTCTTCAGGCTCTTTCAGGCTCCTCCATGGACGCTTCAGCCCCCGCTGCCCTCAGCAAGGACTCGCTTTCCCCTCTCTCCCAGGCAGGCCGGCAGTCAGGAACTCACAGCCTGTGGGCCTCATCTGGCCTCAGAGGTGTTCTGTGTGACTTCACACACAGTGTAGGTGCAGGCATGTGTGTGTGTGTAGCAGGTTTTTTCTCATAATTTTGAATCATTTGCCAACATTTAAAAACTGGAGATTTCACATAAAAACCAGGATTTCCAACTTCCTTTGGAAAATGGCCAGCTCGGGCCACCCAGGCCCCCGTCTCCTCTGGTCAGCTGGTTTAGTGTTCTGGGCCCCTCTGGTCCCCGGGTCCGAGCCCCGCCCACCTCACTCATCTCTGGGCCTGCCCTCCCTCCCTGGGGCTTCCTCACATAAAGACCCCAAACTTGCCACGAGAGACCTGGGCTCCCCATGCTCCCCGCCACCATGCTGGGCATCCTCTCATTCTTGGTCCCGCGGCCTGGGGTGCTCGCAGGGGAAGCCAGAGAGGCTGGGTTGGGCTTGGATCCCGGGTCTGTGGCAGGTAGAATGATGGCTCCCCCAAAGATGCCCATGTCCTAATCCTCAGAACCTGTAATTATGTCACCTTACATGACAAAAGGGACTTGGTGGTTGTGATAAAGAATCTCAAGATGAACCTGGGTTATCCAGGAGGCTCAACGTAATTGCAAGGGTCCTTATAAGAGGGAGGCAGGACAATCAGTCAGAGAAGGGGAGGTTTTGATGGAAGCAGAGGTCGGAGTGAAGTGAGCCAGGGATGTGAGTGGCATCTAGAAGCTGGAAAAGGCATGAACTGGAGCCTCAGAAGGAATGCGAGCCTATGTTTGATTTTTAGCCTTGGGAGACCTGTTTTGGACTTCCGACCTCCAGAACCGTAAGATAACAAATTTATGTTGTTTTAAGCCACTAAATTTGACATCCTTTGTTATAGTAGCAACAGGAAACTTATAACCGAGTTTGAATCCTGGTTTGGCTACTTAATTGGCCGTGTGCCCTTGGGCAGGTGACTTATATTGCTGAGTCGGGGTTTCCCCACCTGAAAAGGGGTAACAAGGGCGCTCCCTCTTGCGTGTTTGTGAGAGTTCGGTCAACCACGTGGTGAAGCACGGAGCACAGCCCGGCAGCTCCTGATGCCAGATCTTCTAGCATCACATCTCAGTGTCATCGAAACCAGCTCAGAACAGGTTTAAAAATCTGCCCACTGATACCCATCCCTCAGACATAAAGTCCAAACTTCTTACTTATGGCCCAGCATAACCCACCTTGCCTGATAATAATAATACCGCTAGTACTCGTAAAGCATTTGGCAGGTACCAGACACGATTCTAAGCATTAACCATATATTCAATTCATTTAATGCTCGCAACAACCCTATCATTTTCCCCATTTGTTTAGGTGGGGAAATTGAGGCCAAGGGGGTTAATCACTTGCCCAGGGTCCCTTGGAAGGGTGGTAGCTACACCGGTATTTGAACCTACACGGTTGGGCCCTGGGGCCTAGGCGCTGACCACTGGACAGGGCTGCCTATGTATATGAACAGACCAGGGAGTAGCAGTAAAGGCCCCAGAGTGTGGCTCGAGACTTGGTGGTCTCGGTGTCCCCTCCATCCGCCACCTGTCCCAGGTGCAATCCTGGACTCAGGGCTCTGAGGGTCACAGCTCCTGGTTCACAGCCATACCCAAGGGTGTGTTCATTCCACAATTTCTAGCAGTGCCCACTCTGTGCTGGGTGCCGTGTCCCAGAGAAAATGCAGAGCCCGCAGCTGCCCCCAAGATCCTGAGGACAGATGAATATACAACTGTCACAGCTCAGCAAGAGACAGCAGGAGCTGGGGGTGGGAGGAGGTCAGGGGAGGCTGCCCCCAAGGAGGGACCCGGGAAGTGTGACGCAGGCCCAGCAAAAAGACTGGGCAGAATGCTCCAATGAGGGGCAGCTCAGGAGGGGCCCTGGAAAGAGGAGCCCGTGTGCTCAGGGAACCGTGCGTGGTCACACGTGGCCGAAGTGCTGCAGGGAGGGGCTTGACCACTCAGTCTCCTTGTGACCTTGGGCAGCCCACACCGCCTCTCTGGGCCTCAGTGTTCTCATCTGTAAGACAGGAGTAATGATACAGTAGTACCCATCTCCTAGGGCTCTCCCTAGCGTTCAGCCTGGCAAGCCTGCATCAGGCAGGCTGCAGGAGCGTGCATCGGTGTTGCTGCCATAGGCTGGTTAGGCGCGTGAGCGGCCCAACCTCCTCACTTCTTCCCCTTGCATTCAGCTTCTCAGACGTAGAAGCCCTAGGGCCCCCAATTCACATTCGTGGGGGGTGACCCAGGAGGTGACAAGTGAGGAGCTGCTGCTCCCCAGGATATCACACCAAGAGGCCGGTGTTCCTAGCATCCTGGACTCCCAGACTTGGAACTCCAGACCAGCGTCCACCGTCCCCATGGTTCACAGCTTCCGGCAGTCTCAGCCCCCGTGCCCGGCTTTGCCCCCTCCAGTTCCCTCCGGTCCTTTTGTGTGTCACATTTGTCTTTCTTCCCCTTGATTCACTTTAACTTTCTCCACGTCTTGACCGATCCCGATCGAGAGTCACAGTTGATCCTTGAGCTTCTCTTTTTCAAAGGCACATTAAGACAGAATTGCTAAGTGTTTCTGAGCACTTGCTATGTGCCTGGCGTTCCCATTCATTCATTCATTCATCCATTTATTCAACAAATAGCTGTGAGCACCTCCCATGGGCCTTGGAGTTCCTCAGTAAACCATAAAGATTCCTGCCTGGTGGAGCTCACATTGCAGGGGCGAGGGAGGGAGAGGAACAGGAAATAAATAAAACCTGCCAAGTCTACAACCCGTTCCGTGTACACACAAACTCACTGAAACACAGCAACAACCCTATGAAATGTTATCCCCAGTTTCCAGGTGAGAAAACCAAGGCTCAGGGAGGGGAAGTCACTTGCCCAAAGTCACACAGCTAGGAAATGGCTAAGTCAGAATTTGAACCCACACCAGTCAGACTCCAGCAACCAAGTTCTTAACCTCCCCGGGAGACTGTCTGCTAAGATAAAAGCCACTGATGCTGTTCCTCCAGCAGTGCATTTGGGAAGCATCACAGTGTCCCAAGTTGTGGGTGTTGGTGCTCAGGGGCTGCTAATTCCCATGAGTCCACAGGCAGGATGAGCTCTGCCCTCCCTTCCAGCAGCCTCCAAATGGGGAAGGCCAAGTACACAGTCACTCTCTGGCCAGAGCCGGTGGGAACAGGACGTCCTGGACCTCTTGCCCTGGCCAGGCCCCGAGAGCTATTTTGGGGCACGTTTATTGATGGGACATGGGTGCCCAGCTGGACTCAGGCTGCAGCTGGCCTAGGATGGCTCTGCTCCTGCATGCTCTGCACTGCCGTGGGGCAGCCATCATCCATGTCCTGCCCACACCCCAGGCCCAGGGTGCAGCCTGAGCTGGCTGGCTCCAGGAAAGGCAGGGGTCCCTACTGGAGTGGAGGGATACTGGGGGTCACGTGGAATATTGTTTACCAGAATTCTGGAGCCTGATTCGATTCACAGAAGGCAGAACCCAGAATGAATACAGAATGAATATAGCAATGGGTTATGAGGTCAGATGCAGGTTCAAATCCCAGCTGTGTCCCCTAAGACAACTTACCTTGGGAAAGCCGGGTCAGCTCTCTGGGGCTTAGTTTCCCTGTCTGTAATACGGAGTCGATAATAATCCTCAATCACAGGGAGGGAATGAGGCTTAAATGAGGTAGTGTGAACCGCTCAAAGCCTGGCATACAGAAAGTGCTCAATAACTAATAACTTTGCAAATAATGATTGACAGCTGACACTGACTGGGAGTTTGGCATGAGCTAGGCACTGGGCTAAATTATTGATCTGTTTTATCTCATTTCATCCCCCAGCAATTCCAGGAGACTGGTGAGTGACACTATTACAGGTGCCACTATTATCCCTTTGTACAGATAAGGAAACAGAGACTCAGAAAGATAAGACCTGGCTAAGATCACACTGCAAATATGTGGCAGAAAAACCTGCCTTTGAACCCAGACCCCCATTTCCCCCACGCCTATACCTGAGATTGGTTACAAAAGTTCCTGTAAACACCCAAGTCCCTGCCGTGCCATGTTCACTTCAGTCATCCCTCAGTCCGGGGAAGTGACCTCCTGGCTCTTCCACCTGATGGGAATCCAGAAACCAAAGGTTCCAGAATATTCCTTTGACCTTCCTCCCTCACCTCAGGGTTATTTTGTCTTCCTGGTTAGTCGGCAAAATATCTCCAAGAAACTGGCTGGTTGGCAAATGTTCCAGGCTGACTTAGAGGGGCGTTTTGCTGTGTACGCTGAGGGCAGGGTGCTGGGGGGCCCAGTGGGGAGGGGAGGGCAGGGCAGGGGATCCTCCACCTGACCTGTACAACCTCAGGCCAGAGTGGGTGCAGTGTTTCCTTCCTAAGGTGCTCTTTGTGGCCTGAACCTGCTTACACGCTTCACCCTGTGCCCTGAGGGTGCACTCCAGCCTCCTTCGGCTGAAAGAAGCAGCCCTTTGAGAGATCTGCCCTTCTGCCTTTCTAGCCTCTCTCCCACACCTGGGCCCCTCCCACACCATCCTCCAAAAAGGCTACGCTTTTCCTGCTTCCAGCCCTTTGCCCCTGCTGTGCCCTCCCCCTGGGATGCGGGTCCTCCATTCTCCACCTGCCAGATGCTTCTCCCTATCCTTCACAACTCCTTCACTGTGAGGCCTTCCCAGAAACCCCCGTCCCAACCCCCCAGCAGTATTGTCCCCCTGGCTGGGAGTTGCCACAGCAACAGAGAGACACTGCTTCCGGAACTACCTTGTACTCCAACTGGCAAGATTCTGATGTCCAGCTGGCGAGTGGATACCTCCACATGGGTCTCACACACACCCCTCAAATGTCACAAAGAAGAACCTCAGAATCTCCCATTTCCCCTCCTAAAACCCCAGCCCTTCCCACTAGTCTTCTCAGTAAACGGTGCCACCTCTCAACCAGATATTCAGGACAATACCTAGAAGCCATATTGGATACCCTGTTGCTTCGCCCCGACACATCCCATCCATCAGAAGTCCTGTCAACTCAGCGGCCAAATACATCCTGAATCCATACTCTTGTGCCACCTTTGTAGCCACCACCATGGTGCTGGCGGCCACCATCCTCACCTGCTTGGACTGGGACAGTGGTCTCCTCCCTAGTCTCCTGGCTTCCCAGCTTTACTCCATCACGGTAGGAGGTGCCTTTGCAAAAGATAAATTAAGTCAGGTCACACCCCTGCTCAAAACCCTCTAAAACGCCCCTTCCCTCTTAGAATAAAAATCCCTTCCGTCACCATGGCCTATAAGACCTTGTATGATCTGACCTTTGCCTACCTCCCCAACCTCATCCCTACCCCGTTTCCCTCCCTCACTCTGTTCCTGCCGCACTTGCCTTCTCCCTGTTCCTGAACTAGAAAGCTTGTTCCTGTCTCTAGGCAGAGAATTGCTCTTCCCTTTGCCCGAACCAAAGATATCTGTCTGTTTCATTCTGTCACTCCATTCAGTCTCTGCTCAAATACCATCTCCTCAGAGAAGACTTCCATGACCTGCCCATATAAAATACTCCCCTCCATCACCACCTATCCCTCGACCTACTTTATTTTCCTTCATAGTAGTTGTTGCTATCTGACATATTACGTATTATCCGCACATTTGTTTTAATCTAGTTTGCTGCTGAATGTTTGACAGGCTCTCAGCGAGCGGGGAGCTCTGATGTTTACATTTGCCAATTTCTGGGGCATAAACACTCCCATGGTGGCTGATTTCAAGCTCCCAGCATGACTTCACTGAACGTGGAGTTGAGAAGACGTATTCAGTGTCATGCCATCAGATACTATTTCCACCACAGAGTGGTGTATGATGCAATCTCATACAATAGATGTCAATAACCTCAAGCAATATGAAACAGTGCATTAATTAGAAAGTGATGAGTTTTGAGTAGTTGTTACTTTTATTTGTATTATAGTTTATTTAATTGTAAGTTCAAATAATTTAAAATTTTTTGTGATGGCTGTGGAGAAACCAGCTTGCAGAATTCGCCAGCCAGCAGTGCCAGCAGCTCCAGCACACCACTGAATGAACATAAGCAACATGAGGACAGGGACATTGTGCATCTTGTTTCCTGCTCTTTCCCTGGGGTCTAGAATAGTAGAAGGGCTCAGCCCGTATGTGGTGAACATTTTATAATGCATCTGTTTGCATCAGAAAGCACAAACTGTTTGCCTTGATCAACTTGACTCTGTGGGCTGAGTCCAGCCTACAAATGGGTTTCATTTGGCTCTCGGAATGTTTTTTGTTTTGTTTTGTTTTGTTTCTTTGCGGTATGCAGTCCTCTCACTGTTGTGGCCTCTCCCGTTGCGGAGCACAGGCTCCAGACGCGCAGGCTCAGCGGCCATGGCTCACGGGCCCAGCCGCTCCGTGGCATGTGGGATCTTCCCAGACCGGGGCACGAACCCATGTACCCTGCATCGGCAGGCGGACTCTCAACCACTGAGCCACCTGGGAAGCCCCCCCGGAATGTTTTTAACATTTTTTTTTTAATTCGTTGCCAACCTTTAAAAGTCATGAGATTTTTGCATGAAACTCCACATAAACGTGGATTTGCAGCTTCCCTTGAAAATTCTGAAGCTCTGGGCGCCCCAGGCCTGATTCCCGCATGACAACAGAGGTCAGAGCTGAGGGGCGGCCGCCCCCTTCAGACCCGGCAGGAGCTTGCCAGCTCACCGCAGTCCCCACCCCTCACCGTCACCTCCCACCAGGCCCGCTTCATTCATTTCCACAACCTGCTGGCCCTGTAGATAGTCGAGTTGTAGTTTCTATCTTACCCTCCATTCTAGCACTTGTCACAGTGTCCCCGCAAGACTGAGGCCACCTGGAGGACAGGCTCTGTGAGTTAGGCCCCCTGAGGCTTCCATTCCTGCTACAGGGCCTGGCACACAGTAGGCACATAGGTCCTGGAATTTGGTTATGTTTGTTGTCAAATGAATCCCAAACCCTCAGCTCCCCTGTTGGGCACGCACTCAGTCCAAGCCCCGACCATAATGTGACAAAGAGGTTGG
The DNA here is from genome assembly GCF_963455315.2 of Globicephala melas. Taxonomy (NCBI): domain Eukaryota; kingdom Metazoa; phylum Chordata; class Mammalia; order Artiodactyla; family Delphinidae; genus Globicephala; species Globicephala melas. The sequence goes on from NC_083328.1 coordinate 75,455,244, forward strand.
CCCAGGCCAGGGTTTAAAAATATCCAGGGCTGGTCAGCTGTGACCACTCGGAGGTGTTGAAATAAACGGGCAAAATCTGGCCAGAGGCCAGCCCCCCAACTTTGCTCTGTGTAAATGTGGGCGAACGGGAGGGGCCGCCAACAGCTCCTCGAGGAGGTGGAACAGTGGGGAGATGGGGATATATAGCCCCTTCTCCCAGCACCCTGCTTGGGAAAGGTCAGCGCTAAGTTTATAAACAGCATCGGGTGACATGACATAATTTCGCATAAAGGGTTACCGGGCAGACTGTGAACAGAGGGCGTCCTCCCCTGATGTTTCCACGCCGCGGTCTCCTGGCGTCAAGAGCCGGCATGTTGCTAGCCCTGTGGTCTTCCCGCGGCCTTCAGAGCTGCTGCCTAGCCTGCTGGAACCACAGTTAAAAATAACGCTCCCAGCACAGTCCACTGGGGGACAGCCAGCCCGGGGGCTGGACAGGGGAGAACCGAGCTCTGATTGAGGGCCCACTGGGTGCCAGGAGCTTCCGAGACATTTGCTCGCTGAGCCTCACAATGGCCTTGGGAGGGAGGGATCGTCGTCCCATTCACAGATGGGGAAAGTGAAGCCGAGAAGCTGTGTACTCACTGGTTCAAAGTCTCCTGCTCAGTTCATGGCAGTGCTGGCATTCAGATCCGTGAGGCTGAAGTGTCAACAAGTCAGGGGCTCTGTGTGCCACAACTACGGAAACCCGCGCGCCTAGAGCCTGTGCTCCGCAACAAGAGAAGCCACCGCAATGAGAAGCCCACGTACCAAAACGAAGAGTAGACCCTGCTCACCGCAACTAGAGAAAGCCTGCGCACAGCAACGAAGATCCAATGCGGCCAAAAATAAATAAATAAATTTATTAAAAAGAAAAAAAGGAAGAAGAAGAAGTCAGGGGCTCAGTGTTTCGTTCTGCTGGGTCCCGAGTCCCTGGAACAGTGTCCGGACCTCAGCAGGCAAACCTGCTCCCCCTGCTGACATTTTGGGGGTAGGGGTGGACAGGGGGATACACGTTAGTAGGTAAATTAAATATATTGTATTTCAGATGTGTCTCCCTAGCAATAAGTTCTAAGAAGAAAAATAAACCAGGGAAGGGAGACGGAGCACCACAGAGAGGTACAGATCTAAACATGGGAGCAGGGCCGGAGGAGGCCTCGCTGAGCAAATATTTGAGGACAGACTTGAAAGAGATGAAGGATTGGGCAATGGGGCTATGTGAAGGAAGAGCATTCCCGGCAGAGGAAACAGTGAGTGCAAAGGCCCTGAGACTGGATCGTGCCTGGCATGTGTGAGGATGATGAGGAAGCCACTGTGGCCGGGGCAGCATGGGAGGCAGTGGGGGGGGGGGCAGATAGTGCAGAGCCTTGCACATTGTAGGAAGGACTCAGGCTTTTATCTGGGGTAGCTGGGAGCCACTGAGGGTCCTGAGCAGGTCAGCATCGTCTGACCTCGGTTCTGAAAGAATCCCCCTGACTATGTGTGGAGAAGGGACTGGCAGGGCCTGGGGGGAAGGGTGACAACCAGAGAGGAGGAGACTGCAATGGTCCAGGCAAAAGATGATGGTGACCAGGCCCAGGGGCGGCCATCAGAGGTGGGGACGTGGGGGGAAGTCCATGGCCTCATATTCTAGATCTGTTCTAAAGGTGGACAGGACACACTGCTGGGCCAGATGTGGCAGAAATCAAGAAATCAGGGATGACTCCAATTTTTCAGGCCGAGTGACTGGAAGGATGAAGCTTCCCTGTTATGGAGACGCCCGAGCACTCTGCGGGGCTCCCAGGAGAGGACAGATGTGCAGCAGCCTTTCCCGGGGCCACGTGGGGCCTGTGCAAAGCCCTTTCCTCAATATGGTCGCCTTGCTTTCTGAAATTCTCCCCAGTTCCGATCGGGATTCTTCCCCAGCTTCCCCATTCCATCCCTGGCCCTGAGTTTCTTGTAAATTGTGCAGAGGCGCCCAGGTCCCCTCTCCCGCTCGATCCGTGAAGAGCAGCAAACACTTCTGGGAGCGCTCTTCATGTGCCTGGCAGGACCCTAGCCTTTACATTTGTGAGTTCATTTGATCGTCACAACACTTCAAAGGGGTGGGGGCTATTATGACATCTACTTCACGGATGAGGAAACTAAGGCCCAGAGAGATTAAGTCACTTAAGTCTGGGATCACACAGCTAACAAGTGGCAGAGGCAGGATTTGAGCCCAGGCAGCTGACCCCAGGGCTCATGCTCTTAACTACCATACTGTCTCATGAGGCGCTCACCATTGACCATGAAGAGCCAAACTGGGCTTGAAGGACTGGAGTGGGGGGAGAGGGCTTCAGCCGCCCCTCCCACATAGCAGGGACAGTTGTCATTTTCTGAGCGTCTGCCCCATGCCTAGCACTGTACCCATGCTCCCTCTATTCTTCGCATCAACAGAAGAGGTGGATAGTATGATGATTGTGCCCATTCTATAGATGAGGAAACTGAGGCTCAGCATGGAGAGGAAGTGCCATGTCCAAAGTCACACAGCCAAGGCATGAGAACTCAGGGCTCTGGGCCTCCAGACCCCATTCTATCCCCTCCTTCGCACTGCCTGTGCTTGTCACCTGCTTCTTGCCCTGGTAGTAAGGGGAGTATTTAGGGGTGTGGTGGCCATGTTGAATTTCCTTCCGGCTGGCTGGCAGAGGATGAGGAAGCAGGCTGAGGATGCGGAGAGGTAATTCAGGGACAGTGCAGCTCTTTGGGCCTGTGGATTCTGTCTGATACAACCAACATTTCTGAGGCCAGCGCTGGGCCAGGCTCAGGGGATACTGAGGCAGGACCATGGTGCTGAGCATGAGAGAGGTCAAGGTCCTATGCCTCTGATGGCATAGGAAATGGTGGGGTTGTCACAGGAGTTCAGATCAAGAGCAGCTCAGAGGAGCAGGTGCTTGTGAACCTTTTGCCTTGGGCAGCCTGTTTACCTCTCCAGACCTCAGTTTCCAACTCTGTGAAATGGGTTGATAATGCCTGCATCAGAAGGCTGTTGTCAGGACTCATGTTGGGCACCAAGGGGCCTTGCTCCAACTCTAACCAACTGCCACTGTCTTTTGGACAGGAAGAGCACAGGACCCAGAATATCAGAGATATTCTGGGAGACACTGAACCTACTGTACATATGGAAAAAAAGAAAAGGAAATGTTTTGGACACTTGCTTCACCTGTGAGGTGAATGCTTTCCATCTACTTTACACACACATAGAAGCTCTCCACCCCCTGGTGAGGTGAGTACTAAGATCATCTTCCCTGAACAGGTAAGAAAACTGACACCCAGTTATGTTATGAGACTGAACCAGGATCACAGAGCTGGGAAGGGATGAAGCAGGGATTCAGACATGACTCACTCTGCCCCCTTAGCTTTACATTGTCCATCGCAAGGCTGAAATCATAACAGCTTAGATTTTTCTTGAGCACTTATTATGTGCCATGCACTATTCCAAGCATTTTACAAGTATTAAACAATATTAATCTTGACCTCTGATGGATGAGACAGGTGCTGCTTTCTTCCCATTTTACACACGAAGAAAGAGCTTAAGTAATTTACACAAGGTCACAGAGCTAGTGATTTGTAAAGCCCGGATTCAAGCTCAGGCAGTCTGGCTCCACAGTCCTTGGTCTTACACCGCAAGGCTCCACTTGAGAGCGTTAGCACAGTGCCTGGCACACAGTAAGTGCTTAATAAATTGTTAAACCTTTGAAAAGGATATAGCAATAAGCAGGGCTTTCCTATTCTAGACCACACTGAGATCTTGCTTGAGAATTCACTGTTCCCTTATTTCCACCCCTCCCTGTCGGTCCCGCTCACCAGAGGAGAAACTGCCCGTGGGCCATTTTCCCCGTCTCTCCCTCCCTCTGGGAAAATTCTGTGCGGCATCCATGGGGTCATGGGGCTGCTGGCCACAGGGCTGGCTAGAACCCGAGTTTGGCCAGGTTATCAAGTTTCGTGGTCAGCCACCTTCGCCCCTGACCAGAGCAGTCTTTCCAAAACAGAACATTCAGTCACCGCCCGTCCCTGTGCTCAGCTGTCCTTGTGCCCCTGGCCTCACTTCCTGCCCACCCTTCGGGGTTTTTTTCCCAGTATCCTTGTCTCTTACTGACATCTCATGAAGATGACCAGAGCAGACAAGAGAGAGTCAGAGAAAGAGAAGCTGAGAGGCCTAGAGAGACAGTGAGAGAATCAGAGAGACTGTCAGGTACCGACAGATAAAGACAGAGACAGATCATGAGAGAGACAAAGAGGAGGTACGGACAGAGATGAAGAGACAAAGAGAGAGAGAGAGAGAGAAGGAGACAAAGAGAGACAGAGATGGAGAGACAGAGGGAGCCCCGCAGATACCCTCTGCCTTCCTGCGTCCACAGCCTTAGGTCTCCTTCCAATGGATCTTGACCTTCTCCCAAGGCTACCACATCTCTCGCCACACCCCACCGCCTCCTAAGCCCAGCAGGTCACTGGAGACTCCCAACCTGCCCCTCCCCCACCCCGTGTACAATCCCTACCTAACTCCGGCTCACCCCCTTCCTCCAGGAAGCCCTCCCGGCTCCCTCTACGTACCCCAGCTTCATTTACCTCACCATGCTGTTGCTGTCCATTTATTGGTGTGTCTCCTCCACTGGAATGTCAGCTCCTTGCGGGCAGGAACTCGGTCTATCTTGCTCATCCCACACCGCTGCACTCAGCACAGTGTCTGACACAGTAGGTGCTCAATGTATATTGGCCGAAAACAGTACTAAACCAGCTGCTTTTGCTTCACCTTGGAGAAGCCTTCCCTGGTGGTGCTTATCGCTATTTCATTGTGTGATTTTTTGATTCAGGGTCTGTGTCCCCTCTGGCCCCAGGAGGGCAGAGTCTGGGTTTGTCATGTTCACCTTTGTTTCTCCAGTGCTTGGAACAGAGTAGGTGCTCAAATATTGGTGGAATGAATGAATATGCAAATGGTTTAATCACTAGCTACCTGGAAGTTTTGAATCTTATGTTTTAGTCCATTTGAATCCAGCTCAACGTCTCCCCATTACCGTTCAGATCAAACCCTGAGTCCTTCCTAAGGCCTGCAAGCCACCAGCCACCATCTATCTCCAGCCTTGCTTCTGTCCTTCCCACTCTCCCCCCCACTGGCACCCGTGTCACCATTCCCCAGGGCACCATACGTGGTAGACATTCTCAGCTACCCCGTCCACACCCCACCATACGCCATGCCGGCAGAGTTGTTTTGCTTTTTCTGTGAGCGAGACTGCTTAGAAAATGGAGCACATTTGTACAAACAACCTCAATGTCACCAATAGACCTTGGTCACTGTGGGACAGTCTCCAAGGTTCGACCAGCCAGCTTCCCAGGGCCTTGTCCTGAGACAGGGTTTGAGTCCTAGACTCAAAAGGGCTGCCTGGGTGGGAAGGAGTGCCCTGGGGTCCCCGTGGGGATCCTGGGGAGGGGGGCTGACTGAGCAGAGCCCCTCCCATCCTTAGGGCTCAGACCAAGCCCCACCTCCTCCAGAAATCTCCCTTGGCCACCTTCCTTGCCTCCATGGACCCCTGCTCTCACCCTGATTGCAACTCATGTCTGCTGATCACTCTGCTGAAATTCCCTATTGGACTGTTTCCTCCATTGGACTGTGTTCCAAGTGGTTAAAGCCAAGTCTTTTATATCTTGGTGTCCCCAGAGCCCAGGTCCGGCATGTGGGAGGCATCAGCGAACACGTGCTGAATGAACAAAATGACTATTGAACGAGCACTTCCTGCCTTGGTTCATATTTACTTCTGTCTCTATCACTAGGATGGGAGCCCAAGACCTCGTGTCCTTTATCTTTGTTCTCCAGGGTCTAACACTGCTTGACACCTAAGAGGCAGCATAGAACATATGTGGAAAAAATGAATGAACGAGCCCTTCCTATACCATCCGTCGTATCTGTCGCTGCCATTGTACAAGTACCAAGTCTTAGTTGTCTCCGAGTCTAGCGCAGGGCTTGGCACCAAGGGGATACTTGGTATGTATATGTTGGACAGATGGATGGTTGGATGGATGGATGGATGGACGGATGAATGATGTTTGAATTCATGGGTCAATGGAGAAGTGAATGGAAGGTTGGATAGAGTGGATAGGGCAGGTGGATAGAAGTGTGGGTGGATGGATTGGTGGGTGAGAGGATGGATGGATGGGTAATGCTTGAATTTATGGATCAGTGGAGGAATAAACGGAAGGTTGGATAGAGTGAATAGGCCAGGTGGATGGAAGTGTGTGTGGGTGGACTGTTGACAGATCGGTAAATGGATAGATGGAAGGCCCTACAGTTAAGTACTACAGTCCAGGCTGAGAATGTGGGAAATATTGCTTTTCATCCCCCACCTCGCAAAGCCACCATTTTAGAAGAACTAAATGAGGTCAAAGAATGAGTCAGCTAGAGTTTTCATGGGAGGGACATGTAGGAGGAAAAAGTGTGAGGAGGAATGGCCTCTGAGCCTCTGTAATTCTCAAGCAAAACCCTGTAAGTTGGCTGTGCTTTCTTGCGGTGTTGACGTGGTATTTATTGAGGGCTTACCATATATAGCGCCCTGGGTTTCATCTGGAAGTAGCAAGAAGTTTTCGATGCGGACCCTGACCCCAGGGTGCTCAGAGTGTGGGCAGAGAGTCAGACACAAGGTGCTACATCTTCGATGGGACTTCTTCTTGCAAGGGGGTTGTAATCCAAAGAGCAAAGGGTTTGGAGATAAACAGTGGGTTTGTATCCCGATTCCTTTTCTGTGTGACCTCAAGCAAGCTGCTTGACCTCTCTGAACCCAGATTTGCTCATCCTGCTTTGTAGGGCTTTTGTGAGCCCGTGCTTATGAAAGTGCAGAGCCCAGGCCTGGGTTACAGTATGTGATTGATAAACACTGAGGTGGGCCTCAGTGTGGGACACTTTTCCTTACCTTCCTTTCAATGCAATGCAACCCTCCCGCAGTGAGGGCCATAAACCAGTGAAGGGCTCAAGTTGAGGGATCCAGTATTCCTGGATTCAAATTCTGCCTTCCCCTCACCCCCCCACTGCTTGGTTTCGGACAAGCCCCTTGCCCTCTCTGAACCTCAATTCCCACAGCTACCTCCAAGACCTCCTTGCTGTTTCCCAAACACAGGTGTCATGCCCGCACCCAAGCTGCAAGAGAGGCTAAGAAAGTGAGTTTTCTCGTGTCTGCCTTGGGGAGGCGTGGGCTCCCAAGGTTGGTGCTGTCCACACAGATCTGCCCTGAGACAGTGCAGGGTAGAGAGGGGGTCTGGAAGGACAAGCAGAAGATGTCAGCTTCTCAGTCCATCTTTTTTTTTTTTTTTTTTTTTGCGGTATGCGGTCCTCTCACTGTTGTGGCCTCTCCCGTTGCGGAGCACAGGCTCCGGACGCACAGGCTCAGCGGCCATGGCTCACGGGCTCAGCTGCTCCGCGGCATGTGGGATCTTCCCAGACCGGGACACGAACCCGTGTCCCCTGCATCGGCAGGCGGACTCTCAGCCACTGCGCCACCAGGGAAGCCCCTCAGTCCATCTTTAAGAGGAGCTCCATCCCATGCTGTTTACATATGACTTTACATATTTATTCATTTATTACATAGTCTATTCTCCCAACACTGATATTGTCAGTTCTGTGAGGGGAGGCTTTTTATCTTGATCACTTCTGTGTCCTCAGGGACAAAAGTTCCGCCAGGCACACAGTTTGTGTTAAATAAATGTGTTGAATAAATGGACGGATAGATGATTGGATGGATGATGGATGAATGGATAGATAACTAGCCAGGCACAACAGAATTAATTAAAGAGCTTAAACACACACACACACACACACACACACACACACACACACACGTGCCTAAGCCCTGCTCCAAAAATAAAAACTAACACTTAACATGTGCTTGCTGTGTACCAAGCCCCATGCTCAGCCTGTGACATAGAACATTTCACTGAATCCTCACGGCCACCCTCTGAGGGAGTAGCTAACCCTACCCTTTTTTCAGAGGACAAAGCTGAGGCTCAGAGAGGTAAAGTCACGGACCCCAGGTCACCTAGCCAGCAAGTGGGGCAGCCAAGATTCAAGTTAAGATGTGTTTGATTCCACAACCAAGCTTGACCTGACCGGGCCAGCAGGGGCACATGGGGATCTGGGGGTTTTTCATCCCCAAGTGATTCTGATGTACGATCAGGCCAAGGACCCCTAGGCCAGAGCAGCAAGGTCTAGGGAGAGCGTGCCGGCTTTGGGGCCAGCTGATCTGCCTCCTGTTCTGCCTCTCAGCTTGTTTCCTCATCTCTGATGTGGAGCTGATGGCAGCGCCTACCTCGGGGGGTTTCAGGTGGATGGAATGAGCGAAGCAGAGTGCCCACGGGGTAGGAAGCACTGGGGAGATATCGTGCGGGTGGTGCCGTATCAGCAGTCACAGCTGCGTCATCACTGCCCTGGGGGCCGGCGGCCATCCTGCCCCTTCTCCCAGCTCCCCTGGGTGCAGACACATTCCAACCTCCTAGTCTAGAGCCTGAGATAAGATGAAGAAGACCTCTCAGGGGCATTCGGGAGGCTACAGTATATGAAAGTGCAGAGCAGGGCTGCTGTAGCGACTCTATGCCCAGAGACACATCCTGCAGAAACACACGTGTCCACAGGCATGTGAGCCCACCGACCACTACTGTGCAGTTCATGACAGCAAAAACCAGGAAACAAGCTCGATGATGGTAACAGCTGATGCGTGTTGAGAGCAGGGTTTCTCATTCAGAACCATTGACATTTGGGGCTGGGTATTCTTTGCAGAGGGAGTCTGTCCTGTGCATTGTAGAACGATAGCAGCATCCCTGGCCTCTACCCACTAGATAGCAGTAGCTTCTTCCCTCCCCCAGTTGTAAAGGTCTCCAGACATTGCCAGATGTCCCCCAGGGGGACAGAATCACTGCTGAGAACCTCTGGAGAGCTTGCTCCGTGCAGATCCCTCTGCTGCTTGTGCTTTGCGGGAGCCACTTCCTCTCAGCCCTCATCACGTCCAGAGGCAGATACTGTTCTTCCTTCCCCTGCCCAGATGCAGAAACGGGGAGGTTGGTGGTTTGTCCAAGGTCACGGAGCTGGCATTTCAGCACAGCTATGACTTGAACCTGTGATAAGTCCCAGGTCCCTCTTCTTCTAGTTGCATTTTGTGGGTTCCTTGGATTTCTCTCCATTCATAATCATGTTGTCTGTGACTAGAGATCATTTCATTTCTTCTTTCCCCATCTGGCTGCCTTGGCACATTCGAAGAAAGAGCTTGTGTGGCATGAATTATAGCTCAAGTAGACTCTATAATCTGCACAGGGATTCTTTCTTTTGGGAAATAAAGTTTGCTCAATTATCAACATTTGGAAAATACAGAATAAAAAGAAAAAAGGACATTTCTTATCCCCACAAAGGCTAACTTTCTAGCAGTTTTGTCCTTCGAGTAGCTTTCTCTGTTTTGAAATTTTGTTACACAGTTGTAATCACACTGGACACACAATTTCAAATCTTGCTTTCCCAAACTGTACAATGTTTCTTTCATGTTATTACAAAATCCTCCCGGACATTATTTTAATTGTTGCTGTTGTGGCAGACCCCCCTGCTTCTCTCCAATTCTCTGACCTCTCCCTCTTTTTTAGTAATAGAAATCCTAAATTTTAGCTGGGCATGTGACCACCCAGAAAAAAACTACATTCCCCAGCCTCTCTTGCAGCTAGGTGTGTCCATGTGACAAGCTCTGGCCAATGGGATATAACTTCCGAGTAGTGCCCTTGGCGAGAGTCTGCCTGCTCTTTTGTCCCATCTTCCTTGCTGGCTCGAATGCAGGTATGAAGCCAGAACTGAGTGGTTATCTTGGGCCATTGTGGAACCACAAGAGAATAGGAACGCCTGTCCCTGACGAATGTATAAAGCCACCCTACTAGTCCTGGACTAACGCCTCCACGCTTCTTTTATGTAAGAGAGGAACAAGTTTCTCTTTCATGTAAGCCCCTGTTATTTTGGGTTTTTCGGCCACTCAAAGAGGTACCTAATCCTGAGTATTACACTGATCTTTTGCCGGAGGGATCGTCTCTAACCTTCTTTTAGGAATCCTCACCTAATTAACTGAACCATTCCCTGGTCATTGGGCGTTTAGGTAGTTTCTGACTCCTCACCACTCTAAGTAATTAGATTGTGAACATCTTTGTGCATTTTCACTATTTGTGCTTATTTCCTTAGTATAGAATTACAGAAGAGGGATTTGGTGGGGGTCAAAGAACATGAATATTCTTAATACCTGTCATCCCAGGTGGGCCATGGGTTAGGACTGGGGGCTATACAGCCAGGAATGAGGTCCAGGTCTTATGGGAGGGCTGTCCCAGTGAGCCTGCTTGCTCTCCCGGGACCCCTCCCACTGCATCCCCCAGAGCCAGGTCCATTCTCCTCCGCAACTCTTGTCCTGCCCTTCTCTTCTACTTACATCTCTCTAGCAGGCATGTCTGGCTGGTGGAGTCCAAGTCCCATGCCTGCACCAAGCTGCCAGGGAGGCTGGGAATGTGAGTTTTCTGGCATCTGTGTTGGGGAGTGGTGGCTACTTGGGCAGGAGCTTCCCTGAAGGAAGGAGGAAGGTGTGGGGCAGCCAGAAAGTAGGGCAGAGCTTAGTTCCACAAGCAAAGCCCCAGCTGGGCCTGTGGGAGGGATGCAGAAAGGTTTCTGGCATCACTTTTTCATTTCTTCTCCACTTATGATGAAGGAACCTCGGGCAGAAAAAAAGAGGACAAGGATATTGTTCCTGTGTGTGTCAGCCTTGCAGTTTACCCAGCTCTGCAAGGGCTGAGTTAGAGCTGGGAACCCGCGTGTGTCAGAACCCAAGCCCAGTTCATACTCCACCACCCGAGGCCAGCAAGTCAACCTGGATATTATCCAGGTGGAGGTGCATCTGCATGACCACTGACCACATCCCTTAAGAGGAGAGCCCGTTTGCCTTACCCACTGTAGTACTCCCAGCACCCAGACAGGCCCTGGCACACGGCAGGTGCTCAATAGATAAATCTGGAATGCATGAATGAATGAAAACGGCAGTCAGTTCTCAGCCTTGGAAGGAAGCTTGGAATCCTGGAGTTAACATTTATTGATTCAACCAATATTGAATGCCTGTAATGTTCCAGGCCCTGTTTTAGGTGCTGGGGATACCGTAGGAAATATAACAAACCATGCTCCTGCCCTCATAGTCAGGGGGATAGACAGTAAATAAGAAAAACCCCAAGATTAACATAACATAACATAATATGGTATGATATGATATCAGGTAAGTGTTTTAGGAAGAAATGTAAAACTGGACAAGTGACTTAGAGATGCTAATTTAGAAAAATGGTTGAGGAAGTCCTGTCTGAGAATGGGCCATTTGAGCAGAGACCTGAAGTAGGTAAGCCAAGTAAATATCCAAGAGAAGCATATTCCAGGCAGAGGAAATAGCCAGTGCAAAGGCCCTGAGGTAGGAATGAGCTTGGTGTGTGCTATTTGCAACGAGGCAGCCAGGGAGGCAAGGATTATACCAAGTTTCCCAGCTTCAGCAGAGAAGCAGAGAGAACATTTAACTGGCACTGTTTCATGAAACAGTGGGATGGGGGTGGGATGAGTTCTTCACTCTTAAGCTTCTCTGGAAAAACTTGATGTCAAGGACAAACAGTAAATCTTGACTTGTCCCAAAAAACAACGGGCCTGTGAAACCCAGTGAAGTGTCAGGCTGAAAGTAAACGGCCAAAGGGCTGGGGCACGGGTAGCTCATATGGAATTTGTCAACAGATCTGTGTTTGAAAAAGAATTTCCCAGTTAGGGGCAGAAGCTTCTGGCCAGAATCAAAAAGATGTTTATTGTGATACCTCCATGCAGACATGAAAAATGGAGATTTGCTGCCTAGCTAGAGATGTGGAAAGATGTACCCAATATGTTAAGTGAAAAAAAATAGGTCACAGGATAGTATACTATAATGTATAATCCCTTTAGAGAATTCACCCATTCATTCATTCATTTGGAAAATATTCCATACAGGCCTACTGTGTGTTGGCACCTGCTGGCTGTGGGGGACAGAGGCATGACACTCCTTGCCTCCTGGAACTTTCTGCACAGTGGAGAAGGCAGATAATTATCAGATTATCTGATCATCAAATACAAATGCATTGTCACGAGCTTTGATCAGCGCTAAGAAGAAAAGCTACCTGGGACTGCAAGAATGTTACAGACATCAGGTGATGGAAAGAGCCTGGGAGGATGTACTCCAAAATTTTAAAGGTGGAGTAAGATTTCAGGTGATTCCACTTTTCTTATCTTCCCCTTTCTTTTTTGATTGTCTGTGTGTTCTAATTATTTTTTTAACAATGTCATACTTTATAATTAAGTGAATCAAAAAACACAAACAAAACCAAAATGAGGAGAGGGATTGGAAGTCATGTGCCCAAAGATGATTTAACCCCAGGAAAGGAAGGAAGGACATGTGAGAATCTGCTAACTGTGTTGGCTTCCGGGAAGGGGAGCCAGAGGCTGGGGTGGGAGAGAGCCTCGCAGCTCACTGGATGCCCTTTAAACCGTTTGAGTTTGTGCTATGAAAAAGAACAATAGTAATAAAATAGGCAAAGATATTTTTAAAGAAAACTTCAAATCAGGTTTTATTTTCATGAAAAACAAAAAAGCAGGCACGAGTAGGATCTCAGGACAAATATGTTAACTGAGCCAATTTCCACGAAAATCTTTGAGTGTTTCTCTCTGGGGGACCTTCTTGTTTTCTTCTCTGTACTTTTCTGTATCTCCTATATTTAAAATTAGAAGAATAAAAGAGACAAGAAAAAAGACTACTGTGCTTTGGAAGCATTGTTTTGCTTACTTCTCACAATGAGCCTCCAATGTGCGTATGTTTATTATCCCCATTTGACAGATGAGGAAACTGAGGCTCAGCCGGGGAAGCCGCTGGCCAGAGGCCATACAGCTGGATTTAACCCAGGTTTGTCTAACCCCAAAGTCTGTTTTAAACCAGGATGCTCAGGTGCCCTTCAAGATGTCCTTCAAGGAAATCGCATTGCTTTGAACATCAGAGGGGGAGAAAACCAAACAAACCAAACAAGAAATATGACATTTTTTTAACCACTTATTCAGGCTCTGATGGGGCCTGAGACCAACTGGGCTTGGGCAGGTTTTCTCAGCAGGGGCACTGTTTGTATTTTGGGTGGGGTGTTCCTTCATCATGCCTGGCCATCCCCCACCCCCACCCCATGCACGTCCCTACCCTCTAAACACCAGCTGTGTCCCCAGTCAGGTGTCACCTAGACCCCCGCACCTCTCCGAGGCTTCCCCTGTTGAGGACTGCTGGGTGCGACCCTGTGGTGACGCTGAGTTCCCACAGTGGCCAGGCACCTCTCCCACACTGCAAGCCCCCTGTTAGAGTTGATCCTCCCTGCAGACCTGAGAGGCAGGTGCCTCAGGGATGAGGCTCAGAGAGGCTGGGTGACTTGCCCAAGGTCACACAGTCAGGATTCGTCAGCCCCAGGTCTTGTCCCCACGCTGTACCATCTCCCTCTGGGGACCAGGCAGGGCCAGGAGCTGTCTCTTATGGCCCTGGGGTCGGGATGAAGGGGAGAGAGAGGCGAGTGATGTGTAACCCCAGGTTCACAGGCCAAGTGGCCACCAAGCGCCAGTGTCCACTCTGCAGCCAGCTGAGGCCAGGCGGGGAGAACTGAAGCCCCAGCTGCAGGGCTGGGAGGGCGATGGGGCCCGGGAAACCGCGCACGCCCTCCGCCTGCCCGGCAGCGGCCGCTGGCCGCCCGCCAGGCCCCCGCCTGACGTCAGGGTCTGACCAGGGACATAATGTGCTGGCGTCGGGACAAGGGCTGGCTGCAGGGAGATGGGGCCTGGAGGCGGGGCGGTCAGAGGGAGAGAGGCGAGGGGGGAGAGAACAGGAAAGAGAGACAAACAGACAGAGAGACAGAGAGTTCGAGAGGCAGAGACTCAGAGAGGTAAAGAAGAGAAATACAGAACCAGAAAGAGGGAAACCCAAGGGAGGGAGGGAGAGAGACCCAAAGTGCGAAAAGGGGAAATTGAGGTGGAAAATGAGAGACACGGAGATACAGGAAAACACCAATAGAAAGTTGTTCAGAGAAAGCCAGGGCCCCGGGGCGGGGGTGGGGTTGGGTGGAGAGACCGACAGACCAACAGACAGACAGAAGAGAACAGAGGAGGAGGTGCAGAGGCGATGGCCCAGGGCATGGGGTTAAGTGCAAGCTGGGGAGACCCCAGACCTGAGCTGGGCTGTGGCTCTGCCCCCGTGGGCTGGTGACTCAGCGCTCCAGGCCTCTGATTCCCTACCTGAGCAATGGGACTTGTAGTCACAGACCTTGCTCATTTGGGGAGGGGGCAGAGCACCCCCTTCATGATAGGGGTGGTGGGAGTACAGGAAGTACTCTGGCAGAGTTCTGCAGGTCATAAGTGCTCAATAAATAGGAGGTGACAATAAGAGAGGGGTGGGTAGGGAAGGACAGATAGAAACGGGATGCACAGAGCAAAGACGGAGGTGAGAGCTGACCCTGTGAAAAACAGCCCTCGTTCCACAGCGCCCCTTTTTCCTGCTGCTGCCGAGTGCCCCCCTTCCCACCCACTGCATGACTCGGACACAAGGCCACTGGCAGAGACCTTGGCCCGGCCTTGCCTGTCTCGAGGCCCAACCCCCTGTTTATGGGCTCAAGAAGGCCATGATCCCAGGGCCATAGCGTCACCAAAGCCAAACAAGGCCAGGCCCCACTCACCGCTGGCCTTCCAGCCTTGTCACCCCTTATCCAGCTTAATTATTAAATGGCCCAGCAGGGCTGAGGGTCTGAGCCAGCTGCCCTCCCGGGTATGGGCAGCTGTGACTATGTGTCCCTAATTAATGCAGGGGCACACACTCTAGAGACCCCAGGTTGTGCTTGCAAAGTGCCCTTTCTCTCACTCCCACTTTCCCAGGAGCCTCCGTCATCCTCATCTTCATCCTCAGAGTTCCCACTTATTAAGCAGTTACTGTGCACGGGGCATAGCACTGGAAGTCCCAAGAGAGTGAGCGCTATTATTATTCCATTTTACAGATGAAGAAACAGAGGCTCAGAGAGCTAGAGTCACTTGCCCAGTGCCACCTGCTAACTTGTTAAGTGGCAGAGCCAAGATTCCAACCCAGCCACCCTCTTGACCAGATAACAGCTCCCATTTCCTGAGCAGCTGCTGAGTGCCAGGCTCTGTGCCAGATGCTTTACCCACATCATCTCTTTCAACCCCCAGGATGATCCCCTGAGGCAGCCGTTCTCAGCCCAGAGCGATTTTGTCCCTCAGGAGATTTTAGGCTACATCTAGGGACGTTTTGGGTTGTCACAACTGGGAAAATGCTACTGGCATCTAACGGGTGGAGACCAGTGATGCTGCTGCGTATCCCACAGTGCACAGGGCAGCCCCCTGTGCAGAGAATTATCCGGCCCCAAATATCAATAGCACAGTGGCTGAGAACCCTGCTATGAGGTGAGGTCTGTTATGATCTGCATTTTGCAGATGTGGAAGCCTGGGCACAGAGAGAGAACACCACTGCCTGAGCGCCCACTCCATGACCCTGCTCTTCCCCATGAGACCTCCCTGCCACTCCTGTTGGCTCCTGCCCTTAGGAGACCCCTGCCTCTATTCCAGGACCTTCAAAGTCCTTGCTTGCCTAGTCTAAATGATGCCTTCCCACTTTTTTACATGTGAAGACAGTGTTTTAATCACTGACTGAAGTAATAGATCAAGCCAAAAGGTCACCTGGATGGTCAGAATGCCTTTAAGCGAATTTATATTTTATTCACAGCAGCATTGAGGGCCTTTGGAAGTTAGCCACTCAGGGATTCATGGAGCAAGGATTTTCTGAGCACCTGCTAGGTGCCAGGCCCTGTCCTTGGTGCAGAAGATACAGCCGAGAACCAGACAGACCAGCCCTACTAGGTCTTTAAGAGATAATAGTCTAGTGGGGACAGTGGGTAATCAACAAGAAAACAAATAAACAGTCAAGAAAATTTCAGACTGTGTTCAGACTGAGGGGAGAGGGAAGGGCTGTTACAGGGAGGGTGTTGTCCAAAGGGGCCTTTCTGAGGAGGTGAGACCTGAAGGATGACAAGGGACTAGCCTTGGGCAGAGGCAGGGTGAAAGGTTCTGGGCAGAGGGAACTGCACGGTGCAAAGGCCCTGAGGCAGGAGCATGCATGGAGTGTTGAGGCACAGCAAGGAGGCCTGTGGCTAGAGAGGAGAAGTAACAAGCACACAGATGTGCAGGACTTTGTGGCCACTGTAAGGGCTTTGAATGTGCTCTGAGGGAGCTGGGGACCATGGGACAATTTTAAGCAGATGAGGCACAGGACCTGACTTAGGTTCTAATAAGATCCCTTTGGATGAATAATGCCCCCCTTCCAAAGATGTCCACATCTTAATCCCCCAACCTTTGAATGTTACTTTTTTTTTTTTTTTTGCAGTACGCAGGCCTCTCACTGTTGTGGCCTCTCCCGTTGCGGAGCACAGGCTCTGGATGCACAGGCTCAGCGGCCATGGCTCACGGGCCCATACGCTCCGCGACATGTGGGATCTTCCCGGACCGGGGCACGAACCTGCGTCCCCTGCATCGGCAGCCGGGCTCTCAACCGCTGCGCCACCAGGGAAGCCCTGAATGTTACTTTTTATGGCAAAAGGAACTTTGCAGTTATGATTTAGTTAAGGATCTTGAGTTGGGAAGATTATCCTGGATTATCTGAGTGGGCTCAATGTAATCACAGGAGTCATAAGATGGAGGCAGAAGGAGGTTTGACCACAGAAGAGGAGAAGGCAGAGACAATGACAGAAACAGACTGAAAGGATGCACTTTGAAGATGGAGGAGGGGACCACAAGCTAAGGAATGCAAGTAACCACTAGAAGTTGAAAAAGGCAAAGAAACAGCTTCTCCCTGGGAGCCTCCAGCAGGAACCAGCCCTGCCAACACCTTGACTTTAGCCTAGAGACTGACTTCAGACTTCTGACCTCCAGAACCGTAAGTAAATAAATGCATGTCATTTTAAGCCACTAAGTTTGTGGTAATTTGCCACAGCAGCCATGGGAAACTAATGCAGATGCTGTGGGAAAGACAGACTACAGGAGAGTAAGGTGGGAGCAGGGAGACCAGGGAGGGGGCTACTGCAATAGTCCAGGCAGGAAATGAGGGTGGGCCGAGAGAAGTGGATGGATTCAAGAGAACTTCAGGAGACTAAACAGGCAGCCTTGCTGATGGACTGGACGCTTGTGGGGAGGGGGCGGGGAGAGCCAGTGTCTCTGCTCAACCAGTCATCCCTGGGCTGGTGCCTGGGACACAGAGTTGGCCACTACACGGTTCCTGCTCTGGGAAGAATTCAACTGGGGGAGGCCCAGGAATAGTTACAGGGTAATGGGAGAGACCAGGCTCAGCTGCCCTAGAACCTCGCATCTCGCGCCATTCAGGTCTCTGCCCCAGTGTCACCTCCTCCGGAAGGCCTCCCTGACTACCCTGTCTCAGAGAGCCCCTCCCACCATCTCTTTCTCCCCCTCTTTAGTTTGCTTCATGTGTCTTATTGTCTTGCTACATGTTTGTCTCTTTCTTTGCTGTCTGGCTTCCTTCCCCACTCAATCATCAGCCCCACGAGGAGGACTTTGTCTAACTTGTTCACGGCCGAATCTCAGCACCTAGAATCAGTCTGGCCTGAGAGGTGCTCAGCACACGTGTTGAATGAATGAGTGAGTCCCTGTTTTCCAACGAGGACACTAGGAAAGCCAGAACAAGGGAAGTGAATTGCTCAGGGTCACACAGTTGCTAAGTGTGGGACCAGGATTTGAACCCAGAACTGATTCCAAAGTTTGCACTAAGTTGCCCGCTTCCTCCTAACACCAATGACACCAGCTGTGCTCCAGGAATTTCCACTTTGTGGGATGTAGCGCTCCATCCTTCTTGAGGTGTCACACACTCTAAAAATGCCACCTCAGGGAATCTGCAGGGCACCTGACCTGCCCTGGGGCATTACTTATCGTGAAACTGAGGCTCAGAGAGACTGGAGTCTTCCTCGAGGTGCACAGCTTGCCAGCAGCAGGGCTGAGATTCAACCCCCAGCAGACCCCACAAGCAGGGTCTTCTCTCACAGTTCCAACATGCTCTGGGCCGCTGAGAAATAAGAAAGGACCTCTCGGCCTAATGGCCTAAAAAGCAGAGAGGGTGTAAATCACTCTGCCCATCGCATTGTCCTGGGGGACGTGCAGCAGCACCTCAAGCTGGGAGCTGCTGAGAAAGAGGGTTGGAGGTTAGGACCTGGGGCCCAGGGGTCACATTCCAGCTCTGCCCCTCCCCTGCGGTGTGACCTCAGGCAAGTGGCCTCCCTTCTCTGGCCCAGGGCTCTTCCAGTAACTCCAACTAAAATTCTGGATGGAGTAGACAAAGCCCTATAGAGCACATGTTAAAATGAAAAGATCTAGCATATATTCTAGCTGACATTTTTCATGAGACTGTACTGCTTAAGACATACAAATGTAGTCACGATAAAATATAATAAGCTTAACTCGAAAAAATCAACATTAAAAAGGGGAGTTTATTTTTCTCTCGTGTGATGAAGTCCAGATGTAGGCAGTTCAGGGCTGGTTTGGAGATTCCACGCAGCCCTCGGTGTCCCAGGCTCTGGCTTGTTCGCCACTCTGCCATCCCTAGGGTGTGGCCCTCCTTCTCATGCTCCAACATAGAGGCCACAGCACCAGCCTTCTCCTCTGCCTTCCAGGTGGCAGGATGGAGAAGGAAAGATAATGAGTAAAGGGCAAGCAACAGTTAAATCTCTAGGAAAGATTCCAGAAACTGCCACACATACTCCCAGTTTCAACCAGAACTTGGTTGCCTGGCCTCACCTAGCTGCAAGGGAAGCTGAGAAAAGCTGTCTTTATTCTGCACAGCTTTGAACTCTGCCAAAAGTGGATCAAATACTTGAAAATAAATGAAGTCATTTCAGATAGTGATACGTGCTGTGAAGGAACAAAACAGGGTGACCTGAGGAAGAATGTGTGTGGGGAAGGCCTCTGTGAGGTGACATGACTGGGACATAAGTTAGGAGACGGCCTGGCGCCGAGTATTCCGGGGAACAGAACGTGCTTGCCCTGAGGCAGGAACAGACCTGGTTGGTGGAGCAACAGAAAGGAGGCCAGCGTGGCTGGAGCTGGGATGGGGCAGCGGGCACAGCGGGGAGGGAGGGAGGTCACAGAGATCAGCCAGGCTAGATCCTGGGGCACACTGGGAAGCCCCGAGTGGAGTTTGGGATTTTTTCATAAGTGCAGTGGGGAGATACGGGAGGGTTGAGGCTGAGGAATGACCTGACCTGCTGTGACATCCCTTTGAGAGGACGCTGAGCTCGCTGGGCCTGAGAGAGTTACCAGACCCTTGGGAGAGCTTCATTTGTTCTTTCACTCATTCACTCATTCAATGAATGGGCTGTAGTAGCAGAAATGACCCCCCGGTCCTCACCCTCCGGAGAAGGACAGACAGACTGATCAAACACACAAGCAGAGCGATACAGCTCACAGGTGGCTGTGAGCGCCATAGGAGAAGATGAACGGGGCTACAAGAGGGCCTGAGATCACCTGGGAACCAGGAGAGGTTTCCCACGGGAGGTGATTTTGAGCTAACATTTGAACCAGAAGGAAACGTGATCTTGGGGAGGCCTAGAGAAGAGGGAGACAACAGTCCAGGTGGAGGAAACAGCTTGTGTAAAGGCCTGGAGGCTCAGGAAGAGGACTGCATGTTCGAGAAACTCACCAGACTCTGACCTGGCAAGAGGGAGGAGCGTGAGAGGGGAGGTGAGCAGAGGTCAGATCTCAGAAAGCTGGGAGGAGGGGCTCGGCGTTTCCATGTTCCTGGCAGGGTGATCTGTTAAGAGCTTTGACCCCAAATCGCTGGGATGGGCCCGTGGTCAGATCCAAGACAAGCAGAGACCTAGCTCTCCTTGGAGGGTGTTTACAGGCTCCCTGATGACAGGGGCTGCTGGCTTCCTATGGCTTGCGAGTCACTGGGTACTATGTGCTGGTATGTTCTCTTGCTCCCAGCCCTGAGAGCGCCCTCTGACTCAGCCTCCTCCAGCCACCCACCTCCCATCACTGCCAAGGCCACCATCCCTGCCCCCATCCCACCCTGAGAAGGCTCCACAGAATTGCATGACCCTGGCCCCCCTGGAAGAGCATATGCAGCTCCAGTCAGACCTACCTTCTCACATAGGGAGAAACTGAGGCCCTACGAGGAAGAGAATCTTTCCCCAGTCTCACCTCAAGGTTGGAATAGAGCCAGGGCCTGCCCCTGGCTCTCTTGATGCCTGGCCCTAAATCTTCACACAATTTAATTAAAAAAGAAAAAGAAGAAGGAGGAGGAGGAAGAGAAGGGGGAGTGAGAGAGAGAGGGAAGGTGGAAGGAAGGAAGGAAAGGAAGAAGGACCTGAAAAAGAAATACATCAAACTTCTAAGTGTGAGCCCTTCCCAGGGAAAGGAATTAGCATACCCTCACCGTGTGCCAGGCACCTTACCTACATCAACTCCATCAGTGGAATCCTCCCAGCTACACAGCAAGATGGATACAATTATAGCCTCTGAATGGTTTGGAAAACAGAGAGGCTATGCAACCTACCCACCATCACACAGCAGTTATCTGGAAGAGAGGAGATTTGAAGCCAGTTCTGGCTGCAGTCCCTTGCCCCACGGGACTCTCCTATTGCCAAGGCTGCCTCCAGCCCAGCCTCTCTGCTCCCCGGCTTGCAGAAGTTGCAGCCTCATCTCCCAAAACTAAACAGCAGAGGTTTTTCCCTGGCTGCCCACAAGCCTGCAGATATGTTTCCTTTGGCCCATGTGGCATTTTAATAAAATTTCAGCCAATGTTCACAAATAAAGAGATTTTACCTAAAAACTCAGATTTCTCCCTCCCTTAAAACATTGAAAGATTGGACTGTGCTAGGCCCACATTCTTCCTGGCGACAACCAAATGGGAATGGGAGTGTTAGAAAGGAGTCCCCAGTGCCCCACACTCCCCACCTCTCCCTACTGCCTCCCTGGCCCTGAGGCCGAATGCCAGTTACCGTTTATCACAATACATACACTGTTGTTTTTCTGAGGCAGGGACATTTTCTCTGTACCCATATCACTCTTGAAAAGAAGGAAACAAATAATAATCCAAGAGGGATCAGGTTACATGAAAAATGGGAGAATGCATATTTCTTTGTGGAATTTTCTTAGTGTTTATTATGCAAACAAAGTGTGGCTAAGCTCCCACACCACTGCTTAGGTTTCATACCCAGTGACCCTAAGTAGGATTGTCAAATTTAGCATATAAAAATATAGGATGCCCAATTAAATTTGCACTTCAGATCAACAATAAATTTTTTTTAGTATAAGTATAACCCATGCAATATTTGGGACATACGTATACTAAAATATTTTCTTTACCTGAAATTCTAATTTAACTGGTTATCCTTTATTTTATCTGGCAACCCTGCCTAGAAGGGTTGAGAGCAGGTCTCTAAGGGTTTGCATTTGAATCCAGCTTCCTCCTCTCCTGTCTGGGTGATTTAGGGCAAGTCAATTAAAGTTCTCTGGACTTCAAATTGTTCAGGGATAATAATAGTACGACGACTCGATAATATCAACATATGTAAAGAGCTGAAGGCAAAGCCCAACTCACTGTATACACTCAGTAATGTCAGCAGCTGGGATCCATGTCACTGGCTGCCTACCCAACAGCCATCCCCCTTCTTCTTTGCTAACTGAACCCCAATTTGTGCCAGCCACACCATGCCCTGGGGAGAAGTGTGATTGGTCTAGCTAATCGTGGCACATTCATTCCAGTCTGCTGGTGATTGGTCCAAGGTGAGCATGTGACTGGCTTCTGACCAATGAGACACAACAGGAAGTTTGCTGGATGACTGCTCCGGTGAGACCTTTCTCCCGCTAAGGAGGATTGGCAATGCTGCCGCTGCCTTACCTGCTTGCCTTGGATACAGACATGAGACAGGGGGATGCTTGACTTCAGTCACCATCCTGTGCCAATTAGGTGGCAAAAGCCAGCGTGCTGAGGTTGGCAAAGGGTAAGGTTAGAGGACTCCGTGCTAAACTTCCTTTTAAGTAAATGACAGAAGTTCTTATGGCTGAAGTCACTGCTAATTGGCTCTAAAGAGAGGCAGCTGGGCTTCCCTGGTGGCGCAGTGGTTGAGAGTCCGCCTACCAATGCAGGGGACACGGGTTCGAGCCCTGGTCTGGGAAGATCCCACATGCCGCGGAGCAACTAAGCCCGTGCGCCACAGCTACTGAGCCTGCGCGTCTGGAGCCTGTGCTCCGCAACAAAAGAGGCCGCGACAGCCAGAGGCCCACGCACCGCGATGAAGAGTGGCCCCCGCTCGCCGCAACTAGAGAAAGCCCTCGCACAGAAACGAAGACCCAACACAGCCAAAAATAAATAAATAAATAAATTTTAAAAAATAAAGAGAGGCAGCTAAGAGCATGAACTCTGGAGTCAGCTACCTGGCGTCACATCCCAGTTATGTCACTTACTAGCTCAGTGCCTCAGTTTCCCTATTTGGAGAATGGAGGGAAGATAGTATATCTTCGTGGGGTTGTAAAGAATAAGTGAGTTAGTGTAAGTGAAGTGCTTATTAAAGTGCTGGCAAGTTATATTCAGCATATAACTGTTAGTCATTATGATTCTTCTGTTACAGGCAGCCAAGCATTTCTAATTGATAGACATTTTATTAAGTCCAAAATTCCCCAAATGCTGTGCAACTCTAAGAGTTGATAATACATTAAAGAATCCAAGCCCCCAACTATAAGCAAATGTTGTACCCTTTTGAGTACATCTCAAAAGTCTCCCAAGAATTATTATGTGTGTTTCTTCACACCTCATTCATCCTGCGAGGACCCAAGCAGATTGAATGGGCTTCTCTCCATCAGCTTCCACGGAGGCAAAGAGGGGTGTCAGCCACTCATAAAAATAAGTGATGGTCCTACCATCTGGGATTTGGGTATAAATTCCAGGGCCAAAATATGGTGGGCTGAACTTAATTATATTAGTTAAGAATGCCTTCAGCAGCAAATTTCAGAATAATCCACTAATCGTGGTGTAAACAGTAAAGGCATTTAATTATTTCAGAGGACAAGAAGTCTGGAGGTAGATAGTTTCAGGGTCAAGGCAGCATCTCAACAATGTCATCCAGTATTCAACCACTCTAACCTTTCCACTCAGCCATCCTGTGTGTTGGCTTTTTGTCATTAGTCTTGAAACCTCATGGTCACAAGATAGGGCCACAGTCCCTAGCATCACATCCTTAATAGAGTTCAAGGGAGGAGAAAGTGTTGGGGGGAGAGGGGGAATCTCCTTTCTCTTTGAGCTCTTTTAATCTGGGAAGAAAATCTTTCCCACTGTCTCCTTGGAGGGATTCCCCTCACATTGAATTGGCCAGAACGGGTCATATGTCTGTTCCACACTGCAAAGGAGGCTGGGAAAGTGAGTTGTAGCCAAGAGGCATGGGATGATATGACTGATTTAGCCCAATCTTAATCCTTCCCCTGGGGCTGGGCTTATCACCTCCTACTCCTTCACAAAATCAGGGTTCTGCTTTTGAAGCCAAGAGAGTCTGGCTGTTGGGTAGACAACGATGGTCTCGAGTGTAAACCTCAGCTTCTCCCAGAAATCTCACTAACACAGCAGTAAAGGGGTTAAAACGGGAAAGGGAACAAATGCACAGGACAGAGAACAGGCAATGAGAAGGTGGAGGACGCCTCCCAGGTTTTGGAAGCTGGAAGACAGTGTTTTGCCAGGGTTCCTCATCTGGGGTCCTAGTCCTGGCTCTGCCAGGAGGCAGCTGTGTGGCCTTGAAAAAGTCCCTTCTCCTCTCTGGGCCTCAGTTTCCTTGCAGTTTAGGGAAATCTTTTCGGCTGAGAACTTGCCTCAACATATCTCCCACCTGCACATGTAGGAAAGCAGGGTCCATGGGTCCTTTGCTCCACTAGATAAAAGGATCCTAAAAACCTTTGGGTTATTTTAGGGTTGCACCTGGATGACCTAAAGGGTGTGGATTTCAGGGACCGAAGGAAACTCATCAGTCCTGGGTATGCAGGAGAACTTTCAGTATCCTCCTCTAAAGGAGAC
The DNA here is from genome assembly GCF_963455315.2 of Globicephala melas. Lineage (NCBI taxonomy): Eukaryota > Metazoa > Chordata > Mammalia > Artiodactyla > Delphinidae > Globicephala > Globicephala melas. The sequence goes on from NC_083328.1 coordinate 75,479,411, forward strand.
CCTTGGAACTGACCAATTGCAATGGATGATACTCAAAGGATATATGGGAAGGAAGAAGGCTGGCTTTAAGCACCTACACTTTATATCCATTTTCTTACTTTATTTTTTTATTCTCTGTGTGACCTTGGAAGAGTACTTAACCACTCTGTGCCTTAGTTTCCCCGTTTATGAAATGGGACATAGTTGAGGCTGCTAGTTGTCCCTCAGTATCCTCCCCTACTTTCATAGTAATGGACTCGTAGTTGAGCATGGGGCTGTCCCTATAAAGACTACATTTCCCAGCCTTCCTTGCAGTTAGATGTGGCCATGTGACCAAGTTGTGACCAATGGGATGTGGTGTTAAGCTATCTGGACAACTTCCAGGTTTCCCCTCTCCATTTCCCACTGGCTGTAATGTGGATGTGGGGTTGAGCCATGTTGTACCATGAGACCAGGGCAACACTGCAAGGAGGTGAGAACAAGTTAGCAGCCTTGGCATGACAATATGGAGCTGCCACATCTGCCCCAGCCTGATAAGTGTGTTGTGAAGACTCAATGCACTGACTGAGACATGTAAATCACTGAATACAGGGCTTGGAACAAAAGAAGCCCTCGTGTAAGTACTGGTGGGTCTAACGCACTGATTTTCAACCAGGGGCGATTTTGTACCCTAGAGGACATTTAGTAACGTCTGGAGACACTTTTGATGGTCATGACTGGGAATGGGGAACTGCGCCTGGCACATGGTGAGTGGAGGCCAGGGATGCTTCTAAACATCCTGCAACGCACAGGACAGACCCCCGTTATAGAGAATGAAGTATCCATCTCCAAAGGTCAACAGTGCCGTGGTTGAGGAGACTTGGTCTCATGGAATGATGCCCACTACTTACCCAGTGCCCAGGGCAGGTGGGAGGCCTCCGGGTTCCAGGAAATGGGCAGGATTCTTTGATTTCCTCGTCTGAAAGGCATCTCTCTGCTCCACCACATCTTTGTATCACTCACCTTCTCTGTCGGCACAGACCCATTCATAGACTGAGAGGATTTGCCTCAAGAGGAAACTATAACCTCATCACGTTTCTGCAGCACACCCCTGCCATCTCCCACCCCTTCCGCGGCAGCAAGGGACATGTTCAAACAGCTCTACCTTCCTCCCCACCCGCCCTGTTGCCAGCCAAGCCAGTTTCCGGGTGGTGGCCGGAGGGTACGGTGCCATCCCCATGCAGCCCAGTTTTACCAGGTGGGGTAAGGAAGGGCAGGGTTTTTTGCTCCTGGAATGCCAGGCCCACACCATCAGGGCTGCCTGCCCAATAAGAGAGGGCTGAACGCTGATAAAGGCTTGTGGACTGCCGAGGAAACTGCTTCCTAGAGAAAAATCCAAATTTCTCCTCTCCAGTTTCCCAGGATGTGGTGAGCCCCAGCCTCCTGGGATGGCAGGGCAGGCTTCCAGAACCTTCCATCCTGGCCACACAAAAACCAAGAGACTGGAGCAAAAGCTAACCCCCTGGGGAACTCTGGGGATTCACTGAAAATTCAAGAGGAAGTGGTGCCCCCGCTGTCGTGTTCAGGGGCATTTCTTTCGCAGCTATTCTATTGGTCAGCTGTCATTAGTTTACTTAAATACAGACTGCACCCCCCTGCTCACTGTTCAATGGCTTCCAGTCACCAGTGCCTGCATCTCTTTGCTGAGGGCTCTCTCTGGCCACCAGAGCCTATTAAGGCCATGCAGGGCAGGCTGGACGTGCCCAAGAGTTTATCCCCTGGCAACAGCCCTCAACCAGTGACGTGGGAGGTGGTGGATAAAAACCCACTTCCTCACTCCTGGGTGGGAATACTTTGGAGGCATGTTCTACACTGGTCCCAGTGTTCCCCAGCAGAAGTGAGCCCCAACTGCCCACAGCTATAACCTGCTCAAAAATATACCCTGTACTGGCTGCCTTTCCTTCCCTGTTTCATGTCCCCACTTTCTTACTTCCTGGGATCACCTTCCAAACAAATGACTTGAATTCTTGTCTCACTGTCTGCTTCTGGTGGCACCCAGCCTGAGGCCTACACGTACTATGAGTCAGAGAGACAGATATTTGGGGATCAGAAGGGACATGGCTGCCCCCTCAGGGAACTCACAGTCAAAATCCAGACACCACTCCCAAAGTCATGCAAAAGCAGAATTGCAAAAGGTGATGTGGGCTTAGACTGTGAAGAAATACAAAACCTTGTTAAAACCCTCTGACGGCTGCCCTCTGCTCCCAGGTCAAAATCCAGAGTCCTTATTGTAGCCTCAAGGCTCTGCACGACCTGCCACTACCCTACCTCTCTGAGCTCACAGCTCCCCACTGTGCTCCAGCTACAATGACCTCCTGGCTGTTTCTCAGTTGTGCCGGGTATTCCTGCCTCAGGGCCTTTGCACTTGTTGCTCCCTTTCCCTGGTATGCTTTTCCCAGATCTTCCCATGGCCGGCTCCTTCTTCTTGATTCAAATCTTGATTCAAACATCGCTTCCTCGGCTTCCCTGGTGGTGCAGTGGTTGAGAGTCCGCCTGCCGATGCAGGGGACACGGGTTCGTGCTCTGGTCTGGGAAGATCCCACATGCCGCGGAGCGGCTGGGCCCGTGAGCCATGGCCTCTGAGCCTGCGCGTCCGGAACCTGTGCTCCACAACGGGAGAGGCCACAACAGTGAGAGTCCCGCGTACCGAAAAAAAAGAAACAACATCGCTTCCTCAGGGAGGCCCCCGCCAGTCACGCTCTTACCACATCACCCTGTTTACTTCGTAACACATATTGATCTGAAGTTACCTTATCTGTTTACTTGTTTATTGAATGATCCCCAAACGTGAGCTCCATGAAAGCAGGGGCTGTGTCCATAGTGCCTGGAACAAATCCTAGAGCAGGGTAGGCGTGCTATGGGTGTTTGTTGGATAAGTGGTTGAAGGTTTAAGTGAAGGAAAGAAACAATGAACAAATGAATGATGTAAGGACGTTGACGGGGGTACTGAATCTTGTCTGGAAAATCAGGGAAGACTTCCCTGAGAAGGTGACATTGAAGCTGAGATGAGAATGGGGATGGGATATTAACTGGGACAAAGTGGTGGAAGGGCTACCTAGGCAGAGGAAAATTACATGCAAATGCCCAGAGGTGAAACCCAGAGGTCACACCAGAGTTGTGCAGGAGAACAAACCAACTACAACTCAAGACTTCTCTTTTTTTGTTTGTTTTAATTGAGGTATAATTGATGTATAACATTATATTAGTTTCAGGTATAGAATGTAACGATTTGATATTTGTGTATATTGTGAAATGATAACCACGATAAGTCTAGTTAACATCTGTCACCCTACTTACACACATTTTTTCCTTATGATGAGAACTTTTAAGATCTACTGTCTCAGCAACTTTCAAATATGCAATACAGTATTATTAATTATAGTTGCCATGCTATACATTACATCCCTATGACTTATCTTTTATAACTGGAAATTTGTACCTTTTGACCCCCTTCACCTGTTTTGCCCCCATCCCCCCAGACCTCTGGCAACCACCAATCTGTTCTCTGCATCTATGAGCTAAGTTGTTTTTGTTTTAGATTCCACCTATAAGTGAGATCATAGGGTATTTGTCTTTCTCTGACTTATTTCGCTTAGCATAATGCCCTCAATTTCCATCCATGTTGTCACAAATGGCAAGACTTCATTCCTTTTTTGCCTGAGTATATATATACCACATTCTACATCTTCTTTATCCATTCATCTGTCTGTGGACACTTACATTGTTTCCATATCTTGGCTATTGTAAATAAGATTGCAGTGAACATGGAGGTGCATATATCTTTTTGCATTAGTGTTTTTTAGGTTTGTTTATTATTTTTAAATATTTTTATTGAAGTATAATTGACATATATATTAGTTTCAGGTGTACAACATAGTGATTTAATATTTTTATACATTACCAAATGATCACCGTAAGTCTAGTTACCGTTTATCACCATAGCAAGTGATTACTATATTTTTGACTATATTCCCTATGTTGTACATTACATCCCTGTAACTTAGTTATTTTGTAACTGGAAATTTGTACCTCAATCTCCCTCATTTATTTCACTCATTCCCCCACCCCTCCCTCTTGCAACCACCAGTTTGTTCTCTGTATCTATGACTCTCTGTTTTGTTATGTTTGTTCATTTGTCTTGTTTTTGAGATTTCAGAGATAAGTGAAATCAAGTGGTATTTTTCATTCTCTGACTTATTTCACTTAGCATAATACCTCCTAGGTCCATCCATGTTGTCACAAATGGCAAGATTTCATTTTTTATGGCTGAGTAATATTCCATCTTGTGTGTGTGTGTGTGTGTCTGTGTGTGTGTGTGTGTGTGTGTCTGTGTCTGTGTGTTGCATCTTCTTTATCCATCCATCTCTTGATGGACACATAGGTTGCTTCCATATCTTGGCTGTTCTAAATAATGCTGCAATAAACATTGAGGGGGGCATACATCTTTTAAAATGAGTGTTTTCGTTTTCTTCAGAAAAATACCCAGAAGTGGAATTGCTAGATCATATGGTAGTTCTATTTTTAATGTTTTGAGGAACCTTCATACTGTTTTCCATAATGGCTGTGCCACCAGCAGTGCACTGGCTTTCCTTTTTCTTCACATCCTCACCAATACTTGCTATATGTTGTCTTTTTGATGATAGCCATTCTGACAGATGTGAGGTGATATCTCATGATTTTCATTTGCCTTTCCTGATAATTAGTGATGTTGAATATCTTTTCCTGTGTCTGCTGGCCATCTGTATGTCTTCTTTGGAAAATTGTCTATTCAGATCCTCTGCCCATTTTTTAATTGGATTGTTTACTCTTTTGATGTTGAGTTATATGAGTTCTTTGTATACTGGGGATATTAACCCCTTGTCAGATACATCATTTGCAAATATCTTCTCCCATTCAGCAGGCTGTCTTTTCATTTTGTTGATGGTTTCCTTTGCTGTGCGGAAGTTTTGTAGTTTGGTGTAGTCCCATTTGTTTATTTTTGCTTTTGTTGCCTTTGCTTTTAGTGACAAATCGAAAACATTATGGCCAAGACCAATGTCAAGGAGATTACTGCCTATTTTTTCTCCTAGGAGTTTTATGGTTTCAGGTCTTAGTTTCAAATCTTTAATCCATCTTTGAGTTAATCGTTACGTATGGCATACCAAGATTTCTTAATACTTTTGCACCTACTGTGTGTTAGGCTCAGAGTACATGGGGAGCAAAGCAGGCATGTTTCTGTCCTCCTGGAGGTGCCAATCTGATAGGGAGGACAGACAATAACCAAAGAGCTGGGAAGACATTTATTTTTTTTCTTTTAAAGCAAATTCTTTTTAACATCTTTATTGGAGTATAGTTCTTTTACAATGGTGTGTTAGTTTCTGCTTTATAACAAAGTGAATCAGCTATACATATACACATATCCTCATATCTCCTCCCTCTGGCGTGTGCCTCCCACCCTCCCTATCCCACCCCTCTAGGTGGACACAAAGCACCGAGTTGATCTCCCTGTGCTATGCGGCTGCTTCCCAGTAGCTATCTACTTTACATTTGTTAGTATATATAAGTCCATGCCACTCTCTCACTTCGTCCCAGCTTACCCTTCCCCCACCCCATGTCCTCAAGTCCATTCTCTATGTCTGCGTGGGAAGACGTTTATTGCCAAAGATTGAGTTGCCCTGTGGAGTCTCATGTTACATCACACTGTAGATGTTCATTTTTTTAAATATCCTAGCTGGATGCTGTGTAGAAACACATGTAACACACACACACACACACACACACACACACACACACACACACACACACCCCCAATGAAGAATTCTCAGAATTGCCCATCAAAAGCAGGTGAATAGGACATTCAGTATAGTTCCTTTTTGTTTTTGATAATCAGTTATCCTCCACCAATATGATCATGATGAGCACAGGGCTGCAATTCCCTGAGTTCAAGAAAGAATGAAACAGGGCTGCACCCTTATGTGACAGTGGATATGCCCATGTACATTCTCCCCACTCTCCCCCCCTCCAGTTTGGCAAAAGCCAAAGCCAGGCCCAGTCACCAAATGGGCTCTGTACTGAGTGCTGGGAAGGTGCCAGGTTTTACCTCCCAGCATCCCTGTTTGGGGCCCACATCTTGCCCTCCTAGGAGTCAGAAGAAGGCTCCAGTTGGACGCGCAAGCCTCCCCTCCTCTGAGTGGCCACAGCAGGATTGATCCCACCCCATGGCTCTGTCTCACTGTCAGTGTCCATCACCAGCAACTCTGGAAGGGCCTTTTCCTCCTGCTTCACCAGGGCCTCCAGTAGGGTCCACCAGCTGGGACCGTGAGGTCAAAGATGCTGTCCCATCCCTAAAGTGCTCAGCAACTGGCAATGACCAGCAGACTATGAGGCCACTGGGCCCAATGTCCTTTTGTCCCCCAGAGAGGAGTAGTCCCTTGCTTCCAGGTATACCCAGGTCTTCCAAAGAGGGAGTTTAACATGGGGACTGGTTACATGTGGTGGAGAAGCTGAGAAGCCACGGGAGGCAGAGGCACAACAGCAGTAGGAAGCTGTCCCTGGGGCTGGAGGGACAGAAGATGGGGTGGTGTCACTGAAGCACAGAAGCCAGCCGGCCAGTGAGGGCTAGAACCAGGGATGGTCCGCCAGGTGGGAGCTGCAGCCGAGAGGAGCATGTCTAATGCCCGAGGCCTAGAGAGGGGGAGAAATACCCTTGCTTCTCTCTCCCCTCCCCTCCTATACCCTCCAACGCTGCCTCCCCCAGGCCAGCCCCTGGAGGAAGCCAGAGGGCAGGGAAGAGGGGAAGTGCAGTTCCTGTGATGCCGAGCAGAGGAGGGAAGGGTAGGGGGCTGGATCTGAGGGCCAACGGCTGTCACTGCCACAGACACACCCCTCGGTCTCTAACTGTGATCGCTATGACCCTCCTGTTATCACAATCTGAGGATCAAAAACTCAGAAGCCTTGGGGAGCCTGGCAGGAGTGAAGGGGGTGAGGTGTAAGGCAACCACATGGTGCTGAACAGCAACTGACTCTTGTCTCAGGGTCAAGCAGACAGCAGGGAGGGGTGGAGACTGGGGCAAACTGATGCGTGTAAGGCTCATCTAAAGTCACAGCTGCTGCTTATCTCCATCTGACTCCTGCCAAGGAGGAATACCGGCCAAGGCTACCCGATTGTTCCCTTTTATCCAGAGAAGACAGAAGTTCAGATTTTTATATGAAATTTCCCAATTTCTAAAGGTTGGCAATCAATTCAATTTCTTTGTTTATGTTATTTTCTAACACTGTGAGGATCAAAATACACATCCGTAGTTGGGACCGGCAGTCTGTGACATCTATATCACAGAGACTCTGGAAGGATGGTCCCCACCATGACCTGCTGGTCCAGATTACCCAGTGAATAGATGTTTGTTGAGTGACTGAGTGCCCAGCAGTGGGCACACTGAAAATCTCCAAAACACCATCATTAATCCAATAATCCCTGTCTCTATTGCAGTGCGATTTTATTTTTCCCAATTACCCCATCCCTTCGGTGACTACATTTCCATAACTACTCATGTTAACAAGTTGTTGAACTCATTAAATGCCTACTAGAGCTGGGCTCCAGGAAATTTTTCTTATGTAAAGTTGAATTAGCTGGCTCCCTGCCTCCCAGTTGCTCAGGTCTGGTGAGGGACCATTCCCATGAATAGATGAGTAGATGCAGGGACTGTGTCTCCTACCTTTACCATGTGTCCTCTGTGCCTAGAGCAGGGCTTGGTACATAGTAAGTGCTCAATACACTCTGTTCAGCTGAATGAATGCATGACAATAAGAGTTATGTTCGCATGCATTCTCAGCAGGGGCAAAAGAACCTTAGAGATTACCATGGTTTGTGGCCCTCCAAAAAGCTGCAGTGAAAAAACAGATATACAGTTTATCTGTGTATTAAAATTTCATGGGGGGAGGGGAGCTGGAAATTAGGAAAAAGTATCTAAAAAGTCTCCTGAAGTGGGAGAAGATTAAGAAACCCTGTTTTAGAGGGAAGATGAGACTACTGGAACACAGTAGAGGTCCTTAAACCAGACTGGGAGATCACAGAATGCTTCCTGGAGGAGGAGGCATTTCAACTCATTCTTACAAGATATGGAAAAGTCAGCTAGATTGAGGCCAACAAACCTTTTCTGTAAAGAGCCAGATAATAAATATTTAGACTGCACAGGTCTCTGCCACAACTACTCACTTCTGCTGTTGTAGATCAAAAGCAGTCATAGATAATACTTAAACAGATAGATGCGACTGTGTTCCCATAAAACTACTTACAAAAACAGATGATGGGCCAGATTTGGCCCCTAGGCCATAGTGTACCCACCCCTGATCTATATGATGGGAAAGGAAAGGCCACGAGAGGAAATAGCTCTAGCAAAGGTGTGGAGAAGTGAAAAAGCATGAGAACCAGAGAGAGCCAACAATGTGGTTTTCCTTCTCCCTGGGGCACAGAAAGGGACACCTATGTTTACACAAAGACTTGTGCTGTCACACAGGCTGAGCACAGGATCCTGTTAATTCAATCCACAAGTATATTTTGTGTGCCTACTACGTGCCAGACATTGTACGAGGTACTGGGGATGCAATAGTGAACAAGATCACTTCTGTGTCCCCAGGGCGTAAAGCCCAGCCAGGCATATAGTTTTTGTTAAATAAATGTGTTAAATAAAGGAATGGATAGATGACTGGATGGTTGGATGGATGGATGGATGGATGGATGGATGGATGAGTGGGGAAGACAAACACAAAACACTCAGACAAATAAATAAACAAATAAGCAGGTAAATATAGCTTCCTCACTAGCTATGTGACCTTGAAGAAGTTACTTAACCTCTCTGTACCCCAGGAGGTTGATACAGTCTTCCCTCTGTACGGCGGGTTCCACACCTGCAGATTCAACCAACTGATGATAGAAAATATCTAGAAAAAAGCAATTCCAGAAAGTTCCAAAAAGCAAAACTTGACTTTGTCATGTGCCAGCAACTGTTAACATAACATTTACATTGTATTAGGTATTTTAAGTAACCTAGAGATGATTTAAAGTGGCTTATATGCAAATACTCTGCCATTTTACATAAGGGGCTTGAGCATCTGTAGATTTCAGTATCCGTGGGGGTCCTGGAACCAAGCCCCTGTGGCTACCGAGAGATGACTGTACAAGCAAAGTGCAGGACCAGCACGTAGTGGCTGCTCTATAAAAGTAGCTGCTGCTATTATTTTAAGTCAATAAATAAATACACGACTTAAAATAGCTGATCAGTGCTACACAGGAATAGAGCAGGTACAGGAGAGAGAGAGAAGAGGGGGCTACTTTGGATCAGGTAGTCTGGGTCCGTCCTGACTACCCAGGCCGTGCTGGCCACATCCTGTGAGTATATCCTAGAATTAGTAGTGTTTGCAGCCCTGATGCCCTGCGGCCTCACAAGAGGCCGTTAGTTATAAATATAGGAAGGTGTCTTCTCTTATTCGAGTGTGAGTGTAAAGTGCTTTGAAATCTGAGGATTAAAGGGGGAGAAGGGGTGAGGCTCAGGTCACAGGGCCAGGGCACCCCACTGTGAACCCTGAGAACTAGACTGGCTCTGGCAGGCCTGCCTGGAGCTGAGCCCTTCTCACATCCTAAGTGGAGGTTAGGGGCAGTGGGAAATACACCCTCTTAAGGCAGGGGTAGTGGTGTGAGGGAGCAGGGCAAGGGTGTTGGAGCCACTCTAAGATAATGTGCTTAAAGCAGTGGGCCCAGCGTGAGACAGGGGTGCTGAGTCAGTATTGGATGTTTCCAATCTGGTTACATTCTTGCTTTTGTTGTTGTTGTTATATGCCACTTACTAGCTGGATGACTCTGAGAGAGTTACTGACCCTCTCTGAGACTATTTTCTCTTCTGAGCCTCAGTTTTCTCTTCTATAAAATGGGGTGATTATAGTACAGTAGTGCTAGATGCAGGTGAAGCACGTGGCACAGAGCAGAGATAATAACACCCCTCTTGGTGGACGCTTAGGGAGCCATTACTTTGTGCCGGGCACCCACCACTTCATGCATGTTCCATGTGTTAACTCATTTAATCCTTGTTTTCCAGACAAGAACCTCAGGGCCACCAGAGACAGCCATGCACTGCCCAATCAGGGGGCACCAATCACATAGACCATGACAAGAACAGCACCCCTGAAGCTCTGATGCACAGAGAGGTTAAGCCACTTGCTCAGGGTCACACAGCTAGTACACAGCAGAACCAGGATTAGACCCCAGGCAGCCTGGCTCCTAACCCTGGATCAACGTTAGCCCTCGTCAAGGCGGTTGTTGCAATGGAGAGTTTCTGGGATGCAGAGAAATTGGTTTTCCCTTTGCCCAGCCAAGCAGGCAACAAGCATCCCTCCACTGGTCTCTCACTTCTCTCTACCCCAAAGCCTGTATGTTTATGGGAATTTTTGATGTTTTTACTGTCTTCAAATTTTACAAGAGCAATACATGTCTCAGTTTGTTGTGCCCAGTGCAATCCAAGGGAGCTTGTGAAAATGCCAGGACATCTAACCTCAGAGACTGGCACTGACTGGTTTCCTTCCTGCATAATCACATGCTCAAGGCCTTCACTTGACAGATGGGCTGAGAGCAAAGTGACTACCTAGGGTCACACAGCTAGGAAGTGGCAGAACAAGACTAGGGCTTTTGGACTCCAGCTTCACCCTTCTCAATCCCCCATGTCTGAGATCTCCAATTGGTAGCCCACGAGCCAAATGCAGCCTGCAACCTATTTGATTTGGCCTGCATGATGTTTTCATAAAATTAGAATTTATCATCAGCATTTAAAGAAAGGGATATTTCCAGGAATAGTATGCAAAATATTTAACCAGACTGGCCTGGGCATCTACCATTCAGAGTTGACTCTGGCAGTCCAGCCAAAGCCATGGCTGTCACAAGAAAAAGCAATAAAAAACCCCAAAAGATTTAGAAAAGGCAAAACTACGGAGACATTAAAAAGATCAGTAGTTGCTAGGGGTTAGAGGGGAGGGAGGGATGAATGAGCAGAGCACGGAGGATTTTTAGGGCTGTGCAACTATTCTGAATGATACTACAATAATGGATACATGTCAGTATACGTTGATCCAAACCTATAGAATGTACAACACTAAGAATGAACCCATGTAATTATGGACTCTGGGTGGATCCCTAATGATGTGTCCATTAGGTTCACTGATGTGTCCAAGTGTACCACTGTGGGGGGAGGATGCTGATAGCTGGGGAGGCTGAGCATGGGGTGGGAGGGGCATGGGAATTCTCTGTACTTTCCACTCAATTTTGCCATGAATCTCCAAAAAACAGTCTGTTAAAAAAAAATCAGAAGGTCTGGCTACACTGCTCCCACATTTTTCACGGGGCCACAATGGGTGGCAGCCGACTCCTAGGTACCCCCTTAAGTTGAGCATGTGTACCTGAGTCTGCTAGGCTCCCAAGTCTGTCGGCTCCAGGTATCTCCTGCCCAGTGCCTGTGTGTGACTCAGGCACGAAGAGGATTCTTCGGAAGTTCTTGATGAGAAAGAGAATTGGGTGAAAGTGTGACCTGCTGAAACCGGCCAATGAGGGGAGGAAAAAGACCCGGTGACGCCTGCCTTTATCAGACGCTGCTCACCATCTCCCTGGGCTGGAGCCTCCTGTGCATTTTCCACGGGGAAGAGTGAGCCATTCTTGATCCACCCATCATCTGCCCGGGCCTGCGGTGGGTGGGTGCCCACTGTGGGACACGGACCCATGAAGCAGCCTCACTCTGCCGCCGAAGCAGGCAGAATCGAGGTTTTGAAGTTTGAAATGATGCCAACCTGGGAGAATAGAGTAAAAATGGGCAGGACCTGGAAAATCAGAAGCTGCATTATGCCCCCTAAGAAATTATCCCTAAGATCACGCCCTTTCTGGTAAATCAGATGGATTTTTCTTCTAATAGTTTACTTTGTACAATCACTCATTCAATTAACAAACATTTATTGAGTACCAAGCATGTCCAAAGGAGGCCTTGGAATAGAGATAGTTGGACAGTTGAGGAGGGCATGCAATAGCCAACTGTTGTTTGTACCTGACTACTGTCCATCCCCCTTTCTTCTGGGGAACCACTCCTTCCCCAGTATCACTCCATGTGGCTCAAGAGGAAGTGGGCTGTCTCCCCAGCAAGGCGGCTCAGGCCTGGGCAATGAACATATTGCATCCCCCAGTCCCAGGGACTGGTTCTGGAATGGGCACATGACCCAAGTCAGGCCAACCTGAGTCAACCCCAGACTTATGCTGGGACTACATAGAAAAGTCAGCTTCTATCCATTTCGCTTGCTGACCTGACAGAATGGAAGCCTGGGATCCTGAGGACATAGGGTGATCCTAACTGACACAGAAGAAAACAGAGCTGAGAGTTGGAAGGAGCATGGTTCCTAAACAACAGGTGCACATCTGGATCCAGCCATTCCTGACGCTGAACCCATCTTAGGACTTTTAATTTATATAAACCAATGCATACACACACACACACACACACACACACTTTTTCTCTTAAGCCATTTTGAGTTGGGTTTGTTTCTATCATTTTCAGCCCAAAGACCTGAACTATACAAGTGGGTAAATAGCTATTTCCAGGCTGGAAGACAAATAGCTTTGGCAAAAGCAGACCATGAGAAATCCACGTAAAGTGCTCTGAAAGGTGAGAGGAGAGAAAAGCAGAACTGGTTTCAGGAAAGAGGCAACCTTTTCACTCCACAAACGTTCATCATTCATTCAGAATTTTGATATTCTAATAATAATAATGATCATCATCATAATAATACTAATAAAAATCATAATAATAATGATCATTTGCTGAATGATTACCAGGTATCAGGCCCTGTGCTGAGCCTTTTCCCAGCCTGTTTGTCTTCGCAACAGCACCATGAAGTAAATACTATTGTCCTTACTTTACATAAAACAAAACTGAGTCTCGGGACTTCCCTGGTGGTACAGTGGATAAGACTCTCCCAATGCAGGCGGCTTGGGTTTGATCCCTGGTCGGGGAACTAGATCCCACATGCATGCCGCCACTAAAAGTTCGCATGCCACAACTAAGGAGCCTGCCTGCCGCAACTAAGACCCGGTGCAACCAAATAAATAAATAATAAATATTAACTTTAAAAAAAAGCACAAAACTGAGGCTCAGAGAGGTGAAGTGACTTGCTCAAGGCCACACAGCAATTAGATGATGAAGTGCTGACTCCAAAACCTGAGCTCTTCACCCCTCTGCTGCACTGCCTCATTCCCACATTTGCCAACTTTCTCAAGTTTTGCCCCCAAATGTGTTACCACGAGATGGTAAACAGAAAGTTGAAGACAAACATAAAGTGGTGGACATGGTGACGTGCCACTCAGAATCCCTTCCAGGAGGGCCTTGCTGCTCCGCCATGGAGAGAGTGGTCAGCAGATGTTGCCAGCTCCTTCAGGGGCGGCCTCAGCTGCGGACAGCCACCGCACCAGGCCGTGCCCTTCTGAGGGGAGAGTGAGCTTGGAGCATTTGGGAGGAGGAGGAAGGTAGCAGGGAGTGAGACCAGAGTGGAGTGGAGAAACGGTTCACACAGGGCCTGACAAACCATGCAGAACCTGCTATGGGATTAGCAGGACCGGGTGTAAAATGAAAACGCAAGGCCCTTGTTCTGAAATTGTTAAGGATTTCAAAATGGCAAGAGTAGAGCATTAAACCAAGTGTGGGGCCCTTTGGAGCATGGGGTGCTGTGTGACTACCCAGGGCCCCAGAGCGCCATTTAGGAGTTGGATTTTGTTTTCTGTCCTGTTGAGACATGAAGTCTCAGAGATGTGCAGTGACTTTCCCATGGTCCCACAGACAGCCAGTGTCAGAGGCAGGATTTGAATTCAAGTCTTGTTCTCACAACTTCCGTTGTAGCTGGAAGGGCCACAGGTGGTCGACAGTGGCTCTGGATGCCCGAGACCTCAGGGGCCAGTATTAGGGGTTTGTAGCCCTAAGATCCTGTGGTTGGCAAACTGATGCCCATTCCCTTCTTCTTCTCACCTTTCACAATGGTGACCAGATCCTCACTTTCCCAGGGTCCCTTGCAGCTGAGTCAGGCATGTCATCAGTCACATGATCAGCTCTGCCAAAAGACATGTGAGGGGAGTTCTGGGGGTTGGGGGAAAGCTTTCGCTTTGGGATAAAGTGGATAGAAGTGGATGGTGCTGCCCTACTTCTTCCTATCATTAGAAGGACTAAGCATCTATCCTGAAACTATCATGGGGAAGCCAAGAGAACTGCAGAGATGCCAGCAAGAGCCCTGGTTTTCTTGAGCCACTAAGTGAAGACCAATAACTGCCTCTCTCTGAACTTTTTATTATGGGGGAAACAACCCCTTGCTTGTTTGAGCCTCAGTCACTTGGATTTCCAGCTACTTGCAGCCAAATGCATTTCTATCTGTCACAGTCACCTCCTCAAGACCATAGGTTGCTCTGGAGCCCCACTGTACATACAGAGATACTGAGTTCTGGAACTGAGAGGAAACTTCCCTGGGTCACACGGTGGAGTCACCAGTTTACTGACTCACCATCCAGTACTCCTTCTGCTCATGCTATACCTCCTGGTCTATTTCCTTTCATTCAGGCTGCTATAGACACAGCCAACAGCTGCTCTGTAAACTAAACAGAAGGCAGTGACGACCTTGCCCCTGAATCTTTCCAGTCTCTTACGTAAATAGCCCCCAGGCCACTGCCTCCAAGCCTTTGGACCCAGGACAGCTTCCCACATCCTTTAAAAAGATGAGATGACCAAACGTAGAATCTATGCTCCTGGAAAGTGTGAGTCACGAATCATGAAGCAGAAAGTTCACAGCCAGGAATCTGCCTGTCACACTCGTAGTCTAGTCCCCAAGGCTTCCACTGAACTTGTCCAATGAAGCACTGACTCATCCCAGCTTGTGGTCAGCTCTGACACTCAGATCATCTTCTGCTCTTCTTGCGCCAGGCTGGTGGTCTTTAGTTATGTGTTGTCAACCTCCTGTCTCTGTCCATGTTGCTTCTCCACCCCCCTTTTTAGAGGATTATATGAATACTAAAGAAATAATACTGATACTGATACCAACAGCACTTTCATATTCTGAGTGCTTTAAATGAATTTTAATTTTTTTCTCAAAAATCACTGTTTGAGATAACTAGTAATACTATTTATATTTTATGAACAGAAGAACTAAGGCTTGGAAAAATTAAGCCACTTGCCCAAGGTAGCAGAGCTAGGAGTATTTGGTGGAGCTGGAATATGGCCATAAATCTTTTGGATCCTGGAGTCCAGCTCTAAAGGACAAAGCCAGCTGGATCCATTAAGATAGTTTCAGAGGCTCTATAATAACAGTTTAGATTATAATAACATTTATTGTTTTTTAAAAGACTTCTGGATATTGGAGACCCTAAGGTATGTTTGGCATCTCAAGGTTGTCATAAAAGACCAAAGCTCCTTGCCTTCAACAGCAAGTCAGCACCTTTTCCTTAGGTTTGTCACCCAGTGTCACAAAATGGTTGCCACAGCTCACTCATCACCTCTTCACACAACTATGTCCAAAGCAGGAAAGGAAGAAAAGAGGCAAATAGGTCTCTCCTCATGTGCCTCTTTCTTATCAGACAGGAAATCCTTTCCCAGAAGCTCCCAGCAGAGTTTCCCTTTGGCCAGAACTGGATCAAATGACCACCCCTAGACCAATCACAACTCCGGGAGAATAGGATGGCCATAGTTGCTTTAAACCAAATGTGGTTTATTTCCCAGGTCTGGGCACATGGCCAGCAGAACAAAGTCAGGGTTCTGTCAGCAGAAAGGAAGGGGAAAATGGCAGTTGGCATGGCAACCACCAGTGTCTGATACCCCAGCATTTTAAAATGTTTAGCACAGGCACCATGTTGGTTTTCAAGATTATTATAGGTGGTGAAGGATGAAGGATGATTATTATAGGATGAAGTTGTGCTTTTTAAAAAATTTTATTTATTATATATTTACACACATTTGAAAAAATACACATATTACTAACTCATCAGAACCATGAATTCATGGATATTATTTCTTCAGATGAAACAACTGTGTTTAAGGTTTTTTAAAAAATTATATGAGTTAAAGAAAAATATTAAGTAAATAATAATTCATTTACTTCAAGATTTGGCAATTGTAAGGGTAGGGAACACTGTTCTGTGTTACCCTGATCGGCATTGTTTCCAGCTTCTCAGAGCCATTCTGCCTGCAACCTCCTTCTTGAGGAAAATAAACATCCACAAAGATTTGTGCATCGTCTGCAAGTATGATTCAAATAAAGCCTCGAGCTCAGTATAATCCAGGCTTCTTCAGCCAGGAAGGGCAGGCATCTTGACTCCAATCCTTTCCTGGTATTTCACCTCTGTCTTAGTGGTTTTACGGTTTTACAAATCCTATTTCTCAAAGAACAAGATATAAATAACAAACAGAGTGACCACTTGAGATTTCTTGTCCTTGACAGGAATTTTCAAACTCTCCTGAGACACGAACTCCTTTCATTTAAACAAGAATTTCAGGGGTCCATCCTAAGAACTGGATGAATTATGGCCCAGCAACACAATGAGAGATGCTAGAGCCTTTGTTAAAAGGAATCAGTGCACATAAATCAGTGCACATCTTCCTCAACTTACAATGGGCTTAAGTCCCGATGAACCCATCATAAGTTGAAAATATTAAGTTGAAAACGCATTTAAGGGAATTCCCTGCAGTGGCCCAAGTTCAGTCCCTGGGTGGGGAACTAAGATCCCGCAAGCGATGCAGTGCGGCCAAAAAAAAAGAAAGAAAGAAAGAAAGAAAGAAAGAAAGAAAGAAAGAAAGAAAATGCGTTTAATGCACCTAACCTACCTATCAACATATCAGAGCTTAGCCTCACCTACCTTAAGCATGCTCAGAACACTTACATTTGCCTAGACTTGCGCAAAATCAACTAACACAAAGCCTATTTTATAATAGAGCGTTGAATATCTCATGTCACCTATTGATACTGTACTGACAGTGTAGAACAGAATGATTGTCCGGGTCCAGGATGGCTGTAAGTGTTCCGGTTGTTCACCCTGGTGACCATGGGGCTGACCGGGAGCTGCCACTCACTGTCACTGCCCAGCATCATGAGAGAGGACTGGACCGCATGTTGCTAGCCTAGAAAAAGATCAAAATTCAGAATCTGAATTACAGTTTCTGCTGAAGGTGTTATCGCTTTCACACTATCATAAAATCAAAAAATCGTCAGTAGAACAGCCCTACGTTGGGAACCATTTGTATGTGCTGATAGCAGAAGACCTCCCAGGATCTATGGTTACGTGGAAAAAGCAGAGCAATGTGTACAATACAAACCGAGGTGAACACACTTGTTCTGTAAAGGACCGCATGGTAGATACTTGGGGCTTTGTGGGCTACACGGTCCCTGATGCAAGTCCTCAAGTGTGCTGTCGGAGCACGAGAGCAGTCACAGACATCACACAAGCACACGGACAAAACTGTGTCCCAGTACAACTTTATTTATGGACACTGAGAGTTGAATTTCATATAATTTTCATGTGCCCTAAAGTATTATCTTTCTTTTGATTTTTTTCAACCATTTGAGAATGTAAAAGCCATTCTTAGCTTGCAGGCTGTACAAAAACAGGCAGCAGGAGAGATTTGTCCTGAGATCTATAGTTTGCTAATGCCTTGTACCAACCATTGGTGCAAAAAGAGATGTTAGAGAAACACAGGAAACAGAGAGATACTTTGTTACATGTATGGATGGATGTGTGTGTGATACACCATCTATTTGGAGAGAGGGAGTGAGAGAGAGAGAGAATAAGAAAGATTTGTATATATAGTTAAAAGGACGCATAAGAAACTGGCAACAGTTGGTGTTTCTGGAGTTGGGAAAGATCAGATTGGAATTGGGAAAGATCAGATGAAGACAGAAGGCAGACAGTTTTCCCCAGAACACTCTTACACTGTTTGAATTTTTCTCCATGTGCGCATGTTACTTTTACAAAGCAGAAAATGTTTCTTGAAGCAAAAAGGACTCCTATGCCACTGTCAATGAGAATGAGATGATCTAAATAAACACATACAGGCAACCACGGCACAACTCCAGGGGACGCTGTTCGTGGGAGTTATTTATAGCCTGGAGCCCCTGGAGTTGTGCAGGCCCCACCCGGTGTGGCAGCCCCGCTGGCAACAAAATCAACACCAAGACTTTGTATGAAGCAAAGTTAATAAGTAAATATTGAGGGAGTCCGGCTGGGGGGGAAGACGTGGGAGGAACAATCAAATCTCGCTATTTCCGTTTTAGTCTGTTCCTTATCGGGGTCACAGTAAAACCAATGTTCTGCCAATATTTACTTTTGATCTTCGTTCCAGCGTGGAGGAAAGATGCCCAGGCCCAGTGTAAATGTGAGGGTGGAATTGAGACTTAGGAGAAGAGAAAGGAACTCACCCTGAAATAAAATCATCTCAAGAACCTAAATAAGAAAATGCCATTCGTTTCACAGAAACACTTAAAGCGCAAGTTTACTTCTTCAACTCCTGCTCTCCGAACTCCTGTCAGCTTTCTCAGAAATTTGGGGCTCTATGAGGCCAATTTTTGGAAGCATTTCTGACCCAGGTCAGAGGTCACAAATGGCAAGCTTCCCACCTAGGTAGGCAGCAGATGTGGATTTTTGATCAGCAGCGGTTTAATGGTTTCAAAATCAAGACTTTTCACACAAATACAGAAGTTTCTGGCCTCCCTGGAAACACTTGGAGCTTGGCCATACTGGGCCCATATTCCCACATGGGAACTTTAGGCTGTATGTAGCCAAGTGTTAGCTGCACCTTTCAGATGGGACAAGGGTTACCAGTTTACACGGTCCCCACCACTCCCTGTTGCCTTCCATCAGAACTGCTTCACTCGTTTCGGTTTTTTTACATTTTATTCACTCAAGCAATATTTATTGAGCACTTACTATGTGCCAGGCACTGGGATTATAGCTGTGAACAAGACAGAAAAAATTCCCCACTTCATGGAACTTATGTTCCAGTTGGGAAGACAGACGATGAACAAAAATAATAATAATAAGGAAAAATACATAAAATGCCGGATAATGATAAGTTCTACAGAGAAAAATAATGCAGCAAAGGTGGAGATGGACTGTGAGGTGTGATCGAGGAAGGCCTTACTGACAAGCTGGTATTTGAGCAAATACCTGAAGCAAGTGAGGAAGCAAGCCTTGAGGATATCTGTGGGAAGAGTGCTCCAGCCAGAAAGAAGAGCAAGTGCAAAGACCCTGAGGCAGGGCTCTTCCTTGTGTGTCTGAGGAGCAGTGAGGAAGCCAGTGCATCTAGACAGGGGTGAGTGAGAGAGATGACGTCAGGGAGGTGTCAGGGGTACAAGTCTTGGAAGGCCTCATAGGCTCCTTGGCTCTTACTCTGCATGAGGTGGGAGCCATGGAGGGTTCTGAGCAAAAGAGGGACATCGCCGGACTTAGGCTTTGATACACTCCCTCCGGCTGCATGAGATGAGTGGACTGTGTGCATGTGTGTGTGTGCGTGTGTGTGTGTGTGTGTGTGTGTGTGTGTGTGTAGAGGGTGGGCTGGGGGACAGGCGTGGAAGCAGGGAGACCAGTGAGGACCTACTGCAGTAGTCTAGGCACAAGATGATAGTGACCAGATCAGGGTGGTGGCCACGGAGGTGGGAGAAGAGGTTGGATTCTGGTCATACTGTATTTCCCACCTCGCTCTTTTTAGCACTTATGAGAAACTTCCTTCATTCACTCTGAGCCAGCCACATTGCCCTTGCACGATTCGGCCTCAGGACTGTATCCTTTAATCGCCCAAAGACCCTATGAGTTCATTTGATTGTTAAATAGCCCCGTTTTACAGAAGAGGAAACTGAGGCATAGGAAGATGAGCTCCTCCTCACTCTGTATTTTCTAAAGAGGCTCACAGCTGTATCTCCCATCCCTCATGATTTTTTTTTCTTTTGAAAAACAGCTTTATTGAGATATGATTTGCATACCACAAAATTCACCCTTTTAAAGTATACAATCCAGGGGGGTTGGGTATATTCACAGACTTGTGCAACCATTACCACTATCTAATTTAGAACATTGTCATCACCCCCCAGAGAAACCCTGTACCCATTAGCAGCCGTTCCCCATTTCCCCCTTCCCAGACTCTGGCAACCAGGAATCTAATTTCTGTCTCTGTGAACTTGCCTCTTCTGGACGTTTCATATGAATGGAATCATACAATCTATGGGTTTTCGTGACTGGCTTCTTCCGCTTGGCATGTCTTGGAGGTTTCTCCGTGCTGTAGCCTGTATCAGTACTGCATTCCTTTTCGTGGCTGAATAATACTCTGTTGAATGGGTATGGCACACTTTGTTTATCCATTCATCTGTTGACAGATGTTTGTTTTCGAGTGACATATGTCCTCACTTCTCTTGAGTATATATATGTAGGAATGGAATTGCTGGTGAAACTTCATGTTTAACCTTTTGAGGAACCGCTTTTCCAAACTGTTTTCCAAAGGGTCTGCACCATTCTGAACTCTCACCAGCAATGTGTGAGGTTCTAGCTTCCGTACATCCTCCTCAGGCTCTTCTTATAAAGTGACTTTGACTCTCCTTCCATTGAGTGATGAGGTCTCTCTGTCCTCTCCTGTCCCTTCCCCTTGAACCTTGGATGACCTTTATGACTACATCAACTGACTAAGTACAGTGAAAATGATCCTACATGACTTCCAAGCCCAGATCATAAGAATGCCTTGCACTTCCAGCTTGCTCTCTTGGAATGCTTGCTCTGGGAACCCAGCTGCCATGTTGTGAGGAAGGCCAACTAGCCCTGAGTGAAGCGACCACACGGAGAAGTCACGTATAGGGTGTCCTACTGCCAGCCCCTCTGAGGAACCAGCTGCCAGCCTGTGGCAAGTGAAGACTCTCCACATGATACCAGTGCCCCCCAAGCACCAAGTCACCCCCAGTTTTCAAGTCACCCCAGCTGAGACTGCTGACATCATAGAACAGAGACAATACATCTCTCTGTGCCTTGTCTAAATTCCTGACCCACGGGATCCAGGAGATAGAAATCCAAAAGAATAGAATGGATGTTTTATGCCACTAAGTTTGGGAGTGTTTGTTATGCGGCAGTAGTAGTAACCAAAACACACAGCTAGCAAGGGGTAAGGTCAGAATTCAAACCCTAGCCTGTCTGGCCTCAGGGTCATCCCTTTCTGATCCCATGGGTGCTGTCCCATTCCTCAGGCCGTGATGAGGGGGGTAGATGCTCTTTTCCCAGCCCCACTTGACTCAGTGCATCAGGTGACATCCCCTTTCTCAGGGTGACCTTCTGGCAGCAACATAAACCATGGATGGAAATGCCTTCCTTTTGTTTGTCAGATTGTTGCTGCTGCCACGGTTATTATTTAATACACAAGAATTCTTATTCTTTCTACAGAAGTTAGAATAAACAAATAAGGAAAAATAAAGTCCACCTGTCATACCCAGCATGCAGGGAAAATCTCCATGAAACACTAGACTCCAGGGTTGAAGCACATGATACAGGCAGTTAACTTAGACGATTTCACCATGAACACTGGGCCAAAGGGGGGACAGGAGAGAGAGAAATGACCTAAGTAGCTCAGGTGAGCTGACAGATCCTATCTTGTGTTCAGCACGTCCCCAAGCACAAGGCAGCCCCTCCGTCCAGTGGCTATTTTGATTTACAAAGAATTCGTAGTGCACTATGGTTGAGAGAAAATTTAACTGATTTTCTAGGATCATTTTGGCTCTACATAAAAGGAGAACTGTTTCCCCCCAACAAAAATGGGATTGCTTTACACATATTGCTTTGAACTTGCCTTTTTCATGTAACAACATACCTGGAACTGCTTCCTGTATAAGCTACTTCCTCGTGGCCTGTTTTGTAGGAGGGAAGCTTTTGTGTGCTTCACATGATATCTTGGTCTGGGCTGTAACACAGTAAAAGTCTACTGAAACACATGAATCTTCTAGTCATAATGTTGAGCGAAAGAAACCAGACAGGAAAGAGCCCATACTGTGTGATTCCATTTATATAAAGTCCAAAAGCAATAAAATTAAGCAATGGGGTCAGAACTCAGGACAGTGGTTAGTTAACCTTAGGGAGCATTTACTGGGAGGAGACATGAAGGGGGCTTCTGGAATGTTCTGTTTTATTCTGGAACATTCATCTGGATGCTGATTAGATGAGTTTGTCCACTTGGTGAGAATTCTCTGTATGATGTATGCACCCTTCTGTGCAAAAAATAACAAAAAATACTCATGTTTTCAGAACACGGGCGGTGCTGTATGGAAATACGTTTCATGTTTTTGCCACATGTAGACATGTGTGGACATGTGTGACTGCTGAGAGGATGGGACATGGAGTTGGAAAACCTGGGTCTGAATCCTGACTTGGCCTCTGATAAATGTGTCACCTTGGGCAAATTACTTAACCTCTCTGAGCCTCAGTTTCTTCATCTGGACTCCTTATCAAGCCCACAAGGCCCACAGGATCAGCCCTTGCCACCCTCTCCAAGTGGCTCTACCAACGCTCTTTGACTCTCTGTCTAAGCCACAGCCACACTGGCCACCATTCTGCTTCTACCACAGGCAAAGCTCAGTGGAGCCACAGGGCCCTTGCACTAGCTATTCCTGCTTCTGTCCTCTCCCTGATTTTCTTGTGATTGGTTCTTTTTTCTCATTCATGTCTCGATTCAAGTATCACCTCTTCAGAGAGCCCCTCGCTGACCATTCCCCACACCAACCATTATCAATTATCTTCCCTGGTCTCATTTTTCTTCCCAGCGGTTCTGTCTGAAATTGTCATGCTTGTTTTTCTGTGTTGCTGTTGGTTACTTTTTATCTGTTCAGCACTCCCTCTGGACCCATGGGCTCCATGAAATCAGGGATCTTGAGAGTCTTGTTCATTGCTAACATCCTGATCACCTAAAACTAACTATTTGTTGTATGAGTTAATCAATCCACACAGTGGTCTGATTCTATATACTTTGTAGAATCCTCAAGAGGTTCAATGAGATGGTGTCTTGAAAGTGCGTTTTAAGCATCCAGGTTTATAAAACACGAGAGAACCTTGAAAGCCTTGTTTGAATGGACTAAAGAGCCATAGGTTTCCCCTTGAGCTAGACCTTCGATAATCTGATCTCTACTAAAAGTCACTATGACTTCTGCAGCCGTTTCCCTCCTCGTCTTTTGTGCTATTGGCTGTTTGCCTGGAACAAAATCACTGATATTCTTGTTTAGTTTATTTATCTCTATAATATTACTTTAACATGATATTAAGTAATTCAAAAGATACAAAGAGTATAATGAGAAGTCTGTCTCCCTCTGACTCTTGACACAGAGGCAGCTAACGTTTCCAGATACCCGGTAAATGATTCCAGAAATTTTCTACACATAAACAGGCATGTAGGGATATATATCCCCACCTTTTCTGTTTATACAAAAAGGATCGGATTACACACAGATCTGCTTTATATCCTGGCTTTCTCTTTTTCCACTTTACAGTCTATTTCCGTATCACTGCATATGAAGCGGTCTTGCTGTTTTCAGAGGCTGTATGGCACGTCATGATGTATCCATTCCCCTATCCATGGATGCAGGTGAACTCAGTCGTTTGCTACTGAAAAGAGTGACTGTCCTCAAACATACATCTTGGGGCCCAGAGAGTCATAGGAGTCCTTTGGAGTCTGTTAAAGGAAGCCAAGAGCTCACCCTTCCCCAACCTCCTCTCCACCCTGCTCCAAACACCCTCCCCGGTGTTTGTGTTTTGGCCTTTTAAAGACTTTTTCAAAGTTGACTTTGGCTTCTTGGCCTGAACTCTGAAGTGTTTGAGCTGATAAGATAATGGGCTTGGCGAAGGGGGGCAGGAGCAAATAGTTACCTTGGAGGCCCTCAGCCCAAGCAGAAGAGGGGGCCGCGGCCCCCCTCCAGCAGCAGGCGGTGTGGACAGAAGGAGGGTGAATCTGTGCTGGGGGAGGCTGGGAGGTGGGTGTGTGCGCTGCCCGCAGGTAGCTCCTTGCCAGCGCCTTGCCAGCGCCAGCACCGAGAGGGCCCAGCAAGGGTTGCCTTGTTGACCAGGGCCTCTCAGAAACCAAACAAGACACCGCGGGCAAGTTAGAGCAAAGTCCTGGCAAACCTCCAGACCCGGGCACATCTCAAGAGGCCTTGAACCCCGAGGGACCTGAGGGGCCACAGAAAGGCCCAGTCTCCATGGCTGTGGCACAATCGTGACACAGAGTCACCACATGCTGTCAGCTATTATCTCATTCCAGGGATTTTATCTGCCCAGCACTGAGCTAGGTCCCAGGCCACAGAAGAGAATGAATTAGTCCAGATTCTAGCTTTCTTCAGTCTAGAATAACAGAGGGGTGACAAACAGGCAAGGAGTCCCCAGGGTGCCACAGATGGGCTGTGGGAGCCAGAGCAGGGACACTGCCTGGCCTAGGGTAGAGGAAAGCCTCCTCAGTCATGACGCATCCCAGCTGAACAACCCCCTGGGGCTCCCCAGGGCTCCCTAAGAGTCCCGGGGCCCACAGCCCCTGTGTGATCTGGCGCCACCCCCCTCCCCATCCTGGGCTAGCTTCATTGTCAGCTTGTCAACACCCCACACTGCTCCTACCTCAGGTCTTCATAGCGCTGCTCCCTCTGCCTGCAATGCCCTCACCTCCTACCTCCTCAGCCGAGATGTCACCTTCTCCTCCAGGAAGCCCTCCTTGATGCCCAGGATGGGTCTGGAGGCCCCCCTCAGGGCTGTCTCATGCTGCTGTACATTCCCTGTCTCAGCTCTGACCACTCTGGATTGGGGTCACCATTTGCAGGTGGCCAAAGTGCCCCAGCATGGCCAGAGTCCAAGCTCTGTGGCTGGCCCGCCCAGATTCAAATGCTGGCTCCTCCTCTTAGCTGTACAACTTGGGCCGCAGTTTTCTCATCTAGAAAGTGGGCATTACGATGGCACACACCTCATAGGATGGTTGTGGGGAAGAAGTGACTTAATTTAAGCGCTTAGAACAGTGTCTGGCACAGAATTTGTGCTCAGTATTATTACACTGTCTCTCTCTCTCCCACAGGCCATAATAGGTACTCACTTAACATTTGCTGGATAAATTTATGCAGACCTTCAAATATGTTCGTGAAGATGAGCAGTGGGGGGAAATGCTTGCGATATAATGGAAAAGTTTTTAAAAACACAACACTAAATAGTTGAGCAGTATGCCTTACAACTATGCAAACACACCACACACACACACTCACACACACACACACACACACACACCTTTAGCTTAGGAGAAAGAGAAAAAAAACAGGATGTTTAGTGTGGTTGCATTAGAAGGATGGGACAAAGAATAATTTTTCTTCTTTCTTATTTGATGTGTTTTTTTCTAATCTTCTTTAATAAGCATGGTTTCAATTTAAATGGGAAAAAATAAAAACAAATCTAGAGGAAGGGAAGCCCGCAAGCCTTTTCTGTTCCATAGAGTTTTCCCACAAACTGGGGCAGGGTGGGGCTGGGTGGTCAGAGAGAGAGCTGCCCTTTAGAAGTGAAGCAAGAGTGGGAAAACCAGCGCGTTCTGGGCCGGTGGAAGGTGTCAGCCGACCAGGGGGAAGTTGTGCGAATAATGACAAAGCAAGCCCTCTCCCAGCATGGGGCATGGTGGAGACTGTGGACGCTGCCACTCCCCAAAGCCTCCCCAGACCCCAAGCTGGGCTAGCGACCCTGCCTAACGCCACAGCCCCATGTGTCCCTGTAGCCCAACATGTATCACACCACCGTGTCTGTGCCCCTCTTCACGTACATTTCCTAGCTTAGCCTGGTTCTGACAACCTGCCTGTGAGCAAGCTGTAGGTCACTATGTTAGCCTCATTTCACAGAGGGGAAAACCGAGGCTCAAAATGTTTAATGATTTGTCCAAGGTTGCCTAGCTGGCAAATGGCAGAGTCTAAATTTAACACCATTTGGTTCCATCCTTGTCTATGATTGGCCTCCTTCTTCTCATTTCTACTAAACCAAATGGTGAGTTTCTAGATAAAGGGATGGGCTCACAGGCTTCACTATGTCCCCAGGGCTTGGCTGGGGTCTAGCACATGAGGGCCTAATAATGACTGAGTAAATGAATTAAAAAATGGGGGATGGATAGATAGGTAGATGGATGGATGGATGAATGGGTGGATGGGTGAGTAGCTGGGTGAAATGCATGAATGAAGGATGATGGATGATGGATGGATGGATGGATGGATGGATGGGTGGGTGGATAGATATCGATGGATGAGTGGGTGGTTGGAATCCATACATGAAATGAATGCATGGCTGAATATGTAAAAGAATTAATTAAATAAATGATTAGGAAAGGCAGAGGGCACTAGGAGTATATGTGTTTGTTCTTGGACCTTGAATGCACCCTTCAGGAAGGTTGCAAACTGGCAGCCCTCAGGCCAAATCAGGCTTCAAACATGTTTTGTTTGGTCATCATGGGTTTTTAATTTTTTTAGTTAATTGCCATTATTTTAAAATTAGGAAATTTCACATGAGAAACCTAGATTTCTGGCTTCTCTTGCAAAATTGGGCCAGCACACATGCCAGAAAACGACATGCCAGGACTGACAGGGCTGAGCCATCTGGGACTCCGCAGTCCCCACCACTCTCCAGTGCATCCCTGATGTCGAGGTTGGGTGTCAGCTGCCGTTTATCGTGGCACTTCGGGCTGGTGTTTTTCTCATAGTATAATTAAACTGAAAATGAAAAATCTCTTGTACCTGACTTTCCATCAAAAGTGGGAAAATGAGGACTTCCCTGGTGGCGCAGTGGTTAAGAATCCACCTGCCAATGCAGGGGACAAGTGTTCGATCCCCGGTCCGGGAAGATCTCACATGCCGCGGAGCAACTAAGCCTGTGCGCCACAACTACTGAGTCTGCTCTCCATTGCCCACGAGCCACAGCTACTGAACCCGCGAACCTAGAGCCCGTGCTCCACAACTACTGAGTCTGCTCTCTAGAGCCCACGAGCCACAGCTACTGAACCCGCGAACCTAGAGCCCGTGCTCCACAACAAGAGAAGCCACCGCAATGAGAAGCCTGCACACAACAACGAAGACCCAATGCAGCCAAAAATAAATAAATTTATTAAACGAGAAAACAAAGTTAATAAGTACTCAAAATTAATCACTTTCTAATTGTTTTTTTTAAAAAAGTGGGAAAATGAAAATACGTAAAAAGAAAACTGGGAGAGAAAGTATTTCTTAGTGGAAGAAGAGAGTACTCCTGTGGATTGGATGCCCAAATAATACATACTTTCCTGAGGGACAGTAGAGTACAGTGGTTAAGGGCACAGGTGCTGGTGTCTGACAACCGGGGTCAAGCCCTGGCTCTGCTACCTACTGGCTGTGTGGCCTTGGGCAAGTCTCTGAACCTCTCTGGGCCTCCGTTTCCTCATCTCTAAGACAGAGATGGTGTCAGTCCCCACCTCCAGGGCGTTAATTAGCAGGTTCCTATATGTGAAGCTCTCTGTGAGTGAGACAGGACTAACTTTGGTCACTTTGTGTGACCAGCCTGGACCCTGTGGGTCCACAACAGGGGTTCTAAACCGAGGGCCATCTGGCAGTGTCTAAATTTGACAATGTCTAAAGACATTAGGGCTGTCAAAACGTCCCTCCCATTCCAGGCTTTAGCCAATTAGACAAGAGGATGTGTCCCTAGCGCCTCCCGGTGGTCTCATCCCTAAACTGCATGAAACTCTCCAGCCTGGGGTGGTGGGGGGAGAATGGGGACTTACCCCAGGGCCATCTTCATCCAGACTAGGTGGGAATGTGGGGATTTAAGGTAATGAAAGATGGCAGCAAAGGCTTGGGAGAAAAAATAACATGGGTTTGTATCTGAGATCTTCCACAGACCAGCAGGGATACCTTGGACAAATCCTCTGACCCCTCTGGACCTCAGTTTCCTCAGCTGTAAAATGGGGATAATGTTACTTCACAGTGTTGTTATGAATGTTGTTATGAATATACATAAACAGATGGCACATATTAGATGCTTCATAATCCTCCTCTCTGACGCGGGTGGTCACCTAGACCCATAGCCATTTATATTTGATGAACTTCCAATATACCCCGAGTGATTTTTAAATAAGTCTCAAATAAATAATTTTGTTGCAAAGGCATATTTACTAATATGGAATGGGATCCACAATATATTGTCAAATAACCTCAGACGTCAAAAACATTGTGTACAGGCAGATCCCATTTTTGTTTGACATATCTGTATTTTAAAATATGTACATTGGTAACATTTATGAGAAACAAAGACCTAATTTTCCTAGTATATGAAAAGCTCTTGCAGATGAAAAAAGAGACGATTATCCAATAGAAAAATAGGCAAAGGACATGAATGCTTTGCTACCAGAAAAGAAATACTAATGACCTTTAGATATATTTTTAAATTCCCAACCTAAGGAAAAACTATGCAGATTACAACCATGGTGAACACATTTTTCCCCAATCAGCAAGGCAGAGATCGAGAGGTCAGATAATAGTTGGTGTTGGCTAGTGTGTGGGGAAACCAGTGCTCACGTAAATTGTTGGTCTGAATGTCAATTGGTAGGTATGACCTTAGAAAGCATTTAGACAATAAGTGTTAAAATTTAAAAATGCACCTGCCCTGTGACTGGGCAGTTCAGCTGTTAAGAATTTATCCCTACAGAAATGGACCCACAAACACGGAAAGACTCCTGTGAAAGGAATACTAATTGCAGCATTGTTTGCTGCAGCAAAAGACTGGAATCACCTACATGACTATCACCAGGGGCTGGTTAGATAAATTATTATATTCAGACAATGGAATGTGTGAAGAATGCTCTCCTAGTGCTGATCTGGAAAGATCTCCAAGGTACATTGTTAAGTAAAAAACAAAACAAAACAAAACAAAACCAATGCAGATCAGGGTGTGTAGTGTGCTTCTATTTAGAGAAACAACTACAGGAATCCATGTACATGTTTGCTTATCTACACTCTGTATATCTCTGTAACAATCCCCAAGAAACGATAACCAGGATGGCTTCCGGAAAGGGAAGCTTGGAGCTTTGGAGCTGGGGCGCAGGGGTTAAGGATTAGAGGGAGAATATCCACTGTAAATCTTATGGTACCTTTTCAATTACTTTTCATGTAAATATGTTTCCTTATTAATTTTTTTAAAAGTTTTTAATGCACACTGATAGATGAGAGAGAGAAATGCCCACAAGGATGTGCTCCAAAGTGTCAGCAGCACTTATCTCTGGGTGGCTGATGGGAATTCGGGGTGACTTTTATTTTCTTCTTTTTACTTAGATGGATTTTCTAATTTTTAAAAATAATTATCAAAGAATATTTGGTAGCTTAAAAAATTCTTTAAAAGTAGACCCTCCGTGTTTTCTTGATAGTCAGAGGAAAACTAACTTCTACATCGAAAAGCAACAACAGAAAACATGCTGTCCCCTAAATAGTCAGATTATTTTCATCGCCAGGAACATTGTGGGGTCTGAGGTTGGGTGGTTGGAAATACATTCCATTAAAAAGTAAGGATTAATACAGCCACCCAAATATGCACTTGCTGGGCACCAAAACCCTTAAGCTTCCAACTTAAATCTGGCCTCGAATCAGGTTCAGATCTGCCACTTATTAGTTGGGCACATCATTCCAACTCTCTTGGCCTCAGTTTTCTCATCCATAACATGGAAAGACCATAGCGCTGCTAGGAGGCTTATGTGAGTTGATGCCGTCGAGCACTTAGCTCAGTGTGGACACAGAGTGAGACCCAGTTCTTATTTCATGCACGATGGGAAAAAGTAACAGGCAGGAATTCTGCACACCCACGGGAAGGACAGGATACGGTTCCTTTGCCTTCTTCAGGATCAGTTTGCAAGCAGCTCTGCCCAGAGTCCCCAGTACTCAGCGCATCTCGGCTGGGCAGTCTTCCGACAGTTTGGAGAGAGTGACACCAAGTGGCCAAGCCTGAAACTACACCTCTGGTCCTCAGGTTTATTACGAGCCTGGCTGGGAGCGTCTCCTTCACCTGTGGTCTTGAGCAAGGTGCTGAACCTCTCTGGATCTCATTTTTCTCAGCTGTAAAGTGGAAATAAAGCTGCCTATGTGGTAGGGCAAACGTGAAAAGTAAATGAGGTAACCTATGGACATCAATCATCTCCAGGCCGCTACGTTACACAGCAAACACCTGGGAGCACGTGACTCTCATTATCATCACTCCCTCAAACTTCTAGTTTCCTTCCATCCTCCCCCAGAGTGATTCTAAATCAGAATCTCCCAAAGTATAGACCAAGTACCAATGGTGCTTCATGGGAAGATTTTAGTGGGTACAGGGCTGCACCATCAAATAACATTCCATTTTCTTTCAAACGTTCTGATTACATCTAGGTAACAGTTTGAAACTGCTATGTCTTTCATGCCTTTCTAATGCTTACCCATCTTCCTTTTGAACAAAAAGAGAGTGGGCCTCAGACTTAGAGCCTTCAGAAGGCAAGGTTATTTGGCCACAATTTAATAAAGTTAAATGTTTTCATAATATTTACTTTTTTAGAAAAGGGACCTCTCACTGTTGTGGCCTCTCCCGTTGCGGAGCACAGGCTCCGGACGCGCAGGCTCAGCGGCCATGGCTCACGTACCCAGCCGCTCCGCGGCATGTGGGATCCTCCCGGACGGGGGCACGAACCCGCGTCCCCTGCATCACCCGCGTCCCCTGCATCGGCAGGCGGACTCTCAACCACTGCGCCACCAGGGAAGCCCCAATATTTACTTTTTTGTGGTCACCTTTTGCTGAGGGCAAGTGGTGCTGCTTTCCCATTTACAATAGATGTGGTAGATTGTGTTATTGTCAATGTTTATCAGTCCTTCCTACTGGCAGTTCCCTGGTAACTCTCTCTACTGATGTCAGGCTTGGTTGTGTGACTTCCTTTGACCAATAGAATGTGAACTGAGCTTCCAAGGAGAAGTGTTAAGAGCCAGCACGTGGTTCTGCCCCTTGCTGTTTTCTCTCTGCTGTGAGTGAGATGGGCAGGGGGTGGGCTGCACCTTCTACCTGAATTCCAGAGTAAAGAGGACACATGGACCAGAGCTGCAGCCAACCTGCAACCAACATGAAATATGAATGAGAAATAAACTTGTGTTGTTGACAGCCCACTGAGATTCTAGGGTTGTTTGTTATTGCAGCAAAATCTAGCCTGAGTTGACTGATACAGTAGAAATAAAACATTTCCTTTAAAAATAAATACACTTTAGTAAAATAAATGTGTTTGTTTAAAGAAAAATATTAAGTAAGACAATGGTGCAGGCAGTAGGGGACATACATAATGAAGGTGGTGGTTGGATGACTGAAGTTTAGGAAACTCTGGTGCAGAGTTTTAAGTGTGAAAACTGCCACTCTAGGTTGCAGGTGGCTCATCTCAGAGCCCCCAAAACACTTCTCAATACACATTTCAAACTCTCCAGTCTGCCTCCCATCATGTAGCCAGAGTGAGTTTTCTAAAGCATAAATTTGATCAGGTTCCTCCCCTGCTCTAACCTCTTTGATGGCTCCCTTGTGCCCTCAGAATAAAGTCCTCAGTCTTCATCATGGCCTACTAGGCCTGTCATAGTCAGTCCCCTCATCACCATCTTCTCTCCCCCTTGTGCTCTCTGCTCTAGCCACACTGTTTTCTTTGTTATTCTTCAAACATAGCAAGCATGTTCTTGCCTCAGAGACTTCCAATTTGAAATTCTCTCCACCTGTAATGCCCTTCCCTAAGACAGGAACATGGCAGTTCCTTACTCCCTGAGGTTTCTGCTTAAATATTACTTTCTCAAAGAGTTCTTCCCAGACCATTCTACATGAAATAGCAACCCTCTATTCTCCCGCCACCTTATCCTGGTTTTTTGCTCCATATCACCTGTTATCCTCCAACCACATTACATATTTGTTTATAGTCTGTATCCCGCATTAGAATGTTAGCTCTTCGAAGGCAAGGTTTTTGTCTGTTTTTTCACTGCTGTAGCCCCAGTGCCTAGAACACCACCTGGCACAAAGTGGGTGCTCAGTAAGTACCTGCTGAATGAAGGAATGAATAAAAGATGGCAAAGGTAAACCCCAGCAGCTTTAGGCCCAGGACGTAATACTACCTTTTTTTTTTTTTTGCTACTTATTTATTTTTAAATTTTATATTATTTATTTTTTATTGAACATCATACTATCTTTAAGTCAGCTGATAAAGAACTTCTATTTCCCAATGGTTCAGATCACATGAGTCTCATTGGTTACCTCAGACCACATGTCTCTCTCCAACCCAATCACTGTGGCTGGGAGAATGGAATGCACTGATTGGCCAGGCCTAGGTCATATGCCCATGCTGAAGCCCAGGAGTAGGCTCAGCCCCGCGTAAGCCACGTGGACTGTGAGTGAGACAGTGTTCTGTAAGAAAACTGTGATGCTCTTATCAGAAAAAGAGGAAATGGCTGCTAGGTAGGCAAACTCCAAAAGGTAAATTATTCATGTAGCTGCGTGCCTAGGACTTAGCCTGGGTTCTATGATGTGGAGCCATATTTGGGATCAAGTTGAATTCAGGTGGGAGGTGAGATAGGGGGAACTCTGCTAATACCAGAGATGGAGCTAGAATAAGGAGCAGGTGATTCAAGCAGCCCCTAGACACCAGTATATCCATGACATTAAAACACTGCTGAAAGAAATCTTTATTTTCTACATGCAACTTCTACATAATCAGCAAAATATTAATTAATCGCTCTTCTGACACTGAGGATGACACCCTTGAGAAGAAATTTTAAAATAAACATAATTGGCTCTAATCTATTACTGTTGATTAGTTTGAGGACCCACATGTGCTTATTGCATGATACAACCATAAGGCATACCACAAAGCGCGACGACCAGCCAAGTGGGGCCTCCTGAAATTGGCAGTCATGGTCAGCTGAAATTCTGAAACCATATGGTGTAGTGCTGTTATTGGGGATGAGTAATCTATTTTGTTCCAGAATCTAAATTCTATACTCTTTAGTAATGCCTTCAGTGGTAGAGTTTGGGAGTTGTCCCAGTATTGGTTTTGATATTGATAGAAGCTCCATAGAAGCACATGGCTGCTCAGAATAAAGACTAAATTTCCCAGCCTCCTTTGCAGCAGGGAGTGTCCATGTGACTGAGGGATGGTCAATGGGATGTGAACAGAACATGGGAAAGCAAACATGGCGGTCAGCCATTTGGCCTTTGGGATGGGGACAACATGCTGATAATGATGGGACCCAAACCCCTGACAGCTTCAAGGTGTAAAGCCACCACCCCAACTCGGGCTTCTGTGTGAAAGAGAAACTTTTATCGTATTTCTGTCTCTTATGTCTGTGAACTCCACAGATGAAGTTATATTCAAAATAGTACACTTCTAAAGAAGTGGGTCTGGCTTGAAAAATTGCATAAAATATATACATGGAGTAAATCCTTTAAAAAAAAAGCAGAAAGAAGTACACAGTTTTGATTCCCTTATATCAGTTTATTCCTGTTCCACAAATACTGAAGGCCATGTAAAGGAAGACACCCAAGGTGCCCTTACATTTTAGCTGCTTCAACAAAACCACTCTTTGGCACCTTTAACTGAAGTCCCCAGGCTCCTGGATCCCAAACCTGGCTATCAGTAGCATATGATATGTAGCATATGATCAGTAGCAATCTTTTTTAAATACAGATTTCTTGGCCAGTTCAATTGAAGAAATAGGATATGAGGGATTTATAATTTACAGACATTCCCTGCCTTACCGGCTGTGTGACCTTGGGCAAGTTACTGAACTTCCCTGTGCTGCCAGTCCCTCTTCCAAAAAATGAGGCCAGTAATAGCATCTGCCACAGTAGGGCTATTGTGAGGGTGAGTTTATCCCACATGCAGAAAACACCTAGCATGGTGCCTGGAACAAAATGAGATCTGTATGTATTATCATTATGCCTGTTGGTGGGAGTATAAATTAATGCAAACTCTCAGGAGGGCAATTTGCACTATCTACCAAGATGTTAAGTATGTCCTCCCTGACCCAGCAACATGGTGGCTGAAAACTTTGCCTAAGATTGCCCTCATTCATCCAGCCATGTGCACAAGCCTGTTCTTTGCAGCGTACACTTATCCAGCAAGCGTTTACTGAGCACCTACACTTTAGTCAGGATCAGACAGGTTATGCTGCATAACAGCCTCCCAAATTTCAGTGACTTAATACAGCAAAGGTTTATTTCTTACATTCTCATTACAACGCAGATTGAGTGCCCTTCTCCATCATGTTACTGTGCCGTCTGGAACAGGTGGTCTTAGAGATGTACATGGCAGGCAAAGAGACAGCTAGAAGGTTGCATGGGAGTTTTTTAAGGACTAGCCTGGAAGTGACTTCCGTGACTTTTGCACATCCCACTGGGCAGAAATGAGCCACATATTTCTGACCTTTTTGCAAAGGAGGGTGGGAGAGGCAGAAGAGCTTGAGTGAGTGTTGTCCCTGTGACATCTGCTACATTCAGTGGACTGTTCTAGGAGCTGGAGACCCAGAGGTGAGCAAGACCAACAGGGTCCTGCCCTCACAGAGCTTCCCCGATAATAAACTTATATTCGAAACATGACCCCAAGCATATGTCATTTTATACTTGAGCAAGACTATCTGAAGGTTTCATTTGCAGAAGTTACGGCTATTGCATCAAAGAGTATATGCATTTATCACTTTGATAGGGTCAAATTGCCCTCCAAAGGACTGTGCCAGTCTCCACTTCCACCAACAGGGTACAAGAGTGCTTCTTTTCCTGCAGACTTGACAGCACGCAGTGTTATCAGACTTTGGATTTTTGCCAATCTGATAGATGAGAAATGATCTCTCTGTGTACCTTTAATTTGCATTTTTTTATTACAAAGGAGGTTGAACATCCTTTCATATATTTATGAGCTATTTGTATTTCCTTTTCTAAGAACTATATGTTCATATCCCTTATCCATTTTTCTAGTGATATTATTAAATGAAAAATGAAGGGGCAGAACAGGATGCATATTACATTCGCTTTTGTAAATTAAAAGTAAAACAATTGTTTTGCATATATATATAAATATTCTTGTATATGTATAAAACTTTTCTACACACAACCACAAGAAACTGTTAATGGGGAGGTAGACTCGGTGCCAATTTTTTGCCTGTGAGCTTAAAAAACTGTTAATTTTTAATTTTCTGAATGTGGGGGAGGTTTATTATACCTGTTTGCTATGTTTTGAGCCTTTCTGAATGACTTCACTTTCCTAACCACATACAAGTATTACTTGTATTTTTTTTTAATGTCAGTAGGCGTTATTTGGCCATTTTTTTGCCTTTATATTTTTTGGATTTTAAAAACTCTAATATATGTTATTTTAATTCAAAAAAACTTAGAAGCATGATGTATTTTCAAAAGAAAATCACCATTAAGAATTGAGACCAGGGCTTCCCTGGTGGCACAGTGGTTGAGAGTCCACCTGCCGATGCAGGGTTCGCGGGTACGTGCCCCGGTCCGGGAAGATCCCACATGCCGCGGAGCGGCTGGGCCCGTGAGCCATGGCCGCTGAGCCTGCGCGTCCGGAGCCTGTGCTCCGCAACGGGAGAGGACACAGCAGTGAGAGGCCCGCGTACCGAAAAAAAAAAAAAAAAAAAAAATTGAGACCAGTCCCAGAATTCAGCTCAAGTCTTAAACACTTTATAAGTGCTCAAGAAATATTTGTTGGATTGAAAGAAATGAAAGCTTCTCTTTAACTGACTCATCAAACACCCCAGATGTGGAATCAGAATATTCTTTTGTTTTCAAGATCAACAAGAGAGAGACCAAAGTTGCCTTGCCAGGACTTTTCTTTTTTAGGTGAAAAGGCTGGTGCCTCTGCCCCATAAAGTCAAGAGCCTCAGATAACCTGTAAGAGATTTCCTATGAGGATGCTCCCTCTCAATAATGCCTATCAGTCCTGATATTGTACCTCATTGGTTGAGTTTAGGTCATGTGCCCATTTCAGCCAATCACTGTTGCCAGGGGGTGGACCACAGATTGGTCACGCCCCACACCTGAAGCCAGGGGCGGAGTCTACACTATCCAAACCACATGGACCAGCAGTAATGGAGGTGTGGTTTTGTCAAAGGAAAATCGGAGTGCAAATACCAGAAGAAGGAACAACAGATGCTGGAAGGCAGAAGCAATATTACATGTCGTCCACAAACACCTACTATGTACAAGGCACACTGCAAGCTGTGGGTGATATGATGGTGAACAAGATGGATGTCCCAGCCCTCAAGGAGCTGACATCTTAGTAGGAGAGACCAAAAAAAAAACAAACAAATGTTTTTAAAACTACAAATTGCAGTAAGTTCTATGAATGACACAGGCAATGGACTGAGATAAGAAATACTTTGAATAGGACAGTCAGAGAGGAGGTGATATTTAAACTGAGACAAGATGAGAAGGAACAACCAGGTAGTCACTGGGGGAAAAAAATCAAGTTGGATCCTTCCTTCACACGTAAACCAGGACAAATTCCAAATAGATCATAGATTTAAACACATAATGTGAAACCACAAATGTAGTAAAATAAAAAAGCTATAAGTCTATTGTAACTTCAGACTCTAAGAGACCTTTTTAATAATGCAACAAAACTGAAATGTCCTAAAATGAAAGATGAATACTTTTGACAACATAAAGACGTTAAAAACGTCTTTATGGTTAAAAAGATTTACTAAATTAAATGCCGAAAGACAAATTGGGCTAATCACGAAAGGCTAATTTACCTAATATACAAAGTTTTCCAACAAATCAATAAGAAAAGAATCACCAGTTCTGTGGGAAAGGGGGCAAAAAAAGATTGTTTCTAGGGGTTTTCCTGGTGGCGCAGTGGTTGAGAGTCTGCCTGCCGATGCAGGGGACACGGGTTCGTGCCCCGGTCCGGGAAGATCCCACATGCTGCGGAGCGGCTGGGCCCGTGAGCCGTGGCCGCTTAGCCTGTGCGTCCGGAGCCTGTGCTCTGCAACGGGAGAGGCCACAACAGCGAGAGGCCCGCGTACTGCAAAAAAAAAAAAAAGATTGTTCATAGAGAAGGAAAAACAAATGGCTTTTAATTATATAAATAGATGATCAATATCATGCATAATAAGAGAGATGAGATATCATTTACCCCCCATCAGATTAACAGAAATCCTAGTTTGACAATCCACTATGTTGGTATCAGAAAACGAGCACTTTCATACATTGTTAGTGTGAGTATAAACTGTTGATGAGTATAAAGATGACTTCGGCAGTTTCATTACATTTAAAATGCCCATACCCGCAGTGGTTAAGAATCCACCTGCCAATGTAGGGAACACAGGTTTGAGCCCTGGTCTGGGGAGGTCGCACATGCTGTGGAGCAACTAAGCCCACGCACCACAACTACTGAGCCTGTGCTCTAGAGCCCACGAGCCACAACTACTGAAGCCCACACGCCTAGAGCCCGTGCTCCGCAACAAGAGAAGCCACCGCAATGAGAAGCCCGCGCACTGCAACGAAGAGTAGCCCCTGCTCACCGCAGCTAGAGAAAGCCTGCACGCAGCAAGGAAGACCCAACGCAGCCTAATTAATTAGTTAATTAATTAATTAAAAATAAAATAAAATGCTCATACCTATTACCCTGGCAATTCTGCTTTTAAGAATTTATCCTGGGCTTCCCTGGTGGCGCAGTGGTTAAGAATCCGCCTGCCAATGCAGGGGACACGGGTTCGAGCCCTGGTCCGGGAAGATCCCACATGCCACGGAGCAACTAAGCCCGTGCGCCACAACTACTGAGCCTGCGCTCTAGAGCCTGTGAACCACAACTACTGAGCCTGCATGCCGCAACTACTGAAGCCCACACGACTAGAGCCTGTGCTCCGCAACAAGAGAAGCCACTACAGTGAGAAGCCGGCACACTGCAATGAAGAGTAGCCCCCACTCACCGCAACTAGAGAAAGCCCGTGCGCAGCAAGAAAGACCCAAAACAGCCATAAATAAATAAATAAAAATTTATATAAAAAGAATTTATCCTACAGGTTTATTCATACATATGCTAAATGACATATACAGAGTTATTCATTATCACATCATTTGTTTTTTGTTTTTTTGCAGCACGAGGGCCTCTCACTATTGTGGCCTTTCCTGTTACGGAGCACAGGCTCCGGACGCGCAGGCTCAGCGGCCATGGCTCACGGGCCCAGCCGCTCCGCGACATGTGGGATCTTCCCAGACCGGCACACAAACCCGTGTCCCCTGCATCGGCAGGCGGACTCTCAACCACTGTGCCACCAGGGAAGCCCCTATCACATCATTTTTAATAGTAAAAAAAAAAAGGAAACAATGTCTATTAATAAAGGACAGGATGAATAAATGGCAGTCCATACATACAATGGAATAACATTCAGTGATATGAAATAAAGAGGCAGCTGTGTATAAACAGGTAAGTAAAGCTCATGCCAGGACTTCCTACAAAATATATATATATATATATATACAGAACCATGTGTATAGCACATACTCGTTTTTGATATTTTAAGGGGATGGAGAGGAAAAGAATATATTATTGATATTTGCTTATATATGCAAAAAATATCTTAAAGGTTATGCAAGGGACTAATAACCCAATGCTGGAGGGAACAGTATATGCAAAAGGCCCCAAGGTTTAAAAAAAAAAAAGGTGGTAAATTCCAAGGACTAGGAGTGTGCCTGGGAAAGATGACATGTGACAGGTGGTGGCCAGATGCTACAGAGCCTAAACTGCCATTTAAGAGTCTGGTCTTGAGTCCAAGTTCAGTGGGAAGACATTCAAAAGAAGAATATGATCTGATTCACATTTTAAGAGCATCTTGCTGCCATTTGGAGAAACTATGAGCGGAAAGCAAGATGGAAACAGGGAGACCAATTAGGAGACTGGGCAGTTATCTCCCTCTTTAAGGGAGAGATGAGGTGGGCTGGACCAGGAGGAAGCAGTGGAGATGGTGAGGAGAGGATGGACTTAAATGAAAGTTTGAAATTGGAATCCATGAGTTGATGTGGCACCGGAAAGGGCAGTGAAGCAAAGGGAAGACTGGAGGCTGACTTCTGGCTCAGGTACCACGTGGGTGGCAACAGTGCTGATGGAGCTGGGAGGACTAGGGAGAGGGGACTGGGGTTGGCTTGGGATGGGGGTGCACTCCAGGGTACGGTATATTAAGGTTGGCAGGTCAGTAAAACATCCAAGTGGCAACATCAAGTAGACAGTTGGGTACTTGAGCCTGCAGTGGGGGAGGCCAATAAGAACTGAGACAGTGTAAACAGAGTAACAAGCACAGATCCTGTGTGGATTCCAAATTGGGGCCCTATGCCTACCCTAGAGAAGTGGGGCGTTATGTCCACCAAAAGTCATGTTCAAGAATGTTCATAGCAGCTCTATTCATAATAGCCCAAACTGGAAATGGCTCAATGTATGTATGTTATACCTCAGTTTTAAAATATTGTTAAAGAATAAATAGACTAATTTCATCATCTTAGCAAAAGTCAACATATTCATTAAAAAAAACAAAATAAATGACAAAAAATAATGCTTCAAGCATCTTAGTATTTTCATAATCATTTTTCTTAACTTTAGGGGAAATTTTCAAATAATTTTAGGGGTAGAACATTCTTTTACTTGAAATTTGAAAATTCCTTCAGTTTCATTTTCATTTCTTTTTCTCCTATAAAATTAAACTTAAGTATTTTACTATAAAATTAAACTTAAGTATTTTATTCAATCAGTCATATCTACCATTTTAAAAAAATTTCTTGGTGGTGCCAGATGCCTCTAAGGGTGGGGGAACAGGACAGGGCTGAGCACGGGGCCTTGGCTGGAAGTTGGTAGAAGGCCCTCAACCCCCCTCTGCCAGCCTGTGTAGCCAGGTGACTGCCCTTCCCACCTTGGCAGGGATCTGGGGGTTACTTTCTGGAGACATTGGGATAGAGAGGAGGTGGACACTGCAGAGGCTGGGGATGAAGCAAGGAGCTAAAAACAAAATAGACCCAGCTCCCTTCCCTACATCGGCTTCCAGAACACAGGCAGCCTGGCTCAGGCAGGACCCCTGGAGAGTCCTCTACAGAGAAGTAGAAGTGGACATCCTCGGCAAAAAGACTGATGACAGTGACATTTGGGTCCCAGAATGAAAAAGCTGGCTCACTGCCCAGCCACATTACAGAGAAACACATGGAGCTTCCAAATAGTTGTTTAGTGCCTCCCTCTCCAATACGAATAGAGGTCCTAAGAGCCCCTGACATCTGAGAAACACTTCCAACATGAAAGACAGAGACCAACATCAACAAACAGTAAAAGGGATCTGGGAACAAACCAAGATATTGCAGGGAGTAGATGGAAAGGCATCCAAGTAGGAGACTGGAGAGCAGGATTTGCATCCCAGTTCTGTCACTTGCTGGGCTGCCACATACAGTTGAGCAGGTTGTGGACTGCCCAACTCCAGGAGGCACCCTTCATATTGAGGTCTGTGTAGATGGTGCCCCTGGGGTTGTACAGTGCATCACCATATATGGGACCCTGACCCACTATCTGCCCCTGGAAAGTAACAATAACAGAACCTCACACTGGGGGGCTCCTGGAGGGCAGACAACCATCATGGTTGTTTTCATAGCCCCCAAGTCTAATATAAGCATATGAATTGGCTCTCAGTAAATGTTTGTTGACTAAATAAATGAATTAATAAGTCAATGAGTAAGTGAGGGAGACAGTGACTATGTATCCAGTGATTTACAGCATCTATAGCACTTCCATACCCACCACGAGATCACAATAAAGCAGGCAGCATGATGTAGCGGCTATGAGTCCTGGCTCTGGAGGCAGACTGCCTACTTCAAATCCCACTCACTTAATCCCTTTGAGCCTCTGTCCCCTCATCTATAAAATAGAAGTGATAATGATGATGCCTGCTTAGAAGTGCTGTTGGGAGGATTCATTGAGGTGTGTAATAAGCACTTAACATGGACCTGGGCAAGTCTTGTCAGTTCAAATTAGATTTGGCTATGTAAAACAGAAATCCCAAGTAGCGCTC
Source organism: Globicephala melas (assembly GCF_963455315.2). Taxonomy (NCBI): domain Eukaryota; kingdom Metazoa; phylum Chordata; class Mammalia; order Artiodactyla; family Delphinidae; genus Globicephala; species Globicephala melas. Next base: position 75,520,520 of record NC_083328.1, read on the forward strand.
TCTCCCTTTCTCTCCCCTCATTGCCCTTATCCTGTGCACACTTAAGAAATCGAAAGGTGTGACATCCAGGGTTAGAATGATGAGTAGACAATCATCAGGGTCCTAGACTTCTATTGTTTTCCTCCACCATCCTTAAGATTGCCTCAAGGACCAAAAAGGTTGCCAGAGTGCCAGCCGTCATGTCCACACTCTAGGCAGGAAGAAGGAGGGCATGAGGAGGGGCAAAAGGTGTGTATCTGCCAACTATCAGCTCCACCCAACAACATCTGCTTGCTGCTCCCCTAGCTGCATGGGAGGCACATTGCTGCCCAGAACAAAATCAGGGGTTGTTAATAAGGAGTAGATATTGGGAGAGCAGCCAGTCATCTCTGCCACATGAGAACTCAAAAAATATCAGCTGTTATTATTGTTGCTAACCCAGTTTTTAAAAAATATTTATTGAGTTATTTAGTTATTTCGTTATTTAGCTGGGCCAGGCACACAAGATCTTTGTTGCAGCGTGCGGGATCTTTAGTTGCGGCATGCGGGATCTAGTTCCCCAACCAGAGATCGAACCCGGGCCCCCTGCATTGGGAGCGTGGAGTCTTAACCACTGGACCACCAGGGAAGTCCCACTAACCCAGTTTTAGAGAGGGGAAAAGTGAAGCTCAGAGAAATTGGGCAATTTTCCCAAGATCTTTGTTCAATTCGTTCAACAAGTCTTAACTGTATACCTACCATGCTATGGCCCCTTAGGCTACAAATTCTGAATAAGACATGGGCTCTGCTCTCAAGGACATGAAATCAAGTAATTTAAAAGATCACTGATGGGCTTCCCTGGCGGCGCAGTGGTTGAGAGTACGCCTGCCAATGCAGGGGACACAGGTTCGTGCCCTGGTCTGGGAGGATCCCACATGCCGCGGAGCGGCTGGGCCCGTGAGCCATGGCCGCTGGGCCTGCGCGTCCGGAGCCTGTGCTCCGCAATGGGAGAGGCCACAACAGTGAGAGGCCCTCGTACCGCAAAAAAAAAAAAAAAGATCACTGAGTCCGATGGCCTAAAGGACAGAGCACTCAGCCTGGAGTGAAGGTATGGGGCTGGAGTCAGGGAGGGCTTCCTGGAAGAGGTGGAAATCCTCATCATGAGGATATAACTGTACCTACTTTACAGGGCTGTGGAGAAGGTTAAATGAGATATGCTAGTGACAAGCTTAGCAGTGCCTGGCATGCAGTGAATGCTCAAATCAAAGCAGCTCTTATGCTTCTATGATCCTTACATCATCATCATTATTATCTTGACCATTTTGCAGAAATAAAAATGGCCACTTCTCAACTTTATAATATTTTGCAAATGAAATTATCTTCAAAGGGTGCCGACCTCTAATATGTATGTAACAAGCGGAACAACAGAAAACAAAAATTCCTCATTTTCCTTTCCTTAGCTTCCTGACGCTAAGCCAGAAACTGACCTTGGGAATGATAAATTCGTACTGTTTCAGGAAGAACTGGAATTTAAGAGCTGGCATCTTAAATTTTAACCTCAAGCACTTAGCTGCCATCCTCTCTACTCAACAGTAGGAAAGAAACAGCAAGGGATTAAGAAAAAAAAATTGTTTTTAAACATCGCGGGAGTTTGGTTCTCCCGAAAAGGCTAGAAGAACGGAGGCTAATTCACATTTTACTCAAGTGACCCCAAGAGAAGTTGAAAAAGTGAGGCAAGCTCTGTTTAAAAGCAAACTCAGAGCGAAATCCCATTTTGCGGGGGGCACAAGGTAGCCTTTAAGCTGAACCTCAAAAATAGCATCTGTCCCCAGGGTATTTTGGGAGTGTCCTTGGCAGAGCATGGCAGGAACCAGAGGCCTGTTTGGACATCTCCTCCAAGGGCGCACCTAAAGAATGCATCACCCGGCCTCCCCTTGACCCCAAGCCCCACCTAGGCCCCAGAGCTGTGTCAGCAGCAGTATAAGTGGTACAGAGATAAAGGGAGATATTTAAACACCCAGAAATCATCTTCTAATTTAGGAACCAAGCTGCAAAATATCTTTCTCCCCTAACAGCTCGAGCTGGGTATTTGGATTTTGAACCTCTTCTCTTGCCAGGCCCCAAAATGTCTTCATGTATTAATAGAAGGCAAGTGTAAGGCTTCAGGGACAAGAGGGCTGTGGGTCTTAAATTGTCCGCAGTCAGAAGATTAAGACCGTCAGAGCCCTTTCTGGGCCTCTTTGTTTACACTCCGCTTCCGCTGGGGCTTTTATTTATTTTTTTTATTTATTTATTTTTTCAGAGAACAATTTGTTATAATGAACCAGAAACAAAAGATTCTACTGAAACTGGAACAGTTGACAGAAAATGGTTGAACTTAATTAAACCTTCAAGGGGAATAAGGGTCAAAGTCAATGAATGAAGCCCAAGATCGGCCTGGTATAAACATAACAGCATTTCAGCATGGATATCTTCTGACCCCTCCCACCAGATATCTGCCATCAATTTCCAGCCCTTTCCCTTCTGAAGCATCTGCCAAACCAAATGGCTTTCCCCACTCTTTTGCAGGTGTAAGCCAATCCAAAAATACCCTCTTTGGGCACGATGCAAAGCCAAGAGGAAAAGTTTATAAATCTCATTCCAGGGTAGAAAGTGCACATACCTGACCCAATACACTGGTTATGTGGTGTAAATGTACATGGTAATAACTTTAATCAAATCAGAGCTGCTACCGTGTGTAACTTGTTAGGTGGCCCTGTAGCTATGTCTAAGTTCCTAATTTACTTTACTAAAACATCAGCGTGGCAGAATGCATTTTTGAGCTCCACATTTTCTAAACACTTTTAAGAGGCTCTTTAAAGATGATGCAGAACAGAACTGTATCTCAGAAACCTAGATATTAAGGAGGGACATTGATGGGCTCTTTCTGGGACTTTTTCACGGGAGATGAACAGAGGAAATGTCAGAATGCCAAAGCATATGACAAGTGAGGGAAGGCAGAGCGGGGAAGAGGGTGTACTAGCCACAAGGCCAACACATTCATGTTCAAAGAGAAGTCTGGGCGAAGGAAAAAAAAACCCCAAACGACAACAAAACAAAACCCAAGTCAGAGGAAAAAAGGGTTTCATACAACACAGTATCAAAAAGTAAAAGGAACACACTAAATGCACAAACTGGTGGCGAGTCAGTCCATAGCCTATTATGGTAGGTCCTTCCAGCATCAATCAAGTTTCTTCTCATCTGTTATCTCAAGGTTATTTACAGATGTGTGACTTTAACAAGAGTCTCACAGGAGGGTGGGCAGGCTTCAATCATTGGTTTCGGGATCTGTCTGAGCCATGTAGGCATCCAACTCAGCATCCAGGTGTCCTTTCGTTTTTGACATGTATGCACCCAGTTGGTTGTCCAGCTGCTCCTTGGTCAGTACAGGGCGAGCAAGGGCACCTCTCCCTCGTCCACGGCCTCGTCCTCTGCCTCCAAAGCCCCCTCTTCCCCGACCTATCATACCCCGACCTCTACCACCGATTCCGCCACGACCCATAGCTCCACGCCCTAGGCCCCCTCTCCCAGGACCTCCACGACCTCGAACACCACCTCTTCTTAAGCCCATTCAGGGAGCTACGGCTCGTCCACCTCGGAGCAGGTTTTGACCTCGGAGCGACATCCCGCCCCTAAGTAGGGTTCTTGTGGCACGTCCCCCACGAAGTCCTCCTCTGGACAAGCCTCTCTGGATAATGGGCAGGCCTCGTCCTCCAATTGCTCCCCTGGCCAGGGCCCCTATTGGTCGGCCTAACCGTGCCTGGATGTTACTCTTACCCAGGCGCTGCTTTAAGCTCTGCTTAAGTTTTAATGCTGCCTGGACAGAGGGTCTATTCTCCATCTGCTGGGCCAGTCTTCTGTTTCTGGCACTGGCTAGCTGCTGTTGTTGCTGCATCGAAGCCCGAATATTCACTGGCATCGGCTGTTTGTTCTTCAGCATATTAGTAAAGCGCTCATTTAGAGACATCTTGGTGGTGCTTTTTAGCACAACTTTCGGCGCTGACTGTGCAGCCATCTTCAAATCCCGAGAATCGAAGGAAACGGACGCCAGTGCTCCTCCCGGGGCTGCCACCACGGCTGCGGCAGGCGGGCCGGGGGCCGGCCGAACTTGAGTTGACGGTGGAGGGGCTCGGGTTAACTTGGTGGGCGGTTAGTTAGATGTGTTAAGCGGTAGATTGCTAGGTTAGTTCTTTGCTGTTGGCTGGCTGTCCGGTTGGCCCGTCCGCTTGCTAACCGGCCTGCCCTTTCCCGCCTTTCACCACAGCGGCTGCCCTCAACTCCCGCTCGGTGTCGAAAACAAAAAAAAAATAAATAAATAAAAAAAAAATCTCCGCTGGGGCTTTTAATCGCCTCATCATTGCTGCCGTTGTTGCAGTAATTATTAAGCACTTTCATCCTTGCACAAGGAGTGTGCAATCCTTTCATTACATTCCTCCCTGCATCATTGTCGGAGGCAAGTTGGAATTGTTCTCCCTGTTTTGCACAAAGGAAAATGAAGGCCTGGGTGAGTGAACAAGTCCAGGGTCAAAAATTAGTCAGCACAAGGGAGATGCAGGACGTGGGTGGGAATGGGACAGGCACTGGGTGCAGCCCAGTTTACAATGCTTGCAGGTCTAAATTCAAGAAGTGGTCGAGGCGCACATGTGTATCTGTGTTTGTGTGAGTGGTGTCTGTGTGTGTCTGTGTGCTGAATGTCTGTGAGTGGTGTTCTGTGAGTTGGTCTGTATGTTTGTGTGTCTGTGTGTACTCCTGTGTTCGTGTGTTTGCCCATGTGCTTCCGTGTGTACATCTATATATCTGTCTGTGTGTCTATGTGTGTAAAAGGAGGGACAGAGGTGGGAGAGGGAGGGTGATCAGGAGACAAGGAGGAGAATCAGTTAATAAAGCTTGGAATGGCAAAGCTGGGCTCCCCCTTAAAAACCATCTGGTCCATTCTAAGATCTCATTGTTAACTTTGGTAGGTGTCATAATAGCATGGTGGTTTAATTTTTAAAGTGATTATCAAGTATTTACTGGTGAAATGACCAGAGGCCAACAATTTGCTTTAAAATACTCTGGCGTGGCATGGACATATATGCACTACTAAATGTAAAACCGATAGCTAGTGGGAAGAAGCCTCATAGCACAGGGAGATCAGCTCGGTGCTTTGTGACCACCTAGAGGGGTGGGATAAGGAGGGCGGGAGGGAGATGCAAGAGGGAGGGGATATGGGGATATATGTATATGTATAGCTGATTCACTTTGTTATAAAGCAGAAACTAACACACCATTGTAAAGCAATTATACTTCAGTAAAGATGTTAAAAAAAATACTCTGGCAAAGAAAGAGTAATTTGAAGGGAGATAATCAAATAAGATTGGTAAAATGTGGAAAACTATTGAAGATGGATACCCAGGTATTTATTATGTTTCTCTCTATTTTTTGTGTATTTTTTAAAAATCCCGTATACCAGTCACTGCAAACTAGCATCCTGTGGGTCAAACATTACTTGTAAAAATATTTATAAAAATTGAACTGGTTGCCAATATTTGGAAATGGGAGATGGCATATTAAAGTCTCAATTTCCAGCTTTTCTTGAAAAATCAGAAGCTCTAATAACTCCGGTCCCACAATCCTTTTGGGTAACAAAGCTGGGAGGCAGCTGGAAAGCATCCCCTTTCGATGGGCCCTCTGCTCCCAGTTTACCACAGTCTCCACCATTCTCTATACTCCTGACACTGAGACTGCTTATCATCGCTCTTAGGTCACTGTTTCTCGCTTAGTAAAAGTAAGAGGAAATTGAATGAGATCTCTTGGAGCAAGGACGGTTATTTGCCATCCAAATATCTAATATCTATTTCTTTCGTACACTACACCCCTACACTATTGGGGGTGGTAATATATTCAAAAGTCACATTTTCCAGCTTCTTTTGAATGTAAGAATGCCTTAATGTTTCCCAATCAGGGGCGATTCTGTCCCCCAGAGGACATTTGGCGGTGTGTGGAGATGTTTTTGGTTGTCACTGCTAGAGAGGGCGAGTACTACTGACATCTAGTGGGTAGAGGCAGGGATGTTGCTAAACATCCTGCAAGGCATGGGGCAGACTCCCACAGCAAAGAATTATTCAGTCCAAAATCTCAGTAGTGCTGAGGTTGAGTCGCCGATGCATTGCAAATGAAAGTTGATGGTGGGGCTTCCAAGAAAGCTTTTTGGTGCCTTACCATTCTCCTTCATTTTCCCTGCAATGCAAACATGATGGCTGGAGCTTAAGTAGCCATTTTGTGACCCTAAAGAGAGAGGTTCCATAGTAAAGATGGAAGGAAATGGAGTCCCTGTCCACATCGTGGAGCTACCCCCTTGGAATGCTGACCTCCAGACTGTTTTTATGTAAAAGAAATAAATCTCTAATTTGTTTAAACTCCCGCAGTCAAGTAACTGTTACTGTCAGCCAAGTGCAGTTGCTAAATGACTTATCTCTGTGCCTGGTTCTCTATGCTAGTGGGGAAAGGAAAGATAGATGAGAGGGCCAGATCTTTAAGCAGGAGAAAGCATATTTCTTTGTGGCGATGACCCAGTCCACGTACTTTGTTTATGCCACTTTTTGGCCTCCCTGGGCATATGGGTTTGTAACTCTTGGACTGGTCCAACCCCTTCACCAAAAATATGAGGACCTGAGGCCCTCAACAAGTTAATGATGACCTGGGGGATAATCCACAACCTCGTCCTTCTCACACTTCAAGAAGCCGAGGCTCATGCAGTGATAAAGAATGTGGTTTCTGGAGCCGGACGGCCTTGGCTCAAACGCTGGTGCCACCATTCACTAGCTCTGTGACTTCAGGCAGCTCACTTAACCTCTCTGTTCCTCAGTTTCTCATCCATAAAATAAGGATGGCTCTTCAAGTTAAAAAAAAATAAAAAATATAAATAAATAAAATAGGGATGATGATAAAGACATCTATGGCCTTTGACTGTTGGGAGGATTCACATCAGTCGGGGGCCCAGCAGGAGGAGAGTTTTATGAATGGACTGTTGATGAAGTTGTGGGCAGGGTGTAGAACCCACAGATGCTGCAACACCCCAAGGCTAGTAACAGAGGGGGTGTTACCACTGAGTAGTAGTAATGGGGGGGCATTCCAACCCCCTAGTGGAAGGCGTTATCACCCTAAGCTGAAAAGGGCAAAGATGGAAACAGTTGCCAGATATGGAGAGAAGGAGACCTATGAAGAGGCTGTCTGAAGGAGCTGTGACCTTCAGTCAAGGGACACAGTGGCCGAGGGTCCCAACAGGAGAGCTGAGGGAATAAATACCCAGATCCACTCTGCTGCCTTCCTCCCATCTCCTGCCAGTGTCTCTCATTGGTCAAACCAATCAGAAGCCAGCAGGCAGGAGAGCCCTTTGATGCTGTCCACATAGGTGGCAGAGCAGCGTGGGGAAGGCTGGAGGAAGGAAGAGGAGGCTGAAGACTAGGGATCGCATCCCTGTCTCCATGACTACAGGCTTCTGAATTGTGCCATTGGAAGGAAGAGAAGGGCCCTCTCCCTCCCCTTTTCCTCTTCCCACTGGTAGGAGGGAATATGTTAGGAGCAAAACAGCTCTTTTATTTTTTATTTTATTTTATTTATTTATTTTTAACATCTCTTTTAGACACAAAGTAGAAGCTACATGTTAAGGGTGCCAAGCAACTAGACAGAGTCTGAATCCCAGACAAGATGGAACCACCATGGCCAACTGTACGCTGTTGGGCTGTTCCATGAGAGAAGATTAAACGTTCATTTTTTTCAAGCCAGTTATTTTGGCGTTTTTTTTTTCTGTGGTACGCGGGCCTCTCACTGTTGTGGCCTCTCCCGTTGCAGAGCACAGGCTCCGGGCGCGCAGGCTCAGCAGCCATAGCTCACGGGCCCAGCCGCTCCGCGGCATGTGGGATCTTCCCGGACCGGGGCACGAACCCGTGTCCCCTGCATCGGCAGGCGGACTCTCAACCACTGCGCCACCAGGGAAGCCCTCTTTTGACTTTCATTACTGCAGCTGGACTAATATCCTGACCAATATAAGAGTTAAATCAGGCATTTGCTCAGATTTTGGAACTATTTTAGGCTAAGCTTTTTAAAACAAGCAAAAGTGACTAGAAAATTATAGTCTCTGCTCAAAAATACTGGTAAGGAATCTGCTCTCCAGGGAGATTTAACATAATACAATAGGGAGCACTATTTGGTGGAAAAAAAATGTTTTAACATCTAAAATTCCTCAGGAATTGAGACTTTCAGTGAGCCAAGTTCATTTGTCAGTGACCCAACCACTCTAAGCTCATTGGGGAACTGCAAGGCAGAGCTGCTGGCTTCCTAGTTGCTACCAAACAAATCCTGAGGTGAACTCTGATTGGACCAATTTGTACCACATGCCCATGCCTGAACCAGTCGTGGTGGCCACTGATTGGCTGGTGCTAAGTCTCAATGCTCTTTGTTGAGAGGAGTGTCACAGGAACCTCCTGGACAGAGAACTTGCAGAAGGGGTGATGCCAATGGAAACGCAGGGTGCGTGGCACAGAAGAGAACGCAGTAGATGCAGAAGGGCCCCCAATTAGCAAACATCCTTCATATTCACCACTATGAAAAGAAAGAAAATGTAGAAAATAACATAAAGTGTCATGGGGGTGGGGGGTTGGTTGCTGTGGGATTTCCAATCAGCCACTCTGCAAAATTTTTTTTGGCAGATGAAAGTATTCAGCCAGACTAACTTCGCTGACAACATTCAGCATGTGTACTATCCCCAGAAAGTAACTAAATAAATAGGAGAAAGAGGCGCCCCCCGCTGGATACCCAAGGGGCATTTCCAAAGCTATCAACAGAGCATTGTCTGTGTTTCAGTAACGTTGTGAAAGACAACAAAGGAATTCATGTGAAATACAGGGGGCGATTATGTACCAAAGGGTGGGGTGTGAAGCTTGTTAATGCCACAGGAAAGATGAGGTCCTTCCACTCAGTGAACAGGAGTCATCTGCTTCAGCTCCGGATGGAATTATTACAGGAGTGCTGCATAACTGGACAATAGCGTGTTCCACCCTTTTCTTTGGGGGAGGTTTAAGGCAAGACTGCATTTGGATCTAATTGATATCTTCGTTTGGAAACCTCCCATAGCAGAGCTTGTATTGTAGTTTGGGTTTCCCCAGAGGCAGATCCTGAGACAGAGATTCAAGGACAGGTAATTTATCTGGAAGACAAAAGACACATCAGTAGGGAAGAGGAGAGTGAGGAAGGGAAGGGAGAGCAGCCAAAATGAAGCAAGTTATCAAGACAGTTACTACCACAGGCAACTGGAGCTTCACCTCCCCGCCCCCCGCCCCCAGTATAAAACATGTGTCTCAGAGTTATTCTACCTGAGGGACCAGGGAGCTGGGGTATTTATACACCACCTCCTTCCAGGCACAGGTTGATGGCTGCTGGGCAGAGGGGAGAGAGAATTAATTCTCCAGCACTTCTAGCCTGCTCAACTCCAACAGCCAGGGAAAAAACAAACTCATGCAAAAAGATGAAGATGCTAGCAGCTAGAAGTTGGGCAGATGAAGTCCGGCAAATGTTAAAATCTGAGGCTCACAAACAGCAACTGCTACTCCCTAGGTGCAAGCAGTTTATTTGGGAAACAAGCTCAGGAAGAATAATGAGGAAGTGGGAAATGAGACAGGGAGGGAGGACCAGAATAAAGGGTGTGTCAGTGCGTTGCTCACCTTTATGGGCAACCAGGGCTCAATCTCAGTGAGGACTCTGGAAGACGATGTAGAGTACACTGGAGTGTCCTGTGAGGGGGCGAGGAAGCTGGGACGTTTATCCACCATGCCCATCTCTCAATGGTGGAAGGTGCTGCCTGGGACTATCAACTCCCAGGCACTTCCCTTGTGACCTGCTGTGTACACGCTGAACACACGGGCCCTGGGCAGTGATGCAGATGCCATAGGTGTGTACGGAACTGTCCATCAAGCTTCAGGCAATCCTCCAGGGTGGGCTGAAGAGGATGGCCGGGGGCACCAACACTGGCCTGGAAACTCAAGAGAAGGAGGAAACAGAGAAGAAGGTAAAAAACCAACATTTACAAAGTACAGGGCACTGACATCCATTAGCACGTTTCATCTTGTTTTATAATTCCCATTTTACGGTTGAGGGAATGTGACTTGCTGTTGGTAATGTGGCAGTTAAGTGGCAGTGCTAGAAATCCAGCTCACATTTACCCTACAAAGACAATGTTTCTCTCCCTCTCTCTCTCTCTCTCTCTCATACATTCCTTTCTTCCCAAATGATGTTTAGAAAGTCATCAAGACTGAAGTCAAGAGAAGCCTCCTGGTGTCCTCAAATTTTAAAGATGCTTTTTATGAAAGATAGTTTTCACTTGCACTTTTCATTCATTCAACATATTTATTAAGCAGCTACTACATGGTGAGAACAAAACATACACAATCCTTGCCCCTTAGGGTTTATATCACAGGGGGGAAAAGAGACATTAAACAGCTAAATACACATATGGGAAGCAACGGAAGTATGGATCTTAGAGTGGGGAAGTGATGGGGAAGGGAAGGCCACTGACAAAGGGAAATTACTTGATCACAGCTGTGATGCAGTTTCTCAACCTCAGCCCGATTGCACAGGATTGTTTTGTTGTTGGGGACTGTCCTATGCATCATAGGTTGCTTAACCTTATAGAACTGGATCCTAAATAGGGTAAATCTTACTGTAGATAGATTGTCTTAATAAAAAAAGTTAAAAAAATAAAATTATTTCAGAAGACTCTACAATAGGACTATCAGTTGGACGTTTGTGGGGAAATCAAGCTTCGTGAGAACTCTGAAGCAGATCTTGACTCCAGCGGGGACTGTGTGAGAGGGAGTGAGAATCCAGGACCGTTCGGACCAACTCACATGTAAGCAACTGGGAGATCTTTATGGGAATGCAGCTGTTTGGTGTTGGATGTGAGGAATGACTGTTTTCCATAGATTAAGGAAAAAAAAAGATTGTTCCAAACAGATCAATGCAAAAGCCGTCTGGGGGAACACTACTGGACTTCATACCGGTCCGTGTGAGCTTAGCCCATGGATGGACCAACCTTGCTGAAAGAGGGGGAAACTCCGCTGAGCAGAAAAGAATCTTGTTTGCATAAATTCTTGGCTATCTTCAGATTATAGACAGCTTCAGGGCCCATTTCAGAGCTTCTTTAGATGTCATTAAAACTTCATCTCTGGGGCTTCCCTGGTGGTGCAGTGGCTAAGAATCCGCCTGCCAATGCAGGGGACACGGGTTCGAGCCCTGGTCTGGGAAGATCCCACATGCCGCGGAGCAACTAAGCCCACATGCCACAACTACTGAGCCTGCTCTCTAGAGCCCATGCTCTGCAACAAGAGAAGCCACCGCAATGAGAAGCCTGTGCACCTCAGCGAAGAGTAGCCCCCGCTCTCCACAACTAGAGGAAGCCTGCGCACAGCAACGAAGACCCAATGCAGCCAAAAATAAATAAAATAAATAAATAAATAAGAAAACATTTAAAAAACAAAACAAAACATCTCAGAAGCAGGAGATTGACATAGCAGTTAAGATTTAGGCAACTTCAAAATTACATCTGATCCATCTAAACCCCAAAGTGAATTGGGATTTCATCTTTTTAAATGAGACACTTCAGTGCCAATAACAACAAAAACCAATGAGTCAATGGCCCATGCAATTTCAAAACGGTGGTTTTCATCTTATGGCTGGTGAGGACTTCCAGAGAAGTCACAATGTTAATACAGGAACAAACAATGAAAAAAAAGATGACAAAGGCTTAGACCAATGTCTGTATGTTTACACAAGTCCAAATAAATCCTATACTAGCGGTGTTTGTAAGTATACCCGTAAGTGGCAGGGCCAGCATATGTCCCTGGCTCTGCCCGGGGCAGCTCTGTGGCCTGAGGAAGTCCCTTCGTCCCCCTGAGCAACAGCTTCCTCATTTCTAAAACGCAGATGGCACCAGGACCTGCCTCATAGGGTTGTTGTGAGATATTAAATAAGATACTGTGTGTTAAATGCTAAATAACATGGTGTATTAGTTTCCTATGGCTAGTGTAGCAAATTATCACAAGCTTAGTGGCTTAGAGCAACACAAAGTTATTATCTTATAGTTCTCAGGTCAGAAGTCCAAAGAAATGGGCCTGGTGGAGCTAAAAGCCAGGTGTGGGCAGAGCCGCATTCCTTGTAGAAGCTCCAGGGGAGAATTTGTTTGCTTGCTTTTCCCAGCTTCTAGAGGGATGACAAATTCCTTGGATTGTGGCACATCCTCCACCTTCAAAGAAAACAGCATGGCCTCTTCTTTTTTTTTTTTTTTTTCTTTTGCGGTACGCGAGCCTCTCACTGCTGTGGCCTCTCCCGTTGCGGAGCACAGGCTCCGGACGCGCAGGCTCAGCGGCCGTGGCTCACGGGCCCAGCCGCTCCGCAGCATGTGGGATCCTCCCAGACCGGGGCACGAACCTGTGTCCCCTGCATCGGCAGGCAGGCTCTCAACCACTGCGCCACCAGGGAAGCCCCAGTATGGCCTCTTCTGCTCACTCTCTCGGATGCTGATTCCTTACATCACCTTCTCTGACTTTGACCCACCTGCCTCCCTTTTATAAGGACCCTTGTGGTTACATTGAGCCCATTGAGATAACCCAGGATAGTCTCCCCATCTCAAGATCCTTAACCTAATCACAACTGCAAAGTCCCTCTTGCCACATAAAGTAACACATTTACAAGTTCAGGGGATTAAGGCATAGACATCTTTGGGGGGACCGTTATTCTGTCTACTATAAGTGGCTGTTAATAGCATTGTTAGTATAGTTTTCTGGTTACAAAAACTCTATGGCAATGTAGAATAACGATGATGACATATGGGAAAAAGGAAAAAAGGATGCTCTCAAACTGCTGTATGACAATCTTCCGTAGGAAAGAAGGCTGGGAGAGTACACACTGAGATGCTTACAGTCATTGCGATTGGAGTTACATCGGTGTAACTAGGGGTGGTGTTTCTTTTCTCCATTTTTGGCGACACTTTTATATGACTTTTATAATAAAGTATTTTAATGAAAATGTTAGTAAATGAAAATTGAAATATCTTTATTATATATGCATATTATTTTTATATATTGTTCTGGCTATCAATTGATGCATGACAAACCGCCTCCAAATGTAGTGGCTTAAAAACAACAGTTTATTATTCTTACTCACATGTTCTGTGGGTTGACTGGACTCAGATAAGCGGCTCTCACTTGGTTTCTCTCGTGCCGTTGCAAGCAGATGGCTACTGGGGTTGACGTCCTCTTGACTTGGGCTGGACATCCAAGATGGCATCTCAGTGCTCTCCCACTGGAGCAGCCTAGACTCCTTCCATGGTGGCTCAGGGCTACATGTGGCAGGAAGCCCAGAACTAGCCCAGCATCACTTTCACCATGTTCTACTAGTCAAAACAGACACAAGGTCTCAGCCAGATCAGATTCAAGGGTGTGGAAGAGTAGACGCCATACCTCGAGGGAAAGAATGAATGACCACCATCTTTTTTTTTTTTGCTGTACGCGGGCCTCTCACCGCCGTGGCCTCTCCCGTTGCGGAGCACAGGCTCCGGACGCGCAGGCCCAGCGGCCATGGCTCACGCACCCAGCCGCTCCGCGGCATGTGGGACCTTCCCAGACCGGGGCACGAACCCGCGTCCCGTGAATCAGCAGGCAGACTCTCAACCACTGCGCCACCAGGGAAGCCCCAATGACCACCATCTTTGAAGTCAAGTTAACGTGTCATACTCTTCCTCTCCCCACTCCTCCCCCATATCATCCCAGGATGTTGCATGCTTTTCCCCTCCCCTATTTCATTCTGGGATGTCTCCCTCTTCTTCTTTGAGGGGAGTGTCACTGCAAAAGCACATCACAGTTTTGTGGGTTTCCAGTTAAGACATGAAACTTGTCCCCTCCGGCAGCATCAAGAGCTTAAGCTTCTCTGAGACGTTGAGGTGGGCTTTTTTGTTTTGTTCTGCTTGTTTAACATCCCTTCCCACTTCCTGTGCCAGGATCTTCCTGTGGGGGGACTACTGGTCAACCACGGTGCCTTACACTCAATTAGCCTAGGAGTGGGCAAGTGAACCAGGCCAAGCCAAACAAACCCTCTCTGAAATTTGAATCTCCAACAGAGGAACAGATTCTGAAAAAAGAGTTTGCAGTGGCCACTGTAGGGGACTCCCCACCAACTATTACACCCCGAGCGCAGGGAGGGCCTGATTAGTCTAAGCCAGGGTTTTTCAACCTCTGTACTGTTGATGTTTCAGAACAGATAATTTTCTGTAGTGTGTGAAGCAGGGAGGCGTCATCCTGGGCATTGTAGGATATTTAGCTGCATCTCTAATGTCTACCCATGAGATGCCACTAACACCACCAAATGTCTGCCAACATTGCCAAATGTCCTCCAAATGGGGGCCAGAATCACCCCCTATGCCTCTTGCTGAGGACTGGTTCAGGGGTGAACAGGCCAAGCCAGTTTAGCCAGTGAGATACCAGGATAGATTTCCTGGGGACTTCTGGCAGCAACACTTCCTTACTCTTAAGAGAGAGCCAGGGAAAACCACTTTCTCTCTTTCTTCCCTACTGGAAGTTAACAATTTTATAGCCTGCTTACTACTGGCCGCCACTTTGCAGCCACAGAGGGAACCAGCTTTCAGTTGAAGCCAACAGGTGGATAGTAGAGGGAAGAGAGAGAAAACCTGTGTTCTCAATTACATTCTTGAACCCCTGAGTCAACCAACTTCAGAGCTGCCCAACTTACCAACTCCATTACTGCTTAAACCAGTTTGAGTCGTTGTTCTCTATTACTTGCAGCCAAAGCGTCCTTAGTGACAGGTCATCAGAGCTGAAGACACTTGCCAGTTTATGTAACCAAGAGCCCCCCAGGGCATCCTGTTCTCAAGCCTTTTCAAACTTGCTTCTGGCATTTCTTTCTCCATGTCTATAAAGTGCCCTACGTCCTTCTCACAAACTCCTCTCCTGTTCTTGCGGGCCAATTTCTTGATTTGCAGTGGGAGAATTCTGGTTCAGGGGTGAACAGGCCAATAGAATAGAATCCTGTTACCTCAGTTGACTGATTTCAGCCCCATAAAAACCAACATTCCCAGCCACCATACCACTACCACGGGGCTACCTTAGAACCTGTTTGCTGAGTATCACTGACCCACCTGGTATTTCACAAAGTGCTGCTTATGAGACCCGCAAGAAAGACTGAGCCTCATGTGAACAGGTCGATAAGAAAATCAATACAGAAAACATTCCAGTAAGTTCTAAAGACAGCACCACATGGATGGGGTGGTCATGCCAAGGGCAGCCCAGTGGGGTCACCCCAGTACATCCTGAGGACTGCCGGATCTAGCAGGAGATGAGAAGTAGGCAAAAGGGCAAAGAGAAGGGCAGAATTCCCTGCTTAGAGAGGCCCTGGCTCCACCACCAAGTCCCTCTGTGACCCCAGAGAAGCTGCTTCTCCCTCCAAGCCTCAGCCGCCTCATCTGTCAAAGGGGCATGATCTGTACTAACTTCTCAGGGTTGATGTGTGCTTTACCTGAGACGCACACCTAACCGGTTTAGGGATACGTCTCAACTAGTTGAGGTGTAACTAGAAATCATTTTATTTTTATAATAACTACTACCAACTATCCTCTGTTGAAACCTCCCTTTTCCCTCTGGGTAATAATAAAAATACGAGAGTAGAGGTAGTATTCACGGTAGCGGCAGCAGTGGAGTGAGAAGCAGGCTCCCAAGAGAGCCCCCCGCCACGGGCCAGGCGCTGCTCTTGCAGGCACCAATGCACCGAGTCCTCACAATGGCCTCGTGAACTAGGAACCTGTGTTAGCCCCACGTTACAGAAACAGAGAAACAAGAAGTTCGGTCATTTGTCCAAAGACATGCAGCTCTTAAGGGGTGGGCTTCCTCAATCCACCTCTCTCCGATTCCATAATTTCTCAGGCTCTTTTAGTTACCAAAACCATCTCCTTTCAGTCCTTAAAACTCAAAACTCCTCAAATTAAAATGTCAGTCTCAACCAGTGAGCTGCAGCTAGACCCAACACAGATGAATCTCATAGCCGTGATGTTGACCGAAAGAAGGCAGGCATGAAAGGGCAGACCCTGCGTGATTCCATTTATGCAAAGTTCAAAATCCGGCAAAACTCACCCAGGGTGTTAGGAGTCAGAATGCCGGCAGCCCTTGAGGAGGGGATGGGACCGAAAGGGGCACAAGGTGGCTCTCCGGGGGGCTGGGAGAGTTCTGCATCTTGATCCGGGTGCTGGCTACATCAGCATGTTCAGTTGGTGGACATTCTTTAAGCTGTGTACTTATGACATATATATATATATTTTTCTGTATATGTATTATATTTTAGTAAAAATTTACTTGAAAAAACTTCAATCTAGAATTTGATTCAAAGTTCTTCTACAGAGCTTCCCTGGTGGCGCAGTGGTTGAGAGTCCGCTTGCCGATGCAGGGGACACGGGTTCGTGCCCCGGTCCGGGAAGATCCCACATGCCGCGGAGCGGCTGGGCCCGTGAGCCATGGCCGCTGAGCCTGCGCGTCCGGAGCCTCTGCTCCGCAACCGGAGAGGCCACAACAGTGAGAGGCCCGCGTATCGTAAAAAAAAAAAAAAAAAAGTTCTTCTACACCTTCCCCCCTTCCAACACCCAGTTCAAGCAAGACTTATGGCTCTAGGGGCTTGGAAGTGGGGGGTGGAGGGGGCTGGGTAGGAGTGGGAGTAGGGTGCCTTTCCACTAAAATGGCTTCACAGGGACCCCTGAAGAGGAGTGGCTGTCCCCAACTGCTAGATGACCTCCGAATTTAGACTCAGAAGGCCCCTTCATCACTTTATTGTGTATGTACAGTGCCGGGTGCAAAAGCATATGCAGCGGGGGTGGGGCCCTAGAGGGAGACCCAGTATATCTGAAATCTCGAGGACTAGAAGTGGGGATGCGCTGCTCTTTTAAAGAGGCCAGAAGTTTGTGGAGTCATACTTGGTTGAAGAAGACATTTCTATTTGTGGCCTTTTAGTTAGACAGAAGGAAACGCCCAAGTCTACTGTCTGAGACAGAGTTCCTCTAGAAGCCAATGCTGAGGCAAGGCTTCGAATGCAAGCAAGTGATCTGAGAGGAGGTCTTGGGGAGCACTGGTCCAGGAGTGGGGGAAGGAGGCAGGGACAGGAAGGGGCAGGTTGCCACCAAGGGCAAGTGGGACTCTGCCCCACTGGAGACTTCTGAGAGCCTGTGGAGAACATGCCCCTGTGTTGTCTGCCCTGAGGAGCAAGGAGTTGAGCTGCTTACCCACAAGCTCCCACTTGTCCATGGTCGAGGGCTGTTTCTAAAGGCACAAGCTCCTGGCCAGACCCTGAGGGATGCTGAGCCCACTCCAGTGGCCGGAGAAAGCTTTCTGCCAGAAAGCTGCGGTGTGAACACCGAGGGCTGAGGGGATGTGCAGGCCATCAGCATGATGGGGGAACACCTGTCCCCAGACTGTTCGTTCTGTGGGGAAAAGGAACTCTGATCTGCTTCAGCCTGAGTGTTACTTAGAGCCAAAAGCATTCCCATCTGATACGGGAAGAGCAGGGGAAGCTGGAGAGTGGACTGAGGTGAAAAGTTAGAACAGGAAGAGACAAGTGGGAAGCAGAGTTTGAGGAAAAGGTATTCAGATTTCTCAGAAAGTGTTGCGGAGCCGAGGGGACTGGGTTTCCTACGGCATCATGAGATGGGAATTAGATCACACTGAGTGTTTATTAAATGGGGGCGGGGTATGACCCTGTCTGGAGGGTGAAGAACCTGGAAACATTTAAGTGTGAGAAAGAGAGAATGAGACCTGGAGTGAGAGAGAGAGAGAGAGAGAGAGAGATGAGAGGGGCTGAGGGAAAGGGGAAGATGGAGATAGAGGTGAAGAGACAGAGACAAACCAAAGAACTGTGGAAATCCGCATACCAAAATGTTGTCACCACCGTAAGTGGTGAGACTAAAACACTGTTTCCTCTCTTTCATATGTGCTTTTCAAGAGTTCTTCATTAAACACGTATTACTTTTGAGATTAGAAAAAGAATTGAGGAAAAAAAGGTCCCACCTCCAGGGCTAGAATTTACACGTCTTGGTGGAGAGAATGCCCACCTTGAATCCTTTCTCTCTTTAGTTCTTCCATGCTTCTGGAATTTGATTTAAATACAAACACAGTTTCTTCTCTCCCTTCTTCCTTCTTCCTGTTTTTTTTTTTTTTTTTTTGGAGACAATCTGGGTCAGAGTCAGCTCATTGCTGAACCAGAGCTAAGGCTGACAGTGGGTGGATTAAAGGAAATTTAAGGAGAGAAGGATTAGACACTGCTTTGGAATTGAGAATTGGATTAAATTCTTCTTCCTCCTGGCTCTACCTCTGCAAGAACTGTCTTGTCCTAGAGTAGTATAGGAGAGCAGTGGGGAGGGAAATTGTCTCTGTTTAGGGAGGTGATAAAATTGGGCTTAGATGATTCATTCTTTCATATATTCATTCAACAAGCATTCAGGGAGAACCTCCTCTTGCCCAGCCCTGAGCTACCCTAGGGATATACCAAGATGAATACTACCCAGTCCATGCCTGAGAGGAGCTCCCGGTCAGCTGAGAGAGACACACATCCGGACTGATAAGACCAATACAAGAGGATCAATCCATGCCCAAATAGAGTTTTGTACAAAGGCTGAAGTTCTGCTTTCACCCCACCCAGATACAGATCTTGGTTCTGAAATGAAGAAGTAAGAAGGGACAAGGGGGATTCTTATTTAGAAGAAAAGTGGTGACAAGTTGATGCAGGTGGTTTCCAAAAGATCTTGACTTCCAGAGCAACCAGGGCTCAGCGGAAGGAATGAGGCTAAACTTGAGACCCATAGGGCTGAAGGAAGGTAGAAACAGAAGGCAAAGACAGTGTAGCGGTTAGCATGCTTTTGGCTGCAAGTAATAAAAAAGCCAACCCAAAGTGGCTTCAACAATAAAACTAAAAAGCTTATGACCTTTACAAAGAAGTTCAGAGCTAGATGGTTCCAGAGACAGTTCAGTATCTCAGTGACATTGCCAAGGGCTCGGGGGCTCTCTCTCTGCTCCTCCAGCCTTAGCGTGTTGAGGAAGAGGCAAAATTCCTTCCACGTGTCTCTTACAAGAGGGAGAAACCTTTCCCAGAAGCTCCTGGGCAGACTGCCTCACATCCCATTAGCTGGGATTGAGTAATATGTCCATGCTCAAACTGCAAAGGTGGCTTGGAAAAGGAATAGCTCACTTTTTCAGCCTCTGTTATAATGGGTGGGCTCTGTCAACCAAGAAGAAGGGGGGAGGGGATGATGCATAGATAGGCAACCAAAAGTATCTGCCTCAGAAGGGAATTAACATTCTCTGGGCACTGTTTCTAACCCCAGCTGTCCCCAAAATTTCCAGCTTCCCCTTTAATATCTAACTAACAATCAGACCCCATGACTCTAACAAGACCAAACTTTTATCAGGTTCTTTCTGCAGGATATTACTCAGAATCTCTGGGGGATGTTCACATGTCCCATGGACCATCCCTGTGGCTGCCTGGCAACCACAGTGAGCTGTCTCTCCCAGGACTTCTACTGCCCTTGTCTGCCTTCTCTTAACTGCCTGCATCAAGATGCTGCTCCTCTCTCCAACGCCATCTTAACCTGGAGGCGGTACACAGCCCTCTTCCTTATCAGCCCCCTAAAACATGTCTGGCTTAATTATAGAATATAGATTCAATTACTGTAACTCCCATGAACAGTGGCTTAAACAAAGCAGAAGTTTATTTTTAACAATAAGAATGATGTCTGTAAGCAACCAGGATGACTAGACATGTGCATATCAGCTGAAAATCAGCCCCCTTTATGTCTCTCTCATGGAACGGTCTGTGTGTGATCAGGGGTGTTGGGGCAGGCTCCATCTGTCTTGCTCTCTTCCATCCCTTGTATGTTGCCCTTGTCTGCACAGTCCAAGTTGGAACCCACTATATCTACGTTCTAGGCAGCGGGATGGAGTAAAAAGCAAAAGAAAGAACTTTTCCTGTCCCTCTGCCCAGCACCCCCTGGGCCTTTGAGGGCATGATTTAGAGGTGGACCACATCACTTCTACCCACATCCTATTGGCCAGCATGTAGTCACATGGCATAGTTAGCTTCAAGGGAACCTGGGAAATGTAGTCTTTAGCTGGGCAGCCATGGCCCAGGTACAATCCTATTTCTATGAAAGAAGAGGAGAATTGATATTGGGGACAATTAGTATCTGGGTAATACCAAGCCTAAGATGAGCTTGCAGCAGGGAACAACATTTTATTGAAGACTTGAGGATAACAGGTGGGAATTACAATGCAGAAAAGGAAAACACAAAATGAAATTGAAAGCAGATAGTTTCTAGAGGCTATGTACCTGCGTCCTGCTTTCCCTCATGCCGGTCTCCGTCCTCCTTTCTCTCCAGCCAGTTGTGGGAGCCAGTCTACCTCCCACGGAGGGGGGCCTCCTGACCCTCTGTCTAGAATTTAGAGCCTTTCTCTTCCTCGCCTACCCTAGATATGGGCAGTGGGAATATCCAGGTCCTCCGCTGTGTGCTTCCCCATGGCCCAGGTGAGGACAGCTTGAGAGCTGTGAGAACATTCCCGCATGTCATGGTCCCTCTGCTTAAGTGTGGGTCCTCTCCATAGGCCTCCCTCCAGGACAGGAAAGGAAAAGTACAGGCCAGCCCCTCCCTCTCTGCATGGTCAGTTTTCAAATGGAAGACCATTTCCATCTTCAAATACAAAAACTACCAGAGCAAATATTTGATCCAAAAGACACACCTCTCTCCCAAGGACTCCAGGAACACTTTTATCTAAATGAAAGCTTAGAAGTTAATTCCTTTTCTCTAAAGGGGCTGCCATATTGCTACAGAGCCACTCAACTCATAGACATTATGCCAACACTGCTGGTGACAATGGACAAATTACATAACCCCTCTGCTTCCTCATCTGTCAAATAAGATTAATAACAGACCCTTTCACAGGGTTCTTGGGAAGATCTAGAGGGATGAAGGTAAAGCGCTAGCTTAGCACAGAGCTTGGCCCATAGTTAACACCCAATCCATGTAGCAATTATTATTACTAAACAATAATAAACAACTCAACATGGGGAATATGTATCTGAATAATGTCACTATTTTAAGACTTCCCCCAATAGTAGTTGTTCCTCCCAGAATAAAGGGGGGAAACCATTTCCATCTTCAAAGACAGAAACTGTCCCTAACCCACTTCAAGAATTTGAAAATCTAGACTCACTTTCAGGACTGGCTACATAATTTGCAAGGCCCAGTGTAAAATGAATATGCAGGGTCCCTGATTCCAAAATTATTAAGGATTTCAACATGGTGACTGCAGAGCATTAAACCAAGCGCAGGGCCCTTCTGAGCCCAGGCCCTGTGTAGCTGTACAGATTACAGACACACCCACGAAGCTGGACCTGCTCACCTCCACCGGCATGACAGAAATTAGAGATGTAAAACAGGAGGTTGCAACATATACTATGAAAACATCTGTAGGCAGATCATAGCCTGCTTTTTCTACTTAGCAACCTACACAACTATAATAACAACAGCCTCATTTATGGAGTCCTTGCCCTGAACTAGAGACAAGGCTCAGACACCATCTCATCCGACCATCACATCCCTGTCTTAATGTAAAAGATGGAAAACTGGCAATCAGAGGGTAAGTAACCTGTCCAAGGGCACAGAAGCCCAAGTCCGCCAGATTGCAGAACCTATGCCCAGAATCACTGTGTGTGATGCCAAAGTGTCCCCCCACCCCCTAAACTGGAGGGTGGAGGAAGCAGTGGCCTCTGGAAACCCTCCTTTGCTGAAAGCACGGGGCCAGGTCTAGTTTCCATCCTTGGGTCAGACTTGCCTGCTTGAAGTTTCCCTGCTTCAACCACCCCCTGTCTCTGACCCACCTTTCTCAGAACGCACGTGATTCCCCCTAGTTCCCCCTGACCTCCTCCCGCACCTGGGCACTCACTCTTGGAGGAGAGGGAGCTCCAGATTAGATTTTTGTATTTATTCTTGTTTTTATTTATTTATTTATTTATTTATTTTTTGCGGTACGCGAGCCTGTCACTGTTGTGGTCTCTCCTGTTGCAGAGCACAGGCTCCGGACGCGCAGGCTCAGCGGCCATGGCTCACGGGCCCAGCCGCTCCATGGCATGTGGGATCCTCCCGGACCAGGGCACGAACCCGTGTCCCCTGCATCGGCAGGCAGACTCTCAGTCACTGCGCCACCAGGGAAGCCCCTTGTTTTTATTTTTAATGGCTTAGAATAAAGTCTGAAATATTTTCTGGGAGTGGAGGGGTGGGAGAGTCTTCACAAGGATGGGGAAGGGCCCAGTGAGGATGTGAGTGAGGGGCTTCTGGGCTGCTAACCTTCCTGTGAGTTCTCACAGTGCAGAACTCACATATATTCATAGAATTTCAGAACTAGAAGCAGCATCTAGAGCTAAACTGCTTTCAAATACTGGCTCCACCATTTCTTAGCTGTGTGACCACAAGCAAGCTGAGAAACTCTCTATGCCTCAGTTCAAATGGGGGATAATAATAGTAGTAGCTTCACCATGTTGTTGTGATAATTATTACCACTATTATTATGTCTTCATTGTTATTATTTGTTTAGAGTTCATGGGAATTCTTGGAGAGACTGTGTAGCGTCACGGCTGAGAGCACAGACGCTGAAACCAGACTGCCTATTATCTAAATCCTACTTCCATACTTAGAGTTGTGCGACCTTGGTTAAGAATTTGACCTCTCTGGGCCTCAGTTTCTTTATTTGCCAATATTTCCCTTGGACAAAGTGATTGGCTTAGAGATGGCATGTGAGATTGCCAACAAACACATGAAAGAATGCTCAACATCACTAATCATTAGAGAAATGCAAATCAAAACTACAATGAGATATCATCTCACACCAGTCAGAATGGCCATCATCAAAAAATCTAGAAACAATAAATGCTGGAGAGGGTGTGGAGAAAAGGGAACCCTCTTACACTTTGGTGGGAATGTAAATTGATACAGCCACTGTGGAGAACAGTATGGAGGTTCCTTAAAAAACTACAAATAGAACTACCATATGACCCAGCAATCCCACTACTGGGCATATACCCTGAGAAAACCATAATTCAAAAAGAGTTATGTACCAAAATGTTCATTGCAGCTCTATTTACAATAGCCCAGGGATGGAAACAACCTAAGTGTCCATCATCGGATGAATGGATAAAGAAGATGTGGCACATATATACAATGGAATATTACTCAGCCATAAAAAGAAACGAAATTGAGCTATTTGTAATGAGGTGGATGGACCTAGAGTCTGTCATACAGAGTGAAGTAAGTCAGAAAGAGAGAGACAAATACCGTATGCTAACACATATATATGGAATTTAAGAAAAAAAAATGTCATGAAAAACCTAGGAGTGAAACAGGAATAAAGACACAGACCTACTAGAGAATGGACTTGAGGCTATGGGGAGGGGGAAGGGTAAACTGTGACAAAGCGAGAGAGAGGCATGGACATATATACACTACCAAACGTAAGGTAGATAGCTAGTGGGAAGCAGCCGCATAGCACAGGGAGATCAGCTCGGTGCTTTGTGACCGCCTGGAGGGGTGGGATAGGGAGGGTGGGAGGGAGGGAGACGCAAGCGGGAAGAGATATGGGAACATATGTATATATATAACTGATTCATTTTGTTGTGAAGCTGAAACTAACATACCATTGTAAAGCAATTATACTCCAATAAAGATGTTAAAATGAAAAAGAAAAAAAAAAGAGATGGCATGTGAGACTCAATTGGACCAATGAACTTCAAGCTTCAAGGCCAGGACTTGTGCTGGGACCACAGGGAAAAGAAGCACTTTTTCCATCAGGGTTGCTGAATTGGCAGGATGTGATCCTGGAGCTGCCAGGGCCATCCTGGTTACCTGGGGAGGAGAGTGAAGCTAACACAGAGGAAGCACTAAGAGAGCAGGAGTGAGAGAGAGTCACGATGACATTGTCTGAGCCCTTGGATGCAGCTGTGCCTGAAGCAAACCACTGTGGACTTCCCAGTTTCATGAGCCAGTGAATTCCCTATTTTGTGAAAGCTGCTTTCAGTTGGGTTTTTCTCACTGGAAAGCATTCAGGCTGACACTAGGAGGTTAAGCAACTTGCCCAAAGCCTGAAAGCTGGTAAGTAGCAGACCAGGGTTAAAAGTTTCTAACTTGCTGCACCCAGACCAGCATTCTGTATTTGGGTGTTCATTGATTTCACCTCTTTACCCATTTTCTCATCTGCAAAATGGGACAACACCAGGCTTGCAGGACTTCTGGGAAACATAAAGTGAGAGGTCACACCTAGCACTGTCTGTGGCTGGAGGC
Organism: Globicephala melas; assembly: GCF_963455315.2. Taxonomy (NCBI): domain Eukaryota; kingdom Metazoa; phylum Chordata; class Mammalia; order Artiodactyla; family Delphinidae; genus Globicephala; species Globicephala melas. The sequence goes on from NC_083328.1 coordinate 75,544,920, forward strand.
TGAAGCTCTGTGCATCCAGTTTCCAGTGCTGTGGGCCTGGGTTTTGCCCCTAGTCAGTTATTCCATCCCAGGGATGTCTTTGGCTGACCCCAAATCAGCCAACCAGTCAAGGCGCCCACACTTCTTTAGGAGAGCAGCTGTGAATCTCAGAGGGAAGGGCCACTTCCTTTCCTGGCTATGTGTCCTCACTGGTAGACAGAGCGAGCTGGATGACCCTGAGGACCCTGGAGGTCTGAGTCTAAGAGGTAGAAAAAAGCCCTGTCATCTTGATTTCTGGAATCTTCCAAGGACTTGTGGCCCATCTGGGAATGACCTGTAGCTCAAGGAAGACGGCATTGAACCAAATCGACTTAATCTCTTTTCTTCATGAAGTTTACATTTAGTGGTAGAGATGGACGATAACACCTAAAACAAACACAGGACATACTACTACATGGTAACAGTAGGGAGAAAATATGTCCTCAAATGCCTGATAAGTTCTAAGAAGGAAAAAGGATATAGATTCATGGAACTGTTTATTAGGGGGCAGCAGAAGGGGCCTCTCCGAGGAAGTGACATCTCATCAGAGACTACTTTGGTCTGTCTCTGAATTCCAAGCTCTTAACACTGGTCTACCTCCCAGAAAAAAGACCAGGCCGGATTTTTACCAGGAAGCTTGCTGACACTGCTAAGTTAGGAGTCAATGATCCATTGAAGCCTTGGTAAACAGCCATCCTTCTCTACTGACAACTCTTTAGGACATTTTAAAAAGTTTAATGGGTCATTGATTTGCTCCATTAGCTAAATCTATGAAGGAAAGGCCCAAGAAACCACCTGAGACCATTCCTCAGGCAGGCCTGCCAAGAAAAGGTTTTAGCTATCATGACACATGGCCATTTGTTTATTTTCTAACCAGTCATCACTAAAAGATTCCCAATCACCACCATCACAGCTCTGGGGGATACCAAGGCTTGGCTGGTTCTAGGCCAGAACATGGCAGAGAACTGGTAGAGCGTGACAGATGAAAGCCAAGCCTTAGAAAGCCACGGAAGATTCCAGCACCTCAAGTCCCTCCTCCCAACGCAATATCAGGGGCTTGGGACACAGACAAGAAGTCGAGGTCCCTACCCTCCTGGAACACTATAGTGGGGGGCAGGAAAAGGAAACAAGCCAACAAATAAAGAGAGAGATTTTAGAGATGAGTACTGTGATGCAAATATTGGCTTAGAGATGGCATGACCTTGCAAGATGACCTTGCAAAAAACAAGGTCACCGGTAGAAAGTGACTGGGGGCTATTTTAGAGACCGTGGTCAGAGACCTATCTGCAGAGGTAACAGTTGACCTGAGACTTGAAGGGTGACAAGATCTGCAGGAGGAGTGGTCCAGGCAGCAGGAACAGTTGGTGCAAAGGTCCTGAGGTAGAAACTCATTCAATGAATTAGAGGATTGGTCTAGAGTACAAGAAAAGGAGAAAGGTTGGGGAGGTGGGCCAGGGTTAGGACTTATTTGGGTTTCACTCTAAGAAGGATGGGAAACTATTGGAGGGTTTTACCTACAAGAGTTTCATGATCCAAAAATTAAAAGCTCTCTCTGGCTGCTGCTATGTGAAGAACGGATATAATAGTGATTAGCTGATACCTGAAATTAGGGGTTTCATTCAGGACCAATATTGTGACAAAGTTTCACCCTCTGCCACTGTGGTAGGTTGAGTGGGGGACATATCTCAAAAAAGATATGTCCAAGTCCTAACCCATGGAACCTGGAATATAACCTTATTCAGAAAAAGGGTCTTTGCAGATGTAATTAATTTAAGGATCTCAAAATGAGATCATCTTGAATTACCTGGCAATGCAAAATCCTCCTGGATTAGAGTGGGTCCTAGATCCAATGACAGGTATTCTTGAAAGAGTGAGGCTGAGGGAGATTAGACAGCTGGAAGAGGAGACAGAGGAGAAAAACCACATAAAGACGGACACAGACTGCATTTATGCTGCCGCAAGCTGAGGAACAATTGAAGTCACCAGGAACTGGAAGAGGCAAGGAAGGATTCTCCCCTAGAGACTTCAGAGGGAGTGTGGCCCTGTCAACACATTGACTTCAGACGTCTGGCCTCCAGAACTGTTCAAAAATATATTTCTGTTGCTTGAAGCCACCACATTTGTGGTAATTTGTTGTGGCCACCCTAGGTAACTAACGCATCCACTAAACACACATGGACTCTGCACGCACACACCCACCTCCACTCCTTCATCAAGATCCTGTGCATAGCACTGGCCCCACTCAAAGGCCGCTCCAGTCACTGGGTGGTACTCCCTGCAGGCATGAGGGCCACTTGGGCTCCAGATGGGCATTTGATTTATTTACTTACTTAGGTCAGCCCACAGTGAGAAGAATGAACCAGCCTTGTTCTGTCCCCCCCCCCCAACAAGGAGCTCTGAGTTCTGTGAGTTCCAGATAAACTAGCACTCAAAGAAACAAGGGCAGGAAGAGTACACGAACCTGGAGAGTCACTTAAATGGCTAAGATTTATATTAGGCAGCTTCCAAGTGTAGGGTTCCCAAAGTTTTCACCCGAAGGGGCATCTTTTGTTAATTTCCCCCTCCATGGAATACTCAGTTTCTAAAGACATTGTCTATCAAACCAATTGCATTTATTCAACAAGGATTTACCTCCCCATTTGCTATTATTTGAAGGTATATAATAACGGGGGCTCATATTTATTGATCCACTCACTAGACTAAAAGCATTATACATACTCTTTCAATCTTCACACCACCCTATGAGGTGGGTACTTTCATTATATTCATTTTACAAAGGAGGGAACAGAGGCAGAGAGGGGTTAATTTGCCCAAGGTTGCGCAGCTAGTATTTAGTAGAGCCGGAATTTGGACTCAGGCAGCCTGTCTCCAAAGTGAGCACTCCCCTGAAGACTGGTTAGAATCCTGGCTTCCATACCAATGTGCAAAGGTACTCTGGACAAGTGATTTTGCCTCTCTGTGCCTCAGTTTCCTCATCTATAAAATGGGAATAATAAAAGTGCCTATATTGTAGGGTTGATGTAGAGGTTAAATGAGAAAATGTACTTGGAATGCCAGGTACAGTGCCTGCCACAAGCACTCAAGGAATAAGCTGGAATTCAACACCGCTGCTCTGGGTAGGCTTGAGATGGGAAGAGTGAACAGAGATGATTCTGTCCTCTAGGGTCTCTGACCCCATGGAGTTCACTATCTTCATATAATGTGCCCAACCCAAAAGTGAATGGCTTAAAGTACAACCTGCAGGAAAACCACCTGACCAGCCCTTCTCATGTGTGCTTCAAGGACCACAGGTATAGAATTAGCTGGGGTTGCTGATAAAAAATACAGATTCCTGTATCCGAATCCTTTGGAAGTGGGCCCAGAAATCTGCCACTATTCAACACTAATGCACCACGGAATTTGTGCTCCACTGAGTCCACTCTGAGCAGGACTTCCTTGCTATTTGGGGAAATATTAAAAATCATTCCAAGACCCCAATCCATTCATTTCTGCAGTGCCCAGGATAGGAGACTCCAAACGCAAAGTACATTCAGAGAGTAGTGGGCCTTCCCCAGCAGCCTGGTAAATTATGAAGCTCTAAGTTTCACGAAAAAAGGGCGGACATCTGGCCAGAGGCCGGAGCCTGGAAGGGGAGCATGTAATCCCCCCCGCCCCCCTTGGAGCACTGAGGCCTGGGCCCTGGCGCTGCAAGAAAGATGCATGACTGCTTCAAGGTCACTCTGTGATTCAACGGACCGCGTCGATGCTTGAATTCAAGATCGGTGGCAGCCGGGCAAACCCACGCGCCGTGGGCGGGGCTCCCGGGGTCGCCTAGGCAACGGGCGCGCGCCACGCCCAAGCCCGTAGACCGGGATGGGAGGGGAGGAGGGAGGGCACGCTGCAAGATGTCTTCCCCCAGCACCTCCCCCGGCTCCGCCCCGCGGCACTGCTAGCCGACATTCCTGAGCGCTGATTGGTCCTTCCGCTTGAGGGGCGGAGCCCGCGGCAGCGCGGTGCGTACTTCCGGCTGCCGGGTTGACATGAAGAAGCAGCGGCGGCTAGGGCGGCGGTAGCGGCGAGAGTCGCGGCTTGCAGCGGGACTAAGTGCGGAGAGCGCGACGCGGCCTAGAGCGGCAGACGGCACAGTGGGCCGAGGAGGAGGCGCAGCAGCCCCCCTGGCCCGCCATGGAGATGGAAAAGGAGTTCGAGCAGATCGACAAGGCTGGGAGCTGGGCGGCCATTTACCAGGTGCGGGAGCGCCCCCAAAGCGCGGCAGGCCCTTCGCTTAGGCCTAGCGAACCTTCCCCTCAGACCCCCAGGTCCCGCTCTCCCTCTGGGTCCCGCCCTCCGCCTGGGCCCTGCTCCGTGAGGATTCGATCCGACGGCGGCAGAGGCCAGCCGCCTCTCTCTTTGTCCCTCGGGTGGGCCTGCGTCTCTCCCCGGCCTCGCAGTCCCCTTTGATCCCCCACCTACCTCATATTCTCCAGCCCGGGTGACCTCTCAAGCCTGGAAGCCGCCAGTCTCTGCCCTCAGCGCGAAACCTCGCACCCCGACCCCGCCCCCCTGCCTGTCCACTCTTTGTCCCTTGGGGTGGATAGAACACCCCCACTACTTCCTTTCTAGACTGGACCACCTCAGGCTGTCTTCCTTTGTCTCCCCGGGGGAAAGGGTTACTCCCCCCTCCCTCCTTTACATTTCCTTTCTCCTGGTCTCTGTGCGTCGAGTCCCAAGGATGACAGTCCCTTCCCCCTTCCTGTTCATTCATTTAATGGATCTGAATTGACGTGCCTCTTCCGTGCTAGGCGCTGCTGAGGCGCTGGAGGTAGTGTTTGCTGAACAAGACAGGCAAGATGCTATCCCCCGTGAGCTTAGAGTCGAATAGGGCAGTGCAACACATAAGCAGACAATTTCAGCTGGGGACAAGTGCTATGAAGAAAACAAAACATAACGGGGTAGAGAGTGATTTCAGGGAAGATGGCCTGCCTCAGAGAAGGGGATCAGGGAAGATCTGTCAGAGGAAGAGATACTTGCTCTGTGAGCTAAGCCCTGAGAGTAGCAGGCTGAAAAGAGCTTTCCAGCCAGGAGGTCTGGAGTACCCACTCCACTGGGGCCAGAATATTACCCCGTGTCAGGCAGGCAACAGGGGAGGTTGACGTTTCTACTCCTTCTAAAATAGCATCTTTCTCTCGGTGAGCATCTTATCCTTTGGTCATGGTTGAGATGATGGTGTCTTCCCGGTCTTCATCTCCTTGTGGGTTATGGTGATTCATAAATTAAAAGTTCGGAAGGTGGAGTTTCTCACGTATCTCTACATCATCAGATTAAAAAGATGAAGAGGTCTGCTTTCACAAGAGCTAAATCCTCTGAAGAAAATATGTGCTCCCGATTAAATGTCATCGCGGGGGTTGTGAGGATTAACCAAAACCACACTCGGTATTTTAAATAAACAACATACAGAATAGAGAGATGTTGTTACTTGTGTAAAGGGAGAAGGCTGTTTTCGGCTTATAGGCTCAAAAGGCAAATTGTGAGATCCATCAGCTGGTAGTATTAAAATCTATTTTGAGCTCCACTTAAAAAGGAAAAAAGCTTTAAGCAGTTCTTTGGTATGCTTGACTAACAAAAGCCTTTTTTTGGCAGGCTTGGTTTCATGTGGATTTTCATCAAGCTTATTTGACAGGATTCTTTTTACTTGCACTGTAATGTATATTAGCTTCTGATAGACTAATGTTTATAACCACTCTAATCTGTGTAAGTACGATCGATCAATATATAAAATTTGTATTCCGTGTCTAGTCTCTCTGAGTTAATTGAATGAATCCCACTAGTGACTTTGAGAATGTGTAGACAAATTATCTGCATCAGATTGAATACAGTGGAGTCTAAAGTGGTCTTAAATGAAAAAATTCTTGGTCTGAAGTGTTGGAGTTGATAATGATATACCCCATCACAAGTAGGGGTGGCCTCCAGGAGGTACTGGGGAGAATCTTTTATATTGAAGCTGACTCAGTTGGCAACAGCAAATTCATATTATAAAAAGTCCTTGTTTGAATTTGATTACTTACAGTTTTAGCGAGGAGTGGGAGACCTTTCACCCAAGCACCGTTAAAACTATGTTAAGCAAGTCACTAGCATGGAGCATGGTCTTCAGTTAATTTCCCTCATTGTTCTTGTGTTTGTCTACCACCTTGGAACCCCAGGAGTTGGTCGAGATCGCTGTATGTTGAGATTTCTCTAGATCCTTAATCGATTGCCACATTTCTAGAGGTGGTTTCTTTTATCTCAGAGAATTATCCGCTATGGGCTTTCTCACCTCTGCAGTACAGATATTTTTCTTTTACAAAATCTGAATCGGACGCTCTTTTCCTTCTTGATGTTAAAAGTGGCAAATTCTGGCATTGTATAAAAAATGTAGAGTTCAGATGACCTTGAGTCTAAAGTGGCAGATTTTCCAAAGTGTGTGTCAATTTATGAAAACCATTATTTTTCAGGAATTCAAAGAAATGTGTTTATGGTGGGTAGAAAATAGAAGTTAGAAAAATTAATGTTTTGTAGCCCGTCACAATGAAGGCAGCCTTATACAGAGTCATTTTGGGCTTGCTTAGTCTATTGTGATTTTTAAAATAATATGTAATTTTTGCTTAACATTTTGTAAACAAAGCAGTGCAGTTATTTCTCACTATACTAACTTCTAACTAGAACAAAAAGGTGTAAAAACTTGGAAACAATTGGGAAAAGAACAAAAGATGAAGTAGACTTTTGAATGCCGAGGAATGAGGCGGCTTAGAAAACAAATGTTTCAGGCGAAGATTCTCTCCTAGCTCAATTTAATAAAGTGAGCATAACTGTTTTTATATAGTTGTTAATGGTAATAGATAGCATAGATACTAATAAGCATTTAGGTCTATAAAAAGTCAGCTTTGATAGCATGTGTAGATGGCTTTAAAAAATTGTTTTCTATCATTTAAATGATTGTATGTCTGGTTTGAAAAGTGGAAGTAATACTTAGCAAGCCTGGAGTGCCCAAAAGAGAAGAGAGAACATAGATAGGGCAAAGAGATTGGTTTTTGGAGCTAGAATGAGAGAAGAGAGGGCTTGAATGAATGAAAATAAGAAAAACTACCCTCCATTTGTAGTTTAAGGTTTGGGTCAGGTGTTTCGCCATTTCTCTCATCTCTAATTCTTTGATTCTCTGACACTGTTCACTAATTTTCAGTATGAATGATTTGATTGTTTCAGATAAAGGAGATTGCAACAATAGCTTGTGACTTCAAGGCAAGATTTATTCTATGTTAGAGGCAGGCTTTGTAATACGGGCCACTCTTCCAATTGACATTTGTTTTTATAGCTGCTTTCATTATGAAATACGATCTAATGCCTGACTAGGTTAAAATCATGTTATAACAATAATTCACTAAAATTCCTTACTGCTGTATACAGCTTATTTTATTACAGTCCAAGATGAATATTAAAATTTCCCAGTAATTTTTATATAAATACCATTCTCTTCAGAGAAAAAATGTGTTTTGTGCAGAGGAGAAAGATCTATACACTATGACTCACTTCACTTAAAAAAAAGAAAGACAAACGGAAGTGACATGGAGAGGATGGGAAGCTCTAGTCATCTTGAGTGACCCATTAGATCTAAATGTTCTTGTGTAGCCCTGGTTTGAGTGAACTAAATTTAGGTGTCTGATCACCACTTTGGAAACGGTGCAAAGACGTTTGTAATTGTCTGGACTCAGATTAACTGGGGGCACAAGTAGAAATAGTGGAGGGAAGAACTTTTTGCTATCATTATTTGTTTGACATCACTGGCATATTTATAGGAATACTTTGGTTCTTTTGGAAGTACATCATAAACTATATCAGATGGTTCTAAAGAGTCAGCTGGGGGTTAATGGTAATGCAAATGATTTTCGGTTGCCAGTTATCTACCATTGGGCTCCAAGGCCCCTCCAGTGCATTTTGCTTTTTTTTTTTTGGCTGCACCGCGCTGCATGTGGGGATCAAACCCATGCCCCCCTGCATTGGAAGCATGGAGTCTTAACCACTGGACTGCCAGGGAAGTCCCTGCATTTTGCATTTTAGCACGAATAGCTCCCCCAAACCTATTTTAAAAATGCCTGGTATTGAGTAGTGTAATTGAATGTATACTGAATTTCATGATAGAAATAAATTTTAAAATTTCCTGTAGGGGTTTTGTCAGACTCTTAACTACTGAAATAACTGTGCCTTTTCTTTTTTCCCTTTTCTCTTTTTTTTGAGTTGTCTATTTTCTGATCTTTTAGATGGCAGAATCCTTTTGACAGTTTTTGTCTTATGCTGTACTTTTAATTGCAGGTACTTTTTCATAAGCCAGCCTGAGCTCATGTGTATTTTGCACAAGCTGGCGGTCCCTCCCTACAGTGTTTATGTTAATTTGTTCATGGTAACCAACTAATACTGACTACAAATAGTCTGGGCATGTTTCTTTGTACTGCCCATGTTTAGGAAAAGGGGAAGTCCAGCAGGGTCATTGTGTCCAAGACAATGTAGTTTGGTACCAGTCATTTGGTGCATGTTTTGAATATGCAGGAGTGCTGGGGACTTTGGAATGGTTCTTGATTCCCTCTACCACATCTCATTGATTGGTCACTATGATGTCCTTCCTACCATCCCAGTGGTCTAGGTTCTCAAATTTTGCTTATAATACTGCTGTCATTTCTGGCTTCACATTACAGAAATTGGTGAAACCAGAAACATATTAATAAGGTCCCTCAACAATCTCTCCACATCTCCTGCCTGCCCCACTGTGTATATTCTTCACATTATCACTAGAGTAATTGGTTAAAAACAGACCTGGGTCTGTCACTCCTCTGTTTACTTCTATGCTTTCATTTATGTGTAAGGTCCAAGCTCCTTGGCATGGCAGCCAGGTTCCAGCCATCCCCTCCTGTGTACCTTTTATTCTGGCCACACTAGAAGGTGCAGTGTTCTCCAGACTCATCCTTCTCTTTCATTCCTCTGTACTTTGGCTCAACACTTTGTTTAGGCTGCCTTTCCCACTCATTCTGGCTTGCGCCTCCCAGCTCAAATGTGTGCCCCCTTGCACTAGATTTTGGCTCTCTCACTTGTGTGCTTACATACACCTTCGTACCTATCTCTTTTAAAGCGCTGCTCTCATGGGAGCTGTTCCTTTGTATCCGAGTCCATCTACTGTAGGGTCCAAACTATGGAAGTCACCTCTTCCATCTTTCTCATTCATCTTGGTGTCCTCTGCACCGGGCACAAAGTGCCTAAGAAATGTTGGGGTTGAATTGATTGTCAGCACTTTGCCCCAGGCCCTGACAATAGAAAGACAAGTCACAGTTCCCAGCCCCCATTCTGGGGGAGGAGGAATGGTAGACACAAAGAGATTAGCCTGCATTAGTACTAATAGCAGAGGCCACTCTCAGAGAAAACCAGTACAGTTTGAGCCACGGCTTGATGAGGCAGTTTGGTGTTGCCTGCTGTGGTGGCTTGGAAGAAAAGCTTGGATGCTTACCCAGTAGGAAGCCCAGCTTATTTCACAGGAACTTTAAATTTAACAACAAATTTGTACTTGGCTTGAGGCGAACTTAATAGGAAACTTGGAGGTGATATATCTGTCTCTCTAAGAATTATTGAATTACTCTGTTCTCATCACTCTCGACTTGTTCTCACATGCCTTCTAGAAGGGCTTTGTATGTAGCTGGTTTGTAAAATGTATTTTGACTGTGGGCTTAAAAATATGGTTCTCCATAAAGTAACCCTTATAAAACCTGTGATTTCTTTTCAGAGTATAAATGGTAAAGGCAAACATTTTTGGCCTTTGATCAGATCACCCTTCTGGCCAAGAGAGTAGCTTAATCTTTTGCTTTTTCTCTAGTTAGCTCTAACACTAACTAGGCTGAATGGGTCCCTTCCTTTCTTTGGGTTTCAGTCCCTTCCTGTGTAAAAATGGTCCTTGACTAACTGATCACCAAATTCTCCTCAAGTAATGAAAGTCTTTAATGTGCTCACAAAGAGAGTTTGATGTTCCTGAAGTAATCCTTGTAACCACTGCTGTGGTTACTCAATTTTGTAAGGTGCGTGGGTGTCGGTGGGTACAGTTAGGCTCAAAAATGTGTAAGTTTTGTGACTATGGTTGAAGATTCAAAAGAATCTTTTTTTTCCCAAGAGGTATTGAACATTTTTAATAAGTTGGGTTCATTTGGTTTAGTAATGTGGGAAAACGAGTGGCACTGACATATGAGTTATGCTTGCAGTTTTTCTCTGAGTAGCAATTGGGTGGTTTTTCCTGTAAAGATAGAGGAACTGATTCTCGAGAATTTACGAAAGATTCAACCCCACCTAGGTACACAAAGAGTAGCTGCCCTTTATGTTGTAATTTTAGAAAGAAACCAACATCTGGTCTAAACTTCATTTGAAGAGCATGATAGTATACACAGCTGCCGTGTTTGAGAAGAAAGTACCTAAGGCTCCAGCATTTTAGAAATAATGCTTCACTTTGTAGAAGTGGGCTTCATAGTTTCCTAGCTGCTGCCCTCTCCTTCCTCAAGGCAGCTTGACGTATCACAAGGGTCTTACTGACAGTTTTGTAAATTTTGAATATCTGAAAGCTAGGAACAAGACCATTTCCCATGGAAGATTTTTCCCCCCAAAATAAATAGCCAAAGAAAAGTCAAGCCCCCCCCAAATCAGTTGATCTTCGGAATGTAGTACAAGTCACACTGCAGACAAAAATAACTACTGATAAATGATTTTCAGTTTTTTGTTTTTAATTTGTGACCTGATTCAATTTGCAGTTTTGAATGCTTTTGATTCTACCAACGCTGTTTGTAAAGTTTTACGGATACCCCGTGGTAATTAGATAGAATTGGTGCTTAAGAAGTTCTACAGCATGGAATCACAAAATAAACGTGGCTTCTTAGCAAAGGGACACTTAAGGTCCATATTTTTCTCTGGAAAATATACATATTCCCTACTACTCTTAATCTAGTAGTGTGCCAGGAAGTTCTGAGTTCTTATTGAGGGTTAACTGCTTGTTGAAGCAAACCTTTGGGCATGAGTGGACTTGTGTCCTAGGCGTCTTTCTTCCCAAAGACTGATTGAGGCACGTTTTCTTCTACAGGTGAAGAAGGAAAAGCCTCGGCTGTGTTTGTGGCTTTTGTGGGCAAGCGACACCACTTGCAAAGATAAGATGAGCATAGCAAAACTAGGTTTCCAAAACTATGTTTTTTTAATTTATTAGTTAGTGATTAGAGAAGGAAAACTCCCTTATCTCCGTTACTGTTATGAAACATTTTTCCCCCGACTTTTTTTTTTTCTTACCTAATGGCTTTGTTACTGGTGCATCTCTTCGTTTTGAAGAATCTCATTTTAAAAATGCCACGCTAAGTTCCAGGGAACAGCTTAGCTAGTTTTTATTCTGTTGAGTACTGATTACTCAGAGAATTATACAGTATTGTGAATTGCTTACAGGAAGGTGAACATCAAGTAATTACTCCAAGTAGTTGGAATTCTCTGAAGAACAGGGGGTTACTTAAAAATGTCTGCGCATGAAATCACTTCTGAATATAACTTCACTCAAGAGAACAAATAGGCAAGCTGCGTTTAGCATAATACGGTAAATTAGCTTTAAATTCCCTCGGTGCTTAAACATTTGTCACTGTTACATTTATCTTAGATTTTGTATTGCTTCACTATTCAAATAGTCAGGGCTGAGTTTGCTTCTACAATGATAAAGGCAAAGTATGCCTAACTGGGTCATAAATATTTGTGTGGCTCACTTTTGCACAGAGAAAAGAGGCCTCTAAGAAGATATTCAGGGGTCTTTCAGAGGGAGGATACTTTGTTTTGTGTTTTTTGTTGTTCTTGTTGTTTTGCTTTATTTTTACCCTGATTCAAAATGATATTTTGACAGCATCTTAGAGTTAAGAGCATTGCCATTATTGTTCTCCACCACCTGGATACCACCTCCCAGTTGCCAGGGTCTTTTGGATCATCCTCGGAGGTGGGGTGAGGGGGTGAAGCAGAGTGGTGCAATATCAGGAAGTTGCATTAAGCCACATCAGCTTGACAGGCACAAAGCCACATTTCTGGAGCAATCCCCAGTACACCGGGTGATATGGCCATGATTGAGGGTTAGCTGGTCCACATCTCCCATGAACCATCCTTGAGAATCCACATCCCCATGATGTGCTGCGTTTTAATGGGTCCTTTATGTACCTATCATGGTACCATTTCTAAGTGTATTTAAATATTCCTTCATGTCCCACTAACAGTTTTTCTTAATATATCCCAGGAATATTAGTGTCATTAGCAGTATTTTATTTCATTTGTTCTTGTCATAGTACCCAGGTCTGCTACTGTCCCTTGTTTTTCGACTTACTGATAAGAATGCTTTTTAGAGTTTTAGTATTGAAGAGTGCACAGTAGCAGTTGGTAGGTTTTATACTCATCGTTTCTTAACCACTCGTTTCCATCCTTTTTGAGCTTGAACTTTCCCCAGAAAACTTATCAAAAATGTAGTCATCACGCAGAGAGAATCATGGTAAAAGTAGTTGAAGTTTAACAAACTAGTACCTTTTTTTTTTGCATGAACCCACATTTGTCAACTGACCTTCCTTTTGCAACACGTTCCACTACTTTATGACAAAAACTTTTGTGTTTCCCAACAGCCTTTGTTCATTGGAAGATGTTGCTTTTGGAAGTAGGAAATAAACGGCTTGAGGAGATGGAGGCAAGCTTTGGTCTGAAGTAGGAGTCTGGTATGTCCCTAGCTCTCTGTGAGAAGCGCATTCGGAGATGGGTGTGGTCCATCATCTGAAATTTCCTATCCTCAGTTTGAGGAGGTGGTTACCATTCTAACCACTTAAGAACTGCATGGTACATGCTATTTTATTTACAGGGCAAAACTTAGCTCTAATGGTTTCCCTTGTACTTGCCTTCAAATTAATAAAATGTCATTCTTTGGTAATGTTTACATGCCAGAAGGAAGAAAGGATACAGCTGAAGTTAAAGGATTAAATTGGCATCACACCTTTAGTTTTGTAAATGCTTTTAATGTTTGATTTTTGTAGGTTGAGCATAAGGAAGTGATAAGTATGTTAGGTTATTTGTGGTTTGAGCTAATTTTAGTCTCTTGTTCACAGCTTGCTTTATATCCTTTGACATTTGCTTTCTAGAAAGACAAATTATGAATGTAGGACTCAGTTTATATTCTACACTTGGCTATATTTCAAAAAAATATTTTCTCAGTACTTTGGTAGTTGGACACTTTGAAACATAGTAACATTCTTTTAAAAATCATTGATTCCTTTGCTTAGTGATGTCTCTACTTTTCCAGCAAGTAAATTAGATTCTTTCATAGAGGCTTGGAACTCTTGCTATAAGCCAGTGGCTAAAAGGGTATGGTTGATACTAGAGGATTTTTAAAAGAGTCTGACTGACCCTGAGATGTACTGAAGCAAGGCTTTGATTGGCTGTATATAGGAAACCTTCCCCACCCTGTCCTCTTAGTTGATAGAGCCTTTTACTCGTAAAGGCTGGGTCTTTGTCTCAAAGCTTTAGTCCCAGGCTGCCCTGCTACCCACCCTTAACCAACTCCCCCGAACATACATCCCCCCCAGGGACTTGTGAGGTGATGGAAGAAGAGGACAGGGTTTGGGTTCTGGGTCTGCCTTCGACTGTTGTGGGACCTTGAAGGAGTTAACATTCAACATCTGTAAAATATGGTGATTAGACCAGATAGCCTTACAGCATGACTGGAATCTAACATCCTACACCTACGCGGTCACACGAGGAGCCAGGAGACTGGGGCAACTTTGCTGGAAAAATGGGGGCTTCACGTCCCACTCATGCTAGATTTGGTAGCCATATATGTTCCATGATCCCCCTTATCTAAAAGTGAGACAGAACTTTAAATTTTCATATTAACTCAAATCAAAACTTTAAAAATCCATTATGTCCTTAAAAAGAACAAAACACCCTGTGTGGGCATAAATCCATTATTTTATAAAATGACTGAATGCCACATTGATGAATGCAGTTTCCTTTGAAATTCTTCTCATGTCTAAAGAGGATTATTGGGTTTTGTAATTGGACTAAAATCTCCCATTCAAGGGAGAAAGGCACAGTCTGATCCATGTTCTACCCTCATTCATAATAAAACCCAATAACAGCTAACTTTTATTGAATTCTGTTATGTGCCCCAGGCACTGCGCAAAGTGCTTTACATGCAGTACCGTTTATTACACACCATAAATTGGTCTTTAATAGCAGGAAATGTTTTGGGAGGATAATTAGGTGTCAGAGCCTCGATGTTCTTCTTTGCCTGAGGTCTCCCATGTCCTGGACCCAGCTTTACAACGGCACTGTGGCCATGCTCACACGGATACACAACTGCAGGGACAAGGAATTGCGCTTCGCTTCCTGGTTGATTAGCACATAGGAAGAGAGAGTTTGTAGATTTTGACCCTTGCCCATATTTCTGACCTCTTACCTAGATGTCACAAGTTGGCCACCCAGTTATATTTTGCTTGGTCCACACAGTGCTTTAAAAAAAAAGAGGAGTTTAAACTTTTGTCATTATTGATAAAACAGGAGAAATCACATACAAATCTGGATTTCTGGCTTCTCTTGAAAAATCTGAAGATCACACGGCCTGAGCCCACCGTGGCAGTGGTCTGCTGATCTGAGGGGCACGTGTGTATTCTTCTCCCCAGCGGGTCCCCCTGTCCTTGCTTATATGATCTACCCCGCCATTGGACGCACTTGAGTTTGTAGCCTCTACTCCAGACTGGGTTTTTTTCTTGGAATTGTTTATTAGCATTAGAATTAAGGTGATTTTAAAAAGACGTTTAGGCTCGTAAGTAGTTGGTGTACTATCATTAGATAAAATCAAAGCAAGGGAAGACTAGCTGGAGATATGGTGGCTAGTGTGAAAATGCCTGAGGAGGGAGTGCCCTTGACATTAAAATCCGGGATAAAATCATTAGCCAGGTGCTTCTTTCCTTCCTGCCCTTCCCCCTTCCCTTGTCATCCTTATCCCCTTTCTGCTATTTTGAGGAAGTTGGAAGCTGCCACCATTTTTTTCCACCTCGAGCAACTGAGTGTGACTGTATTTTTGTCCCATGTTCAATTATTTCCACGAACTATTTTTGATGACCAACTTGGAAATTAAATTGGATGGTCAATATGGGACCTGACAAGAAGAATGACTTGCTCAAATAAGTTTGCACTGAAAAATCTAAGAAGTAGTGTTTTTAATGACTTGCTTTGTGACCTGGTTAGGAATGATACCATTTGTCATGTGTCTCAATTCATGATTAGATGGTTTCTCTACCTTATCCTCTCTATCAAGGGATGAAATAAATGATAGCCATGATTGGGGGAAAATATATATATATATGTATATATGTTACAAAGAATATGTGTGAAAGGTCTCTGTCCCTGTTTAGCGACAGAAGTACGTGTTATATTGTAGGAGATGCTATTCCTTTGATCCCTCTTGAACATCTCTTCTTCCATAGAGATATATTATATATGACAAATTAGAACAAGCAATAGATAGGGAAGATTCTTTACCATTATAAAACAATCAGGATCCTTGTTCTGAGTTTTGTACCTTTTCCCCTCCTAAAGCTGAACGCCAGGAGGACAAAACCAACTCAGTGTTTTAGCACTCCTGAATTGTGTGACATGATGGCATTGGCCGTTTAATACTTTTTTGTATATATGAAATTAAAATCAATAACTGGAGATCAATTTCTCCATGAAGCTTTTCATCTCCCCTTTATTTCCTCTTCTCTTCTACAATGGTAAGCTCCTTTCAGGCAGAGTCCGTTCACTCATTCAAGTTCATGAGCTAGGGCCCGGGCTCTGGTAGGCAGTGAGGGTAAGTGGTGAGCAAGAAAGACACAGTTTGTCCTTGCTGTTAAGAAGCTTAACAGTGCAGCCAGCAAAGGGGCTGGGTAGAGACAGTCCCAGTTCAGAGTGATGAGAGCTCTCATAGGCGTAGGCCTGGGTACTTGCGGACACTGAGGAAGAGGCATTTGGGAGGAGGAAAAGCAAGCGGAAGACCTGTCAGGTAAAGATAGTCTATAAAAGTAATATCTAAGTTGAGATTCCAAGGGCAGGCAGGAGTGAGCCCCTTATGTTCTCTAGTCCCCTAATCTGGGTTCAGGCCTCCGTGCCCTTCTCTGTTCATGTTAAGTGTTAAATTACCTAAGCTTGAAAGCATGGGAGCATATTTAACTTTATTCCTCTTTGTTCTTAACCCTCCGCCTCCCATCCACCCCTTGCCCCTCCACGATTCATATGCATTGTCTCTCTTTCTCTTAATATATATTTTTTTCCTCTCTCCCTTGCCATTACTTCTCACCTTGACTGTGATAATGGCCTCAGAATCCTTCTAATAGGGTGACTTAGTGAAGGCTACAACATGTCATTGACCGCATGTTGCCGCCGTGTAGTGGTCACCTGTGTAGGTGTCTTCTCTGGCAGGATGATGTTTGTGTTATCGTCTGTGCGTTAACGGTATTAACGGACAGTGCGTTACACTTAGTAGGCAGGTAGTACAGTATTGATTGCAATGAAGTGATAGCTTTTATATAAATAGTTTTATTTTTCTTATCCAGGTATTTATGCAGATACTCTTCAGTCTGTACAAAAAGCAGAATTATCTTTTATGACACAAAATGTTTTTTATAAAGAGTCTTTAAGTATAAGCCTGACTCAGTAAGTACAAATGGAAAATATGTGGCTATCCCCCTGATTTGCAGATGACACTATAAGAAGAAAGGTCTCATTTATTCATTGTGAATTTTAAAAGATATCTTTAATGGTGTTAGCTGGCTTATCCCATTATGTGGTCTGTTCATTAGCAGTTCTCTTTATATAGACGGCTTTGTTCGAGTGAGTCTTTCAAGTCAAGTACCTTGTAAAATAACTTTACTGATAATTTATCCTAGTTTTAAATGACTAACTGATAGGCTTTAATTTTTAGGCATTTTAACATTTTTGGATATGATTACATATTCTGAGACTTTGTGATTTAAACACAAAAATTATCATCTTGAGTAATTCTGAATGAGTTGCTGATTGCTGCCTGTTTTCCGTTCACATACTTACTAAACTCATTCCTTGCTGTGTCGGAGCAGTCAGACTTGGATATCTGCAAACCATTAAGGTTGTGTAACATCTTTTCTTTTTTCCTTTTTCTAATTCTGGCTTTGAAGATCATGTGTGGAAGTAGTACTGGATTCGATTTTTTAAAGAATAATTGTTGATTACTAGTCATTACAGATTTGAAAATGGAAGAGTTTTTCTTATCAATGGAGGACAAAGTAGAGTAAAAGAAGCTTTGACTATCTTTCCTTCACTGGTGAAGGAGGATGTTTCAATGTGGCTTCTGTTTTTGTTTTTCCTCCTTCCGGTTTTATTTTGGAGTCATTTACATGTCACTGAATGGATACTATAGAACGTCCATAGCAGAAATAGATGTATAGAGCAGAAAAACAATAGTTCACAGGCATCTCAACAGAGTCACTAAACATAGCTTTTTTTAAAAAATTTATTTTTGGCTGCGTTGGGTCTTCGTTGCTGCGTGCGCGCTTTCTCTAGTTGCAGCGAGCGGGGGCTACTCTTCGTTGCGGTGCACAGGCTTCTCATTGTGGTGGCTTCTCTTTTTGCAGAGCACGGGCTCTAGGTGCGTGGGCTTCAGTAGTCGTGGCACGCAGGCTCAGTAGTCATGGGGCACAGCCTTAGTTGCTCCGCGGCATGTGGGATCTTCCCAGACCAGGGCTCGAACCCATGTCCCCTGCACTAGCAGGCGGATTCTTAACCACTGTGCCACCAGGGAAGCCCCTAAACATAGCTATTAAATGGACAGAGTATTGCAGGGGGGAAGCAACCGTTTTTAAGTTGGAAGTGAATAAGAAAGCATTATAAAAATAGATCCTTAATAGAAGTCCAAACTCTGGATAAGACCCTGGTTCACTGATTATGCTTTGTCTTAGGATTGGAGGGGAGGTGTAGATGTGCGTGTGTTGGGGGTGGGAGTATGAATCTAAGAGAGGATTCCAGCAGGCATTCCCAGTCAATAAATTGCCTTTGGGGGAATTGTTTAATTACTTGCCTGTATTATGCTGGTCATATTTTAAGTGGGCCCCTCTGCATCCCTCCCTCTCCCCTTAATTTACCTGGTTCACAACGTGTCCTCTTTTCCACAGCTGCTGTCTTCCCTGGGCCACATCAGTGTTCCCTTGGGCAGTCCATCCACCATGCTCACCTCCTCCCCTGGAAATTTCATGTCCCTCTCCTTTTGCCGTCTCCTTCCCATAGGGCACGCCCTGGCCCTTGGGATGTTTTCTGTCTTTGCCATCTCATTAGACTCAGACCTTTCACTCTCCAATCACAGCCTCCTGTGCTTCCACACTCCCTCACTCAGTTACTTCCCTCCTCTGGGTTTACTCCTACAGCCAGATTTCCAGCTGCTCCTTTCCAGCATCAGTCCTCCCTTCCCTTCTTATGCGGCCGGTCAGTCCCTTGAAATGCTGCCTCTCCAATATCCCCGTGTAGCCCTTCTGCCCATCTTCTTTTTTTTTTTTTAATTTATTTAATTTACTTTTGTTTTTGGCTGCGTTCGGTCTTTGTTGCTGTGTACGGGCTCTGTCTGGTTGCGGCGAGCGGGGACTACTCTTCGTTGCGGTGGCTTCTCTTGTTGCAGAGCACAGGCTCTAGGCGCGCAGGCTTCAGTAGTTGTGGCACGCGGGCTCAGTAGTTGTGGCTCGCGGGCTCTAGAGTGCAGCCTCAGCAGTTGTGGCGCACGGGCTTAGTTGCTCCGTGGCATGTGGGATCTTCCCGGACCAGGGCTCAAACCCGTGTCCCCTGCATTGGCAGGTGGATTCTTAACCACTTCGCCACCAGGGAAGCCCCTGCCCATCTTCTTGCCATCAGCATACCAGACCAGCTCTACCTGGACCAGGCCAGCCACCAGCTTTTCTTTTCCTGGGCCCACGCCCCTAGGTGCTGCTGGAGAAAAATCTCCTGGTTTTGCAGATTGAACCACTAGAAGGAAATCAGGTCAGTAACTTCAGATCTGTCTCCCTCAGCTCCTGGCTGTCAGATCTGAAGTTTGCCTGTCATCCTTTCTGCCTCATTTCTCTCACAAGGAAAAAGGAGTCTTTGTTCCTGTCAAAGGCAGCCTTATATCTGCGCTCTTCATACCTTCCCATCCCACCTGTTCAAGGCATCTTGCACCAATAGCTTAGTGTTTCTTTTTAGGTATGTGTCCTTAGCCCTCCCTCTATGTTACCATCTTTCTTGAACCATTTAAACATTTTCAGGCTTCCTCCGGCTGCGACTCCCCCTCTAGTCACTGCTCGCCAGCTGAAATGTTTGAAATAAATAGGTCACTGCATCCATTGTTCACCTCCCAGTCACTCCTCGACTGAGGGAAGCTAGGCTCCACCCTGCCACGCCACTAAAATAATTCTTCACTGGGTTACTGTTAGCTTTCTTGTTGCTGAAGCCAATGGATTCTTTGCATCCTTATCATAACACCATTTAACATGGTCGACCTCTATTTGCTTCTTGAGTATTGTCTAACCGCAGTTTCCATAACTCTCTCTTTTCCTTTTTCTTTCCTTTTATATATTCTCCTTTTCTAGCTAGTTAGTCCCAGCTCTCACTCTTGGGCTTCTCTGCTCATCTGCTGGGGGTCTCCCTATGCTGCCACTTTCATCTGACTCTGTTCTTCTTAGGCTGCTTCAGTTGTTCACCCAGAGGTAGTAACAGCCCTTGAATTCAGAGCGGACTCATAGACATTCTTGCACTCTGGTGTAGCTTCCAGAACACTTTTCGTTCCTGAAATGTAAGGCTCCCTGTCTCCTAGAGGGCCTTTGCGTATACTGTTTCCTCTGCCTGGAACATTCTCCCTCACTTGTTCTTTTTTTTTTGCGGTATGTGGGCCTCTCACCGCTGTGGCCTCTCCCACTGCGGAGCACAGGCTCCGGACGCGCAGGCTCAGCGGCCATGGCTCACGGGCCCAGCCGCTCCGCGGCATGTGGGATCCTCCCAGACCGGGGCCCGAACCCGTGTCCCCTGCATTGGCAGGCAGACTCTCAACCACTGCGCCACCAGGGAAGCCCATCCCTCACTAGTTCTTGTTCTTCCTTTCAGGTCCATCTTAGGCATCCTCTTTTAGGATGCTTTCTCAAATTTCTCCAGGTAGGTGCCTCTTACAGGTCTTCCCATGGCCCCTGTACTTCCACTTTCATAGCACTTGGTGTGATTATACTGTAAGGATATTCATTGTTCTGTAGTTGCCTGTTTACTTACCTGCTGCCAAGTTACCTATCTTAAAAGGGGCAGGATTGCTTTTGTTTGAGTCATTTCTGTCTCTTTGATCCAATATAGTGCCTGGCATATAAAAGTACCCAATA
Organism: Globicephala melas; assembly: GCF_963455315.2. Classification (NCBI taxonomy): domain Eukaryota; kingdom Metazoa; phylum Chordata; class Mammalia; order Artiodactyla; family Delphinidae; genus Globicephala; species Globicephala melas. The sequence goes on from NC_083328.1 coordinate 75,565,367, forward strand.
GGTAGTTCCTGAATGAGTAGAGGAGCTATGCTATTTGGGTTCATGAATTGGAAACTGGTTGATAGGGAGGCATTGAGTTTATAGTATTGTGCAAACCATGTGTTACTGACCCACCATCAACTTAGCACACATTTTGTTTTCTCTCTCACCCTTTATATTATGTGTGGAACAACCCCCTCCCCCACTGAAATTAGAAGCCCTTCTGAGCGGGAACTGTGTGTCATTCTTGGTGTCTCCCTCCAGTGCCTTGAACGTAGCTGAACTTCATTTCAGTGGGCCTAATCCCAGATAGATAGACACATACACATATACAGTAAGTCCCCTACATACGAGTGAGTTCCGTTCTGAGAGCGCATTCGTAAGTCCAATTTGTTTGTAAGTCCAACAGAGTTAGCCTAGGTACCAACTAACACAATTGGCTGTATAGTACTGTACTGTAATAGGTTTATAATACTTTCCACACAAATAATACATAAAAAACAAACAAACACAAAAAATAAAGAAAACATTTTTAATCTTACAGTACAGTACCTTGAAAAGTACAGTAGTACAATACAACAGCTGGCGTATAGGGGCTGGCATCGAGTGATCAGGCAAGAAGAGTTACTGACTGGAGGAGGGAGAGGAGGTGGAAGATGGTAGAGCTGAAGGATCGTCAGCAATAGGAGACGGAGGGCAAGCTGCAGTTTCACTCAGGCCTTACGTGATTGGACATGCAAACGTACGTTCGCATCTTTGAAAGTTCGCAGCTTGAAGGTTCATATGTCGGGGACTTACTGTGTACACTCTGGAACCAAGTCTCATCTGTAACCCATCCTTGTCTTCCTCGGCTGGTCCTGCTTCGGGGCCGTGCACAGCCCATGCCACTCTGGAGGGGCAATTTCCCTGTGGTTTCTTAGTTCTTGTGTTCCAGCATGCTGGCCAAGTATGAGAGACGTCAGCGGTATGAGAGTCTCCCTCATTGAAACTTCATAGGTTTGGTAGCAGGGACTGACCAGTGCTGACAGGAAATAGAGGCATTTATTAAAAGCCAGAGTTGTCAACTTGCAGGATGCAGAGCTCTTGTTAGCATATGATTTTATGGTTGGTTTGGTGCTCCTCTATAAAAGTAGAGAACTGGATAAAAATGGCAGGAGCGTGCTTGGGTCTCTGAAGTTAGATCCTTTTTCCTAGGTAATTTGCCTTTAGAGTTTCATTTGTTTGGAATTTCCTGAGATTTTGATCTTGCCAGAAAGTTTCCAACAAAACAAAATTCTGGGCAGGTGAAGCATGTGCATGTGAAACAAAATCATTGCTTTTGTTTTCAACTCTTTCCTTAACGTATTATCCTTGGTTCAGCCCTGAAGGTTATTCTATTTTTTGTGGATCTCAACTTTTCTCTCATCTTCTGGATCTTAGAAAATGAGCGGTATTGTTTGAATGGAGAAGAGGAGGAGAGGAATAAAAATAAATGTAAAAGCTTTGTTCTTGCCTAGGCAGGCTTGGCTTTATATTAGTAGCTTGGAGCAGAATGACATGTCTAGTCTGGTGAAGAAGGGATATTTCGGGTTGGTTTGGCTTCTTGTGGATTTTATTTTTTTTTGTTTAAAGGTTTGTGTTTTAAACCAGAATTTTTCTGTGAATGTAATCAAATTTAGATAAACGCACTTAGTTTCACAATTTGCAGGGCACATTTCTGTTACCTGTGTTAAACACAAGTCATTGTGGTGAATGACTTGGGTCAGGTTGTTTCTCAAATGAACTGAGATCTGGCATGGTTTAAGTGGTCACAGAGCAGACCTGTAACCCAAGAGAATTCTTTTCTTCCCGGTTCAGTGTCCCTTCCTCCAGACGTGCTGCTTTCCCGGAGCCCTAGGAATGCCTTTCATCAGAGTAGCCGTGATTAAACGAATAGAGGTTTCCTGTTGGACTGCAGCGCTCACCTGCCTTCATTCTGTTCATCTCAGAGCAGAGGTTCTGGATCCTCAGTGTCACTTACTGAGATTGTTTTAAACATAAAAGTGCCTTTAACGAAGGCCAGAGGTAGAACAGTTGAGAACAAAGTAGAAATAGTGTTAAAGACAGAGTTGTTGGCAGGAGTCTTGAAAGAGTGTTGAAGATAGTATGGGAAGCAGTTAGCAGTTAGCATTTATATTCCAGTTTGTTGGTTTCAGACCTACTTGTATGGTCCCCGTATTGTAGTCTGTGTGTTACCGAGTCCCCACCCACCATCATCCTCTTTGTCTTGCTCTCCCCCATCCTTGCTTCCCCTCCTCACCACTCTCTCCCCCCATGGCCACCACAACCACCACTAGCAATTACCAACATGTTGGATCTTGAGGCTGCTTCCCTATAAGGATGTGGGGCAAGTGGGGTTGGCCATTGACGTCGTTACCAAGTTCTGTGGGCTCTCTCACTGTGTGCCTCGTGACGTTTGATTGGCTGCAAACTAGCAATAAACTGCTTCTTCTGCTATCTAATCTGTAGTTGCTTTCTATCTCTGTATTTAAGGGTACATCTATAATCTACCAATGCCAGTTGAAGAGGATAGATGATAGAAACAACCGTATGCTTAAGCAAGTTGGGAGAGATGCTAATAGACAGCCAGAAAACTACAACAGCCTGTAAAACAGAACAGGCTCAGTTTGTGGCAGAATTTTGTGTTCAAGAATTTTGTTTTTTGTTTGATTTTTAATATGCCTGTTTTGTCCTGTTTAAATTGATAGTCTTCAAATAAAAAGCTACGGCCAGTCTTGTGTGTCATGGAGTCCCTGGCTGTGAGGCTCAAAGTTTATTACTATCCAGAGTGTCCCCTTAAATCTCTTTGGGTCAGTTCATGGGAACAATGTTCAGATGGACTTTTCTGGCTGGCAGAGAGTCAACTGGTAACCAAGCATGAAAATACAGACAGTCCCTAATACATACATGTGTCTGCTTCAAAAGGTTGAAAGTTAGTTGTCTGGGACTCTGAACATATTTTCTGTAGAATCAGTGCTATGAGTGGTGGTGAAGTTCCAAGCTTACCCTGGTACCTCTTTATTCTGCAGTATACCTGAAGTATTCCTATTAATATCATATGTGATTTTCCCATAGAATTATTATATATGATGATGATTACTATATATATTTAATATTATACATAATAGTGATTTTATGAATAAAAACCATTCTGGGTTCCATCTGGGGGGTATTGTGTGTGTGTATGTGGTGGGGGGGTGGCTATAGGTCTGTATTAATACATCCCCTTCTCATGCAGCCTTGCCACTGGAAGTGGTTTTTCTTCTCACCTCTAAGTAATATGGACTCTCATGGATTTTGGAGGAGAGGCTGGATTCAAGGTTAGAGCCGTGAGGAATAGATTAGGCTGGCATTTGTGGGGCTAGAGAACAATGACAGCTCCCAGGACACTTCTTGGGCCTGGCTGTCTCTTCATTACCCTGCTTTGTCTTCTTCCGAGGTCCCCAGGCATTGACCTTTTTTTCCTTGGTTATCGTTTTTTTTGCTTGGTTACCATTTTTTTTTGCTTGGACCAGGGTTTTTGCCTCTGATCTACAACTGAATTTTCTGTCAGGGTCTCCTGCTTTTGAAATAAATATATAGTCTTTTTGAGGTTTTCAAAGTTAAATGTTGTGGCAGAGTTATCACATGTTAATTTTGCTGTGAGAAATTGTAGAATCCCAGATGACTGATCTTTATGATCTTTATAAACTGCACCTGTATTTCCATTTCATTCTCCTGTGTTATATATCACATTGCAGAAAATAATAGCTTTTATAATTAATACTGCCTCCCTTGATTACATTTCTTGTCTAAGATTTGTTTTCAGATAAGACCTTTTCATGACAGTACACAAAACCGTACAGCGCACTTCCTACTTAAATCCTCTGAATCTGTCCACAGCAGTATTTCAGAGTCCAAAATGACTTCTGCCAGGAGACTGGATAAACCGTTGGGTAGATGATCTCTGTGGTCTTTTATGACTTGATTTGTGCTTCACCTGATACAAAGAAATCTTTTAGGGTAAGGACAGGCTGGATTAGCTGGTCATAGCAAATGGGACCTCGGAGAGCATCTGAATGGCACAGCAGGCCTGGCCCTGGCAGCCTTGTGATAAAAGCGTTTGCCTCCAGGGCCATCATCTCCCATAAATATCACATTCCCCTCCCTGAACCCACAGGCACCCAAGTTGCACCTCATTTTTGTCCTCAACCAAGCACTGCTGAGATGCTGAGGCATTGGGCTCTTAGCTGATGGCAATAGTTGGTCTGGGTGTTTCCATTTAGCAGTTTGCTGCTTTTAAACTGGCTTGTGGAGAGCTGCAGGGCTGGAGGTTCCCTGCTAGTTCATGTGTGGCTTTTTGTCCCTCACTTGACAGCTGCTATTTCACTTCTCAGCAGAAAGGGACACTGTGCCCACCCAAGCCCACCCAGAAAGGAAGGTGTGATGTACCACTTCTGAAAGGTTCAGTCTGGCATCATTGTAAACAAGAAGGTGGGTCAGGTGGGGCTGGAGGTGGAACGTGGCTGCTCCCCAAAACTACAGATTGTTCTACAAGTGCATTCTGGCATAGTGTGATGAAAGTTTCTAGCATTTTATTCCCCTTAATAATCGTGAGCACAGAAGGGGTGGGGGGGAGTGGGGTTGTCTGGCCATAGAAGCTGTCATATTAAACAGCACTTTCTGGTTTTAGCAAGTTTTATCCAAATGAGACTTCAGATTTTCTCTCTCTAATTTACTGGCAGTTCTTCTGAAAATGTCTAATTATTTTGCCAGAAAATCACTCAAGCACTTAAGCCTTTTTTTTTTAACCTGTGCAAATATGTTACATTCTTTTAAAATAGATCAGATAGAAATGGGAACCCGTAAGATTTTATATATTTTCTAATGCATTATTTTTATATTAAATAGGTTTCTGTAGACTTTCTCATGCTTTTGTTTAGAGGATGTATTTTGTAATGTAGAGCATGGCTTTACCTTGCCTTGTAAGCTTGATATATTTTTTTAACCACCCAGCATTTTTTTTTCCTGTATTGTGAAATCCACTGAATAATTATAAAATCAGTAGACACTTGTTTACAAGTTAATATGTGTATCTGTCCTTAGTTGCACTGACTCAAAAGCTAAAGTAACGTTCAGTTCTTTGATTTACCCTTACATCCAACTGATTGCCAAGTCCTCCAACTTCATTCTTGAAATGTGCATCTGAACCTCTTTCCTTCTTTCTTCATCCTCTTCCCTTGTCTCCATTCAGGCCCTCCTCATCTCTGGCCTTTTATGGTCACCTTCAGCTGGTTCAGGCTCTTTGTTTCCATCCTGTCTTTCATGGGACAAGAAGTGATACCCCTGTCCTACTTGAAAACTTCTAGTGGCTCCCCGTTGCTGGGACTGTAGTCTCCTGATTCCTTGGCCTCACCTAACACAGGTGCTTAAAGCAGGTCTGGGTAAGGGTGTTGGTTTAGCTCTGCTGACCAGCACCCCTGCCCCACCCCACCCCTTCCAAACTGGGTGGTCATTGGTGCTGTATCTTCTGTCTGCTGAGCGGCCACCATTCACCCTCCTTTCAGCTCACAGGCCCTGCCTCAGTGGAGCAGGTGCCTCCCGCCCCCGACACTGAGCTGACTTTTCTGTTAAGTTCCCTTTTTTTTTGTTCTATGGGAAATATTAACATGCTTTCTCTGTTACCTCTATACCTGAATGTATTAATTTTCCCTAATTCACCTGAGGAATCCATCTCTCTAGGGGAAAATTAGGATTTGGTTACAGGAAGAAAACCACTGAGAAAACGTATTCTGCTTCTGACATGCCAAATAGCATTTTTTGCAGTGTGCTGTTCCTTTTTAACACTTAATAATATTTTATGGGTTTCCCTGGTGGTGCAGTGGTTGAGAATCTGCCTGCCAATGCAGGGGACACGGGTTCGAGCCCTGGTCTGGGAAGATCCCACATGCCACAGAGCAACTAGGCCCGTGAGCCACAACTACTGAGCCTGCGCGTCTGGAGTGTGTGCTCCGCAACAAGAGAGGCCGCGACAGTGAGAGGCCTGCGCACTGCGATGAAGAGTGGCCCCCGCTTGACGCAACTAGAGAAAGCCCTCACACAGAAATGAAAACCCAACACAGCCAAAAAATAATAATAATATTTTATATGAATTACTATTTTAATTCTATTGCTTATATATTATTTTCTTCTTTGCTGGAATGTGAACCCTCTGAGAATATGAGATCATGTCTTTTAGATCTTCGTATCCTCAGTACTGAGTGTACTGTAGTGTCTGGCCTAGTGTCACCTTGTGGACTTGTATCATGCACTCATTTAACCTTGCTTAAACTATACATACTGCCACAAGCAAAAAAGAGAAATTCCTTTAAATACCACATTGTCCTATCAGACCACACCTTGATAATCCTCTGTAGGGAAGGGGAGACTACTGGTGAAAGAGAAACAAAAGAAGTTAAGATCCGGGCTTTAAAATATCTAAGGCTTCAATGCTGGCAATTTAAAGTATTTTTTCCAAGGTTTTAATCTTAATTGCATGAAATTTTTGCCTCACAGCTAACTATAGAATTTAGTTGCCATATAAGATGGCATTTCTGTACACCCTTCAGAAATGTTTGTGGAATTAAATAAACCATATTCAGCACTTAAGGGTAATCTACCTAACAATTATTGAACAGAAGAGTCGTAATTTGTCCTATAAACCATTATGATGGTCACCTATAAGTTCATATAAATTATGTTGGCACTTGGTTCATTACAACTTTATTGGGTGCCTGTGGATGCCAGGCAGTGTGCTAGGCAGTGACAAGTACAGGGGTGAGGGTGATAGGGAACACACACCTGTGGTCTCGTTAATAGTCACAGGAGAGAGATGACATGAAACAGTCACACAAACTATTAATTGTGGAGGAAGTGTCATGAAAGAAGAATAAAAGGTAGAAGGAGAGTGTTGAAGAAGGGGCTTTAAGCAGGTATGAAGGGGTCAGTGAATCCTTGGGCGAGGCCTACAGGGTGGGGTGGGTGAGCCTTTCAGTTAGAAGTGGCTTAGCAATTTTCAAGAACGCAGGGAAGGCATGCACGACCTGAGCATTGGTCACCAGAGTATGTCACCTCCTGAGATAATGACTCCCAGAAGTTTATTATTCACTGGCAGAAAGTAGTACTTCCCCTTTGTTTATACACGTTTTAAAAATTAAGGATTTGTCTTATACTAGAATCCCTTGATTTGTTGAACAGTCCTGTATTCACTATACTTATTCATATTCCTTGAGATTTTATAAAATATTTTTAAAATACCTAAAGTCTTGATTATATCCTTTCAACCCTTGTTAAGAATTCTTATTTTTGTAATTTATAGTATATTTCATTATACAGTGATATATTTACTATGGAAAAGAAAAAAGAATAAAAGTTTTCTTTATCCCTATCACTGCAGAGTATAACTACTATAAACATTTTGTCTGTATTCTGCCAGTCATATTTTAATTGAAATTTTTATTGAGATAATTACAGATTCATGTGCAGTTGTGAGAAATAATACAGAATGGTCCTTTGTACACTTTGCCCAGTTTCCTTCACCATGATAACATTGTGCAAAACTGTAGAACACTATCACAACCAGGATATTGACATTGATAACAGTTTGTCCATCTTATCATATTTCTTCAGTTTTACTTGGGCTCATTTGTGTGTGCATTATTTGTTTCCCATAGACTCTTGTATTAGTAATGCTATTTTTTTTTTTTTGCGGTATGCGGGCCTCTCACTGTTGTGGCCTCTCCCATTGCGGAGCACAGGCTCCGGATGCGCAGGCTCAGCGGCCATGGCTCATGGGCCCAGCCACTCCGCGGCATGTGGGATCTTCCTGGACCAGGGCACGAACCCATGTCCCCTGCATCAGCAGGCGGACTCTCAACCACTGCGCCACCAGGGAAGCCCAGTAATGCTATTTTTTATGTGATTTCATTCTAGTTTTTTTCTTTTCTGCCCTCAAAAAGCATCCCCTCTCCTAATCTTTTTTGTTGTTGTTGTTGTTGGTAGGAGTTTATTAATTTATTTATTTTTGCTGTGTTGGGTCTTTATTTCTGTGCAAGGGCTTTCTCTAGTTGTGGCAAGCGGGGGCCACTCTTCATCGCGGTGCGTGGGCCTCTCACTATCGGTGGCCTCTCTTGTTGTGGAGCGCAGGCTCAGTAGTTGTGGCTCACGGGCCTAGTTGCTCCGCAGCATGTGGGATCCTCCCAGACCAGGGCTCGAACCCGTGTCCCCTGCATTAGTAGGCAGATTCTCAACCACTGTGCCACCAGGGAAGCCCGCCCTCTCCTAATCTTATATCCCTCTCATGCCATTGTGTGTTTTCTCTAAACTTGTTTCAAAAAGCAGCTACCTGTAAGAGAAATAAATAGATTAAAAATAGTTAGTCCGAATGTACTTTACCAGCTTACTGATTGTTTATAGACAGTTTAGCCAGTTTATCTGGCCTTGCTGCTGAAAGATACTCTGGGTGGTTTCTAACCAAGAGAGAACCATTTAGTGCCATTCAAAATAGACTGAATTATCAACAGTGTCTGAAAAGGGCCTGACAGTGAGTTGCCTATAATTTAAGCAGAACAGAGTAAGTAGAAGAATAAATATGTACCAGGAAAGTACAGGTAACAAAGGAGGCTTAGAGATCTTTGCTGTTATTTCTTGAGCAAATACTCTTCTGAGGTCATCTGTCTACTGACTCCCCCTCTGTCGAACAAATAACCAAAAAGATAATCACCACTTGGTTGCTGCATGTGTAGTCAGTTGATTTTCGGTGGCCATATGATTTTCATATGTGGTCTGGTTTTCAGTGTTGCTTGAATTATCTCAATGCTCCCGTTGAGAAAATTCAGAAAATACCCCCAATTTTCAATTTTGGAGTAAAAAGGAAAGAAACAATAGGACATATGAAATGTAAAAAGGAAGTTGTTTTAAAGTACTGTAACTGAGTTCAGAAAGCATGAATAGAGCAGGAGAGAAGCCAGGATGAGTGACGCTAGTCATCAAGTGGCATGGGGTCGCTAAAAGCACATCAACCAGATAATCAGCTTGAAAAAATTTAAAAGGAGGAGATAACTGCCAAGGGACTCTATCCAAGCAAATGGAAAGGACTTGAGAAGAAAAACTAGTTAGGCATGATTGTCTTGTTATTGGATAGTGAGAGAAGGGAGCTCTTTCTGTCCAGAATAGGATCTCTCAGTGGAGGTTAGGCTCTCACTAATGAAAAATAACTGTTGAGTTCTGGCTGGCCTTATTCAGCAGCTCTTAATAATTAAAATTTAGTAACGTGAGAATATGTGGAAGCTACTTCAACAAGAGAATCTGTTTCTCAAACCTAACTGTTAAAATGCTGAAGTTGTTTTTATTTTAACCCAGCTGTTATTGAACATTATTTTGGAGGCTCTAGATAAAGTAATAAGATAAGAAAAGTAAATCATTGCTAAACAATTGGGAGAAACGGATTTATTCTATTTGCAATGTGATTGATCAACCTAGAAAACGAGTTTAAGAAAAATTACATGAGTTAAAAAAAAGAAAAAAAAAAGAAAAATTACATGAGGAAATGAAGGTAGGTTAGATGGCTGGATAACAAGATTTTATCATAGAATAATATGTATAATGTGGGCCTATCTATGTAAAAACAAATAGTAAGAATTCATAAATAATGAATTCATTATTTAAGAATTCATTGTTTATTTTGCATGTTTGGAGGAGTAGACAATACTAGACTGTTAACATTGGTTAAGTTTTTTCATTACATCTTTGTATTGTATACACTGGACATGTTATTTTTATAATTTTTGAGGAGGAATTTTATAATAAGTCTTTCAGTATTTAGGAATGCTTATATTTTCTAATGACTCCTTCTATACTAATATCTTTATCACATACCCCTAGTGCCCTCAGTTTTTGCATATTACTGTGATTCCCTTCTGTGAGCCGTACTGAAGTTACCTAGTAATCAACTATTCTTCCCTTCCCTCTCCCCCCAGCATCTGATTTGAAATATTCTCAGTTGCTATCTGAAGAGTCTCAGTCAATATCCATAAAACTATTAGCAAGGTTATTCTCTTTTTTAAAAACTCTTCCCGTTCTGCCTTCCACACTCCCTTTGGTGGTTGTACTCTACATTATATAGTACACCGTCTCCCTTACAGCCATCCTTTTATCTTAGACCTACTAGTAAATATTAATTCTCACTCTCAGTTGTTCCCTAAATCTCTCTAGTCATTTTGGTTGCCTGATGCTCATTCTCTCCTAGATTCTTCAGGAATGGTTTATAGAAACAATATTCTGGGAATTAACAGTGCACGGTCATAACAGTTTGTCTGCAGCTTTAATATTTGAAGGCCACATGGTCTGTATATAAAAATCTTTGGATCACACTTTATTTCCTTAAGTAACTTAAATATGTTATTCCACTGTCTTGTGGTATAAAGCATTGCTGTGGATGTTTGATGGTCTAATTTTTAGCCATTAAAAGTGACTTGGTCTTTTTGCTAGATTCCCAAAGGATTTTTAAAATCTTTTAATTCAAAGTGTAATCATTTATTAAATCATATCTTGCTCTTGGCCATTTTGGGTCCAAGAAGAATTCTTCCCCCAAATCAATGTGTTCTTTCAATGTATAGTTTCAAACCTTTTCTTTTTTTAATTTCAGAAGAGTCTTAAATTCAAGCTTTCAGTATTTCTTTTGTTACATTGCTTTCCTTCTCAGGGACTCAGCCTGTTGTGTGTATGTTTGATCTTCTTTGCCTATCATTTATTTCTTTCACTTCCTCTCAAAAATTTTAAAATCTTAATAATTTGCTTTAAAAACATGAAAAATTATTAAATATAATTTTAAATTAAAATACAATTTCAAACTTACAGAACAATTATAACAGTACAAGGAACCTATTTCTCTTTGGTTACTTCTTTTTGAATTTCTTTTTTTTAAACTCTCCTGTTTTCTGTTTCCTTTAAGGCATTAAACCTATTTATTTGCTCTTGTGTTCCTCCTTGTTTTGTCTTCATTTCTGAAAATACTTTCTTCTTTTCTTTTTAATTCTTTCCTGATTTCTTTCACTTCTCTTTTCAGATCATTCTTTTTTCCAGTTACTTTGGTTCTTAAGTTCTCATTCTCCTTTATGTTGTTATTCCATAGCTTCTACCATTTTCTTAGTTTCTTGTTGGATTAGTTTCATCTTTTGTGGGCATCTTTCTAGCCTGCTTTTGTCTTCTGTAGGGATATTGTTTGTCCCGTATTCTCTTTCATATATTAATGCTGTGTGGAACTCAACTGTTCCTTGTCTACTGACCGTTTTTAAGTGAACAGTTTCCTGGTAGTTTTAGGAAGAAAGGGGTGGGTCAGATAGATGTTCTAGCCCAGGGCTCTCAGGCTCCCTCTTTAGTTGGCTTTGTGAAGTGACTTTTAAAGCATCTTGTGTTTCTAAGATCTGCTTCCCCTGTTCCTCCCATTTTTACCTATTATCTCAACCTTATCTTTCCTTTGCTCCTTTTGTCTGTATCTTGCTCAATTTGTTCTGCTCCAAGAAGCTTCTCCTCCGTGCAGGCTGTGTCTTACTTAGAAGGTCTTAGTTTTGAGAGTCTGTAGGGCCTAGGCTGACCCAGCACCTTGGGGAGGGGGAGCATGGGGATGCCTGTGAATTGGAGCCTACAGGATCTGCTCCTAGTTTGGCTGCTCACACAAGTTGGCCTGTCACAATTCCCAGTGAGACCTGATGATTTGGGGTTCTCCTGGTCACAGCCATCAGAACCCCCCCGTTGTCTTGATTCTCCTTCCTCCCACACAAATGTTGATACCACATGGGTCTTAATAACTGGCTGTCCCCCACTTCCTTGTACTTTCAGAATCTCTGGTTTTGTTTTAGTTGTTGTCTGAGGGGTTCTCTGTGTTGGTTTGGCTATCCTGTTGCTCCATTTGTTTGTTTGTTTATTTATTTATTTATTATTTATTTTTGGCTGCGTTGGGTCTTTGTTGCTGCCCATGGGCTTCTCTCTAGTTGTGGTGAGCGGGTGCTGCTCTTCATTGTGGTGCGTGGGCCTCTCTCCTCTTGTTGTGGAGCATGGGCTCTAGGCTTGCGGGCTTCAGTAGTTGTGGTGCGCGGGCTCAGTAGTTGTGGCACACGGGCTTAGTTGCTCGATGGCATGTGGGATCTTCCTGAACCAGGGATTGAATCTGTGTCTCCTGCATTGGCAGGCGGATTCTTAACCACTGTGGCACTGGGGAAGTCCTCCATTTATTTTTATGGGGATTCAGGGAGAGTGGAAAACTGTGGCCACTGCTGCCACCGTCTTCCCAGAATCATAAAGCCAGAGTAATCACTCAAAAACACATATCCAATCATATCATTCCTCCCTACTTTAAAAAAAACTTGAGTTGCAAGAATCCTTCACGAAAACTTTCAAACATATAGAAATAGGCTAGTATAATGAACCCTACGTATTCGTCACCCAGTTTCAATAATTAAAAACTCATGGCTCATCTTTTTTCCTCTGTATCCCCTACCCATTAACCCTTCCCAGCTCTAATTTATTTTGAAATAAATCCAAGCATCATAAAAAATACTTTAAAAAAAAAATTGAACACTCAGGGGTCAGAGGAGCCAGAACCACATCTTCTTTGGACTTGGAGAGGAAAGTGAAATGTCAAGGAAAGCTGATGTTACCATCCAGGGTCTGGGCTGAGGGACCATCAGCCTGGAAATACATTCGGAGTACGACCTTAGGGAGCTGACTGTCATATCGAGCTCTGCTAGGCACAAGGAGCTAGGAAGACAGCACTTGCCATTCCTACCTGAATATTGTTTGCAGCAGAGGGCCCCGGTGGGTCCTGATTTAGGAGTGCTGAGTGCTGACAACGCTTAGTCCCTCCTCGGCCTGGCTCAGGCACTCCATGTAAAAGCCTTCCTGCTATTCCAGCCATTGACCTGCTCCTCCCTAGTTTGTAGGGAGGATGTAGGGAGCCTAGATTTCATCTCAGTTGGAATATAGCCTTCTCCAGGAGTGTACCACATCAGAAAATCGTGTTGCCTGCAGGAGAAGTAGAGGGGAAGAGGCACATCCTTCCAAGAAATGTTTCTCTCACACCCAGCCATTCCCTGGGTATCATAGCAGGAAATTACTCATTACTGGGAAATCACCGCTGACCTTTCTGTTGAGGAAGTCAAAGAGAGAGCAGAGTTCTCAAAGTTAGTTGGGTCACTGGTGCTTTCTTCTTGCATTCATTATTTGTTTTCCATTGCCATCCTCATGCTATCTCTATTTTCATAATTCCAAATTCATATCTCACCTTGGTTCGTTCTGACATGTTTAGCCCACCCATTCAGTGGATCCTTATTGAGGGCCCTGTGTCTGCAGGAGTCGTGCTCTGCCGGTGAACAAGCTGGACCTCAAGTGCCTGCTCCTTTGAGCTGAGGAGGCTCAGCCAGCAATCTCTTGGAAAGCCTCTCCAGCCCTGTTGAGCAGAGGCAAGTTTAGGAAGTGTTATGTGTGTGCCCTGTGCACCCCTAGGAGTCTGGGCACAGAGACCTGGGTCGCAGGCCACTTTCGTGTGGTGTGGGCCCACTCTCTCCTCTCTGACCTTTGGTGTGATGGCAAGGGCTTGGAGAGTGACACAGACAGCAGACTTTGGGGTTGCTCCAGTGGAGAATGGCCATCCTGTCTCCACCCCAGCCTTCATTGCTAAGGTTTCCTTTCAAGCAACAGTGCTGGAACAGACTAGGCAAAACAGCTTAGATATAGCTGTATGATGTATCTTCTCCCCTTAATGCCAACCAAAGTTGGCAAGGAGAGGTGACAGGTCAGCAGTGCCCGAAAGAGCTCTTTCCTCTGCACCAGATGTGGCTGCTCCACAGTTACTCCTGAGTTTACTATTTTCATTTTTACCAGCTCCTCTCATTGCCTTTCCCTTCTTCCTGTGAATAGATTTTGCCTCTGAGCAGGACTTTCTACTCAGTAGCATTGTTTGTGGCCACAGCGGTCTTCCCCCACCAAGTAGGAACTCACTGAGGACAGGGACGACGACAGAGCCACCTGCCCCGTCAACAGTTGGTACAACCTGAAACGCAAGAACAAAAATTGGCTGCAAGTACAGTGATAGCAATGTTGCAGTCTTGACTCTGAAGACGATCCTCAAAACTTGACTTTGGCATCGTATGTAAGGGTTTGCTTTAAAAAATATACTTGGGTGGTGAGACCAATTACCTTTAAAATAATTTTACATTTCTGGCTTTTTAACTGTCCTGTTCTCTAATGAACATATCTCACTGAAACTTTCCACTGTTTGCTCTGAGTAATCTTGTTTACTTGAAGATTGCTTTACAGTGCAGTAAGAAAACAAACATTCTAATCGTGAGTTTTTTTCAAGTTTAGGCATTGCTGTTACATGAAAATGTCACTAGACTTAGTGTCCCTAAAGTTCTTTATTTATCCTGATTTTTGTAAAATGTTTGATTTATTTGGTCCTAGGGATTTATTTTCCTGTTAGCCCAATGAAGATGTCATGATTTTGTGAGCCTTGGGGAGAAGAGTGCCTAGCTATTGTATTATCTTTAAAGGATATTACTTCTACAATAGCTTCAGTTATTTATGTAATAATAGTGGCCCTAGGTCTGTCTCTAGCAATATGTGTATGGATTTTGGTTCCTATATAGTTTTAGTTGTAGCATTGAGATATTGAGCAAATCCTCTTGAGGAAGTATTTGGCATCAGTCGGCCTTCTAAAAATTGATCATATGTTATTAGCAGAGGTTTACTGCCTCCTTTCATTGTATAGAAAAATTTTTTTTTTTTATGTATCCAGTTCTAAGAAGGCAGATGACCAAAAGATCATGCAGCTGTTGCCGGAGGCTTATGGGTGGAGAGGAGGAAGGGATAGAACCGTTTTTAAACAATTGCATCTCCCTAAATACGTCAAGGAGATAGGAAGATGTTCTAATTTGATTTGTTGACATACAGGTATTTTATGCTGGATCTTGTTTTAAGTAGTTACTCTGAAAGTTGCTTTTTATTTAAGTACACTTAATAAATTAAAATTTGCTTTGACGGAAGTTAAAATGTTAGAAATCAGGTAACTGACATGGAGAACTATGCTTTTTAAAAAATAGTCTGCTTAAAAAAAATAGTCTGCTTATGGACATGGTGAACAGAAATAATTTAATGTTTTAATTTTTTCTTCTATTTCACTACAAGTTTATACGCATAATAATACATGCCAGATAAATATGGGGGAAAAGTTTTGTGCCAGAGCCATCCTGCCTACTCTTTCCTTACAGAAGAACAAAGTAACAGTATTCGTTTTAACTATAGAAATACTATAGTGGGTTTTTTTAATTCCCTATATTTTAATCTCCTGTGTTCCTCTTGATCTTTAATTTGCTAAAATAGTTGCAAAGAATGAATCTAGCCTGCATTAATCTTCTTAAAAAAACACAACTCTACCTAGTTGTAATGGTTCGTCTTTCTCTTAAAAATAGTGATTTGTTCACTCTGAAATCTGAATGATCAGTTGCAGCTGCATTTTGTTCCTATTTGAGTTTAGGAAGAAGGGAGGAGGAAGCACTCTGTAATATACAATTTGAATTACTGTAATAGACGGACACAAGGATTAGCATAGTGGAACTGTTAACCTGACAGAACCAGAAGAAACATCTATTCTTAGCATAGTTTGAGATTTAAAGGCAACATAATGGGTATAGTTGAAAATTGTAGAAGGAAAATAAACCAGATGGGTTAAGATTAAATTTTTTTTCTAAATTGTTACTACCATACTGAGGAAGAGGACTTTCTACCATTAGAGGCAATAAAGAAAATCGCAGAGGGAAAGGTCAATAGGTTTGAATACTTAAAAATTTTAAACTACTTTAAAACTCTTTATTACTTAGGTAATGCATATGCGCTGTAGAAAACAATTGGAAAACAATAGAAAATAAAAATCACTCATAATTCTGCCAAGTGGCAGCTCTCGTTATTATAATGACATTTTATGATAATCCTCCCACAGTTAAAATATTTTTATTTAGGGGAAATTAAATTTAAATGTGCAAACAAATAAATTGACAAAGTGGTTTCTCAGGATAGACAAAGAATTGTTGGCTTTAAGATATGTAAAGAGCTTACATGAGTAAGAAAAATACTAATATTCTCGAAGATTGGTAGGCAAAGGACAGAGACAGTCACTCTGTGTTCATCATTCAGCAGACGCTGAGTGCCTGCTGGTCAAGTTAGAGTAGTGTTTACTGTGCACAAAAACGGCTGTTGGAAGGGACAGACATGCCATATTGTCGTCTGTATGTTTTATTCCAACATCTTGAGGCATAATCAAGATATAAATGAAATTGTATGGAAAAACATTTTTCTTTAGTTGAATTTTTTCAAAAATAATGGAGAAGATTGTATTTATGAACTTGAGATGGGCAACTGTTTCTTAAACAAGACACCCCACAAAAACGATAGAGGAAAAGATTGATAAGTTGAACTACATTGACCTTAAGAACTTCTCTTCAATGGGAGAAAATATTTGCAAATGAGGCAACTGACAAAGGATTAATCTCCAAAATTTACAAGCAGCTCATGCAGCTCAATATCAAAAAAACAAACAACCCAATCCAAAAATGGGCCTAAATAGACATTTCTCCAAAGAAGATATACAGACTGCCAACAAACACATGAAAGGATGCTCAACATCACTAATTATTAGAGAAATGCAAATCAAAACTACAATGAAGTATCACCTCACACCAGTCAGAATGGCCATCATCAAAAAGTCTGCAAACAATAAATGCTGGAGAGGGTGTGGAGAAAAGGGAACCCTCTTGCACTGTTGGTGGGAATGTAAATTGATACAGCCACTGTGGAGAACAGTATGGAGGTTCCTTAAAAAACTGAAAATAGAACTACCATACGACCCAGCAATCCCACTACTGGGCATATACCCTGAGAAAACCATAATTCAAAAAGAGTCATGTACCACAATGTTCATTGCAGCTATGTTTACAATAGCCAGGACATGGAAGCAACCTAAGTGTCCATCAACAGATGAATGGATAAAGAAGATGTGGCACATATATACAATGGAATATTACTCAGCCATAAAAAGAAACGAAGTTGAGTTATTTGTAGTGAGGAGGATGGATCTAGAGTCTGTCATACAGAGTGAAGTGAGTCAGAAAGAGAAAAATACCGTATGCTAACACATATATATGGAATCTAAAAAAAAACGGTTCTGAAGAACCTAGGGGCAGGACAGGAATAAAGACACAGACGTAGAAGATGGACTTGAGGACACGGGGAGTGGGAAGGGTAAGCTGGGACGAAGTGAAAGAGTGGCATGGACATATGTACACTACCAAATGTAAAATAGATAGCTAGTGGGAAGCAGCCACATAGCACAGGGAGATCAGCTCGGTGCTTTGTGACCACCTAGAGGGGTGGGATAGGGAGGGTGGGAGGGAGGGAGACGCAAGAGGGAGGAGATATGTGGATATATGTATATGTATAGCTGATGCACTTTGTTATACAGCAGAAACTAACACACCATTGTGAAGCAATTATACTCCAATAAAGATGTTAAAAAAAAAAAAAGAGCTTCTCTTCATCAAAAGACACCATTAACTTTGGGTTGTTTGCAGAAGTGGCCCCAAATTCCTCCCATCCCTGTCTGTCACATTCATGCCCCTCTGAATGTGACTCTCACCAAGAGGTGGACAATCACTTTTGAATTTGTGCTCGGCCACGTGACTAGCTTTGGCCAGTAGAATGTTGGTGATAATGACACAAGCAGAGGCCTAAAAAACATACAGGCATACCTCGTTTTACTGCACTTTGCTTTATTGTGTTTTTTACAAATTAAAGGTTGGTGGCAACCCTGTGTCAAACAAGTCTACTGGCACCAGTTTCCCAACAACATTTGCTCACTTTGTCTGTGTGTCACATATTGGTAATTCTTGCAATATTTCAAACTTTTTCATTATTATTATATTTGTTGTGGTGACCCATGCTCAGTGATCTTTGATGTTACTAATGCAAAAAGATTACAACTCACTGAAGGCTTAGCTCACGGTTAGCATTTTTTAAGCAATAAAGTATTTTTAAATCAAGGTATGTACACTGTTTTTTTCAGACATAATGCTTTTGCACACTTTATAGACTAGTGTAATATAACCATGACTTTTATATGCACTGAGAAACCAAAAATTCATGTGACTCACTTTATTGCGATATTCGCTTTATTGTTGTGGTCTGGAACTGAACCTGCAGTGTCTCTGTACTTGCATATCTTTCTTGCTGCTTTTGAGAATTCTACCGTTACTACAGTGTGAACAAACCCAGGCTAGCCTGTTGGTTGATGAACGACACTGACCTGATTACTGCCATCACCCTTGTCAACAGCCAGCCAAGCACCAGGTTTGTAAGTGAGGCCAGTGGGCCACCAGTGATCACAAATGCATATGGTGAGCCCAGCCAACAGTACATGGAACCAGAGACAAGCCATCCCAGCTAAGCTTAGCTCAAATGGCCAACCCCTAGAATCACAAGCAAATAAGCTGTTGTAAGCCCTGTGTTTTGGGGTGGTTAGATACGTGTATCAGTTGGCTTTTGCCAACATTTGCAGTGTGTGTGACCACCAAAGGACTTGTGCCCAGAATACATAAAGAATACTGCATATCATTAAGAAAAAGACAACAGCCTAATAGAAAAAAAAGTGGACAAAGGCTACATATGATATCATTCCAACTGTATGACATTTCTGGAAAAAGCAAAACTATGGAAACGGTAGCAAGATCAGTTGACAGGTTGACAGGGGTGTGCCGGGAGAGAGGGAGGGATGAATAGGTAGAGCACAGGGTTTTAGGCCAGTGCAAATACTCTGTTTAGTGGAGGATACATGTCATTATAAATTTGTCAAAATCCACATAATGTACAAAACAAAGAGTGAACCTTCTTCAAAACACTTCAAGGGCTCCTCTGGCCTGTAGCAGTAGTATCTTGCTCTGGTATTGCCACTTTTCCAGGTGTCTTATAAGCAGGTGTGACATGTGACATCAATGCTGATGTTATGATAAGTTACTTAAAAAACAAATGGCTGTAAAGTCATTCACAGAATGTTACTTTCACTTGCTGCATTCAGATGTTTTCTTAATTAGGAATATCAAGTAACTCTGATTATTGCATGACTTAGTGGAGAAAACAGATAGAAAGCCACAGGCTATGGGCTCACATGGGGTTTTGTCTCTTGTAACCTTATGATTAGACTAACATATCTTGGCGTGGTAAGTAGTAAGCATTCACTGAACTGTTGATTTTATTAAAAGTCCTCTCTCACCAAATTGGCCCAAAGAGATTCTTCTCCTGAAGCCCTGAAGTTTTTAAGACCGTTGCTGTTTATTCAGCAACATCCTAAATTAGCTTTATGTAAGTAAGTTGCATCTCACACTAGATTGAGGTCTAAGAAAAGATAAGAAATCTGTGCATAGATCAGGTTATCCTTAATTTACCCATAATGTGTGGTGCATGTGGTTTTATGCATACAGCCTGGTACCATTGTTCTCAGGCACAGTTCAATGCTAGAACCCTTAATCTAAGACACAGGAGGAAGCAAAAAGAAAGGCAGATGCAGGGCTTCCCTGGTGGCACAGTGGTTGGGAGTCACTGCCTGCCGATGCAGGGGACACGGGTTCGTGCCCCGGTTCAGGAGGATCCCGCATGCCGCGGAGCGGCTGGGCCCGTGGGCCATGGCCGCTAGGCCTGCGCGTTGGAGCCTGTGCTCCGTGGCGGGAGAGGCCACAGCGGTGAGAGGTCCGCGTACCGTAAAAAAACAAAAACAAAAGAAATGCAGGTGCAGATAGAGTTTGGGGCTTCTGAATCATTCTTTATGCCTTTCCAAGAATGATCAGATCCTTGGTGGTGGGGAGGGGGTGTAGGTAGAGTATCCACTTGCTCAGGGCTTTAATCCTGTTTTACTGTTATTCTTGATGAATAGTCATGGATGTGTCTGTGTGAGGTACATGTGACAGTGCCTATCTGAGAACCTAGCGTCTCTTTATCTGGCTGTTCATCTTCATATCCTTATTGCCTGCCACATAGTCAGTGCTCAATAAATATTTGGATGAATTGCAGGGACTCAAACACCGACTCTAGACCTTGCTTCTTTAATCCACATACACAGAGTTCTTTGGAAAGCCAGGCAGAAGAGCTTGGTCACCTGCTTCCCCTCTTCCCCAAATTGTCATTTTATCTTTGTGGCTTCGGTAAAAAACTATCACTTCATAATGCTTTTGGGCATTGGTCACGTCTTTCCTCGTCAGCCCTAATCCCCGAAATGGTATGTAGAAAAGTACATTTACATCTAGAAAGTATTTAGAAAACTCATTTGGTTGATAACAATAATGCAAAAGCCTTTTCTTTGGTTATGGTACAGAATCTTGTACTGCTCTTGGAATATTAAAGAAATGCTTAACCAAAGCTAGTTTCATTTTGACATTGTTTCCCTCCCATTTACACTCCCAAGTTATACACAGACTATCATCAGTTTCATAAGTATGGTTCTGTTATTTCAGAGTAGGAATATCGTGTGGGTTCCTAAGGTCTCTCCCTGTGACCACTGAGCTTAGGGAAATTAACCATGGAAGGAGGAAGCTGGTGGTTGGCAATCTGGTTCCATGTAAACGAAGGTGTAAACCTTCCACTTTCAGATGTCTGCCAACTACTTGTGTCCTTAGTCAGCTGTACCACTGTCCTCGGCAAAGTGCCAGAACCCCAGGGCCTGAACACTTAAACTGTCCCTATGGAAAGCAGAAGGTAAACAAAACAGAAGTGAAAGTAGATTCAATTTTTTAGACTGTTCTCTTACAGGAATGGGTTTTGTGGTTCTCA
Organism: Globicephala melas; assembly: GCF_963455315.2. Lineage (NCBI taxonomy): Eukaryota > Metazoa > Chordata > Mammalia > Artiodactyla > Delphinidae > Globicephala > Globicephala melas. The sequence goes on from NC_083328.1 coordinate 75,586,244, forward strand.
GCATTAAAAAAAAAACTACTTGTTCCAATATGTTTCATTGACATCAATTACTGTAAGTCTGATTCATTTTCTGCCTATTGATTTCTGCCCAAGGTGAAATCTATGACATTTAACAGAAAACATAAGTGATTAAAAAAAACAAAAAACAGATACTTTAAGCATTGTAAAAATAAGGTTTAAAGTCAGTGGTACTTGAAAACGCAATTTTTATATTTCTTTGTTAACTACTCAGCTGTGTAAAAAATAAATAAATGACAATGTTAACGTTCTGTTAAGCTTCCAGGAGATGTTGTGATTTACTTTGAAGATTTTTTAACCTTACTGTTTTGCAGCTTTACTCTGACCCTAACGTGTGGGTACTGATTTATATTTTAGGGGTGTGCTGGGGCTGCTCTATCCTCTGTCTCTCTGAACTGCTCCTTCACATCTCCTATTTCTCCATGCTGTGTTCCTCTGCTTTCAAAGTACCCATCCTTTGTGTTCAGTGCAGAGTGTTTATCTTCATCTGTTAAGGTTTGTTGTTGTTGTTTAAATTTCAGTGATTGTCAATTCCATTTCCAAGATTTCTCATTTGTTCTTTCCTATCCACTTATTCTGGCTTCATTCCTCCCTAGATTTATTTATAGCATCTTTTTTATACATGATTCCTTTATTTATCCCTGATCTCAAATATATTTATCTTTAAAGTGCTAACAATAAATTTCTTGTGGAATAGATTTATTTTTCTAGTTGATTTGTTGGCTATCTTTTTCAGAACTAGTCACCTTCTGTTTTTTTGGTACCTTGCTTGCAGATCACTTTGAGTGGGAGGCCTGTTTTTTTCATTTGTTCTGTTTTTGAGCCTAGCTGTGCCTTTGTGCTTTTCTTTATATTTAATCAACCTCGCTTTGTGTTCAGAGCAGAGGGTGCACATCAGAGCGTGAAATTGGTCCCACCATGTCCACCAGATGGTTCCCCTTTGTGAAGGGTACTCCACACTTTCCATTCCTGCCCTCATCCTCGTTTGTGGCGAATTTGTAAAACAATTTGATTATGCTTTTTTCCATGTTGTTTTCCAAATGTACATAATTGTTCTGGTAGTGATTTGTAACTCCATTTTCTTTTAACCTTACCCCCGACCAGTGTACAAGATGACCCAACATTTCCTCAAGCTCTGGCAGGGATGATTATTGTATATCCTTCTGCCTTTTAAATGCTGGCCAGTTTTGTTCCTTCCTCCCTCCCCCTCTTTCTCTTTCAACTACCACATAAGAGTCTTAGGTTCTTGGTTTACTTTTCATCATCTTTTTCTGTTCAGTACATAATCATTTTAAATTTTAAACCAAAGCAAGCTTGGTGCTTGTTAGCTAAATTTTAAGCTTTTTCATTATTATCTAAGCGTTGTAGTTTATCTTAAAATTTAACAATATTGAGTATGTGACTTCTCGTGTATTGATTATATAAACAGATAAATATAATAAAATATTTTCCTAAGGTTTTTGTAGTAAATTATATTGTTCCATTAACTAGTATAGGTAAAGAATACAGCATTGCTTTCAACTTGAAAGACATTGAACTTCTGACTGATAATTTGTGTATTTCTCAGAGTATACTTTGTTATGCAGAAATTTTATATTCTCATTTATAATGAGATTTATGAATAACGAAATTTGTTCAACACGTTATTTTGAAGAGTTGGTTGCTAAAATTTTAGTCTAGCCACCCCTCCCCCCCATTTCTATATATATCTCCCTATTCAGTGGTGACTACTGCAAGAGTTCCAGGAAATGTACACCCTGTATGTTCACTTATTGCATTTTAAATTATTGTCTTTACTGTACTTCTGCATTTCCCTTCAGTCTAGTTCTGTCTATTTCTGAGCGCCAGTAGCTTCCATAAAGTACTGGATAACGGTCGGAGCAATCAAATTAGGCAACCATTTGTAAAATGGGGGTGCGGGGGAGCATAGAAGATGCTGAAGGTGCTAAGGGACTTGTAGTTCACTGCAGTTCTAGCAAATAAAAGGTACCACTGGAGTCTTTTCTTCCTTTAGACTTTTAAAACAGATAGCTGTCTGAACCATCTAAAAATAACCCTTTTTGCTTTGAATCCACGTTTTAGTAACACTTTTGGTACTCTCTTGTCAGGAGGCCGTGTGACTCAATTGCACAGCAAAATAATAATAATAAAATGATTGGAAAGCAGGATTGGACCAGACATTTGCTTAAACATATTCCCTTTCAAGAACATTTCTGTTCCATAAAATGAAGCAGATTGGTATGGAGTTAAGGACTCTTTGAGGGGGACCTTTGGAATCATCCCTTAATTCCATCACTAGAATTAGGTTGAGTGCCGACTCTGAGCCTGGGCCGGGGCTAGGAGGGGTGAGAGAGGTGAAGGTCTAGGCCCTTCCCAGCAGACTCCCAGCTTTAACAAGATGCTGGCTCCACCTCATCACTCTCAAATAGTTTTAAGAGAAATATGCATTTTACTGTGGAGCCAATAAGAGACATTCACCCTATTCTGGGACTAAAGAGAAAAAGGTGTTAAAACCAAAATTGCTAGGTTTAACTTAACAAAGTGCTATAAACCTGAAAATATTTCTGCAAGGCTGGATTGGCTTTTATGCCTATGTGTTTTCAAAAACGGAAATCTCAAGTAAAAAATTACCAGCTTTTCACCCAAGTTTGACTTTTTGCCTAATTGGATTTGGGAGGTATTTGAATAATGGATCATGAGCTTTCCCGTAAATACAGAAATTGATTCACTCTGGGCCCTAATTCATTCCAGAATTACCAGAGCTTTATAAGCATGTTATATCCCTTTGTACTCACTGGGAGGTCATCTGTTATCTTGTTAAGTGAGTGTGGGAAGATGGGAAATAAAGAACTAGCTTTAGAAATTATTCAGGTAATGTCAGTTTCTGCCCTGCTCACTTCCTTGCCTCTTAAGATTTCCAGTTCAGATGTTTTGTTTAAACTTTATCAAGCATTTTCTAGCCCAGCTTTCTAGCCCAGCAAAATCATAATTTTGGAAGAACTGCTTTTTTCCTCTCATGAAAACGGTTCACTATAGAGATGAGTCAGATCATTTTGGGTGCCCATATAAAATGATACAGTGTAATTTAAACCATTTGCCTGTAAGCTTTGACCAAACTTGAGCTCTGCTTCGGTAGCACATCATCAGATTTATTCTCCAAGAGAGCATGAACGTTTGACGTCCATTACATATGATGTTTCGTTCTATGACATTTCTGAAACCTACACTAAGAATAGGAAGTAAGCTTCTAAAAAACCAGTAAAGAACTGTCCGAGGGAAAGAAATGGATAGGGTATCTATTTGTTGGTATATTTAATTTCCCACTGGTAACATTTCTAAGTTAGTGTGATCCCATCCCTGAAATTATGAGGTACACTTTGAATGATTCTTGAAACGTTCAGTAGGTATTTTTTAGGGGATGCTTCTGGGAGTATGTTTCATGGCAAGTTTATTGTTTCCTTTTTGGCTTGGCTCCTCAGTTTACCCAGCGTTCATCTTTTCATCATCAGCTTTAAGGCCTTTATTTTATTGTGTGTGTGGAAATTTTACATACTTTGGTGGATTATTTAATCTTTGGTCAGAGTAATCGAAGATCTTCTAGGGATACTTCATGCTTGGGATGAAAGTCTCCTTAAAGTTGTTCATCAGTCAGGGATCTGCTTTTTCTACCGCAGTTAGAAGGTTAGCTTACCTTTGATACAGTTTTAGAATACAGAAATCTTGTTTTGCTGTAGTTCTGTAAAGGTTTGTGGTACAGTAGTGTATCTGCTTTCTTCTAAACCACTTTTGGTAGTTACTTTTAATTTTAAAGGTACTTTATCACTCCTCAATTTTAAGACTCTAATCCTGGCATTTTATTTTGCTGAATGAAATGTAAATATTTGTATTCAAAGCATGCATATATTTCCCATATGCCATTCTAAAATAGAGAAACACTTAAACTGGGTATATTTTATTATTTGTAAATTATACCTCAAAGCTGGTCAGAAAAACTAATTGAAATACATAATTAAGATCTGTGCATTTTGCTCTATGAGTATACCTTAATTTTAGAATCTCTTTTTTAAAAAGTATTGTGTGAATAACTCCTATTTTTATTAGGTATCTCCGAGTTTTGCTGTGTTCTCTCTCACCAAAAAAGTACAGATTAATAAATCCTTTGGCTGAATAAAATCAATTGCACACTGTTGTTGCTATTTTGGCCCTTATTTCCTCAGAATGAATACTTGTTAGTTCAGTGGTTTATCCATGTCAATGATTTCTTCCATCTTCATCTAGTCACACCAGCTGGAGTGATCAGATTGTTTCACATCACAAGGCAAAATTCATACCTTTTGCTAAACACTTCCAAATAACAAGTAGAATAAGAAATTTAAAACTGAGATTTATTTTTTCAAGTCATTTTTCTGTGTTGTGTAGCATTTCCCTGAAAGCTTAATCTCATCCATAAATGATGTGATGGCTAAGTTACTACTGGACTAATTTGTTTAATCCCAAGTGGGCTTATAATATATCATCATAGCTTTAAATTATTATCTCATTTCTAGTATGAGTCAAAAACTCCTCCTTGTCATTTTGTAGTTTTTTTTAATAAGTAGAATAGCAGAATGTGGGCATTCTTTTTTTTAAATCCAAGTTGAATGTATACATGGTTTAAGAGCTTAAATAATACCATGATAAGCTTATAATAAAATCCAGTTACTTGCTGCCCATACCTCCCTGTTCCCCAGTCTTTCTCTTCATGGATGACTATTTTGAACTCTTTGAGCTGCTGACTCTAGCTTGTATTTATTTCCGTATTTCTAAGGAAAATGCTTATCTTTGGATTCATTGATTTAGATCTTTCCTAAGGTATAGGATTTCACTTTCTTGAACAGCCATTCCTTCTGCTTTCCCACTTTGCTTCCCCTCCCCCATTCTCCCAGTATGTTATACTTTTTGGTTAAAACCATATTCATTGTGTACATTATTTGCCTATGCACACAGTCACAGATAGTGTTGTACTGTACTGTTTCCTTTTTAATAGATTTTCCTGTAGTTAATACTTTCCTGCCTTTTTTTCATCTATAGAGTTTTCTTTCTACCTGTTGCTAATTCTTCCCATAGCTTCTGATAGCCTCTCAGAACAATTTTCCACAAGCTCAGTCAGTGCTATGCAATAGAGATACAGCGCAACCCATATGTGTAATTCTGCTTTTTCTAGTAGCCACAGTAAGAAAGATAAAAGGAAGCAGATGAAAGTAGTAGTACAGTTTGCATAATCCAATATGTTCAAAACGTTATTTCAACCAATAGTCAGTATTTCAAATATCTGAAATACCTTACTTTCTTTTTTTAGCACTAAGTCATCAAAATCCAATGTGTATTTTTACACTTGCGCAACATCTCTTTTCAGGCTGGCTGCATCTCAAGTGCTCTCAATAGCCACGTGTGGCTCGTGGCTGCTGGGCTGCTGTTTCGGACAGAGCAGTTTCAGGTGATTTCTCAGCTTCAGATTTGGTCTTGGAGGCGTCCCTACTGGGGACCTCTGTTCTTTGGTCTGGGTCGCTGGGTCTGTAGGCTGCCACACAGCTACCATTTTGAGACTTCTTTGCTTTTCTTCTCAGTTGGATTCCCTGTTTTCTGGACTTCAGGTCTTCTCATTTCCCTTTGGTGGTCTCGTTCGGTCACGGTTGGTACAGGGGACAAAGGCATGTTGTTGACTCGTCTGTCTCTTGGGTCATTCTGGGCCCATCTGGCTGCTTGCCTCCTAGTGCTGGTATATGGTTGTCATCCTGGGGCCTCCCCCGTCACAGCTTTTGTGGAAATTTCCTGTGCCTTTGCTCTTGTGTTGGATCCTTCCCCCCGACCCCTGTCCTGTATATCTTACATCTTTCTCTTTCTTGGTTTATTTCCTCACTCAGGTGGAAGACATGCTCCAGTGGATTGCTGCAGCAAGGGGGCAGAGGTGGTAAAGTTTTTGAGACCTTGCATATCTGAAATGTTTTTCTTGTTCCTTCTCTCTTGTTGATTATTGGGCTGTGTATAGAACTCTAAGTTGGACATCATTTTTCTTCAGAATTTTGAAGGCATTGCGCCATTGCCCTTCAGCTTTCAGTGTTCTTGCAGAATCTGATTACCTTATCTTTTGAAAGTGAACTATTTTTTCTCCCTGGGAACTTACAGTATGTTCTTTTTGTCTGCAGGATTCTGGAATTGCAAATTAGTGTGTCTCAGTATGGATCTGTTTTTATCATTTTGATGAGCACTTGATGTGTCTGGGAGATTTCCTTGAACTATTTTTTAATGTATTCTTTTCTTATATTTTGTTTTGCTTAATTTTCCATTATTGTTATTTATTTATTTAGGCTTTGCCTTCTGGAAAGGTAGGATTTCTTCTACCTTTATCTTATCACTCTTCAGTTAACCTTATCATTTCTGCCATCTTGTTTTTAAGTTGCAAGAGACATTTTTATTGTATACAACATCCTGTTCTTAATCCATGGATACAGTATCTTATCTGAGTATATTAATAATGTATATATTTTAAGCTTTCATTTCTCTGCAGTTTATTTCCTCTAAGGGGCTTTTTTGCCTGTTTTGTTTTTCTTTTAAATCTCTTTTGTATCAGAGGCTTTCTCTCCTCTGACATCTTGTAATCAGTGGTGTGTACATGATGAAGAATAGGGGCTTACAGGGTCTGCAGCGAGCTCTGAGCAGGTGTAAGGGGCTTATCAGCACAGATCTGGCCACTGGGCCTCTAGGTGCAGGTAGGCTGTTATTTCCGTACCCCTGTAATGGCATCTCTTGGTCTTTCCTCTTGTCTGCTCAGATCATCTAGAGAGCACTCTGCCCCCTGATTTACATCTTCCAGAAAATAAATCTCCAGATTTCTGCAGAGTTGTGAGGCAGCAGTCACCCAGCAGCACGGAAGGGGGCGGTGGGAGTGGAGATGCTGCTCCCCTCAGGCAGCTCTGCCCCGCCCCCCTGCAGTGAATCCCACCCCTCCTTCCAGAGAAGCACACTTTCTGTGCCTTTGGAAGGTTCTGTGGTGGAAATCATGATGGTTCTCTGCTTTCCCCACTGCTGGCTTGTAATTGAGCTTTCTCAGGCCTGCCAACCACTAATCAGTCTGATTTCCAGCTTCCAAAATTGTGTTGCTATTATCTGCTCTCCTGTTCTCTCACTGTGGGTTCGTCTTTTTTTTTTTTTTAAAGTTGTAATAGACTATGCATAACATACAATTTGCCATTGTAACCATTTTTAGGTGTACATTTTAGTGGCATTAAGTATATTCACATTGTTGGATGAGCTTTTCTTTTAATAATGTATAGTAAAATACAGACTTAAAGGAAAAGCCTTTTAAATAGGATTATAGGGTTGTTGATTTAGGGGAGCAAAATTAGATGTGTGTGATCCATGTAGCAGGACGCATAATGTGCATCTTCTGTTAGTCCAGGCACTTGCTCTTTCTGACAGTTTGGTATAATGGGATTTGTTTACCATCTCCTAGGAAAGCATTTGGACAGTTTGTTGGCGTAAAAGGGCATTTTATCTGCTCTTGATAACTGTAGCTTTACAAAAGGTTACAGATGGAACTCCCAGGCCTGACTTGGAAGGCTCTCCAAGATCTGGCCTGTACCCACCTGTGTGCCCCAGGCCTGTTGTTCCTCCCACCGGCCCACTCACTGTTCCTGCATAAGACGTGAACTCCAGCCCCCGTGCCTTTGCCGTGCTGGGGGTTCCTGAGTGAAACGTGCCCACCCCCCCCATCTTCCTGCCCTCTTCCACGTCTTTCCAGCTCCCAGCCCCATGCCACTTCCCCCCACCCCAGTTGTCCTTCTCTTTTCCTCCCATGACCTTGGGCATGCCTCTGAATTAGCACCTTGCATCTCCCACACTGCGTGGCTCCCTTTGATGTCCGTTTCTGTGCTGGGTCTTCCTCAGTGCCCGGCACAGGGCCCACGCTCAGTTAACTATCTAGATGAATTCCTGATGCCAGAGATTTCAAGGGAGAACTCTTTATCCTTTTTTTGTAGGATATCCGACACGAAGCCAGTGACTTCCCATGTAGAGTGGCCAAGCTTCCTAAGAACAAAAACCGAAACAGGTACAGAGATGTCAGTCCCTGTAAGTATTCACATCGCCGTTACTCTGCTTCCATTCAGCTGCAGGACCTCTCAGTCAGGACTCCTTTAGCCCCGGGGTTTGGTAATAAATTGATAGCAGTAAAGGTTTATGACTTGATTGTTTCCTATAATAAAGGCATTAGAGACTTATAGTAATGGTTCATTTTTCCACCCTTGTAGAAGGGGTAAGGTTTCAGTTCCTGGAAAATTCAGCTAAGTTCAAAGCACTTTTTTTCCACTTTGACTATTTTAATGATGAATCATTTTCCTACGAGCTGAAGCAGGGTATAGCAGGCATAATATAACCACTTCTGGGTGACTCAGCAAAAGTCTTATTAGACCCCGAGCATTGTATTGAACTGCTAATGATGCCCTGCGCAGGCATTAAAGGGTGGGAGCGTTCACCCCCTCAACTAAAGCTGCAGTCAGCTCTGCTTGTTGACCCCACCCCCCTGCTGCCATCATCATTTTTCAAGCTCTTTCCTGCCATTAGCTCTCAGTGTGCCCGTTGGCATCCTCCTCTGCCTTCTGAGTAATTGGCTCTCAGTCCGCTGATATCTCGAAAGTAAATAACCAAATATGTTAGAATTTGTATAAAGTAACAAAACCTGGAGGGGAGTGAAGGATGTGAACTTTGCCACCTCCTCTAGGCCACAGAGAACCTTCTGGCTCACCTCCATGTGGCTGTTGCCAATCAGTGAGGGCTGTGGCTGCCAGCAGCTCCCCCGGCACTGCTCTCTGCCAGGGACATTGAAGATGCAGCTGGTCAGTCCCCAGCCAGGCACTTCCCGCCGGCCTGTCAAAGCTCACTGCCCTCCCGCCCTGAACTGTGCAGCGCCCAGGTTCCCGAGAGGGGCGCGAAGTTGGACCCCAGTTGGCACGGAGCAGTCTGCCTCCAACGGCTGCCACGGTCCCTGCCCCTCAGAGCTTTGTGGCCTTGGGCCGGCTGCCCCCTCCTCTGATCGTCAGTCAAACAGGAGTCAACGCGGATCTCAGGATTGTGCGAAGATGAATAAAGTCACGTCAGCCGCTTAGCCCAGTGTCTCACTCGTGAATGTTGGCTGCGGTTGAGATGGTCACTAACTGAAGGTGCTCGCCAGGAACATCTGAAGCGCGGGTCTAGGTCAAGTGACACATGATTTTGCCCCAATGCCCAATACTCTTGATTGAGCACGTCTAGGCTATGGCACCTCGTAGGCTTTATTTAAAAATAATACTAACAGCCTCTCCTCAGGTGATGCTGCTGTGAGGCCCTGGCCAGCCGCCCTGAACTGGAAAGAACCATCACTGTCCGCACCTTTCACATGGTGTGGCCATGCCCATGGTCTCTAGCCTTTGCTGTACTTGCTCTGAATTAGGCAGTAATGTTGTCTTTAATATTCCTTTTCTACATTTTTGATCAAGGCTCATCTAAATGGTTTTATGAACCCGTTTTACAGAGGAAAAAACAGCATTTAAAATATTCTTCCAGAGACGCAATTCCCAAACCTTTTCACCCTCACCCAATCTTACTCCTTTTATTTTGCTTTTTCTCCCCTACCTCTACTCTTCAGTAGAAAAGGTGATTTTCTTTTAAGGTTATGGAGGAAATGGGGAGAATGTTTCAAGGTGGAAGCTCTGGGGACTGGGTATTATCTTCCATTTGGCAGGTGAAAAACCCAGCACTCGGTGAGTAGGTTGTTTGCCCAAGGTCACCACCCAGTGCTGTTTGAATCCACTCACATAACCACCAGTGCCGGTCATAATTTTTTTTTGAGATTTCTTATCTCCATGACCCACTTAAATATTACCCAAGTATTTCAGTTTGTATTAACCCTCTATGATGAGAAACATTATTCGAAACAGTGGCTAATTTCCTAAAACATCTCTTTGGAATCCTTTTGAATAGGAAGCCCCAAACCACTTATCCCCATTAACTTTTCCTTTCCCACTGGGCAGGGGGAGAACTATTTATGGGTGGTCACCTGAGTTTACTGTCCATTGTGTTGTACCAGAAATAAAAATACCCACCTGCTCTTGTTAGCTGCACTAGCAGGATAAGGAAGGTGGCTTACCCTCAGGGAAACATGGCTTTTGTGACAAAGTTATGGTAAAGGGGAAAAAAAGGGGGCTGTGCTTTTTCAGTAACCTGGGGCAGACCTTCCAAACACAAGCTTACTTTTAAAAACTCTTCTGAAAGTTACATTTAATAGACTTTCAGTGTTTTGGATTCAGAGTTTATTTTTTCCAGTTAAACTGTCTTTTAAGTGTCTTTGATCATGAGATTTATGTTATACTTGAACTTTGGAAAAAAAAACCTCGTATCAAGGAATTCAAGGTATGACTTTTCACACTGTTGTATACTTAAGCCACTTAATCTTTGAACCATTAGGCATAGGTGAGGTTGAGGTGTGATCGTAAGTCTTACGTACTTAGCTCATTGTACCAACTAGAGCTCTGGGGACTGGGTGGAATTTTTGGTGGATTTTTTTTTCCCTTTTAAAGATTGAAGCCACTGTATTTTTTACCCTTTAAAAGTATATATTAGGCATCAGAGAACAGATCCCTTGACATCCCCTTTCCCCGGTCTTCCAAGTTGTGGGGACAGTAACAAATATCATAAGACGATATAGCCTAAAAACAGATTTCCCAAACAGGACATATTCTGTGTTTTAGTATAGTTTGCCTCTGTTGCTGTTTCATGTTAAGTTTCAAACACTTCCAAAAACCTTTCTGAAAATACTAGTCGTTTCCATATTGATAACTAATCTCAACTAAAACAGCTTGGCCTCAGCCAATGTGAACGCCCTGAGTGCCACCAACTCACCTTCTTGCTTTTTCCCCATGGGGTGCACTGCCTGTGTGGACATTTGGGTCCTCCAGGATTAACCTCTGAGTTCTGGTTTGCCTTTCAGTTGACCATAGTCGGATTAAGCTTCATCAAGAAGATAACGACTATATCAATGCTAGTTTGATAAAAATGGAAGAAGCCCAAAGGAGTTACATTCTCACGCAGGTAAACGGATTGTTCGAATTTGACTCTAATGGTTTTTGCCTTACTTGATGTCAGCGTAAGAGTTTCAGAGTGCTGTTGTCTACACCTCAAATAAAATCTGCCACATCTGTTTAGAAGATCAGGTTTTAAACAACCCAAAAAAGCAACAAGGAAGGAAAAAGTCTTCCTTCCGAGATTCAGTCTGGTCGTGACATGAATCTTTTCTGGGAAGTATGGCATTGCTGGGTTTATAGAAAACAGCAGTAAAATGCCAGAGTGGCCTGTGGTCTGTCGACAGAGGCAGCAGCTAGAGAAGAGCAGTACCTGTGTTGAGTCCATAAGTATTCGCCTCAGAGTGTCCAGTGCTGCTCGTGGAAATCTGAGAGGGTTAGCAATAGGCGAGGAATCTATCCAGATGGCCATTCAGAATTCCTCTGCATGGTCCTCATTCTTGCGGGGGGTGGGGTGTATGGAGGGGGTAGGTGATGTGAACAAACATGCACAACCACTTGAAACTCCCACTGGTTTTTGGCATCTTTATGGGAAAAAAAAATCATAAAAGTGGTTTAATAACCTTTTGTGAAACACGTACTGGTGTATGACCCAAAGACCATGGGTATCTGGGAAAGGGGATAAAGGAGTTTCTTTTTAAGTAATTTTCTCACGTCTTAATCTGTTACCTGTAAATTGGTCTAAACAGTCTTAAGTTTCTCTCTCTTTTTTTAATCCTAATTTTTGTTTTTTCATTGCGTATCAGTTTTTATCAGTAGTATATTGGGTTTGCGTTATAGGGTGATTGTGAACGTCATAGCTGTGGTTAATATTCGGAGACTAAAATGACAGTGAAACCAGAAAGTGCAGTGAAAAAATTCTGCTTTGGGGCAGGGCGTATCCCTGGTGGCCCTTCTTTACTGTCCCTTTTGTCCTGTCCCAATTCCTTTCCGCACGTGACCACAGTTGGCCCTCGTGCCCCCCAGTCAGTGTATGGAACGTCAGTCCCCGGGCCCTCAGCGCATGGTCCTCCCAGCACCTCTGGGGTGGGGATGAGAAGGAGCGAGACCTTGGTGGTGGCAGGCTGGTGGGAAGAGGTTGAGGCAAAAGTGGCTTCTTGGGAACTTCTCTTTTTAGAAGTAGTCAAGTTTCTTACTTCCTAATTTCAGCCATTCAGCTTTGGTGTGGGGTCAGGAAGCCCAAAGCAAAGATAGGGTCTGTAAAGTCACATGGAGTGTTAGGAAATCACCATGGAAACTTCTACACCGCTGTCCTCCCCACCCCCATGCCCTAGCGCTTCCTTGGCACATCTGAAGGTCTGTCTGTTTGTCAGGTTGTACCATGGTTATATCCAACTGCTTACATGGTCTCCCTCTGCCCTGAGCTTTACATACGGGATTGAAGCAGCCTGACCCCAGAGTTACATCCCTAGACAATATGACTGAAATATTTTTTAAAGCATAGAGAATAATGTCACAGGTGCTGGCCTTCATGTCCATCTTCAAGTGTTGGCTGAGTTTGGCGTGTATCCTTTCAGATCTTACAGGATTTTTAATCCCTCAGACCCATTCTAAACTGGGGTGAAGTATGGGGGCAGGGGAGTAACAAGAGCCACCGCTATGGGGACCTGGCAATAGGGTCCTCGTGCCCAGCCATGGGCCCCCTGATTCCTGCCTTCCTGGAGCCGTTTTTCTGTCACTTGGCTGGAAGGGGTTACCATGGAATCCGCTATTGTCTGAGACCCTAAGGAGCCAGGATTTGTCAGGTTTAGGCAGCAAATCCCAGATAAGTTCAGGGAAGGAAGCGAGAGGGCACTGAGGGCTCCGTGGTCGAGGGAAGCGCGGTGAGACTTAAAGGGAAAAGATGTAAAGACTGAGGAGATTTTGGATGAAAGTGAATGGAAACCATTTTAGAAGAAGTGGTGCTGGCCAGAGGAGGTGACATGCTCTGTCGTGCAGGTGATAGGTGATGTCCCTTCCAGGCAGCACTAAAAATTGAGGCAAACTTGAGGCATTCATACCCTATATCCAGTAAACATCTGTGCCCATTGCCAGGGGGGCTGGAGTGAGACAGGCCCCGCTGCTCAGCAGGCACCCCTACCCCCCATGCCTCGGTGACACCATACCCCTTGGGCCACCCGCCTGACCATTTGTGTGTCCACATCTCATGTTCCTTGGTCCAAGGATGAAGGCTGTCTGTGGTCAGGTTAACCATTATTAATAGTAATAATAATCGGTGCATTTTATTGGGTGTTTACTGTATTCCAGGTACTGTGGTAAGGCCTAATAAGTATTGATATATGAACATAGTTAATCTTCACAACCCTGTGAATAGGTGGAGAAACTGAGGCAAGGAGAGGTGGGGTGACTTGTCCGAGGTCACACAGATAGTAAGTGATTGGAGCTGGGACCAAGCCGTCGGAAGCGTCCCTGTGACCCCTTCCCCACACTGCCTCTCCCCTGCAGCCAGTTTTATTCGCTATACCACCCGCCCTAAGGCATGGTTCTCAGTGGAGCCCCTCAGCTGGCCAGCCCACACCAGAAAGCAGAGTCTGTGTTTTCTCTCCTCCATCGCTCAGCTCTGAACCAGCCCTGAGGTGCAGAAATGACCTTTCACCGCGTGGTAGGAAATAAAATTGTGGTTACCACTAGGCAGGGAGAGGCGGGTCCCTGTCCCAGCCATGGCCACCACGCTGCCTGAGGGCCCTGTCATCCACTCCGCCAGCAGTGAGCTTGCACTGGAACGTGTTTGTGTGTAAAATGCATACACTGTGCATTGTGTGTTTGCAGGGCCCTTTGCCCAATACCTGCGGTCACTTTTGGGAGATGGTGTGGGAGCAGAAAAGCAGGGGCGTTGTCATGCTCAACAGAGTGATGGAGAAAGGCTCGGTAAGTCATAGATTGATCCACTGTTTGCATCGCTGCCCGTGTGGACGCCAGTCCACAAAGTCGACATCTGTCCGTGTTTATTTCCTTGAGTTGCTTTTCTATTTCTATTAGAAAAACATAAAGAAGCAGTATACAAATACATGTTTATTGTAAACAAGTCAGATACGTAGGTGAATTTAAAAGAGGGAAACAAGGCAAACTGCCCTTGACCTATTCTCCACCCTGCCCCCATCAGTCAGTCTCTCCAGTGTGTGATGCGTGTGTCCTGCTTTCCTCTCACCTCTCAGTCTCTCTCCTGCTTCGTGTGCTGCTGTGCTTGCCTTGTGGAGCTGTGTAAGCGGAGTTTTATTTTGAAAAGCAAGTTCCTACTGTATCTTCATCATATTTGCTTTTTCTGGCTGGTAAAAGCATGCCTCTCTGCACCTGAGCTGTGGGAGCAGCTGGACCCTGGGTTCGCCTCCATAAAATCCCCAGACGCTTGGCTCCTGGCCACACCTCTTTAGTGTGGACGTTGTCTGCTTGTGCTTCACTTCAGGGTGTGTGTTCCTTTCTTCCAAGTTCTTTGCAACGTGGACTCGAGGTGTGCGTTTGTTCAGGCCACCTCCTGCCCCTCAACGGCTCTCCTCAGTCTCTCCTGCGTCCTGTATCCCGAATGGTCTTTCTAAAGCAAGTCTCACCACACCTCTTCACAGCTGAAACTCTTCTGGGGCTCCCCCTGCCTCCCAGATATGCATAATGTGGCTACTGGACCGGGTATGGTTGGGCCCTAGTTAACCTGGACCCCCAGCCCCGCCTTCCGTCTCCAGACTCCAGCCAGGACAAACGTTTATTTATTTTATTAAATTGTTCTTTTTTTTAAGTTTCTTGCCAGTTCTCTGGGCTAATGATCAGAATCACACTTGCCCCACTTCCCGGCATCCCACGTTGCTTCCCTTGGGGCCGCGGTGGCTGTGCTCTCCCTCCCCACGCATCTTTGAAGTAGGGAATAGATGCCATATCCCCGCCCCCCTGGCTCCCGCCTGCTTCCCACGACATTCACGGCCAGCACCAGACACGGCCAGCAGCAGACACTCGCAGCCAGCACCAGCACTGCCGGGGCTCCGCAGCCTCAGAGGTGGAGGCCCCGGGAGGAGGTGGGCTGAGGAGCACGGAGACCGGGAGGAGCGTGTAGCCCAGGCCCGGCCAGGTGCTGGCACTGTGCTCTCTGGGGCTCAGCGGGGGCACTGCTGTCGCAGCTGTCCTGGCTGTGTCAGGATGCGGCCGTGGCTTGCCAGGAGAACATGAAGGCTCTGGAGACGCCACCCCTCTGAAGAAAGCACAGTCGTGGCCCTAAAGGGAAAAAATACAAGTGCAAAGAAGTAACACATCAAAGGAAACGTGAGCGGTGAAAACCTAAAGCAGTAAAGCACTCGCCACAAAGCCTCTTCCCTCCCGCACCCGGAAAGGAACGGTCTTGGTTACAACAAATGGCCTTCGTACGACCGCACATGTTTAAAATCATACTTTTGCCTCTGCCTCCTTTTCTTGAAAGAGAGTATTTATTCGCTCCGCACTCACAGGTGTAAAGAGCTTACCTGAGTGTTCAGTTGATGCAGTGATGCTTCTTGTCTTAGAAAAAAATGTTTACAGTGAGAGTGGTTTTTGATTTTCTCTGCAGTGGCTTGATTAATAAAATGTGAAGTTGCAAATGTGAAGCAAACCCTCACCCATCACCACTCTTGTCAGCAGTTTTGAGTAAAGAAACAAAACACGAGGTTCCCGCAATACACGCACTCCTCAAGGAGAAGTGAAACACGGTGGCCGGTGCAGGTGCTGAGCACAGATGACCCTTCGGGGTCTTCCAGCCTCATCGCTGCTGACGTTTGGGCCGGATCGCTCTCTGTCTTGGGGGGCCGGCCTGTGCGTTGGAGGGTGTTTAGCAGGATCCCTGGTCTCTGCCCACTGGATGCCAGTATCACCCCCACCCCAGGTTGAAGCCATCAGAAATGTCCCCAGACATTGTCCAGTGTCCCCTGGGAGGCAGAATTGCCCTCAGTTGAGAAACACTCTGTAGTCGTATGGAGGGTTGAGAATATTAAATCATGACTTATTTATTTTAAAATCATCAGATATGGTAGCATTTGCCTTTTATTTGTTACTAAAAGTTCAGATGAAACCTCTTTGCTATTTGCACGCGGTTTGCTTTAGCTACTGTTGCCACAGGACACCAGGAGTGGTGGCCCTGTACTGCAGTCACATGTTTGTCACCAGGCCCTGCTCTTGGTTGTCGCCCACCCAAGGCCGAACGTAAATGGACCACAGATCCACTGTGACAACCTTTCCCCTTGGACTGCTATGTTGCCCATTAAAAAAACAACAACAACAAAAAACTAGTTGGTTTTTATTGTAGTTTACTGTGATGATGTGACAGTAATCCCTGTTTTCCTTTGCAGCTCTTCTTTTTACTGTGGGTCTTTTGGGCCTGCAGATTGGCATGGAAAGCAACGTATGGTTTATGGTTCTTAAAGTTTCCTTGGGATAAACATTTTTAATTCGGCCTCAACGTTATCACCCCATAAGGGCTGACTGGGGAAAATTATAAGAAATTGCATTGTCTTGTTTGCTCAACTAATCTAATTATAACTTCTCCACACAGCCCGTGGTCAAAACCAGCTTGCAGAGCGTTTCCATGTAATGCATATTTGTTTTCTGGTTTCCTTCTTTCACCAAACAGTGGTAGATGTTCTCCCTGTATTTTTGGCAGACCTGCCCGTTACCCTTTTGGGACCCTGTGCTTCCTGGAAAACCGTTGTGCAGAAAATGATCGTGTGTGTTAGACTAAGGTCATCCAAATGGCCAAAGTTCTCATTCATTCAGTTTAAAAACTGAGTTTAGACATGATGGGATAGAGTGCATGTGTGTAGAGGCCGGGCTTGTTGTCTAGGGGGAAGTAGCAAAGCCATGTTCAACCAGAAACATCGCCCATATCTCTCCCCTGAAATCCCTACTAAAGATGCTGTTTGATTTCAAGTGCTTTCAGGCCCGAGACACTAGGTTTTGTATCATAGGTGCTTTAGGCTTTGTGCATCTCTCTCGTTCTCTGCTTTTAGTTCTCTGTGTTCATTCTTATTTCAGCCAAATCACCCATCACAGGGTCACCCCAGATGACTTTCATGGATTTTTCTCAAGATGGTGTAGCTCTTTGTCTTAGATGGACCCAAGCAAGGACTCTCTCACACCCGCCTTCATGGTGGTAACAGCAGGTATGACAGATGCCAGTACTTTGGCACTGCCATGTGGCTGTTTGGTGCCAACCCAAAACATGCCTCAATTTTAACCCTGAAGAAGGACTGCTTTCTAATAAAATAAATCGCCTTTTCCGGTCACTATGTATCAACTAAACAGGATAACAGGAAGTAGTTGATATTGTGCTTATTTTGTTTTGTTTTGTTGCATATGTTTACAATAAAAATTTCTACAGGAAATGACAGCAGACCGTGGCATGTTGCTATAGATGCCTAAGAGTTCTTTTAAGAACTCCTGTTTTTTAAATAAGTATTGACACTTAGTGTGTGCCAGAATTCCTCAGCTGTAGAGTTCCAAAGTCTTGCTCTTTACCCAGATTACAGAGATTTGTAAGGCTTTATATTTGCTTTTGAAAGTGATTGCTTGCTGTGTGGACGTGAGGTTGAAAAGACTTGCCTTTCCTGCCCATGAGGCATGAAAACATTGGCCTCTTCTTTGGTAGCAGCTCGCCATTCTGCATTTCTGCTTCTTTGCTTTACTCTTGGTCTGCTCACTGAATTGGGTGCCCACTCCAGCACACGTGGTTTTGGACCTACCAGGGCAGTCTGTTTCTGGAGTCTCAAGGCATTACACAGGTCTAATGATTTGAAGTGTGGGAATGAATGCATCCTTTAAGCGTCTCCTGAAGTCTTGCCGTCATCTGCCTCACCCACTTTGGCTAAGCATGGGATCGTGCCATGCCATTGATGCTTCTGTGTCCTGAGTGGCAGGATCTCTTTGGTGCTGACAGATGGGCTCTGTTCCAGGGGTTCATCTTTGGCGCTCACCATTGGTGCAGGGAGGGTGAAACTGGCCAAAACTTTAAAACAGGCCAGTGTCCAGGCTCTTATTGGCCTTCTGTTCGGAAACCATAAAGTTTGATGCTGTGTTGGCATCTCAGTGTGGTGTTTCTTAATTTGTTTCCCTCCCTTTTTTCTGTTGCTTTGGTTTTCATTAAAGCAGGACCGATGGGCTTTTGTTGTTCTGTCTTCAGCCTCTTCAAGAGCCTCCTGGCTCCTCTGAGTCAATGCATGTTGAATTATAAGGGTCTTGAACTTGTACCATTTCCCAAAGAGCTGTTTACACACACTGATATTTCATTTGCTGAAAGTCATACCATCTTTGAGGGTCCCTCTGTCTGGGGACATATGTCGGTTCCTCTGGCTTATGGACCTGGCAGCTTAGCCCCCATCTACCTGCTGTTCTTATCCAGAACAGTCATCAGCAACCAGAAACGTCTGGCGTAGACACTTGGCTCAAGCAAAGCATGCCACTAAATTTGACTCAGATTTTCTTTCTTGAACTCTAAATGAAACCAAATCTTCGGGAGTTTGCTTGCTTTAAGGAAAATGTTAATGAGCTACGTTTAAATCAAGAGCATCAAGTAGTTTCTAAAATTTTTAAACTACAACAAGGGATTTTTCTGAACTGAACCGAACCAGAATGAAAGGGTGGGGTGGGGCAGTGGGTGATCCCCAGCCTTGGAGGACCCCTCTGCAAACCTTCTCGATTCTGGTTTGCATTTGATTACAGCCCTTCAAGCTTTTTACGGTGTTTCATGTGGTCTCTTCTAGCCTTGGTTATCGTCCCCAGGGTAGGGAGTCTGCGCTATGCCGAGAGCACCCATCAGGGTCTTGATAACCTTTGAAATGGCTACATAAAGTAGTTCATGAGAGACTAAACCTTGTGTGCCATCTGGCTTCCTTCATGGGTGATAGGGAGAGGATCAGACCCCTGGAACACTTCGCTGTGTGGAAAACCGGGGCAGCTGGGTTTGGAAGTGCAAGTCCTGTCTGCCTGACTAGTCCTGGTCTAGATCTTCACAGACCCCCTCCCCATCTCCTTTGGAGGCAGGCAGGTTACATTGATGGCGACCTCCAAGGTCAGAAAACCCTGGGTCTTTGGGTTATCATAAAGCTCGTGGACGGTACTTCAAACCTCCATAGGAAGACTGTCAGTTGCTCACAATAATTCAATGTTATTTTCTCCCCTAGTTAAAATGTGCACAGTACTGGCCACAAAAAGAAGAAGAAGAAATGATCTTTGAAGACACAAATTTGAAATTGACATTGATCTCTGAAGATATTAAGTCATATTACACAGTACGACAACTAGAATTGGAAAACCTCACAGTGAGTATGGCATGCGCTTAAGTACTTCAGACAGTTACTGGTTGAGATGTCTTTTCACTTGGGTGATACTACTGAACACCAGTTGTTTATGCCAGTGGTTTTCTGTGCTCTGAGCAAGAAGTAGTTTTAGCACTATGGTGAGTAGAGCTTACCTGCTTACTTACCGGGTGACTAGAGGTGCCTGGGGGCGGGTCTCACCTGCCTCCTTCCCCACAGAGCTCTTTCCCAACACTAGTTAACACCAGTTCTTAGGGAAAAGGGAGTTCTGACCTAAACCTTACCTGTTCCTGCTCCTGCCTTTGCAACTGCAGAGGGACTAAAGTGATGGCCTGTGAGTTAAATACCAGCAGAGCACGTGGGCCTCTCTTGTGGTCCACAGTCTCTTTAGTCTGAAGTGAGGGAAGAAGGGCCCTCCAGGGCTGACTCCCAGTTCATAGTCAGTGAAAGTTTTCTAGATGAAGTCTTGGGCTTGTTTGTGTGGGGAGAATTAATTAATTAATTAATTTTAATAAATTTATTTATCTCATTTATTTTATTTTTGGCTGCGTTGGGTCTTCATTGCTGTGCGCGGGCTTTCTCTAGTTGCGGCGAGCGGAGGCTGCTCTTTGTTGCAGAGCATGGGCACTAGGTGCGCGGGCTTCAGTAGTTGTGGCTCGTGGGCTCCAGAGCACAGGCTCAGTAGTTGTGGCACGTGGGCTCAGTAGTTGTGGCACACGGGCTTAGTTGCTCCACAGCATGTGGGATCTTCCCGGACCAGGGCTCAAACCCGTGTCCCCTGCCTTGGCAGGCGGATTGTTAACCACTGCACCACCAGGGAAGCCCATGTGTGGGGAGAATTTGTAACACCACCTGCCAGCTATCATTAAATGATGGTCTTGGAATATGTCTGGGCAGTGTGCTAGAATCGGCATCACGGAAGACCCTGCCCTCGGGGAGGCTGAATGATTCGCCCGGAGCCATCACTCTGGGGAACCATGCTTGTAGTGGGAACAGTGGAAGGGAGCTGACGGCAGCTCCTGGGGACACCCCAGGATATCAAATTGTCAGACTTCAGGCAAAGGGCACCGTTCTCACTGCGTCTATGTCTGCCCCCCTGTCAGATAGGGTTTTTGAAAGCCTTCCAGAAGGTGGTCCGTGTGCAGTGTGAGAGCAGCATAGGCTCAGAGCACGTGCCGGGAAGGGTTCACAGGTTCTGTGGGGTCGAAGGAACGTGGATTTATCTGGGGGCGGTGGGACTGGTGTTGGGGCTTGCGGGCCGGGGCTGAAGAGGAGGAATCTGCCCCTGGATTCTATTTGCATCTTAGTTTTCAGTTTACTGCTTTATAGTCACCGTGACGCCTGGGGTGGGATTAATAGTCGAAGTAAGATCGAGAACTTACGCAGGTGACTGGAAGTGGAGAAGAGGTTAAAATCCCGTGGCTCTGGGGGAATGCAGCTGCGCAGTGGGTCCAGGTCCCCCTGCCGCCCCCTGTGCACTAGCGCTGGAGCCCCAAGCCCGGCCATAGCCGCATGCAGGCTCTCGGGGTGTGATTTATGGAGGGGTTTGATACGGAGGATTTTCAGCAATAATGTTGGCAGTGGGTTGGTATGTGCCTGGAGGATTACGTGGTAGACTTTTTTAATGCTTTTGAGCGTTTGCAAGCCTGACATTGCAAGTGACTTCCGGCAAACTCTTGAGAAAATTTCCTTTGCTTCTTGAGGGAAACAGAATTTGGACAGAGCAGAAGAGGTTTGTGCTGTTTGCGTGGCAGAGCAGAGGCAGCAGCTTGGAGGTTTGGGGGAGATCTGTTTGCTCCAAACAGACGTGGTTTTGAAAAAGTCTTTTGTCAGACGTGTACCTGGCCGAGCACACGTTTGGAATGAATTCCTTGAGAAAGAGGTGGGCAGCCGTGAGGGAGGGAGTAAACAGAAGGTAACCCACACCTTTTTAAGAATTAAAAGAAGGAACTTGCTTTTGGCATGTTTTCTTATTCCTTTTTTTTTGCGGTACGCGGGCCTCTCACTGTTGCGGCCTCTCCCATTGCAGAGCACAGGCTCTGGACGCGCAAGCTCAGCGGCCATGGCTTTACGGGCCCAGCTGCTCTGCGGCATGCGGGATCTTCCCGGACCGGGGCACGAACCCGCGTCCCCTGCATTGGCAGGCGGACTCTCAACCACTGCACCACCAGGGAAGCCCTTCTTATTCCATTTTTTAAAAAATCTATTTTTAAGTGCTTTTCTGTTCCAAAATAAATAGAAGACACGTTTCTCTTTTAAGCCATTAAAGGATATAAGGAGATCATTTTCTAGGGAGGAAAGTATGGAATTGTTTGGTGTGGTTCTATAAGTTATCCTCATGTCATAAGCAGATTTTTTCCAGTTCTGCAGAAAGATACCAGTGTGTGTAAGAGCTGGTGCAGGGCGACACGTGTGTGTTCTCTGCTGATGTTAGGTCCTTGCTGTTTTTGTGGGTCCTTTTCACACGTTTTCATCACACTAGGGTCAGGGAAGGTTGCTGTAACTAAGCTGTGAGCATTGGGAGGGCAGGGCGCGGGGTCATTACCTCATCGTGCCGGGCACACAGGAGGCACGTTATGGACATTTGCCAAACGAAGGGAGACATTGTCAGTCAGCGGGTCTTTGGCCCAAAGTGTTTCACCATCAGCTGCTGTCCAGGTAACCTAGGCACTGGCTTGGCCCTTGGCGCTGCGCAGCTGGGGTGGTTCCTGTCTGCAGGCCTTACTTCCCCTGTGACTGGCTCCCATTACTGTGGGCTCTTGCCTTAGTATAATCTTGGGTGCTCTCCTCAGCAAGGACTACATTTTGATCATTGCTCCTGGCGACCAGTTGTCCACCCTGGGAGTGGAGTCTCAGAGGCTCAGAGGAAGGAGCGGAGCTGGAAACAGCACCAGAGGCCGTTCTTTCTGTTCCACAGTGAGCAGATTGGGCTAGGAGACAAGGGCCAGGGTCCTCCTCCTTTCAAGAGTTCCTGCAGTGGGCTCTGGAGTCAACCAAGCTTAGATTTAAACTCCTGCTCCCCCACTTAATGGAGGGTTAGCTGCCAAGCCTCAGTCTTCTAATCTGGAAAATGGGAGTAACGGGACTACGTGCCTCGAGGGATTGCTGTGAGAACCCAGTGAGCTCTCGTGCCCACACTGGAACACGGTAAGCGCTCCGCTTGTGGGGCCAGTGCAGCTGGTCTTGTCAGCATCCTCCTCCTCATCGTGGACCATCTGTTCAGCTGGATATTGAGCCACACGTGGCAGCCTCCTGTCTTTGGAGACTGAGTTGGTAACTTTTTTCTGTAAAATGACAATTCTCTGAGGCATCCAGATAGTCCTGTAAGGAAAGCCCCGAGTTTCCCAGAGCTGGTGCCCCACACGTGCAGTTACATTTCCACTCTTTCATGTGAAACCCCGAGGCCTTTGATGACAAGATTGCTGTGGGTGGCAGCGAAGCATCATTTTGACTTGTGGGGTGGATAGAAATCGGTTGTAATCATGAAGACGGCAGAAGTGAGAGGAACATTGGAGACAAGGGCTCTTGTGGGCAAGACTGTTCCATCCTAAAGGAGGGGCAGTTGAAGCAGGAGCAACCTGGGGTCCACTCGGGGCTTGGTATTTGTTCACTGGGTTTGTGGACCCGGGGAGAAAAATCTGAGAATTAAGACTACTCTTGGAGTTAGGTGGGTGGAAAGGCACTTCATGCTTACTTGGAATTAATGATTTCTGTACAGGTGATTCTCTTAGAATCGTCATGAGTATATTTCTCTTCCAGTCTCAAGAAACTCGAGAGATCTTACATTTCCATTATACCACGTGGCCTGACTTTGGAGTCCCTGAATCGCCAGCCTCGTTTCTGAACTTTCTTTTCAAAGTCCGCGAGTCGGGGTCGCTCAGCATGGAGTACGGCCCCATTGTGGTGCACTGCAGTGCTGGCATCGGCAGATCAGGGACCTTCTGTCTGGCTGACACCTGCCTCTTGCTGGTAAGAAGGCCCTTAAATACCCCGAGAAGAGAAGGGAGCACATTTTAACCTCCAGTCTGGCCCAGCCACAGCTTCTCTGTTAACTGTCTCTGCAGTAAACTAGCTTTGATCTTCACTTTTTAATAGCTTCCTTCCCATGAAAGGAGCTTTACCCTAAATAGCTTCGTTTGAAGGGAGGCCCTTAATTTTAATGTGGAAGATCCAGAGAATCCCCTTCCCTCTCATTTTGCCCCTGTGCTCAAATGGTCCCAATTTTGCCACATTTTCTAGAAATCTGCCTTCCTCGCTATGACTTTTCCTGAATAGGAACTGGCACGCTCCAGGACATATACAGTCACGTTGTACTTGAGGCTTGGACCTCACTGAGCTGTGTCTCCTCTCTGGCTTTCAGATGGACAAAAGGAAAGACCCTTCTTCTGTTGATATCAAGAAAGTTCTGTTAGAAATGCGGAAATTTCGGATGGGACTGATCCAGACAGCAGACCAGCTCCGTTTCTCCTACCTGGCTGTGATCGAAGGCGCCAAGTTCATCATGGGAGACTCTTCAGTACAGGTCAGCAGTGCTTTTGCTTTAATCCAGGTGTGTGGGTTTTAAATTTTTGCCTGTAAAGAAGGAGGCTGTTCATTGTAAACGTTGAAACAGTATCCTGGGTCAGAGGAAATAGCTGGGCTTCGTGTTTAAATAGCTAAAAAGTTGTGGAAGGTTTCACCATGTTCCAGTTTCTGCCTTTGAAGTGCTCACATAGAGATCATTAATAGGGAGAATAGACTTTATTTTCATAAGATCTCATCTTCCAAGGACATGGCTGGAGACCCGAGAAGCTGAGAGGGCCCCTCACCTCTGCTCACGTAAAGGGGAGCAGGTTTCCTGACAGATCAGCCAAACGTGAAATCTCACGGGACTTCCTCTTGCTGCTTTTTCAAGGAACAATGGAAAGAGCTCTCCCACGAGGACCTGGAGCCTCCACCCGAGCACATCCCCCCACCTCCCCGGCCTCCCAAACGAATCCTGGAGCCACACAATGGGAAGTGCAAGGAGTTCTTCGCAAACCACCAGTGGGTGACAGCTGAGACTGAGGAGGTTAAAGAAGACGGGCCCGTCAAGGAAGAAACCAGAACCCTCTTAACCGCCCCCTGCAGCCTGGAAAGGTAATGTGAGAGGGTCCTGGCTTGCTGGGGGCGAGGGGAAATGGCCTTCTGTTCCAGAAATACATATTGATATTGAAACCCTGTGGACCCAGCCTCCTCTTGGCAAACGGTGCTTCTGTGTTCTTGAGGAACAGGCCCCTGGACCGTCCCTGCTCCTCCCCCAGCTGGAGGAGCCTCTGACTGAGCCACAGGTTGGCCCAGGGAAGTGACTGCTTTAGCGGGGATCTAGCACCACCTGGTGGTGCTTGTTGGAATCAGGGGTCTGGTGCGACTGAGTCAGGTCTTCCAGCCCGGTGATGACAGCGACAAAGACAGAAACCTGCCCTGGACTTCAGGCCAGTCCTGAAACTGATATCCAGGCTTGACCACGTACCTTCAGCCCCCAGAATGGTCTTGGGGTACTTAACCTTTTCATGTAGTCTTTTTTTTTTAAGATTTGTTTATTGTTTGTTTATTTTTGGCTGCATTGGGTCTTAGTTGTGGCACGTGGGATCCTCGTTGAGGTGTGTGGGCTCCTCTCTAGTTGTGGCGTGCAGGTTTCCTCTTCTCTAGGTCTGACGCGCAGGCTCCAGGGCACGCGGGCTCTAGTTGAGGTGCGCGAGCTCAGTAGTTGTGGCGTGTGGGCTTAGTTGCCCCGCAGCATGTCGGATCTTAGCTGCCTCACCAGGGATCGAACCCGCATCCCCTGCATTGTAAGGCGGATTCTTTACCACTGGACCACCAGGGAAGTCCCCCTTTTCATGTGGTCTTGATTGAGTTGATTGCCGTTTTGCTTCCTTACAGTTTGACAAAGATTACTGAGCACCTACTGATGCATGTGAAACCCCGAGATAACTAGACTGGAGCCCCTGGTCTGTGTTCTAGACCATCTTACTGGCAAGGGAGCAGTAGATTGTGGTGGTGGCCCATGGACAGGGGTGTGATGGAGGTGCACGCTGAGGGGGTCAGCCTTAGAGAGGAGACACCCAGCCTTCCCTGGGTGGTCAAGGAAGGCTGCCAGCAGGAGGTGGCATTGTGCACAAGCTTGAAGGATGAACGGGGGTTAGCCCGAGCCTGAGACCGTGGAGGCAGTGCCCTTGGTACCTGCAGTTTTGGAGGGCAGTTTAAGATTAGTGCACACTTTGACCCCACGTTTGTCTACACCTAGAAACTCAGCCAGCAGGAGTTCTCAAGCAGGTGTGCAGAGATGTACAGGTCGAGGTGTTCGTGGTGGCATTATTTCTAATGGTGAAAATCTAGAGATGAGCTGATTGTGTATCCAGGGATTAGATAAGTCGTGCTTTCTCCCTGTGTTGGATATTCTGCAGCTATTAAAGAATGGGATCAGGGTGTATTGTTACGGCCGGACACTGGAACGGTCATGCATGAGAAAGCAGGTCACACACAGTGTGTGCCCCACACTGATCATCAAAATCTTCCCCGGGCACTTTGCTAAATGCTGGTGTCCAGGTCCCAGTCCTGGCCCATGAACCTACTCCCCAGGGCCTTTTGTGCAACTGGCCCTCATCACAGGAACACCGGGTCCGGTTCTGGGGCTCGAGAGACACTTGTCCAGCGGGGCCTCCCAGAGCAGGTGCTGAACAAGTGCGACTGTGCCCCGGTTCCCAGGGCCTCTGTTGACACTCTCAGGGGGGGCTGGCGTGCTCCCTTTGAGGGCTCGCCGAGGGCCGAGGATGAGAGGGATGGGAGCTGGCATGTGACTTGGGTCAAATTTGTGTCATTGGTCCTGTTTCTTTATTCATGAAGACAATGGAGAGAAAGGTGCCTTTCACATTCTGTGGGTGAAGGTGGTGAGCAGGGAAGTGTGGATTTGGGAAGCTGAAAGCCAGAGAATTCCAGGAAAAGAATGGAGTGGGACCAAGAACCTATGCGCCTCTGGGCACCGGGGAGGGCGGGGAGCCCACGTGCACACAGGCCTCAGCCCTGCGGCTGGGGCCTCACCGGGTGGGCGCCGAGAAGGGCGCTTCGTGCAGCCTCCTCCTGTCTCCTGGGGAGGCGGTGCCCCCGGATGGTCCTGCCAGTCACGCGGGAGGCTGCTGGGGCAGCAGGGCCATGGAAAGGCCTGTGGGAGGCAGGACTTCCTGTGGCCAGGGCCGCCTCGATGGACGCAAGGGTGGGAGGGCAACGGCCTGGGAGAGGTGGGGAGGGGAGAGGCAGGGTCTGGCTGCACCCAGGCCCACAGCCTCTGCTGGCCTGTCCTGGGACAGCCCTACAGGGTGGCTCTGGCTTGCCCCCAGCAAGGTAGTCAACTGACTGCACACGGGACACCTGGGAAGTGGGCCTGCTGGCAGGACTGGCTGGGCGTGCAGCGGGGAGGGCAGAGGGTCAGCACTGCAGATGTGTGGTGTTCGCATGTCAGCAGCAACAAAGGCCTCTGTGTGTCCACGTCTGTCAGGCCCCGGGGAGGGAGTGGAAGCCTGTGGTTGCACTGTTACCTTCCCTGATCTGAAGGGGAACATTCTACAAGCGGCCCCAGGGGCTGTACTGCTCCTCAGACCCTTACCCAGCCCCGTCACTGAGGAGTCCGCGGGTCTCCGGAACCCCACCCTGGCCCTGCTGTCGGGCCCTGGGAGGGAGGCGGTGACAGGCGGGCCTCTGGCCAGTGTCAGCATCAGCAGGCTCTGCTTCCACGTGGCTCATTTTTTCCTAGAATTCCTCCGGGAGTAATAGCATCCTTGCCATTGTTTTCCCGAGTGAGTAACCCGCCTCTGCCCCCCTCATTCCTCAGCGCGAGTCAAGACACTGAAGTCCGGAGGCGGGTCGCGGGGGCAGGTCCCGCCCAGGGGGAGCCATCGCTGCCCAAGGAGGAGCAGGACCAGGCGCCGACTCACTGGAAGCCCTTCCTGGTCAACGTGTGCGTGGCCACGGTCCTCACAGCCGGCGCGTACCTCTGCTACAGGGTATGTTTTCACTGACGGACGTGCTGGCCAGACCGCGTGTACGGCAAGCCCTGGCCGCCAGCCCGGCGGTAGCGCTCAGTGCTGCGGGAGCCTCTGAGCCAGCCTCAGAAGAAACAGATCAAAGGTTTTCAAAGTCTGGGACTGTGAAGGGCTAACGAGAGAGAATTGAGGATTGATGCACCGGGGTCTTAAGGAGCCCTGTGGTCCCAAGAATAGAAGAGTCTAATCTCAGGGCCTTAACCTATTCAGGAGTAAGTAGACAAAATGCCAAATACGTCTCTCTCTCTTTTTTCTTTTTTCTTTTTTTGTTCATTTGTTTTTGAAAAAAAAGTAATAGAATTACAACACATTGTTGTTTTTAACCTTTATAAAAAGCAGCTTTTTGTTATTTCTGGGAAAAAAAAAAAGACTAGGCACTTACGAAACTTTCTTGTACCCTTAGGTGGTGTAACCAGATACACAATTTTTATTTGATTTCCCAGGGAAAGACTCCCACACTTTTGCGAATGTAAAGTCCTTTGGAGGAGAGGGTTTGAGGGTTTCGGACATCGTCTCGCTCAGGCACTTCCTCTGCTGAGCGCGCACTGAGCCGGGACAGTGCCTGCGAGCTTTCCCGTTTTAAGAAGAAAAACAACAAAAGGCCGTCTCTAGAAAACAGAACCCGGCTTCTGCTTTTGCTCAGGGTGTCCCACTGGCTTCCCGTTGTCCGCTCCTCCACCGGCCCCCTCTCGTTACAGCCGTCTTGCGCACGTCCTGCACCCATTGCTCCATCCCCATAAACAGGGTTCCTCAGGGCCCCTGCCTCAGGGTCAGAGGTCACCACAGGGTGGCCACCGGCTTTTCACCCAGCCATTGAGATCCAGAAGGAGCAGTTTCCACTTTGCTTGGAACATAAATGCCATTTCAGTAGAAATCCACACGTTAGAATGTGTTGCCGTTAAAGTTACGGAGAAGAGTGAGGATTAGCCTCAAATCTCTGGTCGTGGAAATCACCTCACGAGACTTCTGTTTTTTCTTTTAATGATTTTAAGTATTTTACCTCTTTCTAAGCAACCACCTTTGAGCGCATCCGATGGTTTAGTAACGTGCAGACAGCTTTTTCCTCGGGGGTGATTTTGGGAAGGGGGAGCTGTTGTAAAAAATAATAATAATAACCAAAACCCCCTTCACGGGGGCTGGAGTGGCCCGGGCGGC
This sequence comes from Globicephala melas, assembly GCF_963455315.2. NCBI lineage: Eukaryota > Metazoa > Chordata > Mammalia > Artiodactyla > Delphinidae > Globicephala > Globicephala melas. Next base: position 75,614,828 of record NC_083328.1, read on the forward strand.
CGAGGTGTTGCACGAGTCCGCAGCTCTGCGGGGGCAGGGCCGGGCTCCTCTGAAAGCGTTTGGTTTTGTCCTAGTTCCTGCTCGACAGCCACACACAATCTGACCTGCCTCCACCCACGGTCCGCCCCTGCCCATAGAGCCCGCAGCCGCCTAGCAGGCAGCCGGCGTAGGCGAGGGCCGTTGGACAGCGTAGCCCTCCGCGCCCCGACGGACGTCGGTTCTGCACTAAAGCCCCTCTCCCCGGGCGGTTGGCCTCACCTCCATCCTGCTACTTTTCTCCCCCTCGCCTTCCTCTGAATACCAGACCCACAACCCATTTTTTGAGGAGAGCACAGAGGGCGCTGGGCTGGTGGCTCAGAGCAAGGCAGCCTGTGCGGGTGGAGGGGCGAGCCTCGCATGGTGCCCCCTCGGCGCATCCCTGGCAGGCGGCAAGCGACATCCTTCCCACAGCCCTCCCTGGAGACGGCGTGTAGTGAGCCTCTCCACTCCATATTTATTTTTTAAGTCTTTTCTCCTGAAGGCATCCACAGTGCACTAGCATCTTCATAAACCAATAATGTGTTAACGTTTTTTGATGTCAGCCTTGCACCAAGGGCTTTATCAAAAAGTACAATAATAAACCCTCAGGTAGCGCTGGGAACGGAGGACTTTGCCGTGAGCCTGCTGCGTCAGACCAGTACTAGGAAGGAGGACGGTTGTAAGCAGTCGTGATTTCATTGGGTAACACGAGAAGAGGTTTGCCTATGTTTATAGAACAAGGGGATAATATATAATGAACACTTGGCTATTTAAGACACATGGCGTGAGATTACTTTGTCCCGGTTCCTCCCCTCCCCAGTTGTCTGCTCGAACCTCGGTCTCAGTCACCACTCTCCCTGTGTGCATTAGGATGCATGTACAGTCTTCTTGTGTCCCGATCAAATACCACGTGCTTGAAATCCTTAGATCTCTGCTTACTGACGCGCTCCGTGTACAAGTCCAGTCTACCTTTGCATGAGCTGAGCATTACGTGGCTCTGGTTCCTAAGACCGTTGCTGAAATCATTGCCATTCGGCAGCGGAGCGATGTCCAGTAACAGATATTTGCCCAATTCCTGGCATGACACTCTGGTGACTTCTAGTGAGGCCCAGCCTGTCCTGGTCCAGCTGGGCCCCACTGTAACTCAGACATTCCAAGGGTGTGGGAAGCCATAGTCACACCTCACTCTCTGGACACTTAGACAAGCAGGTCCCCCACGACACACACACCTTTGGGGTCAGCCTCCACTGTGCCAAGTTCACACTCTTCTTGAGCGGACCGTGATCTGGAACCAAGGCGACTGTTGGAAACCACACTTCTTGAAACAGCCTGGACGACGGTCCCTTCGAGCCAGGCTGTGGCCCTTCAGGTCCGGGGGCCTTGCTGAGAGAGGCGTCTGCCCTGCCCTTGAACCCTGGGGACTGATGGTGCTCACGACTCTTCCTGCGAGGGGAACTTAAGACCTCCACATTAAGTGGCTTAACAAGAAAAAAAAAAGGCAGCTATAGCTCACGGGCTGCTCTTCTGCCAGCATTTTCACATTTTGCCTTTCACGTGTTAGAAGCTCGTGCAGAGAAAGTCTGTGGTGGGAACATTTGAGGCATCGCCCCGCAGAGCCTTGGTGAGGTGTGGATAAGACTCTGAGGTGCCAGGCTGTAAGCATTTTTGAGTTGGGCTTGTTTGTTATTTTAAGTCCTGTATATGTATGTAGTAGTTTGGTGTGTATATATAGTAGCATTTCAAAATGGATATACTGGTTTAACCTCCTATCCTTGGAAAACAGATGGTTCTCCATCTTGTCACACGTATGTTAGAGAAGTAGCGAGCTGCTCTGCTATATGCCTTAAGCCAATATTTACTCATCAGGTCATTATTTTTTACGATGGCCATAGAATAAACCATTTTTACAAAAATAAAAACAAACAAAAAAAAGCGAGGTGTTTTGGTATGATACCTTTTCAGGTGTGTGTATACATGGATGCATGATGGGGGGCGGGGGGCGCGTCTCAGGGTCTTCTGTGACCTCACAGAACTGTCAAACTGTACAGTTTTCCAACTTGCCATATAAATGATGGGTTTGCATTTTAGTTGCAACAATAAAAAATTTTTTCTAAAGAACATGGCTTTGGGGTGCTTCCCATTTCTTTGCTTAATAGGCCTAAACCAGGCTGGGCAACTTCTGTTTTCTTTCCATCCCTGCTGATGTGAAGCAGATGTTGTCAGTCAAGAGGGGTTATAGTTTTTCCGCATCTGAGGATTACGACGGCAACGGCCTCCTGGAGTCGGGGGTGCCTCTGGGCTGGGGGCACTTTCCCTGCCTCGTGTTTATTCAGCGCCTCAGGCCTCAACCCATTTCAGCAACAACAAAACTCACCTTTTCAAGTGTTAGGGCCCTTGGATAACTTAATGAATTTATAAAGGTTGTTTGAAGAACTGCTCAAACCTCAAGAACGTGTGTCCCTTAGCCGGCTGCCTGTAAGACACAACGGTGGCCATGTCTCAGCACCTCTGCCGAGTCACATTTGATGTGGAACTGACACATCAGTGGAGACTGACAGAGAGGTAACAGTGAAGTATAAACAATTCGTGTAGTCTTCGTTTCGTGTACAAAATTAAATGTAAGTCTCCCCAAAGTGATTTTTCAACTTCTTGTTCTGAAATAATTTCAGACTTGCACAACGTTGCAGAAATACTACCAAGAATTTCCTTATATCCAAGGTTTTATGACTGTTCAGAGCTGGCTGCTGAGTAAACTGTTTATGCTGTGGCCTCTCAGCAACATCCATGGAACCCAGAAACAACGTCTGTGGTCATGTGACCACACAACACCCAGCAAGGACAGTGGGGACCTGGGTGGTGGTGTCACACCCACTGTCGTCACCTCAATCGTTTTCAGATACAAAAAAAAAAAAAAGAAAATGACATCTAAGCTTTCATGAAGAGGAGGAATGCCAATGTGGAAAAAAATAACTAAATTTGTAACTAAGCAGAAGTCAGATAGAGCCCAAGGCCAGAGAAGGGCCACACCGCCTGGTGTCTGTAAGGAGAGGGGACTCTGGGAGCCTCAGAGAGCACGTGGAGAGTCCAAGGGGCAGCCCTGCCCTGAGGCAGCCCTCCTCTATCCCTGCGTCTATGTCACGTTGGAAAGAGAGCACTGAGGGACAGCAGGGATGGCTTCTTCCCTCAGGATATTCCAGAAAACAACCACTACCCTCCACTTTTTTCAGGTAGAGTGGAACGCCAATAAAAAGTTATTTTAATTGAAATTTCAGAAAACAACATATGGACAAGGCAAATAAATACTGAGTTAAACCAAAAAGCACAGAATATATACAGGAAATGTAAATGAGCATGTTTAAGTTACAGAGCTTTCCAATGCCATTGTTGATACCACATCCAGACCCCAGGGTACCTCTACATTCTTATCCCAGAAACAGCCCAGGACATGTCTGGGTTTTTTAATAGACTTAAATAGGAAATTAATTTTCCTTCTTTAAACATGATGTTCAGTAAAATCTTTCTTCAAACTAGCTTATGGCTTCTGAAGCAATTTATTTAATAAACCCTAAGTTGACTTGCTTCAGAAAATGGATTCCATTCTGATGAGTGAGGTCAAAGCAAATGGCACTCAAGACTTCTCGGCTGACGGCATGTTCTTGTTTCCTTTGTGCTGTTGAACCACAGTGAAAATAAGGCCCACAGTCAGCAGGCCACCAGCCGGCTCCCCTGTGGCGCTTGGGCTGCAGCTCGGGCTGAGCGGGCGAACCGTCGAAACCCTGGCTCTGCCCTCCCCACAGTGACACCTGATGCTGTGGGAACGACCCGAGTTCTGTCCTCAGCAGGGACGCTCGGTCTGCTCGCCTCCTCAGTCCCAGTCTTTAGTGAACCAGAAGTGCTGAGCCAGCTGACCTGCTGATTCCAGGCCTCCGCCTGCCTGGCCTCGGCCCCTTCGTGACGTGGCTGGCTGGCACTGACCCGGCTCTGCCCCCGGGGAAGGTCAGGCCGATTCTCAAAGCCAAAGGCTGATTGACTGAAGTGCAGCCCTCTAAGTGCCGTGCAGCCCCTTGTTCTGCTCCCGTACAGAAGTCCCACTTGTGCCCTGGGGCTTCGTAACTGGCCCAGAGTCCGGGAGCAGCTCTGGCCAGTTCACGCTCTTGGGAGAGCACACCGTGTACCTCCACCCGAAGCCCTCCCTGTGTCGAGGCCGGGCAGCAGCAAAAACAAAGGTGCCGGGTTTGGGCTCATTAGCTGAGGCTTTTTAAAATATTGTGATTTCAACATCTGCCTCCTGGCCAAAGGCTTCGTCTCTTTGTTCTGAGCAAAGTTTATCCATCTTCTCAAAAGCTAAGCGTCCTTTTTCACCTGAAATATTAAGGTCATCTGTCACTGGGTTGTCTCCCCACCTCGCTCTTTCCTACACTGGTGAGCCAAGGTGGCCTTAGTACTTCCAGACGCCTAGGCCTCCGGTGCTGCTGTAAAGGGTAGGGGATGGGGAGCCTTTGGGACTGGCTCACGTGGACCCCAGGGCCTCGTCCCTTTGTCCAAGACAGAGCCCGCTGAACCTTAATCCTGCCTCGCATCTGACTTTCATTCCCAAGGGTCGTAAACGGCCACCTCAGCCATAAAGGAAACCGGCCTTGGCCAAATGCAGTCAAACAGGTTGCTAACGGTGCCCGTCCCGTGTGCTGTTTTGCATCACCGCTGTGGCCTCTCTGGCACAACCTTTCTACGGGCCCCAGCAACCCCACTGCACTTCGAAACGCTGGATGCTGTACGTTACCAAATGACAGCGTGGTTTCCCGGGCTGCCGCTCGCACGGCCTCCACGTCAGACTGGCACAGGCGGGCAATCTGATCAATGCTTTCGATGCCCTGTTTGAGGTTGGGGGAAGGGACAATTAGGGGGCATTTTAAGGAACAGGTATCCACTTTTATAAACCCTGCAGGACCAGCCCTAGCATGGTCTCTGCGGCTTCAGCCCCTTCCTTCTCCGAAGGCTTCCAGGTTTCTCCTGTGGCCTCAGGTTCATCACAGTGCCACTGGCAGCATCTCATGTTTTCAATCCTGACACCTTTGGAAAGGCCCGTGTTGGAAATGAGAACACCTGCTTTCTCCTGGACCATTCTACCCCGTCTTCTTCTCCCAACCCTGCCCTCCAGGTCAGACCAGGAGAGGAGGTCTGACCTGGTTCAGGCACAGCTGACCACCTGATCACCTCCAGGGCCAAGGACCAGAGTGCACTTTAGCTTCCCCTAGTGGGCACCCTAACACTCACTGGTTATTTGATTATAACCAGATGGTCCTTGTAGAATTTCCTGCCGGTTCATTCCAGAATGAATTTAGTCTGTATTGGACCATTTGTCATCTAGCAGAATGGCAATGATTTTTTTTTAAATAAGGGTTACAAATGAAGATGAGATTGAGGTAAAACGGGCATCCCCTCCTGTCTGCTTTCGGGAGTGTAAATGGGTGTGTGGTATCATGAGTCTCAAAAACATTTATCAATGCATTCTCTGGCCCTGGGATAACACTAAGTCTAGCCTAAGGAAGTAATTCAGAATTCCATATAAATTTTAAAAGCTTTATGCACAGAGATGCTCAAGAATTAGGATGGATAATTTTTGCATTGCTGTATTTTTACACTCTCTTTTTTCTACAATGAGCTTATTGTGCTCTTAGAACATTTTTCATTGAGGATATTAAACCATATAATCCAAGAGCTCAAAAGTGAGTCTCTGGGGCCACCTGCTTGTTCACACCAAGCCAGAGCAAACGGGCACTGTTTCCCAGGGACCTCTGCCATCAGAGCTTCTGCTGCTGGAGCTGGTGGCTGTTCCTCTACAGCCAGCTCTTTACGGTGCTTCTTCACTGGCAGTGATTTTCTTTCTTTCGGTCCCAGTGGGATCATTTTGAAATGAACTAACTTCAGCATTAACCACAAGCAGGCTTCCCTCTATCCCCACCAAGGACGGGTTAAACTCACCCTTAGATGTTTTAGCGCCACACACGCAGCTTCCTGGAGTTTTGCATTGTTCTCGGTCAGGGCGTTGGTGTAGAAGAGCAAAGCCTAGGAAATGAGGTTACTGTGAACGGGGGGCTGGTGAGAGCAAAGTCTACGGTGCCCACGGCTCATCCCCCGAATGCTGACAGCAGGTGTGCGCAGTGTCGAGTTGTAGGCTACGGCATTCAATTTATCTAAAAACGCTGGTCCCTGGGCTGAGGCTCACGACATAAGAAAACTCTTTTTCTCTAGTACTGTTTACAAAATGCGTTCCGAAACTGCCATCTAGATAAAAAGCTGACTCAGAGGGCTTCCCTGGTGGCGCAGTGGCTGAGAGTCCACCTGCCAATGCAGGGGACACGGGTTCGTGCCCCGGTCCGGGAAGATCCCACATGCCGCGGAGCGGCTGGGCCCGTGAGCCATGGCCGCTGAGCCTGCGCGTCCGGAGCCTGTGCTCCGCGGCGGGAGAGGCCACAACAGTGAGGCCCGCATACCGCAAAAAAAAAAAAAAAAAAAAAAAAAAATGCTGAATCAGAGAAACCCACTGTCCAGCGGGGACAGCAGAAGTGAACACAGAGGGAGCCTCGGTGAGGCTGCTGCCTTGGCCAGAAGGAAAAGCATCTCTTCCCTTCCTCACTCTTCCCCAGTCACAGCTCTGACCCCGCCCTGTCAGTCACATGACCATGGCCAAGTCGGTTCAGCTGGAAAAGAAAGCTGGCAACTGCTTTGCAAAATTGTTGTAAGGGCTGTTAAGCATGGGGGAGGGGCCCGTGGGGATGTGCCTGGCACTTGGGTGAGCCCGAGACCAAGGCCCCAGTATTGCCCTTCTCCCACCACAGGGGCTGGTACCCAAAATCTAGAAGAGTCACAGGTGTTCAGGAACCTAAAAGGCAGAGGGGTCCAATCTCTTGGTTTTCAAGTGAACCGAGCACAACGAAACAGCCAGCCACACACATTAGTTGAAAGTAAATGAGGGTGACTGTCAGAATTCTAAGAGACATTCTACGTGCAGGTGACATCTCAGAGACCAAATAGATAAGGTACTTTAGAAACACTGAGCTGAATGAGGTGGTGAGCACGTGGCATGCTGCTAACCACTGATCGCCTGGCAACGCCAGCTCCCTCCCCAGGGCTGGCTGGCTGCTGCCAGTGGTGAGGGCTTGCGGAAGGCTGTGTTCTTGTCTGGAGTATCTCTACATCAACATACCGGCCGCAGATGCAGCCCCCAGTCACTCACTGCTCCCTGTTTTTCCAAGAGGAAGCCTACCTCCCTCCACCTCCCCCCAACTCACACACCTGCAGCCAGGGGCTGCCGCCTCCCACACCGTACCTTTTCCCGAAAGCTCTTGTTCTTGGCTGCGCTGGCCAAGCGAGCACTGGCCGCCCTGCACACCCGTGGGGTCCCGTCCAGCTGGAGCAGCGCCCAGGCCCTCAACGTCTGGGGCAGGGGCTGGAGCTGGCCCAGCTGCTTCCCCTTCAGCTTCCTGACTGTCTTGGCCTGGCCCACGCACTGCAGCTCCTCGACGAGTGTTACTACAAGAGACAGAAAAAAGGAGGCCCGGGGTCCCCTCTGATTGCGCCGGGCTGGACAGCTGTGGCTCGTGCATTAGCCAGGGAGAAGCAAATCCCAGGACAAGCCCGTGTGATCACCAAGTGGACAGCCTGGATTGGTCTCAAAGGGGGCCTCCTGGAATCTCCAGGAAGGCTTTCTAGCAAGGGATCAAATACACCCTGAAAATGAATAAACCCCAGGTCCATACTTCAGGGACTCCGGCCAGCCCAGCAATAGCCCTCCTGTCCAGTTCTGACCTCTGCTCTGTGCTTTGTAAAGCCTCCTGCCCTGGGAGCTCATTTCTACGTGGGCTGAATGTAGAATCTAATTAAACCTGGTTCTCGAAAGAACAGCTGGAGGAGAAAGACACAGTGATTCTGAAACACTGGCTTCCCAGAGCCGAGCCGAGACAGAGGTCTCCACGACGGACACTCCTTTGTCGTCAGTGTGTTGCTTTGAGGCCATGTGCCCCCCACCCCAGCCCCTACCTTCCTTGGTGAGCTGAGCGAAGTGCTTCTCCAGGTCGGAGACACTCTGCCTCCGCAGGTAGCTGTGAAACTGGAACCAGGTGATGGTCTGTTCTTCAGGGAGCTCGGCTCCGGGCAGCAGCCCGCCGCAGCTGACCACCTGCTCCAGGAGCCTGCGGCACACTGGCAACACACAGACACGACATGAGGGGAGACCGAGACCCCGCCCCCTTGGCGCCGCTCAGCTGGCCACGGCCGGGTCACTTTAAAGGCTCTCTGATGGCGTGTGGGTGGGTGTCCCTCCCTGCGCCCCCTGCGCCTGCGTGGGGCGTGCTCCAGCTAAGGCCCACAGGCCCGAGGTGGGAGTCTTGCGGTGCATCCGTGTGCCCTGGGCCCCACCCGCCCCTCGATGTGAATCACAGAGCCGGGGCCTGGGAATATGCAGGTGGTTAGAACTGCTTAAGGCCCAGAGCCACTGCCTGGAGTATGTCACCCTTCAGTTGTCAACAGAGAAAAGTGCTGCAGCTCTGCATTCTGGGAAAGAGTCCAGCCAAGATTCAAGACACCGCTATGGGGCAGGTAAAGTCCTGCCTACCTTCCCATAAAGGCTCCTTCTCAACCCCTCTAAGGTTCTGGTGGAAGCCATGGAATCAGAAAGGTGCACGAGCCCACTAACGTTTGCAGCCTCCCGGCTTCACGGACTCCTCCCTCCTCTCCCCAGGAAAAGGAGATGCCTTGCTGTCAATTTCAGAAAGGCCTCCACTTCATGCCGAGAAGGCGTTCGCAGAGGTGGAGACGGGGCTACAAGGAGGCTTGCCGAGGCAATGCTGAAGGCCCCAGAGGATCCACAAAGCATTTCTGAGGCGGGCGGGCACAGGCAGGGGGCTACCTATTTCCAGTTGTCCCGGGTATTTCCCTCTGACTCTGTGCAGGAACGTCTTCTTGAGCTGGTCCAGCAGCACCGTGCCAGGGCAGGACAGGACCGCGCCGGGCTCCGTGCAGCCTCTCCACAGCTTCAGGCACCCCTTCCTCCGCGTGGCCTGCGGGATGACTGAAAGCCCAGGCTCAGAAGCCTGACTGGCGGTGGGGAACAGCAGGCAGTGAGGAAGCCCAGAGATGTCCTTCCACTAGGCCCTGAGAGGTCGGGGAGGAGGGATGGCCTGGCCTAACGCAGAGTCCCTTTCCCACGTCCCATTGTGACCCGCAGAGACAAGCAGCTTCGGCTGTGAGCACCTCATCTGGGTCACCACCTGCAGCCCTCACGACAAACCTGGGGCTGCTGCTGTCACCAGCCTCTCCTTATGGACAAGGGGAAGTCCCACAGAGGGGGCAGGGGCAGAACTGGGGTTACAGCTACTGTCTGACCACACACTGTATGCCCTGAATGTGCCCTGGGGTTCCTTCACTGACACCTACCCAGCGGCCTCCCCTGTACAGATGGGGAAGCTGAGGCTCAGAGAGGTGAATCTTTTGCCCAGAGTCACACAGCTAACCAAGGCTAGCGGGCCTCCCTTCCCACCCCACAGTGTGTGTCTGATCCCAGCCACTGCCCCCACTCATGTCCCCTGGGCTCCATTTAACTCTGGGTGTTGGGAAGGGAGAGGAGGCCCCCTGGGCTTTCATCCTCATCACTTCCTGCCACGCACACGGGCAGTCCGTGGATGGAGGACAGGTACTTACTCTCTTCAACGCATGTCGCCTTGCTGACCTTCTCAAAATCAAGCACAGAAAGCGTCTCCAGAACCTGTTTTTGCTGTGCAGCTTCTTCCAGGAGGCACTCCTGGACCATCTTCGACAAGTTAGGAGAGTCCAGTTTCTGGGAAGCAACCCATGATGCTCCGGGTTAGCACAGAACATGCCCTCTGAGGTCAACCACCATGCCTGTGGCGCCCACCTGCCCTGTGCCCATCCTTTCTTCTATCCCGATGGTAGCTCCCTGACTGTCATCTGGGGATTCCTCCTTTGCTAAAGGGGTAGAGACGACAGGATGCAGGCTGGAGCTGCCAGGAGCCACCTTTGCCACCGGCAGGAGCCAGCCTGCCAGAAAGTGAAGCCAACCAACACAGGAAAGCAGAGCTGAGAGAGGGAAAGACTCAGTCATGATGACGTTTGAAACCCTGGATCCAGCTGGGCCTGAAGCCCACCTCTGGGTCTTTCAATCCTACGAGCCAAAAAATTTCCTTTCGGCTGAGCCAGTTTGGATTGGAGTCCTGGCATCTGCCACTCAAAGAGACACAACCACTGCCTTCGGTTTAGGGCTTGGGCTGTATAAGGACCCCATGACTATTCACCAGCACCACCACCAGCACCCCCGCTTTGAACCTGCCACCCCACCCGACTCCACCCCACCCTCCCCCATTCCTCACCCACCTGCAGCAGCGCTTTGCAGATTCGGAGGTGAATCGTGAGCAGCACGTCCAGCTCTGGGGCACCAGCCGTGAGCTCCCTGGACGGCGCTTTCAGCGCTGGCGGTGGAGGTGGAGTCTTGTCCTTTCTGAGTTGAATTGAGAAGAACTGGGTGACCGTTCGGTTAGCAGTTCAGCTCCCTCCAAGGGTAGAGGAAACCCTCCCTCTCTGGAGAGCTCTGATCAGGGAGGCCAACTCCAGGTCCCAAGGAGATGGAGTTAAACTGAGGAGAAAACTAAGAGAAAAGGAGAAGCAGCAAAAGGTAGCAACAACTCAAAACAGGTGCTGGGATGGCATTGGGGCCCCCCCCCCCCCGCACCTTGCAGGGTGTGCAATTTGTAGCAGAAGCCTAAGGTTCCAACTAATTCCTAGCTCTGTGACTCTGGATAAGTCAGCCTCCCCTAGTCTCAGTTTATTCATCTGAAAAGTGGGGGCAGGAACCCCAAGCTCGGGGCCGTGAGGGGTGAGTGACACATAAGCGTACCCAGCACTGTGTCTGCTCCGGGCAGGGGCTGAGCCTGAGCCCTGAGGGGGGTGGAGGTGCCACACCCTCCCCATGGGATCGTGAGAAGAGAGTAGAAATGTGGCCTGTTCACACGCTTCTGTGCTGCTGAACTTTGGGTGCAGGAGAAGCGCTCAGGCCAGTGTGAGTGGGCAGGTGGGAGCTGCTTCACCGAGAACGCAGTTGGTGTCACAGGTGAGGGCGGGCCGTTGTGCAGAAGGAACTGGGAGCGGGGTCGCTTGGGCAATTGCTCCGCAGAGGTCAGAGGTCCTACTGAGTGCGCTATTGTTATTTTTTAAGATTAAAAAAAAAAAAAAAAAAAAGCCCATCGCTCGGAGCAGAAGGCTAAGGGCCAGGCTGAGGTATCCTCGTTCACTCAGTGGTCACGGAGGACCTGCTCTGTGCGGGGCGGGGCCGGGGCCACAATAAAGAAAACAGACATCAGGGCCGGGCTGTGGGAGAGCCCGGCCCCAAGGCTGGTCACCAGGGCTGCGTTGGGACGGGCGCACTCACCGGGGACCCTGGGAGCCCCCAAACAGGGCTAACTCATGCGGGGTGATGTGGGCGCTGAGGAAGGAGAAGCTCTCCAGGATGTACTCCATCAGGCTCTCGGCGGACGCGTGCTCCCGGCGGGCTCCGCGGGGCTGCGGACGGATGGACGGACAGCCGGAACTCAGGGCAGCCCGGCCACCCGCCCAGCATACCCACCCTAACGGCGTCCTGGTCACCGTCCCTCAGCAGGGCTGCCATCCCCTGCGTCAGGGACGGGCAAGGGGACGCGTCCCCAAGGCCCCTCCCAGTGGCAAGTCTGGGCAAGTCTCCCAGTGGCAAGTCTGCTGTGGCTGATTCCCATCCCCAGGGGCCTCGTCTCACACAAAGTGCACCGAAGGCATAGCCCAAGTAGATGCTGCCCCAAGAGCCAGAACTGGGCTCCTGAAAGTTGAGCCCAAAGAGAAAACCTTGAGCAACAACAGAAGAATAAGACTAGTTGCAGAGATTTCCTTGCCCAATAGAAAAAAAAAAATATATATATATATATACATATACATATATATACATATATATATGCGCGCACACACAGGCGCATGCGCACACACACAGTTCTTGCTGTTCACGGTAGTTACGGTGTGTAACGTCGTGATCTCTGGATTTGAAACTGAACAATTGCTCCCAGGGGAGATGCAGAGGCGTGAGCCTCTGGTCAACGTTTTCATCAACCCATCAATACGTAACCTTGTTTTCTGTGTGTCTGCTTAAAGACGTCTTATTTAATATAGACGCTGTACCGCTGATACACTAAACCCAAGGTCAGTGGCATTTTACCTCACGCCTGAACACAGCTTATCCAACACACACATCTCCTCCATAAGGCACGTCAGGAACACTGGCCAGCACCTCAGCCTGGCACTTGGGCGCTGTTTCAAACAGCGAAATCACCAGAAATAAGTACAGAAATGTGGAAAACGTAGCACTAAATATTCGGTGAAAAGGACACTTGGGTGCAGTATGAGCTGAGAAAAGAAGGAAGGGTGTCATCTCCTTCAGCCTCAGCTGGGAACTTGCACATGAGGGGACTCCAATTATTTGCCCCTTTGCACGTGCCTCTGAATGACCACGAAAGCATCACAAGCACGTTTCAGCAAGTAGATGAATTTGCAAAAACAGAATCTGTGAATAGTGAGAATTAACTGCGTGTATATATATACACACGTATAAAATTAAATCCTCATTAAATCCTCACATATACACATGAATATAAATACGTGAATTTATACACCTATACCTATGTGTATAATTTCTCTTGAAAAAGTCAAACTAAACACCATAGCCTATAATCATTTGTATTGTTCTAACTTGGTTTGCCCAAAAAAAAAAAAATTTCCTCGATGTTTAAAATTATTGTCCTATTGTGGTATTACTTTAGGTTGTTTATGCAAAGTGTATTTTTCAAAATACAGGTATGGGGGCTTCCCTGGTGGCGCAGTGGTTGGGAGTCCGCCTGCCGATGCAGGGGACACGGGTTCGTGCCCCGGTCCGGGAGGATCCCACATGCAGCGGAGCGGCTGGGCCCCTGAGCCATGGCCACAGAGCCCGCGCGTCCAGAGCCTGTGCTCCGCAACGGGAGAGGCCACAACAGTGAGAGGCCCGCGTACAGAAGAAAAAAAAAAAAAAATACAGGTATGTGGCAGAAGCTGCGTGCGTGCCGACCCGCATGGTTCTACACACTAACGCCGCTAAGAAATACAAAAAGGGTGACGTTACTTCTTAAATTTTTTTCTTGAAATTTTCTGGCAGGTCCTTTTTAAAGACCACAGCAGTGGTAAACAGCGAACGTGTTTTTAAAGTTACTAGATATAAAGTGAAAAATTAAACTTTCACCTGTGCTGAACTGTAATGTTGGGGGAGGGGTCAGGGCTGGAATAACCGAAACGAATTTTGATGAGAGCTGTTAAACTATTTCAGTGCCAGTGAACTGAACACAAAAGACAGTGGTTCCATAAAGTAATTGCTGTATGGGGACTTCCCTGGAGGTCCAGTGGTTAGGACTCCGTGCTTCCATTGCAGGGGGCACGGGTTCGATCCCTGGTTGGGGAACTAAGATCCCACGAGCCTTGGGGCACGGCCAAAAAAAAAATTGATGTCTAGGTAGGTGCTGTATGTATATATGCTGTATATATATGCCATATGTATATATATATATATATAAGTATACATTTTAGCTTATGTACATCTGTATATGTAAACCAAAAAAACAGAAATAACCTGCCCAGGCCAGCACCTCTGAGAGCCACCCAAGGACAGCCCCTGGCGTGGGCCCTGTGGAGAAGTTTTGGTGTGGGGCGTGTGGCTGTGAGGGGCCTCCCACAGTGCCAGCTCTGACCCTGAGAACGCCCCGACTTGGGAATTTTAAAGCTGAGCTGCAGCCCCACCCACCCAGGTCAGAAGATGTGAGATGGGGCTGGGATCTGGCTGGACATGGAGCAAGTTATCCACACTGAGCCCCGACTTCCTCTTATAATCCTCCTCCCAGGTCGTTGAGAGCCGTTGTTACACCCATTGGACTGATGAACAGATTGAGGCCCAGAGAGGAGACATCGCCCACCTGGGTTACACAGGGGTGAGGCCAGGGTGCTGGCCCCGGCTCCCTGCCCCAAGATCTCACTCCCAGTTGTCACACCATCAGCAAAGCAGGACTTCCGCCCAGCAAAGAATAAACGTACCTTCAGCCGGTCCCTGAAGCTGAGGACCTGGTACTCCAGCTCCCGGAGCTGGGGCGGGGCAGGGTCCGTGGACCTCAGTAAATCCAGGACATCCTGCAGGGGCCTCTCGAGGGGCACCCCGGGCCCATCCACTCCATCCTCGGTTTCTGCTTCATGGTGGCCTTCTTGGCCTCCGGGGATCACGTGGTTGCGGAAGGGGGAGCCCCGTGGCAGGTCGAGGCTTTCTACTCCCAAATTTCTCCACCCAGGCTGCTCCACAAATGAGCCTTCCGCCAGGTGGAACACCTCTGGCAGGAGGCCCAGGGGTGGGGGGTCCTCCTGGGCCCCCTCTTCAATGGAGGTGTTGGGGCCAATGGCCAAGGGCAGGAAGCCCACGTCCGAGGCGGATGCTGTTGTGCTGGTCTCAGTGTCTCGGGGGTCCTCGGAGCTAAAGGAGTCCATCTCAGGCAGCTCCTGACTCCGGCTCCGCAGGCCAGGCCCCCGAAGGTCACCGTCGGACAGGCAGCTGAGGATGGAGGTGGCCCTCGGCCTGTCCAGCAGCAAGGCTTGCTGTGCCGGCTGCTGCAGGACAGACTGGAGAGGGGGATGCGGGAGCAGACTCACCAGCTGCCCCAGGGATCACAGCGAGGCCCCCAGAGGGCTTCCCCCACAGACCCTTGCTCTGCATACGCACATTCTCAGGATGACTGAGGTCCACCAAGGTGACTGGCAGCCCGGAAGTGCTGATAAGAGCCTGGCACCTCTCTGCCCTTATCCCTCATCACCCTTCTAATGCCCTTCTTTCCAGCCCCAGTCTCTGAGTCAGACCTCATTTAACCATCACCACACCTCCCTGAAGGTGGGCACTGGCTCATCCTCAGGCCACACAGGCGAGGATCAAAGTGCGAGAGTTTTAATCCAGGCGAGCTGACATAAACCCGAACCCCTCCCCCTCACCAACCGAACCAATAATAATGGTTGATGTTCAGACAGCACCATCTGTTTTTGCCAGGCATTCTTGTAAGCACTCCTCATTAACTAAGTCATTTAACCCTTACAAAGCCCCATCAGGGCGGTGCTGTTGTTCTCATTTCTCTGATACGGAAATTGAAGTCCAGAGAGGTTGAATGACTTGCCCAAGGTCACGCAGCAGATGAAAGGCATAGACAGAATTTGGACCCCAGGCCATCTGGCTCCAGAGTCCATGCTCTTAACCATAGATGATTTTTCAACCAAAGTACACTGGGACCACCCTGGCCAGACAATCACGTTTCCTCTAAATGCACAAGTTGCCCAGCTCATATAAAGCTGCCTTCCGCACCTAAGGTCCAGAGGCGGGAGACAGGTTCATCCAGCTCAGCATCACCCTCCCTCTGGGCTTGACAGAATGTCCTTGTTTTTGTCTCTGTCCCTGGACCCTCACTGGGGCACCTGCTTTGGGAAGATACTTGAACACATGCAGGATGACGTGTGCACCAGGTTATTTACAGCCCCGTCGTTGGTAACAGCAAATAACTGAACCTCAATATCTTGTTAAACAAAGTGCGATTTTTAGCCAAATGTGGAATGCTGCACCGTGCAAACAAAGAATGAGGAGCGCTCTGGGAATGACAGTGTCCAGTACATCACTCGGTTAAGGGCTGCTGTGGGAGAAAGGCTGGGGAAGAGGCATCTGCTCCCAGACGGCACAGAGCATCTCTGGAGGAATATGGAGGAAGGTGACAAGAGTAGTTGGTGCTAAGGAGGGGACCCAGGTCCCTGGAGGCCACAGGAAAGAGGTATTTTACTGTACAGGGTGTTAAGGTATTACCTACTGGAAACGTATACTAAAGGGTAAAACAGACTGGAGGCCAAGGTCATGGCTGGGGTGGTAGAACCATCCAGAGAACCCCATCCCAGGCATCCGGAAGAACCAGCCGAGCCCAGGACCAAGTCCAGAGGCCCCAGAATGGAGGGCTTGGCTGCGAGAAAGAAAAAGTACAGAAAAACACCCAGGATGACCCCCAAACAAGGGAGGCTGAGCCCAAAGTTTGCTGCTCAGCCCACCCCCTGTGCTGGCCCCTGGGGAGTCCCCCCCACTCCCGGTCCCAGCTAGAACCACGGCACCCCTGCCCGGCGCGGCTCACTCACCAGGTAGTATCTCTCCCGGAAGCTGGGGGTGCTCGGGGGTGTCCAGTTGTACAAGAAGCCCTTCCTGCTGCCCATGGAGAACTTGCCCGTGGGGCTGGGCGACACCAGGAAGCTTTCGGTATCAAACGGGCTGGAGGAGAGCAGAGGCCAGGGTGTCATCGGTGGCCGGAGGACACTGGAGCACAGACAGGACCCAGGAGGTGGAGGCTCGGGGAGGGGCAGGCACAGCCAGGGGACTCCAAATCCACGTTCTCAACCCTTCTGGCCACGTCTCTCAGAGGCTCGCTGCCCTGAACGCCCTTAGCCAGATGGCGAGGGGCGGCACTCGGCCGCCACACAGGTGAATGACACCCCCCTTTAGAGGCCTTTCGAGAAGCTCAGCAGACCAGAGGTGGACACTCGGCTCTGCCGTCTTCTGGGTTAGCCACGTCACTGCCCCCCTCAGATTCCTCATCGGTCAGGGGGCGCCAGTCACAGGGAAGGCTGCAGATCCAGGGTGAGGAAGTGATGCGTCAGCCCGGCCCTCGCCTGCCCTTGGAGCAGGCAGGCGTGGGTCAGCCCTCCCTGCCTCGTGCCTCCCTGCACACAGGCCTAGCTCGCAACACCTGGGGCCCAGCCCAGCCACGAGGGCCTGAGGCTCAGAGGCACTGCCTGCCCAGGGCAGCTGCAGGCCGGCAGGATACCCGGGTCCTTGGACTTGCCCGGCTTGGGGCTGCATGGCGCTGGGCCACCCCCTGCCCCGTACACTTGAGAGGCGTGCTCAGCCCCGCTAGACAAATGAAGACACTGAAGCTGGGGTGTCACTTGTCCAAATTCACCCAGCTCACCGGGGAGAGGGCAGTGGCTCCAGTGACCCCGGCTCAGACCCCACCCCAGGGAGGAAGGAGAGACCGGCCCCAACTGGTCACAAGAAGCACCAGAGTAGAGGAAGTGCGTCTCAGCCCCTTTGCTCCTGCAGCACCTGCCCTGGGGAATGAGGAGAAGGGAATTTCCTCGAAACCCAAGGTTTCATTTGGGAGAAAGAGCTCTGCTACCAAAACCAAAACCTGTGGAAACCACCAGCGATCCTGAAATGGCATGCACAGTGGAGAGCCCCATCCTGGGCAGGGGTCGTTCTCACACGTGTCCCCCATCCATGGGGCTGTGGGCTGTGGCCCAGGGAGGAATCAAGGTGACCACTCGGCGTTATGCCTGATGGATGGCAGGGGTCAGCGGGGAATGAGGTGGGCACAGCAAAGCCAGTCCTCCTGGGCAGAGGCAGGCTTCTCCCAGGAACCCAGCACAGGAGGCTGCTGGAAAGGGTCCTGGCCAGCCCAGGTCTTTATTTTATTTTATTTTTTAATATTTATTTATTTGGCTGCACTGGGTCGTAGTTGCGGCATGCAGGCTCTTAGCTGCAGCATGCGGGCTCTTAGCTGTGGCATGAGGGCTCTTAGTTGCGGCATGCGGGCTCTTAGTTGTGGCATGCGGGCTCTTAGCCGCGGCATGTGGGATCTTTTTCCCTGACCAGGGGTCCAACCGGGGCCCCCTGTATTGGGAGCGTGGAGTCTTAACCAATGGACCACCAGGGAAGTCCCCAGCCAGGTCTTTAACAGCCACTGGGTCAAAAGTGAGAAGGGAATCAAAAGTCAGAGGGGCGGGGGCGGTGGGGTAGGCAGGGCTGCAGGTAAGGGTCTGGGCCCCAGCCTGTCTGGGGGGCAGGATGAGGGCAGGGCTGCCCAAGGTGGATGCTAAGGCGTGGTTAGGCCACCAGGGGGAGCCGGCGAGCCCCCTTCCCCCCACCCCGCCCCCTCCTCTCTGGGTGAGAGTTTGGGGCCGGCCTCCAGTCGGGGCAGTGGGCCCCGGGCAGGGGGAGGCGGCTACCCCGACTCACTTCCACAGCACCTCCAGCTGCAGCTTGATGGTGCCCAGCTCTGTGATGTCCACCACGATGACCTGCGGCCGGGTTGTGAAGAAGTCGGTGATGTCGCAGGTCACTGTGCCCACCGCCAGCGAGCTCAGGCCCCGAAGCTCTGTCACCTGCGGGGATGGGGAGTTCTGGGTGGTGTCGGAGCCAAGCCCCGCCCCCCGCGGCGCCCCGGCCCCGCCCCTAAGCCCCACCCACCTTGATCTCCAAGTTCTCGTGCAGGGTGGGGATGAAGACCTTCTCCTCCTCGTCCCAGGTCTGGCTGTCGTCAGACTCGATCCGGCCCCTCAGCTTCCAGCGCTGGCGGCCCAGGCGCAGGAGCACCTGTGGGCCAGGCCCACGGAGGGAGGGGTCAGCCGCCCCCCTTGCCCCCTGCCTGGGGGCCCTCCCTGCCAACTGGGTCGGGGCGGGGACAGAAACCCAGCTGGGGCCCTGGTTGCCAGCAGCTCCCAACCCCCAAAGGCCTGGTGAGGAGCCCTGAGGTCTGATCCCGCCCGGAGCGTGGCTGTACCTCATACTGGTCTCCCGGACAGAGGCGTGCGTAGCCCACCAAGCCTGGAACACAGAGACGGGCTAATCTCCTCTCCACTCTCCTCCGTCCCTGCCCCATGGGTCACAGGCCCTCACACGAGGAGCCCCCCCCATCACAGGGTGTATCAGCTTCGGGGGATGGGGGGATAGGCCTTCATGATGACAGTGGACAGGCCTGGGCCCTCACTTTCAACTCAGAGAGGGGATAGGACTTGCCCGAGGTCACAAGTCACAGGAGTGGAAACGCGGGCTGGGCCTGGACCCCCGGGATTCTGACCAACCCTCCGCACAAGGCCCAGGGTCCCCGAGAAGGCCTGATGCTCCCTCCACACTGGCACCGGCCCAGCCACTCTCAGCCCTGTTCTGTTACCTTTCATCCTGACGTGGAACTCGCCCAAGTGAACCTCCAGGGCCCCCTCGATGAGCCACATGTCCTGCAAAGCCCCACACAAGGTGGCTCACCGCCTGCCCCCGGGCTCGGCCACGGGGGACGCACAGACCCTGCCAGACAGAGGCCCCCGGGCAGAGAGAGAGGCTTCCTCAGGGCCCAGGGAGCCCCAAGACCGGCCCGACCCTCGCGGCGCTGCCCGCCACCGCCGCCCACCTCGGTGCACTCCTGCAGGCTGCGGCCCAGCTCTTGCAGGCTCTCTCGGGAGGCGCGGCTCGGCGGGCACCGGGAGAAGGCCCGCTGCATGTTGGAGGCGCCGTCTCGCAGGCGGCACTGGATGCAGTAGCCTTCGTAGAGCTCGTCCACCTGCGGGGCACACGGGTCCGTGGGCGCGCCGCACGGGCTACTGGGCGCGGCCCACGCCGAGGGGCGGAGCCCCGACCTGCCAGTCACTCGCCCCCGAGCAGCCGACCCCACCCCGGCTGTCCCACCCCCGTAGACTGTGCGCCCGCGGGGCAAAGACCAAGTCTGTCTCGTCCGCTCCGCATCCCCAGCACCTGGCAGAGGCTGGCACCCAGCGGGTGCACAGTAAAAACTAGTGAACTGGCCGGGTGGGTGCATCGCTTCCCCTCTCCCTGCCCGATTTTTCAATTGTGAAACAGGGAAGGTGGGTTTGTGATATTCTGTCCGCCCACTGGGCTCCTGCGGGAGTAGAGCAAGCTCACGGAAGAGTTTGCAGAATATAAAGCTTAAGGCACTTGCTGTGCGACCCTGGGCCAATCCCTGTCCCTCTCTGGGCCTCTGCAATCACATCTGTATGATCGGGTGGTGGGACTCAACATTCCCAGCCCTCTAACCCCAACCCCCTGATCCCCATCTCAGGGCTCAGCCCCTGCAGGCTCTGCTCCTCCTCGGCTCTCTCCAGCCACCTGGCACCCAGAGAACCTCCCGCCACCGCCCCACTGCTAACCCAGCAGAGGCCCAGCAAGCCGGGAGACACCCCCCGAAGCCAGGCTGACCTTGCTGATGTGAAACTCCATCTTCCGAATGTGCCTTTCCACAGAGCGTGTTTGCTTCTCCCAGAAGAAGAGAAGATGCTTCAAAAGTAGCCTGCCCACACTCCCCCCCAGCCCCTGCCACCCTCCTCCAGGTACTGACACACAGAGCTGCGCTCAACGCCAGGCCAGCCCCTCACCATCCCTAAAGAAGGCGCATCACTGAGCCTCAGTTTCCCCATTTGTAAAGTGGGGAGGAAACCCAAGTATTCCTCCCATGGGACAGCCAGGAGGATGGAATGCAAGCGAAGACGTTATTCTCATCCAGCCAGGCCCAGCCATGGCCCACCTTGCTTACCACGTGCAGACAGGAGTTTCCCTCACCTTGTCCAGGTCATAATAGAAAGCCTGCAGGGGAGGAGAGGAAGGAGGGAGTCAGGACTCCAGTGCTCCTCCAAGACCATGAGGCTACATCCCAGGGGTGCCTGAGCTCAGAGGACAAAAAGCCAGCGGCCACTCCGTCCTCTGAGGCCTGCAGTCAGCAAGCTGTGGTCCAGGCCAAGCAGGAAGAATGAGTAAACACACGGGCTTTGGGTGAGGCAACTCTAGGCCTGACTCTATTTGCCAGCTGTGTGTCCCAGGCAAGTTTCTCTACCTGTCTGAGCCTCCATTTCCTTATGTAAAGTGGGGTACCAACAGCACCGACCCCACAGGGTAGTTACGAAGAGTAAAGGACGGTGTAAACTCAACAAGAGGGGAACCAGTGCAATTTGATTATTTAAGGGGTGACTTCAGCCATGACCAGAGGAATTGAGAGTGGGGAGAGGCGGCCAGCACCACCCAGGAGTTCAGGTCTAAGGAAACTGCAAATCTGGACTGGTCCATCCAGATTCGCAGGGGGCCACGGTGTAGCCAATGAAAAGAATATATTGTCGGGATGGGGGAACCTTTGTATAAAGGGCCAGATAGTAAATATCGCAGCTTTGCAGACCACATGGTTTCTGCCACTGGAGCATGAAAGCGGCCACAGACAATATGTAAATGATGGGTGTGGGCTGTGTTCGGATAAACTTTAATTCCAAAACAGGCCCTGCTTTGCCCACATGGGTTAGAGTCACTATATCTGAGCCTGGACGCATTTCCACAAGGTTGGCGATCCACTAAGGAGAAGGACTAAGAGGCGGGAGAGTATGTAAGTTGCGATTTCATTTTTGTAAGACAACTGTTAACCAAACCACTCTATATGCACAATCTGTATATTTGCATGAGTATGTGACCAGGGAGGAAAATATGGAAAGATAAAGACTAGATTGTCCTCAAGGGCTAAACAGGGTGGAACAGAGAAGATTGCAGACGGGAACCAGTCAGGCAAGAAGGAAAAATGGATTAACCCCGTGCCAACGTCTGTTTTCCTACGTATGCATTTATGTGACATTGTACGTGTAGGATTATGAAATTAAAACTCTATGTAAGGGGACTTCCCTGGTGGTCTAGTGGTTAAGACTCCACGCTCCCAATGCAGGGGCCCCTGGTTCAATTCCTGGTCAGGGAACTAGATCCCCGCATGCATGCCGCAACTAAGAGTTTGCATGCCTCAACTAAAAGATCCCTAGTGCTGCAACTAAGACCTGGCGCAGGCAAAATAAATAAATATTTTCTTTAAAAACACACACAAAAACAACTCTATGCAAGAAATTAAGAAATAGGAAAGTTCCCAAGGCTTTGGAAAGAGAAGTAACTGCACAGCAACTTCTCAGAAACTGAGAACCGGACCCCAGGTACATCGTCCCTCTGGGTGGCCCCAATGCAGTTGCTGCCCCTTCCCTGCCTCAGTGTGCCCACCTATGAAATGGGAGTAGCTAACACATACAGACCTTTACATAAACCTTGCGTCCCTTAGAGTTACTTCTAGAACAGAGAAAGAGAGACCGGAGGACGTGAGAACAGCCACACCCACAAGAGAGGGAGGCCCGGCAAGTGCTCGGAAGGGCCGGAAACAAGGCAGCGCCTCCTTCCGCCTCTGCACTGACCCATTTGCCCACCCAGGACAAGGCATGAGTGAGTTTGCCCGGCCTTCCCTTCTCCAAGTGGGCCGGCAGGCTGGGAGCCCTGCATCTCCCACCCTGTCGACCCCCGAGGTCTTCTTTGCTGGGGCCAGGATATAGAGGTGAGGGGACATGACTTTGATAGATTCATTCCCCACCCCCTCGTGTCTGCAGTCCCTCCGTCAAGCCGGTGGCCCGCTCTCTGCATTGGCCCTTGGAGGAGCAGGGCTGGAATGAGCTAGAGAAAACCATAGACATCAAGGCCTCCTGGTTTCTGCTTCCAGAAGTTCTCATTAAGGACAGGAGGGGTTTTCACAAGGCAGCAGCTGGATAGAGAAGAGGGGCTGGGAAGGACTCCCCAAGATGCAAAAGAAAGCCTCCCCACTGGAGAGATGCAGGCACCCAGCAGTGGGGTCCTGGCAGTGCCAGCAGATAAAATGCAAGATACCCAGGGAATTCCCTGGTGGTCCAGTAGTTAGGACTCCACGCTTCCACTACAGGGGGCACGGGTTTGATCCCTGGTCAGGGAACTAAGATCCCGCATGCTGCACAGCGTGGCAAAAAAAAAAAAATACAAGACCCCCAGTCACATTTAAATTTCCAATAAACAATGAATACTTTTTTTTTTTTAGTATAACTGTGTCCTGAAGATTGCATGGGACATACTGAAAATTGATTTGTCATCTGAAAATCAAATTTAACTGGAAATCCTATTTTTTTGGTTTGTTTTTGGTATTGGTTTTTTGTGGCGTTTGTTTTGTTTCTTCTAAATCTGGCTTTGCTAAGGGGATGGCAGAAGCCCAGAGCAGGTGAATCCTGGGCTAGACAGGCCCCAGGGCAGCCTCAAAGATGCCACTCGGATGAGAGCAAAACTGCAGAGCCGCTGGACGTTGTGGGAACACGCAGGGATGATCAAGGACGGATGGTGTCAGGGCCACTGGCACAGTGACACACCCTGGATTCAATGCCTGATCCAATTTCCTGCCATCATGTAAGCCACCCTGATTGCAGGGGGCCCAGATGGCCAAGCGCTACAGAATAGGGCCATCTAACGTAGACACCCCTCTGCACACTCGCCTACCTTACAGTTACTTCTAGCACTAAAGGGAGGTGGCCCAAAGATGTGTGAACTGCTGCACCATGTGAGGGCGGGGGGCTGCCGGGAGCTTCCCACCAGTCTGCGAGGTTAAATTCATCCAGGTCCAAGTGAGGTTCATTCATCAAAAATAAAGCCCACTCCTTAGGCCTCTGAGTTCCGAGACTGAGAGTCACACCCGTGATGCAGGCAACGGGGGGAAAGAGGGTCCATCTTGGAACCCTGGCCAAGGCTGCTCGCCTGGGAAGGGCCTGGGAGGGGTCTCACCAGCCTGGAATTCCTGCGGGTGTCCTTGTGGCGTCCTGACAGGTAATCCAGCTCGGCCTGCTGGACGCACAGATACTCCCTGTGAGGAGAACAAGGAAAAGGAGTTGGAAAAGGAGCAGAGAAAGGAAAGAAACAGGCAGATGAGCAGAGTTCCAGGGAGGAGGCAGCCACGGCCACCAGCAGGGACTGCTCAGCAGGCTCAGGGGTCAGAGGGCAGACTCAGCCCACCCCCAGGAAGCCCAGTCCCAGCTCGCCCAGCCTCCACATCCCACACACCCAGGGCTGTGCGCCCAGCGCTGTACAAAATGGGGAATCCCTTAGGTAATTCCCCAAACAGCCCTGCAAACAGGAGCTACTGTTATTATACCCATTTTAGAGATGGGCAAACTGACCCTGAAGCAACTCAGCGCAGGGTCACACAGCAGGGAAGAGGCTGAACCCGGGTCTGAAACCAGGCAGTGGCCTCCAGAGTCCAGTATCTTCACCCCAGCCCGTGGGGAGGTTACAGAGAGCACACCTCCCTCACAGCCAAAGGCAGGCCGTCCTGCTGCCTGGATGCCCAGGCCCAGAAAGGGGCCTGACAAACCCACTCTGGAAGGCACAGAAAAAGCCATGGGCCCGAGGGGACTTTTCATGTTGTGTTTTCCGCCAAAAAGAGACTCGGACATGAAACCTGAGGTCTGGACTTGGGGGCCAGGTGGGGGCCCCGTCCTGCTCCATTGTAGATTTGCTGGCTTACCCCAGGAAGGTGACTCACCCTCTCTGGGCCCACTTACACTACCTTCTGTCAGACCACAGCTCCCTCAGGGGTTGGGCTCCCCAGGAAGAAGGAGATGCCCTTGACCCCAGACACGTCTCAAATGTGCGGTCCTCACAGGAATCACCAGAAGCTTTCCTGGGAGAGCGGCACCTTGGAGATAGGCCTCCACCCTCTGGGCACATCCCCGGCTCCCTCTCAGCACCAGCGCCGGGCGCACTGTGGGATGACCCCTGCGTAGGGAGCCAGGCACCGGCACGGAGGGAGGTGGCATTTACCCTAAGCCCAGGGGACAGCAGGGCAGGCAGCCTTGGCCCTGGAGCCCCACTCTCTGCTTCCTGGCTGTGGGATCCTGGACAAGATGCTTCCCATCTTTGGGACTCAGTTTCTCGCCTGGAAAAGGAGGCTGAGAGAGTCTCTCACGGCATCAGGGACACGAAGCACCAAACAAGTCATAGAGGTGCTGCCGCTGTTATTATTATTATTATTAATTAGTGAGGGATGAAGAGCAGGTCACAAGAGGTGGAGAGCAGGACAGGGCATCCCAGGAAGAAGGAAAAGCCTTCCATTCGGCAAATGTGCGAATACCCCTCCCCCCACCTCAGCTCCCATGCTGACCCGACCACTGTGCCCCTAATGGGCCGATCATGCTCCTGCCCCAGGGTCTTTGCACAAGTGGCTCCTTTGGCTTGAAATGTTCTCCCGTCATCTGCAGGGCTCACCTCTTCAGGTTTTTGCTCAAATGTCACCTTCTTAGTGAGCCCTTCCTTGAACACCTTATTTAAAATCAACCGCACACCTTCTACCCTGATTGTTTTCCTCCATAGGAGCTACCACCCCCTGACATACTCTCTATCCTACTTTTCTATATTGTTTATTGTCTGTGTGTCCCCCACTGGGATGTCAGCTCCGCGGGGGCAGGGGTTTTTGTGTTTTGTTCATTCCCGTACCCTGCGCCTGGCACTTGATAAGCCCTCAATAAAAATATGGGGAATAAGTGACTGAATCTTCCTGTTCCCACCTCTGCTCAGTTAATCAGTCAGTCTCTTCCTCACTTGAATCCAGCCTCCCTGACCTCCAGCTGTTGTGCAAGCTCCTACTGCAGGGCCTTTGCCCGTTCCGTTCCCTCTGCCCAAGATGCTTGTCCCCCAGAGGCCAGCACAATGGCTCCTTCTCGGAAACCATCAGGACCTCCTCAGTGAAGCTCTCTGGGCAGCCCTGTGTGACAGGCCTTCCACACGCTGTCTCTCCATCACCTCCCTCACTGCCCTCTGGGCTCGTGGAAGTTACGGTATTGATCACATTACTTTTTATCACCGTCTCCCCCTCCACACCGTGAGCTCCATGAGACCAGGGTCCCCCTGCCGTATTCACTGTGTCCCAGGTGCCCAAGGACAGGGCCAAGCACATGGCTGCACCCAGGACATGCTTGTTGACTAAACAGATAACCAGGAGCTCCCTCTGTGGCCTCTTACAGCAGAGACCCACCCACGTTCCCCAGGAAGAGGCAGAGAGGACCGAGCAGACGAGGACAAAGAATGCACTTGTTAAAGGCCACGAATAGCCATCCTTACTTGAGGCCTCTCTTCAGTGCTTCAAAGATCTTCTTCACTTGCTGTGGCTTGGGATCCGAGCAGACAGACCCCTTCCGCAGCGTGCCATACATCTTGGAGGATTTCACAGGCATTCGAGACCTCACTGAGTTCCTGTGGACGGACTTTCTGTGAGAAGGGATGGGGGGGCGTGGTCAGAGCAGGGGTCTGGACCAAGCCCTTCTCAGGGGCAGGCACTTTGGGAACAGTGGCCAGAGCCCCAGGCAGTCAGCAGACCTGGCTGAGTCTCACCCCACTGCCACCAAGCTGCGTGGTCTCAGGAAAGCTGCCAAGACTCTCTGAGCCTCAGTTTTCTCATCTGTCAAATGAGGGCTTGGATATGAGGATTAAAAGAATAATAGGGGCTTCCCTGGTGGCGCAGTGGTTGAGAGTCCACCTGCCGATGCAGGGGACGTGGGTTCGTGCCCCGGTCCGGGAGGATCCCTCATGCCGCGGAGCGGCTGGGCCCATGAGCCATGGCCGCTGAGCCTGCACGCCTAGAGCCTGTGCTCCGCAATGGGAGAGGCCGCAGCGGTGGAAGGCCCGCGTATCGCAAAAAAAAAAAAAAAAAAAAAAATTATATATCAGATAGTGCCTAGTGCCAAGAATAAAAACAAAGGCAGGATAATGAATGCAAAGGGTGAACAGGGAAGGTTCCTCCAATCAGGCGATGTTTGAGTCTGGGTAATGTGCACGCAAGCCCTGGGGACTAAGCTCACCCCTGCACCTGCCGTTGCTGTTATTCATATATTATATGTCAAGTGACACTTTGCAGAGCCCAGGCAGGGACTGTGCTCCCTCCTCCCCGACCCTCCCGGAGGCCACGTCAGCCACCTCTTGGAACACACCCTCCACAAAGTTGCCATCTGCAGGCTGGCAGGGACAGGCAGGGCTGCAGCCTCGAGAGAAGCAGGTTTCAGACAGGCTAGGGTCCCCGGCAGGTGGGCAGACAGGCAGGTGGGGTGGGTGAGCAGCTTGGAGGTGGGGCTGCAGGAGCCCCGCTCACCTGCCAGCTCCCAGAGTCCCACAGTCCCCGGCAGATGCGTGCCCTCGGCTGGATCCCACTTCCATCTACCTGGCAACTTCCTCGCCCTCGCTCTGTGGCTGTGCCTGATAGCACTGGCTCCTGGGGAAGCTCTGAACCCAGTGCTCTTGTCTGAAGTTCAGCAGAGCAGGTGTGGTGGCCAGCCCCTCCAGGGACGGTGATGTACGTGCAGTCTCCGGATGGCGAAATCAGGTTTCATGTCTGGCCCAGTGCCACAACTGCCAGGGCAGGGAGCAACCTCCAGGGGCGGATGTCACAGCAGTTCTGAGAGGACTCAGTAAATATTAAACATCCCCCGGCATGCCAGACGAGCTTCCAGATGGGCACGTGTGACCCATGGGCCCCAGCCCTCACGTGAGGCCGCTGGGCCAGCCCTTCTACCTGGTGTCGTTGGGAGACACTATCGGAGGCCCGGTGCACGGCTGCTGCAGGTGCAGGATCCGGAGGTAGGAGGGGCTGGGGGCGGGGCAATAAATAAGAGGACCGACTGGACACATTTCAGGTGAGGACTCAAAGCTGGCTGTAAGCGCACCTTTCCTCCTGCATCTGGTGGTACTAGACGCCCAGGGATGATGACAAACACGCGCACGGCACTCGCAAAGGTCAAGCTCTGCTCTGGGTGCTTCACGTGTACTAGCCTGTTTCTCCCGATACATGTCTCTGAGGTCTAGCCCTCCTCTCTGCCCCCTTTCTCTAGCCTCCTCTCCTTGAAAATCAAGGGCTGCTGCTTGGTTTTCACACCTACACTTCCCAGCCGTCCCAGTGGAGGAATTCCCAGGTGGTGCGGACCTTGCAGGGTCTCCTGGCTCAAGAGGGTCCCTGCCTGAGGGAGGGGAGACCTGGCTGAGGGATGGCAGGAAGGGGTTAAGAGCAGCCTGTGCCTGTCAGTCAGGGCAGAATGGGACAGTGTCAGGGCCCGGCTCTCTTCTTCATCTGCCCACCTTATTATGTACGGCCTTATGCTATAATATAGTATTATATATTTATTATATGTGGCCTTGTTATAGCAGTCATTCAACCTTAGTGTAAAATTTCCTCACCAGATTACTTCCCCAAGTGAATTCTTTGATTACACAATAAAGAAAAAAACAACAACACTGTCCAGAGGCAAAGGGGCTTCAGGTGCCAGGGCAGGGGTAAGGGCTGGGGACATCTAAGTGGAGCCAGGCTCTTCTGCTCTCCTGTCTAAGGTTATTTTTGCCTGACCTGCCCCCGCTGCTGAGCACCTTGGCAATGTGGCCGTGTTTCAACCTGGTTGGATTACTTGGGAAATAAGGCCAGAGGTGAGACCTGAAACCCGATCCAGACCGTCCAGCCCCAGAGCCAGGGTCCAGATCCCTGGGAGCTGTACAGAGACAGGAAGTTATGTACAGTTATGTACAGAAGTTATGTACAGAGACAGGAAGTTATGTACAGTTATGTACAGAAGTTATGTACAGAGACAGGAAGTTAAAAACAGATGTGCTGCTTCTCTGCCATCACGGGCAGCTACTTCCTCACCCCTGGACAAGGGGACTACAGAGAACCAGGCCCGATGGAGGCCACTCAGGAATCTCAGAACCCGTCCAAGCCAGACATCCTCCAGTAGTCCCTGCAGGGTTGGGGGATGGGGGCAGGACGGGGAGCCCCAGGACATTTACACCACTGTCCCACAGGCCAGCCGCACACCCACTTTCTGTCCCTCAAAGCTCATTCCCACCTCAGGGCCTTCGCACCTCTGTCCCCTCCGCCTGGAAGGCTTTCCCACGCCCACACCCTGTCTGCACGTGATGGGCTCCTCTTCTCTCTGCCTTCGTTTAAATGCCTCACTGGGGACCTCCTCCAAGCCCCCTGCTGCCCTCCTGCCTCCCTGCTTTAACCCTTTCCGGGCACCTGCCACCAGCGGCATCCATCTTGACTATCACTGGCTTATTGTTTTCCCCGTCCTGAAAGGAGGGCGGGGCCTGGGCCTGTCTCCACAGCCCTGGACGAGGCCTGACCAGAGCCAATGCTCCATAAATACTTGTGGAAAGAATTAGGGATTCCTAGGGGTGCTTCCAGGATTTCAGCCCTGAGATGCCACTCCTCCCAGGCACACCTCAGAACCGAGAAGCTGGGCTGCCCCGAGACAAGGCGAGTGAGTTGGGTGAGTTGGGAGGGCCTGACCACAGGGTCGGCCTCACAGTGATGGGGGGTGGGGCGGGGGGTGGGGCGGGGGGAGGGGAAGGTGGGTCTAATGCGCAGCTGGGGAGCCTATGGACAGAGCACGAGGAGGGCCTGCCGGGCTCGGGTGGTCCGCACCCCCAACCCCCAGGAAGTGGCTTTGAAGCCAAGGCCTGATGAGATTAAGCGGGACCAGGCCAGGTGAATCGCAGTGGGGAGGGTTCCAGGACGAGGGCAGGGCCTGTGCAAAGGCCTGGAGGACAGAGAGGCCAATGCGGCTAGAGCCCAGGGCTCAGGATGAGGCTGGCCAGCCAGACCCTGCCGCGTGGGGACCGGATTACGCTCTCAGTGGGACGGGAACCTCCGGAGGGTTTCAGGTAGGGGAACGCCAGGATGAGATTTGGTTCTGCGCCCTGCTCTGGCTGAGGGCCCTGCCTGCCCACCACGGCTGTTCAGACTGGCAGCCGTTTGGGGCCCTCAGGATTCCTGGAGCCAGGGGCCCGGCACGCCTGAGCTGGCAGGGCTGTGGCCCCAGGAGCAGAAACGCACCCTCCTCCCAGGCATTACCTGCAGCGGGAGGAGACACATCGCAGATCAGCCGTGAACTCACGTCTGGAGGGTCAGTACTAACCAGGCCTGTCTCTGCCTGTCTCTCCTCCTTGGAAAACTTCCCACAAGCCCCTACTGCGTGCCAGCATGTGCTGACAGCTCACCATTTGTCACTTCACTGTACCCTCATGACAAGCCCATGAGGGAGGGACATTTGTGATCCCCATTTCGCAGATGAGGAAACCAGACTCAGAGAGGTGAAGTCACTTGCCCCAGGTCACAGGTGGCCCTACTTCCCATTCTATCAAACAGGAAGAACAGGGCTTCCCTGGTGGCGCAGTTGTTGAGAGTCCGCCTGCCGATGCAGGGGACGCGGGTTCCTGCCCCGGTCTGGGAGGATCCCACATGCCGCGGAGCGGCTGGGCCTGTGAACCATGGCCGCTGAGCCTGCGCGTCCGGAGGCTGTGCTCCGCAACGGGAGAGGCCACAACAGTGAGAGGCCCGTGTACCGCAAAAAAAAAAAAAAAAAAACAGGAAGAACATTCCATCCTAACCTGGCCCCTAGGAGACTAAGTTCCAACTCTGAATCAGTCTTGCTGTGTGACCTTTGGTGAGCAGCTCTGCCTCTCTGAGCCTCAGTTTTCTGATCTGCCAAGTGGGCCTGATAAACTCAAGCAGATCAGCTTCCAGGATCAACTGCCAGGAGCACGTAGGGTGACACCTGTTCAGATCTGAAGCAAATTACAGCTTTCTCCCAACACCAAGCGTCTCACTCACAGACACACAGACACAGACATACACAGACACACAGGCAGACACAAACACACACTACCCTGCGCTGCAGGCCTGGCATGAGAGTGAGCCTCAGGGTCACTGGCGTGGGAGGAGGATGCCCCCGCCGGCCCCCCGATCCCTGGCCCTCAAACAAGCCTCCCACACACAGCCCGGGCAGAACTTACGCGATCCTCTGGCTCTGGGCACTGCTGAAGCCGGCAAAGGAGGCGCTCCGGCCCATGACCCCCACAGCCCCTGTGTCCCCAGAGGACAGGAACCGCACCCTCACCGACATGGCTGTCACCTGCAGGGAGAGGGCAGGACAGTCAGCCTCGAACTGGCACCCGGTGAGTGCTGACCGCAGGCTGGCTACCCTCCACCATGGCCCCCAAGGGCCCTACAGCAGCCCCAGAGAGGGGGCGGCTGGAGCTGCCCCCAGCTCACAGATGAGAAAACTGAGGCTCAGTGAGGTCAGGGAGCTTGAGGGGGGGGCAGGAGCAAGATTCGAACCCAGGTCTCTGCACCCTGTGCTTGGGTCCTTGATGCCTGTGTGATGCAGGGGGCACCCAGCAACTCGTGAACCAGCTCCTCTCACCTCCCCTCAGCTACTCCTCTCTGCCAGTAACCCTGACCCCCCTCCACAAACCCCCGCTGAGCACCTCCTGTGAGCCAGACGCCGAGTAAGGCAGGCCCAGCCCTCGCCCTCCAGGGCTCCAAGTCCAGCAGGGGGCTGACGGGCCACCATTACAGTAGGGAGTCCATAGTGAAATGATGGGGGTACCAGACCAACCCATGGAGGAGGCGACCGAGAGCTGAGAAGGAAAGGCGAGGAGGGAAGAAGGGGAAGGGGAGGGGAGGGAAAGGTATCTGAAGCAGAGGGAACGGCGTGAGCAAAGGCCTGGAGGCGCAGAGGACAAGGTGTAATCCAGAAATGGAAAGAAGTCCAGGGGGGTGGGGGGGTGGCTCCAGGTGAGGTTGGAGAGGCCAGCAGAGCACAGGTCAGGGTGGCCTCGGTGGCCCCAGGAAGGACTTTGGCCTTGCAATTGGCTAAGGGTAACTGGGAGCCATGGGAGGTTTTGAGCAGGGGGTGAGTCAGCCCAGTTCACATGAGGCCAGGCTGCTGGCATCAAAGGCTTCCAGAAGCCACAGATCCATTACCCCATCTCTGACCCAGGTTGCAGGGAGGCCAGCCTAGAACCCTGGCTGTCTTTACGTTTTTCCAAACCATCTCGAGATTGGAAAAATGCCACCACATCGTTTGGGAATATCGTCCAGTGTCTTCCAACACAATAGGAAAGTTCTCCCCCATATCTAACCTAAATCTCTGCTGCTACAGTTTTATACCTCACCCCTCAGCCAGGGTGGCATCGGTGCAAGGATTCTGGGGACCCCACTGCCCTGAGAAAGCTCCGCTCCGCCAACTCCCTCCTATTCCCGCTCGGTAGGGCCCCTGCTTCCCACATCCCCTCCACCCAGTGGCTGAGCCCAGACTCCACACCTTTGCCCACCCTGGGGCCTCTGCCTGGAAGAACGTTCCCTTTGCAGCCACATCTATCCAGTGTCTATCCTGCATTTTGTTCGTAGTCAGCTCCCACCACAAGCTCCAGAGCCCTCACTCTGAACCCCCTGGCAGATCTGCGTGACCCCCCACAAGCTTCCTCCTCCTCCGATACCTCCCGCAGCCCAGAGTCCCACACGTGCTGTGCATAGGTGAGCTCTGGAAGCAACAAAGCCAGACCTGGGCTCAAACCCCAGCTGCAGCTGTGCCGCTCACCGGCTCCAGGCCTTGGTGATCACGTCTGTAAAATGGAAATTCAGAAAAGGACCAAGGACACAATGTGCTGACAGCACATGATGTGAAATAGACACCAGAAAGAGCTGGTTGTCTGTGTGCCATCGGCTGACCAAGACCCCAGCCTGGAGACCCCAGCTGCTGGGGCAGATGAGCCAAGGAGCGACCTCTGGCCCCGACGGAGGAAGCGGCAAGTGTCTGCGGAGCACCCACTGAGTGGAGCCCCAGTGCCAGGGACTGTCCCGTGCAATAGGTCCGTGAACAGCAGCCGGGTGTACGGATGGGGAAATTGACGCAGTCTGGCAGTGGAGAGCTCATAATTAGGCCAGCTGTCCACTACGCGCCTTATGTAAATTATCTTAGTAGAGCCGCACAACCCCCTGAGGTGTAGGAGCCGTTGCGAACCTAATTCAATAGATGAGGAAACTGAGGCTCAGAGAGGTAACAAGACGAGCCCAGGGACCCAGCTAGGAAGCGGCAGAGCCAGGCTGAGAACCCGAGTGTAACTGATGCTGAGCCAGCTCTTCTCAGGTACGTGGGCAGGCATCCCACACTCTGGGGGTTCGCCCCAGCCCCACGGGAGGACCCTCACGCCCCCACAGTCCCTACCTGGGCTGTGCTGCTGCCAGCTTGGACCAGCTCACAGGAGTCGACGGTTAAATTTTCAGGAATGTTGGTAGCTTGAAATCAGCCATGACAGAATTAAGTACAGCGTGGAAATGGGCACGTGCTACAAATTAGGGTTTGAGGTGTTTTTGTTTGTTTGTTTTTCTGCCTGTTGTTAAACTTTTATCAGCATACCACTGCCCCCACCCCTATCAGCACAGGCTCTGGGTGGCACTGGAAGCTTCTCAAACTGCTAAACACGCCCTCCCTCCATCCTAGCCAGGATGAGCAAGGGCACAGGAGGGAGCAGGCAGGGAGATCCCCAAGGTCAGCGGGTGGGACGTGGACTCTGGAGCCAGCCCCGGGGGGCTGGGGACCGGAACGCCCTCCCTCCACCTTCTCCCTCCACCTCCCCGCCACCCTCCCTCCCAGGCCTTCTGGGTCGTTCTTCCAGCCTCCCCCAGGTCCTCCACTTCAAGATAAGGGAGAAAGACGATCGCTAAAGAGTTCCTCTGCATGCAGTTTGCTAGAACAAACCCAACCATCTGCCCGCCCAGCGTTAGGAAAGGAGGACCGAGGAGGAGAACTGAGGTTCAGTGCAGACCCACGCAATGTGCCAGCACCTGGCTCTAGACTGACTACTCACAACAGGGCCATGAGGTGCAATGACCCCACTTTTCACATGAGGAAAGAGCCTCTAAGAGGTGAAAAGGCTGGCTCAGGGAGCCACGTTTTCCAGGGTGAGGTCTGGCTGTCACGTGGGGATTGGCCTCCTGGCTAGACCCTCGCAGCTCCTCTTCCAGCCCAGATGTCACCTCCCCCAGGAAGCCTTCCTGGACCTCCCCCCAATCCCTGCCTCACTTTACTTACAGTGGACGGTGAATGGTGACTTGTCTGCCTCCCCGACTAGACAGAGAGTTCCCTGCAGGTGGGGCTGGGGGCGTTCTCCAGGGCCTGAAAGAGTCACAGCGCATCTTTACGGGACCAGAGGACAAGAATTGAAAGGCTGGGGCTGCTTCCCCCACTTCAGCAGGCTGTGCAGCCCAAGGCGCAGTCAGTGGAAGAACAGGATAAAGATTAAAACTCCCACTATGTGCTGGACTCCAAGACAGGGGTGGACAAATGACTTCGGGAAAGGGCCAGAGAGTGAATTATTTTGGCTTTGCATGCCTTATGGTGTTTGTCACAGCTACTCAACTCCACCGTTTTAGAGCAAGAGCAGTCACAGATAATGTGTAAATGAATGAGCCTGGATATGTTCCACTAAAACATTATTTACAAGAGCAGCAGCTATTGATGAATGACCCCTGGGTGGCCAGCACTCCTTCTGCTACCTGCTCTAAAGGTTTAAAATCTCATTTAATACTCCCAACACTATATGAGGCAAATATTATTATTATCCTTCCCATTTTGCAGATAAAGAAACCGAGACTCAGAGAGGAGGGGAAATGACTCAACCAAGGTCACACAGGTCGGAACTGCCAGAGCTGGGATTTGAACCTGGGCGTGATGGGCTCCAAAGCCCAGCTACTTCACGCTAGGATGCACCTGCTTCCGCAGGGGCTGTGCTGAGGACACTACCCCGCCTCCGCTGCCGTGAACCTGAGCAGGAGGGAGGGGGCCCCAGAATGGAAGCAGGTTCATGGCCCAGACCTGCCAAGCTAGAAATGTAGCCCTGGGGACGGCTGAGAGACATCGAGCCCCATCCCCTGCAGGCTTCAGGGTGTGGGAGCCCAGGGCCCTTTGGACCAGCGTCAGATCCCAGCAGCACCTCTCCTGGCCGATCCCTGGTGGGGCTGAGCCTTTGAAGTTGACCCTTGTGATCTCACCCAGCGGGCTGCAAAATGATCCCCTCCCTGGTGGACTGGGCATGAGATGGCCGGGATGAGACCCCTGGAATCCCAGGAGCCTTCAGTGGGCTTCTGACAAGTCCCAACGGATGTTTGTCACCTTTCACCAAGGGTCATACTCTTAATGTTTAGTTGTTGACACAACAGCGGCACTGACCACTCAGAACAGAGGCTGGGCACCTTGGAGACCCCACTCCTCCCCCAAGACCATCCCCCCTCCCCCTCCCCCTGCCGGCATTACCCTTTAGCGGCTGGACTGTAGGCAGGTCGGGCAGCCCTGGGCAGCTGGCACTCTGCAGGGCATGAGAGGCAGGCCAGGGACCTCACTGGGCCCCTGGGCAGAGGAGAGAGTCACAGAAATCATGCGGGTCCCAAACCTTCGGTGGCAGACGAGACTGCCTCTCTCCGGCACTCGGGCAGCATCTGATGCTTGGATCCAGCTGGGGAGCTCAGGGCAGGCGGGCCAGCTGAAGGGGCTCCTCACCCAGCAGCTGCTCCCCAGACACTGAAGGGGCCGTCCTGGGCCTCTTCCTCCAAGGTGCAGCCAGAGGGAGCCGGAGCCTGTTCTGCTAAATCTGTCCTGCTCGGTGCTGCCCAAAGCTGCCCACCGGCCACAGGGAACCTGCAATTTCACCTCATTTGGAAGCGATGCTTCTAAATTTAACGGCGTGGGCTCTCAGGGCTGGGCGGCGTTTATGCCTGAGTCCCTCACTTAGGGCTCTTTTATATCCGTTCAAATGCCAGCCAGGGATTAGTTTGCTTATAGGAGTTTCCAAAATAGCCCTTTGGTTTAGCACGAAAGGAAATGGCAGAATAGCCCAGGATGAGGAATGTGAGTTTATACATAAGAGGGAAGGGCGTCCTGGGAAGGCTTCTCTGGGAACCAGACTGTCTGCACCAGATGGAGTCCAACTCCCTCATCTTACTGATGGCCAGACCCAGCCCAGAGGGGCCAGACGACCTGCCCAGCTCACCCAGAGGTGAATGGAAGAGTCAGAAGAATCCAAACTCCCTGTGCCTGCCAAAACGCAGTCCCCTGCTCCTCCGCTGGAGCCCACTTAAAATCCCGTAGCTGACCCACGCAGGATGGACGCCTTCCATTGGCTTCCACGCCTGCCGGCTTGGGCTCCCCTCTCCCTGCTGGGCGCCTCCTGAGCCAGGTTGTATGGGGCTGGGAAGACGTGCCCGGGGAAACAGGAGAATACGGTTCCAGCCGCATGTGATCTAGAACAAGTTCCCACCCCTCTGAACCTCTGTCTCCCAGTCTGTAAAATGGGAGGATTGGGCTAGAACTCAGGCTTCCCTCAAGCACAGCACACGCTGGGCCAAGTGAGGGATGCCCAGTGGCCTCCAGGCATCACTCGGTGGGAGGGTTCTCTTAGTCTTTTAGTCTTTAGTCGTCTTTTCATCCTGGCTCCCCGACTCTCTGTCACTTGTCACCCTTCCTGTTCAACAGAGCACAGAGCTGGCCCGGGCACAGAGCCAGGGGTGGGCAGAGGAGGCGCTTGAACGCAGTCAGGTTGTTTTGTTTTGTTGAATTTCATTTAAGGTAACCTTCCATTTAGAGCAAGCTGTGCTCTGTATGACTTAAAGTGTTTTTTTAAATAGCATGTTTAAATGAAGACAGTACGGATTTGAAGAACACTTGGTTTAAATAGAGCAAGTAGGCACCCACCTGCCTGGCAGCCCACATTCCTGGGTCCTGCCACCAGCTCTCAGGGGCCACCGTGGAAGTGGCAGCTGGAGCCAGTGGCACCTGGAGACCCCAGGTGTGTCTCTGCAGGTGGCCAGCTTGTCTCAAAGAGACAGATGGGCTGATGGCTCCGGCTTCTGGTATAAGAGAAGAGCAAGCAGCTCCTTGGGGAGCCCCAACTGTGCCCCCAGAGTCCACTGTCCCGCAGCTGCAGGGCAAATGGAAACTTCCTGACGGCCAGATTCAAGACCAGGCACGGAGTCAGAATCCGGGATCCAAGAGGGCCCTTGCCTCAGTGTATCATGCAGTCCACAGCCCGCTGTGTTCTTCCTGCCCAGGGCAGGCCTGGGAGGAGTTCCTGTCCTGCACCAACTCTGGCCTGTAGGCTCGTCAAGGACCAGTCACAGGAGAGGATGGGCAGGCCCTCTCATTGGACTTCACAGCACACCTGTGCCCATTTCACAGATGGGAACACGGAGGGTGCAGCCACAAATGGCCAAGTGCAAGGTACAGGTGAGATAACCCATACAAAAGAAATTTGTGCGGCCGTTAGGAATATGATTTTGAGGAATAGTGACATGGGAAAATGTTTGAGGTAAGATGTGACTAAACCAGAGCAAGATGTGAACTGTATACAGCGTGTTTTATTTTTGAAACAGTACCTTACGAATGTGCTACAATGGACATGTATTCCCTCAAATTAAGAAAAAAATGTTAATTCGAAGAAAATGGAGAGATTGACTAAGCTGTCCTCGGTCGCACAGTAATCAAGCTACCAAGCTGACTGCGTGTCCTCCAACCTAGAGAACGTTGCTTCTCAGGATGAACCTGGGATCAAAGGAGAAACCTGCCTCTTTAAAAAAAAGAAAAAAAATTTTTTAAAGGTCCACAGATATCATCTGCACTCCCAGCTAACTCCACTGGGTTTTATGAGGCAAAAATGACTCATGAATTTCTGTGAAATATCCAGAGAGTGTTCGAATTTAAATGGCCCCTGACCACCACCGACACACTCCCATTGGCGGGTCGACCAGGGGTCACCTGGAAGAGACAGCAACTCTTGGGGGAAGGAGCCTCCTGAGGCCGCCACGGGCAAAGGAGTGTGTGTGGGTGTGGGGAGGGGAGACAGGAAGCTGGAGCTGCCCAGAGATGGGGGGAGGTGACGAAGCTGAGCCTCTGGAAGCACCACTCTCACTCGGGTCTGCTTAGGATCACCAATAAAAATGGGGTCAGGCAGGAGGGATCGGGCATGTCCCCACAGCACCCCTCTGAGGTGGGCACTGTTACCACCCCCATTTTACGGACCGGGAAACTGAGGCTGGTAGAACTGAAACGGCCTGAAGTAACACGTGGCAGCACTAGGTCTTCAATAACTCACCTTAAAATGCTTATGTGCGGGCAGCGTGGCCCAAGTGTGCGTAGACCTAGCCCACATCCTAGGGGTGAGTAGGTGTTGCGTGGAGGGCGCTAACGCGGGTCCCCACTCCAGAAGCAGCTATGGGAGGGTCTGTACCTCAGCACTGCTGGCATTTGGGGTCATTCTTCACTGTGGAGGTTGTCCTGCATATTTAGCAGCTATCCTCCCACCCCTTGATGCCAGGAGCTCTCCACCCTCCAGTCGTGACAACCAAGACTGTCTGCAGACACTGTACTGTCCCCCGGGGGCAGGGGCGGG
The DNA here is from genome assembly GCF_963455315.2 of Globicephala melas. Lineage (NCBI taxonomy): Eukaryota > Metazoa > Chordata > Mammalia > Artiodactyla > Delphinidae > Globicephala > Globicephala melas. The sequence continues at coordinate 75,652,806 of NC_083328.1, forward strand.
GTGCAGAATGGTGACCGATGGGAAGGACCGGGTTAAAGGTTAAAGGTTAAAGGCAGCTTGTCAGATCTGCACGAGAGGGCTGGTGAATTAGCGTGCTGGGGGTCAGGAACGATTTCTCACAGGTGAAAGGAGTAGTGTTGTAGATACTCTATTCCGTTGGCTACGAATGTTGTTCAGGCTCCGTCTCCTGACATGAATAGGGTGTGGGAACCTGGGGGCCCCAGCAGCCCAACATATTCAGAAGGGTCCCTGGGCCTACAGCTCCCACTGGGCCTCTGCCACCCCCATCCTTCACACGCACATGTGCACACACGCACACACGCCAGGGTATGGATGAAAGCCTGTAGGCCTGAGCGTGAGGCCTTGAGCTTGGAGTAGAGGTTGACCTCCTCCTTGGGGGGTGTTTGCTGTAACGTCAGTGCTCTGCGTGAGACCTGCCTTGATCGTAACCCCCTACCTGGAGGCCAGAAGAGACCCAAAGGCTACCTCCCTTTTTAATCCCAAAGACCCTGATGCCGATGAACGCACGCGCTGGTTTGGGGCAGCTCAACACAGGCAGGGTTTGGATTCAAACCCAGGCAGGCAGAACTCTGCTGGCCACGTGGGCCAACCAGTCCACCCTGGATGAACCGCCTGGAATTCTCCGTAATCGTGGGGACACAGACCTTCCCCCTGCCACACAGCTGGACATCAGAGCCCAGGAGTCTCTCTCCAAACCAGCCAAAAGGACTGGGAAAGAATTCTGTTCCTGACTGCTGTCTGTGGAACAAGTTAGGGCCAACTTCTCCACTAGCGATGTGGGCACAGTGCACAGGGCCCATGAAAACATGAGGATTACTTTTAAAATCAGAAGACTAATGAAATTTTAGGTCAAAGAGAATGTTTTATTATATAATGTAAAATTATATTATTTATGTATATTAATAGAATGTATTTTATTTTATAATACATCCATCTTTATACCAGTCACAATATCCTATACTATTTAATATTTTTTATGCAGGAATTGTCCCCGGATGGCCAAGGTGCTGGGGGGTGGGGTGGGGATGGCACGAAAGTCATCACGTGGCCCTGCCCTTGGCCCTCTCCTAGCCCCGCCTCCAATCTGTCTGCCTCTAGATCAATCCTTCCACCTCCTGCCCTGCCCTTGGGCTCTCTATCCAGCTCCCTCCCACACAAGTCTTTATTATGCAAATCAGATTCACCCTTCCTTCCTGTCTCCCCTTCTCAGTTTTATCTCCCCCTTCCCTACTCCCAAGTCCACTGGGCCTGACCCCCCAAGATGGAAGAGCTAAGAGAGCCAGTCCGGACCTTGCACTTGACCCAAATCAGCTCATTTGACCCTCAGTGAAATGCAGTGCTGCAGGTTTCACTCCATCCCATTCTGGTTTCAGGGTCTAATGAATTTGAGTTTTGGCTTCTGGGCTGTGCTATCACCCGCAGGCCTCAACTTCCAGTTCTCTAAAATGGACTTAGTGGTTCCTAAGTAGAAGTTATGTTTGGACATGATTCCCAGTGAGCTCATGCTTGCTTCCATATGTACATTATCCTTAGAGCCTTCTTTTCTGGAACTTACAAATTCATGTTCCTTTGTACAGTTACCTAGTTTTTGTTTTTTTTTTTCTGCAGTCTGCATTGCGTGGTATGTGGGATCTCAGTCCAGAGATTAAACCCGGGCCCCCTGCATTGGGAGTGCAGAGTCTGTTTTTAACCACTGGACCAGCAGGGAAGTCCCCAGTTATCCACCTTGATCTCATTGATTTCTAGGGGCTAGTTATAAATCCTGGATTGGGGATCTTTTCTTAATTTTCTCCCAGCCCTTCACTTACCTTTTACCTTGCTCTTAATGAGGTGTGCGTGCGTGCGTGTGAGTGTGTGTAACAGAAGCTTCAAATATTTACGTGTCTGGATCTCTGAACATTCCTTCTATGCTTTAGAGTTTAGAACCTGCTTTTTCCACCTCTAAAATTGTTTCAGATCTGTGGACCACTGAAGTCTAGTTCCCTGGGTGAGAATTTTGTCTTGCTGGCAGCCGGGCTGTAAGACCCTCAAGGGCATCGCTCTCCTCCTCCTTGGTCAAGAGACTTCACTCTGCACCGTGCTTCTCAGAAACACCCGGAATCTGTCCCCTCTTTCCACCCCTACCCCAGGACCAAGCCCCATCACCTCTCGGGTCTCCACTGGTCTCCCCGCCTCCACTTGCCCTGAAAACTGGAGTGAGCTTTTAAAAATGTCCATCTGTTTCTTACACCCCACCCCAGATTCGGGGCTTCTGGGAGCTCTTAATATTAAAATCTCACCCCCGCACCACACCCACAAGGTCCAGAAGGAGGTGGTGCCTAAGGACGGAACCCAGACAGGGACGACGGAGTGCTCCCTGCCCACTGCCCAGGAAGGCAAGAGCCCCCTTCTCACCCCTCAAACATTAATCACAACCAGGTCTTGTCATGGTAAAGGCAGGGCCAGGGGGTTGGGGGACGAGGGGCTGGGGGGTGGGAGGGATTGCAAAGCGTTTACATAATCCATCCTATTTCCACCCTCACTCCATTTACAACTGAAGTACCCAGACCCTGAACCCTGATGAAGATCTGTAGCCCAGCAGTGCTGAGTCAACCTCCTGGTATGCCAGAGGCTCTGCAGCCAGCAGGCCCTGGGACTCCTGCACAGGCATGTGGGCCAGTGGAGTGGGACTGTTTGCTAATAGAGGCTGTTAGCACGAGAAATGGTCAAGGGGTCAACAAGAGATGAGCCATCTGGTTGTCCCAAGGTAAACAATTTACAAGAGAAAAGTCAGGCCAGCTTGCCGTTCTGGTTTTTCTTTCGACAGTGCGGACGTGCAGTGTCCTTTTCCCCTTGGTGCCGATGGGAAAGACAGAGGCTGTCCCAGGCACCCTGGCCTCAGCTCCAGTGCCTCCCAGGAGGGGCAAAAAGGCAGGAAAAGTCGGATTTTTTTTCCACACCTTTTCTTGCCCCATTCTCAGGACTGAGTGATTTCACACCAACTGGTTAATCCACATTGTAAGGAGGGTAGGTTTCATCCCAAAGAAACGACTTATTTTCTAGCACCCAAAGCCTTGAACTTAGAGAATCTTCAGCCTGAAATTTATTTCCTTTGGAAGAAGACCCCTACTGGTCTCCCCAGGGATTGCAGCCCTGCTCTACCAACCGCTACAAATGCCCACCCGAAAGTGAGAGAGGATCTCCGTTCTTTCCATTCAGAGTGAAGCCAGTGGATTCCCAAGCATGCGGAATACACATGTGGCTTAATAGCCTGAAATAAACAGGTTGTGCTGAAATTATAATTCTGGAGTTTCCAAAAGTGTTGCAAAACATTCCAGGCAGACACTGGAGTTAGTATACTACAAGCTGTTTATCAATTAATTCCTTCTTTGCCAAACATTCTTACTCGGGTCTATGGGGAGATGATTTTGGTGGGAGTGAATCTCTGATTTTGTAATGAAAATCACCAGGGAAAAAGGCTTGCTTTACAGAGGCTCATGTTACAGAAAATGTGGCTGTAACAGGTAGTTCCCATAAGAACATAGCTAGTACTAACTTTTGAGCTCATGTAATAAAGAAAAGTGACATCTGGGGACTAGGATTTGGGGTCTCTGCACTAACCTGTGAGATACAGAGCCACACATTCACATGCAGGATGATGAGTACAAGTCTTGGGGTCAAAAATCTTGTTCAAGTCCAGCCTTTGCCTCCTTCTAACTATGTGACTTGGATAAGTCACAAACTCTGAGCCCCAGTTTTCTCATCTACAAAATAGAAACCATTGAAATTAGTTACCTTACTTTATAGTTTCCAGGATGTGGGGTTTTCTTCTCCTTGTTAAAAGGAAAAACCAAACCATAATTTATGGCCTTTCCTACAGCTTTGTGCTGCTAAGGTTAGAGACCTGAGGTAGTGTCTTAGTTTTCTGTGGCTGCCATAACAAAGTACCATTTAAACAACAGAAACGTATCGTCTCACAGTTCTGGAGGTTAGAAGTCCAAAGTCAAGGTGTCGGCAGGACCACGTTCCCTCTAAAGCCTCTAGGAAAGAGTCCTTCCCTCTCCTTCCCTGGTGGCGCAGTGGTCAAGAATCCACCTGCCAATGCAGGGGACACGGGTTCGAGCCGCGGTCTGGGAAGATCCCACATGCCGCGGAGCAAGTAAGCCTGTGCGCCACAACTACTGAGCCCGCGCTCTAGAGCCCGCGAGCCACAACTACTGAGCCCGTGGGCCACAACTACTGAAGCCCGCGAGCCTAGAGTCCATGCTCCCCAACAAAGAGAAGCCACTGCAATGAGAAGCCAGTGCACCGCAACTAGAGGAAGCCCGTGTGCAGTAACGAAGACCCAACACAGCCCAAAATAAATAAATTAAATAAATAAATATATTAAAAATAAGAGTCCTTCCTTGCCTCTTCCAGCTTCTGGTGGTGGCCCTTAATCCCTGGCCTTCCTCGGCTTTTGGCTGCGTCGCTCCAATCTCTGCCTCGAGGGCCACATGGCCTTGTGCGCGTTCTGTCTTCACGAGGCATTTCTCTCTAGTTACAAAGACACCATCATTGGATCAAGGCCCACCCAGAAGACCTCCTCTAAACTTGATTACATCCGCAAAGACCCTATTTCCGCACAAGATCACCTTCGCAGGCACAAGGGGGTAGGAATTCAGCATATCTTTTGCAGGGGGACAAAATCCAACCCACAGCAGGTCGAAAACACTTTGTTTAGCCCGGCAGCTTAATGAGCTTTGGGATGTGCCAAGGGGGGCTCCAGGCATTGGTGGGGTGGGGGAAGAGATGCTGGACTGTTACGTGTAAGAAGGCACTGACATGTGCGTGTTGATGATTGACAGCTGGAGACAGGGAAGGCTATGGGGGAGGGGAGGGGAGAGCAGCACATGGGACATTTTCCAGGCAATGGGATTTTAGGATGGTGATTCCAGACTTTACTTACAAGTGTGCTACCCCTGGGTTCCCATTACCCCAAATTCTATGGGCTTTCTTCCCGACAGCACCCTGTTTGCCTTTTTCTAGCCCACTGCCTTCAGTCTGCTGGGACTGGCCCAGAGCCCCACCATCCCCTCACTACGGAGAGGACAGGAACCTCGCCAGGCTAAGCAGACACAGCCTCCCTGGGAAGGGAAACTGGAGTCGAAGGACAGGAGACAGAACATGCTGGATTTCGTTCATTCTGGCTTCAGTGAGTCCCTGACTGCAGGGTCTATCATGAGACCGTCTTGGGTTCCTGAGCCCCTGGTTCAGGCCATTTCCAGTCCTGTTTTTCTGGATCCATTCGGTGACCCCCCACTCCCCATGACCTTCCAGGAGACCCCCTCAGCTTAAATTAGCCAGATTCCTTTGCACTGGCTCACCACAGACCTCCCCAAAGGCCGCTCTCCCAGCAGCCTTGTGTCAGCAAAACTTTAGGAAAAATGAAAGAATTGGAGCAGCATCCAGCATGGAATAAAAGGGAAGAAGACAATTTTTTGTCTTTTTTTTTTTTCACATACCAAAAACCAGATATTTAATCAGGTAAACAAAACTATTCTAAATATACTTTTATTTTTGATAAATATTGATTTATAATAATCCTAAGCATTTTTTTAATCTTAAAAAATAACATCCAAAAAAAAATAAAAAAAAAATTAATAACATCCAAAAACTTCAAATGAACTATATTTTAGGATCAGCTTGTTTTTATCCTGAAGGTTGGTTTTTAACCACCTTTGCATCCAGGGGTCCATTATCAGAACACAGCATAGGGCTCTGTCCCTTAAGCATGTCCACATCACTGACTGACAGACCTACTTCCAGCCAAACAGGCTCTTTCCCCCACTCTCAGCGTGGCTGTTGCCTGCCCCAGGCCTGTGAAACTCCCTAAGACTGTCTTTTCCTCTGGGAGGGTCAGACTCACCTATGATTAGTGATACTTCAAAATGATGGTGTCAAAAGGAAAAACAGAAGTGGCTTTTAATTCTTGAGCTGTTAATACTGCTCAGGAAAATGCTTTCTGAGGGAAATGAACACAGCTTTGCGTATTTTGTTCTCCTAAAAATAATAGTGAACAGAATTGTGCTCTTGGTAATCTTATGCAGATTTGAGTTTGCGCCTTGAATTCTTTCCAGTGAATCCAATCACCTTAGGCCTGCAATTTTCTATAGATCTGACAAGCAGATATTCCAATCTCCCAAACTCCTTGGTTTACAATAGTTCTACCTACCCCGTAAAGCCCTACTGGCCTTCTAACAATGATGACTGTTAATTGTCCCTCATCCTCCTCGAGCTGCAAAGCTGGCTCTTTCCTTTTTAAAATTGCATCCAGCATTTTAGGAGAAGAATGAAATATTTTTAAAAATTAACATATATCAGCACAAAGCTATCTAGCAATGTTAAGACCCTCGAGAATCCTTGGGGATAGTGTGTGGGGGGCAGGGATTTCCCACTGGGGTCTTGGGCTCTGGTTAATATTAAGGGGAGAGGTACCCCACAAGAAGCCTGGCAGATGTAGGCACCCAGGGGCTGCCGCTCAGGGCACCCACGTGAGTCCTGTGCCTGGCGCATGGAGACGAGGAGCAGCGGTGAGCACCGCTTGACACGTGGCCCTCTGGACAGCGTGGACCCCTCTCTTTCAGCCACAGAACGGCAGCCTCAGCCAGACGCCCTCCCTGGTCATGGGGTTCTTCCTGCACACATGCTGTTTTGATTCTGTGCCCCTCAGTCTTTACTCGTTTTCCTGCCTGATGAGGTGAGCTTCACCCAGCCCAGCAGCAATTCCTGTAAACGCTGGAGCTTCTATGACCCAACGCGGTGAGTTTGCAGGGAAGCGCTCCCCGAGGCCTGGGCTGGCTGGAAAGAGATGCTTCGCCCTTTCCAAGAACGGTAATGAGGTCTGAGGGTTCTGATGGCAGGCAGGGGTGCTGTGGGCTCCAAGAGCCCTGGGCTGGCTTAGGGTCAGAAGATTTGGGCTCCAGCCCCGGACACGCTAACAAGGTGTCTGTCTGTCTCCTGGGTAAAACGGGGATGATGCTCATACCTCACGGCATAGCTGTTGGGCTCCAACTGGATTACAGATGTAGAGTAAGTCTGGAAACCATGATGCTCTGAGCAAGTGAAAGGAAGTATCACCATTCCTGTGGCCATTACTATTATTATTATTAGAACCTAAGATCTTCCGTGGCCGGCAGAATATTACGATGACCCCCAGGACCTTTGACCTTGCATGAAATCCTCTCCCCTTTGAGTGTGGATGGAACCCGTGAATATCAGGAGATATGACTCCTGTGAGTAGGTCACCTTTTATGGCAAAAGGGAGATTATCCTGCCCAGGCCTGACCTACTCAGGAGACCCCTGAAACAGGACCGGCTCTTCCAGGCAGAAGAGGTTTAAAGCATGGGAGGGACTCAGTGTGAGAGAGTCTCCATTGCTGGCTTTGAAGATGGGAGGGGACCACGTGGCCAGGAAATCGGAAGCATCTAGAAGCTGAAAGTGGCCCCGGCTGACAGCAAGTAAGGAAGCAGGACTTCAGTCCTACAACCACGTGAGACTGAATGATGCCAACAAGAGTGATCTTGCAAGTGGATTTGTCTCCACACCCTCCACACAAGAACTCCGTCTACCCAGTATCTTAGACACCAACTTCGGTCCTCCAGAGCTGGGAGCTCATAAATGCGGTTGCACCGAGCTGCTGAGTTTCTGGCAACTTGTTACATAGCAATAGAAAACCAATCCGCCCCCTGTGAGGAAGGCCTTAAAGTGGAAGGCTCCTACACCATCTCCCTCCCAGTGTGGCCTGGACAGTAGAGACGAGGTTGGAGACCTGACTGTCCTACTTGCTGGCTGTGTGGGGGTGGCTGCAAGACCTCCCTCACAGCCCAGAACTTCAGTTTGCTCATCTGTGAAATGGAGATGGAAATTAAATGCATGTAAAGCATCAGAGTACGTCATAAGGGCACATAGTAAATGCTTAAGAAACACGAATATTGTACATGATAATGATTAGAAATCATCTGGTGGCTGACAGCTAACAACAGTGGGCCTGTGGTCGTCAGAGCTCTGCCCCACGCTAGGGTCACAGGAATGAGCCCCAACCCGTGTCCTGGGAGTCAGGACCTGAAAGTCACAACTTTGGAAACAGTGGGTGGTATGTGCCCAGCGTTCTTGGCGGGGTGAAGCCCAGGCCTCGAGCTCTGAGCCCCCCTCGGAGTCTGGTGCAGGCCTGGGAGTGCTTCGCTCCTCAAGACCCCCTTTGCTCTGGCTTCCCTGAGGAGGAATTCTGCTGCCTCACTCCGTCCCCCTCCATCTCAGTGAAGCCCAAGGCCAGGGCCTGTTCTCATGAGGAAGAAGCTCGCCCTGGACCCAGGAGGAGAGGTGGGTCCAGTCTCCGAGTTCTGTTCCCAGCACTTGCCCTTACCAGCCCCATCACACCCCAAATTCTCCAAGCTCCAAACCCTGGGGCCCCTCTCTGACTGCCCTTCTCATTCCCTCCTGTCCTCAGAGCAGCTGCTGAAGCCCCCGCACCCCAGCCCCAATTAATCCTCCCGCCTCTGTTCCCACTGACCCCAGTTCCAGCCACAGGAGGCCAGAGTAAGTTTCCAATTAAACGCAACTTGGCTGCTGGGGTTGCCAGTCCACAATGAGATACCACTTCACACCCACTAGGATGGCCGTAATCAAAGAGATGGACAGTAACAAGTGTTGGTGAAGATGTGGAGAAACTGGAGCCCTCGGGCACCGCTAGTGGGCACGCAGGACAGTGCGGCCGATTAGGAAGATAGTTTGACAGTTCCCCCAAAAGGTGAAACACAGAGTTTCCATATGACCCAGCAATCCCACTCCCAGATATATTCGCAAAGGAATGAAAACACATGTCCACACAAAACCTGTACACAAGTGTTCTTAGCAGCATTATTCCTAAGAGCCAAGAAGTGAAAACCCCCCAAATGTTCATCAGCTGTTGAAGAATAAGCAAAATGTATGAGGGTTCACTCGTCCAATGGGATAGTTTTCACCACATGAAGGAATGAAGTACCGATATATGTTACAACATGGATGAATCTAGAAAACATGATGCTGAGTGAAAGAAGCCAGACACAGAAGCCACATATTATATGATTCCACTTACACAAAGTGTCCAGACCAGGCAAATCCATAGAGACAAAAGCTGGATTCGTGGTTGCTGGGGGCTGGGAGCCGAGGAGAGTGGGCGTGGCTGCGCAGCGGCGCGGGGTTTCTTTTGGGGGCGTTGAAACTGTTCTGGAATCGGATGGTGGCAGTAGCTGCACAACTTTGGGAAAAGGCTGAAAACCACTGAACTGTACACTTTAAAAGGGTGTGTTTTATGGTCTATGAATTAGATCTGAATTTTTTAAAACAGGTTTAAATAAAAGTGCTGACAGCAGCTTGCTGAGTGCCTGACCCTGCACAGGTGATGTGTCCTGAGCCCGCAACTCCCCGTCTGTGGAACGGGACTGACCACAGTGCTGCCTTGTGGGTGCGCCGAGATCACATAAGAAAACGCAGGAAAGCAGCGCCCGAAGAACGGAACTTGTGTGAGGAGGAGTCTCAAGACTAGTATAAAGCTGGGGTGGCCTCCCAAAGGTCTGCTTCCCCCAGCAGCTCTGCTCCCTTATATACTGGCTGCCTGGCTGACTCTCCTCATCTTTCCACCCCCGCTTCCTGGCTTCCCTTGTCCCTCTGCCTGGAATGCCCAGCTTGTCCTCCCTCAGCAGGTCCAGACCTGCCCCTGCCTTCAAGCGTGCCCCCGGCAGCTCCCCCTCTGACCAGCTCTCCCTGACCCATCAGAGCCTTAGGGAATGCCGTCCCCTTCCAGAGGCCCTTAAAGGGAGGTGCTGATCACAGGCTGAGTCACACTGAGAGCTTTCATCTCCTGAGCCAGGCTCTGGGCAACTCGAGGAGAAGGGTCACGTCTGATTTTTTTTTTTTTTTTTTTGGCCACACCGCGAGGCAGGTGGGATCTTAGTTCTCCGACCAGGGATCGAACCCGTGCCCCCTGCATTGGAAGCATGGCGTCTTAACCACTGGTCTGCCAGGGATGTCCCACGTCTGATTTAAGTGTGTCCCAAATTTCATTCATTATCACCTTTACAATTTCCCCCATATTTGAGTGCCACCTGTATTATAAGTTCCTTAATACTTTTTAAAATCAGCTCACTTTTCAGGGCTTCCCTGGTGGCGCAGTGGTTAAGAATCTGCCTGCCAATGCAGAGAACATGGGTTTGAGCCCTTGTGCGGGAAGATCCCACATGCTGAGGAGCAACTAAGCACATGTGCCACAACTACTGAGCCTGCGCTCTAGAGCCCATGAGCCACAACTACTGAGCCCTCGTGCCATACCTACTGAAGCCCGCGTGCCTAGAGCCCGTGCTCCGCAGCAAGAGAATCCACCGCAATGAGAAGCCCGCGCACCGCAATAAAGGGTAGGCCCCGGCTCGCCGCAACTAGAGAAAGCCCACGTGCGGCAACAAAGACCCAATACAGCCAAAAATAAATAAAATTTTAAAAAATAAATAAAATCAGCTCACTTTTCAAACATAGATGAAATTAGAAATATGCTTCTCATAACTGTAAATGAAGAGCCAGTGTCATTCCCCATCAATAGTAATATAAACAGTAACTGCAAAATATTCACACTGAACACAAAGCCAAGTTCAAGGGCCAGTAGGCATGCTTGCCTGCTAAGCCTCTGTGCTTCCAAGGGGGAGATTAGTGGGTCTCTGGGAGGCATCAAAGACATATTAGCAAGTAGAGACTTTCTCGGCGTAATCGGGACTGAAAGATACTTGAAACGGGACTTGCACGTGATCCGTGAGTCACTGTTATTTAATTTCTGTGCCTCCTGGATCATCTTCCCTCATCTCCCACAAATTGTGGCTTAACACCTCCTTTCCTGGCCCCTCATCTAAGTGGGATCACCTCTGCCCCCCTTTCCCCATCCCGGCTTTACTTTTCTCTTTAGCATTTAATACCATCCGCTATTCTATATGCTACATTTTCCTTGTCTGTCTGTCACCCCAGCTAGAATGCAAGCTCTAAGAGGCAGTTTCCTGCTAATGGCCCAGCATCCTCAGAAGGTGCCTGGCACCTAGGAGGCTTCAGTAAATATCTGCTGGTTGAATGATGGACGGATGGTTGGATGAATCTTGTACGTCCAGCAACTTTGTATCTTACACTAACTTTGTATCAAATCTTACACGTAGGAGATGGCCCAATAAACAATTGTTGAGTGAGCAAGTGAATTAATGAATCCATCCATCAATACATTTTTGCCTGGACAGTGAAGCTGTCAGTTTTTAAGATAGCCCAGACTTTTTCATGTGTATATGTTTCCAAAGTCCCTGATTCTAAATTCTTCCTGCAGATTTTCTCCAGGACTAAAGGAATGGAGCCTTTGCCAAGAAAAGTGTTTGAATTCTCAGGCCTCCAGTTTAGATTAAATGTGATGGTTTACCAGGAAAAGAAAGTTGGGGACCCCAAGAAGTTATGGGGGGCTCGAGGAGTGGGGAGAGCATTCCCCAGGGCCAAACCCCTCCTTGCCCCCTTGCCCAGCACCCTGGCACGCTGCCGAGCCGGAGAAGCCCGGCAGACGCTCAGGCACACTGCAGTTACTAAGTGATCCTAAGTACATCAAGATGGGTGCATTGACGCGAGCCACTCGGAGAAGATCTGGAATGAATTGGAGGGTTGTTAAGATCGCCAACTTAAGCCTCTTCTCACAGGAAAACTATTTATTTCACTGAGCTCTGCTTTTTGGAAAGCTGCGCGTGTAAGTCTACATCGATCTAGCAGAGTTTTGGCTACTGCTGGTTTTTGTCTCTTCTGTCGTGTGTGTGTGTGTGTGTGTGTGTGTGTGTATGTGTCCACGATTATTAAGCAATCAGCCAGAAGACACAGCCAGGACACTCTGCTCTACTTTCACCAGAAAAAAAAATGGACACAAACTGAGTTCTTGCCTTGCAAGGGGCAATTGCCTCTCTCCTTCCCTTTCTATCTGATATGCTCTCCCCACACCCCACTCCGGTTTGCGGGAAAAAAGTACAGACGAGCATGAGGAAGAAAGTAAAACTAGCTCACTCCTACTCTTCCAAGGAGCATGATTATCTTTTCGTGCACCGTGTTCTTTCCATTCCTTTTCTACTCTTCAGAGCCGAGGGGCCTGGGTTGGAATCCCAGCTCTGCCTCTTGCTGACTGTGTGACCCTGAGAGTCACGTCACCACTTGGAACCTCTGTGTTCTCATCTGTAAAATGGAGTAATCATAGCACCCACCTCTTTGGCTTGCGGGGAGGAGTAAACAAGAAAGTATGTAAAGAACTTAGCAGAGTTTCCAGCACATAGTAAATGCTCAATAAATGGTACCTATCCTTACAGGATCCATATATACAATATTTATACCTTCTTTTTCATGAAAGAGTATAGCATGTACATCTTCTCATTTCACTATTCTCATCAGCATTTTTAATGACTACAAAATAGTTCATTGCAGGACTACACCAGCAATATTTTTTTTCACTATTCTCTACGAACAGAAATAGAGGATGCTTCCACAATATCACAAAGATTGCTGTGACAAACTTCTCCAGTGTCAAATCTTGGTCTGCAATTGAAGTTCTTTGGGATGAATTCTCAGAAGTGTAATTATTGGGTCAAATGGTATGCACACTTCTGAGAACCTCAATATATCAGATTTAGCCCTGCAAGTTGTCTCCAGAAAGATTTCCTACGGATGTGTATGACACAATCCATCTCACCCTGTCCCAGCTGCACTGAGGATTATTACCTTTTAGTTGTTGCTAATTTGACAAGCAAAAATGTCACCTCCTTCTTTAATTTGCATTTCTAAACATTTTGCCCACTATTTTTCTAATACTGATTTTATCAGCTACAAGATGTTGAATGCTTACTATATGCCACACATGGGCTAAGGGCTCTCCATAAAATATCAATATCTTAATCAAACTCTGGATAAGAAGTGGAAGCTGGGCTTGAACAGATATTTGTACACCTGTGTTCATAGTAGCATTTATTCACAATCACCAGAAGGTGGAAGCAAGCCAAGTGTCCATTGACAGATGAATGGATAAACAAAAATGTGGCCTATCCGTATAATAGAATATTCTCCAGCTTTAAAAAGGAAAGAAATTCTGACACATGCTACACAATGGATGACCCTTGAAGACATTATGCTGAGTGAAATAAACCAGTCACAAAAGGACAAGTATTGTCCGATTCCACCTACATGAGGTTCCTAAAGTAATCAGATTCATAGAGACAGAAATTAAAATGGTGGCTACCATGGGCTGGTGCAGGGGGAAGGAGAAGTTATTGATTAATGGGTAGAGGGTTTCAGTTGGGGAAGATGAAACAATTCTGAAGATGAATGGTGGTGATGATTGAACACAACAGTGTGAATGTATGTGATCCCACAGAACAATACACTTAAAAATGATCAAAGTGGGGCTTCCCTGGTGGCGCAGTGGTTTGAGAGTCCGCCTGCCGATGCAGGGGACACGGGTTCGTGCCCCGGTCCGGGAAGATTCCACATGCTGCAGAGCGGCTGGGCCCGTGAGCCATGGCTGCTGAGCCTGCGCGTCCAGAGCCCGTGCTCCGCAACGGGAGAGGCCACAACACTGAGAGGCCCGCGTACCCCCCCCAAAAAAAAAAATCAAAATGGTAAATTTTGTGTTATATATATTTTACCACGCAAAAATATCTTTCTTTTTTTTAAAATAAATTTATTTATTTATGGCTCTGTTGGGTCTTTGTTGCTGCGTGCGGGCTTTCTCTAGTTGCAGCGAGCAGGGGCTACTCTTCGTTGCGGTGTGTGGGCTTCTCATTGTCGTGGCTTCCCTTGTTGCGGAGCACGGGCCCTAGGCTCGCGGGCTTCAGTAGTTGTGGCACGTGGGCTCAGTAGTTGTGGCTCACAGGCTCTAGAGCGCAGGCTCAGTAGTTGTGGCGCATGGGCTTAGCTGCTCCGCGGCATGTGGGATCTTCCCGAACCAGGGCTTGAACCCGTGTCCCCTGCGTTGGCAGGCAGATTCTTAACCACTGCGCCACCAGGGAAGTCCCACACAAAAATATCTTAATCAATTTTTGTAACATCTTGTGAGGTAGATGCTATTATTACCCTCCCCCCTTCTTTAAGAGATGATGAAACTAAGGATCAGGTGATGAAACACGTTCCCAGAGTCACACAGCTTATGAAGTAGTAAAGACAGGCTTTCGATGCCAGGTCGTGCCCTTAAAGACTATGTTATCATACAAGAATTCTGTAGACACATAATCAGAGGGAAAAATTCAACCAAACTCAAGGTAGCAGGTGGAGTTAGCAGGCACCCAGTGCCAGATGGAGCTGTTGGCCCTCAGGGTGCAGAGTTCAGTTCTAAATTTATTCTCTGACCTTCTTGTGGGTTCTAAATTTGGCCAAACAAGTTCTTCCAGCCTAATCGATGACGTGAGTACATTGTTTTGAAGATCAAACCTTTTTCCTGGTATGAAAGTATAAAATAATGCAGGGTTTGTTTGAAGAAGCAGCCCAGTTGCCTGTCAACAGCCAACCGAGGATAATCCTGGGCTTGCTGACGGTGGACACACGTGGTGACTGACAGATTTCTCAGGAACAGTGATTAACACTATTTCCTGAACCAAGTCTGAAATTCTCCTCCTGAACGAACCAGAAACAGAGCCTCAAGAAAAAGCTTGGGAAAAAAATTCTAACCAGAAGCGATCTTAAAGTATTCCTAAAATTACTAATTAAGAACAAAAGAGGACTCCAGATCATCTTCAGGCCAGAGTCTTCAGAGACTCATGGGACTCAGCGTGTGGGTCCCCACTTCTCTGGGAAGGTGTCAGGGTGGTTGACCCCTTCTCAGACATCTTGCCTCCACTGGGTTGGAACAACCATGTGACCTTCGTGGTCTGGCCACTGATGACTGAATAAGTATTGGAAACTGGACCCAGGAGAGACCATCCACTCACTGGCCAGAAACATATAACTTCTGGTGCTTGGCCTGAAAGGATGAGCCTGGACATCTGATTCCCTCCCTCAGTAATACAAATGAAGAGACATGGAAGGACATGTTGGTGCAGATACCTGAGCTGAAAGGTCATGGATATTTGGAGTTGGAATGGCCATTCCGGGAGCACGCACACACAGATGTGTGTGGAAGAGGGACAGGTGTGTGGCAGTCTGGATCCCCGTGACAATGTTGAGTGGCTGGATCAAGCTTCACCTAAAACCTATGCTACCACTGGACTTTTCCATACATGACCCAACAAATCTTTCTTCAAATTAGTTTTATTAGATTTTCTGGAGTTTGGTGTTTGCTTTGTTTTGTATAATCAAAAGGAAAATCTCTGTAACCGTCCAAGTCATCCCCTTCTTACCTAGAATAGTTACAGTAGATTTATTATCCAGAGAACCCGAACACACCATGCCGAAGAAGGCAGAAGCCCTTTGAGACAGTTAAGATTCAAAGCTGTGTCCCTGAATGTCCCTAATGACAAGCTCCCCTCTTCTGGTCTGTAGCACTTGGAGGAGGGGCAAGGAGGCGAGGAGGGTTTTGCTGCAGGAACACGCTGTCCTCACGACGACCCCTTCTCAGCTTCAGAACTGCTGTTATCACAATCTCTCTGAAGGTCCTGGACAAAGGGTGAAGCCCGGAACTCCTGAAGCTGAAGGGCAGGTCGGGGGCCTGGGAGAGAAGGGGGAGAAATATGTCTTCCGTTTCCCCTGGCCCCCGCAGAATAGCTGTTGTCCACAGCGAGTTTAGCTGACAACGGGGACAAATAGTAGTCACTCAGCAGACAGGGCCCCAGCGCTCAGGGCGCTCCTGGGGCTGAACCCAGTCTCATCGAGGCAGAGCGGCTCGGCGGTCAGTGGTAGTTCTGGGATGCGAATCTGCATCCAGGGCTCCAGGTGTGGCACCCTTTCCAAAACGCTGCAGCGAAGCGCTGCCGACTTCGGGCCTTTGGCTGTGGCCACATCTGCCCTCGCATTTCCCTTCCAGCTGGTTCCACAATCAGCAGCCCCTCCAGAGGCTCCAAGGAGCTGACCGCTGATGCGAAAAGGATTAGCTGCAAACTGGACTCTCCCTCCAGCCTCTGCCAGACCCACCGGAGGTGTGGGTGTGTGCAGCCTACCTGGGAGCCTCTGCTTTTGTCATCAGTCAGGCTGCCTTGATTAGGGCCAGACCCCGCTGAGGACGGGGAAAGCCAAAACGTATTAAAAGTAAATTTCCAAAGGAAATAAAGAAGCAATAATAATTGGCCACATCTGTGAAATCGGGTGCTTTTTAAGTGCCGGGTCCCAGGCCTGGGTTTGAGCTCAGGTGGTGGCCATCATAGGCGCTGCCGTCATCACTGCCGTCCCCGCCACCCCACCCCGGGGGATCTGTTGTAGGTGGCGAGGCACAGCACCCTCAGGTGTTTCTCCATCCGGGCCCCCCCAGCACCCTCTTTTGGGTGCTCCATCACTGCCCTGCCACGGTTTGGTTCCTATTATTTCCCATGGGCCCCCAGGGGCGTTGGCTCAACTGGGACCCCGATGGAGATTCAAGTCCTGGCCCCCACTGCTCATGGCCGTGCAACTTGGGGGAAGTCAGTTCTCCTTCCTGAGCCTCAGTTTTCTCACCTGTACAATGGGGGGCTTGTTCTAGATCCGAAGTTTTCAAACCGACTGCACCTTTCTGTGGGCCACAAGCTTAATGTCACGACTGGCATTTAGTTACATTACTCAGCCTCCCCGGTGACGTTTCCCCAAGGGCACACCTGTGCTTTCTGGGAACGAGCGCGTGCTTCTCTGAGCCCACCAGCACCCTGCACACTGCTGCTGGGGGCAACGGGCCTAATGGCTCTCCAGCGGCTCACACATTCCGTTCTGCTCCTCTTCACCACATCTGCCAGTCCAGGGCGTGTGGCTCGGTCAGAACCAGGGTCAGGCAGGCCTGACCAGGAGCCCGGCTCTGCCCTCACTCAAGGGTGGCCATGGGCAGGGTGGCCACAGGCAGCGCGGCTCCCTCTCTCTAAGCCTCTGGTTCAGTGTCTGTTCATAAGGAAAATCTCCACTGCCTCCTCCAGGTTGTCATGTGAATTTGAGTTAAGATAATGCAGGCAAAGCTCTTAGCTTAGTGAGAGGCACACGGCGAGCCCAATGTCAGTCCACACAAATTACTGACTAGGTTCATATCCCATACATCACTGTAGGCTCCTTGAGGTCAGGACCTGCCTTCCGTACCTCCCTACGGCCCAATAATCAGCTGGTTGTTTGACACGTATTTTCTTGCTGCGATTGGGTGAGGCTGAGCTGGGAGAATAATAGCTATGTCAGGACTTACTCTCCACCTTCTGGCTTCTTAGCCATTTCTCCTTCCCTCTAAGACAACCCTGATCCCGTCCCCAGGAGGGAATAATTTCAGCATCACCTCCCGTTGAGAACGCGTGTCTAGTAGAGCACGTTCCCGGGTTTTATTATACGTAAGGCAGGGCACCAAAAGCCCGTTGAGATCTCTGTGGATGGACAAGTGGTTTGACTGGTGGGCTCCCCACCGATCGTCCTGCCCACCGAGCTGCACTCAGCTCCAGGGGATAATCTCAGCAAGAGCTGGGTCAGTGGCCGAGCTTTCTGGCTTTCCTCTGACCTCAAGTCTATTTCTTTACCACGTGCCGCAGCTGTCTGCAGTGGAAATCTCCACTGAGGGACAGACCTCCTCTCAGTGCTCAATCAGGCAGAATCCCACAGGAAAGGAGGCTGGCCAGAGTCAGGAGGGTTCGGTCCCTGAGTTCCTGCATGACGCTGGGCAAATCACAACTCTCAGAGCTTTGGTTTCCTTTTCTCCATCCGCTTAGGAGAGAAACTGCAAATCATCTCGGCTCCTGCTCTAACACCAGCTGGTGGACACGGGTTGCTTCCAAAGCGATATTGAGACAGAGTCTGAGGCTCACTGGGAAAGGGTGCTGTGATCCATTAGCAATGTCTGTAATCCATTAGCAATGTCTGCCAGGAATGGAAGGAGGGAAGAATAGTGTTTTGGTGGCACGCATACTGGCCTCCCCAACCCAGATGCTTTATAAGGTTCCTCAGAGCTGAGAGCAGTTCGGATTCTTAAGATCTCGTTGGATCAGACAGAACTTAAGGAGATCTCTCTGTTGATCTGACTTTGCTTCTAAAAGCACCACAGGTTTCTCAGGACGAATGATCCCTTCCGACTTCTCAGTGCACACCACTGAGGCTCATTCAGACCACCACATCCTTGCAGCCACCGTGACGGGTTCAGGCAAGGAAATCTCCTGCAGTCCAGGTCACTGGAAATCAGCGCTAAGATCCCCCACCCCTACCACCCCACCGGATCCAGCCATACCTGAAGCTACACCCAATCCTAGACTTTTAAATTATGTAAGCCAATACATTCTCTTTTTGGCTTGAGCCAGTATGAATTGGGGTTTTGTCACATGTCACTCAAAGAATCTTAATGTACAGATTCTTCTTTTTTCCCAGGCAGACCCCAGAATGGGGACCAAAGTGGGTTTAGCTAATACGACAGTGGGAACAGTTCGGGGGTTGTTTTTTTTTTTTTTTTCTCTTTGATCCAGTCAAGACAAGAGGCCTAGAATGCAGACACAGGACACCAATTTCTTCAGATGGAGGTGACTAGAAGACCCTTCCTGAGGGGTTTCTGTGATAAGAGGACATCCACTTTGGATAAGCAGAGTCAAAAAGGAGGCAAATTGTCTGGAATATATCCTTTTATTCCCCCCCCCCCAAAGTTTTCAGGACTGCTGTCTCCTTAGCTTCCTGGGACACTGAGTCTAGCTTGGTTGAATTTATTTTAAAACATCGGCATAAATCACACATACCCTTGGGAGGGAACGTTAACCATCAACCAGCAGTTAATGTCCCTTCACCCCCTTCTCCTCCAGTTAAATGGACTGGAATCTCCACCCCATCTCCAGAGGGCCCTTCCCTGCCTTGTCCTAGAACATTTCAAAATTGGGTTTCTGCTTTAAGTTCTTGACATATCCTCCCTGCAGCTCGGCTCACTGGCCTGGCTCCCTCAGGCATTTCTGGAGTCCAGCTCTTGAAGTTTTTTCCTGGGGCAAATTCTTTTCTCCCCCACCCCGCCCCCTATGCAGAGACCTGACGGGCACAGTAGCGGTGGGAGGATAGCAAAGGCTTCGGAGCCAGACAGACCTGGGGACAAATCCTAGCATGCCACATTCTCACTGTGTCATCACGGACAAGTTGCTTAACCTCTCTGAGTCTCAGTTTTCCTTTCTGTAAAATGGGGATAATAACACTACTCACTGTGTCTGTCTCTGAGAATTCGATGTTATAATGCTTGCCCAATGGCTGACATAGTAAATGGCAGAGTATTAGTATTTATATCATTCTCATTTAGATCGGCTTAGGTGGGGGCAGGAAGGAAGGAGGATGGAGAAGAGAGAAAGAGGAAAGTGTTTGGGAGCCCTCAGACTTCCACATCATTCTACCCTGGGTGGTCCTGACCTGCTCTCCCCGGCCGCCCTAGTTTCAGCATCCCAGGTCACCCCCTGGAGAACTGTCGGCTCTACCCTTTCAGAGGTGACAGACTGACCTCTTTGCTCCCAGGTAGGGAGACTGAGGCTGGGCCTCTGCCAGGTCATAGGGTCTGTTGACAGAACTGAAGCTGTGACACGGTGGCTCTGACCACCCGGTCTCTGGTGCTTTGTCACAGCCGCCCTGAATGGGCTCAGACAGTCATTACACACCCGCATTGCTGTGTGTTTCTCCTTCAGCGCGTTTATCACAACTGTGACTGATTGTGTGATCATTTCCGTAACAGGTAATCATTCGAAAAATATTACTGCGCTTTAGTCTCTGCCTTTGTGGGGAAACAGCCCTTCCCCTCCTGGTCTTCAGATATCCACCTGCCCGGTGAAGATGTAGATTTGTACAGAGGAGTAAAGAGCAGGACCATGGCTAGACTCAGTTCCTCATAATCTAAATAGATTTTGCCACGAGACAGTAGCCTTAAAAGCCTCCACTGTGAGAAAACATTTTTTTTAAGTCCCTTAGCTCCCAATGAGCATAGCAATTTCCCAAATCACTGAGAGAGTAGAGAAGGTCTCCCTTCACCTGTGACCCCGGGCTTGCTAACTATGGCCAAAGGAGAGTACATAGAGGAAGCAAGGACACCTCTGCTCCTCTCAGCTTCAGCCCAGAGAGGACAGGAGATGGAGGAGACCAATGGTGAAAAGCATGGACTTAAGCGCCCCTGGGTCCACATCCCAGCTCTGCCACTTACTAGCTCTGTGACCATGGGCAAGTCATTTCACTTCTCTGTGCCTCAGTCTCCTCATCTGTAAAATGGGACTAAGAGTACTTCCGCACAGAGTTGTTGTATTAAATGCCTCTCACTGTTGTGGCCTCTCCCGTTGCGGAGCACAGGCTCCGGATGCGCAGGCTCAGCGGCCATGGCTCACGGGCCCAGCCGCTCCGCGGCATGTGGGATCTTCCCGGACCAGGGCACGAACCTATGTCCCCTGCATCGGCAGGCGGACTCTCAACCACTGCGCCACCAGGGAAGCCCTGTTGGTGTTTTTATACAAGCAGGGTCAGCTCCAAAGGCAGGGGTTTGTGCTGATCCTCTGGAGGCTCAAGGAATAAGCTGCACTGACACCACCACCCACCAGCTAGGGATGGGGAACCCGGAGATGCAGCAGGTTGAAGAGAAAGAAGCCCCGTGGTCCACTTTCTCTGGCTACACGGGGTCCCCCCATAGCCAGGATGGGACTCAACACGTCCCTACTCAAGTGGGGGACATGCTGTTGGGGGAGGGGCTGAGTGACCGCAGCAGAGGCAGGCGGTGGACTGCCTGGGCAGGGGGCCAGATGAAGTGGTGATGGGAAGTCTGAGCCAAGGTAAAGACAAGCCAGCCAGGCAGGGCTCAAAGCCCAGAGCATGAGTTCTTCCAGCCGCCAGCTTTAGCCACAGATGCCAGAAAGGCAAGCAGTGATCCAGGCATCAGACGTGGCTGGAGACCCCGTCTTCTCCCCTCCATGGGGAACCTCGTCATCTGCATCCCTCCCAGACACACAGACTCAGATGGCACTTAGAGAGGGGGCTGAGGGGGAGCAGAAGGGAATCTGAGACTGGGCATTACCTAAAGGCCTGAAGTCCTGGATCAGATTAAATCTACCAGATTAGACTAAATCTAGCATTTTTCCTTGTTGCCCTAGAACTGGGGTTTGTGAGAAATCTCAGATCAGTTACAGGAAATAAAGAGAGCTTTCTCTGCATACACATGTGACAGTGTGAGGAAGTGTGCAGCCACCCAATGTAAGCCCCCAGGATGGACACTCCCGTGGGTAGGAACCACAGCTATCCTGTCCAGCCCTGTGTCTGAAACATAGTACATGCTCAGGAAATGTCCACTGAATGTGTGAATGGTGACTCAGTTACCGGAGCGGTAACAGACAGGTGGCCCATCTCTAGGACTGGGGAAGAAAGAACTCTTTTCTCAGCTTCCTTTGGGGGGCGGAGGGACAGGGGGGCAGGCTTTGGAGTCAGACCCAACTGGGTTCAAACTCTGGCTTGGCCCTGGTGGTGGACAGATTCCAAAGCAGCCCCCAGCCACCCACCCTTGCTGGCAGCCACCCTGTCCTCTTAAGTATGAGTTGGCCCAGTGACTAGCTTCTAATGAATGGATATGGCAAAAGTGATGGGGTGGAGATCATCTCCAAGACGAGGTTATAAAAGACAGTGACACACACACACACACACACACACTTTGACAGAGCAAGCTGACGTGCTGGAGAGGCCCACGTGGCTAGGAACTGAGGGCCTCCCACCAACAGCCATGGAGAAACTGCATCCTGCCTGCACTGCTGAGAGAATTTGGAAATGGATCCTGCCCCAGTTGGACCTTGAGGTGACTGGAGCCCCCTGATCCCTTGATCGCAGCCCATGAGAGGCCCTGAAGCAGAGGATCCAGCCGAGCCAGGCCTGGACCCCTAACCTGCAGAAACTTTGAGATTTTAAACACAGGCTATTTTAAGCCATTACGTTTTGGGATCATGTGTTAACGCAGCTACAGATAATACAGCCCCTCGTTACCTCTGTGCCCGGGAACCGATTACTCAAACTTCATGTGTTCCCTCATCTAAAAATGTGCATAATGATAACTGCTCGTATTATTGCTCCTATAACCTCCTCACCTTATAGCTTCATCGTGAGGACTAAGAACATGGATGAACGAATGAATGGGTGGGACCCCTGGCTGAGCATTGAAAAGATCACAGAATCGGGGAATGAAGCCCACGCGTAGGTTGGAATGAAGCTGTGACGAGCCCTCACTGAGCAGCTGTCACAAGGTCAGCGCCCCACTGTCCCACGGGGAGAGGTCCTCCACCGCAGAGAAGCCTTACCTCCATCCTCACTTTGCCGACCGGGGCCTCCTGGGGTTCCAGAGGACTGTGCTCACAGCTGCCTACCACCGGGGCGCCCAGCATCCCGTGGCCTCCCCCATACCCCGACGCTGGGTTCTGCTGTCCCTTCTTCACGGATTATGTTCCCCACGGGGCTGCTGTTACCCAAAAGCCGGCCAGGCTTGGCGCCGTGGAGATAAACAAGCCGAGAGCCACGGCATCTGAGAGCTCCAGAAACTGGCCTTTGTGGGGAAGCCGCAGCCAGCTGGCACAAGAGTCACGGCCTGGCCGTGGCCCCCGAGCAGGCAGACCTGGCGGTGACGGGACCAAGGGGAAGGGGTCAGGCCTTCGCCTTCACATGGCAACAGATGCCTGACTCCAGATCGGGAGAACAGACTTTCAGGCCAGATGCAGCTCACAGGGCCCGATGACTACGGTGTCTAGCGCTCCCCGCCCCAGGCCTACGTGATCCCCGCCCCTAAGCTGGATCCACCCTGCGGCTCACCCCAGCCCCCCGGCCCCACAGAGACGCGTGTCCGTCCCTTCCTCTCATCCAGGGTTGGAGCCCCCTGAGCAGAGGGCCCCAGGGGCCACATGGCCGTTGCCTGCCCTGCTGTTGCTCCGAAGACGGAAATGTGAGTCAGACCTTTGATGTCCGCAGGCATGGAAACAGGCTGGCGGCCCATGGGCGACTCAGCTGTGGCAGGTAGTGGTTTTGGGGTGACCCCAGCCCTCTTCCTGGGTCCAGCTGATCCCACAGCTTCTTGGATGCCGGGCACATGGGCTGCCCAAGCTGGGTGACGACCACTTCGGTACTGGGCTCCCAATTGCCCCGAGGAAGCAGAAGCCTCCCGCCCAGCGGGCAGCGGGTGAGTTAGGAGCCTGGCCCCGGAGCCACAGCCGGAAGCCGGTGTGCTGCTCCCTCAGCTCTTCTCCATATGCGGCCAGGCCCCCACCGGATCGCCGTCCTGACAACGATGGTTGGCGTTAATAAGAACTTGCTCTATGCCGTTAGCTCAGGACGTCCCCGCAAGCCCCCAAGGGAGGTCTGTTACAATCCCTGTCTTACATTCTGACCATTCTAATCAGAGGGTTAGGTGGGTTAAATCAAACCCAACTCTGAAACATCACGGCCTACTCATCATTCGCCCACACAGGGCTGTCTAAGGGGCTGGACGCAGAGGAATCGGGATTGGAACCCAGGTAGTCTGGCTTTGAGGCAGTGCTCTCTGCCATCTGTCTGTCCAGCCCCTACCTACTCGCCAGGCCCATCAACCGCCCACACAAAGTGCTGCGGGCTGGCTTTGTCCTGCGGGGACCCCTGACCTCCCCAGGGGTCTCTAACCCACTCACTCTCTCCACTCTGACAGAGCAACTATTTCCTGGCCCCAAAGCCCCAGTTGTTGGAAATTACAAGTTTTCTTTCCTGACCCCTAATTGCACACGTCTCCCATTAGCCAAAGCAAGTTCTTTCCACGGCGGCGTGATAAAAAGTGAACTGCGAAGCGTCATCTGGCCGCGCGCTCATTCGTCTCTGTCGGAGCCCCATCCCAGCCCCACCAGGCCCTACTCTCCCCTCGCCGATGCCACCATCAAAGAAACAGCCGCACCAATGCTGCAAGGCCGTGGCCGGGCCCAGCCCGAGAAGTCGGGGCTCGTCGACCTGCCAGAGTGAATCACTTTGCGAGCGTTTAATAGCATTGTCTTGATGATGAATAAATCACACCTTAATGGACCATTTTTCAATTTGTAGCCCCCAGTCAAGATTCCTAAAATGTCCTCAGATGTGAGGGATGACGTGGCACGCCAGCTTCCTACCCGCAGGAGACCCGGGCACCGGCAACTGGAGGCAGAGCACAACCTCAGTTTCCCACGATAAAGACAAGATTCCTCCCCTGTCCCTTTAGAGCCTCTCTTGGGGGGATGTTTCTGGAGAGAGGTGCGGGCCGGGAGCGAGCCTATCTCAGATACTGGGATTCTGGGAAGGAAAGTATGGCAACCCCAAGCTCTCGGGGGGAGACTGGAACGTCTCGAAATCTTGCCAGCTTTGGAGTTAGAAAGAAAAGGGTCTGAAGCCCAGCTCTGCTCTTTGCCAGCTGTGTGACCTAGGGCAAGTCAGTTCACCTCTCTGGGCCTCAGAGATTATCACAGGACCACTTCACACAGCTTCAGAGAGGGCCAAAGGAGAGAAGGAATAAAAGAAGCTCAGAGAAGCGCCCGGCACGCAGTGTGTACTGCTGCGATAGGTGGTGAAGGGAGTGTTAGTAATGGCGAGTATTTATTAGGTGGTGTCGTAAGTTGAATGGTATCCCCCCAAAATTCATGTCTACCCAGAGACTTAGAACGTGACCTTATCTGGAAATAGCCTTTGCAGATGTAATTAGTTATGATGAGGTGGTACTGGATTAGGGTGGCCCTAAATCCAATGACTGGTGTCCTTATAAGAGGAGAGGACACACGGAAGAGGGCCAGGTAAGGACAGTGAACACCTCCTCATTCAGTTGTTCTCTCGTGCGGGGCGGGTCCAACAGCACACTGGGTGCGGACACGGGGCTGCCAGCATCCACGGTGCAGGGAGCCCCCTGACCCTTCAGATACTCTGGAAGAATTCCTAGGGTCATCCCTGGATTTGCCCTCCCTGGATTCTCTACAGTCGCCCTGTAGCCGGGTACAGAGGAGGGGGAGAAACCCAGGCAAAACCACACTTCCGAACCAATCCAGCAGCAAACATTCCTCACCCTGGGTCAGGAGTGTTTGTCTATCGGGAAGCAAGAACAGTTCATCTGAGTTTCTTCACCCTTTGTCCCAAGAGGCAAAAATGTCAGAAATGTGCAAGAGCTCTGGCCACAGAGGGACACTGTATCTCGCCCCTGCGGTCCATTTCCTGCACAGGGCTGAGGGTCAGGGTGAGGGCCACTGCCCTGAGGGTCAGGAGAAGTGGATCGGCCCCTGCTGGGCCGCGGGCTGGCTGTGGGGCGCAGGGTGAGGCTCTCCCATCTCTGGGCCCCAGTTTTCTTATCTGAAAAATGGGGGTGTTGACGCCTGATCCAGCCTTGCATGGAGTTAAGTACCAGCAGATGGCATAACTGCAGGTCAGGTCATATTGGGTGGTTTTCCTCTATTCTCTCTAGGGGGGTCAACAACATGAGAAATGGGGTCTTCCGTCAGTGCCTCCCTCAGACCCGACTTTATAACCAGCGGACTTGGCCCTGTCGGTCAGTGCATTTGATTCACTAAGTACCCACGGCGTGCACGGCACTGTGCGGGTTTCTGGGAGGTTATTTATGACTGTTAACACTGAAGATTAACAATACCAGCAGTAGCCAGCATTTATTGAGCATTTGCTAGATCCAAAGCATTATGTGCTTTGCCTCATTTAATTCTGAAAACAAACCTACTAGATAGGAATCGTCAGAACCCCCATTTCTGAAAGAAGACTCAGTCCAGAGGGAGGACGACTTGCCCAAGCCCACACAGTTAGGTTGGACCCCGTTTATTCTCGATTTCAGACCAGATGCTGCAGCCTGCAAGTACCCACGGCCCAGTGGGCGAGGTGAGCCTGGACCCTCCCATAGATGCGACATTCCTAACCCGAGCTTGTGTTTCTCGTGCCCGACACAGGGTCAAACATTCCACCAATGTTGTATCGCCGAGACCTCCCAAGACCTTCCTGAGGAGTTGTTACCATTATTGTTATTATCCGGTTCATACAGATGAGGACACAGAGGCCCTGGGGGTTACACGGGTGGAGAGCTGAGAAGTCAGGACCAAAATCCGGCCTTCCTGACTCCTCCTGTCCCCGCAAAAGGGAGCCGGACACCATGGTACTAAATCCATGCAGAGACAGCCAAGAGTATTGGAACGGAGATCCCAGGGGTCTTCCTGGAGGAAGAGGATCACAAAAGATGGGCTGAACCTGCACAGATTTCCTCTGTCCAGGCCAGCTCAGGCATTTGCCAGAAACTTGGGGACCAGATGGCCACACTCCTCTGAGGGACTCGGAAGGAATCTGTCCCACCTGGCTCGGGAGGACCTCACCCTGCCCTGCCTCACAGGCCGGTCTGCATGCCAGGCCGGGGCTGGCCCATGGCCCACTCATCTCTCCTCATTCTGCAGGCCCCAGGGAGGAAAGTCCAGAGCCAAGGTTATCGTGGGGTTCACATACCCCAGGGAGGGGTGGATACACGAAGCTAAAGGTCATTCAACGCAGCATGACTTGCAATCACAAAAGATTGGAACTGATGTCATGTCTATCAACAGGGTACTGGGTTAAGACACTTTGGTACAATCACATGACTCACGCGTCAGAGGAGATCCTGAGTCCATAATAAAAACTGACGTTTAGGAAGGACTTTACACGTGGTCAGGGTCTCTTCCAAGTGTATCCACTCATTTGGTCCTTACAGCAATCTCAGGAGGGACCACGACCATCACTTTAAAATGAGGAAAGTGAGCACAGAAAGCTCCAGTCCCTCGTCCACGGCTCGTGGCCATGAACAGCGGAGCTGAGATTTGGTGCGAGCAACAGAGGCTGACTGGGGACCAGCCTGCCACATGCTCTCCCAGCTTCTCTGTCTTGACAAGAGCCCTGGCGCCCTTGGAACCCGGGAAGGAAGAGAGGCACACAGACACCCTTCAGCGCTCCCTGCCCTGTGCCAGCCTGCGGAGCAGGTGCAATTAGAAGAGGCTCGACTGAGGCGTCCTCGTCTGAAGTGGATTCTGATAACTCAGCCGCTGTGGTAGCCAACTTCCCCTCCAGCCAATTACGGCCCGCGGGGCCCACTGATGATTTTTACAGCCTTTCCTGGAGTCATGACAAGGAAAACTAAATGAGCTACAGGACCCCTTTCATCACTAACAGCCGGGTATCACGGTTGGGGGCAGAGGAAGGAAAGAAAAATCACTTTTCTCCCCTACTTTGAGCTAATCAAGAGAACTCGAGCCTGGACGGCCAACATGTTGGTGTTGAGAAAAGCTGTTCTCAAGCAGAACTAATTGGCAACAGAAATGGAATCTTCCCCCCCCCAAAAAAGTATAAACATGCTTTCTCCCTGGGAATTACCCTTCAGAATAGGTATTCCAGACATGTGTGTGCAATGGCCCGAGCATGGCCTGGAGTGGACGTCTCCACTCCTGTTGCCCAGCACCCCTGCCCTTCTCCCAAGAACAGCAGCTAGCTTTGGGACACCTCAGGCCCTGATTCGCTGACACTGGTTTGGATAGAATTGATTCCCCCTCAGCTCCAAGGATAAGCCTTGTCAGTTGCTCATGCCAAGGAGCGTATTCCAGGGATATTTCAGGAATGGGCATACAACCCGACAAGAAACAATATGGCACAAGAAAGGAACACTTTATGAGGCTTCTGGAAAAGAGAGCTCTTGCCACTTTAGAGGTGCAGAGAGGTGAAGTAATTTGCCAAGAGTCACACAGCACAGTGGTAGGGGATCAGGATTTGAACCCAAGTCTGTAGAACTGAAGAGTTTGCAACACTTAACTGCTAAGCTCTACCAAGAGGGGGAATAAACTCCAGAGGAAGCCAGAGAAGCTGGATCCAAACCCAACTCTGTGTGATTCCAGGCAAGTTACTTAACCTCTCTGTTCATCAGTTTCCAGACCTGTAAAGTGGGGCTTATAAGAGCACCTCCACTTGCGGGACCTGAGGGTTGAATGAATTTACAGCAATACATGTAAAGTGTGTGGAAAAGTGCCTGTCTCACGGTGAGGATTTACCCTTACCCCCGTCACACTGTTTCTCACATGTGATGAGAGTCAGACTAAATAAAAGCAGGGGAAGGGGAGGAAGGAGAGGTCGATGCTATCAGGCTCGGTTCCCCTCCGGGAGCAGCCGTACCACAAAGATGTGGCACATCAGGAACCCACAGCCCGCTCAGGCTTGGGTATTCTGACCTGGAGAGACAGAGTCAACGGCAGCTGGGCCTGTCTGTGTGGTGGTGGTCGAGATCCAGGGGAAATTCCACTCATTCAAGCGGCAAAAAGTAAGACATCTGACAAATGCCACATGGTTGAGGGTGGGTGTGAATCAGTACAGCCACGTTGGAAAATAGTTCAGCATATTATTTCATATTCCCTATGATCCAGCAATCCTACTCCTGGGTACACGTCTGAGACACACGCCAGCATGAATGTACTAGGACAAGTGCAAGAATGCTCAAAGCAATTCTGTTTATAACAGCAAACAGACAAGTGGAAACAACCCAAAGACCCATAGACTTGGAAAACAAATTCCGGCACACTGCAGAATAGTATACGGCAGTGAAAGTGAATCAACAGCCAGCCACGTGCCGCCATAGATGAATTTTAGTGATAAAATGATTTAAGAACACAGAGGTACCACAGGACAACATATATCTTTTTATAAAGTTCAAAAATAAGTAAAAGTAAATGATACGTTATTATGGCATAAACACGTGAGTGATAATACTACTTTTTCAAACAAGAGAAATCAGGATGATGGAAACATTCCGGAGTTGGATGATGGTGGTGATTGCAAAACATTGCGAGCGTGCTAAATGCCACAGAACTGTACCCTGGAAAATGGTGAATGTGGTAAGTTTTATATTATGGATCTCTTACTACAATTTTCTAAAAACCAAGGGAAAGATAAACACAAAGTTCAAGTAGTAGCTACGACAGTGGAAGGAGCACGTACCTGGTTATAAATAATTGTCACAGCTGTTTGTGGGTTGGGTGGGTAAATGGGGACATTCAATTGTCTCTTTCACCTGGGCTGTGATTAATTGAAGTCACCTGAGGTCCATTTTGTAAAGACTTGAGGAAAGCTCTCTGGACCTGGATTTGGGGACCAGGGATCTAATGGGTGCCCCTGGGCAAGTGAGAAAAGACCTTGGGCCGTTCCCGCTGCTGCCAACCAGGCACCAGCCTATCGGGCATCTGGCGGGTGGGTGCAACCAATGGTCTGGAGGTACCACTTAAGCCCACCTCCTCATGCCTCCACCTGCAGGGCCTTCCCCTCCCCTCGCTCATTCTCCCCTGGGGAGTGAGTTTGGAGGGCGATGCTAGGCTCGCTCCTCATCAGAGGGCTGCCTGCTGCACTGGGTGGTGGGAGAGGTGATTCAGTTCAAGGGACAACACGGTCACAGCCACCTGGCCAAGACAGACTCCGAGTCCCATCACCTGTCTGACTCCTGGGTTTATCCGAACTCAGGTAAGAAAAAGGGGGTTGTTTACCGGGTCCTCCAAGCCCACCTGAGACAGAGAAGGGGGGTGTGAGTATAGGGGCCACATGAAGAGCCTGGAACCTGGGCCTGGTTGGTCTGACGGGCACATGTGAGGATGCACGATTCCACAGACTCTCGTTGTTTTGCAAAGGAGCGGCTGCTTGGTGAGTTAGCACGGGCTATTAAAATGCGGTATTCATAAATGAAATATAGCATGCAGCTAGAGGTGCCCAGGGACCCTAATTCAGTCTGACCGCTTTGTCACCCTTGGCAACGTAGCAAAGCGAATATGCCATAAGTCTTAACTGAGTACCTACTATGGGCTACAGCACTGAACAAAACAGGCCAAAATAAATAAATAAATAAAAAACCTGCCCTCAGGAAACTCACATTCTAGTAGAGGATATTTTGAAAAAGAAAAATAATATATTATTTTTAGATGATGGAAAGAGGTACGGAGTGAGCCATGTGGAGATCTGGGAATGAGTGTCCCAGGCAGAGGGGAAGGCAAGTGCAAAGGTCCTGAGGCAGTACTGAGCCTGGCTCACTTGAGAACAGTGAGTGTGGCGAGGGGCAGGGCAGGGCAGAATCTGGAGATGAGGTCCAGATTTTGCGGGGCCTGGTGGCCGTGGTTAGGAGCAGGGAGCCAGGCCTGTGGGAGGAGGGTGTCCTGAGCAGAGGAGGGGCAGGATCTGACTTCCTTTTAATAAGACCTGCTGGCTGCAGGTGTAGAACAGCCCATCAGAGAGGCAAGAGGAGAAGCAGAGACATCCGTGAGGACGCAACCACAACAGTCCAGAGAGGGATGATGGCCACAGGGACGAGGGTGGCGGCAGTGGAGGTGACGGGAAGCCAGCAGCTTCCGGAGACAGGTTGAGGGTAGAGCCAATAGAATGTCTTTTTTACTGAAAAGTGGAAGCAGCTGGGCTCTACTCATGTGTTTTGCAGTCAAGAAAGTTTGAGACCTGGTTTGAAAATAGAGATGTGGTTGTCAAAACGGCTCCCTTCTCACAACCTCCTGGGGCTTCTGTTATGCAGGCATTGAAAGGAGTGGTTTAGGTCTTCATGTGCTAACAGGGAAAGACACCGGGGTGTATTGTCAAGTGAGACAAGGAAGATGCGGAATAAAATGTAAGAATGACCTCATTTTTGAACATTAAAATTACATATACGAGTGAATGAACGGTCTGGAAGAACAGACAGTGGTTACCTGGAGCGGAACCCACTGAGATTTAAAGTCAGGATTGCCCTTCCTACATGCAAAATAAAAGAATCCAAAAACCCTGGTTTTAGCTCCTTTTAAGATTGCTGTGGGCGGGGCTCGCTTCCTGCCATCCCAGCCTCACTTCTCATAGGCGGCCAGTGTCCCCACCTGGGCCTCCTCCTTGGCTAGGCCTGTAAGAAGGCAGAACAGGGGAATGAGAAATATTTTCCTCTCGTGCTTGCGGGCCTGGGAGACTGGAAAGGGCCCACCTGGCTCCTAGGCTTTCTAAAAATAGAAAGTTTTCTGAACTTTCCAATAGGTTTGGCTTAGCTGTTCCTCCTCCATGTTCCAAGACGCCATTTTGATTAGAGAATCATGTGTTGTGCATGAAAATCAAGGATGGCAGGAGCGAGACCTGAAAAGGGATGGAATTTACAGGGAGCTGCCCCTGATGGGACCCAGAAACGCCCTGCGAATGTGGAGGGGCGGGGGGGGGGCACCGAGAATGCAGGGACCCAGGGCCTTTGTGCTGCCTGAGCTGGGGCCCTGGACGCAGCCGGTGCAAATAACACCTTCTGACCCTCCCGATCTCTGCATCCATTCCAGCGCTTAGAGCAGGAGAGAGGAGTTTGGCTGTTAGGTTTGTTTGAGGCCAGAGGAGGAAGTTGAGGGATTGTGTCCAAGGCCCAGTGCCTGGAGTTTGAATCCCTTTGGGTGAGAGCTGAGGACGGTCCATGACAAGATTTCTAAGACCCTGGGCACAAGCATGTATGCTGTGGGGCCAGTGGTGTGTTGGTAAAGGTTTAACAACCAGCTTTCCAGGGGAAAGTGTATGTGTGGGTATGCACGTGCACACATGTGTACAAATATAGGCACTTACTCATGCTTGCACACATAAACACATATATACTCAGGTTTACTATAGATTGTATTGATGGAAAGGATGTATAGCCCACAACTTACACATAAACATAAAATGTACAATATCCCCTCCTTTTGTAAATTTCATATACTCAGTTGATTCACACAGGACATTTTTGTTGATTTTTGCCCCTAACTCTTGTATCTGTTGTCACCCTATGGTTATAATTGATGAGTGACTGTAGTTCTTTCCAGAACGTTGGCTGATATCTGCCTTTACCTTAAGGACTGAGACAAAAATGATACACCAAAGTGCAGGTCGGAACTTTCCTGGTTTGTCAGCGAAGTGTGCAGCTTCCCTGCTTTTTGGTGTTATTCCCACTGTAACAATTAGAGACGTGACGCACTTTTATGTTTAACCTGCATCATCCTTTTCTCCCTCCCTTTCTTTGTCTAGATCACTTTGTCTGTTGACCTAGACAGTCAACAAAACAATAAATCAAGCCCTGAGCTGTACTGTTTGCCAATTCCTGTAGTGTAATTACTCCCACCATGGCCGACTTCAGGCTACCAACTTAAGTCGCAAAAAATGGAATTGGGAAGAGATCTGCAACAGTGCACTGTTAGGGGGTGTTCCCACCAGACAGACACACCGGACGTGAATATCCCCAGGAGAACCAGTAACAGTAACATGTAGTTTTAAAAACTGGAAAGTGATGAGTTTTGAGCACTTACGACCTTTGTTTTTTGTTTTTTTAAATTTATTTCATTTATTTATTTTTTGGCTATGTTGAGTCTTCGTTGCTGCGTGCGGGCTTTCTCTAGTTGTGGCGAGCGGGGGCTGCTCTTCGTTGCGGTGCGTGGGCTTCTCATTGTGGTGGCTTTTCTTGTTGCAGAGCACAGGCTCTAGGTGTGTGGGCTTCAGTAGTTGTGGCACGCGGGCTTCAGTAGTTGTGGCTCACGGGCTCTAGAGCACAGGCTCAGTAGTTATGGTGCACGGGCTTAGTTGCTCCATGGCATGTGGGATCTTCCCGGACCAGGGCTCGAACCCGTGTCCCCTGCATTGGCAGGCGGACTCTTAACCACTGTGCCACCAGGGAAGCCCCACGACCTTTGTTTTTAATTAAATTTATTTAATTATAAGTTTATGTAGCTTAATTTTTAATAATGGCTCTGGTTAGCAACGCGTTCACCAAACTCCTGAAAATCTGACAGTTGGCTTTTGCGAGCCGGTCCAAGCTGGCTCCAGCACGCCACCCGTGCAGGGACCACATGGCAGAGAGTGTCACGGGCTGGGGAGGAAGCCCTTCCCTCCACCTCTGCCCAGAACCCAGAGCAGCTCAGGCACTAAGCAGCTGGAGTCTGGCCGCACCAGATGGGTGCTGGCAACAGTGAACTTCTCCCAGTGGCCTTGGCGGCAGAGGCGAGGGACTAGTTTGCAAGCCAATGTGAAACAGCCCTTTGGAGCTCCCCAGAAGGAACTGGGGGACCCTGGGGGTGCTGAGCTTCCAATGACACGTAGGTGAGGGCTCTGTAAGTGGCAGACATCTGGGTTAAATCACTCTGTGCCAAACCTAAGCTGCGGGACTGAGCTGGGCTTTCAGCGTTTCATGAGGCTTTTCTGAAGCTTGCGGGGCCCTAGGACTGTTCTCGCTGACAGCAGTCACGGGGCACTGCAGGCCAGCAATCACTTCTTCAAGCCCATCTTAATCCCAGCCTCCTCCGGCGCCTTCCCTGATGCGCTGGGGGACTCGCGGGGAGATTTTCCTCCTCTTTAAGCTTGTGTCTCACCCACGTTTAGAACATAAGTGCCTTCCAGCCAGAGTCATAGCAATTTAGAGTTGTAAAGAGATTTTAGAGATTTCCTAAAATAATCTCGTCTTATAGATGAGAGAAGGGGAGTGACTTGCACAAGATTACAGAAATCAAGGGCAGAACTGTGTAGGGTGACCAGCTGTCCCGGGACTGAGGGGGTCTCCTGGGACAAGTTGGTCACTCTTGAGCTAGGACCACCAGTCGGGTCTCAACTCAAGCCCAAGGCAGAGGGTCTGGGCCAGTCCTAGAAAGAAAAGGAGCGAGTACAGAGCTGCTGCGGGATGGAATTTTCCAAGGGAAGAGAAAAGAGGAGGCCATATCTGGGTGCTGGGACTTCCAGCTCTACCCAGATGGCTGGCACCCGAGGGATTTCCCACCTGCCACAGCCCTGCTGTGGATTTCCCCGCCCTTGATGTAACATGCATCCTCCTTGTCTCTGCCAGAGAGACACTAGCTGACTTTATCTGCATCTTATCTCTTGGCTGCTGTCACCACAGCTTCAGGGATGTATATGCAAATAGCCTACGATAATATTAATATGTGATTCCCCCCAAGGGAGGCATGTGGAAAGCACTGTATGTGTTTCACAATTCTGTTTCGTCCAGAGGAGCAGTGGGGGCCCAGAATGATTCGAAACAGATTTTTGAAAAAGGCAAAATAAAACTGGAACAAAACCTCATAGAGGCATGTGCCACTCTCCCCACCCCCAGCTCTCCCCACCCCTAGCTCTCCCCACCCCTGCCTAATATTAACTCTCTTCTCTCATTCCCCGGGAGCCTCGTACAGCAAGGGGCATCAGGCCCTCTCCATTCAAGCCAGGAGCCCCTGCCCATCCCTGGGCTGACATACCCTCTAAATGTTGCAGGCTGATCAGCCCAGTGCTTCGTCTGTCCCACTGTTCTTCTTCCTCGTACACATAACACTCCCCTGACACCCTCTCCTCCTTCACCTCTGCTTCCTGGGATAGTCACAGACTCAGAGAACACAGAAGTCCCGGCTACTCCTGGAGGCGGAGAGCTTCTGAGATCTGACTCTCATCTCTGCCACTGACCAGCTGTGTGACCTTGGGCAAGTCACTTCATTTCTCTATGCCTCCATTTGCTCAATGTACAACGAGAATAAGAGTAATAATCCCTGTCCTGCCAGGGGCTCATGGGAATTCTCTGAGCTAAAGCTTCAGCAAAGCCTGGCACAGTGCCTGGCATGCAGCAGACCCACACAACATAGCAGTCGTAGGGAATTCCCTGGAGTCCAGTGGTTAGGACTCTGCACTTTCACTGAAAGGGCCAGGATTCATTCCCTGGTCAGGGAATTAAGATCCTGCAAGCTGCCCGGCGCTGCTAAACACAAGGAAAAAACAGTAGTCATAGTAAGAGCCCCTTAAAGATCACCTAGTTCAACCCCTCATTGTAGGGATGGACAAAGGGAGGCCCAGAGAGGGGAAGGAAGTTGCCTAAGGCCACACAGCAAGATGCTGCCATTTCATCTCAGCCTCAGCGCTTGGGGAGCTCCAGGTGGGATGTGCGGATGCCCTCCTCACACCCCGACTCCCTCTAAAGTCTGGTCCACGCCAGCTGCACACGGAGCAGTCGCTTCGCACTCACCATCGAGCAGGTCTCGACATTCAGGGCCGTGTCACGCCGTCCTCCTGGAAGCAACACGGCTTTCTCTATCGCTGAAGCGAGCGTCGGCTCCCATCGGCTGCGGGGCTCGGGAGACCAGCCTGTAGGGACTGGCCGCTCGGAAGATGGCCTCGGAGGACCCCCTGCCCGCGATCTTCCTCGTGGTGCCGTGGGGACGGCGCGCGGCCGCCAGCCGGGCTCCGATAAAGCAGCCTGGCTCTTATCCGGCCTGTGTGAGGGTGCAGGCGGCCGCGGAGCTGGGGTTCCAGGAAGCCCGCCTGGGGCCCCCCCGGCCGGCCCCGTTCCCCCCGGATGCTGCCTGCCGCTCTGGCCGCGGCCGATTGCCCGTCAGTGTCACTCTGAGCTCTGCCAGGGAGAATTCCATGCTGGCCCCCTGCAGGCGGAGCCCCACCCCTTCACGGCCCACCCCCACTCGCATCTTGGCAAGGGGACCGGGGAAGGCAGCTAATTTCAAGTCAGTACAGCGTTTGTGGTCGTGTCCTGAACTCTCCACGATTAATCACGGAGCATCTGATTTCTGCTTTGCCTCAGAGGGGGGTGTGGGGAGGCCTGGAAGTTTCTGTTTACTCATTCTGCACCGGGCTTCGTGCTAATCACAAACAGACGGGACCCAGCCTCCCGCTCGCTCCCCCGCCCTCTTCTCCCTCTTCCTACCTTGCCACTTTCGGGTCGCTCTCCTCACTCTTTCTCCTTTCCCTCCTTCCTTCCCTCCTTCCCATCTGTTCCCTGCCTCTGTCCCAGATCCGGTCCTCCGTACACCCCTTCCTCTGGTCCTGGTTCCCCCCAAGCCCCCTCTGCACCTCCCACTTCTCCTGGGATGTAAATTAGCTTGGCCTTTTCCCTTTACATCTTTACAGCTAGTGGTCAGCCTCTTTTCTTTCTTTACAACCTAATTATTTCAGGGTTTGCCCCGCCGCCCAACCCCCATTACATGGGTGTGTAGAACTCCTATGAACTTGACTGTGTGTCCCAGTCAAGGGTGGAGTCCAGATACGAGGCACTGCTCCTTTGGTCACCTCGGCACATCTCGGCTTTCGGATTTCGGATTCTGCTCAGGGATGGACCCAGAAACAAAGGCCCCATTCATCGCCACCACGGAGAGCCCACCCCCCAGCCATGGTGCCTCCCAGCCTGTAACACCTAGGGATAAATTTCTCTCTGCTGCCCCTTGGCTCCGTGCCACCCTGCAGCCACTGCAGACAAGAAATCAGGAATAAACAGCCCGAAAGAAGAGAAACTGACACCCCTTCCCACAGCCACAAACACACATACTCTGAAGGGTAATTTGGCAAGACCTTTAAAAACCAGAAATGGGCATAAGCTGCCACCCAGAACATCACTTAATGCACGTCCACGAGGTGGCATGCACATAGATGTTTGTTTAAAAAAAAAAAAAAAAAAGGTTTATCACAGGCAACATTGGAAATAAATATCCATCCCAAAAAATGACTGGTTAAATAGAATATAATAAATAGAATATGAAAGAATCGTACTATCCCAGGCAGGGATTCAGAGGGTGAGCTGCATCTGTATGTAACAATGGAGATGGGTCTCCAAGACATATTATCGAGTGAAAAGAGGGTCAGAATGATATATTCAGTATCATCCTGATTGTGTAACCCTCCGCCCTTATACACACATAAAATGAAAGGCTATGGAAACACATAAAGCCAGGAAAATAGTCTATAAGGATATAAACCACACTGAGCCATTACCTCTGGGAAGTGGGGGAGGCAGAAGTTTAAGCGTGGTGCTCTTACCTGTAGCAGCTTCATTCTGAAAAGTGAAAATGGATTCATCTGTTACCTAGATTCCCAACCAGCTTCCTTCACCAGTGACATTGCACCCCATACCCGGAGAAAATTTCATCCACCCATTTGCCTCCTTGGACTAGCTCAAAGAATTCTATAATCTGTCAGCTGAGAACTGAACAGCAGTCCTGAGGAGTGAACCCAGAAGTTCTACAAGCACTCTAGTTTGATCACCTCTAGTCAGGTGTTGGGACCCAGAGCTGAAACTGACATTGCACTGAGTGAAACTCCTTAAGAGCCAGGGAGCTGTCAAAGTTACTCCGGAG
The DNA here is from genome assembly GCF_963455315.2 of Globicephala melas. NCBI lineage: Eukaryota > Metazoa > Chordata > Mammalia > Artiodactyla > Delphinidae > Globicephala > Globicephala melas. The sequence goes on from NC_083328.1 coordinate 75,690,018, forward strand.
TGGGCTTAGGTCTCCTGGAAAGGAGGCCGGCAGATCTATATTTGAAAGCAAAGTATTGGAAAGTTGATGGCTTGGTTTTCAGGAAGCAATGTCACCTACTCTAACTTGCAAAACATGAAAACCACTCTGAAGCGTTTTAAAGGAGTGAACATGTTCAGACTTCATGCCAAGAAAAGGGTTGCCGAGAAGCACGGTTTCGGTTCAGCCGTTTCTCTCCTGCTCACCGACCAAGTGCACAACCACATCTCACGGGCACAACAGGCAGGCGAGCCTGGCACTCCACACAGGGTGCTTCGCACGTGCTGTGATGTGATGGAATTCACCAGAATGCTCTCTGTCCCCACTTGTCCAGTGCCTGCGGGCTTTGGGAATTCAACTGCAAAGAAGACAAATGACGCTTTTCACAGCCCCGAGCCAGTGGGGGCACCAGCCCCTCCTCCTCGTCCTCCAGGACAGAAAGGAACCCCAGCTTTGGAGCCGGGCAGTCTCAGACTTGGTGTTTCCAGCCATCTGAGGGAGTGGCAGAGTGAGACCATGCCGTTCCCAAAGCAGGCCTCACATAGGGTCAGTGCCCAAGATGACTTTGGGTGACACACAGGACACTGAACAGCACTGCCCCTAGAGTGGGAACGTCATTTTACTCCAGTGGCAATTCTCTTCCCATCCCATTTGGCCTGGGACAGAGTCTCAGCTTTGTGCTAATCTGTCTTTAACACCTCTACCGTCTACTAATCTCTCTTTCTGACAAAGAAAAAGCAGGCCTCAGGCTTAGGTCAGCCAGCAGCCAACAGCATCCAGCTAGAATCCTGTTTGGCAAGTGATCACGGTTTTCCACTGTCTTCCACTTTCCTATCTGTAATTTTTTTAAGTTTAAAAGGGAGTCCATCAGCTAAGGGAAAATCTGACAAAACCTTAATAAGGCACAGAGTTTAGTTAATAATGATGTATCAATATTGGTCATTAGTTATGACAAATGTACCATAGCAATGTAAGATGACAAGAGGGGCAATTAGAAATTGGGTACAGGGTATGTAGAGTTCCCTGTACCGTCTTTGCCACTTTTCTGTAAGTTTCAAACTATTCCAAGATTGAAAGCTTAGTGGTGATCATTTTGTAATGTGTAGAAATATCGAATCACTATGTTGTGTAACAGGAACTCACGTAGTGTTGTAGGTCAATTGTTCAAAAACAAACTCATAGAAAAGGAGATCAGAGGCGGGGGTTTGGGGGAGGGGGGAATTGGATGAAGGTAGTCAAAAGGTACAAGCTTCCGGTTATAAGATAAATAAGTACTAGGGATGTAATGCACAACACAATTAATATAATCGACACGGCTGTACATTATATGTGAAAGTTGTTAGGAGGGTGAATCCTAAGAGTTCTCATCATAAGGAGAGAATCTTTCTTTTTCCTTTATTTTGTATCTGTATGAGATGATGAATGCTCACTGGAGTTATTGCAGTAATTATTTCATGACGTACATAAGTCCAATCATTATGTTGTACACCTTAAACTTATACAGTGCTGTATGTCAATTATATCTCAATAAAACTGAAAGAAAAATAAGTAAATAAAATTGAAAGTTTATTTAACTATGTTTAATGGACCCAGAAAAAAAGTAAGTCCGTGGTTTTTTTTTTTTTTTTTGCGGTATGCGGGCCTCTCACTGTTGTGGCCTCTCCCGTTGCAGAGCACAGGCTACGGACGCACAGGCTCAGCGGCCATGGCTCACGGGCTTAGCCGCTCCGCGGCATGTGGGATCTTCCCGGACTGGGGCACGAACCCGTGTCCCCTGCATCGGCAGGCGGACTCTCAACCACTGCGCCACCAGGGAAGCCCTGTTTATCTATTTTATACATAGTAATTTATATTTCTTAATCCCCTACCCTATCTTGCCCCTCCTCCCTTCCCTCTCGCCACTGTTAACCACTAGTTTGTTTTCTGTATCTGTGAGTCTGTTTCTATTTTACTATATACATTCGTTTGTTTCAATTTTTAGATTCCACATATAAGTGATAACATAGAGTATTTGCCTTTCTTTGCCTGACTTATTTCACTAAGCATAATAGTCTCTAGGTCCATCCATGTTGTTGCCAATGGCAGAATTTCATTCTTTTCATTCCATTGTGTGTGTTTATATGTATGTGTGCATATGTGTGTGTTTATAAGTGTGTGTGTGTGTGTATATATATATGTGTATATATATATATATATATACATATATATATATACCACATCTTCTTTATCCATTCATCTGTTGCTGAAAAGTTAGGTTGCTTCCATATCTTGGCTATTGTAAATAATACTGCTATAAACATAGGTGTGCATGTATCTTTTTGAACTAGTGTTTTCGTTTTCTTCTGATACATACCCAGCAGTGAGACTGCTGGATCATATGGTAACTCTATTTTCAGTTTTTAAGAACCTCCATGCTGTTCTCCATGGTGGCTGCACCAATTTACCTTCCCACCAGCAGTGCACGAGGGTCTCCTTTCCTCCATACCCTCACCAACACTTGTTATTTGTGGTTGCATGTTGCTTTTTTTTAAACTGTATGTACAGAGAGAAACAGAGAGACAGCAAATGTGGCAAAATATTGACAATTGGAGTGTCTGAGTGAGGGGGATACGGGGTTCTTTTTTTTTTATTTTATTTGTTTTTGGGCTGCATTGGGTCTTTGTTGCTGCTCGCAGGTTTTCTCTAGTTGTGGCGAAGGGGGGCTACTCTTCCTTGTGGCACACAGGCTCAGTAGTTGTGGCGCACAGGCTCAGTAGTTGTGGCGCACAGGCTTAGTTGCTCAGAGGCATGTGGGATCTTCCCGGACCAGGGATTGAACCCGTGTCCCCTGCATTAGCAGGCGGATTCTTAACCACTGCGCCACCAGGGAAGTCCTGTCCTGGGGGTTCTTGAAGCTATTCTTCCAACTTTGCTGCAGGTTTGAAATTTGTTGAAACAAACAGTTGGGAGAGAAAGTAAATCAATGTAAAGAAAAAGTTTAGTACATAAGAGCCCAGGTGGCAAATGAGTGTAGCCAAATTGTCAAGGTGGTGCTGAGTTGCTGGCCTTTGGGGGAAACTAGGCTAAGATGTGGCCTGGCGGGGAGATCTGTGGCGACTTCAAAGGACCCTCTCAAGTCCCTGCGTGGCCACACTCACTCCCTGTCACCCGCAGAATCTTCTCTGCCACCCTCACAGGCACACAACTTCCAACAGCACAGCATTCGTAACACTTTCAAACCATTTCCCCACCTCTACCCCTCACAGCATCCTGTGATGTCGGCAGGGCAGGTGTTGTCATCCCACGTGCCAGGCTGGGGATTTCAGGGACAGAGATGAAGAAGGAGGAAATGTTCCAGTGGGAGACAGGCATGTAAACAGAAACCTACAATGCCAAGTGCTAATTTCAGCCCAGGTAGTAAGGGCCAGGTGGGCGGGGCAGTGAGGGAAGGCCCCCCCCCCCCCCCCCCCCCCCGCCTTACCTTCGAGAATGAAGATGATGCCTCAGGGAAGTGTGTCACCAGCCGCAGCCTTGGGGGCCCTGCAGAGCCTGGGACTCTACCCCTCTCCTGCTTTGCCCCCTCGTCCTTCTAAGGTGCCTGGCTCTCTCCCGTGGTTCCCCCAGCAGAACTCTCTCCCCTTGGCCATCTCCCACGCCCTCCTGGCTTTTACCTGTTTAAGACCTTAATCCTTACCCTGTTGGAGCCCACTAAGGAGCCACATTCTCCAAAGCTTTCTCCGAACCCCCCCCTCTGGTGTGGAGACCCTCTCCCAGGCAGCCTCTCTGTCTCATCGTGGCAAAACTGTGTAAGCACACAGGCCCCGGCGCCCAATCCTGGCTCCTCTTCTTCCCGACTGAATGACCTTGGGCAAGTCACTTGACCTCTCCATCTCCTCATCATCTATAAAATGGGAGTAACTATAGAGCTTCACTGCGTTGTTGTGAGGATGAGATGAAACAATAGCTTGTTGCTCAGTCTATGGGCCAGCAGATGGGGCGTCACCTGGGAGCTAGTTAGTACAGAGTCCCAGGCCTCACCCCCGACCTTCTGAACCAGATTCACAGGATCCCAAAATGATTCATATGCACGTTAAAGTTGAGAAGCACTGAGACATTATATGTAAAGCGCGAAGACCCTGCCTGGCACAGGCTTGGCTCCTATTAAACAGATGTGGTTGCCATGATCATCGGCACCATCATCCCACAGGATTGCCGTTTCCTCATCCTTCTCCACCTGGGAGGAAAGACCACGACTGCCGTGTGCACTATTGCAGACTCAGTGCCCAGAGCAGAGCCGGTGCTTGATAAATAATGGCTGGATTAAGTCATTGTCTAATTTTCATGGAAAAACCTGACTGGAACCCAGTGGCCTTACTCCCAGCTGAGCTTTTTTTCAAACCCCCAGCCTCCTGCAGATACAAGGAACAAAGTCTGGATGGCGAAGGGGTCTCCCATTCAAGAAGGCATGGGGGTGAGCTTGTTGGGAGGAAGTTCATCCCAGTTGGTAAAATCCGTCATTTTCCTACAGGTAGTAGGATCAAAACTCCCCCTCCTTTATCAACCCTTCAGCACCGAAGAGAACATCCAATTGCTGTATTCTTCCTGGAGATAAATATCCTGACCCGTCATTGGCAATCTTCTCCTCCACTGCCGTCTTGACTCAGGGTCCCGTTCTTTGCACCTCTGCTCCACAGTGACAAAAAACACCTCTGCTCCACAGTGACAAACAACGGATTCAACAGAGAGAGGCTGGCTCTGTTGAGCTGGGGAAGCATTTGGAATGACAGGTCCCCCCTCTGGCCTCAGGCTGGGCCATAAACCTTGGTTCAACGGAGGAATGAATCCGCCCTGAAATCTGGGAGCCTTATCAGTTGGGGGGATTAGCAAAGGCCAAGTCTTGACCTGAAGGAAAATCCCAGACGCCCTCCATGCTCCCTTAGGGACCCTCCGGAGTCAAATATTTTCCGAACCAACTCCAGTTAAGTAAATAGCGTTCTGCACGTGAGTGCCGACAGGGTTTCTCAGAGGACCTGACATTCTCCACTTGGTGACTGTCATTTCCTTACAAACATAACATTGGAAGCGATCTTTGCATTCCCAGAATGATTTCCCCAGCCGAGGAATTCTGCATTTCTCCTGGAGTTCAGGGTTGCGGCTTTATTTTGTGCTTTTATGACAACATCCTCTTAATGCATCTTGTATAATTTGATAAAAACCCTTTCCCCTCCACCCACCCCAATGCGTGTCTTTCTTTGCCACAAATTTCTAGTAAACTCTTCAAAAAATGCACAGCCTAAATTGAACCCTGATGCTTGAAGCACTAATGGGGCGCCTTCTTCAAAGCAATTTTTTACAACCCAACAGTTTACATGTTGCTGGAAACAATGGACTTAAGCGCACAATTTATTTGGATTGGCTAGTTTCATGCTGGTTGGAATCTGCTTTGGGGGGAAAACAAACCCTGCATGTGTTTAGATTTATAATTTATACTGAAAGCACAAATACCTCGTAATAGGGCTGCAATGAGAGGCAGTTATGAGCAAAAGTCACCACAAATGGAGGCTTTCCTGTCTCACAGATATACTACGAAAGACTGCAAACCGCTTTTTAGTGAAGCCACCTTCTCCTTTCCCACCCCCATCTCTACCCGCCCCTGCAAGAGAAACACCTATGGCAGAAGCCATAGACCATCTGCCTGACCTGTGTGCAAATGCCCTCACCTGGCTCTTCCCTGGGGTGTTGTCTGGGGTGGTGTCTGGGGTGGTGACTGTCCTGTGCCTGCGCTAAGTGATTTACGCTGACTACCTCACTCCATCCTCACAACCACTGCCCTCGGCCTCATGATCCCCACGTTAAGCGGAGGAAACCGAGGCACAGGAAGGTGAAGCCGCTCTCCCAAGGTCCCACGCAGGTAATTGATAGAGCCAGGATTCTAACTCAAAGAGTCTTGCTCTAGAATCAACTCTCTCAACCCTGAGGTCCTTTTGTAGTATAATCTGCTGAACTAGCCAGAATGCTCCATTAACTCGACTCTTTATTGCAGTTGAGTTGGAAGAGAAGCAAGGCAAATGGCGGGGAAATAAAATGAGATCGTGACTTCACCAAAGCAAAATTGAGATCCTGCTCTCCAGATGAAACCCAACAGGATCTGGAAGAGAACACATTCAACCTAATCTCCTCCACCTTCTCCAACTCTATCTCCAGGCCCAGACAAGAAGATGCCACGTTTGAAGGGGAGACTCAGGGTCCCAGAGGACCTTCCATCCACAAGAAAGACCCAGAGCTGCCCTTTGGATTCCAGAACGAGGAAGTAGAAGAGTATCCTCTAGAGAGATTACCATGGTGGATTATTATAAGAAGCATCCCAGTGAACGTGCTGCCTGGATCCGCTGCCCCCTGCAAGGAGCTGGTGCTGCTGTAGCCACGAGAATGTGTGATTGCATTGACCAGCAGATCAAGGAGGACGTGATGGCCCTCCAGCTTTGGAAGCAGTCTTCACCTTACCCCTGCTGTCTTTGCTTTCACTTTCTTGGGACCTCAGGACCACAGTGGTGAAGAGGAACGGGTTAGCCTCCTAGAAGACGGAAGTCCACGTTGATGGGAACCATGGCACCCAAGCTGACAGCCAGACCACTGCTGGGTACGTGAGTGCGGCCACGTGGACCCTCCAGTCCCTGTCGAGTTGTCAGATGACTGTGGTCACATGAGTGAGCCCAAGAGAGGCCAGCAGATTGCCAACCCACAGAATCAAAAAAACACAACCAGCTCTCTGTTACAGGAAGCCAGTAAGGTTTGGGGTGGTTTGTTACACAGCGGCTAGAGCTCAAATCATTGTTAACACAGTTAAAACAAAGGTCCTCTATCGAAACCACAGCTATAAAAAGGATTCCAGCACGACCCAGGATGACAGCAGTTTCTGGAGGATTTACCGAAACGCCTCTTACCCTGTCCCTAGCTCATTCATTAGGACGTTGGGAGCCCAACTGTGCTTTTGCTTTTATTTGCTCATTAAATATTTGACCACTGTTTTCCACATAAAAGAAAGAACTATCTTTAGCACTAGGGACACAGATAAATCTGGCACACTAATGTCTTCTAAGAACTCCCAGGACAACAAAGGAGATAGACAAGAGCACTATTGTATTCGTGCAGCAAATATTTGCAGACCAGGCATTACGTTAAGGGCTGGGAATACGATGATAGGAAAGTCACAAATCCAGACCTCATGGGGTCGGGAGTTGAGCCGGGAGGTGGAGGTTAATAAAAGGAAACGACATAAACGTGTGACTGCAAACGGTATTAAATACTGAACTAGTTTGGTAAGAAGAGGCCAGAAAGATTTACTTGAGGAAGCACCTTCTTCTTTTTTTGTTGTTTTGGCCACACTGCATGGCTGTGGGATTTTAGTTCCCAGACCAGGGATTGAACCCGGACCCTCGGCAGTGAGAGCGTGGAGTCCTAACCACTGGACCACCAGGGAATTCCCAGAAAGCACCTTTCAAATTGAGACTTGAAAGAATAGGTGAAGCGCCTGGCCAAAAAGGAGGGGAAGAATGTTCCAGGCCGAGGGAAGAGCATATGGCAGTGGTTCTTTTTTTGTTGTTAATTATTTAATTTATTTATTTTTGGCTGCGTTGGGTCTTAGCGCAGGCTTTCTCTAGCTACGGCGAGCGGGGGCTACTCTTCGTTGCGGTGCGAGGGCTTCTCATTGCGGTGGCTTCTCTCGTTGTGGAGCACAGGCTCTAGGTGCATGGGCTTCAGTAGTTGTGGCTCGTGGGCTCAGTAGTTGTGGCTAGCGGGTTCTGGAGCTCAGGCTCAGTAGTTGTGGCGCACAGGCTTAGTTGCTCTGTGGCATATGGGATCTTCCCGGAGCAGGGCTCGAACCCATGTCCCCCGCATTGGCAGGCGGATTCTTAACCACTGCGACACCAGGGAAGCCCATGGCAGTGGTTCTTACCAGGAGCAGTTAGGTTAACCTAGAACCCAACTCTATTTTACATTTAAACACAGAATAGTTTTGGCATGGTTGTAATATGTACTGAATTTTCCTGGAATGCAAGGACCATGGACATTGAGAGAAGGCTGAACTGGACTTTGCTTGGGGGTTCATATTGGTCACTCTTCCGGAGCATCAGGGCTGGCAGCAACTCCAGTCGACATGCTCGTGGTGCACGAGTGGCCAACACCTCACACCTAGACCCACCTGAGTGTGCAGGTGTCACCTTCACAGAGGTTCTACCTGTTTGGTTCAAGCCCCTGGCTACTTCATCAGGACTTCCAGCATTAAAATACATATGATTTTCTTATAGATTACTTTCCACTTATTCTCCTTTGTTTTAGAGTTTGAGAAGTACACGTACATGTTTTCAGTATGTGAGTAGGTAAGTTATACTATTTGTGAATTTCATTTCCGGGTAGACAAGGAGCCACTGGGTCTGATGAGGTTAGAATCACAGGCACCTTTAAGACTCTCCTCTTGCAGTGGGACAGGGAGTCAGGCTGGTGTAAGAACTAACAGGAAGTATGGGGTTAGAGCCCAGAGACCCAGGAGCAGTGTGGTACCAGATGAGGCTAGAGGACGATGGGGGGAAACCAGAACCCCCAGATGCTGCTGGAGGAATGTGAGATGGGACGGTCTGGTGGTTCCTCAAAAGTGAAACATGGAATGTCATCTGAACGAGCACTTCCACTCCTAGGCGTATACCCAGAAGAAATGGAAATCTATTGTTCAGACAAAAACTTGAACACAGATGTTCACGGCAGCATTATTCATATTAGCCAAAAACGAGAAACAGCCAAAATGCCCATCAACTGGCAAACGCATAAACAAAGAAGTGGTACATTCGTATGGTGGAATAGTATTCAGCCATAGAAAGGAATGAAATACTGATACATGCTATGATGTCGATGAACCTTGAAAACCTTATGCTAAGGGAAAGACGCCAGACCCAGAAAGCCACATATTGTATGATTTCATTTTTTTGAAACGTCCGGAATAGGCAAATGCGTAGAGACAGAAAGAAGATTCGTGGTTGCCAGAGGCTGGGGCTGAGGAGGTAACGGAAAGTGACTGCTAATACGTCTGGGGGTTTCCTTGGAGGGTGATGAAAATATTCTGGAATTAAACAGTGGTGATAATTGTACCACTCTGTTAATTTAGTTTAAAAAAAAACTGAACTGTACACTTTAAAGGAGTGAATTTTATGGCATTTGAATTATATCTCAAACAAAACAAAAAGATGAAGCTGCAGAGATAGACAGGGTCACCCCATTCAAGGCATCATGACCCCAGGTCTTCAACCTCAGACTGACGAGAGCCACTGAAGGTTTTAGGCTTCACCATGATAATGTAGGTTTGCATTTGGGAAAGATCTCTGTGAACAGTGGGCTGGAGATGGGCAAAGATCGACGGCTTTGAAGGTGATGCAGAGCCAGGTATCTGGAGCCACACCTGGCTTCGGACCTGAGCAAGTTGAGGAGGCTTCCCCCACCCCTCAGGGATGCTGCAAGACCACCACGTTGACAGCTGTCTTATAGAACAGCCGTCACAGAGGTACAATCATGCTTGAGGAGATGAGCCGGAACAAATTGCTTCTGACTGGTGGCATCTGGGAAGACGTTTTGGAAGAGGCGGCCTTTGTGAGAAACTTTGCAGTTGGTTTAGGGCAGGCAAAGATTCTAAAAGCCTGCTGGGAAGAAGGGATCACATAAGCAAAGGTATGGAGGCCAGCAGTACCCAGGTTTGATGAGGTTCTGTGTATCCTGGTCAGAAGGGAAACAAAAATTATGGTAATGCATTAGTCACGGTTCTCCAGAGAAACAGAACCAACAGGATAGTTATAAATTTTATATATATATGTATATATATATATATACACACACACCCCCACACACGAGGAGATTTATTATAGCAATTGGTTTATGAAATTATGGAGACCAGCAAGTCCCTCTATCTGTCCTCTGTAATGGAGAACCAGGAAAGCTGGTGATGTAATTCAGCCTGAGTCCAAATGCCTGAGGACAGGGGAACTGATGGTGTGTCTCTCAGTCCGAGTCTGAAGGCCAGAAAACCAGGAGCACCAGTGACCAAGGGCAAGAGAACACGGGTGTCCCTGCTCAAACAAGGAGGACAAATTTGCCCTTCTTTTGCCTGATTGTTGTATTCAGGCCTAAACAGACTGGATGATGCCATTAGCATTGGTGAGGGCAATCTTCTTTACCTTTACTCAGATGACTGATTCATATGCTAATCTCTTCCAGAAACACCCTCAGAGTCACCCCCAGAACGAATGTTTCACCAGCTCTCTGGACATCCCTTAGTCCATGAAGCTGATACATCCAGCTTCTCCTCAGGCGTCCACTCCTTGTCAACCTGACGCCCACAGGCATCTCCTTGAACCATACTTCATCTCCTAATGGAGACAGTAACTAGGTGATAATTCTGCCTAACAGGGCACGACTCTCCTGCATCCAACCAGAACACACTGGCACTGGCCAGTGTGTCCTCCCGTTTCTCACAATTTCCCTGGGAGACATTAGCCCCTCTTCATAGGAGACAGGTTCTAAGGGGCTTATCTAAGAGAGGTCTAAGGAGCTTATCCCTAAAGTCCCCCAGCTATGAAAGGGCTGGCTGGTTTGTAACCTCAGGTCGATTTGAAAAAAATGATGCACAAGGTGGGTTCAGGCCAACTTGTAGCATGTGGACTTTATTTTATAGCCAATAAAGTCAGTTCTTCTCTTCCTGCGCCATAAAACTCATTCTTCTCTGCATGTCTGTTTTGTATTACACATTCCAATCCCTCGAATCTTTCGATAACAAGTTTCCTTAAGGGAGAAATTGTGCTCATTGTTTGGAAAATGTAATCCACCATAGCATAGGAGATGACTGAAGACTCCTGACACCTCTATGTAGGGAGGTAGGGTATGTATATTTCAGTGCCAGAAAAACCCTAACCTGTGAACGCTGTATCAAGGGGGTGATGACAGCTGCCTAATATTAAACAGGAGACGTGTGTTCTTTCTGCCACTTAAACTCCCTGGCTTTGCTCTGAGCAATAAGTAACAAAAACAAATACATATTTGCTGAATTTTTGTTTCATTCTGTTTGGATTCCAGTTGTTGAGATATAATCAGTTCTTTTATGTAATGCATTTTTTAGTATATACTTGAATCTTTACCTTATGGTTTTAACAGCCATAGAGAAAGTCTTGAAATACTTTTAAAGGGAAAGAGGTGGGGCAGGAGGGAGGTGACAGGGATATAAGATACAATTATCAGAATTTAAGACCCGGTGCCAGCAAACCTAGTTGGAGATTGATGAGACTTCTAAAAGGGAGGAAAATGAATTGGGACAGTGTAGCCACAAGCTTGCTTTCCACCTGAGTAGGTATGCAATCTGGGACAACCAGAGGGAGCCTGTTTGAGGGGCAGGAGTGATCCTAGGACTTCTGGGATCCTTCTGGCTTAGTATAGAAAATAGACTGTAGAGAAGCAGGGGCAGAAGCAGAGAAACCAGATTGGAGGCTACTGCAGTAGTCCAAGCGAGAGATGACAGTGACTTGGTCTAGGGTAGACGGTGTGGAGGTGGTGAAAAGCAGTTGGATACTGGATATATTTTGATGATCAAGTTAGTAGGACTGGATGTGGGGTGTGAGAGAAGCAGAGGAGTCAAGGATAATGCCAGTGGAAGTCATCTGGAAGACACAAGTTCAAGAATGGGGCTGCCATCTGCTGAGATGGAAGAAGATTCTTGATGAGAAGGGGAGTGGAGAGATCAAGATTACAGTTTGGACCATGTTAGTTTGAGATACCTAGTAGACATGAATAATGGAGGAGCCAAGGAGGAAACTAAGTACACACAGAAGGAGTTCAGGAGAGAGTTTGGGGCAGGAGATATCCATGTGAAGGCCCTCAGCACATAGGTGGTATTTAAAGCCATGCCATTAGGTAATGTCACCGGGGGAAGGAGTCAGAGAAGAGAGAGGTCCAAGGACAGAGTAGACATGGTTGCCAATCAAAGCTTCCACTCCACAGAGGAGGAATCTAAACCTTGCTTAATTTAGTCACCGATCTCTAATCTCCTTCGACCTGCTGAGGGTGGAGGATAGTGGGAAGAGAACTGGATTTAGACTCAAAAGACCTGGCCCCTCTCCCTTACTGTGGGACCTTGAATCCAGTATTTCACCTCTCCCAGCCACTTCTGAAAACACTACTGCACAGGTGATTCCAAGGATCAAATGAGACAATGATGAGAGTACCACAAACTATAAAGAGCAGAAAATCTCGGTCATTGTTCAGTTCTTTCTAAAGGGACCAAGTCCAGAAATTCACATTTTATCCTGGGTGTAACCGTATCATCGACATTCATTCACTCAACAAACATTTCCTGATGGTCTCCTATGTGGCAGGAACTGGTCACCCAGCAGTAAAAGACATGGTCCCTGACTTCATGAAGTTTATTTTCTAGTCAAAGGACCATGGTCCTAACAGCCACCTGTTGTTGAACTTTACTTCTCTTGAAATCCTTGCATTTTGTGTTTTTAAAAGATTTTTTCTTTTTTAAAATTTTTATGTTTGTTTCTAAGAGGTGAGGAGAGATTTTTCAGGTTTTAATTTGTAAGCACTGCTCCACTAACTAAGAAAGTACAGATGTGAATAGAATCATTGCTAAATTTTTCTTTTTAATGTTGGTTTTTCAGTAACATGGTTTTTCATTAATTTATCAGATTACAACAGCAGGGTTCTGCCAGGGTATAAATGAGGCAATATAGTCTAAGAATTAAAGCAATTTAATACCATGTGACTGCACGGTCCTCAAGAAGTGTCACTGAGGGCTTCCCTGGTGGCACAGTGGTTGAGAATCTGCCTGCTAATGCAGGGCACACGGGTTCGAGCCCTGGTCTGGGAGGATCCCACATGCCGCGGAGCAGCTAGGCCCGTGAGCCACAACTACTGAGCCTGCGCGTCTGGAGCCTGTGCTCCGCAACAAGAGAGGCCGCGATACTGAGAGGCCCGCGCACCGCGATGAAGAGTGGCCCCCACTTGCCACAACTAGAGAAAGCCCGCGCACAGAAACGAAGACCCAACACAGCAAAAATTAATTAATTAATTAATAATTAATTATATAAAGATAATTTATAATTTATATAAATATAAATTATATAAAGATAATTTATATAAATATTAATTAATAATTACCCCCAACATCTTCAAAAAAAAAGAAGTGTCACTGAAACCAAGCAAGTGGCCGACAAGGGGGAAAGGGGTGGTGGGATGAACTGGGAAATTGGGATTGACATGTATACACTGATATGCATAAAATAGATCACTAATAAGAACCTGCTGTATAAAAATAATTTAATCTAATTTTAAAAAATAAGCAAGCGGCCGAGTCACACTCAGGCTCATTTTTTCCTGGACTCGCTGGGCAAGCAAAAGTCTTACTCTGCCAGGTGTTTTAAGGGAAATTTAAAAATAATGACTCCAGTCATCTTTTTAAAGTAGAAATTAGCCAGGAACCATTGCCAATTTTGACATTTCAAGGTACCATCTTACTTTATTCTTTATTTTTTTGGCCTTGCCACGTGGCTTGTGAAATCTTAATCCCCTGGCCAGGGATTGAACCCAGGCCCTTTGCAGTGAGAGCACAGAGTCTTAACCACTGGACTGCCAGGGAATTCCCAAGGGACCCTCTTAACACACCCCTGGGCAGTATTAGGACCACTGTTGGGAAACGTAGTTAAGACACATAGGGCTTGAAATCCCAGCATCACCACTTCCTGGCTTTGTGACCTTTAGCAAGTCTCTACACTCTGCTGGCTCTCAGTTTCCTTGTCCATAAACAGGGGATAATAATATTTCCTATCTCCTGAGAATTAAATGACACCAGGCCTATAAACGCCTTAGCTTTACAGTCAGCTCTCCATAAATGGCAGCCAAAGGCGAGGGTTGGGGCCACCGGGCCCTGCTCAGCCCTGAATGTTATGCTAACAGAGGGGATGGGGGTCACCAAGTCCCCTGGGCTCCAGAGAGGTGGAACAGACAGCTCTGGCTGCAACACTCAGATTGAGGCTTCCCAGACCTGTCTGGATGTGGAGTCTGGTCCTGGCAGGAGGTCGTGAAGTTCTGTCCCCTGGGCGCTTCTGCATGGCAACAGAGAAGGACCAGTGTGTTAGATATTTTCAATCAGGGATACAGGGAATGAGGGAGGGAGTCCAAAATAAACTTATGGTCCTAGATGGCCCAAAAGATAGTGATGCCGTTAACAGAGACGGGTTACACGGAAGACAGAGAAGTGAAGACAGATGATGATATTTAGGAAACAGGGAGTTCAGAGAGGGATTAGATTAAAGGGAGTGTCCGTGGAATTTGGGGATGTGACCACTTCTTGTCCTTAAATAACCTCTTCAGAACAACACAGCAATGATAAAGAAAAATGACTCTGACCTTAATTAAACCTAAACTCCGGGAATAAATTAGCACCACTGGAGCGTCTTACTAATGCTCGTCTCTGTGCGGAGAAGAATCCCACTTCCAGCTCAGACAGTGAGTGCCCTCTGTTGGATGCCTCAGCCGCAAATCCTGATCCTTTTAAACTCCACAAGAGAAGGATACGAGGAGAGGAGAAGGAAAACATTTCCTGGGAGCCTCCCAAGCCTTTTCCATGCATTATTCTGATTTCGTCATCACGATTACTCTGTGAGAGGGTTTACTCCTTCCCAGATGGGGAAACTGAGGCACAGAGAGGCCTAGGTACCATGCCGCAAATCACAAAGTCAGAGCAGAGCTAAGCTTGGAGGCCAAGTTCTGTCCCTGTGTATGACAAGTGTGCTTTGGTCAAATGGGAATCAGATGTTCCTCCTAGAGGGGCTGCAAAGGCATCCCAAGTCACAGCCCCTTTCTTTCTTTTTTTTTTCTTAATTTATTCTTTGGCTTCACTGAGCGGCATGCGGGCCGGATCTTAATTCCCCAACCAAGGATCGAACCTACATCCCCTGCACTGGAAGCACAGTCTTAACCACTGGACTGCCAGGGAAGTCCCCACAGTCCGTTTCTTAAGGGACTTAAGACACAATCTTAAGGACCGAGGTTCAAATTTGACATAAACATAATTATTCAAAGCTTTTATTCCTAGTTCTGTGCAGGACATGCCCCCAGTCGAGGTAAATGGCCACTGGGCTGTTAGAAGTTGATAAAAACCTGGAACCTCACTGGAAAGAGAGTCAGGAGGCTGTGTTCTTGGCTCTGTCTTACGTCACTTGTGACCTAGATCAAACTCTTCCCCCTTTCAGCCTTTTGATTGGCAAAAGGAGGGGCAACTTCAACAGCACATTTTCCAACTCTGAAATCTGATGATGATGGGTCCTACCTTTCAGGAGGACAATCTTGGCAGTACCTACAACATTTCAAATGTGCACACCCACTGATGGATTTGTTGGAATCTATCCTAGAGAAATACACACATCAGTGCACAGGACATACACACAGGATGTTCACTGCAACACTCTGAGTAATCATGACCTAAACATCCACCATCACAAGTCTGCCTAAATAAGTCATGGCTTACCTATACGCAGCCTAAATACAGCCAGGAAAAAGGAATGGGGATGGTATGTAAGTGGAAGTATCACCATGATATGCTGTTGAGTGAAGAAAGCAAGATTTGTAAACATATATATTTTTTAAATTTATGGTATGGTCTGAGCCCATTGCTGTATTTGTGTGTGTATAATAAAAGACCTAGAAGGCAGGGTAAAAGGGAGACATTTTCCCCCTGAAAAATGCTTGACTTTAGGGCTTCCCTGGTGGCACAGTGGTTGAGAGTCTGCCTGCTGATGCAGGGGTCACGGGTTCGTGCCCCGGTCCGGGAGGATCCCACATGCCGCGGAACAGCTAGGCTCGTGAGCCATGGCCACTGAGCCTGCGTGTCCGGAGCCTGTGCTCCAAAATGGGAGAGGCCACAACAGTGAGAGGCCTGCGTACCGCAAAAAAAAAAAAAAAATGCTTGACTTAAAAAAAAAATTTATTTTTATACAATTTTTAAAGGTTACTTTCCATTTACAGTTATTACAAAATATTGGCTCTATTCCCCATGTTGTACAATACATCCCTGAGCCTATCTTATACCTGACAGTTTGTACCTCCCACTCCTCATCTCCTACATTGCCCCTCCCTCCCCTCCCCACTGGTGACCACTACTTTGTTCCCTATATCTGTGAGTCTGCTTCTTTTATAAGATAATCACTAGTTTGTTGTACTTTTTAGATTCCACATATAAGGGCTATCACAAAATGCTTGACTTTTATTTATTTATTTTAAATATATATATATTTAAATTCTATATAATTATTTATTTTTGGCTGCATTGGGTCTTCGTTGCTACACGCGGGCTTTCCCTAGTTGCAGAGAGCGGGGGCTACTCTTTGTTGCAGTGCACGGGCTTCTCATTGCGGTGGCTTCTCTTGTTGCGGAGCACGGGCTCTAGGCGCGCGGGCTTCAGTAGTTGTGGTGCACGGGCTTAGTTGCTCGGCATCATGTGGGATCTTCCCGGACCAGGGCTCGAACCCGTGTCCCCTACATTGGCAGGCGGATACGTAACCACTGAGCCACCAGGGAAGTCCCTGATCGTTCATTTTTATTCTATTTTTACAGAAGTGTCCATCCGTGACAATTGGGAAAGTTTTGAAAAATGGGTCCTTCAGTACTCCTGTTTGAAAAGCACTGGGTCCCTGGAGAGAAGACAGATGTCTAAACGGTGGCAGGCACTCCAAGTTTGCTGTATGAATGAGCAAATCACCTAATGATGGACGGTAGGAGTGACCAAGAGGAAGCCACAGGAAGTAAAACGGCTGGGATGGGGGTGTCTCATTTAGGGCCATGCAAAGGATGAGAGCTTAGGACTTCCTGGCCAGTCTCGAGATGAGCATCACTATGCATTCACGCTCCTGATTTTAAAGATGGAGCTGGGAGACCTTTTCCCCGCAGGTCATGGGACTGACCCACCAGCAAGGCCCACATACAAATAAAAAGTTACGTTCACTGATCATGACAACAGAAGTCAGATGAGGTTAGTAACGGAGATAACCATCTCCTAACCATCCTGAAGGAGTAACAGGAAACACAGACTGTGTGCACAGGATCCTATTTTAAGGATCTAAGTGGAGGCTTTAGGGCACATTCACCTCGGGGTGATGAACTGGGGAGTAAGCAGGGTTCAGCCCTGGGGTGCAGGGTCAAGTCTGCCTTAAGCTCTTCAACTGTGTGGGAAACACCTAGAGCCTGAAAATTTTGCCTCTAAACATAAGCAAAAACTCCCCAATCAGGAAGGCTGCCGGGCACACCTTGCTCCCTTTAAAAATTCCCCACTGGCACGTTCCTGAAACAAACAGATCTTCTTTATACTTAAGGAGACCTGGAACTAGGAAAACGGCATCTGCTTTTCTTTTCTGGGGGGGGGGGTGTATTTTTCCCTGTAAACTTGTATAGTAGAAAACAGAGTCAGAATAGACCTGTGGGTGTTAAAAAAAAAAAATAGACCTGGGTCCTAATCCCTCCCTCTCTGCGTAAATCTTTCAAGCAAACCATTTCTCCTCCCCCCTCCACCTCAGTCTCCGCATCTACAAGCGGAATAATAATATTACCTAAGTTAAGGTGAGGATTAAATATCAGAATGTGTGTAGCATACCTAGCTCAGGCCTGACACAGCATGAGCCCTCAAACACTAGCTTGTTGAGGGGGCTTTTTCTAATCACAGACCAAAGTGCGAACCCAAAAGAGTCCTGAGCAGTAACAAGTACTATTGATTCAACACCTGCCATGTACCAGAAACAGCGCTAAATGACATATTTGTAATCTGGTGGCGTTCTCAGCACAACACTCTAGGTAGCTAGTCCGGATCTCCTTTTAGAGATGAGACTCAGTGGGCGAGGTCCCCTGGCTCAGCTCAGCCAGCAGGCGGGCAGGGGACCAGGCTCCCCAGCTGTGCTCCCTATCACCCCGTTCTCACGCTCTTGGCTTCCTTGTTCTTGTTTGCCTCTGTGTCTCCCAAGAGTCTAAGATTGTGGGCATCAACTTTGGCTGGCCTTGTTGTTGTTCTGTAGCCTCTTTCATCATTGGTATAATTTTACATAACCTTGGCAAATTCCTTTAAATTTTTTAAAAAAAAAGGTTCAGTTCTTAAATAACTCCTGAGGGAGAAAAAGGTTTCTATAAATGATTTCGTTCTCTTCTCCTTAACGTTGAACTTAATAGGGCTAAGTCACTGGATCTCATTAACAAGTTGGGTTGTTTGCTGGTTTATTTTCATTTTGGAAACTCCTCTCCATAGTGACCCCCTCTCCCTCCCCCTGAAAAAAAATCCCGTGAGGAATTCTGATCAGAGCCTGAGGCCGTGGGGCACACCCCCTGGAGACTGTCCTGTTTCTAGAAGGCTCCTAGAGGGCAACAAGTCTTGCAACCTGACTCTTAGCCGACTTTTCACCTGTAGGATTGTCTCGGGGAAGGGGGAAAAGGACACAGGCAGGCTTTCTGCCTCCAAACAAAATGATGTATTTCATCAAGGAAGAAAGACTTTAAAACCCATCACCGACATTCACCTGACCCTATAAAAGGCAACCTAGAAGACTCTGGAATCCAACAATTTGGATTTGAGTACCAGTTCTGCCACTAATCTATGTGACCCCAGGCAAGTTACTTAACTTTTCTGTTCCTCACTTTCCTCGTCTGTAAAATAAAGGTGATAACAGTACCTAAATCCATATATGCTTGTGAAGATGAATTAGGGTTTGCCAGGGACTGAGGGGTTTCTGGGACTCTCAGGGTTAAAACTGGGAAAGTCCTGGGCAAACCGGGATGAGCTTGTCACCTGAGATGAGACGAGAAGAGATGTGTACACACTTTAACACACCTGCACATTTCAACGCTCCGGGGTCTTAGCTGTCGTTATTGGTGACCATCTCTGGCACCCATCTTATTTCGCGTCAAGTGTTGCCATGGTCCTCTTCTCCCCATTATCCACCTGCAGGGGCCTCCAATGTGCCTTCTCCTGACATTGCATTCCCCAAAGTCTCCAACAAATGTTTCTACATTCCCAGGACCAGCATCGAGAGAATTTATGATGTGTCAGGTAGGCAGCTTTTCAACAAATCCTGTGGTCTTTTCCCTCTCTTCACCTTCCTCAACTTTCAGGCAACACATAAAGGTGAAAAGGAGGAAAATGCCACATGACGATGGAGGCAGAGACTGGGGTGACGGGCCTGCAAGCCCAGGAATGCCAGTGATCTCTGGCCACCACCAGAAGCCAGGAGAGGAGCCTGGAACAGATTCCCCCTCAGAGCCTCCAGAAGGAGCCCACCATGCTGACACCTTGATTTGGGACTTCTAGCCTCCAGAACTGGGAGAGAACAAATTTCTGTTGTTTTAAGCCGCCCAGTTTGTGGTTCTTTGTTACAATAGCCCTAGAAAACTACCACAGTTCCCTTACACAACCCAAGTCCAGACCTTCAAGTCCTGTGTCCTGACAAATGTTAAGGGCCTCTTCACCGGTCTTCCTGCCTGCAAACTCTTCCCTGAAATCCATCTGAAAATACCAGTTCCCGGCTCCCAGGTCAGAAACCTGCAGTGCCACCTGAGTGCCTGCTTCAATGTTCCCCAAACTTACTGGAGAGGATGAATCCCCATAGTTAAAATTACTGGTTCCCTGGGCCCCACTTCAGGCCTCCAGAAATGGGATCACATAAAGGGGCCTTGGAATCTGCATTTTTAATCACCCAGGAGAATGTTATCCTCAGGCATGTTTGGGACCCTCTGACCTACAAGATAAAATCCAGAAGAGACCAAAGATCTTGGTTCACAGACATCCATAAAACGGCAGCAGCCTCCCCGTTGGAATGTCATCTCCCAAGGTTCTCCGGGGTCTTGGAATTCATCCCAGCGCTCTGCCTGCCTCGCTCTCCTTCAACTTGACCATCCTCTACTCAAGGATGATTGAGAAGCAGAGACTCTGTTCTTGCCATTTTCCTCCTTCGCATTTCCTCCCCCTCCTAGCTCTAGATTCAGACGCCACAGAACTTAGAATGACTTCTAGTGATTCAGAGATGGCTTTTCAATGAACCTGAAAGAAAATCCAAAGTCATCATGGCCTGGAAGACCCTGCACAGCCCACCCTGCCCCCCTTTCACCCTCAGTCTCCTTTAGAGCCATTCTTCTCCTTCTCTCCTCCAGCTCCAGCCATGGCTTCCGTTTAACTCCTCAAACACATCAAGCTTTGCCCTGCCTGGATCCTTCCAGCACATGCTCTTCCCTCTCGCCCCAGCCAGCACCTTATAATACATCACCAGCACCTCCTCGGCGCTTTTCCCACAACCCATCCTAAGCAGAACGTGCGTGCGCGAGCGCACACACAAACACACGTACACACTCCACTTATCCTCAGTCACTGCACTCTTTTTGATCAGTTGCCAGCAGTTAAAAATCAGGACGTTCCCCGTAAAAATGTCCAGCCTCTCTTCAAGAACCACGAGACCTGCCACTATGAAGCCCACCGTCATATAGACCCACGGGCTGGGCTGGGCTTCGTGAGCTCCTGACTCGGCGGGAGCTCTCCCCTCTGCAGGCCCCGCCTGGCATCCACACCCATCGCAGCAGCCACTTGCCCGGGCGGTAAAGCAATCCCGCTCTTGTCCCCCACCCCAAAACTGGGTTTACTTGCTTCTCATCTGTCTCCCTCGTGCAGAGAGCTGGTCTTACTCCCCATTTCGGCCCCGGCATCCAGCCGGTGCCTGGCCCGTAGCTGGGCCTCCAGAAAGATGTGCTGAATGAATCAATAACTGAGGGCTGGACGGCCCGCCCCCTCCCTAAGTCCCACACGCCACACCACTCGTTTTGCCATTTAATGACACCCTTCCCTGCAAGACTCATTAAATTCGCTGCCCCAGTGCCTACGTCCTCCGGAGATCTTACGAAAACACAAATCTCTTCCTTTCATTGCCCAGTTTTAAAGATTTTAGGAGTCTCCCAGCACCAGCTGGAGAAAGCAGAAACTCCCCAGTGTGGCCTTTGAGGCCCATCTCATTGCTTCCCACCTCCTCCTCCAGCCCGCGTGGCCAGAGAGGGCCGCCACCTAGTGCACACCCGCGCCCCACGCAAGGGCGCAGGGGACACACCGCCTTCTCTGCCGGCTTCCACACCTCTGCTGCGAGGCTCCCTCTCCCTGGAACGCCTCCTCCCTCACCCTATCCCCCCCACACACCACCTCGTGCCTCCAGCAAACTCCTACTCATTCTTCTGCCCTGGCTCTAACCAAAGTCACTTCACCCGTGAAACACTCCAGACTCCCCCCTAGGCCTGACTTAGTCATCCTCTCTTCTCCGCTCCCACCTCCTCTTTCCTGCCCCGGCCTTAGCCCTGAGTAATGGCTCAAAATAGCAGCTGGTGTCTTCTGAGTACTCGCTGTGTGCCAGGCACGGAGCGAGCTTTTTCTCCTTTAATCATCACACCCAGGCTGAGCCTCTGCCTGGAAGGCTTCCCCGACCCTCAGCTCCCCCGCCCCCGCTCCCACCAGCCAGAGAAACACAGGATCACTTTTTCATCTCCAGTGTCCCTGAAAGGCCACCCTTGTCACCCTATTTGAAATTTTCCTTTTCCTTCTACACCTCCTCCTACCCCCAAGCTCCCTAGGCCCCCCCATCCCCCTTCCCGGCTTTATTTTTCTCCATAGCTCTAATCACTAACACGCTATATTTTGTAATTAATTAACTTGTGGATTCTTTCTCTCTCCTCCCCTGGAATGTCAGCTCCAGGAGGCCAGGGATTGGGTCATGTCTTCGCTACTACTGTATCTTTAACCATCTAGAATAGTATCTGGCACAAAATAGACACTCAATAAATATTTATGAATTCAAAAGAGGTAGATATTCTCACTATGTTCATTTCACTCCTGAGGAAGGTGGTCTTCAGAGAGATGAAGACGTTGTGGGACTCGAGGGACATTGTTCCAGCTAATGATTAAGAACTCTCCAGACAATAGGGGCTTCTTAGACAATGGGTGAATTTCCAGGATGTCCGGCCCCCTTCCGAGAAGGAGGGAGATAACAAAATGTAAAAAAGGTGTCTGTCAAAGACCAATCAGGCAGCTGGGGAGAAGGAGGGAGATAACAAAATGTAAAAAAGGTGTCTGTCAAAGACCAATCAGGCAGCTGGGGACAAGTTCCCTCTCTGGTCCGAGCCTAAGCCGGGACCAATCAGCAGGAGAACACAACCAAATCTATAATTTACATACGGGGAAATGGGAACCTATAAAACTGACATATTCGCGCCCAAAAGGGTTCCTTCTTCGACCTCCTACGTGAGGACCAAGGAACCCCGGTGCACCGGCCTTCAATAAACCTCTTGCGTTTTGCATCGGCTTCCGACTCTTGTTGTTTCCTGGGCGAGTCGAAACTCCTAGGAGACCGCGCAGGTCTAACATTTGGGGGCTCGTCCGGGATTCCACTCGCCCCGGACCACAAGAACATCGGGAGTTGGAGGTACCAGGTAAGCTCGAGCTTGATTGTCTGTTTGTCCCTTGTTCTTTGTGGGCCATTATCGGAGGAAAGCCGTAAGAATCGGCTTATTATGGAATCTGTATCGGACCTCTGGCTAGGCAGACGTGCTAATAGCCGGCGTCCATGAGCCCTAGGGGACGCCCTGGTGGCTCATCTGGAAGGAGAGGCAAACTCTGTCTCCCCTTCACTCGGTTTCGGCAGTTCCCTTGGTGATAACTGCCATCTGAAGAGGTTTCGGTTTTGAAGCGAGCTCGCGGTGGCCCATGTGTATATGTGTTTCGTGGAGTTTTTAACTGTTTCTGTATTGTGGTCTATTCTTCTTCTCTGACGGACGACAATGGGACAAACTATGACGACTCCTCTTTCCCTTACCCTAAGCCATTGGACCGAAGTTCGGGCCAGAGCCCATAATTTTTCGGTAGAGGTAAAGAAAGGAAAGTGGCAGACTTTGTGTGCCTCTGAATGGCCAACATTTCAGATAGGATGGCCCCCCGAAGGATCCTTTTTATTAGACAAGATTAAGCTGCTGAAGTCTAAGATATTTAATATAGATCCCCACGGACATCCAGACCAAGTACCATATGTCTTGGTCTGGGAAGATTTAATTCTCTCCCCACCTCCGTGGGTCCGGCCCTTTGTTTCCTCAACAGGTACGTCCGCGCACACATCAGCAGCGTCGGAGATATTAGCCTTAAAGAAAAACCCCAACACGGAGAAGCTACCCGACGCCCCGGATCCACCGAAGGCGATTTATCCTGACCCGCAGTCCGATTTGCTTCTTTTGGATTCCCCACCCCCTTATCCTCCGGCCCCAAATCCCCTACCACCTAGAGGACCCCCAGCTCCACTGCCCTCGGCACCAAAGGAACCATCCATGATGGAAGAAGAAAGGGGTCCCTCAGCGGGCACTAGGAGCCGGAGGGCTATCTCCCCGGACTCCACTGCCCTACCTCTTAGAGAATATGGCCCCCCCGACGGCCAAGGGAATAGACCTCTCCAATATTGGCCCTTTTCCTCTGCAGATCTTTATAATTGGAAAATGCATAACCCAACTTTTTCCGAAAATCCACAGGCCCTTACCGCTTTAATAGAATCTCTTGTTTTCTCCCACCAGCCCACATGGGATGATTGTCAGCAGCTGCTTCAGACTCTCCTAACGACTGAGGAGAGGCAACGGGTTCTTTTAGAAGCCAGAAAAAAAATGTATTAGGCGCCAATGGGCAACCTACCCAGCTGCCTAACGAGATTGATGCTGGTTTCCCACTCGTCAGGCCAAACTGGGATTTCAATGCCCCGGAAGGTAGGGAGCGCCTGAAAATGTATCGCCAGGCTCTGGTGGCGGGTCTCCATGGAGCGGCCAGACGGCCCACTAATTTGGCTAAGGTAAGGGAAGTAACTCAGGGGCCCCAGGAATCGCCAACTGTGTTCCTGGAACGTTTAATGGAAGCCTTTAGACGCTTTACCCCTTATGATCCAACTTCGGAGGGACATAGGGCTACTATAGCAATGGCTTTCATAGATCAAGCGGCCCCTGATATTAAGAAGAAATTACAGAGGCTAGATGGCTTGCAGGGATTTTCGCTTCAGGAGTTAGTAAAAGAGGCAGATAAAGTATATAACAAAAGAGAAACAGAGGAAGAGAAGGAAGAAAGAAAGCAGAAAGAGCAGGAAGCCCGTGAAATAAGACGGGATAAGAGACAGGAGAGGAATTTAAGTAAGATACTGGCCACTGTGGTTGGAGGAAGAAATATAGGGGATAGAAATAGGCAGGAAGGGCGAACGGCAGACAGAAGGCGGCCATTAGACAAGGACCAATGTGCCTACTGTAAAGAAAAAGGACATTGGGCGAGAGAATGCCCTAAGAAAAAGAATGGAGGAAGGCCAACCAGAAACAAAATCTTAACATTGGAAGAAGACTAGGAAAGTCAGGGCTCGAACCCTCTCCCCGAGCCCCGGGTAACTCTTAAAGTGGAGGGGGAACCTGTTCAATTTTTGGTAGATACCGGAGCCCAGCACTCCGTCCTTCTCCACTCAAAAGGTCCTATCTCAGCTAAAAGGTCATGGGTACAAGGAGCCACTGGGAATAAACAATATTCATGGACCACACGAAGGACAGTAGATCTTGGGATTGGACGAGTAACCCATTCATTTTTGATTATTCCGGAATGCCCCTATCCTTTGCTGGGAAGAGATTTACTCTCCAAAGTAGGGGCTCAAATCCACTTTCAGCCAGAAGGTCCCACCATAACTGATAATAAGGGAAGGTTACTTCAAATACTGACTATGAAATTAGAAGATGAATATAAATTATACGAGCAGCCTTCATCCTCACGAGTTAATGTTACTGATTGGGTAACTCGGTTCCCTCAAGCCTGGGCAGAAACTGCCGGAATGGGGATGGCCAAAAATCGGCCCCCGGTGCTAGTGGAACTCAAGGCAACTGCCACCCCAATAACGGTCCGTCAATACCACATGAGTAGAGAAGCCAAAGACGGTATCCGTCCCCATATACAGAGGCTACTAGACTTGGGCATCTTAATAAGATGTCAATCAGCATGGAACACCCCTCTCCTGCCGGTAAAGAAACCAGGAACAAATGATTATCGGCCGGCGCAGGATCTACGAGAGGTAAACAAACGGGTGGCAGACCTGCACCCCACAGTTCCAAACCCTTACAACCTCCTGAGCACTCTTCCACCTCAACATACGTGGTATACTGTTTTGGACCTTAAAGATGCTTTTTTCTGTTTAAGACTCTCTCCCCTGAGCCAACCCTACTTTGCCTTCGAATGGAAAGATCCAACATCGGGAATGTCTGGTCAGCTGACATGGACACGGCTACCTCAGGGATTTAAGAACTCCCCGACCATCTTTGATGAAGCCCTCCATCAGGATTTGGCATTATATAGAGAATCAAATCCCCAGGTAACATTACTCCAATACGTTGATGATATTTTATTAGCTGCTGAGACCCAAGAAGATTGTATCAAGGGTACTGAAAAACTGTTAACGGAACTTGGAACCCTGGGATATAGAGCCTCAGCCAAGAAAGCACAAATATGCCAACAACAGGTCAGTTACCTGGGGTATCTATTAAAAGGGGGGCAAAGATGGCTCACGGAGAGCAGAAAGGATACGATGGCCCAAATTCCGGCTCCCAAAAGCGCCAGGCAGGTTAGAGAATTTTTGGGGACGGCCGGATTCTGTAGACTATGGATTCCAGGGTTTGCTGAGCTGACGGCCCCATTGTACCCCCTAACCAAAAACAGCACTCCTTTCGTTTGGGGCGATAAGGAACAACGGGCTTTTGACCAAATCAAACGAGCTTTACTTTCAGCTCCAGCCCTAGGACTGCCAGATGTAACCAAACCTTTTCATTTATATGTGGCCGAAAATAAGGGCATTGCAAAAGGAGTATTGACTCAGAAATTGGGTCCCTGAAATCGCCCAGTTGCTTATTTGTCAAAAAAATTGGACCCTGTGGCATCAGGATGGCCCACCTGTTTAAAGATAATCGCTGCAGTGGCCGTTCTAGTCAAAGATGCTGACAAACTAACTTTAGGACAAAATCTAACGATAACAGCTCCTCATGCCCTGGAAAATGTAGTCCGTCAACCACCGGATAGGTGGCTAACTACTGCCAGGATGACCCATTACCAAACCCTGTTGCTAAACTCAGATCGCATCAAGTTTGCTCCAGCCACAGGACTCAATCCAGCCACCTTGCTACCTGATCCTGACTTGGAAGGCTCCACCATCATACATGATTGTCAGGAAGTACTAGCCGCAGCACACGGCAGTAGGCCAGATCTGATGGACCTGCCCCTCCCTGATGCTGATTTCACCTGGTTCATGGATGGGAGCAGTTTCCTGGAGGAAGGTAAGCGTCGAACTGGGGCAGCCGTGGTAGACGGAAAACAAGTCATATGGGCAGCGGCGCTACCACAAGGGACCTCAGCCCAACGAGCTGAATTAATTGCCCTGACGAGGGCATTAGAGATGGCAGAGAATAAAAAAGTAAACATCTACACAGACAGTAGATATGCGTTTGCTACCACTCATATCCACGGTGCCATTTACCAACAGAGAGGGCTACTAACTTCAGGTGGCAAAGAAATTAAAAACAAAGACGAAATCGTGGCTTTGTTGACTGCACTCATGCTTCCTACTAAAGTCAGTATCATCCACTGCCCTGGACTTCAAAAAGGAAATACCCCAATAATTAGGGGAAATAATATGGCTGACAAAGTGGCCCGAGAAATAGCATCGGGAGAAGTCATTTTAGGACTGTCAGATAAAGTTCCTGAAAAACGAGGCCGCGATGAAGAAATCATCCCGGCCACAACAAAAGGAACTTTGTCCCCTCAGCAAGCAGAATCCATGTTACAACAGATGCACAGATGGACACATTTGGGGACTAAAAAGACGGTAGCCTTGTTACAAAAAGCCGGGTACGAAACCCCTGGAATGACAAAATTAGCTGAACAAATTGTGCAGGAATGCGTCCCATGTCAACAGGTAAATGCTCACAAAGGGAAACTTGAAACTGGAAAGAGACTCAGGGGGGACCGCCCAGGAACTTACTGGGAAGTGGACTTTACCGAAGTGCGTCCTGGAAGGTACGGTAATAAATACCTTTTAGTTTTTGTAGACACTTTTTCAGGATGGATAGAGGCTTTCCCAACAAAGAAAGAAACAGCTGCTGTAGTAGCCAAGAAGGTTTTAGAAGAAATTTTTCCTCGATTTGGAGCATCAAAGGTAATAGGGTCTGATAATGGTCCAGCCTTCGTCGCCCAGGTAAGTCAGGATGTGGCCAGATATTTGGGGACTGATTGGAAATTACATTGTGCCTATAGACCCCAAAGTTTAGGTCAGGTAGAAAGAATGAATAGGACTCTAAAAGAGACCCTAACTAAATTGTCCTTGGAGACTGGCGGTACCGATTGGACGGTGCTCCTTCCTTTGGCCCTATTCCGGGTTAGAAATACACCTTCCCGATACCATCTTACTCCTTTTGAAATATTATATGGTGCCCCGCCTCCCCTCCTCACTTTAGGAAAAGAAATAAAACCTGATTGTCAAAATAACACTGACTTATATGCTAGGCTACTGGGACTCCAATTGGTCCAGAAAGAAATATGGTCCCAACTCGCCAAGGCCTACCAACCGGGAACACCGGGAGAAACTCATCCTTTCCAAGTCAGAGACTCCGTATACGTCCGTCGGCATCGAACCCAGACGTTGGAACCTCGATGGAAAGGACCATACACCGTCCTCCTCACCACCCCAACGGCCATAAAAGTGGACGGCATCGCTGCCTGGATCCATGCTTCACATGTGAAGGCTGCACCAGCGACGGCATCATCAGGATGGCGGGCCCAAAGAACCGACAACCCGCTCAAACTCAAGCTTCTACGAACCTAAGACTTATAATTTTGGTTTTACTGCCTTTACTGACTGTAAGTGATTTTAGCCCTCACCTCCCCCAACGTTTAACTTGGCAGGTAATTTCTCAGACTGGAGATGTAACCTGGTCCATTAGTCATACTGCACCCCCCTGGACCTGGTGGCCAGATCTTTTTCGTGATGTTTGTAAATTGGCTATAGGAGCACCTTATTGGGATACAGAAGATTCTCATGATATGAACACTGCCCCTTCCAAAGTTTCGGAAACTGATTGGTTTGGGCCGGGTTGCAAAAATGCAGGCAAAAGAATGATGCTTGGTATCCTCACTTTCTACGTATGCCCCGGGTTCCCCCGCCCTTGATCTCTGAATTATAAATGTGGTGGAACTGAAAACTTTTATTGCAAAAGCTGGGGATGTGAAACTACCGGGGATACTAATTGGAAACCCACCTCAACTTGGGATTTTATTACTGTAACGGCTAATTATTCTCATAATGAGGATACCGGACACCGGAGTAAATGTTCAGGATGGTGTCATCCCCTTAAAATTTCCTTTAGTAATCCCGGAAAAAGAGATAAAAAATGGATAAATGGTCATTCTTGGGGCGTTAGATTTTACATGAGGGGATATGATTTAGGAATATTAATGACCCTTAAGCTAAAGATTGAGACTCCTTCTCCTATATCAATAGGCCCAAATCCCATACTTGGCCCCCCTTTGCTTCCCCCGGCCCCTTCAGCTACGTCAACAAAGAATGAGACTAATGAAACCTCTGGATCCAAAGAACCCACAGTTAAGCCTGGGACTCCTCAGGATAGGATGCTTTCTTTGGTGCAGGCAGCCTTTACGGTTCTCAATGCTACAAACCCAGAGGCTACAAAATCATGTTGGCTTTGCTATGCTGCCCCTCCCCCTTATTATGATGCTATAGGATATAGCTCCAACTATACTAATTCTACCTCCTCCGACCAATGTCGATGGAAGCAAGAAGGGACCAGTAAATTAACCCTGTCCTCGGTTTCTGGAAATGGTACTTGTGTAGGAACACCTCCCCAGTCCCATAGACACCTTTGTCATGATTTCAGCCTCCCTTCAGGCTCAGGATATCTTGTACCTCCTCAAGATGGATGGTGGGCATGTAACACGGGGC
Source organism: Globicephala melas (assembly GCF_963455315.2). Taxonomy (NCBI): domain Eukaryota; kingdom Metazoa; phylum Chordata; class Mammalia; order Artiodactyla; family Delphinidae; genus Globicephala; species Globicephala melas. Next base: position 75,719,114 of record NC_083328.1, read on the forward strand.
TCACCCCTTGTGTCTCTTTAGAGGTTCTTAATACTTCAGCTGACTTTTGTGTGTTAGTGCAATTAGTCCCTAGACTTATCTACCATTCAGACTCATCCTTTTTAGATGAATATGTAGAAAAAACAAAAGAGAACCTGTAACCCTCACATTGGCTGTCCTTCTAGGACTAGGAATATCTGCCGGGATAGGAACAGGAACCACAGCCCTCATACAACAACCCCAGTATTATGCAAGTTTAAGACAGGCTGTAGACATCGACCTTCGAGCATTAGAAAGTTCCATAACTCAACTAAAGGAATCACTCACCTCACTTTCAGAAATGGTGTTGCAGAATAGAAGAGGCCTAGATTTGCTGTTTCTTAAAGAAGGGGGATTATGCGCCGCTCTAAAAGAAGAATGTTGCTTTTATATTGATCATTCAGGAACCATTACCAAAACCATGGATAAACTAAGGGAACGCTTAGATAAAAGGCAAAGGGAGAGAGAAAACGAAAAAGGATGGTTTCAATCATGGTTTGATAAGTCCCCCTGGTTTACCACCTTAATCTCTACTCTGTTGGGACCTCTTATTGTTTTATTGTTGATTTTAACTTTTGGACCATGTGTTCTAAATCGCTTGATAGCATTTATTAGAGAACGTATCAGTACTGTACAAGTTCTAATGTTAAGACAACAGTACCAAAGTTTACGAACAGAAGGTTGAGATTCCATGATTGGAATCAATAGTCACAAGAAAAAGGGGGGAATGTGGGACTCGAGGGACATTGTTCCAGCTAATGATTAAGAACTCTCCAGACAATAGGGGCTTCTTAGACAATGGGTGAATTTCCAGGATGTCCGGCCCCCTTCCGAGAAGGAGGGAGATAACAAAATGTAAAAAAGGTGTCTGTCAAAGACCAATCAGGCAGCTGGGGAGAAGGAGGGAGATAACAAAATGTAAAAAAGGTGTCTGTCAAAGACCAATCAGGCAGCTGGGGACAAGTTCCCTCTCTGGTCCGAGCCTAAGCCGGGACCAATCAGCAGGAGAACACAACCAAATCTATAATTTACATACGGGGAAATGGGAACCTATAAAACTGACATATTCGCGCCCAAAAGGGTTCCTTCTTCGACCTCCTACGTGAGGACCAAGGAACCCCGGTGCACCGGCCTTCAATAAACCTCTTGCGTTTTGCATCGGCTTCCGACTCTTGTTGTTTCCTGGGCGAGTCGAAACTCCTAGGAGACCGCGCAGGTCTAACAACGTGTGCCCACAGTTCCACAGCTGGTTAGTGATGGAGCCAGATGTGAGCTCTAGGATGGTCAACTCCAGCAAACCTCCCCCCTCACCTACTCCGCACATCGCTTCCAGAGGGCATCTCTCCAAGGGTCTGACTTCTCAGCTAGACTCTGGATTCTTGGAGGCAAGAACTTGATCACATTCATAGTATTGTCTCTGCCTGATCCTTAGTAGGCATTCAAGGATGCCTGCTGAGCCAACGTCTATGTGAACTGTGAAGTTCTAGATGGTAGAAATCAAACCTTCATTCTTTTTTTTTTTTAATTATTCTTTAACTCCATACCGAGGACCGTATTGTATGCACAGTTGAGGCTTAATAAATACTTATTACATTAATGAATTCTATTATGGCAGTAGGTAATAAAAATAATTAGACAGCAATTATGACAATAATAGGTAACATTTAAGGAGTCCTTACTCTGTGCTGGGTCCTATCGTAAGTGCTTTGTACATGAATGAAGACAAATAATGCTCCTATTATCCTGATTCTACAGGCGAGGAAACCGAGGCTCAGAGAGCTTAAGAACTTGCCCAAGGTCACACAGGTAGGAAATGCCAGAGGCAGGAGTGAAGGTGGGCATCTGGGAATCACGTTCTTAAGGACTCCTCTAGGCTGCCTCTCGGCCTCTCTAAGAGATGGCCACTAAAAGGTCACCCCGTGTGAAAACAAGAAGAATGGTTTATTACACATTTCTGTTTTATTTCAAAGGATTTCTTGAAATTCTACCAAAGGATTTGGTAGGCAATATTATGTGCTAAATAATAACCGCCAATGTTCTCACCGAACCTGATGGTTTGCAAAGCAGTTTCATGTATAGTTTCTCATCTGAGGAGAGAATCTGAGGCTCTGAGTAGTTAAACGAACAGGGTCAAATTCACTCAGCCAGCAAGGGGCAGAGCAAGGGCTCAAATTAACAGCTATCACTTTAAAAAGTTAAGATCTCAGGGCCTCCAAGTATAAAGCTCTTCCATGTTCCTTAAAAGCCAATAAGATAATTCATGGGGAAGGCACTTAGCACAGTTCCCAGCACCAGGGTGGACCCTCGTAAATGTTAGTTATCATCATCTTCATCAACACGTCCTAGGAAGTGGAATATTTTAGCTGATGACTGCTGCCTGCCTATTGACCCTGATGGAAAGGTTACGCGTTTCATTCTAGTTCATCCCTGGCATGAACTCATTGAAATAATGATCAATCTCCGTTATCCCCGGGATACACAGAATGTTAAGAGCTGGAAGGGATTGTGAAGATGATCTCATCCGTCTGCATTTACAGATGGAGAAACTGAGTCCCAGAGAGGCAAGAGGTCAGAAAGCAAAGCTCCTCGAGGGCAGGGCTCATGCACACGGTGCCTGGCACACGCTGCCTCCCATGAAGATGGGTTTTTAAGTAAAATGGCATTGAGTTTCTTACAAGCTACAGGAGATAATTCATTTGTTTCCCGAGCTGTGAGTGTTATAAGCCATTAACCAGAAAACGGATCATGTGACTTAATTCCAACTCTGCAAAGGGCTTAAAGTGCTTCGGTGAGTAGTCTGAGATTCATAAGTGTACACTTCCCCTCTCTCTCAAAGAATTATTAACCAGCTCCATTAAAACTGGCACTTGAGCAATCAAGGAGGAAAAGAGCTGGCAAGAGAGACTCCTGAAAAAAATCTCACCAATCTCACGTGATTTCTTGCCACCTCTTTTTTTTCCCCCCTAAGAGGAGGAAGGAAAAAATAAGCATTGTCATGCAAGATGTAAATCAATAAAATGAATTGTGGAAAATTACAAGCTCTTTCCACCTCACAAGGTAAATTTCAAACAGGCACAAGAGTTGTGTTAAGTTGTAGAAGAACTAAAGACAGAAAGTATTGGGAAGAGGGATAAAGCAGAAATGGAACCCTCACTAGCTTCTTTCAGAGGGTGCAGATGGGCTGGGGCGGGGGAGATATGACAGTGTGTGGGTGTGATAGTCATTCCCAGCTAATGATTTTGTGAACCTGTAATTTATAGAATCTGTGTCATCCACTCACTTTGCTTATCTCCCTAACTCACTGAGTATTAATTCTCCCAGGCCTGGGACTAGCTTTTCATCCCCCACGTAGGACTTGATCAGCTTTAGCTTGAGGATTTGGGGGTGGGGAGGGAGGATGGAGAGAAATGAGATTAGGGTTCAGTTTTCAAACCAAAGAAACAAAAATATAAACCCTTCTCTGTTTCTGCTGTTTCTCTGGGCTTCATACTTCTTGAGAGAGGCTGAATTTCAGGCCCTGCGAACAAACGTGTGCCCGGAACAGCCGTCTCGGAATGAAAGGGCTCCCCTCCTCCACACCACCTTTATCAAATTCAGACTATTTTCCACATTCCTTCCTTACACAGCCCAGGCGCACTTGTGATGCAGGCCTCAGAGCACATTCCACTTAGGAGATCCAGAAAGCTCGGGCCCTCCCTTCCAGAAAGGAAAGTCCAAGAGGGATGCCACACCCGGGGGGAGGACAGAGAGGATGTGACGACACCTCCAGGAATGCAGGGCCCACGCAGGTGTGTTGGCACCCATGAACTTCCTTTTTAAAAAGGGGCTTGATAAATCAGTACCGATAACAGTAATAGAGCTCCACCACCCAGCAATAGCTCCCACAGAACTAGGGCCCAGCAGGTAGCCCTGGCAGCTGGGGGTTGGGAGGTGACAGCTGAGAACAGAGATCCCAGCGGTCCCTGGGAGTCCCTGAGACCTTTTCAGGTGAGTCTCAAAGCCCAAACTATTTTCACAATACTAAGATGTCACTTGCTCTTCTCACCTTCCTTGTCAGACAGGTATACAATGGAATTTTCCAGAAGGGACAGGACATGTTGATGATATCATCACCCTGATGACTATTGGTATGTGTGCTTGTGTACTCTTGTGTTTTAAACATTTCTCAATTTCAATTTTAATACAATGACTGTTGAAAGACATATCACACATAAACACAATACCTGGAGGCCCTCCATAATTTTTAAGAGTATTAAGGGGTCTTGAGACCAAACTGCCATGCTGCCCCATCACAGCACCACACTTCATTTCCAGTTTAGCTTGAGTCACATAGTAGGTGCTTTTGAACAGGGGGTAGAGAAGGCAGTTTTATTATTACTCAGCTTGGGATGGGATCCTTTCCATCTGGACTTCCACCCAAAATGGCCAGAAAAACTTTAAATTCCCCCACGAATATTTGCTGGACTGAACCCCTCAGGGGGAAAGATGGGTTTCTCACCTTTGAGCCCAGGTGAGGTAAAGTTAGTATGGAGAAATCGCCCTCCTCAGCTCCAGCACCCAGCAGAGACATATCTGAGTACCTGCTAGGAGTCAGGTAGGTGCTACTGCTCCACAGTGAGCAAAGCAGACCCCTGCCTTCTCAGAGCCGTCATTCTCGGTCAGGAGCAGATTACTCCCAAAACACATAGGGAAACGGGAACTTGACACAAGTGCTGGGAAGGAGGGGTGCAAAGTGTGAGGAGGGATGGGAGGCATGAGATAAGGGGAGGAAGCCTCGGAGGACTCAGGTGGAATGCAGCACCCTAACCAGATCTTCTTGGCCATTTCAGGTTAGAAACCCCGCCCGCCGGCCCAGGTCCAGCTCAAAGGAGGGTTCCACAGCTCCTTGATGAGCCGCAGTGCCATGATGAGCCCCCTGCAGGTGTGTGTGGGGGAGCGTTGGGGGTCTCCTCCTCACCTCCCCAGCACGGCCAGTGCTGAAAAGGGCCCCTGGGAGAACAAACCCAGCTCTGGGGCATTTAGAGACAAGGAGTCAGTCTTTTGTTATCAGGGACAGAGCTCGGTCATTTCACTGGGGGGAGGGGGACAAAGGCAGTCTGGAGGCTGTCATTGGTGGACACAACGAATAGCCCAGAAATGGCTGGAGGGAGAGGAAGACTTCAGAGGTTAAAAATAAATTTAAAAGAAAAGAAAAAAAGAAAGCCCTGGAGGGACGGTCTAGAAGTACTCGGGTAAGCCGGACCTTCGAGGAGCCATCCCGAGCCTCTGCCCACTTTCCCTCCCTCCCAGCGGCTACTCGACCCTATGGGACTTGACGGACTGCAGAAAGAGTCTCTACCAACAAAACTAAGCCAGTAGAGCCCTGAGATTCTTCCCCAGTGACTGTTGCAGAGGCGGGAAAACTTGAATTTTGTAATCAGAGTTGCAGCCAGACCCCTAAACGACGCAAATGGGTGGTGGAGGGGCGTAGCTGCACGCTGCAGCATCCCAAAGTGGAAGGAAGATAAGGGGTGGCAGAAACATAGCAGCCCCACCCCGCCTCCGCACCAGCCGGGCCTCGCCTCCCATTCCCCCGCGGCGCGCGAGCCGGGTCCGGGTCAACCAGGCGCGCGCCTGCGCGTGCGCAAAAGGCCCAGCGCCCTAGCTCATCTCCAGGTGCGCTCGCGCTTCCGGCCTGCCTTCCCGGGGCGGAAACTCCAGGGCCCGCGCATGCGCTTTCCAGCTCTCCTGCTAGGTCGGGAGAGGAGGTCCACGGCTTCAGGTGATCCCGCCCCTCCCTCGCAGCGTGGGACCAATCGTACGGCGGCGGGCGGGACTTTCGCGGAGGCGGCCCGCCCACGCGCTGCGCGAGACGTGTACCGATTGGTTGGCGCTGGGGGCGCAGGTGCGCGCTTCCCATTGGGTGTGGGCGGAGCGCGAGCCTCCAAGGCGTCTACGGAGGCTGCAGGTGAGCGCGCGCACGTGCCGCGGCTCCCGCCCGGCTGGGGTGCGCGCGCGCGGGCTCGCGGGGGAAGCGGCTGAGAGCTAGGCTGCGGCGCCTGTCCCCTGTGCTCCGCCCCCTCCTCCTTTTTCGCCGTCGCGGCCGTCGCAGAGGCCGGAGGGAGGGAGCCGCGTTCCCGCCCGCCGCGCCGCCAGTCTCACCCTCGGTCCCACCGCGTGAGGAGCCAGCCGAGCGGAGCTCTGCGCGGAGACCCGAGCCACGGTCGCCCCTCTGCAGGTGCCTGTGAGGAGGCGCCTGGGCCGCAGCCGAGTCCCGAGCCCAGCGGCGGGCACTCGCTCTCCGCGCTCCGAGGGGCGGCCCGGCTGGAGGAGGCTGTTGCGGGCCAGGCCTCAGGATGAACCGCAGCCACCGGCACGGAGCGGGCAGCGGCTGCCTGGGCACCATGGAGGTGAAGAGCAAGGTGCGCGGGGCCCGGGCTGGGCGGAGCGGCCGGCTAGATGGGGACTGGCGGTCAGAGCCTTGAGGGGGGTGCTCCCGGGGCCTGGGGGAGGCCTGGGGGAAGCCAAGGGCTGGCCGGGGACGGCCTGAGGAGCTGCCCGCTGTCTGGGACCGTGGTGGGCGCGATGGTGGGATTTGGAGGCAGGAGATGGTGGAGAATACGCTTGCTGTGAAGAGGACGAGCGTGGGGGGTTGTGTCTGCTCCTGCCCCAGGTAGGGAGACCAGCTGAGCGCTTAATCTATCTCCTTAAAAATCATTCCTGTTCAAGGATGGGAGTAAGGGCCGAGGTATAGCCGAGGATGGGAGGCGTTTGAGCGCAGCGTGGTACGAAAGGTTTGGAGGAATTCTACCTCTTGGCCTTCTGAGTAAAGAGTATTTGGAACACCCGTGGTCACAAAATGTTACCCCTTTCTGTGGCTCAAGGGTGCATCAAGTGGTGAAGGAGAGAGCCCAGGGAACTCAAGAGCCCTTGTAAAGTTAGCTTTGCTTCCTGCTTAGAGATTTTTCTAGCACTAACTTTGGTATGCATTTAATCTATAAAATTAACACTATCGCCTTTCGTTTGAGTAGCACTTCACAGTTTGAGTCTGGGTGCCCTCTTCATTCCATCCTGCTACCTTTTCACATCAAATGTTTTCACTCTTGACCAACGGTACGCCAATCTGCTGATAATTACGTCAGTATCCACTGAATTCCTAAATTGCAGGGCTCCCTGAGCAGGACGGTGTATAGGGATTAGTGAGGGAATGCTTTCCAACGGGGGTTTTGAGATGGAATTTGAAGATGGTCGGCGGCTCCGGGAACATTTTCAGCAAGCATTTCATGAATTGAAGAGCCAAAGGGGACTTAGATAACCTAGTCTGATCCTCTGAGAAGACGGGGGCTCAGAAAGCTTATGACTTCGACAAGGTGTGCTTTTTATGACAAAACCTTAAAACCTTTTACAAAATAAGTTTTAGGCTTTATGGAATAGAAAAAAGAGGACATGGGCTGGGCCCTGAGAACATTGAAAATAAGAGCTGGGAAGATGAAAACACATGAAAGAATAGGAGAAAAGTAAAAGCATATCAACTTTAAGAATAATGAAACATCATTGAATGTAAGACTGCGGGGTGGGGTAGGGGGGAGGAGAATACAAAATCCAGGAGTGCTTTTCAGTGAAGCAGAGTAGGAAGGCTCCCTGGAGCCTGTGGTGGAATGGTTTTTACTATCTGGAGTTGATAAGCAAAGCTCTATAAGCTGCTGTAACTGAGATGATCACATCAAGAGTATCTGCATTCATTTTTCACATTATTTTACAATGTTATTTTCGACTTAACTCGTGTATCAGAATAGGCACTAGTTAAGAAACCCTTCTGCTTAATAAGAATAGAAATGTAGTTATAGCCGTTTCATGAATATGCTGTCTCCTGTGTCCTCCGTGGAACTGCCATAGCAAATTGAAGTGACATGCTTGAGCTAAGGGTTAAGATAACTCAAAATATATAGAGCTTTCCCTCTAGCAGTATAGGGGTGGTAGTTCCGTGGCCAGTGGTTGAACCTTCTCGTGGCATTTCTGTCATAAATCTAGTTTGGGTTTGTGGGAGTTGAGGTTAAGAAAAGAAAGACATTTATGATGTTGCATAATCTTAAAATTCAGTTTGTGGTCCTAATCTTGGTAGCAAGTATTTAATCTTTTTATCATAGGAAAAAATGAGTAGGGATTCTAGGTGTTCTGATAAATACAGTCAAGTGGCAATTTATCTCTCAGACTAGAAAACCTCGAGCACTTGGGGACTGGAATTTCAGGCTTTCTGCCCTTTTTTTCTGTCAACTGGTTTGTGAATCTTTCCCATACTGCCCATTATATATTTGACCTGCCATACTGGACTTCTGGTGAACCGTGTCTCTTAAATAGAATCAAGGCATTCTGAGAACCTGCATCTCATAAAGTGTGGTCCCACTAGTGTTCTAGCTGCTGATAAATAGGCACGGTAGAGGTGCTGTTTCTAGTGTGTCAGTGGCACCTTATGTTTTAAATATATAGTTAATGGATTAAATAAAACATTTGGCATCTTTACCATTTAAGAAATACTTGGACAGATGTGTGAAGCAATACTTCCTTTTTCACTGCTTTGGTGATACCACAGCTTTTTACAAAGCTGGTCGCTAAGAGGTTGTAACCACAAGTTGGTGATGTACAGATCCACGTTTCAGGATTTCTTTTTCTTCTGCATAGAAAACAGTGTCAACTTTTTCTTCTGCATAGAAAACAGTGTCAACAGTGTCATATCTTTGCTCATGGAAGGGGAAAATGGTGCAAATAAAGTAATGGATAATGCAAATATAACTATAGTTAAGTTGTGATACCAGTTACCATGTGACTTTTTTTGGTAACTGATTTATCTTCCTGTTTCTCCAGAGTTGGAAAAGCTCTTAATAATCAAGGTGACGTCCTTTAATAACCTTAGGTTATTAAACACTTGGAATAGTCTTTGAGCTGTACATTTCCTAGTTATTATTTATGGGCAAACAATATTAAAATTAAGTTTTCATTTCTAGAGTGTACCAAAAGATGCTGGGAGACAGGTGTCCATACACATTCTGGGTGACCAAGGCAAACTAGACCAGGCTAAGAAAAGTTATAATAGTTGTTGATTGGGTCTTAATATTATCTCTATTTTAGTATTTTTCTTCATGTAGTAAAAAGTTCTCTTAATCCTATTGTTTTGCTGCAAGAAGCATAACAATTTCCCTTTTTTTTTCCTGCTAACATTGCAAAAGGGCGCATCTACTTGTGAAGCCATACAATTTTCCATTGTTTTTATCATAACATTTAAGCAAGAGAAAAAAATGTTGAGCAAAGAGTTTTTATCCACAAGCTTTAGCAAAAACATTGCAGCCCTAAAATATTCAATTATTAGATGTTACTCCCATTCACCAGGGGAAGTAATAAAACCCTGAGATGAATCAGAAAGCACTAGGATGTTTTGATACCAGAATAAAGAAAATGGAGAAGAAACTATGACTTTTTATAACATCATAAGACTAACTCTGATATGAAGGGTGTTCCCCAGTTATTATTTACTTTGAAACGTGAAGGTATGACTACACTTTCTGAGCGCTTTAGGTATGAGTCACCTTATGTTCTTGACAGACGTTAGTGTTTATGTTTCAGGAATGTGTTTTGGAAACTTTTGATTTGTTAGAGGTAAGAAGTGGTTTTAGTAATTTTTCATTTTAATTTAAAACTAGTGAGTAGTGTGGGTATAAGCAAGGCAGATGAACTCTTTGAGATAGCAAAAGCAGTGAGTTCAGAGAGACCATGGGATCCTTAGGGAAATGAATTGACACATTTGTAACCTGCTCAAATTATTCTGATAGGGACTTTCTCTGCAAGATGCTTAAGGCTGTCTTAGGGGTACATTAGTGTTTCTTGCCAATAATAGATATTTAGAGGAAAAATTAGTTCAGTGGTCAAACATATTTGGCAAACATTTGTTTAAAAACTTTTTTTTTTTTTTTTTTTTTTTAATCAACCACAGGACTTAACTGAGCGTTTAATATCTGGTCTCCACAGTGATTCCTAAGAGTGTAATTATAGTTATGTAGCATTTCCCAAACTTGTGTGACTGGGGCACTTTTTGAGGAAGGCTGATGAATCTTTCTTACGTTTCCACATTTGAGGAAATGCCATGCTAGTCCCATAGTTAAGTCATGGATCCTGTTTACTATGGACTAGATGAAGCCAGTCCTTCGTGTTGAGTAAGAACCACTTAAATAATTTGGCATTTGGAAGGCAGAGTTGTGAATCTAGAGTAGGGAACCAGACCTGAGAACCAGAATTGTGGAGATAAATATTGGGCATGATGGAAGTGTCGTCCTCCCTGTTTGTGTGATCCCTTAATGCCTCTCATATAGTTATTCTCTTTCCCCACTAATTTCTGAGCTCTGGTGCAGGCCTGAGCCTTTCATTCTCTAGGGCCTAGCATTGTGCCAAGCACGTAAACACTTTTGCTTTAATTGGAGAGTTGTAGGACATATATTTAATGTGTTGTGTGTGTGTGTGTTTTTAAGATTAACATAGGGAAGACACTTCTTATCTCTAGACCTGTTTCTTATATGACATACCTCCATTTGTATCCTGCCTTAGTGCCAAGAAACTCAAAGTCCTTTTTGTATATGTTGGTGTTAATTCTTGCCACTTCCTGTGAAATTGTAATTCCTTTTATGGGGAAGGAAACTTAGATGCTTTTTGCTACCAGTCAAAATAAAGACTTAGGAACATCTTTGTTACCCCATGGCCTGAGTGAGGAGCAGATACTGCTGTCAGGATCTGGGCTCCAGACAGGGTTTGTTTGAGCTGAGTCACTCTGCAGGACAGTCCTCAGTGAGACCTGGGTACCCCAGGGATTAAGTTGAGCCTGCACCTCTTGAAGGGAATGCCCTTCAGAGATGCAGCAGTGAGCAGACACATTCCTGTGCCTTCCTTATGTTGTTTTATCTCCTGATAATGAGATTGCTGACAATAGACCGTGTTATTGGAACTGTCTTCTTCATTAAGGGAAATACTGTGCCTGTGAATTTTTCTGTCATGCATTTTAAGATTGGATCCTGTTACCTTTTTTAAAATTAATATGTTTATTTATAGTTTGGAGCTGAATTTCGTCGGTTTTCACTGGAAAGATCAAAACCTGGAAAGTTTGAGGAGTTTTATGGATTACTGCAACATGTTCATAAGATACCCAATGTTGACGTTTTAGTAGGCTATGCAGACATCCACGGAGATTTACTACCTATAAATAACGATGATAATTATCACAAAGCTGTTTCAACGGCCAACCCACTGCTTAGGATTTTTATACAAAAAAAGGGTAAGTAACAATGTTTAGAAAAATTATTTTAGAATTAGAAGTTGTTTATTTTCCTCATTGATAGGATACACAGAATTCACTACAAATTTAATGAACAGACATTTTGTGTGAATCTTCTTACCATATTAACTAACAAGTGAGTTAAGACATCTGTGATATTATTGGTTTAATTGACATCGTTACACTTCACTAAGTATACTTTGGAAAGATTGCGGGTTTTTTTTATTTATTTATTTTTATTTTGGGCTGCGTTGGGTCTTCGTTGCCGTGTACAGGCTTTCTCTAGTTGCGGCGAGCGGGGGCTACTCTTCGTTGTGGTGCATGGGCTTCTCATTGAGGTGGCTTCTCTTGTTGCGGAGCATGGGCTCTAGGGGCGTGGGCCTCAGTAGTTATAGCACACAGGCTCAGTAGTTGTGGCTCACAGGCTCAGCAGTTGTGGCTCACGGGCTCTAGAGTGCAGGCTCAGTAGCTGTGGCACTTAGGCTTAGTTGCTCCATGGCGTGTGGGATCTTCCCAGACCAGGGATCGAACCTGTGTCCCCTGCATTGGCAGGCGGATTCTTAACCGCTGCACCACCAGGGAAGTCCGAAAGATTGTGGTTTTAATTACTTTATAACCTCTTAGATTTTTTAAAAATGGAAATTAGGAATTTATTGATCTTCACTTTGTTGAATGGAATTTTGTCCATTCAGAAAGATGTGGTAGGAGGAGTATGACTTTGGAGTCAGGGAAACATTCTACTTCTTTGGTAGCAATTAACTTTGAAATCTGTATGCATCACTTAATAGGTACCTGAAGGAAAGCTGTTTATTCTTCCTGGGTCGCGGTATCTTTATCTATAGAATGAACATACTATCTCATAGGATTACTAGGAAGTTTAAATGAGCTCAGTGCAGTGCTCTGGCATGTAGTATGCCTCCGGTGAATGTTTTCTTTCCTTTTAAGGCATTTTTCACAGAAATAAAACTAGTGAATTATCTGGAAAATCAGAGAGCAAGTCATTATTTTGGAGGAATGTAAACATTGATATTGGTCTTTGCAAAAGAACATTTTAAAATAACCACTCTATATGGCAAGAATTGAAACGTATTTTGAGCCCTAAAACTTTTAACTTTGTGGCCTCCTCCGTGTGTGTGTGTTTATCTGTGTCCGCCTGTAGATGGCCATGGTGTGTGCCATTTATTCCTTTGTCTTTGGTAAATGAAGAGGTTTGGAAAGGCGACATGAGAGCCACAAGCCCAGTATTGGTGGGATAATCAAAGCCTTACTGTGTTTGTAAACCAACCCAGAAAGCAGTGTGAGAGAGTGGGTAGAGATTACCCTTGAAGGTGAAACTTTCTTTCCAATCAGTTGATAAGCATTGGACCACTCCTAGGGCTTTGAAATTCCACTGATTGTGTATCTTTGCTTCTGGGTTTGGAGGAGCTAAAGTCCGCCAACAAAATAAACCTCCAAGGGTAGGGTAACTTACATCTGTATCACTTGACTGTTTACAAAATACTTTACAAAGACGCAAATTCATTTTCCCAAAGACCCCTAAGATGGATTTCCTAGGTATGTGGCAGGGGTGTGGTACAATTAGAGTGTTACTTCAGGAAGACTCATTTGGCTGTTCAGGAGGAATTGGAGTACGCAGCAGTCTTACAGGAGAGAGCAAGGAGCAGGGGGGTGAGGGACGCTGAGAAGCTGCCCCGGCAGGAGACCAGGTGAGGAAGATAAAGGGGAGGATCTGAGAGTCACTGCGCTCCCCCGGAGGGCAGAGGGTTGAGGAGGCATCCAGAGGCAAGTAGCTTTCTGGATTTGAGCCTGATGGCGCCATAAAACAGGTACAGTCTGGAAGAGAGGTTAACTTGGAAAGAAAATTGGTCTGGTTATAGGACAAAAAAGCTTATCTGGCCGGCGAGTTTCAACCTTGTCCCGTAGGAAATCAGAAATGATGGGCTGGAGCTTAGGGTGGAAATCTAGAGGCTGATCAAAGAGCTGAAAGTCTGCAGAAAAGTGATAGTTGAAATTTTGGGGAGTGGACATAAGGGCTTGCTGAGGTGAAGAGCAGGGATGGTTCTTAGAAAGCTATGTATAGAATGTTGGAGAAGGAAGAGGAGAAGACAAAACATTGGAGTGGAGCTTGTCATTTTAAGCAGAATAATTTAAATCATTGTTGTTGCATAGAAGGCCTGTCTTGTTAGCAGTTGTAATTTTCATTACAAATTTGCTGTTTGGAACATGTATTTAAATATAGAATGACTATTTTTAAACTACTGCCATCTGACAGAACTTGTTGGATTATCCCCTTCGTTAGAAAGATTATAGGTGTTGGATTATACTACCACACGTTTTTGTTACTGGAATTGTAACACTTACGTGATCATAGGATTAATCCTAACATCTTTTAAGGGCAGTTATCATCTGCTGTTTCCTTTTCAAATATGTTTAGATGTAAACAAAAGTTTTCTATGCTGTAGAGGTAAATAACCAATACAATTCAGAGCCCTTAGAATTTGATCTAGAAATAGGCAGTGTGTTCAACAGAAAATTTTTGTTTTTAAAAATGTAACTTTAGGACATCCCTGGTGGTCCGGCAGTTAAGACTCCATGCTTCCACTGCAGGGGGACACGGGTTCAATCCCTGGTCGGGGAACTAAGATCCCGCATGCCACCTGGTGCTGCCAAAAAAAAAAAAAAAGTAACTGTAATACAAATATGACTTAAGCAAAACATGAAAAGTCAGTCAGTCGATGCATTCCTGCTGAAAACCCTCCAGTGGTTTCCGTTGCATCCAGAATAAAATACATCCTCATTTGTGCTCCAGCAGCGTCTCCTTCCTCCATTCTCCCACTCCCCCCTCACAGCAACCACATTGGCTTTCTTTCTGTCCCTAGGACTCAGCGGGCTTGTTGCCGTCTCTGTGCTTCTGCACTTGCTGTTCCTTCTGTAAGCAACGCTTTTCCTGCAGCTGGTCGCATGGCTGCCTCCTCCTCCCTCAGTTCTCAGCTCAGATGGCTTTCTCAGAGGGGCCTCTTCTGACCACCCTAGCTAGGGCCCCCCAACCTCCACCTTTACCACATTACCCTCTGGTTATTTAGGTAGAGTTAACATGTTTGTTGTCTGTCTTACAGAGTTACACAGTGCCCTGTAGTTCGTGGTGATACCTTTTTTCTTTTAAACAGAGCTCAAGAGATGCTTAAGTAGAAAGCTGATTTTACTTAAACTTTAATGAACATTAAATTCAGGAAACTAATGTAAAACATGGCATTAAGTACAGTTACATTTTCTCGCTTAATTACAACATACTTTCTGTTTTACTGGCCTGTTGCTTCCAATTTAGGAACCAATAGGGCAGCAGTTGCACTTGATGTGTCACCAAGCGATTTTTTAAAAGACAGACATGAAAACGATTTTAAATTTTAAACCGTGTGACCTTTTAACATCTGATCCCCTCTACCAAATAAAGCTTCTTTGAAGTGAGAGCTCAGGATTGGAGGCATAAACCACTTCATAGCTTGAACTCGCGGGTAGCATCATTGCATATCTTGAAAAGTTTTATGTCTTACAATAATTTATTGTTAGAGGAGAAAACCCAGACTCTATTTCCAGGGCTGTTATTGTGGAAGCAAAAACAAAACAAAAAACCTGATATTTTAAAAGTTACTTTCGCAGAGGATCCTAGGGCTTTTGCCAGCCCCCTCACCCTGTCAGAGTTTAGAATTTCCTCATTTATTTGCGGGAAAAAGAGAGTTTTTCTTCTCTTGTTGTTCAGGTGGTTCTTGTATGGTAAACAATCTCAGAAAATATTTAAAGGTTGCACCTTTAGAAAAAGTACTCGGGTCATTCCTGTAGGTTTGGAACGCAGCCAGGGAAATGTGTATTTTTTAAAAGCCCGTTGCGATGATCAGCCAAGTCTGAGGCCCGTTGACCTGCCCGGACGTCTTGCCAGATCTGATCAGCATACCTACACCACAGCTGCTTGCCGTGTCACAGGCTGTTTCTGTGTGCCATCAGACAAACCCATTTGTATCATGGGTTTATTCAAAGGAGTATGTTGGAAGTACCAGAAGGGCCTTGCTTGAAGCCTCATCTGCGTTAGGATGTGGCCTTGTGGCCCAGACACCTGGAACTGGGCAGCCACTTAAACTGTCTCTTAGAACTGTACTGTGCATTGGATGTTATTTGGGAGCTGTATTTTAAGGTTATATTTTAGTGAGTCAGGGTTGAATTTAGAAATGGTCTAAGGAGTATACATTTTAATAGTAAATTGTGAAAAATTGTTTAACAGAAGGTACGGCCCGAGAAATAAAAAAAATTCTGAGTAACAGCTCAGAATGTGATGCCAGTTGCTTATGACAGAAACCTGGGTGTCGCCTTTGACACATACCTGTTTTTCAGTCACCAAGCCTATTAAAAGTGTGTTCTAATTATTTTTCAAACTTATTTCCCCGTTTCCTGACACACCTTTTTATTCGGTCACGTGGCCTATTAAAAATGTGTTCTGATTACTTTTCAAGCTTATTTCCCCATTCCACTGCCTCTGCCCCAGGCCAGGTACCATCCTACATTACCTGCAGTAAAACCTCCTGTCTTCCCCGCAGGGCCCTCCTCCAGCTTGCAGCCAGAGTGAGCTTTGTAGGAAAACCAAAATCCTTGGTTTTCTTCCCTTTGCCCTCAGGCTGAAGCCCGTAATCCTCCCCACTTCCCCGGAGGCCCTGTCTGTCTGCAGGGCCCTGGCCGCCTGGACTTGGCTCCAGCTCCTCCTCTTCTCTCCCCTCCCACCCTGCCTTCTCACCGTCTCCTCCGCCGACCCCATCCTGCCCCATCCTGCCCGGCTCTGTATTTGTTGTATCTGCACCCGGAAGTTCTTCCCTCCCTTCTACCTGATTAGCTACTGGTTTGTTTTCCAGTCTCAGTATAAACCACGCTCCCCAGAGAAGCCTTGCCTTACCCTGCAGACCAGGC
The DNA here is from genome assembly GCF_963455315.2 of Globicephala melas. Taxonomy (NCBI): domain Eukaryota; kingdom Metazoa; phylum Chordata; class Mammalia; order Artiodactyla; family Delphinidae; genus Globicephala; species Globicephala melas. The sequence continues at coordinate 75,735,375 of NC_083328.1, forward strand.
TGAGTTCCCACTGATAAACTTCACAGCTCTTGGCACCTTTGTAATAATATAATGGTTTCAAGTTCTTTGTTAATTGCCATCTATTTTAGTCTGTAAGCACCATGAAAGCAAGCACCTTAGCTGTTTGGTGCACTGGATCTGCAGCACACAGCACGATGTCTAGCCACATAGTAGCAGGTGCTTAAGTGTCTGGCATTTGATTTTCCTTATATTAGGAAGTGAAGGGATCTGCAGGCTTTGAATATTGCTTTAAGTGATGTTTAATCCTTTTAAAGTTGCCACATGTATTTCATTTAACCATTTTGGATTAGAACAAGGGTTGGCAAACTCAGGCTTGCTGGCTGTTTTCATGGAACACAGCCATGATCACTCCGTTCTGTAGTGCCTGTGGCTGCTTTTGCAACAGAGACCGTATGACCTGCAATACCTAAAATATTTACTGTACAAACTCTACAGAAAAAGATTGTCCACCCCTTGATTAGAACAATTTCAAAAATTATTTCATTCTTCCCCTGTCTTCCTACTGAACTTGAATGGGTCATAATCTTGAACCTGCTTGATGACTCTACCATGAACTGTTACTGTTTTGTTACTGTACACGGATGCTGCTGGGATTTATATAACGCTTTTGTTTTGTTTGTTTGTTTTCAGGTTTGCTTTTTCTTCACTGTAGGCTTTTATTTTTTGTATCTGTGCCTGCCACTCACTGGTGGACCCTTACCCCTGACTGTGACTTAAGACTGTGAGCTGAGGAATGAGATAACCAGGGTTTTTTGGAATTAATGTTTAAAAAGTAAGAGGCTCAGAGGGAGGCCCTTCAGGGCTCCCTTCCTCTGTGAGGAAAGCACAGGGGCTTTTTGTGTGTAAGGAAGTGAGACATCCAGTTTGGCTGTTTGGCGGCATTCCAGGGGTAGATCCTTGTCTGTTTCGGTGAGCTGAGATTGTCAGGCTCGGGATAGGTGAGGTTTCGCTGAGCCTATATCACACACTGTTGCATAAAGCCTGGGTTTATACAAGTGAAAGGTTGCCATGAGCCAGGATTCCAACTTTCCGTCTCTTTCTGAGTTTTGTACTTTGACAGACATGCTCAGGTGGAACGTCAGGCCTGTTCCCTGTAGATGTTCACCTTTACACTTTAAACCGACACCCTGCACCCTGGCTTTCTGCCAAAATATTTCTTTTCCCAGTGGCTGGAAACTGATTAGCTAGATGGGAGAACAAAGGTGCCTTTGTACTGGGGCATATTGCTTTTGAGAATTTAGCAGAGAGCATTCAAACAGTCTGGATGCAATGCCAAATTATGCAGATTTGGGGGGTTTTTTGGTCAGGTTTCCCATGAATAGGTATGTAAGCAACTTAGTTTTGTTCTCCTTTTGTATGGTGTGGAATTTCCCATATAAAAATTGTGTGGGCTTTCTTAATTGATTGTAAAATGAAATATACAATTTTGAATAAACACATTCAGTAGAAGATCATTGTTGATAGATTTCTGGCTACATTTTGCCCAAAAGATTCTTTTGTCAGTCAGTTTATTTCCCAAGCCAAATTATAAATAAATTTGTCTTTGTAAGAACACAGTGTAAGTACTTTCTCCATAAATGAAGCAAAATTATCCCCAGGGGGAAAATGCCCCAAAATCAGGTACCACTAGGCTTTTTTTTTTTTTTTTTTGGTTATACTGGGTCTTAGTTGTGGCAGGTGGGGCTCCTTAGTTGTGACATGCATGTGGGATCTAGTTCCCTGACCAGGGATCAAACCCAGGCCCCCTGCATTGGGAGCGCAGAGTCCTAACCACTGCGCCTCCAGGGAAGTCCCCAGGTACCCCTAGTCTTGTACATTTATCTGAAACTAGCTTTTGAAGAGTGTTCAAGCAGCACTGAGAAAAGAATACCGAAGTTCTCCAGGCTCTGACACACAGTGGACATTTAACATTCACTGTATGAATTGAACATGTACGGTATTGGCCTTAGTAAGAAAACCTGGGGCCAGTCTTCTGTCTGTACCTTATTTTGTACCCTTAATTTCCTGGTCTATAAAGTAAAGGTAATAATACTTAACGACAGGGGGGCCGAGAGTTGGGTGACAAGAGGCTACAGATGGAAGCCCTGTGCAGACACAGTCTGGTGATGTTACTGTTGTCTGTAGCAGTGATTGAGACTAGGACTTTAAACTAGTTCTTGGGATGGTGGGGGCACTTTTGTCTTTTTTATTCTTATTAAATATTTTTTTCATCCTTGGAGATTGTGACTTTTTAGTTTATTCCCATTCCAGTTATTTTTGAAATGTGATTTCACCTTTTATGCCTGCTACTAATTCTGTTTCCTCATCCTCTGATGAGACGTGTTGTTTGTAGACTGTCTACCTCCAGCTGTGGGATGTAAGGAGATCTAGTTTTAGTGCCCTGTTTTCCCTGATTTACATCAGGGATTATAAATTGCTGGCTTGAAGAATAAATTCAACCCCCAGATGTTATTTTGCTCAAACAGGTTTTTGTTGTTATTTAATTAGGTGTCGGCATTTTAAATGGGAAGGTTTGTGTTTTTTTTAACCTAAAAAAACAAGATTTTCTGACAAGTTGGACTGTCCACACAAATTCCTACAGTCCGTGAAGAAAAGCTGCCTGGAGCGAGAAAAGCCATGCCATTAAATGGGGCAGGAGGTCTCAGCTTTGCCAGAATCCTCACCCCTCCCTGTTGTCTCTGTCTTATACCTCAGCCTCTTTCAAAAGTGGGAAAATGAAAGGTTAAGAACTCCCCCAGAAAACTGAGGGAGAGCGTATTTTCAGAAGACCAGAATTCCTGTGTTTGATATGCATTCATTTAATTACATTATCATTTTATGTGTATTATCCATTTCATTTAATTACAGGCAGACCTCAGATATATTGTGGGTTCGATAAAGCAAATATCGCGATAAAGCAAGTCACATGAATTCTTGCACAAATTAAGCGTGTAATAGCATCATGTCTAAAAAAATACATAACTCAAGTTTAAAATACTTTTTTGCTAAAAAAAAAACGTTAACCATCACCTGAGCCTTCAGCAGGTCATAATCTTTCTGCAGTAGTGATGTCAAAGATCACTGATCAAAGCACATCGTAACAAGTATAATAATTTAAAAGTTTGAAGTATTGCAAGAATTAAAAAATGTGACCCAGAGATACGAAGTGAGCAAATGCTGTTGGAAAAATGGCGTCGGTAGACTTGCTCGGTGCAGGGTCACCACAAACCTTCAATTTGTAAAAAAACACAATTATCTGCGAAGCGCAGTAAAAAGAGGTCAGCTTGTACACTGTCCTCCCAGACTCTAGTACAGGTATTTGCGCTTCAAAAGTGCCCAATTTCGTGTCATTGAGTCAAATATGATAAACATGCAAATTGGAGGTGTTTAAACAAACATAGGGAAAATACAATGTAAATAACTTGTTTTAAATGGTGTTTAAGAATGTGTGTGCGAGGCTTATCAGAATTTCATCTGCCATATTTAATGTTGTTTGAGTCATTGAGCTTTTTCAAATTTAACTTCAACTTTTGGTAACTTCATGGTGAATACTCGAGAGGGCCACCTATTGGGCTTTTCTGGTATAGCATGTCTTACTGCGTTACATTTTCAGCCGATAGGAGCAGGCTGATACTTAACGAGTTTATGTATCAAATATATTTGAGTTGTCCTTTCTGTACAGATTCCACTATAGATAAATGGGCGTTTTTACAGCATTTCTATAATTATTTTATTTTATTTTTAAACAGAAGAAGCAGACTACAGTGCCTTTGGTACAGACACACTAATAAAGAAGAAGAATGTTTTAACCAACGTGTTGCGTCCTGACAACCATAGAAAAAAGCCACACATAGTCATTAGTATGCCCCAGGACTTCAGACCTGTGTCTTCTATTATAGACGTGGATATTCTCCCAGAAACACATCGTAGGGTCCGTCTTTACAAATATGGCACTGAGAAACCCCTAGGATTCTACATCCGGGACGGCTCCAGTGTCAGGGTGACACCCCATGGCTTAGAGAAGGTCCCAGGGATCTTTATATCCAGACTTGTGCCAGGAGGTCTGGCTCAAAGCACAGGACTATTAGCCGTTAATGATGAAGTTTTAGAAGTTAATGGCATAGAAGTTTCCGGGAAGAGTCTAGATCAAGTAACTGACATGATGATTGCAAACAGCCGCAACCTCATCATCACAGTGAGACCAGCAAACCAGAGGAATAACGTCATTAGGAACAGTCGGACTTCCGGCAGCTCTGGCCAGTCTACTGACAACAGCCTTCCTGGCTATCCACAGCAGATCGAACCGAGCTTTGAGCCAGAGGATGAAGACAGCGATGAAGATGACATTATTATTGAAGACAATGGTGTGCCACAGCAGATCCCTAAGGCTGTTCGCAACACCGAGAGCCTGGAATCATTAACACAAATAGAACTCAGTTTTGAATCTGGACAGAACGGTTTTATTCCTTCTAATGAAGTGAGCTTAGCACCCTTAGCAAGTGGCACAAATACAGAATTTGAAACGCGTGCTCCAGATCAGAAACTCTTAGAAGAAGATGGAACAATCATAACACTATGAAACCATCGCGTCTGAATGTCTTCTGAGTGAGGATGCCGTGGAGACTTGTAAATTTGGCTAGTTTAAAGCATATGTACCTCTGAACCAGTGATCTGGGATAGGCATGAAAAAAGTATATTGCAAGCTTAAAATGTTATTAAAATAGTAGTTTGATAATTAATATAAACTTCAGTGGGTCAGAGGTGAATTTAAGTCTAAAACAAAGGGGCCTTTGCTAATGAAATGATGTGCTTTTGCTATTTTGTCTATAGAGAACTGGATGTTAGAGCACATTCCCAGAACTACACATAAGGACTAGATCATTTCCGTTTGAAGTGGTTGCATATTTAACCTGCTGTGCAGAGCCTGGTTGATTTTTCCTTTAACTGTATATCTTAATTCTAACGTGAAGAAGTCTGAGTCTATCTTTCGGTACTTTGGGACCTTGGCTCCTATATTCCCCATGTTGTATTTTGATTTTTTAATATTGTTCCTCTGTTGCTAATTGTAGCGAGTAATTTTTTCAAATGCTTTTTTTTTTTCCTAATTTCTAAGAAATCAAATCAATTGACTGTTTTTAGGGGTTGCTTCCTAAGTTATAAAGCATTGAAGCTATGTTCCTGAATTAAGAAACTCTAACAGTTGTTCAGGTCCGTGTTTGCCCATGGGAGACTCTCTCCCATAACCTCTTCTTGTCCTCATTCCAAATCTCATTAGAAATCATTCCTTTTGTTGTTTGTGTGTATATTTTGTTTGTCTGCCTTTTTACTCTTTTAATGTATTTGAGTAGTGTGAATTATTTTCGTTAAAAAAAAATGCACCCAAACTAAGAGATTTTTACACACAGGACAACCTTGTGCACTTTTTATATGAAAATTTTGGGTTTTCCTTAATGGGATTTCTAGGAACACTGCCTACACTTTATGAAAAGTATGTCGTATTCACCTCTGACAGGTAGAGTGTATCTCGATTAATTTTATGAGGCTATTTATTACTTTCCGCTGCATCCACTTAGCAAGGTAAGAGTAAGGCTGCTAACTTTCGTTCCTTGCCTGGTTTCATTGTATGGAGGTGCACAGGCACTACAGTAGCTTGTATATAGAGACTAAGAATAGTATGAACTACATGAGTTTCCTGTGACTTATGGATATTTCTCTCAGAGTTATTTATTGATTAATTTTATGCTAGGGCTAGAATGGATACCTTATAACAATTGTGTGCTATTAAAACAATGAAGAATCAAATGACTCCGTTTTGAAGGATATTTTCTCTATATGGTAAAAGTATATGAAGTAAAGTTGATTAAATGAAGCTCTCTTGACTCAGAATACTTCAATGTATTTTGCCCACATTTTACCACTAAACATGTTATCACTAAACTGTTAACTGCACAACATTATGTAATACAGTGTACTTCTTGTTGAATTCATTGAAGTTCTTCCAGTTATATAACCACTATTTTTTAATGGCATTCCAGGTTTAACATTCTGTTGAGTTCTATAAATTTGACTCTTGAATGGCAAAATGTTAATAAGTAGAAGGTTACATTTCATTTATAATTATAAGCGGTGCAGGGCTTCAACATTTTAAGTAAAAATACTTTCACATACTACCTCTCTCTCTTTCTCTCTTTTTTTTAACAAAGTTTTAACATCAGAACTTTTCTTAGGGGAAGAAATACTTCAGGGCTTGACTTTTTGTACAACTTTTAACTGTAAAATACAGATTTGTCTTGTATGTATTCATGAAAATGGAAATCAAAGCTGCTAGTGCTTTTTTTTTTTTTTTTTTTTTTGGCGGTACGCGGGCCTCTCATTGTTTTGGCCTCTCCCGTTGCGGAGCACAGGCTCCGGACGCGCAGGCTCAGTGGCCATGGCTCACGGGCCCAGCCGCTCCGCGGCATGTGGGATCTTCCCGGACCGGGGCACGAACCTGTGTCCCCTGCATCGGCAGGTGGACTCTCAACCCCTGCGCCACCAGGGAAGCCCTGCTAGTGATTTCTAATTATCCCACTAAGGGTATATGTCAACGGTCTTTTCAACTGGATCTCTCGTTTAAATTATTGGTGAAAGAATTGATTGCTAGACGTATTGTAAAACCAATAGATCTTGGTTATACAATAAAACGTCGATTCATTGGTAGTCTGAATTATTTCAAGTGTACCTTATTAACAAAAATATCAGTGGACTCAGCATAAAATTTTATAGTACTAAATGTCAAGCTAACTGTGAATTTTGTTCTGTATCTTAAGTAAATTTATGATAATGTCCTCGAACTATCAACAAAATATATGTACTTTTGTGAACTATGGATTTTCTAATTAAATTTTACATGCAATATGATTTTTACATGAATGCTACTTTGTTTAAACTATCAAATGTCAGTATTTTACTACAACTTTATTATAAAATGTACATTATCACTAAATGAGCTTTGATTTTAAAAATCAAATTAGCTTTAGTTGTATATTATTTTTTACAAATAAAGATAGACTTGTATAAAGGCTACTTTCTTGTCTGCAAATATATGAAAAGTCACCCAACAAATATTTACCAAGCACCCATTACAGCAAATGGGTAGGGAGAAAATTGCTAAGTTATAACAAGATCCTGGCTTCCTTAATTTTTAGAAGATCAACACCAGGAATTCCTGACGGTCCAGTGGTTAGGCCTCCGCGCTTGCACTGCCGAGGGCCCGGGTTAGAGTTAGGGTTAGGGTTAGGGCATTTAAAATATAGTTAAATTCTGATAATGTGAGAGATTTTGCATGATATCCATATAGAATTATCACTTACATTGTTTAAGATTATTTGAAATAAGGCAAAAGTTGTTTGTAAAGTGAAAGTTTCTCTTCTGAATTCAAATTCACTTAGTTATACTTTTTATTACCACCCCAGGTACAGGTATTGCCTATATGGATTGAGTTCACTTTACGCTGAACACTGTAAAAGGCCTGAGATAAAACAGACCCTCTTCCTGAGCCAAGTCTAATCCCAAATTAGTCACCCGGTCATTGGCTAAGTCGATCTCTGCACTAACTCCTCTGCCATCCAGCATGCAGGATAATAACCGATTCCTTCCGCCAGTTTAAAAACAAAGTCTTCTGAGTAAAAATTCAACATCGTGTACGTAGAACCCGTCACATCATCCATTGGTGCAGACGGTGTTGCGCTCAGTACCTGATGCACTTGGTTTCGGGGTCCATGAAACAATGGTATGGAACTAAAAGATCCTTTTCATCCCCAAATACGACCCCAGTGCTCTTTGTATCCTAAATCCCTGCTGCTTCCAAGTTTCCAGTCTGGGTAAAAAATTACATTTGAGGAAAAAATCATCGAAGTCATAGAAATGTATAAGGAAAAGCCAGCCCTGTTCTGGTCGTTTGCCTTAAGGTGCTTGAATTAATGGTGAGCAGCAACTGGTTGTTTGCTCTGATATTCCCATCTTTTAGACGGATGAAAGGTTTTAATTGTGGGTGACAAAGCTTTAAGGGTTGTGTGTGTGTCAGTGACTTCGGCAGCTCAGCAGATTGGGGAGCACCTGACTTGGAAGACGTAGAAAGTCTTGACCTTGTTATTTGTGACAGCGTATCACTTGCTGATGGTGACTGTTACCTGTAAGGTAAAGCGTACATTAGTTGTGCCTCTAGCTATATTACATGCTACTTAAGTGCTGTAATTGGGTGGGTGTCTGACTAGCTATTACAAGGTAAAAGAAAGGAAATTAGTCTGTTAGATTTAATAATTGAAAAGCCCTTAGTGTGTAGTAGTCTACCAAGTTCTTCCCTGTAAACAAGATTTACATAATATATTTTTAAAAGCTAATGTGTTTGTCCAGTTACTTTACAAAATTTGATGTGTATTTTATAAATTAATATTAAATAGAGTTCGTATTTTATTTACAAGCTGTATTTAGGTGTTTTCCCATTTTAAAAAGCTTTCTTAGAGAGTTCTCCGTGTAATAGAAAATCTTTTTTTTAGTTCATTATAGTTATCTAGTTCATTATAATCCCAAGGGATGGATAGCAAAGTTATTTAATATAGTGTTAGTAAAGATAACTTAAAATTCTTTTTCAATTATACAAATAATACATAATTCTTCTTATTTTTTTTTAAAAAGGCTAAAATTCTTTTTTGTCCACAAAGCATATTTATTCATACGGTACTTGGTTATAAAAAGAAATTAAAGTGGCTGAAAATGAGTGACTAATTTATAATTATGCCAGGACAGCAGGTACAAACTAAGGTGTTTTAGGTAAATTGTGAGTCACTATCTTAAAGATACTGTAGTATTATGGCTTTCAAACATTGTTTAAAAACTGCACGCCACAGTAAGAAATGCATTGAATGTTGTGATCCAGTACACAGATGTGTGTATGCATGTGTCAGGATGGGTATACTACACACTTATATATAATTGAAAGTTTCACAAAGTGAAACCATTACATGAAAAATGCTGATTTTCTGTTCCATTTTTTAAATGTTTATTGGGCCATCCCCAAACAATTTCAGGATGCACTATTTGAAAAACTCTTGTGAAGCACTTTGTTTTCCACTTGAGAAATTTGCCATGGAAAATACTAGTATATTTTTTTCCTGGGGGGGGAAAAAGCACTGCATTGCTTTCTTTTTTATTTTGAAATAATTTCAAACTTAGAAAAGAGCTGCATGAAAAGTACAGTTTATACCCTTCACCCCGATCATACCCACATTTGCTTTCTCTCTCCATTTTCCCTGAAACATCTGAGAACTGGTTGCAGAGATCACAGCCCCTTAAGCCCCTAAAGACAGGCATATATTTTCCTGAGAGCAAGGACATTCTCTCATACATTCCTGTATACGACCTCAGTTCAGTTATCAAATTCAAAAAATTTAACATTGATAGAGTAATATTTATTACACAAAGCCATACTAGAATCTCACCAGTTGCCCCCGTAGTGTCCTCTGCAGAAAAATCGTCCCTCCATCCAGGGTCTAATCCAGAATCATGCATCGCATTCAGGTGTCATGTCTCTGATCTCCTTTAATCTGGAACAGTTCCTCAGCTTTCCTTTGTCTTGCATAATATTGACATTTTTTCAAAGTAAAGACAAGTTTTGTAGACTGTCCCTCAGTGTGGGTTTGTCTGTTTCCTCATAATTAAATTCAAGTTATGCATTTTTGGCAAGAATACTACAGATATATTATATCCTCATTGTACCGTGTCAGAAGGCACATGTCATTTTATTTCAATATTGTTCATGTTAAAACGCTTTTCAGTGGGGGGAAAACAGTTCTTGTATTCTTAATTATTCTCAAGCTGATGAACGTGAACGGGGACTTAGGAAGTGTATCTGTTTTCAGATCCATCCGTTCTATGTCTTAATTGTTTTCTGATTGGAGAAACAATAGAAGATGGTGAAATGGCATGAATATTCTTGAGTGTCATTTGCTTAAGTACTTTTTGTGGACCCAGTGATTATTTTTTCTGGCACTGACCTGAGAGGAAGAAAACCATCCCCAATGAAACTTAAATCCTGCGGTCGTGTTCTCTAGAGCGCTAACTGAAGGCTTCTGGCTTTGGATTATGAGTGTATCCAACTCGAATGGCTTCACTAAAAAGAGATTTATTGGCTCACGTAGCTGAATAGTCAAGGCTAGAACTTCAGCACAGATATTATCTAACGGTGCGGCTGGTAGAACTTAATACAATGAGGGGAGTGGCCTATTTGCTCATTTGCTCAGTCCACATGGGAGTCACTAGGCCACACATGGATACTGCATGTTTGAGATGTGACTTGTGCAACTGAGAAGCTGAATTCTTAACTCTATGTAGTTTTAATTAATGAATTTAAATTTAAATAGCCACACGGAGCGAGTGGCTGCTGTATTTACAACACAAGCTAGAATTTCTGTTTCCTGCTTTGCGTTTTCTCAGACAAATTACCCCTTTGTGGTGACAAAAATGGCCTGCAGCAACTCTAGTGTACCTTCTGTCATTAACTACCCACCCGGAAGCGAGCCTCCGCTCCCCACGAATCACAGCCAAAGCCTCAGAGCTCACTCTCTCTGGCTCTGGGTCCTGAGCCCACATCTGCGCTGGGTTGGTGAGGGGTGTTCCTCAAAGAAGAATCAGGGAATCAGGGTGCTGTCACCTCACAAAAGAAGGACCCTGTGAAAGGGAAGTGAACACAGTGGCGTCAGTTGCAGCTTTTTTTAAGAGTATTTGGGTGTACATTTCTCGTCAAGGAGAGAGTTCAAAGCATAAGGTACTGTGCAAAAGGTAAATGGGGACAGAGGGCAGTCCTCTGTCAAAGGAAAATGGTAAAAGTGGAAATGAAATTTGGGGTCTAGTGGCCTGTTCTGAATTTGATGGAAAAGTTTAAATCTCATAATAATGGCAACGTTTGCTTTTGTGTTTTCAGATATTATTGTTTTATTTTGATTGTATTTACCATAACTAAATCTGATACAAATGTAATGTATAAAGAGTACATAGAAACTTTAATCTGAAATGGCAGAAAGTTCAAAATTCATTACTTTTGAAATACAGAAACAAGAGAATCGTGGTCTTAGAGTAATGGGTAAATGTGATTCCCAAGGGGTTGGAATGGGGTAGGGTGGGTGGGACTGGTAAGCCAGTCTCCCCTTACACACACACCCCACTGTGTTGTTGCCACTTGGGTATGTATGGGCCCAGCGTTGCCAGCTCTTCGAACTTTTAAGAAGATACCAGAAATCCAGAATTTCCCGTGGAACATCCTGATTTTTAAAACAACTCGTGAGACAGACCAAACAGACCGGCCAGCCCCAGCTGGCCTGCAGGCTACCGGTTTGCCAACGCTGTCTCAGAAGCTCAGAACCATGGACCATCAAAGGCTCTCATTCCTTTACTGTGAAACCATCTCCTCATAGGTCACCGCGAGGATTGAGGACAGTGCCTGAGGATTAATAAGCGCTCTGAATGTCAGCTGTGCTGTCCACTTCTCAGGGAGATGGCTGAGGTCCAGAGGGATTCAGCGGCCAGCCCAAAGTAGTCCTCCAACTGTGTGGTCCCCAGACAGCAGCTTCGGCATCACTTGTATGGAAGTTAGAGATGCAGATGCTCAGGCCCCACCTCGGTTCTGCTGAATAGACCCTCTGCTGGTGGAGCCCAGAGATCTGCATTTTAACAAGCTCTCCTCAGGTGCTTCCTGTGCATATGACAGTCTGAGAAGTCCTCAGATCCATCTGTATCTCTCCTTCACTCTTAGCAGAACTGCTTTAATGAGCATGGCTTATAAGGTCTTCTGAAATTCATAAAGATGTACGGAAAGCCTTCGTCTTCTCATCTGGCACACGCTGTACTGTTAACTTGGCGAAAGTAAGCTTCAGTCTCCAGCCCCCTGTGCAAGGGACTCCACTTCCTTAAATTAGTATAATCTGACTTTCCAGAATCGCAAGGTTGATCGAATACAGTAATTCCCCACACAGGTCATTAGAGGTGTGCAGAAAATAAGCCTCTGAAAACTCCAGGTTGGATTTTTGTTCTGGGCTATCCACCAAAAAAGACCAAAAAAGACTAGAATTTGACTAATAGTACAACTCACAGATTGTATCAGTACAGCATTCCTTTTCCATCCCATCTCCTAGCAATGCCTGAAACGACAAGGAAATAGCTTTTGTGGCATTGTTCCACTAAGACCTGGAACAGGTTCCACTCAGATGAAACAGGGCACTGTTCTTATGGAACATAAGAGTTCTGTTCCCAGGCTTTCTGTCCTGCCAGCGCGTGCTAGCTTTAAATCTACAGTAGGGTAGTCAGTCGCAAATCAGGTTTTCCCCAACATTCCCAGAGGCCTTCAGCTGCTGTCTCAGGTATGTACCCGGGGTGACTCCAGCAAAAATCTGTATGCTTAGTGACTCAGAAACTAAATCATTAACTTGGTAAATACCTACCACGCATGGGTGAAGGGAGCTTGAAGGAGAGGGCTTTAGAATGTGGGCCTCCAACAATGCCGTGATGATGACAGCATGGGAACAGCAGTCCTGGTCAGTGTTGCTTCCCGGGTGGATCAGTGACTAACGCCAGAATCATCTGGAATCAGAATCCCCAATCAGTCACTCTCAGGAGTAACAATCCACACCAGGTAACTTAACAAGGTAGATTTCATTTGTTTGAATCTCTATCTGGTAAAGCAGAAAAATGTGGAAAAGGATTCTTGGTTTAAAAACATACATAAAGCAACTATACCCCCAATACATAAATAAATAGATAGATAAATAAATAAATAAAATTAATAGACATTAAAAAAAGTAAAAACACCCATACAGACAACTTTTAACGAGTTGATGTTTAAATTGGGTACATGCATTTACACACACACACACACACACACACACATCTGGTCTGCCAGAATGTGGAATTAACATTAGTGTAATGCAAAAAAAAAAAAGGATAAAAAAAGGACTTCCCTGGCGGTCCAGTGGTTAAGACTCTGCACTTCCACTGCAGGGGGCACAGGTTCAATCCCTGCTCGGGGAGCTAAGATCTCACATGCCACCTGGTGCAGCCCTGCCTTCCCACCCCCCCCCCAAAAGGATAACAACGTAATGTATGCTTCTGACACACGCAGATACAAAATGCCAGACAATACTTGAAAAATGATTCCAAACAAATCTCACCCCAAAATGGCCATCGTAAAAATGTTTCATTCCCTTGTGGAAGGCAACAGTCAAACCTTTGCAATAAAGTCTTCGCAATTCCGTTGCGGCCCATGAGGGTTTTTCTAGCGAGCTGGCATCCATGTCCTCCCTCCACCACCACGGGGCCTTGACTGGTGCTCACAGGGCCCATGCCCAGTGGGACTGGCATGGGCCTCCATCAGCCAAGCAGACAGCGGAGAGGGAGGAAATCAACAGTGAAGGGAGAGAGCCAGGGGAGGAGGCAGAGTGGCTGGGAAGCTGGCCAAATGGCAAAGGGCTGAATGGGCTACATCAACTCCTGACAGCTCCTCAAATATCCTCGCTGTCCTTTCCCGCTCACTGCGTGGGTACCAGGGGAACACAAAACCCCTTTGCCTGGACGTCGCCAAGAATTCATAAACGTTCATTTTTAAAACAGCATGTTAAGCAGAGCGAAATGTTCATGATTTTGAGGGATGTGACAAACTGGATGCAGAAGGTGAGGTCACCTTGACATCCCTTAATCAAGTCGTGAAGTTCAAGTTCAGCCTGCCGATTGCTTATTGTGATCATGGTTAGAGTTTTTCCTCTTTTGCAGGGTTTGTGCCTGAATGTTGATGGCTTCTAGGATGGAGGAAAGATGACAAGACTGATAATGCTTACTATCTGAGTATTTTCTTTGTCTTTCCTCTTTTAGCCTTGCGAAGATAAATAATGGTTAAGGATGGATAAAATATTTAACAGTGGCCATGCATAATTTATTCCTGAGTTGTTGCTCATTTCCAGTCCAATAGTTTGCTCTCAATTAGGACTTCTCAGAACCATGATGTCTCCTTGGCAGACTGACATCATGCTTATTTTTACTCTGTTCTTCCTAGGGCTAATTGTTTTTATAATTTGTTGTTGTTGTTGAAGTACTCATTCCTAGATGTTCTCTTCATCAAAAGCAAAAGTCAAAATTCGAGGCAAGGTTTTTTTTAATATTCATTTCTGGTCCTTACAGTTAACTCAGAGCTTCAGAGACATAACCTGGGAAAGAGAAAAATATATTTGCATATATAACTATCTCTTACAAAAACTAGACTGGCTAAGGAAGCTGTGTGTCCAGTGAAGTAATAAATGATTTCAGAAGAAATTTTAGGGAAAAAAGTATATGAAAGAAAAGAGTCACCCCCTCAAAAAAGCACTATTCAGAGATAACCACTCTTAAGTTTTTCAGTACATATGCCCAATGATATATATTACCTAATATGGATTTTGACAGAAACAGGATCTTACATACATCTAAATTATTCTGTAATTTGCTTTCTTCAGAGGGCAATATATTGTGAATGTCTTTGCTCTGTCAATACAGCTCTACATCTTTTATAATGGCTTCATTGTATTTCATTGTATAGATGAACCCTCATTTAATAAAACCAATTCCCTTTCGTTTGCTGTTTCCATTTTTTTCCCACAATTATAACAGTGCTGTGGTGAGCAGCTTTGTAAATACATATTTTTATTCTTTGTTCAGTTAATTCCTTAGGATAAATTCCTAGAAGAGAAATCATTAGGTCAACGCATGTGTTTTTTTGTTTGTTTGTTTTTGTTTGTTTTGGAGAAGGAGGGGGCATTGGTTCATGAATATATCCAGTTTCCTTCCGGAAAGGTTGTTCTAATTTAATTCCTCACCAGGGGTATGTGTGAGTCGTTTTCCCCTCCAAAACACCAGATTTATTATTTTTATGCTTTTCCTACTTAATAGGGGAAAAAAGCGTCTCTTTATTTTGCTTTACATACCTTTGATTATTAGTTTGAAGGGCTTTTAAAAAACTGTTTATTAGTATTTCTTCTTTTATTAGCTTCTCCGTTTGGGTCCTTTGCATAACATTTTAAAAATTGAGGTATCAGTCTTTTCTTAATATAGAAGTGCTTTGTAGATTAAGGAAGTCAACCTTTTGGTCATCATTTTTTCCTAATTAGTCATTTGCTCCTTACTGTGTGTATCATTGGCTTTTGTATTTATTCTATAGGAATTTCTTATTGTCCATGGTAAAATTCTTTATTCTTTTCTCTAGTAGTTTCCCTCTCAAATTATATAAATGCTTACCCAGCTTTTATTCTAAGTTCCATACTTCTATGATTTTCTTTTACATTTAAATATTTAATCCATCTGATAATTCTTTGGCCATCTAATCTTTGGTTAAACTAAGAGATCTGAGATTTTTTTTGTTTGTTTAAATTCTCCATTAATTGTTCTATCATAATGTATTGAATAAGACACTACTTTCTCATTGAATTGTAATTCCACCTTTATCATTTGCTAGTTTCTTACATGTTCTTGGGTTTGTTTTGGCCAAATCACGATTTGTTAATCTACTTGTCTGCTTTGGAAGAATTTCATGCTGTTTTGATTACTGAAGCTTTAAAATACATTTTAGTTTCTGTAGACAAGCCCTCTTATTCCTCCCCAATTGTTTATTTTTTACAAATTTAGTTATTCGAATGGTAAATAAATTCACATGGTTCAAACAACCAAAAAAAGTTTTTAAAAGTACATAGTGAAAACACTTTCACCTTTTTTGGTCCCCAGTTCACCCAACTGTCATTCCCTTCCCTTGGGTACCAATTATGCTCTGTTTCTTGCTTATCTCTCCATAGATTTTTTTTTTCATAGATTTTTAATGTAAATCAGACAGTATGAAAATATACTATGTCCCCTCTTATTATTATATAAAAACAGCATATTCTACCCTTTGCTTTTCTCATTTAATATATCTTTGGTAATTCTTTCCTTATCACTAGATAAAATTCTTCCCCATTCATTTATTTCCATTCCTTTTTCTAAATACAAACTTTTAATTTTGGAATTGTTTTAGATTTACAGGAAAGTTGCACAGATAGTACAGCATCACCCAAGTTCCTCTGATGCTAACATCTTATATAACCATGGTACCTTTGTCAAAACTAGAAATTAACATTGGTACATGTCTTTGTCCTCTCCAGCTGCATAACAAAACACCACAAACTAGGTGGTTTAAGCAACAGAAAGTTATTTTCTCAAAGTTTTGGAGGCTGGAAGTCCAAGACCAAGGTGCTGCTGCTGTTGTTTCCCTGTGTTCTCACATGGCCTCTCCTTTGTGCAAGAGAGAGAGGGAGGGAAAAAGAGCTCTCTGGCATCTCTTCTTATAAGGACACTAAAGGCACGAATCTTATAGGATCAGGGACACACCCTTATGACCTTATTTAACCCCAGTTATTTTCTTAGAGACCGCATCTCCAAATACAGGCACACTAGGGGTTAGAGCTTCAACATATGAATTTGGGAAAGGGGGAAGAAACAACTATTCAGTCTATAGCAGTACATTACTATTGACTGAACTTTAGACTTTATTTGGATTTCA
Organism: Globicephala melas; assembly: GCF_963455315.2. Lineage (NCBI taxonomy): Eukaryota > Metazoa > Chordata > Mammalia > Artiodactyla > Delphinidae > Globicephala > Globicephala melas. The sequence goes on from NC_083328.1 coordinate 75,751,960, forward strand.
CCAGCTTTCCACTAATGTCTTCTTTCTGTTCCAGGATCTAGTCCAGGATACCACGTTGCATTTAATCCCCATTCACTTTTGCAGCTCCATTACATGCAACCAATTTAATATATTAAACAATCCCTTATTGCTGGACCTTTAGTTTGTGTCAATTCTTTTGCCACTGCAGCTATGTGGTAATTAATAATTGTATTCATAAGTCATTTTGCACATGCTGAAATATAGTTGTAAGGTAAATACCTAGAAGAGGAATTACTGAGCAAAATGCACATGCATTTGTAATTTCAATAGAGTCTGCTGGTTTGTGTGTCAATTTGTATAACCCAGCCAACAAAGAGTGGGATTGCCCATAACCTTGCCAAACCTGTGAATTTTCACCACTCTGATGGTTGAAGAATGTATCTTATAATGAGGGAGGTCAAACATCTTTTCATATGATGATAATCTACTTGAATTAGCTTTTCTTTCAATTATTTTTGCATATACTTTGCTCATTTGATGTTTTCCTTATCATTTTCCAGAAGTCCTTTATAGTTGAAGATTACACCTTGACTGTGTATCAGCAAATATTTTTTCCCCTTTTGTCATATTGTTTTTCCTAACAAGGAACTTTATTGAGGTATAATTTATTCCAATACAATGTACTTTGAATGGACAGTTCAATGAATTTTGACAAATAGAATACATCCATATAACCACCACCACCATCAAGATATCGAACATTTCTTATATTATTTTGGAATATGCTTAGAGTAGTGTTTGCCGTGCAGAAACTTTTCATCTTTCTATAGTTGAAATTTTCTTTTATGGCTTCTGAATTTTGTATCAAAATAAGAAATGCTTTCACACTCTGAGGTTAAGTAATTATTCATTTTTGACTTCTAATATATTTGTGTCCATCAACTCAGGAATAAATAAACAAACTGTGGTCCGTCCATATAATGGAATATTTGGGGGCCACAAAAAGGAGTAAAGGTCTGATGTGTGCCACCACATGGATGGACCTTGAAGACTTCATGCTAAGTGAAAGAACTCAGATGCAAAAGGTCCCACAACATATGATTGCATTTATATGAAATGTCCAGAATAGATAAATTCATACAGACAGAAATTAGATTAGTGGTTGCCTGGGCTGGAAGTAGATGGGAGGTTTGGGGAGCAATGGCTAAGTAGTGTAGGGTTTCTTTCTTTCTTTCTTTTTTAGTGTTTCTTTTTTGGGTGATAAAAATGTTCTAAAATGGACTGTGGTGATGGATGCCCAACTCTGTGTATGTACTTTAGTCTATACCATTGACTGTATACTTTCAACGGGGGGACTGTATGGTATGTGAACTATATAGCTCAATAAAGTTGTTAAAAAATGATTCACAAACCCCATTCATTCAAAATATATGAACTGTGCCATGTGGACTTTGTGGCAGTTGGGGGGTCACAGCAGTGAACAAGAGGGTGCAGTTCCTGACCTCATGGAGCTAACATCTAGTGGACCTGCTGTCACACTGTATCCTTGGAAAGAGGATACTTGAAAAAAGAAATTTCCGAGACCATCAGAAATTCTTCTGGCTTCTAATTCACACTTCTTGAAGAATAGTGGTTTCAAGTGACTGGACAGACCAGCTGAATCAGAATCTGCATTTTACCAAAATCCCCAGGTGACGCGTCCTTCACCTGGTACATTCAAGTTTAGGAACCAGTGATCTAGAGGTGAATTTTCAACCAAAGCAGAAACCCTGTCTATACTGTCCCTGTCTAGGAGGAGACGGCCCGACTCTGCTTGAATTGCCCCCGAGGTGGAGCCTCACCCCTCGGAGACCCCATCTGTTTATTCACATACAACTCACCTTCGGAAACTTCCCCCTTCACTTTAAGGTGAAGTCCGCTTCCCTTTAGTCATACCTGTGTACTTGTTTTATTTTGTTGTGTTAACAAATTCCCCCAAACTCAGAGGCTTAAAACGACACACGTTTGTTATCTCAATTTCTGTGGGTCAGGAGTCTCAGTACAGTTACCCGGCTCCATGGCTCAGGGTCTCTCTCACAAGGCTATAGTGAAGGTGCCGCTGGAGCTGTCTGAGGCTCAAGTCCACATCCAATGTCAAGCACATTCAGGTCGATTTTAGTTCCTGCATTTGTAGGTCTGAGGCCCTGGGCTCCTGGAGGCACCAGCTGTTCCTTGCTCCGCGGCCCCCAGAGGGGTGCACAACAGTGTGACTGCTTGCTTTCCTCCAGGCCAGCAGGGGTGCGCCTCCCTGACTCCTTCCAGCTCTGACCTCGAAAGCCTCTTTAAGGACTTGTCTGGTTAGGTCGGACTCACCCAAGATAATCTCCCTTTTGATTAACTCCAAGTCAACTAATCAGTAACTTCATCATGGGAATGATAACCCATCGTATCCTCTGGCTCCCCCCGTACTTGGGGATTATGTGATGTACGCCAGTGGGCTGGGATCTTAGAATTCCACACAACTCCAGGGGACGCCATGCACGCCGTTGTCTATGTGAGTGGTGTTCTGCACAGCTAGGCAGGTGGGGTTTCTCTGTTTTTTCATGTCCCTGGCTCAGTTGTCATTCTTCTCTCAGCAGCCCCACAGAATTCATCAACCCCTTCCTTGCGATCTTCCTTTAGATAATCCAAGCTTTCTCCTGGCAAAACAGCTCCTGATCCTTCAAACTGTCATTACATGTCGTAAGGTCACATGAGCATCACATGAACATAATGTCAGTCATAAACTGACTTTATGTTCAGTTTGTCTCAACAGACATTTATCAAATGCATTCTTGGTGACCAAAACCTTGCCACCATCAGCTATATTATCTATCTGGCCATCTTCTTTGTCCTCCCTTGAAAACACTCTAGTTTGTCAATATTCCATTTATAATGTAGGATTTATTGAGCACTTACTGTATGCCAGCCAGTGTTTAAAGAAGTTTTTTGTAGATTGTCTCATTGAATCTTTTCAGCAATGCTGTGAAGTTGTATCATGCCATTTTACTGATGAGGAAACTCAGGCACAGAGAAGTTAAGTAATTCTGCCAAGGTCACACAGCTTTTAGGTGGTTGGAACCCAGACAGTTTGACTCTAGAGCCTGTGCTGTTAGTCACTGTGCATTGTTCCCTCCCAGAGGTACATTCTGTACCCAGCAGGAGCCCTCCAGGGGCCAGAAGACAGTCCACTTCTAGCTCTTTGTACTGCATTCTGTATTTTTTAGTTAATGCATCCTCATCCTCATTTGCTCTTTAGCAGCTGTGTTATTTCAATATCTTAAGTTAAACTCAAAATCAATTAAAAAATTCTCTGTGGTTGTCACATGAACTGCTGAAGACGAGGTTTCCCACATCCTCAATAATCCTCAAAAAAGTCAATACTTTTTTCTTTTTTTTCTGCTAAATATCATTGTGTTTGCTGATGGCCATTGTTACAACCAGGGGCCCCTCTCCGCTTATTGTTTGCTGCTGATATGCCTGCAGGTTTCATATACAGCAGGATCTCTTTTATGGAACACGTACTGTGTACACAATGCCGTACCCTGTACTCCAAAGACACTTAAGGGCCTTTGAATCCTAGTGAATAGAGATACAGGTTCCTGAAGCAAGAAACAAATACATTCCAATGTCCCCAATAGTCTAATGAATACTGTTTTACCAGGGCACTTAACTACTTTCTAACATCTTCTGACGTATTCCGATCCATCTCAGTGTGATATAGATGAAAGAGCCATGGGCTTGAAACCCAACTCCACGCAGTTACATACATGGGCCTGGGCCACAGTTTCCTGAGCCTCAGTTTCCCCAACTGCGAAACAGAAAGTCAAGTCCATAATTCCTTTTTTTGAAATTTTGAAATCCAGGAAACTGAAAACCGCTTTTCAGTTCATTCGCTTTTTTCCCCATCGGGCCAGCAGAAATGCATTGACCAGCAGAACCTGAGTCGGACTGGCATGAGATTTATTTAAGACCCTTAATGAGCTCATATAAGGGGACTATTCATACATTCTACTGAGAAATACGAAGTCTGATAACAGGGTGCTGCCCCACTCGTCCTGGAGTTGTCACCTCGGGTGTCCTATGTGCTCCATGTTAACATTCTAAACCCAGGAGTTCTGATTCCGAAATATGTCTGGCCCCAGGGGGGTTGCATTAGGGGTGGTGGGCCTGTAACGCCCAGGACTGCCGGAGCCTGCAGGAGAATTTACAGAAGGCGCTAAGCTTCCGCCTGGGTCACCGAAGCCCGGCCACTTCACACCTTGCTGGGCAGGGTCTTTTCCCTACAGAGTCTGTTTAAATGGAGGCAGAACAAACAGCCTGGGACCCACATTTCAGTAGCTGGAGGGGGAAGGAAATGCCTCTTTCCTCTAAACCCAGGATTCTCCCCTCACTTTCCAGGACCGGGGCAGCTCTAGCTGGAAAGCCAAACGTCGACACATAGGGAGCACTTTGAGTCTCGACGCTTGGCCTCTTGCCTCCAAAGCTACGAGCCCCTTTGTGCAGCTCTGTTGTGGAAAGAAAAGGCGCAGAGAAAAACGGATCAAATGCCTGAGGAGAATCAGAAGCTTTTCTTTTACAGGGAACGAAGGGGATGTGCTATCTCCTATTACCATAGAGAGATCATTTCAAAACTGTGATAGGAAAATGCTTTTAAAACCTGGGTTTTCACCATGCTTCTATCAAGAGGGGTGGTGTTCTAAATCATGTTGCTGGTGGCGAAAGAGAGACACTAAGCAGGAAAGTGACTCCAAACTTTAGATGAATGTGTTTATTGAGGAGTGACTTCTAGGTGCAAAGGCAGCCGCTGGACTCCTACAGCAAGCCCCCCAAAACGCCCAAGACGTGTGTTCTGTCCTCCAGGAATTTTCTGTCTGATGGTGGCCTTACTTTCAACTTAGCCGAAGGTAGAAAGTATCAGAAGGTAAGCTTAAAGGGCTCATCTCTTTGCGGGTCAGAAAAAGGGCCCTGGAAGAGCGACCTTGAAGGCTGGGTGGAAGGCAGGGAGGGCAGTGGGCCCAGGGGCAGACGGAAACGCTGGACGTCCATGTGGAGCCCGGCAGACTTGGGGCATATTCAGGGGACCCCGGAAGCAACACCCAGACACTTTCACAGACCAAGAGGTCAGAGAGGGGGTGGGGAGACTGCAAACTGGGGCAGCTCCTAATTGCCGCAGGGCAGGCCCACAGTTTCCTGAGCTTCCCTTTCTTTTCGAGAGAAGCCACAGTTGAATGTGTGAACTGTAAAAGGTACCATTGAAAGATGCAGGTATTTAAGCACGACGTTGTGCAAATCTAACACACCTACAGATGCCTTCGTTTGGGCCGCTCAGTAACAAAACACCATAGCCTGCGTGGCTTACGAACAGCAGACATTCATTTCTCACAGATTGGGAGGTTGTAAGCCCAAGATCAGGGTGCCAGCAGGGTCAGGTTCTGGTGAAGGCCTGCTTCCGGATTGCAGGCGGCTGACTTCTCCGCGTGTCCTCACACGGTGGTAAGGGCAGGGGAGTTCTCCTGGGGTCTCTTAATTTATTTTAATTTTTCTTTTATATGTATATATTTTTTATATTTATATTTTTCTTTTATATAAATATATATGTATATATTTTTTCTGCAGAGCTCCTTTGTCTTCGAGTTAACCTTTGTGAAGGTGATGGGGGCACAGATCTTCCTGTGGACTAGACACCCCAGCCTGGTCTTCTTGGGTCACCTCTGTAAGAGCACTAATTCCATTCACAAGGCCCCACCTTCTGAGACCATCACCTTGGGGTTAGGATTTCAGTGTATGAACTTGGGGGAACACAAACCTTTGGTCTATAACGGCAGGCTGTGTGGCAGGGCCAGGACTCAGGTGAGGCAGGCGAGGTGCCCAGGGCACACAACGAAAGGAGACCCTCACTCCCTGGGGCCAGTCCTGACCGGAAGACCCCCTTAACAGTTTGTACTCCAAGTGTCTCTCTTACCTTCTCCGGGCCCTGGCTCTGCTCTGTGGGCTCCCATTTGCATCTTAGGGTTCAAAGAGAAAAGCAGTAGACAGATTGGCAAGGGAGGCTTGGGGGGTGGAGGTGTTTGAACTTCACTTGGTGAGTACTGGGGAATTAAGAGCAGGAAGAGAGGTGGCTACAGGTGCTTTGGGAGGGCAGTGAAAAGCGGGGGCTGGCAAAGGGGCAGGGCAGCCACCAGCTTTCCCAGTGCCAGGCTTCCCTGCAACAGGCAGTGTAGCGTGAGTAGCAGGTAAGGACCTGGGTTCTTCCCTTGACCGATTATAATCCCTGGCAAGTGACTTAACCTCTCCGTGTCTCAGTTTCCTCACTCTAAAAGGGGCATCAGCAGAGCCTCCCTGCCTCACAGGGTGCGGAGGAGGTTCAAGGCGGGCGCCTCTGTGAAGAGTTTTGAACAGAGCCTGGCACTTAGTAAGCTTTCAGGACGTTCCCAATGAGACCAACGGGCCTTAGAAACGGCCCGCGGAGTTCAGCAGCTTTGAAGCTGCACAGATCAGAATCACCTGGGGCATCCTTTCAGCCTCCCCAACCGAGGCCACGCCCCCGACCAATTAAATCCCAATCACTGGGGAGTGGTCTCGGCGTCAGTATTTTCTGGAAGTTTCCAAGGCGCAGCCGAGCTTGGGAACGATGCGCACCTAGAACCCTGTGTGCCTGAGGCCTGAGCTGGCAGAGGTGACCTTGAAAAGACACAGACAGGCAACCATTTTGTAGCTGGAGGTGAAGCCAGATGGGACGGGGGTGCGGGGGTGGAAGGCTGTGTGGCCTCGGGGCCCAGCCGGGGGCCACTGCAGCTCCCGGGGGGGGTCTTCGGGGCCAGGCGGCCACGGGCGCCCCGACCTCCGGCTGGGAGGGAGCCGGCTGCCTGGCCCCGCGGAGGACTCCCGAGCAGGAGGCCGCAGCAGCCGCTCTGAGCCCGTCTTGGGCGCCAGAGGGAGCTCGTGGGGACGCGCCACGGCTCCATCCCCACAGCTGGTTCAAACTGGTTTGGGCAGGGTGCGGCCCAGGCGGGCTGCATTCCAGGCCTCGGGCTTGCCGCCTGCCCCAGGGTCACCCCAAGCGCCTGTGAGCGGCCGGGGAGGCTGTTTAAAAATTCATCTTCTTTGTTTAAAATCATTAATTCGGCCTCCCACGGGGGTCCCTGGCTACAGCCAGCTGGACTAACCGGAGAGGGGCTCTTCTCAGCCTGCGGGGTGCTGCGTGCATCACAGTCAACGGCAGAGCTTTAAAAGCTGTTCCCAGCTCCCCTTCGCCCCAAAGACTGCGATTCCGAAAGGTGGGGGTGGGCTTCCGGGCATCTGTGTTCTAAGCAAAATGTTTCTAAGGCATCATTACATTTAGAAAAAAAGACTAGAAACAAAATGACTCTTGGCTGGCCAGCGTGGCCCAGGGTATGAATCGCGGAGAGGCTGGTGAAGAGCGAAGATCTCTTTTCCAGACCCCACATCTCCAGGGAAAGGGGGTCGGGGCAGCACTTTTAGCTAATATCCCAGGGTTTTGTTGGTTTTTGTTTTTTTCCCAGTGAGTCATATTGGGCATTTTAAAAGTTTAAATACTATAACAAACATCAACAGAAGAAATAAAACGTTACAAATGTAATTGAAACCCCTCCTGTATCCCTCCCCCATTTCCTCTCCCCCACCCCAGAGTAACCAGTTTCCTGAATGCGGTATACATCACTCCCATGCCCGGCTTTACACTTTTACTCCATATGTCTGTATCCATAAACAATATATAGTGCGGTTTCACATGTGTTAAAACCTTTATGTTAATGGCAGCGTGCCCTACAGAGCCTTCACGATTTGCCTTTTTTTCTTAGCATTATGTTTCTGAAATTCGTCCGTCAGGGGAAGTTTGCTGTGCTCAGGACTGTGGCTAATCTGAGGCCGGTTCTGGGCTTTTCCGAGGGAGGGCCCCAGTCAGCCGGTAAGGGTGAGGGTCGGAGCTGGGTTTCTGGGTGCGTGTGGGATACAGAAGGGCTCTGAGCATCAGACGCATCAGCATAGTAATGAATGGCCACGTGCGGGTTCAGTGAGTTCCTATTAAATCCTTTTCCTTAGCACCTGAGGCCCAAGTCTTTGCCAAGAATTTTCCAGAAAATTACTCTGGCCTGAAGGCCTGAATGTTTGGGCGGCGATGTCGAGAAATTAGCAGTGGGAAGCTGTGGAAGTGGGAACTGTACAGTGATGGATTACCCAAAAGACAGATCATGTGCTCACGCCCCCTACCTAAGGTTGTCAGATAAAATATAAATTAAGATTTAACAGGACGAGGGTGAGGGGAGTCCTATATATTTATTTGCAGCCCTAAGCGCAGCCCGATTTTTAAAAACGAATTTAACATTTTAAAAGACATCATAGGAAAAATGAGACCGCTAGACTTCCCTATACCTCGTTACCTTTTTTAGAACTCTCCTCACTAGCATTGCTTTGGACCCCACCCTCTTCAGCCTCCAAGGGGTCTAGACTAGCCTCCTAGGGGTGCGGGGCTGTGTCCAATTTAGTGCGCTGTAGAATTCCCTGGGGAGCTTATTTTAAAAGCTGCTCCTGGGAGGAAGCGGATCGCTACGCCCGACTTCCCTAATTTTTCGGACTGTCCGCCTGGCGCAAACAAGATGCTGTCCTAGGAGAGGCCTTGTGGGCGGGGTGATGGCGGGGAGGGGTGGTCTTTAAATGAAAGGATCCTCTAAGATATCTGTTCTCTATCCTGAATGCACGCTGGAACCACCCGGGGAGCTTTACAAACAACTGATGCCCAAGCCCCACCCCCAGGGATTCCGGCTGAATCGGCCTGGGGTGAGGCCTGGCTTCCGGGCTTTTAGAAACTCCCCGGGGCATTCTAAAGTGCTGTGGGAGCTGGAACCGCTGCTCCACCGGATTCGAATGAAAAGGGGTGGTCTATGCCGATGGTTCTCAAACTTGGCTCTATGTAAGAATCACCTGGCGAACATAAAAAGTACTGATGCCCAGGTTCCAACCCTAAAGGTTGTGTGTGGCCGTCAGACTTCGGAAGTTTTGAAGGAGCCCCAGGTGATTGCAATCTGAAAGCGAGTTTGAGAATCGTTCACCAGGTGGTGCGGGGGCCGGGCGTAGTGAGCGTCGCGCGCCACTGGGTGGCGCTGCCCGCTCGGGCCGGCGTTCCGGGAGGCGTGGGCCGCGGCCACTGGGTGCGCACCTGCCCCGCCTCCGCCAGGCGGGCCACGGGGCATGCAGCCGGTCGGGGGCGGGGCTCCGAGGCCAGGACGCGGCGTCGGGTTCCCGGGCAGCCGCCGCCAACTGGACTCTGCCGCGCTCCTCATGCTGCTCGTGGACGCCGATCGGCCGGAGCCCGTGCGCAGCGGGGCGCGCGAGCTCGCGCTCTTCCTGACCCCCGAGCCCGGGGCCGAGGTAGGGGACGGGGTTGGAAGTGGGGGAGGCGGGTCTTGGGGTTGCGGGATCCAGGGCTCGCGCTCCCCCGGGGAGGAGTGGACGAATGGAGACCCCTTGCGCGCTGGACCCGGACCCTCGGCTTCCCCGCAGCATTCTCTCGTACCTGGCGCTGGGGCTCCGGACCCGCGCTGGGGGTCCGAGGGGTCCCTCCTTTGCGGAGCGGTGGCTGTCTGGCGTCGCGCAGAGATGCGCGTCAGGTCGCGCCCGCCCTCTCCTCCAGCCCCGGTTCTCGGGGGCCCAGACAAGCTTCCCATCCCTACCTGAGACCGCACCCCCACCCCCAGCATCCTCCGGGATGCCAGACTGAGGCGCGCTCGGAGCTGCTGCCCTTTGCCAGCCTGGGCCCCGGGGGAGGCTGACTCCCGGTCCTGCCCCTGCCCGGGCGCTCGGCCTGCTCTGCTCTGAGCTAATGCTACATGCCGGGAGGAGGCGGGCAGGCTGCGTCTGTGCGAGGATGCTGCCGGCCTCGGTACGCTTCTGTTGCTAGGAGGGAAAATACCTCATCTCTGGCTGTACTTTCTATTTTAAAAGCACAGAACAAAAAGTAGATCTAAAACTAGCCTCTTTATCTTCCAGCTGAAGCCAGTATGTTGACAGTGCCATGAAAGTTATTTACCGAAGTTCACCAGGAGTTATGTAGGGCCAGAAAGTCAAGCCATTCTCTCTTTAAATCTCAGAAGCAGTACAGAAGTATTTAAAATAAAGGGTAAGCACCCTCTCCTTTTTCTCTCTCACCTCAATTCTAGTTCCCAGAGATAACCATCTTTCACAGTTTGGTGTACATCATTCCAAACACATTAAAAATGCATTTACAAATGTGGGTATGCATATATACTAATAATTATACATAATTAGTTTTTACCAAAAAACCCACGTGATACTAGAATAACGTTCTGTAACTTGCTTTTCTTTATTCAAAATAGCATGGACAAATGGAGAGTGACAATGGTAAGGTATAGGGCTTCTTTTCAGAGTGATGAAATAGTTCTGGAATTAGTGCTGATGGTTGCAAAACTTTGTGAATTCACTGAAAACCACAGAATCGTACACTTTAAAAGAGTAAATTTTATGGTATGTGAGTTATATCTCAATTAAAAAAAATAGTATGGACATATTTCCTTGTCAGAATGTATCTATAAGAGCTGTCCAATTGAAATATAATTTGAGCCAAAGATGTGAGCCGTCCATGTAATTTTCTTTTTCTTTCTATTTTTTTGGCCACGCCACGTGGCATCTGGGGTCTTAGTTCCCTGACCAGGGATTGAACCCATGCCCCCTGCATTGGGAGCTTGGAGTCTTAACCACTGGACCGCCAGAGAAGTCCCCCATCCATGTAATTTTAAATGTTCTAGGAGCCATATAAAAAAGGAAAAAGAAACAGATGAAATTGGTTTCAATATATTTAATTCTTTCCAGTTTTATTGAGATTTAATTGACATTAAACGCTATAAGATTTAGATCTACAAGTTTCAATGTATTTAAAATAAGTGTCTCCAAAATATCCTTTCAGCATGTCATCAGCGTAAAAAAATTTAAGGAGATTTTTACATTCTTTGAAGTAAGTTTTCTTTTTTTTTATATAGTGATTCCTTCTTTTTTATATATATAAGTTTATTTATTTTTGGCTGCATTGGGTCTTTGTTGCTACGTGCAGGCTTTTTCTAGTTATGGTGAGCGGGGGCTACTCTTCGCTGCCGTGCATGTGCGGGCTTGTCATCGCGGTGACTTCTTTTGTTGCGGAGCACGGGCTCCAGGCACAGGGGCTTCAGTCGTTGTGGCATACGGGCTCAGTAGTTGTGGCTTGCGGGCTCTAGAGTGCAGGCTCAGTAGTTGTGGTGCACGGGCTTAGTTGCTCCGCAGCATGTGGGATCTTCCTGGACCAGGGCTCGAACCCGTGTCCCCTGCACTGGCAGGCGCATTCTTAACCACTGCACCACCAGGGAAGTCCTGAAGTAAGTTTTCAAAATCAGGCTTGGACGATTGAACTTACAGCACATCTCAGTGTGGACCAGCCACGTTTTAAGCACTTGATAGTCATGAGACGCTGGCGGCTTCTGCATCAGAGAGTGTAGGTCTTCATCATTGCTTGGCTTCTTCGTGTCCCACCATTTCAGAATAATTCCTCCTATTTTCTGAGCACATAATATGTGCCAGCAGCGTGCTGCGCTCTGTCCATGGATTATGTCATTGCATCCTGGCAGTGACCCAGTGGCTAGGATGTTATGTCGACTTCATAACTGAAAACTGAGGCCCTCACCGAATAAGCAACATCCTATGAATGTCCTGTAATTTCTGAACCACACCCCCAGGGATGGGCATTTAGGTTGGGTACCTGCTTAAGGGTTTAAGTAACCTGAGCATCTTTCGTGTTCTTTCTCCCCCTTGCTCTCAGCAGCAAGGTGTCACTGTGTCCAGCGGCTCAACCCAGCCTCATCTTGTCTCGACTAGGGACAGCCTTCAGGAGAAGCTGCATGTATTAACTTCATTTGCTCACTCAGGGCTCTCTCTAACTCAGACGCAGGCTGGCTCACGCTCGTTTGTAATGGCCGTAATGAAGAGCCGAACTCCCTGTAGCTCCACGCGGCAATAAAGCCACTTAGAGCTCTTGCTGAAGTTTATTTACCCAAAGAAGCAAAAACTGCCAAGGTGGAGTCACTTGCAGCCTCTACTTAAAGCTTAATTCATTAGCAGTCCCTCGCGCTGAAGCTGTTTGCAGATGGGCAAATGAACTGGAAAGGGAAAGTCTGGTTTGGGAACAGGTCTGGGCAGCCAGTGCCTCCTGTACCAGCCCCTGTCCTAGGGCCACTTTGGGCTTTTAAATGGAGCAGTAGGAGTCTCAGACCAGCCAGCTCCAGTCCTAGGGGTGTCCTGGGGTTCTTAGGGAAGTGGGCCTTCATGTTCAACACCTTGAACCCCTGCCGTGTGCGGGGAGTGAAACACACAAGGGCTCCCACTCTCATGGCCCGACTGTCAGACAGTAAACACAGAACATACAAAACCTCTAAATTGTGATGAATGCCATGGAGAACATGGGCATGGGTGATGTGATAGAGGGTGTCTTTGTGTCTGGGAGACATGGGGTGGGGAAGGCCTCTCCAAGAAAGCTTGAGACCCGTGTGGTAACCCCTTAGGAATGGGCAGGGAAGAGGAAGCACAGAGGTCCAGGAGGGCAATTAGCAGAGGGACCCCACTTTGTCTGGGAGTGTTCAGGGAGGGCTTCCCTGAGGCAGCATCATTTTAGGCTGAGCTCTGAAGCATGAATAGAAGCTGACCAGGCTGAGAGGTAGGAGGAAAACATCCCAGGCAGAGGAAACAACTGGCAAAGATCCTGGGGTGGGATGAAGCAGGGTGATCACCAGGGTAGAAGAGCAGGCAGCAGGGAGAAGGGGGAGCTGTGGGAGGCGGGGCAGTGAGGGGGCAGAAACCGTGTCGGGACTTTGCACTGTCTCCCCGGATCGAGGAGCCGCTGAAGGGCGGCACGTTAAGATGAGTCGGCAGGTGAGCATTCTACTATTTCTAGTGCCTTTGGGTTTTTCTGTCCAACCAGCTTCTTGTGTTTTACTTTCTCTCTTTTTCTGGTTTGAACTTCCTCTTTTAGGGGAAGTTTCAGGCAGGATCTCCGGAAGCTGCTTCAAGAAGGCAGGGAGAGAGAGAGAGAGAGAGAGATGTTTGCCTCTTGGGTGCCCTGTGATTTAGGGGGGAGGGGAGTTCAGGGCCCTCCCGAATGGCTGACTCCTGATACCCACCCAAGGGTGAATTCCTGACCAGACTCTGAGAATTCCATTTGGTTCCTGTGGTGGGACACGGGACAGATTTGCCCACAGATGGGGTTAATGGCCTACATGGAAGGAAATAAAGGAAGCCAGCGCTTTCTCACACCTAGGGACTTTGCTTGAGTGGGCAAAGGATGATGGGGGAAAGCGCCTGTTAACCACATGTGGATTAGATCAGGGGTTGCAAACTGGTGGCCCAGAGGCTGAATCCAGCACTCTGATATGATGGGTTCAATTCACATAGGGGTTTTTTTTTTTTTTTTGAGGTACGCGGGCCTCTCACTGTCGTGGCCTCTCCCGTTGCAGAGCACAGGCTCCGGACGCGCAGGCTCAGAGGCCATGGCTCACGGGCCCAGCCGCTCCGCGGCATGTGGGATCTTCCCGGACCGGGGCACGAACCTGTGTCCCCTGCATTGGCAGGCGGACTCTCAACCACTGCACCACCAGGGAAGCCCCACATAGGGGTTTTTAAATGGAGAATTTTCATGAAGAAAATCTGAGTTTCTTGTTTATTTAAAATATGGACAGTCTGGTAATCCTAGGTCCCGGTTTCCTAGTTGTGGTCTCCTGTTTGCCACCGTCCCCACTCCTCCTCATTGTCTCCCTCATACCGAAGTTGGTATCAGTTACCATTTACCCTTGTGCTTGAACCTTTGAATTTTCTGTAGTCATGATAAGAGGAAAGGGAACTATTTCTCCAAACCGTGTGTCTGGACTGAAATGGGAAAACATAAATTAGCCAAAAATGCCCTTGAGTTTCAAGAAAAAATGTAGAAGAGACTGTTTCTTTGTGGAAGTAAAGAATATTTTATTGTGTCCAACCTGCAAACACCCTGTGCCTGTGGGAACCCTGGCATGTGTCTTATTCTTGTGACCTACTGGTCCCCTTTTGGGATTCAAATTTGGATGTTCAGATTAGAAGTCTGTGGGTGGGTGCCAGGGCACAGTCTACTCTGTCTAGAGATGTAGTTCTATATTAATTTATTCCTCAGATCTTTTTTTAAAAATAAGTTTATTTTATTTATTTATTTTTGGCTGTGTTGGGTCTTTGTTTCTGTGCGAGGGCTTTCTCTAGTTGTGGCAAGCGGGGGCCGCTCCTCATTGTGGTGCGCGGGCCTCTCACTGCTGCGGCCTCTCTCGTTGCGGAGCACAGGCTCCAGATGCGCAGGCTCAGCACTTGTGGCTCACGGGCTTAGTTGCTTCACGGCATGAGGGATCCCCTCAGATCAGGGCTCGAACCTGCGTCCCCCGCATTGGCAGGCAGATTCTTTTTTTTTTTGCGGTACGCGGGCCACTCACTGTTGTGGCCTCTCCCGTTGCGGAGCACAGGCTCCGGACGCACAGGCTCAGCGGCCATGGCTCACGGGGCCAACCGCTCCGCGGCATGTGGGATCTTCCTGGACCGGGGCACGAACCCGTGTCCCCTGCATTGGCAGGCAGACTCTCAACCACTGCGCCACCAGGGAAGCCCCAGGTAGATTCTTAACCACTGTGCCACCGGAGAAGCCCCCTCAGATCTTTATGGAAGACCTGCTGTGTGCCAGGCACTGTGCCGGGCACCGGGGAGAGGCCAGTGAGACAGAGGCGACGCCTGCCCTCAAGGTGTGGCACTGCAGTCAGGAAGATGAGCCCACTAGGAGTTACCCAACAGAGTAACTAACGGTAATAAATGCCACGAGGGAGACACCTGAGGGGCTGTGATAGAGACACACAGCAAGATTGGAAGGAACCACCAGGCAAAGATCTGACATCATGTGTGTCGCTGGAGACAGGGAAAAATGAGGTCTCCAGAGGTGCCTGAGTGGGTGGACCTCAGTGATAAAGGGGAGAGGGGGCAGGGCCAGACCAGGGCCTGGGGTCAAGGGGAGGAATCTGGATTCGATTCTGGGGTGTCATGGATAGAAGCTGTGAGCAGGGCCAAGCTGGGTGTGAGCAGGGGAAAGACGGGATCAGATTTGTGGACTTAGGGCTGCAGTGCTGGATCGCGTCGGAGGGGCTGGCGTGGCAGCAGGGGGACCACAGATGTGGATGTCCCGGTGGACGTACACCGAGCTGGCCAGGCTCCCTGAATCAGAACCTTCGGGGGTGTGAGAGCCAAGGCCAAGGTGGGCACTTGGAGAGGGGCAGCATTTCTCGGAAGAAAGTTCCTATATTTCTCCCCGCAGAACTGCCCAGCAGTGGAAGGACCTGTCCCTGGCTCTGAACAATCTCTTATCACAGGACAGCTGGGCTTTGGGGGAGGGTCACCTTGGAACCTTGGCTAGAAGTTCCCAGTCTGGCTGACTCTCAGCACGAACCGAGAAGCTTTGAAACAGGTTCCCAAAGACGGGAAGTGACCCTGGTGCCAACCAGCCCAGGCTGGTCATGTAGCGATGCTCCCGCGCAGCGGACAGCTCGCGGCTGCAGGGAGTCAGCTCTGAACATGCCGTTCCGGCACCGGGGAGAAAAGCAAGACGCACAGAGGTGTGTGCAGTGTAAATAAAAACTTTAAAGGCAAAAAACACCTATTTCATGCATCTATAAATAGGAGATCCAGCTACATCGATCTCTGGGGTGGGGTGTGGTAGGTGGAGCATAGCCAAGGTGAGAGCACCGGTGTAGGGCGTGGTCCCCAACCTTTGCCAAACATCTGCATCATCTGAGATCAACAACAAAAAGTGCTGATGCCCGGCTCCCACCCCCAGATACTCTGATTTCGTTGGTGTGGGTGCCACCTGGGCATTGGAACGCTGAAAGCCCTCCAGCAGGGTTGTAAGCCTGGAGTGGCCAAGACTGATTAGTCTGTTGGACAGTCACCACGACTGCTAACTGTTGGAGGCACCCCAGGCCTGGGGATCTGGACTTGTAAGCGCCCCTCCGGAGATTTTGATGGCCAGCCTGCCGGGGGCTCACAGCTTCCGTCAGTGCTAGCGGGACTGGCCCCATGCCCAGGAATGCCTGCTTCCAGCCGCCGCAGGAGGACAGAAAACCCGTCGGTCCTGCCTGCTGCTGTGTCTACCGCACCAGCTACTGCTGCCTCACGTATCGGTTGAAGAAGCATCCTTTACAGATGTGTGCCTCCCCCCGACCCGCTTGCTCCTGGTCAGGCTGAGTGGAGGGAGGACCAGCTCTGGAGCCACATGGCCTGGGTTCAGATCTCGGCTTTGCGCTCATGCTTCTCTCTGCCTTTTCCCCTCCAGTTGTGGGGTTGGATGAGACGATTCACGGACAACACTTGGCTCAGGGTCAGGCCCACAGTGAGCGATCTGGTGCATTAGCTACAATTATTCACTTAGTCATTCTATAGCTGTTTATGGAGCAGGTACCAGGTGCGGACCCCATGTCAGGAGCTGGAAAGCAAAAGTGCAGGAGAGGCCCACCGCCCTCAGGGCTCTCAGAACAGGTGGGAGGGTGGACGTGACACACATTAATATCTCCACACAGTGTTTGCAAGAGGGCGATTTCAGCCCTTCGCTTGTGCAGAAGATGGTGAATTTTCTCTCACTAGCACGACCTCGTGTAAGCCTGGAAGTCCAATGTTAACTTTCCGTATCTGTGTACGTGAGACCAACCATAGATTCCAGTTTTTGGTTTGCAAAACATAGTTGCTGCATCCACGGTCAGCACGAGCCCCCGGTTCTCTTAAGCTATCTCGGGATCTGAATTTTTTCCTTGGTGCAAGTGTGATGGAAATTTGGCCTGTGGTTCTTTTAAGTGAATTGGAGTTGGTTTTAAAATAAGTTTGTTTTAAAAATAAAAAATATATGCACATGTTACAAAATCTAAAGGTCCCGGTGACCATGGAATGCTGAGTGAGGCCCTGCCTCCCCCGGTTCTCAGCCCCTGCTGCTCTACAGAGGCCGCTGCAGGCCATGCCTGTGTCCCCTGTCGTCCCCACCTGCCGCCTCCCCCTTCTGCATTGTGCTTTTTTCACTCACTGTGTCTTAGACAGCTTTCCATATGAGTGCACAGAGAGCTGGCCAATTATTTTTTAGCTGCTAAACAGAATCTCATTGTCTGTCTGAATTATAATTTAGGTAACCGTTCCTCTACTGATGGACATTTAGGTTACATGGATTCTTTAGCTGTTACAAAGTGTTGCAGGCTTCCCTGGTGGCGCAGTGGTTAATCCACCTGCCAATACAGGGGACATGGGTTCGAGTCCTGGTCCGGGAAGATCCCACATGCCACGGAGCAACTAAGCCCGTGCGCCACAACTACTGAGCCTGTGCTCTAAAGCCCACGTGCCGCAACTACTGAGCCCACGTGCCGCAGCTACTGAAGCCCGCACACCTAGAGCCTGTGCTTCTCAACAAGAGAAGTCACCACAATGAGAAGCCCGTGCACCGCAACGAAGAGTAGCCCCTGCTCACCACAACTAGAGAAAGCCCACCCACAGCAATGAAGACCCAACACAGCCAAAAATAAATAAAAACTAAAAAAAAAACCCAAAACAAAGTCTGTTGCAATGAGTATCTCTGTACGTACATCATTTTGCATTTGTGCATATATGTCCGGAGGATACATACCTAGTGGGGGAATTACTGGGTCCAAGGATACATGCATATAAAATTTTGGTTGCTGTTGCCAAATTAACCTTCTTAAAAGTCAGGGTCAAGGCGAGAGTAGAGTAGAGTAGTCAGCCCTTCTAGACGTTCACACCTCAAGGTCAAGGGTCCCTCTGGGGGATGGGAACTCTTATTTGAGCTGCTGTAGGGGCCTGGGAGGAGGGAGTTCCTGTGTCCCCTCTTTGGGAAGTGGATCATCATCTAAAGGGCCAGGTCCTCTCAGTTTGCGATTCCAGCGCAAGGCCATTTGGAGAATCCCTTCATTTGCTCTTTCCAGCCCTTCATTCTTGGCTTGCCCAGCTCCCAGGGTCTTTCTGCCATTGATCCTGCCCTTTCATCCTGTGCACAGAGATGAGGCTGCTTCCTCTGAAGACCTTTACTTTCCCTGTCATCTGAAGGGGCCACCATGAGCGCTTTTGGAGAAGAGGTGACATTACTAATTACATGCCCTGAATGTGGACAGGCCTCACAGTCCTTGAGCCTGTTTCATTTTCACCCCCGTCATGTACTCATGGGCCCTGGCCCAGCCCGGCTGGAGGAAGCAGGAGCAAGGTCAGGCCATAGCGCCAGGTGTCAGGCAAAGCTACCACCACACCCGCCCCTGAACTGGCTGCATGTGGGTGTCCTCTGGCTGGCATGGTGATCTGCTTTTTAAAATGCTAAGTAGATGCCAACTTTTAAAAAGTGGGAGTTTTCACATAAAAATCCAAATGTCTGGCTTCTTTAAAAATGTTGCAGCAAAAGCTACAGGTCTTCAGTGGCCTTGTTCCTGGGCTGAGTGGACCTTGTGGTTTCTAGAAGGATTCTCCGGGGGTGGGAGAGAGAGAGGGAGGGGGAGGGGGAGGGAGAGAGAGAGAGAGAGTCTGTGTGTGTGTGTCTGTAAACAGCATTATTGTGATATAATTCACATGACATACAACCCACCCATTTAAAATGTACAGTTTAGTGGCTTTTGGTTTATTCACAGAGTTGCACAACGATCGACCACAATCAATTTTAGAACATTTTCATTACCCCCCAGAGAAACCCTGTCCCCCTGAGCTCTCCCTCCACCAAGAACCCCTAATCTACTTTCTGTCTCTAAAGATTTACCTGTTCTGGACATTTCATAGATGTTTGGGTTTGTGTGGTTTTTTGTTTGTCTGTTTTTGTTTTAAATTTATTTTATTTATTTATGTTTGGCTGCGTTGGGTCTTTGTTGCTGCGCGCGGGCTTTCTCTAGTTGCGGCGAGTGGGGCTACTCTTCGTTGTGGCGCGTGTGCTTCTCATCGCAGTGGCTTCTCTTGTTGCGGAGCATGGGCTCTAGGCGCGCGGGCTTCAGTAGTTGTGGCTCGCAGGCTCAGTAGTTGTGGCACACGGGCTTAGTTGCTCCACGGCATATGGGATCTTCCAGGACCAGAGCTCTAATCCATGTCCCCTGCATTGGCAGGCGGATTCCCAACCACTGCGCCACCAGGGAAGCCCGATGTTTGCGTTTTAAAGACACCAGTCGGTCAGAGGTTTGAAGGCTCTGTTCAGCCTACAGTCAGGTTTGTTTGGCCGTCATAGTGTTTTTAAATTTTTTAGGTTAGTTTTGAACATTTTCGAATTGGAAGAGCTTTCATAAATATCTAGATCACCCTTTTGTCTTTTTTTTTAAGTGTTCTATTTTTTTAAAATAGTTATTTATTTATTTATTTTGGCTGCGCCAGGTCTTAGATGTGGCACACGGGATCTTTTAGTTGCGGCGTGCATGTGGGATCTGGTTCCCTGACCAGGAATCGAACCCGTGCCCCCTGCAGTGGAAGCGCAGAGTCCTAACCACTGGACCACCAGGGAAGTTCCCAGGTGTCCTCTTTAGACGGGGCCTCCCATTTGCCACAGCCCCCACCCCTCCCTCTTGTCTCCCTGCATGGCGTAAGCTGCCATTTATTTATTTATTTATGGCTGCATTAGGTCTTAGTTACTGCACGCGGGCTTTCTCTAGTTTTGTCGAGCGGGGGCTACTCTTCGTTGCGGTGCGCGGGCTTCTCATTGTGGTGGCTTCTCCTGTTGCGAGCACAGGCTCTAGGTGCGCAGGCTTCATTAGTTGTGGCATGCGAGCTCAGTAGTTGTGGCTTGTTGGCTCTAGAGCACAGCCTCAGTAGTTGTGGAGCACAAGCTTAGTTGCTCCGTGGCATGTGGGATCTTCCTGGACCAGGGCTTGAACCCGTGTCCCCTGCATTGGCAGGTGGATTCTTAACCACTGTGCCACCAGGGAAGCCCCAGCTGCCATTTATTATCCTGCTGGTGCTGCTGTGTTTCTCGGAGGAAAGTAAAACGTCTCTGTCAAAAGTGGGAAACTGAGATAAGCAATGTGAAGAAAACATACTTAAGCGTGGCCCCCTTCCCTAGTATTCATTTCCTGCCTGGCTTCTGTGTCTTTTTGAGTTTGGAGACCCTGGTGGGGTCACAGCCGTCTCCTGCATGGGTGGAGCATCTCACCAAGAGTAACCTAGAGAAAGAACTTACTTGACCCTCCTCAGCTTCCATCTCCAAACACAGAGAGTCGGAGGATTCCCACCCCCCTTCACTTTCAAGTGGGGAAACCGAGGCACAGAGATGGTCAGAGGTATAGTTAAGACCACACAGCATGAATGCAAATGGGGACTAAGACGCCATCGCGGCTGCTGTCCTCAGGCTGCAGCTCTTCCAGGAGAGCACTTTTCTTCCTCCTTCCCGTGGCCCTTTTCTTTTCTCCTCCCTCCCTCCTTCCTTTTTTGCAACAAATATTCGTTGAGCACTGTATTGGTTACCAATTGCCAGGTAACAAACCACTCCCAACCTTAGTGTTTAAAAACGACCCCCATTTTATAGTGCCTGATTTTGTAGGTTGGCAGAGCTCCTCTGCGCCGTCCTGCTCCCGTGGTGTCGGCTGGGCTGCCTCATGAGGCTGCGTTCAGCTGGAGGGTTGGTGACAGTGGAAGGTCCAACATGGCCTCACTCATGTGTTGGGCAGTTGGTGCTCCAGCCGGGGCACCTCAGTTTTCTTGCACGACCTCTCATTCTCCAGGGTCTTTTCCGCCCTGTGGCCTTTTCAGCAAACTTGCCTGCTGTTGTCTTCCAAGAGGGTGAATCAGAAGCTGCAAGGTCTCTAGACTCGGAAGTCACAGAGCGTTGCTTCCACCACATTTTACTGGTCAAAGCAAGTCACAGACTAGATTCGGGTGGAAAGGAATGATCCTACCTCTTCATGGGCAGAGTGGCAAGGTCCTATTGCAAAAAGATACGTGGGATGGGAGAGAGTTGGAAGGCCGTCTTAGGAAACACAGGTACCTACTATGTGCCAGGCATTAGTCTAGGCCCTGGGAACACAAAGGTAAAGAAAAGAAAAGAAAACCCTTGTTCACCAGGAGCTTTCATTCTGTTGGGGGAAGATGACAGGAAACAAGTAAAATATATAGTAAGTTATGTGGTGATAAAGGCTAAAGAGAGAAATAAATTGGGGCAGGATGTGGCGTGGTAGGGAAGCTACAGGGTCAGGGAAGGCCTCACTAAGGAGAGTCATATGAGCAAAGGCTAGAAGGAAGTATGAGATGAGCTTTACCAGTGAAGGGAACAGCAGGTGCAAAGGCCCTGGGGTGAGGACATGGTTGGTGTGGTTGCTGGGGAGGCCTCCAGTAGGCATTTACTGATTGAGATGGAAGATGGGGGAGGACTTTTTTTTTTAATTAACATAATCCATATAACATAAAATTTACCATTTTAAAGTATAAAGTTAAGTGATTTTTAGTATATTCTTGATGTTGTTCAGACATCACCACAACCTAATTCCAGAACATTTCCATCACCCAAAAAAGAAATCCCGTAACCATCAGCGGTTATTCCCTACTCCCCCTCCCCCCATTCCATGGGGGAGACAACTACCAAGACACTTTCTGTCTCTGTGGATTTGCCTCTTCTGGACATGTCACATAAAAGGAATCATGTAATTTGTGGCTTCTTTCACTTAGCATATATTTTCAAGGATTATCCATGGTGTAGCACATATTAGGACTCCATTCTTTTTTATGGCCAAATAATATTCCATCACATGTACATGCCATATGTTGTTTGTCCATTCAGCAGTTGATGGACATTGAGTTATTTCTACTTTTTTGGCTATTATGAATAATGTACAAGTGTTTTTGTACGAACCTCTGTTTTCAGTTCTTTTGGATACATTGCTGTATCCAAAAGGGTAACTCTATGTTTAACCTTTTGAGATTGGTTTCCAAACCAGGCTGGTTTCCAAAGCAGCCGCGCAAGTTCACATTCCCACCCGCAGTGGATGAGGGTTCCAGTTGCTCCACGTCATCACCAGCTTTTGTCACTTGCCGTTTTTGTGATCGTAGCCATTCTAGTGGCTGTGACGTGGTACGGTGGAAGATTTTGAGCTGAGGAGGGCTTTGGTTTTAACAGAGTCTCTGAAGAGTAGATTGAAGGGGAGCAAAAGAGGAAGCAGGGGACCAGTGAGTAACAGGCTACTGCAGTGGCCCCAGCGAGGGAAGGCACTGCCTTGCGCCAGAGTGGTGGAGAGAAGTGGTTGGATCTGGGATATATTCTGAAGGCAGAACTGAGAGAGTTTGCATAAAGGTTGGATGGGGTTGGGGGTGGGAAGGAAAGACGAGTCCAGGATCCTCCCATGTGTTTGGCCTGAGAACCTGGAAGATGAAGTTTCCCTTTGTGGAGATGGAGAAGACCACGGGTGGTGGAGGATCATTTTGTGTTTCCTTGTGCCAGTTGCTGGTAGGCAGAGCCAGCCCCTTTTCGGCTTTTGACACGCCCAGCTGGGAAGCTGGGATTGGCACTTTGAGCAGGAGATGTGGAAGAAGGCGGTGGATACCATGATTCACGCGTGTTAAAAAGATGCCTGCCTGCCATCCCCACTGACCACGCCCTGAATGTCGCTTAAAGCGAGCCATTTGCTTCCCTTCCCTCGGAGTGGGACAATTTCTGCCCGGGGGTTGCAAAGGATGGGGAGGGCATTCATTTTGCTTATGGGCTGGTTAAAAAGGCATGTGGGCTGCAGCCTGCAGGACTCTTGTTTCTGAGGCCACTTAGGGAATTACCGTGAGAGAAAATTGTCCCGTGAATGATCTGTGGGCGCGGTGGGGTAGCTAATCCTTTCTGCTGGTTGGGAATGCCTTGGGACTTGTCCTTCCCTTAACTGACCAAGCAGTCAGCAAATGCTCTCTTCGCTCCCTCCCTGCTGCTTTGGGCCACCGCCCTAGGCACCAGGAGGAGCGGGTGGTGGGGAGACCATAGTTGACAGGCAGCAGTAAAGTGGGCACACTTTCCCCCTCCCCAGAGAGCGCCTTGGTGGTGACAAACTTCTGAAGTCAGAGAGGTGAAATTTTCACTTCAGTGTCTATTAGCTGTGTGACTTTGAACAAGTGACTTAAACTCTCTGATCCTCTGTTTCTCGATCCATAGAAAGGGGGAAATTATGGCACCTACAGTATAGAGTTCTCCTGAGAAGCAAATGAGATAATCCACATATGGTGATTAGCCCTTGTTTCTATTATCTAGTGAGAGAGATCCACAGAGCAACCGTTTATATGTGCCTGCTGTGTGCCTGCGCCCCGTTAAATGGCTTAGCCGTGTCTATTATGTGAGGTTAGCCTAAAATCCTGCCAAATGGATGCGGCACTTCCTGTCACAGGTGAGCCAGCCCAGATGCTCAAGTTAAGCCCCCGGGCTAAGGTCATACAGCTGGCAAAAGAGAAAGATGGGGCTCGAACTCAGGACTGACTAACTTCCTTTGTGAACACGCTAGGAGAGGTCGAGAGGCTCTTCCTATGAGCAAAGAGCTGCAGTGTGTCTTGGGAAGGAGGCCGACCAGCCAGCTGAGGCGTGGTCCTTCATGTCCCTCTGGCAGGTTTAGTCTTCCCAGGCATCTTTGGACTGGGGCGTAGGTTGTCTGCACTGTGCTCCCTCATGCATCTGTGCCCCCTCCCGTCTCTCTCGCTTTCCTCTGCATCAGAAGGAACCACCAACCTTCCCCCTTCCACCTCAGTGGCCTCTCAGCTCCTTCTTTCTCCCTTAGTGCATTAAGGACACTTTTTTTTTTTTTTTTTTTTTACCATGCTTTTACTTTTTGGGGGGTGGGAGGCGGACTTCCTGTCCTCCCTCCACTGCAGTCCCCTTCCCCTGTCAAGCCTCCCCCAGTCAGGCACAGAAATAGTCCCAGCTGTGAGATGAAGGTTGCAGAGTTTAAAATTGCAGCTCGGTACTATTTATACTCCAGCCGGAAAGATGTTTTTTTGTGCAACCGTTTATTTGGTTGTGGTATTGACAGCCCAGGCGGCAGGCGGCTCCTGCACTGTATAAACATTTCTCCGGGGACAAGTGGCCAGTAAGGGCAGCCTTCAGGTGAGGGGGGCAGGTGCCAGGCCTGCCCAGAAATGTCTGGGAACACCTCCCTGGAGCAGAACAATTTGGCCTGGTAAGCCAGAGAAAGCGGTTCACGTTCCAGCTGAACTTCCTTCCTAGATGCTGGTAATTAGAAAAAAAAATAACAGGTATTTTATAAATCATGAAAATAGTACATGCTCGAGGGGAAAAAGGGTTCAGACTAATTTTTACACAAGTGAGTAAAGCAGGGAGACCCTTCATGTTCTATTTTGGTTGGCCCATGGAGCGTTAAAATTTTTTTTTTGAATTTGTGCCACTACTTAAAAATTGGGACATTTCCCATAAAGTTAGAATTTCTGGCTTCTCTTGAAAGTGGAAGGTTCTGGCAGTGCTGGCCTTGTGTTTGCTGATGGCTGCTAGTGGCTGGCTGCTCCAGAAGTAGGCAGAGTGATTCTCAGATCACCCCAAGCCCCGGTGGCCCGCTTTGTGTTCATCTACCTTACCGCCTGGCCTTGATAACTTCTGAGGTTTGGACCTTTCACGTAACATAAAACATTCAGGGCTCCTGTGTCAGAGTGTCAGACCTCATTCCCCAGTTCCTACTCCCCAGGGCTAAGTAAGCACTATCGATAGGGTTTCCAGATAAACTACGGGACCCCCAGTCACATATGAATTTCAGATAAACAACAAATACTTTTTTAGTGTAAGTATATCCCCTAACTATTACAGTTTGGCAGTATCATCCCAGGCCTTTCTCTGTTGAAGCAGACACGTGTCACAAGGGTAGTTTTGTATTCTATCTCCTGCAGTTGACTTTGCTCCCTGTGGTCTGTCTGAAGAGGCATTTTTCAGTGTTGATAAGAGCAGGCTTTGAGGCTGGGGACTCAAACCTACAGGAGAGTCCGGGCCCCAGTGCTTGTTAGCTCTGTGACCTTGAGCAGGTTCCCTTACTTCTCTGAGCCTCAGTTTCCTCATCTAAACAATGGGGGTGATGAGGGTCGCTTTGTTGTCTCCTGTTAGTATTTATTTATCTCGTCTCTTTTGAGAGATGCGTTGAGTGGATGGTCCACGGTGGCTTGAACCAGAGAGGTTAAACAGACGTGCCCACGGTTATCAAGACTGAGGCGGGCACATCCCGATTTCAAATGAGGCCAGGAGAGGTTCTGAAAAGGCAAAGTAGGTCTGGAGGGAACTGGGCAGATAATCCTAAGATTTAGTTTGCTTTAAAAAAGAAGAAAGACAATGAAGGGCGTTTGTCTCCCTGGAAACCACTTGCTAATCTCCAGGATCTTGTCTCTCTTCAGGCAGCGGAGGTGGAGGAGACCGTCGAGGGCTTGCTCCTCAGGCTGGAAGAGTTTTGCAGCCTGGCTGACATGGTGAGTGCCCGCCTGGGAGCCGTGGGTGCAGGCCCAGCCCAGACTTCAGGGCCTTCCTGGGCTTCCCTGGGGAGCCACCTCGGTGGCGTGGCGGCTTAGCCAGCGGGAGGCGTGGGCAGCGGCGTGGGGGCAGCTCACACCCTCTCCCCCTGTCCACACGAGGTTCCCTGAGGCGGCCATCTTGATAACGCCCTTCCCCGGAGATGCCTTCATTCCACCGAGGAGGCGGGAGTGGGCCACCAGGTGGCACTCTCGGCCCCGATGCGGGGAGCCGGTCGGCGGGGACGCTAAGACTATATTTAACTTTCCTTGCTCTGCACAGTTCGCCAGGCAGACGTGGAGACAGCCAGGAAATGGCTTCAGGCCTGGGAGGCCTAGGAGGAGCCTCCTGGCCGGGTCCTGGCCCTGGCGGGCTGCGGCATCGAGCGCCCTCCTCAGCCCTTTGGTCCCTCCACTGTTGCCTCCCACCCTGCTTGGTGGGAGCGGCTCCTCCTGGCGGGGTGGGGAGGACCGTGGAAGATGGTGCCCTAGGCCAGGAAGGCAAGGTCCCACTCCTCCTTGTGTCTCCAGGATGGTTGCTGGACAGCTGTGGGGCCCTGAGGAGCGCTGATAGAATGTTCTGGAAGTTCCCAAGGTTATTAAAGGCACACCAGCAGCCAGGGTTCGTGGCTTCGGCCTGGAGGCCCAAAGGGTGGAGCTCCATTTGGGGACCAGGCCTGCCTCTCCCCCGGAGCACAGGAAGCCCAGCTGGGCCCAGCCGGGCAGATGTGTACCAAGCGTCTGGAGAGACGCTGGTGAGCGCCCCAGGGAGTAGCGTTTGTTGAACATCTACTTTGTGCCACACTCCGTACAGAGCGTGCTCCCTGTATCCTCCCATTCCACCTCAGAGCAACCTGCCACGATGGGTACGACTTTATCCCCATACGTTCAACAGACATCTGAGCGCCTGCCTGTGCCAGCCCCTGGGGACACTGCAGTGAACAAGACACAAACATTCCCACAAGGACCTATCTGTGTTTTTCTCTTGAGAGCCAATTTTTTAGTTCAGATGTGGGTCCAGGTGGGAGCTGGGTAACGAGACTGGCTTTGAACGCCCTGAATGGTCCTTTCTTCATCACCGAACATTGGGCACCTTCTCTGACTGGTCCCTTGGTGAGCCTGAGGATGCAAAGAGAGACAGATCTGTCTCCATCCACCCTCCCGTCCGCATCCATCCACCCTCCCCTCCCATCCGCAACAGCCCCCGATCCCCCAAACCCGATCTGTGTCCCAGCCGCTGTCCTCCAGGGTTGAAGCACTGGCCTGGAGGTGTGTTCCAGGTGCAAAGCGAGGCTGCAGAGGTTTTGAAAAGGAAAAGAGGTTCTAGAAGGAACTGGGCACATAATCCCGAGACTCAGTTTGCTTTTTTAAAAAAAAACGAAGAGGTGTTAAATTCTGCCTGGGAAATCAGGAAGTCTTTGCAGAACAGGTGGTGATTAATTTGGGGTTTGAAAGAGGAACAGGAAGAATTCAATTGCTGGGGAGGCGGGCATTCAGGCAGAGGGACCGGCCCTTGGGGGTGGCATGCTGGGCACATAGGGGCAGTGTGGGCCCACACAGTGGGGCATTGGGAAGATGGTGGGGACGGCGATCCTGGGACAGTTTTGTTCTCAAATCCCAGTGCATCCTCCTCCCATGAAGGGAGATCCACCAACTACCCTCAAAGAGAACTTTGGGCAGAAGTCAGCTTGGATAGACAGCGAGGGGCCAGGCCTTACTTGCCTTAAAAACTTCAAGGCTTCCTGTTGTGGGAAGTCTGCGGAGGTGCAAGATTGTATGCAGCGTCGAGAAGATCCTCTCCAAACTCAAAGCCTAGAGATGCATATATGCAAAGATTTTAAATACAGAGGTCACAAGATGACCCATGGGCCCAATCCTGTCTGCAGACATGTTGGATGTCTCCGGGAAAAAAAAGAAGGAGGAATGAGCTGCTGACATTTATAGAATGTCATGCAAAAAAATATGGATTCCCGGCTTCTCTTGGAAAAGCAAAGATCTGTCCTTCCCGCCACCCCCTGCCCCATGCGTGCTTGTTCTCACCTGGCAAGCATCAGCCAGAGCTGGACAGTGGCCACCCTTGTGGAGAGCACACGTGCTCTCCTGCTTGTCACCGTCCCCACTGCTCCCCATGGGAGCCTCCTTGACTCCCCCGGCCACCTGCCAGGTGCATCCGTCCTGTGCTGTGTGCGTGTGTTTTATGGGAGAGAACATTTCTCTGTACTTCGGGCCCTACTGAAAGCAGGCAGATATCCACCAGACCGAGAGAGTCCCATGTTTTTAAGAAATGGAAGAGATTGCACTTCCCGGGAAGTGAAGACTATTTCAGTGTGTTTATATGCAAATGAGCATGTCTACATTAATAATAGAATGCGCCTGGTACGATGCTTTTGTGGCCCATGGAGGTGTTTTGTGTTCGCAGTCCCTACAGTGAGGCTCTGTGCTGATGCCGTTTCGATTATAGAAACCCTCTTGGCCCCCACAGCTGGTGCTTAGCTTACCTAGTGTGTCTGTGCCCAGGTGTCATGGGCTCCATGGTACAGAGAGAGAGCTGTCCAGCTATCAGCCCTGGCTTGGGACCTCCTTTTCTCTTTTGATCCAAGCCAGGGATGAGTGGGGACCTCTGGGAGGCAGGTGATGTCACACCATGGACCACTGTCCCCAGGGCCCTGCTTTGGCCTTTGGAAACACTGATCAAGTTAGAGGTCCCAGAACGGCCGGGCTCCCTGGTGCACAGTCCAGAGAGAAATGGTTTCTTTCTGATAAAATCAGGCTGTTAGGAGTGAGAGTCCACCTTCCTGTCTGATGTATTAAGTCCTCTGCCAGTCTGTCCCGGATCACTCTAAGTGACCAGCATTCACACCATGTGCTCATGACCTGTTCTAACCTTAGATATAACGCCTCTTGCCATCACTTCAAGCTCTGACTCTTCCCAGTGGGGCCTTGGGCACAGCATGTCACCTTTCTGTACCTTTATTTTCTCCTCTGTAAAATGGAGGCGGTGGCTTTGATTATCTACTGCAGCATCAAACTACCCCAACACTTAGTGGGGTGAGACAACCACCAGTTTATTATGTGGGCCGGGACGGGGCACAGAGTACAGCTCATCCGAGCTCCGTGGCACCTACCGGGCTGGGGACATCCAGGGTGGCTGCTTCCCTCACTTGTCTGATGTCTGGGCTGGGAGGGCTGGCTGGCTGGGGACCAGTTGGCATCACTCTCCTCCATGCGGCCTCTCCTCGTGGCCGTCTGGCCTCCCAGAGCCAGCGCTCCAACAGATGGGAAGTAGAAGCCTCTGGAGACTTAGGTATGGCAATTAGCACAGTGTCACTTCTGTCGTATCTTATTGGTCAGAGCAGCCACATGGCCCACCGGATCCAAGGGGAAAGGACATAGACCCCTCTGCAGAACTTGTGGCCATCAGTCATCCACTGCAAGTGGTACCCATCTCCAAAGAGTGATCGCGAGGAAAAGACAAGGCAGGGATGTGCCTTTACATCCAGTAGAACGGCCAAAAGGAAAAAGACAGACATTAGCAAGTGTGGACGAGGATGCGGGACAGCTGAAACTCTCCTTCACTGGCTGGTGGAAACGCACAAAGGGACAGCCGTGTGGAGCAGACACTCGCACACAAATGTTCATAGCGGCTTTGTTCATCATGCCCCAAACTGCAGGCAACCCCGGTGTCTGTGGGCAGTGGAAATGGGTAAATAAACAGTTGTTTATTCATACACTGGAACGCACAGCAGTGGAAAAGAACGACCTGCCGTACACGGCAACGTGGGTGATTCTCACGAATGTGCTGTTGAGGGACAGAAGCCAGACACACGAGTGCTTCCTGTGCGAGGCTCCACCATATGAAGTTCACACCCAGGCAAAACCAGTCCATGGGACGGAAGTCAGGTAGAGGTTAGCCTTGGGAGGGTGGTCGTGACGGGGAGGACGCCAGAAGGAGCTTTATGGGGTGAGGGGATGTTCCATGCATTGGTCTGGGTGGTGGTTCCACAGATGTAAACACACATACCGATTCATCGAGCTGTCCGCTAAGGCCTGGGCTCTTCACCGTATGTCATTTACACTCAATCAAAAGTAATTGCTTAGCATGGTGCCTGCTGTGTGTTAAGTGACCCATAAATAGTAGCTACTGAGGTCATCATCGTCATCAATATTAAAGCACCAGAGGGCCGTGACGCAGACGAGTTTATCCACAGAGACTGGATTTGTGAGGCCTTTCAGCTCAGTGCCCTTGGGGCTTTGGGCAGCTTGTCTGGGCCCTCGGAAACCCTAGTAGCCTTGGGCCCACCTTCTGGCAGGGAGCGACTCTCCCATCTCTCACATAAATGGAGAACATTTCCTGTTGGCCTCTGCCCAGCAGTTGCATTTGGCGTTGGTGTGCGTTCTTAGGTCAAGTGCGTCTGGCTCTTCCTCCTGGGCCTTGCATCATCCTGGAGAGCCATGTTTGCTCTGTGATAACCCCCTGCATCCACTACCCAGGTTTCTGGGCTCCGGAGGCCAGCTCCGGGGAGCTGGGAGGACAGGCTGGGGAAGGGTCCGCCAGGCCCCCCCGGCCCATAGACCTGGCTGGAGTTTCATCCCATTAGAGGCTCAAAAAGCACTGCTTCTTCCCTGACATCTTTGTTCTTCTGAGAAGTATGCATAAGCGTGAACGCGCATGCCTGTGATGTGATGACGTGAGGTGGGATGGGTGTGAGAAGAGAAATGTGTCCCTTTCCTTCCACTCCCCTGTAAGATGAACAGGGCATGGGGTGGCCACGGATGCCGTGCTGGGGAGACTGTAGGTAGTGGTGGAGACTCTGGTGAACCAAAGCGGGCTGTTGTCACCCAGCGCCCGCTGATTGTTGCCAGGTGGAACATGTGGCATGTCAGTGTGGCCGGGTCTTCTGATTTCTCACAAGAAGCCAGAGATCTGGGTTTCTAAGGGAAATATCCTTAATTTTAGATCTTGGCACCTCGCTTGGTGGTACTTTCGGTTTTTCAGGCTGGTACTGCGTGAGCCTGATAGAACACGTCTGCAGACCTCTGGTGTTAGGAGGTGGCCTCAGACCCACCTGGATTAGCATCCTCCATCTCCCACTTTGTAGGTTTGCAACCTTGCCCAGCTCATTTAGTTTTTCTCAGTTTCATCACCTATAAATCAAGGTTGAAGAGAAAGCAATTCCTGTACCACAGGGTCTGTTCCCAGCACGTGATGAACGCTCCTGGGTGTTGGTACCCTGCCCGCCCCCAGCCCATGTTAAATACCCTGGTTTTTGTCTCTCGGTTTCCAGCTCTTGGGGGAGCCAAGAGGAAGGTTTGGGGGTGTTTCAGACTCCAAGGACTACCCTCTACTTTCCCCCCAAGGACCTGCAGCCTGCCTTCTGGGCAGGCGTAGAGAGTTCGCTCTGCCCTGAGTCTCAGCCAGGGGAGGAGCCTCTGCAGAGAGGGGCCTTCCTGCTCGGCCCGCAGACCCTCTGGCCCTCCAGTTCCTGAGGATCTGAGGCGAGGCGGGCAGAGTTCCAGAATCTCATCTCCGCCGCGTTCCCTTCACCCCCGTGGGTTGCTGAGACCAGTCCCTCCTGATTCTCACTTGTGCTCCGCTGCTTGTTTCTTTAGAAATTAACAGAAAGAAAAGATCTGCCTTTGATTCCCTGTGCTCTGACCTTGTCATGAGTTTCTGTTCTTCATCGCATCATGGCAATTTCTCCCGAGTTTAGCCTTGTTGAGGGATGGGCTTCTCTCTAGAAATTTGGCCTGGGGGAAACAAGGGAGGATATCGAGCCCTTTTCCCTATCCCAGCTAACAACTGCAGGCGCCTGCAGGAGCCAGGCAGGGTATGGAGGGAGTCAGGGGCTTGGGGCGAGGCGCTAGGGATGGGTGGCCACTGCAGAAACTGGGAGCGCGCGTGCCATTGGGAGGGAGCAGTTGCTACCCAGCCTAGCCTGCGGTGCCTGGGGAGACGGGCCCAGTGTCGCCAAAGCTGCTGACTTTTAAGAGAAGTTATAAATCCGCACTTAATCTGTTGACTATTTTAAAGCCATATCTATGTATTTTATTTTGGAATAGTTTTAGATTTACAGAAAAATTGCAAAGAGTTCCCACACAGCCCTCATCTAGTTTCCCCCGCTGTTAACCTCACCTTCGTACCTTTGTCAAAACCAAGGAACCAGCACAGATCCTTGGCTACTCACTGAACGCCACACTTGGTTGTGATTCCCCAGCTTCCCGTTAATGTCCTCCTCCTGTTCCAGGATCCATCAGACACCACATTGCCTTAAATTGTCAGGTCTCCTTAGGCCCCTTTAGTCCGTGACAGTTTCATTCTTTCCTGACTTTCCATGACTTTGGCAGCTGTGAGGGGTATTTGGTATTTTGTAGAAGGCCCCTCAGTTTGGGTTTGTCTGATGTTTTCTTGTGCTTAGACGGCGTTGTGAGTTTCTGGAGAGAATCCCCAGAGCTGAGGCGCCTTCTCATCACATCACATCAGGGGCACGTGACACCCACACGGCATCACTGGGCTGGTGGCCTGGCTCCACAGTAGCATCACCACATCCCCCTTTCTGCGACCCGTTCAGTGCCTTGTTCCTGTCACATTCGTGTGTATTTATCTTATAGTTGGGGATATCGTCCAATGTTACATTATTTTGTTGCTCAAATTGTCCCAGTTTGGGCCATGTGGCTCTTTCAGGTTGGCTTTTGTGTTCCTTTGACCTGCCCCATCCTTCTTTTCTTTTCTTTTCTTTTTTTTTTTTAACACTTTCTTACTTTCTGGCACTATGAGATGCTCCAGGCTTTTATATGTTCTCTGCCCCAACCCTAGAATCAGCCATTTCTCCTCAGAGCCCCACTTGAGTTTTAAAGTTGGAAATTAAGTCAAATTTAAACACGAAAACACTTTGTGGGCCAAATGAGCCACATATGTGGGCCACAT
The DNA here is from genome assembly GCF_963455315.2 of Globicephala melas. Lineage (NCBI taxonomy): Eukaryota > Metazoa > Chordata > Mammalia > Artiodactyla > Delphinidae > Globicephala > Globicephala melas. Next base: position 75,784,385 of record NC_083328.1, read on the forward strand.
GTAGACATGGACGATCTTGTATAATCCCTAAAGCATCCTTTCGAGAGAAGCACTAGTCTGATCCCCACTTTACAGATGAGGAAACCGAGGCACAGAGAGGTCAGGGCAGAGACTGAGGCCAGACAGCCTGGTGCCAGATGCCACCCTCTTGGGGCTGCTTTTTGGCCCCAGGGGGTCAGGGCATGGGAAAGGAGTGTGCCTCAGGACAGTGGGCTTGGAGCCAGGTGCCCAGGGAGATGGCAGTGCCCTGACCAGAGGAGGGGGACCAGGAAGGAAGGGTTTGGTTTTAGACATGCAGGTGATGGAATGGCTACCCAGGGCAAGGAGGGAAGTGTCATCCTGAACAGTGATGGGAGCGGAATGGCAGGAGAACCAGAGGTCTCATATACTTAGGCAGAAAGAGGAGGGAAAATGGGTATAGTTTTCAAAAACATTTTTAAAATTAAAATTTTTTGCTGAGTTGTCACCTTGTATTAGTTAGCTATTGCCACATAACAAATTCCCCCCCCACCCCGCCATACTTAGTGACTTAAGCAATGATCTTGATTATGTGCTAGTGTCTGTGGGTCAGGACTCTGGTACAGCCTAGCTGGGTCCTGTAGGTCAGGGTCTCTCACAGGCTGCCATCGAGATGTTGGCCAGGACTGTTGTCACCTCAGGGCTCGACTGCGGCAGGATTGCCTCCAGGCAAAGTCAGTGTTTCTGGGCAGGATCCAGCTCCTCACGATCATTGAACTGAGGCCCTCAGTTCCTCACTGGCCCTTGGCCAGAGGCGGGCTGCTCCATCACGGCAGCTTGCTTCTTCACAGCTGGCAGGAGAGGACAAGTGAGAAGGAAGAGGGGGTGGGGGGAAGCATGCATGAACCAGGCGGTGGGAGAGACCGCCAGCAAGATGGAGTGACAGTCTTCTAGTCTCAGGAGGGCCATGTCTCACGTTGGCTGACTCCTCTTCATTAGGAGCCAGTCTCTAGATCCAGGCAATGGTCTCGGGGAGGGGATCACACAAAAACATGAACACCAGGAGGTGGGGCTTGTTGAGGACCGTGTCAGAAGCTTCCCGCACACGCCATGCCAAACAGCCTGCTAAACGTTCTATCCTCACTACATTCCAAGGAAGCAAGGACTGTCTTGATTGCTTCCCTGTCCAGACAAGCAAAGGAGGGCTCAGAGAGGTGCAGTGACTTGCCCGAGGTCACACAGCTCATGGTGGGTAGAGCTGAATTCAAACTCCAGTCTGAGTCCTAGTAGCCCACTGGTGTTTCTCTGACTGTCCCCGGACCGCCACTCCAGCACAGCCTTGGAGCTTGGCAGAAAACAGATTGCCCGCCACCCCCACGCAAGCTAGACCAGACTTGGAGGAGCCTTCAAGTCAGCATTAACAGGCTTCCCTCCAGGGGATCCACATGCTCCCTAGAATCTGAGAGTGGTATGTATTCTGCCTCTCTGTGTGGTCAGGACATGGTAACATGGAAATGGAATCTCTCTGTCTCTCATACACACACACACACTTAAGGGTTAGGCTTGCACTTTTGGCTCTGCAGGAAAACGGAGGCTTAAGTGTCCGATCTCAGTGATCAAGGGAAAGATGTGGCTTCCCAAAGTTCTCAGTCGCTTCTGGGGTCCTTCCAAGCAGAAGAATCTTGGAATTAAATGAGATGCATGATGCGCAGGAAATGCTTAGCACAGTGGCTGCGTGTAGGAAGCAGCGTGATGACGAGACTCGTCATCAATGTTAATGATTATTGTTAACTCTTCTCATTGACATTATTAGTTCCAGTGTAACAAAAACTTGATTTACCTCGACTTCAGTTTAGAGAAGAGATTTTGATTCTTTCCATTTGGTCCAGTTCACTGGTTTACAGTATAAAGGTATTTAGTTTGGAGCTGGTGGTGTTGGGTGTTTGGTCAGGGGAACAATTAATTTGCAGTTCAGTAAAGAATACCTGGTTGGGTCTGGGTGCCGAGAGGCAGTGAGGTTGGTCCCCACCCGGGACTATGGGTCGTTCCTGGGCCTGTCGCTGGGCAGGATGGCATTCGGTGTCTCGGCCATCCGCGAGGTCTCTGAAGAGCCTGGCCGCCCCCAGGGCAGCAGGAGGACGCGGGGCTGGGCCAGAGAGCCTGATGAGCTGTCTTGTTCCCTGCAGATCAGGAGCGATACCTCACAGATCCTGGAGGAAAACATCCCCCTCCTTAAGGCCAAGGTGATGGAAATGCGTGGCGTCTACGCCAAAGTGGACCAGCTGGAGGTGAGTCCAGGGCAACGAGCTTCCTTTGTGAGCTCCACGGGCTTCTTCTGGCTCTTCCGTTGTCTCTTCCAAGATGCTGATCTGGCCTTGATCGTGTCAGGCCTTAGACCCAGTGGAGTGGGGTGGTAGCCAAAACGGGGCCTACACAGTGTCTCTAAAATATGACAAATATGAACTTATATAAAGTACCCATTTAAAAATCAGGGTACTTTATACAAAAATCTGAATCTTCAGCTGCTTTTGGAAATTCAGAAGCTTTCATAACCCTAGACCCACCTCTCTTTAAATACTTTATTCTGTTTATTTTTTAAGGTATAAATACATAAAGCGCACACATAGTGAGTGTACAATTCAGTGAATTTTTACACATATAAACTCCCAGGTGAAGATGACCCAAACTGAGAAATAGAACATCTCCAACCCCTAGGCTATGTTCTGGTAGAGCTGGTGGCAGCCGCCCCTCAGACGCGACATGTGTTCTGCATTTCACCACAATCCACACCATGCCCTGTTGCCTCACTGCTGACTTATTTCACCCGCCCTTTACCTGTGTGGGCACCAGGCTAAGGTGCATGGTATCTCATTTCCTCTTGGCTGCACTGCAACGTCAGTATCCTCACCGTCCCGTCTCCTAGAGGAGGAACACGAGCTCTGAGAGGGTAAGCCACTTCTCTGGGGTCACACAGCTAATTCTGTGAAGCTGGGACTGCAGCTCACATCCTCTGGAGCCCAAGCTCTTACTCAAACTGGGGCCCTTGGCTTGGGCGCCTGGCTTCTTGCACAGTGAAGGACCGGGAGGCTGGAGGAGCCTGCAATTTAATAGCTGTCACCTAGACCAAGGGGATGTGTGTCCCTCTGAGCTGTGGAGGAAAGGAGCCCGGCAGTGGGCCCTAGAGTTAACAGAGAATTAACATTCTTGTCAGCAGAGAATGAGGCAGGAATATAATTAAAACTTTGCCCTTGGAATAGCTGATTCATTTGAATTTTATTCCACATGTTTGAAAGAGGAAAGAAAATGTGAAGATTTGTAGCCCAGGTTCTTGCCTTGCTTGGGCTGGCCCAACTCTCAAGCTCAATTTTTCCCTTAGTATTCAGTCTGCTAGCATTTATTGAGGACCTACTATGCGCCGCTGCAGGGCTCTCACAGTGAGAAAGACAGAGTCCAAGGGTGTGTTCCAGCCAGGAGAAACACAGCAACAAAGCATGACCATAGCATTTCCCAGGGCTGCTGTAACAAGTTATCACAAACATAGTGGCTTAAAACAACATGAATTTAGCATCTTACAGCTCTTGAGGTCAGAAGTCCAAAATGTGTCAGCAGGAGTCAGCAGCGCTGGTTCCTTCTGGAGGCTCTGGGGGAGAGTTCACGTCCTGGCCTTTTCCAGTGTCTGGAGGCCGCCTGCGTCGCTCAGCTCATGGTGCTGTCCTCCACCTTCAGAGCCCACAGCGTAACATCTTCCAGGCTCTGTCCTCCTCTGACTCTCCTGCCTCCATCTTATAAGGATGCCTGTGATTACCCGGATAATCCAGGACAGTCTCCCCAGCTCAGGATCCTTATTCACACCTGCCAAGTCCCTTTGGCCACAGGTTCTGGGAATGAGGATGGGATATTTTTGGGGCCCGTGATTCTGCTGACCACATTCACCAAGGGTGACCTAGAGGGAGTCGAGTGCTCTGGAGGGAAGTAGCGAGCAAGGAGCGGAACCTTCTGGCCCCCGGAGGGTGAGTGGAAGGAGCTGTGCTGGGCACATGAGGGCACAGCTCGGGCAGAGGCTCAGAGGCGGGGGGCATCTGCACTCTGGGGCAGGAAGGAGACGGGGACACTGGAAGGATCCGGGGAGGGCCAGGCTACAGGGATGAGGGAGGTCATGACCTGAGCGGGGCTGGAGACATTGGGCAGCAGGAGGCCCGTTGTCTAGGCCTTCCACTCCCAGGTCAGCATGGTGGCCTTTTTCCTGAGGAGTAGGAAGCCACTGAAGACACAGGATGGCTCATTGGTTAGCAATCATTCCCCACTCCTGGCCCCTGGCAACCACTCATCTACTCTGAGTCTATGCATTTGTCTCTGGACATTTCATATCATATGTGGCCTGTGGTGTCTGGCTTAGTTTACTTTGCATAATGCTTTCAAGGTTCATGCAGGTTGGAACGTGTCAGAACTTCATTCGTTTTTATGAATGAATAGTATTCCATTGCAGGGATGGCTGTACCGCATTTTGTTTATCCATCCATCAGTTGATGGGTCCTTGGGTTGTTTCTGCTTTGGGGCTGTTATGAATAAGGCTGCTATGAACGTTCATGTTCAGGTTTTTGCGCGGCTATACATTTTCATTTCTCTTGGGTAAATACCTAGCACTGGAATTGCTGGGTCGTGTGGTTAAGTCTTTTTAGGAACTGCCAAGACCGGTTTCCAAAGTGTTGACACCATTTTACTCTCCCACCAGCAGTTATTGTAAGCTTTAGATGGAGATTGCAAACTCAGATGCCAGCAGGATCCAGGACTGTACTGGGCAGTCAGGTATTAGAAGACCAACCCCAAGCCACAGCCCCTTACTTTCTGGGAAGAGCTGGAGCTGAGAAGCAACTCTCCCCTTCAGTGGGGTGTGAATCTCTCGGCTGCCACAGTCCCCACTCTGCCCTAGAGTCTCCCCAACATTGAGGCTAAGTGGCATTTGCCTCTTGTCAACCCCCCAGAACTGCTGCTTTCCTTAGACTAGAGATATTTCTCTGTAACTGCGTCTCCATTAAAAGGAAGAGGGCTTCCCTGGTGGCGCAGTGGTTGAGAGTCCGCCTGCCGATGCAGGGGACATGGGTTCGTGCCCCGGTCTGGGAAGATCCCACATGCTGCGGAGCGGCTGTGCCCGTGAGCCATGGCCGCCGAGCCTGCGCGTCCAGAGCCTGTGCTCCGCAACGGGAGAGGCCACAACAGTGAGAGGCCCGCGTCCGCAAAAAAAAAAAAAAAAAAAAAGGAAGAAAAAGTTAGTCCAAGAGGGTCATGGATTTCAAGGCAAATGGGAGAATATGTATTTCCCACTAAGCTGCATGTGACATGAGAACAATAAAACTTAGGACCCGATCAGACCCCAATCTGAGGCGAATGGATTCCAGAGCCAGACCACCTGGGCCTCAGATCTGCCCCTTGGGTAACTCACTCACCCTCTCAGCATCAGTTTCCTCCTCTGCAAATTGTGACCATGTCATCGTGAAGGTGTTAGTCCAGCACCTGGCATCTTGTAGATGCTCGCTGAGGACAGGCTATCACTATGGTGGTGGCCATTGCCCACAGGCTGAGAGCCAGAATCTGGGATGCCTGCTTAGCACTCGGCCCAGCCGACTGGGGGCTCCAGGGCCTAACATGTCAGGGGATTCCAGGGAGCCCAAGACCACTCAGCCCTCAAATCAGTGTGACCCATGGCAGGGGAGGCTTGGGAACCATGGGGGTGACCTTTCAGGCCAGAAAAAACTAACATTTACTGAGCACCTGCTATGAGCCAGGGACTCTCAAGTGCTTTAGTTGAAACGACTTGCCTCACCTTCACAGCAACCCCATGAGGAAGGTCCCATTATTCGTCCTATTTTGTAGAGAAAGTGGCTGAGGCACAGAAAGGCAAGGTTATTTACCCAAGGTCACACAGCTGGGAAGTGGTGGAGCTGGGATTACAAAAGTCAGTGCTGGCGTTGGCACCCTGTCTGGACTGGGCCCTGCTCTGAAGCTGGGGGCCTTTGCCGCAAGGATTCAGATACATCATTCAGGACTCGCAAATAAAATTTAAAACAATGTGACTTTGCCTTCTCTCTCATCCCTCCCCCCCTTTCCTTCTTTCCTTCCCTCCTTCCCTCCCTCCTTCCCTCCTTCCCTCCCTCCTTCCCTTCTTCCCTCCCTCCCTTCTGATAATAAAAGTGGTTCATTTTCATTGTAGAGAAAATTATATAGAAGTCACCTATAGTCCCAAGGGTGGTCCCGATGAGAGCTCACCCTCCTCTGTCCCCTCTCCTCCCCTCTCTGTGTGGATGCGTGTCCGTCTTTCCAGTTTCCCGGGATCAGCTTTCCTGGCCAGGTTTCGGCCTCTCCCTGGCTGCGGCTTGGCCGGGCTGCCCTCTCTGGCAGGCACTTTGGAGGCGGTTCCGACCTCGTGAGCGCACATTCCTCAGCATCCCTCATACTCCCCGCCACATCGGTATTAACGGTATTAACGCAGGGAGCGTAAAATTGGAATCGGCTGGAGGAGGGACTGTAGAACTTTCTTTTGTGTCTTACAACCAGATGTGCAGGCCCAGCAAGGCCAGGGGAAGCTGCCCAGCCTGTGGCTCCGTCTCCCCGCCCCCCAACACACACACGCACACGCACGCACACACACACGTGCACACACACACACGCGCGCGCGCGCGCACACACACACACACACACTTGATGTGGCTTATTCAGAGCCTTTCAGCTCTGCCCCTGCCAGAGCCACAGGGCGGCGGCAGCACAGCAGTGCCACCATCTTGTGTTCATCCAATGTCTTTTTGCTAAAGATGCAGCCATGCGTGCATGCGTGCGTGTATTCATTCCTGTGTGTGCATTGATTCATCCATGCACGTGTGCATTCGTGCGTGCATGCGTTCATCCATGCATACATTCATTCGTGTGTGCATGCATTCATTCATGCTTGCATGTATTCATTCCTGTGTGTGCATTGATTCATACATGCACGCATGCATTCATTCACGCGTGCATGCATTCATCCATGCATACATTCATTCGTGTGTGCGCACTCGTTCATTCATTCATGCTTGCGTGCATTCGTGCCTCCACCATCCAGCTGAGCCCCTTCCAGCTGACCAGGCCCTGGCTGTGGCCTTGTGAACAACACTGACTCAGCATCTGCTCTTCCAGAACTCACATCTAGAGGGAGATGGACCGTGAACAAGCAGACAGGAAGTTCAGAGGGAGAGGAGAGCTAGGAAGACGGGGAAACGGGGTGGCTCCGCAGTGACGTGGGGCATGTTAGATTAGGTGGTTGGGGAAGGCCTCTCTGTCGGGGGACAGTGGATCCAGGGCCTGAGAGACAAGCAGGGTTCACCCCATCGAGAACAAAGAAGTGCTGCCGGTCTGGAGAGAGCTGGTGCAAAGGCCCTGTGGAGGGTGAGGCTTGGCGTTTTCAAGGAACAAAAGGGCAGCCTGTGTGGCTGGTGTGTGGGACACGGGGAGAGGCAGGGCTGGGTGGTGGTGGACCTTGCTGGATGGGCTGACCGGGGCTTTCCATCCAGTGAAGGGAGGCTCCCTCGTGGGGCCCAGCACTGAGAGGGTCTCCTGCCTCTTCCTGGTGCAAGAAAATCTCTTGCATTTTACTATTGGAACAGGGAGGTTCCGACAGTAAAAGCCTCCGCAGAGGGGGGCTTGTCTGAAATGGCACCGGAGCCGCCACCTTTGGCGGCCTTCCCGGCTGTACGTGCAGTGCTTGTACAAACACGTGCACGTGTACACACCACACAGACACATGCACACAACATATGGGCACACACGCAAACATACACACAACACACACAAACACATGCACACAACACACAAACGTAGGTACCCACGGAAACACACAGGCACACCAGAAGTCACAAATGAGTCTCACCGGGCCTGCACGGTACTTTCTTAAATTGTGAAATTATTGCTAACGTTTTTAAAAACTGGACACTTTTCATAAAATCTGAATGTCCTTTTTTTTCTTTTTAAATGATGTTATCTGATATTAATTGAGCTCTTAATATACCCTAAGCACTTAATTATTATTATTCCCATTTTACAGATAAGAAAATTGAGGATAATAGAAATGAAGTAAGTTGCCAAAAGGCACACAACTAGTAAGTGATAGAACCTGGATTCTAGTCCAGAGAATCTGACCCCAGCATTCTCTTTTTTTCTTTTGAAATTGGAGGTTCTGCACTAGAGACCCAGAGCTGAGTGCCCCTTGGGGGCCGGGACCCGGCGTTCCGGTTCACCCTGTCCGCACTCATCCTACTTCACCCGCTTGTCACCTGCCTGCCCCTTGGCACCTTCTGAGTTTGAGACCCCCCCAATATCCATCAAATATTAAAGTGAGCGATTTCTAAAAACTCCATTTTTCATAAAGAAGGCTGTGCAGCCTGAGTCCCCTCTCTGCCACTTCCTGGCTGTGTGACTTTAGGCAGGTGGTCCAACCTCTCTGAGCATCAGTTTACCTCCTCTGTAAAATAGAGGCTAAACAGATGGTCACTAGGGGGAGAAGGTGAGAGGACACCAGTGGAGGCTCGGCCAGGCCAGGCCTCCAAGGGGGAGTGTCACTGTTACTGTCAGGGTTTCTGAAGGTGCCCCCAGCTGGGCAGGTGCTGCCTGAACTCTCCCGGAGTCCATGGGGCCAGGTGAGAGGGAGGCAGCCAGGAGCACACCCCAGTCTGCGCAGATGTGGCATCACTGCTTTCCCCTCTCCCACCAGGCCTTTGTCAAGATGGTCGGGCACCACGTCTCCTTCCTGGAAGCCCACGTGCTTCAGGCCGAGCGGGACCACGGGGCCCTCTCACAGGCCCTGCGGAAGTGGCTGGGCTCCTCGGGGCTCCCCGCCTTCGGGAACGTGAGTATCCCCTACCTCCCTGCCCCCTCCCAGACCCTGGAGCAGGGAGAGGGGCTCAGGAAACAGGAGTTCAAAGGGCACGGCTGGCTTCTGCAGACAGGAAACAGCATCTGGCCAGCCGGTGGGGAGCTGGCTAGGTGGCTGGAGTGTTGCAGTGCCTCCCTCGTGCGCCCCTGCGTGCCCTGAGCTGCGTGCTTCGGTGCCGTGACTGCCCGCCGCCTCACCCACCAGTTAGTAAGTGCTAACCACTTACTTTGCCAAGCAGTGTGGTCCATCTGGGGTTACCATGGCGAAAAGAAGCAGCCCCTGCCCTCCTGTCCCTTCCTTCCACACCTAAGGACGTGCTCAGAGTGAGTTCCAGAATTTAGGCGGGGTCCCCCTTCCCAAGGCACAAGTTGGCCTCTAGCAGACCAGAAAACAGGGGACAGTGAGAGGGGCAGCCGGCCCGCAGCTTGCAAAGGCCTCGCTCTCCCACATCGCTGCTTTCCTGGGATCCTCCCTATAAGGAAGGAAGGGTCATTGTGTCCCTTTTACTGATGGAGAAACTGAGGCCAGACTGATCCTGCCTTGCAGAGACCTTCAGTGTTTAAGCACCTCTGTCTTTCCGGCTTACTGATTCCCTCGTCTAGGGAACATTGGGCAGTGTCTGGAGATGTTGCAATTGTCACAACTGGAGGCAAGTGGGTAGAAACCAGGGATGCTTTTAAACACCCTAGAGTGTACAGGACAGCCCCCCACACCAGAGAATTATCTAGCCCTGAACATCAGGAGTGCTGAGTTTGAGAAACCCCACTCTAAGCTGGATTTGATAATTTTATGTCAGGTCTGCTTTAAGCACTTTGTGTGCTGTTGTATATGGCACCTGGTTCTCATGCCAGTCTTTGGAGGAAGGCACTTTTGTCATTTCCCCATTTTACAGATGCGGAGACCGAGGCTCAGGGTGGTGAAGGGACTTGTCCGAAGCCACGCTGCCTCAAGTAGCAAGGCCAGGTTGGAGCACTGCTTGACCTATCTCCAGGGTCTTGCCCTTTCCAGGAAAGGGGTCTTGCTCAGCCAGCTGCTCTGTCCTGCCCCCCAGGGGGGTCTCTCACTGTTCCTTGGGCCCTGCCTGGGGGTCCCCCTCTGCTCCTCTGTTCTCTCTGTCCCTCCTGCATGCCCCCCTTCCCTGTCTCCTCTTAGTGTTCTCACAAAGGCTCATATATCGAGCGTTTACAGTGTTCCAGGCACTGCTGAGGTATTTCATGTGCATTAATTCACTTACTTTTCCCGATCATCGTGTACGCTGGGAATGAATGTTATCCCCGTTTGACTGATGAGGAAACGGAGTAGTTGCAGTGTTGCCACTCTGGCCCCGTGTGAACTCATTCTGTTTGGCTTGGGATGCCTGCCTGGGTGTCACTCTCCAGTCCCTGTCAGGACCCCACTGCTCTGTCTTGTCTTACACCTGCCTGAGGCATGTGCTGCTTACCTGCCTGCCTCCAGGTGAGGGACTTGCCCAAGGCCAGTAGCAGCTAGACAATGGCCTCACAGATCTCATGATCTCGGAACTCCTATTGATCCTTTAGAGCCAACTTAATACCACCTCCTCTGAGAAGCCCTCTGGGATTGCCCCCTCTCCAGCCAAATGTGGTCTCTCCTGCCTTTCAGTGAAGTCAGGAGTTGTCTTCTTGGTCCCTTGAGTTATGGTGACTGTTCCGGGGTGACCAGGAGCCCCCCAGTCACACAGTGCTCTGCCCACTGATGGCTTAGAAGCACCATGGGGGAGGAAGGACAGAGGACCTTGGCTGCCCGTGGTCTGCAGCAGGAATCCTAACAGTGGGGCCTGCTGGGTCCTTGGTCTCTGTACTTTACAGTCTTTTTCTATAGCCTGCACAATTGTCCCTTTGTGGTTGGCACTAGTGTCCTCATTTAGTGGCAGAGGCCAAGGCTTGGAGGGGGAGAGTCGCGAATCCAAGGTCAGCGCCGGGGTTGGAACTCAGGCCCGTGGGGCTGTGAAGTGGGGTCCACCGCCCACTCCTGTTACAGGATCCCATCGGGGTGTGGCTGGGCATGCGGGGATTTGCATCCTCTCATCTCTACCGGACTCGGGGCCCCCCAGCCCTACCTGCAGTGACTTGTTCCAGGAAATGCGTCCCAGCCAGGGGTGGTGAGTCATTCAGCAACCCCGGCGTGTTGATCTTGGCCCTGGGAGGGCTTTGTGTGGAGCAGGCAATGTAGGCAACACGCGTGTGCAGACCCGAGGGTTTCCAGGGCTGCACCTGCACCCGGGGGTGCAAGCTGAAGCGGCCCTTCTAGAATAATGGTTGTCACGGCTTGTACTGGGCTCTGACCCGGCAGGCACCTCACATCCCACCCTGTGACATAGGTCTAGTCACTGTCCCTATTTTACAGATGAGGAAACTGAGGCACTAAAGGGTCGAAGTGCTTGCCCACCCAGAACGTGGTGGAGCTGGGATTTGAACCTGTGAGACCTAGGCCTGGAGCTGGAGGCTTTTTATCTGCACCACTTGGCCCTGCTGCGTCTTTCTGGGCCTGGTTCCGACCACTGGAGCTGCAGTCCGGGGGGTGGGGTCCTTGAAGAGCACCTGGACGGGTCTCCGTCTCTTCCACCTGGAAGAACCCACCAAGCCAGGATTTCACACTGTCTCCAGTCGGTTCCCCTCAGTGCCCACCCAAGGTGGACGCTTCACTGACCACTGCCCGTACCTGGGCGTCCACACCAGGCCCCCCCAGCAGTGGGAAGCCCCTCCGCACAAGCCCAGATTCTGCCTTCTTGTCTCCACCCGCCCTCCTCCGTCTCCGGGAGCTGGCGTGGGGCAGAGGCTCTTGCGCAGAAGGGTCCTGTCCCCACTCCTGTGGAAGCCCATCCCCCCAAAGGAAATAGGCCACTCACTGCTGCCCCCAGGCCCTCCCAGAATCAGGGGGATCAGTGGGGACTCCCTCACAGGGCCCAGGCAGGAGGCCCTCAGCCCTCACCCCTGGCGCCAGGCAGGGACCTTTGGGGGTGTGTTTTCCACCCTCCCTGCTGCTCCATCAGCTGGAACAGGAGTTCCTGGGGAGGGAGAGAGATGGGGAGAAAATTGGTCTGTGTGTTTTCTAACTCTGCCAGCCCCTTCTGCCCTGCTGGCCTCATTTCTCCCTCCCTCCTCTTCCTCACTTTGCAGCTGTAGTGGGGAGGCCCAGGGAGGGTGTGCAGCGCCGGGGCTAGGGTCTCCCAACACACCAGGAGTGGGGCTGGGAAGCAGTCCGCCAGCCCCCCACCCCTCCCCAGCACCAGAGGCCCAGAGCCGCCCCTGCCCACGTGACTTGGTGCTGGCCGAGGCCTGGGCCGGCCGGGAATGCCAGCCTGAGTGTACCTCCTCGTCACGAGATCCCCCGCAAAGGCCAGGCCTTTGGCCTTTGACTTGAGCTGCCGAAGAAGCGCGCAGTCAGTGCCCAGACTGGGGTGAGAGCTGGCCTGGCACCCTGGGCCCTCTGCGCCCGGACGTAAAAATGTCCATGCTTCCATGCTTCAGTTTTAATGCTAACATACGTATTTTCATGGTACAAAGGTCCATATTTCCATGCTGTACTGCAAAGAAGTTTTCAACTATACTTTTACATTGATTTTTAAAATGTTCCAAGATTTTAACTCAGAACTGTACCTCTCTTTCGCTGTGGCATTTTTTTAGCTGTGTGACTGTGGGTAAGTCTCTTAGCCTCTGCAGGCCTCAGACAGCTTAACTGTCAGTTGGCTGACACGGGCTTGACCAAGAAAGGCTCTGCTTGCTAGAAAACTGGTTTCAATTTGCTGTGAGATGAAGAGGGCCTCCTCCACTAAAGCTGTGGGGAGTAAAAGACTCCAGAACTCTCAGACGGAGGGTTCTGAGCATTGGTGGGTCTGAAAAGCCAGCTTTGCCTTTAAATAACGGTTCAAGACAGACTGCCTAATCCCTCAGCGGTGAGCAGGTATCGGTAGTGGTGACAGAGCCAGCCCTGCAGCGCCAGGTGCTGTTCTCAACCCTCAATACCCCACGGGGGGAGGTGCTATTTTTATCCCTATTTTACAGGTGAGGGAACTGAGGCACAGAGAGGTTTAGTAACTTGCCCAAGGCCACACAGCTGGGCATCAGGATATGAACCCACATTCCTAACTCTGTTGCTTTGGGAGAGAGCTGTGATCTCTTACTTCAGGAAGCATGTATCCAGTGGAAGAATAGAGGCAATGACCAAATCCTAAGAAAATTCAGTAGCTAGTCATTTCTAAAGAGGGCCCTGGCTTGCTCTGAGGGAACCAGGCATGGCCTCCGAGGAAGGGCCATGTAGGCTGAGACCTGGATGGTGAGTGAGAACAGCCTGAAGTCAGAAGAAAGGGTGCACCCAGCAGTGGGGATGCAGGCACCGAGGCTCTGGGGTGGGACTGAGCTTGAGGAGCAGCGGGGAGTCCAGCATGGGGATTGAGCCGGAGGGGGGTGGAGTGTGGGAGACGAGGTTGGGGCCAGATTGGTTGGGCGGGGTCTCAGGCCACACAGGGGGACTGGACTATTCTAAGGGCAATGGAAAGCCATGGAAGGGTTCGTAGCAGGGGAGGGACTTGGTAAATTTGCTTTGCTTGGGGAATTTCCAGGGCACATTCTCTACCCTGAGCTAAGGCTGGCATTTAGGGTCAGCGATGTCTTGTTTAGACTTGACCATGAGAGCTGAGCAGGGTGCGTAGGTGCCCTTCAAGCCTCAGAGTTCAACGGTTAGGAGTGCGTTTCCTCGGCCTGGAAACATCTCATGCTGTGCCTTGAGATCACTGGAATCCTCGCCTTGCCGGGTCTCGGGGCCTTTGTCCAACTGGAAGAGAGAAAAGGCGCTCCAGTCAGGGCGCCCAGGTCTCCTGGCCATGTGTCTGGGTCCCAGAGACCCTGCCTGAGGAGGCAGCCCTGTCTCTGCACATAGAGGGCCCCTCTCATCTGGAGACGGTTTCAGACATATGTGGAAGCGAAAGTGAGATGGAGGTGGAGCCGTACGGGCCGCAGGCCTTGGAGGGGTGTGGAGACCATGTCAGGTGGCCCCATGTCCCCTCGGTCCGGGCCTGGTCATGGCCAAGTGGCTGCCACAGGTGTTCTGACCACGCCAGGCCCTCCGCTCGGGGCCCGCACCCAGGGGCACAGAAGAGCCGCGCTAAGTTGTTGTAGACCGCTGTTTGTTTTCCGCCGAGCCAAAACATCGTGTTGACGAGGTGTCATTTTTTCTTTTAATTAATTAATTAATTTATTTATTTTTTGGCTGCATGGGGTCTTCGTTGCTGCACATGGGCTTTCTCTAGTTGCGGCGAGCAGGGGCTACTCTTCGTTGCAGTGCGTGGGCTTCTCATCACGGTGGTTTCTCGTGTTGTGGAGCACGGGCTCTAGGCACACGGGCTTCAGTAGTTGCGGCACATGGGCTTCAGTAGTTGTGGCTCGCGGGCTCTAGAACGCAGGCTCAGGAGCTGTGGCGCACGGGCTTAGTTGCTCCGCGGCATGTGGGATCTTCTGGGACCAGGGCTCGAACCCGTGTCCCCTGCATTGGCAGGCGGATTCTTAACCACTGTGCCACCAGGGAAGTCCCTCGAGGTGTCATTTTGATTAATTTTCCAATGGATAACAGTCAGGTGCTTTCCAAGGAAGGCTGTCTGGCTAATAGCAAAACCACTTGGGGCCAAGTCCTGACACCGCACAGAGCCAGGCTGCCGGGGTGGACTGTGGCCTTGGGCCTGCCCGGCTCACCCCGCACATACCCAGGGGGCGATCTGGTAACATAAATGAGTGTGTCTGCCAGGTGTGAGACAGTAAGGAGCGGTGGGGACTGTGGCGAGTTGCAGAGCCCCTGCCTTACTTATAGGGGTGGAGATTTCCAGAAGCAGCCTTGCAGAAATGGGATCAAGAATGGCTAGATTTTTCTATTTTGGGGAGAAAGCTAGGCATGTGGAGTTTTATATGAATCTTCTAATGTCTAAAAGTCAGCAACTAATTTTTCTAAATGTTAAACATCTTGGGGAAGAAAAGTCTGTTGCGCCTGTGGGTCACACCCAGCACACTCCCCAGCTCTGGACTTCAGGCTGATGGCCTGTATCCCACAGGCCCCACGCCTTCAGAGGCATTTGGGACCAGGGAAGAGTGGAAAGCCCATGGCGTTTTCCTTCACTTTGCACCAGCCCCAGCAGGAGCCCTCAGCTTTTGGGAGCAGCATGACGAACACATCTACTATTGCTCCAACTATGGTGGTTGTATTGAGAGCATTCATGAAGGATTTTCGGTGCCTCGTCTCGACTACCCGTAACAACCTCAGAGGTAAATGATATCATTTGAGAAAGGGACCTGAGGCTCGGAGAGGGCCGTTCACTTGCCCAGGGTCACACAGCATAGGCAGCAGAGCCAGAATCTGATCCAGCTTAGACCTCGTTCAGTGTCTCTCCCCTTCTCTGTGATCTTCCCGAGTGCAGGACCCACAACCTAGAAGGTGGAGGTTGCAGCTGGAGGTCCTTGGACCCAGTCTGCCCCACCCACATACATTCTTTGGCCAGCTTGGCATATGTTTAATATGCATGTGTTTAATTTGAATTAGTTGCCAGCATTTAGAAAAGCGAAGTTCACAGAAGAATGTACACCTCTGGCTTTCGCTTGAAAAAGCAGAGGTCTCGGCCCCTGAGCAGTGTCCCTGCTGAGCCGCCATCTGGCCTAAGACACCCATTGTCATTACCTGCCTGTGGGCATTTGAGTCTCCTAGCCGGGCTGAGCATGCAGTAGGTGTTCAATAAATACTAGTCAATGGATGCTCTGAAGGCTTCCATGGCCCTTGGAAGCCCCCGTCCCCCAGATTTCTCCGGAGGTGGTCTCCAGGCCGTGGAGAGCTGGGATGAGTGTCCATGCCTGCCTCTCTCTGCAGCGGCTTGGGGCCGCGTCCTGGGCTTTCCTGGAGGTAGCAGAGGCTGTGGGCGGAGCTGTCCTGCCCAGGCTTGGCCTGTAGGAGTCGTCAGTGCCAGGCTCGGCGCCTCCTCCCCTCCCTGCTCCGTACCCGGACCCCCCCTCCCCTCCCCTCCCCGCCCCACCCAGGGAAGGGGGAGGCTCTGTCTGGCTGGGGCCGCCTCCCCCTCCCCCTCCCTCTCCCTCTGCCCAATCCCCCTGGAGGGGTGACTCCCGGAAGGAGGCACAGCCTGGCCGGGGCTTTATATCAGTGGTGGAGGCCTAGCAAGGCAGCAACACAAAGAAGGCAGAGGAGATTCCATGGCGCCTTCTCCCGGCCCTGCAGCGGCCTCTCCTTCTGCTTCTGCCCCCATCATCCCTTGCGGTAAAAATGCAACATGAGCAGATGGCAAATATTAACGCAACAATGGAGGCCGAGTGGTGCTGGGTCCCCAGCCCCCCTGCCAATCCCCCACCAGCCTGGCTCTCAGGGAGTCACTCAGCGCTCACACGTTAACAGATTTGTTTGACTCCAGATATCTGGTGGCACACGTGCAGGGGAGGGACAGAGGGCCCCTGGCAGGCTGGTTTGGGGGTCAGATTTTTTTTTAAGTGTTGCATTTTTGTTAAGATTTTGAGTGGGGAGGAAGTTCCTTACAACAAGGAGGAGTTTTTATTTTGGGGGGCACTGTTGAGGCCTGCGTGGGAGCACCCCAACTTCTCTGTGGTTGGAGGGATACAGTGCACCATCTCCGAGCACCGCCACTGTCAGGGACGTCCCCCGTGAGCATCCTCAAGCCCAGTCCTGCCATCCCTGGATCTGGTGGACACTGCCTATGGCCTTTGCATACGCTGGTCCCCTGCTCCCTGCCTGGCAATGTTTATTCATTGTTCAAGGCTAAATTGAATGTTACCACCACTGGGAAGCCACCGGGATTCCCCCAGGCAATGTTCCTCTGGACTCCCCAACACCCTGTTCATTCCACTGTTGGCACAGCACCTCGGGGAGTCATCTGTGTTTTCACCTGTTGTTCCCCAAGACTAAGAGTTTCTCAAGGGTAAGGACTGTATTATCTTTGACTTACTAATAGTAGTTACGACAGTAACTGGCCAGCAGCCAGTTTTCTGGGCTCTTCTTTGGGTTGACACAAGCTAGCACTTTACCTGCCCTAGCTTGGTTCATCTTCATGCCCACCTGTTACATAGGTACTGTCAACATTCCCACTTTACAGATGAAGAAACTGAGGCTCAGAGGAGTTAGAACATTTTATCTGAGCCAGGCATTGGCCCCATTTGATTTCAGAGCCCCGTATTCTTCATGCCCCAGGGGTCGACTTCGAACCCTGGAATCAGGTAGGGCCCTGAGTGAGGCCCAAGGGCTGTGTGGGGACGGTGGCCAATGGGAGAGGCAGGTGCCCTCCCCTCCAGCTGGGAACAAAGGCTCAGAGTGGCCTGACCGTGCTCTTTCTTAAGGAAGGGAGGTTGGGGATGCAGGTTTTTATGTGACATCAGTTGATTTTGAAAACTTGCCTGAGAGCCTCCAAGAAGTCTCCTCAGGGGGCCTGTTGCCTCACAGGCCTCCATCTATGTCTTGGCAAAGACCTACAGTAAATTGGTGTCTACTACAGAGTCTGGAGGGTCAATGCCCCTTTACCAAGGGAGGGAGAGAGGGGGCTGGTATCACAGCAGCGGGGATGGGCCTGGAGAGCTACAGGCTGTGCTGAGCAGGCAGATGTGAGGGCTACAAGGGCCCAGGGCTGGCCACGAGCTCTCTTCTCGAAAGGGGCTGGTTCTCCCCAGAGGCAGTGCCGGCAGAGGCACTTGGTGGGGCCCTCTCCAAGTACTCTCCACGGGCATCCTTATTTTCTGAGGATTTGAAATTTCCTCAGTCTTATGTGAAGTGTTGACAAATGCAGCTCCCAATACCCACTTTCTAAGCAGAGCATCACTCTCAAGATCGCCCTTCCTAGAGCGATTCTGCCCTCCCAGGTCCCAATATCATGGCGCAGGCCTCTCCCCTTTCTCCCAGTGTGTAGACCAAACTCCTGCAGCACTTGGAGAGGGCGTAGTTGAGAGCATGGACTGGACTCAAACCAGGGCTTTGCACCCTCGGCGCTGTTGACATTTGGGACCAGACCATTCTCTGGGGTGGGGTCTGTCCTGTGCATTGTACGGTGTTTAGCAGCATCCCTGGTCTCCACCCACTAGATGCCGGTAGCACCATCCCCCTGGTTGCGACAATCAAAAAGGTGTCCAGGGCTTCCCTGGTGGCGCAGTGGTTGAGAGTCCGCCTGCCGATGCAGGGGACGCGGGTTCGTGCCCCGGTCCGGGAAGATCCCACATGCCGCGGAGTGGCTGGGCCCGTGAGCCATGGTCGCTGAGCCTGCGCGTCCGGAGCCTCTGCTCCGCAACGGGAGAGGCCACAACAGTGAGAGGCCCGTGTACCAAAAAAAAAAAAAAAAAGGTGTCCAGAAGTTGCCAAATGTGCCCTGGAGGCCCGGCTGCCCCGGGTTAGGCGTCACCGGCCCAGATGAATGACCGTCGTCAAAACCAGGCAGCAGCACGTGGGGCTCATCATAGCCCCCTCTTGGCTTTTGCTTGTGTTCTATGACTATGGAAAATTTCCGGAATAAAACATTTAAAAATAAATGAAACCATGGGCTCTGGAGCCCAGTGGCCCTGGGTTTGTACCTTGGCGGTGTTGCTTGCTAGCTCCGTGGCCTGGAGCAGGGTCCCCGCTTCCCCTCTGTGAAATGGGGCTCACAGGGGTTCAGGTTGAGGGTTTGGACGTGCGTGATTCCCTTTCTATTCGGTGAACTTCTGTCAGGCACCTACCGTGCCGTGGGCCCTGTTCCAGGTGCCGAGGCTTGTGGATCACAGAAGGAGGAGCCAGGTGCACGGAGAATGTCTACACAGCAATCGCCGTGCTTGAGGGCCCTGGGCCGACCTCGGTGCGCGTGACTCAGTCTCTGCTGGCTGCAGTGAGGTGGGCTGCCATCACTGGCCTCATCTTATAAAAGACAACTGAGGCAGGAAGAGGCAGAGTCACTTGCCCACTATGGGCTGGGGGAGGGAAGGGGAGCAGCCGGGATGCCCCCAGCTAACTGGCTCAGCGCCTGCATCTCCGAGCATTCCTCTGGGCACCAGAGGATGCAGAAGTGATGAGACTGGTCCCTGCCTGAGCTCTAGGTCACCCCAGAAAGTAAACACCCAGAGGCGGGCGTTGCAGCAGATAATTATGAGGTGGGCTGCATGCTTCTGACTCCTGTGCATGACAGAAAAGGGGATAAGAGTGGGACTTCCCCGGTGGTCCAATGGTTAAGACTCCGCACTTCCACTGCAGGGGACGCAGGTTCGATCCCTGGTTGGGGAACTAGGATCTTGCATGCCGCGCAGTGCACACACACACACAAAAAAGTAAAAAGGGAGAAGAGAGGCCAGGAAAGGGCTGTGGCAGGGGACAGCATGGCCCAGTGCGTGGCACCAGCTTGGCACTGGGTCGCACGGCATTCCTGAGCGAGGCAGGGCCGCGCAGAGGACAGGCAGCTCCCATCAGCGATTGCAGGTTCCGGGTGACGTGATGAGTGGAGGGAGGTGAGTCCCTCCTTAGTGCAGAAACCTGTGTGATGCCTGCAGCTGGAGTTGCGGCATCTGGAGAAAGTGTGATGATCCCTTTAATGCCTAAGGGGCCTGGGAAGTTCTTGAACTTGGCTCCATTCATGGTCAGCTTTCTGCTGGGAAAATAAACCACGTCTCATTAAGCAGTAAATTCATCCAGGTGCGTGTTCCAGCTGATACCATCACACCTTGTCACGTTGCCAGACGGAATGTCAAGACCAAAGTTCCCATTACTTGGAGGGTCCTAATAATTAACCTGGGAAATTTAGAGAGGGGGGAATCCTGGCTTTTACATGGAGTAAGAAGCCAGAGCAGGGAGGTGGTTGCTTCAGGGCCGGACATCACTGAGCACCGCTTGGGAGGTGCCCGTGGTTACCTGGGTTGGGGATCTCAGCATTGTGGCCCTGTCACTGCCCCTTCCCCTCCCGTGTCTGGCAGCTCTTTGCTGGCCTGGACCTGGTTCCGGAGGCCATGGACAGTGCCCCCAGGAGTGTGTGTGTGGGGGGGGTGTGGGCAGGAGGGGCTCAGATGGCAGCAGTCATTGCTGGGAGAGAACTCAGAGGCCACAGGCCAGGGGGCTGCTCGCAGGGCTGGTTGCCAGCATATTCGTGCCCGGTGTGGCCCCCCGTAATCTGTCACTGGCCAGCAGGCATTATTGAGCATCTGCGGCGAGCCTGGCCACCTGACTGGGGATGAGCCGTGCCTCTGAGGGGTTGAGAGATGTTCTGGATAATCTTTGAGGCTCCTTGGACTGGCTTCCACAATTGTGATTCACTTTAAATGTTCATGTTTCGAAGCTGAATGCATTTAATACTAAAAACGCAGTGTTACAAAACTGTACGCTTGGGCTGTTCACAAGCTAATGACATCGTTTAAAAGAATCCAGGGGGCCGTAATAATAATGAAATTACCCAGCGTTCACTGAGCACTTACTGTTTTCTAAGCACTTTGGGTTATTTGGGCAAAACACCCTATGAGGTAGAAACTATTATTAGCCCTGTTTCCAGATGAGAAAAATGAGGCACAGAGAGGTTAAGTGACCTGGCCAAGGTAACACAGCTAGACAGAGGGACCACTGCCGTTTACTGTGCTGGAGGAAGGGATCCTCCTCTCAGCACTGGCAGCCCCCACGCAGGGCTTTGGAGGGGATGTTAAGAGTGCAAATCCAAGGTCCTCTGTGACCCCTGTCCGCACGCCCACCCTCATTCCCACAAGCAGCTTGAGCGCAGCACTTCAGCGGGAATGGCCAGGCGGTGGGAAGCCGCTGAGGCTTGGCCCCTCGGCCCCCGGAGGCCCCAGAAAGTGAGCTCGGCCTCCACCCCAACGCCTGTTTCTGGTTCTCTTGAGAGCCTGCGGGGCGGGAGTTGGGTGGACAGCGTGGACCGGCCTGCAGGGTATTGCCCTGGCTTCTCTCCCTCCGTACCTTGGGCTTTTGCTCCTGGAGGCCTAGAGAGATCTTGTGCTTGGAGGACAGCCCCGCCCATCCCCCTCTGTACTGCGCACATACCGGCCTCTTCCTCCCCCTACGGTCCCCTTAAGTCCTTCTTGGCTGCTCGAGGAGCTGCCACGTGTGCAATCCCAGCCCTTTACCCTTTCCTTCCCCAGCCCTTGGGCCGGGCTTAACTCCTTTGATGCCAAATCTGCACCCACCACCCCTCTTTTCATTCATGTACTCATTCATTCATTCACTCAACAAACACTTGTCATCTACCATCTATACGAGCCCGGTGCTCTTTCAGATCCTCGGAACCCAGGGAGGACAGAGAATGTTCCCGCTCTCCAGCAGCCGATAGTCTAGTGCAATATATAAAGTGTCCCAGGGAGAAAGAAAGGTGAAGGAGGGCAGGGAGAGGTGGGTCTGGGGGCAGGAGGTGGTCAGGGAAGGCTTCACTGAGAAGGTAACGTGGAGCACAGCGACGAGGTGGCTGGCGCCCTGGGGGAGGTGGGGAGGGGGCTGTACAGGTGTCTTGGGCTGGAAGGGGAGCGGTGAGGCCTGGTGGGCGGCGTGTTGGAGCTGGAGGTGCAGGTCGGGGTGGGGTGGGGAGTGGATGGAGCAGGGCGTGGGGCCCGTGCAAGGACTCGGCCCTGGAGGGTTTTGAAATGTGGAGGAAGATGCTGGCAGTGCAAGGGTGGAGGTTGGGTGGTTGCAGCTGCTGGGATGGTCCAGAGGGAGATAGATGCTGGTGGCCTGGGCTAGGGACCAGGGTGGAGGTAGGGAAACGCGTGTGTGTCTTTAATTGAAATTCTTTACTGAGGCAATTATAGATTCACAGGCAGCTATAAGAAATAATGCAGAGACAGCGCCCTCGTACGCTTTGCCCGGTTTTCCCCAATGGTAACATTTTGCAAAACCGTGGTACAACGTCACAACCCTGATATCAACCTGGTTACGATGTGTTGCTCATGCTGGGATGTCCCCAGTTTTACCTGGACTCACTTGTGTGCGTTTTAAGTTCTGTACAGTTGTATCCATTCTGTACAGTTTTATTTTATTTAGGCTCCTGTCTCCTGACTCTGGACTGTCCCAACCCCACAGGGATTTCTCAGGTCCTCTCATGACTACCTTCACCCTTCTTCCCTCAGCCCTCGCCCAACCCCTGGCAGCCACGAATCTGCCCTCCATGTATAAAATTTCGCTGTTTCCAAAATGTTCTATAAATGGAATCATACAGCCTGTAACCTTTGGGGATTGGCTTTTCTCACTCAGCGTAATTCCCCGGAGATTCATCCAAGTTGCCTTGTGAATCGAGTCCGTCTGGATGCCTTTGCAGGTGGAGCCAGGGTTGGAGTGTGGGGTTCAGGGCTGGAGGTATCCAGCATGGAGCCCGAGGCCTTAGCTCTGAGGCTGAATGGGATCACCCAGGGAGGCGGAGTGAGCACTTACCGATTAAGCGTCTGCTGTGTACCAGGTGCTGTTCTAGGCGCAGGAGATGCAGCCATGCCTGAGAGATGGGAAGAGGTGCCTGTGGGGGCCGCCAGGCTGATGCGGGGCTGGAGGCCTGGGCTGGGTGGGATGGGCGGGGGGCACCTCAGGATCTCTCTCCCTCTTTTCTCGCTTTGCAGCCAGGGAAGGTGGGGACCCCGATGAGGCCAAGAGCTCCTCCCTGGGGTGGAGGATGCAGACGAGAGGTTTCCAGGAGTCCTGAGTAAAGTGAGAAAAGAGCAAAGTGTTGCCCCTCAGGCCAGATGGAGTCCATTCAACAGAGACTGACCTGTCTTCTGAGACGGCCTTTGTCCTTTCAGAATATTGTTATTTCTTTGACACAGGGATGGGGTTTAAGGCGGGGTGAGGGTGGGGAGTCTTTCAGTGTCCCTGCGTGCACACTGACAGGGTTCGGGGCCGGAGAAGCCCTGAACCCGTGGACCGACTCCCCAGCTCCCAACACAGTCCGCTCCCCACACCCTGGTCCCCACCGCTGCCGCTGCCTCCTGGCTGCCTCACTTTTCTGTCAGGGCTACTCATCGCTTCCCTCTCCTTTCCTCTCTTGTTTCCTCATTTTTCCCTCTCTCCTCCATCTTTTTCCTCCTCCTTTTCATCCATTTTCCCTCTTTCTGAATCCCACCCCCCTTTTCTGGTTTCCACATCTCTATCGATTTCAGTTCTCTCTCTTTTATATTTTTCTCTCTTGGGTTTTGTTTGTTGGTCGTTTGTTCCTGCCTCTACCTCCCTTTGTCTGTGTCTCCTTCTCCTGCTCTAATTACCTTCATCTCTGTTTCCACCAGGCTCTCTCTGTCTCTCCCTCTTTCCCTTTCTCTCGCTCTCAGACGTTATTTCCCAGACTTTGGAAACCACCCCTTTCCACGCTCAGGGGGCCCAATGGATGAAACGTCCTGGTCCGACCAGGACAGCGCATGAGGTGAGTTCCTGTGAAGGGGCTTCGTGAAATCAGTGCCCGGGCCCCTGGGGCTGCAGAGGTGGGATTGGTGCAGTGACGGTAACCGTCCAAGGCTCATGGGCCACCCGGTGGCAAAGGACGGGCTGGGGCTGAGACCAGGCTGGAGCTCTGAGGGCACCGGAGTCTGAGTCAAGGGTGGATTGGGAAGGGCTCCGGAGGCCACCCAGATGCCTGGAGTGGGAGAGAAGGGGCCCAGGTGACAGTCCGGGCGTTGCCTCAGAAGCAGGTCCCTGCGGTCCTGGGTGAAGAGTCTTTCTGGGCAGGGGCGAGAGGTGGGCCCGTGGGCGGCTCCTGAACGCCTGCTGGTCCCGGTGGACGCCTCTGTTTTTGCCCTGTTGGCTTGTTTATTTAATGGAGAACAGCTGCCCGTGTTTGGGATCCCGACAGAAGGGTCGATTGTGTCTGTGTTTGCTTTCTGCCTCCCAGAGCTAATCGGTGCTATTTCTAACATCCTTTTGTGGAGTCAACCACCTTCGAGGTCAGCCAACGAAACCTTGAGGATTCTCTTGATACTCAGCACCAGGGTGAGAAATGTACAGCTCTGTGTGGCAGTCGCCGGCTGCTGGGCCCCGGCCAGCTGTTGCTTGGGCTCGCGGCCGCCAACGTGGAGAATCTCCGTGTGACGGGGAGGCCGCCCGGCAGAGCGTGCCACTGGGCATGGGCAGCTGGTGTGTCGTCCTGGCCTGGAAGAGGGTCTGCCTCTCCCTGCTCTAAGCCAAGAGTATGACAGTCCCAGCCCCAGCCAAAGCCGTCCACTGATGTCCCCCCAAACTCTGCCGTTGATCCTGCGGCCACCCTTTGCCCCATGATGTTTTCTTAGCCAGGAGCGCTGGCTCCGCGCTGTGCATGGAGCCGATCCCGAGTGACCTTTCTGAGGATGGAGAACACCATTCCCAGTTTGGAATCCACCTCTGTCACCACGACCCGCTACAGAATTGGCGGGTGCAGAGCAAAATGAGAATCTGGGGCCCCTTTGTCAGAACTTACTAAGAATTTCAAGACGGTAACAGCAGAGCGTCAGACCAAGCCATGAGGCCGGCCCTGCCCGTCACTTGCAAGCGTCATGCTTTGAGTGGATCTTAAGCTTGCTGCGTCTTAGTCTCCACATCTGTAAAATGGGATTTACAGTCCTATCCTCTGCATAGGATTGTCATGAACAGTGACTGAGATAATGTAAGGTTTAGCTGCCATTATTATTATTATCAGTGACATTAGTATTATTATTTAATAGCTCATTATCTGTGTTGTTCCCTTCAGTGCTTCACATATGCTGCCGTGGATGAGTTTTATTTTCTTATTTATTATTATTATTTTTTAAATATTTATTTATTTATTTCATCGCATGGGGTCTTAGTTGTGGCTCCAGGGCTCCTTTGTTGCAGCACGGGGGCTCCTTCGTTGTGGCACGTGGGCTCCTTAGTTGCGGCTCATGGAATGCATGCAGGATCTAGTTCCCTGACCAGGGATCCAACCCGGGCCCCCTGCATTGGGAGCGTGGAGTCTTATCCACTGCACCGCCAGAGAAGTCCCTATTTATTTATTTTTAAATGACCTTTTATTTTGAATACTTTTAGATTTGCAGAAAACTTGTAAAGACAGTACTACTGAGGGCTTCCGTGCCCCCCTCACTCGGTCTCCCATATCCTGTCATCTCGCGTCACCTGGAGAGCTGTCAAGACCAAGACCGCGCATTGGTCCAGTACCGTTCACTGAACACCAGGCTTTGGATGTTACCGGATTTTTCTTCCTTGTCTGTTGTCTGTTCCAGGCTCCCGTCCAGGGCAGTGCATTGCTTTTACTGCGTGCTTTATTGATTTATTTAGGCCACGCCACATGGCGTGCGGGATCGTAGCTCCCTGACCAGGGATCGAACCTGTGCCCCTGCAGTGGAAGCGCAGAGTTCTAACCACTGGACCGCCAGGGAAGCCCCTACGTGTGCATTTTATTTATTTATCTATTTTTAATGATTATTTAGGCTGCATCGGATCTCTGTCGCGGCACACGGGATCTTCGCTGCGGCGTGCGTGTGGGATCCAGTTCCCCGGCCAGGGATCGAACCCGGGCCCCCTGCATTGGGAGCGCAGAGTCTCACCCACTGGACCACCAGGGAAGCCCCTACGTGTGCTCTATTTTTAATGTGGGTCACAGATCTGGCCAGGGTGGGGTCCCCAGCCTTGAGCCACCCCGAGACTCCAGAATGGGTCCGACCGGGAGTCCTCAGCCGGAGACGTGATTGTCATCGTTGGTCTCAGGCTCCGGGGCCCTGACTTGGCGAAAGGCCAACCCCCAGGCCCTTCCTGCTCTGCCCGGGGTGGTGAGAAGATTCATCCGTTTCCCGTTGCCTGAGTGTCTCCTGTGCACCAGGCTCCAGCTGCTGCTGGGGCCCTGGCCCTAACGACTGGCTTGATGCCCGTCCCGACGGAGCTCGGCCTGGTGGGGAGCCGGGTGGTAACCGAGGAGAGAGGTAAACAGGCTAGGCTCCACAGTGCTGCCGTGAAGGAGGGAAGGTGACACAGATGAAACTGGGCCTCCCTTAGGAGAGTCTGAAGGAAGGAAGGAAGGAACCAGCAGAGGAAGACCTTGTGGAAAGGCCTTGAGGGGACCGCGGGTGCCAAGGTCTCCCGTCACGCAGACCCTGGTGAGATCCAGGAGCAGAAAGAAGGCCCCAGGCTGGAGGGCTGTGAGTGATGGCAGGTGACGGACGGAGTTTAGAGAATCAGGCTGGATCATGTGGGTCTGGGGTCAGATCCCCCCAGCTCCAAGGTGGCAGACAGCTAGCAGACAGGTGGCCACAGCGATGTGGCCGGCGGACCGCACGGGCGAGAGCACGCAGCTCCTGGAAGGAGGGGCCGCTGCTCAGTGCCGGTTGCCCATCACTCTCCAGTGGCCCAGAGCTTGAGATTTTTTTAAAGGGAAGCTTGAAATCCTTTTTTTAAAGAGAAATGGCATTTCGTTCAAAAGTATGAGAACACCAACAACCAAACAGACAACAGTCCTAGTAAACTTAGCCCAGTGGAAGCCAAGCAGGACACGCCTGAGGACTGCTCATGCGTTGGGGACCACGGTGGCAGGGCCTGAAGGCCTCGTGGAGGAGTTGGATTTTATTCTAACTACAGTGCGGGACTTACTGGAGGATCAGACTTGTTTTTTACGACGGCCCCTCAGGCTGCCACGTGGAGAATGAGTTGAGGGCAAGAGCAGCGGCTGGGAGACGGGGTGGCAGTGGCGAGGGGGAGAGGGATTGGGGAAGAATTAGCAGAGGGGGTTGAGGATGGGCTGGATGTGTCGTGGGAAGTTGGGTGGCCCCCAGCTTGCCGGTTTGGGCAACCTGACTGAGGTTCCGGTTAGTGGGTGGACCCACAGTGAGTCAACTGACCCCTGAAAGCCTCAGTTTGCTCGTCTGTAAAGAGCCTTTGTGATCTTCAGATTTGAGTCTCTGGAATGTAGCAGGTGCCCAATATACATATAAGGCCATGGTAATTAGACAGTTACACTCAGTGGCCAGGTGGTGAGAAGCAAAGCCCAGGTCAGACACCTCCCTCCTCCAGGAGATGGTGCTGGGAGGGCAGAGGGCCCAGGGCGGTGGGCAGAGGGGCAAGGTTGGAGAGATCAGACTCCGGGTCAGAGACCTAGTTCTGGAGGGGTCTGTGCCATGACTCCGCCTACCTGGTGTCCTGTCTTTCCTCCTAGACCCCATATGAGTTTGAATTCAGTAGCCAGTATCTTGGCAGAACTTCTGGGGCTCCTTCTCTGCTGGTTTCCGTGTTAAAGCTTTTCGTCCAGCTAAAAGCCGAATCCACGGGGACCTGGAAGCCGTCTAGGGCTGCTGCCGGGGTCAGCACCGCCTCTAACAAGATTACACTAGCTTGTCCCTGCTGCTGGGGTCCCCCTGGGTAGGGGCTGCCCCATCTGGGAGCCCCCAGCCCTGTTCCTGTCTCCAGGGCTGCAGCAGCCTCCCGCTGCCACCAGCAGCCGAGGTGACCGGGACGGCAGAGGCAGGGGCAGGAGGGCAGCTCCTGTGCAGCCACCATGAGGCCGGCCAGCCCAGCCCTCCCGGCAGGAGCGGACACGCAGGGCTGCTTAAGAGAAATGGGAGGGGCTCTGCTCCCAGCTGTCAGGGTGGAAGCCTGGGGGCCCTGGAGCAGACACAGACGTTGCAGGCAGGACGGGCAGGCGTGGTCTGAGGCGCAGAGAGCCTGTGAGGGGGGCCGAGGAGGGAGGCCAGGACCCGCGGTGAGGGCCGTGTGGGCTGGCTGAGGTGGGGGCCGGTGCCAGGAGCTCAGAGGAGCCCGCTTGACTCTGTGTGACCCTGGGCACGCGGCCTACGCTGTCCCCTCCGAGCCAGCTTTCCCCTCCACAAAACGGCCCCATTGCCATACCTGCCTCCTGGGCCCTGGAGTGCACTGGAGGGGACCTCGGGTATAGGGCAGCAGCCGCTGGTCTCGGCAGCGGCCCAGGCGGGCCGTCCCCACCCCAGGGGGCCTGGGCCATGGATGGGAAGCATCCAGCTCCTCGACAGCCCCACGGTGACGTGAGCTTGGAGCCGCTGCCGGCTCAGATGCCCGCGGGGCGCGGCAGGTGCTGCGGACAAGTGAGTCAGGCCTGGCGGGGACGGTGGCAAGCCTGACAGCACATGCCCAGTGGAGAGGGGCCAGCTGGACGCACCCCGCAGGAATATGGGCCCAGTGCGGCCAGGTAGCTACATTGTTCAAGAGAAACAGGAACTTGATTTTTAATTTAATTTTATTTATTTATTTTTTTGTGATACGCGGGCCTCTCAATGCTGTGGCCTCTCCCGTTGCGGAGCACAGGCTCCGGACGCGCAGGCTCAGCGGCCATGGCTCACGGGCCCAGCCGCTCCGCGGCATGAGGGATCTTCCCGGACCGGGGCACGAACCCGTGTCCCCTGTATCGGCAGGTGGACTCTCAACCACTGCGCCACCAGGGAAGCCCTTGATGTTTATTTGAACCATCCTGGTTCTTCCATGTTGGCAGGCAACTCTTTTTTTTTTTTTTTTCCCTGGGTACCAAATTACTTTATTTGAAGGAATGGTACTAAGGAAAGGACTTGTAGGTGTTTTGGAACAACTTACAGAAAAGGTAAAGGTAACCCAGACATGCATGCACTGGCTTGGGGACCAGGGAGGGCACCCCTGTGGCTACGGGAAGCCAGCCTAAGGCTTGGCTCTCATCATCACTATTTCCCAGGGTGTGCTTGTCTAAGAGATACTGTGCCGTGCCAGGTTCGGGGGCCCCCATTGTGCGCAAGTTGGTTACATGGTCACCCAGTTCTTTAATGGATTTCACCTGCTCATTCAGATAATGCGTCTCAATGAAGTCACTCCAATGGGGGTCATTTTTCTCCGTGGCCAGTTGGTGCAGTTCCAGTAGTGACTGAGTCACACTTTTTTCCAAGTGTAGTGCACATTCCATTGCATTCAGCCCGTTCTCCCAGTCCTCACGGTCTGGCTTCCTGATATCCTGAAGGAAGATTCGGCCACCCCGGTGGTGCTGCAGCTTCATCAGTTTCTCAGCCTGTTCCCTCTCCTCACAAGATTGGTGAAGAAAGTATTTGGCAAAGTTCTTCAAAGCCACATCATGGCGGTGAAAATAGTACCACACAGACAGGTAGACGTAGGAGGCGTAGAGCTCCAGGTCGATCTGGCGGCTGATGGCGGCCTCCGAGCCCTGGTGGTAGTTCTGGCGCACCTGCGAGGGGGACGCGGTCGTCGTGGCGGGCGGCCGAGGTGAAGCGGTGGCGGGGACCTTGGGGCTGTCGGAGGGCGCTGTGAGGTGGTGGCGAGGGCTGGCTCTGAGCGGCCGGCCGGAGCCGGGGACGAGCGCCAGGTTCCGTCCAAGCGCTTTTGAAGCAGGACTCAGGTAACTCATTTTGAAATTTGCATAAGCCCATCCAGTCATGCCTGCGGGCCAGACGCTCCCCAAAGGCCGCCCGTTTGTGATCTCTGAATAGACTAAAGGGGGCGCTCCCGAGGGTCCCAAGGTTGGCAAGCAGACGCTGGAGGGACATCCCAGGTCCTGGGCGAGAGCTCAGCCCCCAGCCCCACTCAGCCCCAGGGCCACCTGTGTCCTGGCTCAGTGCTGGGGCAGGGTGGGCCTGGGTTTGAATTCAGCTCTGCCAGTTCCCAGTTGGGTGATCTTGGGCAAGTGTCTCTCTGAGCCTCAGTTTCCCCTTCTGGAAAATGGGAGTAGGGACACCTGCCTCTCTCAGCGGCTGTGGGCACGAATGGGCCGGGAGCCTGCAGGGCCCACCAACGGGCTGGGCACTCAGGAAGTGCTCACTACTCAGTCACTGTGGTTGAAGTGAGAGAGGCCGGGGGCTTGGTCTGTGCTGATGGACGGAGATGTTTTTTCTCTGTCAGCTTCCCTCCACGCCGCTCCCACCCAATAGAATCTTTTATTTTAGAATTAGAGACAAGTTGCTGTGATAATACAGAGAGTTCCCATACGTCCCTCACGCAGTTTTCTGTATTGTGAACATCTTGTTTTACTGTGGTACGTTGTCACAGCTAAAGGACCCACGTCGATACACGGCTATTAACTAACCTCCGCGGTTTATTCAGATTGCACTAGTTTTTCCCTAATGTCCTTTTCTGTTCCCTATTATATTCAGTCGTCACGTCTCCTTAGCCACCTCTGGTTTATGACGGCTTCTCAGACTCTCCTTGTTTTTGATGACCTTGACAGTTCTGAGGATTATTGGTTAGGTATGTTGTACACTGTCCCTCAATTAGAGCTGATCTGATGTTTTTCTCGTGGTTAGACTGGGGTGATGGGTTTGGGGGAGGAAGACCACAGAGGTGAAGTACCTTCTCATCACATCAGATCCAGGGGACGTGCTGTCAGCGTGACGTAGCTCTGATGATGTTAACCATGACCCTCTGGCCGAGGCAGTGTTTGCCAGGTGTCTCCACCAGGCTGTTACTCCCGCCTCCACCCCCTCCTCCCTGCTCTACTTTGTGGAAGCAAGTCACCGCGCGGCGCCCACTCAAGGGGAGTGGAGCTCCTGCAGGGGGCAATGCATACGTCAGTTATTTGGAATTCCATTTTACCTTTTGGAACTATTGCGAGATCTACAAGTTTTCACTTTTTTGGTGATCATTCCATTTCATCATACAAACAACCTGGGCTGAGTCCTGGCTCCACCCATTTACTACCTGTGCCACCTTGGGCAACTTGCTATGAACTGGAGTGATGGTGAGAGTAATGGCACGTGTCCGTCAGGCTGTGTTCGGCGGCATAACAGAAACCTGACTGAAGTGGTTTAACCAAATAGGGTTTGTGTTTTTCCCTCATGGGACAAGAAGTCCTGAGTGGCCAGTTGATTCTCCTGGCTACTGCCCTACCATCCTTAGCCGGTGGCTTTTGTCCTCATGGTCCCAAGGTGGGTACAGCACCTCCAGCATCACTGCTGTGCCCCAGGCAGGACTCCATGAAGTCGACGGTATTGTCCTCATTTTACAGAGAGGAAAGTGAGGCTCAAGGGGAAGAGAAACCTCTGCCTCGAAGGAGTGCTGGAGGGTTAGAGACAATGTGTGCGACTTGGGCCACAGGAAGTGTAGTTGTTGTTTTCCCAGTAGGATGGGCCTCTCCCAAGTCCCCTGGGGCTGGAAGTGCCTGGTAACCTGGGGGATGAGGGTGAGTCTCTGGCTACCTGAGCTTCCACCCGTGGTCAGCCTGAGGCCTCAGCCTCCCAGAGGATGACCCACACTTTGGAACCTCAGAACCTGGCCCACACGTGGGACAGCGGTGTGGCCTTTCTTTTGAGGTGGAGGATGCTTAGCCAGGACAGGCTGGAGTTGCAGTGATGACCCAAGAGCAGCCAACCAAATAATACTCCGGCCTGGGGACAGTCAGCAAGGTGGGCCTGGGCCTAAATCCTGCAGCCTGTGTCTAGTGACCTATCACTTAGTGCCCACTTGCATGGGAGATACAGAGATGGGTTTGTCATTCCTGTTCTATTTAGGAAGATAGATTTAATTCTGGGGCAAACTGAAAAAAACAAGTCTGGCCTGCCCCCATCTTTGTAAATAAAGTTTTATTGGCACGCAGCCATGCCATTACTTTCCACGTTGCCTGTGGCTGCTTTGGTGCTGGGAGGGCAGAGCTGAGTAGCTGTGACAGAGACTGTGGGGCTTGCAAATGTTTACCATCTGGCCCTTTGCAGAACAAGTGTGCTGACCCTGGCCTGAACAGAAAGCAGTCCAGGGAGATTGGGATTGACATATATACACTAATATGTATAAAGTAGATAACTAATAAGATCCTGCTGTATAAAAATAAATAAGTAAAATTTAAAAAAAAAAAAGAGAAAGCAGCCCAGGATCGGGAAGATGCAGCTGGGGCTTCCCAGAGGGAGATACGAGGCGGGCTAGGACTCACGAGGAGCCGTGCGGGATTTCTGGGGGCAGGAGTGGGCAGATGGCACAGGCCCTGAGGTGGGTGGGCAGACAGTGATCCGACTGGGGGGCTTCAGAGGAGAGACCCTGAAGCCAGGCTGGCCCGAGGCTCCCCCTTGCCACGTGCTTCAACAGCCCTCTGGGGGCTTTGTCAGGAAAGGAGCTGCTTGGTGGTGCAGACAGCCCAGAGGGCCAACCCCGAGGCACCCACCACCGGAAGCGGCAGGTTCCAGAAAGGTGACGTGGCCCCGTGGGCCCTGGGGCCCACAGGGGAGCACCCGTAGCTCCTCTGCCCAGCCACCGGGAGCTTCCAGATCATCTGATTTTCCAAGAGTAGCTAGCTGGCAGTCTGGTTTTCCTGAGAAATCTGCTGACTTTTTACATGTTTGCAGTTAATTCCAGTTTTTAAAAACCATGCAGCCGACCAAGCACACACGTGCATCTGGTGTGTGGGCTGCAGGTTTGGGAACTCGGGGGTCTGGGGTGGAAGTGAGGAAGATGTGGGAGGCTGTGTAGACCCAGGAGAGCATGCCAGGCCCAGCGCCCCAGCTCCAGAGACCCTCCTCCAGCTGGGAGCTCGGGCTGATGGGGGCATGGGGGACTGGGAGGGAGGGCAGCGGAGCCCTGGACCTGTGGTGTCAGGTTTCTGTGCCTCCCATCCTGTCCCGCTGGTGGAACCTTCTCGCCTGCAGGCGAGAGTGGGAGCCTGGAGCAAGCGCCAGGGAGTCGGACAGTCCTCCTAGCTTACCTGGCCGCCACTGGAGCAGAATCTCAGTACCAGCTGCAGGTGAGTGGGGAGAGGGGGAGCTCTCTGAAGTCCCTTCTGAGATTCTCCAGGATTTGGGCTCGAGGCAGGAGCCCAGTAGGGCGATGGGCGGGGGCTGGACCTGGAGCCAGAGAGGCCTGAGTGGACCCCGGCTCTGTGGTTCCCTGGCCCCTGTGACCTCTGAGATGGGGACAACTCCTCCTGCTGCAGGTCATCCTGGGTGTGAGAGGGCTGGGTTTCCTTGGCGTCCGGGGTGCCTGCGACTGGGGCCTGGCCTCCGGTGTGTGGTCCTGCTTTACCCTGACAGCATCTGGGGCCTCGGGCTGCTTTTAGCCTCCCACGCCGGCCCTCATCTGCCGATTCCGCCGCTGGTTTCCAAGCGCTCGTCCGCAGTACTGTGGATTTACTCGTCGCTTTAGGCAGGAGGCTTGGTTGCAGGTGACAACAGCCCAGGTCACCTTGGCTTAAGCAAAGAAGAGGATCCCGTGGTCTCAAGAACAGGACAGGTCCCAGGGTGACACTAACCTCGGGCAAAATTCGATTCAGGTGCTCAAATGATACTGTCAGGACTCTGTTGCTTCCCCTCCCAACTCGGCTTCCTTGTGTTGGCTTCACCCTCAGGCAGGCCCCTCAGTGTGTCAGAAGTGACTGCCAGGTTCACGGGTGCGTCCTCACTGGGACCTGGGAAGGGGGGACGGGGGCAGGAAGCAGCCCTGTCCCAAGAGCCAGAGTCCCAAGGCTGATTCTCATTGGGTGAGCTGGGGTCACCTGCTCACTCCTGGACCAATCACGGCCCAGGTGGGTCAGGCCTCCTCTCACTCATCCTTCAGCTGTGGAGGTGGGCAGAGCAGCTCCGCTGGGGAGCTGGCAGCAGTGATTCCACAAGACGGCCAAGATGCTGATACCAGAATGGGACGTGGAGGCTGCACAGGCCGAGATAACATCCCACGCCCTTCCCATGCCCACCCGCTCTCCAAGAGCAGCATTTGGGGCTGAAGTGGCCACTTTCGGAGCCCCCTGGCTCAGCTCAGGGCCCCCCCTTCCTGGCTGACTGCAGGCCCAGATCTCCAATGAGCTGTGAGTCACTTTCCCACAGATTTTCCACGTGCCCCAAGATGTTGGCAGGGGCTTGGTCCAGGGCCAGCATAGAGCTGCACCAGCCTCTCTGCGGCCTGCCTCGCCACCTTCCCGGCTGGGGGCCCCTTTGAAAAGGAGCAAGCTCGTTTGGAATGGCTCATTCTCCTGGGCCCCTGTGGGGTCCTGGCGAGCACGCGTAGCTGCTGTCTAATAACCACAGTGCCGCCTGGCTGGGCGCTGGCACAAGGCTCACCTCTCCCTGCGTCCCCCTTCTCCTTGCTTGCTGAGTGCGGGAAGGACGTTTCCACTCCATCACCAGCAAAGACGCCACCACTGCTTGCATTAGATCTCGCTGGAACTCAAGATACGATTATATCCAAAGCTGCTAAGGAGTCTCTTAGGATTACTTCTCCTTGGTTCCTTCGTAATTATATTGATTTTCTCCTTTTTCGGAAGGCTGTCTCCTTCAGGGAGGAGGCAGAAGCCCCATCCCTGTTGGAAGAACCATTTGACAAAGAACAGGGAGTCCAGAGGCCCAGGATCTCCAGGAGAGGGACACTGGCTCTGGCCCGGCCTGGCCACTCACCCTTGGGGCCCGTGAGGCCTTGCCTGGGTCCTGAGATCAGGAGAGAAAGGAACCTGTCTTTTCAGGATCACCAATGTGCTTTGGCCCCCAAGCCTTGTGTCAGGACAAGGGAGCTGGTCTTTGAACTGTCATTACTTGAATCTTGCATTTTCTAGATACTACAACGGCCAGTTCTCAGGAGGAACTGGGTGAGGATATTCTAAAACGATGGC
Source organism: Globicephala melas (assembly GCF_963455315.2). Taxonomy (NCBI): domain Eukaryota; kingdom Metazoa; phylum Chordata; class Mammalia; order Artiodactyla; family Delphinidae; genus Globicephala; species Globicephala melas. The sequence goes on from NC_083328.1 coordinate 75,818,695, forward strand.
TTATCCACAGACTGCATCCCTCAGGCTGTGAGATGCATCTTGGGGCTCGTTTCCCCGTTGTGCTTTGGTCACAGCGCTGTCAGAGGACTCAAGTCCAGCCCACAGGGGTGGGTGGCAGCCCCGAGAAGGTGCTGGGAGAAGGGGGGACAAACGCGTCCCAAGTATCCCCCAAGCGGGCTGAGCCGAGTGGCTGACCCGGGGCCGACTGGTTCAATGTTCCCCGTGCCCTTTTGAGAGGCAGACCCTTGGCCAAGGTGAATTGTTCGTCCTGGCCTTCCAGATGTGCGTGGAGACTCAGGGAGGTAAGCGGTCCCCAGGCACCTGAGGGCCCGAGTGTGGTCCACCTTATCTGAAGCCCTTTTGTGGTTTCCTTCTGCAGCAGAGAGAGGGCTGGGGGGGTGCGGTAACTCAGGGCTTCGGGGCTCAGACATTAGAATCTGTTCACTCTCACCCCAAATCCAGCCACTCTCACCTTGAAGGGATGCCTACCTGCAACAGCTTCCACTCTGGTCCCGTTTCCCCTACAGTCTAGTCTCTGCTCTTTCTAAAACACTTATCTCACACACACACACACACACACTCTCTCTCTCTCTCTCTCTCTCTCCCCCCCCCTCCCTCCCTCCCTCCCTCCCTCCCTCTCTCTCTCCCTCTCTCCCTCTCTCCCTGTCCCTGGTCTCTTAGGATAAAGTTCTTAGCTCAGCCTCCAGGAGCCCACATCATCCGGCCCTGCTTTGCAGCAGCATCCCTGTCTACACTCTGACCCGGCCTGACTCCAGACTGAGCTGCCTCAGTGCCCGCGGCCCACCACACCACTCCGCACTGTGCACAGGGTGTCCACAGCCTGGACCACCGCACCTCCGGCTACCCCTCCACGCAGCCCCTCCGGCCGGGGGTTGGGGTCCTAGGTGCTCAGCCTCTGAATACCTCCTGATCCCTCCGGGATGAGATGGGCCTCCTCTGGGTTCCAGGGGCCTTGGTGCTTCAGCGCACGCTGGTGGTGTTTTCCTGTTGGTTCCTTTGTCTCCAGATAGAGAGGGAGGCCCCTGATGGCTGGGGATGCGTCTACTTCACAGCTGTGCCCTCGGCCGGCCCTGGGCATTCAATGAGGTAGTGGTTGAGTGGACAGATACTCGGACAGGTGGGAGGTGGGTAAGGCACCTCCCGGCATGTAGTCTCCCCCGACCACCCACGAAAGGGGGGATGGTCACGGTGTCACCGTGGGGAAGAAGCATGGGGGTGGGTAAGTACAAACCCAGTGCAGCGCAGAGCTCGTGGACGGGCTGGGCTTTGGGGGAGCGGTTATTAACTACGGGCTGGAGCCACACACCTGTGCGCTGGCACCTGTGACTGCAGCTGAAGGCTGGGGCAGAGCTTGCTCTGGGCTGAGCGGGCAGAGGTGGCCTGGAGACCAAACAGTAGACGGAGCTGCGGGGGCAGGGCGGAAGGGTGGTGAGAGGGACCCCAGGTGGAGATGTGCAGAGCCCTCCTCCCTCTGCACCCCTGGAGCCCCACACTCCTGCCCATCTCCCTGCTGTTCCGCCCCGGAGCCTAGCAGACCCTCCCTCCTCTGAGCAGGTCACAGTTATTGGGATCGGCCCTGGCTCTGCGTGAGAATCACCTGAGAGCTTTGAAATACCCCGATGCCCAGGCCACACCCCAGACCAACGACATCAGACTCTGGAGGCGGAGCCTGGGCATAAGCATTCCATAAGTCTCCCAGGAGGTTCCCTGTGCAGTCACATTTGAGAAGCACTGTTTGAGGCCGTCCTCTGTAAAACTGGTTTGACCTTGAGATGCCTGGGTAACCCGCAGGGTTACTAGAGCTTGAGGAGGGTTGCTTGATGCAAAATCTCCCCTCCCTAACCTCCCTGCAGCAAAAATCCACACCAGAAATAAGTAAGCACTTCTTAAAATGGTTCAATTAAAAAAAACAAAGTAACACATGCGTGTGGCCCAGCCTTCGGGCAGCACAGATGGGCGCACATTCAAAGAAGCATCGGCCCGACCCCAGCTTTCCCAGGGCCTGGCCCACGGTGCTGTCTCGGCTCGAGGCCCTTCCTGGCACGCGGTGGCACGAGGTACACCTGGCTTTCTCAGTCATCCCTCCTCAGAGCCCGGTTCTCTCTAATGCTGCGGAGGGCTCCGTGGACACGGACCAGCCCTGCCAACCTAGCTCCCCACCACGTTTCAAATGGGCCGGCTTTGGCTGTCACAGGCAGTGTCACCAAAGAATCATGGAGTCTTTGGTCAACTGGGCTATTCTCCCTGCAGGATGAACTCCTGCAAGTGGAGTTCTTGGGTCTCAGAACAAGTGGCTTCACGAGGCTGACGGGGCACCTGGTTTTCTGTCATTCCAGAAGCTGTGGACGCCGGCGGCCCCGACCTTCGAGCTGCCCGCGTTGTACAGAACCGAGGACTATTTTCCTGTGGACGCCGGGGAGGCAACGCGCCGAGCCCCCAGCTGCCAAAGGCGTCTGTGAGCCCTGCGGTCCTGCCGTCAGGGACATCGGGAAGTGAAATCTGTGTGCCGCGCAGATTGTTCGTCTTGTTTTGTTTTGTTTTGTTTTATTGTTGTGGATGCGTTTTCTGAATTTTCCCCCTTGCTTCACATGGGCCCACAGGGTTTGGAGAAGCATTTAGAACCCACAGGTGGGCAGTGCCTCAGAGATGAGCTGGAGAAGGCCTTCTCCACCGGCGTTTGTCCTGCCTGGTGTTCTGGACAAGGTGGTCACCCAGGGGGATGGGCTGTGGGGCCTTGGATTTCCCTTTGCCTTGGAAGGGCTTTGCACAGAGGTTGTGAGGGGCTCGCGCGGTGCCCCCAGGGTGCGTGGCTCCAGGTCCATACGTGTCGGCCGGTTTGTGTGAACCCCAGTGCCCACTGGCCCTGTGAACCGTCTGAATAAACGTGTCCAGGTCGCCTGGATGTAAATGTTTCCCTGATGGGTGCTCCTGCCGCCGGCTCAAGCCTGATCCTCAGAATCTGCTTATGATGAAGCCCCTCGCCTGAGGGGAGGGTGCAGCTGGCCTTCAGATTCCCAGCAGAATGCAGAGATCATTCAGATTCCCTGGAGTCCTCCAAGGTGTGTTTGCTTTAATTTCTTCTCATGTAGATGAGTTTCCTGCTATTGTTCTGAAATGTTGGATTCCTCACTTTGGTGATGGATATTTCTAGTTTCTGGAATCCCTCCCAGAGCCAAGAACACACACACACACACACACACACACACACCCCTGTATCTCACACACACACACACACACACACACACACACACACACACCCCTGTATCACACACACACACACACACACACACGCGCGCGCACACACACACACACACACACACACACACACACCCCTGTATTGCAGACCAGCATTTGAATTTCAAGGAAATCTGACATCATGAATCTAGTGAGATAGTGGTAGCAAAGCAAAAAAAAGAGTTGAGTCTTGCCAATTTTAGAACAATTTTTTAAAATTTTATTTATTTTTGGCTGCTTTGGGTCTTCGTTGCTGCCCACGGGCTTTCTCTAGTTGCGGTGAGCGGGTGCTACTCTTCGTTGCGGTGCAGGGGCTTCTCATTGCGGTGGCTTCTCTTGTTGCAGAGCACGGCCTCTAGGCGTGCGGGCCTCAGTAGTTGTGGCACGCGGGCTCAGTAGTTGTGGCTCGTGGGCTCTAGAGCGCAGGCTCAGTAGTTGTGGCGCATGGGCTTAGTTGCTACACGGCATGTGGGATCTTCCCGGACCAGGGCTCGAACCCATGTCTCCTGCATTAGCAGGAGGATTCTTTTTTTTTTTATAAGCAAATCACTTGGCTTTTCTTTTTCTTTTTTATTTTATTTATTTTATTTTTGGCTGTGTTGTGTCTTCGTTGCTGCACGTGGGCTTTTCTCTGGATGTGGCGAGCAGAGGCTACTCTTCATTGTGGTGCACAGGTTTCTCATTGTGATGGCTTCTCTTGTTGCAGAGCACGGGCTCTAGCCGTGCGGGCTTCAGTAGCCGTGGCACACAGGCTCAGTAGTTGTGGCTCGCGGGCTCTAGAGCACAGGCTCAGTAGCTGTGGCGCACGGGCTTAGTTGCTCCGCAGCATGTGGGATCTTCCCGGACCAGGGCTCGAATCCGTGTCTCCTGCATTGGCGGGCGGATTCTTAACCACTGCGCCACCAGGGCAGTTCCTTAGGACAATTTTTTGAACTAAAAGATATAAGTGAACCCCTTGTTTCTCCGCAAACCCCTTGTTTGCGGAGATAATTGAAACGCTGGCTCGCAAAAGCCAGCGTTTTGCGGAGATAATTGTTGTAAAGTAAACATAATTCTTTATTTAAAAATGTCAAGACGTTATTTTAAATTATTGAAGTAAAGTTTACAGGCGGAAAGGTGCACCTAAGTGTATGGGTCACTGAATTTTCACACACTGAACACATCTGCTTAACCCTCACCCTGATCTAGAAACACACAAGCATGATCAGCACCCAGAAGCCCCCTCGTGCTCCCTTCCAGCCAGTGCCCCACCCCCATCCAAACTAACACTACCCTGACATCTCACAGCATAGATGGTGCTGGTGTCGCCGGCTTCTGTACCTTGTAACTGGAGGCGGAGTGGCGTGTGTATACTCGGCGTGTCAGCTTTGTCCCTGGCTCCCCCGGCGGACACTGAGCCTGTGGCGGCATCCCAGTGGCTGCTGACCGTTCATTGTCGTGGCCGTGATGTATTGATAGGGACTGTTTTTAACGAAGGAAGCTTAGATCTTCCCCGTGCCCTGGTCTGCTCAGGGAGAGCAGAGATTCAATGGAAAGTTCCTTTTTCAGACAAGTGGTGAGGACAGCAGTTTCTGGAAAACCGGGTATATGTTGATTGCTGAAGATGCCCAGGCTTCTTTCTCCTTCCAGAGGCCGAACCAAGGGTCTGGGAGAGGTGAAGGGGAATGTCACAGGATTAAGCCACAGCAACAGAGGTGTCCTAAAATAGAGACCCACAGGACCGTGACTAAGAGCTTATAGGCTGTGAGGTCAGCCTGCCTGGGCAGCGCCATCATCTCCTGCACATCTCAGCTGTGTGGCCCTGGGTTAGTTGCTTACCTTCTCTGAGACTAGCCTCAGTAAGATCTTCCACAGTAAGAGACAGAGAATAATGGCACCTGCCTGTTGGGGTGTACTGAGGAGGAAATGAGATGACCTGTGTCAGGGCCCGGCGAAGGGCACTGGGTAACAGGTGGCTGTGATGGTGACCAGGCTGGGTGGGGGAAAGGCCCGCTGTCCTGCGTTTCTCAGTTGGCTCGTGGCATCCAAGAGCCTCAGCAGGGAGTGGCTTCAGAACTGCCTTACATTTCAGAGTAAGAACAAGTCACGGGAGAGTGAGAGCTGCCAGAGTCCAACTCGCACCCTCTGGTTTTGCTGTCCTGGGACTCTTTTGGGGATACCCCCCAACAAGGCAGTGAGGAGGGGTAAGGTTGTATGACAATATCTATGGGGAAAAGGTGACTAATGAGCTAGAACTGGCCTTTCCAAGTTTCCTGGAGTTGCAGTGCCAAACAATGAACTTTCAGGGACACTTGGAGACACTTAAGGGGAGGGAAAGCCAGGACACAGAGCCTGCCAGGAATTCCTGACCTCAGTCCTCTGAGCTGCTGGTGCTCTGTCCTGGTGCCAGGTGACCTGATGGGTGTCCCCCGTTAGAGCAAGTGTCGGATGTGTCTCCTAGCAAATCAGCGAAAGCCTTGACGCTGACTTGAGAGGGTCAAACCCAAAGCCCACGGCAAGGGTCACTTTGCAGCCTACGAAAGGGTGATCGTTTTCTTTCTCTTTTTCTTTCATTAGTGGCTGTTTTTGGACAGGGGCACCAGGGTATAGGCCATTGCAAGTCTTCATAAGAGCAAGGCCCTTTGGTCGATCATTCCCACTTGCCCCGTGGATGTGAACTTCACGTCTGTTCAAAGTAAGAGGTTTCAAGACGGTGGCCCACAGGCTGGCAGAACTGTATGGTTTGCCCTGAACTGTTTTAAAATGATTTTCATGTTGAGACAACTGGGTAACCATCTGGAAAAAATAAAGCGAGTTCCATACCTCATTCTGTACACCAGGAACGGTTCCAAAATTCCAAATGGATTAAGGAGGAGTTAAATGTGTAAAATGAATTTATAGAATAAGGAGGCAGAAACATTGGAGAGTCATAAAAAAAAAATCCAGAAGCCATAAAAGATGAAGAATTGGATTATATTAAAAAATTTAAAATCCTCTGCATGGCAAAAACAAACAGAAAATTCAACCAAAAAAAAATCTTAAAACAGAACGACAAAATCCTAAGCAAATTCAAAAGACAAATGACCAAAAAGACAAACTGGGAAAATATATTTGCAGCTTGTATTACAAAGGGGTAATCTCCCTAATATATAAACATCTCTTACAAATAAATAAGAGGAAAACCCCCAGAAAAATGGCAAAGGTTAGGAATAGGTATTTCACAGAAAAGAAAATGCAAAAGTCATTTTAAAGATATGAAAAGATACTCAACCTCAATCTGTAAGTATAAAGAATATTGAAATTAGTTTTCACTTATGCAGGCAAAAATAAAACGTTTTTGATGACACTGTTGGTGAAATTTTGAAGAAATGTGCATTCTCATACGTTGGTGGTGGGACATGATTCTCATGGAGGTCCATGGGCAGTACCTATCAAAATTAGAAATGTATATACCCTTAGACCCCTAGGGCCCAATTCCGCCCCTAGGGATCTAGCCTCCCAATATATATACACACACAAGAGAAACAATAAATGCAAAAGTTTATTCACTGCTCATTGAAATAGCAAAAGATTGGAAAGAACCTAAGTATCCATCAGTTAGGGATTGGTTCAGTTACAGTACCCCCACACATGCATGCATGGGTGGAATCCTATGAAGATGTAAAAATGGATTGAGAGTTCTTTGTGACTTGGTATGGAGATATCACAAAAGCCAAAGTGGAGGAAAAGGTACCTGATATGCTACCATCTGTGTGAGAAAGAAAAGCATTCAAATTCTCTGGGAGGATAAACAAATATTTGAGAATGGTGAATATCTACTGTGGGTGAGAAGTGGACTTTCCATTTTATTTTAAACTTTTGGTATTTTGGTGTTTCCCTATTCAAAAAATTCAATTAAAATCAGTTGCCAGCAATTAAAAATCAGGGCAGTTCACATTAAGAACTGGATTTCCAGCTTCTCTTCAAAAACGAAAATAAGGCAATATGGGGCTCATATTCTTGCAAGAACGAGCCACAGCTGAGTCCCTTTAGCAGGGCCGCACCCTCCGGGTCTCTCTTGTATCTAAGTTATCTCACTGATTCCTTTACTGCCTGGCCCCACAGGTATTTGCATTTGCAGAAGTCCTCAACAAAATAGCAGCAGACTGAATCCAGAAATATATAAAAAGGATTACACACCATGACCAAGTGGGCTCTCTCCTAGGAACGCAAGGTTGGTTTAACACCTTAAAATCAATCAGTGCAACACACTTGGATTAATAAAAGTAAAAAAAACCCACATGGTCATCTCAAGAGATGCAGAAAAAAGCACTTGACAAAATCCAACATCCCTTCATGATAAAAGCTCTCCTTCTTGGGGTGGAAAGGGGAGTTCTCAGAGAAGAGGTTAGAAGCTAGGCAGACACCCCCAAAGGGGTCTTGTTCCAGGATTACCGGTTCTCTCGAGATGACCTGTTGACCCAGGCACCTGGAGGCATCAAGGCATTTCCTTCCCATCTTAAAGCAAAATCCTGCTTTGTCTTTTTTTAAAAAATAAATTTATTTATTTTATTTATTTTTATTTTTGGCTGTGTTGGGTCTCCGTCGCTGCGCACGGGCTTTCTCTGGTTGTGGCGAGCGGGGACTCCTCTTCCATGCGGTGTGCGGGCTTCTCATTGCGGTGGCTTCTCTTGTCACGGAGCACGGGCTCTAGGTGCGTGGGCTTCAGTAGTGGCAGCACGCAGGCTCAGTAGTTGTGGCTCGCAGGCTCTAGAGCGCAGGCTCAGTAGTTGTGGCGCACAGGCTTAGTTGCTCCGTGGCATGTGAGATCTTCCCTGAGCAGGGTTCGAACCCGTGTCCCCTGCATTGGCAGGTGGATTCTTAACCACTGCACCACCAGGGAAGCCCCCCGCTTTGTCTTATGGTCAAGAGCACACCCATCTTTGGGTTTGAAAGAATTCAAAGCAATTCTGACTCGGAGCAGCTGTCACAGAATTTCCTCTGTGAGGCCTGTGTGCTCGCTGTAGATTTAAAGCATCAGAATTCTTATCGGTAAGCACCAGCTGGATGCACTTTAGGCTTGCAAGCCGCTGGGGACGGGCAGCGGTCTGAGGCTTATTTCTGCCTTCTTTGCGGGGACTTCTGGGGAGTGTGCTTTGCTGGCTGCCTGGGCTGCTGAGGTGGAGGAAGGAGTATGGAGCCGACTGCAGTGGGCAGGTGTACTTGCTCTGGATAATCACATGATTCCCTCAGAGAACCAAACCAGGCAAGCCTGACTCTGCTGGAGGTCGGCCCCTCAACCGGAAGGACTTTCTCATTGGGTCTTCCAGGAAGCAGTTCCGTCATAAATGTAGCATTCAGCGTTTCGCCAGCAAGGCTCTTCTGGGGGAGCCGCGCCCGAGGCGCAGGAGAGGGAGGAGGCCTGCGGGAGCGCCCTGGACGATGAGGTTTGTGCTTTTCCTTTGTTGGCACCAGGACTGGGACTGTTTGCAGCGGTGACCCCGCCAGGGCGACCCGTGTAGGCCCGCGGTCTCATCATTGCTCGTGGGGAACCGGCGAGACCTCAGGGCATTAGCTTACACGTGTAACATTGTTTTCTACACACAAGTTGCATCTCTGGGTGTAGAGATGGGGGTTCTTAGGCTGTCCGGCAAGTGCGTGTTTGTTGAATGGAGAGAAATAGAATAAATGGTCTTAAACGGGAGACCACTGGTAGCAAATACATGAATCAGGGGAAGGCTCACGCTGTAGCCTTGGTCCTTGTGTCTTTAGAACGATGGTTCTCAGGTTTGCCTGGGAACCACATTGGAGTCACCTGGGCCACAGCTCAGGCCAATTGCATCAGAATCTCTGGGGGAGGGTCCCCAGCCTCTTTAAGTGTTAAAAATCCGCAGGTGATTTCAAGATGCAGCCAGGTCTGGGAATCCGTGCTTTGGAAGAATAGCAGTTAAGAGACTTTTCAAGGAGGTTTCCTTTGAAGAGTGTAGAGGCCCCAGTATCCGTCTCACACCCTCCTGAGTGTAGTGGGTAGAATCGGGCTTGAGGTGGCTTCTGGTTTGGGTTGAATTGATTGCACCCCAGCTCCAGAGATGGGTATTGCCTGATCTAAGCCCATCGAGGTAATCCTAGCTCACAGTGACTCACCGAGGCTTAGGTCTGGCCTAAGCCTACCAGCCACAGAAACTAGTTCTGGAGTGGTCCAATTAGCTCCAAGTTCAGGACTCTCCCTCTGTGGTAAGGGAGGGGAAACCCTCTCTCAGGGCAGGTGAATGGGAAGCAACACGAACACCAGGGTCCCTCCTTAGGATGGTGACCGTGTGGGTGGCAGGACGGAAGCACGGACCTGACACCCTGCTGACATCACTGAGCAGCCTGCCCTCCTCGGCCACAGCTGTTACCTGTGTCCCCTTTATTAAGCCCAATCTGAGTTGGAGTTCCCGTTACTGCCAGTGAGAGCCCTATTTCATAAAAAGGAGTGTAAAGCCAGGTAAGAAGAGCTGGGTAATGACTGGGCAAAGGCTTCCCTGGGAAGCACTCTGAACCGGAGCCATCTCTTGACAAATGGTTTGGTGCCACCTGGCATGCATCAGGTAACACGAGTCCATGGAGACACATCCAATTCTTCCAGTCTCGTCTGGGCCAAGGAAAAAGTCTCATCTTGGTGCTAGTGTGCCCTGGGCCCTTCTGATTTTCCTTTTTAACAAACAGAGCAAGTCTCAGGCTCACAGCCCTCAGCAAGCAATGACAGGTGGCACATTTTTAGTCTAACGTTTTGTATGTGTTTTTAGGGATGCCTTCATTAATGGCAAATTATGCTGGTGGTTCTTTTTTTGTAGAGATGGTTTTCCCTTTCACAAAGGGGAGTTGAAACGTACTAAGTATGTAAAGCAGCTGTTAGGCAGATGTGGCAAAAGTGACAAAGATGGCAATGTGAACGAGTATAGTTTGGGAAACGCTGTGCCAGGGAAACTATGATGTGTTGGTTTAGAAACCAAGGCTCACATGTCTTTGCATTCATAGCAGGGAAAGCCTTTCTTAAGAGGGTAGTCTTCAGCCAAGATCAAGGCTGGATGGTGCGGCTGGGAATTCCAGGGGCTGTGGACTCAGATATCCTGAGTCCAAGTCAGCATCTCCCCTCTGCCAGCTGGAATCTTGGGACAAGTTGGCTTCTCTGAAACTTCATGTCCTGAAACCCAAAACCTAGTACTAATACTCCCTTTAGAGGACTTTTTTTTGTGTTGGGGGGTGGTTTAGGGAATTGGGGCAGGACTGTTTTGAGGACTCAAATTATCTTGGAATCTAATGCCCTACAACTAGTCCCAGGAACACTTCTGTGATGTTTGGAAAGTCCTTGAGTAAATATGTACTCAGGATGTGTGCTGAGCCCCAGGCATTTTCAGGAACAGTGCTGAACTCCTAGGAAAGGTGTAATCTCACCCCTGGCCTGGAGGTCCCCTCCTTGGAGGGCTCTGTGTTTAAGCCTCTCTCGGAGTCCTCTTCCCGGGGAAGCCCGTAGAGCTGTGTGCCAGCAGTTGCAGCCCACCAGCAAGTCGTGCAGTGATCTTTTCGCCAATGGTCCCCAAGGCAAGGTCTTTTAATTTTTAGATTCCCAGATGGCTGCCCCATGTACACAGCTGTCACATTCTGCTCCATTCTAGATGGCAGCCAGTATGGCGCTGACATCAAATGCATTGGAAAAGCCCTTTTATTTCTAGCCTCTTGCTCTATCAGTTCCCAAAAGTTGAACAATTTGCTTATTAGGCTATCCATTTTGCTTCACTTGGTAATAAGACATTCATAAAGGTACAGCAAGATTTTTATTGCAAAAACCAGTTTAGGTTTAAATGGCCTCGCACCTTTCTAAGGTATACTGATAACACTGTACGTAGCTGGAAAAAACCAGAGAATGTGTCCTGGAAATGACTATGGACTTTCCCTCCTGTGTCCTCTTAGCTGGAGCACTTTGAAATCATGACTTAAGGATTTTCAGGATACATGCAGTTTTTGCCTTATATGCCAATTTTTGAACACAACTCCATTAAGCTGTAATTCCACTAGGATTTGTTATAGTGAATGTTAAAGTTAACTTTTTAAAGTGGAGTAAGTTGATGGGAAGTAGCAGGATGCAAAAAATTACCAAACGGTGATCCAAGTTTGGATCCGTTTTTGAGCTAGCCTTCTAGTAGTAGTTGGCAGAAAACACCTTTTTTTTCTAACTTGACTGTCTAGTTTCTCTCAGCTGAGTATTTCCCTAGACCACGTACATCATGGTGGCCAGTTAATAACTGGTATGTTGGAATGCATTTCAGAATGGTGAGAGCAGCCTCTTCCTTTTGTTTTCAGTCCTCTGGGGGTTTAGGAGTTTGAAATGTTCCTACATGACACTTTGGTGAAACCTGCCTGCTACTGGTGCCAGGCCAGTGAGCTACAGGGTGGGTTGGCAGTTAAGGGTCACAATGGCTTGAAAAGATCATTGCCTAAGGGAGGGGCAGAAGGCTGACCGGCTGCTCTGTGGAATCCAGATTCAGTATGCTCTACCTAGTCTCGCTGGTGAAAAGTAGATTTTTCCATCACTCAAGCTAAGTGGTTCTCCAGCTCGCGTGGCACAGAATCACCTAGAGGTGATTTGGGATTCCCATCTCAAGGTTGGGTGCTGGTAGCCCACAATGTGGGGAACCACGCCTCTATGTGGCAGTACTCACTTGGCAAAAGCAAGCTGGATGGCTCCCGGGGAAGTGTTTCGGGCGGGGCACGCCCAGTCTTGATGGAGCATTTCCGAGTCAGGCACTTACTTTGTCCCCTCCTGAAGTACTGTGCGTCTTCGCAAGTGGGTAGGCATTTCGAGCAGACAGAAACACAGCCACAGGGGAGAAAAGGAGGCAGATCCTTTTTTACTTGGAATTTAAGAGGGGACAGAGAGCTGTTTGCTGAAGACCCTGTACTGCTCAATGACAGGGAACCAAAGATGGGACAAGAAAATGCTTCAAGGTGCTGAAAAGGGAGAGAAACCATAGTGCTACTCAATCTGAGTCTGAAACTCATGGCCACAGGAAACTGAAAGGGCAAAAAGTTCTCTGGAATTTTGTTTTTCCTTGTTAAAAAGCAAATCTACAGGATTATTCAATCTACAGTTATAGACCTTCTCTAATTAGAAGATGGCAGAATGCCAGTTTTTATTTCCAGATTATTCCAAAAGCAAACAGTAGCAACAGCATTTTTTAAAAATGGCTTTTATTGAGACACTTTTAGGGCTTCTGCAACATTTCTACTTGGAAATCTTCTTTATTTCCAGTTCTTAGGTGGCTAAACTCTTCTCATATGCCAACAAGGCCCATTCACACCACCTCAGGAAGGAAGCATACTCATCTATCTTTGTTCAAATGTCCAACCTGGAACATCCCCCCACCCCGCCCCACTATTTTGCACAAGTCTCACTAGCACTCCATGTAGGCCTCATAAGCCCAGGCTAAATTCTTCCTACCTTTTAATTAGGCAGTCTAATTTCAAAACAAATGTGAGATGGCTTAAATGCAGCTGGTATTACTGTCCTCAAGGGAAAGAGACCTTCTCAATGCCGGTTTTTCTGATTGGGTAATCTGTAGCCTCTTAACTTGGGGACATCCTGTCCTAAATGCTAGCTGGTGTCCACAGAATTTATAATCTGTATAATGGAGTTAAAGTAGCTCCGTGCCAGCCCCGAACACCCTAAAGGTTCTAGTCTATTTTTGTGCTTTCTCCTGTATTGTTTTTTGAGAGGCACGACTTTACATCTTAGGGGAACGTCGGTCAAACCTTTATTCCTGTGTAGCAAAAGCATTAACAAGATGAACCTTCTGGGAAGAGTCTCAGAAGTCATGGAAACTAGCCACTTCAGAACTCTTAAGGCCAATGTCCCTGAGAGGTGACTGACCAGCCTCTGCATGGATTGGAGCATCCATCCCATCACTGTCCTAACTGCCAAAAACATCGGCCTAATTCTGCCTCTTTGTAACTTTCTGTTTAGTACGGGGTTGGCTCTTGGGAATCCATGCATAGTAGACGCATCATACCAGCTCCTTGTATCTTGACAGCCCTCCAAACGTGTGATCTCCAAAGCCTTTTTCATAACAGCAAGATGGTCCAGAGAGTTATAACAAAAGCAGAGAATAGCTGACTGTTTAGTACAATTGTTCCCATTATAAGGTGAAAACTAACATTTACTTCATTTAGACAAAAGAACACCAGGGCATTAAGATTCTGCTTGCAAATGAATGCTAACTTGTTTACATCCTTTTATCGATACATTTACATATATAAGCAGGCTCTGCTCCTTAACAAAAGGGGAACTGAAAAAACTCGAGGATGTTTATTTTAGCAAGTAAAAAGGGAAAAAGACAAAAACCAAACCAAAGAATTTGCAACAGGTGCCTTGAGAGAAAGCATTCTTTATGCCAACGGCAGCAAATCTTGGTCTTCCACAAGTTTCCTCAGTGGCTGTACCTCCATCTCTGATGAAAGAGAGCCATGGCATCAACTGGCACAAGACATAATGGACACACAGGACTGTAATGTGTAATAAAGCAAATATTTACATTAAGCACAATACAGCAATTTATTTAGATGCTTAAAATGAATACAAAGGGAAATAAAGATCACAAAATTATACATACTACAACAGTGTGTCATATATTAGATGGTATAAATGACTACACCAGGGTGGTGTTTAACTAAAGAGAAAACTAAATATCCAAAAGGCAGCAGTCATTGGTTTGCTGCTTCAACACAACACACTTTCATACAGATCTAAAAGGTGTCAAAATTAGTAGCTGCAAAGTCAATTCTTGCATGTGATTTTAGCTTAAAAGATTTCAGGAAACATCTGAAATACCAGTTTTTGTTTTTGTCAGCTGTAATGTCAAGGATATTCAGAACAAGAAAAATTCTATAATACAAGAGAGTCCAGATATATATCTTATGTGGCTGGCCTCTGTTGCGAGATTGTACAAGGTTATGTGCAAAAACTAAGTCTGTCCCGAAGTCCACACTAGCGTAGTTTCAGGCTTTTGCTAGGTCAACTAGATACAGCGCTTATTAACACAGCAAGGGCAACACTAAAAAAAGAAACAAATCTATGATGGGTACACAATAACAATATCAGAAGCATCACTTGAATAGGTCTAAAAGACTGTACAAATATACATTTCAACTATTCAGAATGAATACATGAAAAAAAGATCAATTTCCCCAAAGTCTACTATACACATTGGACTGGTAGCTTGTATGTTGGCCCTACACTACCGTTTGAATCAAGAGAACGCTTCTCAAGGACATCCAACCAAACATTTTACAGAGGGAAAGAAATGTTGAGAAGGCAGATAAAATAAACCTCTGCTTTTTCTCGTGTGCGTTCATGAGCCCCCAACTTACTGGTTTTTCACATTTAGTTACTGTGCCTGTCACAGCACGTTCTAAAGCAAGATCAGCCAATCATGTGTCATAGACTTAGAAATAACCACGTGGATCGGAGTGGCCACATGTCCCCACAGCCTGATGACCCAGCACTCAAAAGGCGGTACCAGTTAGAATACAGCTTTGCAGTCATACTGAAAGGAGCACAGAGTTCCAGGCTGCAGCATCTGTCACCAATGCCAGAGAAGCTGGCCCTTACGCCTGCTGGCTGCTCAGTTTAACTCCGGTCAAGCTGCCGTGCATGGGCTCGGCTACTCCATCAGTCATGTTGTCAAACTGCTCCCCGTCCTCACTGTCAATTGTGCTATTCTGCCACTCAATCTGTGGGCTGGATAAGCGCTCATCATTTTCAGTTGCATTCTTCCATTGTGACTGGTCCTTGGACCAAAACCCTTCAACTTTTCCATAGGAACTATTCTTCCATTTCAACTGCTCTCTGTCACCTTGCATGGTAGCCTTTTTTTTGGCAGCTGGCTTACTGCTCCTTGCATCTTCACTCTGGGAAGACTCATCGGACCAGGTTCCTGTTTTCATCTCGCATGTGTTGTCCTCGAAGTCTGACACCTGTTGGGAACCAGGGCCGCTCTCAGATGGAGAAGCAGCATCTTTCCACTCAACAACGTCATCTTGGTCCACCTCACTATCAGAGGCGTCATGCATTAGTTTGGTTGGTTCCTCAGTCAAATGAATAGTTTCATATTTTGAACCATCCTCCTCTTTTTGGTCTAGCTTCTCAGACTCTAAAGCATCCTCAGAAATTACCTTCTGTATGTGTTCCTCTGGGTTATCATTAGGGATTTTAGGCTCAACTTCAAAAACAGGGTCAAAAGGGCTATCACTTCCATTGGATTCTTCTTCCAAATTTTCAAAACTGTCTGAGGAACTGTCATCTTCCTTCCCAAGGTTGAGCTTTTTGTCAGCAGTTTTACTAGCATTGACTCTGGAATCCTTCTCATCATGATTTTCAAATAGCCACTCAGCATCAAAATCCATCTCATGCTTAACTTTGTTTAATTCTTTCATGTTGAAGCCCAGTAACACACCAGGCTTATACTTTTCACAGTCTCGGACACACTTCTTCCTCTTGTTACTAAAATGGGAAGCAATGTCACTCTTCCACAACCATAAACTGGCCGCCAGCTTCTCAATTTCTCTCCTGGTGGGATAGGGCTGCTTGTTGAAATATTTTGTTAGGAAGCTTTTCCTGGCTTCATAGGAATCATCTTCATGACCCTTGGGGTCCAAAGCTAAAACAACAGGCTCCTCAGGCTTCTCTTCAAAGAAGCTGGGCGAATCGCTGTCATCATCTAACTTTCGCTTTTTCAGCAAGGGAAATTCCATTTGCTCATAAGTGCGCTTCACAGGTGCCAGGCCTGGTGACTGGTTAAGCCGAGAGGGTGCATTTGTCTTATCTTGGCCATTCTGGGTCTTTCCAACACCCCTGCAGTGGACCAGATGCAGAGTGATAGTCGAGGCGGTCATGTTGCTGGTATACACGCCAAGGCAGTGGATGCATTTGTAGGTAAGCTTTTTCTCCACTGGGTGAACCGTCTGAATAACCTGGTGCCTCTCTCTTAAGTGATGTGCAAGTGCATCAGATATGGGTCCTTTTAGGATTGAAAAGCAAAGAGGGCAAAGGGTTTTCCCGACATCCTTTTTATAGGGCACTGCAGCTTGAGGTGAACTTTTAACAGGAACATCTGCCTTTTCCTGAACTTTTGGCTGAGGCTTTGGGGGGACTGGAGGGTTATTCTGGGCATGGTAAGCAACAGACTCAGCAGGGGCATCTCTCAGGTTGTACGTAGTTACAAGGAGATGGATGTTAGTGTGACTGCCCTGCTGCAATGTCAAATCAAAACTCAGAGTAGAGTCTGTTTTAGGTCCCATCTCTTCGTCAATGTGAACCATCCGCATGTGTGCTGCCATCTTTTCCACATCATTGAAAGTTGAACGGCAATATGGACAAGACAGACCATGAATTAACATGTGGTTGAGCAGAGTGTCTGTGGGCAAATAGCGATTACAGTAGAGGCATTTGCTAGTAAAATTGTGTATTTTCATAATGTAGTTGGCTACTGCTGGGACTTTCTCAGCTTTATGTTCTTTTTCGAAGTGCACACTATAGACATTTTCAGGAAAAAGCTCATTACAGATTGTACATATTTTCCACTTCTGAGTTGAGGAAGTATTGGGTGGGGGAGGGCCAGTGGCAGCTGCAGTAGGTTTGGAACTGGACTGACCTAATACTCTGGATGCCTGTGACTGGGAGAGGGAAGGAGACTTTAACTGGCCCGATGAGAGAGACGAAGCATTTGGAGACTGCAGCGAGTATCTTGCTGGTGCCTGGGTCCTCTGCTCTGACCCAAGTCCGTAAGATCTTCCATTTCCACTTGGAAGTAACTGCTTCACAGACTGAGACTGTTGAGGGATGGAAACTGGTGCGTTGCCACCTAGACCCAGTCTCAT
Source organism: Globicephala melas (assembly GCF_963455315.2). Taxonomy (NCBI): domain Eukaryota; kingdom Metazoa; phylum Chordata; class Mammalia; order Artiodactyla; family Delphinidae; genus Globicephala; species Globicephala melas. The sequence continues at coordinate 75,835,822 of NC_083328.1, forward strand.
TGACTGACCAACGCCATAGCCCTGGCCTACAGATTTGACTCCGTAGTTGTTCTGCTGTAGGTGAACATTGGACATCATGTTGACTCCTGTAGAATTTAAGTTAGGCTTTGGTATTGAGAGTCGATTCACCATCTGCTGTGATGGTAAAGACCGGACGTTTCCAGAAGCGAGGGAACCAATTCTTGATTGGAGTCCCATGCCCTTCTTGTCTTGAGGTTTGGGAGCAATCAGCATCAAGGGTTTGGATCGGGGAACCACCACATTTGTGTGCCCAATCATGGCAGTGACCTGATAGCCTATGCGTTCATGGTCTTCAATGACATGCTGTACCAAAGCTTCGTAGGACTTTGGCATGAAAAGGCATCGCTTGCAGTGAATACTACTTTCTTCCCGGGCATTCGTGCCTAAGGGGACTGCACCATTGAGTGATTTTTCTCCTGCCTTTGCTATGTAAGGTGCTGCCACATGCTGAAAATGTTCCCTGTAAATGTGCTTCCTAACTATTTCATAAAGAGGATCTCGGTAAGTGCACTTCTTACAGTAATAAACAGCTTGCTCTACACTGTCAGCCTGCTTAGGTTTAAGGCCATCGCTTTTGCTTTTATCTTTGAAAGTGCTGAGGCTGCTACTTGGTGCGCTGGCGTTTGGAGCATGAAATATTTTAATGTGTGTTTCCAAAGTCTTTTTGTCTGCATTGAAGGTACAGTAGGGGCAATTAAGGAGAATCCTATTTTCAAAGTCTTCACTATGGACATTCCGGAAATGACTTTTGTAGGCAGAGAAAAATTTTGAAGAAAATGGGCAAGCACTGCAGCAAAAAGGTTTTGTCCGATAGTCCTAAAGAAAAGACAAAAACTGGAATCAGAATGCCACTTCAGATAAGCAGTAACAGGTTTTAGGCTATTTTCCCCCAGACAGTCTTTTTTGTTTTTTTTTTTTTGCGGTACGTGGGCCTCTGACCATTGTGGCCTCTCCCGCTGCAGAGCACAGGCTCCGGACATGCAGGCCCAGCGGCCATGGCTCACGGGCCCAGCCGCTCCACGGCATGTGGGATCCTCCCGGACCGGGGCACGAACCCGCGGTCCCCTATACATCGGCAGGCAGACTCTCAACCACTGCACCACCAGGGAAGCCCCCCACCGACAGTCTTTAAGAGACATAATGCTATTTTTAGAACTGAAACTCTATAATGCACTGAGATTTGAGTATCATTTTTTCCTTTTGCAAAATGCAAAATAAATTTATAAAATATTCAAATGAGAAAGCTGTTTTAAACGAAACACTTGTTTTGGCATCACAGTGTAAATAAAAACTCCATTCAAAGTTCTTCCTCAGTGTTTTCAGAAAAGACCAGTCACATTTGCTCATTAGTTTTAGAGAAACCAAAGACAAACGGCTTCAAGATAAACATTTTAGTTAGAAAGGATAAGAATAAGCTAGGTGAAATCACTACAATTACTCTGTGAACTGGTAAGTTGCTGAAGGCTTCAGATTCACTATATAGTAAAACTCAGGGCCCAGAGTGCTGTAGTGCAATTAGGCATATGATATAAAGACACACCTTTGATCCTCCCCATCATGGAAAAATTTTCATAGAGAAAAAGGCTCATCTTCAAAAATCTCAAAACATTTCCCCCCTCTGATCAAAGTATAGTATTCAGTTTTCACGGAGATCAAAAAACTAATGATTTGAAAAGTCGGCTTTCTTCTACAAGCCATGCTGTTCCTTCTTAAGAGCAGCTTCAAAAGAAGTAATGAAGTGACAGCTGCTTTGATTCAAATTAAGAAATTAAATAAAAATTTCCTACGGACTGTGAGGAAAGCAAGGTGTTAAAAAGCCAATAAAAAAGTAAAGCACTGCAGAATATAGTGGTATCAAAGAGCAACTTACAGAACCATGCTCATTAACATCTGTGCAGTTGGTCCTTTGAAGATAGGTGAAACACAAGTTTGGTGAGAGGTGATCTTTTTTCCCCTAGAAACCTAAGAAACCTACCTTGTTTCAGATACCAATTCAAACCAAAATGAAATACTCTGGTTTTCCTTTAAGCTCAACCCTTTTTTAGTATTTGTAAAACTGAATTAACTAAGTGATGTGTCCCACTGGAAAGCTTTCATATTTTAAGACTGCTGGTTAATACCCTTTCTTGGGGTATTTCTAAGAAAGAAACATATGACTATATTATCAAATTTCTGAGGTGGATTTTAAAAGTACTGATTCCCTGCCAAGTATGTTCCAACAGACGAACAGATCAATAATCCAGAATTACTACAATCACTTGAAATAAACAGTGGTACAGTTTGAATTGATAATCACTTCTCCCTGTGGAAAAAAAATCACCTATAACTTCATTTTTGTTATATCATCACCTATTGATATTTGCCGGCATAGCTGGTGCCCTTGATTACCTAATACTGTTTTTAATTCCAATTTGTAAAAATTAAGCTGCACCACTCTGCCATCCTACAGAGCCATCTGTCCCATCCCCCATGTGCTGGCTTAGGCTACCCGGAGAGGTTGGGTGACAACACAGATGAATAAGAAAACGTAATGGAGGCAAGAGCCCTGTCTTCACTTCTCTAGAAAAAACAAGGATTGCAACACAGAAAAATGATGGATACCCTAGGTGAACAGAATGCTGGAGGGAACATTTTAGAATTAGAACCAAAAAACTTTTGACAGGGGTTAGGGGAGGAGAGGGGAATGCTGGTATATAGTGGGCTTCACAACTTTTAAGTAACAAACTTTCCTATTCTTCTTACACTTGAAGTTTCAGTACAATGACAAAAAAAAGACCAAAAGTTCTTCCTAATTTTCCCTACCTCTTAGGAATATATGAAACAATCAGTTTCAACACTTCCCACGTTAGGTTGTTGCCTACAACAATGCAGTACCATGAAAAATAGAACTGAATAGAACTGGGGAAGTCTCCTGTGCCACTTACCTGGTTTTTTGTAAGTGAAGGGTCCCACAGTCCTACATCCTCCCATGTAGTGTTTTTCAAATAAAAGTCATTAGGTTCAAACTGTTTAAAATCCTAGAAAACAGTGAAAGAAGTTTCAAAAACATTGTATCAACTCTAGCTCAACTTTACATATAAATCCTATCTCTAACTAGGGTTGGGGAGATGCATAGGAAAATCGACACCACCGAGAACTCAACTAGGATCTAGGATCGATAAAGCTCTAGGAAATACAAAAGGGCATATGGATGTTACACTGAACTTTTTATGTCAACTAATCATTCCCCTGATGGTCACCAGGTTTCCAAAGAAACCACTGGAAGTTCTAACTAAGTAAGTAAAAAATTCAGCCACATATTAATACCAAAGCACCCTTCGTAAGAGTACTATATAACTCATCAGTTGTAATATTAGAATGGAGTGTAAGAGAGCAACATTCACTTATAGTGCTACAGATGAGATATTCTGGTTCTGTGCAAGAAAAGTCTTTTGTGGGAGATGGGGGTGGGGTGGGATTGGACTGGAACGAAAACTCAGGATTTCTGAACCCCAAAAGGAGGAAAGCTATTCAAAGAAAGCAAGTAGTATTATGTTAAATTTACACTCTTGTGTAAAAATTTGATCCCCTCCACCCTGAGACAGGAACATAAAGAGTTTTATGGTAAAATTCCTCTTGTTCCTAAAAGGGTCACAGTTCAGCGTGGAAAATCAAGTACACATATATTCCAGAGTATGTAGTGGGCGCAATAATGGGAGGAACAAATCAAATGCAGGATAGAAAAGGTACCTTTAACATTTGCATTATTTATTCTTGTGAAGATTACCCCACCGCATGGGAAGTAAATGGACTGTTTCATCAGGCAGATCTACCTGAAACTGAGGGACTGAACTGCCACACCAGGGACGACATAACTAGAGAAATCCAATTTTGAGAAGCTTCAGTCTTCATGATATACCCCTAAAGTAGGATTAATAGGAACCAGGAAAAGAAAACCTGTTGCATGAAGGAAATTGCTTTTTTACTTTCAATTCCATCCAAACATTTACTGAGTGCCTATTACGTGCCCAGCACTGTGCTAAGTGCTGAGGATACAAACATGGACAAGGTAGTTAAGGTCCCTGGCCAGCTGGAACTTAAAAGGCTAGTGGGGAAAATAGCTTTAAACATTTCTTTCCAATCAGAGGTTGTTGATCAACTAACCACAAGACCTGGAGTAATGAGATCTAGAAGAGGAGACCACTACACTGGCTATCCCACAGGGCTGTTAATAAAGCTCATAGAATAAAAAGGCTAGAAAAACAGTTTGTGAAGTCCAAACTGTTACCTAGGGGAAGATAATAGTCTACGATGGGTCAAAAGGGCCAACAAATGCTCAAATCCCAAGGAAAGAGACAACAAGCACCCAAACCACCACGCCTCAACAATCAGAAGGTCAATCAGAACATTCAGGCATATCAGAATGAGAACAGGCTCTGGAGTCTCACAGACAGACCCTGCCACATGCTCAGCTGTGAGGTGGACCTATTTCTTTACTGGTTCTTCATCTGTAAATTGGAGATAAGAATTCCTATATCCCCTAGGGGTTGTTTTAAGGATTTGAATTTAGAGACCATTTTAAAGCACCTAGTAAAAAATGACTGATGTGGTACGTCCTCAGTGGTAACTGCTTTTGCTCCAGGATGCAAAGATGAAAGAGCCCATTTTAGGGAGAAGGGAACAAGTTAGGCTACTTGAGAAAGCTCAGGCAAAGCTAACGCTGCAGTTAAAATACAGAATCACCCCAAAGAATTAACGATCCTGGCCACTGACACAAAGTAATGGATCAGAAGCTGAGTCATGTTAAAATTAAAAAAATGACATGCTACTTACTTCTATGTGTTCTTTACAGTATTCCAACCCAATGTCACTAAGTATTTTTTTCACAGTTTTCCGGGCTTTTCTTAAACTGCCAAGATTGTTGACAGGAAGTTGGAACATAGTTTCTATTGGAAAAAAAAATTTAAGTCAAGTCAAAACATGTACAACTTGTGATATTTACTAATTCCACTGATGGTAGGATCACAAACCCTGGCCCAGTCTTGACAAAAAAGGTGAATAGATATCCTTATCCAGCATGTTCTGAATACTTAGAGCAGGCAGGCAAAATAAGTACTCTCTGATCTTTTCTATTTTTAACAGGACATTTTATATCACAGGTAACATGAATCTAATGTGGCACAATTCTGATTAGACTTTTAAAAAACTAGTTTGGTGATGAGCTTATTTAAAGTTGAGAATGAGGTTTATATACCAACCGATTACTTCAAAATCAAGTGTGAGTGCTTTTCTCCTTGTGATGCTGAACCTCTGAGAACAGAAAAATGTTCACCATTTCAGCATCATTACCACATAATTTTGAGTGCCAGGGGAAATAAGTTTCTGTTGTCTGGGAGCTACCCTTCGTATTGCTGTGGTAACCGTAAGTTTCTGCACACCACCCAAACGAAAGACAAGAATGGCTGTGTAACTTGCCCCCCAGCCAGCACCACACCTGGACAAAGGCACTCACTAATGCCACGGAATGAATGCTGAGACGGGGAAAGCTGGGCACTCAGCACCAGAGCAAATAATAACTGTTACAGACTTTGGGGGGGGTCCCTTTTGAAAAATGAAAAGCTTATGTGTGTATGAGGGAATTGAAAAATTATTTAAATGACCCAATACATTAAAGAAGAAATTTAGACCCACTTTCCCAAGTTCCTTAAAAACAAAGGTTAAGAAAATAAAATTAATAAAACTTGGGCAGCTGAGAATTTGTATGGCTTCCAATGTGACCATAAATGTTTCCTACAAAATAGTGTAAAAACTAATCATCGACTTAATAATCCAAATGAATTTTGCAAGATATAAAGTAGTTCTAAAAATCAAAAACAGGCAGAAACAAAAGCCAATGCATCTGGATTTAAAATTTAGTATTCAATACATGAAAATCTGGTTTTCTAATTAATCAAGGCTGTCACTCTATAATACCACTACCATCTGTAAACCACAATCATAAAGTCAACTAATACACATGTAATAAGATATCATGTTACCTCACTTATTATTCAAATCCAAACATCAATATTAACTATGAAAAATGGAAAAAAAAAATGAAGCGTACCAAAATGTCCCAGCAACTTCTAGAAATTCTAAATCTCAATATGTTACCAGAACTTCGTATACCTGAGGCCAAAAGATGAATGCAGTTCACTGCAAAACACACCCTCAGGATGGAACTCCTAGTTATGAAGCATGACTATGGTATCCTCTGCACTCTGCCATCTAATAATCTGTGTATCATTTAGCTAACAGACTTAGAAGTCAGTTCTGATACAAATTAGTGTGCGTTCAAGGCCAAATCCATTATTCCTTGTGGAAATTTTATTCCTAAATTGTTCTGAACCATCTTTTTGATGGTTTAAAAAAAAATCAGTTGCTTAATAAACTGATTAAAAAGAAAAATCTAGGTTCGCACAAACTAGGTCATTTAGAGAGAACCACCTGATAGAAAAATGTTTCAGAAATACAAGAAGAGTGTTCCAGAAATACAGGAAGTGTTACAGGCTAATTCTGAAGAGACCAGGCATCAAAATGAATGTCCATAAACACCCAATTCTGAAAAGAGACATTTTGTTTCTCCATTCATTTTATCAACTCTCCACGGGCCAAAATCCAGTTCTTCTGGAACATCCCATGTGAATCCTGTTTCACTTCAGAGCACAGACGTACCCCAGAGGCAGCCCTTTCTGGCTTTCCCTGCCTCCTGGATAAGCACAGCAAAACACACACACACAGATTTGGAAATGCCGCCCCCCCCCGCCCCGCCCTACAGAAAACATCCTAGGGAGCCAAACTGCAGCTCAGGATAAAGGAAAACCCAGTTTCCTATGGAAAATACCAGGTGTTCTAAGTGCCCACCCACAGCTAACAAAGTTGTTTCAAGACCTCCAAGTGAAGCACCTCGCTGCTTCGTTGTACCCAATTTATCCACCTACGGTTCTGAAAAAGTAAGAATATGCTCTAAGGGAGCTTAGTTACAAAAAACTTATTTATAGACAGTGATATTTCAGCAATAGAATAAATCTTAAGTTTACTTATTTGAGTTGAATTAAACAGGTTTATAAATAAAAGTTACATTGCTTATTGGAAAATGCTACAAAAAAGTTATTTGTTCTATGATTAGCTAGGAGGAATCCAAGTTAAAGTTTACATCAGGACTTCCCTGGCAGTCCAGTAGTTAAGAATCCACGTTTCTGCTGCAGGGGGGTGCGGGTTCGATCCCTCGTTGGGGAACTAAGATCCCGCATGCCGTGCAGTGCGGCCAAGAAAAAAAAAAGAGAGAAAAAGTTTACACTGAAAAATGTAGAATATTCTGAGTTAAGGTTATAACTGTCTTCATAAGCAGATTTCTGACATTTCTAATGACCTTGGGAATTCTATCATCTGCCCCTTTCCCCAGATGGAGGTACCCTCTGCGGAGGCCATTTCCAAGATTTTGTCCATCTGGAGCTAGAATAACACATTCATATGTGTTGGCATCCTCAAAAGCACTTAGAGATTCTTCTGGTTTTTCGCTTATTAAATAAAACACTTCTCTCAGTATATAAAGCAGGTATGTAGTATAGGAATATAATAAGCAAAGAAGGCTCCCTCCTACTCCCATCCTCCATTTCCTGTGTCTATTTCTTAAGCTTTTCTATGCCTGTAACAAGCCAAACGTTCCTTCTAAGAAAGTCTCCAACAAATTCTTACCAGTTAATGTTAGAATCATGGGTGATAAGAAAAAGAACTCAAGGGCCCTATGTTGTTGTTGTTGTTGTTGTTTTTCAGCCCATCACCTGCTGTTAAGAAACAACTTCAAATCAACAGCTGCCTTCAGGGTTCATTGATGTTATCTATCTGATTCTTGGGGCCCATACCTTTCTATTTACTCTGTTAACTGAGGGGTAAGGACAGAGTAAATAGGAAGTTGACTGCCTGAGATTAAGGGGCGTTCCTCACTTTTGAATAGGAAGAGATGAAAACAAATTCTTACAATCCTTACTCTTAGGGAGGAAGATGTCTTACAATAATGTCAAAAACTGTCTAGAGATGGGCATTGAAAGGAATGCAGAAGGGTGGGATTACTTTCCACATTTGTCCCCAGTGGCTAAACCTTTCTCTTGAGCCTCCCTGGCTATCAGGATGGCCATTTTGACGAGGTCAGCACCATTTCCCAATACCAAGGAGAGCTCCCTTCAGCCAAACCATAAATTTCTCAGCTCATGGCATAAAAAAGGGAAAAACATCCAAATTAATAGAACGAAACCACTGTTCATCAATCATTTTTGGAGCACCCTGCCCATTAATGTGCTAGAAACACAAAGCTGAACAGGACACAGCTCTTCCCCTTCAACAGTCCATCGCTTCTGGGGTATACAGCAGGCACTGGGTCACTGGAGTAAAGATGCTTGCTTCTCCCTGCCCAACTTCCTCTTGGAGCCACTCCTGCCGCAGTGGAGGTGCTGTCAGTTAAGAGGCCCTTCCTCCACCGTGCATACGACACAGGTTAACCAATTAGTGTTCTATCTCTGCAGACACTGGTTAGTACAAACCTGGACATGTGCCCCAAACAGGGCGGACAGTGACGATGCGAAAAGCACAGAAAGGGAAACACTCCTGTTGATACTGCTTAAGGTCCTCAATCTAGCTGTGCCTGAAAGATAGCCCCCTTGAACCATCCCTCCCCCAAACTTTTCATGAACAAGAACAAAAACACATGAGCAATTTTGCTTAAGTTTTGGTTCATGTTACTTGCAACCAAAAGTTCTGGTAGACCCACTGGGTAGTGGGACAGAGAAGAAGTGAAGCGAATAAGTAAGGGAAGATGGGGAATTTTATGCAAAATAATTATTCTTGTGAACTGGGACTAATAGGAAGAATAGGAATTTGTCAGGGAGATACAGTTATTCTGAAAGAGGCGTTGGCCCATCGTTTCATTAATCAAAAACACTGTATGGAAAGAGTAAAACATTTTGTAAATTCTAAAAGATTTTGGGGAAAGCTCAAACCCATTAATAATGGAGTTAACATCTGCGATTTATTAACTGAAGTTAAGTAACTTTTGGTTAAGCATATGATGAACTAGACTTAAATTATTTATTTTTGAGAATGATTTAAATTCACTGTTGAATAATTCAGCCACACTCCTTATCAATCTGCAAATTATACCCACACCTACTAATTAGGGCCAAAACATTAAAGTTTTACCAATAATCCCGGCCAAATTCCCACTCAGAAAGCAATTCCTTCCTCAGAAAGCAAGAGTCAGATGGCTGAAATGAAAATCTGAGATCTGTAGCCATGATGACTTAAAACCATATAAATTATAACAATACGTAAGACTGATCAAATACATGTACCTCTTTTCTCACCAAATACGAAAAGCAAAAGTACTCCTTTACACCAAGTACAAAGAGGGTAAATAAAGGCCAAGAGAACCTATCTCACGAGGAAATATCTACAGGCCAACTCTGTATAAGAGGACTGTACAAGGATGATGATACAACATCAATGACTGTGAACTTCATTTAGGCAAAGAGGTCATTAACTGAGAAACGTAATTATAATCATTTATGAAACCAGAGCTCTGCCAAAAGGCTTGGATCTAGTCAGGGGCTGTACTCAGGCTCATCTGGGTCAGGAAGATGGAGGGGAACCCAACAGATGAGAGGACTAGTTTAGCAGGCTTAAGGCAAGATTTGCAGGACCTAATGTACCAACAGTCAATGGGGCTTGTCTGTGTATCGCAGTTCCTCTGCAAAGCCACCATATCAAGGATGGCATCATTTAGTCCCTGTTTTTAGGGGCAGAAGTATTTATAACTGTGCCATCAGAAAGTAAAAACAAAACAACAAAAATAACCCCCATAAAACCCAATCTTAAACCTTTGACTAGGCACAGATAATCAAGCCAGGAGAAAAAAAAAAAGCCTCCAAATCAAACTTCTACAGATTATATTTTAAACGACTCCAAGTATGGATCTAGCGTGGCATTTTCCAGTATACAAATTCTTCATATTTTTACGTGCATTCTTGTATGTTTCAAGTTCCTAATAAGAACATATGGTGCTAATTTAACATGCCAGTAAATATGATGGTGTGTCCTAGTTTCCATCACCTGCAGGCATAACCCTGCTACTTTCTAATATTTGGGAACTGAAATTTGAACATATACCAGAATGACAACTACTGCATCAATTATACTGTGAATGCAAATCTAGAATTTTCATAGAAAAAAACATTTCTAACACTGTACTGAGAGCTAGACCAGGATAGATACTTCTTCCTGCTAAAACCTAAACACAAGTTACTTAGACTAAACCAGTGGTTTCCACCACCCCACCTGACCTTAAAAGGGGTGAAATCCTTGTTTTTAAAGAAATCTTAGTTGAAATATAAAAAAGATAAAAAGTGGAGGGAGGGGGTCAGGTTGATGGAAAGAGGAAGAAGGAAAAGTTCTCCGTTTCCAAGTATCTCCTTGAAATAGTTACTTGTCTAAACTAAGCTCATAATACAAATTTATGCCAAGGTGGCAGACTACTGAAATGTAGAATCTGGACCTAGCGGACAGTCAACCAAAGCATGATGTTTGATGGCTACAGCAGAATTCCAACAGTTCACTGAAAATCTCCCCTAAATTACAGTTTGATCAGAATATGGTTATAGGAAGCCCACAGTAAGCCTAAGGATTAGAACGTAGTTTATACTCTGTTGTTTTTTTAAACATTTCTACATTAAAGCTGTGAAGAAAGATACAGCCTCTCTGGAAATACCTTTTTGGTAGGGGGCGGGGGGGAATCAAAGGCTGGAAATGATGCCATTACTAGTGAAGAAAAAAGGCAGCAATATTTTCTAAGTTAATAAATTAGGAAGACTTTCAAACTATTACAATATAAACAATTTCATTTTTGGTACATCATCAACCCAAATTAATATGTAAGAAATTCAGATCCTAAATCCTTAAAACAATACTCCACTTAATGCTGGTGCACATATTTATATAATCCACACTGGGGTTTAAGAGTCAGATATTTGAAGTTTCTATAAATCACTGATCTAACTAAAAATATTAAGTTATGCTATTTTCTAAGAGACACAGGCATTTTAAGAAGATTCTCACGAAGAGAATCAAAGCATCAGTTACTTCATTGCTACCCATGATGGCACTTAAAAAAATCTGTGATATCTCTGTGGATTTTGAACCCATTAAGTTAAAAACTATTTAGGCAGAAGGAAAAAAATCATTCCCATATTTCTGCTGTTTTCTCCTCCTGCTACCCCCTCAACAACATATTTAATACCTGTCAATATCACTCACTGAGTAAAAAAAAAAGTGTGGTCACTGTAAAACACTTTCTTTTTATAACCAGCAAGTGTTTATCTTTCCTGACTATTCTGGGATCCAAAGTGGTGAACACAGACACCTTATTTGCTTTTCAGGATGTCACTAGCCCTACATTTAAATTAAACCAGATGTAAAAAGCTTTATGTAATATTTGTATTTGAAAAAAAATGAACCTTGTAAAGTCTTTCTAGAACCACCCTCCGATGAGTGAACACATCGAGACCCTAGAGCCTACATTCAGTCTGGAAGCAATCACCCTACTCAATCTTTTTCTAAAACACAGTCCTGAACAGAAGCAGCTTATCTTTCAATTTCCTATAAGGTTTGGCAAAAGACCTTCTGGATGCCACAGGCTCGGCTCTTCACATAAAGGCAGCTCGGTCTCCTCCTTTTTCTCTCTTCCTCAATCCCAAATACCACGAAACAAGGAACTGTCTGACTATCCAGGGGCAGAATGCTCTTCTGGATTAGCAGATAAAACTGTGCAGCATGACAGAGGTAAAAAAGCAAAGTTTTAGTCTTCCCTCTCTTCCATCTCACCAGAAAATGTTCAGTAGTGTTGAGGCTTAAAAAGGGAGTATTTGGAAAGCCGAGAAGGATTAGAAAGAGAAACTACTTTGCCAATGAAGACATACTTGCACCAAAAGCTAAATTTAAATAATGAACATCAATTATGTTGCTTAGGATAATCATATTAGAACACTGTTAATAAAGATAAGAAGCAGGCAGGAAATGTAACTAATTTTTCTTCTGTTCTTAACTACTAACTGCATTAATTTTTTACTATTCTTTCAGTTTGGTAATAAAAGAAACCCAATTAACTGAGTAAGTGTCAAATATAAAACTGCCTCCACTTCAGAAAAAAAAGGTTTTCTTCAAGTGTTTAACCAAATCAATTATTAAATTCCTTAAAATTAAGTTTTCGTAGGGTGGGAGGGAGGGAGAGGCAAGAGGGAAGAGATATGGGAACATATGTATCACTGATTCACTTTGTTATAAAGCAGAAACTAACATACCATTGTAAAGCAATATACTCCAATAAAGATGTAAAAGAAAAGAAAAAGAAAAAAGTTTTCGTAACTATTTCTTTGGTAGGTAGACTATATTTACGCAAGGCAAAATGAGTGTATTCATCTAAATACAGCATCCTGTACAAAAATGTTTTATCACAGTAATACTTTTGGCCACTTTCTATGAACAATGTGTGAATCCTTTCCACAAACAATCCTGCTCTAAGAGACTCTCTGCCTGATTACTTTGTGAGGGAAGCACAAACCCCACCAGGCATCTTGTCCCACACTGGACAGCTCTGTTCACAAGTTTACTCTTTACAATGCTCTGTAACCTGCCCACAACTCTCAGTTCAGCTACAGACGTCTAATTACATAGCCACCTAACAGCCTCTCAAGTTTTTAAGACACTTCCTCCTTCCCTCTCAAGACTTCCCCTTCTCCAAGTTAACCATGCTCAGTTCTTTTCACCATTCCTTCTGTTATCGCCTACGCCAGTCTCCAATGAACAGACTCCAGTTGGTCAATCTCTGTGGTGCCCTGAATAAACTGTTATTCCAGATGTGACATAATCAGGTCAAGTGGGACAACACTTCTCTAATTCTGGATATTATTTTTAAATTAATGCTCCTAAAAGGTGCATTTGTGTTGGTGGCAGCCACTTTACACATATAACTACAGTCAATCCTTTTTTTTTTTTTTTGCATATGTGCTGCCTTTTTCAGCATTAGCTGGTTTAGCTGATGAGAAAGATATGCTATTCTGAATCCATGTCTGATTAGAAGAGAAATAACTATCAACAGTCTTTAAGTATCTTCTCAATTGAAGGGGCATGAACATTCTAATTCCCAAATGAAGAACAAAGTACACGCCTTAGGAGACAAGAGATTGAGATTCATATTCCAACTAAAATCAGTTATGAAAAAGCAGCACTTTGAATCACTGAAAAGAACCTAGGGTTTTGCCTAATCTAAACTCTTCTCATTTTACAGATTAGCAACTGAGGTGAAGCAACTGGCTTAAGGGTGATGAGCATGTCAATGACAGAGCTGGGTCTCAAGGTCATCTTCAGACCTAGAATGCAGTGTTCTTCCCATTACCCATGCAGATGAAGCTCTGATCTCTGACATTAATTAAAAGTAAACAACAGCATGTTATATACACACATCTGAAAGTGCCAGAACTTTAATACCCAAGGTTGAAATAACCATAAATAATTCAGCCAAACCAGCTCAAGTGGAGATACGGAGATTAAGAATGCACACACAGGGCTTCCCTGGTGGCACAGTGATTGGGGGTCCGCCTGCCGATGCAGGGGACACGGGTTTGTGCCCCGGTCCAGGAGGATCCCGCATGCCATGGAGCGGCTGGGCCCGTGGGCCATGGCCGCTGAGCCTGCGCGTCCGGAGCCTGTGCTCTGCAGGGGGGGGAGGCCACAGCAATGAGAGGCCCGCGTACCGAAAGAAAAAAAAAAAGAATACACACACATATCTCAGGTCAGATGGTCCCATCACATCCAAAGAAGTGAAACATGAACTCAGCTCTGAGACCACTTGCCCTAAAGCGCTTTTAACATCACCGTGGATGCCAACAGTCACTAGATGGTCACATCTGACGGATATCTTTCTATCCAAACTGTAATGGTAATATATATATATATTTTTTTAATTAAAAAAAAATTTTTTTTTTAAATTTTTTTGCTACACCGTGCGGGTATGTGGGATCTTAGTTCCCCAACCAGGGATCAAACCCATGCCCCCTGTAGTAGAAGCAAGGAGTCTTAACCACTGGACGGCCAGGGAAGTAAGTCCCTGTAATGGTAATATCTTGCAAAATGAAAACCACAATTTTAGAATCCTTCAATAAAACAATACCCTTTCAAAAACCAGATATATCCTGTCTCTCCTATTGATAATGGACCAGTTATCCATTATCAATACTCAAAGCACAGTCTTCTGAAAATTGCTTGGGAAAAGCAGAGGCTTTCGTCATCTTTTTTCCTTTTCTAAAGGGCAGGGGTAGGCAGGAGACTAGTCGGCTCTCAACTAACTACCTCTTAGTCTCCTTTCCCCTGCCAAATTCCGTTCATTCTTGTTACAAAAGCAATTGAGAAATGAAAACATATGCCCACACAAAAGCTTGTACACGTATGTTCTCAGCAGTCTTCATAATATCCGAGAAGGAAAATCAACCCAAATCTCCATCAACTAATAAATGGTTAAGTAAAACATGGTATTGATACAATGGGATATGATTCAGCCATAAAAAGGAGTGAAATACCGATATATGCTCCAACATGATGAACCCTGAAAATATTATGCCAAGTGAAAAAAGTCAGTCACAAAAGGCTACTTATTGTATGATTCTGTTTATATGAAATATCTAGAATAGGCAAATCTCAGAGACAGAAAGGAGATTAAAGTTGCCTAGGGCTGGTGGAAATAGGCGGGGGGAATAGAGGGTGATTGCCAAGGGGTACTGGGTTCTTTGTGAAGAAAATATTCTAAAATTAATTGTGGTGATAGGTGCACAACCCTGAATATATTAGAAAACATTGAATTATACACTTTAAATGGGTGAATTGTATGGTATACGAAAGATATCTTAAGCTGTTAAAAAAAAAAAGCAATTAGGCCTAGTATAAGATTACAAGATGTAGATAAGGCAAAGAACACAAATAATTTTACCCAAAGACAATAGTAAATACTGGGGTATACTTATCCTTCCAGATTTTATGCATGCATAATTTTTCTCAAACAACAAAAGGAATAGATGTATTTCAGTATTTACTCAAGCAGCAAGAAAACCAACGTTGCTTGAAAATTTTATAAATTCATTTTTAAGAACTATGCTTTCCAATACGGCAGATACTAGCCACAAATGGCTATGAGGCCCTTAAAATGTGGCTAGTCTGAACTGAATTGAGGTGCTTTAACCTTTTATTGTGCTACCCTCACCGCCATCCATCTCCACAACTCTTTTCACCTTGCAAAACTGAAACTTTATCTCCATTGAACAGTAACTCCCCATTTCTCCCCACCCATCTGCACCTGGCAACCACCACTCCGTTTTGCCTCTATGATTCTGACTACTCTAAGTACTTCACATAAGTGGAATCAAAGTATCTGTCCTTTTGTGACTACTTATTTTACCTAGCAATGCCTTCAAGGTTTATCCAGTTGGAGCATCATGTCAGATTTCCCTTCCTTGTATGGCTGAATAATATTCCATGCTATGTATGTATCACATTTATCCAGTCACCTGTTGGACACTTGTTCCGCCTTCAGCTATTGTGAATAATACTGCTATGACCATGGGTGTACAAGTATCTCTTCAAGACACTGCTGCTGGATCACATGGTAATTCTGTGGTTCTACCATTTACACTCCCAACAGTGTACAGTTCCAGTTTCTTCACACCCTCACCAACACTTTTTTTTTTTAACAGTAACCATCTTAATGGGTGTGAGAAATATTTTCATTGTAGTTTTAGTTAGCATTTCCCTAATGACTAGTGATGTTGAGCATCTTTTCATGTGCTTTTGGGCCATTTATACATCTTCTTTGCCCATCTGAGATATGCTTTTTTTTTTTCCATCTGAGATATGCTTTTAAGCATAAAATATACTTGGGATTTCCAAGACTTAGTATGATAAAAATGCAAAATATCTCATAAATACCCTTCCAAAAGTAGACTACATGTTAAAATGACAATACTTTGGATATATTGGATTAAAAATTAAAATTAATTTTATTTTTAAAAACGTAGCTACTGAAAACATGGATAAACCTCAAAGATATTATGCTAAGCAAAATAAACCAGTCACAAAAAGACAAATATTACATGATTACACTCATACGAGATACTAAAAGTAGTGAAATTCATAGAGACAGGAAGTAGAAGGGTGGTTGCCAAGGGCTGGTGGGGAGGAGAGAATGGGGATTTACTGTTTAAAGGGGAGAGTGTTTCTGTTCTGCAAGATGAAGAAAGTTCTGGAGATGGGATAGTGGTAACTGCTGCACAACAATGTGAATATACTTAATGTCACAGAACTGTATACTTAAAAGTGGTTGGTTAACATGATAAATTAATTTTATGTTATGTATATTTTACCACAATTAAAAATAAAGTTAGAAAAAAAAGTGGCTACTAGAAAACATAAGACAAGAGTAGTGAATATGGAACCAGATAAGGCTGCTTGTAATTTTATCAGCAGGGCAATCTGGGTTCAAAATCAGAGACATTTATCACTGATGGGTCTCTTTGCCAAAACTATGAATATTAAGCATCTGTTAAGACTGTTTAAGATTCCTTTGAACAGGATGGATCCTCTAGAGCAAGTCCTGGATGTAACAGAACAACTTTGAAGGCCTTTACAAATTTCCAGACCATTTTGGACAATTTTAAACGAGTGACTCTATGGTAATATATCAACAGCCCCCAAACTGTTAAGCACTTAAAAAAAAAAAAAAAAAAAATCTTAGTAGAGAATTCACCTTCCTGGCAAATCTGCTCCACTCCAAGAGGCCAGGAACAGAGGAATATATCACTTTTGTCAACGTCAAAGGCCCAAATTCCCTCTGCCTTAATTAATAGTTTAATCCAGCTAGAGTTACTTTAATGAATTCAATTATTTTTAATTTTGCAAAACTGAAATGATTCTAGAGCATGAAGCAGCAGTACAGAAATGATTTTCACAGAATTTCCATGTATTAAATTTTCAAATCACCTTAAGTTTCTTTCAAACAGTTACAGGATAGAACTGTAAAAGGGGAGAGGTCCCAGGAAAAATAAAACAGGAAGCCTTTTCAAAGGTAACAGAAAGAGGAAAAATTTAATTTTAGTCCTTTACGCAAGTTTTATTTTCTTTCATATTGGTGTGGCTCATTAATAACAAACCAAGAACCTAATGGGAAATAAAAAGCCTGGTTCACCACGTTATCAATCACCAAAATTACAATGACTCTGTGACTTAAAAGTTTTAATTTATTTTAAATGCTCATCACAGGTGATCTCAAGAGATTTAGTAAAATATGACCTGAAAGTATAATTCATACAACTGGTAAAGAGATATTTATGTCTTTAAATTAGAATCACTATGAATCATTTTTCGGCGCAGATTGTCCTTATCTCAACTGATAGGCTAAATAGAACTCTTAAAATATGCAGGAGGACAAGGATGCCATCTCACTATTCAAGGCAAAGAATGTCCATTACAAGGACCCTGACTGGTTTTTTTCCCCTGCTATATTCTCTAACACGTTCTTCATTGGCTGGCACATAGCAGGCACTCAGTAAGTGTAGAATGAATGAACAGTCCCTGCCTACAAAGGTCTTATAGAGATGACACCCCATAAATATATACAGGAAAAGATGCAATATGTCAGATGTGTCACAAACTAGATGCTCTGAGGCTTTGTAAGAGGGACAGTTCATTCTCAGCAGGGGCAGTCAGGAGAGGGCGGAAGTAGCTGTTGAGCTGTGGCCACTATGTTAGGTTGGAGAATCTGCACTCACTGCAAAAAAAAAGTCTCACTGGCACACTTCCAGAGGTGGAAAAGCAAGGAGTTTTAGGAACTACTGCAGAGAGTCAGAATGGCTGCTGTGTCAAGCTTCTGAGTAGTAATAAATGACAAGGCTGGAAAGGCAGGATGGGGATAGAATGGAGGCCTTGAGTGTGAAGCTAGAGCCTGCTGCCATGTCTAGCAGGCACTGAGGAGATGCTGCAGTTACTGGAGTAGAGAAGTGATACAATTTTAATGGCGCTTTGAGAGAATTAATCTGGTTGTGTTTGGCAGGTCCCATTAAAAAAGGTCTGGAGTAAGTAGATTAAGTAGAAGAGTGGATACCAGACCTAGCCATTGTGACAATCACCTGAGGGAGCTCACACCCATTCCAGACCTACCTACTCAATCTGAAACATCTGCAAAATAGCCAGAACTTTAGGTATAAGGTAACAAGATACTGAAATGACAGCACAAGGACGGGGAGAAAAAGTTTAAGTATAAAGTCTATAGCCAACATCAAAATTTGTGTTTTCCAGTAGGACTACACTGGTTTCATGAACAAATATTTAGGTTACCTCTCAGCCACGTGTAAAGATTTTTTCCCTCATAACTTTAAACTTCTATAATAAGTAGGGTGACATAGTACAGTAAAGCTTTCCCCTGCTAGAAAAGATGGTACAATGTAGTAAGAAAGAATACAGCTCTAGAGCTGGACAGATCTGTGTTTAAATCCTTGCTCTGCCACTTACTAGCTTTGTGACTCTAAAAATCTTACTTTACTTCTGGAGGTCTGTTTCCTATAGTATAACCAGTATAACACCATTCTACTGTTCAAATGTCAGAAGGATTAAATAAGATGATGCCAATTAATACTTAAAGCAGTTATTATTATTATTACCTTAAACCAGGTCAGATACTGGAGCAATCACTCTGAAATCTATGAGTTCATACCAGGATATAATCTCTTAAAAAGCACATACTATCATTATTCCTGAGAATCAGATGTGGTTGCCACACATCTGTTCCTGTACACATGACAATGTGCATTTATACTTACACGTAAGAGTGTTTTTTATATATTTGTGTGAGCCATTCATGTTAGAGTTAGCATACTAACTTTACAAGCTCTGTGGCACTTATAACGGTTATGCAATAGAACATTCGCAAGTACCCAAAATAAACCTAGGTTTCTTAGAAATACAAAGATGTGACCTAGAGTCTGCTCATTAAATATATATATATATTTATATAATATAAAATTTGGGTTACTCCTCTTTTAAGGCTTTCAGACTAAAAAACTAGTGCCTACAACTAGGAACTGTTATTATGGCTGCTGCTTATCCTGTTGCTTTTGAGTATTTAGATTTCAGACAAGAACCCTAGCTGTGACCACCAGAACTTCTAGAACACTAATGGAACCAACGGTTTTCAGGGTGTACTTCTCAGAGTGTGCTGAGAGACTGTAAGAGATATATATAGATGGAGGAGAAGTTGACATTTAAGGGACAATGTGAAAGCTGCCCCTTTAATCAGTTTTATATACTAGAGTTCACATAAAATTTTATTTGAAAGGGGGAAAGATACCTCACTACTTAAAAAAGGACAAAAAGGATTGAGAGCATCTCTAACATCCCAATCTAGCTTCAGGGAGACTGTGAGATGGGAAGCATTTCCCAATTTACTCCATTTTAAATAGGCATTCCAGCAAGACATACTGTGGGAGTGATTCCAACACCATGCTGCCTACATAAGAACTCCATAGGCTTAGTGCTGCTTGCTGTCAATACAGGTGAACAACCTGGCTTAAGAGAAGTGTGAAAAAGGGAAATCAATTAACGAGCAGGCCTAAGAGAACATCCAGATATGTCCATTTATAACCATTCCAGAAGCATGCTACTGGTCTTCATCTAAATGGCCTAAGACAAAAAGTAGGTTATTTTCAATCCCTTAATAAGTGTTCCATGCTGTCTCAAAACTACTCAAAATAATTTTCCCATAGTAATGGGAAATATATTTTTCTCACCATTCTTGAGCAACAAAATATGTAATTTATTTGAATCACCTTCTCACGTTTTTCTAAGCTATCTCCTAGAGTCAAGGCTTAAGCGAAAGCATTATTCTTAGAGCAGGTTTTGCCACTTGATGGCTCAATCCTTACTTTCCACAGAAGTTTTATTTATATTTTTCTGATCTCAAACCAGGATTCTAAGCACTCCCTGCATTAGGACACACCCAGTCTCAGTTCATATCTTTCACAAGAGCAAGAATTCTAATTGTTGACTTAAACGTACATTTAATAAATTCCACCACACTTCCACTAGATAGAAGTTTCTTCAGATATATCAAGTTTCAAGAGACCACTCATATAGGTCCTCAATTGTTGCCAGCTCCCATCAGAAAAGGAAAGCCTTACAGATTTTCAAGAGAAGCACAGGTTGCACAAGCTCTTAAATGGAGCATAGAGGGTTCAGAAAAAGAAAAGGCAGAGGGCAAAAGCCAGCAATTATCTGTCTAAGCAAAAATAACTGCTCAGAGGAGAGAAGGAACAAGACTGCCCTAAACCAAAACACTGGGAAAAGCAATGGACCATAAACAAACTTTCTTTTTAGATCCTTATACAGGCAACTTCAAACCTTATACAGTTGCTACTTCAACTAACTACCACCAGCACAATTCACTGGTAAAGAAGCTAGTGAAGCTAACTGCTTTAACTGCGGAGCCCACTTGGGATCCTTGGCTGTTAGCTAACATCCAAGCACAAAACATCACTAAGAAGTTATGAAGCACTCATGTGGGTCTTCATTAGCCAAACAGCTCACAGGGGCCCTATAAAAGCCTGTGTTCCAAACACAGACCTGGGAACCAGCCCAGACATATTCCATGGCTCACTTCATCACTGCACACGGTAGTGCCTTGATTTCCCTACTTGTGAAATCAGTCCTGAGAGAACTGAGAATGGTTTATGAAGTGCTTAGAAAAATGACACCAGTATTATTAATATTATAATACCATAAAGGCCAGCAAGGGGGCCTGTACACTTATAGTTCATCCTTATTAAAGACATCAACCAAGTCATATGAGAAGTAACAAACACAAACAACCCAAAGCTAAGTGACTCAAGTACAAATCTATATACCCTTACTGGTAAAGAAATTAGGATGTGGAGGGATTTATTTTTAATTCTAAGAGATGGTCAATGCAGGAGTCTCTTACAGATCACGTGCATGTTTTTGAATGATAACTCAATCTTAAACTGTGGCATATGTTCAGGGCAGCCTTCCCTTGGTAATTCTATTCAAAGTCTTTTATGCTCTTCTCTTAATTTCCAAACCTTTATTTCTGGAACACTGCTAAAATTCTTGAGATATCAGGATTTCTCTCGCTGCTGTCCTGGAACTAAGCTAGGGATCAATAAAACCAAAGAGGACTGTGAGTGCATCTCAAAGAAGTCCCAAAGGCAAAGGACAGGAACACATACATGGAGATGAGAGAACCAAGCACGGAAACAGTGAAAAGAATTTTGCATTTTACACGTATTAGAACAAAAATGTGCACCCCTAAATCAAAACTCACTTTACATAGTTGGCTCACATTTTATCCTTGACTTCCTATATATACACGCATATCCCCATATAATCAAGTTGATATATATATATCCCAATCTAAGAGGCCTATGAATATGTAGAGAGCCTTCTCTTTCCAGGGAGGCAGAATGTGGATTCTCATTTAAGCCGACCTCGAAACTGGCAGACATCAAAGGTAGGTCATGACCAAAACAAAGGTATAAGGGGTACTAAGACCGTAAGAGGCTGAGGGAGCACAATCATCCTTCTCCTCACTTTCTAATGGACAAGATCAGGCAAACAAACAAACAACAACAAAAATGCAGTCACATGGAACTGTGGCCACTCATGCTGGGCAAAACATGGGTGGCTGTTCTTATAAAGTGTCTCAACGATCAAGGTGGAAAGTGCCAACATGTAAACAAGAAACAGCCTCTACATTCAAGATACCAATTCAGTTAATTAGTGTGGGGCTTTGGTTCATACCAGTTTCAAATGCCAAGTTTCCAAACTAACAACATAAAATGTATATGTACACATCAGCCAAACATGGCATTTGCTCCAGACTTAATACCACAAGTTCTCACAAAACTAGGGGAGGAAAAAATTTTGTAAGTTCATGTGATGCTAATAACACATCAAGCTCTGTGAATCTAACTAAAATTATTTACATAGGTGAGCAACATTTTTCTTAATGTTCATGCCTCTTAGGCAAGTAGACGAAAGTTACACTCTTGTGGAAAATATTTTACCTTCTGGAAGACATAACAGACTTTATGACATTCTTTAAAAGTGAAAGTCCTTTGGAAGTCTAGGTTGAACAAGTAGCTCATTACACAACAGTACTGGGCACCTTGATGTAAACTACAAATTAGGTTCTAATAAGAATTTCAAAAAAACTTTTGTAGTTTCACATCATTTTTAAAAAGTTTATCTAAGATTTAAACAGAGTAAAAAAAACTCCGACATTTGATTTTTTCTCTGCACAAATGTATTGTTTCCAAACATTATCGCCAATATTTGCACCTTTTATTTGTATTTAATGTCATTTCAACACTAAAAAAGTGAACTGTATTTTATGTATACACCCACCCAGCCATTAACAAAATCAAGGTCTACTACAACTTATGCAATTTGTTATTTATGCATGGTTCTCAAAAGAAAAAATACTACTTAAATTCTGAAGTTTTTCTTTTTTTCCCCTAAGGTAGGGATCCCTACTTGCTCCTTTATAACAAAATAGCTCTATGTTCCTTGTTAAACTGAAATTTTCACAATTAAATGTGAAGTCACAAAACGTGTACATCACCTTAAATATATTAACCACCAGATTGCTAAATATTTAACATTTCACAATTCTAAAAATTATTTTTAACATTTTCCAAAATTTATAAGCAGTTACTTTAATATATAATGTACCTAATATAATTATGCTTTCAGCAATCAAATATAAATAATAAATGTAGGCATGTATGTTAATAATAAAAATAAAAATTCATTTTTACTTGATAAAAGCCTACTGATTATTTGGGAGCAAGTACATGTTCATGGAAAGGTTTGTTCTGATCAGAGAATGTTCAAGGTTTTTAGAAGCTTAGCAACTCTTGAGACTGGGTCATCAAAATAACAATAATCAAGAACTTACTTGACACTTAGTCTGTTCAACATGGTGGCGTTTTATTTTTAATATAAATAGTATTAGAACTTTTCCTGCACTCTGGTTTAAGGAAAAAAAGAGAAATTTAAGCAAAACAAATTCACAGTGGATATGTTTAAAATCAATGACTTTCAGAATAAACAGGAACAAGGGTCTTTAGAGATTCATAGCCCAATCTCCTCTATTTCCTACACAGAGACTATAAGAGCCAAAAAGCAAAGATTTAGTTAGTTCGAAGTATAGCAGCCTCTAATAAGGCAGTGTTAGGAAATTTTCAACAAGGGCCAAGACAAAGAAGGAACTTCTACTTAAAGTTCAATTAAATAGAATACCCATTCCCCACCCTCTAGTTAATTGAGGCTTTTTAATGAACCCTCACAGTTTACCTAAATTCCAGCCTTCAAGTCCAATTGTTCGACCTTTTTTCTTTTCTTTTTTTTTGGTGGGGGGGAGAGGGAATGCCAAAATCAGGGAACATTTGAAAGTGCAGAATATATGCTTTTTAAGAGCTCACAGTAAGTTTTCCCGTAGGGGGAAAATGGCTATTACCACTAAGGACATCGGTTAACATTATATCTTACGTATAATTTGCTAAATCAAACGAAAGCACCTTCACAAACTTCACCTCCAACACACCCTCAAAGAAATGCTATTCATATTACTCATTTAAAAAGTCGTATAATTCTATATCAAACACAAATTCAAGTCAAAATTATATCTACTTAATACTAAAAAGCATTTAAAGATTACAATACCCTTTAAATTATATATCTGATTCTTCTGATTACTAAACAAATTGTAAAAGCAATTAGTTAAGTCTCTAGTGGAATACCTGAACCAAGCTGCCTCCTTTTTACTCACCAAAATGTTACTTGGTAGCAAATGTCCAATGCAAATTCTCCCCTAAGGACCAACTGGTTATGTATCAAAGAATACACCAGTTCATTTTCCCATAAATTTATCTTGGTGTATCTTTATAAAATACCTGCAACAAAGTCTTAAAAGTACCCTTAAGTATCAACAACCACTATCCATCTTTGGTAGCAAGTACCTGTTCATGGAAAGGCCTGTTCTGATCAGAGAATCTTTAAGGTTTCTAAATGCTTAGCAACTCTTGAGATTGGGTCATCAAAACAGCAGTAATTGAATACTTAACATATTTTATACACAAGAGTGCAGAATGCAAACGATTAAAACAATATTAGCAACTTCAAAATTTTCTCTTAAACAAGGCACAAGTCATTTCTCTGTTCAGAACCCACATCTGCAACCAGCTCTAACCCGTTCCTTGAGGAATGTGGCTAGGCTGAAATTTTGGAAGTGCTGGCTTTGGTGGTGACCAAGGAGGAAGAAGTCTCTGGCTTCCCTGTTGCTGCAGTTCCCACCCTCCAAAATGAATATACCCACCGGTGTGAATTGACAATGTGGTCCAAAGAGCAAGGCAGGAACGGAGTCCAGATCCTCAAAATGGTAGTACAGGGCATAACCACTAGGCCACCTATCAGTTCAGTACAAAAAGTACAACCCTGTGCATCATGGTGCAAAAGCTGGGGCCTAGGTTTCGCATTGTGCATCTCACACCTATGGAAATAACAAGAGGAGTAAAATCTATAGAAATCAACACACCCTATGAAAGTGGGTGCTCACAGAAGACTGGTGTCAACACTTTTGCAAAGGCGGTTGGCTACTGAGATAATGAACAGCAACCGCAAGTCCAAAGTTGGAAAGAAAGAAAACTTTACAATCAACTCTGTTGAGTCTGACAATGAAGAACTCAACATGGGCTTGATGTTTACCAACAAGGCTTTGCAAATCATGACACCCATCTACATACTTATGAAAATTGCTACCCCACTAAAATCTAACATCCCTCAAGGATTTTCAACTCTCAAAGAGCTGAAAAGGTTGGGGCCATGAAGAAGGGAAGTAATCAGCAATTCCCCCAAACCTGTTACTCTGAGGTTTTAAACTTTTCCCTTTACCATCTGACCTTGGGAAGATATGGTGACACATTCAAAGCTTAAGGTGGAAGAATTCCAGAGAAGGGGCTTTCTGTGTACCAAGGATGTGCCAAGATGATTCCTCAAGAACAAATGTGGGTTGTCTAAGGGTCAACAGTTTTGAAAAAGTAAAAAGAGAGAACTTCTAAAACGCAGGGTAAATTCTTTAAAAGAAATAAAATCACTGCTCTTGACTCACTTGATCCTTCACCATGTTGCTGTCAGCTCACCAACTAAGAGTGTGTGAGTGTGTCTTGCTGGGTCCATTTTCCCATGGTCTGTAGAAGGCGCTGTGAAGCACATCCTGTTCTAGCTCTGGGGCCCTTCCCCCCTCTGCAGCCTTACCCAGTGCAGGGAATGCGCCCCCTACTGACTCCAACACTCATCGCCTTTAGCCGACTTGGCTGCGGTGCATTTTGGGTGGGGGCTGGTATTTTCTTCAAGGCCATAAACCAGAAGCAACAATGCGGATTTATAAGGAAACTGTATCAAGCTACCCAGGAGTTCTTTTGTTTTTGTTTTTTCCCCATTCTGAAGGTTCAAGACACTGGCACAAGAAGCATCAGGGAAAGAGATTGGGTGTGTGGGGATGGACAACATCAAAATGGCAAACACAGGAAACAGTTTGGTTCTTTTCCCTCCTAAGCCTTTGTCTGAGAAATGGGGTTATGGCAAGAACTGTCCAGAGGAATTGGGAAGGCAAGAACATCAAGAAGACTCAGTGTGGGTATGTGTGTGGCTGAAAAGACTATTAGACCTTAGCGCCTGGTCTTGGGCAGAAGAGGAAGAGAAGCAATCGCGCCTTTTCCAGCAGACAGGCATCCAGGTTTGGGGGGAGGGGAAGGCAGGCAGGCAGCCCAGAGGAAAGAAGAGGTGAATAAAAGGGTGCTCAAAGAACTACTCCCCATTCATTGCACACACACACACAAAAAGAAAAAAGAAAAAAATCTTTCGCAGCTTTCTGGATTTCCATTTTTTACCATCTTACTGCAAAGTTGGGGCTCAGAATGCTCGCAAGAGGTCGTGCTGACCAGGCAGCTGCGATTGAGAAAAGGGGGTGGTGGAGGACTCCGTGGTCAGGATAGGAGGGGAGCTGGCTTGTTGGGGAGGAAGGATTGCACAGGGGAGGCAAAGACTTTCACTCCGTGCCATGCATGCTCCCCGCCCCCCAATCTATTCCCCCCTCCCCCGACTAAAGGTGGGTAGACCTGGCAGAAAGCTCGTCCCAGGGATTGGGGGTGTGCGTGGGGGGCTCATTTTGGGCGGGGGGCGGGAGTAGTTACAGGGATGGAAGAAGCTCGATTCTTGCTGGGGGCGGGGTGGAGAGAGATGCCACTAGCCGCAAAAGCTCCGGCGGCCAGGGCGGCTGCTGGCCTCCGCGGGCTCACGGGGCGGGGAAGGGGGGTCGGGCTGCAGGAGGAGGCGCCCGGACCGCGGAGCAAGAGCCCGGGTAGCGGTCCGCGCCGGGGCGGGCGCTCCGTCAGCACCGAAGTATGCAAAGGAGCGTGTGCGGCCGGAGGGCTGGCGGTTTCAACAATAATGCGCCCGCGGGGCCGGCCGTGGGTCCGCGCGCGGCGGTCGCCGGGCTTACCTTGACTCGGCCTCGAGGCGCGCGCGGGGCCGGCGTGCTCGGGGGCCGGGCGGCGGCGGCGGCGGCGGCGGGCGGATGGCGGCGGCACGGCGCTGGCGGCGGCGAGGGCGCGCCCGGGGCCTCGTCGCGCTCCGGCTCGGCGGCCTCGGCGGGGTCCGGCTCGCGCCGCGGCCGCGGCTGCTGCCGGGGGGCGCGGCGGGCGCAGCAGAGCGGCGGGCGGCGGCGGCGGCGCGAGCGGCTCCCTCCAGTCCCCGCGCGGGCGGCGGCGGCAGCGTCGTCGAGCGGTGCAGACAAAGGAGGGGCGGAGGGAGGAGACGGAGGGTGTGGGAGAGGCGGCTTCACCGGCGCGGGCAGGCGGGCGGCGACGGCCGCGCTCCTCTCACTCCTCAGCAGCAGGGACCGAGAGAGGGAGCTGTGTCTGAGGAGACGCCAAAATCCCCCTTAGCGCTGCCCGCGGGAGGGGGAGGGGGCACAAGATGGCGGCGGCCGGGGGGGCGGGAGTTCAGTTCATGGATCCCGGCGGGCGGCGGAGGGGAGACCGGGCCGGCGGAGGCGGCGGCAGCAACGGGCGGGGGAGGGGGGGCTGATCCCGCGTCTCCCCTCAGCAGACAATACAAGCGCCTCGGAGCGAGTCCCCGAACCTGCCCTAGCCAAAATGGCGGCCGAGAAAGAGCGGAAGTGACGTAAGTATCTCATTAGCATAAGAGGACTCATTGTCCAGCTAACTAAGGGGGGCAGTGGGGGACAGTACCCTTCCCCCCCATAGACAACTCTTACTCCCACCTGTGTTTGCTCCTAACTTTTTCTGAGGGAGGGTGGCATCAGCACCCCCACCCCCACCTAAGGGACATTATATAATCCCCACTGAGGGGGAGCTCTCGCGAGAACCAAGAGGATTTGCCATTGACCCACTAGGAGGCGCCGCGGATAATGGCCGCAGTGCGCCTCCATGGCCCGTGTGCACGGCGGGCGCCTTCCTCTGGCCACAGCGCCGGCGGCGGAGGCACAAGCAGAGGGCCGCAGCACGCGCTGCACTCAGTCAGGTGGCCGCGCTGGGGATCCTTGCGCGGGCCCAGCTGGGCCTGGACTACATCTGGTGGGAGGGGGCGTGCGCGCAGCCCCGCGGCTCCACGTGCTGGGAAGCCCGCGCGCTCGGGCTGGGCAGCAGCCGGAAGCGCAGACACACCTGGCCGGTCATGCCCGACACCTCCTGCTTTAAATGAGGTGTGAGGGCCTCGTGCTTCACACACCCACTTGAGATGAGACCCAACCCCATGGATGCTTGACCCCTTGCGGGTGAGGTGCGCTATTCAGTGGACAGGCCTGCGTTTTACAGAAGGCCGGCTGTTGCCCTGGGACTGGACATTCTTCTGAATCAGTGATGGACTCTTCTCTTTGGCCTGAAGAAAACAAGTGGGATCCCTAGCGTTTGAGGCCACTGGGCTGGTGAAGCCCAAGGATGTGAAATGATGTTGCCAGTGGGCCTCCACAAGATCCTTAAAAACCAGACTGTAGTCCCAAGCCTTTTAGTGCTCCCACAATTTGCACAGCACAGGACACAACGTGGGCCTTTGTAAATTTAGGTCAACCCCAACCAACACATTGTGTTCTCAACATTCTTGAATCCACCTTTTATAGTTGAGTGCATATGAGTGTCTATCACTGGCTAGACATACTTAAAAGTAATAAATATCAATTGTGAAGGATTAACCAAACCTGTTAAGATGTGCTCTGTACATCTTACACTTATCTTTTGCTGTTTCTCTAAATTTCATGTTAAAATAGTTTCAAACCATACGTAACATCCACAAAGAATCTGACTTTACTGAAAACAGAACAAATTGTGGTTACATATAGCTCAATGTCTAAGGCTTCAGTTAGCAGGTTTAACAAGCTGTTTCATCCAACACAGTATTCCGTTAATTTCTGAAATTGTGATAAACTATATCTTTAAAAGCCAAATCAGTATTTCAAGGGAAAACAGCTGAAAAAAGTTGTAAGAAGGAGGAGGGGACCCAAAACATTCAATTTAGAGAAACAAAGATGAAGAAGCTAATTCCATGTTGCAGAAGACAGGCAAGAACTAATATGAAATAAGCAAAATAATTTTAAATTTAGTTTTCCTTAGATATACTTAGATTTCATACAGAGATAATACCAATACAAAGGGAGAACATCTGGATTTCATCCTTGGCCCCATTTACAAAGTAAAAAGGGATGCTGGATTCACATGTAAATGTTTAAAAAGATTTTACAGTGTTTAAGTCACCAGATTTACTACAAAAATCTATCTAAATAGTCCAGATTCTTTTCTAAATAACTTCCAAATGGTGAAAGTTTTCACTGCTCAAATAATTTACTGTAAATAATGATAGTGTTGTAATGATTGTGGGAATAAGAACCAAAAGACTAAACAAAGGCAAAAGGTACCTACCCTAGTGAGGTCTGAGAAGACAGTATTTTATAGTGGGCTCTCTGAGGTGGTTATTTAATCTCTGCTCCACAGAGTTGACAATGAAAATTTAACTTTGGGCTCAGACGAGAAAGAATCTAAACACTCAAAAAAAATTATTTTACATCAGTGGTAATAAATTTTCTAGTTGTTAGTAGTGATGAGAGAAGTCACTTCCCCAAGGAAGAGGGGTCCATGGTGGGCCAGCTGTTCAGCTCTGCATAAAAGGGAAACAGAACAGTAGAGGCCCTTATTGGAATGTGTCCTATGGATTCAACTATGAGAATTGGTAATGTTCAAAACGACACCAAAGGTTTTATACTCTGGTATTCATTTCTGGTAGGATCTGTTAGAAATGCAAATGGAAAAATCAGACTTGAAGTTTCTTCAGCAGCCAAATTAAGCCAGGAAAATGCAGTAGTAGGAATACTGTTCACTGAATCTGCTTATTAAATGACTTAGAGACGCCCCTTCCTTTTACTTGCTAAGGAAAGTCAATTTGATCTTAAGCTTATTTGCTCAAAGTATGCCTTACTCAAAATTTTAAAAGACGCTGCGTGATCTAAAAGCTATGCTATACTTGGAAATTAATCTTTTTTGCAATACCCACTTCAGGTGGGTGAATAGAATATTCCTGAGGGCTTTACTGAACACCCACCTGGCAGAACAGTTCTCTCAGCAGAAGAGCTACAGGGGATTTAGTCACGCTACTAAAGATGTATGCTTGGTTAAGGGTCCTGAAATACCATGAAAAATATTTTGAGGAAAAAAACATAGTTGTTTAAAAATTACTACAGCTGGGAATTCCCTGGTGGTCCGGTGGTTAGGACTCGGCGCTTTTACTGCCGGGGGCCCCGGTTCAACCCTAGTTGGGGAACTAGGATCCCACAAGCTGCACAGCACAGCCAAAAAAAACCCCAAAAAGGTGGGGGGGGCCAGAGGTGTGTATTTCTTTTTTAGTTCATATAGAAACAGCCATGTATCATATGTGTATTTCATGAATATAATTAGCACTCCTCTTACTTCTGACATGTATTAGGTATGAATCCAGAGCTATGAATACAGTTTTTGTTTGTTTGTTTGGTTTTTTTTGCGGTATGCGGGCCTCTCACTGTTGTGGCCTCTCCCGTTGCGGAGCACAGGCTCCGGACACGCAGGCTCAGCAGCCATGGCTCACGGGCCTAGCCGTGGGATCTTCCCGGACCAGGGCACGAACCCGTGTCCCCTAGCATCGACAGGCGGACTCTCAACCACTGCGCCACCAGGGAAGCCCCTGAATACAGTTTTTATAAAGAATATTTCAAAATCTTCCCCATGTAAGAAATCCTGCATTTGCATACGCTAATGAAAGCATTTTTATGCAAAAATTTCATATACATTTATTTATAGGTCTTAGTACAGCAAAATGTAAACGAAAATTGAGAACGCTGCTCATTTTTCTAATTTGACATATAAAATGGAGTTTCTCAGGAAAAAAGATTTGCATGAAATTTACCTTACCTTATGATTTATGTTCTAAGAGTACATTTTATAAAAATCAGCAACCAGGCTTCTTTTATGTTTAAATTGAACATGATTAAGTACAAATGAATAACTTTCTTTTATGTAGTAGCAAAGAGGGTCAATAGTCCTTTCAAGAAAGAGACTATTTCATTTCCTCCCAACTTGGATTCACCATAAACACGATCCACAAATGATATTGGAACCTAGTTAAAAAAATATATGTTAAGTGAGTCTTCAAAAATATTAGAAAGGAAGCATAGCAGGCATACAACAATTACTCATACAACAGAAACAAGATTAGTCCGCTGATAGCAAGTCCTTCAAGGTAAATCCGAATTATGGGATTCTTACAGCAACTGTGTGCACCTCCAAGTCTTCAAAATTAAACATGCATTTTACTATCTAAAAATAGGTCATCCAGCCAAAGCTACAAGTGTTTTGAAAAGCATTGATCCTGAATATTAAGTTGGTTTACTCAAGCTTCCAAGAAAAATTATATGCCCGAAGTAAAATGGCCTTTCACCTAATTTTTTTCAGTAGTCCATCAAATTTAGCTGTCACTGTTTTAGCACTAAGTTAACAATCTTATAACTTCCACAACAGTAGTAACATTCTAGTTAGCTATTTTCTTGCTCTGAATAAGAATATTATTGTTAAACAAGGAGAGTGTTCCCTAAGAACTTACTAGCCGGCTGGAAATATTACAAATCCCCTCTGCTCCCCCAATTCTTGCCCTTTTCATTTACTCATAGGCAACGGGCAAAAGGGATTCACCACTCATTTTTAAGTAGGGTGGCTGATGGCTGAGACAAGGGGAAAAGCAGCAGACTCATCCCATAATGCTGAGTGGTCAGAAGAAAGGGAAAGGAGAAAGAAGATACCGGTAACTTTTATTTATTTAAAAGGGAATGCTGCCTTCTGTTATGCTTTAAATCTTGGTAAGTCAAATATATTAATTTTAAAGAAATGTGAATTTTCACCCTTTTGCATGGACACCTGGAAGCCTTCCACATTTTTTTAGTAGTTTATGAAAATTAACCTTTTTATGATAAAGAGTATAACCCTATTGTTTCTTTATGAGGAGTATAACACTATTTACCATACCTCGCCAACAGTATAATTCAGCTGTCTCGCCCGAACAATCATCTCCATCTGGAAGACGTAGCCTTTAGAAACACATTTTTCTATTAATTTCTGTAAAACTTCTTTTCGGTATAACCTGTAAGAAATTAAAATGTATATGAACACCTGGATAAATATACATGCCTACATGTATCCTGACCTTACAAAAAGTTCACTGGTATTTATAAAACCTTAAACTTTCACCAGCCATTTGTATATAGAAAAGTTCTCACAGTTGATGATTATGATACATTTGTCCTGAACTGGAAAGGCCATAAAAATATTTGGTAAATAATTTGGGACGATTTTGAAAATGAATTCTTAGTATCTTTTAGAGAATTATCTTCCTATCACACTATCAGAAATTATAAAAATATGGTGATAAAGTGAATCATGTGGAGCAGAACCCCCCCATCGTTTGTAGTTTTTATTTTCTTAATTTATTTGTAAAGCTGAAAGGGGAGAAACGGTTTCAAATACTGGAACAACAGAGTTGACAGATGATGAAGCAACAATATAAACTAGGTAACAAGAAATAAGTAGTTAACAGACATTTCCTCATAAATGTCTATGAAGTTCCTATTTCCTGAGATCTAAATAAATTCCTGAGATAAACTAAGTCCCTCTAGGATGAGCTTGGTTAAGCTAGGTTAAGACAGGAAGTAGGGATCACAGGATGAGGCAATCCTGGTGGGAATCAGATATCAACAACTGAGGTCACAGTTAGACACTTAAACTGGGCGAATGCACACCCTAACTTTAGATGGACTGCAGGCCAAAGGCAGAGCTCATCAGATTTACAAAGAAAGACAGGAGCTGGGAAGTCCTATGGGTGAACTCAGTCACGTTCTTCAGGAGCTCCCTATTTTCAGAGTCACTGAGGTTAAAAAACAAAAAAAACCCTGAGCCTCAGTGAGTAGAAAGGCAGCAATTTCTACCTCTTTCTTCTTGCTGTTTTTGTTTCTGAGAAAGCTAGGTGAGGCAGTAACTTCGTTCTCTTGGTAGTTAAAGCCACCTGGATCTATAATGCCAGAGGGCTTTATACCTGGAACTCACATATTTTCTCAGGCTTCCTTTCAGGTTACCCCACCTTTTGGTTTTTCAAGCTTTTAGGTGGCTATCAGGCTAAAGCACAGTCCTTAGAGGAACCTGAGGGGGATTAGTGGTATGCACTCCTTTACCCACACAGTCTCCATCAGAACTCAAAAGAGTAAGTCTGGAATAAATGTGAAGAAAGGAGATTCTGATGGTAGTAATATTCATTCAATAACAAATGTTTATTGAGGAACCTACTGTGTTTCAGGCACCTTTTCATGTTTTGGGATTTTAGCAGTAGAAACTAAAGATATATGTCAAATGATGTTAAGTAGGGGAGGGAGGTCTGGGATTATGGGAAGAACTATGATGGTGGGATAATGGAATAACGTTTCAGCAGTACCTTTAAAACTAGGATTAGGCTACGAATTCTTTCCCTGTAAGAGTCACTTTATTCCCGTAAGAGTCACTTTGTAAGATTTATTTCTCTTCATTGCCACCCCTGCCTCCTCCACCACAATATCTTTTTTTTTTTTAATTACAATCTTTTTTTTTCCTCTGGAAATCAGAGATCTTTATAACACATTATTCATTTGCCTCGAAGTGTAGAACTGAAGAGATGTATTTATGGGGTCCCTATCTATCTTTTATACACCAAATTGTGCTTTCAAAATAATTTACATTTTAATTCTAGAGAGGTTTCATTTTCATTATCTGACCTCTAATTTGCGATGGCTCCTCTCTTCACTTTTGACTGTCTTACTATCTCTGAACTGCTATCCAACAGACTTGCAGCTGCACTAATGGTACTAGTTAACCTTCAACAACCAGCTCCTAAATTTGTGTGTTTGTGTGTTCTAATGAAGTATGGAAGAATCAACATTATTTAATGGATAGAAGCAAATGCCAAGTAATAGAAAGTATTAACCAATGCATGGGTCTCAGCCTTAAAGCAGATGAACAGAAATTTTATAGTTTCAGAGATAATACACACACCCCCAGAAACAAACAAAAATAAAAAAACCCCAAGGACCTAGCAGGAGGCTTCGCTCCATTTAAACAAGAATTTTTTTTTAATAAAAAACATGGAGAATAAGGAAACTGAAAAAGCTCTATATAAATATTAAAGATTTTAAACTTTTCTGTGGACAATGCTATAAGCTGCAGAAAACTACTGGAAGAGGCACTGTTTTTGAAGCCCATCTCAGTAATATCCTGAATGAGCAGTCCATGGTCACCTCAGGCCCCTCAAGGGCTGAGCAGCGATACTACTGTTAACAAGCACACGAACCTGTCATCCATACTCTTTAAAAAGTACAATATTTTCCCTTAAGATGCTTACGCTTCATTAGCAGCTTCTAACCAACTTCAGTCTGTCTTTTTTAGCGTTCCAGAACAAAAATGGGATAGAAACGAAAAGTATTTCTTTAAGTCATTATAAAGCAAGAAATTTAGGCAAGAAATTGTAAATAGTAGAATACACACAATCACAGGTTTTCACTGTACCTGAAACTTCCTGTTAAATCAGACGCTCCTGGTCTCAGCAAGATCTGAGTTATAAAATTGGCCCCACGGCTGCCAAATAAAAGATTTTCTTTATAAAGTACAATTTCTAAACAAAAGAAATACACCCAAGTGTAGAGTGCTAAAAATGCTACACTGACTTCATAAATGCAACACTATTTCACAAAAATGTTAATTCTATGGAACAAACAAAAATCAGTGAAAGGAGATCTGGTAGTTCTCATTTTTCAGAAAATAGAGATTTTTATTCTTGGAATGTGACATGTAGAGGCGACCATAAAACACTCATTCTTCCAAACTCTAGGTGAGAATGGTAATAGATTTTTTAACTCAACTCGCATATTTGCCAACAGTCATGATTTAGAATTACAAACATCTGTCAAGACAGCAAAAGTGATCTATCAGGGATCTGGAGTTTCTTTTTCAGATTCAGATCACCAAGTGATGGCAGTTTCCAACTGGGTAATAGGTCAGTTTGCATTAAAATGGCTTTTTAAAAAATTTTTTTAAAAAGGTGTGCAGGTGGGAGAAGGTTTTGGTTTTTGGCAATCTCTGGAAATTGACCAAAAGTTCCATTCTGAGACTTTCTTAGTCTGCTTCTATAACAAAATACCGTAGACTGGGTGGCTTAAACAACAGATATTCAATTCTCACAGTTCTGGAGGCTGAAAAGTGCAAGATCAAGGTGCTGTAGACTTGGTTCCTGGTGAGGATCCTGTTCCTAGCCTACACATGGTACCTTCTTGCTGTGTGCTCAAGTGGAGGGGGGCAGAGGGGCTGAGGGTGGGGGTAGGAGGAGAAAGGCCAAGCTTTCTTGGTTTCTTCTTGAAAGGGCACTAATCCCACCAAAAGTGCCCCACACTCAGGACCTCATCTAAACCTAATTACCTCCTCAAAACCCCACTTCCAAATACCAACATTCCCTGCATAAGGTACTTTAACACATGAATTCTAGCAGAAACATTCAGTCCATAACAATGACTTTAGGATCTGTGCTTCAAACACAACTAGGTATCAATCAACTATAATCTATTACTGACTAATAGCTATTATTAACATTTCAAAAAGATGTGAAGTACACTTGGAAAAAATGACTTTGGTACTGCAGCTATATTTTAGTGGGCTCAGATTATTTTAGAGTGTTCAGATTCAGAAAAAAGGTGTTTTTTTTTTTTTTGGCGGGGGTGTGGAGGGCAGCAGGGGAAGCAGCCTGGAGAAAACAGTTTCTCTGCAAAGCCAGGGTAACCATCAAGGGAATCCTTAGGAGTGTTTCTTTCTTTCTTCCTTCCTTCTCCTTCCCCCCTTCCTTCCTTCTTCTCCTTCCCCTCCCTCCCTTCCTCCCCCGACCCCCTCGTGCCCCACAGCACGTGGGATCTTAGTTCCCAGACCAGGGATTAAACCCAAGCCCCCTGCATTGGAAGTGCGGAGTCTTGACCACTAGACTGCCAGGGAAGTCCCAGGAGTGTCTATTTCATATAAATAACATGGTTAGGGATATAGCTGGCATAATGGCTAACAGAAACATTTTCCTTCAAATAGCTACAAAAAAATTCCAGGACATGGTTTACCCACCAAAATGGGTGTAATCAAAGGAATGTGAGTGTATATGTATTTATGTGTATGTGTGCGTGTCTGTATGTATATATTTGTACATCTATTTAAGGTAATGCATTTTAAAATTGGGGTCTTTTAATTAAAATGCAGCAAGAGTCAGACAGACTTGGGTTCAATTCTGGTTCTGGACCATACAAATGAGACCTTGAGCAAGTGATACAGACTCTTTCTCAGGAGTTTATACTATACAGTCAGTGCAGACATTAACAACTAATGACAGATACAACTCAATACAACTAAATGATCCAACTAAACGTTGTAAATTGTCTCTGACTGGGACTCCCTGATTTTAAATAGTAGCTTTAATGAACAATTCAGAGAGGCCTGAGAGATCACTGATTTGTTGCTCTCAACCTTGGCTGCACAACAGAATCATCTGGGAGCCTGTGAAAAATACTGATGCTCTTGCACCACCTCTGGAGATCCACTCAAATGGTCTGCAGTATGTGTGTGCACAAGAAAGGGAGGACAAACAGGGAGCAGTTGTGTATAATTTTCCCCCTACATGACTTCAGTGCTCAGGAGGATTGAAAACCACTGAGTCATCCGACCCCTTCATTTCACTGAAGACTGAGGCTCTTACATGTTTGAAATACTTGCCCAAGGTTTAACAGTTAAGAGGCAAAAGTGACATTAACCTAACAGAACCTTCAACAGGAATGAAGTGGGTGATGAAAAATACTATCAGTAAGAATTTATATAAAGTTATGTTGTTACACAAAAAGCAATAAGCTATATAGATCCTTTAGAGATAGAAACACATCTTCCCAACAACCTAGGTGCCATAGATTAAATATGGTCAAATATTCTTTGTGGGTCTTCCCATCAAGAGGTGGATTCTATTTCCCACCCCTTGATTATGGGCTTGCTTTGACCAAAAATTAATTTGGTGTTAGCCCCAGAGCCTAGGACTCAAGAGTCCTTGCAGCTGCAGCCTTGGTACTTTTGCGTGCTGCCCTTAGGATGCCATGTAAAGAAGCTGATCTAGCTTCCCAGGTAAGCGGCCACATGCAGGAGAACTGAGATGGCCCAGCCAACAACCAGTACCAACTGCCAAACATATGAATAAGGCCATCTTGGAGCCTCCAGCTGAAGGAAACTGCATGAGTGAGCCCAGGTGAAGTCAGCAGAGGAACCAGTAGCCAAACCACAGAATTTTGAGAAACAATAAATTGTTGCTGTAAGTCACTCAGTTTTGGGATGGTTTGTTACACTGTAATAGAAAACTGAAACAGTTTGTTTTATTTCCATCTTATCATGAGGAAAGTAAGCCTAGAAAAGGTAAAATATGCAAGGGGACACAAGTAATTAAAAGACACAATCAGGACTTTAACCCAGGTCTGCCTCCAAAGCCTCACTACTTTATGCTGCTTAGTAAAAGCTGAAATCATGAAGTGTCTTAAATTATTGAAAAATATATATGGAAAAAATTACATATTTAGTCCAAAAATATAGATGAATAGTTCACTTAAATCAAAGCTGAAGGTCCAGCAGAACAAACTGTGCTGAATTAGACCATTTCTACGAAAGGTTCAAAGGTTTATGCAAATTTTTCCCAAGTGAAAACCATCCAAAATACAATACTCTAACACAGGAAAAACTGTGGGTAAGAAGCTATCTGGGAATACTTTCTGGAAGTTACAATCTGATCCCACAAACTCCAAGGCAGCATGGTAATTTAATCCAAATACCTGTTAAAAACGTATTTCTAGTAGTTACACTAAAAAAAAAATAGAGAAATCATGAGCACATACATATATACCTGATTATTTTCCTTTTCAAATCCCAGCCATATACACCTCCATTTCCTTTGTAGCGAGTTCCAGAGACAATGTCAAAATTACCCTCCTTTTGCTTCCTGCAGAAAAAAATAAATTAGCTGGCAATTAGAAAAAGCTGTTGAGCTTTCAACAGAATTGCTAAAGCAAAGCTTATGAGTATTTTTAATTCTAACAGATATCACCAGAAATTACTTTCCAAAAAGGCTGTAGTAACTCATACTTCCTCCAGCAATATCCATGTTCATCTTCTATCATCTTATTGGTGCTGGATGTATTGTTCTATATGTCTTTAATTTTGAAAAACTAATAGTAACACACGGTTATTTTAATTGCATTTCCCTGACTACATCCCAGGGTGAATATCTTCTCTTAGGTTTATTAGCCATTTGGACTTCTTCTACACATGGCCTGCTTGTATCTTTCACCCATTTTCTACTCCACTGGTTCTACTGCCTTATCAGGTCAAAGGAGCTTTTGTGTATTGGTGATCTAAGCAGAGAAGGTATTTCTGAGGTGACTTTTATACAGAGATCAAACAAGGAGTAGTTGGCCATTAAGGAGCAGTGAAAGAGCACTTCAGGCAAGGGGGAGGGGCATAAGATGAGTTCAGAATGCAAGGCAGGGGCCACATCACGAGTGATTTGAGGGGCAAGTAAAGGAGGGTGGATTTTCCCCCATGTGTTCACAGGAACTCCTGGAAGTGTTCTAAATAGGTGAGTGACCTGATCTGATTCTGTTTTTGTGTATTTAGCTTACATTCAGAACAGCTTCCAAATTCTTATTCTGAGAGGTGTCATGGTCTCTTGGGTTTTCTAAAAATATAGTTACATTACCTGCAAATAAATGTAATTTTGTATCCTTTACCAATATATACTAAACTCTTATGTTACAACATTACTTAAAATCTCCATGTTTAATGATAGGTGGTACGCCTATAATCATTGATGAGTTTATTGGAAATGACTCAACATTTTACCATTTAATAAGACCTTTGTGGGGAAATTCCTTGGTGGTCCAGTGCTTAGGACTCTGCTGAGGGCCTGGACTAAAACCCTGGTCGGGAAACTAAGATCCTGCAAGCCACGCAGTGTGGCCAAAAAAAACCAAAAACAAAAACAAAAAGTAAGACCTTTGTGTTAGGACCAGGTTGTCTTCAGTATGTTTTCCTTCAGTATGGTTTCCTTCTATTTCTACATTAAAATTTTAATTAGCAATGGCTAGTGAATTTTACCAAATACGCTTTACCATCTATAGACTTAATCACGCTTCTTTTCTTTTCTTTTTAAAAAATATTTATTTATTTATTTGGCTGTGCCAGGTCCTAGTTGCAGCACACAGGCTCCTTAGTTGCGGCCAGCAGGCTCCTTAGTTGTGGCATGCAAACGCTAAGTTGTAGCATGCATGTGGGATCTAGTTCCCTGACCAGGGATCCAACCTGGGCCCCCTGTATTGGGAGTGTGGGGTCTTAGCCACTGGACCACCAGGGAAGTCCCCAGTCATGCTGCTTTCTTTGTTAATGTGATAAATGAATTTTTTTGACCGATTCCTGATTTTGGCATTCCTGGAATAAACCCCAGGTATTCACAGTGTTCTACTCTTACGATGCAGGGCTTAATTCCATTTAACAGGGAAGCTGCTTTTCATATTTTTCTGTAGTCTGTAAGAATTAGGTAACAAAGGAATTATCTGTTGATTACTCCTCTCAGGGCTCCTAAAAGATATCATTTAGTCACATAACTAAATATTTACATGTCTCAAAGCTATACCTTGGTTTCATTTTTGATAGCAAACTTAAAATAGCATGAGTATTTTTAATGAATGAAAAATGAAAATAAGTACAAAATCAATATAAGGTAAATGATTTGAATAATTCTTTCAAATATTAGAAATACCTACCTAATGAATTCAGGAATAAATTTTGGCTGAAATTTAGAAACAATAAAGAGTAGGTCAGTAAAACAGGCTAAGACTATCATAAATAGCCTCTAAAGAAATATACCACTCACATGGTGTGAGAGATCAGCATCCATGATGACTACGTAGTTTCCTGTGGCATGTTTCACCCCATGAATATATGCAGTTCCTAAAAATGAAAATATTTATATCCATTAAAGGAAATCACCAGAAATGCTCAGGTATATATCTGAACAGGGAAGAAATTGCTAAGCACCTCTGAAAAGCATACATTAGTCCTCTAACATCCTATTTGTTATTCTCCATCAAAAACATCTCTCGGGCTTCCCTGGTGGCGCAGTGGTTGAGAATCTGCCTGCTAATGCAGGGGACACAGGTTCGAGCCCTGGCCTGGGAAGATCCCACATGCCGCGGAGCAACTAAGCCCATGAGCCACAACTACTGAGACTGTGTGTCTGGAGCCTGTGCTCCGCAACAAGAGAGGCCGCGATAGTGAAAGGCCCGTGCACCGCGATGAAGAGTGGCCCCCGCTTGCCACAACTAGAGAAAGCCCTCGCACAGAAATGAAGACCCAACACAACCAAAAATAAATAAATAA
Organism: Globicephala melas; assembly: GCF_963455315.2. NCBI lineage: Eukaryota > Metazoa > Chordata > Mammalia > Artiodactyla > Delphinidae > Globicephala > Globicephala melas. Next base: position 75,876,063 of record NC_083328.1, read on the forward strand.
ATAAATAAAAGGGCCAAGCATTTGAAGCCCTTAAAAAAAACAAAACTCTCAATTTCATTCTTTCATCTCCAATTTCACTTTAGTCCCGGGCACCATCTTCTGATGCGTGGATCCCTACCTAACCAGTCTCTCTGCTTCTGCTCAGCCCATCACCCCTGTCCCACAAAAGCTATGCAGTGAGTGTATTCTACACTGGAAGCCTGGTACACTAGAGCCCTGTATCTGGGGCCAAAGGTGCAACTAGCAATTACTTAGCCACCCTCATGCTTAAATATTCCTCGGGGACTTGGCAGGTAAGGGTGACTGGTCAGGAACAGGATGTGGGAATTCCTGCATTCTCTAGCCCCAAATCACTACAGTATCTTATTAGAAAGGCAGAACTCTTCTGACTTCTTTTGTTAAGAAGTGATTATCCAGGGACTTCCCTGGTGGCACAGTGGTTAAGACTCCACGCTCCCAACACATGGGGCCCAGGTACGATTCCTGGTCAGGGAACTAGATACCACACGCATGCCGCAACGAAGGAGCCTGCAAACCGCAACTAAGGAGCTGGTGAGCCACAACTAAGGAGCCCACCTGCTGCAACTAAGAGCCAACCAGATTAATTAATTAATTAATTTTTAAAAAACATGACTACCCACAGCTTTTTGGATTTCCACTGACGGGTTAGTAATTCTTGGTGGCTTTCATGGCAGTTTCAAAATTATTTCAATCCCAAAGAACCTTCTGGATTCAGATATTCAGAACATTTGATCATGCCATGAAACTGAGGGTCTTCAGGACAGCAGATACTCAATTTTCAAGAACTGTGCTTCCTCCATGCTCCCCCAATTTTTCAGTAAAATTATACCACTTTTCAACATAAAGCAGCTGTGACCAACAATAGAAATAAAGGCATTCAAGATTTTCATCTTAGAATGACTGACCTCATCTCAGCTTTTCTATAACCCCTTACATTTTAAAGCTGGAAAAGCTTCCTTTTAAAAAAATAAACACCTTTTAAAAACTTGTAACTTCAAGAACTGTTCAAAAGACTTACAGCTAAGGCAGTGTGCTGGTCTAAATGTTTGCCCTTAGATCCCTTCTCTGTTCTTTGCAGGGTACTATATTTGTTTTCTTGTCAACTGGTTTCCAAGCAGCTTTGGGAGGCACAGGAAGAAGGAAGATCTCAAGGAGAAGGGGAAAAGTCCAAGTGTCCTCCCCTTTACTCTGCCTCCCAGCATGGACCAGATTCCATCCATGGCTCCCACTTCTGCCAAGCATCCCTGACTCCACCATTCTAGCTCCTCTGGGCAGCCCGGGTTCCCCGCTCTAAAAACACCATCTCCTCCATTGTTGCTCCAGCCCAGGAGCGGTAGTGAGCTCCAGCTGCTACTAATCTCTGAGTAGCCCCACTGTTCCATTTGGCTTCTCAGCAATTCCTTCACCTGTGTAACCAGATTCTCTGTATTAAATTCCCTATATTGAAAGAATTACAGTGGTTTCTGTTTTCCTAAGTGGGCTTTGCCTCATACAGGCAATTCAAGTTAAACCATCTGAATATCATTAAGATCATTAAAAACCATCACAGGAGGTGACTGTATTTTGGCCCTGTTCCAAACTGGGGAAATACACACTGGATAATCTTACCAAGGCAAGGAGCAGGCATGAGGGGTGAGAGGTTCTACTTACCTAGTCCCAACTTTTGCTCCCGTGGTCTTAGAAGCTGTAAGAATAAGAAATGGCATTTTAACACAAATAATAGAAAATCTGACTAATAAAAACTCTTTTTTAATAAGTGCTCACTCATTTTAACAGAAATACAGCTGCATTTATTAGACCTTAAAGCAGAATATGCTTAACATTTTTTGCCAAAGTAAAAAAAGCATTTAGTAACAAATCAAATAATTTAATAGCTTTCAAGGAAAAGTAACATTCTTTCACCCAAACCCCACAGACCAAATCTTAAACTCCGCCCCCTGCCGCACCCCAGAGCTATCCACCAAAAAAACATTTTTTTATGTCTATTACTTGATTTATCATTTTAAGCAATATCTATTGATTCCTTCCTAGGAAAACTGAGTATTTAACTCACTTATTCTATACCTTTTTGGAATATTTGATAGCCATGCTTGTTTTCTCAATTCCCTTTGTGATTTTAAATGTTGATACTCCATCCACTTATCTTGACTCTATGCTTGGATGACCTCATCTTATTCTCTATTGGTCCAATGACATGATTTCAGGTTATATTCCTAAGATTAAATTCTTTCTCCTTACAGTTTGTCAATTAGTCTTTCTACACTTCTTGCTCCATATATAAACACTGACTTAGTTGTTATTTCCCTTTTTCTCTAAATTTCTGGAAAAGTAGAACGCCAAGGTTTTAGTGCTAAGTTTCTGAGGCAGGGGGCTCAAGTAGACTAACTACTGAGCATTTCTTATCCTCCTCCCTCCCCCGCCCCCCGGCACTTGCCAGTGGGTAAGCAGGTTGCCTCAGACTGCAATCTCCAAAGTATTTGCAGTTTAATTTAAACAGGATAGATTTTCTCTTTTTTTTAAAAACTACACGCAAGCTGCTATAGGTCTAGGGGAGGAACAAAGATGATAAAATACATTCCTACCCCATGAGTTTTTATATAGAGGAGAACTAGACATTCAATCAATCATCTATAATAATTACTATTCACTGAACAAAATCAAACCAGACATGTCAGGTTTTATTTGATTTTGTGCTTGACTGTTACTGACAAAATACTGACCTCATCTGGTATTTGCCCTGAAAAAGCAAATCCTTTAAAGTTCATCTTAGATTTTCTATAACTGTATGTTTTAGCTAAAAATCTTTTTTTCAAACAAAGGATAATTTTGTTATTTATAATTTTCAGAACGTTCAAAAGTTTATATAAAATACAAACCACGTTACATAGACAGGGTACCATGGAGCAGTTAAAAGAATGAGGTAATCTGGTGACAAAAGACGACCAAGGTATAATTAAAGAGTAACAGAGGGCTTCCCTGGTGGCGCAGTGGTTGAGAGTCTGCCTGCCGATGCAGGTGACATAGGTTCGTGCCCCGGTCCGGGAAGATCCCACATGCCGCGGAGCAGCTAGGCCCATGAGCCATGGCCGCTGAGCCTGTGCGTCTGGAGCCTGTGCTCCGCAACGGGAGAGGCCACAACAGTGAGAGGCCCGCGTACCGCAAAAAAAAAAAACAAAAACAAAAGAGTAACAGAATGACACAGAAAGACTGCATTTCTGTTCAAAAACAAAAACACACATGTAAAACCACATTACCTGGTTCTATAGATGTAGACACACACACACGTGCACAAAAAGGTCTGGGGTAACATATACCAAAATGTGGACCGGGGTTCTCCCCCTGGAGAAGGGACTGGGATGCAGATCAAGAAATGCTCATCAGAGGCCTATTCAGTTTTACTGGTAATATTTACATTTGACAAGAATATACTTGTTGGGCTTCCCTGGTGGCACAGTGGTTGAGGGTCCGCCTGCCGATGTGGGGGACGCGGGTTTGTGCCCCAGTCCGGGAGGATTCCACGTGCCACAGAGCGGCTGGGCCCGTGAGCCATGGCCGCTGAGCCTGTGTGTCCAGAGTCTGTGCTCCGCAACGGGAGAGGCCACAACAGTGAGAGGCCCACGTACCACAAAAAAAAAAAAAAAAAAAAAGAATATACTTGTTTACTTCTTATGTAATAAAAAGTTCAAATTGTTTCATCTCCTGTGCTTTACTTTCAGACTGCTAATTCCACCCCTCTCCTTTTTTTCCCTCCTCACATCAGTATGATTGCTTTTTCTTACACGAGGCAGGATGGCTTAGTAGATGACTATGGAACCCCCCTGCTAATTTGCTGTGTGACCCCGGGGCAGTAATGGGCACACAGAGCTCACCTCACTCAGCCGTCATCAGAAGAAGCTGTGAATTCACAGGAAGTGTGTGTAAGGGTACAGGGCACATACCCTGAAGAATGCTTACCACAACTGCTTAGAAAATACCATACGACACTATGATTTGTTTGACAAAAAAACTTACTTTGTAAAAATCTTTATCGTAGAAAATCTTGGTGACACTTCAGAAAACGATATCAATTTCCACTAGGATCAACACCATTTGAGTGGATCTGTTTTACTGTACTCTCGAAAACGGGTTGGGAGAAAGAATAAAAATAAATCTGCAGCTAAGAAAAGGCTAATCGTACTCTATTTTGCAATTCTTATCAGTGAGGCTCATATTTTTTTCACTTTTGACCATCTGTAGTTCTTTTTTTTTTTTGCATCGGCAGGCGGACTCTCAACCACTGCACCACCAGGGAAGCCCTGTAGTTCTTGTTTTCATGAATATTTATTTCTGTACATTTGATTAGGATACTTATCTCTTTGTCAGAGAAAATATGTTGGTATTTGGGGATGAACCAAATATTTTTAAGTAGTCAAATCTCTCAATCCTATAGTTATGCTTGACATTTAAAAAGTAATGAATGTGTGTTACACTTCATTATCAAAACAATTTTTAAAAATACTAAACTATAAATAATGACAAAATATAGATGAGTCTATCTGATCTCAAGTTGGGGGATGAAACAAGCCATGTACATCAAACATAATAGAAGCCCTCCAAATCTCATATCTCCCTGCCCTGTGATCACTGTTAACAGTTCAGAATATGTGCCTCCAATTCTTCTATGGTCCCACTCCTGCCATTTATTAATTACCTATGTACCCTTGGAAAGTCACTTAACCTCTAGTCTGTTTCCTCACCTCAAGAGTTAAATTTTTTTTTCTTTAGCTTTTTTTTCTAAAATATTCATTTCAGCCAGTTTGAAAGGCTAACAAAGCATCTGTGAATATTTTATTTGAGGTATTGTAAAGTGGTTCCTAATTTTTCCCCCAACTAAATATATATATGTCACCTAAAAAGCTATGCCCTCCCTGGCATAGCTTGTTATTGGCGCGTGCGCACACGCACACACGTAATATTCTAGTTTAAATGACCTAAAAGTGATAAAATAATGAATGAATAGGGAATTTCCCTGGTACCACACGGAAATCATGATAGTAAATGATATTTTTTTCCTCATTATTTTAAATTTTGTTGGATTGATGGGAAAAGTGGAACCCTTTGAAGACCATGTTGTTTTAGAATTTGAGATCAATTCATCAGGCATTCCTTAAGATCAATCAATCACACCTCAAGGCTGAGGTTCTTTGACAAAAGTATTCAAAACACTGTTAGGTTGATGTTCCCAGATTAAATGGAAGTGCATAATGAAAGTATTCTATACATTATGTGAATCAGTAGCCCTGGCCCAGAACTTAATAAAAACTGAGGAACTGTTGGCCAAAAATATGAACCTAGCATTATCGGAAGTCACTGCTAGAAGGATGAAAATCTCAGTTTTTATCTCCTCTGTACACTTGTACATCTGCAGACATTCAGAGAGGACTGAGGTGTGCTAGTTCTGTGAATTGCTCGTCTGTGAGATGGAAAGAACCTCTAGTACAGGATAGATTTACCATGTATATAAGAGTAACACATTTCTTTAAATGCTTCTCACCAACTAAGATCTCCTCCAACTGCATAGAAATTATTTCATTATTGGGACTAATCAAGAATATCTGGACCCAGAGCCTATTCCTTTTTTTTTTTAATTTTATTTACGTATGTATGTATGTATGTATTTATGGCTATGTTGGGTCTTCGTTTCTGTGCGAGGGCTTTCTCTAGTTGCAGCAAGTGGGGGCCACTCTTCATCGCGGTGCGTGGGCCTCTCACTATCGCGGGCTCTCTTGTTGCGGAGCACAGGCTCCAGACGAGCAGTCTCAGTAATTGTGGCTCATGGGCCTAGTTGCTCCGCGGCATGTGGGATCTTCCCAGAGGAGGGCTCGAACCTGTGTCCCCTGCATTGGCAGGCAGATTCTCAACCACTGCGCCCCCAGGGAAGCCCAAGCCTATTCTTTATGATGCTTAATTGCCATTTCTTGAAATGCAAATATCAATAAAGGTTCTCCAAGAGACTTCTTCGTTCCTTTTTATGGCTGAGTAATATTCCATTGTATATATATGTACCACATCTTCTTTATCCATTCCTGTGTTGATTGACATTTAGGTTGCTTCCAGGTCCTGGCTATTCCAAGAGACTTCTTTATTCCTATATCAATCGTTCTCTGTTGGGAAGAGGGACAATTCTGCCCACAAAGGGAGGGACACTCGATGTTATCCAGAGGTATTTTTGGTTGCCACACTGAGGAGGGGGGCTGCTGCTGCATCTCGTGGGTAGAGTCCAGGGATGATCCTAACATCCTACAACATACACGACAGTCCCTCACAGCAAAGACCTATCAGGTCCCAAGGTCAGTAGTGCTGAGATTGAGAAATTCTGGTCTATACAAATTACAAAATACTCCAAGCCTAGAATGTGTTTTCTAATTAAACCTGGATTTAATGTATGCTTTTGGCCCAAGAATTAGCTGAAGTGATCTCACAAGTATGCTCCAACGTTTATAAAGCCAAAACACTGATCAAAAATAAAAATTACAAAGCTATTACAAAATGAACTCTACATCTGCCTAAGTTACTCCTGTAGAAGAACAACAGGCTTTAAGGCACAGTGGGAATATCTAAAGTTTAAGACTCAGAAAGTCAATCCAAATACTTCCACAAGACTGTTCTACAGATAAAAATAAAAATGCCAAGTTCCCTGAAAAATCATGTTTCACATGAAAACAATCAGTCACCTTTCCCAGCTACAAGCTAGCTGTAGGCAGGATTCTCTACTGACAGTATGAGAATACCTAGAGAAAGGGAGTGCTAAAGAACAAGACACATTACTAACTGCAACCTAGCTCTACCAATATTCCTTCTCATTTCAGTTTCATGCTTTAATTCTGCCTCTCAAGGAAACTGATCTGCAGAGTCAGACATAAAAACAGAGTTCATCCAAAGGCTCACTATCTTGCTGTAAACCTACCACTGACTCAACATATCAAAGACATGTAAAATCTCAAGCACAATGAAAATGCATCTAAACCCCAAGTGTGTAAGTTGCTCTTTAACTTTTTCAGTTTCTAGACAGACTGAATTTAAGCACTGTTCATCCATCATCTTTCCCCAATATAAACATAACTGATATGATAGAAAAATGACTTACAATTTTGTCTGACCCATAGATCTTCTCCAACTGTTCAGCAACATCCCTTGTTCCATCTGGGCTTCCATCATCTATGATTATAATTTCATAGTTGAAGCCACTAAAATAAAAAAAATTAAATTTTTTTAAATTTAAACTACTGCTTGGAGACAGTAGTCTCAAATGAAAAAATGATTTTAAAATCAGTAATTCCTCCCCAGTATAAGTGGAAATTTATTGCCATGTTAAGCACCAAGGAAAACTTTAATTATCAAATGACATAAATGTCAAATATTTACTATGTCACCTCCCAACTACGTACGTTGCTGGAAAATGCTATACAGTCCTGATATGTTAAAATTCTCACAGAAAACATACTCTTTCGTTAAAAAAATTATAGTGATCATATATATTATATACGATAGGATATCATATAAAATTTTATACCTACTTGGGAAATGGAATTGTGGAACTTTAATATCAAGTCTTAGTTACATAAAATATTTCAAAAATATATTTGAAGATATCAAGTCAGCTGAATAGCTCTGGGTGATTATTCTTTTTAATTTAATCCATGAATAGATAAATCTGATTTAATTTCACCCTTAAAATACCCACTTGAGAATGGTGACAGTCTTTTACATCACTATTTCAAACAGTTATACCCATTATCCCACACTATCAAAACAAACAAACAAAAAAACCCAACACCCCCCAAAAACCAAAAGAGCATAGAATGACAAAAGATGTCAGTGCTTCAAAATTAACATCTTTTCGTTGTTCCCATTAACTTCATGTGACAGTTTTTATTCTAAAAACAAGCCAGCACAATACTTGGATGTACCTGTGATCACCATCATATCTCTCCCCACCTCCCTTTAAAGAAAACATTCTTTTTGTTAACTTTATTGGGAAACTTAAGGGGAAAGAAAAGGAGATACAGACAAACCCCCGAAACCCAACATTCTGCTTCCTCTGGTCCTGCTTGAAGAAACAAATGCGAGGAAATCAACCAGAAAACACATTCTATTGTTAAAAGCTTTAAAAAGTCGGCCCCAGCAAACTTGGAAGAAAGCAAAACACATCCTATCTTCTAAGAGTACATAAGATGACTTCAGTTTCCAACAGTGCATTAAATTTGGCTCGTAAAGCCAAAAAACGTTAAGATGTTGGACTTCTCTGGTGGTCCACTGGTTAGGACTTTGCCTTCCAGTGCAGGCGGTGCAGGTTCCATTCCTGGTCAGGGAGCTAGGATCCCACATGCCTCGTGGCCAAAAAAACCAAAACATGAAACAGAAGCAATATTGTAACACATTCAATAAACACTTAAAAAAAAAGTTAAAATGTTAATTCTAGTTGTTGTTCTGAAAGAGATATACTTCATAAACAAATGGAGTCATTCATAAGCAAAATTACTGCCCTCTCCACTTCAAAGCACCCACACCACCTGAGGGTGAGGTAGTTAAAGAAAACAAGCTGAGCACACTTTAGATTACCTGACTGCCGTCTGAAAAGAAAATAGCTGTTTCCGTCATTAAACTTCATTTTGATTAAAAAAAATCCACCCAGAAACTACTGAAAGGTAAACTGCACTACATAAAAAAATTAAAGAATAGAGCAAAAAATATTGTATAATCAGAAGACAAGCTTCAACAAGATCAGCTACATGACAATTTCTCTCATCTGGAAAGAGCTTGAGAAATCAAAATATAACTTAAAGAAAAAAGGGTTAAAAGCTACGGATAAAAAAACTTTGAAAAGCCGCGAATGTGAGGATAGTTATTTCATTCAAAGAATTATAATCAAAACAGCAGTATCTTTCACCAATTAACATTTCCAACAATGTAGGTTTAATAAAACTGGCTGGTTGGTGGGGCAACAGGCCCTCTCTGATGAATGTTGGAGAGTCCTAAGCCGGTACTATCTTTTTTGAGAGCAATTTATCATTAAGTATCAATCTAAGCACATCTCTGTCGACTCAGCAATTACAGCACAAAGACTTTATCCACGGTATACTAGTAAAAGTAAGAATGTGTAAGGAGCACTTCTTACATGTCAAGCACTTTTCTCAATGCTGTTAAATACGTTGTGCACAAAGTCCCTATTCTCATTTGTAAAGTTAAAGTCAAAAGAGAAAAACAGAAAAACTCTGGAAATAATCCGTGTTCATTGATATGACCCGGTTAGAAAAATTATAACACAGCCATATGATATTACCCAATTTTCACAATAATTTGCTAAGTTTGTATGTGCTGATATGGAAAGATCTTCAAAGATTTACACATGGGGCTTCCCTGGTGGCGCAGTCGTTGAGAATCTGCCTGCCAATGCAGAGGACATGGGTTTGATCCCTGGTCCCGGAAGATCCCACATGCCATGGAGCAACTAAGCCCGTGCGCCACAACTACTGAGCCCGTGCTCTAGAGCCAGCGAGCCACAACTATTGAAGCCCACGCTCCTAGAGCCCGTACTCTGCAACAAGAGAAGCCACCACAATGAGAAGCCCGCTCACCACAGTGAAGACCCAACGCAGCCAAAAATAAATAAATAAAATAAATAAATTTAAAAAAAAAAAAAAAAAAAAAAAAAAAAAAAAAAAAAAGATTTACACATGATCCCATTGGTGCAACCGTAAAACAAGTTACTTCGTACTGATACCACGATTTTCTGAAGTTTAAAAAAAACTGTATAACTCTTTCAAATTCAACTCCAAAATCTCTGTTTCTAACAATCACATCAAACATCCACCAGCGAATCTGCCCTTCTGCCCTCTCCAGAAAGGATGTCCAGCCCAGCAGCAGCTCCCTAACCCACAGAGCCCAAACCTCAGGCTTACATAAGCCCTCAGCACCCGGGCGGGAGTGAGCGGCCTCACTGAGAGTCCTGGCTCCTGCCGCAGATCCTAACCACCTAGATAGAGGGAGGAGTGAGGTCAGGCTTTCGGCCTCGCAGTAATTAAAAGGGTGGCTAGGGACTTCCCTGGCGGTCCGGTGGTTAAGATTCTGAGCTCCCAACGCAGGGAACATGGGTTCGATCCCTGGTCCGGGAACTAAGATCCCACATGCTGCGGGCGCATGCCAAATATAAAATAAAACAATAAAAGCAAACAAGTAAAAGGGGGGCCAGCCCTTCTAAGAAAAAAGCGGGGTGAGGTATAAGGGAGTGTATAATAAAGGAGTGTGTCACAAAACCCAAGGGCAGAGATAAGAACCCGAGACACAGAGAGAACCCGGGAAGTATCCGCCTCCTTCCTCGTAGGGTGGCTTCCTCCCCAAGGCTTCCAGCGGGAGACAGAAGAGAAGCCAGGCAGGGGGCCGCCTCTCGCAGCCAACTGCCGACACCCAGGCCGGGAAAGCCAGCTCATCTCATTCCTCTAGGAGGGCGGCCGGGCGCGCTACCTCTCGGAGAAGCTCTTCACCAGCAGCCACACAATGAGCGGTAGGTTCTCGCGCTCGTTGTAGGTGGGCAAAAGCACCGAATACTTGTCTTGTCGCGCGGTGCGCGGCTCTGGCTCCCGCGGAGACCTAGTAGACGGTCCACTCGCTTCCCCGGAGGCCATGGCAGAGCTGCACCAGGCGCCGGAAGCGGAATGACGTCAACGCGGCGCGGGAAGAGGACGCGTCGGAACGTACTAAAGCCGGCAGGAGGGGGATGGTCCGGGTGGCGAGTTCTAGACCTCCTAAGGCTCTCTGCGTAGTTCCATTGGAAACAGTCAGGACTTGTGACTCTTTCAAGTTGAATCTGACGGTTGCTTCAGAAAAATACATATCTGTTAATCACCTTTCCCCAAGCTCCATAGAGTTGTTTAGTTTATTCCAGTCGCAAGACGAGGGAAAGCCGGAAACGGAAATGCCTTTGACAACCTCCCAAAGAGGCTGCCATGGCGGCCAGGGAGGAGGTGCTTACTTTGCAGGCTGAAGTTGCCCAGCGTGAGGAGGAGCTGAGTTCCCTGAAGCGGAGGCTGGCGGCGGCTCTTCTGGCCGAGCAGGAGTCAGAGCGGTTGGTTCCGGTGTCTCCCCTGCCGCCGAAGGCCGCCCTGTCCCGAGATGAGATTCTGCGCTACAGCCGGCAGCTCGTGCTGCCTGAGCTGGGCGTGCAGGGACAGCTGCGCCTGGCGACCGCGTCCGTGCTGGTCGTGGGCTGCGGGGGGCTCGGCTGCCCACTGGCGCAGTACCTGGCAGCGGCCGGCGTCGGCCGCCTGGGCCTTGTGGACTACGACGTAGTAGAAGTGAGCAACCTGGCCCGCCAGGTGCTGCACGGCGAGGCACTGGCCGGCCAGGCCAAGGTCTTTTCGGCTGCCGCTACACTGCGCCGTCTCAATTCGGCGGTGGAGTGCGTGCCCTACGCCCAGGCGCTTACGCCAGCCACGGCGCTAGACCTGGTTGGCCGCTATGACGTGGTGGCTGATTGCTCCGACAACGTGCCCACTCGCTACCTGGTTAACGACGCCTGTGTGCTAACCGGCCGGCCCCTCGTGTCGGCCAGCGCCCTGCGCTTCGAGGGCCAACTCACAGTCTACCACTACGGCGGTGGGCCTTGCTATCGCTGCGTGTTTCCGCAACCACCTCCGGCGGAGACGGTGACCAGCTGCGCGGATGGCGGGGTGCTTGGTGTGGTTACCGGGGTCCTGGGCTGCCTGCAGGCGCTGGAAGTGTTGAAGATCGCTGCAGGTCTGGGCCCCTCTTACAGTGGCAGCCTGTTGCTCTTTGATGCCCTCGGAGGTCATTTCCGCTGTATTCGGCTGCGGAGGCGCAGGCCCGACTGTGCAGCTTGCGGGGAGCGGCCCACTGTGACTGATCTGCAGGACTACGAAAGCTTCTGTGGCTCCTCGGCCACCGATAAGTGCCGCTCCCTACAGTTACTGAAACCAGAGGAGCGAATTTCTGTCGTCGACTATAAGCGACTTCTGGATTCCGGGTCACCCCACGTGTTGCTGGACGTCAGGCCTCCAGTGGAGGTGGACCTGTGTCGGTTGCCTCACTCCCTACACATCCCTTTGAAACATTTGGAACGGAGGAATGCGGAGAGCCTGAAACTCTTGGGAGAAGCAATCCGGGAAGGGAAGCAGGGCACACAGGAAGGGGTATCTCTCCCCATTTATGTGATCTGCAAACTGGGCAATGACTCCCAGAAAGCCGTGAAGATCCTGCAGTCCTGGACAGACTTAGACTCTTTAACAGTTCGGGATGTTGTGGGAGGCCTCATGGCCTGGGCTGCCAAAATCGATGGAACATTTCCGCGATACTGAGATGGCCGGTAGAGTCTGACCAGCGAAAGATGTGGGTTGTCATGTTACCTAAAGTTTTTTTGCCTTTATGAATGTATTTGCATTTTTTTCAGTAATGTACGGAACAGCCTGGGATTCTCCAATATCTGCGGATAGGTGGACTTCTTTTTATAAGGAGCTTTTTAATTGTAACTTACTGGGTGATGTAGCAATTAAGGGGTTATAACACTGTTCCTCTGAACTGTCTTGTGTTTGCAGCACTTGGATGGTGTGTTGAACAGGTGGGATAGAATGTAAGTGACAGGACTTTGTGTTTTGAACTGCAGGTCATTTGCGTGTCCTGCCTTTTTTTTTTTAAATCTCCCAATTAAAAAGCTCTTTAAAGTTGTCCATTTTATTGCTTGGAAAGGTGTAATATAGTTACTGAATTGATCATGGATGATATAGTTAAGATAAGTTTATTGTTTACTAAGACATTCTTTGGGTGTTATTTCTAATTCAAATGATGGAACATGCCCTAGAGAATTCAGTGTTTAAAATGTAAATTGTTAAAACATTAAAATGAAAATTAGCTGGGAAGTGGTCATTCGATTAAATATTTTCAGTTAATAGCCAAGTAAGATATTTACAGTCTAGCAAGATAGAAACCACCTTTGTAGCATGTCAGTTTCTTTTATAAATTGCTGTTGTTTTCTTAGACTTAACTTCAGGGTCCACCTTATGTGGACACAAACAGAAATTTCTAAACTGTGTGGTTTGGCTTGCTTTGGAATCTTCAAGTCCCAAGTCCCAGCCTTCTGCCCTCCCCTGTCCTTTTGTCCCTGTCCAACCTGTTATTTTTATTTTTGTCTTTACTGTATGGCCAGAATGCCAAATATAATATTGAATTAAAGTGAAATAATGAACATTCTTCTCTCCTTTGCAGTTTCAGGTGAAGAACTTTGAATATTTAACCAATATTACTTGTTATTGCTTTACTGTAGATAAATACCTCCTATCAGATTAAATAAAATTCTGTATAGTTCTGCATTTTTATGTGCTTTTTTCTTCTGTTAATGTTGTGAATTACATTTTTTTTTATTGTGGCAAAAATACCCCCACATAACTTAAAATTCACCCTCCTGACAGTCGCCACATGTACAATACAATATTGTCAACTCTGTGCACATGCTGGGCACCAGATTCCAGAAGCCTCCATCCTGCGTGACTGAGACTTTATACCCACTGAACAGCTCCCCGCCTCTCCCCTTTAATTTACCTTTTCTATTTTGATTTAATCTATTCCAGTGTTTTATAGCAGTATAAAATGTTGGTGTGTTTATGTTTGTGTACTTATTAAATAGCTTTTTCATGAAATGGCAGGTAGTTTGCCCAACTTCCAACGTATTATGCAACAAAATTAAAAGCAAAAATTGGGTATGTGAGTATATAGTAGAGGCAAATTGAACAATCCATGATATATCAAAAGGGGGCCTCTATTCTCTAACTGATTGTTGTGTGGCAGGCTATAATCATCAGAAATCACAGATGTAAATGTAAAATGTTTGTATCTCTGAGTACAATTTTTTTTTTTTTTTTTTTGCGGTACACGGGCCTCTCACTGTTGTGGCCTCTCCTGTTGCGGAGCACAGGCTCCGGACGCGCAGGCTCAGCGGCCATGGCTCACGGGCCTAGCCGCTCCGCGGCATGTGGGATCTTCCCGGACCAGGGCACAAACCCACGTCCCCTGCATCGGCAGGCGGACTCTCAACCACTGCGCCACCGGGGAAGCCCTCTGAGTACAATTTTTAAAGACTAAAAGAGTTGTGGGCCAGACAAAACCCTCTGCAGGTCAGAATTTCTCACCAGTTTGCAACCTCTGACACAGACTCTTGTTTTATGATAAAAGGATGGTATTGTTTAATAATCAAATTCAAAATTAGACATCACTTTTTGAGTGTGAGACATATTATAGCTCATTTTGGAATAGGCATGCTTAAAGTATGATAGGCCTTTGTTATAAAGACAAAGCAGGTTTCTTATGACTGTTTCTTCCAAGGAGAGGTGGAAATAAATGACAGACCTGGAGAGGAGAACAAAGATGGTTGGCCTCTGTCACACTTCTTACTCCTGGGAAGTGAGCTAATTCTGATATATATCAGGAAACAATCAGGTGGACAGAGGAGGAACTAGTTCATACTGTAAAGACAGATGTCCTAAAGTTAGGCAGCTTTGCTAGTTCCTGCAAACCTGGTTGTCAGTGGGACAGGCAACAGAAGTTGACCCTGACTGACTGAGAGAAGGGCTTATTAAAGTGATCTGAGGGCTTCCCTGGTGGCGCAGTGGTTAAGAATCCGCCTGCCAATGCAGGGGACATGGGTTTGAGCCCTGGCCCGGGAAGATCCCACATGCCGCAGAGCAACTAAGCCCGTGTGCCACAACTACTGAGCCTGCGCTCTAGAGCCCGCGAGCCACAACTACTGAGCCCGCGTGCCACAACTACTGAAGCCCGCGAGCCACAACTACTGAGCCCGCGTGCCACAACTACTGAAGCCCGCGCGCCTAGAGCCCGTGCTCTGCAACAAGAGAAGCCACCGCAATGAGAAGCCCGTGCGCCAAACGAAGACTAGCCTCCGCTCACTGCAACTAGAGAAAGCCCATGCACAGCAATGAAGACCCAACATAGCCCAAAATAAATAAAATGTAAAAAAATTTTTTTAAAAAAGCTTTAAAGTGATCTGAGGTGTTTTTGAGAATTTGGGGGAAGACTCGAAACTGTACTTCCAGGAACGATGCCCAAGACCATGCACAGAACTGACCTGAGAACTCTATGCTGTGCTGTTCCATCTAGTACTAGAGGAAGCTGGCAGCACAGCCTCGCCAAACTCACTTGACTTGGCTCCATGCTCTTCCAGAAAGCCCAACACCTCAGCCACAGCCTAGGGGCCAGAGAGCAGAGTTTCTTTCCACCACTCTTTACTGAGTCAGTCTTATGAGGGTGTGTCTGGTAAGTAGAGCCTGGTCCCATGCCTTCATCCTAGCTGCAAGAGCCGCTGGGAATTTGAGTTCCGACATCTACAGTAGGGAGGCTGAACTCATGACCTGGGATTTTTCTCAGATTAGGGAATGATTTTTCAGAAGATTGGCTGTTAAGAATATGACAAGTATCCATTACAGGATCCAGATCTTTTTATTCTTTGAAATTCTCTTTTCTCTTGTAGCTAGCATTTTACAATCAGATGGGATTTGAACCAGATAACTTTTTTCCTTTTCATTGAACCTCAAGTGTACCAGTTACCATTCTAAGCTCTGGGATAAAGAAAGATGAACAAGAGGGAATTCCCTGGTGGTCCAGTGGTTAGGACTCTGCGCTTCCCCTGCTGGGGGCCCAGGTTCAATCCCTGGTCAGGGAACTAACATCCCACAAGTTGTGAGGTGCAGCCAGAAAAAAAAAAAAAGATTTCCTATTGCTATGGAGTTTACATTTAAATGGACAGGGGAAGACAAGTCAACAAGTAGGTTAATGATAAGTGCTATAAAAGACAAAACTATGTGATGTATTGGAGTGGGGAGGGGAAGCTATTTTGGATAGATTCAGAGAAGGGTTGACATGAAACACAAAGCCTGAGTGGTGAGAAGAAGCCAGTTAGGTCTGGGAGAACATCCCATACTGGAAGGAATACAAGTGGGAAGACCCTGAGACAAATAAACCTGTAATGTTCGAGAAACTTGAAGAGGCATGTGAGGCTGTGAACGGCTGGGGAGAGTAGAACAAGGTGAGGTTTAGGGAGATAGGGAACGTACCATGTAGGTTGTAGACCATAATAAGGGTTTTTTATTTTAAGTAAAATAACAACTAACATTTATTGAGCACTTACTGGTGATTTGGGATTTGAACCCAGGTGGTCTGGCTGGAGAGCCTGTGCCCTAAGCAGTATGCTATGCTGACTCTCAGTGAGAACTTTGTAATTGTTGTATATGTTTTCATTTTTGAAAAACAACCTATGCCCTGATAATCGCAGAATGGAAAGAGCTTGTATTTCAGATGCAACACAATTGTACTCTGATGCACTTGGTTTGCAGACCTCTCTCTAGGGAAGGAACCCCAGAGTGAAATCCCTGGGAGCCCTCTGACACACCTAGGCAGTAATATCCAGTTAATCAGGAGCCACTTTGGTCAGGGAGGGTGAGAAATAAAGTCTCAGCGTAAGGAGTCACAGCTAGTAAATAGAACGGTGGCCAAGGAGGGGGGTCAAAAAAGGGCAGTAAGTCGCCTGAGAATGTTCCCATGGGAGATGAGGTGGTTTTTTTTGTTGTTGTTGTTGTTGTTGTTGTTGTTTTTTAAGCTTGTTTATGTTTAATTAGCTGCTCCCCCCCACAGAAGCAGAGGGTCCCCTGGGAGCCTGAGGTCAGGTATGTGGCCCAGTTTGTTCTACCCAGGAGATTTCTTTATTTTCATAGGTGTACTTTCTCAGGGTTCCATATGTAACATGAGGTAGACCTGTCCAGGTAAGAGTAAAATCTCATCACTAGAAATCATGCACCTGCTGAAGATTCAAGATAATTCTGGAGTTGGTTGGGAATATTAGGAAGACTACTATGGTGCAGGAGTGGGAAAATATTTTGCAATAAAACAGTAAAAGGGGTTAATTCATACCTTTGATGAAATATAATTTCCAAAGCACTCAGGATGTGGGAGAAAGCTAATCAAATCAGCCCAGAATTTGGGTGATAAATAGTATATATACAGTTTACTATAATTCACTATGAAGTCCTATATATTGACACTGATTCTGGTTTCTAATCTTTAGTCCAATTATTCAGAATTTAAAAAACAATAAATTGTGACTTATCCAGGTGTTTTTTTCCTGACTATTAACGCCATCTGTTGGACACGTTGCTGAAGAAAAGGAAAGAGAAAAGGCTTATATTTTAAAAGTTCCCCTCTTGGTGGCACCTTGGTTTAAAAGGTGTCAGAGTAGGGTGACATTGATGGAAGATGTGTGGGGCATTATTTTTAATTAACAGTATTTTCCTTACCCAGTGCTTCCAGATGAGGGAGGCCTGAAACCAATTGGAATTGAACAGACCAAAGTTCAGGTGAGTTGAAACAGTTGACCCTCAAGTAGAAGAAATCTCCCAGGCAAGGCTTGCTATGTGTAAGAGCAAAGGGAAGCAGTGCCTTTACAATCTTGACTTGGTCATCCGCGGTAAGCTCTGAGTTGTCTACCCAACAGCCTTCCCACTCCCACCTCCTTTTTCCTGGCAGTGCTGAAAATGTCAGACTCCTTTCCCAGCCTTCCCTGCAGTTTTGGAAGAACCTGCACTTCTAAACAATTTATTCCATCACATACAGTTCAAATCTGTCTACTTCTCACTGTCTCTGCTGCTGCCACCCTAATCAAGCCATCTCTCCATCAAATGTATCACTTTTTAGGGACACACGCAGCATCAATCGCACCGTGGAGCACCAAGAACCAAGTATCGCTCTTAGGTCTTAAGATAACGAAAGAGGTACCTGTGTACAGCAGGGACTGCCGGCCTCATAAATGTCTTTTTGGTAATCTTGAGACCTGTGAAGGAAAACAGGACTTTTAGATCACGTTTCTCTTAGTGACGTAATGAACAAGACTTATCTACTTTGTACAGAGCTCAAAGGGATTTGCAAACTCAGTAACTCCAGGGGCTAGGCAAGTAAAGAAATGAGTAAAGGTGGTCAGCTAGGGACCATGGTGAAGCAGAAACACAGGTCCCTTCGAAAGCCACTATACAGCTAGCTCACTTTGCCATACAGGAACGTGGTTACAGTGTTGACAAATGTTTCAGTGTTTTAAGAAAATCTGAGCATTTGGAGTTTTCCACGAGATCTCCTAATTTTAAAATGTTGAAAACAAAGTTTAAAATTCCAAAACTCTTTTCGCATTGAAGTATACACATAGGAGGCTGAAGAGAGCCTTTAGGCTTAAACAGGAAAAACCAAACCAAACCAACCAACCAACAAAAAACCCAAAACGCATGATTTGCATCTTATTTAACTTGGTGGCCACGGATGTTACTGAGTGGTGGGAGACACCTAAAGCAGCTTTAACAGTTTGTTAACACCTGTAATTTGTGTTTTTCATTGTTTTTGTATTTATAAGCTAATCATCTTAGTTAAAATTTTGAAGGAAAGTATACTTTTTGCTCATTTTAATGTCATGTAAGTTAATATGTAAAGTGGTTTGAGTGATGTTTTTCAAAGGACTGAGAAATTGGAATTGGGGAGCTGCATGTGCTATCAGTCAATATCGTTTGCTTTTCCTCGTATTCTGGTGAATTGGTGATTGAATGTAATTTTTTAGAAAAACGTACCTGCATAATAGAAAATCAGAGTGAAGATGGAAGAGTATAGGGACAGAAAGGAGAGTTTGCACTTGATACTTTGGAAGATTTGCACCTGTAGTGTTTTGGGCTGGATTAGACCCATAAACGAACGTTTATTTAATAACAGCAGGAAAAAGAGTAGTAAATGGATTTTGTTTAAAAAAAAAACTGTTGAAAGATGATTCACAATGATTATCTGAAAAGGAGTTTTTATTATCCTCTAAAACATTTACTTCTAATTTAAAGAAGCAATATGCCTTCAAAGCATCAAGAGCACATCAATGTTATGATCATACTCTTTGTTTAAAAACATGCTTAATTTTAAAAAAGTAATTCATGCTCATGGTAAATTTGAACAGCTCAAAGGTATATATACTAAATGCAATGTGGTATCCTGGATTGAATCCTGGAGCAGAAAAAGGATATCAGTGGAAAAACTGGGGAAATCTGAATAAAGTCTATAGTTTAGCTCAGTTAATTTCTTAGTTTTGGAGAACACCATAATTTGAAAAGATACACACACCCCAGTACTCATTACAGCATTATTTGCAATAGCCAGGACATGGAAGCAACCTAAATGTCCATCAGTAGAGGAATGGATAAAGATGTGGTACATATATACAATGGAATATTACTCAGCCATAAAAAAGAATGAAACAATGCCATTTGCAGCAACATGGATGGACCTAGAGACTGTCATACTGAGTGAAGTAAGACACATAGAGAAAGAAAAATATCATATGATATCGCTTATATGGAATCTAAAAAATGGTACAAATGAACTTATTTACAAAACAGAAATAGAGTCACAGATGTAACAAACAAACAAACAAAAAAGTTATGTTTACCAGGGGAAAGGGGGGAGGGATAAATTGGGAGACTGGAAATGACATATACACACTATTATACATAAAAGAGATAACTAATAAAGACCTACTGTACAGCACAGGGAACTCTACTCAATACTCTGTAATGGCTTATATGGGAAAAGAATCTTAAAAGGAGAGGATAAAAAAAAAAAAGAGAGGATATATGTACATGTGTAACTGATTCACTTTGCTGTACAGTAGAAACTAACACAACATTGTAAATCAACTATACTCCAATAAAAATTTTAAAAATAAAAAAATAAAATAAAATAATTTAAAAAATTATAATTCTCAAAAAAATTGTTTTTAGTTTTGACGCATGAACCAGGGGTATATAAGATATTAACATTAGGAGAGACTGGGTGAAGGGTATACAGGAACTCTGTTTACTATCTTTGCACTTTAAAATTATTTAAAAATAAAAAGTTTAAAAGCAAAACAAAAAATAGTGTATTGAGAAAGTGCAAGTCTTCCTTCCCACTACTAACTCCCATCCTTTCAGTTCCTTCCCTAGAGACAATCTCTGTAACCAGCCTTATACATGCATTTTTGTAGATATAGCTCTTTAAAATAAATGATATTTACACTGTTCCTATACTTTGTTTTTTTAAAAAGAAGTGTGTACTGTCCACTGTTCCAGTTTCTCTCATTTCACATAGATCAGCCTCAATCTTTTACTTATTTATTTATTTGGTTGTGTCGGGTCTTAATTGTGGCCAGTGGGCTCCTTAGTTGCAGCATATGGGGTCCTTAGTTGCGGCAGGCGGCTTCTTTAGTTGTGGCTTGCCAGCTCCTTAGTTGTGGCATGCAAACTCTTAGTTGTGGCATGCATACAGGATCTAGTTCCCTGACCAGGGATTGAACCCAGGCCCCCTGCATTGGGAGCTTGGGGTCTTAACCACTGTGCCACCAGGGAAGTCCCCAGCCTCAATTTTTTTTTTTTTTTTTTTTTTTTTTTTTTGCAGTACGCGGGCCTCTCACTGTTGTGGCCTCTCCCGTTGCGGAGCACAGGCTCCGGACTCGCAGGCTCAGCGGCCATGGCTCACGGGCCCAGCCACTCCGCGGCATGTGGGATCCTCCCGGACCGGGGCACGAACCCGTGTCCCCTGCATCGGCAGGCGGACTCTCAACCACTGTGCCACCAGGGAAGCCCTCAGCCTCAATCTTTTAAACCGACATTTAGAGTGCCATATACATGCTCTCGGTGTTCTTTAACCAGTTCCCCCATTGAACGACATTTAGGATTTTCACAGTCTTTTGCTGTTAGTAATAGTACTTCAGAGAATATCTTGATATGTATATCTTTGTACAAATACATTTAACAATAATGATAAAGTGCTTACTATGTACCCCACAGAGTTCTAGGGTTACCTGTGAGAGTTCATCTGTAGGATGAATTCCTCAAAATGGAATTCTGCCAAAAAATATGTCCAGTTCAAATTTTGAGTAGGCAGTGCCAAAGTCCCTTTCCAGGGGGCTGTATTAATGCATACCAACATGCCTAAGAAAGGCTATTTCCCAACACACTCGCCAGCATAGTCTTTTTAAACTTTTAGATCTTTGCCAATCTGATAGTTTTTTAAAAATCTCGTTATTTTACATTTTTTATTATAAGTAATTTTGAGCGGTTTTTCATGTGCTTAAATGTCTTCTCAAATAAAAAAATCTGTTTATTCTTAGCTCATTTTTTCCTACTGAACTGTGTGTTCTTATTCTTATTGATATATACAGTTAAGAAAGACTGCTTAGGGGGGAAAAATCTGTATTCCTTAGCAAAAGAGATTGGAATGAATTCATTCTGCAGACATTTATTGAAAGTCTACTCTGTACCAGGCACTAGCCAAGTTCTGGGGATACCAGATAATTAGGATATGGGGCTTGCCCTCTAGGCATTCATATCTCAACTTTATACGGGTAATTTATAGAGCCCTTTCCCACCTGCATTATTTCATTTAATCCTTCAACAACTCTGAGAAAAAGGTAACTCCCTCTTGTTCATAGGCTCCTCTTCTCTGTTTCTACCAACAATAGATTTCCCTGAAATAACTTCATTGGCAGGACGCCTTGTCCTCAAAGTGGAATCCTTCTGTCACTAACGAGATCAGGCTCTCTGTTCCTGTGTAGCATTTTAGGGACGTTTCTATTGTAGACTGGATAAATTTTTCAGCTGTTCCCAAAGTATTTTATGTATCTTGATCATCATCAGAAACTTGGAGCCATGGTGGGACATTGTGAGTGCAATGAATGGCCGCTATGAAGCTTGTCCCTGTTGGTCCACTGTTGGTCTCCTGATGGGGTCAGATTCACTTCAGTGCAGACTCTGATCTTCTTTTCAGAGTAGATGGTTGGAGTCAGGGCACTTGGGACACCTAGACCATTAGCTAAGCACAGATATTTCTGACACACATTCTGCATTCCCAATGCATGGCTTGCATAGACTGTTTCATTTAAGATTCTCTGTGTACATATTTTTTTCAAGATTTTTAAAAAATTTATTTTATTTTATTTATTTTTGGCTGTGTTGGGTCTTTGTTGTGTGTGCACGGGCTTTCTCTAGTTGAGGTGAGCAGGGGCTACTCTTTGTTTTGGTGCATAGGCTTCTCATTGTGGTGGCTTCTCTTGTTGTGGAGCACGGGTTCTAGGTGTGTGGGCTTCAGTAGTTGTGGCCCAGGGGCGCTAGAGCGCAGGCTCCATAGTTGTGGCACACAGGCTTAGTGGCTCTGCAGCATGTGGGATCTTCCCGGACCAGGGCTCGAACCCGTGTCCCCTGCATTGGCAGGCAGATTCTTAACCACTGTGCCACCTGGGAAGCCCCTCTCTGTGCACATATTTATAATACAATTTTGCACTTGAGTTTCCTGATTTGGAAACAAGCATTTCATGGGAACTGTTTTTCCTTGGTTGAATTTCTGAAAGCCAGATATACAGGGATAATGGCTTTAGCACAATGCTTTTCCAGGTCCAAGGCAATTTTGAAGCTTTGGTATTAGAAATTCCTATGTGGGCTTCCCTGGCGGCGTAGTGGTTAAGAATCCGCCTGCCAATGGAGGGGACACGGGTTCAATCCCTGGTCCGGGAAGATCCCACATGCCACAGAGTAACTAAGTCCGCGAGCCACAACTGCTGAGCCTTCGCTCTAGAGCCTGTGGGCCACAACTACTGAGCGCATGTGCCTAGAGCCTGTGATCCGCAACAAGAGAACCCACCGCAATGAGAAGCCCGTGCACCGCAACGAAGAGTAGCCCCCGCTCGTCGCAACCAGAGAAAAGCCCATGTGCAGCAACAAAGACCCAATGCAGCCTAAAATAAAATAAATAAATAAATAAAAATTTTTGAATTTTATTTTACTTATTTTTTATACAGCAGGTTCTTATTAGTTATCTATTTCATACATATTAGTGTATACATGTCAATCCCAATCTCCCAGTTCATCCCACCACCACCACCCCTCTGCCACTTTCCCCCTCAGTGTCCATACGTTTGTTCTCTACAACTGTGTCTCTATTTCTGCCCTGCAAACCGGTTCATCCGTACCATTTTTCTAGGTCAAATAAATAAATTTATATTAAAAAACCCTCCCACATGTAATAAAATTATACAAAAAGGTCTATTCTTGAGTTCTTGATTTAGTCTTTGTTCTAAGAATGAGGTCATAGTTTGCAATAACTTAACTTCCATTAAATAAAATTATTTTTAAAAATTTATTTTGGAGTAATTAGAGATGCACAGGAAATTGCAAAAAAAAAAAAAAAAAATGTACAGGGAGTCCCTGTATGCTCCACCAGTTTTCCAAGTCCCCATCTTGCATAACTATGCTACAATATCAAAACTAGGGAAATCACATTAATGCAATCCACAGACTTTATTCAAATTTCATCAGTTATACAGGAATTCGTGTGTGTGTGTGTGTGTGTGTGTAGCTCTAGGAAGTTTTATCAACGGTAGATTCAAATAACCACAGTCAAGATACAGAGCTACTCCTTCACTGCAAGGCCCCCTCCAGCTCCCCTTTTATTGCCATTCCACCTCTCCCCCATCCCTAATGCTTGGCAACCACTAATAATTTTGTTATTTTAAGAGTGTTATATAAATGGAATTATACAGTATGTAGCCTTTAGCAATTGGCTCTTTTTCACTCAGAATAATTCCCTTGAGGTTTGTAGTGGGTTGAATAGTATTTCCCAAAAAGGTACGTCTAAGTTCTAATCCTCAGAACCTGTGACTATGACCTTATATGGAAACAGGGTCTTTGCAGATGGAATTAATTTAGGGATCTCAGGATGAGGTTATCCTGGATATATGGTGGGCCCTAAATCCTATGACTAGAATTCTTCTAAGAGAAAAGAAAGGGAGATTTGAGATACAGAGACACACAGAGGGGAAGTCCACCTGAAGAAGGCAGAGACGAGAGTGAAGAAGCCACAAGCCAAGAACTTCTGGCATCCACCAGAAGCTAGGAGAGAGGCATGGAAGGATTCTCCCTCAGGGCTCCCTAAAGGAACCAAGCCTTCTGACACCTTGTATCAGATTTCTGGCCTCCAGAACCATGAGAATAAATTTCTGCTTTTTTAAGCCAGTCAATTCATGGTAGTTTGTTGCAGTCATCCTCGGAAACTGATACAAGGTCCGTCCAAATTGTCGCATGAGTGTATCAATAGTTTGTTCCTTTCTATTGCTGAGTGATGTCCACCTTGTGGATTGCACTGCAGTTTATTTGATCACTGATGTGAGTTATTTCCAGTTTTTTGCCATTACGAAGAAAACTGCTGTGAATATAGACTTACTTTTATAAATTTTACTTTCGTTTATCAAGATAAAGCCCCAATCAAACTATTTACTATTTATTGTGAAATCTGGGTCCCCATTTTAAGTAGACTTGCCTTTTTCTAGTGCTGCTTGCACTTGCCTCACTGGGGCCTGCGGTCCTCTGCTCATCTGGCTATAAGACTTGCAACCAGGTCAACTCCGTTTTGTGGATGGGAGCACAAGCTAAACTGGCCAGAATTAATGCAAAATGAAGGCCTCCTTTGAATGGGTGGAGCTTAGAAATTCAGTGTGAAGGCTCCCACCCGGGCCCTTATCTTTTACACCTGGGGATTACGGCTCCGTCCAGCTGACACGGCACATTGAGGCTGCGAGAAACGCCCATAGACCACACAGGGTACATTTGCTGCTCCACACGCTTGAGGAGCTTGGAAGAATGTGCCGGCAGCCTCGGGAAGGAAGGTTATTGAACAGAGTGATTTACACAGGCCGGCTGAGGTTATATGTCCTTCTGTTCCTCAGTCAGGGAAAGAGGTGGGGGGTCTCCATTCAGCTTCTCCCTTGCTCCTTGTCTTTGCATATTTTCTGAGCGCTTTCTCTGTGCCAGCACTGGGGGTGCAGCAGTGAATAAGGTAGACCCACTCTTTGCTCTCAAAGCCAGTGTTGTGGGAGAGAAGCTTTAAAAAAATGAGGTGCACAAACAGAACCAGCTACATAATTTACGGGGCCCCTCGTTCAAACACTATTAAGAATTTCACGACAGAGGCAGCAGAACATTAAAGCACACGTGGGATATTTGGCAATGTCTGGAGACATTTTGGTTGTCACCCTGGGGATGGGCAGGGGAGTGGGTCACCAGCATCTAGTGGGTACAGGTCAGGGATGCTGCTAAACATCTTACGATGCACAGGACAGACTCACAACAAAGATTTATGCGACCCCGAATTTCAGTTGTGTCAAGGTCCAGAAAGAAAAAAAATGCAGAGGGGTTTATGAAAACATACAGCCAGGGGATCTGCCTTGGTCTGGGGAAGGCTTCTTGGAGGAAAGGCCTTTTGAGCTAAAACGTGAAGACCGCATACACCCTGGAGGAGAGGAGGTGGCAGATGTTGGGGTCTTGGGAGGGAGTGTCAATTCTTAACATCCTTTTCTTCTTTAAGGAGGTTCAAAACCAACAGAGAAAGAGACATGGGGTTTAGGGAGACGAAGGTGAAAATTCTACCTTTATAACTAAGAAAGCTACTTAAGGACTTCGCTTAGGTTCTGCCAAACTGGCTAATTCTCTGTCCCCGTCCCACCCCGTCCCCACCATGCACTTACTGCCCCAGCGGGTAGGCCCACCCCAGGGAAAAAAGATGCCCTACTATCCACTAGAGTGCACCCCCGCCACCAATCTCAGAAAGACAGGAAGGGCCAAAGCACATTTGCCCAGTTCCCTCGCCCCAGCTCACCAGCGGGATAAATCAGTCACAGTCATCCTCTCCGTGGAGGCATGAGAGGGTGAGCGAGGGCTGAGAGAAGCTGGGATTGATGGGGTCAGGCCTTGGTAGATTTTTAAAGTTCTCCCTCCCAGGCTGGTCAGATAAACTACAGGACGCCCAGTTAACTTTGTACTTCAGATAAACAACAAATACATTTTTGTAGTTCAAGTAATGTCTCAAAGATTGCCTGGACATACTTGAATTACAAACGTATTTGTTCTTTATCTGAAATGCAAAGTTAACTGGGGCGTCTTGTATTTTTATTTGCTGAACCTGGCAAGCCTGTGAGCCCAGGTGATTCCCACCTGCAGCCAAGGTTGAGAACCGCTGACCCAAGGAAACGGGAGGAGTGGGAAATAGGTATCCTCCTCCCACCTTTGTTCTTCTGACCCTAAAGCACAACTATTAAGCCTGTGGACAACTGGGGTTGGGCTGTCCCCTGGGGCGGGTGGGCAGCGGGATAGCAGTCTTTCATGCCAGTCCTGGGCCTGCCTTCTTTTTTTTTTTGGTACGCGGGCCTTTCACTCTTGTGGCCTCCGGAGCACAGGCTCCAGACGCGCAGGCTCAGCGGCCATGGCTCACAGGCCCAGCCGCTCCGCGGCATGTGGGATCTTCCCGGACCGGGGCACGAACCCGTGTCCCCTGCATCGGCAGGCGGACTCTCAACTACTGCGCCACCAGGGAAGCCCCTGGGCCCTGACTCTTGATGGGAAATTTCTTTGGCCTGCAAAGCCTGCCTGCTGGGGGTGTTTCTTACTCTTCCTGAAGCTGTTGTTTCAGCTGCAGATTCCAGAACTGAAGTTATTGCTGAAATGTCTGAACCCCAACCTTGGAAGGCTGGTGAGGACCACACTTCTGCAGGGGCTCCTCCAGACATTCCACTCCTCTTTCCCTCAGTTTGAAGGAAATCCCAAACATTATCATTCCTATTCATTTTCTATTGCTGTATAACAAATGACTGCAAACTTCGCAGCTTTAAGCAACACAAACTTATTATCTCACAGTTTCCGTGGGTCAGGAGTCTGGGTGTGGGTTAGCTGACTCTTCTGCTCAGAGTGTCACCAGGCTGAAGTCAAGTTCTTTGTCAAAGCTGCATTTCTCACCTGGGGCTTGAAGTGCTCTTTGAAGTTCACTGGCTCTTGGCAAAATTCATTTCCTCGTAGCTGTAGGACTGAGGTTCCCGTCTTCTCCCTGCCGTCAGCAGACTCTTGCGGTCTGCTCCTAGAAGCTCCCCGTAGTTCCTTGTCATACGCCCCCGCAAGCAGTTCAGGACATGGCTACTTGCTTTCTTCCAGGCCAGCAGGAGCACATTCCTCTGACTTCTTCTGTCCCTGATATCTAGATAACGGTTAAAGAACTCACCTGATCAGGCCAGGCTCACCAAAGATAATCTCCCTTTTGATGATGAACTCAACTGATTAGGGCCCTTATTTACAACCACAACAATCCTTTTTGCCTATAATGTAACATATTGGGTGAGTGGTATCCCTCGTATCACACTCAAGGGCATTAGTGGTTGGGGATCATCTTGGATTTCTGCTTACCACATCATTTTATCCATACATGTTTTTTAAAAAACAAAGGACTTAAAAAAAGCAATAACTGAAATACCATTATTGTATGTTGAGCAATAAATCTTTAATATTATTAAATATCCAATAAGTATTCTAATATCCAGTTGTCTCATAAATCTTAGAATTCTAAAAATGTTTGAATGAGGATTTAAATAAAGTCTACAAATTCCAATTGGTTGATATATGTCATCTATCTTTTTTAAAAATTTTTTTATGTTGCAAACATTTTAATGATTATTGTTGAACATACATTTTAGAACTTTTTTTACTTCAAACTGCAACAAGTTAAATAAATGCTTATAATATACAAGGAAAATACAACCAAAAGTAAGACTTGCATTAAGTTTGCCTCGTATCTAAACCAGTATTTACCACCACCCCCGCCTTAGTATATCTTTATTTTTGAATTGCACAAACACACTTAAGAATTTGATCTTTACAGTACGGCATTTAGGAAATAAAAATATACTCCCACCTCAAAGAAATAAAAAGGTTGTGCATGATTTTATGCCAAACAAAAGAGAGAACACTAGATATACTCTGATAGTGCAGGCATCATTAAAAAGGAAAAGAAAAAGCTTGAGATGCTCATTAACTCTCTATGTCATCTATCTTTTAATCTACAGATGTCACTCTCCAACTTTTCCTTCTCCCTGGCAGTATGTTTGTTGAAGAAACTGGGTTGTGTGTCCTGTAGATTTTCCCACAGTCTGGATTTTGCTGATCGCAGCCCTGTGGTGTAATTTAACATGTTCCTCTGTCCTCCGTATTTCCTATACATTGGTGTTTAGGTTTAGTGGCTGGTTCAGATTCAGGACTGATTTTTTTGGCAAGACATCTTTACAGGGGGCGGTGTGTTCCTGCAGCAGGCGGCAGAGAGTCTGGGTGTCTCTTTGTTTATGATGTTAGCAGCCCTTGATGATGGACATAGCCCTTGCCTATACTGATTTGTTCACTAGGGTTTGCAAAATTGTGACCTGTATTGATTTTCATTCTTCCACTGTTCCTGCTCTGACAGTAGGAATGAAGCTCATATGTTTCAAACCACCTTCATTCCTCCTTAATTCCCTGATCAAATCGGATTTGGGGAAACAGAGTTCCAGGCAGAGCCCATTTTGATGGTCTTCTCAGACTTTGGATTTGCCTTAATTTCATCAAACGATTTCTTTACTTCCATCTAAGAAGTTGGCACATTATCTCTATATTAAGGCTCTTGTTCCTTATTTGGTTATTAGTAAACTCTATCACCTGTCAGTGGGTGAAGCCACACTATGTGAAGTCATGGTCATAGTTCATGTAATTGATAAAGACACACGGAGGATGGTGCCCTTGAGAGCCTGTGAAGCAGCCATGTGAATTCCAGAAGCTTCTTCTCTCAGTACCCAAAGCCATTAAAAACAACAATTCTCTCAAAATAGTAATAGAGTTTGGGGCAGCCAATTGGGCAGAACCTACTTGGGCCGGGCAGCACTTCTTTAAAACCAGACTCTCTGTAATGCAGTTGAGAATCCCAGCCTGCAGACCGGCTGAAAGCCACGGTAAAATCCACAATCATTGTTATCAAAACCCTGCCTCTTAGAGGTGAAGCGTTACTGGAACCAAAAGATGGTCACTTATAATCAAATCACAGCATAGACCCAGACCTGATCTCATTACCAATAATCAGTCATGTCTCCTCCATAACGAATTTCAAGGTCCTACCCAATGGTGGATTCACCATGAAGACAACGACGTTTAAGCTTTGGACCTCTCACCTGCCTGGACCCTCTTCAAGGCCCTCAATGAGATCCTACTAATTTTGTAATTTTTTTTTTTTTTTTGGCCACACTGCATGGCTTGCAGTATCTCAGTTCCCCTATGATTAAACCCGGGCCATGGAAAAGTCTGGAATCCTAACCACTAGGTCACCAGGGAACTCCCTGTAATACTTTTCTTAATGAAAGTCCCTAAATTATATAAGCATCAGGGTCCCCAAGCCTGGCTCCACCCCGTTCCTAGCCTTTCAACTCACTCCCTCTATTGCCTCAATTCCAACAGTGCCTTGGCCCACCAGGCTGTACAAATCCATGGCCCTACAACCTACTCACTGTACTCCCCAGCTCCCCTCTCCCCATATTTTCACTTTCCTCTAACCCATTTTAGATTCTATTTTCCATTGCTTTAATCACTTTCTAACATACTCCACACCCTTGCCCCTTTTGCTACGTTTATATACTCTATTGGCAAAATCCCAGCCCTAATTAAATTCAGCCTTCTGGTCTACTCCTGCACCTGTGCAGCTCAACGTAGCAGGAGAAAACACCACCCTGCTGGTGAGCTGAGCCAGAAGATCAAAGCAGAGAGAGACATCACCCTCTCAACGACTCTTTCCCAATCCTTCTAACTAAAATCTCAGGACTGACTCTCATTGGACATTTAACGATGGCAAGCAGGGACAGGATACTCTGATTGGCCAGGTCTGGGTCACATACCCACCCCTGAAATGGGGCTGGGGGTAGGGTAGCTCCATCCAGACCCATGGACTGCAAGTGGGGGAGAGGTCATTTTTGTTTTGAAACGTAGGTTTTATTATTATTCAGGAATGATGAGGCTAACAGATCAGGAGGTGGCTGCCATTGAAAAGATGGTTTTGTACCCACAGATTCCAAAAAAAAAATAACGTGTCATGGGGGAGAACGGGGGTTGGTCAGAGTGAGGGGGTGGGAGAAACACTGCCAAGAGCCTTTCTTGTGGTTTCCATGAGAGGAAACAAGGAAACAGGGTAAGCAGCCTCAGGACTGGCTAGTTTGAGTAACTTCAGTGGGCTCTGGGGCAGAAGGGCTGTCCCTAGTGGCTTGGCCCGTGGGCCAAGTGATCAGAGCAGGTGGATAGTGGCCTGGAGTGTGAGCGCCAGCAGGGGAGGTAGTGCCGGTGTGGCTCTGAATTGGCTGGTTTGCATATGAAAAGCAAGCTCCAGGGCAAGAAATTTACCATCTTTAGGAACTGACTAACTCTGGGAGGGACAGTCCCTCCAGGGTCTGCAAGGCCCTAAACGTCAAAGCATCAAAAATACAGAATAAAAAAATGTAATTAATACAGTTCTCCAAATAAACATCAAATTTCTGTGGCCAGAAGTGGAGACAGATGCTGGGCAGGCAGAAACAAAAGATCCACTACAGAAATACAATTCCAGCCGTTCTCACCCCAAATTAGGACTCTGCTTACCTTGTCAATTTTTTCTCCTTGATCTCCCAGAGGGATGCTCGCTCTTTGTCACTGGGATTTAGTGCACCCTCAGGCCTCCTGCTTGGTCCTGTCCTGGGATCCCTCACAGAATGTCTAGGTCTTCTCCAGGTTTCTCAGCCTCAGGTCACCGGGTCCTGGGGCCGCACCTGCTCCTGCCATATTCATTCTGGATCACTGTGGGGAAAAGCTGACAATTGACAGTGGCCGTGGTTCTCACTTCCCCTGGCACCAGGCCCTCTTGTTTTGTTTAATTGTGACCAGAAATTGTGCCTGCTGTCGCCAGGAGCAGGGGGTGATCCGAGCCACGTGAGATGTTTGTCTTCAGGCGGTAACGGGATTGTCAGTCACCTCAGAGGCACGAACATTGGACAAAGTGAGAGACGCACCATCAGGGCACCTGCCATTCGTTTTGAGACGCTTTGGGCTGTTCAAGGGACTGGGCCCTTTTTGTTCCCACATCCGTATGTGTGTTGAGCTCTTTCCCAAGGGAGCTGGGCATTCATTAGAAGCTGCGGATTAGAAAGTGCCTCCTTTGTGGTTTTGAGGTTGAATCATGTCAGAAGTGGGAGCTGATGAGCCAAGGTGGCAAGAAGCGGGGGTCCGGGATTCTGCGTGGGGAGGGGGCTCAGGTGCACCCCCTTCCTCCTGCAGGAGCCTTTTGTGCTCAGCAATCATCCTTCTCTTTTCTCTAGCAGCCCATTTTATCTCTCAGCTTCTTCCAGCAGGAGCTTCTGAAAACTGAATTCAACAGTTTTCTCTGCTGCTTGTAAATTGCGTGAACTGAGCAGTTTCCCTGGCGCTGGACTGGTGTTTGGGTTTTTGTCAGTGGTTGTTTTGGGATCACCTTGATCTAGATGAGTCCAGATGAGTCTGGTTTACTACGCTGATCTTCCCCCAAACCCACCCCTCCTACAGCGGAGTCCGCAGCTCTGAAAGTGGTACCACGCTTGCAGGTGCTGAGGCCACGAACCTTGTAATCATGCTCTCTCTCCCTTATTCCCACAACCCATGTGCCATCAAACCCTGTCCGCTCTACCTGCAAAATACACCCAGAATCTGGACCTCTGCTGGTCTAAGCACCGTCACTTCCAGCCGGAACTGGTGCATCCCTGGTCTCTGCTCCTACCTTGCCTGCCTCAATCTGTTCTTCCAAAGCAGCCAAAGGGAATCTGTTAACACCTAGGTGGGTCCTGCCACACGGGTGCTCAAAGCCCTCCCCTGGCTCCCATCTCACTCAGAGTAAAAGCCAAGCTGTCCAGAGGACTGCCAGCTGCCCTCTCACTTCTACGGCCTTGTCTCCTCTGCTCTCTCCTGCTCACTCTGCCCCAGCCACACTGCCTCACAGCTGTGCTGCCAACATGCCAGACTTGTGCCTCGGGGCCTTTGCATCGGCTTTACCTTCTGTTTTGCCCAAATGTCACTTTCTCAGGGAGGCCTTCATTTACTTAATTAAATTAAAAAATCAAAAATTTAAAATGCAATTTTAAGTTACACATTCTCTCGGACTTCCATGCTTTGTTTTTCTCCATGGCACGTCACCCTCTGACATAATTATATTTTTCCTGGTTTATTTGTTTACATCTGTCTCCGTCACTAGAATGGCAGCTCTGTAAGGGCGAGACTTGTGTCTGTTTTGTTCCCTGCTGTATATCAGTGCCTAGAACACAGGAGGTGCTCAATAAATATTTGTCAAATGATTGGTTGAATCACTCTGGCAACCACGTTATGGTCTGAATAAGGGTTTGGAATTGGTGATGACCCATCAAAAAAAAATCTGCGTGTGTGTCTGTTTTGAGGATGCATGAGGGTCCCCTTTTGTCCGCTGCTCTCAGAGGCAAGTCACTTGCCAATTCGGTGGCTGAGGCAAGGAGTAAACCGATTACTCTTCCCTGTGAGTGAAAAGTTCCACTGATACTGTATCTACACATTCTTTGCAAATGTCAGTGGGGGTGAGTCATGGGCTGAGGGATTGCTCCATGGAGCTGGCCTGAGCCGACTCGATGACTAAGTCTCCCCCATGTGATGTCACCAGAGTCAGAATGACCCCGACCCTCGCCAAAAGGGAAAAGCATTTTCAGTGAGGATGCCTGAGGTGACTCGGCTGCCGCCAGGCTGGACCTGGGTAGTGTGGCATAGGTCAAAGGTGTGACCTTCGGGGACACCTCTAACTGTCTGGCAAGTCACTCCTACTCTTGGAATTTCCTTGTGTGTGAAGTGAGGATACCATTTATTCATTCAACAAATATTCATTGAACACTGAGTAGAGGCTGGAGATGTTTAGTGAGCCAGACAGACAGGTACCCGTTTTCAAGGAGCTCACAGTTGGCGAAAGATGCAGATGACAAACAGGTGAGGAGAGAAGGACAATACTTTCTCTATTGGGAACGTCATGGAGGGAATAAAACAGGATAGTGGCAGAGAGAGTTGGGGGCCAGCGTCAGCAGGACAGCCAGGAGGAGATGGCAGCAGGCAGAGACCTGCAGGTGGGGAAAGAGCCATGTGAAAATCTGGGTGGGGGAACCAGCAGGGGTAAAGGCTCTAAGGTGGGAGAAAGCTCTGTGCATTTGAGGACAGAGGCTGGTGTGGCTGGAGGTGGGAGGGGGTGAGGGCAGGAGACAGTGTAAGGTCAGGGTCAGAGGACATAGGCACTGGGAAGGTACAGTGAGAAATTTGGGTTGTGTTCTATGGCCCTACCAAGTGCTAACTGCCATGACGTATAAAGATCACAAGGGCAAGAAAGGTGAGTCCTTCCTTCTGATGTGTCTGGCGGGGCCTAGACCCCTGCTGGAGTGGAAAGACCTCTGGTGAGCGTTCCCTGGGCTTCCTCAAGCCTGCAGACATTCCCAGGAGAAAATCAGGCTGTCCAGAGCAGTGCCATACTGGGGAACCAGAGACGGATCCTGGAGTGGGTGCAGGGTGGCTGGCTGAGCATGGGTTACCTTCACCTGGGCCACATCGAGCCCTTGATTACCAGTGAACAACAGTCTCTGACGAAGGTGAGCTACGGAGCTGACATGGTCTGTCTCTCTCATTTTCTGCTTCTCAGTTAGAGGATCAGCCCGACGCTGCTGCCCCAGTACCAGGAGGGGGCACTAGTTTGCTTTGAAAAAGCTTGTCATTTTGTACACTTGTACTTTTAAAAAAATGGAACATTCTTTAAATCAACTTTTAAAAATTCAAAATATATTTTAGTCAAATTTTAAGCAATTCTATTCACAAAGTCATAGGTTTGCTGTACTGGTTTAATCTTTTCCCTAATATACATGAAAATAAATATGTCCCAACCATCATAACTATAGCCATCCTTTATATAGTACTTCCTGTGAGCCAGGCATTGTTCAAACAGCTTTATTAATAGGGCTTCATTTAATTCACACAAGCTTGTGAGGTGAGTCCTATTGTCATCCCTGCTTCACAGATGAAGAAAAAGAGGCAGAGGTTACCTGACTTGCTCTGGATCCCACTGTGGCCAGTGGCTTCAAGGCTTATATGAGGTACCTTGAGTAGATAAAATCATAGGAACAGAAGGTTGAATGTGGTTACCAGGGGCTAGGGGGAGGGCAAATGGGGAGCTGTTGTTTGATGGGTATAGAGTTTCAGTTTTGCAAGTTCTGAAGGTCTGTTGCACAAAAATATACTTAATACTAATGAACCGTGCATATAAAAACAGTTCAGGTGGTAAATTTTATGGTATGTGGCTTTTTAAAACAACAATTAAAAATTAAGGGACTTTGGAGATTGGTTCAAGGTGGCAGAGTAGAAGGACGTGCGTTCACTCCCTCTTGTGAGAGCACCAGAATCACAACTAACTGCTGGACAATCATCGACAGGAAGACACTGGAACTCACCAAAAAAGATACCCCACATCCAAAGACAAAGGAGAAGCTGCAATGAGATGGCAGGAGGGGTGCAATCACGATAAAATCAAATCCCATAACTGCTGGGTGGGTGACTCACAAACTGGAGAACACTTACACCACAGAAGTCCACCCACTGGAATGAAGATTCTGAGCCCCATGTCAGGCTTCCCAACCTGGGGGTCCGGCAGTGGGAGGAGGAATTCCTAGAGAATCAGACTTTGAAGGCTAGCGGGATTTGATTGCAGGCCTTCGACAGGACTGGGGGAAACAGAGACTCCACTCTTGGAGGGCACACACAAAGTAGTGTGCACATCGGGACCCAGGGGAAGGAGCAGTGACCCCAGGGGAGACTGAACCAGACCTACCTGCTAGTGTTGGAGGGTCTCCGGCAGAGGCAGTGGGTGGCTGGCTGTGTCTCACCGTGAGGACAAGGACACTGGCAGCAGAAGTTCTGGGAAGTACTCCTTGGCGTGAGCCCTCCCAGAGTCTGCCATGCCATTAGCCCCACCAAAGAGCTGGGTAGACTCCAGTGCTGGGTCGCCTCAGGCCAAAGAACCAACAGAGAGGGAACCCAGCCCCACCCATCAGCAGACAAGTGGATTAAAGTTTTACTGAGCTCTGCCCATCAGAGCAACAGCCAGCTCTACCCACCACCAGTCCCTCCTATCAGAAAGCTTGCACAAGCCTCTTAGATAGCTTCATCCACCAGAAGGCAGACAGCAGAAACAAGAAGAACTACAATTCTGCAGTCTGTGGAAGGAAAATCACATTCGCAGAAAAATAGACAAAATGAAAAGGCAGAGGACTTTGTACCAGATGAAGGAACAAGATAAAACCCCAGAAAACAACTAAATGAAGTGGAGATAGGCAACCTTCCAAAAAAGAATTCAGAATAATGATAGTGAAGATGATCCAGGACCTCGGAAAAAGAATGGAGGCAAAGATCAAGAAGATGCAAGAAATGTTTAACAAAGGCCTAGAAGAATTAAAGAACAAACACCTAGAAGAATTAAAGGACAAACACCTAGAAGAATTAAAGAACAAAGAAACAGAGATGAACAATACAATAACTGGAATGAAAATACACTAGAAGGAATCAATAGCAGAATAACTGAGGCAGAAGAATGGATAAGTGACCTGGAACACAGAATGATGGAATTCACGGCCATGAAACAGAATAAAGAAAAAAGAATGAAAAGAAATGAGGACAGCCTAAGAGACCTCTGGAACAACATTAAACGCAACAACATTCGCATTATAGGGGACCCAGAAGGAGAAGATAGAGAGAAAGGACCCGAGAAAATATTTGACGAGATTATAGTGGAAAAC
Source organism: Globicephala melas (assembly GCF_963455315.2). Taxonomy (NCBI): domain Eukaryota; kingdom Metazoa; phylum Chordata; class Mammalia; order Artiodactyla; family Delphinidae; genus Globicephala; species Globicephala melas. The sequence continues at coordinate 75,911,860 of NC_083328.1, forward strand.
TTCCCTAACATGGGAAAGGAAATAGCCACCCAAGTCCAGGAAGCACAGAGAATTCCAGGCAGGATAAACCAAAGGAGAAACACACTGAGACACATAGTAATCAAGTTGACAAAAATTAAAGACAAAGAAAAATTATTGAAAGCAACAAGGGAAAAATGACAAATAACATACAAGGGAACTCCCATAATGTTAACAGCTGATTTCTCAGCAGAAACTCTACAAGCCAGAAGGGAGTGGCACAATATATTTAAAGTGATGAAAGGGAAGAACCTACAACCAAGATTACTCTACCAGGCAAGGATCTCATTCAGATTCAACGGAGAAATCAAAAGCTTTACAGACAAGCAAAAGCTAAGAAAATTCAGCACCACCAAACCAACTCTACAACAAATGCTAAAGGAACTTCTCTAAGTGGGAAACACAAGAGAAGAAAAGGACCTACAAAAACAAACCCATAACAATTAAGAAAATGGTAATAGGAACACACATATCGATAATTACCTTAAATGTGAATGGATTAAATGCTCCAACCAAAAGACACAGGCTCGCTGAATGGATACAAAAACAAGACCTATATATAGGGAACCTAACTGGTTCCCAGTCTTTTCTTCTACTATAAACTGCTTCAGTGAACATCTAGGTACATATACTTATTTATTTCTGTAACATAAATTTCTAGAAGTTGAATTGCTGGGACAAAGATCTCAATTTTCCATGAAAAAGTACTGCCTCTACATTAAAAAGTGTATTTATAAAAGTAACACTGTCATTGGGAAAACACTTTGTATTCTGTTACAAGTTAATCACTAAAGGGATGTTGCCTATAAACTTAAATTATCCATAATGGCCCATCTCTGGGAACCCTGCCTCCCAGGTAACAAGTGTTAAACTAAAATACTTTTGTTTCGCTCACAGGAAACATACTGACCAGGCCCACCTGTGAATGGCTTCAGGAAGGAAGAAATGAACACATCCCATTCAGAGTCTGGCTGGAACCAGGACTTTACCCCCTCCCCTTTTAGTATGAAAGAAGCCTAAATGAATTCTAGCTCCGGGAAGATGGTTCTTTGAGACACTAGTCTACCATCTTCTTGGTCTGCTGACTTTCCAAATAAAGTTGCTATTCCCTGCCCCAGCAACTCATCTCGTGATTTATTGGCCTGTCATGTGGTGAGCAGTACGAGCTTGGACTCGGTAACAACACTAGTCCCCGAAAATGATCGTGAGGGTCAAATTAGACCAAAATAGAAGGATGCTTACCTTATGCTTGGATCAACAGGTGATCAGGAAGAACATACATAGGTGATAACTAATTTTATCTATGAGGGGATTCAATCCTTGTGATGTGATAAGGAGGTTCTAGGTGGGCAGGTGGGTGATACCTTCTTAGAAAAGGATGGCCAAGGCAAAACTATAGATGGGGTGGCACTTGAGTTTGAGGACTAAAGAAAGAGAAGTAGCCAGACATGTAAAGATATGGGAAGAGACTGTATTTTTCTCATGCTTACATTATCCAAGTTTTAGGATTGATTTCTAATCTAAGGTTGAAACCATGAAACTATTGTGAAGAGAGCCCATCAAACGTCTACATGACATGGAACAGATGTTAGAGACCACTTGAATGATTTCCCCCTGCCAGTATGGAAGGGTCTAGAAGAACATGGAGAACAAAGGAGAGCCTAGGAGAGAACTTCTTCCGGATGCACAGGTATTTTAGGGTTCTTACCTCCTTTATGGAACTTTACAGACCTGAACCTTTACAAGCAGGGTCAGTGGGAAGAGCGGTCGTGACTCCAGGTTGTAGTTCTCAGAAAGACCAATAGGTGGGGGTGAAGGACAAGAAACAGCACTTCGTAGCGTCTATAATAGATGGTTGCCGTTCAGGTTGAACTAATTACTCCCAGAGTGTAGCTCATGAGTACACGAATGCCAGCTTCTGGTAGATTAATACGTCTGAGGACGTGGGAGCTCCAAAGGAGGAAATTAATAAGGGTCTATGTACCACTTGTTATGGGCCAAGGAACCTCAAGCTTATTTGCTTGCAAACCTTTTCCTCCCTCCTCCCTCCTCCTTTCTACTGCTAATCAGGCTTGGTTCTAAGTTCTCTCCAGGCCTGAGCTTCTTTCATCCTGATTGCACAGCCATGAAGTTTAGACAGTGCGTTTCAAAGTTTACCGTGCACACCAGTCCCCTGGAGAGCTCATTAAAATGCAGCCTCTGATGCCATGGGTCTGGGTGGTGGGGCCTGAGAGTCTGCCTTTCTACAGGCTCCCAGAGGAGCCTGGCGCTCTAGGGCCTTGGACCTTGCTTTGCACACTGGGGGTTCATTAAGTTTGAGTAAAACAGGCACAGAGGTCTTAAGGAACTTGGCCAAATCCTCATATATGGCCGAGCTGACATTTTTTAACTCACTCAGGTCAGCTACACATCAGGGGAGGCGGAGAGGCCACTAACTGATGCTGAGCGGCTGGCTAATTGTTAAGTGTTTCTTTGTGTTGGGTCAAGCGTTGTTTGTTACTGAGAGTGTAGAGTTAGCATTCAGATGGGAGAAAAAAATATCCGTCTTTATTTCACTAACCTCTAACTGAAGTTTAGTATTTCTTCCCACCACGAACGTAGCAGCAAACCTCTGTAGTCTTAGCCATGCCCCGCGCCCTAGGATGGCGTTCAGGACCTGCACAGGAGCTCAAGACGCGCCACCTCCAGCGGCGCTGCTTTGGTACATTGACAATGTTGGGCTTGAAAAGCAGCAGGTGCAAAGAGGGCTCTCTGGCCTCTCCCTTTCTTCCTGAAAGCAGGGGATAAACTCCCAGGTGAAAGAGCCCCTCCCTGGACCAGAAGGAAAGAAACAGTCCTATCACCAAAGATGAGGAGGCCGAGAAAAATCTGTACAAACAGACCTTGTGAAAATATTTCCTCTTCCTTTATGTTTTTAATTTATTTACTTTTATTTTTGGCTGTGTTGGGTCTTCGTTGCTGCGCGCAGGCTTCCTCTGGTTGCGTCGAGCGGGGGCTACTTTTCGTTGCGGTGAGCGGGCATCTCATTGCGGTAACTTCTCTTGTTGTGGAGTGTGGGCTCTAGGTACGTGGGCTTCAGTAGTTGTGGCACGCGGGCTTCAGTAGTTGTGGCTCGTGGGCTCTAGAGAGCAGGCTCAGTAGTTGTGGCGCACGGGCTTAGTTGCTCCGCGGCATGTGGGATCTTCCCGGGCCAGGGATCAAACCCGTGTCCCCTGCATTGGCAGACGGATTCTTAACCACTGGGCCACCAGGGAAGTCCTTATCTTCCTTTAGTCTCCCCATAATTTTAGTTATTTTTTCCATAACTGTTACTCTTTCTTTAACCTAGTATATAAGCACTAAGGCCTCATCACTTCTTTGGGTCTTCATGTCCTTATGAGGAAATGTCACATAAAACTTTTATTAAATCAATTTCTATGCTTTTCTCCTGTTTATCTTTTGTTGCAGAGCCCAGCTGAGAACCTAGAAGGGTAGAAGGAAAAAGCTTTTTTCCTAGATCTATCCCCTACATCTACCATAGAGAAAATTCCAGATATCTTCATATTACATTACACTTGCTGCAGGTATCCTGAAATATTGTTTATGTTCCTCAGTGTCTCCAAATTATGGTAATTATTAGAACCACTGCTATAACTTATTAATTCATGGATAACAAAGAAGTTCATTTATTACTGAACTACCTATTCATTTAAAAAATATTTAATAGGGCTTCCCTGGTGGCGCAGTTGTTGAGAGTCCGCCTGCCGATGCAGGGGACATGGGTTCGTGCCCTGGTCCGCGAGAGTCCCACATACCGCGGAGCGGCTGGACCCGTGAGCCATGGCCGCTGAGCCTGCGTGTCCGGAGCCTGTGCTCCGCAACGGGAGAGGCCACAGCAGTGAGAGGTCCGCGTACCACAAAAAAAAAAAAAAAAAAAAAAAAAAAAATATATATATATATATATATTTAATGGCTGTGTTTCAGTATGATAGGCTTCCGTTGCAATCCTATACATTTTATTTTATACATTGAAAACTATTGTTCTGAGCAGGCACCCATGGTCGCTGTTTTAGTGCTGTGCTCTCCACGTCCTGTCTTATTTAACTTTCAAAACAGCTTATTGAGGTTTGGGCTGTTATTTGCACCCTTTTTTGTGGAGGAGGATACGGAGGCTCAGACAGGTAACTTGGTCAAGGTCACCTACCTGGAGAGTTGGAGCCTGGATTTGAGTGAGGCTGTTCCTACAAAGGGAAGTGTTGGTGTTAACGGCTGAACCTGTTTAGAAGGATTCTCCAAAGACAGAGCCCAGGCGCAAAGCAGGCACCAAGAGGAAGTCTGAGCAGTCCCTGCCTCTTCCCGACCTTCGCTGGCAGCTGCATCTGATTGGTGGATCCCATGTCACGTGCCTGTGCCCTGGCTGCAAGGGAGGCTGGGAAAGCGAGTCTAATAGTGGGAGGCTGTCTCTGCACCATAAAGTTGGGGATTCCTCAAAGCTGGGAGGAAGTTCAGAAGACAAAAACCAAACCAAACCAAACCAAAAACTAGTTCACTACAAACCCTAGCTATAGACCAGGCAGCCCAGGGGATGCAAACTTCTGGCAGCGCACAGGCTATGAGCTGTGGTTGGCAGGTAATAGTAATTACAGCAATGCTAATTGAACACTTACTATGGGCCAAGCAATATTCTAAGCACTTGACATGCAGTAACTTATTCTATCTTCACAACCCTATGAGAGAGGTATTATCATTAGCATACCCATTTTACAGAGGTGGAAACTGAGGCTCAGAAAGGGGAAGTTGTTCCCTCTTAACCACCTGTAGTGTCATCCATTGAATGTACCTATCTTTTGAGTGGCTTGTGTATTCTCCAAGCCCTGCCACCCTCTATTGCCTGATACTGTTCCTAATTCACACATGCAGCTGCCAGTCCGGGCTCTTCAGTTTTACATTTGAGTTTCCCACCCCTGCCCAGTTCTCTGAGATTTCTGGGATAGAGATGAGGGGGAGAATGTCTTGCAGGTTCATCTGAATGGTTCTTGACCAGAATCTCTGGCATTGAGTCCAGGTATCTATAATTTTTCAAAGCCCCAGAAGATTCTAGTGTGAGCAGGGCTGAGAACCTCTGGATCGCTTAAGAATCTTAGGCCGGCTTGTGTGATGAATGCCGATTACACACTGTCGCCTCACTGGATTGGCTGTGTCTCTTTGCAAATGTGTACAGAGCAGGGGTCAAGGTAGGCACCGGGATGCAGTGGTGGAGGTGAAGAGAGGCACAGCTGATCACAGTGGGGTTGCTGGGGGGTAGGGATAGGGAGTGAGAAGGCAGGTGGGAAGAGCATTCCAGACAGAGGGAACTCTGCACACACGAAAGTCTGGGGTCAAGAGAACTTGGAGGGTTTGGGCATGAACTCTTATGCCATCAGCTGCCACTTGCCTGTGCCTGGCCCCCTCTCCCTCTGCCTGCATGCCCGTGTTCCTGGTTGCAGACCCCTACGTGCCTGGAGCTTTCAAGAGAGGTTGGAGCAGTGAAAGAAGAGGAGGCTGGGAAGCGGAGCTGGGGCCAGGCTGCGGAGGACTTGAGACCACCCTTAGATGTTAGCCTGAGGGCCCTGGGGAGCTGGGTGTTTTATTTGGGACTTCTAAAAAGCATCTGGGCTTCCACAAGCTGGTAGAGGTGGTTTGGAGCAGCAGCTAAGGTAATCAGGTGTCCTGGTTTACTCAGGACTTTGAATTCTAAAGCCAGGAAAGTCCTGGGCAAACTGGGATGGTTGGTTGCCCTCCTGGAAGCTAAGCGTCCCCTCACCTTTGTCTCCGCAGGATTCTGGTCCCACCAAGTGTAGGCGTAGACCAGTGTTTCTCAAACTTCACCATGTATACAAGTCACCTGGATTCTTGTTGAAATGCAGACTCTGATTCCACAGGTCTGGGATGGGGCCTGAGAATCTGCATTTCTAACAGGCATCCAGGGGGCACACGTCCATGTTTGAGTAGCAAGGGTTGAGAGCACACTCAGGCTCACTGTAAACCAGCTACTTTGGATCACAACTAGGAGAGAGAGGCTACGATCACCCAAAAAGCGCATCTATCTCCCAAGGCAAATGCAAACCAGTCCCCTCTCTAATGGGTTGCTCAGGCCCCAACCAGACAGCAGAAAAATTAGCTGCTGACTATATTTTTGTTTAAAATCCAATGCACACCTCTCGCAGGCAGCACCCACCACAGGCACTGTCTACTTGGTTTGCTTCCCAGTCATTGGGTCCCTCCTGCTTGGGTGCAGTGGGGCTGCATTTTGCATCTTTCTCTCCCCCTCTCTTTTTCTTTTATCACTTGTACTTTTCACTCCACAGCAGCCTGGGTCAGTGTGCAAATGAGACAGTCCCCTGGAAAATGACAACTCTTGCTGGGCAGCCCGTTGGAAAGAGATTGAAATCAGTATTTTTTTTTTCTTTGTCCTCCTGTGCAAGTAGACATAGGTTTGTTGCAATTGCTGGAAGGAACGACATTGACCTTTGAGCTTCTACGAATGCTTTTTTGAAGAGTCTCTGTTATAGCACTGCCATCACCCCTGCTTCCTCTTGCTGCTGCTTACATAGAATGGCTCCAGGGCTGGGCAGTTCAGCACGGTGAAGCTGGGTGCTATGTGAATTTGGCAAGTTTCTTGTCCTAGCTGTAAATGGGGATAGCGACAGTGCCTGCTGAGCTGGGTATTCCCTGTTGGCTCCCAGACCTATTCTCTGCCCTGAGAAGCTGACCGTTAGGGACTGCGTCCCTTGGGCATCCTGTCTTCTGGCTTTGGGTTGGGTTTACAATGGGAGGTACTTGTAGAAGACAGGTGTTGTTATTTATTACCCGTTCCCTCCTTACTATAGGTTGCAGCTGTGCATTTCTGTGACCACAGCTCCTGCCAACAAGATGCCGCTATAGCTCCAGCCCTGGATTGTTTGCCAATTACTTATTATTGCTTCTGAGCTCCAAATTCACCCTTCAATACCTGCTCTGCCACGATGGAGAGTTCCTTTCCAGCATCTCCCGTTTGAAGTGAGTGCAATGTTAAGCTTTATCAGTAGAGGGAGCTAGAGGGACACTGCTGGCTCTGCTTGTTTTTATCCGTCATTCACTTTTTTTTTTTTTTTTTTGCGGTACGCGGGCCTCTCACTGTTGCGGCCTCTCCCGTTGCGGAGCACAGGCTCCGGACGCGCAGGCTCGGCGGCCATGGCTCACGGGCCCAGCCGCTCCGCGGCATGTGGGATCTTCCCGGACCGGGGCACGAACCCGTGTCCCCTGCATCGGCAGGTGGACTCTCAACCACTGCACCACCAGGGAAGCCCCTGTCATTCACTTTTACTCCGTGAGGTGGAACACATCTCCAGGACCTGGCCAATCAGAGCACCGCCTCCTCTTGGCCTCACTGATTGACTCAGGGATGTGCAGGTGATGTAGGCTCCCAGTCAGAGTGAATCTCAGGGCTTATGGCAGGAGCTATCCCAAAGATACCTTGATCTTTCCTGTTAGACTTGAACTTGAGAAGATGAGAGGCTGGGCTGCTGCAGCCATGTTGTCACCAGGGAGGGACCGTCTTGAGCTGCCAGGTGAAACAGGAGCATTCACCACAGGGATCATGAGAGTGACGCCGACAAGGTGGGGATCGTAAGATGGGGAGAAACAAGACTCCTCATGACACTGAGCTGTGACCTTGACTCTTCAGTGATGCAAGCTTATAAATGTCCTCTCTCCGCATTCCTTCCTCCACCACCACGTTCCCTCCCACCCCCCTTAAGCCAGTTTGAGTTGGATTTTCTGCTATTTAGAAACATAGCAATCCTGCCTGATAGAATATCTGTTTCGATTTTTACAAAATGGCTTTAGGAGAAGAACTATTGCTAAATATCTGCTTTTTGCCAGGCACTTTACTGCATTATCTCATTTAATCCTCTCGCCATCCCCTCACTGCCCTTGTAGGGTGGAAGGAAGGTGTGTTATCATTATCTCCATTTTCCAGATGAGGAAACAAGGCTCAGGCAAGGTAAGTAACTAGTGAAGCCCACCCAGCTAGTCAGTGATGGAAGCAGACGACGGACCGTGCAGAGTGGAAGCCAGTTGTCCACCTTCTCAAGTGGCCAGAGCCGTGCATCGCAGCAGAGGGCGTCCCCACTGGCCAAGGAGGGGGGCAGGGGTGAAATACAGATCCCTGAGTAATCGTACAAAAATGCAGCTCCGCCACATTCATTCTCTGCTAACGAAAAGATCTCCAAACTGTGGTTCTGCCAAGTCTTTGGAATGAAGTGTGGACGTGCATTTGTAATTAGCAGCCGCTGTGCAGGCAAATGAGAAAAGTGCGAAAGTCCCTTGAAATGGTATAAAAAGTCGGGCAAAAGCATAGCTCTATTACCTTGTGTATGCTATTCATTTATCTGTGCTGTGACAACACAGCATCTGGGGGCTGGACAACTATTAGGGACGTAGTCCTATTAGGTTCTTTTTGCCCCCTATTTTTAAAGGCAAGGCTACTTGGTGGCTTTAAATTTATTAAAACAAATTTATTTATTTGAACATTTCCAGGTCATTTGGGTAAATGGCACGTTCTCTCAGAAAAGAAAATGAATAAAATATTTCGGGGGCTTCCCTGATGGTGCAAGTGGTTGCAAGTCCGCCTGCCGATGCAGGGGACACGGGTTCGTGCCCCGGTCCGGGAAGATCCCACATGCCGCGGAGCGGCTGGGCCCGTGAGCCATGGCCGCTGGGCCTGCGCGTCCGGAGCCTGTGCTCCGCAACGGGAGAGGCCACAACAGTGAGAGGCCCGCGTACCACACACACACTATATATATATATATATATATATATATATATATATATATATATATATTTCGGGCTCTGTTTTATGTTTTCAAACAAACTCCCACGTTATCTTTTTATACATTTGCTTAATGATTTTTTTTTTTTTTTTTTTGGTATGCGGGCCTCTCACCATTGTGGCCTCTCCCGTTGTGGAGCACAGGCTCCAGACGCGCAGGTTCAGCGGCCATGGCTCACGGGCCCAGCCGCTCCGCGGCATGTGCGATCTTCCCGGACCGGGGCACGAACCCGCGTCCCCTGCATCGGCAGGCGGACTCTCAACCACTGCGCCACCAGGGAAGCCCTCTTTTTATACATTTAATTTAAAATACATGGATGTTGATGGAGGACTAAATTCACATGGTGGAGGGACTTCCCTGGCGGTCCAGTGGTTAAGACTCTGCGTTCCCAATGCAGGGGGCATGGGTTTGATCCCTGGTTGGGGGCACTAAGGTCCTGCATGCCATGCAGAGTGGCCAAAAATATAAAATAAATAAATTCACATGGTGGAGATGGTTTCCAAGCAGAAATCATCGGGTGACGTGGGGGTGGGGGTGGGTTATTTGACCGCTTAATTGTGGTGCCCTTTTACAGGAATAGATTGTACTGAGAGTCATGCCACCATATGTATGAACAAATATGGTTGATATGTGTATGTAATTTGTAGGACTCTGTATAGAAGTAAGGGATCCACAGATTCATTTATTCAGCAAATATTTATTGAGCACCTACTACGTGCCAGGTGCTGTCGTAGACTGGGGATACTGCTGTGCAGGTCCCTGCCCTCATGGAGCTGACCATCTAGTGGAGAAAGAAAGCCCATGCGCAACACATATATAAGGTATTGGGTGATAATAAGGCTCTCAGAGAAGGATGAAGCAGGCTAAGGGGCTGCGTGTTTTAAATATAGATTTTATTATTATTCAGGTACGGCGAGGCCAACAGATCAGGAGACAATTGCCATTGAAAAGACAGTTTGTTATACTCATAGTTCCCAAGAGAAGGGGGCATGCCACATCGTGGGGGGACACATGGGGAAGCACAGGGCTGGTCAGAGGCAGAGGGAGGGGGTAACTGTGGGCAAGAACTTTACTGAGGTTTTTGAGGGAAGGAGTGGGTGAGGCAGGGTAAGCAGGCTTAGGATTGGCTAGTTTGAAACATTTCAGCGAGCCCTGGGGCATAGGGCTGTGCTTGGTTGTCTGATCTGGCCCTGGGGTGATGAGGGCATGTGGACAGTGGCCTGGTGTGTGAGAGCCCCAAAAGGGAGGTGGAAGGAGGTGGCTAAGGGTATGGAATCCGGATTGGTTGGTTTGTATTTGAAAAGCACGCTTGCGGGTGAGTGGTTTACCATCTCTAGGAACTGGCTGTCCCTGGAAGGAGCAGTCCTTGCAGGGTCTGCAAGGTCCCGGATGTCAAAGCATCAGAATACAGAAAAGAAAAGCCATGGTTAATACACTGGGGGCATGCTAGGAGTGTGGTCTTTTATACAGGCTGTGGGGATGAGGTCAGATAAGGGCTCTCTGTTTAAGTGACATTTGAGCAGAGACCCTAATAAAGAGAGGGAGCACGTGGATATCCCTTAGGGAAGAGTCTTCCAGGCAGAGGAAACAGCAAGTGCAAAGGCCCTGAGGAGGGACTGTATTTGGTCTGTTCATTGAATAAAGAGTTTGGTGTAGCTGAAGGGAGAGATGAGAGGGAGACAAGGACACCAGGTCAGGGAGCTGGGGCCGTGAGAGACACTGGCTTTGACTGAGTGGGATGGAATGTCACCAGGTTGGGGGAGACACTCTGTGCAGAGGATGACTATGATCAGAGTTGCGTTTCAACAGGGTCCGTCTGGTGCTGTGCAGAGAACAGATGGGAGGGGAAGCAGGAGAGCAGGGAAACCAAGCAGGAGGCTTCAGCAACAATCCACGTGGGAGAGGATGGGGGCTGGACCACTGGAGGAGGTTAAGTGGCCAGATTCCTGATATAAGTTAACAGGACTGGATGGAGAGATAGGAGAACCGGTGTTAGGAGGAATACTATTTTTTTTTTTTTCTGGAGGAAAATGTATGTGAGGCCGTTTTAGCAAATGTAAATCTGAGTGAAAATCACACTTCCTTTAGCTGATGTCTTTTTTTCTTTTTCTTTTTTGGCTGTGCTGTGAAGCTTGCAGGATCTTAGTTCCCCAACCAGGGATCCAGCTCAGGTCCTGGCGGTGAAAGCACCGAGTCCTAACCACTGGAACACCAGGGAATTCCCAGTTGATGTCATTCTCCATGCTCGTACAGCTCCCTGCACCTGCACCCCCATCATCCCACGTGCGCAGAAATCTTCTATTCACGTGTCTTTCTCTCCATTAAATAATAAGCACCTCTGGGGCAGGGACTGAGTCCAGTTCTGTTGTTTTATTGTTTTGTCCCCAGCTGCTCTGAGAGGGCCTGGCTCAGAGTAAGGTCTCTGGAAATGTTTGTTCAAAGAGTGTCAACTTTGCAGATCTGAGTTTTCTCCCTAGGAGGAAGGATTCTCACAGTGGGGCCATGTGCCCACAGGCTCCCTCGACAGCTGGTGGGATGTCCAGGGCTTCCCCACCTCTGGGTTTTGCACTGGCTGTGCCCTCTGCTTGGATGGCTGCCCCTTCGCCTCCTCCTGGTCCCCATTTCAATGTCACCTACTCAGAAAGTCCTTCCTTGACTCTCTTCAGGGGCTGCTCTCCACCTCTCCTCTGGCCCCCGTCGCTGTCTGCCAGGTCACCCTGTGCTCACCAACATCAGAAATTATTTTCTTCAATTTGCATTTCTCTATCTCTCTCTCTCTCCCCGCCACTGTGCGGGCCCCATGAGGGCAGGGGCCTGGTTCTCAAATGTTCACTGGGGTAGGAGGTGGGGTTGGTGGCCATTCTGATCCCCTCCAGTGGGAAGGGTGCCCATGCCCAGCAGCTGCGGTGCCAGGTGCTAAAGGCTCCCACCTGTGCTTCCTGGGGGACTGGCTTGGCTGGCTGGAACTGTCCTATAGGATATGGCAGGGTGTCCAGTCAGGACCGGAACTAAAGAGAGGTATGTGGGTCAGAGTTATGCAGTTGCAAAGGCAGATCCTGTCTTTATTTTGTTCATCATGGGTTTTTAGCATTAGTCTTGAGTTTTTAAAAATATTGCATTGAAATATGATTTATCTTGATTACTAAGGTGTTTTTTTTTTTTTTGACTCCCCCTTAAATTCTGTGCCCGAGGTGAGAGGTTCCAGCCCTCCTCAGAGGTGGGCTGAGAATCTGTACTGTGAAATCAGCCTTTCCCAGTCCCCACTGTGAGTCTTAGGGAAGCCCTGAGCTCAACTGTAGATGGGGGATGTCCATGTGACCTAAAAAATAAGACAAATTTGGGAACGGTCTGCTTTGCCGTTTCCCCTAGAGCAGTGATTTTCACTCACCGTAATTTTCACTGCATGGAGTTAGCTGTCTGAACCGGGGTCAAAAGGGAGGTCCCCTTAGGACCGGGAGAAGAATTGTGCCCCCAACTTCCAACAGAACAGCCCTTATTCAGTCCAATTTTTAGCTGGGCTTCTTCATCAGATTTCATATTGCTAAAAAAGAGTGGAAAAGCCACTACAGTCAAGTCGATGATGGTCCTAGAAGTGGCTAGTTAGGTGTCCTGAGGCCTCCGGATTCTTAATTAGGGCAAAGGATCCTTAAGCAACACTCTGGGTGTGAAGGTCAGTATCTTGAGCCCCTTTGTCCCTCAAGGGAGGTCTTGAGAGGCGCCTGCGTCTGGGCCTCCACCTCAGCCACCAGCACAGATGAGAATCTGGGCAAGAAGATGCCAGAAACCTGGACCTTCAGTGACCCAGCTCCTTCTCTGCCCTCGGTGTGGTGGGCGCGTGACTCCCCTCCCAGCGTGGCCCGCTCTGGGCTCCCCCCACCTCAGATGGTATTTGCTTTCCCCTCCCTGGAGTTTTAAAGGCTCTTTGTGTGTCACGTTTCTCTCTGTTCTGCGTTTTCAATTGTCTTCCGTTCTCTCTTAGCCACTTCGGAGGGGGGCAAATCTCATTCCATAAATCTAAGGTATTATTACAGGTGACGGCAGTGCCTGATCTCTGTGACACCCACCGGACTCCAGAGGGTAGAGCTAATTAGTCGGAACACTTACTTTTCAGGCGTGAGTCACTGGAAGCAGGTGTCAGGGGGAGGCTTTAACGAGGCCCTCGTGACTTGCATATTTCCAGTCGGCATCACTGCGTGTACACTGTGCAGAGGTAGCCCTGCCCCTGCCTCCCCACTGGGTAGGGGGAGAGAGAGAGAGAGGGAGGGAGAGGGAGAGGGAGAGGTGCTCGGACGTCCCGCTATCCAGTGTTAAAAGCAAAAGCCTTTCTACTTTCTGGCCCTTTTTCTTGCTTCCCCTCAGTCTTTCATTCATTCCACAAATGTCTGTTGAGTACCTGCTGGCTGCCGGGCCCTGTGCTAGCTGTTGGGAGTCAGCCGTGAGCTCTATCGCTGAATCCCTGCCACGATAGCACTGACCTCCTTGGGCGGGAGACAGACCCTAAGTGAGGAGCAGAGAAATAAACAAGGCAATTCCAGAAGCCGATAAGTGGATGGAGAAGATAAGCTGGGTGAGAGAGCGCGGGCAGCGCGCGTGCTGGAGAGGATTCTCTAGGCAAGTGGTCAGGAAGGTGATGGGAGGAGGCAGCTCTGCCGTGCTCGGCAGGACGGAGGGATCTGAATGTGTGAAGGCCCGGGGCGGGAAATGGGCTGGGTGCTTCTAAAGAGCAGTGTGGAGGCCAGCGTAGTTGGATGGAGTGAGCGAAAGAGAGACACGTGGGAAATGGGGCTGGAGAGGGCAGCAGGCCCAGGCAATGCCGGGCACTTGCACTTTATTCTCAGCGTGATGGCTGCCGCTGTGGGTTTAGGCAGGACAGTGATGGGACCAGATTTATTTTAGAGCTTGCTTTCCGCAGCTGGCCGAGGGGAGGAGCCGGGGCCAAGGCAGCAGGTGTTTGGGGCGGAGAAGCCAGCGATGCTGCGGTATCTGTGAGGCGGAAGGCAGGCGTGTGACCGCCACCTGGGCGCCAAGCCCCCTCTCCAGACTGGCACCGAGGGGCTCTGAACTCTGCAAGCAGAGTAAATCTGGTGGGCTGCCCTGGGGCTCCCTCTCTACCTGGCACCATCCACACTGCATGAGATCGGGAGGTGTTCCTGGTCGGGTGGGTGCTCTGTAGGTCTTTGAGGGGCCCAGGGAGGCCTTTGGGGGCTTCAGACTATGCTCTCAGATGGCCCAGGAAACTGTGGTCCACCTTCCCAAAGCATCAACCTAATGCCATCTAGGTTTACATTTAGATTCAGATAAACAGTCTGAAGCATTTTTTTTTCAAAAATTAAAATAAATGTGGCATAGAATAAAAAAATCCACACTATTTTTTTTAAAGAGAAAATCAAGTGATTTCACCTTTGTAGTCAGCAATGCTGACTTTGTGTCTACAAGGCTGTTAGGGGTGCCTTGGGGGAAAAGTTTGAGAAACAGGCCTTAAGGTGCAAACGAGGAGAACAGCAGATGGGAGAGAAGGAAAAAGGAGGGAAAGAGAGGCCTGGAGGTGGGAGGAATCAAAGAGAAAGAAGAGCGAGGGACTGCAGTCTTTACCAGCAGTTTCCCAAAGGTACCTGCCCTGTTTTCCTCCAACCCCACGGGGACCCCACTAGGCATGAAGGACCCAAGGAAACAGGCCCTTTCACTTCTGGCTCCCACACTGGCTGGCCTTGCTGGGAAGCGCCGTTTCCTCTCTTAAGAGAGCTCCGTGGAAGGCTTTTTCTCTCTTTTTCACCGGTCTTCTTTAATCGCACGTGATCCACACTGAGGACAGACGTGTAGCTGCTGCTGTTGGTATTTTTTCTCTAGGCAGCCCCAGAAAGCAAGTCTTTGCTGGGCATGTTATTTACATGGTGGAAAGAACAAGCCATTTCCTTATTAGGGAAACAGGCATGGGGGCTGGGGCGGGCAGGGGGACCGACAGGGCTGTGTGCTGGGCTTCACTTCTGGACTCTGAGGACCAGGGACCCCCTGCGGATGGACGCTGGGACATCCTCCCTGGGGCGTGGCTCGGTCACTCCTAGGCCAGGGCTGCGCTCAGAAGCAGCACGTGCCTTCGAAGGCTTCTGCAGTGATGGCGATAGCTTCAAGCCTCAGAGGGCGGGTAGGGCTGGGGGTGTCCTCGCGGTGGCGGTGGCGGGGTGTGTCCTCTGGGCTCAGTTGTTGTCTCTGGTGTCTGAGGAGGCACTTCCAAACAAGATGTCACTGTCGTGGGACATGCTGCTCAGCTGCGACTTGGTTTTGATGAGGAACTGGGTCCTCCGGAACATCACCCTTTCTTGCTCCTGCTTGAGCTCCAGGTAGGAGCGGGAGAAGGTGTGGAAGATGGAGGTCACGGGGAAGGCCATGAGGAGGATGCCGCTGAGGATGCTGCTGAGCGCCACCACCTGGCCAGGCGTGCTCCTGGGTACCATGTCGCCATAGCCCACAGTTGTCATGGTGATGACGGCCCACCAGTAGCAGGCAGGGATGCTGGTGAACTCGGGGCTATCGGCCATCTCGTTCTCGATGACGTAGAGGAGGGGGGCAAAGAGGGCGATGGCCACGCAGAGGAAGAGCAGCAGGAGGCCGAACTCGCGGGTGCAGCGGCGGGCCGTGAGCCCCAGCGTCTGCAGCCCCAGCGAGTGGCGGGCCAGGCGCATGACGTACAGGATACGCAGCGCCCGCAGGACGCGCAGCACCAGCCCCACCTTGTCCAGGTAGCTGTTGCCTGTGCCGGGCTTGCGGCGGTCCGCGGCGGCGCCGTCCACCAGCAGGGTGATGTAGTAGGGCAGGATGGCCACCATGTCAATCAGCGTCAGCGGGCTCCGCAGGAAGGCAAACTTGCTGGGCGCCTGGATGAGACGCAGGAGGAACTCGAGGGAGAACCAGCCCACACACACAGACTCCACGATGAAGATGTTGCGGCACATCTGGGAGCACTGGCCCTGGGAGAGAGGGGAGAGGTCAGCGGTCCCACCAGCAAGGAGCATGAGGCTCTGTCCTGGCTGGGCTACGCGGGTGAAGGGTGGTCTGGGCATGTGCCTGTCCGTGTCCTGCGGCCCCGAGTCCTCTCTTTCTCTGGCTATGCTCACTCCCTGGTTAATCCCGTGCAGACCTAGGGCTTGAAGTACCATCTCAACATTGACCATTCCTAATCTCTCTCTAGCCCAGACCTCGCCCCTGAACTGCACACCCCAGACGGGCTGCCTCCTGGGATGTCTGGTAGGTGTCTCAAACTCATCGTGTCCCGAAACGGGCTCCTGATTTCTTTCTTCTTAAAATTTATTTTTATTGAGATGTAATTGACATATAACATGGTGTACAAATTTAAGGTGTACAATGAGTTGATACATGTATATATTGCAATATGAATAATTATCGTTCCGTTTATTGTGTCGAGAACATTTACGATCTAGTCTCTTTGGGCTCCTGATTGCCTGCACACCTGCCCACTGTGGATTCCCTTCTTAGCGATCAGCAATCCCATTTTTCTGGGTGCTCAGGACAGACTTGGCCTCATCCTGACGCCTCCCCTGTAATCCTCATGAAATCCCACTGGTGCTTCGTTTAAAATGATTCCAGAGTCAAAGCACTTCTCACTCTGTCCACTGCCCGACCTGGGTCCAGCCACCGCCCTCTCTGACTTGCACAGTCGCAGGCACCTCCTCCCTGGGCTTCCTGGTCCCCGCAGTCCACTTCGCACACACAGCCAGAGGGACTCAGAACGTGAATCGGATCCTGTCCCTCCTTGCTGAGCATCCTCCATGGCTCAGAGAGATGGCTCAAGTCCCCCAGGGGCACAGGTGGCCAAGCCACCACCTCTCCCACTTCCTTGCCCCCTGCCTGCCTCGCTCACCTGCTCCAGCCCCACGGGCCTCCTCACTGCTCCTCCAACACCCCAGGCTCACCCCCAGCTCAGCGTTGACTTTTCTTGACTTTCCCTGCAGGATTCCTCTTCCCCCAGACACCCGTATCACTCTGCCCTCCCTTCCTCCAGCTCTTTACTTCCATATCACCTTCCCAGGGAGGGCTTTTGGGACCTGCCCTGTTTAAAAGCCCTCCCCCTTTTTCCGGTACCCCGATTCCCCTTGCTCTATTTGATCGTAATGCTCATCATCTTTTAATATTCTCAATAAGTTACTTATTTACCATGTTTATCATCTGTCTCAGCCCTGCCTGCCTGCCCCACTGCCCCAGGAGACTGCAGCCCCACAGGGCAGGACAGTTTGTGTATTGTTCACTCTCAGGACCCCAGTGCCTGGAAAGGCCCAGGACGCGCCCAGTGATCCATTCATATTTGTTACCAGGATGGACGGAAGAGCCCTGGCCTGGTGTTTAGACGGGGTGTCAGATGAAGGCCAGGCAGGCAAAGGGAAAGCCGCGGAGGTGGCCCAGGTGGGGCGGAGGCCTGCTGGGGTGCGCAGCCATCTAGCTCGTCGCCCCCTGATGGCTGTCCCAGGAGAATTCGGTCTTGAGGCTGCCTCACCGAATTTTTCAAGAGAAGCTGGAAATTTGGAGTTTTACATGAAATCTCCTGGGGTTTAAATGTTGTGACAATTCAATACAAAGAAAGCACTCCATGGTTCACTCAAACACATCTGTGTGCTGTATCTGTCATGGGGGCTGCTGCCAGCTGTTGCTCTGGTCTGCAATACAACTGGACGGTGGATCGTCCCCAGTGGGTTTGGACCTCAACCTCAAAGGGGCCTTTGGCAGAGAGGGAAGGCACAAATGGTTCTACCTGGGGCATCTTGTCGGTTCCCGGGCACAGCTGGGTTCTACCAGACCTGCTCTGCTAGCTTTTCCTCTAGGAATATGTGAGAGGCTGGAGAGATGAACTAGTACTGGGTGAGGCTTTGAGATCTCAGACCTCTGGGACAGGAAGCCCCCTCCTCTGGGAAGCCTTCCTGGAGTGCTTCCCCTCCAAGTATCCCCAGCACAGTTGGTGGTCCTCTCACAAGAGCCCCCTTGGCTTGTGTGTCATACTTATGGTCACGGGGCTGTCACCTAGACTTGAGCTTCCTGAATCTGGAGACCCACTCTGGTCATCCTGTCTGCCCTGTGAAGCCTGAATACAGTAGGCACTCAAACGTGTACTCAGGTGAAACAGTGAACCCCACTGGTCCCCCAAATGAAGCAGAAGAACAGCATTTTTACTGAGTCATGAAAAAGGCCGGGTATTTTTTTTTAAAGCAAGTATCAGAAGTTGAATAAAACTGTGGCTTTGTTAGTATTTTCCTGATAAAATCAGTATTGTGTATGTTGGAGCCAAGAAGAAATCTACACTAAATACAGGTGCTTCCAGACAGGTCTCAACTGACGGGCATTTTCTCTTTTTTTGGTAGGCACGTATAATCCTCATGGTGAGCACTTCCTGCACGCACATCGCCAGGCAACGTTCCAGTCACTTCCCGTAGACCGATTCGCTGAAACCTCAAGTGCTGTGAGGTGAGCCTGTTCACAGCCTCTTGGACATGTAGGGAAACTGAGGCACAGAGAGGTTAAGTAACTTGCCTACAGTTACACAGCCAGAGTGGACGAAGTGGGATTCAAATTCAGGCCGTCTGGCTGTAGCCCTGCCCCCTTCATCACTACCCCTTATGCTTCTCAAAAGTTCATTTTACTGGTTGAGTGCTGTTTTCTTAACACTGGTTTTTAAAATTCAGTGTATTAAAAAAGAAGTGTCAGAAACTCCCTGCGAGTTATAAAGGCAACACTATCGCTACTTTTTCCATAATATATGTGTTTGGGAAAACCCTCACGTGGTGAGTGGTTCTAATGTTTGATCAGAGAGTTCATGTAAAGCCCCTAGCACATGCAGGGTACACAGCCAGTGCTCAATAAATGCTGGCTGGCATGATATTTATGTTGAGTTCCTACCGCCATACTACCTATTTCTCCAATGCCTACACAATTTGCACCATCTGAACCTTTTGGTCTGTCTTGAGACCTGCTTCCAGAACCCCTATGTATGGGGAAAGGGTCCCAACTCAAAGGCTGAGGGTCTCATACATAAGGAGGCTGAACTGTGGGGCTAGATGAGGTCTCACGCTGCCATGTGGCACCCATACTTCCACGTTTAAGAACCAGACTAGGGACTCAGTCAGACCTGGGTCTGGGCAAGCTGCTTTGCCTCAGTGTTCTCAGCTGTCAAGTGGGTGTGAGAACACCTCCCATACCAGGATGCTGGAAGATTCGCTGAGGAGATAAGATGCAGGCAGAGTGGCAGCCCAGCCCTTGGCTCCTAGTAACTGCTGGCTAAGTGAGTGGTATCCCTGAGAATTGGACACACACCCCATCAGGCCCTGGAGTGAACACTTTATGGGAATTCTCTCATTTAACAGAAAGAGATGCTCACTATTTGAGGTCATGTGCACACACACACATCTATCAATAAAACTCATATTCAGGACCCAAAAAAGCTTTCTGGGATATTTTCATGCAAGGGAATTAGGAAGGCTGAGAAAGGATGCAAGTTGGTGAAATAAATTTTGATGGTATATGTCATGTGCTTAGCTTGGGGCCAGGTACATCATAGATCACATCAGCCATCCATCCATCCAACAGGGAGTGGCTGAGTGCCTCCTCCCTGCTGGACAATGTTGGGGGGGGCAGGGCACAGCGCAGACCTGCACAGGCATGGAGCTTGTGTTTGAACGTGGAGACGGGCAACACACATGTAAACACACTTATAAACAGATGTAAGCACAACGATGGACTGGGGTGCTGCTCAGCCAGTGCACTCAGGGAAGACCTCCTGGAGGAGGTGACAGTGCAGGTGAGAAGGCTGTGCACTTCTGGGAGGAGAGTGGTCCTGGGCTCTTACCTTCTCCTCCTCCTCCCTCAGGCTGGGTAAGGTGCTGATGGAGAGGTTGACGGCGGTGACGGTGACAAAGAGCACCGACAGGCAGGCGAACACCTTGCCGGGCAGCCCTGAGTGCGGCCTCTCTACCATGTCGCGCAGTCTCCGCATGCAGCGGCCCAGGCGGCCCTCGCCCTCCGTGGGGCCCTCGCTGTCGTGGTCCTCGCTGTCCAGCGGGTCGTCCTCATCCTCCCGCTCCACCATCTCGGCGAACTCCTCGATCTTCTGCAGGTAGCGGCGCTTACAGCAGCCGTCCAGGTGGTCCTCGGCGATGCCCCAGTAGAGCAGCTCCTCCTGGAAGGACAGGGCGCACATCTCCCGCAGCAGCCGCAGCTTGCCGGCCCTCAGGAAGGTCAGGATGGTGCCGAAGGCCCCCGGGTTGCGGTCGAAGAAGAACTCGTTGCAGGTGACGTCGTAGTCATCGCACACGTTGAGGATGTCGTCGAAGTTGGTGCAGGCCTTGAGCTGGCCCAGCCGCGTTAGCGGGAACTCCTCCAGCGTGGTCCAGGGCAGCGAGTACTTGATGCCGCCCACGTTGATGATGATCTGGCGCCTGCGGTCCTCTGGCTGGCCGCCCTGGCGGGGCTCGTCTTGTGGCCGCAGCCGCTGGGCTCGGCGGTAAAAGACGCCCTTGAGTGATTGGCTTTGGGGGAAGAAGGCCGGGTGGAAGGAGGCGTCGGAGGCGCAGCTCAGCGCGCTGTAGTCGTAATCAGAATTGTCTCCCGGTAAGAGGGTCATTTTGGGCCTTCACATCCCTCTCGGGCCTGGGGGGAGAGGGGAGGAAAGACCCACAGTGACTCCTGCTGATATGGACTGAATTGTGTTCCCCCAAATTCACAGGGGGAAGCCCTAACCTCCAATGGGTTGGTATTAGGAGGTGGGGCCTTTGGGGGGTGATTAGGTTTAGATGAAGTCATGAGGGTGGAGCCCCCGTGGTGGGATTAGTGCCCTTATAAGTAGAGGAAGAGACACTAGAGGTCCCATGTGAGGGCACAGTGAGAAGGTAGCCACCTGCAAGTCGGGAAGAGAGCCCCCATCAGAACCCGACCATGCTGGCACCCTGATCTCAGACTCCCATCCTCCAGAACTGTGAGTAATAAATGTCTGTCTGCTGTTGTGGCTACAAGCATAGATTTTGGAGCCACGTGTCCTGGGCAAGTTACTCGACCTCAATGTGTTTCAATTCCTCATCTGTAAAATGGGTATGATCATATGATCTACTTCACAGTATTACTGAGAGGATTCAATGAATTATGTACTGTCTCAGACCACTTACTACAGTGCCTGGGACATGGTAGGTACTCAATACTTGCTGTCTACTATTATTTTTTAAATTATTTTATTTTATTTATTTTTTGGCCATACAATGTGGCTTGCAGGATCTCAGCTCCCTAACCAGGGATTGAACCCAGGCCATGGCAGTGAAAGCCTGGAATCCTAACCAGTAGGCCACCAGAGAACTCCCACTGTCTACTATTATTAGTATTTAACTCAAACAGACACCTTGTATTCCTTCCACACATGGAAAACTGACATCACTTGCCATAAATCAGGGTCAATGTCCAAAAAATGCACAGTTATCACAACGGTGCCATGTTTGCTCATATATCAGTAAACATCATCTTGAGGATACAGGAGTGAATTGGACAGGCATGCTCACTCCTCCAGAAAGCCCTCCTTGGCTCTTCCAGCTAAATCGAATGTCAGCCCCTCCCCCCATTTATCTTCACTGCACTTGTCACCTGTTTTCGAATGATCTGTGTGCAAGCCTGGCTCCTTTAGTAGACTGCTTGCCCCCTGGGGGAAGAGTGTGCTTTACTCGTCTCTGAATCCCTGTGCCCAGCAGTGTCAAAGCTCCAAGAAATGCTTAACAAATGATTACGTTTCCTGTTGGTGAGGCCAACACGATGAGGGCACTTCTGAGAAACTGAGGTCAAAATCTCAGCTTCTATAGACTTCTTCCTTCCCAACTCTCAAAGCTAAGGGTTTGTGCCACTAGAATGAGATCGCTTATTCATTCATAGCTCATGGGCTGCATTTGGTTCACAAATATTTTGCCTGGCTTGGAGAAGATTTTGAAAATGGAGACATTTCCTGTAAAAATTTGTATATCTTGGTTTCTTTTGAAAAATCAGACTATCTGGTAATGTTTGGCCCAAATTCCAGCTGAGAAATGACTGCCCCCTTTAGGCAGGGCATGAACGCTACAATACACCACAGTCCCTACCCCTCCCTGTTGTCTTCCTAACACCCACTTTACTTCTCTCATGTATGTTTCCTCCCTGGCCCCTGTAGGCATTTGAGTTTGAGACCCCTACATGACAGCAACAGAGCTCTCCAGAATTCAGCTGATCCAGGGAAAAGTAGTAAGGGTCTAATACTTTGCTTTTAAAAATCACCATTCCTCTCCCCAGCTCAATTCCCCACGGATGCAAGTGGTACCAGCAAAGCCTATCAATTACAAATGGAAACTATTTCCGATACCTGAGTGTACATCTGTGCTATGGACATGTTCAGGGGAAACACACGCGGGTCCACACGCATACACGCAGCCCTGCATGGATGAGAAGCAGTGCTTAACAGGAGCCACGGCGGTTTCCACATCTGAAAGGGGCGCCTTCCTAACAAATTCTTTCACAAAAGCAAATCCTCACTCCACTCATTTATCTTTGGGGCAAGCTATAGTTTCACAGATCAGGTTTTGGAAAACTAGGGTACACCCGTGTTTGAAAAAAATGATTTGATTTTAAAGAGTTGAGTGTTTTTAACTTCACCTAAAATTGGAACTCATCTCCTCAGGCAAAGCCTGCTAGAATCCCTTGAAGGGGAAAGATCGCTTTTAAGTGCGACCGCTTTTCAGCTCTGCTGCTTTCTCTTTGCCACCAAAGACAAGAGGGAAAATGACATTCTGTTTGGCAAGAATAGTGATGAAGGTAAAGGAATATTCCTCTCATCCTGCAAGCCCCGGAGAGCTCTTGTGAACCCCACATCTGTAATCACTTCTCTTCTTGCAGAATTTCTTCTTTCAACCCTCCTCGATTTCCCTCCAGCAGAAAGCACCCCCAATGAACGATTCCTCATTTTTTTTTCTCTCATGACCCACGTCAATTGTGAGTTAAAGCCTCAGCCTCCTATGTGGAAAGTTGTCCTGTCTCAGAGACTTGTTAGAATGGAGAGGAGAGAAAAAGCATGCTTCGTTCAGGCTGCTTGTATGCAGAGGGCCAGAGGGCCCTGGGGAGGCCCAGATGCTGGAATTTGCTAAGCGGGGGGGGGGGAGCACTTCTCCCGAGCCTTTGGTCTTGGGGTTACCCAGTCTAATGGGTGTAGGGTGACAGTTCTGCACGCTAGAGTCTCGGGTGAGGATCATAGATCAAACAGGCTCCAAAGTCCTGCTTCTGGAATGTAATGCTTCTTTTCACCCAGCCTGATACCCTCACAAAAAGGCTGATCTTTTAAAATTACCCTACAGTGTTAGGTCTGTCGGCTCTCGAGCATGGTGAAATTCAATGATTTTGCCTCTTAGGGTCTATATGTGTACTTGGGAAGAGGAAGCCATTTGAAAAAGGGGCTCCGATGGTGGGCATGAAGAGGAGTCGTCCTGAGGGAGCCGTCATGCATTCAGTCAACACTTATCATGTGTCGGACTGGGCTAGGTCTGGAGGCACAGCAGAGGACAAGACGGACCCAGCCCTGTCCTCACGGAGGTGACGTTCTAGTGGGGGAGACAGTCTCTAAATAAGTACACAGGCTGTAGTGGGTGTTGTGATGAAAACAGAACAAGGTGACAGATGGGAAATGACTGGGGGTCAATGTTAGCTGGAGGGCTAACCCAGGAGGGCTTCTCGGAGGAGGGGACCCTGGGGGCAGAGCCAGCCCTGGGAGGACCTGGGGGAGGGTGTCTCAGGTGGTGGGAATGGGAAGAGCCTGCTCCCCGACCTGGGGATGGGCTTGGATGGTCAAAGACCAAAGTGAAGCCCGAGTGGCTGGGCAGAGTGAGTGAGGGGAAGGTAGGAGAAGATGTGTGTGGGGGCATCGGCAGGCATCAGACGGAGCTGGGGTTTATTCCTCGTGGGCGAGGCGTCCTCAGAAGATTCAGGCTGGGTTGGGGACAGCAGGCTGAAAGCCCCTGTAGTCATTCTGGAAAGAGACCATCGAGGTTTGGATCAGTGGAGGCGTCTGGAGAATTGGATGGATTTGGGGTGGACTTTGGTGGAAGAGCTGACAGGACCTGCTGCAGGACTGGAGTGTGGTGAGGGGGAGAGACTAGGCTGCAGGATGATTCCCGTGGTGCCATTCACCCAGGTGACCGATAGGTGGTGCTGTGATGAGGCCTGAGTTAGAGGCAGCCTTTCCTGGCTGTGGGATGATGGACAGGAGAGGGTGTGGGCAAATCAGGGAGAGAGAGCAGGGATGGGGGCCTCGCACATGGATGGATGGGTGGTGTCAGACCACCAAAGCTGACCTGATGATCATGTGTGGTCGGGGAGGGGATGGTATTAGCTGGTAGCTTTGACCTGGCTGGGCTGGGGTGGGCAGGAGGGCCAGGCTAGCAGAGATATGGCGAGGCGCAGAAGCCGGTATTCCCTGTGCTCAGTGCCCGCCGCCCAGCACCCACTTCCCTGCTGAAGATGCACTCCACCCCAGGCCCGAGTGGTCAGTGTGGGTAGACACCACTAGGGGGGCTCTGGTAGACAGAATAATCCCCCCAATCCCCACCCTGCCCCGCCCAAAAGATGTCCGTGTCCTTATCCAAACCCCTAGAACCCCTGAATATGTTAGATTATATGGCAAGCAGGAATCAAGCTTACAGACAGAAATAAGGTTGCTAATCGGTTTCCTTTGAGGTGGGAAGATTTTCCTGGAGTCTCTGGGGCCTCCATGCAACCACAAGAGTCCTTAAAGATGGCAGAGGGAGGTAGGAGGGTGCATCAGAGTGATGCAACACTGTGAGAAAGACCCGACTGGCCAATGCTGGCTTTGAAGATGGAAGGGGCCACGGGCCAAGGAAAGCAGGCAGCCTCTGGAAGCCAACACAGGCAAAGAATGGACTCTCCCCTAGACCCTCCAGAAAGGAGCACAGCCTGCCCACACCTTTATTTTAGTCCTGTAATGCCCATTTGAGACCTCTCTTCTCCAGAAGTGTGAGGTAGTAAGTTCGTGGTTTTTAAAATTATTAATTAATTTTTTTTTGGAGTATAGTTGATTTACAATGCTGTGAAGTTCCTGTTGTTTTAAACCACTCAGTTTGTGGTGATCTGTTACAGCAGCAACAGGAGACAAATACAGGGGCTGTTGAGAAAAAGCTGGTTAGACTCCAGCTTGGGGGGCAACTTGCTGACTACCCCAAGACGGGGAAGCAGAAGAGCCCACTAGCTCTGAAGTCTGAACATCTGGGTTCAAGCCCAGTCACTCTGTGACTTTGGAAAAGTCATGTCCTGCCTCTGAGATGCAGTTTCCTTCTCTGTAAAATGGGAATATGAGTTGCTCCAACCTCCCTGAGTTATGCTGAGGACTAAAGCAGATTTCACAGGCGATGTGCTTGGCCCAATGCCTGACACCCTGTGGACCCTCAGTGGGCCTGCTGTATTATTATTAGCTATGAGGGAGGTTTGTCGTCCTCCCCCTCCACCAGCCAACTGTGACTCCTTTCTTGACCTGATCAAGCAGGACTGGAACCCAGCATTGTCTGACCCCCAGAGCCCCTTGCTGGAGGGAGTGCAGTCTGGTATAGCCTCTGGGAAAGCCATCAGGGGTACTGAGGGGAATGTACCTTATGATGCAGGAAACCCACTCTTCGGTATATTGCCCAGACCTGGGTCCATAGGGGTTGTGATAGACATTGTCTGTAATATATTATTTCCACTCAAATAGTCGACTCAGCATCTGCTTCTGGGGACTCGTATCTAAGCGAGGAACAAGGCACAAGAACGTGCAGCTTGTGTTGCTTTGGTGCTAGGAGGTCTCCCAGTGTCCCTCCCAGGGGGGAAATGAACAAGCGATGCAGATGGCGGAGGCCTGGAGGTTGCACAGGAATTAGAAGCAACGGACTAGATGTAGGTTTAGCAACACATTTAGGTCTTAAAAACATGGTGCCGAGTGGAAAAAGAAACAGAAGTTTATAGCACTATGCTATTTATGTAAATGAACACACACACAACATTACATATTTTACGAAGACTTGAGCACATGTAAGGACCTCTATCAACCACAGGGAGGGTGCCTGGGAGGGCAGGGCGAGGGGAATAAGTGTGGGGATTGGGATGAAGGGAACAGTGACTAAGGTGGCCTGGCACAGGCCAGTGATGAAGAGTGGTATGAAGTAGAGTGTGGTTAGCACAACCCTGGGTTTTAATCCAGGTTTTAGAAAAAAGAAGAAGAAGAAGACGAAAAAAATCAAGCCACTGCGTTCGGAATCTCCCTGGACTCAGTGGAGTTAGATTCCCAGGCCCCTCCCCAGAGCCTCTCCATCAGAATCCCCAAGGGGGAGGCCCAGGAATTGGCATTTTCGAAGGCTCCCTGAGAGCCTGCTGACGTTTGAGAGAGAGAAAAGGGAGGGGGCCAGGAAGGTCTGCAGACCCTCTAGCTGCTCTGGGCTTTGGCAGAAAGCCCCCTGCCCAACTGCTCAACCTCCTTGGGGTTCTGGAAGCCTCTGTGGATCCCACGCTAGGGGAGCTTCACTGGAGAAGTGGAGACCCTCTGTTTAGAGAGAAAAACCTTCCGCACTGGGGCTGCCTTGATCAAATGCCCCTTTGTGAGCCCACAGATCCGATGACACTCCCCGTGCAATTTCTTTTCCTTCTTCCTGGGAGAAAGATGATGTTCACGAGCTACGATGGAGGGCTGAGTATACACTTCCAAAGAGAAATGAGCACTGAAGCCAGGAGGAGTTCTGAGGGGCAGCCCCCGCCCCCACCATGAGGCTGCTCTGTGGTCAGCATCTGACTGAGGGTGGGGTGCAGGGCCTGGGGGGTAGCAGGATGGGAGGAAGGTCTAAGTCAGGCTTGCCTCGCTGTTACTACTGCTTTTGTTCATACCCATTCGGCCTGATACAGCCGTCTGCACCTACTGAGGCGCCGGGCCTGTTCTGGGCCTGTTTCCCCCTATAAGGTGGGGATAAGTGTGCCGACCTCACTGGGCTGTTACGAGGATGTGGTGAGTGGAGGTTTGCTGCAGGTATGATCACTGTCGCTTGATCTCTCATCCCCAGGGCCACATCCCATCAAGGACAGGAAGGATTCCACAAACTGTTATGTGCTGATCCCAACTGCTAAGACACCTCTTGGGTCTCTCCAGGGTTTTGACCAACTGCTGTCCTCTCTCGACTCCACTCTTCCAGTCCTAGGCCTGTCCCTCTTCTGAGCAGGAGGGGGGAATGCAGAGAGAGCACCAACCACTCACGGTGCTGTAGCAACACACGTCACAGCCTCCCATAATCACACACTAGGCGCCAGGCGCTGTGAAGAGCCTTAACTGTGCGAGCCCACGTCCTTCCCTAAGAGGCAGGTGTTACTATCAACACCCCCATTTTACAGATGAGGAAATTGAGGCTTTGAGAAGTGAAAACTCATGACTGGTGATGAAACCAGACTCCAGCTAGGTCTGTGGGATTCTGAACAAACCTCCCTGACTCTGCATTTTACTGGGCCCCTGCATTGCTCATTCCTGGTGGAGCGGGGAGGGTGTCCAGCACCAGAAGCAAGCCAGGGACAGGGTCTCTCGTCTCTATTTTCTATGCACAAGCTTTTGAAAAGTCTTTGCGGATCAGGAGAAGCAGGCAACTGCCCATAGCTGGGGAACCATCTTTATTCCTACTGCGTATTTGCACAAGAGCAGAGTAAGAAATCAACAAAACTCCTGCTTGCATCAAGTTCCCAGTTGCCATTTTGGTCTCTGGGCAGAACTCTCCTATGGTGTAGACAGGCACCAGCCAGGGGTGAGGGTGTGGCCTCTGGACCACGCTGTGCAGCCTTCTGCAAATAACTTCACCTCTCTGTGCCTGAGTGTCCTCAGCTGTAAAGTGGGGGTAATCATCGCACTCTCCTAAATGCTTGGAGCCATGCCTGGCACATGAGAAGGGCTCTGCGCTGGCTAGAATGGCTTCTGCACAGCACGCCTGGCACCTCCCCTGCCCGCTCCTCTCCTTGCATTTCCTTTCTCAGAGGAGGAATGTGAAGCAGAAAACTCCTTCCAGAGGGCTGGGCCTCAGTTTCCCCGTCAGCAATGTAAACTGATGAGGCACGTTCCTGTGCTTGGCAGAACAGTGGCCTCCCAAAGATGCCCACGTCCCAAGCCCCGGATGGAACCTGTGAGTATGTTACCTAACGTGGCAAAAGAGATTACGCTGCTGTGATTAAACGGAGGGCCTTGAGATGGGGAGATGACCCTGGATCGACTGGTGGGCCCAATGTCACACAAGGGTCCTTATAAGAGGGAGGCAGGAGGGTCAGAGTCAGAGGAAGAGATGTGATGACAGAAGCAGAGGTTGGAATGATGCGAGCCAGGAGCCGAGGCAGGCAGCCTCCAGCAGCTGGGAAAGGCAGAAACGGATTCTCCCCCCAGAAGGAACACAGCTCTGCTGCCCCCTTGATGTTAGCCCAATGAGACCTACTTGGACTTCTGATCCCCCCAAACTGTAAGATAAGAAATTTGTTGCTTCCGGCCACTAAATTGGTGGCAATAGGTGGCAGTAAGAAGTGAACCAAGTGCAATGCAACTCTCTTCAAAAAAAAAAAGTGTTTCCTGAGCTCCTCGGTCTTTGGCTTCTTTCTGCCCACCCCGCTCCACACCTGCCAACTTGTGTGATCCCCTGACCCTGATCGGGTGTCGAGGGCACCCCACTGATCTCTCCATGCAGCCCTTCCCCTGCCTGTGCGGCTTCATCGGTCACGTTAGGGCTCCTGGCTGGGCTGACTCAGAGGTGGGTCACGCCGCATTAATCCTCAATTAAAACGTTAATCAAAACAGATCCAGCCATTAGGCTGGCCCAGGTCCTGGCATGCTGGACCTCTGTGCGATGCTGTGCCCGCGTGGGTCGATCCATCTTCCTCGGCTTCCTCCTGTCCTCCCTCGTTACAATCCAGCCATGCTGGACCTCAGCCCTGCTTCCTGCGAGCTGGGGCCCAAGTCACTGGGGTGGGGGGGATATTTGCTGGGAGCTGGGCTCTTTCCTCCACCCCACCACCCCCAAAGAGAGAACATGCCGGAGACACCCCTACCCCCAGACAGAGGCAGCCTCTCGAGCCTCCCTGCTCTGCTTCTGGCAAAGTAACAGTTTGCCTTCTACCAGGAGGGGCGTTGGGGTGGGAGCCGGAAGGTCCATTTCTCTTTGCCTCTTTGCAGCCCCCCAATTTGGGAACACGGGCGTAAGCAGAGGCACAGGCTTGGAGAGCCGTGAGGACCTTGGGGCAGCAGGAAGGGGACACCAGCTTAAACAATCCCTCGTTTCTTATTCCTTATCAAGTGTTGAGGCCGCGTGTCCGTGGTCAGCTGCGGCGGGGAAGGGAGGAAGGAACGAGGGAGAGCATGGCGTGCCCGCCCGCCCGGGCAGACGCAGGTGTGACGCTGTGACCACAGGGCAGGGGAAGGGCTGAGGCACCATTCGGATCCTATCTGGAGCACATTCACTCCAGGTTCTGACTTTGTCAGTCAAATACTGACTGCTATGGAACAAAAATGGCCACCAGGGATCGAGTGCTTGCAGCTAGACTTTCTTGCCTCCCCCTTTATATTAATTCTCTTTAGAGTGGCTTCTCCAGCCGCCATTTTCCACCCAGGGGCTCCATCTCTGGGTTTAATGAGCCAACCAAGAGGGGATTCCCAGACCCTATATCTTTGGCAACCGGAAACGTTGACTCTTCCTCACATATTCGGAAGGGGGATGTGGAGAAAAGACAGCCCAGTCAAGACACCTTTTAGGGGTCCGGGGGTTAATTCCTTAGTCTCGGTTTGAGTCTCTCAGTCCTACATCCAGGACACATCTCTCTGCTCTTCTGTTCCCTGGGGCATCTCCCTCATCTCTTGCCACAGCCCGGCTGTGTGGCTGGTGCAGAGAATTCAGAATGGCAGTGGGACAGGAGCTTAGCCCCCAGATCTGCCCCAATCAGACTCCAGGACTCCCCCAGCCTGGGTTCTCAAGGCTTGGGACAGGAATCAGGGCTGTCTTGTTTCTAGCATACTCACAGTCCCCCGTGGGTTTGGAGTGGGTCCCATGACAGACATCTTTCCACTGGAATGGGCTGGCTTAGGGAATGACTGGTGAGGGCAATCCCCAGGGGCCATCCTCACCTGTCTTTCAGACACACCCTCCCTCCCTGCTCGACAGGTGCCTCTGCAGAGCTCCAAGACAGAGGACACAGGGTCAAGCTCAGGTCTGACAGGTTCTGAGAACTCCACTCAAGAAAGCCAGCACGTCCTGGGTACCTGCCCCTCCCCTGGCTCCAGCAGTGCCAAATCTGCCTTGGAAACGTGCTCCGGGGGGGGGGGGGGTGGTCCCTGAAGTGACTCTGACTGCAGTCATGTGTGTGGGTATCAAACACACCCTAGTGAATAAACCTCTGCTTAGATTCATAGAGTCAGAAGCAGCCCCTTCCCCCTTAACACACACACAATGAATCAGGGCAGTTCCTGCTCCCTTCTCCCACCTCCCCTGCATTTGTCTTGAGGGGTCAGCAAACGGGGTCTCTGTGTCCGTCTCGTTCTCCTTGGTGACTTTGGTGCCTGGCACCCTGTATGTACTTAAGAAGAGCAAGTGCTTAAGAAAATGCCTGCGGAATGGACAACTTAACTAATACACCCCATTGGTGGGAGCCTCCCTTCATCGGTATGGTTAGATCAGTGTTTCTCAGCCCCCCTCCCCACTACCACCCTCCCCTAAAGAGCTTTTTAAAGACCTTTTCTTCTTATCCAACAACCTATTCCAGCCTCCCCCTGCTCCTCCTTGAGAATGAATGCAGTAGGCGAACCAAGGAAAGGCTGTTCTGCAACCTGTCCAGTGACATTCTGCCTACACACATGGGGAGGGGGGATGTTCTCCAAGCTGCAAGCTGGCTTCCATCCTCTCCTGCCCCCATCCCATCCCTCTCCTTCACGGTTCTCTCCTCAGCACAGTGCCTCAATAACTGTTAAATGAATGAAATAATGAACGTTGGGCACTTGGCATGGTGAGCTGTGCGTAGTAGGTGCTCAACCAATCTTTGTCCAATCCATGAATGAATGAATGAACTTCTCTCTTTTCCTTCCTCATCCGAAGACTCCAATCCATCCAGGCTGAGCCCCTTCTTGGTAGGGAGCCCCGGAGGCTGAGGAGTCCCCAGAGCCCAGCACACAGTGGGCGCTCAATAAAAGCTTGTGGCGTTAATGAGTGACTCAATAAAGCCCACTGACAGGATGCTGCCTTCGGAGCGGTGCCTAAGGATGGAGTGAATAAGCGAGTGACAGACGCCCCCCTACCACCTCCCCCCAACACTCCCTCTTCCCTGGATCCTCCCGCGAGACGCCGAGAAACCTCTGCCACAGCCGGGATGTACCCCCCCCTCCTGCCCTGTCACTTCGCACCCCGGGGACCCCAGGGAAGAAAAGAAGCTGGACCCGCACCATGACCGTGGCGAGCGAGCTCCACCCCACCGCCCGCAGCTGCTCCCGGATCCTCTGTCGTCCCGGCCGCCCCCCTCAGTGGTTTTCGGGGTCCCCTCTGGGGCGCCGGGGCCACGGCCACGTGCATCTCCCCCTACCGGAGCCCGAGTCCGCCAGTCCGGCGGTGCTCGGAGAGGCTGCAGCGCGCCAAGTTCCCACCTCAAGTTCGCGGCACAGCGTCCCCACCGCGGAGTTGGCCGGGCCGCGGCTCGCCGGCGGGTCCCGGCGAGGACACGACCAGGGGCTGGAAGCCACCCGCGCCACCTCCCGGAGCCGCCGGCAAACTTCGGCCCCCGGGCCCCGCTCGGCTCCGGCACTCGGACCCAGGGCCACCAGCCTCTGCCTCCCGGTCCCCGCCGGGCTCCGAGTGCGCCGGGAGCGCCGCGAGGCAGCCGCCGAGGGAGGGAGGGAGCGGGGCGGGAGGCGGGCCGGAGGGAGGGGCGGTGCTCGGGGCGGGGAGCGCGGGCGGCGGCGGGGAGCGCGGAGGCCACGCGGCGCCGACCGCAGGCGTCCGGGCGGCCCAGGGCCGGGCCCTCGGATGTGCAGCGCTCCGCTGGGCGCCTTCCCGAGTCCCGGCCCGGACAGCACGCGCCGAGCGCCCAGCCGCCGCCCTCTCCCCTTTCCCCGCCCTCCCGCCCGCGCCTCTCCGCCCGCCTGCCCTCGTGGTCCCCGCGCTCCGCTGCCCTCGGGATGCACTCGCCCCGCAGCGCGCCAGCCTCCTGGGGGGTCAGGTGCTTCCCCCGGAGGTTCGAGTCCCCGTTGGCCCTGGACCCCTCGCGTCACTGCCCCAGGCGCCAACGTGCCACGTAAAGCCTCCACGCTCCGCTGCCGCGGGGCCGCACGCACCACGCGCCCGGTCTTGTGCTTCTCCCTGGAGGTCCGAGTGCGCCGTTGCCCTTGGGCCCCTCGTGCCACTGCGGGCCAGGGACTGCACGCGCCTCGCGGCGTCAACTTCTTAGGGACAGCACGTGCCGCGCCAGGTGCCTTTCCCTCCAAGTCCCTGTGCGCCACCAGCCCGGAGTCCGCTTGGCCCAGCTGCCATCACCCCCAGCCGACGCGGGGCACTCGGACCGGGTCCTGGGGTCCCGAGCCGGCTGAGAGCGACGCCTCACCTCGGAACTGGTAGGAGTCGCGCCTTTGCTGGGGGTTGGTTTGGAGGGCTCTGCCCGAAAGAGGGCGCCACCGCAGAGCCGGCCTTTTAGGGTCGCTGGCCTTGCACCCCGTTTTCCTCTTTTCCTTCCAGTCTCTACCGCCCTTTCTCACCATCAGAGCACCCAGCAAGGCCGTGAAGAAACACTGCCCTGAGCCCGGCCTGTGGCCTCCTCCTCAGGCGTGGAGAGCAGGCTCCGGAGCTGAGAGTGCTGCTCTTTCTGGGACTGCGTGAAGAGGAATAGGGTTAGGGTGTCACGGCTCACCCGCGCCGCAGAGGCCACCGCCACAAGGAGCTGCCCCCAAGAACTCACTTTCTGTTGGGAGACAGGCTGAACCAGCAAAGCCGCTGAGGTGCAAGATGGGAGGCTGTGAGAAGGGCAGGGAGGAAGCCCGAGCAGGTGGTGGGTCTGCAGAGTGAGGGGAGAGACCGCTTTAGCTAGACCTAGGGGGAGGCGACATTTACACTGAGCCCTGAACAAGGAGAAGCAGCCCATCTTTGGAAGATCTGGGAAGAGAGCTTTCCAGGTAGGTGGAACCGCAAAGACAATGGCCCCGAAGCCCAGGAGAGAGAGGTGTGTTTGAGGAGCAGCAGGGAC
This sequence comes from Globicephala melas, assembly GCF_963455315.2. Lineage (NCBI taxonomy): Eukaryota > Metazoa > Chordata > Mammalia > Artiodactyla > Delphinidae > Globicephala > Globicephala melas. The sequence goes on from NC_083328.1 coordinate 75,944,970, forward strand.
ACTAGAGAGGAGTATTGGGGGGCGTGTAGGAAAGGAGGTCTGCCTGGCTGTGTGGGCTTTGGTGCTCAGGTGGTCCCTGGAGTGCACTTTGAGAAACACAGCTCTATGTGGTGGATCAGGCCCCTGCCTTCCTCTCCCTTCTGAAAATCGGCGTTTATATCTTTTTTCCTTGCGTATTATCTGTCTCCCCACTAGCCATCAAGCTCCACCAGGGCCAGGATTATGTGCTCTCCTCCTAGCATCTTCCACACTGTCTGGCACAGACAGACCAGGCTTCTGAAATAGTTGTTGGAGGGATGCTTAAGACAGTCCCATAGGATAGAGTTGATCCTCTCAGTGAGACATAGGCCTTGCTGAAGACCACAGGATAAAGATGGAGAGCGGGAGTTCTCAAACTTAGCGTGCACTGGAGGGCTTGTTAAAACCCAGGTGGTTTTAACAAGTGGTTTTGTTTCAGTGGGTTTGGGGTGGGGCCTTTCAAACAAGTTCCCTGCCGCTGCCGCTGCTGATGGGGTCACTGCTGGTCTGGGGATCACGCTTTGAGAACCTCTGATGTTGAAGACTTGAAACTCAACCCAGCTGGGTCTGACTTCAAAGTTCATGTGAGCTACCAGATCCACTGGGGTGGGAGGGTGGGGAGACTCAAGCCTTGCTTTCTGTTGTGTAGGATCAGCTGGGCCTTATGCGCCCCTCCGTGGAGGCGCTGTCCCCATCAGAACGCTGTGAGTCGGAGGCAGATGTTGGGGTGACCTGTGGACAGAGGACCCGAGACACTGGTGGAGACCACGGTAAGAACAATTCCTCCCTCCCACCCCCCATCCACCCCACAGGCACAGACTGGCTTGCTGGGCCCAGGAGTTAAATTACTGCCTGATCTTATCCCTGACTTGTGCTAAACTATGGCCAATAAAATTCTTTTAAATCCTTTTAAGGAATTCCCTTGGCAGTTCCTCCCTCCCTTTGGAGCCTTCCAGATTTTCAGCTCTTCTTTTTGTATCTTCATTTTCCTCCTGAGAAGCATTCCTTCCCAAGCTGTTGTGTGGAAATGGATGTTGATGATGCCTGGAGAGTTTCCTGAAAAGATGGAAATGACCTGTGTTTGCTGAGCACCTACTAGGTGCCAGGGAGGTTGCTGGGTGATTTGTGGATGTCAGAGGCACAAACTGGGCCAGTCGGTGGGCTCTGGCTCGCAGACCTGCTTTATTTGGCCCTTCTGGGTTGACTTTTTTTTTTTTTTTTAATTTTGAATTAGTTGGCCAGCCTGTAAAAATCGGGAGATTTCACATAATTTGTTTTTCTTTTGAAACACTGGGAGGTCTGGCCGACATCCCCCATGAGAGCAGTGTGCTGGTGTTGGGTTGTGCCCTGCCCCCTTTGCCCATGGTTTGCCCCTCAGCCCTCATCATGTCCTTTAAGTTACCCCCGGACCCCTGGAAGCATGAGTTGCTATTGTCTCGTCTCAATAAATTGTCTAGGGCCACCCAGTAAATGGCAAAACTGGATCTGAATCCAGGCCTGGCTGACCTAAAAGCCCAAGCTTGTCACTAAAAAACAAGGTGCTATTAGAACGGGGGGCAGGAGGAAGACGTGGCGTCTCTGGCCCCAAGGAAATACCTTAAAAGGGAGTTACAGTCTGCGGTTTAAGGGTATGCTTTCCTTCCCATTCATAACCCACTGTCAGTAAGCCATAAAGTTCTGGGTTGTTTCTCCATGGCAGAAAGGGTTACCCAGAGCTGTCCAAACTTTTTAATCCATCCTGCCTCTGGAGGTGAAAAGGCTAAGATTTACGAGACAATTGGTTAGAGTTAGGAGGCGGGTGTCTAGGAAGGGGGGTGGCGGGTGGAATTTTCTCCCTGAGCTCTCCTGGCAGGGGGTCGAGCTGGGTGTCCCCGGCACACAGCTTGTTGCAGGAAAAATGCTGCCCTGCAAGTTGGGGTGGGGATGGGGGTCAGGGTGGCATTCACCTGCCACCTCTCCCAGCACTCTGCCGCTTTCCTGTGCCTCAGACACCCCAAGCAAGCCACGTCCTGGGAATTCCCTGGAAGGGAATTTTTGAAGTTTCCGGAGTGATTCTAAAGTGCAGAGGTTGAGGGAGTTCCCTGGCAGTCCAATGGTTAGGACTCCGCGCTCTCACTGCCGAGAGCCCAGGTTCAGTCCCTTGTCGGGGAGCTAAGATCCTGTCGTGATCTTCTATAGGTTTCCACACAACCATTTCCTCCGCGTCTTAGTCAGTTGTCACTTCGGGGCTCCTAGTCTAGGTTGGGATCAGGGTGCAGTGGAGGAGGTTGAGGCACACGAGGGTACAACTTTAAGTCTTTGTTTTAAAAGTTGCTGTGTTGCTTATCATGGATTTGTTTTGCACTGGTTTTGTTTTTTAAAAAATATTGCATCCAAAAAAATAAATATTGCATCAAAATGCTACTTACCTCGATTACAGAACTTTTTAGCCTCCTTATATTTTGCTTCTCGGGCGAGTGTGCCTCACCTGCCTCACCCTAGTCCCAGCTCTGCTCCTAGTCTAGAGTGTCCTGGAATGGGAGTCAGGAGAGCTGAGCTCTGGTCCAGCCTGTGCCCCTAGACTCGCTGTGTGACTGGACGCAAGTCCCCTAGGTGCCCTGAGCCTCTCAGCTGCACCATCTATCCAGGGAAGGGCTTCAAATAATAAGTTAGTTTATTTTGATTTTTTATAATACATTAATTCTAGAATGATCCGAGACACCCACTGGAGCTTTGATAGGTTGTGCATCGTGTCTATCTCCTGGGGGCTTTGGGATGTTGTAAGCCTCACTGACTCTGGTCTTTATGGGATGACACTGTCCTTTTCCCGACACCCCACGCGGGGTACTTCTCTGTACAAACACCAGGTCTTCATGGCTGCTGCGTGCAGTGAGCGCTGAGGCCTTTGCTCATTTTCCCTGAGGGAAATGTTCAGTTCTGGAAGTGTGGGCATGCACCCTATTCTTTGATGTCTTGCTTCTTGTTCTTTGGTTTCATTCAGTGGATCATGTGACACTCATTCATTGCGGACCTTCTATGCGCCCAGCACATAGAAGTCACATTTCTAGCTTTAGAAGAGCTTAGGTGTAGTGAAGGAGGATGCACGTAAGCAGATCATGTGTTGAGCGAGGTCTGCACGGGGTAGAGGACTTCCAGCTAAGGCCACATCCAGGGAACTGGGCACTGTCCTTTCTCCTGGGAGGAGCCTGCGTCCTTGGTGCTATCTCCAGGTGCCACCATCCCAGAGCAGTGTACAGTCACCTTCCTAGTAGAATCCTCTGGATAGAGATGCTGTGTGACATTTTGCATCCACACTTGAACAGGCAAAGCTCTGAGTTAGAGCTTTCAGTTCCTCCTCATTCCCCATCTCCCTCCATCCCTCCTCTGGACTGTGCTTTGTTCTTCAGTTTTTCCTGGTCCGACAGCCCCCAAAACCCATTTCAAAGCCCACCTCCTTCTTTTAGCTTTCCTCCACAGCTCCAGCCCTCAGGGGGCTCTTTCCTTCACTCTTTTCCAAAGCCTTTATCAACTAATAGGCTCTCTGCCTGGAGCTTTATTAAGATCTGTCTCGAGTTCCTTGTGACTTCAGCCCAGCCAGGATTCTGATTCTTGCAGGGAGAGGGCAATTACCCAACAGACAGTAACAGTTGGGAGGGCTCTGCCCCTCAAGTCAGTGGGTACAAACAGATGAATCTTGCTAGGACTTCCATATTTTAAAAATAATGAATTATGTGCCAGTATTTGAACATCAGGAGATCTCACATAAAAATCTGGATTGCTGGCTTCCCTGGAAAACTAAAAGATGCGCCAACCCTGGACCTGCCTTCCTCCCTGGCAAAAATTGGCTAGAGCTGGTAGCAGCTTTTTCCTTCAGATGGGACATGGGGTCTCTAGTTTGCCACATTCTTACTACTCCTTGATGTCTAACGCTGGCCTCCCTTTACTCATCTGTTTTACCTTCCTGGCCCCTGTAGGCATTTGAGATTTTAACCCTTGCTTTCAAATGTCTTTTCCTCTAAGAGGAGGGACAGTTCATCAGAGCGCTGTGCACTGGCAGAAGCTTAGGAAGGCTCAAAGGGAGGCTGGGTGTCATTGCTAAAGAGCGTTGGGTTGATGGGGGAGGGGAGAGTCAGGAGGTTGTTTGCTATGAATCCAGGCTGTAGATTCTTAGTATCAGTGAGCTTAGATGGGTGTTAAACTTGGCTGGTACTGTGTTGCTTTACCTGTACATATAGAGACATATTTAACGCGACTACAAAACAATGTAAAAATTAAAGTAAACTAACTTATTGAGGGCACTTACTATGTGCCAGAAACTGTACTCAGATTTTTACATTGAATTCTCATAATAACCCTGTGTGGTCAGTACTATTGTTTCCCCCACTTTAGAGGCAAGGGAACGGGTAAGTAACTTGCTCAGGATGACACGGCCAGAAAACAGTGTCCACAGATGACCCTGGAACCTCGAGCTTAGCAGGACTGGAGGCGCCGGTAGATGATGGGTTTTAAAAATCACTGTCTTCTCTATGTTGCCTCCTTTCCTGGGATTGGAACCTGCAGGCCTCCTGCTGGGAGGCTGTCAGCTTTGAGGCTCCTTTCCCTGGCACAGGGTTGGAGTTAGCCAGCCCTGCAGGTCAGTTCCTGGAGGCTCTTTGATCTGGAGAAATGCAGGAGGATAAGGCTTTACCGAGAGGAGGATGGGGTGGGGGTGGGGCAGGGGCCCTGTCAGCCCGGCCCAGGTCCCCTCAGACAGCCCCTGGATCCCAGAAACGCAGGCCCCGCCAGCCGGCCCTGGGGCGTGAGCTCATTCCTCCAGTGTCCCCACATCTGAGGTCAGTGCCCCGTTGCACCGCTCTCTGCATCCATCTTTCTGCAGTGGAAGATTTTAGTGCCCTTGTCGTTACTTTGCATTGCTTCTGGGCTGCGTTCCCTCTTACTTCATTTTCATCTGAAATCCTGAGCTCACCCTCCTCGGAGCTGATGGGACCATTTATTTCCAAGGTTGCAGCCAGTCGGAGGGCGGCCGACAGCTAAGCGGAGTACTCTGTCTGGGTTTTTGCCACCTTGTTTTGTTCCTGTAGACAAGGATGGGAGACAGGAGAACGTCTTCATTTTGCAGCAGCAAAGCTGTCAGAGCCTTAGAGCCTCAGTGCGTATCCCCTTTGCCCCAGAGGACACTGCCTTGGTGGACTCTGTCCCTCGGTCTTTTATCCTTTTGGACTCAAAAGCTTGGGAGAGCACAGCATGGGCTTTGCAAGTGTCCAGTCAGATACTCCTGGATTGTCATAGTTGCAATGGCTCCGAGAGACCGTTTTCAGACCTTCTCTCAGTGTTCTGATAATGAAACAAAGCCCAGAGAGGGCAAGAGATTTGCGGAGATTGCACAGCAAGTTGAGTGGCAGAGCAAGACTGACAGGCTCCAGCTCTGTTACATTACACGAGCCGGCCTCTTCAGAATCTCAGGCCGAACCTCAGGAGGTCCCTTCCCTATGCACCAACCGTCTGGAAAGCTCTGCTGCCGGCCCTTCATGGGGCACTCCTCCTATTCCTTCGGTTTGAGCTCAGATGTTTCTTCCTCAGAGAGACTGCCTCTGAGGTCTTCCTCTAGAGCAACCCCTCTCCCACATCACATTCTTTCACAGCCTCTATTTTCTTGTCCTCAAGAGCTCTGATCCTATCCCAGTTGATCTCCTATCAGAGTTTCATTTACATTTTTATTGTCTCTCCCACCAGAATGCAAGCTCCCTGGGGGCAGGGACCATGTCTGTTGTCTGTTTTATTTTCCACTCTCTCTCAAGCACCTGGCACACCAGGGGTGCTCCATAACTATATTTAGAACGAAGGAATAAACCTGTGCAGGTGGATTTCAGGGACTTCAACTGATCCTTAAACAAAGGAAACCGTTTTCCGGAAGTGATGAAGATTTAAACGTCTTTAAAGCAGAATCACTTTCATTTGCTTTAGGTTAAGATTTTATTTGTGGAAACAGAGTCCACTCCTAAAAATGCTTCAAGGGCATATATCTAGCCTCCCTTTTATTGGTTCATTTGACACTATTTGCTCAGCTCCAGGTCTGTGCCACGCCCTGTGCAAGGTGCTGGGGGGTGCAGAGACAAGGAGAAGCCGGGATTCAGCAGGATTCTTCTCAAACTGGCCTCCCCACAAAGGAGAAGCCACTGGTTCACGTGGTTGGAAAGTAAAGGCATGGTCTGCCTGACTCCAAAGCCCATGTTCTTTAAAAGCTACTTAAATAATGATGGTGTAATTTACATAGGGTGAAATGCTGCAGATCCTAAGTGTGTGGTTTGATCAGTCTTGACAAATGCATGCACCTGCATAACTCACACACCTATCAAGGAACAGAATTTCCATTACCCCACGTCGTTCCCTCCCCTTTCCTATCAGGCCCCCCTCCCCCAGACCTGCCATCCCAGAGGCCACCACTGTTCCCATTTCCTCCACTGTAGATTAGCTTTGTGTCTTCCGGAATTCCGTGTGAGTGGGACCATACGGAGTGTATTCTTTTATGTCTGCCTTCTTTGGCTCAGCATAAAGTTCAGTGCTCAGCTTTGAACTTGGCGTGTTGCTGCAAATATCACTAGTTCGTTCTTTTTCATTCCTGAGTAGTGTTCTGTTGCACGGATGCACCACGTTTTGTTGCTCTGTTCCCCTGTTGATGGACATTCGGGTGTTCCCAGTTAGGGACTTCTGTGGATAAAGCTGCTATGAATGTTCTCGTACACATCTTTCTGTGGACATGTGCACCCATTTTTAGTAGATTCCTAGCAGTGAACTTGCTGGGTGAAAAATCCCACATCCTCATTTACAATGATAGACTACCTCCCTGTGCTAGGGTCTTCTGTCCGGAGGTGTGACCCGGTCGTGAACTGTGTGAAGGCCCAGTGCATTATTATTTGAGGCACTCTGCTTAGTAGCTCGTCCACAGCCAGCTCTGATGAGTAGGTGGAGGGGTGAGTCTTTTTTGGATTGCTAGTTGTTTGGAGATAATCCTCCTGGGTGTCTTGTGTTTCTGCATGTCTTGTAAGCAGAGTCACAAACTGTTTTCCTTTAGACCACATTTTAGAGGATGTTTGTGTTGGGAAAAGTTTTGGAAGATAGAGATAGTGTTTCTTTCCGGAGCAAAGGACAAGCATGTTTACTGTCCATTAGAAAAGAGTTAGGTTTCCAAATCTTATTCCAACTTTTAAATTCCTTTTTAAAGAAAGGAAATTCTGACAAGGGCTATGCCATAGATGAAGCTTGAGGGCATTATGCCAAGTGAAATATGCCAGTCACACACAAAAACCCAAATACTATGTGATTCCACTTATATGAGGTACCTGGAGTGGTCAAATCCATAGAGACAGAAAGAAGAATGGTTGTTGCCAGGGGGGTTGGGTGGCGAGTGAGTGGGGAGATGTTTAAAGGGTATAGAGTTTTGGGAGATGGAGACGTTCTGGATATCGGTTGCATAGCAATGAGAATATTAACACCACTAAATGTACACTTGGAAATGGTTAAGATGGTAAATTTTATGTTGCGCGTTTTTAATTTATTTTTGGCTGTGTTGGGTCTTCATTGTTGCGTGCAGGCTTTTCTCTAGTTGTGGTGAGCGGGGGCTACTCTTCTTTGCGGTGCGCGGGCTTCTCATTGCGGTGGCTTCTCCTTGCGGAGCACGGGCTCTAGGCGCGCAGGCTTCAGTAGTTATGGCGCGTGGGCTTCAGTAGTTGTGGCGCGCAGGCTCAGTAGTTGTGGCGCACAGGCTTAGTTGCTCCGCGGCATGTGGGATCTTCGCGGACCAGGGCTCGACCCCGTGTCCCCTGCATTGGCAGGAGGATGCCTAACCACTGCGCCACCAGGGAAGTCCATATGTTGCATGTTTTAAACACACACAGACACACATGGACGAAAGATTTGGGTTTCCTAAGCTCAGGGTTCCTCTCCTGTAATGCAACTCACTGTATGTCTTTGCACTACCCAGTGGGAGCTGGGGCTTGGGGAACTCATATGAGAAAATGTTGATCCTCTAGCTTGCAAGTAGGGCCAATCTCAGAACCTTCACAGTTCTTGACAAAAGTGATCTCTGTATTTTTTTCCTTGGGGCACTTTTGACAACAGTAAGTATAGTTCAAAACTTATCTTTAAAAATCTTGAAGTCCTTGTCTACGCCCTCTTGTTCACAGCTTTATTTCCAGGGGCCTGCACAGTGTACAGTGATACATAGAAAAGGCTTAATAAATATTTGTAGAATGAATGACTGGATGGCTGAGTGAATGAACGCGTGTTGCCTCGATCCCATCATCTCTTCCTCAACAAGGGAACGTCGGGAATAGACGGCCTGGCTAATTGTCACAGCTGTTTGGAGGCCAGCTCCTGGGGAGCCGCCTCTGCTTCGTGCCAGGCTGGCTGTCATCTTCCCCCCCATCACCTCCCCTGAGCGTCTCCCTCACAAATGCTGCTGAGAGCACTTCAAGGGGGACAAAGCCCCACCTTTCTTGCTCTGCCAGGTGTTTGCCTGTGATGGTCAAGTATTACCCTCTCTGTGTTACAGAAGAGGAGACAGAGGCTCACCAAAGTAAAGGTCTCATGTAACTGCCCTGCGCTTGGCCACTGGCTGGCCAGTCTCAGATGGGTCCAGGTGCTGGGGCTTTTGCCTCCTTGTACTACTAGCAGCCCTCTGGACATCAGGGGGGTGGGATGGGGGTGGAACTTAGAAGTATCTTGGGCTGTTGACAAGAGGGTCGACCCACCTGTTAGTGCTCGACAGAGTCCTGGTTTTAGGTGGGCATCATCCTGCTGGGGGATCCCTGGGGGCTTCTGGGCAGCTGCCAGAGGAAGGCCCTTGTCTGACTCTGAACAGCCCCGGGGGTTATTTAACTGGTGGCTGGTGGTCTGCAGGGGTGGGCTTGGCTTTCATGGCTCTCTTGATACTGACTCACATCCTAATCTTGGTCCTCCCAAGTCTGGTCCCTCAGTCTCCCAGTCTAGTCGAGTCCCCTCCAGCCACCCCTGGAATGGAGGGCTCCGGCAATTTCTCTGCTCTCTTTCCAGACCCTTATTATGGAGCACACTTAATGTTCATTCCCCTGGGGCCTCCCATTTAGTTTCAAGAGCTTCCTTTTGAAGTAAGAAAAAAAAAGGAACCTTATCAATTTCTCCTTTTATTTCCTCTGAAACAGTTTTAATTCTCTTTCACACAGTGCGGATCCTTCTGACTTATTGGGGCAGAGTCTTGGATGGGAAGGATGGGCAGAGAAGGCAACAAAAACATAAAGACATATTTCCAGAGAGTCTGTTGTGGCATTTAGAAATTGTAGGGTGGGTTTGGGGTAGAATGGGGCTCCCAGGTTAATGCTTTCTCATCACTTCAGCTTACATGCCTGGTCAAGTTACTGAATATTTATTAAGCATCTACCGTATGCCAAACGCTTTGTTGACTCATGGACCCTGAATGCTTAAAAGCTATGCTTTCTTAGGGGTAGAGCGGTAGCTCTTGCTTTTAATTTCATAGGGACTGAAATGAAAAACCTTTCAGGGGAAAAGAAAAAAAACATTCGCTGTCAGCAGTAGTAGTAGTTTGTGCATTCATCGGTCCACTCATTTACTCATCTTGAAACAAACATTTATTGAGCACCTGCTATGATCCAAGCCTTCTACTGGCTCTCGGGGATATGGCTTTGGCCATGACAGGTAAGATCTCTGTCTCCATGCATTTTAAATATTAGTGTGAGGGAGAGGCAGTACATAATAAACAAATACATATGGAATGATAGATAATGGTAAACGAAGGGCAGCAAAGTAAAGTGGTGAGGGTTCAAGAGCAGTGGGGGCAGCTCTGGGAAAGCCATGTCCGGGGCTGAGTGCACTCCGCTCACTCAGTGTCACTCCTTGCGGAGCATAGGGCTGAGCTGCAGATCCTTTGTCCATAGCGTCTGTCCCTTGTGTTCCTTCTCTGCGAGTCAGGAACTTGCCGTGCTGAACCATTGTCACCCTCGCCCCCTTCTCTTTGGCTCCTGCCCCACCTGCATTCTCCTAAATCCAGTCCATCCACTAGTGCCCTGGGCCACCCCTTGCTCATCTGCTCCAGCTGCCCTTGCCGTGGCTCCAGCACACCAGGCGTCTGGAACATTCTTCTTCCCCAAGCTATCTGCACAGCTTGATCGTTTACTTGTTTTTAGGTCTTTGCTCAAAGGTCAGTGCCCTTCATGGTGAAGTCTTTCCTGGTCACTCTATTCAAAAGTACAGTCACCCCATCCCTACTCCTAGACCTCTCCATTCTCTATCCTGTTTCCTTTTCCTCCTTAGCTTTTGATTTGACATACTGTAGATTTTGATCATCTGGGATGAGGGAGGAAGCATTACCGGAATCCGAGGGAGAATGGAGACGGAGAGCTGTCTGGAGAGAACCAATGACCTGCAGTTGAGGGACCAGGCAGCCTGATGAACTCATCCTCTCCTCACTCCCTCTGGTCTTGGCCAGGCCCAATCAGAAGACGGAGGCGGGTACCTGTCAGCCTCTAAGGGCACAGAGAAGGGTGGAGAAGGTGATCTGGAGGCAAGTGGCCTTCAAACTCTTGTTTGGAGCCCTAAGCTTTTATTAAAGAGTTTGGGGGCCATCACAGTGGGCAAGGGTTGACCCAGTGGACTGGACCTTGGTCAGGCCAGCAACATTTCCACCAGTATGAGTGTGGAGAATTACAAGGCCTGAATTTGAACTTCAGCTCTCCCACTGACCAGGTATGTGATTTTGGACAAATCACTGTGCCCTCTGCCTCATCTGTTAAATGCAGCTAAAAATCCCTGCTCTGCATTCCTCTCTGGATGGTTGTGAAGTTTCAGTGAGGTTCAACGTGTGGAAATGCTTTGCAAATGGAAGAGTCTTGGACAAATTTGTTGCTTTCATTTCAGCCACCAGCACATTGCCTTCGTTGACTTGGGAATTCCAAGTCTAGATGCAAAATGGGTTACCTGTCACCGTGAGGACCTGGGAATGACAGATGTTTTTAGCACAACCGATTCACTTCAGTTGGTTTCTGATGGAAAAATCCACAAAATTCTTAAACTCCCAGGTGTGGGTAGTAGTTCTGTTACCCATCAGTATGTAGGATACCCAGTTTTTGCTGGGGACCTGTAGACAAGATCTTGACTCCAGCTTTTAATAAATGCTTCAGGCAGTGATCAGTTTATTTCCCTCCTCCCTCCCTCCCTCCAGCCAAAGGGAGCACCTCTCCGGGGGTGAGGGAAGGTGGCAGGGTGTGGTGTGCCAAGCAGCAGGAAGAGTGTAGGGAAAACTGCCCTCCCTCTTTCTTTGTTCCAGGACTCACATGCCAGGCTGTAGCAGCTAGGAGACACCCCACAGCCGGAGCCCTATGATTCCTGCTCCAAGGAGAGCAGAGAACATTGCTGTGGTTGCCAAGGCATTGAGATGCAGAGGGCGTGGCTTTTCAGCAATCTGGACCACTAGCCCAGCGTGAAGTTGGCTGGTGGGCACTACACAGCTAATTGCTGTGATTTGGCATTCAGTGCTGGGTACAGGCATTGTACCAAGCGCCAGGGTTAGAGGCGGTTCTCAGTCAGCCACCGCTGCCTGCTGTCAGTCTCCGGCTTTGATAATGATAATCGTGTTTGTTGCTGAGGGTGGGGAAAGAGGCCCTCTTTTTCTCCCTTTGTCAGCTTACTGAATCCATCCTCGTTTCCAGCGATGGGGTCTCATGGCTCAGCGGCCCGAACTCTAGCCTGGGCAAGGGAAATTTGAGTGTTCGTCTCAGCTCTGTTACTCCCTCATTCCATCTTTGGACAAGTTACTTCCTTTTCTGGCCCTCAGTTTACCTCTTAGTAAAATGAGGGTGTTGTACTGTGATATGGAAAGTTCCTTCCAGTTTGAATACCTTGTGTTTCTAGGCGCGGTTTCTCAGCCCAGGCGCTACAGGGCACCTCGTGTTATTGTGCCTTGCTGTACTGCACTTCACGGGTATTGCGTCTTTTGCAAATTGAAGGTTTGAGGCCACCCTGTACCGAGCACGTGTATCGGCTCCACTTTTCCAGTAGCACCTTTTCACCTCATGTCTCTGGGTCGTATGTTGGTTATTCTAGCCACCTTTCAGACTTTTTCATTTCTCTTGTATTTGTTATGGTGATTGGTGATCAGTGATCTTTGATGTTGCTACTGTTAATTGTTTTGGGGCACCACAAACCCTGCCCACATAAGATGAGGAACTGAATCGATAAATGTTGTGCATTCTGACTGCTCCACCGACTGGCCGTGCCCCTCATCTCTCCCTCTCTCCAGCTTCTCTATTCCCTGAGACACAACAACATTGAAATTAGGCCAGTTAATAATCCTACGATGACTTCCAACTGTTCAAGTGAAAGGAATCGTTGCGTGATTCTCACTTTAAATCAAAAACTAGATATGATGAAGCTTAGTGAGGAAGGCCTGTCACAAGCTGAGATAGGCCCAAAGCTAGGCCTCTTGTGACTAACAGTTGGCCAAGTTGTGAATTCAAAGGAAAAGTTCTCGAAGGAAATTAAAAGTGCGACTTCAGTGAACACATGATAATAGGATGAAACAGACTTACTGCTGAGATGGAGGAAGTTGTAGTGGTCTGGATGGAAGATGAAACGAGCCACAATATTCCCTCAAACCAAAATCGAATCCACAGCCAAGGCCCTAACTCTCTTCCGTTCTGTGAAGGCTGAGAGAGATGAGGAAGCTGCAGAAGAAAAGTTTGAAGCCAGCAGAGGTTGGTTCATGCGGTTTAGGGAAAGAAGCCGTTTCCATAACAGAAAAGTACAGGGTGAAGCAGCAAATGCTGATGGAGAAGCTGCAGCAAGTTATCCAGAAGGTCCAGCTCAGATAATTCATGAAGGCGGCTACGCTAAACAACAGATTTTCAGTAGAAAGAAAACAGCCTTCTCCTGGAAGAAGATGCCATCTAGGAATTTCATAGCTAGAGAGGAGAAGTCAGTGCCTGGTTTCAAATCTGCAGAGGACAGGCTGACTCTCTTGTTAGGGACTAATGCAGCTGGTGACTGTAAGCTGAAGCCGGTGCTCATTTACCATTCTGAAAATCCCGGGGCTTTTAAGAATTATGCTAAATCTACTCTGTCTGTGCTCTAGAAATGGAACAACGAAGCCTGGATGACAGCACATCTGTTTACAGCATGGTTGAGTGAGTATTTTAAGCCCACTGTTGAGACCCACTGCTCAAGAAAAAAGATTCCTTTCAGAATATGGCTGCTCATTGACAATGCACCTGGTCACCCCAGAGCTCTGCTGGAGATGCACAATGAGATTTATGTTGTTTTCATGCCTGCTAACACAACATCCGTTCTGCAGCTGATGGATCAAGGAGTAATTTTGACTTTGATGTCTAATTCTTCAAGAAATATACTTCATAAGGCTATAGCTGCCACAGATAAGTGATTCCTCTGATGGATCTGGACAAAGTCAATTGAAAACCTTCTGGAAAGGATTTATCATTCTAGATGCCATGAAGAACAAGGGGTCAATAGAGTCTGTCATACAGAGTGAAGTAAGTCAGAAAGAGAAAAACAAATACCGTATGCTAACACATATATATGGAATCTAAAAAAAAAAAATGGTTCTGAAGAACCTAGGGGCAGGACAGGAATAAAGACACAGATGTAGAGGATGGACTTGAGGACACGGGGAGTGGGAAGGGTAATCTGGGACGAAGTGAGAGAGTGGCATGGACATATATACACTACCAAATGTAAAATAGATAGCTAGTGGGAAGCAGCCGCATGGCACAGGGAGATCAGCTCGGTGCTTTGTGACCACCTAGAGGGGTGGGATAGGGAGGGTGGGAGGGAGGGAGATGCAAGAGGGAGGGGATATGGGGATATACGTATGCATATAGCTGATTCACTTTGTTATACAGCAGCAACTAACACAACAATGTAAAGCAATTATACTCCAATAAAGATGTTAACAATAAATAAATAAAAATTAAAAATAAAAAAAGGACAAGGGGTCTGTAAGGTCGGATCTTAACAAACGGCACCACGAAACAGAGGAAAGCTTCAAGTGAGCTTTATTAGGGAGGGCTCCCGGGCGAGGTTCACTGGTTCGAGAGAAAGGGGCCAGAGAAGTCGCACCCGGGCGAGGGTTGGGCAAGACTTTATAGGGGAAGAAGGGAAAGGGATGTGGTGAATCTGGGAGGGCGCAGGGTATTCCTTATTTGGTGGTCTTTTCGGGTATCCTGGGGGACCGTTAGTCCCGCCTCTGGAAAGGCGGGAAGGCTGGGCTGGGTTCAAAGTCCCCAGGTCAGTTCCTGGAACTGGGTGGTCCGGAGAGTTTCGGTCTGAGGCAACCTGTGAATCTGATTGTGTTCCCCTGCCTCGGGCCAGTTGACCTTACAGGGTCAAAATCTCTCTGAGGTCTGCCTGTATTGACACTTGGGGCAGGAGCATTCTTAGCTGCGGGGGCGGTCCTGTATTTTGTCCGGTGTCTCCAGCATCCCTGGTCTCTACCCTGCTGGATGCAAGGAGCACCTGCCCTGAAAGGCATGACAAAGAGAAATGACTCCAATAAAAAATGATAACAAATATCCCTGGAGAGCAAAATTGTGCCTGGTTAGGTTAAGAGCTATTGATTTAGGGTGTAGGCTAAAAGTTTTGTGGGTTATGGGAAATATTTTCCCTGGATATTACTCTTGGAGGGTAAATTATTGTCATTGTTGTTATTGTTTCTCCCTCTCTCAGTATATGTAGAAGACCATGTACTATGTGCCAGACATCGGGAATATAAAATTGGACCAGACAGACCTGTTTCTGGTGTGTCCTGGTTCTGGTCCTACCCACACATTGAAGCCCATATTCTAGAGAGGGTTTGGGGAGAAGGAGACAATATTCATGTAACCACATAAGGCAATTTCAAATCTCACCTTTAAAAAGGGGATGTGATGGAATGCTTCGTGGTGCCTAATTTATCTTCATGTTTAACAGTTTTGAAATTTAACACATTAAATAATTAAGTACTATAACCAGAGCGTATTAAGCATTAGGTAACATATCCAGAGATAGGACTAGAAAAAATATATTTTTTTTTCCTAGGTGGGGAAAAATCCTTTGAATTCCTAAGCTTTGTGAAATTTATTGAGGAGTAAGTAATCTTATTAGAAGTCTGCATTAGTTTCTTGTGGCTGCAGTAACAAAGTACCACAAAGCAGGTGGCGTAAAATAACAAATATATTCTCTCACAGTTCTGGAGGCCAGAAGTCTGAAATCAGTGTATCAGCGGTGCCATACTCC
This sequence comes from Globicephala melas, assembly GCF_963455315.2. NCBI lineage: Eukaryota > Metazoa > Chordata > Mammalia > Artiodactyla > Delphinidae > Globicephala > Globicephala melas. The sequence continues at coordinate 75,960,243 of NC_083328.1, forward strand.
AGAGCCTCCAGGGGAGAATTTTTCCTTCATTTTCCAGCTCCCAGAGGCTTCTGGCGCTCCTTGGCTTGCGGCAACATCCCTCCACTCTCTGCCTCCATCCTCATGTGGTCTCCTTCCCTCTTGTGTCTCTGGGTCCAAAACTCTCTCTCTTTTCTCTTACAAAAACACTAGATTTAGGACCCACTCTCATCTAGTGTGACCTCATCTTAACTTGGTTACATCTGCCATGAGCCTATTTCCAGCTAAGGTCACATTCTCAAGCAAGAGGAATTAGCTCTTGAACGTACCTTTTTCGGGGGCAGATTCAACTCAGTGCAAAGGCCAAGACTGATTAGTCAGTCATGGCCAAGGAGAAGTGAAATCAAGTCCCTCTGCTCTGTGAGTCTTTGAAATAAGCCAGTGAGAATCAAGCCCAGTTTCTGATGTAACAACCCTGGGAAGAGCAGGCCCCTCTTAAATTCCAGTTCCACGGTTACAGCTGGTCTGTGCACACAGCTTCAGCTCTCCGGTCCCTCTCCCTCTGTTGAGTCCTTCCAGCAAAACCCTGACCCTGATTAAATCCAGCTGTCCCCAGCTGCGCCCACGCTGGACACTACCTGGACAGAAAAAGACAGCTGTGCCAAGGGTCTCTTTTTAAATCTTCGTGTACAAAAGCCCTCAGTGGACCCTGAGAAATGCCGACGATCCCACCTCACTTCCTCAGTCTCTCTGTTCATCCTCTTTCTACTGAGGATTACTGTTTTGCATTTTCTACTCCATCCTCAGTTTCTCTCGCCCTTTACGCTCAGCTGGTGATGTGGCTTCTTACTTTCCTGAGAGAGCAGAGGCAAGCAGAAGAGAACTCTCTCCTTGCCCTCAGCGCGCCTGCGTCGGTAGCCGTACACCCCACCTTTTCTCCCTCTCCATCCTCACCCAACTTCACTTGCACACTGGAACCCACCCCCTTTCCTTGCAGATTTTATTCCTGCATTGATCTCCTCTCCACCTCCTGCATTCTCTCCCCACCCCTCCTTCAGTGTCTAGGAAAACCTCTGCCTACAGCCCTCCCAGTTTCCCACTTCTCTTGAGAGTGACGCCCTTGAGTTGTATATACCTGGGTCTCCAGTTCCTTCCCAGCCCATTGTCTTTTTTTTTTTTTTTTAACATCTTTATTGGAGTATAATTGCTTTACAGTGGTGTGTTAGTTTCTGCTGTATAACAAAGTGAAACAGCCCTACGTATACACATATCCCCATGTCTCCTCCCTCTTGCCTCTCTCTCCCTCCTACCCTATCTCACCCCTTTAGGTGGACACAGAGCACCGAGCTGATCTCCCTGTGCTATGCCGGCCCATTGTCTTTTTTTTTTGCGGTACGCGGGCCTCTCACTGTTGTGGCCTCTCCCGTTGCGGAGCACAGGCTCCGGACGCGCAGGCTCAGCGGCCATGGCTCACGGGCCCAGCCGCTCCGCGGCATGTGGGATCTTCCCAGACTGGGGCATGAACCCGTGTCCCCTGCATCGGCAGGCGGACTCTCAACCACTGCGCCACCAGGGAAGCCCAGCCCGTTGTCTTTTGAGCCACTCCAGCTGCTCGAGAGAATCACAGACTCTCAGCAGCATTTGATACAGTTGACCTTGTCCTTGAGCCACACTCTTGAGCTACACCTCACGCACTCCTGGCTTCCCACCTACCTCCCTGACGGCTCTTCCCCAGCCTCTTCCTCCTGACTTCTGAATATTGGAGTAAATCACCGCTTAGCTTTTGTCTCTCTCCCCTCCCCTTTCTACATACAGAGGCTACGTGATCATATTCAGTCCCAAGTCTTACAATACCATCTATATTGGGATGAATCCTAAATTTATATCTACAGCATTGATTCTCTTTTGATTTCCAGACTCATGTATCTATCTATTCAACAACTCCACTTACACAAAGTACCACTGATTCCCCTCCAACCCAGAACACTCTTGCCCTGTCTTCCTCACCTCTTTCTAACCCTAATTTATCAGCCTAAAGTCCTAGGAGTCTTCCTTTATTTCTCCTCTCCCCCCATCCCACATCCAATCTATCAGCCAGTGATACTGTTACTCCCTTCAAAACGAATTCTGAATCCACGTTTTCATCCCTCCATGGTCCCTCTTCTGATGCAGGCCACCATCATGTCCTGCCTGGAGGAATGTAGCAGCCTTTCAACTGGGCTCCCTGCTGCCATTCTTTTTTTAATTTTAATTAATTAATTAATTAATTAATTAATGGTTACGTTGGGTCTTCGTTGCTGCGCGCGGGCTTTCTCACGTTGAGGCGAGCGGGGGCTACTCTTCATTGTGGTGCGCAGGCTTCTCACTGCGGTGGCTTCTCTTGTTGTGGAGCACAGAATCTAGGCGCATGGGCTTCAGTACTTGTGGCACACGGGCTCAGTAGTTGTGGCTCGCGGGCTTTAGAGCGCAGGCTCAGTAGTTGTGGCACACGGGCTTAGCTGCTCCGAGGCATGTGGGATCTTCCCGGACTAGGGCTCGAACCCGTGTCCCCTGCAATGGCAGGCGGATTCTTAACCACTGCGCCACCAGGGAAGCCCCCTGCTGCCATTCTTGCCCTCTTACAAGTCATCCTCCTCTGTGCAGCTGGAGGGATCTTTTGAAAACTTAATGGCATCACCTGCTTAAAATTCATCAGTGGCTTCTCATTGCACTTAGGAGGAAAAAGAAATCCCAGTTCCTTCCTGTGTGTCTGGTGGGGCTCCTGCCTCCCTCTGCAGCCTGTCTTCTCACCTCTGCGTTGTCTAGGATACTACTCCAGGCTTCTTTCTTCATCTTGCACAGGCTTACAGCTTTTGCCCTTGGTGTTCCTTCTAGATCTTTTCATGGCTGCGTCTTCTGTTTTTCATGTTTCAGCTCAGAAGTCACCTCTCCTCAGAGACCTTTCCTGGTAGGTGACCACTAGTAGTCTTTGGTAGCTTCTTCAATTTCTGTTATGACAAGATGTCCCAGACTCATCTTGTATACTTCCTGCCCCAGACCTAGAATCAGTCATTTCTCCAGGGGGCTCTGGTTCTTTTATTGCAAAATGACACCTAGAGACCACGATCTAGGCACTAGGGTGCTCATTGGTACTGGGTTGGTCATTGTTCCTAAGTCTTTTCAGAAGATAGAGTTAGGAAATATTACTTAAATATATATATATATGTATACAATAAATGATGATTTCATACTTCAAATTCAGGAACTACAGGGCTTTTACTTAACTTCATTGATTTTACATTGCGTCTTCTTTCCCTCATGCCAAAACCCTCATTCTTTCAACAAAAACATAATTGCTCACCTTCTTTATCCCATTACACACACACAACAGTCTCAGAATAGCAAAACGTCAACATTACTGTCAACAATATGATTACCAAAAACAGTTTAAGATTTACTTGCAGTTCTTTTGCCCTTAGAATAATGTAAGTCAAAATACTGTCACTTAAAGTCACTTGGCATACTTCCTCTCTGTGAGGTGATGCCACCAACTGGATACATAGTATCTTTTGTTTTAATTTATTTTCATTTTTCAAGTATTGCTTTGTGAAAAATTCAACTTTGTAAATATGTAAAATATTTGTATGGTATCTCCACCCTTCCCCTACCACTGGCTGCAGATGTCCACAGTCTAATCCCTGGACTGGAACCTGTGAATAAGTTACTTTACATGGCAACGGGATTTTGCAGATGGTATTAAGGATCTTCTTTTTTTTTCTCTAATATTTATTTATTTTGGCTGCATGGGGTCTTAGTTGCGGCATGCGGGATCTCTATTGCCGCGCGGGAGATCTTCATTGCGGCACGCATGTGGGATCTAGTTCCCTGACCAGGGATTGAACCCTGGCCCCCCTGCATTGAGAGCGCGGAGTCTTACCCACTGGACCACCAGGGAAGTCCCCAAAGGTCTTGAGATGGGAAGATTATCCTTGATAATCCTGGTGGGCCCAATGGAATTATAAGGGTCCTTATAGAGGGACACAGGAGTGGGGGAGTCAGAGAGAAAATCTGGTAATGGAAGCGGAGGTCAGAAAGCAGAGCAGACGCTGCACTGCTGGCTTTGGAGATGGAGACACAGGAGCTGCAAGCCCAGGGATGCAGGCAGCCTCCAGAAGCTGGCAAAGTCTGGGACCGGGTCTCCCCCAGAGCCTCCCAAAAGAGCACAGCCGTGCCAGCGCCTTGATTTTAGCCCAGTGCCCCCCACCCCAGACCTGTGAGAGAATAAGTCTGTGTTGTTTTAAGCTACTCATGGTACTTTGCTATAGCAGCCGAAGGAAACTCATACAGTTCCAAAAACTGCGTCTAGCATTTATTCCTGCCACCTCCACCCTATTCCATCCTTCCCTTATAATCTTTAAACTATATTTATGGCATATCCTTCCATCTTTAAGAAATATAATCATACATATATATGTGTATCTACATATATATGTAATCAACTATATAAATACATAACCAAATACATATGTCTTTGTATCCCCTGCTTAGATCCATAGGTTCTATACATGTTCTTTTCCTTGCGTCTTTCACTTGACCGTATCATCTAGAGCTCACTCCATAGCGGTATGTAGAGCTATTCCTCCTTCCTTTTTATAGCGTCGACAATCCCATTGTGTGGAAGTACCGTATTCTATTTACTGGTCTCCTTTTGATGACACTGGATTGTTTCTAGTCTTTTGCTGGAACAAATAGTGCTGCAGAACATATATCCTTTTGTATTTTTGCCAGTGTATCTTTGGGATAGATTCCTAGAAGTAGAATTGCCAGATCAAAGAGTAAATGCATATGCAATTTTGCAGATATCGTCAATGCCCTTGACAGGGGGTATAGCATTTTGCGTCACCACCTACAATGTGCAGGAGGGCTGGTTTCTTTCCCCCAAACCTTGTGTATAAATCTTTGGATTTTAGCCAATCTGATAGAGGAAAGATGGTTTTCCAGAGTAGTTTTTTAATTTTATATTGGAGTACGGTTGATTTACAATGTTGTGTTAGCTTCAGGTGTGCCAGTGTAGTTTCAATTTGCATTTTTCTTATTATGAGCGAGATTGAACATCTTTTTTATGGTTAATAGACATCTGCATTTCTTTTTTTATGGGTTGTTCCAATTACATTTGAACGAATGAGTAAATGAGTGAATATATCAGAATTTCTAGGAAGAAGATGAGCTCCTTGAAGCAGAGCTAAACATCTCCCATTTCTTTGTTTCCCAGCCACTACCACTCTGTCAGACGCCTAACACCGCGCCAGGCACCTCACTGGTACTTGGTAAACATTGCTTTCATCAGGCTGGAAAGGAGAATCTGCTGGCTTCTCTTCAATGTCCCTTCAGTAAAGGGAACAGCAAGAGCTGGCTTGTGACTATGAGCACTTGAGAAGCCGATCCGCCAGGTTCTGCTGTGGGTTGTTAGAGGTGGGAAGCTGAGCGGTAGCTGAAGGTTGGGACGGATGCTCATGTCGCACCTGCAGCAGCTGCGGCCCCAGCCAGGACTCAGCTCTGGCTGCGAACTGACTGGCAATTCCTGCGCCCTCTGTTTCGTCCTCCCCGCAGCTGTTCTATACTCACCAGCCCGATCCAGCTCTTTGTGTTCAAGGAGTGGGAGTCTTTAGATGGATACGGAGGGTGCAAGGCAGGGTACCGTGGCGGAAAGGTGACTGGCTTTGAGCCTCGTAGCCCTGGGTTCGAATCCTGGCTCTGACACTCCCTTAGCTCTGATTACTTGGGTGAGTTGTTTAAGCTGCCCTGTCTCAGATGCTTCATGGAAAATGAGGATAATGGTAACTTCAGCATCATTTTTAAAAAAACAAAAGTGTGAAATTGTACTTGTGGAGCACGTGATATCTGGCAGCGATGTTTATACCAATAAGCGTGGTCAGCTCTTGCATTCCTAGTATAAGTGAGGCCTGGCGCTTCGTGTTCTTACGTATCATCTCACGTATTCCTCATGGTGACCCTAGGAGGTCATCGCATTATCATCCTGCTTACTCAAATGAGGAAACTGAGCGGCAGAGCTCAGGTCATGGCCCACGGTCTCAAAGCTACCGACTGTCAGAGGCAGAAAGTGAACCCAGGTAATTTGCCTCCCAAGCCAGGGTGCTTACACCCCGGCCTCACCTGAAGGCCAGTGAACCAGACCTGGCCACCTTGTGGTGGGTGGTTTTTGGACAGGCTGTGGAGTTTGCAGGGTCCAGTGCAAAATGAAAATGTGGGCCCTTAGTTTTAAAATATTAAGCATTTTGAGATGGCAACAGCAGAGCATTCACCCAAGCACAGGGCTCTTCTGAACAGGGGGCCCACTGGTCACATGCCCTTTGCAGCCCACCCGCTGGTCTTGGCAGGGCTGTGCCTTCCAGCAGACTCGGGGCCGGCGGGGTGCAGCCTGCCTGCTCTGGGGATCCCTCTGAATGCATTGCCAGCCTCCTAACTTCTCCAAAGACCCAAAGGAAACCCTGCGATCTGTTGACTGGCCCCCAATACGAACCCTGAAAACATCCCTGGCTGCCCTTGGTTCCACAAAGAGCATCACCATGTGTGCATGAAATCTTTACACGTGACTCAGGCTGGCCCGGAGCCCTGATGTGCTCAGATGAGATCAGGAAACGCTCCATGGGCAGGATCCTCACGTTTCCTCTCCAGCATTACAACATAAGAAATTATAATAATAAGTACGTCAATTATTATAGCAATAATAATAATAATAATAACATAATGACTTTTAACAGTGATTAGTAATTTACTCTGCATTCAGTATTCACATTTATTTAACTTCTGCAGGCTACAGACTTTCTGAAAAATCAGAAACCAAGCTTTTTATGTTCAAAGTTATAACCAGTGTTTTCTTTCTTGTTCTGAAAAACTCTAAATGCTGCAGTTTCCTGCAAACTTAAGTGAAGATTCTAACACCTATCAAATCGTTGACAAACAGGAAGAGCACCCTTCTCATCCCCCACCCAATACACACATACATTAATTAACTACATCATTATAAATACAATGCTGTAGCGTAAGGTTCCCGGCGCAGACGTGTCCTTACACAGGCCTCTCTCCGGCCAAGCTGCTCGCACCTGGATTCACAGCTTGGGTCTCATACCCTGGCCCGTGTCATCTGAGGAAGAGCTGCTTTGGCCAAGGTCACAGGCAGGTGGAATAACAAGGCACCGCTGTGACCGGCCTTGCAGACAGGAGGGCTGTGAGAGGTGGTCAGAGGGATGTAAACAGCCTGGCTGGGGAACGTTGAGTCATTCTAGTGGGATGTTGTGGGGCCCCAGCTGGCCCGGTGACCTCGGCATTTATCTCACATGGACTTTGCAGGGGACATTGTAGCAGCTATAAGTCTTAGTCCGTAAATATTGGGCAGGCCAGAAAAAGAAGTAGCACATTTCTCTACTTTCTTTCACTTCAGCTGGTGGCAAATTCAATCTCGGTCATTAATGGGGTTCTCTGTGTCCCCTCCCAACTGCCAGGAGTGTGCCGAGGACCTGGCAGATCCAGAGCAGTGGGAAAGCCCTGGCTTTTGACCTGTGTTTGAGCCATAGGTGTCTTCACTGTGGCTGGGATCTGACCTTATCATCCTAGGACAGTCATCCTCAACTCAGGGCAATCTCCCTCCCCTCCTCCCACCCCCTGGGGGTGTTTTTCTGGAGACATTTTTGGTTGTCACAACTGGCACCTGGTGAGTAGAGGCCACACACACTGCTGAATGCTCTGCAGTGCATGGCACAGCCCCCCGACAAAGCAAAGAATTATCCTGCCCCCAGAAGTGCTGACATTGAGAAATCTGCCTTAGAGCCTCATAAGCCTCGATTTTCCCAGCTTTCTGACTTCTGACAACTTCACAGTCTGGGAACCTCTTTTTCTTTCTCTTCCTGTTGTTCTGAATGTAACTTCCCTTTGCATTCTTGTTATCTTCTAAGGTACCTCTCCCTTCAAAGAGCTTAGTCTTTTACCAGCCACAGAGATGAACTGTGACAGGTCTAAGCCAGTTGTGTACACACCCCAGTGCTAGATAATTCTTGCTTCTCTTGCAACTCAAGGTTGCCATGTGACACAGGTCTGGCCACTGAGATGTAAGGGGAGATGTGCTGGGGGCTTTTGGGAAAGAGACTGCTGCTTTCCTGAGAATGTTCTGGAGAGGAAGCTGTCTGGTGTCAGCCCCTATAGCTTCCCTGCCTGGAGTACCTGTGTGGGGATGTGATAAATAGGGCTGTGGCAGCCATCTTTTTTTTTTAATATATAAATTTATTTATTTATATTTTTGGCTGTGTTGGGTCTTCATTGCTGCACGCGGATTTCTCTAGTTGCGGTGAGTGGGGGCTACTCTTTGCTGCAGTGCGCAGGCTTCTCGTTGCGGTGCTTCTCTTGTTGCGGAGCATGGGCTCTAGGCACACAGGCTTCAGCAGTTGTGGCACACAGACTCAGCTGCTCCACTGCATGTGGGATCTTCCCGGACCAGGGCTTGAACCTGTGTCCCCTGCATTGGCAGGCGGATTCTTAACCACTGCGCCACCAGGGAAGCCCTGTGGCAGCCATCTTGAGACCATGAGGTAAGTCAGGAGACTCACAGAGATGTCTGACCTTGGTGAACCAATGAATAAAGCCTAGAAGCATCTACCTCTAGGCCTCTTGTTAAGGCACAAATATCCTTAGAGTTTAGACCATACTTGATATACTTGGGCAAGCAACTTAACCTGTCTCTGTCTTACTCTTGTGTGAGAAGGGACGAATAAATACTTACTGCATGAAGTTGGTGTAGAGATTTAATGAGATGATGTATGTAAAACATATGACTAAGTTTCTAAAATATAATAAATATTCAGTGTATTGTAAATGCCGTTGTTATGTCACTATTAACTGAATTAATCAGGGATGATATTGCAGGTCTTATGGGAAGTTTCTTCTATTGATTGATCCTCATTTGATTATCCAGCAAATATGTATGAGAGCCTGCCATGCTAATATACTGGAAATAGTAGGAAAATATTTAAAAGGAATAAAATTAGAGGGAAACAATACCCAAGAAGTTGTATATTAGATTCCATCAAAATTCCCTTTTATTTAAGAACAATATTTTGCAAACTTTAGTTTTCTGCATTCCTTATATTTGTCATATCCATTTACCATGTCCATGCCATAGTAGAATACCTGTGCTATTACTGACAAAGTTTTTTTTTTTTAACAATTCTTTTTGACTAAATGGATTTATTTTAAAAAGAAGCTTTAACAGAATCCAACAGCACATGAAAAGGATCATACACCATGATCAAGTGGGGTTTATCCCAGGAATGCAAGGATTCTTCAATATACGCAAATCAATCAATGTGATCCACCATATTAACAAATTGAAGGAGAAAAACCATCTGATCATCTCAATAGATGCAGGAAAAGCTTTTGACAAAATTCAACACCCATTTATGATAAAAACCCTCCAGAAGTAGGCATAGAGGGAACTTACCTCAACATAATAAAGGCCATATACAACAAACCCACAGCAAACATCATTCTCAATGGTGAAAAACGGAAGGCATTCCTCTAAGATCAGGAACAAGACAAGGTTGTCCACTCTCACCACTGTTATTCAACATAGTTTTGGAAGTTTTAACCACAGCAATCAGAGAAGAAAAAGAAATAAAAGGAATCCAAATTGGAAAAAAAGAAGTAAAGCTGTCACTGTTTGCAAATGACATGATACTATACATAAAGAATCCTAAAGATTCTACAAGAAAACTACTAGAGCTAATCAATGAATTTGGTAAAATAGCAGGATACAAAATTAATGCACTGAAATCTCTTGCATTCCTATACACTGGTGATGAAATATCTGAAAGAGAAATTAAGGAAACACTCCCATTTACCATTGCAATGAAAAGAATAAAATACCTAGGAATAAACCTACCTAAGGAGACAAAAGACCTGTGTGCAGAAAACTATAAGACACTGATGAAAGAAGTTAAAGATGACACAAACAGATGGAGAGATATACCATGTTCTTGGATTGGAAGAATCAACATTGTGAAAATAACTCTACTACCCAAAGCAATCTACAGATTCAGTGCAATCCCTATCAAACTACCAAGGGCATTTTTCACAGAACTAGAACAAAAAAATTCACAATTTGTATGGAAACACAGAAGACCCCGAATAGCCAAAGCAATCTTGAGAAAGAAAAACGGAGCTGGAGGAATCAGGCTCCTGGACTTCAGACTCTACTACAAAGCTACAGTCATCAAGACAGTATGGTACTGGCACAAAAACAGAAATATAGATCAATGGAACAGGATAGAAAGCCCAGAGGTAAACCCACACACATATGGTCCCCTTATTTTTGATAAAGGAGGCAAGAATATACAATGGAAAAAAGACAGTCTCTTCAATAAGTGGTGCTGGGAAAACTGGACAGCTACATGTAAAAGAATGAAATTAGAACACTCCCTAACACCATACACAAAAATAAACTCAAAATGGATTAGAGACCTAAATGTAAGGCCAGACACTATAAAACTCTTAGAGGAAAACGTAGGCAGAACACTCTATGACATAAATCACAGCAAGATCCTTTTAGACCCACCTCCTAGAGAAATGGAAATAAAAACAAAAATAAACAGATGGGACCTAATGAAGCTTAAAAGCTTTTGCACAGCAAAGGAAACCATAATCAAGACAAAAAGACAACCCTCAGAATGGGAGAAAATATTTGCAAATGAAGCAACTGGCAAATGATTAATCTCCAAAGTTTACAAGCAGCTCATGCAGCTCAATATCAAAAAAACAAACAACCCAATCCAAAAATGGGCAGAAGATCTAAATAGACATTTCTCCAAAGAAGATATACAGACTGCCAACAAACACACGAAAGGATGCCCAACATCACTAATTATTAGAGAAATGCAAATCAAAACTACAATGAGGTATCACCTCACACCAGTCAGAATGGCCATCATCAAAAAATCTACAAACAATAAATTCTGGAGAGGGTGTGGAGAAAAGGGAACCCCCTTGCACTGTTGGTGGGAATGTAAATTGATACAGCCACTATGGAGAACAGTATGGAGGTTCCTTAAAAGACTAAAAATAGAACTACCATAGGACCCAGCAATCCCACTACTGGGCATATACCCTGAGAAAACCATAATTCAAAAAGAGTCATGTACCACAATGTTCATTGCAGCTCTATTTACAATAGCCAGGACATGGAAGCAACCTAAGTGTCCATTGACAGATGAATGGATAAAGAAGATGTGGCACATGTATACAATAGAATATTACTCAGCCATAAAAAGAAACAAAATTGAGTTATATGTAGTGAGGTGGTTGGACCTAGAGTCTGTCATACAGAGTGAAGTAAGTCAGAGAAAAACAAATACCGTATGCTAACACATATATATGGAATCTAGAAAAAAAACGATTCTGAAGAACCCAGGGGCAGGACAGGAATAAAGATGCAGACGTAGAGAATGAACTTGACACGGGGAGTGGGAAGGGTAAGCTGGGACGAAGTGAGAGAGTGGCATGGACATATATACATTACCAAATGTCAAATAGATAGCTACTGGGAAGCAGCCGCATAGGACAGGGAGATCAGTTCGGTGCTTTGTGACCATCTAGAGGGGTGGGATAGGGAGGGTGGGAGGGAGACACAAGAGGGAGGAGATATGGGGATATATGTATATGTATAGCTGATTCACTTTGTTATAAAGCAGAAACTAACATACCATTGTAAAGCAATTATAAAGATGTTAAAAAATAAATAAAAAGAAGCTTTATGTCATCACTATGGTAAATGGAAAACCAACGTCACTTGGCATAAGTAAAAAACAGCCAGATATAAATGCAATAAAAGATTCCCTAATGTTATTAAATTAAAACAAAATATTGATTTGTGTGCTACCTTGTGCACACCTTGTGCACTACGATCATACCTATACTGCACTTAGAAAACCCTGAAGAGAATAATCATACTTAGTGAAAACATTTAAAAACCACCTAAGATTCATAAATGCTGCCAGTGTGTCTTGATATAGAAGTTAGACATAAATAATATGACTATTATACCTAATTATTCCTCAGCAGATCACCATTCTTAGAGGAAAATCACTATGAAATATAGTGTGGCTTTCCGGTTAGCAATATTTCCCCCCCTTATTAACTTTATGAAACATTTCTCTATCATAATCCCCAAGATATTTCACTGTGAACGTAGGAATCCAGTAACCCCTTTCAACAGTAATTTACTCTGCATTCAGCATTCACATTTACTTAATTTTTGCAGGTTATGGACTTTCTGAAAAATCAGTGTTACTGAACCAGCCTGTTTATGTTCGAAGTTATAAACTTTTTTCTTTCTTGTTCTGGAAAACTCTTAATGCTGCAACTTCCTGTGAAATTCAGCATAAGATTCTGACACCTTTCAAATTGTCGACAGAAAGTTTACCCCCCACTTTCACCGTCCCTCTGCCCTGGGATTTGGGGGTGTATGTCTCCCAAATACTGTAGGATACTGTAGGATACTGTAGGTCCCCAAACGTTCAGCCTCCCTGAACTTGTTGCTGAATTATTGCAGTTCCTTTTCTGATGCTGCCTCCTGCCCTGAACCAAATGCATTTCTCACAATATGTTCCGATTCTTCTCCCAGACTCTGTCGCTCTCTATCTCCCTTTGAAAACAATCTGAACTCAGCGTAGCATTCAAGGTTCTCCACAATATGATTCTGACCTGCCTCCCTAACCTTGACCTACTCATCTTCGGCACCTGGCTGCAGACCGAATAAGTACACTGTTCTCTGCACACAGCCCCACTCTCTCGTGTCTGACCTTTTTGTCCTTGTCACTCCTTCCTCCCAGACACTCCCTCTCTCAATCTTCTCCATCCTTCTAGAGTGAGTTTTTTTAAAAAATAAATTTATTTATTTATTTTTATTTTTGGCTGCGTTGGGTCTTCCTTGCTGCACGCGGGCTTTTCTCTAGTTGCGGCGAGCAGGGGCTACTCTTTGTGTGGTGCACGGGCTCTAGGCACGAGGGCTTCAGTAGTTGTGGCATGCAGGCTCAGTAGTTGTGGCTCGCGGGCCCTAGAGCGCAGGCTCAGTAGTTGTGACGTATGGGCTTAGTTGCTTCACGGCATATGGGATCTTCCCAGATCAGGGCTCGAACCCGTGTCCCCTGCATTGGCAGGCGGATTCTTTTTATTTTTAAATAAATTTATTTATTTTATTATTTTATTTTATTTTTGGCTGCGTTGGGTCTTCCTTGCTGTGTGTGGGCTTTTCTCTGGTTGCGGCGAGCAGGGGCTACTCTTCGTTGCGGTGCGCGGGCTTCTCGTTGCGGTGGTTTCTCTTGTTGCGGAGCACGGGCTCTAGGCGTGTGGGCTTCAGTAGTTGTGGCTCGTGGGCTCTAGAGCACAGGCTCAGTGGTTGTGGCGCACGGGCTTAGTTGCTCTGCAGCATGTGGGATCTTCCCAGACCAGGGATTGAACCCGTGTCCCCTGCATTGGCAGGTGGATTCTTAACCACTGGGCCACCAGGGAAGCCCTGGCAGGCGGATTCTTAACCACTGTACCACCAGGGAAGCCCCAGAGTGAGTTAATAGTCACTTCCTACAGGAAGACTCCCGGATTCCTTGTCTGTTTACTGCTTTTGGTCAATCTTGTCACCGGCTATACTGTACATTATTATTCGTGTACCTCTGAGGGTTTCTCCAGCCTGTTTCTAAGCTTCCTGGGTAAGGAAGTGCTTGTGATTCATTTCTGTGTATCTGGGCTTGATTACAGGGGTGGCACATTGGGGTGATGACAGGGAATAGATAGTAATGTGAGTGGGAAAGGGTCTGACTGAGATACAGCGGGGGTATGGCTAGCTGCCTCTGGTGGGTAGAAGGGATTCGGCCAATTGTTGCCACGGGAGAAGACAGCCCAGCGCTGTGGAGCCTCTGTTTTGCCCAGAGCGGGAGGCTGAAATCTGGAGTTTAATGTGAAGACTCATCCAATGGGCCATCAGCACGGGGTCTCTGGTTTGACACTGTTGATATCCCAGCCTGCTACCTGCCTTCAGTGTACGTTATGGAGCGTGTGGACAAAGAATGTTGCCTGCCGTTTCAGTAAACAAAGGTGGTTGTGGGCATCAAGCAATCGGCCACTGCAGCTGCCCTTGACGTTGCGCCCGGAGGGGACTCAGGATGGAGAAAAATAGGATACTGGCCCCAGATAGTGAAGGTGCACATCCAAGGAATAATTTCAGTGAGCCCAGACTCTTGCGTCTTCTCATACATGGGCAAACACTATAATCGTTAACTTGAGATGTCTGTTTCTTATGATGAGAGTCATTTTTTGATCTTTGACTACATGGGTTTTTTGTTTTGTTCTGTTTTTTCAGCAAAAACTCCTATATATCCTTGTTTCTCCTTTACCTCTTTAGAACAGTCCCTCAGAGCTATTTGAAAGGCTGCGATACCGGGCTGTAGCCCTCAGTGAGGCTGCCAGATAAAACAATTCCCAGCTTTTAGGTGGTGCATTTTTTTCAGTCAACAAGTGAATAACTATATATTGAATAATTTAGAAATGGAAATCAGCTCACCCCACTAGCTACCTTATCTGTCATGTGACACCACTGGTTTGCTGGTGTTTTTTCCCGCAAGTGACTGAATTTGGCAGTAATGTAGGTGTAGTTTATGGGGTGCTTACTCTGGGCGGGCCTGGTTCTAGGTCCGTAGGGGAGCGTGCTCATTTCGTCATCTTGACAGCCGTGAAGCAGACACTATTATTATGCCTGGAGGGATGCGGTGACCTGCAAGGTGGCAGACAGGGCTTGCATGGGGCCCAGGCGAGATTTGAACCTGGGGCATCACGTTGGAGTCAGGACCGAGCCACGAGGCATCAAGTCAAACCCCAGAGGACCCTGCTGGTCGAGAACAGAGAGCACAAAGCTGTCTTCATTCCAGTGTCCAGTGTAATTTGTTGATTTAGCCCCATTTTGACCCTTATTTCTGGGTCCTGTGCTTCTGAGAGTCACTTAGGTCATCTGGATTCGTCAGGTTTGTTTCAGCATTCAGGGAAGCCAGGGCCTTGCAGATGAGAGGCTGGGGAAAGGCTAGGTAAACACAATTAAGCACCGTTAGAGGGTCTTGAAGGGCGAGGGGAGTGACAGTGAAGTGAGAGTAAATAATTAGGTTGGAGAGGAAGACCACAGACTGTGAGACTGCTGCTGTCCTGAGACAGCTCATCTGTGAGATGAATCGCAATTCAGCACCTGCCTTGGCTTCATGTCCTGGAGGAAAAACTCCCTCTGCAAGCCTGGCACTGGGGGACCTACGTGATCTGCCCCTGTTCCAAACAAACCCCATCTCCTGGAACAATTTTCTTTAATCTTCCAACTATTTGGACTCAGGCTAATAATAATAATAATAGCTAGCATTCATTAAAGGATTATGTGCCTGGCACTATTTTAAGGGCTTTCTATGTTTTAATTCATTTAATAATCCTAGCCATTTATGAGGTAGGTCTGTTATTTCCTTTTTTACAGATGAAGGAACAAGAGGCACAGAGAGGTGAAGGTTGCTCAGTGGGATTTGAATCTAGACAGTGTGGCTTGAAAGCCTGGGCTCTTACTTCCGGGCTGTGGAGAGTGTCCCCTTGGCTTACTGGCTCCTCTCCCCACCCCCCCATCAGTTGCAGTCTCTTCCCCCAAGGTAATGACTGCTGTCAGATAAGGGTATTGTGCCCTGGCCCTTTATCTGTATTCACAGTAGTATCTCGCTACTTATTCCTCTCTAATCCTCTCTTTGAGGTAAATTTACATGTTAATTACATGCAGGTCGATTTCATTCTTTTTTGTGGTGGTGCTGGTGGTAACATATATATAGCATAAAGTTCACCATTTTAACCATTTTTAAGTGGACAGCTCAGTGGCATTGTACTCACATTGTTGCACAACCGTCACCACCATCCACCTCCAGAATGTCTTCATTATCCCGAACAGACACTCTGTATCCATTAGACACTAACTCTCCCAAGTCCATGATCGCCTACGATCTCACTCGTCTTCTGTAGCTCTAGCTGTGCCAGTGACGCCCCATAGAACATGGCAGAGCCACCTGCTGTTCCCACCTACTGAAAGGCAGAAACACAGCCCTGGTGAGCTAGCCTTCGACTTTGTCTGTCCCAAGGCTGTGTCACAATAGTAACACTCCAGCTCCACCATCTGCGTCTCTTGAAAAGTCCCCTCCTTTCCGTGAATACCAGCAACCCAGTGGTCATCCTTCCATTCAGTTTGTGCAATTTCTTCTACCAGAGTTACTACCTTCAGTAGTTTCTGCTTAATTCATCCCATCCATTTAGTTATTCCTACCTTGGTTCTGCCTCTTCCAGGAAGCCTTCCCTGCTTACTCCCACTAATTCTTATCTCTTTCTTTTCTGAACTTAATAATACTAAATAATAGTTTCAGGTGTGGTAAATATATAACCTTTAAAAATCCTTACACAGGCTCTTTGGGGGAAAACAATATGGTTATTTACATTTTAAGAGGACGAAACAGGCATAGAAAGGTGAAGTAACTTGCCCCAGGTTAATGCACTGACCAATGGCAGAGCCGGTTTCACGCTCAAGCAGTGGGGCTTCTGAGCCCTGAAATTCATACGGTGAATTTCATGTCTCCTGCTTTTGCCACCTTGCTGTCTGAACTCTTCACTTTGTCACATCATCAGAAACCACCCGGCATCATTTCTAATGCAAAACAAGGTTGATGCCCTTCCCAAAGATGCTGTGTCTTTTCCTTCCCTAGTGTTCTAGGTGGATAGCAGGTGCTTGTCTTTGTCTCATTGTCATCTGTTAGTCAGTCTACAGGCTGTTTTCCAGGAAGGAGGGTGAGTAATTTCCTGTCATCAGTGGAAGCAGGCTGATGGTAAAGGATTCTTAAGAAGACAGTCCTTCTGTTCGTGAAAAAGAGGAAAGGAGATACAACCAACTCAAGAGGCAGAATGAGTCACTGACCCTCACTTCCACAGGGGACTGATGAACAAAATTAATTTATTGAAAATGTATTGATACCTATAGATATTAGACCCTAAAAACAGGCAAACAAAAACTCAGTCCCTGACTTCAAAGAGCTCACAGTGGGGAAGACTGGGTGGTCAAAATGCAGTGACAAGAAAGTGTGATAAATTCTAAGAACAAGACGTTACAGAGAAGGGATGCTTCCTACTCTCAGGTGTGTGAGTGTACGTGAGCGTGTGTATATGTGAGAAAGTGTGTAAGGACCGAGGCATTCCTGGAATGAGGGAATATACGGGAGTGTGTGAGTGTGAGAAAGCATGAGTAGGTGTGCACGTGTGATTATGTGCATGTGAATATGTGTGTTTAAGTGAGTGTGTACTTGCCTGTGTGTGTCTGTGGCTAAGTGGTAGGGAAGTCCTCCTAAAGGAGCTGATTGTTTTCATTATCTGTTGCTGTGTAACAAGTGACAAAACCTAGTGGCTTAAACAGCAAACATCTGCTCACAGTTTCTGTGGATCAGAAATCAAGGCTTACTTGGGTGCTGGCTGCCATCAAGGTGGGGTCTCATCTGAAGGCTCAGCTGGGGAAGGGTCAGCTTCCAGCTCCCTCACGTGGTTGAGGGCAGGACCCAGGTCCTTGTGAGCTACAGGACTGAGCCCCCCCTCAGTTCCTTGTCACAGGAGCCTGTCCATGGGACATCTCACCACGTGTCAGGTGGCTTCCATCAGAGCAAGTGAACTAGAGAAGGTGACAGTGAGCAGGATGGAGACTGGAGTTTTCTTGTCACCTAATTTCAAAAGTAACATTCCATCACTTTTGCCATACTCTGTTTGTTAGAAGGGAGTCAGAGGGTGTGACCTACACTCAAGGGGAGGGGATTACACAAGGGTGTAACACCAGGAGGCAGGAATCATCAAGAGGCATCTTAGAGGCTGCCTGTCATCTTTACTTTAGCTGAACCTTTAAGGGTGACCAGGAGTTAATCAGGTGAATAAGGGTCAGAAGGGTGTTCTAGGCAGAGAGAACAAGGGAACGGAAGTACAGATAGAGAAGAAAGCGCACAGCATCGGGGGAAAGCCGTGTCCTGTGTGACTGGCATCAGGTTGTATGTGTGCTTGCACACACGTGTGGTTGCATTCACATGCATGCACATACCTGTGGTCATGGGGAGGCATGAGAAAACAGAGATAGAGCGTGTATTTGTCATAGAGGCGGTATCACCAACAGGGAAAATATTAGTTCTTGCAGGGAGGGAAAAATCTTAGGTATTACAATGATAAATGGTCCTCCAGAACTCAACCCTAGGTAGTGTATCTGAGGTATTAAATTTCATGTGGAAGAGAGGGTCAATTAGGAAAACACTGTCCAAAAGGATTCTTGGACTGGGAGTGATAATAAAAAAAAGTCAAGAAACTCTGATCTAAAAAAAGTCAGAGAACCATTTACTGAATACTTAAAATCTATCAGACATTGTGTTAAGCATTTTGTGTACGTTATATACTTCCATCTAGTAACAACTCTATAGTTTGCACTTGAGGGCGAAGGAAACTGGGGTGGGCAGCTTCTGCTGATCTGGCCCAAAGCGATCCCCACCCTGTGGCGTTCATGCCTCTGTGTATTCCTCTCCCAGTTAATGTGGGCTGGACCTAGTGACCGGCTTCTAACAAATAGAATATTTGTTAGAAGGTATAAGATGTCATGTCTGAGATTAGGTTACAAAGATGGATTTCTTTTATAACCTAATCATGTAAGCTACTCTTCTGCCTCTTCTCATGTGGTTCCTCTGATGAAGCAAGCAGGAGGGACCCAGGTGGCAAGGAACCCAGGGCAGCTCCTGCCGGCTGTCAGCAAGGAGCTGAGGCTCTTACTCCAAAAGCTCTGAGGAGCTGAATGCTTCAAACACCAGAGCGGTGAGCTTGGAAGTGAATCCTTCCCCAGTTGGTCTTTCAGATAAGACCACAGGCTGACACTTAGACTGCAGCCCATGAGAGACTGAGCAGAGGACCCAGTGAAACCATGCCTGGATTCCTGATTCCTAGAAACTGTGAGGTAGCAAATGTGTGTTGTTTTAAGGCTCTAAATGTTGTGGTAATTTTAAAATGCAGCAATATGTAATACAGAAACAGGCTCAGAGAGATGAAGACACTTGTCCAGGGTCACACAGCTATGATCCCAAACCTGGTGTACTAATTCTCAGCTCAGCTCTCTTGATCATCCCCTCTGCGTCTCTAGCGTCTCGATCACAGTGGTCTTAAATGCTTGGTGCAGGAGTGAGGTCCTTTTCATGAAGGCGATGGGAAGCTATGGAAGGTTTTGGCAGGGGGGCAATGTAGAGTAAGGAAAAGCATGTCTTCTTGAGTTGAATGTCCAGATTCTAGCCAGCAGTGGCCAGCTTGGGGGCCAGGGACATCTGGATCATGCCAGCAAGACCTTGGAATGTTCTCAGGAGTTAAGCTGAGGGTCAGAGGTAGAGAAAGAAATACCCCCTTGGTCTTCTTCCCATCACGGTTTCCTGAAGATGCGTGAGTGTTCAGAGGCAAGGCAAGGAGTCCAAGGCAGACTCAAGGCA
This sequence comes from Globicephala melas, assembly GCF_963455315.2. Taxonomy (NCBI): domain Eukaryota; kingdom Metazoa; phylum Chordata; class Mammalia; order Artiodactyla; family Delphinidae; genus Globicephala; species Globicephala melas. The sequence continues at coordinate 75,979,784 of NC_083328.1, forward strand.
CCGGCACTCTTTCCTGTGAGAGTCCCAGAGACCCGAGGGTAGTGTCCTCTGAGTCGGGTGGTCACTGCGGTGGCCTCCGTCCCCACGCTCAGCCCACGCTCCCGGGCGTGCAGCGTATCTGCGGCCACCCGTGGCCCCAAACGAGAGCCACTTGGGAGGCTGGCGCCTTTCATTTCCTTGTGACAGTAGTGCAGGAAAATAGCTTTCTGGACTTGGCCCCAAACTGGTAATTAAAGGAACGCTTTATCGCCAGCAAGAGCAGAAGTGTCCACCAGTGGCCTTTCAGAAAAAGGAAAAAAAAAAAAAAAATAGCCTCGCTCTCTTCAGTGTCTTTGTGTTCATATGGAAATAGCTGACAGGTTTGCGAACAGCCTCGGCTCTGTTTATCTCCTCTGTGTTTCTGCCAGGGATGCAAAGGGACATACTTTGCAGGCTGAGAGTTTTAGTTCAGTTCCACGTTTCTGCATGAACCCAACGGTCCCATCCGTTCTCTCTTTGTCTTCCTGGGGCCATGTCGTTAGAAGATGCCGTGGGGTCAGCTGTAGAGGGACTAGGCAGACCTAGGCAAGGCCCAGCCATCAGAATTCGGGTGTGAGAGTGTGGGCTTTGCATATAGATTGCCTCGGGTGCCAGCACTGCTTCCGGCATTTTCCAGCTGCCTAAACCTGGGCGAATTACTTGAATTTTCCGAGCCTCAGTTTTCTGACCTGTCAAATGGTTGCACCTACCACACAGGGCGCATGAGGATCAAAAGGGAAAATGCAGGTAAAGCACTTGGCCTGGTGCCTGGCACACACTGAGTGATCCCCAAATCTTAGCAAGATATTGTTGCTAGTGGGGTTGGGGTGGGGGGAGTTGGGAGGTGGGATAGGGCAAGCCCGTAACCCCCTAAGAGCACACGCATGGACGTCAGTCTGCTTAGTTGAAAGGCTCGATGTCCTGGGACTTCCCTGGCAGTCCACTGGTTAAGACTCCATGCTTCCATTGCAGGGGGTGTGGGTTCGATCCCTGGTCAGGGAACCAAGATCCCACATGCTGTGCAGTGTGGCCAAAAAAAAAAAAAAGAATAAATCTTTAAAAGAAAGGCTTGATGTCCTCCCAGGAACACCAGCTCTTGGACCTCCCTAAAAATCAGAGATTTGTTGTCCTGCCCGTCCTCTACGAGGGACAATAGTAGTTGATGGTAATCAGATTATGAAAATGGGTGCCGTGGCTCATGGAATCCATGTTTGGGATTAAGGAAACCGCCACAGGCTGGTTTGTATTTATCTTGGGTTGTTTGGAATGAAAGATCCAATTTGGGGTGTGTGTGTGTGTGTGTGTGTGTGTGTGTGTGTGTGTGTCTGTGTGTCTGTGTGTGCTTAAAGATATAATCCTGACTAGAGGCTAAAAGGTCTGATGTGATGGAAGGAGCACTGCAGTGGGGTCTGGATGTCTGGTCTGAGGCTGACACATGTTCCATCGTCCTCTTGTCTCAGTTTCCCGAAGTGTGACAGGAACAGCTGGCATCTCTAACAGTTGTGTTGGTTCCACCACCTATGTCTGTATGCCTTTGGGCAAGTGGGTTCACCTCTTTCAGCCTTTGTGACATCACCTGTAAAATGGGGCTAATAGTCGCCCCACCTCATGGGACTGTTGTGAGGGTTACGTCAGATAATGCTCCTCCCTTTAGTGGGGTGTCATGTACGCGGTGGGAACTTGACGGAGAGCAAGGATGCTGGTGGTGGAGGAGAAGGCTGCCTCTTAGTGGAGCTCCCCGAAGATAGAGCCTGAGAGGGGATTGCAGCGCCTGTGATTTATTGAGGGGTGCCCCTGCAAAAATGGGGTGAGGGAAGGAAGATAGGGAAGGAGGATGGAGCAGGGGAAGAACTGAGTAAGGTGGTGGTCTCAGCTTCAGCTGAGCTGCAGCCCGTTCCCACTGGGGATGGGTGAGTGGGGTTCTGGCATGTGAACTGCACAGAACTGGTCCCACTTTGGGGCAAGAGGCTAGACCTTGTGACCCTGTGTCAGCCTCCCGGGGTGGAGATGGGGGCTTCCTCGTGCAAGAAGGTAATTTGCTGGATTAGGAGGCAACTGGGAGCTGTTAGAAGCCATTCCTTACTCATGCACAGTAGGGAGGGGTGGGTGCACGCCTGGTAGAGGGTGATCAGGGTGGGCACCATCAGGGCCCTCAGCACTTCTTCATTCCTAAAAGATTGAGGCTTGGTGGTCCTTGCTCTTTCTAGGAAAACTCCTGTGGGATTATGGGATTACAGGGCCAGTGGCTGGCATATTGATGGACTCAGCCCTCCCAGGGGTGTCATCTGCCTGAAGTCGATGTTTGTTCATTTCCAGTGCTCTGATGGTATCAGGTAGTGGAGATGAAAAGGTGTCTCAGCCCTTTGCACTGTCCTTCTCGTCCTTTGCTGTAAATGAAAGCAGGCAGAAACATTGCTCACACAGAGGCCAGAGAGATGAGAGCCTGGGGAAAAAGCACATTACCACAGAGACAGAGAAAAGGATTGCAGTCCCCAGGGAAGTGTGGGACCTTGGCAAGTCATCAGAAGGCTTCCCAGGGGTGTGACTAGAATTATTCTCTGTGCTAGAGGTTGAGCAATTCCAGTCCACGAGATTTGTTGCAATTTGGTTCTGTCCTTGCAGATAAAGTGGATGGGTGTTAGAATTTGACAGATGAAGTCCCCTTGGCTAGGGACATAACCGCAGTGGGCTAGAAGAAAGTGTCTCGGGCTGTAGGGGGTGGGGGAAAGCTCTTGGAATCAGGGGAGATGCAGAACTGAGAGAAGCTGTGTCTCATAAACTAAAGACCTAAAATTGAGCACAGAGCCAGCCACCCTCAAATCAGAGATTAGCCTGGGAGCAGCCTATCCTTGTAATTGGGGCGTGGAGCCCGAGGGGAAGTATTGTGGAGCAAATGTCTGGAATGGGAGTTGTGCATAGACTCATTTTTTTGTCCACCCATCCATTCATCCTCCACCCACCCACCCACTCATCCACCCATCATCCACCCATCCGTCCATCCATTCATCCACCCGTTCACCCATCCATCTTCCATCGATCCACCCACTCACTCACTCCCCACCCACCTGCCCACTAATCCACCCATTATCCATCCATGTATCCATCCACCCATCCATCCTTCCATCCATTCTTCACCATTAATAAAAATATTTTTTGAATAGTTCATACATTCATGTGGAAAAATTCAAATAAAAGAATAAAAGGTAAGCCCAAGACGGTAGCAACTTGGTTTTCCTCCCTAGAGAGTAACAGTTACCAGTTTCTTTTAGTTCCTTCCGGAAATACTTTGCGCACACACAAATGTATCTGTATGTACAAATGGCAGAAAACTATCCTCTTTACTGTGTGCCTTGGCCTTTTAGCATATCTTAAAGACATAGATGGCAACTGTGCCAGCCTGGGCAAGTTTGGGGTGTGCCACGAATGTTTCAAGAACCAGGGTGAGTGCAGTTTAATCGCAGACACACGCTTTGAAAAGTTCTGCCCAGTGGCTTCACAGAAATCAAACATCAGTAAGATCTAATTTTTCACTTTCTGTCTGAGTAGGGACAGCTGGAGTTTCATTCATCTGCAATACTTTGTTTTAAATTGTTTTCTTTCCTGCTTCTCCAATCCCCCAAATAAATTAAGAGGGCATTTTCCATTGATGTTTCTGAGTAACCAGTTTTTCACAGCAAAGCTGTTAATAACTTACCTGTTGTTATTCTAACAACGTTCACACCTATTGCTAAAAGAGGGCTTCCTTTATCCACACACGTAATTGGGTTTTCATGCCCAATTCTTCATTTTCCCCAACTTTTATTTCAAACCTTTTCAAGTCTATAGAAGAAGTAAAAGAATTGTACAATAACCAGCCTTATGCCCTTCATTTAGACTCACCAGTTGTTGGCATTTGACATTTTTGCCACATTTTTCATTTTTTCCCAAACTATTTGAAATTAGATTGCAGACATTATGATCCTTCATCTCTTAGGAGCCTGCATCTCCTAAGAACTAGGACATTCTCCTACAAAGCTGCAATACCATCATTATGCTCAGACATTTACTAATTGGTATAATAATTTTATCTAATGTAAAATCCATATTCATATTTTCCCAATTACCTTCTTATTGTTCTCTGAAGCAATTTTTTTTTCTTCCTTGACCCAGTCAAGGATCACACACTGCATTCAGTTGTCAGGTCTCTTAGGGTTCTTTAATCTAGAATGTTCGCCACATCCCCTCCCCTAGCCTTTGTTCTTTCCACCCCCATGACATTGGCATTTTAAAAGAATCAGCCAGCTGTCTTCTAGAATGTCCAATAACTTGGATTTATCTGATTATTTCCTTATGATTCGATTTAGGATAAACCTTTTTGGCAAATGTCATACACAGGGAATGTTTTTCACTTCCCACTGGTTCCCACTGGGAGGCACATCATGTCAGTTACTATCCATTTTTGGTAATGCTACATTTGAGCACTGTTCAAGGTTGTATCTACTAGTAAAGGTACTTCTTTCCTTTTATAATTAACAGTTGAGGCCATGTGACAATTCTGTTCCAAACAGCCTTTCCTCTATGGTTTTAGCATCTACTGATTATCCTTGCCTAAATCAATAATCATATTGGCAGTTACAGTCTTCTAGTTTTGCTGTTCTTTGTACATTTATTATCTGGTATTCTTGTGTAAAGAAGCGCTCCATCCACCTGTCCATCCCACTCACCTTTAAGTTTCTTATTTTCAGTATCGTTGTGGAATTACAGAGTCTCTCCACTCCCCACAAGATTTGGCCAGTGGGAGTCCCTTCAAGGTGGCTTCTTTGACCTTGGGACATGCCTCCGTCAGTTCTGAGCACTTCCTTACTCTCTGACACAATAAGACGTTGCCCCAGAAATTGAATCAGTCATTTCTCCTTTTAGAAGGGGCATGATATTTAGAAACCAGGATCTGGGTGCTAGGTGTGCTTTTTTTTTTTTTTTGTGGTACGCGGACCTCTCACTGTTGTGGCCTCTCCTGTTGCGGAGCACAGGCTCTGGACGCGCAGGCTCAGCGGCCATGGCTCACGGACCCAGCCGCTCCGCGGCATGTGGGGTCTTCCCGGACCAGGGCACGAACCCGTGTCCCCTGCATTGGCAGGCGGACTCTCAACCACTGCGCCACCAGGGAAGCTCTAGGTGTGCTTTTTTGATACTGGAGTGTTATTAAGTCTAGATCTTTTGAGTGAAGAGCTAGGATATGTATATATTTATATCATGAGTTCATAGTGATACCACCAATTTTTCCTCATCTCTCCTCATTTCGTATTTATATCTTCATTCTCCCACAGTGGAACCCTAATTTCCAAAAAATTTAATATAGGTACTCATTTAATCTATTAAACAACACACACAGAATACTTTCAGAATTATTGTCCTGTTACCACAAATGTACTAAATGAAGTTCAGAATTTCTTTGCAGTTCTTTTTGTCCCACCTGCTAAGGCTATCCAGTTGGAATGTGTGTCTAAAAATTACTTGAATCAATTATTTTCTCTGTGGATTACATTATTTATTTGATGTAAGTTAGAGTTATTTGTTTCTGCTTGTATTCAGTTTTAGGGTTTGCTTCTTTCTACCCCTTTTAATTTAATTTACATGGTTCCAAAGCAAAGCTATATGAAAAGTTATACTCAAAGTGATATCCCTCCCATCTCTACCTTTGACCCCATTCTCATCTACACACTATAGCAAATAATTTTCATTAATTTCTGGATTTTTCTTCCCATGCTTTGTTTTGCCAAAACCATCACACACACACACATACACATACACACACACACACATACACACTACTGTTTTGCACCTTGCTTTTTTCTCTTGACAGCGCATCCTGGAGATAACTCCGTATCAGCTCACAGGCTGATTCTTTTTTTGGTTCAATCACTCTCCCATGGATGGGCATTTAAATTTAGATTATTTTTCATATTTTACTATTACTAATAATGCTGCAATGAATAGTCTTGTGCATATTTTTTCATATTTATGGCGTTATATCTGCAGGATAATTTCCCAACAGGGGGCTTTGGTGGGTCAAAGAGTAAATGCACATGTACATTTGTTAGATATTGTCTTGCCCCTCCTAGTGATTGTACCTTTATGTACTCCTACCAGCAGTATGTGAAGTGCCTATTTCCCCCTAGTCTCACCAGCAGAATTTGATGTTAAGCTTTTGAATCTACCAATTTGTTAGAGGAGAGATATCTCAGTATAGTTTTAATTTGCATTTCTCTTATTTTGAATAAAGTTGAGCATCTTTCTTTATGTTTAAGTCTCATTTATATTTATTTTCTGTGGACTGTTCATGTCCTTTGCCTATTTTTCCAAAAGGCTTTAGGTCCTCCCCCCCCCCCTTTTTTTTTTTTTTTTTTTTTGCGGTACGTGGGCCTCTCACTGTTGTGGCCTCTCCTGTTGCGGAGCACAGGCTCCAGAAGCGCAGGCTCAGCGGCCACGGCTCACGGGCACAGCCGCTCCGTGGCATGTGGGATCCCCCCGGACCGGAGCACGAACCCGTGTCCCTTGCATCGGCAGGCTGACCCTCAACCACTGTGCCACCAGGGAAGCCTGAGATTTCTCTTTCTTTTGCATGTCTTTATTCAACTAATTATGAAGACTTGATGTTTCCTTCTTCCCAATATTTCTTGAATCTGGTATTTCCTTTCCACAGACCCATGACTAACATCCTAGTCACTGTGCCCACACGGCTGTGAGATCCATTCTCCTGGATCCAGGTTTTTTGCTCCTAGGCTGCCTGAATGATCTTCTTAGACCTCTTAATATCGCTCTGAAAGTTTCAGATGTTCTATTCATTTTTGAAAAAAATGTTTTTTTTTCCCGTATGTTCTTCAGATTGGATAATTTCTGTTGACCTGTATTCAAGGTGAACAACTCTTTCCTCTGTCATTTCCATTCTGCCATTATACTTGTCCATTGAGTTTTTTATTTCATATACTGTATTTTTTCAGTTCTAGAATTTCTGTTTGGTTTCTTTTTGCATTTTCTTTTCCTGATGAAGTTTCCTATCTTTTTATTTATTATGATCATATTTTCCTTTAAATCTTTGAGCAGTTATAGTAGCACTTGTGAATGGGCTACATTTTCCTATTTCTTTGCATGATGAGTAATTTTGTTTTATATCTTAGACATTGTGAGTATTATACCACAGAGACATAAGATTGTTTTACTTTTCCAAAGAGTGTTTGGTTTTTTGTAGGCAGTTAACTTGGTTGAACTAAAATTGTAAAATCTGTCTCTTGATTGGTGGCTAATACCTCAGTTTATTTATTTATTTTTTTAAACCATACCTAGGCTTCTTGGAGTCTTCCCCATGCTATTCAGGGATTAGACAGAGATTTGGGCAAAGTTTATTCACAGAATTCTGGGGCCTTTCCTCTCTGTAGCTCTCCCTTTTAGGATTCCCCACATTCCTCACTTTCCAGTGGCTGTAGTTGCTTTGAACTCTGCCTTCCAGTTATTCAGGCCAGAAGGATTGTGGTTTTTCTATCAGAGTTTTACCTTCCCACGTAGCACTGACTGTGGCCTGACCCTAGGCTAAAAAATATAAAAAGTCAGGAAACCTACTTCCTGCCATTTCTTTCTTCCAATGTCACCTCCTCTCTGAAATCTGCCTGCGTTGGCTGACTTTCCAGTGCCTTCATGTAGTTGTGTCCTCTGCCCCCTGAATTGTTGTTATTTGTGGGAGAGTAAGTCCAATAGGAGCTGACTCAGCAAGAAGCAGAACTCTGATTAATTTTTTGAAAACATTTTCATCTTTTCCCTCTTCGTCAAGAACTGGCTCCTCTTTTACTTGTCGTATGTTATAGGTCAGGATGCACATGGCTAACACTTCAAACTACTTGCAGTTCAAGTTGTCTGTTCCTCTATCCATGATGCCTTTACTGTGGGGATGAATCCACCCACAGAGTCTTTATTTAACCATGGAGAATGAAAATATCAATGCGCTATTTGAAAATAAAGATAATATTTAGAAGAATAACAAGCATGTCTAATTATTTCTAATGATTAGTATTTATACTTATTCAGTGGAGGATGTAATTAAGAGCATGTTCTAAAGGAATACAAACTCGTCAATACAATTTAGTATCATCTTATCATCTTGCATTCTTTATTACCCATGATTGCTAAAATTAATTCTGGTTTTTCTTATTTTGCTTAAAGAAGTACCCTTTTACCTACCTATACCCTAGCTTTAGGCTTGCTCACAGGTTTCCTAGCAACTGGGCTAATGAATGCAGTAAATTTTTTTTTTTTTGTATTCCAGTATACTATGCTATTTTTAAATACCAAAATACTGCCTTTAAAAAATGTAATACCGTTATTTTGGTATTTTAGGAAATCTGAAAGCTGAATCATTTACATCTTGAGATTTTAAGAGAGTTTTATGCTGCATTGAATGTTCTAATTGAACAAAAGATCACTTGTTTAGAAAACATCTTTCTCATCTCCCTTATCCTCAAGAGAAGGAAAAAAATATATTTATTTGACAAAGCAAAGCATGTGTTACAAAGATACTACTAATAAAAATTCTCCATGTAAGTGGGATGTGAACGTGATAGCTTCAAAACTGACACAGGGCACTCTGCAGCAACAGCTGAATCAAATGATTCTGTAACTGTCTATGAAGAAATGAAAGAACTTGAAGGTGAGCTGGTAAAACAATTTCCTTAAAACAAAATTCCAGGCTCCTATCAATAAAAATTATACTCTCGGGCTTCTCTGGTGGCGCAGTGGTTGGGAGTCCGCCTGCCGATGCAGGGGACACGGGTTCGTGCCCCGGTATGGGAAGATCCCACATGCCGCGGAGCGGCTGGGCCCGTGGGCCATGGCCGCGGGGCCTGCGCGTCCGGAGCCTGTGCTTCGCGGCGGGAGAGGCCACAGCATTGAGAGGCCCGCGTACCGCAAAAAAAAAAAAAAAAAAAAAAAAAAAAAATTATACTCTCTGTGAAGAAATCAGTTATTCCAAAGGATCTCAAAGATATTTGAATATGAAAGTGTCAGAGGGAAATATTTGGATTAGCTAACTGTTTCCTCTCCATTCCTCTGAGTAGATGTTTTAAACACCTTGAAAATTTTTCACAAGAAGATGCTCGGGACTCAACTGTGACATCATTGATACACACTTTTATTTTTTATTTTATTTTATTTTTGCGGTACGCGGGCCTCTCACTGTTGTGGCCTCTCCCGTTGCGGAGCACAGGCTCCGGACGCGCAGGCTCAGCGGCCATGGCTCACGGGCCCAGCCGCTCCGCGGCATGTGGGATCTTCCCGGACCGGGGCACGAACCCGTGTCCCCTGCATCGGCAGGCGGACTCTCAACCACTGCGCCACCAGGGAAGCCCCTCACACTTTTACTTTTTAATGATTGCATTTAAAGAATCATAATATTTTATTTTAAATTTTCCCAGTTACTAAAAATTCCTTTTAATTTTTTTCAATGTTGACTATGTTATTTTTGTTATATTTTATTAAATTGTATCTGCTAATAATTTGTATTAAAGTATAATATGTATTGCTTATATTTTCTGTGCTCATTGTAGTGCTTAACATTTTGTAATGTTTATACAGTTAATGTCTTCAAATTATAGTGGATGATTCGTTTCGGTGGTTTAAAATAATTTTATTAATTCCAAACACTTTTTGATAAAATAGCCGTATTAAATACAAAATGCAGGTATAGTCATTTTCTGTTGGTACCTGTACTCATTTATCTGGCGACTAGTAGTATTATATCTGCTGTTAAATTCCTAATAGAATATATTTATCTGCACTCAATCCCAGGAAGGCAGGCTGGCAGAGGACAAAGTGCTCAGATCACTGTCATAAGAGGCCGTCTGGTGAATGAGAAAGAATAGATTCAGGTGTTAGACAGAATGCAACCTCACGTTTACATCCCAGATAAGGAGTTCACTCCTCTGAGGCTCAGTTTCCCTGTCTGTAAAGCGAGGATTGATTTTTGTCTACCTTGTGGGGTTATTGAGATTATTAAACGAGCATGTGTGCTAACATGGCTGTCTCCTCAGAGACGCTGACCTTGTTTGGGTCTTCTCCTCTCCCTCCTTCCCTGCAAGAGACTTTTTCTCTGCTAGAAGTTACCTGGCAACAGACAAGGAGTCTGGCGCCATTGCTAGAGTTGGGGTGTCACAAGTTTGATGACACGCGGCTCCACTGGGGTCTTTGACAGCCCAGAGTGAGCTCACTACAGTGGGGTCAGGGGAGGTGAGAGTGACAGAGGAAAATGTAGTAAGGAATCTAGAGTCAGAAAGCAGCTACCCAGATTCACATTTAATGTTAATTTTCTCCTTTGAATGCATCTCAACTGGAAGCGTAAATTGAAACGGTGGGAACTGCAATGTGGGAGCCTCTTCATTTGTTTTTGGAAGTGCTATGAGGCTACCCGGAAGGAACCAGTGGGGCTGTGAGCAGGTATTTGTTTTGAAGGGCATTTCTGCGGAGTGGTAGGGAGGGGTGGAGAAGGGGGCATTTCGGCTGTTCCTTTGGAACTGAGTTGGACCTTGCAAGTGGCTTCGGGAAACGTCCAGTTGACTATTTTCCAGTGATACATAACACACTGTACCATCTCTTCCCTTGCTAAATAATTCAGAGGTCAGCAAGCTCAGCGCCAAGAAGGCGAGTATGTGGGTGTCATTGTTTGCAGTGATTCCAAGTTTATCCGATTTTTGCAAACCTTGGTCTGTTTATCTGATTCCATGACATAAATCTAATTGGTTTGAAATTTTCAGCTGACAAACCCTGTCTTGTTCAGATGCCACCCAGGCTGTGATGAGCTCTCTCTACAACGTGCCATGCATCACTTCACCAAGTCCGTTTTTAAAATACTGGTGACATTGTTTATTTCATTAAAGCTTTGTGCCTGGGCTGGTGAAACAGACTCATCCACAGAATGGAGACGTGGATTACGAAGCTTTAACCCCCCTCCCCCATGTCGAGTACATTTGTTCCACTCTGTTGTGAACAGGAACTCTCTCCCCAACCACAAGCACAACACGGGGCACATTGTAGGGCAGGTGAATCTACTTTTAGTCAAGAGGCCTGAAAGGCTGATTATATCCAAATGTTATGGATGATTTTCATGGACATTCTGTCCATTCGTTCAAATCAGGACTCAATTCAATCGATATATATTACCCAGCCTTAGGATGGCTACTGTCCCTGCCCCCCAGCAGTGGTCCACTGGTCAAGTGATGTTGGTCCACCCTTTTGAATGGACCAATTGTCTCCTAGGACTTGGACTGAGCATCCCTCACTCTCCAGCGAGGCACTTTCCTTGGCACTAGGATCCCAGAAGGTGGAACCGGAAGGGGTCTAGACGGTCTGCTAAGTTGGTGGTTCATGATCTCTTTTGGGGTACAGGTCCCTTTGAGAACTTGATGAAAATCCTCTTCCCAGAAAAATGCGCATGTGCCTGTATTTACCTTTCATTCCAAAATACATACTGAGCCCCTGCAGTGCCCCCCACACACCCTGTTCCAAATGCTGAGATACAGCAGAGAAGAAAGTGATAAAAAGCCCTGAACTTACCTTCTAGGTTTAGGCATGGGAAGGATAGACAAAAGTAGTAATTAATAAACAAATATATTGTATCCTAGAGTGTGATAAACACCAAGGAGCAACGTATAGCCTGTGAGAATGGCAGACACGTCGCTGGAGGAGGGCTGAGACGGTACCATGTTCTGCTGGCTCCATGGACTGACTTACCCAGAGCCCGACTGATAGATACTGACTGGAAGCCAGGCCACTGTCTGCAGGTCAGGACGGCGGATTAAAACCTGGCCAGAGGGGGGTAGAACGGATATGTCACAGTGACCGTGGGACTCTCTGTGCCTACAGACTTCCTGGCGAGGGAGGGCAGGCCTGGGGAGAAGTAGGCAGTGGCTTACGAGTGTCGAGTCCACCCTGGCATCTATATGCTGCGGGGTCTATACCTGCTCTCTGTCTTTCTCCTCCTCTTTCTCTGGCTAATGCTTATTCATTCTTTACCTCCTAGTTTAAACAGCACATCCCTGGGGTGGGGTGGGGGGTTGCTGTTCCCCAGACTAGGCTGAGACCGTCCTCCCAGGCTCGCTCAGCAGCCTGCACTTTGCTGTCATCACCGTGTACCTCGGCAACTTTCTGGCACTCCCGTGTTCTCTGCTTGATTCCAGCAGCTGGACCGTGGCTTCGTGGCCCAGGGGCTGGTCTTGTTCTCTGACCTCAGGGTCTTGCTCGGTGCCTGGAACACGGCAGGGCCTCAGTACATCTCGAGAGAAGGAAAGAGTGACTATTCACAAAGCATGACAGAAACGCAGGGAAGGTGGCTGACTCTGGGGAGGTGCCGGGGAGCGCCAGGCGGGGAGTTGATGTCAGTTACGTACCGAAGGATGAGGAAGCATTTTCCAGATGGAGAACGAGGGTGGGCCTTTCAGGGAGAGAGAAGAGCAGGTGCGAACGCACGAAGGTGTGGAACTGCACAGTATGCTTGCAGAGTGATTTGTGTAGCAAGTCTGGGGAAGGACGTCAGGGGACGGGGCAGGGGGTGGGGTCAATGAATCCAAAGTGGTTGGCAGAGATCAGAGTCCAGAGGACCTTGTGAGCTGTGTTTGGTTGTGGGCTTTACCCTGGGTCACTGGAAGCTACTGGATGTTTGTGAGCCCATGGATGAGATGGTGAAATTTGTGTTGTAGAAAGATGACTGGGGGTGGTGGACTGGGGGAGGCTGGACTGGAAGGGTATTAATGCTCACTGTGATACATCTGGAAGCTAATTCCTGTCCTTTCCCCCAACTCCTGGGACAGGAAGCTGGATGATGGGCACCCACCATTATACCAGCCCTCTCTCCATCGTGAGGGGCGTCATGAGGAAGGGGAGCCAGGGTCGTCATGGATCAGTGAAAGGGCTTCCGCATCCCCCCGGCTGCCATCTAAGTGGCTGGAAGGGGACTTATTTGGGGAAATCTCCCTTACTCCCAGCAGATGCGGGGGCTGACCAAGGCTCCGCTCCCCTGTCTGGCTTCCAAGACAGCTTGAGCCAGGTCAGGAGAAGTCTGCGTGGATCCAGGAAGGGCAATCAGTGGGGCTGATTAAGCATTCAGAATAGGTTGGGCCTCCTCGGGGAATCAACTGCTAGTTTCGGTACCTATGGAATCCATAGGAAGCAGCTGCCTGGCCACTCGTGCCTGGAGATCAGGCTTTCAAGTAGAGCCAAACTTGAAGGTGGACAAAGGCTTGGACCCACCGTTTCTTGAGGGTCTGTTATGTGCCAGGTTCCATTTCGTCCTCATGCACCCCTCCCCGGGACGTATTACAACTCCAATTTTCCAAAGAAGAACCGAGGCATGGAGAGGTTAAGGACCTTGCCTGAGGTCACACCGCAGGTTCCTAGTGCAACAGGCAGAGCCTGTACTGGTTCTCCTGAACCAGCTGCAAACTCTTCTGATTTTGTCCCGATGTGTTATCATCGCTCAGCCTGGTCCCTCTGCGAGTGAAACAGCCAGTGCTTATTAAACACCCTCACAGTTCCAGGCACTCTGCATTATGTTACTTTGAATCCTTGCGACAATTCATTTGAGGTGAAGGTATTTATCCCCACTTCACGAAGAGCTGAGGCTCCAGGAGCTTTGTCGAGGTCACACAGCTGGTAAGCAGTGAAAGCAGGTCTGAACCCAGGTGGCCTGACTGATCTCAGGGTGGGCGAGAGGGAGTGAGAAGGGTGTGGCAGCTTGAAGCAGGCCCCCAGTCCTCGTCTTCGTTGAAGAAAGAATTCAGCAAAGAGACAGAGCTTACGAAGCAGATGAAGTGTTTATTAGAAGCAAAGAACACACGGGCGAACTTGGGGAGTGAGTTACGCCCAATGAGGGTGGCTGAGATCGTTTATATGTGGGCAGTCTTCCGGGTTGTCTCTGGCCAATCATCTTGCTTGTGCCCATATTTGGCCTGACTCAGGATCCTTCCTGGTGAGTGCACGGCATTCCTCAGTCAAGATGGATTCTGGGAGGTTGGCAGGACACGTTATGGGTTGGCAATTCGGCCTTCCTTTGGCCCCTCCCTAGGCTGAGGACCTTCTCTGCACATGGGTCTGCTGGAAAGTCCCCTTGACCACAAGAATGAGAAAAATGTGGTCGCTTTGTCTTCCACCCAATCGGGGCTCTGCTCCTGCTGGTCTCTTATCTCAAGGTGTCAGCAGGAGACTGGTTGCAGCTGTTCAGCCTGGGGCCCATCTATCTCCAACCTCAGGACCTCAGCCTGGGAGCCTGTCTCACTCCTCTTTCTCCCTCTATTGCTCTCTCTGCAGACAGCACTTCTTCCCATCTAAGTCCTTCCCCAGCCCTCTCTTCCTCCCCGTTCCTCCCAAGCAGAATCTCCACCCTGGCACTTCTGCTCAGACCTGTCTGTTAAGGAGCATAGAAAGTGAGCGTGCGTGTGTTAAAGTGAGTTAGCAGGTTGTTTAAGCAGAAGTCTCTAGACAGCAGTGTGAGATGCCTTGACAGAGTCAATTACCGAAGCCCCAGGGAAGGGCTGTTTAGCATCTTGAAAGAATTAACCAACCAGTGCATAACATTGCAAATGAACCGCCTCTTAATTATATCCGTGTTTCCATTACACACCCCGTTGGGCTCCAGCCCCAGGCATCCGTGGCCCCAGGTTTATTAAATCCCCTTGGCCACAGCCAACTTCTCAGGGAGGACAGCGACACTGCACATGTGGGAACAGCTACTCTGCTTGCACTATCAACTTAAATGTCAAGTCTTTGCTTGTGGACATGTCTGCCAGAAATACAGGAAAAGAGCAAAGTTGTTTCAACAGGCTCCAGCCTTTCTGTGCTCCCGGGGAGCTGTCTTCTGCCGGATTCAATTCAGTTCCGTAACAGTAGCTACCTTTGCTGGCATATCTCCTGTGTGCCAGGCACTTTCTGTAACTCTCACCTGCACCGTAGGTGTTGTTATCTCCCATTTTACAGGCAGGGAAACTGAGGCTTGAAGGTCATGGGGACTTGCCCAAGGTCATGTATTTGGTCAATTGCAACCAGGGTCTACCTGGTATCTGAGTCTGTGCGTCAGATCATGCCACCCACTGCCCCTGAGTCAACCCAACGTGTGTTTCAAATAACTCAGTTCTTGTCTGTGGTGTCCATACCTCTTACCTCGTAGTTAGAGTTTGTCTCAAACCCTATTTTATGCCAGTGGCAGTTTGGTGCTTGGCCCCAGGTTTCTGAGAAGTTTCTAGAGGCGTTCATTTCTGTTGTGTTGGGTTGGGTTCTGGCCTTTCTGGCCAACTCTCTCAGCTGCCCCTTATTACACATGGTGCCGATTCGGGGTTGACTCAGAAGGAACAGTCAGTCTTTCTGCCCACTTCCCACAGAATAACCCCACTCCCACCAGGCATTTTTACATGAATTGCAAAATTCGGGGTTGACTTGAAGAGAAAGGTGCATTTGTTTTTCTGGGTTTTTTGGGTTTTGTTTTCGTTTTTTGGCCTGCCGTGCAGCATATGGGAGCTTAGCTCCCGGATGAGGGATTGAACTTGGGCCCCTGGCAGTGGAAGCTCAGGGTCCTAACCACTGGACCGCCAGGGAATTCCCTAAGAGAAAGGTGCTTTTGTTATCCCCATTTTACAGATGAGGAAATTGAGGCTTAGGTTAATTTGCCCCAATTTTTTCTGCAGGTAAGTGTAGACCCAGGGCTTGAACCTGGGGCTGCCTGGCTCCAGCATTCCGATTCTTAACCTCTAGACTGGGAAAGTATCGTCACACACTTGATTCCTCTGTGTATGTTCCAAGTCCTCACTGAACGCTGACTTCACTTTCCAAAGGTGGGGTCTTGTAGTGGTCTTTGGTGTCTGATATGGTGCAATGCATCCAGAAGGCATTTAATAAGTGCTGGACGGATGAATGACTAAACAAAATACGGTTGTTTGAGGCATAAGTTGTCTACTCAGATCTGCCTTGGAGAGAAAATGCTACCTAAAAGAGGATAGTTTGTGGCTCTTTTCTAGAAACCAGCCATTTGCACACCTCTCCCTGGGAGGCAGTGGATTGCAAAGCTGAGCCATCCTTTGGTCTGGTTTCATCAACATTTCCTTGTCTTTTAATTTGTGCTAAGAGGGCATGAAAAGAAATAAACAGAGCGATGTGGCGGGGGGAACTTCTTCTTGGCTCCCGTGGTGGGGTAGGCATATAAGACGGACTGAGTGCTCTGCCTTCCTCTCAAAGTTCACGCTGTTTTTACTCCAAAGTTGTTTTCCCACATGTTTTATCGTGCTCTCTGGAAAATCAATTTTTTCTTCTCAAGACCACAGAAGAATCTCTGTGTTTCAAAACACATTTGTGCCCTTAAAACTAACATATTCAGTCTTACTGCCTCTGGTTTCTGTAAGCAGGCCCATTCCATGCTATTTTTAGGGTCATTTCCAGAAAAATAATTTCCTTTTCACTGTGGACTCTGTCAAGCTGAGTGGAGTTATTTTCTTTGTGAAGTTGGATGAGTAAATCCAGTCCGAAAAGATGGGGATTTAAAACATTTCCTGCAGAGATGGGGCTCGTCGCTGTGTTTATCTTATGGATTAAAATAAAAAGAAGCTCCCAGAAGGTCAGCGTGTCCATTGTGCTTTGTTACCATCTATCAGGTCTATTTTCTTAAGTAGTCAGAGCTGTTTGCATGAATAATAATAATAGCTCCAGCAATAATTGCTTTTGGGTGCTAAAAATAGCCTCTTTCTTGGGGTTGGAGTTGGATGGACCTGGATTCAAATCTGGACAAGTTACTTAACCTCTCTGGCTTCAGCTTCCTGCTCTAAAAAGCAGGAAGACTAATAGTACCTACAGCATCAGGTTCTGTTAAGGGTAAAGCAAGATAAGGCATGCGTATCAGGATGGATGGATGTCTCCATTAGGTGCAGAAGGCACAGGACCCATGATTCTTTTAGGGATCCACAAAATGTTTCCATTTTACTTTTTTTAAATCATAAGAAAAACATGAATATGGTAATAATAGATACATAATAATGAATCCAGTCCAGATTATACTTACCTTTCTACTTGCATAGTCATACAATATAATTTTAAACATTTTTAGGGAGGAAGGAGCCCATGAAGGCAGGTGCTGAGGATCCATGAGTCATAATGCAGCCCTGATGTGTATCCATTTGGATTAGATTACCCAGTGACAGTATCTTCAAAAAATGGAAGTATATTTTTCTTTCGTGTAAAAGAAGCCCAGAAGTCAGCAGTCTGAGGCTGGTTTGGCAACTCCTTGGTCTTCAAGGCCCTGGACTTCTGTTTTTCTGTAGTACCTCCTTCAAGTTTGCCTCGTGGTGCAAAATGGCTGCTGGAGCTTTAGCCATCATGTCTGCATTCCAGGGATCATGAACAGAGATGGGGCAAAAGACAAAAGGGGCCTACTTCTCAGCTGGGGCACCTCCCTTTAAGGAACATTCTAAGAATTTTTTGCACAACACTGAACTTGTGATCACAAGGCGACAGCTTAGCTACAAGGCAGTGGGGGGAGGCTGGGAAATGTCAAGTTTTGGTTGGATGTATTGCTTTTCCAAACAAAAAGCTTATACCAAAGAAGGGAAGAATAGGGCCACGGTACACAACTCAGAAGTGAGGAGGCAGTAGCTCTCTCTATGGGCAACACCTCGACCAAGAGGGAGACAGGAGAGAACTGGGCAGACAGATTCCTCCTGCCAGGTACCCCACCTGTGGTGTGGTGCTTGAGCCAGGTCTGAAAGAGGAAGGGCATCCCTGCAGAGGTAGGGCTCCAATCACGTGAGAGGGTCAGGAAGGAAAGGATGAAGGGAATCCATCAGGTACATGAGCTCCGTATCCCATACAGCGGGTTCCCTCACTCCATAGGTCTCTGCTTACGTGACCCCTCCCCAGAGAAGCCATCCCTGACCACCGGCTCTCAGTCTCAGGCCTCCTTTCCCTCTCCTCTACTCCTTACTACCTCGGGCTATTTTTTCTTTATGGCGTATGTCATCACCTGTAGGTTTACTTCTTTATTGTTTAGCTGCTCTGCTAGAATGTAAGCTGTCTGGGAGGCATGGATCTTACCTGTCCTGCTCATCACGGCATCCTGCTTCTGGCATCTCCAGCATGTCGTGCCTGGCGTGTGATGGGCGCTCATGCATATGGAATGACTGGCCTGATGTATGAATATTGAACAGCGCGGGGGGGACCGGACTGACTTGGACTCTGGTACCCAGGCTCTCACACTCTCTTCTACACTCTTCAGCTCTCTTGTTTCATTCATTGTCATCCAACAAAGGCTTGCTGAGAGCCTCCTCTGTGCTAAGTGCTGTTCTGGGCATGGGAACCCTGCAAGAAACAAAGGAGAAGGAAATCCTTACTCTTGTGGAGTTTGTTTTGTTTTGTTTTTTGGCCACACCGCGCGGCTTGTGGGATCTTAGTTCCCCGACCAGGGATCGAACCCGGGCCCTTGGCAGTGAAAGCGCAGAGTCCTAACCACTGGACTGCCAGGGAATTCCCAAGTTTATCTTCTAAAGGGAGTGGGGGACAAATAAATATGTCAGCAGATGATACGTGGTGTGGAGAAAACCAAAGAAGAGAGGGGACTAGCTTCTGGGAGTGGGGTGTGGTCATTTTATAGGGAGTGGCCGAAGGAAGGCTTCACTAAAAAGTGGTAACAGTGGAGCAAAAATCCGAAGGAGCTGGGGAGCCAGCCATGTGGACATCTAATAGAAAAATGTTCTAGGCAGAGGGAACAGTAAGTGCAAAGGGCCTGGGGCAGGAGTGTGCCTGGTGTGTCTGATGAACAGAGATGAGCCAGTGTGGCTGGTAGAGAGAGTGGGAGCCAGGTGGAGGGTGCCAGGGTCAGGGAAGATCACTTAGGTCCTGTAGGTCACTGTTGGAACTTTGGTTTGTTTTCTGAAGGCTTTGAGAAGCCATTGGAGAGTTTGGGGCAGAGGAGTGGCATGATTTGACTTTTGTTTTAAAAGGATTCCTCTGGCCGTGTGTTGAGGATTGACTGTACAGAGTGGGAGTGGAAGCAGGGAGATGAATGAAGAGGCTACTGCCTTATGAAGGTTAATTTTATGTGTCAACTTGACTGGGCAAAGGGATGCCCAGAGAGCTGATAAAACATTATTTCCGAGTGTGTCTGTGAGGGTGTCTCTGGATGAGATCAGCATTTGAATTGTGGACAGAAAGATCACCAATATCAACGTAGGTGGGCATCATACAAGCCTTTGAGGGCCCGAATAGAACAAAAAGGTAGAAGAAGGTCAAATTTGCTCTCTCTGCTTGAGCGGGGACATCCATCTTCTCCTGCCCTTGGACATCGATGCTCCTGGATTTTGGCCCTCTGGACTTTGGACTTGGACCAGGACTTACTCCCTACTTCTCGGGCTTCAGGTTCGAATTGGAACTACACCACCAGCTCTCCTGATGGCAGGGCTCAGCTTCTACAATCATGTGAGCCAATCTCTCATAGTAGGTCTCTTTCATTATATATCTACGTATATATGTATCTCCCCTGCTTCTCTGGAGAACGCTGACTAATGCATGCCTCCTCTAGGGGAAAGATGACCAGCGTTTGGACCAGGGTAGAGGCAGAGGGGGACATGAGAAACTGCAGTTTAGTTTGACAGGACGGAATTTTCCCTTCTTTCGCTGAACACTTTCTTAGTCATGCCACGGATTCCCCCCACCCCCCGGCCCCACCTCCCCCGACAATCAAGTTCCCACGGGAGAGGCTCTGTTCCATTAGAGGTATATCTTTGTTAATGTCACACGTGGGCAAGGCTCAATCCCCGCAATTCTCAGTGGGTGCAGATGTAGGAGTTTCAGTGGGCAGGCTCCAAGGTGAGCCTGCCGACAAGGTGTTAAAAACATGTGAACTTTCTTTACAGGAGCTTGGGCTGTCTGTTTGCCCCCAGTGCTCTCTGCTGCCTTTCACACCCTGTCAGTTTCACTAATTTCCATTATCCGGTTTCTGAAGAAGACACAGAAGGTTCATGTGAAGTAGTGTTGCTAACTCTACTCTGTACCAGCTGGGATCCCTATTATACAAATAGGGATCTTGTTAACCCCATTTTACAGACGGGGGTAAATAAACTGATTCAGAGCAATGAAATGACTCACCCAAGGCCATGTGGTTCTTACTTGCTGATTACAACTCTTGGCTTCAAAGCTCTCTCCACTCCTGTCTACTGGGTTTGTAGTTGCTGAGAGTTGAGAGAGAATTCTCCCTACGCCAGACAGATGTCATACCCTGCTTGTCAGTAGATGATCCCAGAAACCAAGTAAGAGACAAGGGACTGTGTTTGTATTCTCTTCCAGCTCTCCAGTAAAGAAAAGAAAACATTCACCTGTGTGCTCATCATTTGCACCGTGAGACCCGGGCAGCACGCGGCATGGTCCTGCTGCTTATAGCAGAGCGTTCACAGAATGTGTGCACTTAAGTTTCCCCAAATGAAGGGCTTCTCTCCAAAAGACTATCTGTAGCACGTGTGTGGTTGTCAGCACTTATTGTTACATTTTTACACCCAAAGCCCTGTACCTTCTTACTCCATGCTCCTGCCTAGCCCTGGTCCTTGAAAACAATCCTTAGAAGGTGGTTTTTAGTAAAATTTGTCATATTCAGAATTAAATTTCAGTGACTTGATGAAACCCTTGCTGGGGAGTGGGAATGCAACAGAGTTGGAATTATATTCTCAAGTGTTCCTGGAGCCTGCCCCAAGTACCAAGGCATTCAGAAATGAAAAGGCATTTGCCCTCTGTGGGTTTCCAGGAAAAAAAGACACTGGGCAGTCATTTACCTTTTTCTGCA
The DNA here is from genome assembly GCF_963455315.2 of Globicephala melas. Taxonomy (NCBI): domain Eukaryota; kingdom Metazoa; phylum Chordata; class Mammalia; order Artiodactyla; family Delphinidae; genus Globicephala; species Globicephala melas. The sequence continues at coordinate 76,000,623 of NC_083328.1, forward strand.
GTTTCCTAATTTTCTCAATCTGTTCCTATAGCAACCCTAATAGGGAGTGGGTTGCTAGAAAAACATTCGTTTCTATAGAAACAATTTGTTTTATAACAGAAAAAGTTTACTTGGTAGCGCATGAAATCTAACATTAGGATTTTGGTTTTGTTGGTGGATTTTTTTTTTTTTTTTTTTGTCAGCCTGGAGAATATTTCCCGAGCCACCTACAGACGTATGTTGCATCTTCAAGCTCACATTTTCATCTCATAGTGTGTTCTTATATGGATTCTGGATGGAGGGTGCTGAATCTTAGTCCCTAGGGATCTTTGCTAAGAATATAAAATAAAATTTAAAAAAATTAGAGCACTTGCATTCTTATATACAAGGGGAAAGACTAAATGATCTCTTGAGACTTTTTTGTGGTTGTTGTAGCAATTTGCTGTTTCTCTTGACTTTCTTGTGAAAACCCTGAGGGGTTTTTACTAGAATCAGATAGGTGGTTTTGTTGCAGGTGACAGAAATCTAACTCAAAATTGGTTAAGAAAAACAAAGGGGGCGTTTCTATTAGTTTTCATATTTTAGAAGTCTGGAGGTTTCAGGTAAGGCTGGATCCAGGGCTCACTAATGCCTAGTTGCTTTCCCTCACTCAGCTCTACCTTCCACTGTGTTGACTTCATTATCAGGCAGGCTCTTCTCATGAGGCCCCAGCAACTCCAGCCATATCCTCTGCAGCTTCCAGCTAAGTGTCTCCAGTGGAAAGGGAGCATTGTTTTTCCAATAGTTCCTGGAAAGGTCCTGGGAATGACTCTAACTGGATGACATGCCCACCCCTGAACCAGTCACTGGGGACCTGGGGAATTAAATGAGCTGATTGGCCAGGCCTGGGTCAGGTGCTTACCTGTGGGGTCAGAGGTGAGGTCAGCACCTCCCAGCCCCCACGGACTCAGAGAGAGGGAAGAAATCTGGAGAGAAAAATCAGGGGGCAGAGCTAGATAAAAGGGGGGTTGGGTGTGATCCAGGCCCCAGCCAGCCACTCCAGTGGGTGATTCCAAATTGCTGGAGTAGACCCATTTCACCACATGCTGACATTAGAGGGCTGGACCTTAAACGCCCACTTCTTCCCAGCCTGGGCAGAAAGAAAGAGAGAGAGAGAGCCAGTTAGATTTTCCCTTTCCCAATCATCTCATTTTTCTAATTGACCTGCTACCAGCTCCACCTCGAGAACATCTTTCAAGATTTTTTTTTTTTCTCCTTCTGGAGGGAGTTGAAAAAAATCAGAATACATTTGCATGTTACCTAAAACATTTTAAACCCGTGTCTTATCTTTGTCACTGCACAGCCTTTTCTTTTCAGTGTTGGTAGCTGTAAAATTACCGTCACCTTCAGCCTCACCGATTCCTTCTTGAAAAGGTTATTGTGGACAGGGGTCCAAAAATCATTTGGAAACACAGCCTAGGTCTGTTTTTCAATTGTCTTTTTAACCCAAAGTTCAGCGATTTCTAGAAAATCATATGTCAGCAGAAGCAGCACATAAACAATCTCATGTAGTCTTTTGGTGGGGGGGAAATGTTCCCTGAGATGACTGAAGGTGGGAATTATTTCAGGGAGGGTGTTGGTGTAATTACTGTTGGCCAGTAATTTAAATTAACTGGATTTCCAGGGTTTATTAAGAGCTTAAAATAGGATTGTTAAAATTCAGAGAGCGTTTTAGTTTGAATTTAATTTCTGCTCTGGGGTTTCTCTCATTTTCAAAATGCTTTGTTTTCATTGTCATTAGTTTGCAGAGATATTTAAAAGTTTAAAATATGCTTAGGATTTTTTTTCCCTTGTTAATAAATTGGGTTAATTATTTCCATGGAGATTACTTCCAACAAGACCCTTGTATTTTAGCAAGGAGCTCTCCTGTTGGGATCAGATGGGAATCATTTGAAACCTTTAATCTCAAGATAAGACTAAGCATTTCTTATGAATGAATCCTTGGGTCTCAGTGGGACATCTGAAAGGCCCTTCAGGATAGAAAGGCTTGTGCTTCAGAAGAGAAAACCTTTCAAGTAAGGCTCACAAGTGAGGGACTTTGGCAAGCCTGGTCGTAGGAAGTGTGCTCGCGTATGTGTGTGTGGGCATGTATGCAAGTGCGTGCATGCATTGGAGTGAGAAGCGTTTGTGTTCTGCTAGGTGAAGCTGTCCTTTGTAATACTGAGAATGAAGGCTGACGTTCAGCTTGGAACTCACTCCAGAGGCCTTGACATCAGGGGAGATACAGAGTCACCCGGAGAAGCAGGGACCAGTGCTGGAAAGCAGGGACCAGTGCATCACGAACCTGGATGCACAGCCACATCGCCTGGGCATCTTGTTCAAATCCATGCTCTGAAACAGTAGGTCTGGGGTGGGTCCTGGGATTCCGGATTTGTAACAGACTCCCGGTGATCCCTGGGCAGATGGTCCACGGACCTCACTTTGAGTAGGGAGATTGTAGATTGCTTCTTCATTTTGCCTTGATTGGGAAAGGGTCTGAAAATCAAATTTTGGATTCTCCCAGACCTTAGCAGTGCTGGCTTTGGTGTATCTTGGGACTTTACGTCACACCAGAAAAAGAACTCCCATTTGAAGGGTAAGGCCCAAACACCGTCTAAATCAGAACTGCGAGATGATGTCTTAATCCTGGTGAAAGAATCTGGCTGCAAATGGAGAGAGAGGGAGAGAGGGGACAGCTCAGCAGTGATTCAGACAAAACTCATCTTTCAAAGCAGGAATGGAAATGAAGCCCGTTGTTCCTTCAGAATTTCTTTAAGAATCTTTCTCAGCTAAGGGGACTGTATTCCCCGAGGAGGTGGAGATGTTCCGTAATGTCTTTGTTCATTTAGCTGAAGGCAGATTTCTCTGTTCTCCTTACTGAGGATGATCTTGTACCTGACTCTTTAGGTAAGAGGAAGCCACAGTGAAGCATTTCATCAGAATTCTTGATGAGGTGGCAGATTCGGAGGGGAGAAGGCAGCGGGCACCTCTGAGATTCTGAGTGGGACAACAAGGTCGGGGCAAAGAGTGTAGATGCAGGGAGGCCTTTAATTGGGGCCACTGGTGAAATTAATCAATTGCACAGCCCTGACTTATAGCTTCAGCTTGAGCCTATAAATCTCGAAGGACAGGAGGGACGATTCCATTCATTCACTCATGAAACATTTACTGTCTTTCTCTTATGCAAAGCACAGGCTCGTCAAACTTAGCTTGCAAGTTGCACTTGCTCCTCCAAGATCCACACCCACCTAAATTCCACCTCCCCCTTGTCTCCACGTGGAAACCGTGAAAAACTTTGGCTCACTCCTCTGGGGAGCTGTGGGGCCTGTGGAATCATAGTCTGTGGAGTGAGGGAGAGGGTCCCCTTCCCAAAGTCCGTGAGGGCAGCACCTGCCCAATGCCATGAGATGCCTGGTAGCTGTGAACAGAGCCTACCTGCCATCTACTCCTGGGGCTGCTACCTTTCAAGATAGAAGGGCCTGGTTAGAATTCAGGAGGTCTGTGGTCCACTGAGGCCCTTGGGTTCATCACCTATGGATCCTGTTTTCATTATTATCAATGCAAATAGTTCTTTTTTCACAACTGTGAGTTTTTTTTTCTTTTTTTGATGGATTTAAAAGCACCGTAAACCCTAAAGTGCCATGAAAACGTAAAGATTTCTTACTATTTTGTGTAGGAAGGAGTGCCCAATGTACCCTCCTAGTTTGGTAGTTAAAGATGTGCTGGGACACTGGCTGTGGATGGGGGTGAGGTGAGGTGGGCGAGGGGAGGGGGGAGAGAGAAAGTCCAGATTTGTAACAATTGCAGATTTCCTTGGTGTAAATACTCATATCATGGCTGATTTCTACTGTGGTTGCCACCAATGATTTAATAACCTGTTTGTAAAATTCTTGAATAGGTAATCATCAGAATTCCTGGATATTTAACAACTTGCCTTCTCAAGCTGGTAAGAGCTAGCTCCAGCTCACCTGGTCCATCTCAGGTAACAGCCTGGACTGGAACCAGATCTGCCTCTTACTCTCTCTGTGATTTTGCATAAATGACTAAATTATGTCTATTTCCTCATATGTAAAATGGGGATATAATAGTACCTGCCTCGTAGGGTTGAAATAAAGATTAAATGAGATAATGCATATGAGGCCTTTGCCGTATAGTAAGTGCTCAATAAACGGCAGTTACTATTATCTGTGCTGTGTATCTTGGTCAACTGATGGTGCCAGGGTCTGAGTGGACACAATCTCACTGCAAGGTTACCAGTCCTGTCATCTGAAAGTTGTGGGCTCATCTCTTTTACTGCCCAGGCCCATTTTAAGACTCCAGCCTCCTACCAATCATTCATTCATCTTCTCTCGCAGAGCTCGAAGCACTCCCCTTGGGTCAGGCTTTTTACAAACAGCATCCCACTTAGTCCCCACAGCAGCCCTATGAAGGAAGGATACTCTCAATATTCCCATTGTACAGATGGGACAGTTGAGACTCAGGGAGGCTGAATAAGTCTTACAGCTAAGAGTAGGGAGAGGTGAGATTTCAATCTAGATTCCTTGGGTCTACACCCCACTCCTACTTTTTTATTTTATTTTATTTATTTATTTTTTTTTGCGGTACGCGGGCCTCTCACTGTTGTGGCCTCTCCCGTTGCAGAGCACAGGCTCCGGACGTGCAGGCTCAGCGGCCATGGCTCACGGGCCCAGCTGCTCCGCGGCATGTGGGATCTTCCCAGACCAGGACACGAACCTGTGTCCCCTGCATCAGCAGGCGGACTCTCAACCACTGCGCCACCAGGGAAGCCCACTCCTACTTTTTTAAAAGGAAAAACCTTTTATTTAGAATAATTTCCTGATTGTCTCTATTCTTAATTTAATTTCCATGCATAAGAGTCACCTTTTAAAGTATGCAACTGGATTTTTAACATATTCACAGGGTTGTGCAACCATCACGATGATCCAATTTTAGAGCGTTTCCATACCCCTAAAAAGAAAACCCAGACGCCCCCTCTTCTCTCCAGAGAAACTTAAGAGACACTGGACATGACTCTGGGCTTCCACAGAAACCACCCTCCATTCAGCCAGCTGGGCCCATGGGTGTGTGTGTGTGGGGGGGTGAATGGGGGAAGGAGTCAAGCAGAAGCGTTTTGCTCACATCCCAGGTCCCAGAAAGCTTCACCTGATTATACTGAGCTCTTTAGTCTCCCCTCCCTCCCAATGTGAAGAGGGAATTTTTAATTATTTCCAGGGCTACAGGCCATTCTCATTTTATTGCCTTGTCATCCCTCCAATCCCCCCGAACTTTCTTGGTTTGGGGAGAAGGCAGGCATGTGGAGAGCGCTAGTCCCTCCTTGCCTTTGTTCAAGCTTTTGCTCTCTTCCCTTATTCCCTCTGCCTCCTTTCAGCTGCTCATTCCAGTCTTCCACTATCATCTGATTTTAGGCACCAGGATGAAGGAAGTGATTGGGACCCCCTAGTGTGTCAATCAAAAATAGAAATTAATGAGTGGTTTTTCCAGACAAACCTGGAGGCAGCTGTTTGGTACTTAAAACTCAGGCTGTGTTTAACCACTGGGGGGAAAATGTGTATCAGTTGCAGTCTGATCATATTATTGTCTAAACAGCCCTTTGAATTTGTAAATGACACGTGACACAGGTATTTTTAGCTCCTGTTACTTAGAAGCTGAACAGTTCCCCCCAACTCTGTGTTACACTTCTAACTTGATAATCTCTGGTTCTGTTAGTTTCACCTTCCTCTGGGCTGTTAGATATGCAAACTGCGTTCATCTCCCTCACCTTCCAGACCTTTTCTTTGTTCCATGGTGGAAGTGGGTGTACAGGGAAAAAAAAAAAAAAAGGTGGTTGGGCAAAATAATTTATCTTTGGTTGTTTTTGAGGCTTGAGAGTCTTTGATTTGAAGACCCAGTGGTAGATCCGTCTCAAGGCTCATGAGAGGTCCTCTGGGACCCTCATCCCAGCGCCCTTCAGTATTACTTCCTGGGTGGCACATTTAGACCTAAAGGCCAGCGCTTGGCCTTGTTCACAAAACAAGACATTTCTCTCCTTTGTGCGCCGCAGGCCCTTTCCTAGGGAAGGAAGTCAGTGACTACTTAGTAAATGAATAAACTTTGGAACCAAAGTGCCTGAGTACTCGGAGTGCTTTCTCTTCTTTCCTTATTATAAGTAACCCAGACTTCCCCATTGCAAGAGTGTTGTGAACAATATCATTAACCCAAATAATAAGAGCTGACTATGTGGCAGGTGCTGTTGCATGTGCTTTACGTGTACAATTCTTTTATCTTCCTGTGATCACAGGTTTCTCACCCTCAGCACCGTTGACATTTGGGGTTGGATAATTCTGTTGTGCGGGGCTGCCCTGGGTATTGTTAAGATGTTGACAGCATCTACTGACCTCTACTCTACCCATTAGCACCTCCGTCCAGAATGACAGCCAAGTATTCTTCAGACATCATCAAATGTGGCCTGGGGGAGAGGGGTTACCTGCAGTTGAGAACCACTGGAATGTTTAAGGGGGCAAAAAAAAAAAAAAAAAAAAAAGTAGAAGGAAAACAGTAGGGGAAGGAAAATTAGGGACATAGGAGTGAAACCAACACAGAGGAAAGGCGACGTGTGAGCACAGAGGGAGAAAGATATTGGGGGTTGGGATCAGAAGCCCTGGCCTTGGTTCTTGGCACTGAATTGGCTGTGGGCACCCTGGGCAAATCTTTACCCTTCCTGTGCCTTGGTTTTCTCATCTGTAAAATGGGTATCTGCAGCACAGGATTAGTTGTAAAGAGCAAATAAATTCCCTGTTGTGGAAGTGCAATGCAGATCCAAGTCATTCTTTTCACTGCTACGTGTGTTAATGACACGTCTGTACACTCAGATCCATTTGCCTCTGTCAGCGTCAGCTGGGCTATGGAAAGAGGAGACTCCTGAACTGAGTGTCTTCCCTGTGATGATTAGTAGTACAGCATTGCCTTCTCATTCATGATCAGAGAATAATTTGATGAAAAGCACGTTTAGATAAGGAACACGGCAAAACACTTGGGAGGGCCAGCCAGAGGTGAAAGGGTTTTTGTGGAAGGGAGAATTGATCTGGGATTTCCAGGTCTAGGTGCCTCTGGATTGCCCCTTATTCCTTTCTTCTTTTCTCTGCAGAATTCAGCTGCAGGAACTTTCAAGTAGTTTGGAAAATGCAGCATTGAAAATGACACTTGCTGTCCATGGACTTAAGAAGCAAGAAATAGAGCATTTCTGTATTAAAAAAAAAATCTATTTCAAGCCCGCCTCACTGGTTATTGGGGGCTCCCTGCACCACTCCCACCCCCATCCCTAGGGTAGAGAAAGCTTTGGGGGCCTTATATAGCCTGGAAGCCTTGGCCCTGCCTCTGCTCATCTGTCCACACGTCTTAGCCCTGCCAATCCCAGCTCTGCTGCTTCCTTCCAGCTGCTCTTGGTCAGACTAAGACCCTGTGACCATTCCTTTCCAAGGGCACGACACACTCCCACCCACCTACAACATGGCTAAGGTCCCAGACCCCTGCTCTGTTGAAGGACCACAGTCTCAAGAAATCTTTCTAGGTCATTTCTCCCACTCCTCTCCTGCGTTCTTCAGGGGCAGTCATGTCCTCTCCTGATTTTCCAGGTCATATGACCGAATCCCGTCCACAAGCGATTTGTCCTTTAAAAGAGAGCCAGTGGCAAGATCGTCTTGCACACCCTTCCAGCTTTCCCTCTCCTGCAAACTCCCCCTCCTCCCTTCTCCCCCCAGCCCAGACAAGGAAGCACAGAACTGGTCTTGCTAGAATGGGGGACAGGAAAGTGAATACACAAGGAGAAACCCAGACATTAAAATTCCAAAAAGTGGTCCTGCAAGTTATTTGTCATCTCCTGAATTCTTGGCCCACCTGGCCAAGGTTCCAAAGCATGGAAAACCACCCAAGGCTAGAGCCAGGAGGTGTGGACATGCTGACACTTAGCAGATGCTCAATGCAAGTTTGGTAAGTGAGAGAATGAATGGGGCTTTTTTTTCTAAGTTAGAAGGGTCTGCGGGCCCAGCCTCCTGTGTTCCATGCCCTCAAGTGGAAATTCACCCAATGGGTAAGATGTGGGTTTTGACATTCCCCCCAGCTACCTTCCTCATGTAACAAAGAACCTTTTTTGTTCCCTGCTGTGCTGCTTGGTACAAGTTGGGGAAACTGCTCAGCCATGCCAGAGGGGCTTTTGCTTCTTTAATATAGCATCGCTGCTCTGACATTTCCCCAGCTCTCCGTCCCCCTCCATCCTCCTGGTTGTCAAGGAAACAGTTTCCTGGACAACCTGTTGACTTATTTGGTTGCCGAGTTTGTATTATCCAGTGTGGGGAGCTGTAGTGGAGAATTTTTTTTTTAATGTCACCAAGGTAACCGCCAGCAGCCGCTTAATTATAGTTTTAGGTAAAGATGAATTCTCTTTTGCAAATGTTAGTGTATTTTTGGGTTGGGGGAGGGGGTGGAAAACCACCCAGAGATTAACATTCTCTAATTACATGCTTTCAGTTGTGGACAGTTCAGTTTTATTTGCAACTAAACTTGGCTTCATTCAGGATTAATTTTTTTTTTCCACTAAAAAATAAGGAAAACAAATATAACAAGGAGGAAGAAGGAATCAGTTTGGTAGGAAGCGGGCACTGAGTGTGGAGGGTATGGCTGAAATGTAGGCATCGCCAAAGTGATGTCACTAGCGGCTGTTTCCTGAAATGTGAATGTGTTTGTGGCTCTGAGAGGTAGTGCGGTGTAATGGTTATATGCCTGAGCTCTGGAGCCAGACTGTCTGGGTTCAAGTCTCATCTGCAGCTTGCTGGCTGTTTGACCTCAGCAAGTGACTTAACGTGTCTGTGCTTTAGTTCCCACAGAGGTAAATGGGGAGGTGGGAAGGAGTTGATCTTTTGCTGTAGGTGTGCTGTGAGGGTTAAGGTGTATTTATTAGGTCCCTAGAAGAATACGCAGCATGGTGTAGGCACTCTACAGGATCAGGCTTCATTACAGAGCCTCCTAGTAAACCATACTTTGCATATGATGGGCTACTGAGGAGGGAGAGATTACTTTTTTTTTTAATTAAAAGATCAAACTTTTAAGGAATTTATGAGTAACCTCCTTTGTGCCGTGTGTAACTTTGTTTTATGCTCTCTCCTTGGCCGCATGGTATTGATCAAACCAAGAATCAAATGGAGGCTTTGGGGGTTACCTAACGTTCCGAGAATTTGGATTTGTTCCGGGTAAGCTCTTTGGGAGACTCGCAGATTTCTTGGACCCCAAACGGCTGGGATTTCAGGAAGTCCTCGGCCGTGCTCAGCCTCCTGCACCCAGGCCCTCTCCCAGGTCTGGGGGGCAGTCAGGCTGCAGAAGCACAGTGCTGAGGAGTGGGCTGCCTTGGGGGTGGGGACGGTCCTCTGGGTCATCCTGCAGACAGGTGAGCCAGAGGTGATGGTGATGACCCAGTTCAGCCCACAGCGGGGCATCAGAGGTCTAGATGTGTGAGCCCAGGCTGGCCTTCCCTTATGTTCCCAAGTTTCCATACCTATGAAATCAGGGAGTTTAAATAGATGGTCTCCAGTAGTTTTTCAAAGTTTAAAATACCGTGATTCTATAGGGGAAAAATGAGTCACAGATCCAGCATTCGCACCCAGGTCGCTCTGACTTCGAAGCCTGTACTTTCAGCCACGGTCCTAAACTCCTGCTGTCCTGATCATTCCTGAAACCATGGGCTCTGCAGGCAGAGTCCTTGGGTTAAAACCTAGTGGAGCCACCTGGGCAAGTAATGTGTCTGTCCGTGCTTCGGTCTCCTCATTGGCCAAATAGAGCCAATAACAGTACCTACCTCTCAGCTTGTTGGAACAGGAAATAAAGACTCATAAAGTGCTTCTAACAGTGTATTCCTCCAATAAACGTTAGGTATGTTCTAATTACTCGATTACACTGTAACAGTAACTGTTCGTCTTAGCTAGTTGCTGGCATAGTGATGGCAGAAATAGTTAACATGCAGTCGGGCCTATGCAGAGTGTTGTTTGTATATTTTCTCACTTCTCCCTAATCATCATTATACAGTGCTTCTAGAGTAGAGTTCCTACATAGGTTTATGTATCATTAATCTCATTGTTTTATAACTTACGCTTTGTAGGCAGGTTTCTCTTCCTTCATCTTTGTAAGTGTCCCAGTGGGGCCCTTTTGAGAAAAAAACCTCCTTCAATTGAAATTCAGCTGCATGGGCCAGCCCGCATCAGATCTGCTCGCTAAGACCACTGGGGAATATTTGTTTTGTGTGTTTTCTCCCTCTTCCTGTGGATTATGTATACTTTCATCATTTTAGAACAAAGACCTGAGTGGCAATGAACATGTCGGTCCAGAGCAGCTGGAGCAGTTGGGTTTGGCATCAAATGCCCTGTACGCACTGGGATGGATTAATTAAGGTACCCAAGGTTGCTTCTCAGGTCAGTGGCTTCAGAGCACGTGAAGAGCACGCAGTTACCCGGCTCTGTCTGTCTGCCTGCTCCCCGCCCCACCCCTGCCCTGTATTTTTTATTCATTACAGTCTTTCACAAGGAACAGCAAATCAGGAGCACAAACATGATATCCATCTCTGCTCACTCTCCCCTCCAGGGACCACAGAAGGTTCTTTCTGGGCATTGAAAATACATCTCACCCATTCCTCCATCCCATTTTTTAAAAAGCCTCAGTGTTAGGTTGAAAAGCACATATTCCACCGAGATGATTGAAGAAAGGTAATTATGTATTATTAAATGCAAAAAAGAAAGAAAAAGAAAAAAGTGGTTCTATGCAACACCCCTGTGGCTTGGCAGAAATGAAAACAGCGACGTGCTTAAATGGTTTTTCTGCCAGTGGGATGAATGGATGCTTGATTTGAGGTCATCAGCCGTGGGGACTGTGCTCAGTGTGAGGGGGGGGGCATCTCTGAGGACTGGCGATGGATGGCTCCGTTGTTGGGGCCTTTGCGAGGACTTGGGCTGCAGAAGGGAAGGGAGGATGGAATTTACAGAGGAGCTGCCTTCTTGTGTTTCGCTTGGCTCAGAAGGTGGGCAGTCTCTGTGTCTTTGGACAAGTCACCTAACCTTTCTGTGTAAGGGAATAATAATACCTGACAATCAGAATCATTGTATAGGTTTCCAAGTGCTTTAGTGCGGTGTGGAAATAAGCTGGGCAGAAGGGCCAAAGTGCCTGGGTTGGAATCTTAACTCTGCCTCTTATCAGCTGTGTGACCTTGGGCAAGTTACTTAATCTCTCTGTGCCCCCATTTCCCATCTGAAAAACGGGGATATTAATGATATATACCTATGTCATAGTTGTTGCAAAATGAGTTAATGCTTGTGCAGCAATGAGAACAGTGCCTCCCAAGTACTCTCTTAAATGTTGGTTATTGTTATTACATCTCTTCCCATCACCAATATTCAAACAGATGAAGGCAGTGAAACTGGCTCAGCTTCATCTCCGAACTGCAAAGTGGAAAAAAACAGCATTTAAACTCAGGGCTTGGGATCTGAAATCTTGCTGAATTTTCTTTATGCCCTGCAGCTGCCTTCTGAGGGAGTTTTTAAAACAAATAAACAAACAAACAAAAAACCCAGCACTGGTGATAGCTTGGTAACCAGGTCTAAACCCGGAGTTACACACATGGTTAGATGACTGCGGGTTGAACTTGTAGAACCCGCCTTCCGGAACCTCTGCTTTTCTCTGCAAAACAGACTTAGTGATGAGGACCTTGACCCAATATGGCTCAGTTACAAACAAAACCAAACGGCGAGCGGCAGGGAGGCCAGAATTAACCAGGCCACTGTCCACTGACCCTGGAATGTCAGAAGATTTGGGACAGGAGGTGACCTCTACCCTGTATCTTTCCATAAGAAGCTGGCAGGTGAAGTTCAGTTTTCAGAACTTCCAGGTTCTCCGGGGCGTCCTCCTTTTTGACCCTGGAAAAGGAAGGCAGCTCAGACCTTTCCAAGAGGGGCTTTCTCAGCTAAATTCACAAAGCGCATCTGCTGGGCGTCTACCTGTTCTGCTCTGCAGAACTCGAAAGAAGGCTGAAGCCTCTTCTTTGAAACAGAGTCGTGAGGGCCTCACATTGCCTTTTGATGAGTCCCAGGCTGGGGTAGAGGATGAAAGCAACTGGTGAAGTCGGAAATCCGCCCCCTTGGTTGGCTGTGAGCTACAAAGAAGGGAAGGCGGCCTGACCATTTACTCTGGGATTTACCTCTGTACTTGCCTGGTCCCAGGAGGCTTACGCATTGACGGGTGTAAATGCTTTCCTTGGGCCCTGTGAGTCAGTTCCCCGGGGACCTGGATACTCTGCACAGCTCAGGAGACTGGCTCCGGGGAACCAAGGCTGCTGTGCCCCTAGAAAGCTCCCTCACCCCCACTCTGCGTGGGGTTGTTTGGGGTCTGGGTGACAGGAGTGTGGAAGGGAACCTGCCACTTGTCTGCTCAATACACATGGATGAGATGCGGGTGAGAAAACTGTTAACATTTGGAGGGAATTCACTTTGTGTAAGTGCTTTATTCATATAACAAACAGTGTGGAGTGCTGCTGGGATGCTCTTTGCTTCCCAACATCCATCCTTTCCTTCCTTGCTAAACAAAATGGATTTTATGCTGCGTGGCAACATGCCCAGCTCCGGGTGAATCATGCTTGGTTTAAGGCTTATACCTTTTCTGTTTCTCATTTTTCCATCTTCCTGTGAAGCTGTGGATGGCTGTGAGGCCCATTTTAGACCAACGAAACCTATGTGGATGTCTGTTCTGCTGGCTCATGAGAAAGCTTCATTTTCTTAGATACAAGAAGTAGATATGGGTGGCATACGCCTCTGTCATGCCTTTTTTTGTGCCTTGCCTGCAAATGTGATGGTTGGAGCTGGAGCAGCCATTTTGTAGCCGTGAGAGAAAGGCCAAGTGTCTTGTTATTCAAAGTGTGGTCCGAGGGCCAGATTGTTAGAAATGCAGAATCTTAGACTCTACCCCAGATCTACTGAATCAACGTTTGCATTGTAACGGGCTCTCCCAGGGATCTGTGTGTACGTTAGAGTTTGAGAAGCCCTGCTTGAGCTGCTTGAACCATAGCCAATAAGAACCAACCTCTGAGCTTTTGGTCATGGGTTTCCTGTTACTTGCAGCCAAAAGCATTCTTAGCTGATATAAGCACTTAAAAGTTAAACAGGCTTACGTGAAAAACCACCCTAATTTACCCAAGAGCCCTGAGAATGAAGAAAGGACTATTATTATCCTCATATTATTTCCCAGCATAAGACAGCTGATGACCTTGGTGAACCCAGGTCAGCCTGGCCCCTGCACCTGGGCACTGAAGCGGGATGCTGTGCCCATTTTCCACTGGAGCTCGGATGGAGGCATTTCCTCTAAGCCAGCTGCACAGAGCCATCACTGCCACTCAGACAGGCCTATCCACTTGCCCTGAGCTCAGGTCTGTACTCAGCTGTACCCTATTTGTCTTGCTTTGTATCACTGGCCTTTCTCTTCCCTCAGAATCCTTCCATTTGGCTCTATTGCTCCCCAAGGGCATGCTCTTGATGTGTCATTAATTTCAGAGTTCAGGGGAGAGTCCAGTACCCTGTGACCCCCCTCACCCAAGGCATATAAGCCTTTCTCATTTATCACCTTCAGGTGTTTTTTTTGTTGTTGTTGTTTTGTTTTTTTTTCGGTACACGGGCCTCTCACTGTTGTGGCCTCTCCCGTTGCGGAGCACAGGCTCCAGACGCACAGGCTCAGTAGCCATGGCTCACGGGCCCAGCCGCTCCACGGCATGTGGGATCTTCCTGGACCGGGGCACAAACCCGTGTCTCCTGCATCGACAGGCGGACTCTCAAGCACTGCGCCACCAGGGAAGCCCTATCACCTTCAGGTTTTAAAGTCGGAGACCACCGCTTTAAGGACGTGCATAAGAATCACCTGGGGGAAGACAGACACATTTAAAATCCAGATTCTGGGGCCATAATGCTTGGAGGGTCTGAGCCAGTAGGCCTGAGGTGAGGCCAGAGGAATCAGCGTTTCTCGGTGACGGCTCCACAGGTGCCTCTGAGGGTCACACCCGGAAGAGCGCTCCTCTGAGCTGGGAAAGTTTGGCAGAGAGATGAGGGTGACAGATGAAATGTCCTTCCTCCATCTTTCCCACATTTTCTACAGCCGCTTGATTAACGTGTTCTTTGGGTAGTTGCAGCCCGCTTGGTGTTGGCTGCATAAAAGTCCATGGAAATTCTCTGTGAATGCAGTTTTCCTGGGGAGAAAACTATCAAACACCTCTCTACCGCCCCCAATTCAGGCAGCTGAAGTTGGTGGGTGCGTTCCAGCCCTAGGCAAACGTTTGGAGATGGGGTCAGCTGGGACTCATCTGGGTTGGATGCGGAATAGGAGGCCCATTCTGATGTGTGGTGTCAGGCGATCAAGAAGTGAGGTCAAGAAGTTTCGAAATTAGGAGGAAAGAGTCTTGGGGTCTGTGTGAGGCAAAACGGCCCTGCAAAGGAAACCATGCCCTAATCCCTGGAGCCTGTCGGTGTATTACGTTATCTGGCAAAAGGGACAGCTTATGTTGTTAAGGTTATAGACCTTAAAAGAGAGATTAGCCTAGAGTACCCGGGTGGGCCCAGTCTAATCACCTAATCCCTTGAAAGCAAATCAATGTCTCCAGCTGGAGTCAGAGAGATGCCACAGAAGGTGAGGTCAGATTTGAGGCCTGAGAGGGACTTGAGCTGTCGTTGCTGGAGGGGCCACATGAAAAACAGAAGGAAGAATGCAGGCAGCTCTTAGGAGCAAAGACCAGCCCTGGGTGACAGCCAGCAAGGAATGGGGACCTCAGTCCTACAACCGCAAGGAGCTGAATTCAGCCAGCAACCTGAACGAATTTGGAAGTGGATTCTTACCCAGAGCCTTCAGTGAGGGATGCAGCCCTGCTCACACCTTGATTTTGGCCTTGTGAGACCCCAAGCAGGGGACCCAGTGCAGCTCACCTGGACTTCTTACCTATGAAAACCATGAGATAGTAAATTTGTGTTGTTCTAACAACACTATGGCAGACATAGAAAACCAACCAAGTCCCATTTCAGAATTCGGGAGAGGACCTTTGCCATGACGTCATCTCATTCTGACCCTCCAGTCTCACCTGTCCAGGTGGGCGCTTAAGGAATGAAGTCATAAAGCACAGGAAAGTCCCACCTGCCCCTCACATGCTAACTTGGATTGTTATAAAACCATTTTTCCTGGCTTTGTCATCCTTCCCAACTCCCCTCCTCCATTTTAATGTCTTTCCTTGCAGTTATTTTTCTAATGCATTTTATTCACACATTCGGGATGTGCAAGTTTGTATCCTGCTTTGCTCCCTCACCTGAAATATTCTCACATCACTGAAGCCTTTGCATAAACCTCACTAATGGCTGCCTAATAGTCCATCTGATGGATGTACTGTAATTTACTTGTCCATTCTCCGATTCTTGGCCTTCAATTTACTTCCTTCCCTCTTTTCCCTAATTATCAATAATTTAATTTTTTACCTAAAGATCCCCCAGCATTTTATATGAAATCCTTATCATAGATTCCCAGAAGGGGAATTACTAGGCCAAAAGGCACAAAATTTTTTGAGGCTCTTGGTACAAATGCTAAATCACCTCCAGTTTCTGGGCACCATCTAAGCCCCTTAATTTCTCTAAGAGTGGGTGGGGCCACCTCTTCTCTTTTTGCCTCTTCCACTGCGCTCTGCGGGGCTGGGCACACACCGGGTGTCCCACTAGCTCTGGGCAGCTTCATCTTGTTCTTTGTCATCCTCATGGACTCATTACGACGTCTGATCTATAGACAGAAAGGGAAGGCACTGGGAAGCTGGGTATCGCTCACCCCATCTTGGAGACTCATTCTGCCATTAGCCTTTGTCGGAAGCGGGAATCCCAGCCCACAGCCTTCCGGTGTGCACCAAATACTGCATTTTGTTGTAATCGATGTATTTTTAACCCCCTTCTGCCTTCTCTGAGCATTGGGCTGGTGGGAAATCCGGTCTTGGTCATCCTTGGGCTTTTTCTCACCTGGTTCTGTAAAATGTCTTGGGGGGCATCTCAGAGAGCAACAGGCATTGTGTATGGAGGGGGCGCTCCTAATTACCAGGTATCATCTGAGAAATCCCTCCTTTTGTCTGGAAGCTCTGCTGCCTCCAGAGAATGGAATTCTCTGCGAGGCACCCTACTTCGTTGGAGTCCCGCCAGACACGTGGAGCGGGGCAGGGACTGCCACTTTGCAGAGCTCTGAAGCTGCGGGATGTCTTCTGTCTCTAGCTTTGCAGATTCTTTCATCTCTCTCCTTATCCTGTGTTTAGTCCGTTTGGGCTGGTGTAACAGAATGCCGTAACTGGGTGGCTTAAATAACAGTTATTTCTCACAGTTCGGAAGCCTGCAGAGTCCAAGATCAAGGCGGCAGCAAATTCAGTGTCTGGTGAGACCCCACTTTCTGGCTCACAGATGGCCGTCTTCTCACTGTGTCCTCACGTGCAGAAAGGGCAAGAGGGCTCTTTGGGTCCCTTTTATAAGAGCACTAATCCCATTCATGAGGGCTCCACCCTCATGACCTAATCATCCCAAGGCCCACCCCCTAATGCCATCACATTGGGGGGTTAGGATTTCAACATATGAATTAGGGGGGAGGGGGACACAAACATTCAGTCCATAACAGCTCTGAAGCCCATCGTCCTTTTGCTGTGGCTAGAGGACATCCTGCACTCTTCTGCTGTTTTACCTGACTTACTAAAGGCAGAAAGAGACTTTGCTTTGAGGCTGCTTCCTTCCCACCCTGCAACCCCTCCCCCCCACCCCAGGGCAGGAAGCACAGACGTGTCTTTGTGCCTTCCAGGTACAGGACCCGCCGAAAAAGGTAGGAAGGAAAAAAGCCACAAATCTATTTTTCAAGAAAAATTATTGTCATTCTCGGTAAAGGCTCTGAGAAGTCCTACAATAAAGAAACTTATCTAACTTCCTTTAACCCAGTTTTTCCCCACTTATTTTATCACAAGGTCCTGCCTCTTTCTTACCGTTTCATAATTTTCTTCAGACTTGTGTCAAATACACTGGAAAATACTGGTTTGACTTAATCACTGTATTGGTTGACAAATGAAGATACTGGGTAGATCATTTCACCCCATACCCATAATCTGACCCCTATATGAGGCAGGACATAAATATCTATCATCTGAGAGAATTTTCTAGACAGGGTGAAGTCAGTCAAGCTCCTTTTCAGGAAAGCCACGTTTTTGTTCCGTCCAGGGCTCACTGTTTGAAGGCGTCCCATTTAAATTCTTTTTTACAAAGCAAAGAATCCAGTTTATCACTTGTGTATCTGGATCTCATGTTTCAGCTTTTGCATCAGCCTGGACTGTGGGTGTCTCAGAGGACCTGAGAAGCCACTGTAGAATCAGGGACCTGACCTCGCCAAGCCTTGGAGCCCAGTTTCTCTCTCTGAAACCCCGAGTCACAAGGCCTTCATTGCACAGGGCATGTCAGTCTGCAGGGCTTGGAACTGCTCTCAAGATGTGAATTGTTGATAATGTTCAAGGAGACAGAATGTGACAGATAAAGAAATATCCTGTCTGAGGCTCTCTGAGAATAACTTTGACAGTGGGGAGGAGGGAGCGGAAATAGAATTTACTGAGACTGTTCCAAGCCAGAGAGTGAGATAGGTGTTTATTTAAAAATTATATTTACTCTTTAAATAAGTAATACATGCCCAGGACACAAAATTCATACAAAAATGTAAACATGGAGTGTCTCCCTTCCACGTCTATGTCCAGCTCGCCCATTACCCTCCCAGGAGGTGAAAACCATCACATCTTCTTGTGCCCCCTAATGACATCCGATACCCAAATAAGCAAATATGCAAATTAGGTGAACAGAAAATTAGCTCACTACACATACTGTTCTGCACCTTGGCATTTTCGCTAGAAGATCGTCCTGTGCCTGTTCATATAAGGGCTGACTTATTCTTTTTTTACCTGCTGAATAAATTCCACTGGATGGGTGTGCCATGATTTATTTAACTGATCCCCTCCGAATACAATTTTACATTGTTTTTTAATCTTTTTTACACTTGATCAGTGGTTCTCAGCTCGGGATGATTTGGCAGTGTCGGGAGAGATTTGGCAATATTGGGAGAGATTTTTGGTTGTTACAGCTGGAGGGGGCGATGCTACTGGCTTGTAGTGGGTGGAAGCCAGGGATGCTGGTAAACGTCTTATGTTGCACAGGACGGCCCCACCACAGAGAATCGTCCAGCCCACAATGTCAGTCGTGCGGAGGCTGAGAAGTCCTGTGCTGGATGATCTCTCCAGCCTGTAGGTTGGGCTTGGGGAGTCAGGAGAGAGTGAAGTGTCAAGTCCAAAGTCACAGAACTGGAGCAAATGCTCGTGCCACGAGAATGCTTCCCTTTTCGGAAGGGGTGGGGGGTGGGAAGCTCCCGAGCGTATACCCGCTCAGAGTCTGGAGGAGACATGTCTGGACCACCCCCAGGGGGAAGGGCTTCTCTTGTCTCTCATGTACCATTTTTCCCCCTAGATGCTGCCTGGGAACCCCAGAAGAGTGGGTAGAAGATGCAATTATCCTCAACAAACCAAATGCAGTCATTAAACAGAATCTTGAAGCTCTTAATTACCAGCATATTAGCATGTTACAAATGGGGAAGCAGCATTTCGTATATCATAGCAGAGGCATCGGGAAGAAAAACCTATTTTTACCCCTAATTAAGAGAATATTATGGAATAGTTAGAGAATTAATTGTACTCCGGTACATCTTTATAAGGAAGATAATTGGATAAAGATTGTTTCTTCCCTCCCACATCACAATACTTGCAGGCAGATGGCATTGTTCGGGCTGAGACAGTGTGGTGTATCAACACACGCCATCTCCTCCCTCAGAAGTATTTAATACGTTAATTGGCCTCCTCTTCGCAGGATATTATTATGATTATTTACATCTGTGCAGCACTTCATAGTTTTCAAACACATCCATGTGCACTATCACGTGGCCTCATATGGGATGGCCAGGAGATTATTATGCCCTTTTGACTGGTGATAAAACAGCTCTGAGGGACCGAAGTGACTTGTCAAAGGCCAGCAGCTGCAAACAGGTGCAGCCAGCATCTGAACGTGGGCCCACCCCTGAAACGTCGACTTCTGGACTGTGGGTGATTCTTCATTTTCTCTGCAACCTGGATGGTCCGGTGCAGCCCCCATCCCCAGTGGATGTGTGCAAAACATCCACTGGGAAGGGGGTAAGATAATGAAGGGGGAAGAGGGTAAGATAAAGAAGGGTTGGGGCACCACCTGTGTAAGTTCAAATCCCAGCTCTGTCACTTTTGGTTGTTTGACTTTGGGCAAGTAGATGAATCTCTTTGAACCCCAGTGTCTTCATCTGTAGAAGAAGTATCATGATCCTTATGTCATGGGGCTGCGGTCAGGATTCAAGGAAATGGTGCCCAGAAGATGCTCAGCGTGGCTCCTGGGAGGAGGTGGATCACAGCTATCGTTACTCTGGCCTGAATTTGTGGGCTCGTCAAACGTTTCTGATTGTATCTGGGCTTCACGTGTGCACATAGCAGTCCCAAACGTGGGTGGCTTCCGTGGCCATGGTTTCTGACATGTCCTCTGGGCTGCTGCTTGCCTCCAAGCCCTGCTGGTCCTGCCCATGCTGGGTAGCAAGTCCCTTTGGTCTCTCTGGCCACCAGAGCTTCCCATCTTCATGGTAACTGGTCAGCCCAGCAGCTAAGACGGGGATGGGCCCTGCCTTTGCAAAATGCTCTAGTGGGGGATGGCCACAGTGGGCTGGGGGTGCACTGTGCTCTGGTGGGGGGCACGTCTCTCCAAGTTATTCCCACAGCCTGTGCCTTCTTAGGGAAAGCCTGGCACTGAGCATGGGCTCACTGCCAGATGCGCATAGAAGCCGGCTTTTGAAAAAAGCAAGCTTTATTGCCAGGTGACGGCAAGGAGACAGGAGGCAGGGCTCAAATCTGTCTCTGTGATCTGGGGTTTGGGATAAAATGTAAGGGTTTAGGGGAATTTCAAACCCGGAAGCTGATCGGCTAGCCTCTAATCAGTCCACATAAGTGACGCGTGCTGCTGAAAGCCAGATTTTCCTTATCGACGGGCTTCTTGCTTCGTAAAGCGCTCTTGGTGGCAACGTTTCTATTCTTGCCGTATTGCCGTAGACTGAAGATTCTCAGTTCCAGGGTCATGGTGACATGGAGACAGCCTGGAGACGTGGGTTCCTGTCTTGCACATGTGCTGTGCTGTCTCTGTGAAATAACTCAGGGTTTGGCAAATCAAGAACCTATTTAAGGAGGCAAAACCAGTTTAAGCTGGTCATTGTTTTACGTGCGAAGCCCACATGGTCAAGGCCACCTAACTAAGGTGCGGTCGAGTTCTAGACCTCGCGTTGTCCAAGAATAACGCCTTCCTTTCGAATCCCAGGCTCAGCTGCCGATCTAGATCCCTTCCTTGAGATGAACTCTCCAGGAGCCTACCCCGGGTGGCAGTGGTTCTTGTCTGCCCAGAATCCCTTCCTCTCATTTCGGTGAACAAACCTCGCTTTTACTGTAAACCGGTGGTTTCCAGGGGAGCTACGTGTTCTTCACTGTCAACCTCTGTGGTTCAAGAAGGGTCAGCTTCAGGGTGGTCCAGGTTGAGAATGGCAGCAGCAGCTGCGTCCTGGGTTTTTGGGTTGTGAGCTCGGTCCCGGCCACAGCTAGGGTGGCCTATGTCAAGGGGCGCCCATGGCGAGGAGGGCTCAGCTCGCGTGTGGAAGGCCCTAGCATGCTTCATCGTGCCTCCTAGGGTGAGAGTGACCCTGCCGATCATCTTTCTGAGTTTGCAGCATGGAAGGCATAAGAGACCAAGTTCATAGTCCATCCCCATCTCTGCATCAGGTCCAATCCCTTTCCCTGAAGACAGTCACCATACTCTATTCCATAGCTCTCATGTGAGTCTGCTTCCAACTGGCAATGAAGATGAATAAGGAGAGCCTGGACCACGGCACCAATGGTTTGGACCATCACTCTGCACATGGACCAGAAAACTATGTGGGACCTTAAGCTTACCTTCTTTACTTGCATCAAATTATGACCAGTAGACTAAGCTTCTATCCCTTTGCTTATGGCAAGGGTTGGCTTAAATAAATAACTTAGGTTGACCATGAAAAAATAAAAAAAGGGTTAACTCCAGGCCCTTGGTTCCAAGAGTGGACACATGATCAGAGAGAATGCTTGTTTTCCTGGCCACAGATTGATTTACGGATTGGCATGTGACCCGTCAGGCCGATCAGAGCCAATCCCAGGACTTTTTAGGGAGTTATTTGAGAAGGGATGATCTTTCTGCTGTGTTTGTTCAGCCGATAGTGTATACACCTGGGACCGTAGAGGCCATTGCTCAAGGACATGGGGCATGCCTTCTGAGAATGCAGCCAACACAGAGGATGACAGAGACCAGACATGGCCAGAGACAAATTCCTGATTCTATCATGAACACCTGGATCCATCCATGCTTGAAGGTTGCAAGTGTGAGTTGAGTTTCAGTCATTTGCAACCCAATGAGTTCTGACTAATTCAGGGTCCCACAGCTGCCCCTAGTGTTTAGGCTTCTCTCAAGCCCTCCCCCTCAAGTCCACAAGAAGAGCTGCAATTTACCTGAATTCCACTGATGGGCTGACTTCAAGTTCTTTTCACAGGCAGCCAAAAAAATAGATGCCTTCAAGAGGGGGATGCAGAGAGAGGGGAAAGAAAAAAAAAGTCTCCTAATTTTCAATGCTGAATCTCTCCAGCCTGGAGAGATTCACTGGATCTCTGGATAAAATGATCAGAGATTATCTCTGGATAAATTATCTCTGGATAAATTTATCACTGGATAAAATTCACTGTCTTGCATTTTATTAGGCTTCTTTTCGCCATTTATTTTCCAAGACCATCTTTGAAACTGGCCATTTTCAAGAGGAAATGACCTAGATTATTTTTTCATGATGGCTGCCCTTTTGCAACCTGGCAGATGTTTAATTAAAATTTTTATTACCTCCTAAAGTTAACATAGAAATGCATGTATTATGGTAGCATAAAGACCCATCTTTGAAACTCTCCTTTCATACCCCAGTCGAGAAAACTATCATTAGCCACATCCTAGCATCTCCTCCTTCAGCATCTCTAGATAGAGCTGGTGCTGTTTGTACAGCCCTGAACTTCAGCTCAGACACAAACTCCATTATGATACTTCTCTTGAATGCCCCCACCGCCCGGACACAGCCCCAAGCATGTCTTCATTTTTGTTTTGTTGTTCCCTGCCCTGAGCCCTCTCTCAGCACCTGTGACACTCTGTGCTCTGACTCGTTTATCTGTCTGTCTCCCTTTCCAAGCTCCTTGAGCACAGTGATTCTATCTCCTTCATACTAGAGTGTATAAGTATTTTGGTCTGGGTTTTATTCATTGGCTATCTCCCCTCAGCTTAGAACACTACCTGATACCTAGTATGTGCTCAATAAATACTAAGTGCATCTCTGCATCCCTCATGCCTTACAGATGGCTTAGTACAGCAGATGGATGCAGGACCTGTAAGAAGGAAAGTTGTTTCCAGTGTCCCCAAAACCATGTTCTCCAAGGCACGTCCATCGTGGGCTCTTCTCCATCCTTCCATCCGCTCAGACACCAGCTGCCTTTCTTTTCATTCATTCATTTCATGTATCCCCCAGACATGGGGGGTTTGATGCCTATGCTGTGTCAGGCGCAAATGGATGAACATGCACCTGATATTCTACATGAATGCATTCAGTCTTCACCACAGCACTGTGACGAAGGTACACTGCTCCCATTCTACCGACGTGGAATCTAAGACTCTGAGAAATAAAAGAGACAGAGATCACCAGATTTAAGTGGTGGAGCTTGGATGAACCCTCTTTTTCTCCAGTTGTCTTACACATGCATCTTATCTACCAGCTATTATAGCAGTTTCTGGAAAGGCAGGAGTTGGTGTCTTATATTTTGAGGGAAAGACGTAGTTGAGGCCCCCAGTGGGCTCTCAGGAATAAACAACTAAAACCTCATTGCATGTGTTGCTCTGCCTTTTCTCCCTGCAACGGGGACCCAGTCATCTCACCTTTTCTGGGAAGCAAAAGCCCCTCTGTGTTTCCTGACGGACCTGATTCTGAACCTTCTGGGTCCCTAGCGAACACCATTAGCTGTTCCTGACTTCAGGATGGAAGAGATGCCAGAGGGGCAGGAGAGCTTGTCACACTACCTAGAATGTAGCCACTTTCTACAGAGTTAATGTGAACCTAACATACCATTATTGCACATACATAACTGTACATGACGGTGCTAAATAATTCAGAGAGGAAGTTGGCAGCTCAGTGCTTTTTAATAGTAAATAATTCAAGTACTCTTTACATTTCCCCCACCCGTAGCTCAGTCTACCTGCCTGCTGTGGAGAGAGAAGCAGGAGTTAGAGAATAAAGAATGCAAGGACCATGATGACTAGAACGTTCTCCCCCAGGTATGTTTACATAGTGTGGTGGGCAAGACGACTTGCACTTGCCCTTCGATTTAGGGGCAGAGTAGTTTGGACTTACAGCATGCTGGCTTTTGTGACATATTTTAAAGAGCAGGGGAAACAAGAAAACAATTTCCCCAGGCATTTACTCTGATTAAAGACTAGCAGGTGCGCCACTGTGTACCCATGCCTTTGTTAGCCATTTAAGTCTCTCAGCCAACCGTTCAAAGCGAGTTAGAGGCTTGCGAGCTGTGGGTGTCTTGAGCAGAGCAGCATCCTGGTATATAACGAAGGAGTCTGGGTTCTACCTACTACCTGTGCAACCCTGGGCGAGTGATGAAGCCTTCCTGTGCCTCAGTTTCTTCTTCCGTTAATGGGGTCCATAACAGTACCCCCATAGGATTATCAGGAAGACCAAATGGGAGTATGCAAGTGAATAGTTCAGCACAGATCATGAATGGGCCTGGAGGGTATTGTGCCTAGTGAAATAAGTCAGTCAGAGAAAGACAAAAACTATGTTTTCACATATATGTGGAATCTAAAAAATAAAACAAATATAACAAAAGAGAAACAGACTCATAGATACAGAGAACAAACTAGTGGTTACCAGAGGGGGAGGGGTAAGGACAAGATAGTGAAGGGGATTAAGAGGTACAAACTACTAGGTATAAAATAAATAAGTTACATGGATATAAGGTACAGCACAGGGAAAATAGTCTATATATATATATATTTTTTTGAAGATGTGTGTGGGTAGGAGTTTATTTATTTATTTATTTTTGCTGTGTTGGGTCTTTGTTTCTGTGCGAGGGCTTTCTCTAGTTGTGGCAAGCGGGGGCCACTCTTCATCGCGGTGCGCGGGCCCCTCACTGTCGCGGCCTCTCTTGTTGCGGAGCACAGGCTCCAGACGCGCAGGCTCAGTAGTTGTGGCTCACGGGCCTAGTTGCTCCGCGGCATATGGGATCCTCCCAGACCAGGGCTCGAACCCGTGTCCCCTGCATTAGCAGGCAGATTCTCAACCACTGTGCCACCAGGGAAGCCCAATAGTCAATATTTTATAATAAGTTTGGAGTGTAATCTATAGAAATATCAAATTACTATGGTGTACACCTGGAATTAATATTATACTGTAAGTCGACTACAGAAAAAAAAAAGGTTTAGCACAGGGTCGGGCAGTTAGAAATGGCTCCATAAATAGGACCCAATGCCAATAGTAAATCAAACTCCTCCCTTTACTAAGGAGGTCACTGAGGCTCAGAGAGGGAGATGATAAGCCCATGGTCACACAGCTATAGCTAGCATGACGGGAACAG
Source organism: Globicephala melas (assembly GCF_963455315.2). Taxonomy (NCBI): domain Eukaryota; kingdom Metazoa; phylum Chordata; class Mammalia; order Artiodactyla; family Delphinidae; genus Globicephala; species Globicephala melas. The sequence continues at coordinate 76,025,467 of NC_083328.1, forward strand.
AAGTCAAATCCTTCAAGTCCTCGGTTTTCCATAGAAGTGAACTTATGACAGAAGGGAGGGACAATGTTGCCTGGTGGGCTGGCATGTAGTGAGGAGACATTTTTTTAGCTAAAGAATTCTTTGGAGGATTAAGTTTTATCATATAGACTTTGCATTTCTCTGTTTTAGTATAAAATAACATTAATTTCTTTTACCGAACACGTATTTATTTAGCCACCATTAGGTACCTGGCATGGGGACTATAGCCATAAACAAGGCAGACTAGGTTCCAGTAGATAAGTAAACCAGTTGACAGACCATTTTATATTGTGGTAAGTAAAAAGGAAACCCTAAAATGGGGTAAGGAGCTAGAGAGTGACTGGCAGCTCCTTCTACTTGGGGCCTGGGGTCAGGGAAGGCTTTTGAGCAGGGACAGGAATTGTGAGAAGGAGCTGGGCATCGGTGAGCTGGGACAGAGCACGGTAGCAGAAGAGTCAGCATGTGCAAAGGCCCTGGGGTGGGGCAAATTCAATGACTTAACTTTCCTTTTTAAAATCCAGAATAATTTTCATGGCTGTATTACTTTTCTGTGACTGCTGTAAGAATTTATTACAAACGAGGTAGCTTCATAAAACAGAATTGAGTTCTTTCATAGTTCTGGAAGCCAAGAAATCTGAAATCAAGGTGTCAGGAGGGCTATGCTCCCTCTGGAGGCTCCAGGGGAGGATCTGTTCTTTGCCTTTTCCAGCCTGGGTTGCTGCCAACATTCCTTGACCTGCAGCTGTATCACCCCAGTCTCTGTCTCCATCCTCACATCACCGTCTCCCCTCCCATCTGTCAAGCCTGGCTCGGCCCCAGTCTTGTAAGTGGATTTATAAGAGTGGTTTTGTCATTAGATTTAGAGCCCAAGCAGATAATCCAGGATAAGCTCCTCTTCTCGAAATCCTAAAATTAATCACATCTTTTGCCATATAAGGTAATATTCACTCTTTTACCAAATAAGGTAGTATTCACAGGTTCCAGAGGAGAGGACATGGACATATCTTTTGGGGGCCACCATTCAGCCGACTATAACCATTGAGGAAGATGTGTCAGTTTCCAGACATTAAATTCAACAACAAAGGGGCAAAATTTGACCTGTTTTGAGTAGAATCAAAAGAAAACAGTTTCCAGCTGTGTTAGATATTTCTGACAACTTCAGCTTCTCGATATTCAGAATTAGCTCAAAATATGCTGCTTGGACCCAGCAGTGCGGCTGAAACATGGATGTTTGCATTGAAGTCCTTGCGGTCTGTGCTTTCTCTGGTCCTGTTTTTATCTATGGAGGGCTTATGATGTGGCAGGCTCTGTGCTAACCAAACACACCCCTCGGGGAGCTTATTAAAGACAGGTTCCGCTCCTCTCATAGGAATGCTCCTTTAGTGAGGCTAGTTTAGGCCCAGGAATCTGCATTTTAAACACGCCAGCTGATTCTGATCCAGATGCAGGCACTCTGAGATCCCCACCTGGAGAGATGCTGATGTAAAGGGCGGGGGTGGGGGGGACTCATGTTTAATTATCGGGGGCAGTGTTGGAAAAAATTTCCAGGTTCGCACTCTATTTGGTGGAGACACAATTGAAGTAACATATCCATTTGCAAGAAGGCTCAGGCATCCTGGAATGCTTTTCTCGTGCGGAGGGCTCAGCTGGTAGAACGAATCCAACATAGGCGTCTAAGGTTGGAGAGAGCCTTGTGGGGAGCCACCCAGGACAAGAGCCCTGGACTCAGCTTGGCTCTACGTTTGCTGGCCCTGAGGTCTCAGCAGGTCGTTCCCCTCTGTGAGTCTCAGTTTCCCCCTCTGTGAACAGGACCAGCTGGACTGCCTTATGCACCTCACACCCCTGCCTTGAAGAGTCATTGAGATTATTGGGAAGTTACAAATCCCGAGCGTGTCTGGACTTTCCTGCTGTCTGAGGGCTGCCGTGTTAGCCTGAGTTGGCGTTTCTCAGAAGCTATGACACTGGTGGTGCGTAGGGTCCCCGAGACCACTGCCTGGGCTGATGGTTCCCTAGGAGGACTCAGAGGACTCAACATATGGTCATCCTTGTGGCTATGATTCATTATAGTGAAAGGATGCAAAGCAAAACCAGCTAAGGGAAAAGGCATGTGGGGCAAAGTACAGAGGAAACCAGGCAAAATCTTCCAAGGGTCTTTTCCCGCGAAGACCCCCAGGATGCGATTCGTTCCTCAGCTACGAGTTGTGATGATGCCTATGGAGGGTTGCCCACCAGGGAAGCTCCTTAGAGACTCAGTGTGCAGGGTTTGTACTGGAAGCTGGTCACATAGGCAGCCTCTGCCTGGCACCAGATTTTCAGACCCCCAGAAGGAGAGCAGGGGTCCAGCACAAACTACATCGTGTGTACAAATACCTTAGGTGTAGCAAGCCACCGTTGTCAGTTCATGGGGGTGGGACCCCTACCCACATCTGAGTTCCCGTGTGTTAGCCCAGGATTGTGATGGCGGCCTGGGCCAGTGTGGGCCTCCTGGAATCTGCCCTGGGTCAGTTTTGCAGGAGGCTTTGAGCACCATGGCCCCAGCCTGAGTCTCTAGTCCTCCTGGAGTATTGCTGGGTTCCCTAGTAACCGCATAGCAGACTATTGCCTTCCTGAAGTTGGACAGGGTTGGATTTTGTTTTTTAATAAGGAAGGTCACTTTAAGATGATGCTAAACAAGATTGCACCACAGAGTGAAATGTTCCCTTTTCTACTCTTTTTCAGCCTTTCTGGTTATTTAGGAGAAAGTCTCTGCTCTTAGCGTCCTTAGTCTCTTCAGCCTCTTTCTAATAGTTGTGAATCTATCTTTTATTTATTTTTTTCAGCTTGATTGAGGTACGATTGACATATAAAATTATAAGATATTTAAAGTGTATATTGTGGCGATTTGATATTACATATACATCGTGAAAGGATTCCTCTCCCCCGCAATGCGATCTCCCTTTTATCTCTATTTATTTATTTAGGCCGTGCTGCAGGGCATGTGGGATCTTAGTTCCCTGACCAGGGATCGAACCCTTGCACCCTGCAGTGGAAGCACAGAGTTCTAACCAGTGGACCGAGAGGGAATTCCCAAGATCTCCTTTTTTGGGGGGGCTGCATTGGGTCTTTGTTGCTGCACGTGGGCTTTCTCTAGTTGCAGTGAGCAGGGATACTCTTCCTTGCAGTGCGCAGGCGTCTCACTGCGGTGGCTTCTCTTGCTGCGGAGCACGGGCTCTAGGCGCGCGGGCTTCAGTAGTTGTGGTGCACGGGCTTAGTTGCTCCGCAACATGTGGGATCTTCCCGGACCAGGGCTCGAACCCGTGTCCCCTGCATTAGCAGGTGGATTCTTAACCACTGCGCCACCAGGGAAGCCCAAGATCTCCCTTTTAAACGAAGACAGCAGACTGGAGGCCTGGATCAGCGTCTAGCTAGAATTTAATAATGTGGATATTACAAAGTGGTTACCTTCTATTTATGGCAAGTACTATATGGTATCAATATAACCTTTCCTCTTAAAACCAAAGTATTTAAGAAAAAAAATCACAATCCAATTCATGAAAAATAAAATAAATAATAGTACAATCGTCTATTGTGAACATGGTTCTCGAATGAGAGAACTGGGGGAAACAATGTGGCTGCGACTCAAATTAGACCCAGAAGGGGTCCACAGGAGTTAGTGGGGGGATTCTCAAAAAGCGCAGGCAAGCTGCTTCCCCGAAACCTGACAGCTGGTGGGTAGGGCTGTTCATTTCCCAGTCCCTGCGCTGGTGAGCTGGGGGCCCCTCAACTCTTGCAGGGGAAGATGTAGCTGGTGCCCCCACTTCCCCCAGCATCCCATCCGTGGTATGGGGCCAAGAGTGACCTGCCTGGGCTGGCCAAGCCCTAGAGCTGGGCCCAGCTCAATGCTCGGCAAGAAACTTCACTCAACAGGCGGGGACGGTGGGCCCTTGTAGGCCCTGGCCCCTCTGCTGCTATACGGTCTGCACACCCTGGAAAGCAGCCCTGGCCAGGAACTGTGTCTCATTCACCGCTGTCCCCCAGGGCCTGAAACAAGCCTGGCACATGGCTAAGTATTTGTCGACTGACTGAAATGATGAATGAATGAGCGGTATGACTCCAGAGCTGATGGCGTTAGCTGCTACTTCATCTGCGAAACAGAAATAAAATACTTCTAACCATTTATGACTGAGATCAGCTTGTCCATTAAGATTTAAAGGCAGGGTCGGGCCAGGAGGCCTGGCAAGGGCAGGAGGTTTATTTTCAGAGCAATTCTAAGAGCCTCTGAGGCTTTGCTGTGGGGCTGTGATGAGTTGGAGTCACGCTGTGAAATTTCACCCGGGTGGCCACGGGCAACACAGTGTAAACTTGGGAGGAATTGGAGCAAGAAGACCCCTGCAGTGGTCCAGATGATGGAGAGATGAAGAGAGGTGGGGGATGCTGGTTTAAACCAATGTCAGGTAGACCCCTGCATCCTATCTTACCCCCCACAAATGCAATGGAGCGGATTTAAAGCCTTCAGAGAAATATCGTTCCCTGCCACGTCCCAGACCTTCCCCTGATCCTGGGGGACGGAGGAGATGGTCTACGCCGACAGCACTTACACACCCCATAAAAGTTAAGTGTATTTATACATAACAGGCAGGCCTGGAAAACCCACAGTGCAGTAGTTACGGGAAGAAATGTAGCCCTCGGAAGAAACCTCTTAGAACAAGCGACGTGTAGCCGGGGACTCTGTTTGGAGGAAAGGTGTCCCCTCTGTGGAACCTGGAAAGTTACAGTTCGACTTGAATTACTTCTAACTCACAGTGGCTCCAAGGCACGAGGTGAAACGGGTAAGGTGGCAGCATTTCCAGGTGAGTGAGGATAAACCATCACTCACAGAGCAACTTCCCGGCAAAGAGCAACTTCTTTTGGAGATCACCAGACATGAAGTGAGAACAAATAATCATACGAGGAAATACCTCTGGAGTGTTTGTATGTGCCCAGCAGCGTTCCAGAGCATTTATCTGTATTCACCCATTTAATTCTGACCACAACCCTGTGAGGCTGATACTAATATCTTAGGCACAGGAAGGCTAATAATTCGGCCAAGAAGGCTGCACAGCCAGGGTTCAAACTTGGGCATCTGGCTCCGGGCCCGCACATTTACCACCATGTGAGGTCAGGGACCAGTGCTGTCCCCGCCTGGCATCCCGATGGCCCTGGCAATGTGTTGGCCCTGCTGGCCAAATGCTTGGTGGCCTTTGCAGATTCCCAGAGCACGTCTTACTCCTGAGAAGTGACACCCAGACCAGCTTGGTGACAGTACTTGACGTGGACGATCACATTTGATTCTCACACCTACTCTTTGCGGCAAGGGCTGCGATTGTCTGTGTGTTACAGACGAGGAAACAGGCACAGAATGCGTATACACTTGGCCCTAGTCCCCACAGCTTCTAGGCAGCCAAACCAGCCTGGACTTCAGGGCTGACCAAAGCCTTCTCTGTTTTTCTGAAACCTCCAGGCTGTAAGCCTTTATTTCCCTATTTCAAAGCCAGACCAGCCTCGTTCATTTTGTTTCTTTCTTTTTTTAATTGAAGTATAGTTGATTTACAATGTTATGTTAATTTCTGCTATACAGCAAAGTGACTCAGTTATATACACATATACATTCTTTTTTATATTATTTTCCATTATGGTTTATCCCAGGATATTGAATATAGTTCCCTGTGCTATACAGTAGGACCTTGTTGTTTATCCATTCTATATGTAATAGTTCGCATCTACTAACCCCAAACTCCCAGTCCATCCCTCTCCTACCCTATCCTTGTTCTTTTTATAGGCATTAAGACTCAGAGAGGTTAAACACTCTGCCTGAGATCACACAGCTGGTTAGTAGGGAGATGGGACTCAAATTCAGGTTGGTCCCAGTCCAATGCTTACACTCTTTCTTCCCTTCCAAGCAGTTTAGACTGACCACGATTTAAAATTATGGGGCATCTCCCTTTTGAAGCAGATTTCCCATGGGGAGGTGTATGGTGATAGGCTCTGACCAGACCAAGAACGTGGATTGGGGAGTCAGGGAGATGGGGTTCTAATTCTAGACCTGGCTCTCACCGGCGGCATGGCCACAGCTGGTCATTCTCCTCTCTGAGCCTCCGGGACGACAGTAAGAGCACCACCTCCAGGCTGGTCATCAGGACGAAGTGAAATAATCCCCTAGGGAAACACAGACTCCCAATGGCCCGGATTTGTGTCCGTGCTCCCCCAGTATCCAAATCAGTAAGTGCTTGACAAATACCTCTACAAGAAAGGGAAGAAGGAGAGGGGAAGGGGGAAGGAGAGAGGAACCCATGTAAATGTGTCTATTTATCTGATCTCATCCATCTTCTGAAGAACAAAGGGGCAAAAGTAAGTCTACCCATTTCACAGGTGGAGCACTGAGTCCCTGGATTGTAAGGGACGGGCTGGCCAGAGCGAGCCCAGTGCTCACTCAAATAGATTTCTTTGCCTCTTTGTTCTTTACCATGACCTTTTTTTTTTCACCACAAAATTTCAGAACTTCAACACAATAAAGTGCCCTGCTGTGCCCTCCCCGGCTGGGCTCCGGGACCGTCTGAGGGGAGCCAGGCATCCGGAGGCCGGACAGCCTCTGCAAGGAGGAGGAATTGACAGCAAATTCCTCCAAAAATACCACCTGCTCCTCCTGAGTCCTGGGCTCAGAGGACACACAGCCCTTGTAGACCCAGGAGTCGATTCTGATGGACTCTGCGTTTCATCTCAGAAACGCAAGACTGAAATGTCCATCTGCACGTTGGCCCCATGGAAGCCAGGCCTCCACAGGGCATTTCACCTGGGAAGGGATACCTGTATGACTAATTTCTAGCTAATTCATCTTGATTAAGTCTAGTCTTGTTTCTAGAAGCTGAAAACCTGGTGAGGAGGCAAGCCTTAGCTGGTACGAACCACTTGGTTTTAATACTGGTTGTTAAAATATTGACAAAAAATTGTTTCATTTCAAACCTCTTCCTCCACCCAGGCTGCTCCCCTGGGACCTCCCCATTATCCAGCAGTGAAAGGGTTAACACCTCATCATTGTCTATTCTGACTGGTCAGTCCCCTGGTGGCTCCCACCTGTTAAATATTTAGAATATTACCCTGGAGGCGATTTATGCAATAAGGAAACAAGCCACAGTATAAAATACTGCAGAATGTCACAAGGGGCAAAGCAAGTTGTAATGACCACTCATCCAATGGGCAGCAGATTTCTTTGGAAGATGTCCATCCTCACCCCCCTGGGCCAGGCCCCTTCCTGTCTCATCTGGATTCCTTCTTCAGCCTCCTCCCTTCTTAGCCTTCTCCCTGGCCTCCTTGCCGCCACCATCAGCCCCCAGTCAATTCGTCTTCCACTGGCAGGTGGAAAGACAAATTACCAGGACTTGGCTTAAAACCATCGGATGCCTTCTCAGGGTCTGGCGAAGGCTCCCTTTGGAGCAGCTGCTGCAATCTGAAGTTATATATTTGTGGGGTTTTTTTTTGGTCTCCCCCGTAGGACCTCAGGCTCCACCAGGACTCCCCTGTGTTTCTATCCAGTGTCTAGCTCAGTACCTGGCACTCATGAGATGCTCACTAGGTATCTGTTTAAGAACAGGAAGAATAAATGAATGGATGGGTGAGGACTCCCTGTGAGGTCTGTAAGACCCTAGAAAGGACTGAAGTTTTTTCCTGGGTGGCTTCTGACTTGTAGGCAGAGAAGAGACTGGCATTCAAAGCAGGGGGACAGCCCGGCAAGGGCCAGGAGGTGGGAGGCAGGTGGCTTTAGCCCCTGCCCCCACCCCACCCCGTAAGGGTCCTTTAAGCAGGAAGATGGTATAAGGAAGGGATTGCAAGCCTGGGGCTCTGGTGTCAAAATAGCTGAGCTCCACCATTGCCAGCTGGTAATCTTGAGAAGGATGTCACCTTTCTCTGCATCTAACAAATGGGGACAATGGGGATATCTACCTTATACAGCTGTTCTGAGGACTAAATGGGATAACAGGTATGTAATAAATGTTAGCTCTTGTGTTTGATTCTAGGGAAAGAAGTAACACTTGCCAACCACTTTCTGTGCGGGGTGCTCTCTGAGCTGATCTTGTTAACTTTTCAGCAGTCCAGCAAGTTTACCTGGTTGTCTCAGTTTGACAGATCAATTAGACATCCACCCCTGTGAAGCCCACTGTCTTCAGCCTCTGGTTTATTAAGGTTGGTCCAGCGCAGTGATGTGTGACCCTCACCGAGCCATGGGAATCACCTGGGGCACTGTGTAAAATGCCCACACTTGGGCCCATCTCGGCCAAATGAATCAGAATATCTGGGAGTGAACTGAGTGTCAGTATTTTTTGAAACTTCCCACGTGATCCTAATGGGCAACCAGGGTAAGAACCACTGGTCTAAGTTTGGGGTTGAAGACCATGGAGTTGTCACAGTGAGCCCCATGGGAATAGGGGTGGAGTAGGGAGGGGGCATGGGGATAGGGGCTGAGAGTCACTTCTCACCCTGACCACTGACAGCAAAACCAGACAAATGACTCTACTTACCACCCCGTGTGGGCACGCCCCAAGGTGTGGCTCCTAAGGGCTCAGCACTATTGCTTGATGGGGTCCACGAATCCCAGGCGTCCTTCCTTTTTATAGGGTTGTCTGCTGCAGGCAGCCAACTTGTCTCAGTCAGCAAAGCCCCAATCTCTTTCAGAGTGGGGTGTAACAAAAGGGAACCCAAGATAAATGGTGATTTTCTCAGGGCCTGCCTGGGGGCTGACTTTGTTCCTGGTCCTTGTTGGAGGAGCTCTGGGGCCCAACCTGCCTTTTCCTAAAACCTCGGGATTACCGCATTACTTTCAAGCCTCTCCCACAGCAGTTTGCAAATGGAGGTCATTTTCCTACAAAAAACAAACAAGATGCCCAGTTAAGTTGTAACTGAGAAGGACCCTGTGGAGCCTTCCCAGGACAGACCCCTCTCCCATATCTGCTGCTTTAGATCCACTCTGAAGTACACAGATAATAGTATCTGATGCACATTTCCTTGGTTGTTTTACAGATGCTAAAACCCCTACCAAATGGAAGAAATTAACTGCTTAATGACCACGAGCACATAGTGCCCAGACCTCCTGGAGCCTAAGGACTGATAACGTTAATCCCTGTGACACTGTCCTGTTACCTCACCATCAGCCAATCAGAGAGCTGTACATGAGCTAATCAAATACCTGGGAACTCCCCTCCCTCACCTGGCCTTTAAAAATGCTTTGCTAAGGGCTTCCCTGGTGGTGCAGTGGTTGAGAGTCCACCTGCCGATGCAGGGGATGCGGGTTTGTGCCCCTGTCCGGGAGGATCCCATGTGCCGCGGAGCAGCTGGGCCTGCGCATCCGCAGCCTGTGCTCCGCGATGGGAGAGGCCACAACAGTGAGAGGCCCGTGTACCGCAAAAATAAAGTAAAATAACATATATAAAGCACATATTAAGCTCTCAATAAACAGTAACTGTTATTAGGAAACAACATCAGAAATATAGTCAATATTTTTAAAGCATAGCCTTTATTTTTGCTAATTCTAAGGGTAATACATGATAATTATGGAAAATTAGAAAATGCAGACAGATGTAAGAAAAAACCTACCCACGTTTCCACCATTCAAAGGTAAGTACTTCTGGTGATTATTCTAGCTTATTTTTTTTTCCTTAAAAACGTACCTATAGGGCTTCCCTGGTGGCTCAGTGGTTGAGAGTCCGCCTGCCAATGCAGGGGACACGGGTTCGTGCCCCGGCCCGGGAAGATCCCACATGCCGCGCAGCGGCTGGGCCCATGAGCCATGGCCGCTGAGCCTGCGCGTCCGGAGCCTGTGCTCTGCAATGGGAGAGGCCGCAGCAGTGAGAGGCCGGCGTACTGCAAAAAAAAAAAAAAAAAAAAGTACCTATATAGGTGCAGAAAAATCAGTTTTATGCTGTGGGTCCTGCTTTTTTTCCCCCTACTTAACATTGAATCATAATTGTTTCCCCTGTTTGTTAGATATTCTTTGAAAATCTAATTTTCACAGTTTGGATAGATGCACATTTATTTAGCCAGTTTCCTCCTGTTGATCATGCAAGGTTTTGTTGCTGCTATAAATGGTATTGCAATGAGCTCTTTATCTTTTATTAAAAATTGTGTTAGCACTTGGTCAGACTTTCAGAGGCTTGTCCCGAAGTGTGGGCTCCCGGCTGCATTTCTGGTTGACTGGCCCCAGCCTTTGCCAGAGTATTTATGTCAACAGCAGATGGAAATGGATTTCACCCTTGATGGGTGGCCCCAGCGCTCAGTCTCTGCTTCTTGGAAGTGGGGCCTGCTAGCTTCTGAAATGTACAAACACATAATCCTTTTCGATCAAAGGGGAATCCTTTCTTTGGCCTCCAGACACGGTCTGCTCTGTTCCTAGTTGCGTGAGTGACATTTTCATTTACTGCCCTTACCTTTCCTGTTTAATGGAACTGGGGAAAAAACAATCTCCTAAGGCCCTGAAGTCTTCAGATCCTTAATAAACCATCTCTGTTGGGACATCACTGCTGATCTTTTTCTAGGACAAAAGAAAACCTTAATTTCCCAGTGCTGAGTCTGCCTTTGCCTGCATTGATTACCTGCACTGATAAAGTCTTCCGATTTATGAGTAACCAGCTAATGGCTACATCCATTCTCCGGACTGTGCCCAGGGAAATCTTGGGGGGGACCACCTCTTCATATGATGCTTGTATTAATCTACTTTTGGCCTCTCCTTGGTTGAAGGGCATTGACAACTTTTGATAACCCCATGGCGATTTGTCTTTGGGGAAATGGGACTAAATCCTAGGGCTGATCTCACTTGGGAACAAGACTGCCCAGTAACTCAGCTGCAGCGATGGTGGGAGAAAGGAATCTCTAAATACCAGCAAACATACAAAGAGAAGAGCTGCTCTCAGGCAGCAGTGGGGCAAACTGAAGCAATTCAGCCCTGTTTTATGTGTTTTTTTTTTTATGTTTTGGCATTTTAAGTTCAAAGAACATAGCTTGGTTTTATAAAATAGTTTCAGTCCAGAGGGCAGACCACATAAAAGTATCCAAAGAAGTCCTTATGGCTGGAGGCCACCACATAAAAGTATCCAAAGAAGTCCTTATGGCTGGAGGCCAGTACGAATGGCTCTTTACCTGTTTTGCCCTCCATTCTTGCCTCAGAACCTTCTGGCGTGTAATTCTCAGAGCAGATTTGAGATAGAGAATTGATTTCATCATGGGGCTCATGTGAGTCCCCAGCACGGTTTCTTGCTTGCACTGATTTTTTTTTTCTAAATCAGTTGAGTTTAGAAATGTAATAATTATACCCAAATCTGCACAGCCATTTTTTTCCCAGAAAATTGATGTGATCTGCATGTGTTATTTAGCTATAGGACATATTGGAGCAGTGCAGCTCTTACATTTTGCAGAGGTGTTGAATGCCTTTTTTGAGATATCTGGGTCCAGGAGGGCGGCTGGGATGATTCAGGGCTTGTCTATTCCCAGGTGAATCACCATCTGAGGGGAAGGGCAGCAGGTACCAGCCCACTTGGGCTTGAATCACAGCCTCAGCATGTGTGGGCTTTGAGACTTTGGCAAGTTACTTCACCATTCTGTGCCTCACTTTTCTCATCTGTAAAGTGGGGATAAGAATAGTCCCTACCTCACAGGATTATTGTGACCCATAAATGCATTACTATGCAGTAAGCACTTTGAACCCTGCCTAGTTCATTGTTAGCTGTTATTATGCTCCGAGAGGTATTTGATTCTTTCAGTGTGAATCACTGTGAGCAGAGCTTCTCAAACATTAATGTGCATATGAAACACTGTAGGTCTTGTTTAAATACAGACTTTTTAAAAATAAATTTATTTATTTATATTTGGCTGTGTCGGGTCTTCGTTGCTGCGTGCGGGCTTTCTTTTTAATTGCGGCGAACGGGGGCTACTCTTCACTGTGGTGCGCAGGCATCTCATTAAGATGGCTTCTCTTGTTGTGGAGCACAGGCCCTGGGTGCGTGGGCTTCAGTAGTCGTGGCACATGGGCTCAGTAGTTGTTGCTCGCGGGCTCTAGAGCACAGACTCAGTAGTTGTGGCGCACGGGCTTAGTTGCTCCGCAGCATGTGGGATCTTCCTGGACCAGGGCTTGAACCAGTGTCCCCTGTATTGGCAGGCGGATTCTTAACCACTGCACCACCAGGGAAGCCCTAAATACAGGTTCTTACTCAACAGGTTGTAAGTGGGGTCAGACTATAGCCAAGCAGCTGGTCATAGACCACACTCTGACATGCAAGGACCTTGAGAACTTAGATGAAAACTGCAGATTCCCAGACCCACAGGTTCAGGATTATTCTTGAGCCCTAAGATCTCATGGAATTTGCCTTGCTAAGTTTTAGACTTTTTTGGGACCTGTTACCCCTTCTTTCTTCCCTCTCATTTTTGGGATGAGAATGTCTGTCTTATGCCTGTCCCACCACTGTATCTTGGAAGCACATAACCTGTCTAGTTTCACAGGTTCACAGCTGGAGAAGAATTGTGCCTCAGGATGAATTGTACCCTGAGTCACACCGTATCTGATTTAGATGATATTTAGACGAGACTTTGGACTTTAGAGTTTAGAGTTGATACAGGAATGGATTAAGACTCTTGGGTCTGTTGGGATGGAATGAATGTATTCTGCATGTGAGAAGGACATGAATTTTGGGGGGCCAGGGGAAGAATGAACTTAACTGTGTTCCCCCAATATTCATATGCTGAAGCCCTAAGGTGATGGTGTTTGGAGACAGGGACTTTGGGAGTTGATTAGGCATTAGATGAGGTCCTGAGGGTGGGGCCTTCATGATGCGATTAGTGCCATTATAAGAAGAGAAGCCAGACTATTTTCTAAAGGGTGGTATCTAAAAATACATTTTTCTCTGTTCCTTTGCCAGTATTGAGTGTTATATATTAAAACCTTTGCTAACATAAAAAAAAAAGAGACACCAGAAAGAATTTGTTTGGTCTCTGTCTGCCATGTGAGGACGCAGTGAGAAGGAGGCCGTCTGCAAGGCAGGAAGAGAGCTCTCACCAGAACCTAACCATGCCAGCTCCTGACCTAGGCTTCCAGCCCCCAGAACTGTGAGCAATAAGGGTCTAGTTTTTAAGTTCCCCAGTCTGTGGTCTTTTGTTAGGGCAGCCCGAGCAGACTAAGACACTGGGGGTGGGGCTCAGGGGTTGAGTGCTTAACAAGCTTCCAGGTGAATCACATTCTCCAAAGTTTGGCTGGAAGGAGTTAATTTCACTGTTAGGGCAGGCACGGCTTGTTCAAAACCTGTGTGTGGAATGTTTTGTTTTTTATTTACAGCTTAGGTTTCTCCCTCTCCCGCTTCGTTTTCCTTCTTCTCTCTCTCTCTCCCAGGGCAGGCTGTATCGCTGGTAGTGGTAAGACTGCTCCTTCTGGTTTTGTCTCCGAGTTTTGCCCCTCCATTTACAGCTGGGTGGCACCTCTATTGAAGCATGTGTCATGTGGAGACTGTGAAACAGGAACCCAAGGGCTGACTCAGGAAGCTGGCAGTCATTGACCAAGTCCTGACCATTCTGGGCTGATTGCTGCAAAACTTGTGGGTCGGGGTTCTAGAGTTATCTATGGTCTGGCCGTTGTCTGTTCATACAGCAGTAGTACCAGGTTACGAGTGTGTTTCCTCTTTGGTGTAATGAGCATCTCGACAGTAAGGACCTTTCTTGCTCTTTTGGGGATTTCCTCAGCACGGGACTTGACATATGGGGCTCACCGATGCTTGCTGAATGGATGAATAAAAGAAAACATGCAGCCACCAAGTCCTGGAGCAGTGAGCCATTGCAAGCCATGGAAGCTCAACAGTTCAAACCTACCTCATCTTGATTCAAGTCAACAAATATTAGTGATCATGAACCTTGTGTCAGGACCCAGATCTGAGGCCTGGGGGGCAGGCAGTGAAACCAAATGACTATAATTTAAATTCTCTGTGAGCTTTCCCACTCCTAGCTTATATTCAAGGAGCGATTATACTAGAATGCAACCAGCTGTTCAATCAGTCCTTGTTTAGAAAAAAAAAAAAGAAATTGGCTCTACATATCGTAGTTTATAAAATTATGTTAACCAACCTGATCTCATTTAATCTTCATAACAACACTGGGAGGGAGGTATTACTATTGCCCCATTTTAGTGATGAGAAAACTGAGGCTCTGAGAAGCTAAGTAACTTATCTGGCACCTGACAGAGTGGGAAGTGCACCCAGGTTGGAGCTCAGCCTATTCCCTAGGCTGGAGATGGGGCACAGGAAGTAGGGCGTGGAGGGATCTGGGCAGGGAGGATAGAGGTGCCCTTTCCTGAGAAGGAGGAGGAGAAGGGATGCTGCGCAGGTGGAAAGAGCTGATATCGCCACACCTCATGCTCCCTCGTGTGGCATTGGAGGGGGTTGGTCTGTCACACCGTCAACACTGAGCACTTGACTGAGAAGAATTTTGTGAGTTTGTCAGATGGCAACAGGTTAAGCATGTGAGCAAATTGATAGATAAGGTGAATCTTATCTAACTCCTGGCTTTGAAATAACCAGCCGGAAGGGAAGCAAAATCCTATGTGTGTTTGCACACAGGCATTACTCGCACCGCCCCATCCCCGGCCCCTGCCCCCAGGCTTCCAGGTAGACGTTAGCACCAGGCAGCGAACCCAGGGAGGGAGGGAGCTTCTTGCCTGCTCTGGGCCATCGGAGTGAAGGGGTGAGGCGCCAGGCATCCGGTTTAGCCCAGGCAGAGTTGACTGAAACCAGGCGGGTGTCAAATGCCACCCCAGGGTGGCTGGGCTGCCCGAGCTATCGACCAGACAGTCCTGTTCCACCTCTGGGGCCTGGGATCCGTTCAGGCCCCGGCAGCTGGGCAGCGCCCTGGTGGGACCAGTTGACCCCACATGCAGAGACCCACTGGGTAGATGCCTCTAAAATCTATGCTGGTCAGAACCCCACTTGGGGTATTTTGTACCCTTAGGGTTACCGTAGTAATGCAAGGATGCCTAAGACAGATTGGAACTGCCTGATGTTGGAAGAAATTCAATCTCACTAGTAGTAAAAGATAAGCACATTAAAACAAGATGTAGTTTTATTATTTTTCCCTGGCCAGAAAGCTTGGCCAAGATTAAAAAAAGATAACATCCCATGTGAGCTGGGGGCGGGGAAGCCAGCCTTCTCCCACACAGCTAGTAGGAGTGCCAGGGGGCTTTCGGGGGCATCACCTGTGACCCCCAGCCACTTTCCTCATAGGCAGTAACCTAAGAAATAGAAAATTGCACGAAGATGTATGTGCAAAGATGTGTTGGAGGAGTTAATATTTGGAGGACATTCATGTCCAACAAGAGGTGAGTAGTTAGAAACGTTTTGGTATATCCGTGTGACAAAATTCCAGGCAGTCATAAAATTGACGTAGAGCTTTATGTGTTGCTATGGAAAGATGTTCCAGATATACCGTTGGGTAGAAAATACAGGTTACAAAATAACATGCATAGTATCATCTCAGTTTTGCAAAAAACCGGAACCATCTGTCTACATACAGCTTATATATATGAAAAATGTATAGATGTTAATGTATCGATGCACATATGTGTATATATATATATGAATGTATATATACAGTGTATATATGAAAAATATTAATTATCATTATCTGTGTGTGGTGGGATTATGGGTGAATCCTGTGCTTAAAAAAATGTTTTTAAGGGAAAGCAATTACTTGAATAAGGCAAATGGAAAGTCTTTAGAGGCAAAGGCCTCACAGGCTGTAAGGCCTGTGAGGGTGGAGGGACGCATGGTGGCCAAGAGCCGGGGTCATCTTGGGCCTGGGGTGACTCCCGCTCAGACACGTTTTATCTGTGGGGCTCGGGCAGGGGATGTCAGCTCTCTGAACCTTGGTGTTCTCATCTGAAGCAGGGCATCTGACAATCCCTACTTCATAGTGGTGCTGTATGAAGTGGGGTGATATCTGTAAAGTGCCTGGCACATAGTAAGTACTCAATAAATCCTAATGAGATATAAAGACACTGTCACTATGGAAAAATATCATAATCTCTCCCCTTCCTCCCTTCCTCCCTTCCTTCCTTGTATCTTCTCTCAAAATACACACACACATAATTCGTCCTGTATCTAAAAGAGCAGACTTGTTTTCTAAAAACCAGCTCTCCAAAGGTGAAAGTGGGAACCCCACCCCTGGAGGTATTCGAGCAGGTTCTGGGTGAACAAGTGGCAGAGGTGTGGCAGATGACATATGAGGACCAGATGATTGGGTTGACCAGGCCATTGGAGCCCGTTCTGGTTCCCAGATGGAAGCCACCAGCAGAGTGGATGAGAAGATGGCCAGGAGTCAGGCTGCCTGCGGCTGCATTCAGCTCTACCCCTGACCGGCGGTGTGAGATGCTGGGGAGGCATCTCTTCTCTGAGCCTCAGTGTTCACGTCGGTAACATAATCTCTGCTGTGCAGTTATTGTAAGATCTAGAAATAGTAAAATCTAGCTCCTGCTCCTGTGATTATCTTTGTTCTGAAAACAGTGGGACTAGGACCTGAGCAAATATTCGTTCATTCATCCATGCCTGTGTTCCCTCCTTGCACAGAAGCTTATCCAGTGCTTTCTGTGTACCCAGCTTCTTTAGGCAGCAGGGCCCCTTTAAGACTTCAACATTCCACAGACCTGCTGCTATAGCGGCCCCCCAAATCTCAAATCCTCATTCCTACGGTCAGGCTTTATCTCCATGGCACCAAAGGGGAGTGCTCAGTCATGAAGCCAGGCTCCTTGCCAGAAAGACATAATGGGAGGCTTTGCGGTGATGTGCAGGCTTCCTTGCCCACGGGGTGGGAAACAAGGAAAAACCCTCCGACTGACTTTCGGATGGGAGGGAGTTGTCCAGGCTGTGCTAGAAAAGACGTGCCAGGATGAATATCCAAGAGCGGGCATCTCACACTTCCTGGCTCTCTGCTCCCCCCAGGAGTCAGAGAGGCAGACCCCACAGGCATCCTGCTTCTGAAGGACCATTCCTTCGTTCTTTTGGACTTTCTGCCTCCTCGTCCTTCCACTTTGATCTCAGCTGCAGCCTCACCTCTCTCTCAAGAACATCCCCAACCCCCCTGGGGCACCTTCCCCCACCAGCAAACACAGTTACACCTTCCCTGGGGGCTCATCCCTGTATCATAACCCTTGGCACGTGTCCTCCACTTGACCCAGGCTCCCTCCAAAACGGGGCTCATGGAAGGTGTGGGGAGAAAACCTTAGAACCTTGATGTCATAGTTTTTTACATGCGTTATAATGTGAAAAATGTAATTGAAAAGTGACATCCATATGCAATTTATAGATAATTAAACATATTGTTAACTGTTTAATTATACAACAATAATAAACATACTTAATAATTTACCAGTTATAACAATGATATTTCATAAGTGTATGATTATTTAATGCCTTACAATATAGTATATATTTTATAATCATATTTAATATAATAATAATTAACACGTGCTAATTATTAATATATATTAAATGTGGCTGTTCAGCAATTTTTTAAACTTAGGCATATATGATCCAAAAAGTTCACTACCAACCGTTGTAGACTGGGACCACTCAAGAGCAGTGGTCATGTATTACTTATTTTGGGGTTCTCTGTACAGGGCTTGTTCTTGGTTGGGGCTTCCATATGTTTGCTAAATGGATGAATCAATAAGTAATGAGATCCAGCCATCCAGTTGGACTCCTGTCCTTTTGGGAGGCTGGAAGGAACTTAAAGGTTCATATGGAATAATCTAACTTACCTAGATTTAAAAAAAGCACAAATATTGGTGGTCACTGTCTATGGGCTGGGGCCCACCTGTGAGGATTAGAGGTTCAGGGATAATGTGTCCCTACCCTCAAAGAACTCACAGTGTGGCAGGGGTAGTAAGACAGATGTGACTGTAATCATTAAAATTCACAGAGAGTGAAATGCACCCCCATTCTCTCTCTCTTTTTTTTTTTTTTTTTTGCAGTACGCGGCCTCTCACTGTTGTGGTCTCTCCCGTTGCGGAGCACAGGCTCCGGACGCGCAGGCTCAGCGGCCATGGACGGGCCCAGCCGCTCCGCGGCATGTGGGATCTTCCTGGACCGGGACACGAACCCATGTCCCCTGCATCGGCAGGCGGACTCTCAACCACTGCGCCACCAGGGAAGCCCTCCCATTCTCTTTTAATTTGAAGACTCTGATATTACGATCTCTTTCTCAACTTTGTATAACGAAGGGACCAGCTGAGTGTTTGCCAAACTTCAGTCATTCAAGTGCCCCACTGATGATTTTTGCCATGTTTGCATAAGACTATATGCATTCCAATGATATTTTCCTTTAACTTGACTTTAAATCGATTTATGGAAGAGGGAAGCTGTATCATTACCATATCTGGAAAATAGGTATCCCTTACCCTACATAGAAGGAAACTGTAAAAATATATACAGCAGAGCTAACGTCTGACACTGCATGCCATATAACATTACAAGCACCTTACATGGATTAACTCAGTTCTTACATCAACCTAATGATGTAGGTACTATTATTATTCCCATTTTAAAGAGGGGAAAACTGAGACTTGGAGAAACAAAGCAACTCTCTAGAGTCACAGACACTGAGTTGCTGGCGTTCCAAGGCAGGGGTCTGACTCCAGGGCCACACAGGTGACCCCAAAGTAAGTACGTCTGCTCTGACCACTAGCAGATTCTATAGCAGAGGTTGGCAAGCTATAGCCAATCTGGCCTGCTGCCTGAGTTTTTACTGTCCTCAAGCTAAGAATATTTTTCATTTTTAAATTTTGAAATGGTTGGAGGAAAAAAAATCAAAAGAAGCAGACTATTTCAAATTTCCGTGTGTATAAGGAAGATTTATTGGGACCTACCCTGCTCATTCGTTTATTTACCATCTATGGCTGCCTTTGCTCTAGAACAGCAGAGTTTAGTTGCGAGGGAGACATCAAAGTCTAAGTGATTACTCTCTGGCCCTTTACAGAGAATGTTTGCTGACTTCTTGGTCTACAAAGAATGGGATACAATGTTTTGTTTTTAAATTCTAGTGGGAAACTATTACCATGGAGCCCTACGGGTTCAAGAGGAATCCTTAAAGAACTAAGACTCTCTTAGATACAATGAAAAGGATTGATTGAAAGGAATGCCTTTCTTAACAGGTGGATTCAGTGTAACTGATTGCTGGGCTCTCTTAAAAACGCTCCTGGCTCGCGTTTTAGAGAATCCTAGATACTCCAGGTGATGCCCCAAATCTCTTCCAGCTCAAAAAGTCTGTATTCCTGAGAGCTGGGCCATTATTTCTCCCAACGCCGTGAGTCCCTGGGAAGAAAGCGCTTCAAGACCTTGGCTAAAATCCTCCCCCTCTGTTTAGGGCTGAAGGTCTATTTCCTTGCTTAGGTTCATATAAACTGTGAGCTCTTCAGCGTGGCCAGGGAATTGCACCTTCGATGGAACAAGTTGAATCTGCCCAGCTGCAGTGGCATGCGTTAAAAAGCATCCCCAGCCCCGAAAATCCAATTTGGTTTCTCAAAATCTTCACTGCAAATATTGAGCTGGAGCAGGGAATTAAATTTGCTCTGGTTCAAATGTGGTTTGTTGTCATTCGAACAAAATGGGTCTCTCTCCCCTGAATTTGTACAACTTCCTGTTGGACATTTTGGTGGACTTGCCCAAAGAAAACGATAATTTGCTCGACCCTCATTTGCATGATAAAACGACCCTCATTTGCTAGTAAATTGATGCAGGTGGAACTAAGCTTATTTAAACCCGGAAGCTAAGCTGAAACCACAGACTTCTGTTCTCAGGTCTGGCGGCTCTGGAAGAAGGCTTCAGAGGTAAGGGGACACCGTTGTTGTTTTTTTTTTTTTTTAAGATGTCCTTTGGGTGAGTAGACCCAATCTTTTTTGATGAACTTTCTCCTTGTTGTCTTTCAAACAAGGACACATTAAACTTGGCCTCTGTGTTACTTGGTTCTCCTCACAGGGCCCCCAGGGCCCTGAAAAGTTGGCCTGCCCACCTCTTCAGCCCCAGAGACGTTTAGCAACTTGCCTGGGGTCACTCAGCAGGTCAGTGGAGAAGCTGGAATCTGAACACAAGTCTAGCCCGTGCTCGCTCCACTTTGTCACACCTTGAAACGCTGTTAAGAGCCGAGACCCAGGGCAGGGGCTGCTTGCTCTCTGACTCCTTTCTGCTTCCTGCCTGTCTGGGAGATGGTGGGCGGGTCTGGGCCTGGAAGAGTGGGGGGAAGTGGATGCAGCTGCTTAAGGAATAGAAGGAAGAGTCCTCCCCCCACCCCACCCCTTTCTTTCTTTCGCATAAATATTTATTGAGGATCCTCCTACACAGTGACTCTGCTGGCCTCTGTGGATACAGTGGTGAACAAAACAGACTCAATTTCTTGCCCTCCTGAAGCTCATATTCTAGTGCCGGGGAGGATAAACCCTCAGCAAAGCGAGCAGGTCAGAGCCGTAGTGATGTTGGATGCTGGCCAGTGCGATGGGGACAAGCTGAGCAGAGAAGGAGGGTTGGGAGTGTTAGGAGGGGGCCATGCCGTTAAGATAGGGTGCTCGGGAACGGTCTATGTGAGAAAGTGGTCTTCCAGCAGAACTGAAGGAGTTGCGGGGCCCGTGATGCGGCTCTGGAGGAAGAGGGATCCAGGGAGAGGAGACGGTGCACAGACCCCGAGGGGCCAGCCCGCCCGGTGTGTTTGGCGAACAGCAAGGATGAGTGAGGGGGGCTAGAGTGGAGCAGTGATGGGGGTACAGGTCACGTAGTCCCTGAGGTCAGGGGAAGGTTGTGGTACTTTATCCTGAGCAAAGTGGGAGCCGTGGGAGGGTCTGAGCCGGAAAGGAGCAGGACCCGTCTGGCTGCTGTGTGGTAAACAAGGGCAGAGGCGAGGACACCTGGGAGGAGGTGGTGTCATCGTTTGGGTGAGAGAGAATGGTGACAGGTGGGCAGGAACGGACAGATTCCTGAACTACTCACAAGAGAGACTGGTCTGGCCTGGCCTTGGTGCTTGTTTTCACGTTGGGGAGGTGCTGAGATGAGCCAGGAGGAGGCCCGGGCAGCCTGGGCGCTGGGCCCGAGGTGG
This sequence comes from Globicephala melas, assembly GCF_963455315.2. Taxonomy (NCBI): domain Eukaryota; kingdom Metazoa; phylum Chordata; class Mammalia; order Artiodactyla; family Delphinidae; genus Globicephala; species Globicephala melas. The sequence continues at coordinate 76,046,596 of NC_083328.1, forward strand.
TGCCTGTCGTCTCTACAGTGACCAGATTCCCGGGCTCCATCCCGTCCACTTCCCAAGGTGCTGCCCGAGTGATCTTTTTTTTTTTTTGCGGTACGCGGACCTCTCACTGCTGTGGCCTCTCCCGTTGCAGAGCACAGGCTCCGGACGCGCAGGCTCAGCGGCCGTGGCTCACGGGCCCAGCCGCTCCGCGGCATGTGGGATCCTCCCGGACTGGGGCACGAACCCACGTCCCCTGCATCGGCAGGCGGACTCTCAACCACTGCGCCACCAGGGAAGCCCACGAATGATCTTTCTTAAATGGGGATCCAGCTGTCTTGTTTGGTTTCCCCCGAAAGCAGACCTTGTGACAAGGGTTTGAGCGCAAGGCCGTGGGGAAGGGAAAGAGGACACGAGAGGGTATGTTGTCAGGGCGGTTACCACGGGGGCGCCCGGGGCTCAGTCCAGTTGGGAGTCGTGTGGGACAGGGGGCCGGGGCATCTATCCACCATCTCTGTCAGCCGCTGGCTGAGGGCTTCAGCCTAGTGGGGCAGGGGCGTTGCCCCTGGGCCCTTGGGGTTGGTCCTGCTCGCTGGCCACGCCAGAAACAGCGCTCGAGTAGACTCGCAGGTGTTTTCACTAAGCAGCCTTATCCAGGTAGTGTGAGTGGCCAGGGAAGGGGGTGGGGCACCCATCGCATCTGCTGCAGTGGCCATTCTGCCACCTCCTCCAAGCCTCAGTGGCTCCCTGTCGCCTTCTGGGTGATGTCCAAACTCCCGAGCATGTCCAACAATCTCCTTCAGTGGGTCTTGCTCCTACGGTCTCCGTGAGGCTCAGCAAATGGTATCTGTATAAGGCCAAGCATTTTCGGCTTTGTTGGCCACAAAAGGTCTCAACTCTGCTGTTGTCACATGAAAGCAGTCACAGGTAATGTGTAAACCAACAAGCGGGGCTGTGTTCCAAAGCTCTGTTTACGAAAACAAGCATCACCTGCGTTGGGCTCGGGAGGCTGGAGTTTGCTGACCCTTATACGATGGATGGGAAGCAGGCAGGTGCGTAGGAATGTGGGTATTATGAGAATGTTGCTAATAATAATTATAAATAATTACTGTCAAACAAAAGAGCTTTTAAACATGCTTCCAGGAAGGTAGGGCCCACCTGAACTCTAATTACACAGCACACACAGATCAGATCCAATTGCATTTCCTGAGTACTGTGTTTTCCTTCTGAAAAGTCTCCAAGCAGAATTTATACTTGAGGAAATTTAATTAAAGCCACAGAGAGATCTATGCTTATACAACTAACTGTCTGGTTTAGCCCACAGTTAATTGAAGTCATTGGAGAAGCATTTGAAAGTGGATTTTGTTCTCCTCCAGCCCGGGCCCAGGACCCTATTCTCGTCGTTGTAATCAAGTCCTGTGGTTCTATGGCTTCAGAGACCATCTGGCAGTAGCTGAGTAGATATTTAATTCTGTTTGTCATTTGGGGATGACTTTCTTGATATGCTGAGATCAGCTATTCTACCACCAAAGATAACTGTCTTTAATCAAAGGTCTCGGTAAAAAAACATTTAGCCTTCCATACAGAAGGCAGGTTTGCTTATCTTTATCGTTAGGATCCCAAATATGGATAAAAATTCTCAGTTTTTCCTTGTCTTTATTATATACTTCAAAATAATATTCTACTCTCTAGATCAGGTTATGGATTTGGACAGATCTGGGTTTAAATTAAAATTTAGTTATTTACTTGAGAAAATCTCAAAGTTTTAGTTTCCTTACTTACAAAATGGAAACACCAAGTTCTTCTCACTCCATTTCCCACCCCATAACAGAGATAATCGCAGACATTTATAGAACATTGCCAGGTGCTTTGTTGAAAACATTACAATCATTATTTTATTAAATCATCCCAGTGACCTTAGGAGGTTGGAATTATTATGATTATCCCCATTTTAAAGATGAGGAAACCAAGGCACAGAAAGGTGAAGCATCTTATTAAAGTCACAGAACCAGTGAATGTCAAAGCCAGGAGCTGAGGACACTGTGATTGAGGGAGGTGCTTTGAAGGGACAGAAAGGGACCACAAATGGGACAGTTCTTGGCCTTTGGTAGAAACTCAGCGTGTTACTTATTGAGTGAATTGGGGGGAAACATGTCCCTTCTCTTGAATTGGTTCTCTTCTACATGGTGACCTTTTGGCTTATCAACCAGTCTCTCTCTCTCTCTCTCTCTTCTTTAATGTGGCTGGCATAGTGAGACTGGTCTGGGGTACCTCATGCTTAGGATGTCCCCCTAAACCTTGGAAGTCCCCACAAGGTCATGGTGGGGCATAGAAAGAAGGAAAATAGGGAGCAAGCTGCTCTAGACTTCATGGGAAAAGCAGAGGTATTCTTGAGGGTTCCATGGTGTATTAGTTAGGGTATGTTCAGTTGCAAGTAACGGTTGCAAGAAACAGTGTCAATACGTAAAATAATCTGGAGGTGGGTCACTCCATGAGTGGTTTGGTGGCTGGACTGTTCTGTGCCACCATCCTGAATCTGTTGACTTTCCATCCTTAGGCTTGTCCCTTGGTCACAAAATAGCTGCCACAGCTCCAAGTACTTCATCTTCACACAATCTCATTAAAGCAGTAAGTAGGAGGAGGCCTTCTTCATGTAACAACTACATCAGGGAAAAAAACCTTCCAAGGAAAAAAACCCTCACCATATCTCTCTTTGAGCCTCATTCTTTAGAACTGGGCTGCATACCTTGCCATAAGCCAATCAAACCAAGAAAAGGGAGTGAAATTACCATACTGGGGACCATCTAGTTTCATCCTCTCAGGCTAGGGAAGGGCAGGCATTACTTTCCCCAAACATGTTCAACTTTCACAAAATTGAGGTTCTGTAATATGAGCGAGAAGGGCAGGGACTAGCTGTTGGGTAGGCAAGGAATACATCTGCCACAAAGAGCCACGGGAATCAGTGGGTAAGAAGCAGGTCATGTGCCCTCCTCTCACATCAGCCTAAAATGAGGGGCCTTGGCTCACCTGGATTAGAGACCCAATACCAGGAATGAGACCAAAGTCCCAGCTCATAGAGTCCTCCGGGCTGGGTATGACCTCAGCTGAATGTGCCTCAGTTTCTCGTCTGTAAAATGGTGATGGTTTTAGTACCTGCCTCATAGGGTTGAGGATTAAGTGAGTTAATCTGGTTAAGATGCTTAGAACTATGCTTATTAGCATGTAACACGAATTCTGTGAGTATTATCTGCTATGTTTCTTGGGACCAGGCAGATATGCAAGGTGGACGACCGTCTAGGCTTGTTCAGAACTAGCTAGGTTCCTAGGACATGGGACTTTCCATTTTCAGACCAGAACCATCTGGGGCAAACCGAGGGCAGTTGATCACTCCAGAGGGAACACTAATGAGTGAAGGGGGCTGGGAGTGGTGGAGGCAGAGTGGAGATCATGTACCTCGGTTATCTCACTCTGCCTGGTAGTTGCCATCTTTCCTACCAGTGCAGTCAGAGCTGATTTTTCCAGAGAAGCCAGACAGCTGGACTTTTATTTTAAATCTCTGAATTTTTACCTATTTTAAACATTAAAAAAAAAAATCCAACCACACTCCTTGTTCCAAACAAAACACGTTTGCCAACCACACGGGGCCCTTGGGATGCCATTTCACGTTTTCCTCCTCTCTTTTCCTTACATCCCTTACAGAGGGATGTTTCCTGGTTCTGAAACATGCATATTTTCTGCCTTCCAGGAGAGGCTCCTTAACTCATTTGTTTCTGCAGGAAGCACAAGACGGAAATTAAAGTAGAAAAATGTTCCATCAGTTTGGTGGCTACATCCACAAAAAGTTTTCCATGATAAATATCTTTCCCAATCACTCATTTGTGAAAGCTGCATGATGCGGAAGTAAATGTGGGTGTGGGTGATTCTGTCACTGTCATGGTGGTTTGGGGGAAATAAATGTTGTTCATCTTAGGTCAATGGGATGGGCAGGACCATCGGCTTTCTCTGCCCCCTCACGGCTACAGTGTCTGCAGACCTTATTTTTTTTTTAAATTGAAGTATAGTTGATTTATAATATTACATTAGTTTCAGGTGTACAGCATAGTAACTCAGTATTTGCAGATTGTTCTCCATTGTTGGTTATTACAATATGATGTGTATAATTCCCTGTGCTATATAGTAAGTCCTTGTTGCTTATCTATTTTTTATATAGTAGTTTGTTAATCCCAAACCCCTAATTTGTCCTTCCCCCTTCCCTTGGGTAACCACAAGTTTGTTTTTTATGTCTGGAGTCTGTTTCTGTTTTGCATATACATTCCTTTGAATTAATTTTTAGTTTCCACATATAAGTGACATACAGTATTTGTCTGACTTATTTCACTCAGTGTACTATTCTCTAGGTCCACCCACATTGCTGCAAATGGCAGAATTTCATTCTATTTTTTATGGCTGAGTAATATTCTATTGTATATGTATACTACGTCTTCTTTATCCAGTTGTCTGTTGGTGGGCACTTAGGTTGCTTCCATGTCTTGGCTACGGTAAATAGTGCTGCTGTGAACATCGGGGTGCATGTATCTTTTTGAATTAGTGTTTTCATTTTTTTCCAGATACATACCCAGGAATGGAATGGACGTTACATTTTTTTGCAGCGAATTTGTACCGATCCAATCAATGGCCTTCATTTCAGGAACTCAGAAGCTTCTGGAAGTGGGAGGATTTGCCCCATTGTTGGTGAGTATTGCGTCCACCTTTGTGAAGGTTCAAGGGCCCACTGACAATGTTTTGTGAATGCTTATGAAAAAGGGACCTCAATCCTTCTCCAAAACTCTTTCCATGTCTCTCAAGTCCCAGGCACACACAGGAAAGTTCTCTCCTCCACCTCCTCATTCTGATGCCCACACGTGTCCCTGTTCAGTCTCGGGGGGCAGGGGTGCTAGTGAGGATGCTCGGTTCCTCAGAGTGTTTATATTGGAAATAGGATCACTGGTAAATGGGTCATCGTAACCCGGTGGAACACATCCCAGGGGAGGCACTTCAAGCAGCTTGACCGTCTGGTCCCACTCACCTGGCTCCTCCCTGGTTAGGTGATAAGCCCTGGAGGGCTCGGCCCTTTGCTTTGGGTCTCTTGTGCTCTGGATACCCTATGTCACATCTTTTATTCTCATTATTACCTGTCCTTTACCAATGAAGGAGAACTCCGTAAGTGCACTGTTCCTCAAATTTCACTTCCTTGCACACAACCTTCATCAGTTTTGCCATATTTACATATGATTCAGGCTACTACTAACTTAATATTTTTTGTTTACGTAATGTCACATGAGTTTACTTAAAAGGAAACGTATGTAAATAGAAAGTCAAGATCATGTTCTAAAAATAGGATTTACCAGGAAACAGAACTACAGTGGAAATAATGTTATATACCACATAGATACTGTTGCCTAAGAAGGCTCTTAACATGAGACCTGCCCCTTTTTTGTTGAAGGGGAAAATGACAGCTGTTAGAGGACTGTTAAAGACATCCTGGCACCATCCCGAGCCTTTATCCTAAAGGAGGCTAGAAAAGGAGCCACCCACTCTCCGATTCAATGCTCTTTAAAGTGGTTCCCCCACCATCCAAAGTCACTGGGGGTCATATATTTTGGAGGACACCATCCCAGCAGATACTGTACCTTCAGCCCCAGCTCTTTCTAGCCAGGAGATCCTCTACAAGGGAGTCCCTAGCCTGAGTCCTCCTTGAATCGGGAATTTCAGGCCCTGGGCAAATAGTAGTGCTGGGGCCATTGTCACAGTGGGTGGATTTTCTCGATGGACGCTGGCTGTAGGGCTGAGAATCTGCAGAGAGGGATCCAGAAATGAGCTGATTTCATAGTCTTCGCAAGAGGGTCTTATGACTGATAAAGTCTGTGAAACCCCACCTCAGCTTCTCAGCAGCCCCAAAGAGACAGACTTTGAGATGGGGGATGCTCTTCCCAACCTCACAGGCATCCTCTACAGACACAGAAAGCAACTCTGTTTGCAGGTTGTTTATTCAGTTAACACATATTGAGTATGTGCTAAATGCCAGGCATTGTGCCAGCCCTGGGGGGATCCTGCAAAGCAGAGATGACAAAGAAGGAAACCATTCTTTAATGGATATAGAGCTCAAACTCGACTTTTGAGATGATTCTGTTCTTAACACATCGAGGTGCCACGTTCACCTCCGTAACATTTTCATGGGCAACTGAGGGTGTCCTGCTTCTGGCGATGGCTGTCTAGCTTGTCTTGGACCAGTCTTCCTGCTGAGGATGAATGGAAAACCCAAACCAAAAAAAAACCCCTTTGAAGGCTTTAGAAAGCTGCTAAGGCAGCCAGGATTTGAGGGGCCAAGATCCCAGAAAAGAAGAGAAGCTCCCAGGGTTGAGTCTGATATTTCAAACAGTTTTCCCTTTGAGGCATTTGCCGATTTGGAAGCAGAGGCTGAGGCTGATGGGCTGAGCAGTGTCCTTGGCAGATTTATAGAGCTAGGGCAACAAACGCTGGCATTCAGAGCCTGCCAAGGAAGAAGGGCCCTGGTAAACAGCCTAGGATTTGAGCTGGAGCCCTGGAGAGCTGCTCCCTAGGAGTAAAGATGAACTAGAAACAGATCCTGTCTCAGAAACACTGAAGCCCAGCAATGAGTCATCTGAATCCCTGATTAAGTTGACCTCTTCCTAACCAAGTTGTCCGCCAGAAGCAAAGGTGAATCTTTGGAAAGAGAGTGGAATATTTATGTGCTCTTCCTCACATCCTATTGCCCTGTATTTCATTCCAGCCACAGCTGCCAGAGCTAGCTTTGTACAGATGTCACTCAACAACACTACCTCAGCCTCTGCGCATCTCTAACTTCCCAGGCCAGGGGTTCTCTGGTGCCTCTGCCTGTGGGAACCTGCCTTTCATTCATGCACATAGATCCTGGAAGTAAAAGGGAGTTGTCCACTCACGGAGCAACTCTTGATCAACGGGAGATGTGAGTTGGGGAATAAGTGCTTCTCCCTTCCATTCTTCAGGAAGAAAAGTTTGAGATATATTTACATTTTTAAGGAGGTCTTGGCAGGATCAATCACCAGTAGCCCAAGGTAATGACCAACTCAAGGATGTACCCAGGAATTGGCTTTTTCTCTTTCCCCATTCATATTCTACTCAGAACCCCACTCCTGTGCTCTTGGATTACCACCCCAAATGAACTATCTGTATACAGGTCAAGGTCTCAGCTTCTAGTTTCTGGAGAATCCAGTCTAAGAAAATATGATGCAGAGGTTAAAATCCTCTACATTTGCTACCTACAATGTCTAGCATACAATAAAAAAAAATAAGCAGAAATACAAAAACAAACAAACCAAGATTAGAACAAAAACCAAGAGAAGATCCAGGCAACAGAAATAGAACCACAGAAAATTCAGATATTTGTGTTATCTGACAATATACGTTAAGGTAAAAATATTACTAGAGGTAGAGAAGGACATTCCATAAGGACAAAACGCACACTCCATAAGGAAGATATGGCAATTCTAAATCTGTATCTGATAACAGCCCCCAAATCAACAAAACTAAAAGGAGAAATAGATAAATCCCATTCATATTAAGTGATTTTAATACGCTTCTATCAGTAACTGATAGAAAAAAACAGATAAAAACAGCTAAGGATTTAGAATAGGCAATCAACATTATTAATAAGTTGGCCTAATTGCCATATATAGAACATTGCACCCAAGGACTACAGAGTGTACATTATTGTCAAGAGCTCATGGAACATTTAACAAAATAGACCACATGTTAGGCCATAAGGCAAATCTCAACAAATTTCAAAGGATTGAAATGACACAGAATATACTTTCTGACTATAGTAGAATTAAGCTAGAAATTAATCCAAAGATAACTAGAAAATTCCCATCTATTTGGAAAGTAAGCAACCTACTTTTAAATAACTGATATGTCAAAGAAGAGATTACAATGGAGATTAGAAAATATTTTCAACTGAATGATAATGAGAAGATTAAGTATCAAAACTTGTGGAGATTTTTACTCAAACCAAGATGAAGTAACAAGGGCTGGATCTACCTTTCTTTAAATTACTAAAAAATTAGGGAAAAACCCCCACATCTATCATATGATCATATATAACAGTGAAAACATTTATCTCTGAGAGAAAGGAATCAATATGAGTTCTATGATTGTCTGGGCTTATTGCCCAGAGAAAGTTTTCACACTGCAGAACACACTGATGAATTGGAATTCACCAAAATTAGGAACTCTGTTCTTTGAAAGATACTATTAAAAGAAGGAAAAGACAAATTGTAGAATGGGAGAAAATATTAGTAAATTACTTATCTGATAAAGGGCTTGTGTACACAATATATGAAGAGCTCTGAAACTCAAAAGATTTGAAAATATACCTTATCAAAGAAGATATACCAATGGAAATAAGCACATGAAAAGATGTTCCAACTCATTATGCATTAGGGAAATGCAAATAAAATCACAATGAAATACCACTAAACACTTATGCTAATGGCTAAAGTGAAAGAAATGGACAATACCGAGTGTTGGCAAAGAGGTAGAGCAACTGCAACTCTCAGACTTTGGTAGTGAGAACGTGAGATGGTAAAGCTACTTTTGGAAACAGTTTGGCAGTCTCTTTGCAAAGCTGAATATGCACTTATCCCAACCATCTCAATTTTAGGCATTTGCCCAAGTGAAATTAAAGCACATATTCACAGAAGAACGTGTGCGCTAAAGTTCGCAGCAGCTTTGTTTTGTAATCGCCCCAATTTGTACACTGATGACGTGCACACTTCTCTATATGTGCATTATGCCTCAATAAAAAACTAAAAAGTGTCAACTAGGGATGATATGTATTTGGGAAATTCATTTCATTTAACAGATCATTCACTGGATGTGTTTTATGTACCAAGCACTGTGCTGAGGAAACAGTGAACAAGTTAGCCAAGGTCCCTTCCCATAAAGTGCTTATTCTGTGTGTGTGTATATATGTTTTTATGGCAAATAAAGAATTAAAATTTACTCATGATTGGCAAAGAGCGGGGTGCTATGGGAGCCTGCAGGAGGGGAAACTAACATTTCTACAGTTAATGGGTTCTCTGCTGAGAACTGAAGGATGGCTAGGATTTAAGTAGGTGAAGAAAGGGAGAATAGTGTTGCAGACACAGGGAACAGCATATGCAAAGGCCCCAGGGAGGTGAGAGAACTTAGTGCATCTGAGGAACCTAAAGTTCATTGTGAGACAGTGACAGAAAGGTAGAAAGGAGTGTTAGATAGTGGCCAGGGCATGCAGGTTTCTCCAAGCCATGCCAAGGAGCCTGGACTTTATTCTGAGGGCAATAGGGACCTATAGAAGGATGTTAATGAGTGAGGGGAGTTGATACTAGGGCCATATTTGCTTCTTGAAGAGATAACAGTGGCTTCTGGATGGCAAGGGTGGAGGTATGGAGATCCGTGAGAGGGATGCTACAGTGAGAGGTGATACAGGGCAAAGGATGGGCAAGAAAGAGTGGAGTTTGAAGAAGATTTAGGTGGGAGAATGAGCAGGACCAGGTGCTGAGTTGGTTTGGCATGTGGTAGGGCTGATGGATGACACCTAGATAGTATTAGATCATTTTCAACAAGTGCTGCTGGAGGGGAGCAGGTGATGGGGGTGCACCAGCAGAGAAAGAAACTCAAACTTCATCCCGCTTTCACTGCACAGCTGCATCCATTATCTCACCGCTGCAGTTCTGCTGCTCCTGGCTCATCTACATCCAATCTTCTGTTTACAACGAAGCCCCAGGGAGGCCGCTGGGCGAAAGCAGAGCCTGGCACTAGAGAAGCATCCTGACAGAATAATGTCAGCAAGAGAGCGGTGAGTGGCAGATAAAACTGAAATAATCTGAGTCCCGCATTTAAGCTGAGGAGTGAATTCAACTCCTCCGTGTCTCATTTGGGGGTCCTGGAATCACTTTCTGACCTGGACCCTCCTTCTGGACTGGGAATTGATTGGTAAGTGTTCTGGGTAATGTGAGATCTCCAGGAACCCGATGGTCTGATACTTGGCAGCAGGGCCGCTCAGTTCCCGGAACCTCCTGGTGATAATGTCTGTGTTGACCATCTGTTGTTTTGGACAGCCTAGCCCACATTCCCTCTTCTTCCGGAAACAGCATCTCGATTTCCTTTTGGGAAAACTTCCCCTCCGTCACTCCCAGTCCACTTGGTTCCATTGGATCTGACCCCACTCCCAGCTGCAGATGGGAGGTGGTGGCCTCCAGCAGGCCAAGCTTAGCCACTCCTGCAGAAACAGAGGTCTTTTCATAAAGGTCCTGCAGGGACTGGATGGGTTGTCTTCAGATCATGTGCCCATCCGTGCCCCAGTCACTGTGGGAGGGCGGATGGGGCACTCTGATTGGGTGGACTTGGATCACATGCCACCTCACTGATGGAGGGGAGGTTTGAATCACAGTTGCACTGCCTCAGAAATGAGCTCCCCTCGGAAATGATGAGGGAAGGATGGTGGGTCACCTCCATCCCCGCTGCAGTTCACAGCAGCCTATGAGGAAGGCACTAATGCTACGTCACTACACAGAGGGAGGGGAGGCTCAGAGCGGCTTTGTCACTTGTCCCAGGTCACAGCTGGAAGCGGCAGACCCTCTTAATGGGGGAAGGAGAGGGCTGTAAGGAGACAGCTCAGCATCTGACTACATAAATATCTCTGTCCTGTTCCATGAACCTCTCTTCTGGGGCATTTCGGAAGGTTCCTCTCCAGGTGTGAAGTGTGGCTCCCTGAGTGGGACCAGGTGCTTGGATTCTGGTCCCATATATGAAAGACGCTGGAAAGAGCCCTGATCTTGGAGTCACTCACTCGCTGTGTAAATTGGGCAGGTGACAGTCTTTCTGAGCCTCCATTTTCCTCATCTGTATAAGGGGAGCAATAGCAGGATCTCTGTCAGGATTATTGGGGGGATTAAGCGAGTAAATGTTTGCAGAAGTTTTCTGTTGACTGTGGTAGCCCCATGGGTTTGTTTTTCTCATGCTCTGGACACCTTCTCCACTCCCTTGTTGTTAAAGTGTAGCTATATCCCAGTCCCCAGAGGGCTCGGTTCCCTGCAAAGCAAGTGCTTATGTGATAAGCATGTTGGATGTCAAAGGGGTTAAGAGTGGCCCTCTGGGACCCAGAGTAGCCAATAGTGTCATCCAGGAAGTGTCACCAGCGCTGAGCTACAGACTGCCCATCCTGTCCCCTGACCCTCCCACTGCGCCCGGGGGCGGGCTTGGTGGTTATGCCCACCTCGCCGATGAGAACACTGAGCTCCGAGAGGGGAAGGGATGTGTAGGAGGACCTCAGCTAATAAGGGGCTGGGCTGGGGTTTGAACCCTGGTCTATCAGATTCAGAAGCCTGTGCTCTTCGGTCTGCGATAGTCCTTTGTGCTGCTAAGGTGAGGAATCCTGTCATGGTGGGGAGTGCTCGGGCGAGAAGGTTTTGACTGGGTGGGGGCCTTTCTTGATTCACTGGAACAGTCGAAATAGGTGCCTTCTTGCCTTTCCTATGCACTGGCTTCTCCAACATCTTGCAGAGAACTTGGGGTGCGACTTGGGGGAAGTATGAAGAGAGACTGGAAAGTCCTTGTGGCTTTATGGTATAAGTACTCAGCATGACTGGTTCAGGAAGTCCGTGTTTATGAAACACCATTCATTCATTCATATGTGGGAGCCCTTTTTTAGGGTCTGTAGGGGCAACAAAGAGCCTGCAGTGCACATTCCTTCCTGACATGGGCATCTGGTGTTTTGAGAAGCCCCCTTCCCCACTTCTTATAAAGCTTAGGTACTCTGGGCGGACCCCGCCCACTCCTCTCATGTGGTCAGGGGGGTGGGTTGAGCACTGCGTCCCCTGGCTGCAGGTAGCTGTTCAGAGGAGGGTCGGCCCTGGGTCTTGACACGGGGCACTTTCGTCCCTCTGGGGTTGTCAAGGTGATTGGATGTGAGCCTGGGGATGCTGAAGGCTGTCTGGCCACCTCATGGGGGGACCCTGTCCATCAGCCAGCGTGGAGGACGGCAGAGCTGGGAGATGGAGGGTCCAGAGGAGAGATTTCTTAACTTACTGGGTGAAGTCGGGCATGTCTCTGGACTTCTCGATTACTGAGGCCATAAGCATTTTAAACAGCCAACGCACTTTAAGTAGGGTTTCTGCCTTAGGTACACTTGACCACAAGTTCTTTGTGATCTCATTTCAAAACCGAGAAGGAACATCCTTCTACTTTATTGTAATACTTGCATGTACATATAGGTATTTTTGTCCAGTTTATGTTTAAAAGATTTTTCAGTATCCACGGGGACCTAGGTTTTAGTTCTGGCTTTGTCTCTAGGTCATAGCATGAGCATGGGCCAACTCCACCTCCTCTGCAGGCCTCAGTCTTCCCATCTGTATAATGAATTCCCTGGGCCCACTGACCTCTCAAATGCCTTCTACTTCTACTCTTACTTTCTATGAATTTAAGACTAGTATCTGTGCGATGAGACAAAATAATTTTAAAAACGAAGTAAACCCTGGTATGTCATCTGCTGGGCTCAGGGTTCCGTTTGCTGAGGCAGACAGGAGAGTGATGGAAACCTGACTGGTTGGGGGAACAGGGATCTGTCTGTAGAAGGCCACGGCAGCCTGGGCACGGGCTCGGCCGTCTCCCACGGATGTGTAAAGCATCGAAAATGATTGTCTGCCTGTAAAGCTCCCCTCACAGATGGCTGTGGGGCTGCTGGGAAGGAGATGTGAAACACGAGAGCGGTTGGCATCAGATCGGCCTCTGATACAGGCCTGGTGCTGTGACCTTGAATGCCCACGACCTGCAGGAACAGAGGCCAAGATCCCAAACTAAGGAGATGCAAAAATGCTAGCCCCAGCTCCTGTGTCTCTTGGATTCTGGACGTACCTGCGGTGGATATGACAGTTAGTCTACAGAGACAGCTGGCTTTTTTTCTTGAGTCATTAGTGGGACCCATCTTCCTGGGCTGAGTTAACCATTTACACTATTGATAGATTGCATTTGTGAAAGAGAAAAGCATATTTGCTAGGGTGTGTTAGGCTGTGGGTAGCAAAACCCCTGATAACAGGAGCTGAAAGGATGAGAATATTTGCTCTTTTAACAAGAGGTCTGGAGAGCAGAAATAAAAGGATGCCTCCTACTGTAAGAGTGTCACCAGAGACCCAGACCTTTCCCTAGACACCTTTCTGAGTTGACCTTTTGTCCTCAGATGTGTCATCTCAGAGTCATAATATGGCTGCCAACGCTCCAGACACGTCTTTACCTCCTTCTAGGGAGGAAGCAGGGTCAGGCGAGAGGTTCGCTCTCTGTCAGCCGATGTCTTTTGATCTGAGAAGATCCACTTTCTAGTAGCCTTGGAGAGACCCACCTGCTCATACAACTCACTGGCCAGGATAGGGGTAGACCCGCCCCCGGGCTGCAGACGAGCCTCGGAAAAACCGGAGTGCCAGGAGGCAGAGGAGAAAGGGGCTGACCGGGGATGGGTGGTCAACCAGTGGTGGCATAGTGAGAACTCAAGCCCCTGATGGTCCCCCGCCCCCTGTCTGCTTCTCCACGGGGTGCTGAGTCAAGGCTGCCTTGGAGACGGCCCAGCCCCCAGTCCTCTTTTGACTCCACCACTTACCAGACAAATCTCTGTACGAGACAGAGATTTCAGCCTGTGGAACAGAGACTGGGGTAGAAATCCAATGGGCATGAACTGAAACCTCAATATTTTGGATCCAACTTTAATTTGATACCGCAATGCTCAACCGAAGCATCTCCCCCACCATGAGTCACTGTGTGTCTCGTTCTCCACCTACCGATGTAATCAGGCTGGACTCGCTACACCAGCTGCTGTAAACAAGCTTCAGAGTCTCAGTGGCTGAACTGTTTACTCTTCACTCACACAAATTCCGCTGTGGGGTTCATGCCTCTCCAGGGCAGCTCCCCGTGGAATGGCCCCTTCCATGTCCCAGTGCTTCCATCTTTTAGCTGCACGTGGCTCCAGCGTCTCTGCGGCAGGTAGGAGGGCTGCAGGTCCGTGCACGGGGTCTTAGGTGCTTCAGCTTGGAAGGGACGCATCTCACTTCCTCTGCTCACAGCACATTGGCCGGAAGTGGACACATGGCCCCCGCCAGCTGCCAGGGGCTGAGAAAGGAGGGGTGAGCAGGAGACAGTAAATGTGTCTCTGCACCTGCCTTCCATGGTCTCCCATTGCCCTCGGGATCGAGTCCTCACTCTGACCGCCCTGGCTTTTCCCTACTCCCTACCACACACTCCATGCCCCAGGGATGCTGAGGTTTTGGGTCCTCAGGGTGGGCTTCCCTCATGCTCACCTCCTCCCCTTTGCACCTGCTGTCACTCTGTCCCCACCCCACTTCCCCTGGCTGATTCCTTCTCATCCTTCATGGCTCATATCACGTTTTACCTTGTTTCCCCCAGGTGGGATGGGGTACCTTCTGTGGGCTCCTGTACTCCCTGTGTATAGACCATTGGGCATCACTGCCCAGTTGTTTATTGCCCTGCCTTCTTGCCTCTCTCCCTGCACTAGTCTGTGAGCTATGACCTGGTCCTGATAATTTGTAGGTGCCCAGCACCCAGCACAGGTGTTCACTGGCCATCAGTTAGTGAAAAAAAAGCAATGAATAAACTTTCCTTTCAGTTGGCTTGAGTCCTTGTCTTGCGAAGTGTAGGATGAACAGAGGTAAATCAGTTCTGTTAGAGAATCTTCCAGTAGAAAATACAGCTGAGGATGGAGAGGAAACTGGGGGGCTGCCTCTCCCTAGGGAGGTTTGCTTCACAGCACCAATAGAAGCAGGGGGGCAACTTCCCCTCGCTGAGGAATGCCTTGTACCGAGTTTTGTTTGCAGAAGTTTGCAACATCTCTTGTTAATAGATGGAAGCCCTTGTTTAAAGGGGCCGTGAAACAATGGTGGTGAGCACGGTGATTAGAAGCACAGGCCAGCACTCCAATCCCAGCTCTGTCACCAAGAAGCCACGGGGCCTTGAGACAGCCACTTCACTGTTGTTTTCTTAAGTTTATTTTTTATTGAGGTAACATTGGTTTATAACATTATGTAGGTTTCATGTGTACACGTTATATTTCTGCTTCTGTATACCCAACAGTGTGCTCACCACCAAAAATTTATTTTCCACCTGTCACCATACAGTTTATCCCCTTTACCCATTTTGCCCTCCCCCTGCCCCTTCCTCTGTGGTAACCACTACTCTGTTCTCTATATCTACGTGTTTGATTTTGTTTATTTAGTTAGTTAGTTTTCTATATTCCCATGAGTGAAATCATGAGGGTATTGAGTGAAACAAGTCAGATGGAGAAAAATGAATGCACAGCTTGGGCTGGAGTCTAACTCCCAGCTCTGCCACTGGCTGTGAGGCTTGAGCTACTAACCTAATCTCTCTGTGCCTCAGTTTCTTTATCTGTAAAATGGGAATAACCATAGTACCTATATAACTCATGGGATTGTCGTGGGAATTGAGTGAAACACATAAAACATTTTGAAAGTGCCTGGAACGTAGCAAACACTCAGTAAACGTGGGTCTATATTCTAATTCTTATGATCAGATAATGGCAGGTGCTGGGGACTCAGCAGGGAACAAGACCCTGTCCCTCCCCTTCTGGAGCCCGTGGGCAGCGGAGGGGTCAGGCAAGTAGACAGGCAGTCACCACCCAGGGTGGAAAGTTCCATATACAGATGATTAAGAGGGAAGCTGGTGTAAGTGGGGGCCAGGAGCCAGACCTCATGGCTTGAGATTCTGGCCTCACCCTTACTGGGTGTGGAAAGGTGATCACCCACCTGACTCCGCGATGGACTGACAAACACCTGACTGCTTAGAGCAGCGCCGGCATCGTCTGCCTGCTCAGGAAGTTTAGGCGTGCTCTTTACTACGGACCCCCTGGGTGGAGGTCAAGGGAAAGCTGAGATTTGAAGAATGAGTAGGCGTTGGGAGGAAGTGGAGGTCAAGCTCAGAGGCAGGTGATGGTGGGGAGTGAAAGCAGCTCTGTGCGGCCCCAGCAGGATGTGCAGGGGAGGGAGGGAGAGGCTCGAGGCTGGAGATAGCGGGGTGGGGGTGGGGGCACCCTCCCCAGACGGTGCATCTGCTCATTCCTATGGTGTTCCCCGCCCTGCCCTATGTCCACGCCCTGGGGCTACAGCAGTGCATAGAACAGACTTGGCTAAAGAGTTTATGGGGACCTAATGGGGAGCCAAGGGAGGACATTAGGGAGGAAGAGGAAGTAAAAAAATGTGCTTTTAAGAAAGATGCAGGGGACTTTCCTGGTGGCGCAGTGGTTGAGGGTCCGCCTGCCGATGCAGGGGACACGGGTTCGTGCCCCAGTCCGGGAAGATCCCACATACCGTGGAGCGGCTGAGCCCGTGAGCCATGGCCGCTGAGCCTGCGCGTCCGGAGCCTGTGCTCCGCAACGGGAGAAGCCACAGCAGTGAGAGGCCGCGTACCGCAAAAAAAAAAAAAAAAAAAAAAGAAAGATGTAGAGGCTAAATCCGAGAGAATTCAGATCCCAGCACAGATATGAAAGGGGTCACCGTGGCCCTGTCTGAATAGAGTTGTCATGATAAGGGCCAGCACTGCAGTCCTCTGCCCTTTTCCTCCATGTAGGTTTGCCATATAAGATGTGGGATGCCCAGTTAAATGTGAACTTCAAATAACGAATAATTTTTAAAGTATAAGTATATCCCAGGATCGCATGGAACATACTTATACTAAAACATCTGCTCCCTCTGGCAGCCCTCCCTCCATGGGGTCACAGGCTGGAGCTGCCTGGCAGCCTTTGGAGGAGCACCAGGTGCTTTCGGGCTCACCCGAACTCATCCCTCAGCCTGATGAGGGCAAGATAACGTCTTCACAAGACAGAACAAGATGGATGCGGAGAAAAGTCGGAGGAGCTTCACCCGGGCTCCTGGGAGCCTCCCGATTGGCTTTTTTCCTGATTCCCGGGTGTCTGTCCCCAGCCCCACTCTGCTCCTGCAGAGGGTTGGTCTGACCCAATTTGGCCTTTATTCCCTGCCTGGGAGGGTTAAGGAAGGCAGCTTCCTCACTCAGTCCCATGTTGATTACTGACCTGGTTTGTCCCACATCCCCTTGGGCCTGAAGGATAGAGTGAGATGGATGCAGCACAGCCCTTTGTGCTCAAGGAGTTCCGGGACGCCAGCTGCCTGCGGAGCTCTTCAGCTGTCTTGCCAGGGCGGTCTTGCCTCCTGCTTCTGGTGGCCAGAAGCTGCCATTGCTCGAGTTTTTAACTTGCTGGCTGGGGTGGAGCTGAGCAATGGGGTTGCACAGAGTGCAAGTCAAGAACAGGCCTTTGGGAGTCCATCATCTTTTGCTCTGAGCCTCAGTTTACCACCTACATGTGCACGATCTCGGGCAAGTACTTCTCCTTCCTGAGGTTCAATGTCCGATCTCATAAGCTTGTGGGGAGTTGAACTGAGCAAATGTGTGTGAAATGCTTAACTCCACAGTGCCCGGCCCCTGGACAGGTATCTAGATGGACCACGGTGGCACCGGCCCAAGAGGTTACGTCTCCACGTCACCAACGAGGAAACACAGGTTCAGAGAGGCGAAGTCCCGGGGTGAGCCTCTGCTAACTGGCAGAGCAGACGACCCTGACTCATCTTCCTGAAACTCAGCATCAGATAGCGAAATGGCAACCCAGAAGGGTTCTCCAACTTGGAGCCCCTGGGCTGCTTTAAAAAGCTGAAATTCATTTGATTACAAGACTAATGCATATTCATCAAGGATAATTTGGAAAATGCAGTTTTGCCAAAAGAAGAAAATAAAACTCACCAGAGTTCTCACCACCCAGAGATAGCCACGGTCGATGTGCCGAGGTGTGTATTTTAAGACTTTGGGGAAATTTTTAAAAACCTAAAACGGAGATCCACTGCACTGCTTTTATTCATTGCCTAGCGTTGAGGTGGGGTTCTCAGCCTAGGACCGCTGACATTCGGGGCCGGAGAGTTCTCTGTCGTGGGGGTCTGTCCTGAGCATTGCAGGGTGTTGAGCTGCATCCCTGACCTCTACCCACAGATGCCAGTAGCACCCCCCTAAGTCCAGACAACCAAAAATGTCTCTAGATATTGCCTAGCGTCCCCTGAAGGGCAAAATAGGCCCCAGCTATGAATTGCTGGGTTTAGGGGTAGAGATTCTAAGTCAGCCACACCTGGCTTTCAAGCCCAGCTCAGGTGTAGACTCAGGCACGTTAGCCAATGACTCTGAGCCCCCACTGTCCTCATCTGTGAAATGGGGTCATATCTACTCACCTGGCAGAATCGTGAGGATTGAAAGAGGTGGCTCCTGAGACACGGAAGGCGTGCAGTATGAGGGAGCTGCCACGGCATCAGCGTCCTTGCGGTGGGTGGCTTCTCTGATGAGGCCTAACTTCACAAAGACGCCAAACAAATCAACAACAAAACACTCAGCTGTGTTTGGAAGGCCCTTCACTCCTGAGCAAGAGGCACGGCTTGTCTCAGGATGGCTGCAGGAGTTATGGTTAAGAATATGCCTCCAGAGCCAGCTGGTCTGTTTTTGCATCCTGTCTCGGTCCCCAACCGCTGGTGAAACCCGGCAAGCAACTGAACATTTCTATGCCTCGGTTTCCTCATCTGTAAAATTAAGGCAATGGTACCGACCTCATGGGGTCATGAGGATTAAATGAGTCCACCCCATAAGTGGTTGTATTAATAAATATTATTATTACAAGTGCCCAGTGCTGGGGAGACAGTGTGGGAGGGAAGGGGCACTTTGGAAACCACCAAAATGGGACCTGCCCCGGAGACCCACTGGGTAGGAGAGGGGCTCTAGAGCAAGGAAACAACCTCAGCTGGCCCTGGCAGAATCACTGTCCCTTGAGATCTGGGGTACTGGAATCCACATGCCATAGACATTTCAGCTTAAAAAATTCACTGTGGGCTCGGGAGCTGGTCGAGTGGCCGACGCGGAAGTTCTGGAGCTGGGGCACTGAAATTCTCAAGCGGAACCAAGAGTCTGTGAGCCCTGGCACCTCCACTCAGAGACGATGAAGGACATTGACATAAGAAAGGAGTATATCATCCCCAGCCCTGGTTATAGAAACGTGCGGGAGAGAACCAGCAATTCAGGGCAGCACCGAGACCGCGAGGACTCCAAGTAAAAAAAAAAAAAAAAAAAATTCACTGTGTCCTGGGGGCTCCTAAATGTTTTTTCTTAAAGTTTATTTTTATTATGGTAAAATATACATAACATAAAATTTACCATTTTAACCGTCTTAAGTGTACACTGCATTAAGCACATTCACAGTTATGACACCATCACCACCATCCACCTCCATAACCTTTTCATTATCCCAAAGTGAAACTCTATACCCAAGAAACAACAAATTCCCTTTACCCCTTGCACAGCCTCTGTAACCTGTATTCTACTTTGTCTTCATGAATTTGACTACTCGAGGGATCTCATCTAAGAAGAATCATACACTATTAGTCCTTTTGTATCTGGCTTAGTTGACTTAGCATAATGTCTTCAAGGTTTATCCATGTAGTAAGTAGACTATGTCAGAATTTCCTTCCTTTTTAAGGCTGAATAATATCCCATTGCATGAATATGCCACATTTTGTTTATTCATCAATTGATGGACATTTGGGTTGTTTCTACCTTTTGGCTATTGTGAATAGTGCTGCTATGAACATAGGTGTACAGGTATATGTTTGAGTCCTTGCTGTCAATTCTTTTGGGTATATACCCAGAAGTGGAATTGCTGGATCATATGGTAGTTCTATTTTTAAATTTTTGAGGAACCACCGTACTGTTTTCCATAACAGCTGCACCATTTTACATTCCCCCCAGCAAAGCACAAGGGTTCCAAATTCTCCACCTTCTTGCCAATCCTAAGTTTTTGAAACTCAGCCTCCCTTTGGATTTTTACACCCTGAAAATAGTGGAGTTTGTGTCAGAGAAGGACTTTTCCACGCAATAACTCTTTGTTTTTTAAAAAGCATCAAATATTTCCCATGAGCAGTTGCAGGTTTGAACCCCACAATGCACAGCATGGTAGGCAAGGCTGAGATGCTCTTTTTCTCCCAACTGGTCTCTCCCTTTTGATTTATTTTGAACCTAGGGAGAGGCTGAAGAACCATCTCAGGGAGTCTAGAAGATTCCAGAACTCAGGTCTCCTGAACCCTTTGGGACTTTTCCTCTAGAGCAAACAGTTTACCTCTTATTGGTTTCCGGTTCACAGTACATTGCCTTGGGCTTGAAAGACTTTCAGTCTGCTGGCAGGCACAGAGGCAGCAGGGGGCTGAGAAACTTCCTACGCCAGCTTCACCCCCACTGCTCAGGGGGTGTGGACGTTGCAGATAGGTCTTCAGCGGGGATCAGGAGGTGAAGGGAGAGGAAAAGCCCCTCGTAGAGTTCTCCCACCTGGCCTCAACAAGCCTCTGCTTTCACAGATGTTAGAGAGGGTTGAACCTCTATGGTTTGTTTGATGGACAAGATTGCACACATAATCCTTTCTCATCTGGTTGCTCTTTCACATCTTTCATGAGATAATGCCAGCAGGACAGTTTAGAACACATATTACTTTTGGGGATCTTCATTCCTTCTTGTAGGTTTGAGTGATTACCATTTGGTGTCCTTTCCCTTCAGCATGAAAAACTTTCTATAGCAGTTCTTATAGTACAAGTTTATTGGTGATGCATTTTCTCAGTCTTTGTTTATTTTAAATGTCTATTTTGTTTTCATTTTTGAAGAATAGTTTAACAAAGAATTGTGGGTTGACAGATTTTTTTTCCTTCCAACATCATAAAGATGTTATTCCATTCTCTTTTGGGTGTTATTGTTCCTAATGAGAAATCATATAATTATTTTTCTATATGTAACATGTTGTTTCTCTCTGGCTGCTTTCAAGATTTTCTCTTTATGTTTGAATCCCAGGAATATGACTGTAATGTACCTATGTGTAGTTCTCATTGTATTTATCTTGTCTGGGGGTATGCTGAGTTTCCTAGACTTGTAAGTTAATGTCTTTCACCAAATATGGGAAGTTTTTGGCTTATTTCTTTCTCATTGTATTTATCTTGTCTGGGGGTATGCTGAGTTTCCTGGACTTGTAAGTTAATGTCTTTCACCAAATATGGGAAGTTTTTGGCTTATTTCTTCAAGTCTATTTCTAGAATTCCAATTATATGTATTTTAGGGCACAGTCTATTGTTCCACAGGTCTCTGAGGTTCTGTTCATCTTTTTTCAATCTTTTGTCTTTCTGTTCTTCAGATTGCACTGCTTTTCCAGTCCTGAACTCTGCCCTTTGACACCCAAGCCAGTAAGGCTGCAGCTTTTTGTCACTCTGAGCTGCCTGCAGATTGGTGAGCACCCTCAGGCCAAAAGCCACAAGTATGCAAATCCCCCATATTCAATTCCTACCTTTTAAGGGTAGAGTCTCCTCTACTTTTGACTTCTGGTTGCTCTTCAGAGATTTCACGTAGTTGTTTTTAAAGTATACTGTTTAGAGTTTATAATTATTTGTGGGAGGGTTAGTCCAACCAAGCTATACTCCCATTCCTATAGCATTTAATCACAGTGATGACAACAACCACCACGTGGAATTTGATGCCAGCAAAAGAAGTTGGACTATTTCACAAAAATCTGGTCTGAAGGCTGTATTCCTCTGTGGCAAAAACTGGTTGGAGTCAAACATGGTCAGCCCTTCCCCCATGATTCCCTTGAAGAGAACATAGGTTTTCCAGTTTGCTGTTGCCCCCCTCCCCCAACTCCTTTTTTTCTCCCCTAGACTAAGGCCAACTGTCAATGTCTTTGTATTCTCCTCAACATGGTTTTGTGGGCCTTTGTTTCCAATCAAATTCTGTTTCAGAGTTTTTTCTTGTAGTCCTTCCCAAGCCTGGGCCCAGTGCCTTATTCTTTAACCTACTTGCCTATCCCTCCTTTCCTCTATGATACTCTGCTCACAGCAGCTTTCTCTCTAAGCAATGCTCCGTGCTATTGTATATCCCCTCTTTCCCTCTAATTCCCCCTTTCTTCCTTCCTTTCTGCAACATTATCTGACCATTTCCTATGTGCTCAGCACTGTTCTAGGAGCTGGGAATACGGCAGCAAAGAAATCAGAAGGAAATCTTTGCGTTCGTGGAACTGACATTCAGGATGTGACAATGAACAACTCATAATATAGTGATAAGGTTGTGGAGAAAGGTAGACTGGGTAAGGGGATAGGTGGTGATGGAAATGTGCAAATGTCTTAGTGTCCCCGCCTCCTGTTTATTCTGTGCTTGTTCATGTTTTTCACCCTTCCAGTGACCAAAAGTGCTCTATATTGGGTCCATCCTAGCTTTTGCCACTTCTTACCTTCTTCCTTTGAGAAATCCCCCCACTGCTTTGCCTCATTTTTCTTATCGGTAACATGGAGCTAAGAATAGTACCTACCTCTTAGGGTTTTGGAGAGGATTAAATGAGCTACTACATGTGAAAATGTTTAACATAGTGCCTGACATGGAGTAAATATTCCATAAATATTAGCCATTATTACTAAAGATATAAATCACCCAGCACAATGCCTGACACGTTGTAGGCAATAAATAAATAGTAGTAATAGTTACCATTATTTCTCCATTTCTGGATACTGACATCCAATTAATTGTTTTTCCTTCCGCCAGGCCAGCAGTGTCTTGTCTCCCTTGTTGGAGCTAATGGAAAGGGGGCAGTAAAACTCAGTACGCCAGAAATGGCACGTTGGCGGCACCACTGGAAACCACCTGGGGAGAATCCAATGGGGAGTTAGGGCTGGAGACGGCTGCTGTTGGGAAGGATTCCACCTCCAGTTGTTACTGATGTGCGAAATCACAATTCAAGAAGTGAGAAAATGTCACGGCAGCGTTCCAGGGGCTGGACCAGTGCTACTGACCCAACAGAGTTAGGTCAACATTGGAGATGCTTCAAGACATGACAGTTCTTTCCTTCCTCTGTCCGACAATACCTTCTGTGCTCGTCCAATATGTTCCTGCCAAAACCCACTCCTTCTTTCCCTGCCATCTCTGGGTGGGCATTATTTAGCTTAGGCACATTTTCCCTCCACCCCCTAATGAAGTTCTGATTCCCCTCTATTACCATCATCTGCCATTTCCCACATTCTCTGAAGAGCTCAGGAAAGAAGGCGTCAGGGTCTTGCCAGTCTGGCTGGCTTTGATCTGCTATTTGTCAGGGCATGGCATGCTTGGTGGGGCTGCTTTCATTTTGTTTTTTAAATTCCTGATGAGGAGCTGGCTTACAGGGAACACATTGTTAAGCAGAGCTGTCAGAAGGAATGG
Organism: Globicephala melas; assembly: GCF_963455315.2. Classification (NCBI taxonomy): domain Eukaryota; kingdom Metazoa; phylum Chordata; class Mammalia; order Artiodactyla; family Delphinidae; genus Globicephala; species Globicephala melas. Next base: position 76,069,921 of record NC_083328.1, read on the forward strand.
CTTTGCAGCACCAGATTGCTTGTAGGTGGCAGGTACCGAGGACCCGGTTCAGGCTCCACCTAAGTGGATGAGTGTTTTCAAAGTACCACCTGTGGGCCGTGACTCAGCTACCTCTCCCGCTGCTACAGCCCCACTGTGGACCAGCTGTTCTGTTTCCAAGAAAAGAAGGGCCTGATATGTAAAATGGGGACATTGAAACCTTAGTGTTTCCCTTCCTTGCTGCGGCTTATATTAGTTATGAAAAGGTTCGGCTGTGAATAACTGAGACCTAAATAACAGTGGCTTAAACAAGGTAAAGGTTGACTTCTCTATCATGTAACAGCCCAGAGGGAAGCTGTTCAGGGATGGTAGGGCAGCTCTGCTCCAAAAAGTCCCCAGGGACTGAGGATCCGCCTAGCTTGTGGCTTCACTGTGCATGGCGTCCATTTCCCAAGGTCACCTCATTATCCAAGAGGGCTGTTGAAGCTCCTGCCATCATGGCTGCATTCCAGCCAACAGAAAGGAGAAAGAGCAAAAACTGATAACCCACTTTCTTGAAGGACTCTTCCCAGGAGTTGCCCACGTCTCTTCCATTCACATCCCAATTGGCCAGTGCTTGGTCACATGGCCACTCCTAGCTGCAAGGGAAGCTGGGAAATGCAGTCTTTATTCCTAGTAGCCATGTGCTCAGCTACAAAATTTGTGAGCTCTGTTACCAAGAGAGAAAGGATAATGGTCACTGGGGGAGAACTAGCAGGTTGTTTGGGAAAAAGTGATGATGCTATGGAAACCATTGCTGAATGCATCAGAGGACCTACAATTGCATTTCAGTCTGCCCTGTCACTTCCCTGAGTTTCAATTTCCTCACCTGTAAAATGGGGATGACAGGAACTGCCTCATAGTTTGTGAAGGTTAAATGATATATTGTATTAGAAGATACTTTTTAAGGTTCTCAAAACATCTGCAAACACTCTAGGACATGCTGTGGAAATTCATTTCTGGTGCTGATAACATGCGTATCAAATCTGTGGAGGCTTCATATGAAAAAATATATACCTGTCTCCAGGCCTGCACTTGCCCAGGGCTGGCAGCCTGGGCTCTGTAGCTTCGATGTGGCTGGTTGGCAGGAGAAATTAGCTGTAAGGTGCCCAGGACCTGTTAGTGCTGGTTGTGGTGTCAAGAAGTCCAGATATGGTACAGTGAGGAATTCTAAAGTGTGATGTGGGTACATTGGTGCACAAGATAATTTTAGATGGAACGCTTAAAACTTTAAAAAAATAACCGTATGTTTGTTTTAACGTATCGTTAGGAACAAAGGAGAACTTGACCATCAAACCTGGGACTTTTATGGACATTAATGCTTAGGACAGACTAAGTTTTTATAAAGTGAGTTTACTTAAAGGAAAACTAAGTAAATATTTTAATTGGTACTTGGCTTTGGCAGAAACTCAGATGAGAATTACAGCTCCAGCCACACCTTCCTTGATTTCAGCCTGGGGAGACCCTGAGCAGAGGACCCAGTTAATCCTTTTCTAGACTCCAGACACATGGATGGAAACTGTGAGATAATAAATTTGGGCTGTTTTAAGCCATTAAGTTTGTGATAATTAGTTATGCAGGGGTAAGAAATTAATACACATGGTTAGAGATTAAGACTTGAGGAATGTCACCCACCTGGGCAAGTTTCTTAAACCATTTCAGCATTTGTAACGTGGTGACAGAAATACATACTTGTAGGATTTCTGGAAGAACAAGCGAGGAATTAAACGTAAGTTCTTATCTAATGCGTGGGAAATATTAAGCTTAATAGCTGTTAATTAGAACATAGGCTGTTCAATCAATCCCCACAAGGACCGTAGTTGCCCAGTTCCATGACTCCAGGGATGGGCAAACCTTGGCAGATTTCAAATAAAGCTTCAGATTATGCCGTTGGGCAGAACTTCCTTTATGTCCTCCTAGTCATTTAGTTTCTTGACTCTTAATTCTCTTCAACCATTTCAAAAAGGTCTGAATTTGGACCTAAGCCTGATGGGACATTTGAGGATGGAAAATTCTGAGCAGCACACCATCTTTACCAAGGAAAAATCAGAGGCTGATGCTTCTGTTTGTGGGGTCAGGAACCAGCACACTTAGGGGACAAAGTCTCCATTGAGTTTCCTGATGAATCTTTCTACTGCGGTCTGGGGGAGAAGCTCTCTGTCCAGAAGTTGGATGAGACAGCAATGCACTGGATCCCACATCAAAGTCTTTTCAACGTGCATTGAAAATAATTTCTTAACAAGATAAGGGTTCCAGTGAGGAAGTGTCTTCATCCGATTTGAGTTTTGCTAAGTAGGAAGACTTAATATTTTAAGGCAACTTCATTGTAGATAAGAAATTGCCTGGGTCTCTAGTTGAAAAAAATTCCCAGCTCTTCAAGTCCCACACCCAGAGAGTTGGTTCAGGAAGTCTTAAGGAGTCTCCAGCTGTCTGCATTTATCAACCCCCCCCCCCCCGCCCCAGGGGATTCCGGTGCAGGCAGGTATCTGAGGGCTGCAGGTGCACTGGCAAATGTTTCACAGCCAGTTTTCTGAGAAACTGAAGCTCAATTTGTAACATTTGAAGATCTCAGGGGTGTAAATATTCCTACCATGGCTGATATCATTGAACATTAGCATACTGTTACACGGTATTTCCATCATACAGTTACAATAGATGTAAATCACCCCAAGAGCACAAAAGTAGTTAAATGTAGTAAAATAATTATGAAGTGTGTTTTGAGTATTTATTATCTTTGTTTTTAATATAATGTATTTAAGTTTATATAATTTAATGGTTCACAGTGGCTCCATTTACCAACTCGCTCACCAAATTCCTGAAAACTTAACGGTAGGCTTTTGCAAACCAGTGCAAGTCAGCTCCCATAAATCATTGACCTGAGGGACTCTGATTTGATTCTAGGCCAGTTACATGATTCCTGGGGGTGGGGCCCGGGAAGCTTAGCTTAAAAAACTCCCCAGATGATACTGATGTTTATCCGGGGCTGAGAACCACTGACCTAAACCCTTAGTGCTCTATGTGTGGTCCTCGGACCTGCCTTATCAACATCACCTGGGAGATGGTATAGAAATAGAAAATCTCTGGCTCTGCCCCAGACCTGCCGAATCAGAACCTGCATTCCAATAAGATCCCAGATGATTCCTGTGCACAATGAAGTTTCAGTAACACCAATAAAGGTAAAGGATTCAGGGGTTCCCAAATGCCCTGGCTGTGACAGTGTCACGGATGTGCTTTAAAATGCAGATTCCTGGGCTCACCACCAGAGGTCCCCAGTCGGTAGGTCTGAGGTTCCAGGGACCACTTTTGGGGTGGGAGGATCTTCCTGAGTGATCCTGATGTACTTCCGGGTCTGGGAATGTGCTGGAGATGATTCACTTCAAATATAGGCTGGAAGGGAAAATCTAACCAGAGAGAGAGAAATTCTTCAATCTGACCTAGTAAACGCCATTAGGTAAAGAGTGGAGAACACGTAATGATTGCGGAGATGCTGTTAATGAGGTCGTGGGCCTGGCGCACAGAGGATGCTCAATCCGTGTCTGCTCCACATGCGCGGAACGGCGCCGGGTGGGAGGAGCGCAGACTTCGCGGTTAGAGGGCCCGTCACTCATGAGAAGCCATCACTTCCTACCTTCTCTGTGCCTCAGGTTGGTCTTTGTGACATGGGGATGATAATTCCTCCCCTCACAGGGTTAAATGACATGATGTGTGTAGAGGGGCCGAGCAGCCAGCAGCTCGCGACAGCTGTGACCAATACGAAACCTCGGGTAGGTGCAGCCGCGCGTGCGCGTGCATGCGCGCACGCGTCTGTGCGGGCCTGTGGTCCTCAGGATTGGAGTGCAGGAGGACGGGTAGGAGGGTAGCAAGATACCTACGCTGGCTAACCCCAGAGCTTGATGCCGAGTTCAAGGGCAAACCGGAATGCCAGGGGAAGGGGAAAGGAGCCTGGCTAATTAGGCGCATAACAAAATAGCGCTGCAGTTCCTAGAGGACAGAAAGAATACAAAGCACATTGTTGCGCAGTGCTGGGTGAGAGAACGAGGGGGTGGTGGGAACTGGCGCCCCTCTGCACCCGGGAGGGGAAAAACCACCCAGTGAGGAGGCTGGGCGTCGACTCTTTACTTTAGTCTTTTCAGAGAAGGTAAGCCACTAACAGCTGCTGAGTGCTTCCCAGCCAGAAAGCCAACTGATAACAGGGACTGTAGTTAGAGATGCAGATAGCCGAAAGTGTGACACCCATGGGTCCTCTCCGGGCTCCTCAGTGAACTTGGCAGATATCACCCTGCGGCTTTTAGTCATGACTTTTGGAAAATGCACAGGAACCATCCGTGTCTCAGAGCAGTTTGCAGAGGGATGTGTCTGAGATAGGAGGCGGGTAAAGAGCTCCAGGCACAGGGAATTGAGAGAAGGGGCTGGTCTTGGTAGCAGCCGACCTTGGGAAGGTGTCCTAAGTCCTGGAGCACTGGAGGGAGCTCCTATTTGCCTACAGGAATTTGCGAGGAGAAGGGCAACGGCCGAGGAGATTCTTCTTAGAGCAGATCCGGCCCCATGAGGATTGGTGCACAGGCAGTAGGAGTGGAGCTGGGGTAATGGTCGTGCATCTCAGAGATGCTTGAAGAGCACAGGTTTGCCCTACCTGCGCCAGCTACTCCTGATGCAGCTCTTTGTCACTTTTCTATGTAATTTGCAGGATCCAATGTGAAATGTAAGGCCCTGGTTCAAAAAGCAGGAAAAAAGTGGCATTAAAGGTACTAAAATATAAAGCTTTTTTCTGTGGTCTCCCTCTCTCGACTTGTCATAGTGTTTTGTACTTGCACTGAATGTTGTTCTAAGTAAAGCAAAATTAAATTTTAAATTAGCACAAGTTTTATGGTTCATCTTTATATCATGCAAGGCTGTTTAGAATGCAAATATAAGCATTCAACTCATGTGGAATCACCGAAATTACGTGATTTGCATTTATAGCTTATGCAGGAATAGATTTTTTAAAATTTATTTATTTTATTTATTTTTATTTTTGGCTGCATTGGGTCTTCGTTGCTGTGCGCGCGGACTTTCTCTAGTTTTGGTGAGCGGGGGCTACTCTTTGTTGCAGTGTGCGGACTTCTCATTGCGGTGGCTTCTCTTGTTGCAGAGCACAGGCTCTAGAGCACAGGCTCAGTAGTTGTGGCACATGGGCTCAGTAGTTGTGGCTCACGGGCTCTAGAGCATAGGCTCAGTAGTTGTGGCGCACGGGTTTAGCTGCTCTGCGGCATGTGGGATCTTCCCGGACCTGGGCTCAAACCCGTGTCCCCTGCATTGGCAGGTGGATTCGTAACCACTGCGCTACCAGGGAAGCCCCAGGAATAGATATTTCATTCTTGCCAGGAGAGTGGACAAAACTAACTCAACTGCTTTTATTTCACTTCTGGATATGTGCACATCCTCCCAAAACACTCTTTTTTTTTTTTTTTCCTAACTGATGAGTAAGGAAGGCCTGAAAGGAAAAAGAACAATGGGTTGTCCTATTTTTCACTTTCCTTCCATGGCATCGTTTTTAGTCAACAGTTTGCTAATATGTGAGTTACCACGTTCATTAAGAAAGGATGTGATAGGAGGTGTTGATTCCTTGGTGTTGATGTTTCTTAGGACATCACTGTCTCCTTTCTGTGTTTGAAGCTAGTCACCTGCACCATCCCCCAGCTTCACTGAAGTATAATTGACAAAGGAAACTGTACATATTTAAAGTGTACAGTGTGACGAGTTGATGTAGGTTTACACTATGAAATGATCACCACAGTAAGTTCATTAACACGTCCATCACCCCACATAGTTACGTTTTTTGCTTTTCCTGGTGGGAACATTTAAGATCTACTCTCTTAGCAAATTTTCAGTATACAGTACAGTATTAGCTCTAGCCCGCACGAAGCGATTTTGGAACAGTTCTGTGCTCATGGGGCAGTTTGAATCCTCTGTGCGAGGCGTGGGGAGCACACATACTGCGGGCATCTCCTCTGCCTGGGCACCTGCCCCGTTGTCCCACTGGGCTTCACTTACAAATCGTAAAGGCAAAGGTAAAATTATTAAGAACATTAGGAGGGTGACAGCAGGTTGAACCCACTGCAGGGTCCCTTCTGAGCATGGGGCCCGTGTGGCTGCACAGGTCACACACCCTGAAGCTGGCCCTGTCTGGGTGCTGCCCCAGGCGTTGTGCAAAGCGGTGAAATAATCAGACCGGGTCTCCCCCTCACAGGCTCACGTGCTAAGTGGGGGAGACTCCCTGAAGTGGGAGTGAACATGGCATGTCTGGGGGGCAGAAAGAAAGCTTGTGGGCACGAGAAACTTTTGGGTAACAGCAGAATAACAAAGTACTAATGAATGGGGGGCAGCAGAAGGAGTGAGGCTTTGGAGTCAGGGGGTCCCGAGGTCATGTTCGGCTTCCATCCATCAGCCACCAGGACAAGGACCCTGGGCAGGTTATGTTCCTTTTCTGAGCCCTCGCCTTTCACATTTGTGCAATGTAAGGAAAAGAAAATCGTGCTTTGCTGACCACTTGGGGTTATTGTGAGAATTAATGAGAGAATGTATTTGGAAATCTTTTGTAAACTCTAAATTGTTATGGGCTCATAAGGCATTAGCAAAGGAAAAAGGAGTCAGATGAATAGAAACAACATGGGAACCTAGAGTGATGATGAGGTGTAACATTACGATCAGTAGCTTTCCAATGTACTGACAGCATCCCGGTTACAAAATATAATGGAAAAGATCTCACTTACAACAGGATCTGGACCTCCAAAATACCTGGGGATAAATCAGATAGGTAACTCGAAGAACCCTCGTGCAGATGTTCCATGATGTTCCTGGGGACACAGAAGGAGAGAGTGAATGGAGAGACACTCTGCTCCTGGATGGGGAGAATCAGTAGAACAAAAGTGACGATTTCCCCATGTTCACCTTCAAATGGGATGCAGTTCCGATCAAAACTCTGATAAAATTAAGGAAAATAACAAACTAAGATACAACATAGGTAAGAAATTTTGAAAAAGGAAATTAAAGAAGGAGCATTTGTAATTTCAGATATCAAAACAGTGCTTCACCCCTAACCAAACCCACAAGGCAGTAGCGATTAAAATAGCCAGGTACTGGCTGAGAAAGGGACCGAAGAGAGAGGGGTCCTAATGGGCTGTGGGAATTTAGAACCTGATACCAATGGCATCCACAGTCAGTGGAGAAACGATTGTGCACTGTACCAGATGCTTTACACATTCTCTCACTTAACCCTGAGAAGCAGACACTGGTACCATCCCCATTCTGCAGTGAGAATTCTGAGACAAAGAGATTAAGTGACATCCCTGAAGTCCCCAAGCCAGTGAGGAGTGGAACCGTTTTCTAGCTGAGACAGTCCAGCTTCAGACTTCACAGTTTGAACTACCAAATTATTGTTCCATAAATGATGCTAGAATACTTGGGATCTCAATGGGGGGAAAAAGTGAGATTTCCCACCTCATAACATAGATCCCCTACCTTCCCCCACCCAGATCCCAGTCTTAAACATATTAAAACACAGAAGTACCCCCAAATTTGGAAAGTGTTCATATACTTTGGTTTGGGAAGACCATTCTAAAAGCCATGAAATCGAAACTTATAAAAGATTGACAGATTTAATTACATACGACCTTTAAACTTCTCTATGGAAAAAGATAGGAATCAAGTTAGAAGAAAAATTGCAAATCGGGGAAATATTTGCCCCCTACTTGACGAAGTCTTAATATCCTTAAAATGAAATATAAGCACTCTTATAAATCTGTAAGGAAAAGTTAAACAGCACTAGAGAGAAATGGACAAAGGTTATACAACAGGCCGTTCACAGAAAAAGAATCATACGTGGTCAGTAAACATGCGAAAAGATGTTTCTTTAAAAAATATATATATTGATTTGACTTCAGACTGTTGAGGAGTGAGGGGGTGGCGGGGGGGGCAGGAGGGACAGAGATGAGAGAGAGAGAGAGAGGGGGAGAGAGAGGGAGGAAATGGCCATATTGGTGAGAGTTTGGGTAAACAGAGAGCCTCATGTTTTTGGTGGGAGTGCTATGCCCTCTGTCTGGAATATTCTCGCCCCGCCACATCTATGTGGATTGCCCCCTCACTTCCTTTACCTCTCAAGGAGGTTCCCTGACTACTTCATCCTGCTCAGACTGCTACTTTCCCTCCCTTATCCAGCTATAATGTTCCCATAGCTCTTGTTGTCATGTGACACATTGTAGCTTTTGTATCTGTTGATTGTCTAACTTCCTTCTCTGGACTGTAAGCTCCACGAGAGCTTGGTTTTGTTCACAGCTATATTCCCAAAACCTAGAAGACAGACCAGCCTATAGAAGGTGCTCAACTAATATATGAACGCGTGTGAAGGAATGGATGGATACTGGTGCACTTTTGCTGGAGGGCAATGTATCAGTATCATCAACTTAAAAACGCACACCTCATTTTTGCCTAGAAATTCTACTTCTAGTAATTTATCCTACAGAAATACTCACAAGAGGCAAAATTTCTGTGTGTGTGTTTATTGCCTCATATGGAAATGACTCATAGGAAATATTTGTTTGAATAAATTCAGAGCACATTCAAGCACTAGAACACTATACGATTTTTAAAAAGAATGAGGTAGCTCTAGGTCTGGCTGCAGATAGAGACAGACACAGTATAGATGTGGATACAGGCATGGATACGGATGCAATGTCCTCAATAAATGGAGAAAGTTTACTCCACAATAGTGTTATAGAACGATTCCACTTTTATAAAAGCAGAATTTTTTTAAATTGAAATATTGTTGATTTACAATATTGTGTTAGTTTCTGGTATACATCAAAGTGATTCAGTTATATATATATTATATAATATATATAATTATACATTATATATAATATATTCAGTTATATATATTATATTATATATATAATATTATAGTTACATATTATATAGTTTTCAGATTCTTTTCCATAATGGTTTATGACAGGATATTGAATAGAGTTCCCTGTGCTATACGATAGGACCTTGTTGTTTAAAAGCAGAATTTATACATATGCAATCTAGGTATAAATGTAGAAAAAAGTCTGGTAAGGCACGTAGTAAACTGTAAACAGTGTTTTTCTCTGAGAGACGGATGGGAAACTTTCACTTTAAATTTGTCTGCTCGTTGAATTTTAAAATTTTAAATCAATGAGTGTTTCACTTTTTATTTTGAAATAATTAATTATAGAGGCCCAAGCATGTGTCATTTTTGTAATTTTGAAATACAAATGAAGAAGGCAAAATGTAGGGTGGAGAATGGAAGGGACTGGAACTTGATTCCAGTGGAATGGATCTGAAGTTTTTTAAAGAGGATGGTTCTAGAAATGTCAGCCGAGTCTGGTTAGTATTGGACATCACCTTCAACAGTTGCTGCAGGGTCCTTTTTCCAGGGTGCGAGCCTGGATAGAAAAGCAAGGACAGTAGTTATGGTCGCTCCTGACTTCGGTGAGCACTTAATTAACAGGAAAAGTCTGAGTCCTCGTCCTTTCACAAACACATTTGAACCCTCTGACCTGCCTTTTTTTCGCCCTGAGAACCCAGCATCGCACCCTGAATGTAATGGCCGCTGCCTTCAACAGATGTTAGTTGCTGATTGGGTTTGAGGTCCAAATGAATCCTTTGAAAAATAATTCAAGTTTTATATGCAGGTTAAAGTTTTTATGTTGGCACGTTTTGCATGTGACAGACACCCGATTAATGAAGTATCTATGTGCCAAATTATTGTAAATAAGATTTGCACAAGAAGAAGCAAAACTTGGATTTAGGATTGTCTGCAGAATACAACCTGTGGAGACACAGTTCTGATTGGGCCAAGTCCGGGGCAGAACGGAGCCATTCATTCAGCCAATACCTACTGATTGATTGATCTGTTTCACACACTGTTCTGGCTTTGCAAACAGAGCAGAGAACAGGAGAGAGAAACATTCCTGCGCTCAAGGGATCTTCATTCTAGCTGTGGGGCAGCGGATGAAAACAGGGAGAGTAAGTGCCTTATTTCTTGAACTCGAAAATGCAACCCCCTCTCCATTTTAACAAGTTTGGAACTGGGGTACATTTGCAGCCGATAGAGCTGCGATTCTGTGTTTGCTCTCGGGAGGCATCATCGTGCTGTGGTTGTCATGGCATGTCCATGTGTAAACATCATTAGACCCATTCATACAGCTGTCACTTGTGCCGAATTATGTGCACTGTTGGAACTACATGTGTTAATTTCCATTTCAAATATCTTTACACTCTGATTCCGCATTGCTATTATGTATGCAAAAGGGGATAAGAATAGAACAGCAGGGCATTTTTGATGTTACTGAAGCGAACATGTTCGTTATCAGAGTGATAATCATCATTCCATTTTTTATTGTAAAGCAACACTCACGTGCCTAATAGGCCCTCAGCAAGGAAAATGCAACTGTATTGTGTTTGGTTATTGAAATAATGGTAGAAGGATCTCCTGCCATTAGCCCATCAGCACTAGTAAAGGCAAGAGAAACAGCCAGACCTCCTTGGAAAGATGAAAGAAAATTGAAAACATTGAAAGGTTGGTGGCACTGATTTTTTTTTTTTTTTTAGATTCCAAAATTTTTCAATTTATTTTCAATAAATAATGCAAAGGTGCATGTCCTACATGATACCATTTTTTTTTTTCACTTGGCACTGATTTTATAATGGATTCAGGACTGTTGTTAAAGGAATCATGTCATTTAATTGGCCACATTTATTTTCATTTTTAGTGGGACATAAACTAATGGTGTGTCTCACAGCAAACGACATCTTAGATGCCTGGAGAGATGATGGTGTGACAGATGGCAATAAGTGTTACGGGGAAACACAGCACAGTTCCTTGTGTAAAGGGTTAAGAGCTGGGGATATTGTGATTTTAAAAGTATGATCGGAGAAGACCTCATTATTATTGTAACTGGTGGTGTTATCATTATTACAACATTAAGGCCAAAGACTATGTCTTACAGAGAACTTTATTACTCAAAGTATGGTCCGTGGAACCAGCCATTATAATTTTAGAGATGACTGATGCTGACTTTGAATGCGGTGAATCCAGATGGAAGGTCTTTGGAAGGCTGAAGAATGCTTCTACTCACTTCAGGAAAATTGGCCTGGAAAGGAAGACGTCTTTGGTCCACATTTTATTGAGTTGATACATTAATTCTCAGTTAGTCCAGCCCACCTAAACATCTGATCTCACCAAAGTTTCATCTACTGCACAGTTTTTACACCACATTGGCTTTTATATATTCAGTGTTTGTAAAGGCATTTATTTATGTTGTGCGTTTTATTTTATATTTTCATGGTCTGCCTCTAACATTTTTGCCTTAGAATTTCACTTTTGACCATTGTCCAATATTAATTACATCTTACAGTGGGGGTTGCCTGTAAACACACCATGTAGATAATGCTGTAGCCTTAGCATTACTTGATAATTTTTCCCATGTTTACAAAAATATGTAACACTGACTGTCTAACACCCCATTAAATAGGCAAATCATAGTTTACTGGTATGATACTTAGAGGGTTTATTATTGTTATTTTTTTGAAGTATAGTTGATTTACAGTGTTGTGTTAATTACTTTATAAAAGCAGAATTGATTTTGTACAGAATTGATTTTGTACAGCAAAGTGATTCAGTTATGCATACATATACAATCTTTTTTTAATATTCTTTTACATTTTGGTTTATCATAGGATATTGAATATAGTTCTCTGTGCTATACAGTAGGATCTCGTTTATCCATCCTATATATAATAGCTTACATCTGCTCACCCCAAACTCCCACTCCATCCATCCCCCAACCCCTCCCCCTCGGCAACCATATGGTATTTGTCTTTCTCTTTCTGATTTATTTCACTTAGTATGATAATCTCTGGTTGCCTCCATGTTGCTGCAAATGGCATTATTTCGTTCTTCTTTATGGCTGAGTAGTATTCCACTGTATATATGTATCACATCTTCTTTATCCATTCAGCTGTTGATGGACATTTAGTTTGTTTCCATGTCTTGGCTATTGTAAATAGTGCTGCTATGAACATAAGGTAGAGGGTTTTTACTATTGTTGACAGTGATACAGTGAGCATATTTCCTTGTCACTGTCATTGACTCTGTGGGCAAGTGTGGTTCTAACTGGACTGCATTGCTCAGTTTGACTTCAAGATTCTTGCAGCTGAGGGCTACTCCCGACACATCCAAGGGCAGGTGTAGTAAGTGGTCAGTAACTACTACCAAGTGACGGATAGGTGAGTAAACAAGTGGTTTGAGAATCTCAAGCAGGTAGTAAATGACTCTCCAGAAACTCTGGGGAATTGTTCGACTTCATGTCTTTGTTGACAGCCTGGGTGAAGGATTTGAGAATATGCCTACTAAACATGTAGGTAATACATACGAGGAGGGTGAATGTCCTCGAAGACAGAATTCAAAGAGCTTTGAACAGCTGGAGAAACTGGTATTCAAAAAAGGGTGAAATTAAGTTCTACTGTTTTATGAACAAAAACAGTTGTTTCCACATAGAGTAGGAAGGACATAGGTTTTGGAGTCAGAGAAATCCTGGCTCTGTCACTTCCAGGCTGTGTGACCACAGACATTCCACAACTCTCTGAGCCTCAGTTTCTTCCTCTATAAAGTGTTGACATGGGCCCCAGGTGATTCATGGTGATTCATTACCTCTCATGGTGTTGTTACTCTAAGGACCAAATGAGTTGATACAAGTGAAGGGTCTGGCTCAGGTCCTGGCACATAGTAGGTCCTCAATAAATGCTACTTAGACTAAATAATGACCCCAAGCCCCCAGAGAAGAGCCCTAACAAAACTTGTGCAAAAGCCACCTAGAGGCAGAATAAAGAAGTGTGGATCAGGCATCCCCCCAAGTTGAAGGAGGGATGATGGCTGTGGTGACTGTCCCCCAGATGAGTGAGCACGATTCTGGGAAGGCATTACGAAGGCTGTGAGGCCAGGAAGTCCTCCCGTATCCTGCATTTAGGAATTCTGAACCCAGCTTTGGCCACACATTCTAAAAAGAGCACAGAGACGCGGGAAGGAGTCCAGGGAGGTGTAGCCAAGATGATTAAAGGGTTGGAAAATGGGTTCCATAGAAGGAGTTTGAAGGCAGAGTCACTCAATTACTAAAGCCAATTTAAAGAACAGTGTTTAATGTGATGCTAATATACATTTAATTTTGTTTACTCTTTGACCCCAGGGGCAGGCAGTGGAGGTAATCGTATTCCCCATTTCACAGCATGCCGTATTAGTTATGTATTGCTGTGTAACAAACGACCACAAATTTAGCTTAACTCAGTGTAATTTCACGAGCTCACAATCTGTGCAGGGTCAGGAGTTTGGCACAGCTCAACTGGGTCCTCTGCTCAATGACTCTCAAGGCTGGATTCAGAGTGCCCGTGGGGTACATGGCTTTCTTGAGCTTGGGCTCTCTTCCAAATGCATGTGGCTGTTGGCAGAATTCAGTTCCTTGTGGCTGTAGGACTGAGGTGCCTCTTCCTTGATGTCAAGAGGTCACTCTCACTTCCTAGAGGCCTCTGCAGTCCCTTGCCACGTCCTCTCAGGGGGAGTGGCAGGGCTGTCACAACATGGCAGCTTATGTCTCCAAAGCCAGCAGGAGAATTTCACTCCAGTCTGCTGAGAGGGAATCTTATATAGCATGTTATCACCAGGGAATTGGCTATCTGGCACCTTTGCCATATGCTGTATTCTAATTAGAGATGATACTTGCCCATCACATTTGCCACCTTCTATTGGCTGGAATGGAAGCAAGTCACAGGTCTTGTTTGCACTCAAGGGGAGGGGATCACGTGAAGGCAGGACTCATTGGGGCTACCAGGCAGGCTATCATCATTTGCCATGCAAAGCCCCTTCATTTTTATTTTTCAAATTTATGTTTCCTACCTCACTCCTGGTCCCACGCACATTCCCTGCTCACCGCCACCCCCATCCCTGGCGTGGGATCGTGGATGTGACTTACGTACTTGGAGGCGGGCGTATATTGTAAAATATTATTGTGGTTCTAGTGTCCCTGTGCTTTTAATTTATGGGGATGACTTTGTTATAAATCTCATTCTGTTTCTTTTTCACTCGACATTAGATTTCAAGATTTATTCGTATTGCCATATATAGTTCATTGCTCTAAATACACTTTCAGACGTGAAAGTGGGATCCTACTATGCATATGGATTAATAGCTTGCTTTTCACTTTTCATATGCCTTTGACATCCTTCCATGTCAGTTCACATTGATTGTCCTTATTTCCTTTTTTTTTTTTAATTTTTTTTGCAGTACGCGGGCCTCTCACTGTTGTGGCCTCCCCCGTTGCGGAGCACAGGCTCTGGACGCGCAGGCTCAGCGGCCATGGCCCACGGGCCCAGCCGCTCCGCGGCATGTGGGATCTCCCCGGACCGGGGCACGAACCCGTGTCCCCTGCATCGGCAGGTGGACTCTCAACCACTGCACCACCAGGGAAGCCCCCTTATTTACTTTCAACACTGCATACTTTTCCATTGAAGGGATTTATTTAATTCCTGCTTCCTCATGCCTGAAGAGTGTTTTGGAGGGATTGGTTGAATGGGACAGAGGGACATTCCTGGGAATAAGGTGTTCCCATCTCAGGACTGGAGGTCCCTCTCTGCCTGGGAGTCACGTGGTTGCCCACCTCTGCTGCTCCTCCCTCGGGCTCAGTTCCCCAGACCGTGGGGAAGCACAGGGCTAAATCTAGTCACCTCAACCCAGTGCCCACCTGGGTCCAATCAAGAGCATCTGTCTCCTCCTCGCCTGGATGTGAACAGCAGCCCCAAGCTAATTGGCTCCTGGCCAGCCAATGGGTTTTCTGGCTTTAGGTCAGGGTCCCGCCTTTAGTCCAATCAGAGGGAACGGTTAATATGTTCAAAGCCCCAGTGGTGGGTTGGTTAATTCACTCTAGCTGCCTTTAACCACTGCAGGCATTTGAGTTTGCAATCCTGGCCTTTAGGTCAGCGCCTCTCAAATCCACGTGAATCACCTGGGGTCCATGTCAACACGCAGACTCGGATTCTCTCCAAGGCTCAGCCTTAATACTGCTGACACTGCCAACCAGGGCGACGATGGTGACCTGAAGTTTACAGTTACTGCATCTGCTATGAACCAGGCCTCACCAGTGTGTTAAGGTGTTCAATTTTCAGTAACCCTTGGAGACGGTATTTGGATAGCCCAGTAGAGATAACCTGACTTGTTCACAGCTAGTACAGAACTAGACCTGGATTCTGACCAGGTCTACCTGACTCTAGAGAGTGTGGAGTTGGGGAAGCAAGGAGTTGCTTAAGGAGTTGGGGAAGCAAGACATGAACATTCCAGAAGCACCAGAGGCCCAGGCAGTAAAGGCTGTGGAAGTGGGAGTGGAAGGGAGGAGGTGTTCCTGGGACTTGGGGTCCAGGAACAAGCACTTAGGATGGCTTCGAGGGCTGGATGACATGGTGTCTACCCAAAAAAGCCACATGATAAACTGACCCACATCAAAAAGGCTGGCTAGGGGCTTCCCTGGTGGCGCATTGGTTGAGAATCTGCCTGCCAATGCAGGGGTCACGGGTTCGAGCCCTGGTCTGGAAAGATCCCACATGCCGCAACTAGAGAAACTAGTTGGAGCAACTAGGCCCGTGAGCCACAACTACTGAGCCTGCACGTCTGGAGCCTGTGCTCTGAAACGAGAGGCTGCCGATAGTGAGAGGCCCGCGCACCGCGATGAAGAGTGACCCCCCGCTCGCCGCAACTAGAGAAAGCCCTCGCACAGAAACAAAGACTCAACACAGCCAAAAATAAATAAATAGATTTATTAAAAAAAAAAAAGCCTGGCTGCTATGGTTAGGAAAATGTTTGCAGCTATTAATCTTTAAATAGGAGTAAGTTCATTCACCCTCAACAAACATGGAATTCCTAATGTCTCTGTTCTCTGCTCACAGGGAGTGTGGGGGACAGAGAAATAGCACTGATGAGAGTTGACAAAATAAATGAAGAGAATCACTTAAGAAATAGAAATTTAATAATAAAAATATCAATAACTTATCAAGCACATGTGATGACAACAGGAGGACACTTGCTGAGCACTTACAATGTACCAGGCAGGACTTTAAGGGCTTGACTCGCATTAACCCATGGCCACAAGAATCCTAACTGGTAGGTACTGTTATCCCCATTTTCAGGCAGGGAAGAGAGGGTCAGAGAGGCTAGGTGACCTGCTCACAGTTGCACAGGTGAGAGGAAGCAGAGTGATCTTTCTGACTCTCCTGCTCACCTGCAAAGACCCCATGAAGTAGAGACACTGTAAGGCAGCGTGAGGCCACGGGTGTACCCAGTGGTACCCAGATTCCAGAAAAGGCACCTTATGGGCAGGAATGTGTCTTGTTTGTTGCTGTAAACAGAACTTCTGGCACTATAAAATGATTTTTAAAATACCTTAAATTATTTTTTAAATGAAACCAGTAGTGAAACAGTCCAGAAGGACTTCTGAGAGGAGGCAGCTCTTGGATGGAGCTTGAATAATCGGCACAGGACCAAGATGGAAGGACAGAAGGAGATGTGCAAAGAGAGCTCAGCTCATCCCGGGGCTGCCCAGGAGACTGGCAAGCAAGAAAATGGGGGATTTTCAGATGGTCAGGGAGGGAGGATGATGGCTTAAAACCAAATAATCTCTTATCTACCCACCCGGCTGTGACAAATGGGCATGTACGCGCGCGCGCGCAGTGCCAGAGGCTCAGCCATTGCAAAGACAGAAATAACTTCAGCAACAAGGGAGAAAGAGTGTGAAGAGTGTGACAGCCTCCCCTCCTCTGGTCCGGGAGGAGAAAAGCCAGCCAACGAGCTCTGAGTAGCAGAACCCGAATCCACCCATTGTCCTAACCTCATGAAGGACCCTGGAAATTTCTCCCCAAGTCGGCATAGTGTTGTCCCAGCAAGAAAATAATCTATGTGATTCTGTTGCCCTGAGCGTGTCCTGCTGAGGCTCCCGTGGGACAGAACACATGGCTTCTGAACGACTGAAGAGTGAGGAAGACGAGCTTCTTCCTGGCAGTCAGAGTAGCTGAGAATCTGATTTTTCTCTCCAAGTCCCTTTCTGCTGTTGCTTAATTATCCTACCTCATTTGACTATGGATTTCCTTCACGAAGGGGGCGGTGGCCTGCTTTGGCAACCTCCGGGGACTGGATCCTTTTTTGGGTTCCGTTGCTGACTCACCCGCTGATCTCTTGAGAGGGGTTTGGTCTGTTTCCAAAGTTTTGTCCTTTTGCTCCTGGGTAGGTCAGTGCTTAATATCTTCTGGTTGTTTAAAGAGTCTTCTGGGTCTCTTTTGATTCATGTCTGAGACAGTGGGGCCCAGATACTTTTAGTTTCTGCTTGGTAAGTGTGTTTGTGGCATTCTGGATTCAGGAATCCTCTGTCCCATCTGTACACGTCTGTGCCTGCTCCGCCGTCTCTGAGGTGTGATCTTTCAACAATAGTAACACTGACAATATAATTATAGCTGCAATTTATCAAGCATCTATTAAGCCCCAGGTACCTCACTGAGAACTTTATTTACTCCTTACAGAATACTCATCAAAAGATGGATTATTGGGGGAGAGCAATGATCAGTGAGATTAGATCTAGAAGCAGCAGGTAGCATCTAATTAAGCCTTACTGGGTGCCGAGGAGGGGTAGCATCCTCTGTCTCCATCCTCTCCACAAGCCTGAGAACTGGGTGCTGTTTGCATCCTTGTTTGAGAGATGAGAAACCAAAGCTCGGGGAGCTTAAGTAACTTACTCAGTGTCTTCTAGCAAAGAAGTGGCAGCGCTAAGACTTGAACCCACATCTGTTTGTCTCCAGAGCCCCTGCTCTTAACCACTATACTGATTTGCCCTCCTGCGTACGGGACACACGCAGCGGCTCTGATAAACTCGCCTGTGATAATGTGGCAGTGGAGGATGGGCTAAGGGGCCCATCCTCGTCTCTATGGTGGACACTTTAGGGTGCTCGCTGGAGAAAGAGCAAGTCGCAGTTTGCTTTCACCCACCTTGGCCAGTGGGCTAAGGGTGACCCAGGGCCCTTGGGAAATCTGGCCACAAAAGGGAATGATTGCTGGGCCTATGTGACTCCTCGGAGGCCATGGAGGTCTCAAGGGATGGGAGAATTTATTGAGCATCCCCTGTGTGTCGGAAGAATCACCTCTAGCATCTTGTTTAATTTTGACAGCAGCAGTATAAAGAAAGGTATCATCACCCCCAATTTTAAAGAGAGGGAGAACTGAAGCTTAGAGAAGAGAGGCCACTTGCCCAAGGTCACCCCACCAGTAAGTGGAGGTGCAGGGCAAAGTTCAAGCCCCAGCCAGTCACTTCCTTTCCCTCATCTCTTCCTTTACCAACCACACCCATGGACCAGTCCATTTAATCATTGCTGGCCATGTGTTTATCACGTGGAAGGTAGCCATTCTGGTTCTCCGGTGTAGTGTAGGGCAGAGGTCACAAAATGGCAGCCTGCCACTCAACTCCAGGCCACAGATTTGTTGGGGTTTTTTTTTCCATTTTGTTTAAGATATAACTACATACAGTAAGATTCACCTGTTTTAGCATACAGTTCTGGGAGCTTTGACAAATACCCAGTTGTGTAATCAGCACCACAGTCAAGACCCAGAGAGCATTGCCAGCCCCCCTTCAACAAATTTCCTCCTGCTGCCTCTTCACGGTCAAACCCTCCCCACCCTCGGCTCCTTGCACCCACGGGTCTGTTTTCCGTCCCTGTAGTTTTGCCTTGGCAGGATGTCGTATAAATTGAATCACACAGCACGTGACTTTTGAGGCTGCTCCTTTCACTGGCCTGAGGCAGCTGACATTCCTCCACATGTTGCGTGTATCTCTGAGTAGCTGCTGCCCCATTAGGGGACCGTGTGTTCCCAGCCTCCCCGGTCCCCACCGGGCCTGCATTCACTTTACCTGCCTGTCCCAGAGAACACTTGAGTCTGAGGCTTCCTGAAAGAGTGCTTGAAGGCAGTGTGGCTTTTGGAAGCAAGTGACCGGGTGAAGCCCTGGTAACCACTTGCTCTTGGGCCCCGTCTGACTGCACCGCTCCAAGCCTCAGTTTCCCCATCTATAAAATGGGGGTATCCCTACCTGAAAGAGAAATTGGTGAGGGTTAAAGAAAGTAGTGCATGGTAAGCACTTAGCCTGGTACCTGGCCCCTAGTAGGTGCTCAATGAACCCTTGTTCTCTTCATGGTCACGAGTGGCTGAGACCAGTGTTCTGTGGGGCAGTCTGTACACAGTAGCAAATGGCCAGTGTGGGTGGGAAGGCTTAGCCACTTACTAAATCATGCAGTGGCCTTCCCCAGGGGGGACGTTAATACACCTGCTATACATCAAGCCCTGCTCTTAGGGCACAAGTGGGATCTTAATGGATGAAAAAAAAAGATTCACAGCAGTGGCATCATGCATCACACCTTGTTGGCTGTCCAGGGCTGGGCCCTTGTTCTAAGTCATAGGCAGCCCATTAAGAAAATCTGGAAAAGCCTTGGGGCTCTCAGTTCTGTCCCTTCCTCCCATCTTAGCCTTTGTTAATCATCTCCCAAATGACCTTTAAAGAAGAAGAAATGGCAAAGAGCCTGGCTTTTCCAAGCTGCTGGTCCTTTCTAGTATTATCCGTTTGCCTTTTTCAGAAGATGGAATTCCATGGAGTTAATGTGTGAGGTGGAGGGAGACTCTTGGAGAATTATCCAGAGAGGAACAGGGATGGGGGTGGCCTGTGCCCTGTGTGGCCAGACTTGCAGAAGGAAAAAAGCTCCTGTGTTGGGGGATTTCCTGATGGCAAGACTTCATGGGATGCCACGTTGAGCACAGTAGCAGATACGGCCGTTACTGAAACAGTCATGTTCTGCCGCTTGATAGTGAGCTAAGCGTTCATCACTTGCCTTGTCTCCCTGGACTGTCACGTCCCCCTTGATGGGGAAAGCAGGGCCAGTGTTAGCATCTCATTTTATAAATCAAACTGAGATTCAGAGATGCAAGGTAACTTACTCAGGGTCACACAGCAAGGAAGCAGTGAGTGGTCCTTCTGACTCCTGCTTTTTCTGCTATAGCACAGGTTGGGCCTGTGATGGGATTTGACTATTGGGGAAACCATACAGGGTTATCATCTGCCTGTACTGCAGAAGGATTGCCAGAAACCTCCTCAGGGACAGAGGCTGCGTCTAACCCATTGTGTGTCACTCCCCTTCCTCCTCTTCCAAGGTATCTGGACCCCACTAGGTGTCTAATCTCAAGCAAATGGCTTCTCTTCTTTTTGCATCATCTGTAAAATGGGTATAACCGTCACTATTAATGTGCTGTGCATGCAAGACATACTCTGTGAATTGACAATCCCCATTCCCATCACATGCTCATCAAAAAGACCTTTGGGACCGGGTCCAGCTGGTTTGGGGTTGTCGAAAGCATCTCATTTCTCCTTCTGGTTAGTACTTGGCATCATTGGATTCTAATAATCGTTTAACTTTGACAAGCGCTTAACGTCTTTGACCTGAGGAATCCTTTTATCTAGGACCCTGTGTGATTGAGCGCTCCCGGCTTCTGAGGCATTTTTTGCCAGTTCAGGGCCCTCTGGGAGCACCTGTCCTAGTCAGCCCGGCTGCCATAACAAAATAGCAGAGTCTGGGGGGCTTAAACCACAGACATTTATGTTCTCACAGTTCTGGAGGCTGGAAGTCTGAGATCAGGCTGCCAGCATGGTCAGGTTTTGGTGAGAATCCTCTTCCCGAATTGCATCCAGCCACCTTCTTGCTGTGTTCTCACATGGTGGAGAGAGAGCTCTGGCGTCTCTTCCTCTTCATATAAGGACACCAGCCCTTTGGGTTTAGGGCCCCACCCTATGACCTCGGTTAACCTTTATCACCTGCTCACAGGCCCTTTCTCCAAATATGGTCACATTGGGCGTTAGAGCTTTGACATGAATTTAGAGGAGATAATTCAGTCCGTAGCAGCATCCTTGTTTTTTTTTTTTAAAGCTTTACTGAAGTATAATTGACAAATGAAAAAAATATATATTTAAGGTGTACAACGATGGTTTTGATATACGTATACCTTGTGAAATGGTAAGCACAATCAAGCTAATTAACACACCCATCACCTCACATGGTTACCAATTTATGTGTGTGGGTGGGATGAAATCATTTAAGATCTACTCTTTTAGCAAAATTCAAGTATATAATATTGTTAACTGTAGTCACCATGCTGTACATTAGATCCCAGAGCGTATTCATCCTGCGTGACTGAAACTTTGTACCCTTTGAGCAACATCTCCCCATTTACCCCACCTTCCCAACCCAGGCAACCACCATTCTCTTCTGTGCTTCTGTGGTTCCACTATTTTAGATTCTGCCTGTAAGTGAGATCGTGTAGTATTTGTCTTTCTGTGTCTGGCTTATTTCCTTTAGCAAAATGTCCTCCAGATTCATCCATGTTGTTGCAAATGGCAGGACTTCCTTCTTTCTGAAGGTGGAATAATATTCTATTGTGTATATGTATACAAACACACACACACACACACACACACACACACCACATCTTTATCCATTCACCTGTCAATGGACACTTAGGTTGTTTCCATATCTCGGCCACTGAATAGTGCTGCAGTGATCGTGAGAGGCAGCACCCTTGCTTTGAAGCTTTGTTTTTTTGAGATAACCTGGTAAAACACATAAAAGAAAGGTTGCCTCTGCTTTTGCAGATGTGTACTTGAAAATACAAACTGCTTCTAGAGTTCTTCAACCTCCAGACTTTCCTGTGATCAGCTCAGAACTCCATGTGAAGAGTTTCCATTGCACATTTGTCTGTAGGGGAGGTATGTTATGGTAAAGTGATTAAGTTGGAGACCTGGCGCTGCTACTTAACTAGCTGTGTGACCTTGGACTAGTCACCTTACCTCTCAGAGCTCCAAATCCTCATTTATAAGAATAAGGCCGTCCCTACCTCACAGGGCTCCTATGAGGAATAAAAGGGATAGTTCTCTGGAGTTAAACAGACCCCAGGTCTCCCCTAGATCCTCACCTCTATGCCTCAATTTCCTCATCTGTCGAATGGACATAATTATAGTTACATGGGTTTGCTGTAAGGACCCTAACAGATAACACAGGTAAAGTCCGTAGCAGAGTGTCTGGCACATCATGGTAAGAGTTCAGTAATCATTAGCTGTTATGACTGTGAACAGGACTGTCAAGCCTTGTGTGGTTAAGCTCATGGAGATGAAAGTGGAGAATGCTTAGGTGTTTGCATATGTGTATGCAGACTCCCTCACACATGTTTGAGCCAGCAACACAGAGCAGGTGTAGAATTTGGAGGCTAGCGGATGGGGGCCTGAGAGTCACCCCATCAAGCAGGCTCTGGAAATGTTCAGCCACCTCCCGTGCGCTGTTATGAACATTACTTAGTCTTTCTGAGTCTTGGGTCTTTTGCTGGTGGTGTGGTCATCATTCATTCATTCGATACATGTTCACCAGGACTTATCATGTACTAGGCGCCACTGCAGACCCTGGGGATGAACCAGTGAACTAAACAAATGAAGAGTCCTGCCTTCCTGGCGCCTAGCTTCTAGGGGTGGGGGCAGGGGAGACAGTAAACATGATAAATGAAGAAACCGTAGTATGTTTGCAGGTGGGAGTGGCTACAGCGAAGGCCTGGAGGTGGGACTATGTCTGATGTGATTGAGGAGAGGGTGACAGGAGATGACACAGAGAAGAGAAGGACATGCTGACTCTGCTGAGGCCAATGGCTTTTACTTTGTGAATAATGAGAAGCTATTTGAGGCTTTTGAGCCAAAGAATGACATCTTATTTACATTATAAAAGGGTACTCCAGGCCGCCTCGTGGCAAATAGGCTGTATAGGGGTCTGTCCAGGCGAAGCTGATGGGGGCCGTAATGTAGCAGTGGAGGTGGGGAAACGTGGACAGGTTCTGTCTGTATATTGAAGGTAGAGGCGACAGGTTTGGATGGCGGGTGGCGGGGAGATGTCAAGGACGACCGAGGTGACTTCCCGTGTTTTGACCTGAGCAACTGGGGCTGCCATGTTGAGATGAGACGAGGATGCAGGCTGGGGAGGGGGGCGCTCAAGAGCTTGGTTCCAGATCTGATCCTTTTAGACATCCAAGTGGAGGTGTCAGAAGGGCAGTTAGATTTATGGAGAACCCTGGCCTGAAGGTAGGCATTTGGGGGGCATCAGATGCAATGTAAAAGAGATAGTCCTGGGGCTTCCCTGGTGGAGCAGTGGCTGAGAATCCACCTGCCAGTGCAGGGGACACAGGTTCGAACCCTGGTCCGGGAAGATCCCACGTGCTGCGGAGCAACTAAGCCCGTGCACCACAACTACTGAGCCTGTGCGCTAGAGCCCACGAGCCACAACTACTGAGCCACAACTACTGAGCCCACGTGCCACAACTACTGAGCCCGTGTGCCTACAGCCCGTGCTCCACAACAAGAGAAGCCCCGACTCCCTGCAACTAGAGAAAGCCCGCGTGCAGCAACGAAGACCCAACGCAGCCAAAAATAAATAATAATTAAGTAAATTAATTTTTAAAAAAAAAGAGTCCTGGTGGAGAATTCCTAGGAGGATGTCTGAGGACTTGACCCTGGGACCCTCTGGTGTTTAGCTGTTGGAGGGGAACAAAGGAGCCAGCAAAGGAGACTGATCAGGAGTGACTGGGGGTGAGAGGAGGGCAAGAGAGTGGTGCAGGGAGAGGGTGTTGTCCTGGAAGGCAAGTGCAGCCAGGATTTCAAGGTAGACAAGTGTCCACCTGTGCCAGTGTGCTGACGGAGCAGGATGGGAAGTGAGAATTAACCGCTGGATTGGCTACACGGAGGCCCTTGGTGAGCTTCACAAAAGCTGCCTCCATGATGGTAGGAAAGAGAACTTGAATGGAGGGGGCTCAAGAGACGGGGAAAGAGGAAGAGGAAGCAGCAGACAGAGTCAACTTTGTAAAGGTGTTTATCTGTAAAGGGGAGCAGAGAAATAGGATGGCACCTGGAGGAAGAAGTGGGTCTAAATGGTGAGCAAGGCCATCAGCTGAGAGTGGGGATGGATGAAATACCCACCGAGCCACCCCTTGGTCATTGTGGGGAGGAGAGGATGCAGCCCACAGAGGTGTCTAGCATCGTTGTACTCGGTCAGACGTTTTACTTGGAGAAAGGAATTGCCTAGGATTTTTATCAATAATAACATTTCACAGTGTATCAGTAAACATTTCCATCCAGGTTTTCCCCATCGCCAAAGGATGCTTTCAAATAATTGAGAGATTAAAAAATATATGTATTTCATTCCAACGTGCCCCATGTTTCCTGAGCATATGGGTGGATGTATGTGTTTTGTTACCAAAGGAGACATGAGATTCTGTTTCCAGGTGTGTTTGAGTCTGTCCCCCATTCCCTCCCTGGGCATCTGGCACCTTCCCCTCTGCTGTGTAATCAGATCTGCCCCCGGCTTCAGCTCCTCCCAGTTCCTTAATGCATTTCTGTCTTAATGCTTTGCTCCCTTGCTTGCCTTCCATCCTGCCTGCCAGACCCACATCCAGGTCTCCATCAGTTCATAGTTGATCTAATAGAAGCCTCTCCGAGCCTCCCTGACTCCGGGGTCTCCTTGCCCCTATTCACCCTGCCTCAGAAATATTGAAACACTGCATCCTCCATGCTGCTAAGATACGGTGGTGTCTTTGGTTCTGCAGCATAGAATGTAAATTACATGGCCTGAGTTCACCTCATTTCCCCAAGACACATTCTGTGCTCAGAGAAGGTTGATCTCACTGTCCTCTGAACACTCCAAGTTCTTTTCACTCTTTTCTGCTTTTTCTTTCTTCCCGTTGCTCTTCGGATGAAACCTAATTCCTCATTGTGCCCTTCAAGGCTGTGTGCCTGCGGTCTGTACTCTGCTCACGTCTCTGACACCAAACAACCCCGGCCCCCAGCAAAGGAGCACTTTTCCATCCCAGGACCTTCACACTTGCTATTTCTTCAGACCGGGATACTCTGTCCCATCCCTTCACATGCCCACGTCTTATTTACTCTTCAGCTTAATGTCACCATTGGAAAGACCTCTTAACCTTTCCGTCAAAATCTTCCACCCCTCCATCTTATTTCCTGTGGCGTCACTTTATTGGCTTCATAGGAATGGCCACAATCTGAGTTGATCTTGCTGATTTGTTTATCATCTGTCCACCCACTGGAATGTCAGTTCTATAATGTGGGAGCTCTTGCCATTCGTGGTCACTGGCGGGTCCCCCGTGCTTAGGGCACATATGGGTGTTCAACAGATAGTGCTTCAGAGATCGGTTGAACTTAACCCCACATTCACTCCCCTTCACACAGGAATTCAACCCTGACCATCTTATGTGTTGCTCATTTCTCCCGTGTTCGTCACCAAATGTGGCTGTTTCCTACGATTTGTTACTCTGGGACACTCCCAAAACTCCGTTCACAGCTCTCATGTACACTCAGACTTTGATGAGGGAGGCACATCAACTCTGTTTTACAGATGAGGAAGGGCAAGAGTAGGAAGTCTGCAGCTTGCTCCCAGCCCCATTACTGCAAGTGATGAAGCTGTTAATTGGTGGGGCATGATGGGACGTGATGGGACATGATGGGGCATGATGGGGCATGATGATGCATGGTGGGGCATGATGGGACATGGTGGGGCATGATGGGACATGATGGGGCATGATGGGACATGATGGGGCATGATGATGGGGCATGATGATGCATGATGGGACATGATGATGCATGATGGGACATGATGGGGCATGACGATGCATGATGGGACATGGTGGGGCATGGTGGGACATGATGGGGCATGATGATGCATGATGGGACGTGATGGGACATGATGGGGCATGATGATGGGGCATGATGATGCATGGTGGGACATGATGGGGCATGATGATGCATGATGGGACATGGTGGGGCATGGTGGGACATGATGGGGCATGATGATGCATGATGGGGCATGATGGGACATGATGGGGCATGATGGGACATGATGCATGGTGGGACATGATGGGGCATGATGATGCATAGTGGGACATGATGGGGCATGATGGGACATGATGGGACATGATGGGGCATGATGGGACATGACGTGACTGTGTTAATTATCTGAGCATCATGTAGAGCATGTTTTCAGCTGTTAGACTCGATATGCTCTTTTGATAACAGCTATTTGGTAACGTCCCCTTTGCCACCCTAAACTGATGTTCACAGATTATACAACTTACATATACGTAGTTTAGAAAATAACAACCATAACATAAAGGAAATAAAAGGAAAATAGCTTATATAATATTGTGTATTTAAGTGAATGTTCTCTGACTAAAGAAAAGCATAATGAAGTGGTCATATGCTTTCACTTAGTACATAAAACAATATTCATTCGAATCGCTTTGGCACTTTTTATTTTGTAGAGAAATAGGGCTACACACACTCACTGTGTGAGTGTGACAGCCACAAACGCAGACCAACACAGGTGTGCTATGTCGTGACTCAAATACCGCAGGTGATGTGGCATGCAGGGCATGGGGCAGCTCTTCCTCCTGCAGGGCTGTGCTGCGCGTGCCAGGACAGCCAGCATCCTTGGTCCTCACGCTCTAATGCCAAAGATGCCCCTGTGAATTTCTAAAATGCCCTACTCAGGGCAGTTCCATCTCCATCGATACTCACAGGTGCGGCGGAGGGGTTTGAACCCTACACAGATGGAAGGATCGCCCTGTGGGGTCCCTGAGCAAGTTGGCCTCACTGAGCCTCTTTTTACTAAAAAGGGGGGTGGGTAACAAATCTTCCCTCTGAAGCGTGCTTGAGGATGAAATGACTGGACGTGTGTGCTTCCCCTACCGCAGTAATTCGACACAGAGCAGGCCCTCAACACCTGCTCATACTTTTCTCCGTACCTGGGCAAAACTTGTTTTACAAAGGGCCAGATAATAAATATTTTAGGCTTCGCAGGCCATATGGTCTCTGTTGCAACTACTCAGCTCTGCCACTGCAGCAAGAAGAGAGCCACAGGTGACAAGGAAACAAATGGGCATGGCCATGTTCCAATAAAACTTTATTTATACAATTGCGGGAGGGGCTGGATTTGGTCTATGGGCTGTCGCTCTCCGATCCCTGATCTCTCCCCATGGCATGTTGGGATGCCACATCATCTGTCTGCAAACCTGGATTAAAATCTCCCAGGAGTCATTGTTTTTCAGTTTTATCATAATAAGTCAGGAAGAAGAGGGTCATCCGGCGAGGCTGGAGCAGGCAGGCCCCAGAGGCCAGAGATTATGAAGGATCTACAAAGTGCAGCCACTTCTCATCTCTAGCCAGCTGGCTTCAGGACCCATGTGGGGAGAGAGAAGCAGGGCTGCTAATGATCAAGCCCAGTGAAGAGGAAATCATCTCAGGATGAGAGCGTGGCAAGGCAGGGTGAGACCCCGATGCAGGGGACCAAGCCTTGAATGGAGCGGGTGGCACATTCCCAGGGTTCCTGAAGTTCCCTAGCATTGCAGAGGGAAATCCCAATTTCTCCCTTGCGTTTGTTTTCTAAAATTCTCTTGTCCATCCCATGCGAAAGAAAAGAAAAAGTTGAAAAAGGGTCAGAGATCATCCAGCAAGCAGATTGGAACCCAGGTGGTGTTAATCTCAAAGAAAGTGTTATCTGCATTGACCCCCCCGCCCCCCGCCCTCTCCTGCCGCCTGCGCCTGTCCTAGAATTTCCACTTAAAATTTTGGTGGTGGGCCTGGAGAGAGGAAGCCAGAGAGGGGAGATAAGGTAGTTCAGAGGCCACGAACTGGCAGTCTGCCAGACAGCTTCTGCCTGAGGCCAGGTTTTTTTTTTTTTTTTTTTTAATAAATGTATTTATTTATTTTTGGCTGTGTTGGGTCTTCGTTGCTGTGTGCGGGCTTTCTCTAGTTGCGGCGAGCGGGGGCTACTCTTCGTTGTGGTGCGCAGGCTTCTCATTGTGGTGGCTTCTCTTGTTGCGGAGCACGGGCTCTAGGCATGCGGGCTTCAGTAGTTGTGGCACGTGGGCCTCAGTAGTTGTGGCTCGTGGGCTCTAGAGCGCAGGCTCAGCAGTTGAGACGCACGGGCTTAGTTGTTCCGTGGCATGTGGGATCTTCCCGGACCAGGGCTCGAACCCATGTCCCCTGCATTGGCAGGCAGATTCTTAACCACTGCGCCACCAGGGAAGCCCCAGGTTTGTTTTGATATTCCCAGGAAGGGTCTGCCTGCCTAAAAGAAAATTAGGTTCCCACACAAAAATCCATCTTTTGAGCATCTCCCGAAAATTCAGAAGCCCTGGGGACTCCAGGACTGTGTCCACCCAGCAACAATTGACGGATGGGCAGGCATTGGGAATGAGGTGCAGGCTGGCCAGTTGCTAATGCCCCCAACCTTTGTTGTCCCACATCCCGCCTGCTTCCTCTATTGGGGCCTCTGTAGGCATTTGCATTCCGGACTCTGGCAAACAAGGTCTTTCTTTAGCTGCGCACTGCCTGGAAGATGAGGGCTGGCCTGGCTGAGGCCATCTGGTCTCCCTACAGCTGATTCTTTCTGGAACAGATGGAAGAGTGGGTCTAAAATGCCCAGCTCATCTGCTCCTGCACGGCTTAATCCCCTTGGTTGCTTCCCATTGCTTTTTGGACAAAGACCCATATCCTTAACATAGCCTGCAGGGCCCCAGTGGTCTTGTCTCTGCCCACCTCCCCGGCTGCCTTTCTCCTCCCGTGCTCCCCCCATGCCACCTCAAATGCCATACTCCAGACATGGTGATCTTCTTTTTAATTCCTTAAATAGCTTGTTGGGCCCTTTTGTGCTTTTATTAACCCAGATTTTAAATGTACAACTTTGCTGAGACTCACGACATTCTGGCCAATGGGATGACACAAGGCCACCTTGAGCTGCAAGGAAACTGGGAAATGTAGCCTTTCTTCCAGGAAGCCATGTTTTGGTTGAGGCTGACAGAAACTTAAAACAAGCAAGAGAGATGCTTGTTTCTCTCATACAATGACTAGAGTGTAGGTGCCCAGGGCTGGGGTGCATGACAGCTGCGCCGTGTTGGCCCAGCTCTTGATGCCCCAGCTCTTGATGCTCTGCTGCATGTGGCCTCATGATCCAATATGGCAGCACATAAATACCAGGCATAGAGAGAGGAAGGAAGGAAGGAAGGAAGGAAGGAAGGAGGGAGGGAGGGAGGAGGGAGGAGGGAGAGAAGGAAGGAAGGTGAGAAGGAGAGAAGGGAATCAAGGGGGTATGTGCACCATGTCTCAAGGAGAGCTCCTGGAAGAGGCTTCACAGATCTGTACTTCTCACTACATGGTGGCCAATGGGATGACACAAGGCCACGGTAAGCGGCAAGGAAACTGGGAAATGTACTCTTCATTCCGTGGGAGGAGGCGTAGCTACCACGTGTACACAAGGGCCTCCGGCAAAGGGCCTCCAGCAGTCTCCAGTAGTCTTTATGTTCTTTACCACCAGCATTGTTAGAAGCAGGATTTGGATTTAGAATCATCTGCCCCCAAAACTGTGCTCTTAACGATTTTGCTGCATTGCATCCTGACAAACAACACACACGTAAGCATTTAATATATGCTCATGGAGGAAAGAGATGTGGACTTGGGTTCTCTTGGGAAGTGTTGGTCTGGGTAGGTGGGCTGCTTCTGTAATTTTCTTAGAGTAGGATGTTAGGTGAGTCTTGGAATTTGTAAAATCTTAAAACTGGAGGAAATGGTTCTTCTTTTTAAATTTAATTGATTTAAGTTTGATGCACAACCCATAAGATGCCCACATGTCAAGCATGCAGCTTGAGGACACATGTAAACTCTCCCGGAACAGTCACTTCAATCAGGATGTAGCATTTCCATCACTTCAGAAAGTTCTCTTCGTGTCCCTTTGTAGGCTGCCCCTAACTCCCACCCTACTCCAGGGAATTACTACTTCATTTTCTATCATTATATGTTAGTTTTGCCTGTTCTCAAACTTCACATAAATGGAATCACACCAGTTGGGCTCTTTTATGTATGATTTCTTTAGCTCAGCATTTTTCCTGCGTAATCCATGTTACTGCTTATGTCATTAGTGTGTTCCTTTTTACTGCCAAATACTGTTCCATTTTATGACTGGATCTCAGATTGCTTATCCATGTACTTGTTGATTGACATTTGGGTTGTTTCCAGTTATTGGCTATTATGAGTAAAGCTACTATGAACATTCATGTACACATCTTTTAATTTTTTTTCTCTTGCATAAATAAGAGTGGAATTGCTTAGTCATATGATCAGTATATATTTACTTTTGTAATAAACTGCTAAACTGTTTTCCAAAGTGGGTTGACCATTTTACATTTTCACCAGCCATGTGTGAGAGTTCCTGTTGCTCCACACCGTCACCAACACTTGGTTTTACCAGGTGGTTTTATTTTTTAACTTGCCCTATTCTAATGGATTTGTAGTAATATCTCATTGTGGTTTTAGTTTGCATTTCCCTGATGACTAAAGATGTTGAGCATCTTTGCACATGTTTACTGCCATTTCTCTGTCTTCCTTTTTGAAGTGTCTGTTCAAATCTTTTGTTCATTTTATTACTGGTTTTTTGTCTTTTTATTGAGTTGCAAGAGTTCATTATATATTCTGGATACAAGTACTTTGTTAGATATAGTGTATTTTGAATATTTTCTCCCATCTGATGGCTTGCCTTTTGATTTTCTTAATGGGATTTGTGTTGAGCAGAAGGTCCTAATTTTGATGAATTTATCCAATTTTTCTTTTATGGTTGAGCCTTTTGGGTCATGTTGTAAAACATGCTACATGTGTGTCGTGTAGATATCAGGAAATGTTTGCTCGAATGGTTAACTCTTTCAGAATGGGAGTTGCTTGCAAATCTGTGAAGACGTGGCCTCCCTGGGCTCTCTCTGGTTTTGGGGTATGTGTTGGACACTGCTCCCCACTCTGACCTCTAACACCCTAGGGGTCAGGCTAATGAAGGGCCCAAATCAGTGAGTGTGTGTGTGTGTGGGGGGTGCACTGAAAACAAGCAAATAGTTTTCATCTTTACTGGGTGAGGTTTTTCCAGGCGCATTCTTGGCCTGGTATTCTCAGGAAATGTTGCTTCATAAATATTGAATTTTGTCGTTACCCTCTGCACACGCCGCTGGTAACTGCTTCCTAGAAATGAATTTGGAGTTGTGCGGTAATTACCCCTGGAAGTGTTCATTCAAGTCTGAGAGCAGATTAAATAATGAATAGGAATGTCATTTCTTCGTTCCAATTTAGAACCCTTGTCTCATTATTTTTCTGGGTGAAACTGAATGTCTGGAAGGGGAGAAAACTTGAGGGAAGGAGGGAAGTGGGTCTGGAGCGTGAGGAGGGTGTGTAGACATACCGCATGATGCTGGAAAAGGGGGTACTGGCAGTGGGGGCGTTGCCCCTCCAAGGTCTGGGATGGGTAGCGGGTTTACAGGGGCCGAGAGGGTCAGGAAGACTTAGGGATGTGCCCCCAGGTGCTGCTGTCCTGGCCTCGAGACTGCCACCATTTCTCATCCCTTTGACATTTTTCCCTTAGAGAAAACTGTAAAGTGCAGAAAAGCATTAAAAGGGAAAAAATTCATCCATTGTCCTACCATCCTATTAGCATTTTGGAGCATTTCTTTTCCCATGCTTTTTTCTTGACTGAGATGTTTTTTTTTAACATAACTTGAGACCATACTATAAATACAATTGTATCTCCTGCTGTGGGTGTTGGTTCACCTTTAAGACGGGAGCATTTTGAATAGGATTGCAGCCGCTTTATGAACTGCAAGTTCAGTGGGCTCCGGAATCCTTGTCTTTTCCACCCCTCCATCCCCAGCCATGTACCAGGCACTCAGCAGGCGCTCTGCAAGCACGTGTTGGAAGAATGGGTTACTTTTAGTGCCTGTGTATCGTTCCTTCATAACAGCAGCGAACGGAATAGGGTGCTTGTGGTGTGCCAGATACATGCTAAGAGCTTTCCAGAGTTTACCCTGCGCATCACCCTCCTAAGAGACTATTCTTTTCCCGGCTGAGAGCACAAACCCTGGAGCACGTCTGTTCGTGCTTGAGAACACATGATTTGGAGCTGGACTATTTCCATTTGTATCCCAGATCTATGACTTTTTAGCTGTGTGACCCTGGATAAACCACTTAACCTCTCTGAGCCTCGATTTCTTCAGGTATAAACAGGCTCTAATACTAAAATCTACTTTGTCAGATTGTCACAAAGAGGCAGTAAAATAGCTCAGAGCCTGAAAGAGAAATTGGTTTGGACTGTTAGCTCTAATTAATATGATTCTTTATCTGGGTGACCTTGAGCAAATCACTTTACCTCTGAGACTTAGGCTCCTCTTCTGGAAAATGGGGAGAGTGGTTGCGATCATTGGAATGAGATAAGACATGTAAAAAACTGAGCCCAGACCCTGGTTCACAGTTGGAGCCCAGCAAAGACTAGTTATTAACATGTACTAACCATCAAGATCTGTGGAGCTCCTACTTCTCCTTCCAAACCCATCCCAAGGGTCACCTCCTCCACTTGTCTCTCCTGATTTCTCTTCTCCCCCCACCCATGTCTCCTCCACATTCCTCCAGTGCTCTGTGCCACCTCTATCGCAGCACCCCGTGCTGCCCTGTCATCTCAGTTTTAATCTGTCTGGAACCCTGCCGAACCCTAAACTCTCTGAAGGCAGGGACCACCCATTATTCACCACTGCATCCCCAGACTCCAGTGTCTGGCAGACAGTAGGTGCCCCACAAAGCATCTGTGGAGTGGAACCATGATGGGAGTAGTCAGGGAAGACCATGGGGGAAGCCGGATGGAGGGTGAGAGCAGCTGGATGGAGGG
This sequence comes from Globicephala melas, assembly GCF_963455315.2. Classification (NCBI taxonomy): domain Eukaryota; kingdom Metazoa; phylum Chordata; class Mammalia; order Artiodactyla; family Delphinidae; genus Globicephala; species Globicephala melas. Next base: position 76,102,849 of record NC_083328.1, read on the forward strand.
TGAGAGTTTCTGTTGAGTCATCTCAGAGGGGAGATGTCAGCAGAGGCTTCTGGAAAAAGGAGCTGCTTGTCATAAATTCCAACTCTGTTTGGTAATGTTTGGCCAATCTGTCTTTTCCTGACTTAATTTAAAATTGGATGGGAGGGAAAGAAATTTGTGTGAGTGACTCCAAGTTAACAAGCTGTAATGATGCGCTGGGAACTGTGTAGCTTGGAGTCATCGATATGCAGGGAGAGAAGAGGGAAGTGAAAAAAGAACTACTGGATGTTGGGCGGGGTTGTCAAGGGACAGAGGAGAAGGGATTCTGGGTTTCGTCAGTGCGTCTAAGCTCTGGATGCCCTATATTACTTATCTTTAAAATAAACTTTACAGAGTATAATTTAGATACAATAAAATACACCCATTTTACCTGTACAGTTTGGGTTTTGACAAATGCATACACCCATGTAACCACAATCGCTATCAAGATATAGACTTTTCTGTCACTCCAGAAAATGTTCTCGTGCTCTTTTGTAGGCAATCCCCCTAGCTCCAGCACCTGCTCCTGCCTTTCGAAAAAACTGATCCTCTTTCTGTCGCTGCAGATTGCTTTTTCCTGTTTTAGAATTTTGTACAAATGGCGTCATACAGAATAGACTCTTTTGTATCTGGTTTCTTTCATTCAGCATATTCACAGTCAAGATCCGTATTATGTTTTTGAGATAACATTTAATTCTGCTTCCCAGGTAATCCAGCACAACAGATGTGTTAGCTGTGGGTACGTTCTTACTCTGATTCTTTTAATGCAGGGTTTAAGTGCCCTCTCCTCCAAGATGCCTTCCCTGACTTTCCCCCAGCAGTGCTGGCCCGGTTGATGGCAATGCTGATCATAATTGCCATTTAATAAGTCTTTATCATGCTTAATGGCATTTGCTTTACAAAGGTTGTGCTATTATCACAACCCTCATCTGAGTTAGGTATTATTGTCTCTGTTTCAAAGAAAAGGAAATTAAGGGTCAGAGAAGTTGACCAACTGAGCTAACATCACACAGCTAAAGAGTAGCAGAGCCAGAGCATGATCCAGGACTTGGACTCCAAGAACTGTGCTCATGACCGCTCTCTTATAGTGCCTTGCAGGTGGACTGTTTTCTTTACCTATAACCTAATAGCTCCTTCTTACAGTCCCTGTCACACTATTTTATAGTTAACTGTTTTACTACCTTTGCTTCCTTATCAGCCTGATTTCTTAGTTGCAAATGACAGGATCCACTCTAGACGTTTAAATAGAAAGAAAATTTATTAAAGGAGCTGAGACGGTTCCCAGAATCTCTAGGAGGGCCGGAGGCAGCTCAGAGGCTACACAGTAAGGAAGAAAGCTACAAATCTCACTGAATAAAGCCTCTGATGCCTCCGAAAGCCAGACACCCAGAACTAGTTTCTTTGGGCTTCTGTGTCTTCAGTTGCTCACTTCTGAAATGAAGTACCACGTGACGATGTCGGATTGGTGGAGCCTATGTCACATAATGATGTGCTGGTGCAAGGAATGCTGGGAGACTGAGCCTCTGCCTTCTGCCATGGAAAGGCAGAAATTCCCCCAAACATGGGAAGGGGATTAAAAAGGAGCTGGACAGCGAGGAAACATGACAAGTGTCCATAGCATTTCCTCCTAGAACATGACTTCCTCTAGGGCAGGGAAGGCATTTGGTTTATTTCTGCATCCCCAGCAGCTAGAACATGGCAGACATAATGTAATTACCAAGGAAGCAGATATTTAGCAAATGCATGAACAAGGGGATGGATGAATAAGTACAGATTTTTGACGTAGAGAAGACCTCCTGGCATAAGGAAGACCTCAAGGCATCCTAGAGGAGGATGTATTGAGTCGTTCTGAGGAATAGTGTCTTGGCTTCAGACTTCAGTCATTCCTTCAAGAGTTGAGGATGACTCAAGCCTGGGGGCATCTCTTGGTCCTCAGACCCAGGACCTTGAAGCGCCTTCTCTGAATGAGGTAGCTCCACAGACTGAGCTAGACACAAGTAGGAGAAGCCACTGATATTTACCCAGACAAGGTGTCCTTCCTCTCTGGAAGCAGCATGTCTGTCACAAACGGAGGGACAGCCTGTTGTGTGCCTTGCCCAGTGACAGGCATTTAGGAATGAGGAGGAGGTGGAACTAACATTTATTGAACACCTACTATGCTCCAGGTGCTCTGTATTCCCTTAAGTCTTGCATCAGTCCTTGGAAGTAAGAACTAATATTCCCATGTTATAGATGAGGAAACTGAGTCTCAGGGAGACTGAGTAACTTGCCTGAGACCAAGTGGCTGCTATGGTTTTGAATTCCGTCTCTGCTGCTAGACTTTTTGATTGAAATCTGGCTCTGCCACATACTAACTGTGTGACTTCAGGCAAATACTTAGCCTCAGTGTCCATATCTGAGCATTGGAAATAATAATACTGATTTCATGGTGTTTTATACAGATTAAATATGATTATGCATGGAAAACACTTAATATGGTGCTTGACACAGTAAGGGCTCAAAATGGATGTCCAAATGTTTCAGCACAATTTGTGTAAAAGACTATCCTTTCTCTGTTGAATTGCCTTTGCCTCTTTGTCAAAAATCCGTTGACTATATTTGTGTGAGTCAATTTCTGAGCTCTGGTTTCTGTTCCACTGATCTATGTGTCTATTCTTTCACCAATACCATATCATTTCAATTACTTTAGCTTTATAGTACGTCTTGAAAACAAGCAGTGAGATTCCTTCAACTTCATTCTTTCAGAATTGTTTTGGCTGTTCTAGGTCTTTTCCCTTTCCATATAAATTTTGGAATCAGCTTGTCTACTTCTGCAAAAGAGTTTGCAGGATTTTGATTTGGATTGCATTGAATCTCTAGATCAAATTGTAGTAAATTAACATCTTAACAGTATTGAGTTTTTCAATCCATGAACACAACATGTCTCTCCATTTATTTAGACCTTTTTGATGTCTTTCATCAAAGTTTTATAGTTTTTAGCATATAGATCCTTCACATATTTTGCTAGATTCATACCTAAAAATCTCATTTCTTGGGTGCTATTATAAATAGTATTGCTGAAATTTCAAATTCAAATTGTTCACTGTTAACATATAGGACTATGATTTATTTTTACTTATTGACCTTGCTGAACTCATTTATTAGTCCCAGGAACTTTTTGTAGATTTCATCAGATTTTCTACATAGATGGTGTTAGGTATAAATAGGAACATTTTCCAATCTATATGCCTTTTATTTCTTTTTCTTGTCTTATTGGATTGGTTAGAACTTGCAACAGGATGTTCAATAGGAGTGGTGAGAGAGGAAACCCTTGCCTGGTTCCCATTCTTAGGGGGAATGCATTCTCTTACCACTGAGTATGATATTAGCTATAGGTTTTTTGTAGATGCCCTTTACTAGGTTAAGAAAGTTACCTCTATTCCTAGTTTGCTGAGGGTTTTTAACATTAGTAAATGTGGAATTTTGTTGAATGCTTTTTCTGTATGTATTGTGATGATCATGATTTTTCTTATTTACTTTGCTAATATAGTGAATTATATAAATTGTTTTTTTACCAGTTGATTTTTGGAAATTGAAATAGATTTGCATTCTTGGGGTAAATGCCACTGGCCATGATATCCTTTTTATATATTTTATATGCTGTTGGATTTTATTTGCTACTCTTTTGTTAAGGGTTTTGTCATCTGTGGTCTTGTAATGTCTTTGTCTGGTTTTGGTACTAGGGTAATACTGGCCTCAGAAAATGAGTTAAGAAATATTTCCTCCTCTTCTATTTTCTGGAGATGATTCTGCAGAACTGGTATTATTTCTTTAAGTGTTTGGGAGAATTTGCCAGTGAAACCATTTGGGCATGGAGTTTATAGGGGTTTGGGGGAAAGTTTTCAACTACACATCCAGTATCTTTAATAGATATAGGACAACTGAGGTTATCTGTTTCTTCTTGAGTGAGTTTTGGTAGTTTGTATCTTTCAAGGAATTGTTCTGTTTCATCTAAGCTGTTGAATTTATGAACATGAAGGTGTTCAGAGTGTTGTCTTATTATCATTTTAGCACCTGTGGATCCAGTGGTGGTGTACCCTTTTTCATTTCAGATATTGGTAATTCGTTTCTTTTCTTTTTTCTTGTTCAGTCTTACTAGGGTTTATCAATTTTATTGATCTTTCCAATGAACCAGATTTTGGTTTTCATCACTTTTCTCTATTGCTTTTGTGTTTTCAATTTCATTGATTTATGCTTTAATCTTTATTATTTCCTTTCTTCTGCTTGCCCTGGGTTTAATTTACTCTTTTTTCTCTAGTGTCTTGAGGTGGAAGCTTTGGTTACTGATTTTAGATTTTTCTTCTTTTCAAAGGCAGGCATTTAATACTATGAATTTCCATCTAAGCACTGCTTTAGCTGCATTCAACAAACCTTGATATGTTTTATTCTCATTTTCATTCAGCCCCAAATTTAAAAATTTCCCTTGGGATTTCCTCTTGAGTCTCAACAAGTTGTTTAGAAGTATGTTGTTTAATTTTCAAATATTTGGGGATTTTCCAGATATCTTTCTCTTATTGGCTTTGTGAATGAAAAGTGTTGCCTGCCATATCAGTAAATAAAGGATGTTGCAGCCATCAAGCCACTATACACAACCCTGCCGGGAAACTCAGGATGGAGACAGAGGGGGCTGCCCGCTGCCAAGTCCTCAGCCACTGCAGCCCCCCCACCCCCACCCCCACCCCACAACTTTGCACTCTGAGGGGACTCGGGCTGGGAAAAGCACAGGATGCTGGCCCCAGATAGCTAAGGTGCACATCAAAGCAACGATTTCAGTGAGCCCAGACTCTTGCATCTTCCCATACATAGAGAAGTGCTAAATTCATTCATTTGAGATATCTGGTTTTCTTTAGTTAACAGTAATGTTTTGAAGTTCCAGCTACCTGGTCTTTGTTGCAAAAACTCGTCTGTGTCCTGGCTCCTCCCTTGCCCTTTCCGAACAGTCTCTCAGAGCTGTCTGAGAGGCTGCATGCTGGGCTTAGGTCCTCGGTTTTGTCTGCCAAATAAAACATAATTCTCAACCTACAGGTTGTGCATTTTTTCAGTCAACAGCTTCTAGTTTAATTTTGTATGATCATAACTTAATTTTGCAAGAACAGAATTTGAATGATTGCTATTGTTAAGGTTTGTTTTATTGTCCAGATCATGGTGCATCTTGGTGAATGTTCCATGCACACTTGAGACAAATGTACTTTCTTCTGTTGTTGGATAGAGTGTTCTATAAATATTAATTAGGTCCATTTGGTGGGTCATATTATGTAGGCCTTCTGTATCCAAACTGATTTTCTGCCTACTTGTTCAATGAATTACTGAGAAAAGAATGTTGAAGCATCCAACTACATTGGTGGATTTGTCTATTTCTCCTTTCAGTTCTATTACTTTTTACCTCATCTATTTTGATGTCCTGTTGTTAAGTACAGACACAGCATTGTTACGTCTTCTTGGACAATGGGCACCTTTATCATTACGCAATACCCTTCTTTATGTTGGAAATAGCCTTTGTTCTAAAGTCAGCTTTGTCTGAAATTAACATAGCTACTTCAGCTTGCTTTTGGCTGGTGTTTGAGTTTCTGGTACTTCAGATGTGCCCACCGAAGGAGCCCAGGGAGGGGCGGGGGAAGAATTTCTTTTTGTAAATATTCAGCAGTCAATGCATTTGCACAGAGCCAGGCTCAGTGCAAGACAGGAAACTGGAGTGGGAGTGCCAGTGAAGCCCGGCACTGGCGGGAGAGCAGGCACCTGCACGAGGTCTACGGCCACCTCCAGCCGTGTCTGTGGTTCAGTTTTTCAGGCACGGCACGAGGCCACCGTGGCTTCCTAGGCTCCTCTGTCTTGGGAGTTTCTTCATTCTGCATTTCTAATCTCTTTTCACAGTCAGAAGCACTTGGTACCCACAGGAACTCACCTTTCAAAGTGATGCTTTGTGTGTCCACGGGAGGAAAGGTAGAGGGATTAGCTGGAGATGTAAATTTTATAAAAAAAGAAGCTCTTTCATAAACCCCACTGCTGTGTGGAGTTTATTCAAAGTGGGCTGTGAGGGGAAAGGGAAGCTTTCTAAGTTTCAACAGAAAACACACAAAAGTCTAACGCGGATAATAGTGACCAAGGTCATGCCTGCAACAGTGATGCTAAATTCTGCACCTTGGTCTCTGGCCAATTCCTCATTGTTGATATTCTCTTGGAATTTTAGCTACAGGGGTGGAGAGGGTAGCGGGGAGTGGAGGGGATGTTACTACAGTCCTCATCTATATTCCTCACCAAAAATAGCTTTCCAATTGTAATTGAATATAATTGGAGACAGAGGGCTGGCTGGAGGCTAGCTAACTGTCTACCTTCAGAGCCATGAGGTGTCGGGGGAGAGATGGGGGAAGGTGGAGGGTGGGTAACAGGGTGGAGAAGGAAGGCTGTGTCTGCTCCAGTTCTGCTCTGTCCCTAACTGTGTTGGCAGTAAGACTAGGGTCAGACAGGCCTGAGTTCAAATCCCACCTGCTAGCTGGGCAACTTAGCTGTTCTCTGCCTCAGTTTCCCTATCTGTAAAATGAGGTTAATAACATACATTTAGAGCATGTTTGTGAGGATGAAGTAAGATAATCCATGTAAGTTATCCCTCTTCTGTCCTTGCTTCTCAAGCTTCTCAAAGTCTGGTACATAGACCAGCAGCATTGGCTTCCCCTGAGTACTTGGAGGAAATACAGACTTTCAGGCCCTACCCAGTGTCTGCATTTTAACAAGATCGCTGGTGATTCCGATGCATGTTGAAGTTTGAACTGTGCTACCTTGATGCCGTCTTCGTCCTTCTATGCTGAGCCCATCACATTTTTAGGGTGCTGAGTTTTCTGTGGTCCCTGCCCTCTGTTCTCTAAGGGTTTTTCCTCCACCCACATGAAACAATACTCAGAACATGAGCATCTGAAGATGGCGGTTTCCTGTTTCTCAGAGGAGCCCCGACCTCAGTCTAGAGTATTACGGCCGAATTCCCTCCCTCCACCTGGACCCACCTGCCCCCAAACCAATAAGTCACCGACACTTTGTGCATCTATTAACATCTGTGAATACATAGCCTTTTGACAACTTCGATCACATTTTCAGATGTACCTAAGGGAACCTGCCATTTAAAGGAACCCACGGTGAGCACTTCTGCAAAGCAGATAATTGCCAGCTAATTCATCCATTTTACAAAGCTTGAGTTTTGGAACAAAGCAGGCTGAGCTGTTGGAAGCTCTAGTTCTTAATTAGCAATATTCAGGATGAAAAGGTTTTTTTGGTGTGGGTGGAATAAGTCTTTTCTCCCAACCTCAGTGGGGCATCCGAATCACCTGTGGAGCTTTATATCTTTACGTTTTAAAAGTACATAAATCTTAAGCCACGGCTTGGTGATACTGACATATGTATACACCTATGTAGATAAGATATGGAACATTCTAGCACCCCAAAACTTCATCTGTCCCTTCCTGTTCCATAATACTTCCCCAGAGGGTAACCTCTCTGTTGCATAGATTCATTTTTCTTGTTTTTGAATTTCGTATAATGGAATCATACAGTCAGTATTCTTTCATATTTAGCCAGAATCTTGGCTTCAGTCAAGAAAGAAATGAAAAGTCCAACAAAGCTACATTTTCTCCTCCACAGTGGTTCTCGTGCTTTGGCCTTCATCAGAATCCCCTTGTGCAAACACAGGGCTTGTTAGGACACAGTTTGCTGGCCCCCACCCACAGAGTTTCTGATTCAGTAGGTCTAGGATGGGACCCAAGAATCTGCATTGCTATCAGAGACCACATTTTGAAAACCAGTGCCCCAGAGCAATAGCCAATCCTTGGGCAGAATTGTTCTGGTCTGATTTTGAAAGAGTATGTAGGATCCTTTTGCCTTATATCTAAGTTGTCGATAATTTTTCTATATATTTTCCTCCTGAGAGGCAAGCCACCCCTTCACTGTTTTGCCTGTTTGGGGTAAGACGGGAGCCATTGATATCAGCATTTTTCAGCAATCCTGGTACCTTGATTTCTTTGACAGTCTCGGGTAAGGGGATAGTTAATTGAGACATTTCTGTTTTCAGTGGATTTTTAATGAGACAAAATACCTTGTTTCTACAGATAGCAGTCCTGAGGCAAAAGGGGAAAAAAAGGAACATTTTTAAGCCTTTGAACGGGCTTCTCTATAAAACTCCCTCCTTGAGCTCCCAGCTCACCGCAAACCCCGTGGAAGTCGCCTCCAGGTTATTCTGACTCAGTGATGAAACATAAAAAATTAGGTTTGTCCTAGGTCCTCTGCTTCTCCTTCCCAGCCCAGAGAGAGGGGGGCAGGGTGGAGACCCCAAGCAGACCTCAAGGCTGTGTCTTAAGAGCACTGAAATCCCCCAGAGAGTGGAAAGCACCCGGGATTGTTAACTGTCCTCTGAAGAGAAAGATGAAAACCTAAGTCTGCTGACTTGGAAGGAAGTTTTTTCTTTCTAATTTTTTGAACAAAAATCATTTCAACATCTAAAGTTTTTTTTTTTAAGGTTTTTCCTGTTTCCTTATTTTTAAATGCCTTCTGGCTGCGAGCCAGCTGTTAATTTTTCACAGTGGCTACTTCTTCCCATAACTCAGGAGCCCACACCCCACCCCTCTGCCCTCCGTATCTATTTCCAGAGATACTTTCCGCTAAATTAATGTTTTCCCATTCTAGCAGATTCAGTGATTCCCTTTATAACATGTTTTGTAGGGCCTCTTTTACCCTCATGAAATAAAATTAATAGACATACAGCTTATCTATACAATTTTATATATGTGTGTGTGTGTGTGTGTGCTGCCCTAAGTGTAACTTAGTTTATTAGTAATTTATTTGGGAGAAATGAAATGAAATGAATTTCTAGTAAAATACTATATACTGTCAGTAAATAAACGCTCCTGTATAACTGCTAGAAGATTAAAAAAGAAGTGCTTTGTGCTGGCACCTATACATAGCCCTAGAAAAACAGCAGACAAGAGCTACAAATCCAGATATAATGGCCGCTCAGATAACATGGTTGGCATTTCTGTAGGTGATGTGGTTTTGCAAAATGGCGAATAACTCTTTTTAAAAGTTTAAAATACAAGGAGGTACAGAGTCTTAATTTATATTTACATGATAGTTGACTTCCTGGAAAATCCAGGATTCATCAAAGTCATGTGAAAAATCCTTTTTTATATGTGAACAGGAGTTAAGTTCTAGCAGTTCATTTCAAACACTTTTTTTTCCTATGTGCAAGTCAGGTGGGACATTCTAAAATTGTGTGGGTTCGGGGACAGTTCTTTTCGTGGAGACGTCTCACCTATTGCAAGTCACCTAGCATCCTTCTCCCCCTCCCGCCATCGCCAGTGGAGTGTCCCCATCATCGTATCAACCAGTACATTTCCAGATTTCCAAAGTGCTCATTCAGGCTGCAGGTGGTGATGGAGTAGATGTGAGAAAACCGTTGAGATGGCTGTTGTCTTTATCAAGGTGAGATGTCCTGATGGCCTGGACTAGGTGCTGGCCATGGAGACTGAGAGAGAAGTGGGTGGATTCTGGAAGTAGCATCTATAGGACTTTGATCAGGTGTGGGATACATGGGGGGAAGAAAGGGAGATGCCAAGGATAACTTGCAGGTTTCTGCCTGGAGCAACTGGGTGGTCCCCTTTACTGTTGTGGGAAGGACTGGAGGAAAGTCAGGGATGGGCAGAAAGATCATCAAACCCACCTTGGACATTTGAAGTGTGAGACGCCTGTGAGGGACCGAAGTGGGGCTGTCCAATATGTACTTGATTTGTGAGTGTGGGCTTAGAAACTAGACACAGGCATAGAGACCCAGTTTGAAGCCCTGGGGATGGACGAGGTTTCCTGGAAAGAGGGTACAGAGGGCTAGTTGAAGACGGCACAGCCTGGGCCCCAGTGAACGCTGACATCCAGAGCTTGGGCAGGGGGAGAGAGCCCCAGGGTCCTCCATCTGCCATTTGTATAAGTCACATCTCCCCAACTCAGTGCTGAGGTCTTTGATGTGGGTCTGTGATTAATGTATCACTGTGCCTTGCCAAGCACCCAGCACGCTCTCCCTGAAGATACAGCTCCGCGTGTATTGATTGACTGGCTGTCGAGAGGTACATATTGATCACGTTATATTGATTCCATTTAGCATTTTCACATTACATTTGAAAACAAGATGAAGCCAATCTGTGCATGCCATTTCTTTCCCCAACCCTGATGACATTCAGAAATCCTGAGTCAGCTGTTGACTGGGGCTAAGTTGGTGGTGTTCCAAATTGCGATGCTGGAGGGAGCAGCAGCTGGGGGTCCGTGGGCTCTGACTAAAAGGCCCACAGTGAACCAGATTGACTTCATACCTCATGGAGGGGAAATGCTGTTCATTTTAATTACACATGCCTGCAACATGGTGAGGTCTTAAAAAGGAAGAGAAACCTCTTGTCTGGGGGTCCTGGAAGTCCAGGCCACCAACTCGATGGGGGTATTATGAGATTCTATGATGGCAAATGTATCAGTCACCTAATGCCATAACACTGCCGCATAACAAACCATTCCCAAATTCTGTGGCTGATAAGACTTGCTAATTTTTCTTGCTCATGTGTCTGTTGGGTTGCCTGATCAAGGCTGGGCTCTCTTGGGCTTGGCTTCAAACTGTGTTCTTTTTGAAACAGAGGCTACATGAAGTGTGCGTTTCTCATGGCAATGGCAAAGGTCAGGAGCATAAACCTAACTGCACATAAGCCTATGTTTGTGATACATCTGCCCAAGTCCCATTAGCCAAACAAGTCATATGGTTGAACCCAAGGTCAAAGCATGGGGAAGTACAGTCTACCTCTAGTGGGGAGGACAGCAAAGTCATATGGACAGGGGGAGTGTTATGAACTGGGAACCGTAATGTAACCTATAAGAGAAGGGATTACGAATTCCCATGACTACCAGGACCAGGCAAGGCATCATAAACTAGTAAAGATGCTGGGTGATATTGATGCAGGGATATTTTCAGTCAAGAAAGATTTGGCCATGTTCATCACATCCACAAACTTATAAGATCTATCTCATGTTTCTTGGAATCATTTGGCCACCACTCTTACATTTCCCCGCTTCTGATAGAAACATGGGTACAGAGAATGACTTTCCTACCTTAAGAATGCTAAGAGCTCTGAAAATGGGTGGTGCTGGAGAGGCAATAAGGACTAGTAGGGACTGTGGCAAAGTGGAAAGCATGCGCCTGTCTAAAGCGTGCAGCTGCCACTTGCTTTCAATCCACTGTCGTCAGATGAGAATGCAGGCTTAGCGTGGCCTGGTCTCTGAGATGTCAAGAGAAGCTGAAAATCCAGATTTTTTTTTTTTTTTTTTTTTTTTTTGCGGTACGCGGGCCTCTCACTGTTGTGGCCTCTCCCGTTGCTGAGAACAGGCTCCGGACACGCAGGCTCAGCGGCCATGGCTCACGGGTCCAGCTGCTCCGCGGCATGTGGGATCTTCCCGGACTGGGGCACGAACCCGTGTCCCCTGCATCGGCAGGCGGACTCTCAACCACTGCGCCACCAGGGAAGCCCGAAAATCCAGAATTTTATGTGAAATTTCTGAACTTTAAAATATTGAACAAACAGAATCCGTTGAATGGTAGGAAAGTGACTATCGGCTGCCGTCTTACAACGTCTGTTCTCTGAGTTTGGATTTAGGAGGCTGATGAGCGCGATGGCAAGAGATTGTTTGTTATTTTCCTGCTCCCAAGGGGCCACAAAAAGAACAGTGGTTTCTGGACACATCTCTGAGGTCCCAACAGCCAGTTTCCCCATTAGGAGTGAGGTCAGTGAATTCAAAGATGCTAGAATTCTTTCCCTCTAATTCTCTCGTTCCCATAAAAATTCAATTCCACTTAAACTGTAAGGCATAGTGAGTCCTAATTACTATATAAACATTATATACAATTAGAGTGGGGTTTCAGGAACCAGGCCAATTCCCCCCCGGAACATACACTGAAAAGCACATTTTAAAAGGACAAAAGATGCTTTGGGCAGGGCTGTTAATGTGACATCTCCGAGGGCCATTTGGGTCGTTTGTTTTTAGGGTCAGAGTATAGCTTCTTCCTGGGCTCTTTGCTCTAGAACTTGGACCCAAACCCTTCTAAGGTTTGGACCCAAACCTAAGACACCTAAGACACCTTCTAAGGGTGTCTTTCTGGAGATTATATGTAGAGTGGTTGTATTTCCTGAACCAGAGACAGGACACATGGTTAGCTGAGGACCTTCCTGTAATTTACACATCCGAAAGGCTGACAGAAACATTGAAACTCAGAGGGAGATGGAAGTGATACTTGGTGATAGGATGGCCAGGTGACACTGGTGTCCTCGGATCCTCTCCGGGGACACAGCCCTACTGACGGAGGGGTCAGGTGGTTCAGCCTCTGGTCCTCCTCTGGTAACTGGTCCAGGTGAGACGCTTTCCTCAAACCTGAATCTCAGGGCTCACTCGTTTCCCACGCAAGGCGGAGGTCATAGAGCTTTCACCCAGGCCAGAGGACCGCAGCCAGAGAGAACATTTCCCCTGAAACTGAGCATTCTCGGGGTTTTAACTGAGACCTTGCCTGTATCCGCAGTGCATCTCACCTCTCCACCTGGCCCTGGCGATCCAGCGCACCAGTTGACCAGCTGTCCCCTGAATGTGCCGTGGCCGCTCATCCTTCTAGGCCTCTGCGGGGTTTGTGTCCTCTGCTGGGACCACCATCGCTTCCTTTGCCCATTTGTTAAGACCTTGTCACCGTGGTCTGATTGGGGCGCTTTCTCTGCTGCCCATCCCCCGCAGAACCCAGCGCCCTTGCCTCTGAGCTCACTTCCCCCCGGATGCAGAGGCTGAAATTGCTTACTGGGGCTTCATCAGCTGTATCGAGGCCAGAGTATCAATGGCTTGAACCAGGTGTATTCATTTTCTCCTCTTACTCTTGTAAGGTTACAGGGGTAAGCAGTGCAGGGCTGGCGTGTGCTTGCTGGTGCAGGGAGCCAGGTGCCCCCTATCCTATTGATTCCTATGCGCCAGCATTCCTGGGCAGTGTCTTCATGTGTGTAGATCACTCACTGTTACCAGGTCGGAATTCCAACCAGTAGGAAGGGAGGAGAGGGGAGAGGGCATGCCCCCTTCCATTAAGGTTCACTCACTGTTACCAGGTCGGCATTCCCACCAGTAGGAAGGGAGGAGAGGGGAGAGGGCATGCCCCCTTCCATTGAGGTTCCCAACTGGAAGCTGCACTTGCTCATTCATTTATTTAACATCCATGTACTGATTATTTTTCACCTGCTAGAAATGGCTTTAGTCACTGCGATTCAGCAATGAACAGAACTAATGAAAGGTGGTGTACTTCTACCCTGCCAGTATGGAGTGTCCATCCTATTGGTGGCAGAAAGATGTTCATAAAATAAAATAAAATATATATGCTGAGTAGTATGAAAACTACCAGAAAGAGGAAACTAACTTCTTGGGGAGCTTCCAGTGCAAGGAGGGCACTTGGGCTGCGGAGGGAGGTTGTACTTATGAAACAGTCACAGGGGGCTCGTTGGTGGTTCCCAGAGGTGATAACCCAGAAGTGCAGTGCTCTCTCCTGCAGGTGGTGCCCCTGAGCTTGTGCAGGGCAACCTGCCTTCGCGATAGCGAGGGATGTTGCGGCCTGGAGGGGACAGGCCTCGGACTCTGAAAGCCCATTTCTCTGCTCCCCTTGGAGTCCTTGACAGCCTGGAGCGCCTCTCGTATCTTCTCCAGAGGCTGGAGCATTCTTGTTATCTTCAACAACGGAGAATCCACTACCCCCAAAGTCTCGTTTCATTCATTTTTCAGAAGCAGAGGCTCATCTCTCTCTGCTTGGACACAAGCCACTCTTGTCACTTCTTTTCTGTTTCCTCATTTGAAGTAGCAGGCGCTTCCAGCTTCTTATTTTTCTTTTGGTTCCCAGGTTTGACAGAGAGCTATTTGGCTGCATGACACATCTCTCCCCGTTTCTTTTTGTCTTGCCCCCAGCCCTGCAGCCACTGTGCTGCATCCCCTCAACTAAAGTAGGGCAATAATGATACTTATCTCATGACAGTTACATGAAATAATATGTTAAGTAAGGTTTCCAGATTCAGCAAATAAAAATCTGGGACACCTGTGCCTAATGTGGTTGATAAACACCTCTTTTCAAGTATAAGTGTCTCCCAAATATTGCATGGGACATACTTACACTAAGAAATACTATAAATTTTTATATAAAGTTCAAATATATATATTTGAACTTTATATAAAGTTCAAACTTACCGTGAATACCCTGTACTTCACCTGACAATTCTAATATAAGGAGCTTAACAGACGGCTTGGCATGTAGTGAGGGTAAGTGGTAATGACAATGATGGGGATACTGATGACCTCAATGTATTCTGGTAAGTGCCTCCCCCGTGGTGGGGGTGGGGTGGGCATTCATAAGAAGGGAGTCCTAGAACAATCAAGGCTCAGACTGAGTCTTGAAGTTCTCCATTTATTCAGCAAATATTTATTGAGCATTTATTATGTACCAGACTTTGCTCTAGGTGCTAGGGATTCAGCAGTGAACAAAACAGATGAAAATAACCGTCCCCCCTGGACTTGAAGTATGAGTGGGGAAAACAGTCTGTAAAGAAGATAAGTAAAATATCCAGCATACTGGGTAAAAGCCAAGGAGAAAATATACGACAAAAGGGAGGTTATGAAGTGTTGGGGTGAGTTGAAGTTTTGAGATGGGTGGGAAGTGAGATCTTATTGAAAAATCGACTTAAGACGTGAAGGAAGTGAGGAAACGACCCATGCAGATATTTAAGGGAAGATCATTCCGGACAAGGGAAATGGCAAGTGCAAAGGTCCTGAGGTTGGAGTGGACCTGATATGCCCAAGAAACAGTGAGGAGCCAGTGTGGCAGGAGCAGATGAGTGAGGGACTGAGAGAGGAAATGTGGGGCTGCATCATGCAGGATCTTGGGGGACACTTGGCTTTTTCTCTGAGTGAGATGGGACCACCTGAGAACTTTGAGTGACATAACCTAGCCTGCATTCAAATAGATCCTCTGGCTGCTTGTGGAGGATAAACTGTGGTGCAGAAGCAGGAAGACCAGGGAGGACGTGACTGCAATGGTCCAGGTGAGAGAGGATGGTGGTTTGGACCAGGGTGGAAAGTTGTGGATACATTGTGAAGGGAGGATTGGTAGGATTTGCTGATGGTTCCAATTTGGAAAGAGAGGTTGAGCACAATGTAAGTCTGACTTGAAAGAGCTGGCGAGATGTGGAGAAGGGAGAGATGTAATGGTTGAGGGGACCTTTGCCCAGTGAACTGAGGAGCTTGTCAGCAGAGCTGGGGACCGGGAAACATCTTGGAACAAGGATGTAACTTTCAGTGCACGCGGGACAACCTGTGTCTTCATCCTCCCGCCCACCTCCATCTGATGGTGGTGCTGGGGAGGTGTCTGCTCTGCATCTTGCCTCCCTGACCGCTGTCTAGCCGTGACCTGAATTTCCTCCATGCGAGGAATGCACTTTGCTGCTCCGGACGTTTGCACCTGGCAGACTGTGTTAAGAGAGATGTGTTTCAGAGCAGCAGGCAGGCTCCTCGCCCTGGCAGAGAGGTCCCCTCCCCAACCGGAAGCAAATGAAAATTTCCTGGGCTGGCTGGGTCTAGCCACCGTTCCAGTTGTCTACTGCTCAACAAACCCCCAAACTTAGTTGCTTAAACAAGAGTCATTTATTTGGCTCATGAATCAGCCATTTGGGCAAGGTTTGCCTGGAAGGCTCTGTCCCATATGTCATCAGCCAGGGACACTTCTGTTTGGGGTTGAAGGACCTGCTTCCAGAATGTGGCTGCCAGGCTGGTGCTGGCTGGTGCTGGGGGCTCAGGAGGGTCACGAGCCCTGGGTCCTCTTCATATGGTCTCTCCACATGGCCTAGGCTTCCTTGTAGCCTGGGGGCTGGGATCCAAGGAGGTGCTGGATGACCCAGGCAGAGGCTGTGTTGCCTCTTATGACTTTGCCTTAAAAGTCACGTAGTGTCACTTCAGCAACACTGTTGTTGGAGGCCGTCATGAAGCCATACCCAGTGTTGAGGGAGAGGGACACAGACCCCACATCCTCATGGGAGAGAAGAGCATGTGAGTGGGAAATACTGGTTTTGGAAAATACAATCTTCCGTAGCCACCAGCTTGAAAACTGACTGGGAGCAAAGACTGCCTGAATCCCAGGCAAAGGTCCTTGCTCAAAAGAGACGACTATAGGCCTCACCCCAAGGGAGGTCCTAGTCTGATTTAGGGACACTGTGCTACTCACAAGGGCCGAGTGAAGGACTCAGCAGGTGAGGTTGGTGCAACACAGAAGGGCTCCCAGAAAGAAAGGAGTATGAATGGAGATTTAAACTTTAATACATCATTCTACGTATCATCACAGCTCTGGTCCAGACCTTCTGGAAGCACTTTACAAGAATTAAGCCATTTAATTCTTATAGTCTGCTTTTGAGGTAAGGACTCCTTTGTTCAGATAAGGAAACTGAAGCACAGAGAGGTTGAGCCACTTGCTCAAGATTACACAGCTAATAAGAGCTGGACTGGGTATGAACCCACTATACTGTACTCTCTCTAATACTGTAGCTTGAAGTCATAGATCTGCCTTAATGAATTAATTTACACAGGAAAGATGGCATGGCCCAACGATTGGCTGACACAAATGCTAAGGAAAGGCCTTGGCCCTGCAGACAATGGTTGGTGAATATGCAAACTTGATAACTTTATAAGGAAAATGTTTGGAGTAGGTTGTATCACTGAAATGTTTTTCTCCTGCTTTAACCAGTGGCTTTCAGTCTTGCTGAATAAGACTTCCTCTATGTGCACCCATTAAAAACATATCATATTTCTGTGGGGTTCCATTTTACATAAATGTTATCATGCTCTATTATGACCTTGTCAAAATCAAGGGTTCCTCCAAAGGCCTAATTTTGGCTCTTTTAAAATAAGTGATGCACAGAAGGCTCAAGACATTGAAGGATACCAGAAGAAAGCCATTAAGGATGGTTAACTGTTCCTTCCCCCCAAATCGGTATTCAGCATGATCCGGAAATGAACCCCCTGGCCTCCAGCCTCTGCTGGTAAGCTTTCAGATCTTTATTCAAATGTCTGAATATCCATCACATCTCCCTCAACTCAAACAGATGCCCCACATCAGGCTTCAGAGAGGGAGACAATCTCTCCTTTTTATCAGCCCCTCCCCCCTCCACCCCACCCCTGGTGGACAAGGTGGCGGCAATGACGGGCACAGCTCTCTCTCTCTCTCTCTCTCCCCCCCTCCCCCTCTCTCCCTCCCTCCCTCCCCCCTCCCCCTCCCTCCCTCCCCCTCCCCCTCCCTCCCTCCCTCTCCCTCTCTCTCAATAGTGACAATGAATAGCAATCTGCCATGATCTCTGGGGGGAGAGAGAGACTCTTCAGAGGACCTTTGTGAGCATTTCATGTTCCGCATGTGGCAATGTGTATAAATGCCTTTGGAAAATATTTAGTGATCGTAAATTATTTAAGGATAATCCTCAATGTGGGATAATCTGATTTGTTTCACATCTGATAAGAAAAATCATTCATTGCCATATGCAAAGCAGGAGACTTCAGTCCCGTGATGGGAAAACTGCCTGAGGGTTTTCCCCCAAACACCTTCTCTAACACTGGATGTTGGAGAACTTTCCACGTCAGTTTGCAGAGAACTCCCTCGTGTTTTGTCACGGCGGCCCAGTAGTCCACATTTTGGCAAGAGCATATTTTATCTGGTTGGTATTGATGTACATTTGCCTTTTTAACAGAGAGGCAGGAAGGGATATCAACTAAGAGCCTTTGGTTTCAAGTCCAAGCTCCAGTTGTGTGATCTGGGACAAGTCACTTGACATCTCTGTGTCTCAGTTCCCTCGTCTGTAAAGTGGGGATAGTCATCGCGTCTGTCTCACAGGGGATTAAAAGAGGTGATACATGCAAAGGATGTAGACGAGCATCTGGGACATAGTTAACGCTCAGTAAGTATTAGTTAGCAGGACTAGTAGTGAGAATTTTTTACTGGAAAAAGGAAAAATTCACAATGCAGCAATTTAACGTGTTTTGCACACTTCCTGGTCTTCATGTTTCCATGAGTAGGGTTTGAAAGCAGTTTTAAGAAACTAACTAGTAAAACTAGCTCATATCTGTTAATGATAGCTATTTTAGAAATAGAAGAAGAAAATTACCCACCTAATTACTTTTACTGTCTCTGGACTATTTCCAGTGGTGGTTCTTTCTCTTTCCTTTTTTTTTTTTTTTTTTTTGAGGTCCAGTTCTGTCAGTCTTTATTTCTGTGCATGTGTAATGGGGGTCATACCAAATTGAGTTTGCATCCAGATCTTTTTCTTTTCTTTCTTTTTTATTTTTTTTAGTTTTTTTCCCCCAGCTTTATTGCAGTATGATTGACAAATAAAAATTGTATATATTTAAGATGTACATTGTGAAATGATAACACAGGCAAGCTAACTCGTCCATCACCTTGCAGAGTTACTCTGTGTCAGTGTGTGGTGAGGACTACCCTCAGCAGATTCCAAGTATACGATATGTTATTACTAACTATAGTCATTACGCTGTACGTTAGGTCTCCAGAACTTATGTATTTGATAACTGAAAGGTTTGGTCAGTGTCTCTTATGCTTTTGCTTGATTCCCCCCTATTTTTTTGAGGCATCAATGGTTTAATGGATGGGGGAACTTACGCATCTGAAGCGAGGTCCTGGAGCAACACCCCACCCTGTACAGCGCGTGGCAGGCAGGACATGGTGGGAGTCTTTGCTCCCGAGGGGAAGGGGAGATTACCAGTTATAGGGGAATTGACGTCAGGTGGGCTCACTAGTTACCAAGGAAACCAGTAGAGGGGCACACGCCTCACCACCCCTTTGATGAGCTGTCACTGGCTGGGGCCTGGGACAAGTCTGTAGGAAGGGCAGTCATGTGAGTAGGGTGTAGGTGAAACCGGCCCTGGATTACCCCTATTTTAGAGCAGACTTAGCAGCATGAAGAAAGAGGAGGGGGCAGTTGTGTGAAGGAACATGCCCAGCACAAAGTCAGAAACAGAAATTTCACTACCTTTCAATCCACCTGGAAAAGAGACCACTTGTCTTAAGGTTTGAAATTACCCTCATCCTCTCCCAGGTTAGAATGATTGTAACCCCAGGGGCCTTCGTGACGTTTGGGGTTCTCCTTTTCCGTCAGAAACGTTGTGTGTGTTTGTAGTGGGAGCGTGTGTGCATTTTACATTTCAAACGTTTGTCACTGGAGAGCTGCTTCCAACAGGCCCCTTCGCAGAGCCACGCCAGGAAACTTCTCGGAGTTCAGAGGCGGGCATTGATTTCTGAGAGCGCATTAAAGGGGTGTTTTTGATAGAAGAGTGATTCTCATCTGCTGAATAAAAAATCGTCCTCATCCATAATGCATGGTCCTTTAGGAGAAAAGAGAGAAGAGAAAGTCTAAATCTAGCCTAGGCTGGAAAAAGACAGCGAGTGATTGAGAACCATTGAGAACAGGCTGGCTGCATTTCTCACTAATTCCTGGTTCCCTCCCCCCTTGTGGAGGAAGCCCCCAAATGGGGGCTCGAGGGTAGGGGTGCTGGTGTCAGGAAGAGCTGCAAGGGCTTATCTTAGGTGGTAAGGAAGAGGTAACAAAAGACAGACAGAGACCAGACACTTCTAGGAGATGTTTTCCAATTCAAATATTCTAGATCCTAAGGAGGTTCTTATTTTGGGATCCTCATTTTGGCTGTAGTTTTCACCAACTGAAATACAACTACAGAAACCGGGGGAGGGGAACATCCCTACTGGCCTAAATATATCCCCCAGACGCAGGAAGGAGCCTGTTTAATGCACTCAGCAGCATTTCTAGAGTCTGCTGCTGTCCATTCACTGTTGCTCCTTATTTGTTCAATCCTGGTGACAGTGGGGGACTTCCCAGGGCCCTCAACTGCTGGAAAAGGTTGAGTTTTGGAAACATTGCATGAGTATGTTTGTAGTGGATTGAAGTGTCCCCCAAAGAGGTATGTCCAAGTCCTAACCCCCTGGTACCTGGGGGTGAATGTGAGCTTAATGGAGACAGGGTCTCTGCCCGTGTCATTAAGTTAAGGACTGAAATAATGGTTTCCTGAATAGGATTCCAAATCCAATGACTGGTGTCCTTACAAGAAGAAAAGAGGACACAGAGGAAAGATGGCCACGTGGAGACAGAGGCAGAGATTGGGGTGATGTGGCCACAAGCCAAGGAATGCAAGGAGCTCCCAGAAACGGGAAGAGGCAAGGAAGGATTCTCCCCTAGAGCCTTTGGAGGGGCTGTGGCTCTGGTGGCACCTTGATTTCAGACTCTGGCCTCCACAGCTGTGGGAGAGTAAATTTCTCTTGTTTTAAGCCAGAGGTTGTGGTGACTTGTGAAAACAGCCACGGGAAACTCATAGTGTTCCAGGCCTGAGTCCCTCTGGCCTCATTTTGTCCCACTCGCCTGTCACTTTGAGCCTGATTGGAGACCAGTGGGAGCGACAGCACAGATGCTGGCCTCAGCGCCTGCTAGTGTTTATCTAGGGGAACAACATGCAACGTTTCTTTGGATTATTGTTTTGAGCTTCAATTTTTTTGGGCCGCCCCGTGTGGCATGCGGGATGCAGGATCTTAGTTCCCCAACCAGGGATCGATCCCGGGAGCCCTGCATTGGGAGCGCAAAGTCTTAACCACTGGACCGCCAGGGAAGTCCCCTCTCCTGCCACTTTTATGCTTCAGCCACACGGGCTTTCTCGAAATGTCCAGTTCTTTCCCATTTCCTTCCCCGACAGTGTCACCCATGCTGTCCTCCTGGCTGCTGGCTTCTACCATTGACACCAGCCCCTCCTTTCACCTTTCAGAATGAAGGTGTCCTTTCCAGGCACCACCCTCACCCCGGAGAATATTCCATCCCCCAAACTGTACCATGGACTTACCAGAATGACAGTTTACTGGTGTGATCGACCTGCCTCTCCCACCAGGCCATAGATTCATTCACTCAACAAATGTTTATCGAACCCCTACCATTATGCAAGCGCTGGTCTAGGCAGGGGTGATAGAGAAGTGAACTTTGTATGAGAAATTTTCTTTTTAAAAAAAAATATTGTGTTCTTACAGATATTGACAGCCTATAACTTATATGGTGGCAATGCAATGTTCATAGCAACATTATTTACAGTTGCCAAGATATGGAAGCAACCCAAGTGTCCATCAACAGATGAATGGATAAAGAAGATGTGGTATATATATATACAATGGAACACTACTCAGCCATTAAAAAGAACAAAATTTTGCCATTTGCAGCAATATGGATGGATTTGGAGGGCATTATGCTAAGTGAAATAAGTCAGACAGAGAAAGACAAATACTGTATGATATCACTTAAATGTGGAATCTAAAAAATACAGCAAACTAGTGAATATAACAAAAAAGAAGCAGACTCAGATTTAGAGAACAAACTAGTGGTTACCATTGAGGGGTGGGCAAGATAGGGATGGGGGAGTGGGAGGTAGAAACTAATTGGGTGTAAAATAGGCTACAAGGATGGGGGCTTCCCTGGGGGTGCAGTGGTTAGGAATCCACCTGCCAATGCAGGGCACATGGGTTTGATCCCTGGTCCGGGAAGATCACACATGCCACGGAGCAACTAAGCCCATGCACCACAACTACTGAGCCTGTGCTCTAGAGCCCGTGAGTCACAACTACTGAGCCCACGCACCACAGCTACTGAAGCCCGTGTGCCTAGAGCCCGTGCTCCGCAACAAGAGAAGCCCCCGCTTGCTGCAACTAGAGAAAGCCCGCGCGCAGCAACGAAGACCCAACACAGCCAAAAAAAATAAATAAAACAAATAAATTTATAAAAATATAAATAAAATAAAATAGGCCACAAGGATGTATTGTACAACACAGGGAATATAGCTAATATTTTGTAATAATTGTAAATGAAAACCTTTAAAAATTGTATAAAGAGTACAAAAATAAAAAGAATTAGATGAGAAAACATGTAAAGAGCTTAGAACAGTGCCTGGTCCACAGCAAGAGCTCAGTAGTTTCTAGTTGTTGTTATGGTTCCTGTTATTAAGAAGTTATTATTGGGGCTTCCCTGGTGGCGCAGTGGTTGAGAGTCCGCCTGCCGATGCGGGGGACACAGGTTCGTGCCCCGGTCCGGGAGGATCCCACATGCCGCGGAGCGGCTGGGCCCGTGAGCCATGGCCACTGAGCCTGCGCGTCCGGCGCCTGTGCTCCGCAACGGGAGAGGCCACAACAGTGAGAGGCCTGCGTACCGCAAAAAACAAACAAAAAAAAAAGAAGTTATTATTGGAAAAAAGCATGTAGCCCAAACAGAGCATGGCTGAGCCAGATCCTACCTGTGGACCCCCTATTCTTCTGTAGCGCGAGGGAAGAAGGAAGGAAACTGTTGTCTGTGTGGAAACATGCACACAGCTCTTTGCCTCTGTCTGCAAGGCTCTGGCTCCCGGTCTGTGCGTCACCCTCTGTCTCTCACACACATCTCCGCAGCCCCCCGTCTGCCGTGTCACCCCACATAATTGACCATGGCAGCCAGCTTTCCCAGTGGTTCTGAGGCCCCAGGGAAAGTTCTCCGAATCCATTGCCTTCCAGGGGTGGGCTGGCAGGAACGGCAAGCAGGGCACCTCCAACTGCTGCACCAAATCAGCACAAACTTGGTGGTTTAAAACCACACAATTCATTATCCTGTGGTTTGGAGGTCACACAGAGGTGTGTTTCTTCTGGAGGCTCTAGGGGAGAATCCATTTCCTTGCCTTTTCCACCTTCTAGAAGCTGCCTAAATTCCTTAGCTCCTGGCCCAGCTTCACTCCAGCCTCTGCGTCGGTCATCACATCTCCTTCTCTGACTGCGACCTCCCTCTTATAAGGACACTTGTGATTACGTTGCTCCCACCCAGACAATCCAGGGTCATCTCCCCACTCAAGATCCTTAACTTACCCCCATCTGCAAAGCCCCTTTTGCCTTGTAAGGTAACATATTCAGAGGCTTCTTAGTTCCCTGACCAGGGATCAAACCCACGCCCCTGCAGTGAAAGCGCGGAGTCTTAACCACTGGACCGCCAAGGAAGTCCCCAGTTGTCAGTGTTTAAAAATGGGCAGATTTCACGTGAAGGTGCTCATCCCAGTGTCTGCAAACCTAGAGAGCTCTGGCCACGACGGGCTGCCGCGAGTTCCTGCATCCTGCAGCCCACCTCTCCCCACCACCTCCCACCTGCCTGGCAGGTCTCTTGGTGTGCGGTGGCTCCCAGGGCACGGAGCTCCACACCTGTGCTCAGGGATCTTGGCCAACCAGCTGAGGGCAGAGGGCTGGTGAGAAGGATAAAATCTTATTTGTCCCAGGACACTTGATGTGGGCTCATTGCTTCTCCTCCCAGGTCTCCAATCCTAGCCTCAGTCACTCTGCAGACCAGAGGGTGCAGAGAAAAGGAGCATCTGCGCTTATGTCCTGGCTCACAACCCCCCAGAACTCCAGCACCTGCCACATGCCTGGGCCTTGTGCTGCCACACAGCACTGGGAGTTAGAACGGTGTAGAGGGTGTCTGAGTTTCCTTTGGCTGCTGTAACAAGTTGCCACCGACAGGGGGCTTCAAACAGCAGATGTTTACTCTCTCACAGTTCTGGAAGCAAGACATCTGAAATCAGGGTGCTGGCGGGGCTTCACTCCCTCCAACAGGCTCTAGAAGAGAATCCATTCCTCACTGCCTTGGGCTCTGGGGGCTGCTGGCATTCGTAGGCTTGTGGCCACATCACCCTAATCTCTGCCTCTGTCTTCACGTGGCCTCCTTCTCTTCTGGCCGTTCTGCGTGTGTCCCTCGAGACCCCCTCTGCCTCTCTCTGATAAGGACACGTGTGATTACACTTAGGGCCCACCCAGATGATCCAGGACAAGTGCCTCCTCTGGAGAGCCTTAATTGAATCACACCTTTTGCCACATCAGGTCATTTTCACTCTTGTACCATGTAAGGAAATATTCACGGGTTTTAGGGATGGGGAAGGGGGCGTGTGTTTGGGGGGGCCACCATTCAACCCACGTAAGAGCAGAACGGCAAGGCCTAAGGTCATAGTTGGAGTCAAATCCAGGTTCTGATGATTGATTCCTGGTTGCGTGACCTTGGGTAAGTTACTTTACCCTTTTAAGTCTCTGTCTCCCTGTCGTTAAAATGGGATTAAGAATCCAACTTGTAGAGTTGTTGCAATGATTCAACCAGCTGATGTGTGGAAGGCACACAGCACAGCGCCTGGCACTTAGCAATCATGGGGTCCATGTGAACAGAAAACAAATAACATGCAGACGTCAAATGCTGCACATTCTCTTAAAAGACTTGTGATGTTATACCTCTGTATCTCATGTGAAATAAGTTGAATGTGTCTGTGCCTTCCCAGGACAGGGATGTTTTCTCCTTTCTGGGGGAAATTGCTGAGAGCAAGCAGAGAAATCAACACGCGTGTCTCTCCTCCCTGATGTTTCCCCAGCGCGCAGTTCTACTCAGATGTGCTCTTGAGTTTTATTCCTGCTTTGAATCTTCACAGCTGATTGGGCAGACACCTATTTTCACAGCTGATTGGCAGCACCTGTTTTCTGGATGGGGGACCCAAGCTGCAGAGAAGTGAAGTGGCTGTCCCTGCCTCCCCCAGCCAGTTAGTGGGGGATCCTCCATCCCTGGACCCTGAACCCAGTGGTATGTTTGCACTCACCATGAGGTGTCGGGAAATTGCTTCCATCTTCTCCCGTTGTTTTATAAGCAATTTGGGGAGAGTGAACTGAGTCTAAAATGTTGCCTACCTGCTGACTGTAATGAAACCAGTTGGAGAGAGGCACACGTGTTGTTTGGAGTCCCCTGGGCACGTTAAACCAGTGGTCCCCAACCTTTCTGGCACCAGGGACCAGTTTCGTGGAAGACAATTTTTACATGGGGCGGGGGGATGACTCAGGCGGTAATGCGAGCAATGGGAAGCAGCAGGTGAAGCTTTGCTCGCCCGCCGGCCGCTCACCTCCTGCTGCGCGGCCCGGTTCCTAACAGGCGGCGGACTGGTAGTGGTCCGTGGCCCAGGGGCTGGGGACCCCTGCATTGAACCACACTCTTGCTAATAGAAGCCAGTACTCCACTGAAACACCAACGGAACGTTTACTCCCCTGAGCGCCCCTGTGTCATTCTGGAGGGTGAGGCTGCCGCTGTTTGCTTCTGGGAGCCGGGGAACTGGCCCTTAAGAAGCCTCAAGTCTCTTTAGGGATGTGATCGACCTAATTCTCTCAGACTGGGGGATGCAGGAGGGTGTGTTGGCCAAAGAATGCCATGGAAATCCTCCCTGGACCTTCTATATGTTTCTTTATAAGACTGAAATGTTTCTGAACACGGGAAAGGAGACTTGACACATCAAGCAGGGTTCCTTTGGTTGCAAGCAGCAGAGAGTGACTTTGCATAAGGAATTAGAACACTATGGAAGTACTCTAGATGGAAGGAAAGGTTGGAACATGAGGTTGGGGGGAAAAATAGAGTCCTGCAGGTCCAGCAGGTTCTTGGTAGCAGGATTGGCCTGATGGTCTCCTCTGGGAACCAGCCCTGAAATGAGCTACCTGTCTTCCCTCCAAGTCTTGTTTGTATGATGTCATCGTTTTTTAACACTTCCTCACTTTCTGCACAGCAAGGTATTCAGGTTCACCTTGTAAGTGTCCTGCTCTGACCCTGGATTCAGCCATTTCTCAAGGAGCCCTGGTTCCTTTCAGTGGGGAATGGTATTTAGAAACCAGGATGGGGTTTAGATGCACCCATTGCTACCGGGATGTCACAGCTTCTTAGCCTGTCAGTGGACAGAGCAACGTGCGAGTGTGTGTACATGTCTATGTATAATCTAATATGAGTTTCTACCAATATCTTTAACTCCAGCCTAATACCACAGGGCTCCTCTTTGCCTCCCACATTGTGTCTTCCATCTCCCACCTTGGGAAACCGGGCTTTCAACACAATCAAAATATTCACTCATTTAATCCTACAACACACACAAAATAATTTCAGAATTGTTGTACCCAAACCACTGCAACACCATGACTGCTAAATAGAGTTTAGATGCATTTGAGTCCTTTCTTGTCATCAAACTGAGGGTTGGTAGCCCAAATACTAGGTCTAGAAGTTACTCGGGTTAGCAGTCGCTGTGTGATTATGTGATTGAAATAAAGCTAGTTCCTTTGTTTTTATTCAGTTTTAGGAGTTTTCCCTATTCTTGTTGATATCTTTTTTTTATTATTATCTAAGACATTGTCAAGATTCCCGAAGACTAGACCACATAAAACAGTGTCTCAGTAAAGCATGACCCCCTCACCTGCCCCTTCTACCGTGTTTTCACCACCCCTACAGTTTCATTAGTCTTTGGTTGTCAGACCTACAGCACTTCCTTTTTCACTGCTGTTCCTCATTCCACCTCACCCTATGGAGGTTTGGGGAGCCCCACAGACACCTGGCAAGCCCTTCGGTACCCTCCACCCCCTCCCACAGAGGTCACCATGGCTCAGACCAGCGCCATCCCTCCCTCTCTTGATGCTCCCTTTCCATCCCTTGAAATCTCTCTCTGGTCCCCAGGACAGGTGATGCTAAAAATACCTCTGATGTCCTCATTCACAGACCCCAGTTCCTGGCGGCCCTGGGGCTTTCTGCTGCAGTGACTCACCAGCTGATCCTGGGAAACAGAACTGTCTGCGTGCACTTGGTTTGCAGCAGGGTTGACAGATTCTGAGGGAAGGGTGCTATAAGTGGATTCCAGGATATAGACCTTCTTGAAGGCATCCTGGAGGATATTCCATAGAGGAGGCTTTCAATTAAGTGATGTTCAATGTATTATAACAGGAGTGGGGAGGGGAGTTGACTGCCCTGCATCTATGCCAAGTGCCCCCTTCCCACTCTGCCCCCTCCTTTGCCTTGAGCCAGCAGCACTAGTTCTCTCTCTGCCTGTTCCCCCCTCAGGTCTCTGTGCTTGCTGTTTGCTATACCTAGAATTACCTTCCCAGAGATTTCCTCCAGGTGGGTCATTCTCATCGTTCAATTCCAACGTCACCACCTTGGAAAGGCCTTCCTGACTCTATTAGCTTAGGCTGCCATCACACAAGACTGGGGGGCTTGAACAACAGAAGTTCTTTTCTTACAATTCTCGAGGCTGGAAGTCCGAGATCAAGGTGTCTGCAGGATTGGTACCTTCCGAGGCCTCTCTCCTTGGCTTGCAGATGGCCGTCTTCTCCCTGCATCTTCACGTGGTCTTTCCCCCGTGTATGTCTGTGTGCTACTCTCCTCTTCTTATGAGGACAGCATCATATTGGACTAGGGCCCGCTCTAGTGACCTCATTTTAATTTAATGATCTCTTTAAAGACTCCAAACATCTGACATCAGACACAGCCACATTCTGAGGTATTGCCAGGTCAGGACTTCAGCATAAGACTTTTGGGGGGAACACAGTTCAGCCCGCAACACTGACCGTTCTATTTAAATTGCCCCCATCCTGCCCCATCGCTCTTTATCCCATATCCCGTTGTGTCTCTTCAGAGCATTCATCACTTTCAGAAATGACCTTAACCCATTATTTGATAACTTATTTATTGTTTATCAGCTACTCTACATTGGTGCTGTCCAGTGGGAATATAACACAAGTGCAAAAACGCCATCTAGATAATTTTAAATCTTCCAGTTGCCACATTGAGAAAAAGGAAAACAACAAAAAGGGGTGGAATGAATCTTACTAATATATTTTATTAATCCCCTGTTCTCATTTCAACATGTAATCAATATGAACATTAGTAATGAGATAATATATAGTTTATTGGACTAAGTCTTTGAAATCTATTGTGTATGTTACACTTAAGAGCACATCTCAATTTGGGCCAGCCACATTTTAAGTGCCCAAGAGCCATGTGGCTTGTGGCTCCGGATTGGGCCACACAGCTTTAGAATTTGAGTTCCAGGAGAGCAGTCCCTTACTGCTTTGGTTTGACACTGTCTCCCGGCCCAGAGTAGGTATTCAATATTTGCTGAATGACCGAGTGGGTAGAAAATGTGTTATGCACACGATATGCTTCCCTTCCCATACCCAAGGCAGACTTTGTTAAGCAGAGTGGTCTCTGGGTTCATCAGACTTGGGAGAAGATCCTGAAGTCCTACAGTAGATGCTCCCCACAGGTTGGGACTTGTCATGCAAGTTGACTCTATTCACCACGTCTGACCGAATCCATACCCAGGTTGCACGCCCTCGTTTAGCGCTAGTATTTTGACTGTTAGGTTTGCAGCTTTGTAGCACGTCTGGGGCATGTGCATTACCGGCACGAAACTAAGACCCAGATCCGCATGTCCCAGGAAGCCCCCTGCCCAGGAGGGGTGCCGGGGGCAGTAGGTTCCGTGTCCATCTTGTCAGGCTGGCAGATAGTTTGACGTTGGATGACTTTCTTGCTTCCTGAGCGTTTATCCTCTGGAGTAAGAAACAATCGCAAATTTATTATTATTATTTTTTTTTACCTAGGGGAGCCTACCATACTCCATTTTGCCTGAATTCTTATTCCTCCTGTTGCAGTGTTGCTGAACTTGAGGTTGTACTTGAATCATGAATCAGCTCTTAACCATGCTTCTGAAATCTTATTCCCAGCCTAGTACGAGCAGACCCAAGCCCACGCGTTATTTATGCGTCTAATTTAGCTCATTGCTCGTACAGCTTTCCTGCTGGAGTCTGCATGGTTTGTTGGAGGTTGCTTGCATATAGAATTGTTCATGTGTTTGATCACCTGGAGGAGGCACACAGCTGTAGCAAGCCCTGCGGCCCTGTTTTGCAGCCCCCGTCTCTCCTGGGTTCCATGGGAGCCCTTGAGGGGCAGCAGGGCCAGGCCGAGTAAGGCCTTGCCGGCCCCAGTAAGGACTTGGGTTTTGCCCCAAGTGTGCTGGGAGGTCACTGGAGGGCTCTGAGCAGAAGAGGGACGTGACGTGACTCAAGTTGGACAGGGTCCTTCTGGCTGCGAGAAGGTGGGAGCAGGAGACCCAGGGAGGAAGGAGGCTCCCGCGACAGTCCAGGTGGGAGAAGATGGCAGCCTGGCCAGGACGGAGGTCCCGTGGCGCCTCTTCCATCACCCTCTGTCACCTTCCCCGGAGGCGGGAGGGGGAACGGGGCTCATCACTGCAATGCTGGGATCTTCCTGAGGAGTTTCAGGGACTCTCAGTGATCTACCTGCCAAGTTCTTTCTGGAACATGCATAAGGATGAATGAGATGCCTGCTTGGAAGTTGGGAATGTCTTTGGGAAGAAGGTTCTTTTCTACTGATCTGGAGTTTGTGGAGAGTATGAAATTATTTGAACCTAAAAAAAATAATAAATCTAAGGATTAGGCTGATCCTGCAAAGAAGCAGTGTGTAGTCAGGCTGGAGGAGTAGAGGAATGTTCCAGAATCCTTTGAACTCCCAAGTCATTGTCCTGCTGCTGCCTGAAATGTCACCATTAGACCCCTTGGGGCCAAGCAGTGCCCTGGTCCTGCTTCCTCTTCTCCCCCCACCCCACACCAGTTTTTCGGTGCAGACACTGCTGGGCATGCAGTTGCGTTTTCTGTGTTTTTCCGGCCACGGTGACATGAAAGCAGTAGGACCACAGCAGGAGGAATCCCTGAGTGAGAAGGGCAGGCGACAGGAGGGACACTCCTGGGATTCTTTAAAATCGCCGTGAAGAGGGGGTAGGGCTGCTTAGAAGACTGTCTGGCACATAATCTGTGCCCGGTAAGTATTTGCTGAATGAATAAATAAACTTATAGCTCCAGTAGCCCCGAATCTCTTCATAGTGTTGGCATGTCTTAGTTTGATTCTTAGGTGAGAGATTCTGGTTGGTTCTCTTTTCGGCAATGGCGTACCTGCCACTAACGGGGCTTCTAGAGAAGGACAGAGCCTTTTTGACGGGAAAGAGAGGAAATGCCTGTATGTCATTCCCTTGTCAAAATCTGAAATCACCTCCTGTTACCCACAGAATAAGTCTATGAAGTCTTCACCTTGATCTTGAAGCCCCCTGGAGCCCAGCCATATCCCCTCTCTACTCTTTCGTCTCCAGATTAACCTAGTTCTGACCTGTCTACTCCCCTGTGTTCTCACCTTTGACTTGACTCATCACTTTCCCCACCTGACACTTTTCCCCTCTTCTAGCCTCACACAATAAGCTTGGAATTCTTCACTTTGTCTAACTTTTTGGAAGAACTTATATGAGACGGAATTGACTCTTCCTTAATGTTTGGTAGTGCTCAACCTACAAAACCATCTGGCTCTAGGGCTTTGGAGGAGGAGAAAAGAGGTCTTTTGTTGTTGTTGTTGTTTAGCGGTACGCGGGCCTCTCACTGTTGTGGCCTCTCCCGTTGCGGAGCACAGGCTCCGGACGCGCAGGCTCAGCGGCCATGGCTCACGGGCCCAGCCGCTCCGCGGCATGTGGGATCTTCCCGGACCGGGGCACAAACCTGCCCCCCCTGCATCGCCAGGCGGACCCCCAACCACTGCGCCACCAGGAAAGCCCGAGAAGAGAGGTCTTTAAATGCCATTTAAAAATTTTCTTGAACATACTACCAATGCTATTTTAGAACTCCTATCTGCTTACTTTAATATCTGGAACATTTGTGGGCCTGTTTCTATATTCCCCTTTTTCCCTTGGTCTTGTTTCTTGGTATGCCTGGTGACTTTTGACTGAATGTTGGACATTGTGCATGAAGAATTCCAGTCTCTGGGTTGCGATTTCCTCCAGAGGTGAGTCACCCTGTCCTCTGAGAGGCAGCTGGTGTAGGAGGGACTGAGATGACTCTGGTTACCTCCCCTTAGGGTGTCATCCTCTAGACATCCAGCCTGTGATGTTGTCTAAGGCCCATCCTCCTTGGCAGGTCCTGGACTCAGTGATTTGCCCGCTCAGTACTAGGAGCTGGCCCCAAACTATGCTCTGTTTTCCAGGTGGTTTTCTTAGGACTCTTGCCACGTGCAGCCTAAGAATTCAAAATATGCCTTAAGGGGAAAACCTTACAGTAATGGGCTCACTGCCCTGCACCTTTCTTCTTCAGGGATCTTGCACCATCAGCTCCTGGATGCTTTGCAGCTCAGACCTCCAATTTGTGACCCCTATGGCCACATGTGAGGGGCAGAAGGGCAGAGGAGCTCAGAGGGTGGGCCCTGGAGCCAGGGGGCCTGCCTGTGAGGTCCAGCTCTGCTGCTTCCTAGCTGTGTGACTTTGGGTGAGATCTTAGACCTCCCAGCCTCCCTGATGAGTAGCAATAAGAAGATTGTTAAGAAGATTAAATGAGGCTAATTAACAGGCGTAAGGCTTAGGGCAGCACCTAGCAGCAAGGTGCCCGCTAGCGTGCAGCTTCCCACCGCACTGCCTGCTTCGTATGCCAGGGACTCTGCTCTCAGACACCCACTAAATGGAGCCTGAGAGCCGTTCATCCAAGGACACGCAGCTAGGATGAGCTAGGACCTGGCACTTTTCCTGCCCACGTGGTCTCCCTTTCTGGAAAATGTAGGGGCATCGGGGTGAGAAAGGGAGTGGTCTCTCCAGCTCTAAAAGGCTGTTCAAGCCCTGGGATTCTGCAAAAAGGCTCTGCCTGGAAGACCTAACATCCTTCCACACCCCACCTTTGTGTCCTAACAGCTTACTGGAAGAGCCAGTGGGTGACAGAAAGTTGCCACATGGTCACCATCTGAGGACTCTCCAGGGTTCTTGTGGGACAGGAAGCGTGAGTGCTTCTATCCACTCACCTGGGTGCACAGCAGAGCTGGGCAGCCTCCCCACGCAAGCAGTGGCCTTTCAGTGTCACTCCTGCAAATCGCCCTCTCACTCCTCCCCCATCCTCGCCTGCCCACCCCGAGCAAGAACCGTGGGGAGAGGCTTCTGAGGCAGAGCAGCCCAAGACTCAAGCTTAGAAATGCAGTGGGTTTTTTTTAAAAATAGCTTCTGACTTTTTGGAAGCTGTTTTTGTCACTTCTGGGTCTCTTTCAGAGCCTCCAGCAATGCTTGCGTCGTTTCGGGAGGTGGTGTTTTCTGCTGGGAAATTTGTTTTGCCACTTCTGTGTGGTGCGATCTTGAGTAACGAAAAGAACACCTCACATCAGGGGAGTGTCGTTCATGCCTCTCCCTGCCCCATCATCCTGAGGAGGAGGTGTGTTTGGTTCACCCATTTTATAGATGACTAAGCTGAGGTCGGGAGAGGAGGAATTTGCAGATGACGGTAGCCTGCTGAGTCATTTGTGCAGAGGTATTTAGCAACAGTGAGCTGCGGGGCTGGAGCAGGGCCCAGAGACCCCAGCTGTGCCAGGCACTGGCCACTTACCTACAGCATCACGGGAAGGTCTGGGGGTACAGGGCAGCCCTGGGGCAACAGGAGGGCATTCATATCTCAGGGCAGGAGTCACTTACCAACCGGTGCATGTTATTTACAGCTGGTGCCAGTATATTGTATTCAGGATTCTTGGGTTGCAAGCAACAGAAACTACCTCTGGCTCATTTGAGCAGTAAGGGACTGTTTTAGTCTGTTCAGGCTGCCGTAACAAATGACCATGGACCGGATGGCTTAGACAACAGACATTTATTTATCACAGTTCTAGAGGCTGGACGTCTGAGATCAGGCTGCCAACATGGTCAAGTTCTGGTGAGGGCCCTCTTGCTGGCTTGTAGACAGCTGCCTTTTCCTTGTATCCTTACACGTAAGAAGGAGGGTGAGCTGTCTGTTCTCTTCTTATAAACGACACTTAACCCCGTTCAAGGGGGCTCCACCCTCATGACCTAATCATCTCCCAAAGGCCCCACCTCCAAGTACCCTCACATCAGGATTAGGATTTCAACGTATGAATCTGGAGGGGTCACAAACCTTCAGTCCATTGCACGGACTTCACTGAAGGATATGGGCGTGGCTCACAGAGTAGATGGGAAGCTGGCTAGCCAGGCCCAGGAAAGGATGGGGGGCAGAGAACTCCAGGAGCCTCTGTGGCAGGAAGTCTTGGGCAATCCCTTTGCAGTACCGCTCTAGGGCAGAACTGGCTTCAGCATTCTGGTCCTCACAGCATCCAGGAAACGGCCTGACTGGTCCAGCTTGGGTCACGTGCCCCAGCTTGCTTGAGAGAGGGCAGGGTGCCTTGACTGACAGCCCCACTGTGTGCAGTGGTGGATGAATGGTGCTCCCAAGAAGTACTGGAGTGTTATTACCAGAAAAAGGAGCAATGGAAGCTGAATAGACAAAAGCAACAGATGTCTGTTGCAACTGGAGTGAGAGCAGATCAGAGAATAACTGGGCTGGTCAGCCCTCTCATTGAGCAAATGGGCCCAGAGAGGTTCAGAGATTTACCTGTGATCACAGAGCAGGGTATTATCACCCAGACTATCTGGGGCCAAATTGGTGGGTGATGTTTTCTTCGCCAAACCCTGCCTTACTATGAAAACTTTACTTTAACAAACAGGCTCAATAGGTATTGACTAATCTTCTCTGTGTTTTCACTGTACACACATTGTGTGTCAGTCACTGTGTGGTTGCCTTGGACTCATTTTCTCAAATCATCCCCACAGTACTCCTCCTGGAGTAGATCCTGTTATTACTGTTCCATTTTGCAGAGAAAACAAAGGCTCAGAAAGATTATGCACCTTGCCCTGGTACTGGGGCAAGAATTTTTAAAAGAAACGTTTTATTAAAACACATATTTAAAACAAAAAAACGACATATTTAAGAAAAATGTATACATCTTAACTCTTTTTTTTACTTTTGGCTCTGCTGCATGGCTTGTGGGATCTTAGTTCCCCGACCAGGGGTTGAACCTGTGCCCCGCTGCAGCAAAAGTGCAGAGTGCTAACCACTGGACCGTCAGGGAATTTCCCAAATCTTAACTCTTTAGTTCAGTGAATTTGCACCCGGTGCCAGGTAACCAGCCCCCAGCTCGAGCAACAGATCCCGTGTCCCCCTGCGTCCCCCTCCACCCTGCACTCCTGATTGGTAAAACTGAGGATTCATATTGCCTGACTTTGAGTTTTATGTAAATGGAATCGTATACACATGCTCTTCCGTGTCTGGCTTCTTTGAGCTCAAAGTTATGACTAAATTGCTCCATCGCTGTCCTGTGCACTGTAGGATGCTTAGCAGCATGACCTCTACCCATGAGATACGTAGTGCGCCCTGGCTGTGACGACAGAACTGTCTCCGGACATTGCCAAATGTCCCTGTTGGGGCAAAATGGCCCCGGTTTGAGAATGGCTGCACGAAAGTACTGCGCTGTGCGAGCATACCACGTTTCATTGACCTAGTCTGCTGCTGACGGATGTGGGGGTCCTGCCCAGTTCGGGGTTATGGAATAATGCTGCTGCCACCATCC
Source organism: Globicephala melas (assembly GCF_963455315.2). Classification (NCBI taxonomy): domain Eukaryota; kingdom Metazoa; phylum Chordata; class Mammalia; order Artiodactyla; family Delphinidae; genus Globicephala; species Globicephala melas. The sequence goes on from NC_083328.1 coordinate 76,137,294, forward strand.
CTGCATATGTCTTTTGGGGAGCTCTCTGTTCACATTTCCACCACATGGGCACCGAAAAGTGAACTTCTACGAAATAGGATGTGCATATGTTTAGCTTTATTAGATTTTTTCTGCCACATTTTTTTTCCAAGTGGCTGTACCACTTCCCACCCCACCAGCCACAGATGAGAATTCCAGTTTCCTCCACATCCTCACGAGGCTTGACTTTGAACTGTGGGTTTCTGAAGGTTGGGGCCTGACTCTTAACTCCTTTTGGTGTCCCCACTGCCTGACAGAGTAAACCACACACAGAAACACTGGTTGCTGAACAACCAAAGACATGAATTCTGTCTTTCTGCTCAAGGTCCTGTGATCCTGATGGCGCAGTGCTCAGCTCTGGCCACCGGGGAGCATTTACCCCTCGGGAGCGGCTCCTTCCTGCGGGGATGACAAGGTCTCTCTCCCCTCCACCCGCAGCAGCTGGTGAGCTCTGGGGATGAGGCCACAGTTTCACTTTCTGTGAATTCCATATCCTGACACAGCTGTCAAAGCCACGTGTCATAACTGTGATTTCAAAGGCTTACTGACACCATTTCCAAGCTTCGTCATTCAAACAAGACTTGTCAATCACCCGAGAATCAGCTTCTCCCTTTACGCTGTGGCTATATTTTTACAGCAAGGTGGGGCTCTTTATGACGCTGTTGAACTGTTCCAGCTGTTCTGCATATTTCTTTTTTTTCAATTAATTAATTAATTTATTTATGGCTGTGTTGGGTCTTCATTTCTGTGCGCGGGCTTTCTCTAGTTGCGGCAAGCGGGGGCCACTCTTCATCGCGGTACGCGGGCCTCTCACTGTCGCGGCCTCTCCCATTGCGGAGCACAGGCTCCAGATGCGCAGGCTCAGTAGTTGTGGCTCACGGGCCCAGTTGCTCCGTGGCACGTGGGATCCTCCCGGACCAGGGCTCGAACCCGTGTCCCCTGCATCGGCAGGCGGACTCTCAACCACTGCGCCACCAGGGAAGCCCCATTCTGCGTATTTCTTAAATATCAAGCACAATGAAGGCGGACGTCACTTCCTCCTGGCCTTCCCGGCAGACATCGCCACCGCTGTGCCGTCATCATTGTCGTCATCATCATCGTCACCACGCTGCTGATCCATGAAGCTTTATATTTTTAGAGCCTTTTCACCCATACGATCTCATTTGGTCCCCACAATAAATCTCGAAACACGAGCAGAGCAGTGAACCTCCTTTCACTGGTGAGGAAACAGACAGGCAAGTAAGTTGAGACTCAGCTGCCAGATGGCACTGGCTGCCGGTGAAATCAGGTCTCATCAACCTGCATACATTCGGATGCTCAGGTAGAGTCCGATTTTTCAAACTACAAATGCAGACTGCAAAAAGTTTACACTTCTTTTTCCTACAGTTGACCTCAAACTCGCATTCTGCCCGCTGGTGGAAATTGTAATCAGGTCAAAGGAGTCATTTCCAGGTTTTGTTCTCGGTCATTTCAGGTTTAAACGCAGCTGTTTCACGATTCCTTCACCCCCCCCCATCCCCAGGGTGGCACGTGCGTTTGGAGGGGCTTGTGTTGGCTCGAGATGAGAGGGAGGGAATGTCTGCTTTTCTGCCCTCAGCATCCCCCATGCTGACCACGGCCACTGATATCTGAGTCCTTACTGGTCTCCAGCTGATGGACCGACACAAACCGTGTCCCACCATGAGCGCTTTTCTGTCCACTGACCGACTCTCTACCATTTCCTTGCTTTCCTCAAGGGCTTGGGAAACTTCCAGATGCCCCCTGAGCTCTCTGGGGCCACAGGAGACGGGAGGTCGCATGTTCTCTCATGCTGCCACGTTGGTGGTGAGGGAAACCTGCAGGATCTCGCTGGTCACTTGCGAGCATGTCCGTAAACTCTCAGGTGGTGTCGCTCTGTACCTCACTCCCAGGTCTTGATGGAGACGGGAGAGAGGAGGGTCCCTTTAAGTGACAAACTAGTTCTTCTCTCTGAACCTCCCAGAATCCACCAAGCCTATGAAATCATGTAATTTTAAAGACACACTCAACTCCATCACATATGTCTTAGAAGGTTTTTTTTTCCCCTCTGTTGAAATGTACTGCCTTTTAAATCATCATTCATTCTTCCTAAATATTATTTTTGGTTTATATATTGTTTATTTTTGTGACTTGTTAGGTCATGAACATTGGCTTTTGCCCTTCCTCTTGACCTTGATCTCTGCTGGAACTCTAAAGCCTACATTTTGAGACTCTAAGTCTGGGAATGTTTCCTCCTAACTTCGGCTGTTGCTGCTTTGGACTCTCCTACCAGAGGCAGTAAGCTCAGTTTGTGCCCCCAAATGTGGGGAAGGTGATGTCTCCCCTCCAGGCAAAGGTGATTTATTAGAAACGATAAGCCACAGGCATCAACAGCAAGGCATCGCCTGCCTACAGTAACGATGCTGAGTAAAAGGTTAACGAGCATTCAACGTGCTGTGAGATAAAACATGATTCAGAGAAGGCTCTCCCTTCAGGTTAATTCCAGGAGGGTTGTACGAGCTTTGAGAAATCCTCAGTATTCCATCTCACGTTGAACATTAAAACAGGAGTAACAAGTGGAGTAAGCACCCTATGGTTATTCCCATGTCTGTGCCAGGCGCTTTTCCGTAGTCACGTGATCTTTCCTTGCCGAGGCAGAGCTGTCAGTGCTCCTGTTTTCCAGGTGAATTGAAGGGACCTGATCAAGGCCCCAGAGAGATTCAACTCCAGTCTGTCGGACACACGCTGGTCCTTGACTCAGGTTTGGGGCCTCCCTCCTTGACGTTCCAAGAAGCTGGAGCCGAGGACCCTTCCGTTTTCTCTCTGTCACTAAGGGGTAAGCATTTTTACTCCCTTTGACAGTAACTGCTTCCAGTATCACATGTTCAAGGTGAAAATGCTCTTCATGGGCAGTGTGGTTTTAGCACCACTTTTTTTTTTAAATTTATCGTTTCAAAAAAGTAAAGTGACAGGACTTCCCTGGTGGTGCAGTGGTTAAGAATCCACCTGCCAATGCAGCAGACATGGGTTCGAGTCCTGGTCTGGGAAGATCCCACATGCTGTGGAGCAGCTAAGCCCATGCACCACAACTACTGAGCCCGTGCGCCACAACTACTGAGCTCCCACGCCACAACTGCTGAAGCCTGCACGCCTAGAGCCTGTGCTCTGCAACAAGATAAGCCACCACAATGAGAAGCCCGTGAACCACAATGAACAGTAGCCCTGGCTCCCCGCAACTAGAGAAAGCCCGCGTGCAGCAACAAAGACCCAACGCAGACAAAAATAAATAGTTAATAATAATAATAAAAAAGTAAAGTGAGGAATGTGCAAGGAGCTGGGTTCTTAACTCCAATAACATCCAATAACAGCCTCGCACCCCTTCATTCCAGGGGCTGGTGCCAGGTAGAAGTGTTAGGAGAGACTGAGAAACAGGAAAGAAGGAGCCCCCGTGCAACTTTCAGGACCCCAATAGGTTCTTGATGTTAATGAACTTTAGCGCCCTGTGGGGAGTTTGCAGAAAATGGCAGAACTTGGACCTCAGCCCACAGCTTTCCATTCCGTAGCTCTGAGGCGGGTCTAGAAGTTAGGTTTTTCACTAGTTCCCCACTGGCCCTTCAGTGCAGGAGACCTGCAGACCTTGCTTTGTGGAATCCGACACCAAAGCTTCCATCCCTGCCAGTAACAGCCCCGAGGCCAATCTCAAGGGGACTCTGGACTTTGAACTAGCTTCAAAGCAGCTTGGTGTAGTGGGACCTCATGAAACCTGGAGCCAAATCCAAGCCTCATCTTAAGCAAGTCGCTGTAGCTTCTCTGAGCCTCGGCTTTGTCACCCAGAAGACAGGGACTCGCCCATTCCTTCCCACCATCAGCCCTCAGAGCCTACTTGTGCCAGGTGTTACGCTGGCTTTGGAAATTCAGCAGTGGGCGATGCACAGAACCTGCCTCTCCTCCTTCCCCCCTCCACCAAGGAGCTCACTGATGCAGGGGAACAGACAAGCAGGGTATGGGGATCTGGGAAAGGCTGCAGGAAATTGCAAAATCAGGAAAGGCTTCCCTAAACACCTAGAGCCGAAGCTGAAGCCCGAAAGACCTCAGAGTGAGCAGAGCAGGGGGAGAGCCAGCGTGCTGCACAGAGGGGCAGCCACTGTAAGCACCTGAGCTGAGCGAACTCACGGGGAAAACTTCACCTGCTTCCTTGTGGCTGGAACACAGCTGGGAGAGGTTAGGCTTGAGGAGTGGGCAGGGTCTTGTCAGCCTCGGGAAGCTTGGACTTCTTGCCCTTTGGCAAAGGGGACCCCTGAGAAGGTTTGGATCAAGGGACAGAGAGACGGGGAGCAGAGGTGGGAAGACAGGTCAAGAGGCTGCTGCAAGAGAGTAGCCAGGATGGATGGTGACCTGCTCTAAACAAGCAACATCACAGGTGGAAAGAAGGAGGCTGGAGAGGTAACGGGAAGAGGATCAAGTCAAGGAGACTGATGTAAGTGGAACAGGAACGTAGGAGCAATCTGGGCACCCTCCATGCTTAACAACTAAAGCAGTGGTAGATACTCAAAAATCGTTATTGGATAAATGAAAAATTGTGCGAATTATCTTTGTTCTCAACCCTGTCTGGCTATGAAGAACAGATGAGATCTTCATATAAAAGCACTGGAAACTTGTACAAATTCAGAAAGTGGTTCAGCTACTAAAACAGAGTCCCAAAATAGTAACGGCTGCAACATAATAGAAGGTTATCTTTCTCTTTCATGCAACAGTCTGTGTAAACGTATGGGACTGATAGGTCAGCTTCACAATCGTCTGAAATCCAAGCTCCTTCTCTCTTGTTGGTCTTCCATCTTCCATGCATTGTTTCCATCTCATGGCCCAGTATGGCTGCTTTAGCCCCTGCCACCACATCTGCATTCCATCCATTTCCATTTTATCTGTGTGCCAGCCAGTGATAAAGGGGAAAGGGCATGCACTTCCTTTAAGGACATGACACAAAGTTGTACACATCACTTCTAGTCATATACTTTGGCCAATACTCAGTTATACGACCATACTCACCTGCAGGAGAGGCTGGGAATTGCATTCTTATTCCAGCAGTCATAGTCCCAGCTAAAACATGACAATTCTATTTCTAAAAGGAGAGAGGAGAAAAAACTGGGGGAGACAAATAGTCGGCCACAGTACTCATCATTTGAAACCCATTTAGCAAATTCTAACACTTGTTAAATCTGGATGGTATACACATGGGGTTGATTAGATTATTATTCTCCGTAGTTTTCTGTATGTTTGAAACACTTGATAATGATAAAAAGTGCTATATTGAAGTGAGCATCTCCACCATTTATCTCCATTTTTCTCTGTCTCTGCCAGTTACTCATTGTGATTTGTTATTTGGGGCTACAAATAACAGCATACCTGATTAAGAGTAACTTAAAGAAGAGGAGTTTGTTACTCAACAAGAAGCCTGAAGACTGGGGCTTCCAGGTTCCATCAGCAGTTCATTCGTGTCAGGATCCTCATCAACTCAGTGGTTCTCTAAACCTTTCTTCATGGTCCCAAAACAGTTGCCACAGTCCAGATGTCATCTATTCACACCACTGCATCCAGAGCATTTCTCTCAACCTTGGCACTGTTGACATCTGGGGCAGATTAGTCTTGGTCGTGGCACCTGTCCTATGCATTGTAGGATGTGGCCTCTACCCACTGGATGCCAGTAGCACCACCCCCTTAGTTGTGATAATCAAAAATGTCTCCAGACATTGCCAGATGCCCCATGGGGGACAAAATCACTCCCAGCTGAGAATAACTGGTCCAAACTAGGAAAGAAGGGAAGGAAAAAGGAAACTATTTTCTCAGTGCAGCTTATTCTCTCTTCAGTGAGAAACACATTTTCCAGAAGCCCCAGAAGACCTTCCCCTTGACTTCCATGGGCCGGGGTGGGTCACATGCCCACGCTTTACTGCAAGAGACCCTGGAATGCAGCTTCTGCCATTTTCTGCTATTCTAGGAGGAGTGGCTCTGCTAGGGAAGGAGGAGGATGGAGACGGCTGTGGTGTGTGTGCTCAGCAGCATCCGCGTGATGGGGTTTCACAGGAGGGACCAGGTATCTTTCCAGAGGTCTTTAAACAGGCGGCAAGGACTGTCTGTGGAGACAGCCTGACTTGAAGGATGCGGCTCCCTGATATTAGTGTTACATGCTTTACACCATGGACGTGATGAATTGTCGCCTCACCTCTGTGGGGAGGGACTATTTTTATCCCTCTTACAGAGATGAAGACATGAGGCTGAGAAGGATGAAGCCACTTGCTGCAGGTCCCACAGCTCCTGAACGGGGGAGCTGAGTGCTATATCTGTCTGTCTCCAAAGCCCATGTGTGTCACAGAGTCCTGTCAGGGGACAGAAGCCACACCAGCTTTTTTCACAGAAAGAATTAGTATAAAGGATTGTGAACTAAGTGTTAAAAAAAACGCAAGAGGCAACAAGAGAACATGAAGGTATCACAGAGGAAGCAACTTCTGGGAGCAGCTGCCACGCCAGGGCTCTGGGGACAAGGAAAGGAGCTGTTGAAGCCTGTGGGAGGGTCACCACGGGCTCGGCCCCGGGCCTCTGAAGCGGGCACTGGCCAGCTGGTGCTGGTGGCCCTGCACAGCACAGAGAGGCCGGCAGTGGGACTCTTGGAAAAACTACAGATGAGAACAGACTGCTCCAGCTGCAGTGAAGATGTACTGGGAAGATGCTGAAGCCAGAGCTGGACCAGGAAACAGACAGGACAGAGCGTGTGCTCCTGCATCCTCCAAGCCCACCAGCCGGAGGAGAAGGACAGAGCGTGTGCTCCTGCATCCTCCAAGCCCACCAGCCGGGGGAGAAGGAAGGTGGTTTTCAGAGACCCAGCCCAGCACCACAGGGCAGAGCTCAGAGAGGTGAGGGGCTCAGGAGCAATCCGTAATAATCAGCTCACCGGCCAGCCTTCTTCCCTCCCTGCCGGATGCTGGGAGCTAGGCGGGCTCCCTGGAGAGGGCAGATGATTGGTTATCTGCAGGGCTGGGCCAAGAGGTAGCCCTTCAGGCTCCTTCGGTGCTCAGGGGGCCGGCTTGAGAGGAGATGCGGCAGGGCCACAGATAAATCCAACTGGCCGCCGGATTTCCAGACTCCCCAGTGCCTTGCTTGATGTCACATGGCTCTCAGCTGTCATCATCCCATTGAAGCTCCTTCTGCTACATCTTCCTGTACTGCCGAAGCTAGACGGGAAAAAAGGAGCCACTTCCCTGGTTCCTTTGCACCTAGGATATTTGGGATGCGATTCTGCTCCTCTAGCTGAGATTTGAAGGATGGTGAGGCCAAGGCCGTCCGTCTTCCTGTTGCCCTGGGTTTTCTGGAACCATCCAGTTTTTTCATAACTGCATTTCAGTGACCATTCGCCAATTATGTGCAAGGTTTAGGGGTCTTTGCAGAGGTGAAGGCTTCTTGTTTCCAGGATCACAGCTTCTACTGTGTGTTCTTGAAGCCAGAAGTTCTGACAGCTGCGTGTGGGTCGGCACTTTCCTGATGGAGGTAGGTTCACCAGCTTCCTTGGTGGGGCAGTTCTGCTGTGTTTTTCCTGGAAAGCCAGCCCAGAGACTGCTCCTTTTGAAATTCCAGTGGCTTTTGTAAGCACGTATTACCTTCTAGTAATTTCTTTTTTAAAAAAGTAGGTAGAGGGGCTTCCCTCGTGGTGCAGTGGTTGAGGGTCCGCCTGCCGATACAGGGGACACGGGTTCGTGCCCCGGTCCGGGAGGATCCCACATGCCGTGGAGCGGCTGGGCCCGTGAGCCATGGCCGCTGGGCCTGCGCGTCTGGAGCCTGTGCTCCACGGCAGGAGGGGCCACAGCAGTGAGAGGCCCGCGTACCGCAAAAAAAAAAAAACAAAACAAACTAGGTAGAGTGGCTCCTTGCTTCTGCAGCTGAACGCTGACGACTTCAATCATGCCCGTGATCTTCACAACAACACTGATTCCATCTTACCGATGAGAAACCGAGGCCCACAGTAGTTCAGCATCCGGCTTGAGGTTACACTGAGTAGTCAGTATTAGTGTCAGGACCATAATATGAACCCAGATCTTCTGCTCCCTAACCCTGTGCCTTCCCACGTAATCCCAGGAGGGTGTGGTTTTTAAACTGTAGTTGAAAGTGCGGTCTGAAGCCCGCATTTCACTTGCAAATCAGAAACCACTTTTGTACTGAATTAATTTGAGCCTGATTCTTGTTTGTTTCAATTGCATGATTGAAAAGGAATAATGATTCTCCTCTGGAGAATAATGATTCTCCTATCAGGTTGAGTGGCTGTGATTGGCAGGGCCCTGCACACACACACACAGCAGCTCCACGGCGGCTACAGGTGGGTGCCCTGTGCTGTTGACCCTTGTCCCCAGCCCCGGGCATGAGTGTAGGACAAGATGGTACAGAAGGGTTCATGATTTCTCAGGCCACTCAGTGCCAGGTGCTCGGCCCCGGGGTGAATCACATGATTGTTGACCATCTGTGTGCAGTGCGGGTGGCCACACCCTGGTACAGATCAGAAAACACCATTCTTTAAGGTCGCAGTTGATCAGCAGGTGCATGGCGTGGCTGTAGTTTTGACCAGCTCAGCCTCCTGTCCTCGCCTTGCTGGTAACAGGGTGACAGCACCCTTGTTTTCCTTTGCAGGGGGCCTTCCCATCCTCAGGCCATGTGAGGTTTCTATCGCAGGCTCCAGGGGGAAGGCCTGACTCGGGCCTGAATAAGTACCACATTCCATCCCTGGATTACAAGGATTTGGTCAGGTGCTAACCTGTGGCCCAAGTGCGCTAAAGGAGGATTGGTTCTGTGACTTCTCTTGAATTATTGGGGAAGAGAAGATGGTTCTTTCTGTTGGAGTTAAAGATGCAAGTATGGATCTGCTGGGGTTAGTTACCCCAGGCAGACAGCCTGCCAAAAGGTGGAAACCGGGGAGGGGCAGTGGGGAGGTAGAGCCAAAAGAGAGAGGAGACAGATTCCCAATGACACTGTTTACAACACTGGATCCAGCCCTACCTGAAACCATCTCCTCCCACCATAGGTTTCTCAGTTATGCAAGACAGTGAACTCCTCACTTTGCTGAAGCCAGTTTGAGTTGGCCTCTTAGTTACTTTCACTTCACTGTATCCTGACTGCTACACAGATCCTTTTTCCAGGGGTGTTCCATGTTCTTTCCACCAAACCAACCTGTCCCCCTACCTCCCACCCCAGGTGGGTTAAGCTTGGATTGGTCTAAACTACAAATGACTGAACTCCTCCAGGATTGCCAACCTAGCTTCTCATGTGGCAAACACTCAAGGTTCAGTCTGTCATGCTTCTTTTATTTCTCCAAATTTTTATTTCTCCAAATTAACTTAGGATTGGCTTAAGATGACACCTACCAAGTTGCCCTGAAATCAGTGTCCCCCTCGTAGGGCTTTTGCTCTCTGCTTCCCTGGATGGTCAGTGAGAAGGCATCCTGGAGAAGGGGGACAGCTGAACTGAGTTTTGAAGAGTTTTGCATTATTAATACATTAAGGAGCAGGAGAAATGCCCTCCAGGGAACCATCAATCTGTGTGACGGCAGATACAAACAAGAACAGGGGGAAGGCTTGGAGTTTTATGGTGAGGTCAGAGAGCTCCACCAATTTTTTCTTTTAAGACTTTCCATTAAAATGTCATATATAGAGAGAAAAATGTGCATATAAGTGTGCAGCTGGGTGAATTTTCACCAAGAGAACACAGCCATGTCACATGCCTATGGATCCAGAAGCAGAGCATAATCAGTGCCCATGAAGCTACATGTCCCTTTTCTGTCACTATGCCTTCCAGGGGGTAAGGTCTATCCTGACTTCTCACATCCACACCCTGGGCTAGTTTTGCCTGTTTTCAACTTTATGAAAATGGAATCAAATTTTTCCTGTCACTGGCATCTGTTATTCAGCATTGTGAGGTATGCACATCCTTATCATCATATGTAGTTATATGTTGTTTATGCTCAATGCTGTAGGGCAGGGTTCAGCAAACTTTTTCTATAAAGGACTAGATAGTAAATATAGGAGTCTTCTCAGGCCATTGGATCTCTGTCACAACTACTCAACTCTGATGTTATTGTGTGAAAGCAGCTATGGACAATGTTTAAACCAATGGACAGGGCTGTGTCCTAAGAAAATGTTATTTACAAAAACAGGCAACCTGGATTACAAACAGAGTGCCGTAGTTTTCCAACCGCTGCTGTGGAATATTCCATTGTGTGAATATACTACAATTTCTTCATCTATGCCGTTGATGAGTTTTGGGTTAGGTTTTAATTTGAGACTATTTATGAATAGTGATATGAACATTCTTGTACATGTGTTTGGTGAACAGATGTTTGCATTTCTGCTGGGTATGTTCCAAGGAGCGGAATTGCTGGGTTGTAAGTTGTACATATGTCCAGCTTTAGAAGCTGCTGCTCAGTAGTTTTGCAAAGTGGTTGTACCAATTTATTCTCCTCTATCTACAAGCAGCCGTGTCTGCGTCCCAGTTGCTTCATTTCTTTGCTAACGCTTGGCATTTTCACATCAACCTTTCAGGTGGGTGCATACTGGTATCGCTTTATGGTTTCAACTTCCGTTTCCCTGATAAGTAATGCAGCTCAGCTCCTTTTCATGTGTTCATAGCCGTTTTGGATATCTTCTGTGTGAAGTACCTCTTCCAATAACTTTTTATGCCTTTTATTTGCATCAATTACCTTCTGCCTCGACGATAAGTCTTGCTGTCTCCTTTGGGGAGTGTGGCTATTTTCTAAACTCAGGAGTCTTCAGGAGCCCATGTTATGCATATGTTACTAATTTGCCTTTAATTCTACTGTGAGATGTTTGCCCTCTAAGAATCTGTTTCAGGTTCTTTTCCCTTAAGAAATTTTGATCCTGTGCTTGCATGTGTAAGCTCTTTCCCAATTCTTCTTCCTTCACACGCGACAGCTGCCAAAAAGATTTCTCTTCTTTATCTACCACATTTAGACAAAATAAAACAAACAAAACGATCTCTACTTCAGCCTTCATGGGTGCTTTGAGTTTGAGCTCTCTCCCTACTTCCCAAATCCATCTTTCTCTCCCCCTGGTAGTTCTCTCCTTCCCCACTGGAACTCCCACTAGCCCCTCCTCATCTTATCTCCTTTATTGACTATTTTAATGAATTAAGAAAAAGCCCCATAGCCAATCAGACAAGTTTCCTTCCCAGAGAGCAAAGGCAAAGCTGATAGAATTTTTCTTTAGAATTTAAGATGACAAGACTGTGAATATTCTCATGACTGCCTATCTTTGTCTTTGCCACTGGTAGGTTCTGTGTCCATGCCAATAAATATCGTCTTGAACGTTTTTAAAAATGGAAAACAAGTTAGGGGTCTCTCTTATTTGATCCTTGCAATTAAGGACACTGAGCCCATGACTACCGTGGGAACTTATTTTCAAGGACTCTGCTTCCTGAGGACTAACCACGGGGCAGGTACTATGTGCATCAGGTGTCCCTAAGATCATCCCTAGGTTTGACGATTTGCTAAGAGGATTGAGCATATAGTTGAACTCAGGGCTTCTTACGGCAAAAGGATACAGAGGGAAATCCACAAAGGGAAAAGGCATGTGCAGCAAAGTCCAGGGGAAATCAGGCACAAGCACGCCGAGCCCTCTCCCGGGGAGTCACAAGACAGGCATAATTTCTCCAGCAATGAGTTGTGACAACACATACGGAACGTTACCTTCCAGGGATGCTCATTGGGGACTCAGTGCCCAGGGTCTTTACTGGGGCTGGTAAATAGGCACTCCTTGCCTGGCATGTACCAAATTTCCCTGAAGGGAAACAAGTGTTCAGCAGAAACCACACTGTTTGTGCAGATAGTTTAGCTACCCTTGTCAGGGAATGATGGGAACCTTCCTGAAATCTGCCTTCCCAGATGCCAGCTAAGGGCCAACTTTGTAAGCAGACCTTTCAAAGGACAGCAGCCAGAGCAGCTATGATAATGCATTTTGGCAGAGTGAGGCATTTGAAATTCGCAAACCCTCCCAGCAACATCACAAAGCTGTACAATCATTATCCCTATTTGGAGGAGAAAAGACTAAGTCTCAGAAAGGGTGGAGAACTCTACTAAGAGCTAATAAGTGGTAAAACCTGGACATAGACGAAGTGAAATTACAGACCATGTTGTTCTCACCATGCCCCACTGCCTCTCAATTCTTTAATCTTAATATTTAACTGCTTAACAGCCAACCTTTGCTGAGTCCTTTCTATGGGCCAGGCGCTGTGCTAGATGCTTCTCCTACAACAGCTCATTTAAGCCTCTTGAGGGTGTGTGTTATTATTATCCCCGTTTTACAGCTGAGAAAACTGAGGCACAGAGCTATTGAAAAATGAACATCATCAGGCCATAATAATTGTGGCTATGTGCTGGGTGCTTCCGAGGTCCAGACACGGTGGTAAACATTTTCCATGCTCATTAATCTTCATGATATCCTTATAAGATAGAACTGCGGCAGCTCCAGAATTGGGGATGCGAAGGAGTTAGGGATGGCAGTCTGGCTGGAAGGGGCTTGAGGTTTATATATCCCTTTACCTGAGATTGAGGAAACCCGCCTACCCGTGTCAGGGGTGGGGGTGGGGCGAACCTCCAGGGGAGTAGGCACCGCTTTTGTCCCCAGTTTATGGATGAGGTTCAGGACTAGGAAGTAACGTGCTTAAGCCACACAGCAGCTCCCGTGGGTGCCCTGGTTCCACTGCCCCAAGGCACGTTCCTCCTGCGTGGATCTGCCAGCTTTGCCCAGCTGCTTCTCCTCAGCGGCCTCTGTAGAGCAAAGGTGAGCTGAGGGTGGATCTTCATGGAGCAAAGCTAGTATGAGGAGAAGATCCAAAGTTCCAGAAAGCAAGCCTGATGCAGGGCTCCAGGAGTTCAGAGGAAAGTAAGGCAGATGCTTCCAGGAGAAGCACCGGGCAACTCATTCACGCAGTCCAGGAGGAGGGGAGCCGACTCAGGGCTTTGATGAACTTTCAGTGCGAAGTGCCCTGTTTTGTTAGGTGGAGATGGGCCCCACGTGAGTCCTTCCTCATCCTCTCCCACGCCCACCTTTGCCCCACCCTGGCCCCCACCCATCAGAGGAGGAACTTACTTGAGCGAGGGAAAGGGCTCCTTGGAACCCTTGCCCTCAGAGGAGAAGACATGGACCTGGCTGAGGCAGAGCGGCTGAGGACTTCTGCAAGCCCAGGGTGCTAACTGGCGCTTCTAGCAGATACGAGAGAGGGAAACGAGGTAGAAAACACAGGGCCAACCAGAGGGCTCTGCTGGCTCTACTGAGTCCCTGCCGTGTCATGCACACCTGTCCTGAGGCGATGCAATTGGTGAAACATGCCCCCCTCCCTCCGAAAACTGACAACCAGTGTTGATTTTGCCGATTCTAGAAAGTAGTGGCTAATGTTATCGTGCTGATCATGCAGTGTAGTGTGGTGTCGAGTTTATTTTCAGGGAAGGATTCACTTTATTCTTTTTTTAAGACTTTTTTTTTTTGGATGTGGACCATTTTTAAAGTCTTCTTGAATTTGTTACAATATTGCTTCTGTTTTATGTTTTGGTTTCTGGGCCCAGAGGTATGTGGGATCTTAGCTCCCTGACCAGGGATCAAACCCACACCCCCCTGTGTTGGGAGGCAAAGTCTTAACCACTGGACCGCCAGGGAAGTCCCGAGACTTCACTTTAATTTAGAGCATCACGGGGCCTGAAGCTGCTGCTTCCATTGCATTTTCCCTGCAGTTTGCAGAGAAATGAAATAAGGCAGCAGAGACTGCCAAGTTGGGCACTTGCAAGGAGTCTGGAGGCAGCCCTTGTGAAGTGTGTAGGGTTGTTCCAAGGGCAAAGTAATGCTCAGTGGAGACGCGACTTCTGTCTACGTTTGAAGGCCCATCCCCTCAGCTAAGCACCCGGCGCACAGGGGTGACTCAACCTCTCCAACTAGGGAACCGAGGACAACACGGTGCTACCTGACTTTCCAGTTCAGGCCAACTTTGGGTAGGTCACTTCGGTTCTCCAGGCCTCAGCTTCCTAATCTGCAAAATGGAAATAACCATCCTTCCTAAGGCTGTGGTTAAATGAGACAATGAACAGCAAATGTGGGGCACTTAGCATCTGGCACCAGAAAGTGGTTCATAAACGTCAGGTGCTGCTTCTGCCGCTGATGCTATAGTGACCACGGGGTAATACCGAGCAAAGGACGTGAGCGCAGCCCAGTGATGCAGGTGGGAGGAAAGGCTTCCGTATCAGCTCAGGAGCGTCTGCTCCGATTCTCGCCTCTGAGAGCAGACAGTGGATGTTTGCCACCAACCCTTCCTTCCCTCCCACCTTCCTTCAGCTCCTGGAATTTCCTTCAGGTATTAAATACCCCCATGCAGCCAGGGCCTTGGTGAAAGCTGACTCCACCCCCTTGGTCCGGCAGTGAGCCCCGATTGGCTTACAGGGATCAGCACCGCCCATTTCCTGCCCAGTCATTGGTTTGCAGGCAAGCATATGACCTAGCGGATCCAGTCAGGGTGCATCTTGTTTAAACCTGCATTCACCTGCCCCGCATGTGATGTGGAAAGTTGTAGCCGCGGGATGCAGGCAGCCTTGATGGGGATGTTGCTGAGACGGCAGAGCTGAGGAATAGAAAACACCTGGGCCACATGTAGCATTGTTAAGTCTCGGGAATCACCCAACCCGGAAGCTGGATCTTACCTGCACTTTCCGTTTGGACAAACCAGATCTCGGTTGCGCCAGCCAGTGCAAGTTGCCTTTCTTGGTTACTTGCAACCAGAAACACCCTGTCGGGATGCACTCCTGTAGGTGTAATTGTTCAGCTTCCATGTTTGCCTTGGAGAGGACAGTGACCTTTTCTTATCCTCTGTGTTCGCAGCTTCTCGCCAGAGTCTAGGACACCTCAGGCACTCCATCATCGCTTGTTGAATTCACGGGACGTCACTTACCTCATGGAACTTGTAGTCTCCTTGAAAAATGAGACACATGTGTCTGCATCTAAATAAGATGTGAGACAAGCTGGGACCAAGGCCCGGTGCTAGTTCTACAGGAAATCGATGCTGTCATACTTGATCTTCCTCCTTGAAGCGACCTTATGACGCTGGACAAACAGGACAAACAGCGGACGCCAAAACCACCCGTATGGACCGACTGGGCTTGGGAAAATATTCATGGAGACCAGGGGAGGTTTTTTTCCTTAAAAGGTAAGTTGGAATTTATTGAAACTAGGAGACAGGCCCCATACAAAGTGTCCATTAGAACACATTTGGTTCAAATGGGGCAGAAAAATTGGTTGCAAAAATGGCTTAAGCAAAACAAGAGAGAGAGGGAGAGAAAACGTATTGGTGTGTGAAAGAAAAATCCAGGGGGAGCTCCACCTTCAGGGACATAGTGAGCAGAACCTTAGCTCTTCTGTGTCACCCAGAACTGCCTTTCTCTGTGTTGGCTTCAGTCTCTTGCTCTGCCTGGGAGCAAAATGACGGCGGCATCTGCCACCACTACATCCCCATGGGCTCCCAGCTGCATCTCCTCTACCTCGTTGGCCCAAGGGCCCATCCCAGTACCAGTCACTGTGGCTGGGTGAGGGTCATGCTTTGATTAATTTGGGCTTTGGACACACGCTTCACCTCTTTGGGAGGGTCTCATTGGCTGGTCCCTAAGACATTAGGGAGCACTCTTGCCAGAAGGAGGGTGAGGGGTCCTGGGGACAAAAGCAAGAGCGATGGACAGAAAGAGTGGAAACAAAGATATTCACCCATTTTCACGGCACACATGGTGGAAGGCCTACCATTCCTCAGACTCTGCTGGGACTAGGGGACAAATGAGGGACAGGGCTTGGCTTTGAGGAGTTCACAGCTCAGAGGACAGGTGAGAGTTTATTCCTGTCTGGCTTAAAATAAGGACGAGCACAGAGCTGCACAGGACCTCTGGTGTCTCCCAGCCCCTTTATCCCTTCTCTTTCTGTAGGAAGATGGAAATCCCTTCAACCCTTATCACGGCGTCACGTGAATGTGCTTAGGATTGGACCAGCTTCTTGTCCTCTCTGCTTCGGTTTCTGCATCTTTAACATCAGAATTATAAGAGCATGTGCCTCCCAGGGCTGTAGAGAGGGAGAAGAGACGTGGTGCCTGGGAAACACTGAGCATAGCACCAGGGTCCGAGTGAGGGCTCCATGAAGGTTAACTCTGTCCTGTTTCGTTGGGGTGATGTCAGTGGTATTGGGACAAGTCTGCCTGTAACGTGCTTCTTTTTACTCTTCGTGGAGGATGGATGGAGAAGAGGGTAGAGCCAGACTGCCTGGCTGTGGGTTTGTGTCTTAGTCTGCTTGGGCTGCCATAACAAAGTACCACAGACTGGGGGGCTTAAACAGCAGACATTTATTTTCTCACAGTTCTGGAGGCTGGAAAGCTGAGATCAGGGTGTCAGTATGATTGGGTTCTGGTGACAGCTCTCTTCCTGACCTGCAGCTACTTTCTTGTTGTGTCCTCACATGGCAGGGATTGAGAGGGGTGGAGGAGGGACAGGGAGGGAAAGGGAGGGACAGAGAGAGACAGAGAGCTATCTCTTCCTCTTCTATAAGGTCACAGTTCTATCAGATTAGGACCCCACCCTTATTATTTCATTTAACCTTAATTGCCTCCTAAAGATCTTATCTCCAAGTATAGTCACACTGGGGGGTTAGGGCTTCAACATATGAATTTTAGGGGGACACAGTTTAGTCCATAGCAAACAACGTAACCTTCCTAGACCTCAGTTTGCACATCTGTGTCTCATAATAGACTTATAAGACTTATCTCATAAGTCTGTTATGTGTATATAGAAAGTACCCAGTATATCTTCATCACTACTTTTTTTGTCTTACTAGCTAGCAACCAAGGACTTTGATTTATCTCAGCAGCCCCCGACAGCCTCTGGCTCCATCCCCAGCACATAGTGCGTGTTCAGCGATTGTTGGTTTAGTGAATCCATAACGTATTGCTTCGTTTGCACAGTGCTGTGTGCACTGGTGAGATGTTGGGGTATCAGGCCACTGTGTGTGACACATTAGCTAAGATTCAGATTCAGGTGTTGTTACAAAGAAACCAAAATAACAGTATCTGAATCAAGGCAGTTTATTTTTCCATCACATGATAGTCTGGATGAGGTGATCCAGAGCTGGGACAGTGGCTTCATGGCATCAGGGACCCAGGCACCTTCCCTGTTGTGGCTCCGTGATGCCTCGGATATTCCTCTCATTTGAATAACCCAAGATGGCTTCATCTCATCTGCATGGTCCCTGTTCCAGGTAGCAAAGGGGGGACAGAGATGAAGGAAGAGTGTGCCACTTCCCTCCAAAGGCATCCCATTGAACAGAGCTTGCTCATGCAGCCACGCCTAGCAAGGGAGCTGGGTAGTGTGGTTGCCGGTTGGGCGTCCATGAGTTCCATCAGAAAGTGGGGATTCTGTCACTAGCAGAGACACGTGGGGATTGGATATTGGGGCACAGTTAGCAGTCTCTGCCCAAGACTTCTGCTTCTCCAGGGGCAAGGGCTAGATCTCTGCCTCATGGATGAAGAAGAGCCCAGGTGGGAGGTGAACTGGGATTTGTCCAAAGAGAGATGTCCTTTTGGAAGATGAAGGCCGTGGAGAAGGTCTTGTTCGCGAGCCAACACAGGATCTTCAGTCAACCGGGACCCTCCCTTCTCACCCCTCTGCTCTGGGACCCTGCTAAGGCCCTGCCCAGGTAAAAGAAGGAGGCAGTTTCATTTATTGTCAGATCCCCAGGGCCCATCGAGGAGATGGAGGGGACGTAGGCCTGACCTGCAGAGCTCTGGAGGGACCCAAGGCGAATTGAGCCACTGCTTTCCTCCGAGTGGGAGACGTGCCTTCAAGGACAAGGAGAAATTTCGAAGTCAAGAGAAAATAGCTTTTCTAGGCGGTACCTTCTTCTAGAAGCAGAGCTTGCTTCCTGTTCCTCTGGGCAGCCCCAGTGCTACATGAGGCCTGGCACATAGTAGGCATGCTACTGAACAAACAATTTCTTGCAGTTTTTCCTCCACTTCTTTAGACTTTAAAGACTTGGGCTCAGGCGGTGAATATTGCCTTATGATTTATTTTGATCACTCAGCAACGTGAGGCCCAGTGCCTGGCACACAGTAGGTGCTCAGCTGTATGGTTTCCCAGCACCTCTGGAAATGCATCATGTATCATCACGCCTTTGGAAAAGGAGGGTCTCCATCCTTACAACCTCCTTGCTATGGAGTCAGGGCTGACCAATTCTTAAACATGCAGAAAGGGAGAGCGGTGATAACAGCTTTAATAACAGTGTGCACCAACTGAGCACCTACTGTGTGCTGGACTCTATGCCAGGTGCTTGACAAGTTCTCTCAAATCCTTCACCAGCCCTTCAACGTGAGGATTATTATCTCCATTTTCTAGAGGCAACTGAAATGAGGCGAGAACTTAGCTCATCCCTTTAGAGCAGAGACTGGCAAACTATGGCCCATGGGTCAAATCTGGCCCGCCACCTGTTTCTGTAAATAAAGTTTTATTGGCATACAGCCACCGCCATTCATTTACATAATGCATGCAGCTGCTTTCCCACTACAACGGCGGAGTAGTTGCGACAGAGACCATATGGCCCGCAAAGCCTAAAATATTTACTATCTGGCCCTTTACTGAAAGTTTGTCCGGTTTAGAGGAAACATGTGAATACTTTCTTTTTGCCAGGCTGGAAATCAGACCAAGAAAGGCTTTGCAAGCCATGGTGAGGCACTGAGCCTTGTTGGGCTGGCAGAGGATTGTCCCTGCAGGGGGCTGAATGTGTGTTTCAGGACAACCAGTCTGGCTGCTGAATGGAGAATTACTAGCAGCGAGCGAGGGAAACCTATTAGGAGTTTGCTGAAATAATCCAGGCAACAGAAGGCTGGGCTGAAAGGTCCCGGTGGGGTGAGAGGTTTAGGAGGGAGAATCCACAGGACTGGCAGTGATTATCTGGAGGTGAGCGGGGGAGAGAAGACGTAGGGAAAAACTTCAGTCTGGGGAGGGGTTAGAGGTGACATTCACTGAGCTAAGAAACCAGGAGGCGGACGAGCAGCTGGTGTGCGGAGCAGGGAGTTTAGTTTGGGAGGTGCTGAGTTTGAGGTGTCTGCTGGATGTCTCAGCCGAGATGGCCAGCTGGAGGGTGGCCCTGTGAGTCTGGAGCTCAGGAGGGAGTGCCGGATGTGCCCTGGAAGGTAGAGAGTTCAGGGTCCCCAGCAGGGAGGGCGTAAAGAATGGACTGAACAGTGGGGTGTGATTCAGACCTGGGGCCGAGTTCTTGAAAACCCAGGTTCTTGTCTCTCCAGCACCGCGCTTTTCCTCGTGTCCTCCTGAGACCACCTCTTGAGGGTCGGGTGGAGCTGCAGCCAGGAGGGGCGTCCGGAACGAAGCAAAACCCAGCCCATCCCCCAAACAGGCAGGCCCAATCCTGGCCTCAGAAGCAGGGAGAGAATTGTCTGTCTACCTAGAGTCAGAGATCCCAGGAGAACTAGAGGCTGTCACTTTCTGAGAACTTGACACCTGTCACACTGACGAGGCCTTTCCTGGTGCCTCGCACCCCCAGCTGTGTTTCTGCTCTGAAGCGAGGCTCTGGGGAGCTGGGCTGCCCCCCCATAGGGATGCTTTTCTGGAGTTGTTTCCTCCTGTGGGCTCAGGTGAGCGCTTGCCTGCTGGAGAGAGCCGGAATGGGCCCCAGCCTGTCCCCGGGTACCATTTTGAGTATACACGGCGTCCAGGAGGCATGCCTGATACGGGACTGGAAACGGGTGGCAAGTGGGAGGCCTCCTACATGCTGGAAATTCTTTGCACCTTAAAGAAGGCTGAGGAAGTCTTTCTCCTCCAGAGATATGACTGCTACCTCAGACTTATTTTTTGCCTTGAAAGATTTCAAGGCTGTCTGATTCTTGGAGCGAGGGGAAGCAGGGCCTTCAAAACAGACTGGTTGCCTCCAGCAGAGAGCGGCTCAGGAGCTGGGACGATGCTGGTTTTCCTGTTGAAATCCCCGGTTGACTTCTGGTCGAATCTGCCCTGGAGTTTTGTTTACCTTCTCCCCTTTCTAGCGGAGGATGTTGCCCTCTGTGCCCCTGGCTGCCTTACATGTCTCGACTATCCCACAACTGATTCATGTTCTACGAGTCAGAACCATTTTGGCGACAAGCAACAAGTGTGAGTCCAATTGTCTTCAGCACAAAAAGGAATTTATTGGCTTGGTTCACTGAGCCTTTTCTGGCGTGGCATCTACTTCAGGTAAAGCTGGATCCAGGTGCTCAAATGATATCAGCAGAATCTGTCTATCTCTGGGCTCTGCTGCCCTCTACGCTGGCTTTATTCTCAGTCAGGCTGTCCCCACGTGGTGGGAGGATGGCTGTCAGCTCCAGACTTCATCTACCTGGTTTGGCATTTCCCAGCAGAAAGACAGTGCCTCGTGGCTAATTAACGTGCAGGGAAAGTCCTGGATTCAATGTCAGTGGCCCCAGCTGGAGTCATGTGACCATTCCTAGCCAATCACTGTGGCCAGGAAAATACTGCATTCTCCTTGGCCAGACCTGGGTCACACGTCCAGCCCTGGAGCTGGAGATCAGGACGACTCCATCAGAGCTACAGGGGCTGCGTGTGGGGCAGGGGTGGCTCTCCAGAGGTGACACACGGTTCTCTTTCCAGAAGGGAGTGTGCAGGGGGCAAGCAGAAATAACAGATGAATAACATTATGCTTGATACCTCGGAAGAGTGATGTGGAAATAGTATCTGTGAACTGGACTGGCACAAAAGGAGGAAGTACTAATGGCGGATTGTTATATGTAAGGCAGCCATCTGCATGGGGATAGGCCAGGCGTTGGAGTTCAGTGGGGGCAGGCGTCATATGTGTGTAGGGACTGGGAGAGGGAGGTGGGGGGACCCAAGACCTAGAGCATTAGGAATAGAGGCTCTAGAATGGGGTGGGGAGTCAGGTCTCCAACTTCCTCCTCCTTTCTATTTCCTTCCCTCCCTCCTTCCTCCCTCCCTCCTTCCCTTTTCCCTTTCTTCCTCCCTCCCACCCCAAATGTTTGAATGCTTGCTTTGTGCCAGGCATGCCATTGGGCACTAGGAACACACAGATGAACAAGATGGAAATGTTCCCTGCCTTTTAATGCTCATCTTCTCCTGGGGGAGAGATAATAACAAATAAATAAATGAGATCGGTTTTGAGAGATGAGCTAGAAAGTGACTGAAGTGTGGGCAGCTGCTTTCTCCAGGGTAGTCAGGGAGGGCCTCTTGGAGGAGGTGACATTTGGGCAGAGGCCAAGTGATGAGAAGGAGCCAGCCCTGGGAAAAGTAGGGGTGGGAGGGAAGGCCTTGAGGTAGCAAAGAGCCCTGGGTAGGGCAGAAACAGCCAACTACCCACATAGGTAGAGCCTGGGGATGGAGAATGTGCTAGAGGGCAAAGTAGGGCTGGGTGGGAGCAGAAGGGGCAGGCGTGGAAAGCTGAGCAAGGAGGTTGGATCTCCAGGCCGCTGGAAGGGAACTGAGCACCACCGCCTGCTGGTCTAGATGGAAGGGAGTGATGGCGATGGAGCCGCAGTGGCTGTGGCCCCACCTGATAGAAGGAGAAAGAGAAGGAAGATCAACATCCTTCAGCCAACTCTGGACCAGCTGCCATGTACCTGTGTCCCTTAACCTTCAGAATGACCCCGTGAAAGGCAGGTCCCCATTTTACAGATGAGGAAACCGAGGCTCAGAGGGGTAAGTGGCCCAGGGCCTCTTGCCAGCCTGTAATGGAGCTATCATATGAACTCAGGTCTTTTCAACTCCCAGACTCTTCCTCCTACGTGGATCTGCCTCTCACCACGTGGATTGCGAATGAGGCAGCAATCCAAAAGTGATTCATCGCTTCTCTTTTCTTCCCACCGCCCCTCATTTCCTTTCTTAATTTCCACATTTCTGAGCTGAAACAGGCTGGTATTTCAATTTGCCGGTAGCAGATGGGGGTGCGGGCAGCACAAAGGATGGGAGGCTGAACCCCATCTGGCCTCTGAGGCTGGCTGCCGCCCCCCCCAGGCCAGATGCTCCCACAGCCTAAAAGATGGGGAGGGGCATCCACCAGCGACCGCCCCCCCTTCCCCAGCTCCTGAAGTGGTTTTCGAGTAGGAAAGAAAATATGCTTCTCCTAGCACGTAAATGTCAATTTACTTCATGCCTTCCTTTTTTTATCAGTGCAATTGGAAAGTAGCTGCTATCTCCAAAGGAACGGTGCTGGTTTCATCTTCCAAATGCCACCACAGTAGGGATGGCACAGGGCTTAATAGAAGATTACTTTTTTACAGCTTGTGATCTCCCGAGTCTTTGAATTCTGATATCATCTTAGCCAGACACATGAGAGGACGAGTGGAAGATTGCCATCATAAACAACCCATGTGTCCTGCATTATGTCCACTTTTAGGGCCCCTTCACGAGAATCCTGAATTCTGGGATTCTGGGGTACTTGACATGGGCTCAGGCTTGAGGAATTTACTGCAGAAGAAGGAGTTCCTATTTCACCAAGACATTTTGTAGTAGATATCTGTTGATTTTTTTCTGCCCAGTCACTTCTGAAAATAGGACTTTGATTCCCTGGGGGCATTACTGCCACCTCTACCCTTGATTCCTGCATTTTGGGTGGGGATGAAATCCACCTCTACTCCCTCACAAATGCACATTTTAGGAGAGGCCAAATTACCCAAGCCTGGCCAGTGGATGTATTCTCTCTCCAATCTACCTTGGTGATTCAGACATGAACAGGAAACCTAAGCCAGGCCACTTGGATTGGGGACTTACATAAGAAAAGGAACGAGGAGTCCTACTAGGAACTGGCTGAATGGGTAAGAGGCAAACTAGGAGCTGCTGGCAACCAGAGTTGGGAGAGTCTTTTTGATAATGAGGCCAACACAGAGGAAAGCAGAGCTAAAACTTGAGGGAGAGAGAGAGAAAGATGGAGTTCTGATGACATCACTTGAACACCTGGATCCAGCCATTCCTGAAGCTA
Organism: Globicephala melas; assembly: GCF_963455315.2. Lineage (NCBI taxonomy): Eukaryota > Metazoa > Chordata > Mammalia > Artiodactyla > Delphinidae > Globicephala > Globicephala melas. The sequence goes on from NC_083328.1 coordinate 76,160,360, forward strand.
ATTAATTTTGAACTAGATACATGAGTTCATAAATTCAGTCTTATGGCAAGGGCACTGACTAACACTCTTACCTGTCGGTGTGATCCTGGCTGCATGGAGCAACCTTATCTCTGAGTTTCCACCCCCACCCCCCCACATGTTGCTTCAAAGGGACAGCTCAAAGCAAGAAGGAAGGGTAGGGTAGGAGCAAAGCATAGGCATTACTCCTTCCCACCAATGCAAACCCCATGGGGGCAAGGGGCAATCTCTGCAAGGTTTAGGTATTCCCTGGGGATCCCTGAAAAGGATGTTCAAAGCATAAATGGCAAGGCTACATTCTGGGACAAAGTTGGCAGTTGTGGGGAAGGGGTAGGATTCTGGGGACCACAGAGCGGAGAGGCTTCTCAGGGCCCTCACTCTTGCTTTAACACAGGGGCTCCCAGCTTGCAGTCAGTAAGACTTCCTTACAGATACCTTCATTCTGCTTATTCACTCCCAGAATTGCACTTCGACTCAGCAAACATTGACTACGGACCATGCCAGGTGCTGGGAGTTGATGGACTTGGGTCCCTGGTTCCTCCGTCTTTGTCCCTTAGTGACTGAGTAGTGTTGACAGGGTCCCTAACTGCTCAGAACAGGAATAACAATATCACCCACTCAAAGGACTGTTAGGAAGACTTAATGTTTGGCTGCAGGTCTGGCAAACAGTAAGCAACTGATAAGCGTTTGCCAGCATTTCTGTTCCAGAGACGTTTGTATCCTAGTCCGTGTGTGTGTGTGTGTGTGTGTGTGTGTGTGTGTGCGCGCGCGTGCGCGTGCATGCGTGCGCGTGCATGCACGCGTGTGTGCATGTGTGTTGGTGTTGGTGGGGGGTGGATGGGGGTGGCTCAAATTTTAAAGAGCTATGTAAATAGATTATTTCTATGTTGTATAGTTGATGGTAAGAGGGACAAGAGCCACAAGTACAAACAGCCCCAGGATCCCAGAAGGAGAGGTGTTCTACCTATAGGTGGGATTCAGGGAAGGCTTCCTGGAGGAGGTGAGCACTGAGCTGAGTCTTGAGGACTGAGTAGAAGTTGAACCAGAGAGTAGCAGGAGAGATGCTTACAGGTGTAGCATGAGCAGGAAGTTTGCCCAGTGTTTTGTTACTAGACAGTGGAATATGATGGAAATTGAGCACCAGAGGGTGAATTTAGAAAGGCCAGCAGGGAAAGATGAGTTCGGGCTAGAACAGTACATGGAATCATGCAGAAGATCTGCACGCATGTGTGAAACACAAACGATCAAATAAAACAAATGCGAGCCCAGGTGCACTTTGTTTAAGAAAAGAATATAAGAAACACATATCCGGATAATACAAAATGATATTCAGAGAGGCAGAATTAAACTCCTTATCCTTTCCCTTTTTTTAATGTTTATTTATTTATTTATTTTCTTTTTAGTCATCCATTTTATACACATCAGTATAGACATGTGAATCCCAATCTCCCAGTTCATCCCACCACCACCACCACCCCCCACTGCTTTCCCCCCTTGGAGTCCATACGTCGTTTGTTCTCTACATCTGTGTCTCAATTTCTGCTCTGCAAACTGTTTCATCTGTACCATTTTCTAGGTTCCACATATATGCGTTAATATACAATATTTGTTTTTCCCTTTCTGATTTACTTCACTCTATATGACAGTCTCTAGATCCATCCATGTCTCTACAGATGACCCAATTTCATTCCTTTTTATGGCTAATATTCCATTGTATATATGTACCACATCTTCTTTATCCATTCGTCTGTCGATGGGCACTTAGGTTGCTTCCGTGACCTGGCTATTGTAAATAGTGCTGCAATGAAAATTGGGGTGCATGTGTTGTTTTGAATTATGGTTTTCTCTGGGTATATGCCCAGTAGTGGGATTACTGGATCATATGGTAATTCTATTTTTAGTTTCTTAAGGAACCTCCATACTGTTCTCCATAGTGGCTGTATCAATTTAATTTCCCACCAACAGTGTAAGAGGGTTCCCTTTTCTCCACACCCTCTCCAGCATTTGTTGTTTGTAGATTTTCTGATGATGCCCATTCTAACTGGTGTGAGGTGATACCTCATTGTAGGTTTTTTTTTTTGTTTTTTTTTTGCAGTACGCGGGCCTCTCACTGCTGTGGCCTCTCCCGCTGCGGAGCACAGGCTCCGGATGCGCAGGCTCAGCGGCCATGGCTCACGGGCCTAGCCGCTCCACGGCATGTGGGATCTTCCCGGACCGGGGAATGAACCCGTGTCCCCTGCATCGGCAGGCGGACTCTCAACCACTGCACCGCCAGGCAATCCCCCTTTTTGTAGTTTTGATTTGCATTTCTCTAATAATTAGTGATGTTGAGCAGCTTTTCATGTGTTTGTTGGCCATCTGTGTGTCTTCTTTGGAGAAATGTCTATTTAGGTCTTCTGCCCATATTTGGATTGGGTTGTTTGTTTTTTTAATATAAAGCTGTATGAGCTGTTTATATATTTTGGAGATTAATCCTTTGTCCAATGATTCATTTGCAAATATTTTCTCCCATTCTGAGGGTTGTCTTTTGGTCTTGTTTATGGTTTCCTTTGCTGTGCAAAAGCTTTGAAGTTTCATTAGGTCTCATTTGTTTATTTTTGTTTTTTATTTCCATTACTCTAGGAGGTGGCTCAAAAAAGATCTTGCTGTACTTTATGTCAAAGAGTGTTCTTCCTATGTTTTCCTCTAAGAGTTTTATAGTGCCTGGTCTTACATTTAGGTCTCTAATCCATTTTGAGTTTATTTTTTGAGTATGGTGTTAGGGAGTGTTCTAATTTCATTCTTTTACATGTAGCTGTCCAGTTTTCCCAGCACCACTTATTGAAGAGACTGTCTTTTCTCCATTGTATATCCTTGCCTCCTTTGTCATAGATTAGTTGACCATAGGTGCGTGGGTTTATCTCTGGGCTTTCTATCCTGTTCCATTGATCTATATTTCTGTTTTTTTGTCAGTACCATATTGTCTTGATTACTGTAGCTTTGTAGTATAGTCTGCGGTCCAGGAGTCTGATTCCTCCAGTTCTGTTTTTTTCCCTAAAGACTGCTTTGGCTATTCGGGGTCTTTTGTGCTCCTTACAAATTTTAAGATTTTTTTGTTCTAAGTCTGTAAAAAATGCCATTGGTAATTTGATAGGGATTGCATTGAATCTGTAGGTTGCTTTGGGTAGTATAGACATTTTCACAATATTGATTCTTCCAGTCCAACAACATGGTATATCTCTCCATCTGTTGGTATCATCTTTCACTTCTTTCATCAGTGTTTTATAGTTTTCTGCATACAGGTCTTTTGGCTCCCTAGGTAGGTTTATTCCTAGGTATTTTATTCTTTTTGTTGCAATGGTGAATGGGATTGTTTCCGTAATTTCTCTTTCAGATATTTCATCATTAGTGTATAGGAATGCAAGAGATTTCAGTGCATTAATTTTGTATCCTGCTCTTTTACCAAATTCATTGATTAGCTCTAGTAGTTTTCTGGTGGTATCTTTAGGATTCTCTATGTGTAGTATCATGTCATCTGCAAACAGTGACAGTTTTACTTCTTCTTTTCCAATTTGTATTCCTTTTATTTTTTTCTTCTCTGATTGCCGTGGCTAGGACTTCCAAAACTGTGTTGAATAATAGTGGTGAGAGTGGACATCCTTGTCTTCTTCCTGATCTTAGGGGAATGCTTTCCGTTTTTCACCATTGAGAATGATGTTTGCTGTGGGTTTGTTGTATATGGCCTTTATTATGTTGAGGTAGGTTCCGCCTATGCAGACTTTCTGGAGAGTTTTTATGATAAATGGTGTTGAATTTTGTCAAAAGCTTTTTCTGCATCTATTGAGATGATCATATGGTTTTTATTCTTCAATTTGTTAATATGGTGTTTCACATTGATTTGCGTATATTGAAGAATCCTTGCATCTCTGGGATAAATCCCACTTGATCATGGTGTATGATCCTTTTAATGTGCTGTTGGATTCTGTTTGCTAGTATTTTGTTGAGGATTTTTGCATCTATATTCATCAGTGATATTGGTCTGTAATTTTCTTCTTTTGTGGTGTCTTTGGTTTTGGTATCAGGATGATGGTGGCCTCTTAGAATGATTTTGGGAGTTTCCTCTCCTCTGCAATTTTTTGGAAGAGTTGGTGAAGGATGGGTGTTAGCTCTTCCCTAAATGTTTGATAGCATTCACCTGTGAAGCCTTCTGGTCCTGGACTTCTGTTTGTTGGAAGATTTTTAATCACAGTTTCAATTTCATTACTTGTGATTGGTCTGTTCATATATTCTATTTCCTCCTGGTTCAGTCTTGGAAGGTTATACCTTTCTAAGCATTTGTCCATTTCTTCCAGGTTGTCCATTTTATTGGCATAGAGTCACTTGTAGTAGTCTCTTAGGATGCTTTGTATTTCTGCCGTGTCTGTTGTAACTTCTCCTTTTTCATTTCTAATTTCATTGATTTGAGTCCTCTCCGTCTTTTTCTTGATGAGTCTTGCTAATGGTTTATGAATTTTATCTTCTCAAAGAACCAGCTTTTAGTTTTATTGATCTTTGCTATTGTTTTCTTTGTTTCCATTGCATTTATTTCTACTCTGATTTTTATGATTTCTTTCCTTCTGTTAACTTTGGGTTTTGTTTGTTCTTCTTTCTCTAGTTCCTTTAGGTGTAACGTTAGATTGTTTATTTGAGATTTTTCTTGTTTCTTGAGGTAGGCTTGTAAAGCTATAAACTTCCCTTTTAGAACTGCTTTTGCTGCATCCCATAGGTTTTGTATGGTCGTGTTTTCATTGTCATTTGTCTCTAGGTATTTTTTGATTTCCTCTTTGAATTCTTCAGTGATCTCTTGGTAATTTAATAACATATTGTTTAGCCTCCATGTGTTTGTGTTTTTTACATTTTTTTCCCTGTAATTGATTTCTAATCTCATAGCATTGTCTTCAGAAAAGATTCTTGATATGATTTCAATTTTCTTAAATTTACTGAGGCTTGATTTGTGACCCAAGATGGGATCTATCCTGGAGAATGTTCCATGCGCACTTGAGAAGAAAGTGTAATCTGCTGTTTTTGGATGGAATGTTCTATATATATCAATTAAATCTATCTGGTCTATTGTGTCATTTAAAGCTTGTGTGATTAATTTTATCTCTGGATGATCTGTCCTTTGGTGTGAGGTGTTAAAATCCCCCACTATTATTGTGTTACTGTCAGTTTCCTCTTTTATAGCTGTTAGCAGTTGCCGTATGTATTGAGGTGATCTTCTGTTGGGTGCATATATATTTATAATTGTTATATCTTCTTTTGGATTGATCCCTTGATCATTATACAGTGTTCTTCCTTGTCTCTTGTAACATTCTTTATTTTAAAGTCCATTTTATCTGATATGGGTATTGCTACTCCAGCTTTCTTTTGATTTCCATTTGCATGGAATATATTTTTCCATCCCCTCACTTTCAGTCTGTATGTGTCCCTAGGTCTGAAGTGGGTCTCTTGTAGACAGCATATATATAGGTCTTGTTTTTGTATCCATTCAGCGAGCCTGTGTCTTTTGGTTGGAGCATTTAATCCATTCACATTTAAGGTAATTATCGATATGTGTGTTCCTATTACCATTTTCTTAATTGTTATGGGTTTGTTTTTGTAGGTCCTTTTCTTCTCTTGTGTTTCCCACTTAGAGAAGTTCCTTTAGCATTTGTTGTAGAGCTGGTTTGGTGATGCTGAATTCTCTTAGCTTTTGCCTGTCTGTAAAGCTTTTGATTTCTCCATCAAATCTGAATGAGATCCTTGCTGGGTAGAGTAATCTTGGTTGTAGATTCTTCCCTTTCATCACTTTAAGTATATCATGCCATTCCCTTCTGGCTTGTAGAGTTTCTGCTGAGAAATCAGCTGTTAACCTTATGGGAGTTCCCTTGTATGTTATTTGTCATTTTTCTCTTGCTGCTTTCAATAATTTTTCTTTGTCTTTAATTTTTGCCAATTTGATGACTATGTGTCTTGGCGTGTTTCTCCTTGGGTTTATCCTGTATGGGACTCTCTGCGCTTCCTGGACTTGGGTGGCTATTTCCTTTCCCATGTTAGGGAAGTTTTCCACTATAATCTCTTCAAATATTTTCTCGGGTCCTTTCTCTCTCTCTTCTCCTTCTGGGACCCTTATAATGCGAATGTTGTTGCGTTTAATGTTATCCCAGAGGTCTCTTAGGCTGTCTTCATTTCTTTTCATTCTTTTTTCTTTATTCTGTTCCACAGCAGTGAATTCCACCATTCCGTCTTCCAGGTCACTTATCCGTTCTTCTGCCTCAGTTATTCTGCTATTGATTCCTTCTAGTGTATTTTTCATTTCAGTTATTGTATTGTTCATCTCTGTTTGTTTGTTCTTTAATTCTTCTAGGCCTTTGTTAAACATTTCTTGCATCTACTCAATCTTTGCCTCCATTGTTTTTCCGAGGTCCTGGATCATCTTCACTATCATTAATTCTGAATTCTTTTTCTGGAAGATTGCCTATCTCCATTTCATTTAGTTGTTTTTCTGGGGTTTTATCTTGTTCCTTCATCTGGTACAAAGTCCTCTGCCTTTTCATCTTGTCTATCTTTCTGTGAATGTGGTTTTTGTTCCACAGGCTGCAGGGTTGTAGTTCTTCTTGCTTCTGTTGTCTGCCCTCTGGTGGATGAGACTGTCTAAGAGGCTTGTGCAAGTTTCCTGATGGAAGGCACTGATGGTAGGTAGAATTGACTGTTGCTCTGGTGGGCAGAGCTCAGTAAAACTTTAATCCGCTTGTCTGCTGATGGGTGGGGCTGGGTTCCCTCCCTGTTGGTTTTTTGGCCTGAGGTGACCCAACACTGGAGCCTTCCCCTGGCTCTTTGGTGGGGCTACTGGCAGACTCTGGGAGGGCTCACGCCAAGGAGTACTTCCCAGAACTTCTGCTGCCAGTGTCCTTTTCCTCATGGTGAGACACAGCCACCTCCTGCCTCTGCAGGAGACCCTCCAACACTAGCAGGTAGGTCTGGTTCAGTCTCCTATGGGGTCACTGCTCCTTCCCTTGGGTCCCGATGCACACACTAGTTTGTGTGTGCCCTCCAAGAGTGGATTCCTGTTTCCCCCAGTCCTGTCGAAGTCCTGCAATCAAATCCCACTAGCCTTCGAAGTCTGATTCTCTAGGAATTCCTCCTCCCGTTGCCAGACCCCCAGGTTGGGAAGCCTGACGTGGGGCTCAGAACCTTCACTCCAGTGGGTAGACTTCTGTGGTATTAGTGTTCTCCAGTTTGTGAGTCACCCACCCAGCAGTTATGGGATTTTTTATTGTGATAGCACCCCTCCTACCATCTCATTGTGGCTTCTCCTTTGTCTTTGCATGTGGGGTTTCTTTTTTGGTGAGTTCCAGTGTCTTCCTGTCAATGATTATTCAGCAGTTAGTTGTGATTCCGGTGTTCTCGAAAGAGTGAGAGCACGTCCTTCTGCTCCGCCATCTTGAACCAGTCTCCCTCCTTATCCTTTCTTGATACACTTTCACTGTGATATAAGTTAGAAGGCTCCATGTTTAGGTCATCCACAATTTAGTTAACTGCCCCTTTTTTTCTTTTCCTTTGTGCTCAGTCTAGTTTCACTTGCTCACAGGGCGCTGCATGCAGAGGCCTTGGCCTGGCTCTTCAGGCCTGAGTTCCTAGTGCGGAAGGGCTGCGCTGACCCTTGGAGGGTGTTCTAATGAGGAAACAGAATGATCATACTTGAGTTTTAGGAGGTCTACCCCATCCTCTGTGTGGTGGGAAGATTAGAGGGAGAGGTGCCCTTTGAGGGGGGAGCTTATTGGTGGCATCTGGACAAAAGCTAGTGTGGTCCAGAACTGAGCAGAGGTGATGGTCTAGAGGTGAGGGGCAGAGGCTGCACATATGGGTGGGAGAGGACTCAGCTGGACTAAACATCAAAGCACCATTTCCCTCTGGTCCTTGGTTTCCTTTGACTGTGATTTGAAAACACATCACATGTGCCTTATAGAATGATGGGCTGTTTACCAGGATCTCTGAACACTGACATCATCTCTCCCTCAATTAGCCTCATGTTTCTCAGCCAGTCTGCCATATCTGGGCATATTGTGCCTTGATCAACAGTTGTCTTATTTTCATTTATTTTCTATCCCCAAATACTGATCCCAACTCTTAGCTGTAGATCTGATGCTTCCAGTTCTTTATATGTGTATGGCCCTGGACCACTTACCAAATGCTCTCCTGTACATTATCCCACTTTATTTTCACAGAAACCCCAGGTAGTAATTAGGGTGGATATCATGGTGCCCACTTCAGAGATAACAGAACAGAGGAGCTGGGAATTTAAGAGACTTGCCCAAGACCATACAGTAAATACCTGAGGCAGGTATTAAAAGCCCAGTCTTTTTTAAAAATAAACTTTTTAACTTTGGAATATAAACCTTTCACCACTGGCCAGTATTATATTATTAAACTGTATAAAAACTTAATATATATAAACTATATAAAAATAATAAAACTGTATTAAATATCACATTTAGGGTAATGTCTGCAACTTGAAGACCACTTAGGGAGTTTATTGACACTATATTTTTTGGCATTTTTTTAAAGTTTGGGGTAAGGTTTGCAAGTATCTATCAGAGCTATCTGATAGTGTGGAGATTTTTATTTCTGTTTTATGGGGTTTTGTTTGTTTCCTGTGCTAGTTGCTTGAGCAGTAAGTTAAATTTTGAAAGATGTTTTTTTGTTTTTTGGGTTTTTTTGCGGTACGCGGGTCTCTCACTACTGTGGCCTCTCCCGTTGCGGAGCACAGGGTCCGGACGCGCAGGCTCAGCGGCCATGGCTCACGGGCCCAGCCGCTCTGCGGCATGTGGGATCCTCCCGGACCGGGGCACGAACCCGTGTCTCCTGCATCGGCAGGCGGACTCTCAACCACTGTGCCACCAGGGAAGCCCTTGAAAGATTTTTGAAATATAGCGAGGCCCCTCTTTTGCTGGGGTTAGAACAGTTAAGGCAGTGTGGGAGACAGCGTGGATTCAGCATCTCTTCCCCCTTCCCTCTTGGCTGTTTCCTGTACATAGGGGCAAGAAAGCTACCAACCACATTTTCCCAGAATCCCTTGCAGCTGGAGTTTGTCAGATGCACATATATGAGATTTGCTCCCCTCTTTAGATAGTTCACTGTGTTCTGTTGTAATATTAAGCTGCTGTGACCTAGCCCGTGTTCACAGATGTGTTTCTTGGACAAACTAAAGGAAATGTATGGAGTCTCATCACGTAAGGGGATTAGTTTTGAAAGTCAGTCTGCACGTTAAATGCACATTAAATGCATATGTGGACACGTTTTTCATTGACTAATGACCAGAAACTCTTACCCCAAGCAAAAACTGCTCAAGTAACTGAATTATACACAGTGCAAGAATCTAACAACTAGCTATATCAGAACTGTATTTGGCTGCACGTAGCAGAAACCTGACCGACAGTGGCTTGAACAAACAGGTGTATGTGTGCAGGCGGGATTTGTTCTTCCACATAAGAAGATTATGTTACCTACCTTATGTTCAGAGGTAGGTAATTGCTGATGTTGATTCAGTTGCTCAAAAGTGACGTAAGGAACCTGAGCTTCTTTTTCTATGTCTTTCTGCTTTGCTTTCCTTAGTGTTTTGGTGTGTTGTTTGTTTTTTGGTTTTTTGCCTCATGGTCTAAGATGGCTCCTGCAGCTCCAGGCATCACATCTTTGCTTAAGGCAAGAAGAAGGAGAAAAGACTAGCCTTAGCATATCAATCTTTTTAAATCAAAATGACAACACTTCTTCCGGAAGCCTCCACATCAGACTTCCTTTTGGGTCTGATTAGTCAGAAATAAATCATGGGACCACCCCAAGCTGCAAGTGAATCTGGGAAATTTGGGGGCATGATTATCACAGTTGCTTTAAATTAATCATGGCCTACTCTTTGGGCTAAGCACATCGCCTCCCTGACAAAATTAGGGTTCTGTTAGCGAGGAAGAAAGAAGAATGGTTATTAGGCAGATCATTAACTGTGCCCGCCATACCAGCAAATATTTTCTGAGCACCTCCTAGGGGCCAAGCATCGTGTTAGGCCTTCTAAGGGATTCCAGGAAGCATAAGAAACAGTCCCCACCCTCAAGTCCTTGAGTCAAGGAGATGTATCCATCGGGACTCTCTCAGTTGTAAGGGGACAGAAACGCAACTCAAACTGACCTAAGAAGAAAGGAATATATAGGTTCATGTAAATGAAAAGTCAGGGATAAGTGGCTTCAGGCATGGTTGGATCCAGGTATTCATATGTCATCAAAAACCATCTGTCTCTGGGCTCTGCTTTTCTCTGTGTTAGCTTAATTCTTAGGCAAGCTTTCCGCATCGAGTGACAAGGAGGCTGTTAGTGTGAGTCCCACACACTCAGTAACAGTGGGCGTGGCTCAGGTCCCAGGCTTGGCATCCTTCAGCTAGACTGGCCAGGTCTGAGTTCTGCATCCACCCAGACCTGAGGGTGGGGTCAGCCCCACCCAGACCCTATAAACCAAGAGTAGGTGGGATCGCCTACCTGAAAGGAAGCTGGGGTGCAGTGACAGAAAAAAGGCAGCCTCTTTTCTGGGAGGAATGCTGGGTGGGGGAAAAAAACAATGAGCTTTTCAAAAGAAGACAAGATGTAAACAGGTGAGAAAGTGCCAGCCATTCAGCAGCAGCGAATGGTCCAGACAAGAGGCCAGTTGTCCTCCCTGCAGCTGACAGACTTTGCTTAGTGACGCGAACACACGGGGGCTTCGCTTGTGTGTTGAGAAAGGCTTCGTTTTTATTGCTTCCTCTCTTCTGGGTTTGGCCAGGATGGCCTGAGCTCCCGTGGCCCCACTTGCACAGGATGTCAGCCGCAGCCGACACCAACACCGCGGTCGCTGAGCAGCCTGGGTAGCCACAGCTGCCTTAACGACGAAGGCAGGCACCGATTATGGTAGTTGATAGTCGTTTCAGCTGTAACAGCTGATCCAGAGCAGCACGAGCGAAGCGAATTCACGAGCCTCAAAATACCGTGATGAGGTGTCTCGGTCACGTCAGCCCAGCTCTGGGGTCTTAGTCTCAGGTGTATGCGTGCTGCTTCCTCCCTGACCCTGCTTAGTCCGTCACTCCCACCCAGCTCTGACCACTGCTGAGTGGCCCTTGTCTGTGCCCGTGCCCTGATCTGGACAACGGAGCTACGATAACTATAGGATGCATTTCCTCTGGCCAAAATCTCAGGACACTGTAGCAAGGCTTTAGTAGGATAAAGCACACTAATTTCTTTGCCCAGTGCCCAGCCCCAGGTGAACTCTCACGGCGAGTGTGGGGAGGAAGAGGAGTTGCACGTGCAGCCAGAAGAGTCCCTTGTATTCAGGTGACCACAGTTTACAAGGAGTATCCAGTTTACAAGGAGTATCATTTCATCCAGCCTGGCAGGTATGGCCACCCCCGTGTTGCAGGTGAAGTAACTGGGGTTCAGAAAGGCCAAGCAGTTTGCTCCAGGTCACACAGATCTGGAAGTAGCAGAGTCAGAACTGGAACCCAGACCTTCCGACTGCAAGCACCAGCGTCAGGAATAACAGGGTCAGGAGAGTGAGGCACTCGCCTTGGGTGCACAATGTAAAGGGGCACCCAGCTCAGTGATCGAGACAAGTTATATTAGAATGCAATGTTAAAAAAAAATCAGAGGGCTTCCCTGGTGGCGCAGCGGGTGGGAGTACGCCTGCCGATGCAGGGGATGCGGGTTCGTGCCCCGGTCCGGGAAGATCCCACATGCCGCGCGGAGCGGCTGGGCCCGTGAGCCATGGCCACTGAGCCTGCGCATCCGGAGCCTGTGCTCCACAACAGGAGAGGCCACAACAGCGAGAGGCCTGCGTACCCCCCCCCAAAAAAAATCAGTGCAAAAAAAAAAAAATCCACAAGGCAAAATATCAAATTCTGAAACAAAAGCAGTATCATTCTGAATGGTCTTTCCTTTTGCTCAGACTCCAGTACAGCTGGGCACAGGCTGTGACTGACCCCGTACTAACTGCAGGCTCCCCTTGCTGGTGGCCCAGGTGGCCCCGGCAGCCTCAGGCCTGCATCCTCCTCCATGAAATACAGACAGAAGCTGTGAACTGGATTCTCGTCAACCCAGACGAGCAGGCCTGAGCCTCCGCGCATCTCAGAACTGGGAGTGAAACCTGACCCACCCGATCACATACGGTGACCGCTGGGGACGGATGGGCCCCCAGATGCTGCGGTGCTATTTCAGTTCTGAAAAGAGGACTGGATAGTACACATGCAAAAGGGCAGATTCTACTGCAACGGAGCAGTGCCCAACGCAAAGGACTTTTGCTCCAGTGGTGGGAGAGCAGACTTGGGGCAGAGCCAGACTTCGGCCTGAGATCCTGCCTGACGTCCCCAGGTTGGCCCGGGTCTCGGAGGCAGCTGGCACTTGGGTCCTTTTCCGGCCCTGGTTCCCCGGAGTCTCACACTTCTGCTCAAGGCTGTTTAATCCATGGTTAACATTTTACTCTTACCTCCTCCTCTTCCTCTTACAAAGCAATCTTCCTGAACTTTCAGGCCAATTAGTTATAATTCAGATCTCTTTTGATCAAACCTGTCTATTTTTGCACTAATAATGAATGGGTTTGTGCCGCAGTTCCTCCCCGCAGCAAAGAGTTCTGGGGGAGGAAAGCAGCATGAGCATCCTTGTTTCCTGGGGAAGGAGCCCAGCGAGGCGTAATGAGGGGCCCGGGGCAGACATCCAGCAGGGCTGGCGATGTCTCTTTGTGCAATACAGCAAGGACGGCAGCAAGTTTCTCCTAGAATGTTGCTTCTGGGAACCTCATCTTTGCCATGAGGGCAGGTGGGATGCTTGGGAGCCAGGGCCAAGCAGACAAGGATGGCCAGAGTCAGTGGAGAGGTTGCATCTCTGTCCGCAGTCTGCAGGAGCTGAGGAGCAGCTGCCACCTGGGCAGGGTCTGTGCTCTCCAGTTTGCCGCAGTCCTCACCACTCCCTACTGTTTTACATCCTGTGTTCCTCATTTATAGTATCTGTCTTGCTATTGCAGAATTCCTGCCTTCTCTTCTCCCCCACTGAGACTAAGCATTTGGCATCCTAGTATCAGAGTACCTGAAAACATCACAGGGAAGGAGGGTCATTAGCTCTCAGATTCCCCAGATCAGCCTTCAGATTGGTTTGCAGCAAATGTTTGCTTTCTTCCTATTTCTCAAGCCTCTGTTGTAGGAGTATATTCCCTGCCCCACTGCCATTGGGCTTGACCTTGTGATTTGTTTCAGTCAATGGAATGGGGGTGAAAGCAACAGTGTGCCAGTTCTGAGCCTAGACCATAAGATTAATCTCCTATTTCCAATTGCCCTTCTGGTAGCTTCTAATTTTACCCATGAACATAACAGACACTTGGATCATGGCTGCTCTTTCACCCTGGATCCTAGAATAAACACACGTGGAGAAAAGCCAGTAAGTTCTCCTGCATACCTTTGAGCATGAGAATCAATGCTTATTGTACGCCACTGAGTTCTGGGATGGTTGTTACACAGCAAAAGCTGACAGATACAGAGCTTATGGTCTTTTGAGGTTCAGGGAAAGTGTGGTAGTAATGAGCCTCAGTGGTATTGGGATAAAGGCACTGAGTTGGGGCCAGATCAACCTTGTCTTTACCCTGATAGGATCTTATACTTATCAAACCTTATGACCTTAGGCATGTTCCCTAATCTCTGTGCTTTTGGGGTGTCCTCATGTGATAAATGGGTGCAGTCATCCCTACCTCCTTGGGCTGTTGGGAGAATTGACAGAGATTGTATCTAAAGCACTTGAGATGTAGTAAGTCCTCAGCACCTTAGTTTCCTTTTTTTTTTCCTTCCAAGTGTTGGCAAACTGTTAAGCTTTGAGTCTCTGTGTCACCGGAAGCCACTTGATAATAAGCTTTAGATTTAAAGGCTCTGGAGTGAGGCTGTCTGGCTCCAATTCTAGCTGCACCGTTTGCTATCTGGATGACTTTGGGCAAGCTAATTAACCCCCCCCCCCGATCTCCTGTACCTCAGCAGGAAATGGGGGGTGACATTTTCTAGCTCAGGGCTGCAGGGGTGGGAGGATCCCCCGAGACAGGACAGTGCCAGGAAGGCAGGCAGGTGGTGCCCCATGACAGCAACCTACAGCCGCGCCACTGTGGTTACTTATGCAGGACTGCAGCGTTTCTGTCCTACCTCGTCTCTCTCTCCTTCTGGCCAGCGTTTCTCCAAGTCAGAACCGTGTATCACAAAAAGGACGTGGATGGGGGAAGGTAGGACTTGTTAGAATTCAGACTCCTGGGCCCTGGCGCTGACCCGTAGAGTCAGTTTCTCCCAGGATGGGCCCAGTAACCTCCATTTCACAGTCTCCCTGTGGGTTGTTTTGCACGCTGGCCTGGGTGGGCCACCTCCTCCTAGCGCCAACCAGGCTTCCACCCAGAGGGCTGGGCTCATCACTGGCCGGGTGGCTAAGAGTCAATTCAAGACTCAAGTTCGAGGTTCTTTCTTCCAGCCAAACCAGAGCCACGCTCTCTGTTTTCATTGTATTTTATTTTTTGTCCACAGAAAGTGCCTGGAGTAGTTGCTTTTCTCCATGTGCCTCGGTGGTATTGTGTTCCCCAGAGGCTACCTGGTTAGTTCAGAGAAGTGGACAGGTTTCCAGGAATGGCCCGTGAGGGTCTGGGGTGACCCACCCTAGGTGTCAGCAAACGATGGCCCAACCACCAAGTCCAGTCCCCTGCTGGATTTTGTGCACCCTGAAAGCTAAGGATGGTTTACATTTTTAAGTGGTTGAAAAAAAAATCAAACACTTGCAGTTGATTTCAATAATAGGAGACACTAAAGGAAATAATACCCTGCCCCCATCAGACGTTCTCCTTATTACTAAACATGTATTATTTTTTAAATTGCACTCGGTCGTTATTATAATATTTTGAATTTCATCAGTTAAAATATATGGAGATTCATTTTTTTAATCTTGTAATATAAAACATAATACCTTCAATTTTGCCCTTTGGCCCAAGGAGGCTAAAATATTGACCATGTGGCCCTTTATAGAAAATGTTTCGCAATATCTGGTCTCCTCTCTAGGGAGAGGCTTCTTGGATTACTTAGCTAAATCGGAAGAGTCAGGAAATCAGGCCTCAAAACTCAGAATCAGGACTTCCCTGGTGGCGCAGTGGTTAAGAATCCGCCTGCCAGTGCAGCGGACACAGGTTCGAGCCCTGGTCCGGGAAGATCCCACATGCCGTGGAGCAACTAAGCCCGTGTGCCACAACTACTGAGCCTGCGCTCTAGAGCCCGCGAGCCACAATTCCTGAGCCCGTGGGCCACAACTACTGATGCCCGCGCGCCTAGAGCCTGTGCTCCACAACAAGAGAAGCCACCGCAATGAGAAGCCTGTGCACCTCAATGAATAGTAGCCCCCGCTCGCCACAACTAGAGAAAGCCCGCGCGCAGCAATGAAGACCCAACGCAGCCAAAAATAAATAAATTTATTTTAAAAACCCAAAAACCTCAGAATCAGAACTGCCGTCTGACATCAAGGGGATTCTTTTTGTTTTAGTCTTTTCCAGAATATCTGTAGCAATTTTTAAAACATACACACACGCGTCAATAGAAAAGAGGAGTTAACAGGACCAAATGAAAAGTACTGTTTAGAAAACAGCTTTCAAAAGCCTGGGTGATGAGACACTAGGGAGATGCCCCCAGCCCATCACCCTCCTACCCACATCCCGCCCCACCCTCCAGGTATCTCTGCGCCTGTATCCTTCCCAACACCAGCTTGGGTTGTGGGATTGGGCTTTTCCTCTTTCCCACTTGCCTCCCCTTTCTGGAGTCTGGAGTGGCTTAAGGCAGATGGACAGGAGCATTGTTTTATGATGTAGCTCAAGGCAGGAAGAGATGGTGAAGAGCCCGTGGGCTTCACGGGGCCTGATCCCCACTGCTGCCCACTGATTAACCCACCCCCTAAGAGACCCAGCCGCTTCGGAGATTCCCCATCCTCAGTCCTGAGCATCACGTGTGGCTTTCCCTTCCTTTCTCTCCTCCACCTTCGGAATTTGAAGCTCCTCCATCCCATCCCCCAGGTGAGAACAGAAAGCAGAGACTCAACAACAACCCATGATTGCTGGCCAGGAAGAGAAGAGGCAGAACCGAGAGGAGGGGGTTGAGGAGAAGCACCCAAAGCACTGAGGGGGAGAGGGTCCATGGCATGGTCACCTGGGCTCCCGACACCCTGGAAGCATCATGCCGGCAAGTGAGCCCCCAGGTGCAGGAGCAGCTCCTAAGTCCCCACCCCCATCATGGACTCAGTGAGGTTTGGAATCTGTCTCTTGACTCTGAGATGGAGAACCAATGGGGCATTATTTCAGGAGTCTGTGTACTTCTTTGCTGGGGCTCAGCTCCCCTGACCACCATCCCCTTCCAGTCAGCTGGGGGGCAGGGACCAGGAGAGCCACAGGCACAGCTGGCCAGAGGGGCGGCAGTCAGGCCGCTTGTGTGTGAAACCCTCTGCCTCTCACAATGTGGGACCCAGAGCCCCGAGAGCATGAGTCTAAGTAATGATTTATAAACACGCCACTTACAGTTTACCAAAAAAAAGAAAGGAATCATGCCATAACATTATCCTAAAATGTGCTTTTCTGGAGTCTTCCAGTGAGCGCAGCCTTATCCGTTGAATGGCTCTGTACTTTTCCAGTTTCCGTTGGGTACCAGAATGCATTTTACCCACACCCCCACTGATAGACATTTGGGTGGTTTCTGTGCGTGTGACCACGTGTGTGCACAACACATACCATTGCAGTGATGCCATTCAAACATTGTCCAGCATAAATCTGACTCAGGCCTAGATTCTTAGTAGTGAAATTTTGGGATAAAAGGGGCTTTGAGTATTTCATTTAAACTGATTCTGTCAAATCATTCTCCAAAGAGGCTGGACCACTTTGTACTTCCAGCAGCAGAGTATCTGGGAGGTCATTTCCCAGTTCCATGATAAACAAATATGATCCATGATCTCAGTTTTAGCCAATTTGTTAGATTTTTTTGAAAATTAGTAACCGTGGCAGAATTTGCACTTTGGAATTATGAGTGTGCTTTGCTATCTTTTTACATATTTTTGACTATGCGTATTTCTTCTATGAATTGCCTGTTTATAGCCTTTGTTCATTTTTATTCTGAGTTGATTGGAATTTTTCTTGATGTGCGGTAACTCATTGCATATTAGGAATACAAACCATCTGTTGTCTTAGATTAATGCTTCTCTCTTAGGCTCTCGTTTGTCTTTTATGTTGTTTATAGAATCTTTTGGTGTATAAATATTTCGAATTTTAGTCGTGAAGGCTGTAAAGCACATAAAATATTCCTCCCCTATATATTCTGTTTTCTGTTTTGCTTTAGGCAGTCCTCTCCTACCTAAGATTATACAATTACCCTCAAAGATTTTCTTCTATCACTTTCACAGCTTAGCGTCATCATTTAAATCATTAATGCATCTGATTTCGTGTCTGCGTGTCATAGAACCCAGAAATTTATTTAGCTAAGATATCACTTGGAGAGGAATAATAAGTTCCTCTACATCAGGGATCAGCTAACTTTTTCCAAAAAGGGCCAGATAGTCAATATTTTAGGCTTTGTGGACCATGTGGTCTTTGTCATAACCACTCAGCTCAGCGGTGATAGCTTGAAAGCAGCTAATATGCAGATAATATGTAAAGAAGTGGGTGCGGCTGCGTTCTGATCAAACTTTATTTACAAAAGGAGGTGGCAGGGCTTCCCTAGTGGCGCAGTGGTTGAGAGTCCGCCTGCCGATGCAGGGGACACGGGTTCGTGCCCTGGTCCGGGAAGATCCCACATGCCGGGGAGCGGCTGGGCCTTTGAGCCATGGCCGCTGAGCCTGCGCGTCCGGAGCCTGTGCTCCACAACGGGAGAGGCCACAGCAGTGAGAGGCCCGCGTACCGCAAAAAAAAAAAAAAAAAAAAAGGAGGTGGCAGGCAGGATCTGGCCCTCTGGCTATAATTTGCTGACCCCGGCCCTATACTCTTTGATTTTGGACTATCCCAGTGAATTTTTGTTATGATTGTGTTGCTTGCAAGACTTGACTGAAGGTTTTGTGTTCCCCCCAAATTCTTATTTTGAAGCCCGAGTCCCCAGTATGATGGTGTTTGGAGATGGGGCCTTTGGAAAGTAATTAGGGTTACCTGCACCTCAGGATGTGACCGCGTTTGGAGATTGTATTTAAAGAGGTGATCAAGTTGAAATGAAGTCGTTAGGATGGGCCCTGATCCAATCTGACTGGTGTCCTCATAAGGAGAGATTAGGACCAAGACACGCACAGAGGAAAGACCATGTGACAAAGTCACAGGGAGAAGATGGCTGTCAATAGGCCAAGGAGCGAGGCCTTGGAAGAAGCCTGCAGACACCTTGATCTTGGACTTCTAGCTTTTAGATCCTGAGAAAAAACTGTCCTCTAAACCACCTAGTCTCTGGTACTGTGTTAGGGCGGCCCTAGCAAATGAATCCTCTCTACCTCTGCCTGGGCAGGAAACCCCGGCCATATACTCAGCCAGGCCCTGTGAAGGCAGGGGGTGTGCACGCTCTGGCCCTTGGTCCTTAGAGGCTCTTTGGGAATAGAAACAGGGATTAATCGCAGAAGGGGAAATTTCCTCTAGTGCTCCTTTCTGCAGAAAGCTCATGGACTTGAGTGCCAGGGAGAAGTAGATGGTCTCTCCCTCCTGCAGAGCCGGCAGGGGGAGTGGAGGTTGGGGGATGCAACCAGCTCCAGGAGGACAGAGAGCTGGGTAGTATTCCTGGGCCGGCGGCTTTTATTGTCCACTTTATACAAGTTCACGTCTCAGCATCTTGGAGGCTAAGGCATACTGAGATGATCCAGCTTCGTCTGTAGTTTATAACTCAGGGAGGCTGCGGGCCTGGCTACATGGTTTGTCTCTGATACGACCCATCCAGAGGAAGCTCTGGTCCCGTGGCCCCCTGGCCACAGGCAGGTCACAGCCCCCCCCGCCACGGGCAGATCACCCAGGGGAGCAGTGCAGCTCTGGGGTGTCCACGGCCCTGTACCTGCAGGACACACTGCAGCCCGTGTGGCCTTGTAGCAGGCAAGTGAGGACCTGGTCCTCATTCCACTCCATCCCTTTCCTGCTGTGTGACCTCGGGCATGTGGCTCCCTCTTCCACATCCCACTTGCTGCGTTTTCATGGTGCCGGGTCTGGGATGGACTCACCTTCCGGGTCCTAGCCAGCTCTAACGCCCCGTGCTGTCGTGCTCTCATGGCCAGTGTCACTGTTATGGCAAGTAACTTACCTCTCAGAGCCCCAGCTTCCCCATCTGTAAAGGCGCTATAATAATAGATCCTCTGCTGTAGGGTACTAAAGATTAAGTGATACTTTCCACGTGTGTCTTAGAGGGTCTAGAACAGAAGCGTGCAGAAAACATTAGTTATTTCTATTTATTGTTATTGTCCTTTAAGATTCATTCATTCAACAAATATTTCTTGTGTGTCTACTATATGCCAAACACTTCTTAGGAGCTGTGGATACCCCCTCGTGGCTCTTACACTCCCAAAAGGGGAGTCAGATGATGAACCAATAAATAAATGAATGTATAATGTGAAGGGAAGTAAAGGAAAATTAAAGAGCAAAGGATGGCAGGCATGGAGCTGTTGAGATAAGGTGGGCATCTGAGCAGAGGGCTGAAAAAAGCAAAGGAGGGAGCCATGCAGCTTTCAGGGGTCGGCCAACTACAGCCCACAGGCCAAATGCAGCCTACCACATGTTTTTGTAAATAAAGGTTTATCGGCTCACAGCCACGCCCATTCATTGTGCACTGTCTGTGGCTGCTTTTAGCTGTAAGGGCAGAGCTGTTGTGACAGACCATAAGGCTTACAAAGCCTAAAATATGTACCCTCTGGTCCTTTACAAAAAATCTTGACAATTCCTGCTCCAGGTAAACGGAACTGCAGGTGCAAAGGCCCTGAGGTTGGGCATGTCTGCTGAGCAGTGCACATCACACAAGTGCTTCCATTGCATGACTCTCTGGGCCCCCATGTGGTCAGTTGCATGTGGCTTTGCAGCCCATTAAGATTAGAAGTGATGCCGCAGGCCTCCTATGGACCCTGTAGCCAAGCTGATGTAACTTGGTGGTGGGGGAGGGATACAGTAGGAACCTACTAAATACTTGTATGAAATAACAGCATTTTAGAGCATTTTAAAGCACTTACCAGTTAGTGCTGTTCCTGTCACTAGATGATTATTTTGGCCTCCTACAGAGCCCACTAGAGAGAGTGTGGGCTCCTTGCTTGTGTAATAGCTTGACTAGCTTCCTATTGTTTCTAAGAGGCCTCTCTTCTATATATTTCTGTATATACATCCTGCAAACCGTAGACCCCTTCTTTCTAATCAGAACACCATCTAGGAAGTCAGCCACCTGGATGCCTCACATCCTACTTCCCTTGTTCAGGCATCTAATGAAAATCCACTGAGATCCAAACATCTGCCAGGAACTCTTCCAGACAATGGGGATACACCATGAACGAGGCAGACACAGTCTCTGTACTCTGAGTCTGGGATGGTAATAGGGTGGGCTCAAACTCAAAAGTCTACAGGGGCCATGGCAGGAAACAGGAGTGGGCTAGGGCCAACCTTCAGCCTGTTTTTGAGATCACATCTCACCTGAAGGACCGTACATTTAATTATCTTTTTAAGACTGTCTGGGGGTAAATAGCATTCACTTGCAAGTCCATTTGGCCCCTAGGAAGCCAATGAGCCCTCATTTGTCTGGTCTTGCTTGAATGGTGAGAATGCTTAAAGGAAGCTTCATCCAGGCCCCATATTATCTCATGAGTAGTCTGGTGACCCTCCTCACTGGGGACAACCACAACTTTATACTCTAGTCCCAGAGTCCTGGAGCTGGGTTTGGCCTGAACTTGGGGTCATTTAGGATTACAGTGGGCTGAAAAAACATAGAAATGTGTTTCTCACTCACAGAAAAGAAGCCTAGAGGTAGGTTCTCCAGTGATGGTGTAGTAGTTCCACAGTCTTTGGTAATTCAGGTCCCTTCCAACTTTCTGCTTACCATCCCTAGACTGTGGCCCTCTCCTTCATGCTCCAAAATGACTGCTGGAGATCCAGCCATCACATATATGTTCCTCTGTGCACCTACACAGGGTCCTTGTCATCTGCATAAATTTGTATAGGGAAGCAGAAGTTACCAAAACACATATTCACAAAAGGACTGAGCATTTTTAAATTGGCTCCTAATTAACTATTCTTCCTTGTTTCATACCAGCTGTCTGTCCCTATCCAAATTTGTTAGTCAAGCTTGTCCTCAGTGTTGGATGTGGCACCAGACAATACTATATCAATTACAAAGTAAAACTGGAAATATTGCCAAAAATGTAGGATTCCAGGGCTTCCCTGGTGGCACAGTGGTTGAGAGTCCGCCTGCCAATGCAGGGGACACGGGTTCGTGCCCCGGTCTGGGAAGATCCCACGTGCCGCGGAGCAGCTGGGCCCGTGAGCCATGGCCACAGAGCCTGCGCGTCTGGAGCCTGTGCTCCGCAACGGGAGAGGCCACAACAGTGAGAGGCCCGCGTACCACAAAAAAAAAAAAAAAAAAAAAGTAGGATTCCATGAAATTGATAAAAGTTATGCTGGAAAACTACTCGATTTCTATCCAAATACTTTGACAAGCCAGAATCTGGTGGAGTTGATACATTTAAAAAACAAGGGATGCAAGGATTCTTCAATATACGCAAATCAATCAATGTGATACACCATATTGACAAACTGAAGAATAAAAACCATATGATCATCTCAATAGATGCAGAAAAAGCTTTTGACAAAATTCAACGCCCATTTATGATAAAAACTCTCCAGAAAGTGGGCATAGAGGAAAACTACCTCAAAATAATAAAGGCCATATATGACAAACCCACAGCAAACATCATTCTCAATGGTGAAAAACTGAAAGCATTTCCTCTAAGAACAGGAACAAGACAAGGATGTCCACTCTCACCACTATTATTCAACACAGTTTTGGAAGTCCTAGCCACGGCAATCAGAGAAGAAAAAAATAAAAGGAATACAAATTGGAAAAGAAGAAGTAAAACTGTCACTGTTTGCAGATGACATGATACTACACATAGAGAATCCTAAAGATGCCACCAGAAAACTACTAGAGCTAATCAATGAATTTGGTAAAGTTGCAGGATACAAAGTTAATGCACTGAAATCTCTTGCATTCCTATACACTAATGATGAAATATCTGAAAGAGAAATTAAGGAAACACTCCCATTTACCATTGCAACAAAAAGAATAAAATACCTAGGAATAAACCTACCTAGGGAGCCAAAAGACCTGTATGCAGAAAACTATAAGACACTGATGAAAGAAGTGAAAGATGATACCAACAGATGGAGAGATATACGATGTTCTTGGATTGGAAGAATCAATATTGTGAAAATGACTATACTACCCAAAGCAGATTCAATGCAATCCCTGTCAAATTACCAATGGCATTTTTTACAGACTTAGAACAAAAAATCTTAAAATTTGTATGGAGACACAAAAGACCCCGAATAGCCAAAGCACACTTGAGGGAAAAAAGCGGAGCTGGAGGAATCAGACTCCCTGACTTCAGACTATACTACAAAGCTACAGTAATCAAGACAATATGATACTGGCACAGAAACAGAAATATAGATCAATGGAACAGGATAGAAAGCCCAGAGATAAACCCACGCACCTATGGTCAACTAATCTATGACAAAGGAGGCAAGGATATACAATGGAGAAAAGACAGTCTCTTCAATAAGTGGTGCTGGGAAAACTGGACAGCTACATGTAAAAGAATGAAATTAGAACACTCCCTAACACCATACACAAAAATAAACTCAAAATGGATTAGAGACCTAAATGTAAGACTGGACACTATAAAACTCTTAGAGGAAAACTTAGGAGGAACACTCTTTGACATAAATCACAGCAAGATCTTTTTTGATCCACCTCCTAGATTAATGGAAGTAAAAACAAAAATAAACAAATGGGACCTAATGAAACTTAAAAGCTTTTGCACAGCAAAGGAAACCATAAACAAGACGAAAAGACAACCCTCAGAATTGGAGAAAATATTTGCAAATGAATCAATGGACAAAGGATTAATCTCCAAAATATATAAACAGCTCATGCAGCTTTATATTAAAAAAACAAACAACCCAATCCAAATATGGGCAGAAGACCTAAATAGACATTTCTCCAAAGAAGACATACAGATGGCCAAGAAGCACGTGAAAAGCTGCTCAACATCACTATTAGAGAAATTCTAATCAAAACTACAATGATGTATCACCCCACACCAGTTAGAATGGGCATCATCAAAAAAATCTACAAACAACAAATGCTGGAGAGGGTGTGGAGAAAAGGGAACCCTCTTGCACTGTTGGTAGGAATGTAAACTGATACAGCCACTATAGAGAACAGTATGGAGGTTCCTTAAAAAACTAAAAATAGAATTACCATATGACCCAGCAATGCCACTACTGGGCATATACCCAGAGAAAACCATAATTCAAACGGACACATGCACCCCAATGATCATTGCAGCACTATTTACAATAGCCAGGTCATAGAAGCAACCTAAATGCCCACTGACAGACAAATGGATAAAGAAGATGTGGTACATATATACAATGGAATATTACTCAGCCATAAAAAGGAACGAAATTGGGTCATTTGTTGAGACGTGGATGGATCTAGAGACTGTCATACAGAGTGAAGTAAGTCAGAATGAGAAAAACAAGTTCGTATATTAACGCATATCTGTGGAACCTAGAACAATGGTACAGATGAACCTGTTTGCAGGGCAGAAATTGAGACACAGATGTAGAGAACCAGTGTATGGACACCAAGGGGGGAAAGTGGCGGGGCGGTGGTGAGATGAATTGGGCAATTGGGATTGACATGTATACACTGACGTGTATAAAACTGATGACTAATAAGAACCTGCTGTATAAAAATAATAAAATAAAATTCGAAAATTCAAAAAAAAATAAAATAAAATCAAAGGAGAGAAAAATTGATAAAAATAACAGGATTAACTGCTTCAAACATGAACTGCCGAAGTTTAAGAGTCTCCTTTGGGAAAATCGATCCAGCCTTGAAATGACCCTTTTCATAACATGATTTAAAAATCAAATCTTGAGTAAAGGATGTTGTTTGTGTTGCGCTAGAAAGAATTTTGTCTCTTGGAAAATTACTCCAAGATAAAATA
Source organism: Globicephala melas (assembly GCF_963455315.2). Lineage (NCBI taxonomy): Eukaryota > Metazoa > Chordata > Mammalia > Artiodactyla > Delphinidae > Globicephala > Globicephala melas. The sequence goes on from NC_083328.1 coordinate 76,184,646, forward strand.
CTGTTCTGTTGTTCACTCTAAGAATTTAGCACATAGCTTTAATTATAACTTTAAAGATTTACAGGTTTTTCAACAGTTTTCTTAATTTTATATTGCATATTTCAAAATAAAGCATAGCATTTGTTGTTGTTACTTACTATGAAATTTAGATCCAAGTTTTAAGTGGAATCCTCTTAGGAGGTCATTTTTCTTGTATCAGTTTCTTCAGACATGAAGAACCCCCCATACTTTCCAGTATATGCATCAGAAATGTGGAATTCACCTGCTGCCATGCTTTGTCCAATCCTGAACGGTCGTGACCCTTGTCACCTGTTTGAAGTATGGATTTGAATAATGCACCTGGGACCATTCCACCTGGCTGCTGGATGAACCTAGCCCACTGCCCAGCATCCACGCCTTAACAAGACCTCCTTTTTTAAAAGATCTACTTTACTGAAGTATAATTTAACATACAATAAAATGCATATTTGTAATGTGCAGTTAAATGAATTTTGACAAATGTAACAACCACCCCTAAATCAAGATAAAGGACATTTCCATCACCCCAAAAGTCCCTCATGTCCCTTTGCAGTCAACTTCCTGCCCCTTCCCCACCTTAGACAACCACTGGTCTGATTTCTGTCATTATAGGTTACTGTTGCCCATTCTAAAACTTCGTGTAAACAGAAACGTAATGGTATGCAACGGTTTGCTCCTGGCTCAACCCATTTTTGAGATTTATCTGTGTTGTTGCTTGAATCATCATTTCCTTCCTTTTCAGCACTAGGTAGTATTTCATGGGTACAAAGAGTGACATCACCACGTGTCGGCAGGATGTGGAGGAAAGCTTCTTGGCAGTTTCTCATGGAGTTAGACATACGCTTACTCTGTGCCCCAGCAATTCAACTCCTTGGTGTTTACCCCAGAGAAAGGAAAATATACATCCTCACGAAGACCTGTATCCAAATGTTTATAATAGCTTTACTCATAATAGCTCTCAAATGGAAACAGCCACTAATTGTCAGGGTCCAGTCAGGAGACAGAAGCCACACCAGTGTGAAATAAAATTCCTGTTTTATGGCAAGACGAGAAAAATTTAAACATAAAAAATTTTCCTTGCCCTTTGTTCTTCTCTCTACCCTCCATGGTGCATTGTGTGTCTGCATTCTGCATGGACCGTACCTCCCCCATCAGCAGAAATACCTGCTCAGCCATAAAGAGCGGTGTTCTAGCATCAACAAGACAACTCCTGAAAAGATAACATTCCGTCTTGATCTTGTAAAAGGGGCCACGGAGACACTCAGATCTGGATGGTGTCCACTGTCAATAATATGTCATTTAATGTACAGTGCCCTGTCTCAAGAACTTTATATAACTGTGCCTTGATTTCTAACGGGCAGAACAGTTCTTGGAGCTTTCTGAGATGCTCTTTCCGGGTTATAATCCTCAAATTGGACTCGGATAAAATTTTTCATTTCTTTCTTAAAGCGACTGATTCATTTTTCATCAACACCAGTAATCTGAGCATTAACTAGGAAAAGGCAGTTCACTGCTGAAGGGGTAAAAGAGGGTTTTAAAGGATATAGAAATGGCAAGTCCAGAAAGCAGCAAGTAGGGGCTGAGGGAGCATGAAAAGGGAAAGCAGCAGGAACGCAGCAGACATCCCCCTACCCCCAGGCAGAGAGTCACACCTCTCCTAGGGGGAGAGGGTGCAGCTGCCGCAGGGGACGTGCAGCCGCCAGGGGGTGCAGGTGAGACCGTCCTGCTGGATGGTCTGGAAACTTGCTGCAGGGCGTGTGGGCCAGAGAGCTGCTGGGTGAGTGCAACTGACCTGCACGTGCATCTGCTGGCATCCAGGCCACAAAACCATCACAAGACCTGGAACCAGGATGAGAAGTCCTTCTCTCTCGCTGTGGATCGCAGTGCCCCTCCAGTTCCCTCTACCGATGAAGCCAGCCTGCAAAGGAGAAATGTGGACAGAGTCCAGCTCCAGTGGCACAGAGCCGGGCAGAGAGGAGGAGGTTTGGTGCTGAGAAGCAATAAAGTGATAGCCCATAGCCCCAAATTCCATCAACTGGGGAATGGATAAAAACCCTGCTGTGGGGCTTCCCTGGTGGCGCAGTGGTTGAGAGTCTGCCTGCTAATGCAGGGGACACGGGTTCGAGCCCTGGTTTGGGAGGATCCCACATGCCACGGAGCAACTGGGCCCGTGAGCTACAACTACTGAGCCTGCGCGTCTGAAGCCTGTGCTCCGCAACAAGAGAGGCCGCGATAGTGAGAGGCCCGCGCACCGCGATGAAGAGTGGCCCCTGCTTGCCACAACTAGAGAAAGCCCTCGCACAGAAACGAAGACCCAACACAGCAAAAATAAATAAATTAATTAATAAACTCGTACCCCCAACATCTTCTTAAGAAAAACAAAAAATAAAAAAACGCTGCTGTGTCCATACAGTGTGATTCACTTTTGTACCTTTGTGCTCGTCTGAGCCACTACCCTTGTGTAGTAATAAGAATTGCTTTGAACCTTCAGAGAGGAAGTAAGCAGCTCTTCTGGGATGATGGGTCTCAGATGGTGGAGGCGGAAGGTCAGCTGTGGTGCTGACGTAGCACCAAAGGCATAGTGTTTAACCCCGGGGGCTCCGGAGTCACACAGTGCTGGCTTCCGATCCTGCCTTTGTATCTACCAGCTGTGTGGCCTTGGGAAACTCACTCAACCTCTCTGAGACAATGTTTCCACCTCTTAAGGTGGGAATAATAATAGTACTAGCTCACTTTGTGGTATTGTAGGGATTGAATGATAAAAAGCAGGTTTCAAAACACCACAGCCGGTAGACCAACTCTGTCCACCTGCCCGTTGCTCTTTCTAAGGTCCATGACCTAAGAATGTTTCATTCACCCTCATTTTAAACCGTTATGTAAGTACCTACATAGTAGCCTCAGTTTTGCCTCTGGCCTGCAAAGCCTAAATGATTTACTATCTAGCCCTTGAAGAAAAAACTTATCAACCCTTGATACAAAGCATGTGGCTAGAGAAAGTGCTCAGTGGATTTTAAGTGGTGCTGATTCAGCTCTCAAGGAGCTTAGGTCTCCTCAGAGGCCTTCCTGTGTAGCCCTCAGGAAAGTCAAGCATGCTTTACAAACAGCCATGGATAAGGAATACTTAGATGGCACTCACCGTGTCCCAAGCATTGTTGTAAGTCCTGTGTATACAGCAACTCAATCCTTATAACGCCCCCATGAGATAGGTACTATTATTATCCCCATTGTAAAGGTGAAGAAACAAAGGCACAGAGAAGGGTGGGTGGCTCCCTAAGGTCACACAGCTGTGAGCGATGGATCTAGCTAGCATTCAGATCTTGTAACTACTTTGTCCTGCTGCACCTGACAGAGCTGGGGCTAGCCCCTAGAGGGTGCTCAGTAGATATCTGTTGACTGCACACATGCGTGTGGTCTGAGGGCAGAAAGTAAACCAGTGAATTGCCAAGCTTGTAAGAGAGGGACTTAGGTGCCCATTGGAGCCCGGATGCCTGGTAGTAACAGCTAGGGGCACAGATTCCACACAGCCGCACAGGCTCCTGCTCTGACAGTCTAGCCTCTTCTGACCCCCATGAAACAGAACATTTATTGCATTCAAGATGTGCCCTCCTTACACATGCGATCATACTCTCTTCCCTCTGAGTCCATCAAGTAGCTCCAATTGTTACGTCCACTTTCAGATTGAGGAAATACAGGCACAGAGAAGTTAAGTGATTGGCCAGACATCACACAGCTGACTCATGGTTGTACCGGTTCTCACACCCAGGTGTGTGTGACTGCAGGGCCAGGCCTTTTAGCCACGGTGCAGGGAAGGGAGACGGTCATTGGCTACTCAGGGCTATTTATGAATGTGATGGCTAGCTTGAGTTTTCACAGGAACCCCAGTGAGCAAATCCTGAATTTACACAACTGTGTGATGGGGGCCATGATTCACATTTCCTCTGTGAGCCTTTCCTTTTAAAAGCATGCCCTTTGACGCGTCTCAGCTCTGCAAAAGTTCACTGTTTGTCTACTTTTCCAGAAGCCATCGGCTGGGGGAGTCAGGGTTCACCTGTGAGCTAAGATGGCACGTGGGCAGCCAGCCATTCATGCATTTCGATGGCATCTGAGGGAGAGATGCTGCTACTCACAGCATAATTCAATGGAAGGCTCCTCCCCGGGAGGGGAGTGTCAGTGCCAGGAATGACATCAAAGGTAAGACAAACGGATGATGTCTGGGGGGAGTGGGGCAGGGGGAGATGGGGATGGTGTGTGTGCTGGAGGGAAGGAAAGAGGTTGGGAAGGAGAGAGAAGAACCCTCAACCTGCTGTATCCAGAGCAGCATTTGTTTGGTGGTTTGTTTGGGGTTAATTTTGCTGCCAATTATCTTGGTCGAGAATTTTATAATTGCAAAGAACAGAAACCTACTCAAAGGAAATCTCGCAAAAAGAAAATACATTCGTTCACTCATTGAGTGTGATTTGTGGACCTACTCTGTGCCACACACTGTGCCCTCCAGGTTCTCATGGGGAGGAGGGTCAGTAAGCAGGTGCCACATAAACAAGGCAATTGCAGACAGTGCTTTGTGCTCTGAAGAGATTGAACAAGGCGTGTGGCGAAGCGGGAGGGCAGGGAACTTGCCTCTGGGGAGGGAGCCTCTGAGCTGAGGCCTGACTGACAAGAGCCAACCATTGGCAAATTGGGTGAAGAACTTTCCAGACGGAGGGATTAGCAAGTGCAAATGTCCTGAGGGAGGAATGGACTTTACGCTGCAGAGCAACAGAAAACAAGGCTGGTGTGGCAGGGCGGAAGGAAGGAAGGAAGGAAAGGGTCAGGAGACCAGGTCGGGGAAGGGCCCAGTGGCCTCCGTTTGGATTTTATCCTGGGAGCAGCGGGCAGCCATGGGAGGGTGAGAAGGGCCGATGGGTGTGAGAGCCTCTCTAGGAGGCATGGGAAGTCCGGAGGTGGGCCCAGGCCGTCTCTCTGCTTGGTCACCTCACAGTCTCAAAGTGGCCACCACGGCTGCCAGCATCCGAGGCCCAGAGGATGCCGGTAAAGCAAACAGGAAGCAGAGCCTTTTCCAGAAGGCCCAGCGAGCTCCCGCATTTATGCCCGTGACCAGAACCGAGTCAGGCGGGCATCCCAGCTGTGAGGCAGGCTGGGAGACAGAGTGTCCAGTGAGGAAAATGGCCCCAGCCCGACGTGGTTTACCACACAGGCTGGGCCCGTGGAGCCACTGTGACAACTTAGGATGCTACGGGAGAGAAGGAAGGGAGGACCAGCCGTTGACTCTAGCAGAGAGGAAATCTCTGGCCAGGGTACTCAGTTGTAAATTAGAGGCCTGTCCCAAGTGGGGGGAAACAGCCAGGAGGGGGGCACCCCCCAACTTCCACCGCCCACCGTCCCGGGCTGCAGTTGGGCAGGAAGTTTCTGGGTCGGGAGTCAGGGGTCTGGCCGTGTTAGGAAAGGCAAGTGCTCCCTCTAGTGGCTCTGCGGAGGTGAGCCCAGCATCCTCCCCAGGGGGCCAGAGCTGGAGGCCGGAGTGGGCATCCCTCGGCTCACAGACCCTGGAAGGGGAAGGGCACCAATGATGCTGGTGAGAGCAACACTTATGGGGCACTTAGGGTGTACCCTCCATGCACCTTACAAACATTAACTCGATCCTTCTGACAGCTCTACGAGGTTGGTCCCATTCGTGTTTCCGTTTGAAGGATGGTGTCATTTGCCCAATATCATAGGGACAGGAATTGGACCCACATCCGTCTCACATAGAGGCTGTACTTCCAGCCAGTGGCTTTGGGGCCAACAGACTACAGCCCAACTATTACCACTGGGGGACCATCACATGCATCCTGAATTACATTTCCTTATTATGTTTAACTTGCTTGTTCAAAAAACCTTGTCTGAGGCTTCTGGGGGACTTAAAAGTCGTCCGTGGATGGCGTTTGGGACTCCCTGGGATTGGATATGAAATGCCACGTGCATCTCTGCACATTTCCCTGCAGAGAGGCCCAGAGCAGCCATGAGACAGGCAAAGGGGTTGGGACCCAAAGAAGTCACAGAGCCTCCGTTTCGTATTGTTTTGATGTCTTGTTTACTCTTTCAGGACTTTTGGAGGGGGGTGGGATGGAACTGATTAGGAATGCTTGTCACAAAGGCTTGTCTGTGCCCTAACTGACTGGTGATGGGCTTGGGTCTTGCGTAAACTGGCTTTCGTTTAACTCTGGAAACATCTTGATTTTGACACCTAACCGGGGCCTCTCAGAGGTTGAGGACGGCAAGAGCCATTTAAAATTTTTAAAAGATTTAAAGCTACAAGGGATGTGAAGATTGTGGTAGATTTTAAGTTTTTATGTTTAACAAAGTAACGCTTTTCAAATAAAGTTCAGTGATGACTCATCTAAGTTACAGATAACGGCAGAAGTCTAAGGTGAGGAATTCTATGACTAAATGGCCCAGGCCGAGTTGTCCTCCAGCCCTTCTCCCCACTTTGTAAAAGGCACCAAGTAGCTGAATTGTATCGACCCAGGTGCTGGCTTCGAGCAGAAATAACACAGCGTCTGTTATCTTAACAGTTCTTGGAGAAGCAAGGCCACTTCCGCTGCAGACAAGCGAGGTCCTCTGGGCGGGGGCATTCTGGGGCCAGGTAGAGGGGAGAGGATGAGGATGAGGAAACCTCTCACCTCCCCCAGTTGAATTCTGGACCACCTGGCCTCAGAGCTTGGGTTGAGGTTATTCTCGAGCCCCCAGCCCTCATTCAAAGGACGCACCGAAGCTCATTCCAAAATCAGAAGAAATGACTTTGAATTTCCACCTGTTTGGGCAATAATAGGAGGAGTTTGGGCTTTGGACTTGTTTCGATTTCTGCCACTTTGGGACTGTGTGACTTTGGATTAAGCTCTTTGAACTTCTGATTCTTCCCCTTTGTGGTCGGGTTGAGAATGGCCCCCTCCCCAGGCAGCTGGAGGAGAAAGTGGGGTTTGTTCAGCCGACGTTGAGGGGGGTCCCTGAGCGCTGGGGATCTGCCTGGCGCTTGGGACTCGGGGACACGAGCGTGCCAGCCCTGACCTCGGGGTCGTGGTGTTAACATCGGAGACGCATGGGGCGTTGGGGTTTCTAGAAGATCAGCGCAGAGGTTGGGAACATAGGGCAGCGCTGCGGATCCCACCACCCGTGGCTCAGAGAAAGGGTCCTGGGAAAAGGCTACCGGTTCAATGAGAAGTTGGAAACACAGCCCGTGGATGGGACCAAAAAGGGGATGTAGGACAATGGTGGGCGATCCTAAAAGTCCTTTTTAAGGAGAGGGGGAGAAGCAGTCATCGTAAACAGGGGTAAGGTTTCCTGAGATTTGTACAGGTGAACTCACTCCTAACAGGATCTAGAAAGCCTGTTTCCAGCCCCACTCCACAGCTTGGGGAAGGTCCCCAGCCTGCCTCCACCTGTGCCGACCTCCTGAGGCCCACGGTCCCCAGAGTGTCCACGGTCTCCTGTCTCGCTGACAGTGCTCCTCTTAGGGTGGTCTCACCTGCTTGCTCATCCTGCCGCCTGCTGTTTCAGGCCACATCGACTGGAGGGAGCATCGAATTCTTGGTTAACTTTCACACAGACATACAAAACACTCTCAAAAGGCATTTGGGAGCAGGGCATCTTGGTTAACTTTCACACAGACATACAAAACACTCTCAAAAGGCATTTGGGAGCAGGGCAGAAGGTTTGGATCAGTGGAGGGACTCACATCTCAGGGACCAAAGACAACTGACACTTCAGGACTGGACCTCCCTCACCTGAAAAAGGCTCTCGGCCACTCTCCCAGTTCTGCCTCCTCGTTCCACCTGTGCTGTCCAGCCCGTCTTCCCTCTTTCCCCCCTTCCCCTCTCTTTGCAACTTTCTCTTCTGAATTCCTCTGTACCTTAGCACAGAGCAACTCAGCACTCTCTTCTGCTGGCCTGACTTCTAGGGTCCCCACAAACAGCTGGGAAAACACAACCCCAGGTGGCGCCGATTACATTATGATCCGCATTGGGGGCTGCAAACCAGAGCCTGTGAGCCAAACCTGGCCCCCTGCCTGTTTTTGTAAGTAAAGTTTTATTGCAACGCAGCCACGCCCATTCATGTACTTGTAAATTGTGGCTGCTTTCACTATTCAACGGCAGAGTTAGAGTTAGGATGGAGACAGTATGTAAACGTAAAATGTTTACTCTTTCTATCTTTGCGATTTGACATTTTCATGAAGTGCCTAGCACAAGTGAAGGGCTGGTTAAGTGTCATTGTCATGTTCCTTCCAGTGGCCTAATGTCTCATCCATTAACAAGTTGACCTAACTCCTGCTACGGCCAGGCTGCCAGCCGGGTCCTATAGGCATAGAGATGACCAGTAACGTCTGCCTACTCTCAAGAAGCTCGCAATCAAGTAGAAGAGGCTGGGGCTTCCCTGGTGGTGCAGTAGTTAAGAATCTGCCTGCCAATGCAAGGGACATGGGTTCAAGTCCTGGTCCAGGAAGATCCCACATGCTGCAGGCAACTAAGCCCGTGTGCCACAACTACTGAGCCTGCACTCTAGAGCCCGCAAGCCACAACTACTGAAGCCTGCGCACCTAGAGCCTGTGCTCCACAAGAGAAGCCACCGCAATGAGAAGCCCGTACACTGCAACGAACAGTAGCCCCTGCTCGCCGCAACTAGTGAAAAGCCTGCGCTCAGCAGCGAAGACCCAACGCAAGCAAAAATTAATTAATTAATTAATTAATTTTTTTAAAAAAGAAGAGGCTACCATGCAGTGTGTAAGAGGCACAGAAAGAGGATGAGGTTACCCAGTGCAGGGCTGACTCCTGCAGGCTCCTATAGCAGCTGGGTTTGGCCAATGGGAGGCCCTACAGGAGGGAGAGAAAAGCAGGGGAATTTCATGTCTTCCTTTATGCCTCAAGAAGCAACTCTGCAGCCCTCTGGGCCCAAAATTGCCAACCTTTTCAATTTTTCACAAAAAGCTTTGAATCTAGACTTTGTGTGAAATCTTCCCATTTGTGAATATTAGCACTAATTGTTCAACTATTATGCAGACTTTTCTGGCTCCACAGGCTGAGAGTTTGTAACTTTTGGACAGAAGGCCCATGACACTCTCTTCACTTTAAAATTTCTACGACTCTTATACAACTGCTGTGGAGAATAAAATTGTATACACACATATCCTATGAAAAGCCAGCTCCACCCCTACATACCGTGGAAAAACTCACTCCATGTACAGGAGCCATGCTCAAGGATGTTCATCTCAGCATTGTGTGTACACACGTGTAATAGAGAAATGTAGGAAGCTATCCAAGTGTCCATCCACAGGAGGACAGAGAAGTGCCTTGTGCCATATTTGCAGTGAAAACCAAGTACAGCTACGTTTGTTAACATGGACAAATCTCAAGACATCATTTTAGAATGACAAAAGCATAGTATTTTATTTTTGTATATAAAGTTTATTCATATGAAGTTTGAAGCATGAAAAGCAATAACGTGTATCATTTATGTACAGGAGCATATGTTCTATAAATGTAAAGGCAACTATGGGATTCGTTTGTTACGATTCAGGAGGTGCTGACGGCATCTAGTGGCTGGAGGCCAGGGATGCAGCTAAACACCCTGCCGTGCACAGGCCAGCCTCCCAGCCAAGGATGATCTGGTCCAAATGCCTGTAGTGCTGAGGTTGAAGCCTTCAAGGGGGCGGGGAAAGGGGAGGGTATAGAAGCCACTTGGAATATCTGACATCTCGTATAAGACTTGCAAATGGGCTGTCATGGCTTGGAAGCATCTTCTAAAGGCCAGCTTTCCTGTAGTTCTGTCTGCAGAGACCCGAGCTCAACTCCACAGGGCTGCCATCGCTCAGCCCGACTCGCTGCCACGGGGTCAGAGCTGCTCGTGGGGGCCAATCTGGAGCCCCTACAAGGACGTATTGGGACAAATTCCTGCACTGGCTTTCTTACCCACCTGAGGCCTGATTTCACACTTTAGTAATAAATAGCATGTTAGAGCCTCACAGCAGTCACTGGCGAGAGCGAAAGTTATCCCCACCATGTGACAGATGAGGAAACCGAGGCTCAGAGAGGTGAGGCTATTGCTGCAGGACACACCACTAGTAAGAAACTTGAACTCAGGCCTGAGACTCTGGAGTTCAGAGCTGTCCCTGCAGACACCACCTCTCAGGCCCGAAGTCTCCAGGGTCTGGACGTTGGGACAATGCACTCTGAGCCATGAGTTAGAGGAAGTGGGAACAGATTAAAGCTTTTCTTTGCATGAGCCGATGTGTAATTGTCACAATCCCTATACTTTACTGAATCCATCTACACACAGAGCATTATTCAGTCCTCCCCGAAACACACGTAAAAAGCTAAACGTTGTTATCTCCATTTTCCAGAAGGAAATAAGATGGAACCTGCCCAGCATGACCCGAATAGAAAGGGGCTGAGGCAGGATTTGAACTCAGGGCTCAGGTTTCATACCCGGGTGCTGCCCTGCTGCACAGTACTGCCTTCACTTCTAAGCTGCTTTAGTCCTTCTTGTCCCTTTTGGACCAGTTAGGACCTCGGAATCCTTGCCGATTTATTTCATATCTTAGGAAATGGAAGTGCCCACGAAATAAACTTGAAGATTTCAGACTTTTAGCTAATCTGTGCCTTAGCTTTTGTGGCTCTGCTGAAAGCATTTCAGAAAGGTTTCAGAGGAACTGTGTGTGTGTGTGTGTGTGCGCGCGCGTGTGTGCGTGCGCGTGTGTGTGTGTAAAGAACAGAGTTGAAATACTGTTTGCTCAGAGGGGTGTGGAAATTTTTCTGGTGTTTCGTTGATTACATGCTCTTCTAGGGTGCTAGCAATGGCTCCGCCAAACCCTGTTAGTCGTATTTTATAAATTTATAAATCTTTCGCCTTAAACCCCCTCCACTCAAAAATCCATAGAATTGGAAATCAATCTTTGTTTATGGCAAGTCCGTTAACAGCTAATTCCTTCCCACAACCATCAAATCCATCTTCGCTTGATGCCAGAAATAGAAGCGACCGGGGTTTGGTGGGCAGACGGAGGGGAACCTCTCACAGACATGCTGGGTCTGGCGTCCTCGGGGGTTGCCCTTACGTCACGTCTCGGACACAAGCCGCGGTGATGTCACCTGATGCCACGGTGCAGAGCTCCCCTCCGCGGTGTCTGTGGTCAGCCCAGGGCCCAAAAGTGTCTCCCTTCCTGGGTTTCGGTGTCCCGATGAAGTCAGATTTCCTGGGCCGTGGATCCAGTTACCGATAATTGCCTTGTGAACTGGCAGATGCAAAAGTAAACATTTCTAGAGCCCGAAGTACACGGAGCTCTGGGGGTGGCCCGCCAAGAGGAGCCGGGAGGGAGCTGCCACGGAAGCGATCTGGGCGATGTCCGTGTGGCGTTGATGGGGGCTTACGCTCTGGGTCTAGAATATTCACGCCATGGGGAAGCCTGGCCCGGGTGAAGGGTGGGCGGTGGTGAGCTTTCCCTGACTTGTAGCGTGTGGGGAAGGGAAGGATGAGGCCTCTGTGCTGGGGGCAGGCCTGCGTCCCTGGAGGAGTGTGGGCTTTCCACAGTTACACAGAAAGCAGATATGGCAGTGGGAGGGGCCCCTGCCAGGAGGGGCAGTGAGTCACTTTTTCCACCACCTCCTGTCCTCTCTCCAAGTCTGCTGTCTCACGCTGTGGCTGCTCTATAGGGTGACAGCAGAGCCTGCCCTCGGGCCAAAGGGGGGTCCCGAGCTGGGTTAAAGGGACCCGTGTCCTTCCCACTGACCAGGTGTGAGGAGAGTAGCAAGACCCCCAGACAAAGAGCTATCATTACATAAGAACAAAGAGTAAAATCCTAATTCCCACATGGCCCTACATAATGTGGGCCCTGCCGAGCACCCTCCTGCCTGCCTTCTACACACCTCAATCCTGATACCTGCCCCCTGCTCTTTCTCAGATTCCTCAGGCTCCTTCCCAGCACCACACCTCAAGGTGTTTGCACAGGCTGTGCCCTCTGCCTGAAATGTTGGTCTCAGGTCTCTGCGCAGTTGTCACCGCCTCAAGGAAGCCCTCTGTGATCACTCTATCTAAAATACCATCCCCATAATTCTATTCCATCCCTCTTACCCTGTTCTCCCCCGCCAGACCCTTTGTAGTTACCTGGCATGATGCCATGTATTGGATGATTTGCTGATGGTCTGTCTCCCCCACTAAAACGTCAGCTCTGTGAAGGTGGGGATTTTTGTCTGTCTTGTTCACTCGCGTGTCCTCGTGCCTGAAACAAAGCCTGGCATAGTAGATGCTCCTTAAAGAGAGGACAGATGTGTGAAGGAGTGTTGACCATGCAATACACAATCGGAGCAGCAATTGTGGCGCCGTGAGCTGGAGCCCAGGGCACCAGGGGCAGATACAGCTGTGCTTGCCTTGGGTTGGGGAAACTGGCAGGGGACGGGGGGTGGGGTACTGTGAAGAAACTGGAATCATGGTTTTGCCCCTCAGGGGAGGTGATATTTTACGAAAGGTACCTGTGGCAGGAGAGAAGTGTGAAGAGGAAAGGCTTTGGAATCTGACTGCTTACGTTTAAATCCCAGCCTTCCTCCTTCCCCGCTCGCTGTGTGAGCCTGAGCAAGTCAGACAGCCTCTCTGAGTCTGTTTCTGTAGCTGAAAACTAGACCTAATAGTACCACCTTACAAGCGATTTGGGGTGGATCTAATGAAATAGTACAGCTAATGCATATAGCCCCATGCCTGGCTCACGGTATGCCTGCAGTAAGTGTTAGCTTTAAAAAGCTTTGGTTGTGGGCTTCCCTGGTGGCGCAGTGGTTGAGAGTCCGCCTGGCGATGCAGGGGACACGGGTTTGTGCCCCGGTCCAGGAAGATCGCACATGCCGCGGAGCGGCTGGGCCTGTGAGCCATGGCCGCTGAGCCTGCGCGTCCGGAGCCTGTGCTCCGCAACAGGAGAGGCCGCGACAGTGAGAGGCCTGCGTACCGCAAACAAAACAAAACAAAACAAAACAAAAAAAGCTTTGGTTGCATGAGGGACTGTCTTAGCCCTTTCGGGCTGCTATAACAAAACACCATAGACTGGGTGGCTTACAGACAACAGAACTTCACTTCTCCCAGTTCTGGAGGCTGGGAAGTCCAAGACCAAGGCACTGGCAGATCTGGTGTCTAGTGAGGGCCTGCTTCCGGGTTCATAGATGGCCGTCTTGTCACTGTGATGAAAGGGGGAAGGGAGCTCTCTGGGGCCTCTTTTATAAGGGCACAAATCCCATCATGAGGGCTCTACCCTCCTGACCTAATCACTTCCCAAAGGCCCCACCTCTTAATACCATCGCATTAGGGGTTAGGATTTCAACATACGAATTTTGGGGGGGACACAAACATTTGATCTATAACCCCACTCAGCATCTGGACTGAGGAGGAAGATTGAGCCATTTGTTACTCTGCTTAGACATTCACAGTCCGGCAATCCCAAATATTTAACTGTTTAGGTCACGCTTTTTCTTTTTCTGGGAAATATTTTTACTTGCATGACACTCTTCACTGAAAAATGTAGCACTCTTAAAAGGTAGATACAGTTATAAAGCCTAACAGCTTTTCGCGTGTTTGGTGCCTGTATGGTCTGGAGATGAGTGTGTTCATTATTGCTGTATAACAGATAACCACAAACTTAGTGGCTTTGCACAACACCCAGTTAAAACGCTCGCAGTTTCAGTGGGTCAGGAATCCAGGCACAGCTCTGCTGGGTCCACTGCTTCAGCATCTCAAAAGGATGCAGTCAGTGTCAGCCAGGGCTGGGGTCTCCTCTGAAGGCTCGACTGGGGACAGGTCTACATCCAAGCTCCCTCACAGGTTTGTTGGCAGGATTCAGAGCCTCAGCCCCTCACTGGCTTCTGGGGGGAGCCCTGTCGGTTCCTTATCACATTGCCCTCTCCGTAGTGAAGCTCTCCACGTGAGCTGGCTGTTGGCCACGTAAGCCTCCCTGGCTTTGCTTCATCACAGCCAGCAAGGGAGAGTCTGCCAGCATGGTTGAAGTCAGATTTAATCACAGTTGGGACATTTCCCCCAACACTGAGGTATTCTGTTGCTTAGACACAGTTACTCAAGGGGAGGGGATCCCTCCAGGACATGAAGGCCAGAAAGTGGAGATCACTGGGGTCATCTCAGAAGCTGCGGAAAACAGGGAAGAGCCTGGCAGGTGTGAGCAAAGGCTTAGCTGAGTGGGTTCGTGACTATCACCTCCTTTGATTTGTAATAAGGTCCCCGAACCTGCCCACACCTCTCCTCAGGTCATCTCACAGTAAACCATCTTTGTTCAGGAAAGAATTGGTCTTTCTTAGTTCATGTCAACAGGGGACCAGTAGACACCCATTGCTTGAGGGTGGCTATAAAGGAATTTCTGTGACCTGACAAAGGCAGGCTTCTCACCATAAAGACCTAGTTCTTGGTGGTGGGGGTGAGGGGGGACTGGATTGCTTTGCACATGGAGCCAAGGTCTCTAGGGAATGAAGGGACTCAGATACCCAACCATTGCTCCTCAAGATTTGAAGTCAGGAAAGCCCATCCGAGTGGGCTCTGAAGCTCCCACCTAACACCCACTGACTAAGAAGGACAAGAATCCCACATGGGAAGTCATCAACAGGACAGGAGCACCTGGCCAAAGTTTGAGAGCCCAAGTGAGCTTTGGGGAGGGCTGCTTCCAACAGGGCAGGTAGGTAAGCTGGGATCCCTTCAGGCCCCAGCAATCCTAGTACAATTGGTCTGGGATCGATGGCTGACCACTAGGAGAGCCAGGATGGATGTATATATCCTATGTTCAACAGTGATCCTTAGTGGCAAGGAGAATCAATGCATGTAGTGGATGGTTCAGACTCACCAGCTCAGCTGTTTGGAGGCAGGGCTGACCCCCTTGGAACCAAGTAAATCCCAGAGTTCTTGGACATTGGGAGTGGTGAGGAAGTAAGAAGCCCAGAGGAGGTGTTAGATTTCCTGCCACTGAAGCCGAATTTATTTACTGAAAACATGAAAGCAATCAGGAAGTATTTGGGTACCTTACTGGTCACAAAGATTATAGAATAAACCAGAGGTTAGCAAACTTTTATTAAAAGATCATATAATAAACATTTTAGCTCTGTTCCAACCAATGAACACTGCTCTGGTAACATGGAAGCAGCCATAGACAATAAGTGAAAGAATGAGCATGGTTGTCTTTCAATAAAACTTTATTTATAGAAACAACCAGCCAGCCGTGGGCCATCGTTTGCTGACCCCTGGGATAAACAGTTGAGGTCAGTCTTTCCACCTTTTAAAATAGAATAAATAAATAAATAAATTTTAATGAATTAATTAAATTTCATGACTAAACGAAAACGTTCATAAAATGTTCTTTCCTCTTTTGGTTAACTGAAATCTCATTCCTCCATGGATTTGCTAACTGTCCTTTTCTCCTTTAAATAAAATAGAGGCTCACCGGCACATTTTCGAATTGCTATTTCTTTCTTGGTATAAATGGGGAGTTATTTATTCATGATTATTTTCTCCTTGAGGCTGATGGAAGCTGAATCATGGATGAGGTGAAAAGTCAGCTTTCATCTTCTGTGATTTCTACTCAGTTCGGTCCTTTTCATGCATATATGTATGCACACACGTACGAGCTTAGGAATGTACTATTAGTGGTTGTAAAAGTGAAGTTGCTCATCTTCCGCTCTGAGAGTCTGGAAAAGTTTATGAGCATCGAATAGTGCCCGCTGGCATTGTCCAACAAGACACGTTACGTCCCAGTGAGTGGCCACTTCCCTTCAGTCTAGCTGCGTGCTTACAGTACAGGCTCAAGTTGGCATCAGGATTTTCCACTAGATGGTCCGGTCTGCGTGCTCTGGCAGTCAGCTCGGAGGTGTTCCTGCCCTCAAAGCCACAGACAAGTCCAGGGCCCCGGGGAAAAACCACCTAGTGAATTGGGAGAAGAGTCTGGGTCACAGGCAAAGGGATTCCCTCGCACTCCAGCCCCTCTGCACCTCTCCAGACAGACCTGTCAGTTGTCTTGAGTGTCTTTCTTGAAAATTTCAAGCAGAGCTTTTAACCATGATGTGTAGCACATGTAGGTATTCCTTACATGCTCATAGATTTTGGATATAGGTATTTGAAAACAGTGGAGCTGTGAAAATAGGCTTAGATTTTTCTATTTTAAAGTGTATGAAATGAGAATTCGCCTCCGATTATGGGATAAGGGTTTGGTCAGAGAAAGAAAATCAACAGGAGGGATTTATCCTGGGAGTTTGACCTTATATAAATGTGAGAGCTGGTTCGACAGCATATGTGAGCCCGTTTTTTTTTTTTTTCTTTTTTTTTGCGGTACGCCGGCCTCTCACTGCTGTGGCCTCTCCCGTTGCGGAGCACAGGCTCCGGACGCGCAGGCTCAGCGGCCATGGCTCACAGACCCAGCCGCTCCGCGGCATGTGGGATCTTCCCGGACCGGGGCACGAACCCGCCTCCCCTGCACCGGCAGGCGGACTCTCAACCACTGCGCCACCAGGGAAGCCTGAGCCTGTTTCTTTGAACGTGAGGCTGGGTGTCAGCAGGTGGCCGCCACAAAAGCAAGACGGATGAGAGCTGAGAGCAGCTGAGGACGAGGAGGGAGCCGCAGGGACAGACCAGTCGCCCCACCCAAGTGACCCGCCGCAGGAGGCGGTCTTCTTCATCACGGAACCAAACAGGCACCTGCCCAGGATTTGGAGAAGCTGAAAGAAGATGCCCAGGCGCTGGAGGCTGCGGGCTTGCTGCTGCCCCAGGCCACCCGGGTCAGCCCACAGAAGAGCAGGCACAACAGCGCCCACGGCGCCCACCCTCCAGGCGTAAAAACTGTAGATCTGCTTCTCCACTTCTACCTTCCAGATCTTGCCTCAAATGTCTCCTGTGGCCCATGCTAACCAGAAACTATGCAGAGCAAGGAATTCTGGGAATTCCAACTTCGCTGAGTTGACACAATCCGAATCCACCACAGTTATTACATCAAAAAGTAAATGGCGGTGAGTGAATTGATTGGGGCTTTTATTAGAAATGTCACTCCCAACTGTCAGTTTTAAATGTAGACATTTAAAACTTTTATGAAGAAGTTCTGGTGTCATAGGAAAGGCGTGGAGGTCAGAAAACCTAGATTCTGTTTTTGAGAATTACTAGCTGTATGACTTAGAACAAGTTACTTAACCTCTCTGAAACTGCATTGCTTCACTTGTAAAATGGGGATTAAAAATATCTACTGCATACAGATGATGTACACAAAATTTAGCACAATCTACTGTAGTAGGTGCTGAATTTATCAAGGCACATAACAGTGTGTGGTGCTGTTTTCAGAAGGTACCAACCCATCTGAGTCTCTCACTAAACTGCGAATCCATGAAGTCCAGGGTGATGGTTAAGTGATGAGCATGAATGAATAAATGAACTATATCCCTGGGTACTAGGCAGAATAGATGTGGTTACTCCCATTTAAAAATAACAAACTAAACTTCGGTAGTTTATCAATTAAGTGTCTGAGCCAGGACTTGATGCCTGACCTTCTAACGTCTAACCCAGCGCCCTTTACAACACAGCCTCATGTCTCTCCTGCATATTGGAACATTGTGGGAGTACTATGAGAGAGTAGCTTTGTGTTCAGAAGCTGTTGCTTTTTCTTTTATTTCCCCATGATTCCAAAGTTGTAGCAAATGGTTGGAGTCCTTCACAGGCTGCCCAGGGAAAGGACTTGTTGGAGAGCCAAGCTCCACCTCTCCTCAGAGGAGTCTCTGTGTTCTGCTTTGGCTGAGTTTCACCTGGTCCCATTCATCCATTCATTCAGTCAATCATCCAACAAAATGGATTAAAAATGTATTATGTGCCAAGCATTGTCCTAGAAACTGAAGACACAGCAGTGAACAAAACAGATATGGTCCTGCTCTCATGATATTTACATGCTTCTAAGCTGTGGTAGGCAGCCTCCAGGATGGCCCCAGTGCTTCTTGCCTTCCGGTGTTCACACCCTTACGTGGTCCCCTTCCATCCTGCATAGGGATGACTGATGTCACACACACACACACACAAATATAAAGGGGTGATGGAGGTGACTTCTGAGGTAAGCTCGTAAAGACGTGGTGCCTTCCATCATGCTCTCTCCTGAATCCCTCCCTCTGAGGGAACCCAGCTGCCATGCTGTGAGGATGCTGAAGGAGCCCGGTGTGGCAAGGTCCACAGGGTGATGAACTGAGGCCTCCCACCCACAGCCATGTGAGGGAGCCATCTGGGAAACAGACCCTCCGCCCCAGTCAAGCCTCTGAATTAAACCATGGCCCCAGCGACATCTTGACTGCAACCTTAGGAGAGACCCTGGGCCAGAACCACCCAGCTAAGCTGCTCTCACGTTCCTGACCCACAAAAACTCTAAGATAATCAGTGTTTGTTGTTTTAAGCCATTAAGTTTGGGAGTAGTTTGTTATGCAGCAATAGATAACTAATACATAGAGAGAGACAGACGATGCCCCCAAATAATGCCAGATTAAGGTTAAGCGCTATGGAGAAAAATAAAGCAGGGAATGGGACTGGTGGGGTGGAGGGAATTGCACTTTTAGGTAAGGTAGGCAGGGAAGGCCTCACTGTGAAGGTGGTGGTTGATTAAGGACTGAAAGGAGTTGAAGGATTTAACTGTGTGGAAAAGTCTTCCAGGCAGAGGGATCAGCAGGTGCAAAGGCCCTGAGGCCGGAGCTTGAGTGTGTCAAAGGATCAGCAAAGAGGCTGATGTGGCTGGACCAGGTGAAGCGGGGAAGATGGTAAAGATGAGGTCAGAGAGATGATAAGGGGCCTGACTGTGAGGCATGGGAAGCTCTGTGCTGAGATGATAGTGGTTTGTGACCTCGGGTATGTCTCAGCGCCAGGCATGACCCTTCCCATGCATTGCTTCCTTCGATCCTCACCAAATGGGATGATCCCCATTTGCCAGATGAAGAAACTGAGGCCCATGGAGGTTATATTACTTCAGACCACACAATCAAGTTGTGACAGAGCCAGGAATCAAACCCAGGTCCTCAAATCTGTGGTCTTAATAACAGCTGGAATTTGGGTGGGGAGGGAAGAAGAGGGGGCTCTGTCTGTTCCCCTGAGGAATCACTACACTTCGTGGTGCTCTTTGTCTGAACTGGGGTCTGTTGAATCCGTGTTGTGGGAAGTTAAGTGTTCATGCTTCAGGCCCTGGATTGAGCACAGGCCATAAATGACCCATCAGGGTGGAATCCGGGTTGGGCCCAAGGTTCTGAGGATCAGCAAGGAAGCTTGGGGCAGCTCCAGCCCCAGGGGGAAGCAGGAACAGCCGAGGCCCACTTGGCAGTGGGGCGTGCCAGCTTTGGCACTGGCTCCCCACAGACAGGCATGAGTCACTGCGGGGCAGCACCGCTCGGTCTGCCTAGGACGCGCTGTTCTGCGGGGACCACAGCTCCCACTGGGAGCCAGGGCCAACCGGGCAGAGTCTGTGGAAAAATACTGCGGTGGGGTACACCCTGGCACTCTGCTGTGTTTTGTGCTGCCCCAAATTCGCCCGTGGCCTCCTGCCAACCAAGTGGGATTCAGTACATTGGTTTTAAAAAAAAAAAAAAAAAAAAGCCAAGAGAGCAGTTTTTGAGAAGTCCCAGGCCCAGCAGTTAGGCTTGGCTGCCTTCTCTCTCTCCAGGTTAGAATAGCAGCATTATGTGGACCGAGTGCCGGGTATTGGACCAAGATGTCCATGGTTCGGTCACGTTCAGTCCTCGTCTCAGTCTTACGGAGTTGTGCCTTTATCATTCCCATTTTCCAAGTGTTGAAACAGAGGTGTAGAGAAGTGAGAAAACCAAGGTTTAGAGGGAGTTTTCACACTGTGCAGCCCTCCCGGGGACCTCTCCAGTTAATTTAAAGTCACAGGGAGGGGCACGGAGGGAGCTGAGGGCACCCACCCCTCCCCACTTCAATGCAAGCAATCCGTTCTTCTTATATGTGGGACTTCTGGTTAATAGTATAAATAAACAGGCCTCCCCTTGTTTATTTGTACGAATAATGTAAAGTACACGAGGTAGACTCTCAGTTGCCCACTCACTATCTATTTTTCCCTTCTTCACTAACAGAACCTCAGTTTTATTTAGTGTGGTATTGTGTCTATAGCTAAAGGACCCCAATCCCAGCCCTGCTTATAGTGTAGGTAGCCAGTGAGATATAAGCTGAAGTCACCAGATGGGGCTTTTAATAACAGCTCTTAATGAAGAGTTTCTTCACTCACTGGAAGGTGAGACCTTTTGGTCCTTCCTCCGTTTGTCTCCTTTTTCCTGCTTGGAACTGCAATGGAGTGGCTGGAGCTCTGAGCCGCTTTGGACCATGATTCATCATTGAACATGAAAGCTCGTGTGAGACTGTTGATCAGGAGCCTGGGGTATTAATGGTATTACAGCATTGCTGTGCCAGCCCTGTCCTGCCCTCTCCATGAAAGGAAGGAAGCTCACATGTTAAAAGCTGTATTTCAGTTTCTGTTATATTCAGCTGAAGTTAAACGTATAAGGCAACGTTTATTGGGTGTTTGCCTTATGCTGGTCACTGAGCTAAAACTGAAGGCACATAATCACTTTGAACCCTTACAGTAACCTGATGCATTAGGTGAGCTCTGGACCCAGGGAGCCTAGATTCGAATCCTTGCCTCTTTCAACTTAGACAAGTGACTCCATCTCTCTGTACCTCATTTGTCTTTGTTCTAAAATGAGAGTAGCAGCAGTATTCTCTACCTCGTCAGGTGGTTTAGCAGATTAAGTGAGATTATGTACGTAAAGTATATACCTGGCACGTAGTAGGTGCTCAATGAATGTCAACTATTTTTAAAAATTTATTTTATCGAACTGTAGTTGATTTACAATGTTGTGTTAGTTTCTGCTGTATAGCAAAGTGATTCAGTTATATACATTCTTTTTCATATTCTTTTCCATTATGGTTTATCACAGGATATTGAATATAGTTCCCTGTGCTCTACAGTAGGACTTTGTTGTTTATCCATTCTATATATAATAGTTTGCATCTGCTAATCTCAAACTCCCAATCCATCCCTTCCCCAGCCTTTGGCAACCACAAGTCTGTTCTCTGTGTCTGTGAGTCTGTTTCTGTTGTAGATAAGTTCATTTGTGTCATATTTTAGATTCCACATATAAGAGATATCATATGGTATTTGTCTTTGTCTTTCTGACTTACTTCACTTAGTATGATAATCTCTAAGTCCATCCATGTTGCTGCAAATAGCATTATTTCATTCTTTTTAATGGCCGAGTAGTATTCCATTTTATGTATGTACCACACCTTTATCCATTCATCTGTTGATGGACTTCTTGGCTGTTTCCATGTCTTGGCTATTGTAAATAGTGCTGCCATGAACATAGGGGTGTATATATCTTTTTGAATTATAGTTTTGTCCAGATATATGCCCAAGAGTGGGATTGCTGGGTCCTATGGCAACTCTGTTTTTAGTTTTCTGAGGAACCTCCATGCTCTTCTTCATAGTGGCTGCACCAATTTACATTCCCACCAACAGTGTAGGAGGGTTCCCTTTCCCCACACCCTTTCCAGCATTTGGTATTTGTATATTTCTTCATGATGGCCATTCTGACTGATGTGAGGTGATACCTCATTGTAGTTTTGATTTGCATTTCTCTAATAATTAGCACTGTTGAGCATCTTTTCATGTGCCTGTTGGCTATCTGTATATCTAATGAAAGTCAACTATTATCCCCATTATATAGATGAGGAAACGGGTAGATGGGTACAAGTTTCCACAGCCCAAGTGAGGAGGGGACAGGAATTTGAATTTAGACAGAATTCTGTTACAAATTAAAATAAATCAGATACTCACTATTAGATGGCCTGTAAGGATTATTCTTGTTTTAAGTTCTGTCTAGTCTAATGTTGTACGCATCTGTGAAATAATGAATATGAACTAATATATGTCACTGCTTTTCAACTAGTGAAAAAACATTTGGTTTAATGATTTTTCGGCCTCTCCTCAAACCAGCAGAACCTCTGAAATAGGATGCCTCTTTAAAACATTGGGTTTAATGTCCCAGCTGTGTGCTCAGCGTGGACAGGGCTGGGAATACAACAAACAATAAACTGATAAGATAGAGTTTCTGTCCTTCAGGAGCCCCCAGTCTGGTGAGCTAAAGGGGCTCATCAACAGGGCTCACACACAGTAATGTGTTAAGTATCACGCGGGGATTCCCGAATTGTATGAGCAAAGAAGGGGCTCCTAACCCAGGAATCAGAGAAGGCCTCTGAGGAGGCATTGACATTTAAAGCTGAAAGAAGGTGTGGTAGACAGCTTCTGCCGTGGCCCCTGGTGATGCCTGCCCACCTCGTCTATTCACATCCTTGTGTCACCCCCTCCTCGTGTGTGGCCTAGACCCGGTGACTTGATTCCAGAGAATAAAATGCGGCAAAATGGGGACTTCCCTGGTGGTCCTGTGGTTAAGACTTTGCCTTCCAATGCAGGGGTTGCGGGTTCGATCCCTGGTCGGGGAGCTAAGATCCCACATGCCTTGCGGCCAAGAAACCAAAACATAAAACAGAAGCAATATTGTAACAAATTCAATAAAGACTTTCAAAATGGTCCACATCAAAAAAAATTTTTTTTAATGTGGCAAAATGATGGAATGTCGCTTTCAAGATTAGGTTCTGAACTCTGACTTCCATCCCACTGGCACTCCCCCTTGCCCGCTCACTCTGCCAGCTGCCGTGTTGTTGCATGTGCCGTAGAGAGGCCCACATAGTGAGGAGCTAAGGAAGACTTGTGGCCAATGGCTTGTGAGGACCTGAGACCCTCAGTCCAACACCCCATGAGGAGCAGAATTCTGCCACAGTCATGCCAGCAAGCGAGGGGCCTACTCAGTCAGGCCTTGGGATGACCCAGCGCCAGAGGACCCAGTTCAGCAGCGTCTGATTCCTGACCCCTAGAAGCCTGAGATTTAAAATGTTGTTGTTTTAAGTTACTCTGTTGTTGGGGAAATTTGTTATGCAGCAACAGATGACCTCTACAGAGGGGCAGGAATTAGCCGTGTGTCAGAAGGAAAGAAAGGGAGGGTGGGAGGTCGTTCTGGGCAGCTGTGCAGGGGCCCAGACGGAAGAGAGAATGGCTGGATTAGAGAGCAGGCCACAAATGTCCATTCCATGAGGTGAGGAACTTCACCTGTTCACCCACCACCATATCCCCAGTGCTGGGAATGTGAAGAGTGGGCATGCAGTAGGTGCTCAATAAATGTATGGGAGGTGTGGTCAAGGGAACTGAATGCAAAGAAGAATCTTGGGAGGAGAGCTCAGGGCGCATAGCCGAGGCCTCCTGGCCTCCACTCTGAGCCTGGACTGGTCCTCGGGCCCATGGGAGCCTTGGCTGGCAATTCAGTGGGCTGATTGCCGCCCAGTGAGGATGGCCTGGACACTGGGGCTGGAAATAAGGCTCAGGAGGAGAGGGGGAGGCTGACACAGGCCTGCAGGCCAGGGATGGCCTGGACCAAGCTGGCCGTTGGGATAGGGGAGACCCGTGACCAGATCTGGGGCATCTATCGGAAGGACAGCCCATGGTACCTGCCCATGGATTGGATGCACGGGTGGAGGGAAGTGGGAACATCAAGGGACACTGTTTTGGTCAGAGTGACCTGGTGGATGGTGGTGCTGCTTTTGGTGATAGAGAATATTACAGGTGACCCTGGGCAGGTCACTTAGCCTCTGTATGCCTCAGTCTTAGTCATCAATAAAGTAGGGTTAGTAACTCCTACCTAGTAGAGCTGTTGTAAAAATGAAATGAGATGATGGCTACAAACACCTGGAAAAAAACAAGACACACACATAATTTATATGTAGTATATGACTTATATATTATATATGTGATTTTCTTGAAGTGTAGTTGATTTACAGTGTTACATTAGTTTCAGGTGTACAACGTAGTGATTCGATATTTTTATAGATTATGCTCCATTTAAAGTTATTATAGAATATTGGCTTTGTTCCCTGGGCTGTACATTACATCCTTGTATCTTATTTATTTGTATTATATTAGAACCCTGGAGAAGGAACAACTTGGGGTGCTGCAGGGGCACCAAGAGAGATGTTCACTTTTGGAATTTTCTTTCTCCCGTTCTATCCCTGGGAAGAAACAAGCCACTCAAAGGAAGTAAGAACCCTCTCGATGAAAACTCACTTTTGCCAGTTGTGGCAAAGGCAAGTGACATTATGTTTTTGCCGCCATCTGCAAATGGCATCCTCCCGAGAAACGGCCTCTCCTCAAACCAGCAGAACCTCTGAAATAGGATGCCTCTTGGGACGATTAAGTTTGGGCCCACTTGCATCTTGACATCATTCAGGGTCTGAACGTTCCGTCTCGCCACTACAGATGTATAGATTTCAGGGTTCCGAGGGCTAACGGGGAATTGTGACATACTTGTGGCTCAAGTCATTTCTTAGCTTTCAGGCCCAATCGTGCTCGCTCACATAACACGTGGCTCAGGAGCTTGATGTAGGTACCAGCTACCCTGTGTGTCCGACATGTGTCATGTCAGTCCCTCCGATGTTAAGTTCCTGATTGTGCGTGTCATCTATGCAGTCATTCGAACTCTCCAGGTCAAGAATTTCGCCTCCCCAGGAACATTTGTCCAAAGACATCTTTGGTTGTTACAACCATGGGGAATGGAGTGGAGAGGGGTGCTACTGTCATTTAGAGGGTGGAGACCAGGGATGCTGCTAACACCCTACAATGCACAGAACAGCTGCCACCACAGGGAGTGATCCAGCCCCACGTGTCAGCAGTAACGACATTGAGAAACTCTGCTCTAGAGCTACTTGTTTGTTGAACAAGTTCTGAGTGCCTACTGTATGCCAGGTCCCATTCAGCCCTGCAGGTAAGACTGTGAATGAGACCAGTGAAGTTCTTCCCCTCGTGGAACAAACATTCTGATGGAGAAGACGGATAAGAAACTGGTGTACAAATCAGTATGTTTCCTAAGATAATTTCAGATGATGAAAACTGCTGTGTGAACAGGGTCTATGTGTGTTTTCACACACAGTTGTTTCCCTTGTACTTGGCACAGTGCTTGGCATGGAGTAGGGTTCAGTGAGTTTTCACTGATTCCTCAATGATTAAGACCCTGCTGTTGGTTAACTATGTGCCCTTGGACAAGGTCATCTCTCCGTGCCTCAGTTTTTTCATCTGTAAAGCGGGGATTCTCATAGGACCCACCTGGTAGAATTGGGCGATCAAATGAGAGGATATATATAAAGGGCTTGAACATTCCTTGCCCACAGTAAATGCTCAATAAATGTTAGTGACATTCATTCATTCATTCATTCCTCCCCTTTGCCATGGGTCAACTGTAACAGTCTTTGCTCTGACTCCTTGGTTCCATCTCTGCCCTTCACCTTTGGCAGCTCTCATTGGTTACAAGTGCCCAGAACAGTGTAATAGGCCCTCCAGCTGGTATGAGAAGGATGGTGACAAAAGGACTTGGAGAGGAAAGGAGCATGATTGAACGTAGTCCGTGTCACCACTGGGGAGGGCACACATGCAGCTTGTTGGTGCTTCAGGGGCACATGACAAACATCCGTGGTGACCATTTTTTCATGTCCTGGCACCCTGGTAGCTTACACAGGTCCCCAGCTGGCTTCTGACCTCCTAGTAAGGTTTGCTCTTCTTCCACTGCCAACTTTTTCTTCTTATCTGTATCTGCTTCCCAAGGGGGAACTATGGCCTAAGGTCTCGGTTCTCCACCTAGGTGAGTCAAGAGCCTTTTGGTCAAAGTAAGAGGAAATCAGTTGAAATGGACTTAAGCCAAAAAAGGAAATGCATTAGCTCGTGTAACAGAAAATTCGGGGCATGGCAGGATTCAGGATGCAGTGTTTCCAGGAATCTCTCTCCCTTGATCTCGTTTCCTCTATTCTGACCATATCCTCAGGCAAGTACTTCCCAAACACGGGCTTAACCTCCCCATTCCATCCCCACCAACAACTCTGGACTCACATTCAACAGGTTGAGGAACCTCAGCTGAAAGACAGCATCTCTTTTGCAATAGTTCCAGCAAAAATCTTGGGGTCAACTGCGATTGGCCCATCCTGGGTCAGGTGTCCATTCCTGAGCCAATCCCTGCAGCCATGGGTATGTGGGGTTTTGATTGGCTAGGCCTGGGTCACGTGCCTGCCCTCTGATCTGGAATAGGAGCAACTCCACCCATACAGTCGAGATTGAGAACAGAGGGGAGGTGTCCCCCCAAAGCACATCAGGGTGCTGTTACAAAAGGTAACAGCCCAAACCACAGAAGCCATCTGTACCATCTGATTGAGCATAAAACCCAAAGGCTGAAGTCCCCAATTCTTCCCGACTTAGCCGAGTCGGGGGTTAACACTGTTAGCCAGCTCTCTTTTTTGGTGAGCAGATGTCAGTGTGGTGGGCATTCCCTTGAAAGACAGAAGGCTTCAGGAAGGATAACGCCCAGCTGGGCCCAGCAATCTCCCCAGTGCCAAATGCTTCCTGATATCAACTGGACATAACACCCGCCCCATCACCTCTTCCCTGGAATGACCTCCTGGCCTTTCCGTAGAGCAAAAGTTCCGTGGATCTCCTTTCTCCACATAAAACTCACCTAAATTTGGAAACAAACTCATGAAACCAGTTTAATCACAAAGTAAACTCAGGGTGAAATCTGGCCTATTTCTTTTTTAAGCGAGAGATTTGGACATGCCTGTAACTGTTGTGCTGGGTTGTTTTAAAAATTTAGATCCATTTGTATCTGGTGTTTTTAAACTTCTTCCAGTGTTATCTGCTTTAAAATAAGAACAAGAAATAGAAATGACTCTGAACTTTCTCTTTGTTCAGTTGTTAATGGAATAAATATAATAAAAGCGTACAAACTAAACATCATGCAATTAAGAAAAACAACGCTTTTCAGGAGGGCTAACTTGGAATAGAAACTGTGGAATAATAATAATAGTGGTAATATTAGTTCAGGTATATTGCACATCTATGAACCAGGCATCGTTCTAAGCACTTCATCAATATGTGCTAACTTCTAATATTGCCCCCATTTTATGGATGAGGACACTGAGACACAGAGAGGTGAAGTGATTTGGCTAGGGTGACAGTGGCTGCTAAATGATCGAGCAGGGATTTGAAGCCGGCTAGTCTAACTCCACTGGCCCAGAGGCCTAGGACAATCTGGTTCCCAGCCATTGCATCTTAAGGTGACTCACTCCTTCTAGATGGCTGAGAGCTTACCCCACTTGAACCTGTTTTCAGGTTCATTCAGCAAAGGCTGCATTTTATGACTGCCTGATGTTTTTGTAGTTAAGGCTGAACCCATATTGGTAAATGGACTCTCTCAAAATTTCTTCCTCTGCCAAAGTTCTGTTAGCCTGCAATCCTCAAAGCACTTCGCATATACAAACTTCAAAGCCAATTACATCCAGCCTGACGTGACCGGAGGGCACCTCCCAAGGCTCTGGCAGAGATGACAATTGGCAGTGGAGCTGTTTTTAATGATGTTTCATTTTGATCAAACCAGAAAAAAATGTGCAACTGCTCAAAAGGCTATTTACAAACTCCAGCTATGGCCACTGACCCGCATCTAATTCTGCTAATCACATAAACACAAGTTTATCCCCATCCGTGGAATACATTCCCAGCTCATCCCCACCTGCTACCCTCCTCCCATTCCCATCCTCACCCCCCCAAGAGAGCACTTTTGTTTGTCACTTACAATTGCTGTGATTAGTACTGTCTACACAGCAATACCAGTCCCGTTCCCTTTCTTGCTCCTTGTCCCAAGATGTGCCGTTAAAACAGAGAGCTTTGAGTTTCTGTAAAGTCTAAACAATCTCAAATGTGCAGGGCTGCATTTGTAAAAAATGTTCAGAGGATGAGTCCAACTTCAGATTTCCATCTATAACCAATTATATCTGTTAGGATTGGGATTCACTAAATATAACAGAACGCCCCCCTCCAATATGTTATGCCTTAAACAAGATCAAAGTTTATTATTCTCTCATAAAAATATCAGAGATCCAGATGACTGTCTTTCTGTTCTGCCATCTTCAGCATGTGGCCACCAACTTCAAGGTCATCTTATGATTCAAAGTGGCTGCTTCAGTTCCAGGCTTCATGTCTACCTTCTAGGGCAGCAGCCAGAAGAAACTGAAAAGCCAAAAGGCCCTCACACCCTCCCTTCTACAGAACCTTCCTGGTAATAACCCCCCACCAAGTTCTTTTTATGTCTCCTTGGTCAAGTCATAGTCATGTGGTCATATCTAGCCACAAGGGGTGCTAAGAAATGTAGTCTTTGGACATTGGCTCGCAATCAGCAGTCTCTGTTACCATCAATGATGTAGTATGACTAGATCAGCCCAGGAGAACTGGAGTTCTGATCACCCAGAACAGTGCTGGGGACCAAGGAGTCCGCTTCCTCCATCATTCATTGACCCTAAGTCTTCATTACCTGGGACAAACTCCCTTCTTCCAGATCTGGAGATAGGAGTGACTTATTGGTCCTAGGTAAATTTGGTTCAGCAAAATGAAAGGAGCAATCTCCTTCTGTTCTCAAGAGTATGTCTCCACTCCTATGCCCCAGAGGCAGCCATGATCTCTTTAGCTGAGAATCTGTTCCCCTCTTTACAATCTGCTTCACTCTACCCCACCTACTCCAATAGAAAAGTATTTCAAGGCTCTGCTTTGGGTTTCTTTATCTCCCCGCGAGGTGGCATTGCCAACGTATTGGCTCTTCTGCTATCTGTTTTACCTTCCTTCTCTTATTCTTAATGCCCCATCAGCTCTTTCTAGAATCCTAGAGATTGGCTATAGGGTGGCGGGGTGGAGCTCAGAGGAAGTGGGGAGCCCAGTGGGATGGCCATGGTGGGGAGGGGTAGACAGTGGAGTTGATCGGGAATCACTGGGACTCAAAGACCAGAGGGGAGAACTTGGGTTAAAGCAGAGGTTCTCAACCAGGGCGATTTTGCCCCCCGGGAAAGTTTAGCAATATCTGGAGACATTTTCCATTGTCACAGGGTGTGTTCTTGGCATCTAAAGGGTAGAGGCCAGGGATGGTGCCAAACACCCTACAGAGTAGCGCACAGGCCCCCACAGCAAAGCATTATCTGGCCCAGAATATCATTAGCATTGAGGCTGAGATAATCTGGCTTAAAGGGAGCAGAGGATGTAGCTTGATAGTTAAGAGCATGTGCTCTGATGTCAAAAGCTCGGGCTCAAATCCCAGCTGTGACATGTGGCAACTTTATGACTTTGAACAGGCCCCCTGACCTCTCTAGCTTGTCTGCACATCTGCAGTATTGGGGGCTTTCTGAGAGCTGAAAGAGATAATCCCCATAAAGTGTGTTGTCCAGTACCTGGCGCCCACACCTCCCTCACGTGGGGTTGAGTATGAGAAATACTTACATATACATCAGGATTGCCAGGCTGAGGTTTATACAATTTACATCCCATCATGCAAAGCGAAAGAAAACAAAAGGTTGATTCTAAAGATGAAAAACAAGAAACAGAAATCTCGCGGGATTTTGTAAGTACCGTTCCAGGCCGAACCAAAAGGCGAGAAGCAAGTGCCGTTCCACCGAGCCGTGCGCAGGAGGATGGCGGGAACGCTGGCCACCCGGACCCTCTCCTCCTGCACTCCACAAACGCTCGCAGCAGTGCTCCTCTTAGGAGTGTTTGAGGTTTGGACCGGGCCTTCCCCTCTCCAGATTTCTGGTTAAATTTGGTCTCACTGAGCTGAGGCTCTTTAAACAAAGACTAGACGCAGAAGAGAGAAGGAAACGTTTGAGAAATGTTTCCAGAAAGAGCGATCCAGGCAGAGGAAACAGCAAGAAGAAAGCCCTGAGCAGAAGCACAGCTGGTATTCTGGAGCAGCGAGCGGCCAGCGTGGCCGCAGCAGAGGAGGTTGGGGGGCGGTGATGCGGGGAGACCTGGGCCTCTGGAACTTCACTGGGACCTTCGCTGTACTCTTATTTAGATGAGAAGCTACTGCGAAGTTTTGAGCAGAGCAAGGACTTGATTGGCCAGATTTTGACAGAGCCCTTCTGCTATTATGTTGAGCATGGACTGTGGGGCATCAGGGAGGGGGCAGGGAGCCCAGAGGAGGCGGCCACGGGAGTCCAGGTGGGAGGGGATGAGAGGAAAATGGGGCGGGGGGGTGAGGAAGATATTCGGGGTATATTTTGAAGCTGGGACCAGTAGATGTTTGGCTGATGGCTTGGAGGTGGGTTATAAGAGAGAGTCACCATCGAGAGTGACCCCAAATGTTTTGACCTGAGAAACTTTGTCGTGGGTTCAGTAGTGCCCCCCCCCAAAGGCTGTGCCTGAGTTCCAACCCCTTGAACCAGTGATAGTGGCCTTATCTGGGAAAAGGGTCTTTGCAGAGGTAATTAAGTTATGGATCTCAAGATGACATGATCCTGGATTAAGGTGGACCCTCAATCCAATGACAGATGTCTTTGTAAGAAAAGGAGAGGACACAGAGACACACAGAGTTGGGCATGGGAAGATGGGGGCAGAGATGGAGTCAAGGAGCGCCAAGGATGGCCGGGCAGCCACCAGAAGTTAGAGGGGCAGGACGGGCTGGATGCGCCCTCAGTGCCTCCAGAAGGAACCAACCATGTGGACACCATGACGTCTGACTTCCGACCTCCAGAACTGGGGGAGAATAAATTTCCATCGTTCTAGCCACGTAGGTTGTGGTACTTTGTTTTAGCAGCCACGGGACACTCATACCAATGGGAAAGGTGGATTTGCCACTGATTGAGATGGAGAGTCTAGAAGGAGGTTTGTGTAAAAGCGGGTGGAGGGTGGGAACCCTAATAAATCCTGTGCAGGGAAGCCGTGAGCATCAAATGGAGTGACGTACGTCAAGTGCCCAGCATGCCTGACCCCTGCTGTCACACTTGGAACCTTCTCCCCTGACCTCCTCCCTCCTCCGCTGTCTGAAACGGCCCCTGCCTTCCACTGTGCCCCGTCATCCCGTCTGATTTCCTTCCCAGCACTTAATACTCTCTGGAATAATCTTATTCTTTGCTTGCTTTTTGTCATCTATTTCCCTAACACCAAGGCTCATACTTGCCCTAAACTGAAATTTGCACGAGGTTGGGGGCTTTCTCTGTTTTTATGTCATTTTATCTTTCATTTCTTTGTTTTGCTCTTTATGCGTTATTTTCTTTTATGACTCCCCAGGGGTCAGAGCAGTTCCTGGTCCACAGCTGGCCACTGGGAAGCAGTCCTTGAAGGCAGTTAGCTGGTGTTTGGTGACCGCATTCCCTTCTGCATCTTAGACTGATGGATGGGAACTGTTACTGTGGTGAAGACCCTCCCAGGCCACGTATTAAAATGCATAACATTGAGGTTCTGATTCACTAGGTCTGGGTTAGGACTTAGAAATCCACGTTTTTAGCAAGATCCCCACACGATTCTGATGCGAGTTTGTCAAAGTGTGAACCCCTTTGTTGGGCTAAGCTCTTCGAACACATCCTCACACTGCAAAGGGCAGAGAGGCTCTGGAGTTGAACAGAGGTGGAACTCTGTCACTTACAAGCTGGTGATGACCTTGAACATGCTACTTTACCTTTGGGGGCTTAAAAAACAGCCTTTATTTATTCACTAATCTCATAAATCTGCAAGCTAGGCAGGGCTGAGCGGGGACAGCTTGTTTTTGCTTTACATGGTGTCAGCTAGGGTGGCTTGCAGGAAAGCTGGCATCAGAAATCCCTGAAGTCTCACTGACTCACAGTTGGTGCTGATGCTGATGCAGATGGTGATGCTGATGCTGATGAAGATGCTAATGAAGATGCTGATGCTGATGAAGGTGCTGATGAAGATGCTGATGCAGATGCTGATGCTGATGCTGATGAAGATGCTGATGCTGATGCAGATGGTGATGCAGTTGGTGATGCTGATGCTGATGCTGATGAAGGTGCTGATGCTGATGCAGATGCTGATGCTGATGCAGATGGTGATGCTGATGCAGATGCTGATGCAGATGCTGATGTTGATGCTGATGAAGATGCTAATGAAGATGCTGATGCTGATGAAGGTGCTGATGAAGATGCTGATGCAGATGCTGATGCTGATGAAGATGCTGATGCTGATGCAGATGGTGATGCAGATGGTGATGCTGATGCTGATGAAGGTGCTGATGCTGATGAAGATGCTGATGCTGATGTTGATGAAGGTGCTGATGCTGATGAAGATGCTGATGAAGATGCTGATGAAGATGCTGATGCTGATGCAGATGCTGATGCAGATGCTGATGAAGATGCTGATGCTGTTGCTGATGAAGATGCTGATGCTGATGAAGGTGCTGATGCTGATGAAGATGCTGATGCTGATGCAGATGGTGATGCTGATGCTGAAGGTGGCTGTGGGTTCAAACAGCTGGGGCTCCCCAGGCAGCTCTCTCTATCTCTGGGTGATCTCCCTTCATGGTATGTCAAGTGTGGTGGCTTTAGGGTGGCTGAGTTTCTTACATGGCAGCTCAGGGCTTCAAAGGTACATGTCCCAAAAGCAAACTACAGAAGCTGCGTGGCCTCAGAAGTCATTCTGTGTCACTTCTGCCACATTCTGTGGTTAGAGGCAGTCAAAAATCCATATAATTTTCACATCATGAACTATTAT
The DNA here is from genome assembly GCF_963455315.2 of Globicephala melas. Lineage (NCBI taxonomy): Eukaryota > Metazoa > Chordata > Mammalia > Artiodactyla > Delphinidae > Globicephala > Globicephala melas. The sequence goes on from NC_083328.1 coordinate 76,217,302, forward strand.
TCTTTTTTAACTTTTTTTCCCACCACTTAAAAATGTGAAAACCATTCTCAGCTCCTGTATGGTACAAAAACAAGCAATGGGCCAGATATGGCCCTTGGGCAGTAGTTTGCAGACACCTGAACTAGATAACCACCCTCGGGGCCCAGACCCTGGTGTTATGGAATTTGGGATGCAGTGAGAGAGAGTGAGGACCAGGAGGCCATCCCGGGGACCATTGCCAAGCTGGAAATTATGGAGCTGTTCCCTTACCCAGCCTGACTACTCTTCACAAAGGCAACAGCCTCTGCCTCTGGGGGTGTGGCCTCTGGGTTCAGGAAGTTGAGAAATGCGGTCATTCCTCTGTGGCCTCATAAGTAAGCTATGGCCTTGGGGGTGGAGGGTGGGGAATACCAGTTGGATTCAGAGGTCAGCTTGTTGGGAGGTTCACGAGCAGGCAAGAGCTGCCCCTTGGGAGATGCACGCGTCTTCTCAGAGCAGTAGACGCCGTCTCCTCACCTCTCCATAGCTGTGTCCTCATCTGCAAAGGGGGGGGGGGGTTGGGGAGAGAATGTCTGCCTTGTAGATATGCTGGAGGATTATTAATTAATATATGTAAAGGGCTTTATTGAGCCCTTGGCATAAAGCGAGCACTCAAAAAATGGTAGCGGTTGCTATCTGGGGTAGGCAAAATAGTGTCGTTAAGAGCGTTGGACTCACAGATAATCTTGAGTTGAACCTTGCTAGCTGTGTGACCTTGGCCGAGTTACTTAACCTCTCTGAGCCTTAGTTTCCTATGGAGTTAATAAAACCAGCCTCTCAGGACTAAACCAAATCATGCATGGGCTGTGTTCATGGATTGGAAGGGAGTAAGCAATAAGTCACTATCAATGTGATGCTGATATTATTATTGTTAGGCTGAGTAGAGACTGCCTACCTCATTGGGTGGTAGCTACTCACAGTAGATCATGATAGTATTCATTGTTGCCATTTGAAACACTCTTTCCCTCAAGCCCTGAGCTTGATGAGATAGAGACACAAAGGCAATTAGGGACCAAAACCCCAGCCTTATTCTGGTAAAGCCAGCTAGAGGAAAGGCAGGTCCCTTTCCACTGCAAGTTACTATCTGGAAGTTGGGGGTGCCCCTTTAATTCACAGGAGAAGGCCAAATTAATCATGTGACCACACTAAACGCAGGGGCGGATGGGAAATGTCGTCATTATTCTGGGCAGCCCAGTGCACAGTGAAAATCTTCAGTTACTGTGGAAGCGAAGGGGAACGGATCCTGAGGTTCAATCATTCACAGTCTGTTGAACATAGGAGAAACAACAACAACAAATTCATGATGGAAGTTGGAAAACGGGCCTTGGATGTGTGGCCACGGTCAGACTTCTTTCTACTACTGCCCGGACTGAATTTCAGGGGTCCACCCGGACACAGGCAGAACTGGCCACTGCAGGCTTACCCACAAGGGAGAGGGAGGAAGGGGGTGGGGGATGGAGAGTCCCAATAAATACTCAGCTATTTTTCTACCACTAATTGGGTGTCACTCCTATTCCCTTAGGAAGGAGAGTTGTGGAAACGTTTCTTCAGAAAGGGAACAGTTTCCTCTGCATGGGCTGAGGCAGGAGTGAAGAAGGGGCATAGGTCTGCCTGCATTTGTCTTTAGACCCTTGTATACCCTGACCTATCCCTCCCCTCAAAACCCCCAACCAACCTTCCTCTGGGTGAGTAGTAGTGGAAGAAATTTCTGGAAAGACAGATCAGGGCCAGGCTTAAAGTTCCCTCCATTTCTGGATGAGTTTAGAGCCCGGTTCCCTTTGCAGTGTGGTGCTGTGGGAGGGAGACACAACATGGGACAGATGCTGCTGGAGAAGGACACGTGAGCGGAGGTGCACGTGGGGCCACCGGCCTGTCTGCCTGCCAGACCAGAGAGGTAAGGGTTTCCAGCTCCAGGTGATGGGGTGGGGTTAGAAAGGAGGCTGGCAGATTGCTCAGCCCCTCCTAATTCATACCACATGCTGCTGATGACTGTGGCTTCATTTCCGGAAAAACCTCCCCTAGGGGCTGGGAGAAAATCTCCGTGAAATCTGGCACCCCAGGCTCACGGCTGGTGGATGGGGGAGGGGGGGCCAAGTGAAAAGAATCTGGGCAGCTGCCAGCAAGCAACTGGGGCCACTGGAGGGCATTTGGGAGGCGTGAGCGAGTTCGGGCTCAGGGTCCACGCATCTGTGTGGCCTCGGAAGCACTGCGTGTGCCAAGTCATGGACCCCGAAAGGTGGACACGTGGCCCTGGGGGCACCAGGGACAGTCAGGTGTTGCATTAATGGACATGGTTAAGAACATGGTTATGCACTTTCATGTTTGCCTTCTTTCTCTGACAAATGGCACTAATTTATTATCAATAGTAATGATTTTAAGCTTCCTTTAAAGTACATTTATTAAGCGAGAAAATGAGTCCACTTAAATACACACATATTTATCTATCTGTCTATCTATCTATCTATCTGTGTAATAGTGGAGCTGGTACTCAGATGTGGCCCAGATCCCAAGGACCGGCTGGGATGGCTTGAATTTGGCCAGCACCAGTGCGGGTGGCGCTGAGTCTCCAACACAGATCTCTGGGTACTTTGGGGAGTGCCCAAATATTTTAAGCGGATTTATAATAAAAGAGGGAAACTGAAGCACTGGTCGAAGTGGTTTTGCCAGGGCCCGTCGTTAAACAGTCTCCCCACCAGGAGGTGCCAGAAAAAGGCCATCAGCAGAGGCCCCTACTGCCTTGGGAAGGGGCAACCTCTGTCTTCGGGGCCTGGCTGTCTGTCTCCCATCCCAGAGCCTTTGGACGCACCCCCAATTCCTCCCCTCTACCGCCCCGTGTAGAACATTTCCGTCCCATTCTTGAGTACCTTAGCAATTTGGGCTGGCGTGTTGCTCCTCCCTGGAGAGGCGTACTTGTGGTTTAATCTCCAAGTACAGGACAAAATACTTGGGTTTTGGTTGAAAAGTTCACAGCAGCATCCAGCGGGTGTAAGAGGGGGTTTGTGTTTGGGATGTTTTTAACCCTCTATAATCATCCCAGAGCCTCACAGACCAGTCCAGCAATGCAGTGCCCTTCCCCAGCTCCCCAGTACGACCACATAGTACAGGACGCCTCGAATCTGATTCCCTGCTCGGCCACTGATGGGCTGCGTGACCTTGAGTGAGTGACTGTGCATCTCTGAGCCTCCGTTTCCTTGGGATAAAAGAACAGCAAGAAAGCCAGCCTTCCAAGTGCGTTGTGAGGCTGCAGTGACCCACACGGAGCCCCTCCACTGACATCAGCCTTCCATGCGGCCCATCACCTCAACAGGTACCCTCCTACTCACCTTGGAGGATGAGGCCAGACTCTGATCTCCCCACCCACCCTGGAAGATGACGGAGGTTGGTACCACAGGAGAACAGCTCAGGCCCATTACTGCGACCACCCATCTAGGTAAGGAAAAGCGGGCAGGGTTCAAGGGATGTATGCATATGGATGTACATCGTAGTAATATTTGTAATGATAAAAATGTAGAAGCAATTTAGATATCACTTCTTATAAGATTTACTAAATAAATCACAGCACTGCCATAAAGGGGACACACTTGCTGTTTACTGTACGTGTGTCTTTACTGAAAACGGTGGTTGACCACTCAGCTTTTACACCCCCCTTCCTCTTTCTTCCTGCCAACCCCACTTTGTTTAGGTATTGATCGCTTTCTGATGCAGCCACGAGGCTCCGGGGAAGCTGACCCCACCCCTAGATCCAGCAGAAAGCTCTACTTAATTGACCCCAGGGGTCGGCAAACATATTCAATAAATGACCAGATAGTAAATATTTAAGGCTTCGCAGGCCACACAGTGTCACAACTAATCAACTCTGATGTTGTGACAGGAAAGCAGCTGCAGATGACGCATAAATAAGCTTGGCCGTGTTCCAATAAAACTTTACTCGCAAAGCCAGCGGGCCAAGTGTGGCCCACCCAGCCTAAGCCAATGGTAAACATCTAACCCCCATCGTGACTGGTTCAGAAACTCACTCTGACCCCCGTCAGTACCAAGCGTAGCCCTGGTGGGAGTTACCGGTCTGACCTTTCATGAGGAATGACCGGGAGGCCCTTTGTGGTCAGAGCAGGGCTCTCAGAGGAGGTGACAGTGGATCTGGGACCTGAAGGTGAAGAGGCAGCCACATAGGAGCTGTGGACGGGATCCTAGGTGCGGGCAACGGCAGGTGCAAAAGCAAGAAGGCTTTGTTCTCAGAAAGAGGCCCAGTGCCTGGGGCAGAGTGAGGGAGGGACAGAGCGGGGGGCAGAAGACGGGCTAGTGCTGGGCCGGCTAGCCTGCAGGGAGCGTGTGCCGTGGTCTAGGCAGAAGGGAAGCCATTAGAGAATTCATCGGAGAGTTTCTGTAAGTTATCTGGTGTCACAGGCCTCGAGAAACATCCAGAAAGTTACATGACCAGCGTTAATGGTCGTTATCTCTAGGAGATAATTGTCCGTTCACATTTTGCTTGACTGTGCTGCTTAATTTGTCCACAATATACGTATGTTGAGTCAGAAAAATAAACGTGTCCTCAGCTTCATGGCTGTGCAGCTTGTGCTCTTGCACAAGGCCTCGTGCTCAGATAGGCCCTGCACTTGGCACGTTCGTCATCTTAAAATTCCTAATAAAGTTGTCCTTGAATTTGTATTTTTTACGTGAAGTCCGATGGGACAAGAAGCGTGCGTGTACGGGCCCAGAGGAGACGCGCGCCGCGTGCACAGCACCGTTCCATTCCATACGTGTTCGCTGTTCCCCGTGACATCAGAATCCCCGGGTACCCACCACACACGGCAGGTCAGTGAGACTCAAAGCAAGTCCAAGGCAAGTGTGTTACCTACATAACTGAGCCGTACTGGGGGGCGCCGTCAGCTTTCTGCCAGAACCAGAACTTGCTTTCAATGCAGAAAGAAGGCAAAGGCAGAAAGAAACACGAACAACCAAGCAACCCCTCCTTACACGTGTTACTTCCTTGTATTAGTCAACCATTTACACTGAAAATGATGACTTGGAAGGAAAGGGGAAGACGGTATGAAACCTACGGTTCCTTCGCCTGTCAGTCCTTCCGTACTCACCAGTAAGCGGAAGGTGGAGAGTGTCTGTAGAATGTACCAAGAAGTGAAAGACCCTCGCCCCTCAGTGTCGGGGGTGGACTGTTTCCAGGACCACTGATGGATTTTGGATAGGTCCATCCAAAACGTGACTGTGACTGATGCATCCGTTCTATCAGCCATTCTATCCTTGGTTCTGCACCTGTGGATTCAACCAACCGGGGATCGTGTGGGATTTTTGTTTTAGGTTTTTTTTTTTTTTTTTAATGAAAAAAAGTCCTCCAATAAGTGGACCTGCACCATTCAAGCCCATGTTGTTCAGGGTCAACTGGAAAACAGTTGAGTTCATTTTGTGCAGCGTTTCCACTCCTCTGGTACACATGCATATATGAGCTAGGAAACAGAAGTTGTGTAATTTTGCTGATTCTGCTTATAGGTTAAATGCTCTTCTATTTGTATTTAGTATCGGGATTGTGCCATATAAAAAGTAATGGCAAAAAGGCATGCCATTCATGAATTTAATATCCTATGAGTTTAATATAATTGAATATAATAGTGTAAAACTAAAATGTTTCCCTGTACTTAGAACATTAAGTGGCGAATAAAAAGCACCGTAATAAGTCAAGAGAGAGAGACCGCAGAAGAAAGGGAAAAACCTTTATATTTTAGTACCTTTAGTACCTGGAGCAGTGCTTTTTTTCCTGCTGTTCGAACCAGGGCCCTGCGTTTTCACTTAGCACTGGGTCCCACAGGTTGTTTAGTGAGTCCTGTGTACTCTGGAGAAAGAAAGGAGAGGAGAAATATTCAAGGGTGCAGAGCAGGGCTTGGCCAGTGAGGGGCTGGCTCTGAGCCCAGGCCTGGCCTCCCCCCACCAACATTTGCAGAGAGGAAGGAGCTGGGAGATTTGTTTGCACTCAGTCCACTTCATCAAGTGGCCCGGCAGGCATCAGCAGTAACTTAGACTTTATCACAATATTTTCTTTGCCTCCCCAGACTTCACCTTCACCCTGAAGGTGAAGTTTGGGGAGGGGGAGCGGCTGCTCTGAGCTCACTCCCCGGGGGTCCTCCTGGAGACCTGCAAGCACAAAGAAAGCTCATTCTTCTGCTCTTAAAAACAATCAGGCCCTTTCCCTCTGTTATTTATTTTTTCATTTTAAGTCCAATTTAGAAAGAGCTGGGGGCCGTGACTCAGTCCTTCCTCGTGCCCCTTGGCGAGGCTGCAGACAGGAGCATGGGGCCCAGCTAATCTCCGGGAGCAATATTTATGACCCTCTGAGAGGTGGAAGGCAGACACTGCGCTGTCAGAGCAGCCAGGAGCTGTGGCCCTGGGGGGCCCAGCACCCTCCCATAGGGACAGCCTCACCATTGCCAGCTCAGCTTCCCCGCTAGGCTCCTTGGCTTCTGGGGCTAGCAGGGCTGGGGAGCCAGGGCAACAGGTGGCCAGGTGGCCTTTCCAGGGCCTGAGGGAGGGGTGGTGCCAACCGTACCCTCAAGCACCTTCCATGGAGCCCCTCCCGCCCCCCCAGGACCAGATGGGAGCAAGCATACTCTGGAAGGAAGCCTTGTGCCTGGGGGGCCCTCAAGGATCAGGAGGAAAGGAATTGAGAGCAGGAACGCTGTCTGCTCCAGACGGCGGGATGATGTCACCCTCTAGGGGGTGGGGCTGTGACATTTACTCACTGGGCCATTCTGAAGCTTTCTCCAGCGTGGCCATCCAGCACACAGACAGAGTAGGGGAAGGAGCTTGGCTTTGCCTTCCCTAGGGGCAAGTTTGAATGCCGGCCCCCAGTCTCTGGAGCACCTCCTTCGTATGGCTGATACAAGGAGGGCACATAGAGGTACTCCATGCATGTTAGTTTTACTTATAATCAAGGTGCCCCAGAACCTAAAATGTCCCGACTTTTAAATGTCAGTGTGTCAGAGACTGCTCTTTGTCCCCCAAATTTATTTTCTCCTTCTTCCTGGCTAATGGCATTTCTGGATTTTAGCTGGGCTCGCTAAAATCCGGAAGATGGATAACGGCCATCCCGAATAAGCTACACCTTCAGCAGCTATATGGTCTAGAAATATAATGTTATTGTTACAAAGGGGAAAGAAAAGGGATAAGCTGGTTGTGCTAATAGATTAAAAATTCTTTTTAAAAAAATTTATTTTATTGAAGTATAGTTGATTTGCAATGTTGTGTTAGTTTCTGCTGTATAGCAGAGTGATTCAGTTGCACATATATATTCTTTTTCATTACGGTTTATTACAGAATATTGAATATAGTTCCCTGTGCTATACAGTAGGACCTTGTTGTTTATCCATTCTGTATGTAATGGTTTGCATCTGCTAAGCCCAGCCTCCCACTCCATCCCCCCTGCACCACCACCCCTGCCTCGGCAACCACAAGTCTGTTCTCTGTCTGTGAGTCTGTTTCTGTTTCGTAGGTAAGTTCATTTGTGTCATATTTTAGATTCCACATACAAGTGATATTATATGGTATTTATCTTTCTCTTTCTGACTTACTTCACTTAGTATGATAATCTCTAGGTCCATCCATGTTGCTGCAAATGGCATTATTTCAGTCTTTTTAATGGCTGAGTAGTCTTCCATTGTGTACATGTACCACATCTTTAGCCATTCATCTGTTGATGGACGTTAAAGTTGCTTCCATGTCCTGGCTATGGTAAATAGTGCTGCAGTGAACATTGGGGTGCATATATCTTTTTGAATTAAAGTTTTTGTCTCTTCCAGATATATGCCCAGGAGAAGGATTGCAGGATCATATGGTAACTCTATTTTTAGTTGTTTTTTTTGCGGTACGCGGGCCTCTCACTGTTGTGGTCTCTCCCGTTGCGGAGCACAGGCTCCGGACGCGCAGGCTCAGCGGCCATGGCTCACGGGCCCAGCTGCTCCGCGGCATGTGGGATCTTCCCAGACCGGGGCACGAACCCGTGTCCCCTGCATCGGCAGGCAGACTCTCAACCACTGCGCCACCAGGGAAGCCCTATTTTTAGTTTTTTCAGGAACCTCCATACTGTTCTCCATAGTGGCTGCACCAATTTACATTCCCACCATCAGTGTAGGAGGGTTCCTTTTTCTCCACACCCTCTCCAGCATTTATTATTTGTAGACTTTTTGATGATGGCTGTTCTGACCAGAGTCAGAAGAGTCAAAACTACTATCTCATTGTAGTTTTGATTTGCATTTCTCTAATAATTAGCAATGTTGAGCATTTTTTCATGTGCCTGTTTTCCATCCGTATGTCTTCTAGGAGAAATGTCTATTTAGGTCTTCTGCCCATTTTTTGATTGGGTAGTTTGTTTTTTGATATTGAGTTGTATGAACTGTTCGTATATTTTAAAAATTAATGCCTTGGGCTTCCCTGGTGGCGCAGTGGTTGAGAGTCTGCCTGCCGATGCAGGGGACGCGGGTTCGTGCCCCAGTCCGGGAGGATTCCACATGCCGCGGAGCGGCTGGGCCCGTGAGCCATGGCTGCTGAGCCTGCACGTCCGGAGCCTGTCCTCCGCAACGGGAGAGGCCACAACAGTGAGAGGCCCGCGCACCGCAAAAAAAATAAATATTAATGCCTTATCGGTCGCATCGTTTGCAAATATTTTCTCCCATTCTGTAGGTTGTCTTTTCGTTTTGTTTATGGTTTCCTTTGCTGTGCAAAAGCTTTTAAGTTTAATTAGGTCCCATTTGTTTGTTTTTATTTCCATTACTTTAGGAGGTGGATCTGAAAAGATATTGCTGAGATTTATGTCAGAGTGTTCTGCCTATGTTTTCCTCTAGGAGTTTTATAGTATCGGGTCTGACATCTAGGTCTCGAATCCATTTTGAGTTTATTTTTGTGCATGGTGTTAGGGAGTGTTCTCATTTCATTCTCTTACCTGTACCTGTCCAGTTTTCCCAGCACCACTTATTGAGGAGACTGTCTTTTCTCCACCGTATATTCTTGCCTCCTTTGTCACAGGTTAATTGACCGTAGGTGTGTGGGTTTATTTCTGGGCAAGGTAGGGTCTCTTAAAGATGAGGGTACAAAGGTTTATGACATTGAGTATGAACTAAGATATGCTTCGCCTGGGATCAGTGAGAAGCTCTGGGTACCTGGGGCCAACAGGAGGCACAGGGACCTCTGGCATGATGCATTCTAATCACCCACCTCCCATATCAGACACGATAGAGAGGGGGATACAGATAGAGAGGGAAGGGGGTCTGCCCCTGAGCAGACACCCAGGTAGCAGCAGCGCTGGGCCTTGAGAGAGGTGTCACTGCAGGTAAAGAAACAGAAAATTGAAATATGCAAGGGACCCAAGGATTCCCTCACTCACGAGCTGGGTAACCCTCCAACTCCTTTGTAAGTAGCCTTGATGGGGAGATGCCCAAAGGGTCCCCAGGGTGTGTTGAAATGGGGTGGGGAGCCTCTCAGATTTCGCAGAGGGCCCGCCCCTGCAGTTTCCTGAGCACAGCTGCTCTTGAGGGTCCCCTGGCCCCAGGCCCCCATCAGCACCCCTGACTCATGCCTCTGTCATCACAGGAGAGCTGTTCTCCCAAACAGAGGGAAGAGGCTGCGGTGTGCTCATGGGCAGCTGCAGATGAGGGGTCTCTGAGCTACCAAACGTCAGCAGAGCAAAGACTCTTTTTAACCAGAAGAGAGAGGCTTAGGAGGTTAGAAGGATGTCCTGACAAATCATGACTTCCCAGCTTGACCCACAGGTCATGGGTTTCACTGTGTACTGTTCTCTTCTGAACCTAAGTCTTTGAAGATGGAGGCAGGAGCACAACGCATAGGAACATATCCTGGCTCTGCTACTTACTAGCTGTGTGACATTAGATGGTGTACATAACCTCTCTGAGTCTCAAGTGCCTCATCTGTAAAATGGGGTAGATAGGAGTAGTTCCTTGGCAGGGTTGTAAAGGTTAAATGAGAAGCGCACAAATCTCATCTGCCTATGAATTTGCATTATGAGTGTTGGATGAAACACTACAAATGGCTACTTTTGTTTTCTTATGGACAGTGTCCTTAACTAGTGTGTTGGTTTCCTATGGCCACTGTAACAAATTACCACAAACTTAATGGCTTAAAACAATGCAAATTAAGGATCTTACTGTTCTGCAGTTCAGAAATCCTAAAGTCGAGGCCAAGTTCCTTCTTGAAGGCAAGGCTCCGTTCCCTTGCCTGTCCAGCCTCCAGAAGCCTCCTGCCTTCTTGGCTTGTGGCTCTTCCCTCCATCTTCAAATCCAGGAGCATCTTCAAATCTCTCTGTCATCACATCTCCCTCTCTGACTCCAACCCTCCTGTCTCCCTCTTACAAGGACCCTTGTGATTAATCCAGGATAATCTTCTCATCTCATAATCGTTAACTTAATCACATCTTTGAAGCCCCTTTTGCCACAGAAGGAAACATTCACGGGTTCTGGGGATTAGCATGTGGACACATTTAGGGGGCCGTTATTCTCCTTCCACAACCAGTGATAGTGATTTAAGGGAAAAAATGGGCCTGAGAAGCCATCTTTAAGGTGGCTGTTTGGATTGTCATTTTCTAAGATACGCAACAATGGCTCAAATAACAAGGGTTAAAACAAGATTAATATCTTTTTTTTTTCTCTCTCTCTCCTCCCCTCCTCTAGCTCTCTATCTCTCGTTTTCTCTCTTTCTATCAGGTCCTCATTCTCTCTGACCTGATGCTCCGCCATCCCTAGGGGTGTTCCAGGTAACTCTCCACCATGCCTGCAGACTAGCCAATGGGAAATGGGGGGAGGGGAGAGCACACACCCTCTTCCTTTTATGGACACACCCAGAAGTTGGAACCTTGACTTTCGTCACCATCCCATTGACTGGAACTTGGCCACACAGCTGCAAGGAGGGTTGGGAAATATGGTCGTTCTAGGTGGCCACGTGCCCAGTAAAAATGGGAGTCCTAGTTCTAAAAAGGAGGGAGAATGTTAATATTAGGAGACAAATAGCAATTCTGCCATAGGGCTGAGAGAGGAGAGAAAACGGAGATCTCTGTCACAGACATGGGGCTGGAGGGGAGAATAAGCAGCTCCTCCCAGGTGGGAAGATACAGAAGTACCCATCACACACACAGTTAATAGCTTAGTCAGTTTCTAGTCTCGTTCCTCCTTCCTAAGAGGAACCCTGCTTCGGTCAAGATCACAAAGCACTTGGCTAAAAAGTTTGATCTCCCAGTCTCCCTTGAGACCGTGAATGTGCGCAGAAATCTGCTGGGGCTATCTGGAACAGCGTTCAGCTTCCTGATAGAAACACCCTCCCTTCTCGCTTCTCTGGTCTTCCTCTTCCTACCAGAAGCTCAGGAGTTTCTGCAGGTGCAGCAGCATCTGTCAAACATGACAAAGGGGTACCCAGGGGGAGCCTGGGTCCTTGACGATAACACTGAGCCCTACCATCTGTGGACTGCCTGCTGCAGACTTCCTTCTAGCAGAGAAAAGCAAACCCCATGTTTGTTTAATCCTCTTTGCTTTGGCAATTTGGGGTCTCCCTGGCCTGACTGTTTGCCCTCTGCCCTTGTACGTTATAGTGGGGCTCGCTGGTAGGTGTGCTCTGCCCACATATACACAGCCCATGGCTTATCCCACCATCCCAAGGAGAGGCCCCTTGGGAAAGGAAAGCGTATATAGTTGCAGAAGAAACCCATGCTTCTTACAGTTATTAACCAAGTTGATGCTTTATTTTTAAATGCAAAACAACATTTAAAGGGTCTCAGGAGATATGGAGAAAACAAACATTACAAAAGGGAAAGATCAGGGCTTTCCTGGTGGCACAGTGGTTAAGAATCTACCTGCCAATGCAGGGGACACGGGTTCGAGCCCTGGTCTGGGAAGATCCCACATGCTGCAGAGCAACTAAGCCCGTGCACCACAATTACTAAGCCTGGGCTCTAGAGCCCACGTGCCACAACTACTGAAGCCCGTGTGCCACAATTACTGAGCCTGCGCTCTAGAGCCCACGAGCTACAACTACTGAGCCCATGTGCCACAGCTACTGAAGTCCACACACCTAGAGCCCGTGCTCTGCCACAAGAGAAGCCACCACAGTGAGAAGCCTGTGCACCGTAACGAAGAGTAGCCCCCACTCACCGCAACTAGAGAAGGCCCTCATGCCGCAATGAAGACCCAACACAGCCAAAAATAAATAAATAAATAAAACATTAAAAAAAAAAAGGGAAGGATCAAAGTGGATAAATGGAATACTTCACTCTGAAATAAGCATAGAGAATTCAGGGAGAAGAAAAATCATTTTCATTCTACTTTGTATCTTCAGGAGGATTCAAGAGACAGTGCACTGATGAGAAGAGGTTGTTGTGAAAATGGAATAGTCAGAGAAGAAGGAATCAGGCTTGAAAATGAGAAATAAGATTACATTTGAAAGGTTCGATGAGTGGGCTGAGAAATAAGACATGGCCAATGATAAAGTTAGTGATCTGGAGGACAGAATTGAAGAAATCTCCCAGAATGTAAAGAGACGAAGCTGGAAAATGTAAGAGAAAAGTCGAGACAAAGAGGATGAATCCAGGAGTTCCAGATGCTATGAAATGGGAATTTCAAAAGAAGAGAGAGACTGGAAGGGAGGAAATAATAAAAGAAATGAGAGGAACATTTCCCTGAACTCCAGGAAAGGCCTGAGTCCTCAGATTACATGCTTCACCTGGTTCCATTTACAATGCATACCTATAGACCTCAGGGAAAATTTTAAAACATTAAGAAAAAAGAGGCGGGACTTCCCTGGTGGCACAGTGGTTAAGACTCCATGCTCCCAATGCAGGCGGCCCGGGGCCAATTCCTGGTCAGGGAACTAGATCCCACATGCATGCCGCAACTAGGAGCTGGCAAGCCGCAACTAAGGAGGACATGTGCCACAACTAAGGAGCCTGCCTGCCGCAACTAAGACCTGGCACAACCAAATAAATACATAAAATATATTTTTTAAATTATTTTTTAAAAAAAGGGCTTCCCTTGTGGCGCAGTGGTTAAGAATCTGCCTGCCAATGCAGGGGACACAGGTTCGAGTCGTGGTCCAGGAAGATCCCACATGCCGCGGAGCAACTAAGCCCTTGCACCACAACTACTGAGCCTGCGCTCTAAAGCCCGTGAGCCACAACTACTGAAGCCCATGCGCCTAGAGCCCATTCTCCGCAACAAGAGAAGCCACTGCAATGAGAAACCCGCACACGGCAAGGAAGAGTAGCCCCTGCTCGCTGCAACTAGAGAAAGCCCGCGTGCAGCAACAAAGACCCAACGCAGCCCAAAATAAATAAATAAAGTTTTTTAAAAAAGAATAAAGAGGCTACCCTACAGACTTTTGGAAATAATAATTTTTAAAGTGGTAAACTACCAAAGATTGAAAATCAGATTAACACCAGATTTGTCATCTACTCGGATGCCAGAAGATGATGAGGATATGTCTTCCATGTTCTGAGGGTAAAAGAGTTTCAATCTAGGGTTCCTTATATAACTAAACAAAATAAAGATATTCTTAGACATCGAAGAATTTAAAAATTCACAGTCCATGTACTCTATTTGAAAACATTGCCCAAGGATTTATATCAACCTCCTGAAAAACAATCTGAGAAAGAGGATGGCATATACATTATTTAAAAGTGGCAGTTGACAACTGTACAGAAGAGGCAAAGAATACTAGAAAGAAACTAAAATACTATGTGTTATACCTGACACTTGGAAGATTCTCCTTTGAGTGGTAAAGTTTCAGTGACTCGGAATCATATTTCCTTCTGCATGGGTTCATTCACACTTAATGAATATTGCTTACTTGGTGATGTCAGTGCTGTTTATTAGCTTTCAGTTTTCAGAGTCAGCCTATTGACAATTCAAAGAAGATTTAGTTCTAAATTCTAGAGCAGAATTGTGAGAAATAATAGTAACACATCGAGACATTATATAGCAGGCACTGTTCTAAGCGCTTAGTGTGAATTAACACTTTTTTTTTTATAGTGGATTTCCTGTTTTTATTTTCATTTCTATCAGTATTTGCCTCATGTATTTTAACGTTTTATGGTTAGATACAAACACGCTTAGAATTGTCTTTTAGAAGTATTGACGCCTTTATAATTGGGTAATGTGCCTCTTTATACTTCATTATTTTGCTTGTTTTGAAGCCTATTTTGTCTGAAATTAATATATCTACTTCAACTTTCTTTTAATTAGCATCATTATGGTATTTTTTTTAACATCTTTATTGGGGTATAATTGCTTCACATGAATTAACACTTTTAATCTGCATGACAACTTTATGAAGCAGAAACTGTCATTATCCCCCTTTTTACTGAAAAGGAAACTGGAACACAGAGAGGTTAAGTAACTTGCTCAAAGTTACACAGCAAAACGTGGCAGAGGTGGGATATGAATACAGACATACTGACCTCAGGGTCCACGAAGTAAAAATAATATAACTAACGTACATAAGAGGGAAGGGGTAACAACAGACAGAAGTCAGAGTAACTACTCTATTTTCCTTATCTTTCAATTGAAGGAGTTGTTCAATACAGTCTAAGGTTGATAAATCAAGAAGTAGAAGTAGACATACCGTTAAAGGTAAACTCTACCATCAGAAAAACTAGAAAACCCAAGCCAAGAATTGACACCCCTGGGGAAGTACTCAAGTACTCTGGTGGAAGAAGATACTTCGTGTTATGCCTTACTTTTTTTCCCCCTCACATATTTATATCCTGAGATACTACATTCGTCTTCATGTTTGCGGCGAATACTTTATTATTGAAAAAAATATTTTATCATGTGCATGCGTTATTGCTATCATTTTAGAAACGAGTTCAATTTTCCAAAAAAAATAATTTTCTAAATGCGGTGAGTCATCTTGACAACTCCGAGCAGAAGTTACCCGTTTTGGAATAACAGTCAGGGTGGAGGGTCGGAGCCCACCTCGAGCCGCCGCCTCAGCCCATCTCCTCAGTTCTGTCCAGTTAAGCTTCCCTCCCACTCCCGGGAAAAGTTTGTCTGGCAAAGTCTTCCAAGCTCAGAACCTTGGCAGACGCAACATTCCAAAAGGGAGACCAAGAATCCTGGGAAATGGCTGTGTTCGCCCTTCTCCCCGAGGGCAACTGTGTTGGTTGGTGGGCTCTGGGAAAATCTAGAAGAGGAATTGCTGACACTGCAGCTCCAATCATCATCAGGGGCATTGAGCACATCTGTGAAACCCGACGTAGGTCTGGCAGCATCCTCCAGCTCCCTGGAAGATATCGTGGGGTGGCAGTCCCTGCAGTGTTGGGGTCTCTTCACACTCACCCCTTGACTGCTCTCTGGGTCTGCAGTCCCTCGGCCTCCTGGCTCCTCCACCCATCAGTGTCAGGCCCCCAGAGCCCCCTCCAGAGTCGCTGCCCTGGCTGCAGGCCCCTCCAAGGGTTCCAGACTCTGCCCCAATCAACTACACCCCTGTGGTTCTCGCCGTGAGTCACGGCAGGTCTGCTGTGCCGCCTTCCTATCTGGCGAACCGGAGATCGCCTTTAATTCCCTCCAGCTGGGCTCCGCAGGACTGAGATAATCTGTTCTGGCGCAAGAGGAAAGCAGAGGGTTTGTTGTGTCTTTGTTTCATTCAAATGGTTTGGATGATGACTCACTCCATTTCTTCTTTCTTTCTTTTTAAACCAGGGCACCGTCTAGAAGTCGTTTTTGATTAGAAGCTGACCTCAAAAGTACGCTCGCATCATTCTGAAAACATCTGACAGCACCACAGAAACCGACGCAGAACGAGAAAGGACACAGTGGACGAAGGCCAGGACCAGGGCCTTCCCACACGGCTCTCCGGGCTGTCATTGGCCTGAGTCAAAATTGGGATGCCGTCCCCTGTCAGACCCCCGGATACCTGCATTGACATGGGGCCAGCTGGGAGTGATAGTGGTGACTGTCATCATCGTGGTCGTCATCGCATGACACTGGCCGATACTACTGAGTCCTTATTACGTACGTACGGCCCATGCCGTTCTAAGGGAGTTATCCATTCTCGCAGCATCCTGTCAGGCAGGTACCACTTGGCTTTGCGGTCTGAGTGGCATTGTCAGGTACTGCTCAGAAGCTGGGAGGTCAGGGTGGGTAGACCAGCGGTCTCTTTAGGAACACGAAGCCCCGAGGCAAAGCCAGCTTGGCCTTGAGGGAGAAGCTGTGAACCAGCGAGGTGGGAGCGGGTGGCCAGAGGTGGTGAGCAGGGCGTGAGAGGGGTCCAAGGTCAGTGTTAACAGCACAGGGAAGCAGGAGGTTGGCTGCACCCAGGTGGAGGGCAGCAGAAAGCTGTGGCTGGCCAAGGACATGGCTCTCATTCACTGCTATGCCTCCCCTGTGTGCCAGCTGGTAGGCAGAGAGGTGGGCATGAAGCCTTCACTTCCCCAAGTCCACAGGCTGTTGGAAGAGACAGGCTAGGAGAAATGGAGTGGGAGAAATCACCTCCAACCAGGGCATTCTGGAAAGCTCCCAGCGGGAGGCGGCTTTGGCATTGAGCAGGGTGGGGGCGGGGGTGGACCAGCACAGGAGGGGAGCGAGCACCTTGTGTGTTTAGGTGAGTTAAGCACCTGTGAGGAAGAGGTCGCTCCACATGGCAGGGGTGTGAACTGAAGGAAAAGGGAATTCTAGGAAATCCAAAAGGTGGGTGAGAAAATACTGTGAAGGTCTGATCATAGTAGCAACGATGACTGATACTGCAATAGAGGCCTGGCGTCTGGCATCCCTGCGGGGGGGGGAGGGGGGGCGGAGGCAAGTGCCCCAAAGGCCTGGAGAGCTGAGCTGGCCACTCCTCTGTGAGAGCAGCTCCTTTGATTGGCCCCTAGTGCCTGCATCTTGTGAGCCCTTCTGTGGGGTGTTTGAATATTGATGAACCGTCCATGGGTGGCCAATGTGTTCGTTCCCCAGGGCTGCTGTAACCAATTGCCACAAACCAAGTGGCCTAAAACAACCAAAATTTGTTCACTTACAGACCTGAAGGCCAGAAGTCCAAAATCACGGTGTCAGCAGGCCGCGCTCCCTCCGAATGTTCTAGCTTGGGAGGAATCCTTCACTGCTTTCTCCGGTTTCTGGTGGCTCCAGGTATTCCTGGGCTTGTAGCCTGAGAACCCCAACCTCTGCCCCCATCTTTACGTGGCCTTTTCCTCCTCTTATAAGGACACTTGTCATTGGATTTAGCCCCCCACCCCGATAATCCAGGATGATCTCGAGATCATTAATAACGCCAAGGACCCTTTTCCCAAATAAGGTAACATTCACAGGTTCCTGGTGGGTATTTGGGTGGGGGCCACCGTTCAACCTAATACAGCCAATAAGGCCTATTTTCCCCATCAAGTGGGAGCTTCCTGAGGATGGAAACTGTGCCCCTTCCTTCCTTCCTTCCTTCCTTCCTTCCTCCCTCCCTCCCTCCCTCCCTCCCTCCCTCCCTCCCTCCTTCCCTCCTTCCCTCTCCCCCTTCCCTCCTTCCCCAAATATTGAGGGAACATCTGCCATGTTCCAGGCTCAGTGCTGGGTCCTGGGGAGACTGAAGCAATGCAAACAGATCCAGTTCCTGCCCTCTCAGAGCTGACTTTGCAGTGGAGGGAGGTAGACCCAACAGAAGCAGTTACACCATTGCTCATGGCAGGCAGAACTACAAAAGAAGGGGGGAGGGGCAAGACCAGCAGGGTTGGGGGTGGGTCAGGGTGGACCAGCTCCAACCAGGGAGGTCAGGGAAGGCTTTGCAAAAGACGTGACACATAGCTGGACCCTGGATGCTGAGAAGGACCAGGTTGGAACCTCCCTCTCACTTCCTGGCTGTGTGATCTTGGACAGTTGCTTTACCCCTCTCTGCCTCAGTTTCCTCGTGTATAAGGTGGTGATGGCAAAAACACAGTCTCCTGGAACCATCCTGAGGACTGGGTGAGTAAACCCGTGGGGAGCCTTCACAGCTGCAGTGTTCCCAGTGCTTGCTTCATAAGCCATAGCTAATCCTCCTAAAAGAATACTTAAATGTTAACATTATTGGCACACTGGCAGAGAGCCATGCACCAAAAACTTTTGTTAACAATTGAGGAATATTTATTTTAAAAACCAAACAAACAAAAAGGACCTAAAATTAGTCATCATGCAAAACTCTGGAACGTCTCGGAGTTCCTTACTCTTATCTTACAACTTGACTTGGGGCTTGTTTGAATCAGGTTGGGGGCCTGGGACACCTATTCTCTTTAGGGTTTGGGGCTTGAAATCTTTGTAAAGGCCTGGCAGAGGTACCGGGGCATGTTGGCCACTATTTTGGGCAGAGCAAGCTGAGTCCTTGGAACTTTGGGACCGGCCAGCGGAGCCAGGGGTCTCCGACATCGTGTTGACTTGGTAGATGGATGGAGGTCAGGCTGAAGGTGGTCCTGGGCTGAGAAGGGGCAGAGAAGCTGGGGCACTTGCAGGAGGCCCACGGAGAGCCCCAGGCCCGCAGGCATCTCCTCCCATCTGGGCCTCCGGGATCCGTCCCTCTAGGGGGCAGTAGGGCTCTACCGAGAGTCCCTGTCTCGTCCTGCAGAGGCCGGGAGAAGCCCCTCGCCTTACAATGTGCCTCGGTGTCAGCATCGAGGGAGAGTTTTCTTTTTTTTTTTTTTAATTTTTATTGGCGTATAGCTGCTTTACAATGTCGTGTTCGTTTCTGCTGTGCAGCAAAGTGCATCAGCTCTACGTACATCCCCCTCTTTTTCAGATTTCCTTCCCACTTAGGTCACCACAGAGCACATCAAGGGAAATTTCTGCACAGACTTTGCCCTGGCTGGGCCCAGAGGATATATCTTTGCACATTCAGATGTCTGGGGGGGAAATGCTCATTAGGAAGGAAAGTATTTAATGTCACGGTAACACGTGAATGTTTCTAAAAGTGGAAGCTGACAGCTGTACCCACTTAGGGAGCACTTCGGGGTTCCAGCCGCCAGGAGGTCAGCCCCCTCCAGCCTGATGGGGGAAGGAAGTTGGATTTCTAAGGCGCGTGCTATTCACAGGGAGAAGACATGCGTTTCCGCACTAGTGTTCGTGGCCAGGTTCAGGTTTTTAGACCCTGAAAACAAATCTCCTTGACCGGTTCTCCCCCATCTGCTGCTCCTCCCGTCTTGCTGGGGGAACCAGGGCAGCCCCTGGCTGTGTTTTGATGTAGCACTGTGACCCCAAAGATCCGAGACTCATGGGCGGCACCCTCCCCCCACCCCCCGTGGTGTGGCCTTATGGTCCACTCTGGGGGCAGGTGCAGGGGTATGGGTACATCTGCATGGGGCGCATACAGTCCTGGGTTCAGGTCCTAAATCTGCCACTTCATGCTGTGTGGTCATCAGCAGGGTCCCCATGGAGCCTCCCACCTTGCCTGAAAAACAAGGAGAGACCTGCCCTGCAGGGTGACTTATTTCTGGACGTGATTCCAGTGACACGATTCCTGGAACGGGCTTAGTGGGGTGCCAGGCGCACCCTGACATTCACCATCACACCACCAGCCACCCTTCCAGCTCCCACCCCGCTGCCTACTCCAGCCCGCCTTCCCTGACCTCTACCACTTCCCACTTCCCTGGCACTCCATCCCTTCTCTGTTTACTGTTTACAGTCTGTCTCCAGCTGGAACATGAGCTCTACCCTGCCTTATGCAGGACACATATTCAACATCAATAAATATTGTTGAGGGACTTCCCTGGTGGTCCAGTGGTTGAGTTGCCGTGCTTCCAGTGCAGGGGACGTGGGTTTGAACCCTGCTCGGGGAACTAAGATCCCACATGCCGTGAGGCCAAAACCAAAACCAAACCAAAACAACAACATCAGCAACGAAACATACATACATACGCACGTACGTACATGCGTACATAAATATTGTTGAGTGCACGCATGAGGGAATGGGAGCTCTAACCCAGTTGTCAGTTTCCCCGGCTGTGCAGTGAGGATGATGCTACTAGAAGTCTCTAGGTGGCTTTGGATGCATCAAACCCTTGTGTGAGCACCTGGCCCAGGCGCTCAGCAGATGCAAGTTCATGTCCCCGGCTGTCGGCTTTATAATACAGGCAGGAGAACGGCCCCTCCACCAGCCCTCGAGGGCAGCCACACAGACTCAGCCACTGAGGCCTGAGCGGGATCTCTGCACATTGGATCCTTCCACACACCAGGCGGGGAGGCCCAGGTCAGGGAGGCTGTACACACTGGTCTGTGTAAGCGATGTGCGGAGCCTAGGACCATGTCCGCTGTTCCGCGTGAAGCAGCCGGGGGCTCTCACTGGGGGAGGAGCTGGTCCATGGCGGGTGACAGACCCTCACCCGTGGTGGCCAAGAGCAAGGGCACACGGGTGGATGCGGACGTGAGTCCCAGCCTGACTGCTCTTGGCTGGGTGGCCTCGGCAGGTGACTTCACACCTCTGAGCCTCGGTTTCCTGTCAGGTGGGGTGATGGGAGCCCGCCGCTCTGAGAGCTGTGATGAGAGAATAACCAGCGCAGGAATGAGAACCGTTACTGTGCTGAATTCAGAGTCGAGCAAAAGAGTTGAGGGAAGCAGAGGAACGGCCCCTCAGAGACATCCACGCCCTGATCCCTGGAACCTGTGAATCGATGCTACCTCGAGAGGGGGGATTAAGGTTGCAGATGGAATTAGTCTTGCTAATCGGCTGACCTTATGATCAGGAGACTAGCCTGGGGGATCCAGGTGGGTCCCGTGGAACCACAAGAGCCCTTAAAAGTGGAAGAGGGAGGCAGCGAGAGAGGACTGGACCTGCCACTGCTGGCGCTGAAGACGGAGGAAGGGGCCATGAGCCACGGCATGTGAGTGGCCACCAGAAGCTAGAAAAGGCAGAAGAACCCTGGAGTTTGCAGAAGGAATGCAGCCCTGCCAACACACTGATTGTGGCGCAGAGGCTTCTGACCTCCCAGACTGTGAGATGGTGACTCTCTGTTGTCTTAAGGCATAAGTTTGTGGTAGTTTGTTAGTGCAGTTATAGGAAACTCACAGGAGGGCGGCGTCATGGCAGCCTCCACCCGGCCTCCCTCTCAGGAGCAGAACGTGGCAGAATGAGGATCAGCCTCAGACCTGCTGACGGGGTTAAATCTAGTGGAACCCTGGCCCTTTGTAAGTGAGAAGAGACCGTCAAGATCATCTAGGTCCGCATTTCAGAGCGGGATGTCCCCCAGATTAGTCCCGAGCGATGTTCTGTTCATAATGGTCCCATGGGTCCGTCGGTTAGGAAATGCTGCCTACACTGTCTGGCTTTCAAGCAGCCACAGTACTCTTTTATCTCTGAGAGGCTCTGAGAAGGCCTGCAGCAAAAAGCAAGAAAGCTTTTCTAACTTCCACTCAGCACTTCCAAAGATACTGTAGCATAAACCTTCTTCCTCCAAGCCTCCCCCCAGAACCTGTACTAACAACTCAACCAAGCTTGTGTTTGGTGGATGGGCTGATCTACTCAAATCAGTTCATGAGACAAATGGAGAAACTGAAGCCCAAACAGGTGGAGGTGCCCTGGAGAAGCAGTGCAGCTTCAACCAGCCACACGGCCCTGGGCAAGTCACATCACCTCTCAGAGCCTCTGATTCCTGATGGATAAAATGCAGACAAGAGGGCCTGCTTTGCAGAACACCACGGATAGCTGTCTCCATCCGTTGGGGCTGCTATAACAAAGTACCATAGGCTGGAGAGCTTGTAAACAACAGAAATTTATTTCTCACAGTTCCAGAGGCTGGGAGTCTGAGCCCAGGATGCCAGCATGGGCAGGTCCTGGTGAGGGCCCTCTTCTGGATTGCAGACTATCCATTTCTCCCTGCGTCCTCACGGGGTGGAAAGAGAGCTCTCTGGAGCCTCTTATGTAAGGGCACTAATTCCACCCATGAGGGTTCCACCCTCAAGACCTAATTACCCCTAATTAGGTACCTCCTAATACCATCACATTGGCAGCTAGGCTTTTAACTTGAGTTTTCAGTCCATAAGCAAGGAAGTGGCCGTTGAAGTGGCCAGCACCCACCTGGTAGGTAGTTAGGCAAGAGTAGGTACTACTTGTATTCGTTTCCCATTGTTGCCACAACAAGTCACCACAGACTTACAGGCTTACAACACAAATGTATTATCTTACATTTCTGGAGGTCAGTAGTCCTAAAATCAAGATGTCAGCAGGGCTGGTTCCTTCTGGAGGCTCTAGAGCAGAATCTGTTTGCTTTGTCCAGCTTCTAGAAGCTGCTCTTGTTCCTGGGCTCACACCACTCTGACCTCTGCTTCTGTCATTACGTCTTCTGAATCTGACCCTCCTGCCTCCCTCCTATAAGGAACTCTGTGACTACAGTGGGTCCCCCTGGATAATTCAGGGTAACTTCCCAATCTCAAGGTTCTTCATCACAGCTGCAAAGTCCCTTCTGCCTTGTAAGGTGACATATTCCCAGGCCCCAGGGATAGGATGTGGACATCTTTGGGGACCACTATTGAGCTGACCACGCCCAGGATGCCTCCTTTGCTGGCCCTGCGTTCCTCCTGCTACAGTGCATTCTCTCTCTCCTTTGCTCCAGGCTGGACACCAAAGGAGTGATTTAGTTCTAACCTGGGCTTCTGGTTGAGTCAAGTGCAGGAGAAAGTTTGCGTCTCTGCAGACATCCCCCATCCCTCTCAGACCATCACCCCCAGGCCATGCAGGTTGCAGTGGAAGAGTATCTTAGAAGGCAGGCTGCAGCCAAAGATTCCAGAGAAAACTGACTGCAAACTGTATCCCTTCATTCATCAAATATTGGAGTGCCTGCCGAATGCCTGGTCTCTCTTGGTGCTGCAGGCACAGGTGTGGACTGGACAGACCGGGCCCTGCCCTCAGGGAGCTGACTTCTCATGGGGAAGAAGGACAGTCGGGGAGAGATCACATAATAGGCACCAGATCAGAAACAAAACAGCAGGGTATGAAGATGGAGGATGGTGGAGGTGTGCCCAGTTTGCCATATGGGGCTGGTGAGGGGGAGGGCCACGGAGGCTGAATCCTCGGATTCTGGGTTTGGCAACGGGGTTGATGGAGATGTTATCTTCAGAGAGGGGTTCACAGGAGGAGAGCAACTTTTTGCAGGCCTGCGGGGAGGTGATGAGTTCCGTCCTGGGTATGACAGTGTGATGGGCCCAAGGTCCATCTAACATGGGATGTCAGTGGGTGAGGGAATGTCTGAGCTGGAGCTAATGAACGTGGGCATTGTTCACCTCGGGGTGGGTTCCCCATGGAGGAGAAGACAAGAGGACCTGGGGCCGACGCCTGGGGAGCCTCCGTGTGGGCTGCAAAGGACGAGGAGCTGATGGGTGAAAGCAGAGAGACAGGTGCACAAGTGCCCAGAAAGCCAAGAGCGAAGGAAGAGGCTCACGAGGTGGAGAGCAGTCAACAGGGCCAAACGCTGCAGAGAAGCCCGGGAAGGGAAGACTCGAGAAGAATCCATTTGGCTCAGCTGGAGGAGGGCCCCAGTGGCCTCTGTTGCGGCCGTGTGCCGGGGGCAGAAGCTGCAAAGCAGCGGCGGAGCGGTGAGCAGGAGTAGAGGAAGCTGGGACAAGACGCGTGCACAGCTCTTTCCTTGGCCAGGAAGTACAGAGGAGTCAGGCCAGTGGCTGGAGGTGGCCGTGGGGGTGATGGCTTTTTCCATCTTTATTTCTGGTTTATTCAGGCAGGGGACACCTGGCTTGTTTAAATGCTGATGGCTGGGAGCCAGGAGAGGGGGAGGTGAAGATGAAGGGGAGGGGTTGACCAAGGTGCGAAGCAGGCGGAAGGAGGCTCCTCCAGAATTCCAAAGAGGGGGTGGGACAGCCATCTGGGAGGAAGGAACCAGTGCGGGAGGCCTGTGGGCTGGGGGCAGGAGGTGTGTGCAGCAAACACGTGGGCACTGGCTCTGGACCGTGCAGGGATGGGCAGGTCACCATGGGGCTTTAAATCTACGAGTGATGCGGTCCGATTGGAGCCTGAGAACCAACATCTGGCAGCTGAGTGAATGGGTGGAAGAGGCCCATCAACCTGTTAGGGACAGGGCTCCCAAGTGTCCATCTCCTTTGTGGAGGTGCTGGTGGAAATGCACCTCATAACTCAAGATGCAGAATATTTTGGGAGGTGGTATTCTTGGAAGTTTAAAAACACAAGATCTAGGGGATAGACTGGGTTTGGATCCTGACTCCCTTCCAACAAGCTGTGTGACCTCGGGCTGGTTACTTGACCTCTCTGTGTG
Organism: Globicephala melas; assembly: GCF_963455315.2. Classification (NCBI taxonomy): domain Eukaryota; kingdom Metazoa; phylum Chordata; class Mammalia; order Artiodactyla; family Delphinidae; genus Globicephala; species Globicephala melas. The sequence goes on from NC_083328.1 coordinate 76,241,540, forward strand.
TTTTAGTTGCTTGTAGCTGTATAATAGACTACCTCAAAACTTAGCAACTGAAAACAACACCCGTTTAGTATCTTACAGTCCCTGTGAGTTGGGAAGCCAGGAGCCGCTTAACTGGGGCCCTATGCTTGGGGTTACTCGTGGGGCTGTGATCGAGGAAGTGGCAGAGGCCCGAGTCTGCTCAAGGCATGACTGGGGAGGACCCACTTCCAGGCAAAGTCAGTGGCTGTTGGCAGGATTCAGTTCTCCCTGGGCTGTTAACTGAGGCCCTCATTTCCTCACTGTCTGAAGCCAGAAGCCACCTTGAGTTCCAAATGGAGTTTGTCAAGTAGGGAGGTGGATAATTGAGTCTGGAATTCAGGAGAAGGGTCCAGGCAGGAGATATAAATGTGGGAGTCCTAGGCACGTAGATGGTATTTAAAACCATGCAATCGGTTGAGGTCACCAAGGAAACAGGTGCAGATAGAAAACACGTCCAAGGGCTGAGCCTGGGGGCATCCCAGTATTGGGGAGATGATGGGGAACCAGCAATAGATGGTAAGGAGAGGCCGGTGGAAAAGAAGAAGACCCAGTGGAAGCCGCGTGAAAGAAGCACATCAGGTTTAACCGCCGATTCTGCTGACCAGTCCAGTGAGACGACCATGGACAACTGACTGCGTATGTAACAACAACCTGGGGTCACTGGTCACTTTGACAAGGTGGTGTCAGTGGGTGTGAAAGCTGATGGGAAGGAGTTCAAGAGGGAATGGTAGGGGAGAGGCATGGGAGAGAGTGGATACATGCAGTATTTCAAGGAGTTTTGCTGTAAAGGAAAACAGAGAAATAAGACAATAGTTGAAGGGGAATTGTAGGATCCACAATTATTTTTTTTAACAGATCTTTATTGGAGTATAATAGCTTCACAATACTGTGTTAGTTTCTGTTGCACAGCAGAGCGAATCAGCCACATACATACACATGTCCCCATATCCCCTCCCTCTTGAGCCTCCCTCCCAACCTCCCTATCCCACCCCTCTAGGTGGGCACAAAGCACCGAGCTGATCTCCCTGTGCTATGCGGCTGCTGCTTCCCACCAGCCAACTATTTTACATTCCGTAGTGTATATACATCGATGCTACTCTCACTTCGCCCTAGCTTCTCCCTCCCATCCCATGTCCTCAAGTCCATTCTCTACGTCTACCTCTTTATTCCTGCTCTGCAACTACGTTCATCAGTACCATTTTTTTTTTAGATTCCATATAGAATGGCCATTATCAAAAAATCTATAAACAATAAATACTGGAGAGGGTGTGGAGATAAGGGAACCCTCTTGCACTGTTGGTGGGAATGTAAATTGGTACAGCCACTATGGAGAACAGTATGGAGGTTCCTTAAAAAACTAAAAATAGAACTACCATACGACCCAGCAATCCCACTACTGGGCATATACCCTGAGAAAACCATAATTCAAAAAGAGTCATGTACCAAAATGTTCACTGCAGCTCTATTTACAATAGCCAGGACATGGAAGCAACCTAAGTGTCCATCATTGGATGAATGGATAAAGAAGATGTGGCACATGTATACAATGAAATATTACTCAGCCATAAAAAGAAACGAAATTGAGTTATTTGTATTGAGGTGGATGGACCTAGAGTCTGTCATACAGAGTGAAGTAAGTCAGAAAGAGAAAAACAAATACCGTATGCTAACGCAATTATTTTTAAGGTAGGGGAAATAATTGCATGTTTCTTTTCTGATCGGAATTATCTAGTAGAGAAGGAGGCTGGGCCATGTCTTGAGAAGGTGAGAGGGGACGGAGGGGGGTGGTCTAAGGTAGGAACAGGACGGTTTTTGAAGTATCACGAGGCAAAGCCAAACGAGCACAGGGGCCCTGATGCTGGTGGGGCAGGTGCGGTGGTAGGAGCTCACGGCAGCTCTTTCCACCTGCTTCCATGTTCCTCCCGAAATAGGAAGCAAGGCCGGGAGAAGAGAGGGAGAGCAGGGGGAGGAGGTGCTGGGAGTTTAAAGAGAGAGAGAGATGTGAACGAGTCATCCGGGAGAGTCAAGAGTGGGGGACAGGAGAAATGGGCGCTGATGTCCTGGCAGTGACGGAAGCCCATGCATCACTGGCGGTCACGGGTGTGCACTACGTTTATGTTTTTCTGTAGCCAAGTTCACGGGCACAGAGGAAACTGAGCATTGGATTTAACCAGCTTGGGAGGGTGCATGACGCTTCACCATGGGATTTAAGCTGGGAAAGGGGAGGAGGGAGCACATCAAGAGAGAGACAAGAGTGAAAAAAAAGGTCGAAGGGCAAAAGGATTATAGGTGGCAGGTGGGATGTGGGATTATTGGAGTCAGGTGCTGGAGAGAGAAGCCAGTGTCAAAGGGTGGGGGAGGGGGGCGCTTAGGGCTTCCCTGGTGGCGCAGTGGTTGAGAGTCCGCCTGCCAATGCAGGGGACATGGGTTCGTGCCCTGGTCCGGGAGGATCCCACGTGCTGGGATGTGGAGTGGCTGGGCCCGTGAGCCATGGCCGCTGAGCCTGCGCTCCGCAACGGGAGAGGCCACAGCAGTGAGAGGCCCGCGTACCGCAAAAAAAAAAAAAAAAAGAGGTTGTGCTTGAGACCGAGATGATGGGGGGAGGGGCTACAGTTATTGGTAATTTCAAGGTCTGCAGCCATGGTTCTCAGTGCTGTCCTAGGAGCAAGCATCACCTGGGACTTCGCCGGGAAATGCAGGTTCTCTGGCCTCACCCCAGACCTACTGAGTCAGAATCTCCGGGGGTGGAGCCAGCAATTTGTGTTCTCATGAACTCCCGCCTCTCCCCGCAGGCTTCCTGATATGCACGAAGGCTTGGGAACCACTGCCCTAGAGTAGAATGGCTGAAGGAGGAAGACAAGCATCTACAGGACCAGAAGAATTTAAGAAATTGAGAGGTCGGGAAAGGAAAAGGATTCTTTAAGGAGCATGAAATTGCTGAAAATTAAGACAGGGGTACAGAGACTTCCCCGGTGGTCCAGTGGTTAAGATTCTGCCTTCCAATGCAAGGGGTGTGGGTTGGATCCCTGGTCGGGGAGCTAAGAGCCCACATGCTGTGGGGTACGGCCAAAATTTTTTTAAAAAAAGGGGGTACACCTGAAGAAAGTGCCCGGACCCAGGAGCTAAAATCACCAAGAAATGAGGACAATGGCCAGGTGGAGAATAGTCTAGAAGTGGCAGAAAACAGTAAGGAGGACACCTATCCCAGAGCCCAGTGATATAAGGGCTGTGGGAGATAGCAGCCCCTCTGCGGGGCATAGCGGGCAGGACAACGGCCCCCCAAAGATGTCCACTCATCCCTGGCACTTGTGCGTATGTTACCTTACACGGCAGCGGGGACTTGGCAGGTGTGATTACTAATCTCAAGATGGAACGAGTAGCCCGGATTATCCAGGTGGGCCCAATGTAATCACAAGCGTCCCTATAAGAGGAGGCCGGAGAGTCAGGCGGAGGAGTACGCGGCACGAGGGGGCAGCGGTCGGGGTGATGCGGTTGCTGGCTTGGAAGATGGAGGGAGGCCCACCGGCCAGGAAGCGGATTCTCCCCTCGAGCCTCCGGAAGGGACACGGCCCTGCGGACACCTTGAGTTTAGCCCAGTGAGACCATTTTGGATTTCTGACCTCCAAAACCGTAAGGTAATGAATTTGAACCGCCTTAAACCGCTATGTTTGTGATAATGTACCGTAGACGTCTGCGAGGGAAGCGGGGGCCTCAGGAGGGTGGTGGGTTTCAGAGCAAAAACACCAGGCGCACTTGGGAGGAAAAAACTGAGAACGTGGGCTTTTGTTTACGGTGGGCCGTGAGATGTGGAGGGCAAAGACGCTGCGACTGTGTTTTGGGAGTTGGGGGGCGGGGGCAGAAGGTGGGCTTGCAGAGCTTAGGAGGGGCTAGTGAGTGGGAGAAGCGGGACTGCTTGAGAGCCTGACACCAACAGGTCTAAAGAACGAAACGATTAGCCCTGAGGGTGAGGACATGGGCGCTGGGTGATGGGAAGCGGCGGCGTCTGGGATCCCCACTTTCCGATTCTCAGAGGGGCCCGGACCTGTTCTGAGAGCGTGGGTCCCCGTCGGGGCAGCAGTGGTGGACGTCGGAATGACTCTGCAAAGCCCAGCATGGGAGGCGGCAGTGCCTCCAGGGTGCCCCGGCTCCTTTGCATCACCTGGAGGATAAATGAGAAGGTTGGCTCGGGAGCAGCGGGGCTGCAGGTGTGTCTGGGGAGGACCAGATGGAGGAGAGCCGCCGCCAAAACGCGTTAACAGTATAACTCGTTGAGCAGGAGTGCCTCGCCTGCTGCAGGTTCCCGTTACCTTGTCAAACAGACTCCCCGGGGAGGTCGCGGTTCACATTCGGCTTGTAAACGGCAGCTGGCCGGCCGCCCTGCTCTTACCTGTCCCCGAGGAGCCGTTGAGCCACGGCAGCCAGCATTTTACAGGCGGGAGGGCCACGGGTGACGGCAGGAAGCCAGGAGGCAGATAAGAGCCTGGCAGGCTCAGGCTCCGAGGGAGCGATGGTCTTTATTGCTGTCTGCAGCAAAGGGAACTGGTTCTTTCTAGAAGCCAGCCTGGAGTCCACAGATGTGTAATTAGAAGTGAATGGGGCTTCCCTGGTGGCGCAGTGGTTGAGAGTCCGCCTGCCGATGCAGGTGGCGCAGGTTCGTGCCCCGGTCTGGGAGGATCCCACGTACCGCGGAGCGGCTGGGCCCGTGAGCCATGGCCGCTGAGCCTGCGCGTCCAGAGCCTGTGCTCCGCAACGGGAGAGGCCGCAACAGTGAGAGGCCCCCGTACCGCAAAAAAAGAAAAAAAAAAAAAAAAAAATGAATGAACTGAGCCATATGGGACAGAAGAAAGGTCTCTCTTGAGTCAGATGTTTAGGTTTTAAAAATGTGTTAAATATTAGGAAAGGATTAATTTTCCATGCATTCCGGATGAATCCATTGTTCCCAATGTCACTTGCATGTGTGAAACTTGGACGCGTTTGTTCATTCAGCACGTAGTTCCAGAGGGCCTACTGAGGCCAGGGTCTGGGCATGTGGCATTGAACCCGAACAAAGACTATCCATGCTCACATGGGATTTACAGGTGTAAGAGACAGATTGTAAACCAGCAAACGGGTCTGCAAACAGGAGAGTCCTGTATATGTCGTGGTGGGTGTATTTGTGGGCAGGGTGGAGGTAGATCCCACATTCCATGTTAGGGAGGTCTTCCGAGGATGAGAGGGTTTGATCTGGGGACCTGACGGATGAGGGAGAGCAGTTCCATGAGCCTCAGGGGTCAGAGCGTTTCAAGTCTTGGGAAAACTGAGGCAGAGGTGGGACAGGGTTAGGATTAGGCAAGGAACAGAAGAGAGGCTGACATGGAGGAACAGAGCCGAGTCTGGAGAAGTGGTAGGTGGAGAAGATTGTCGAAAGTCTTGGCAGAAATCTGGATCATTCTAAATGCAAAGGGAAGGTCTCAGTCCTGTAGCTGGTGGGTTACTGAGGCTCTTGCACTGTCTCAGACCTGAGTGACTAAACTGCCTGTGTTTTTGAAATTAAAGTGATAGCAAGATGGCAGAATAGGAGGCTTCTACCATCATTCCCCCACAGAACATTGATTTCTTTTTCAGCTTTATTGAGGTGTGACAAATGAAGTTGTAAGGTATTTAAAGTGTACATCATGATGAGATGATAAAAACTGTGAAAGGATTCCCCCATCTAATTAATTAACACATCCATTACTTCACATATTGATCTTTTTCTGAGTGTGAAAACCTTCCAATTGTACTGTTTGCAAATTTCAATTACACAATAGCAATGCCAGTTACAGGCACCATGTTCTACCTCAGATCCTCAGAACTTATTTATCTTACAGCTGAAACTTTGTACCCTTTTACCAACCTCTCCATATTTTGCCCAGCCCCCAGAAACCACTTTTTTCTGTTTCTATGAGTTTGACTTTGTTCTTTCCTAGATTCCACATATAAGTGAAACCATGCGGTATTTGTGTCTCTGTGTCTGGCGTATTTCACTTAACATAATGTCCTTTAGTTTCATCTGTGTTGTCACAAACAGCAGGATATCTTTCTTTCTCATGGCTGAATGATATTTGATTGTATGTGTGTGTGTGTGTTTATACATATACCTACCACATCTTCTTTATCCGTTGACAGATACTTAGATTGTTTCCCTATCTGGCTATTGTGAATAATGCCACAGTAGGGAACATGCGAGCGCAGATCTATCTTTGGGACCCTGTTTTCATTTCCCTTGGATATATACCCAAAAGTGGGATGACTGGATCATATGGCAGTTTCTATCTTTAATTTTTTTTTATTGAAGTACAGTTGATTTACAATGTTATGTTAATTTCTGCTGTACAGCAAAGTGATTCAGTTATACATATATATATATATACATTCTTTTTCATATTCTTTTCCATTATGGTTTATCACAGGATATTGAATATAATTCCCTGTGCTATACAGTAGGACCTTGCTGTTTATCCATTCTGTATATAATAGTTTGCATCTGCTAACCCCAAACTCCCACTCCATCCCTCCGGCACCCTCCCTCCCTCTTGGCAACCACAAGTCTGTTCTCTGTGTCTGTGAGTCTGCTTCTGTTTTGTAGATAAGTTCATTTGTGTCATATTTTAGATTCCACATATAAGCGATACCATATGATATTTGTCTTTCTCTTTCTGACTTAGTATGATAATCTCTAGGTCCATCCATGTTGCTGCAGATGGCCTTATTTCATTCTTTTTTATGACTGAGTAATACTCCATTGTTTATATGTACCACATCTTCTCTATTCATCTGTTGGTGGACACTTAGGTTGTTTCCTTGTCTTGGTAATTGCAAATAATGCCGCTATGAACATAGGGGTGCATGTATCTTTTTGAATTATAGTTTTTCTGGATATATGTCTAGGAATAGGATTGCTGGATCGTATGGCAACTCTATTTTTAGTTTCTTGAGGAACAGCCTTACTGTTTTCCATAGTGATTGTACCAACTTACATTCCCACCAACAGTGTAGGAAGGTTCCCTTTTCTCCATATCCTCTCCAGTATTTATGTAGATTTTTTTGATGGCCATTCTGACCAGGGTGAGATGGTACCTCATTGTAGTTTTGATTTGCATTTCTCTGATAATTAGTGCTGATGAGCATTTCTTCATCTGCCTGTTGGTCATCTGTATGGTTTCTTTGGAAAAATGTCTATTTAGTTCTGCCCATTCTTCGGTTGGGTTTGTTTTTTGTTGTTGAATTGTATGAACTGTTTATATTTTGAAGATTAATCCCTTGTCGGCTGCATCATTTGCAAATATTTTCTCCCATTCTGTAGGTTGTTTTTTCATTTTGTTTATGGTTTCCTTTGCTGTGCAAAAGCTTGTAAGTTTGATTAGGTCCCATTTGTTTATTTTTGCTTTTATTTCTGTTGCCTTGGGAGACTGATCTAAGAAAACATTGGTATGATTTATGTCAGAGAACGTTTTGCCTATGTTCTCTTCTAGGAGTTTTATGGTGTCATGTCTTATGTTTAAGTCTTTAAGCCATTTTGAGTTTATTTTTGTGTATGGTGTGAGGCTGTGTTCTAAGTTCATTGATTTACATGCAGCTGTCCAACTTTCCCAACACCGCTTGCTAAAGAGACTCTTTTTCCCATTGTATATTCTTGCCTCCTTTGTTGAAGATTAATTTACCGTAGGTGTGTGGGTTTATTTCTGGGCCCTCTATCCTGTTCCATTGATCCATATGTCTGTTTTTGTGCCAATACTATGCCATTTTGATTACTGTAGTTTTGTATAATTGTCTGAAGTCTGGGAGGGTTATGCCTCCTGCTTTGTTCTCTTTCCTCAGGATTGCTTTGGCAATTCTGGGTCTTCTATGGCTCCATATAAATTTTAGGATTATTCTTGTTCTGTGAAAAATGTCATGGATAATTTGATAGGAATCACATTAAATCTGTAGATTTCTTTGGGTAGTATTTTAACAATATTAACTCTTCCAATCCAATCTTTAATTTTTTTGAGAAACCTTCATACTGTTTTCCACAGTGATTTTACCAATTTACATTCCCACCGACAGTGTATAAGGGTTCCCTTTTTTACACATCCTGACCAATACCTAATATCTTTGACTTTTTGATAATGGCCATCCTAACAGGTATGAATTGATATCCCATTGTGATGTTGATTTGCATTTCCCTGATGATTAGTGATGTTGAGCACCGCTCTATTCTGTTCCATTGATCTGTGTCTGTTTTTATGCCAGTACCATACTTTTTTTTTATTACTATGGCTTTGTAATGTAATTTAAAATCAGGAAGTGTGATGCCTCTGGCTTTGTTCTTCTTGCTCAAGATTGCTTTGGTTATCTGGGGTCTTTTGTGGTTCTATACAAATTTTAAGATTGTTTATTCTATCACTGTGGAAAAGTACCATTGGAACTTTGATAGGGTTTGCATTGAATCTGCAGATTGCTTTGAGTGGAATGGACACAGGATATCTTTCCATATATTTGTGTCATCTTCATTTTCTTTCATCGATAACTTACAGTTTTCAGTGTACAGATCTTTCACCTCCTTAGTTAAATTTATTCCTCTTTATTATAAATGGGATTAATTTCTCTTTCAGATAGTTTGTTAGTATACAGAAATGCAACTGATTTTTGTTTATTGACTTTTGTATCCTACAACTTTACTGAATTTGTTCTAATAGCTTTTTGGTGGAATCTTTAGAGTTTTGAATATCATATCATCTGCAAATAGAGGATGAGTCTATAGAAAGGACTGATTCTAAAGGAAATAAAGGACTGATTCTATAGAAATATAAAGGACTACTGTGAACAGTTATACACCAACATATTGGATAACCTAGAAGAAATTCCTAGAAACTTACAACCTGCTAAAACAATTGTGAAGGAAGAGAAAATCTGAAAAGACTAATTACTAGTAAGGAGATTGAATCAGTAATCAGAATTGCCTGCTTTGCAGATGAAATGATCTATTTAGAAATCTCTGAAGACTACCAACAAATCTGTTAGAGTAATGAATTCAGTAAAGTCACAGGATACAAAATCAGTTGTATTTCTATATACTAACAATCAACCATCCATAAAACAAATTAAAATGATCCCATTTACAATAGCATTAAAAAAAACTTAGGAATAAATTTAACCAAGGAGTGTAAAGATCTATACACTGAAAATTATAAAACATTGATCAGAGAAACTGAAGACACAAATAAATAGAAATATCGCATGCTCAAGGATTTGAAGAATTAATATTGTTTAAATGTCTATACTACATAAAGTGATCTACAGATTCAATGTAAACCCTATCAAAATTCCAATGGCATTTTTCAGAGGAACAGGATTTTTTTTCCTAAAATCTGTATTTAACTACAAAAGTCCCCACATAGCCAAAGCCATTTTGAGCAAGAAGAACAAAGCTGGAGGCATCACACTTTGTGATTTCAAATTACATTACAAAGCTATAGTGATAAAATGGTATGGTATTGGCATAAAGAGACACACAGATTAATGGAACAGAAAAGAGAGACCAGAATAAACCCATGCATGTATAGTCAACTAATCTTCAAATTCACTAAGATTACACAATGGGGAAAAAGTAGTCTCTTCAATAAATGGTAGTGTTAGAAAGCTGGATAGGTACATGCAAAAGAATAAAATGGACCCTTATCTCACACCATACACAAAAACCAACCCAAAATGTCTTAGACTTGAATGTAAAACCTGAAACCATGAGACTCCTAGAAGAAAACATGGGGGAAAACCTTTTTGACACTAGTCTTGGTAATGATTTCCTGAATTTGGTACCAAACGCACAAGCCAAAAAAAAAAAAAGCAAAAATCAGTAAGTGGGACTACATCAAACTAAGAAGCTTATACACAGCAAAGGAAACCATCAACAAAATGAAAAGGCAACCTACAGAATGGGAGAAAATATTTGCAAGTCATATATTCTGTAAGGATTTAATATTCAAAATATATAAGGAACTCATACAACCCAATAGCAAAAAAAAAAAAAAGTCTAATTAAAATGGGCAAAGGACCTGAATTTTCCAAAGAAGACATACAAATGACCAACAGGTATATGAAAAAATGCTCAGCATCACTAATCAGGGAAATGCAAATGAAAACCACAATGGGATATCACCCCACAGCTGTTAGGATTGCCATTATCAAAATGTCAAAGTAAGTGTTGGTGAGGTTGTAGAGAAAAGGGAACCCCTAAAAAAAAGAAAAGAAAAGGGAACCACTATACACTGTTGATGGGAATGTAAATTGGTACAGCCATTATGGAACACAGTATGGAGGTTCCTCAAAAAATTAAAGATAAACTACCACGTGGTCCAGCTATCCCACTTTTGGGTATATATCCGAAGGAATTGAAAACAGGATCTTGAAGAGATCTGCACTCCCACATTCATTGCAGCATTATTCACAATAGCCAAGATGTGGAAGCAGCCTAAGTATCTTGTCAATGGGTGAATGAATAAAGAAGATGTGGCATATATATATGTACACACACACTGGAATATTATTCAGCCATAAGAAGGACATCCCACTGTTTGAGACAACACGGATGAAACTGGAGGGCATTATGCTAAGTGAAATACACCAGACAGAGACAAATACTGTATGATCCCACTTAAATGTGGAATTGAAAAAAGTTGAACTCATAGTCCAGTAAGTGCCCTACATATGAACCTTCAAGTTGCAAACTTTCACAGATGCAAACATGCGTTCACGTGTCCAGTCACATTAAGTTAGTTCACGTGTCTGGCGTACATTTTCACGTGCGTGCATCCTCTACAGGTAGTTGTGTTTTTGTGTACTTTATTGTATACAGTACAGTAGTATAGTATATTTATTTCAAGCCCAGGATGTCCAGAAGCAAACGTGAAAGCAGCAGTGATGTAGCCGGTACTGCTAAGAAGCATCAGCTGTTGTATTGTACTCTTGTACTTTTCAAGGTGCTGTACTGTAAGATTAAAAATGTTTTATTTTTTGTTTTTTATGTATTATTTGTGTGAAAAGTATTATAAACCTATTACAATACAGTACAATATAACCGATTGTGTTAGTTAGGTACCTAGGCTAACTTTGTTGGACTTATGAACAAATGGGACTTACGAATGAGCTCTCAGAATGGAACTCATTGGTATGCAGGGGACTTACTGTAACAGAGTAAAATAGTGCTTACCGTGGATGGGGGTTGTGGAATCAGGGAGATTCTGTCAAAGGGGGCAAACTTTAACTTCTGAGATCAATAAGTTGTGGAAGCTGAATGTACATCATGGTGACTAGAGTTGATAAAAGTGTATACTTGAAACTTGCTAAGAGTGTAGATCTCAAATGTCCTCACCACCAAAAAGAAGGTAACTGTGTGAGGTGATGTATGCATTAAAGAGCTTAATTTTGGTAACCAATTCACAATTTTTAACATATATCAAGATACTACATTGTATATCTTAAATATACACACTTTGTCGATCATACTTTGATAAATTTGGGGGAAAAAAAAGTAAATGCAAAGGGCAGTTATTGGAAGGCTTTAAGAGCAGGTGTGGTATGTTCTGCCCACTGTGCAGGCAGTGAGGGTAGGCGTGAACCAGGGCAGTCAAGAGGCCGCTCTGTCGTCCAGGCAGAAGATAAAGATGGCCCAATGGGCGTGAAGCAAAAAGGTGTGATTTCAGAGATGGATCCACCAAACGTTGCTGACGTGTGGGGCCCGGGGACAGTGAGGGATCCAGGGTCGCTCCCAGGTTTTTGACTATGCAGCTGCTTAGATGGTGTTGCCGTAAACCGATGGGGAGGACAGGGTGTACTAGAGGGTTGTGGGTGGGAAGAGGAGATTGGGAATTAGGAAGATCGGGGGCATGTTGAGCTAGAGATGCCTCCTGGGTATCAGAGTGGAGATGTCACACAGGCAGGTGCATGAGTCTGGAGTGTGCATGAGAAGGTGTACTTAAAATCTGGTGCCAAGATTGTCCTGTGAATGCTTTTCCTCAAGAGCTGTCCTAATGGTATTAATTACAGAGGGCTCTTGATCAGCAGCCATGTGATCTGGGGGTCTTTCTTGGGGAGCCCCATCAGTAGCTCATAGAAAGCCCTGAGCTGCTCCCTCCCTGCTTAAAAAAAAAAAAAAGCTAAGATCCAATTGTCATAGTGCTTTGTGTCTGGAGTTCAGTGCAGAATTTGAGTTTAAAATTTCTAGTAAACCAAGAATTCCTGGAAATCCTGGGATTGGGCAGGGGTTTCCATCTCTTTGGTGATAACTCCACATTGGGCCATTTACCAAGCTGGACTGCTGAATTTTACTGGGAGGGTGAAGGCAGAGACAGTTTCGAGTGGAAGCCCTTTTTGGAGAAAGCTTGGTGCAGCTCATCACAGCTCCCAGAGCTCCTCAAACAAAAGAAATGACTTTGCTTTCATTTCTTAATGGTCCCTGTGGTCTGTGCTTCCTTCACGGGGTTATTTCATATTCAACCTGCTCTTGCCAAGAAACCAGTTTCCTTTCCATTTATGAACCTGAAAAGCCTGTGTAGGAGTCAGCATTTTGTTTGCTCCTGGAAGTCTTGTAACTTCTTCATTTCCCACTTGTTACTAAGCCAGTGTTATATATCTGCTCCTTGGTACAAAAGTACACCCTGCTGCTGCAGGTAGCAAGGGACATTGACAGACTTGCAAAGTCTCCCCAAGAAGGAGAGGCTGGACGCCCCAGTGTGTGTTTCCTTTTCATTTCAGGATTTGAAAACTGGATAAGCTCGAGTTTGGGGCTTTAACTATCTAGTTAACTAATTAGGTAGCTAGTTAATTATCTAGTTAGAAAAATTCAAGACCTGTTGTCAAAGCTCTGAATGCTTCCTTCCAGATATTGGAAAAATGAGGTCCAGCCTTGGGTGAATCTTAAATCTATTAGTTAAATGATGGGAGGTTGTATTGATATAGCTAACATTTATTAAGCACGTACTGACTGTGAGGTGGGGACTATGATCTTCATTTTACATTTGGGGAAACTGAAGCCCAGGCTGAATTTTGTGGTACGTACCAAGTGTAGCTCACACAAATGTAGGACACAGACTTATTTTTTTAATGACTATAGTTTTATCTGTATAGTTTTATATTTGTATTTTGTTTTCTGCTTAAGATGATTCTGGGTTCTATTTGGGAAAAGCAACATAAGGTTTTCAGAAAGTGAGTGAATTTAAAGAGAACTGGTTGTATACAGCTACAGCAAAAAATCATGAGGGGCAGATTTGCCCCTAGGGTGGGTGGGTGAGCAGGCAGGCCTGGGGAAATATTTTTTGTGGGGCTCCTGTCTTTATGAGCGATTTGAGTCATCCTCACATCAATGTTTCAGCACCATTCTGGTGGTCCAATCTCGCCTGATCCCACAAAAAATAAAAAACCTGTGCTGGCCATTAAGGAGCAATCTGCTCACCAGGAAGCTCTTCTGGCAACTGGCTGGGACCCTGTAGGTGCAGGTCCTGGAGCTGCTTGAGGGATCTTGGGTCCTGTTGACCTTGTGCCCCAAAGGAAATAAATGGGAACGAGCTGGCCCCATCTGAGGGGGACCAGGGGCATCTCAAGCCACAACTCATACAGGACCCTGATATGCTTGGGACACCCTACCCCACATGGTACTGCTGGTTCCAGGCACTGGAAGGGGGCTTGGGAAATCCCCAGGAAGGTATCCTCAGCGTAGAGTTATGGTGCGGTGAAGTGGTCCCTGAAGTACAGGGCCTGGGGCTGAGACCCTGCTTCCCTAGGGTTTAAGGGTAGTGCTGAAGAGTGGGATGACATTTGAACCGTATTACATTAAGACTTTAAATAGAAATTTTTTTCCAAACCTCGTAGATGCTTTAGCTATAAGGAGAAAAAGCTGCTATAAGGAGGAAGCCAGCTGGAAAATTCTAGTATTTATAATATCTAATTCTGTTTGAGGGTTTGATGGTAAAAGATAATTTGGAGGGAACTTTGGAATTTTGTAAGCTATTCAAGCAGAGACTGTTTTGCTCTGCGAGTGACTGTTTTGCTCTGCCCAGTTCCCTGTAAATGCTCTGGGACCCTCTGCGAGCAGACCCAAGGCGGACATTATAAATGTGTTTACCTGGATGCTACTCCTAAAGAGGTCTAGAGACACAGATTATAGCAGAGCTGCAGTGGAGGGAGCAGAGAGAGAATCAGACAAATCCAGGTTGAGCTCATGACTCTGTCACCTTGGGCTTCTGATGTAAGATGCAAGTATCGGAGGTTAGATGTAAAATGGACAGTCCCGACCTCACAGGGCTGAGAGGAGTGATAAACCCACACGTGGATGTGCACACAAAGGGTCCTTGATGTACGAACTCAAAATGTAAAGGGGTATCTGAACAGCATCTCTAGAGAAGAAAAGATACGCCCAAAGTAGCCATTGCTTTCAACTGTTTTATTGCTAAACTATCATGATACAAGCCGTATAAAAATACTTTACATATAGCAAAAATAAACTACATTAAACTGAAGGTTAAAAACGTTTTGCATAGGAATGTGATGTATTCAAACTCCTTTTAACAGTCAAGATTTTCAAAACCTAAGCCTTCCAGTACCACCCCGTGGGAGAGACTTCTATTTGTTGGAGAATTAGCGAGGACATTCTCAACATTTTCTCCCCTCTGAGGGCTGTAGAGGCAACAGGGGTGAGTAAGCTTCTTTGACAAGGTGTGTCAGGATGCTAAGCTTGTCCCAACCACAGCGTCCATCCGTTCGGGTCAATCAGAGTGCTGAAAGCACCTGCTAATAGAACAGCATCATTTGCATCCAAAGCCTGAACTAGGCAGGTGGAGTTTATTCTAACTGGCCAACAGCTGCATAAAGGCAGGGTGCTAAACCTTTCTTCCAGCACCCAACACGCCAGTTCACTTTCGGAAGGGCTGGCTTACGGAGCCACTGCTAGCTCAACAATCACCAGAAACATTTGTTTCTAAACAAACTGAGTTAAGACAGTGATGTTGGCTATAACTCAAGGCACTCATGAAAGCTGAGAGAAATTGATGTCTGTGATCAGTTTCACGTGACGCTTCTTGTTCGTAAGCATTTAGCTGGAATGCACGAAAACCACTTGCATTGGCTGGTGTGGCTCCATGAGATTTAATGCCCGAGACCCAAGCTTGGGAGATCCAAGGTTAAGATATGTTGGGTAGCTGCTAAGGGCCTGGCCCTCCAAAAGTGAGTTCAGGAAGGTTTACCCCGACTCGTCAAGAATGTCACAACCCCTGTGCCACTTGTAAACGTAAAGCAAACAAAGTTGTTAACCAGACCCCTGACATTCTTTCAATTCTGAACAAATAAGAAGGTCTTGGAAAGGGTTTGACGTGAAAATAAACTCAAGCCTCCCCTTTAGTCCAGAGTGAGAAATGAGAACACATCAGCTTCCAATCTGTCTACACATGACAGCTCCCGCACTGGCCAAGGCTGGCTTCCTGAGAGGGATGGCTTGGCCACTGGATGTAAACAAGAAAGGCTACATCAGTGCTTCCCAGTTCTTAGAAAGAATCGACTTGATTCGTCTAGTCTGTGTCTTTGCTGGAAAACTCTGAACGTCCTTTGGGTAACGTGTACAGGGGTTTATCTACCAGGATTCAGTGAGCTCTGTAAACATGAGCCTGCACTTCTGTTCTAGGAACTCCCCATTACTCCTGTGTCTTTTTTAGACTCCCCATTACAACACAGTTAGTTTTGTTACATCAAAATCACCTACTAGGTCCCTTATTGGAGGGATCTAAACACTTTCCAGTTCTCAGTGGCAAGATGGCGGCTCAGAGCTGAAGTCAGCAGTGTCCTCAAGCAACAAACAGGTGCTTCCTCCTTCCACGGAGCCACTCCCCCTCCTTTCTCCGGGGACGGTTTCTTCTAGCAGACAGGTGACTAACAGGCTCTGAGGTGGGCTTTTGTTTTGGGTGTTTTTTTTTTCCTGGAATGATTAACAAATCTTCAAGAATACATCCTTTCTCTTAGGGAAAAAAAATCCTCAATGTATACGAAAAAAGAGACACTTGAAAAAGATTTCTGACCACTTATAAATATTTTCTAATTCCAACAAGGATGCGATATCTTGAGGACAGATAAAAAGCATAAAAATACAGATAAGAAAATAAAATTTAATACCATACTTATTAATTTGGGTTGCTATTATATATTATCAAGCAGCAGTATTTTTGTACAATACAGGAAGACTCAAACTTTGGAAATATACTACATTCAGCAACAGGGCAGATTGCTGTTGGAAGTGCTATATATTTACATTACCTCGGTTGTAGCAAGTACAAACCTCTACCTAACAGATCCTTCTAACACACGTGCAACACACCCATCTTGACAGTTTAGACATCCTTTTTCTTTCTCTTCGAGGACCTATTGCCTCTCCCCATACTGAAAATATTTCATGAGCAGTTTACTCTTGGCAAAACTTCCTCCTGGCATCTGTATCTGACAAAACTTTCCTGACTGCTGTCGAGTCTTACTACACATTCTCTCGCCTGTTTATGTCTCAAAACTAATGCTTTTGTTTCCTTCCTTTGCTATTTGGTATAGTTGTTTATGAAAGTGCTTCCTATAACACCCAGCTAGGATGTCTTAGAAAAAGAGTTTGTGAGTGTCTTATACACACACACACGTACATCTATACATACGGGAATCTGAACTACTAGGAGGCCCTTTGCACTAACATGGTTAGAATAGTGATGGAAAACGCATTAGTCCTTTTTCACCCCATGCACAATGCAGCTGAGCGACTGCTACAATAGCAGGAAGGCACTTGGGTAAAACATTCAGATAACTGAGGAAAGGCCAAATTCCCCCATGTGCAAAAAATGGCTCCCAGCCAGGTCAAGTGAGAACAAATCGCTCACCAAATGCTTGAACCCTTCCCCCGTGAAGTCAGTATTGCTGGAGAGAAAGTCCTTTAGGTAAAGCTGCTTGGATAAGGAACACTTTATTAATGAGGAAGAATTTTGCATCCCAGAAGCTTTGCGATGGCGGTCAACTTCTTACTGGTATTCTGTTTGTTGAAAAGAATTTTGCTAAACTCTGCTTGGGCTGGGTGGAAAAGTCCCCTGCCCTTGGTGGGGTGGGAGGGAAGAAATGCTAGGTCCTGACCGAAAGGGTACAGACATGTGCTGCATTCTGTCCTCTCTCTGGAGCCCCAAACACACCAGGCCGGGGTCACAGGTCTGGAGTTCCTGGCCCCAGCTCTCAGAAAGGTTTTGATGACAAAGCCAGGACTTAGAAAACCCACAGTGGGCTCTTAACTGCCACGATTCTCTTCGTAGAGTGATTTTTTTCAATCAACTCTGCTAGGCAGAAGGCCTGAGTACAGCCTTTTGAAGAGTGCCAGGAACATTTACACTCTGTGTTTGATTACAGGGAAGCAATTAAATGGCCGAAAAGGAATCCCCAGTTTGTCCTGGGGTGTCTGCAATGAATGTAAACAAACACATCTGTGTGATTAACAGCCCACCTGCCAAGAACTTGGAGGGTTTTATTTGTTTGCAAAAATTGCCCCGAAGGAGGAAGACTTTGGCGGACCGTGGGTGCGCCCAGAGGAGAGAGACACTCAGAGCTAAGCTGCACACTCCATGCGAGTGGTCTGAGCGGAGCACATTCAAACTAAGGGCTGTGTGGGAGAGGATCTGCTTCTATTCAGATCACATTTGTGCTGGATGAAGCAGCTAATGCAGAGGCGTCTTGGGGACTGGGGCGGGGGGCGGGTTTCAATGGGTTCAGTTAAAAATAACCAGTGAACTTCGGGGCCGAATCGTGAGCTTGAGTACCCACTTTGTGTCTAGGCCAGAGAGAGAATTCAGCCTTTTTCCTCGATCGTGGGGGCGCCCACCCACCGAAGCACTTAGGCCTGCCAGCTGCTATACTTTGCAACCGTTTTACTTAACAAAAATACCTGCACTTTTTTCTTCTTTTTTTTTTTTTCGTTGCTTTAGCCCTTCTGCCGTTCCTTCTCAAAATTCAATGCACATGCTTGAGATTCTTCTTAACTACTGTACTTTCTGGAAAAGCACTTGGGCCGTTAGAGGAAAGAAAGCGGGAACATCAAAAAGCCGCGAAGCTTGTCCGGCTGCAGCGGATGCGTGCTCACCCGGCAGCCTGGGTGACCTCCTCTTGTCCGTGACCGTGTGCTGCAGGGGGGAAGGGCAGCTAGCCAAGAGGGCCCCCCTCCGCCCCCCGGCCAGCTTTTTGAAAGCGGAGAAGAAAAAAGTGTACACATGTCATAATGCCGAGAAGCTTTAACAGGTGATCTTGTATGAGCCAGACTGTTTTTGATTCAGAAGCAGAACATTTAAAAATCAAGCTTGAGCTGTGGCCCATCCCTGGTGTGGACGGGCAATCCCTAGGGAAGATGGGCCAGCTTCTTTGTTTTTCTTCAGCCCAGTGACGTAAGCTGGGTCACGTTCCTTTGGTTGCTGTTGGAGAGCTCCTTTCCTTCAAAAGGTACAAGAGCTGTATCTGTGACCCAGAAGAGTGAAGGCAAGGGCTGGGGTTTAACTGCATCCCCATCTTCCGTCCCCCGAGTCCCCGGCTGCAGGCTCTCAGCTCTCAGGCGCATTCCAGCGGGTGGTCTGGTTCAGGATGTATTTGGGGTCAGCAGGCACTTAAGGTTTGGATGGGACACCTGAAAGTCAATCGAGATGCTCTTTGGGATTCAGAACAAGACTCAGAATGCACAGAGAGGAGGCGAGCTCCGGAATAGAGGGGTAGCTTTCGGCCGGTACATGGTCCCGTGCTCAGCCTCCGGGTGGGGTGGGCACCGGGGAGGACGGTGGGAGGCTCCGGCGTTAGCAATGTGGATTGTGTCTTGCTAATGGCTTTCTTCTACGTCTGATTTCGGGCAGGAGGTCCTGAAAACTCCTTCCTGATAATTTCATTAACTACGAAAGAAAAGAGAGAGAGAGTAAGCGCGAGTGAGAGGGCACCCAAAACAGGGATCGGGTTAGCTTTCTAGAACCTAATACGACCGGGCTGTTTTTTTAAAACATGTTTTTGTCTTTGCAGTAACACATCTGACAATCTTTAACATAAGAAATGCCTTCCCACATCATGATTCTTCCTCACCCCCCATGATGCTATTTTGTGGTATGGGTTTGTTAGTGAAAATTGCCCAAATGGTAACTTTTAAAAATTGCTGTGGCAGAAATGGAGCTGGGCCACAGGGCATGATTTAAGGAACACTTTCTCCTTCTGGTTATTGAATGCACTCGAGGTGCTCTACTGTATACCAAACTCTGTCTGTTATTACAACGTCCAGAAAATACCCACTCCGTGACTAAAAGACAGTCCCTTGACCCACAAAACTTAACGACTCGCAAGAGGGGCCTTTAAAAAGAGAGTGGGTGGGACCACCCCAAAGCCTAGCCATCAGTGTAAACATAATCTTCATCCCTTTCAGCACAGCCCCCCCCACCCCTCCTCACTACTGAAGGATCGCGCTCTGAGTCTTCTCAAGTACCCAGTGTCCTCAAGGGGCTCTGAAGTGTTCCATCACCCCCTGCCCCAGAAAGCTGCATGGAATTTAGCAGGGAACCAGGAATGCAGTGCCAGCCAGCGGCATCAGGAGCTAGCCCTGCTCTCCCACTCTGGCCACTTATCTGAGGCACCAGGTCCTGGGATCAAGGCAGTAAGCTCTTAGAATAGCGGCTCTTGCCAAAAGGCTTCCTTCAATGTTCTTGGGGAAAAGCTGCCTTCAAAGGCTGCCCAGACACCAGGCGGGGGTGTGCACCTGCCCTAAAGTGTGTGTGTGTGCACTTTTGGTTTCACAGCTGGATCGTGTGGACTGGGTCCGGGAGCAGCAGAGGAGGCAGGACCCCTCTGGGGTCCCATAAAAGGGAGATGAATCTCCGCTCTCCTGGTGCTTGCACTAAGTTCCTCCCACAGCCGCCGCCTCTGTTTTCTCATCTCAGCCTCATCCTCAGGTTACAGAGGTGGAAGATGAACAGTGAGGGTGAACTGTCGATGGGCTCAGACTCCCTCCACCCTGAGCTCGCCTAGGTCCGGGGTGCTTTTCCCTGGAAAACCCCTGCTTGGATGAGTCTGCAACTCCCAGAATAAGCAGAGAGCAAAAACACACTGCTCTGGGGCTGAATGTGCTGGTCTGACTCCTGGCTCCCTCACTAAACGGGCCGTGTGACCTCACCCCTCTGTGCCTCGGCTCTCTCATTTGTAGAGTGAGAATCGTCATCATGTGTCCCTTTTGGGGCTGCTGTGAGGATGCTGGGCATTGATGTATATACAAGCTCCTAGCAGGAGGCCAGGTAACCAGTGTCGTGTAGCTGTCAGTTGTGTGATGGGTAGTGATACCCCACGCTTTGTGTTGGACTCTAAACCTAGTGCTTTACACCAGCGGGCTCTGTTTTGTGGCAGAAACCAATCAGGCGTCGCTCACTGTTCTTCAGATGTGTGCTGAAAGCAGGTGCAAGGGGCGCTCGAGAGTTCAGGTTCTAGAGCCGGGTGGCCGGGGCTGGAATCCCACCTCTGCTGCTTCCTTGCGCGCTGAATCTCGCCCTAGTGATGTAACTGCTCTGTGCCTCAGTTTCCCCATCTGTAAACTGTGTATGAAAATATGACCTTCCTTCTACAGTTGTTGACGAGCTTAGATGAGATGACACAGTGAGAAAATTATCACAGTCCCCGGCGTAGAGCAGATGTTGGTTCAGAGACTGGTATGTGCATATGTATATATGTACGAGCACATGACACAGTATCTCTGGATGTTAATGGATGAGAATGTATGTATCAGAGTAACAACCGGCTGCAAAGTGTGGGAGTGGATCCACTGATAGGAACTCCGGGGATGAATTCGTGTGTTCGGCTAACCAGCTCTAACTGGGCCCTGACTGTGTAGCAGATACCAGCTGACTCCCGGAGCTGGAGGAAGCAGGACCCCTCGCCTCTGCAGCCCCGGCCGCTGGGAAGTGTGCAGGGCTGGGTGGCCCGGGGGGCCCTCAGTGAGGACAGCCAGGCAGGAGTGAAAGCACGTGGCCAGGGGGGAGGCGGGGTCGGTGCGGCTTCACGCGAAGCTTTTCAAAGCCCGGATTCTGAAGGGTTTCCTGTTTTCTCAACCTAGGAAACGAGAGGAGTCAATCCTCAATGGAAACGTTCCACGGCCTCGGCTTTCTAAAAATAACTGCTGGGCAGAGCCACGAGCACCACCGCCCTCGCCAAAGGGTCGTTTCCCTTCTCGGAGCTCGGGGCCAGGTTAGGGGCTGGGTGGGAGACGGTCTAGCTTCCCCCTCCCTTTGGATGGAAACCACTCTGGCTTTCTGAAAGCCACAGTCGAATCTAGAAAACTCGGGGAACGCTCTGCATCGGACCCCCTCGCGGTCGGGGTACGGAGGCGGCCGGCCGCCCAGTCGCGCCCCAAAGCGAGGCCCACTCGCGCCCACTGCAACCTCCCTGGGGGAGAGGAACCTTTTCTTTCTGAAACCTCAGAGCTCGTGCCCCTGGCTGTAGACAGGGAGAAAGCTCTAGGGCAGAAGCGCCAGCTGGGGGGCGGCCACAGCAGTGCAGCCACATGGGTCTGCAAACGTGGGCTCTAAGTTCCCCGAAAGGGTCTCTGCCCAATCACTTCACCCCGACTCGAGAGGTCCCGCCTCTGCAGCCTCGCGTCTTTGGGTGGAAGGGAAAAGGGGGCATCGTGCTGCCCTTTCTTTGAATCAACTTCCCGACGTCACCATGGAACCTCTCCCTGGGAAGGAAAGGTGGTCTGCCCGCTCAGCAGCCCTGCCACCTCCTCTCCGTCACACCTTTAGTCTCCTCACTCTGGCCCCCTCCGTGCTTAAGGTCTCCTTTATCCAAAAACCCTGCTCTGGGCTTGTCTTGCCCCGATCTGGTTCCCGCTGTGACCTCGCCTCCTACTGCCCTCCCCCTTCCCCCTCCCCCCCCTGCAGCGAACCACACTGGCTTCCGTTCTACGTGCTCCCCAGGCCGCACTCATGCCTCCAAGCCTCTGCCCTTGCAGGTCCCCTCGCCTCTTCTAATGCTTTTCTCCCTCACTTCTTTCGAGGCTCTGCTCAGTCTCCTCGGCCCCAGGCTCTGGGGACAGTCGGCAGTGCCACGTGCCGCCACCCAGTTGTGCTTGGTCTCCTAATCGCCTTCATATACCGGTTCTTGGCAGTTCACTGTTCTAGTGCTTTAGTTTTCTTGTTCCCCCACCGTATCCCTGGCTTTTGAAGAGAGCCTTGGTACAGAGGAAGCTCTCAATAACATGTATTACTGAGAAAGCAGAAGCTTAGCAAGGGACTAAGTGGCCTCAGGTCACACTGTCTGCTCTGGGATTTGGCCCCAGGTCTGACTCTCAGGTCTGAGTGTTGAAACCCGCCCTTCTAGGTCACTGCCATCAGTATTTCATTCATCCGATAAATGTTTTGAGCATCTATCCTACGCCAATTTCTGCACCTCTTCTCCCACCTCTTCCCACATCGGGCCATGGGCAGTTCTCCAAATGGTTCCTCTCCTGTCCAAATCCTGCCTTCCCTCCTGCCCCCTTTCCTGAGTATCACCTTTTTCCCAGAAGCCTTCTCACATTCCTACATGGGGTCCTGACTCCCTCCAGAAGCAAACACTGAGTTCTCAAAATGCTTCGCTTGCCCCCCTGTGCCATGTTATTTGAGTTGGTTGTATGCCCACTGTACCATGCATAGCAGCGTGCATACAGCAGGTGCCTAATGCATGCATCTTAGCCCACCACGAGGACCCCACACTGTCAGCCTAGGTCCCTTAGTTTAGGGAAGCTGATTTTTCTGTTATCCAATTGACAAAGGGGTTTTCGGTCTGTTGTTTGCCTGGAGCTTTTTCTCCACAAAAGAATATAAGCCATTCACATTTTTTCAGGGATAAAAATGTGCCAGGTGCTGAACCAAGCACTGAGTACTTCTCACACCAAACCCAGTAATACATTCATCCTCGTTTTATAGATGGAGAAAGAGAGACGGGCAGTCACTTGGCACAGCAGGTGAAGGGGAGGGATCAGGATTTGAATCTATAGCCCCATTTTATTAACCTGTACATTATATGGCTCCACCATATAGGTAAAGAGATGGTGCTATGAGGTTTGCTAGCCATCACCTTTCTGCTGGGGCCCCGGAATCCTCAGCATCTTTTGTGTGTCAGGAAAAGGCCAGAGCAGCCTCTGCGAAGTTAATGAGCAGACAAGGCTGTGTGCTGAGTGGTTAAGGTGGTCACTGAGCATCACTTTCTTGGAACAGAATTGAGGCCAGTGGTGTTCAGTCTGCCACAAGCACCCCCGACCTTTTGTTACCCTTACAGAGAGACACCGTGATGAAAACACAGATGTTGAACATGGCTACAGCCTCAGCGTGATTTCTAAGCCTGACACCTAAGGCTGAAACCAGAAAGAAAGAAAGAAAAGACAGATGCATGTAAGTGTATAAAAATTATACATTTTTCTTTAAAACTCCAAAAAAGAAATCTGTAGTATATTCAGTATGACAAAGGTCATCCATATATAAAGAGGTGTTACAAATCAATAACGTCTAATAAAAATGGCTACAGACATAAAGAGAGAATATACCAGGGGTCAAGAAACTTTTTCTATAAAGGGCCAGATAAAAATATTTTCAGCCCTGTGAGCTATATAGCCCTTTACTCAACTCTGCTTTTTTTTTAAACATGAAAGCAGTCACAGACAATATGTGAGCAAATGGGTATGGCTGTGTGCCAATAAAACTTTGTTTAACGAAACGGGCCAGGGGCCACATTTGGCCTGAGATTTGCCAGTCTCTAGTATATACGCCAATGGCAAAGAAGAAAAAGATAGCAAAGTGTGTTTTCTTCCCCTACTTTTCGGGGACGGCAATCCGGGGAAGCCAGTGCCTTTTACTATTATTGTTCATCCAACAACTCTGGGTGGTTTGTGGTAAATTTCTTAAAACTGATTTCTGCTGGCATCCCACTCTGCCCCAGGAATTTTCTGGTTCACTTGCGGGCCCGGACACCTGCGTGCTGACTTTTTTAGCTGAGCTCGGAGGTCCCCAAAGTTCAGTTTGCAGAAGAATGGCCACTCAGGGTTACACACAGAAGGCCACACAGATAGACTTGAGATGCAATTTAAGACTTTCCAGGGAACTTTCTATAACTGCTGACTTTGGAACTTAATCCCTTGAGAAAGAAGCAACAGGAAAGAGAGGACAGGCCCCATCTTATTTCTCTCCCAAACCTCAAGCTTGTTTTCTGAAGTCTGGTTAGACTGTGTGAGGGCCCTCGAGAGCCTGGGGTCGGCCAGAGAGTCGCTCCTGAACCAGGAAGGCAGTGTTCTGGAGGCCAAAAGAAAGAATCTGAGAGTTAACACAGGCGCGCAAGTCCCACCCGCCGGCCTTCTCCTGCGCTACCTTGCCCCGGTCAGTCCTGGGACCTGTGCCGAGGCAAGAGGTGGCTAGACACAAGGGTGGCTGAACCAGAAAGCATGTGAAGTGTTCTCTGGATGCTTCTACGTTCTGTCCTAACCGCTCTCAGGGAAAGCTACTCTGAAGGCCAAGAGTGAACTCTGTGCCCTGAGCACCAGGCCTGTCTTCCCCACAAGCACGTGGGAAGGAGCTAAGAAGGAAAGGTGGCCATTGGCCTTGGCGTCCCCGGTGACTTGGGTATCACCATGCTCTCACTTGCTAAGCGACTCCCCAGCCTTTTCTCCCCTCCCAGCCATCCCCACACGCTCTGGAGGCACTTGGGAACGGAAGAAGAGCTTTCTAGAAGGGCCAGGCTTCAGCGGCTCAGTGAAAAGGACAAAAACGCCTTGATAGGCCTGTAGCCCAAAGCTGTGGGTGGGGTCTGAAGCGTTACAGGATGGTAAATCCCCTCTGAGGCCAGGCAGCTCAGAGCCAGCTTGCCAGAGTTCACAGGCCCCTGCAAGGTCAGAGCGTTGCCAAGTCCTAACATCGGGGAGGGAAGCAGCACACTAAAAAGGCCCTTTGACGAAGTGGCTGAGTCTCAGCGCTGATATTTCAGCTGCATTTTTGTCACCCTGATTCGCCGGATGCAAAGTTCTCGGGAGGGACTCTGGCTCCGGGTGGGTATCCAGCCAAGTTTCGCTGAGTGTTACTGTTGCCTGTTGATGGTGTCCGAGAGTCACTGGTGGAGAATGTGCCAGGGAAACCCTCCCCCTGCTAAGGTTCATGCTGCTGTTGGGAAGTTTGGGTACTTCCCCGCAGGCCCCACCCTCTGGGAAAGCAGGTTTGGGACGTCAGCTCCCTCCGCTGTGTGTGCTAATGGACGTGAAAGCTGATGGTTGTTCTAACTGGGTTTTCAGAGTGAGCCGTCATTGCGATGCTGCAGAGGACTCGGGCTGTGGCCTATGATGCAGCAAACCCACTTTCACCAACAGACAGACAATCCGAGAGCCAAGGCCCAGCGGGACAGCAGGAGGCGCGTAAGCCAGCAATACCGATGCTGGATGGTTCCTGGCAAGCGCTCACCACGTGCTACCTGATTCCAATCATTGTGCAGAGAATTAAATAACAGCAGCGGCATCTAAACAGCTGAGGCACAGAAAGGTAAAGCGACATCCTCACTGTCCCACGTGGCCTCTCTACCCCGAGCCTCCGGCTCCCTGCACAGTTCTGCGCAGGCCCAGGACCCAAAGTCGATAGAGGGGATCTACAGCTAAGGCCAGGGGCCCCACTGAGCTCAGTGGGAAAACCACACCCAGCTCTAGCCCAGGTCCAGAGCCTGGTTTCACATCCAGAAAGTGCGGGGCAAGGGGATGGTTAACCCCTTCCAAAGGGCACAAGAAGGCCCCTGGGGGTTGGGGGGGGGCGGTGGTGGAGCTTTGAGTTGATGAGATCAAGACTGGAAATTACCTAAGCACAGGGCACTTCCAGAGGTTCCTGACCCACCTGCCCCCTCTCTCATTCCCCAATGCCCTGCCGTTGACGGAGAGCCTTCCTTAACTGGAAAACACCAAGCAAAGTGTACAAAACCAAAAGGGAGCTGGCTCAGGGCAGGAGCAGAGCTGCCGAAGGCTGGAACCTGGCGCTGCTGCCTTCTCCCTGGAAGAGGGTGATGGGGCCACTGGGAGAGCATGCAGATCCCCAGAGCCTCATCGCCACCCCTACACCCCTCCCCAACCGAGAATCTCAGGTATGTCCCCTGGGGGTTCCCCCTCACAGAGCGGTGGGGTCTAGCCCTTAAGAGTAGGAAATGTTGGAAAATGAGAGAGGGGCTTCAGGTTGTAAAGTTTTCTCGTACTCAAAAAAACAAAAAAAAATTCAAGTTAAGGAAACACACAGCTGGAAAACAAAAGGAAAAAGGCAGAAGATATTACCTTTAACTTTGATTTCTTGGATCAAAGATCACAGTCATTCTGTTTCATAATATGTTTTGTATCCAGCTAAGGTGTGTGTCTATCAGCTCTGAAAAAGATTTGCAAAACCATTTTTGAGAAGAAAAAAAAAAAATCACCTTCGACCTCTTATGCTTCCAACTCATGCTAATATCATCATTTAATGAGTAGCTCTTCACCCAGGGCCGCTGAGAACCCAGGATAGAACTCAACCCTCTGGCTGTAGTTTAAGCCCCAATTCTATATCGTCTTAACATTTGTGCCAGAATTAACCCCAAACCAGGGTACTAATCACTGAGATGAGGGCCTTTGTACAAAGAAATAGGGATCCCTGAAATCAAAGTTCATCAGCAAGATTATGGTGGTTTGGGTTGTTTTTTTTTTTTTTTTCAAAGCAAGACAAAATGGCTCAGTTGCTGGCATATCATGCAGTTTCAAATCACGGCCAACCAAGGAGATAAAATAACACTGGCATCTGTGGCAGAGCACATCAGAAAATCAGAATTTCATGATGGAGCTACTCAAATGGAATTCTCCCTCATTTGACCCCTGCTTCCTTCTTACGAGTGATACAACCTCAGTGGGCATGCAAATTCATAAGACTGTACACTTTCTTCCTGTTTTTCTCTGGTTGGCAAGTTACTATTTTTATAGCCCCTGCCCAGTCAGAGCACTGAAGGTGCTTAGAAAGGAGACAGGAGCTATATATTTTACAGGCATTCATTTTCTCTTCAATTTTAAATAATCCCTTTTCTTTTCTCAATTCCTTTTCAATGGCCAAATTAGAAGGCCAGAGTCCATTCTGAGTGCTTGAGATAGAAATATTTTCTGGGATTAATTTCTTGCAGGGAGTAATCCCACCTTTTGCTAGATGTCGCTATACTTGCATCCTTAGGTAAACCAGAATAGTCTCAAAAGTCATGAGCTCTCTGAACTCTCATCTTCAAGGCAGAGAACACCCAATAATGAGATCTTTTCTGCAGTTCTTCAGTTGCAGGCCTAGACTCCTACATGTTGGGCTCCAATAGGGCTGGTTTGATTGGGACTGGATGGCGTTCGTCACGGGCTGCTGCCGCCCAGGACAAAATAACCACCTCCTCAGTAGTGGCTCTGAACACAGTCTGGACCATGCATTTCAGGCCATCTCTTGAAGCAAAAAGGCCCACTGGCAAAGCCAGGTGCCCGTGGCCCGAAGGCAGCTCCCTCATCACACTTGCCTGTCTCTACTCCACACTGGCTGGTTCTAAACCCAAGAGCAGAGGCTTGTCTGACCACTCCCTCAGGGCCTTAAAAAAAAAAGCCTCTATCCTGACAGTGGCCAAATAATTAATGTTTTCAGCCTGGACCTCACCCCTGAACTTCAGACTTAGATATCGAACTACCGGCCGGGCATCTCACACTTAACACGGTCCAAACCCATCTCCTGATGGCCACAATCATCGCCGCCCTGCTCCACTCGTCCCATCATAGGAAACAGACACTCCCCATTTCCGGTGGTTCAGGTCAATCTTGGTCACAGCCCACATCCCCTCCATATGCAAATGCTTCTGGATTTACCCTCAAAATAACATCCAGAAACTAAGAGCCTCTGTCACCTCACTGCACTGGAAAAAACAGTTCCAAGGTGCTAAAATAGTCAAGATGTTTGCACTGTATCCCTCTGTACGCATGCAGGTAGCACTTGGGGGGGACCAGGTGCCATGGACGTGTCCAAGGTCACACCCTTGGAACGGCACCTTTGAATCGAGGCCGAACCCCAGGCACCCGGCTTTTAATAGTAGGGGCCGTTCCCTGGGAAGCCCACGCCTGCTCCCTTGTCAAGAGTTCAGAGAATTTATAAAGCCTCAAACTGATAGGTTTGTCTGCAGACTTCTGAGGTGCAGTTTCCTGTTTAGTCATGAAGCACACACTTTAATCGTCTATTTCCTGGTGGGAGGCAGGTACCAGGAGCCCAAGGAAGGGCCTGTTTTAAATTCAACTAAGACCTTTACCCCACCCCGAGCCGCCCTGCTCTGTAGGGTGCTGTTCACGTGCCCTATTTAATCCTCACAGCCATCTCTGGGGGTTGGGGCTACGATGCCCATTTCTCAGGTCAAGTTACTGAGGCAGAGAAAGATGGAGTGATCCTTCCAGGAACGGCCCCAGCTCGGTGGGTGCTAGTCCCAGGTCAGGGCTTCCACATGTGTAAGGTCATCAAGCTCCCCTGGGGGCTGAGTTAAGATGCAGTTTTGCCTCAGAAGGGCTCGACACAAAAGCGCTGTCAATACACCCGTGTAAGTCTCACGACCTCTCTCTGAGCCTCAGTTTTCCCACAAAACGGATCAGAATACCTCCTGGAGAGACTGCTGTCAGGATTGAAGGAGATGATGTAGCTGGCTTATTCATAGACAGATGTTTACTTACTCTGCAATACGGACCCATAGAGAAGATGGAAGAATGAGAGAGAAGATGTGGAAGGAGACAGACCAGTCCAATCCAATCCTCTTCCACTAACCAAGAATACAATGCTATTTCCCTACATGTTTAAAGAAGTCGTCTGTTCCGTTGATCAGCTGTTAGTAACATGGAGGTAGACATCGAGGGAGAAGGCAGCATCTCGACTTAGGATATGTTACCTAGGTGACACCTAGAAACACGCCCAAAGACAGGGAGAGAGGCCTCTGGTCCCAGAATCACTGCCCCATTGTTGTGGTCTTTTATGAGACTACCACTGAAGACCTATATAGTGATGGTACATTTTTACAGTCCTCGCATAAATCAGTGAATTGTCCTGCTAGTCTCATGGGTTAGGTGATGATTTAGGATATGGATTGGAAATGGTTCACTGATTAATCAACACAAATAATTAACACGAAAGTGCAAGGTGTCAACAGATAAAATACGAAAATACTCAATTTGTCACCCTGACAAATTCTACAACTAGCTTCCACCCTCCTGAGAGCACAGGCACGTCTCTAAATGGATGGCATCAGAGGAGAAAACCTGTGTGCATCTGCATCGCAGGGGTTAGACTGCTCTAGGGTACGTTCAGTTTAATGGTTCTTTAATGAAAACACCAGGGTCCCTCCCAACCTGTGTAGAACGCGCTACCATCTTCTCCATCCTCCGCTTTTTCCATGATTACGCGTCAACTTACAAGCTAGGGAGAAACAACTCAGACATTCTCTAAGCTAAGCTGCCCTGCGAGGGAGGACGAGACAACTGTATGAACTCAGACCTGAGTTGAGCTGAGCTGCTCTGCCCGGTCCTTTTCTCCGATTCAGCAGAATTTCTTCCGACTACATGCAGCCAAGAGGCACCTCTCCTATCAAGCAACCACATGGCTTCTAAGGCAGCAACCACAGACAGGAAAGCATTCTAAACAAACCACGGCTTGCCCCCTGGTCCTCCTGAAGCTTCCTCACAGCCTCGGCCCCAAAGCTCTGCTGAGAGGCGGCAGCCACAAAGCAAGCACTGCAACATGGGCTGCTGCCTTTCAGAACTAAAACAGAAGCAAAAAGAAAGGCACTTGTTACTACGGCCAGTTGAGATTCGGGAAAGAAACAGTGACCCAAACCCACAGTTCAGCTCAGCCTGCAACCACAAATGAGATGAGAAAATAAATACCTAATTGTTTGGGAAGCCATCTTTCTCTTTGGAGGTTGGCGGAATTAACCAGACATTTTTGTGAAGACATTTGCGTTTCCTTAGCCTTGCGTATGCGGCAGAGAGAACTGAAGGCGGGTCAGACACGCCAGGTGGGTTAAGGGGGGGAGCGTGGAGCAGGAGGAAACATCTCCATCCTGAGCTACCTTCCTCATGTCACAGAATCTCACAGAAGTTCCCCGAGGCCTTTGAGAAGAGGTCCAAAATCCCAGGCCTGCCTCAAGTGAACTTTCCTTCGAAAACCAGCACAGCCCCTGCTGCTTGCAACAGATTCGTGGGATATTTATGGAATCTTCTAGCCTAGTCTGCACCTTATCCTTCCATAAATTCACCTTCCAGATCATTCTATGTCCTCCCATGTGTCACGACCAGCTCACAGCACGGCACCACCACCCCCCTCCCCACAATCAAGAAGGGTACCCGTACATACATCCACATGTTTCCAAAGCCCGACATAAGCCCACGTGCCGTAAGGAGGCAGCCTGACCCACTTCACGCTGCCATCAGTCTTATGCATTTTGTCCTGTCTCCCTCTCAACTCCCTCAGCCCAGTCTGGTGTGAGAACTGACTGACCTGCAGACTGTCCCCACGTGCACTCGGCAAGCCCTAACTACAGGACCCACCTGATAGCCCACCCGCACCAGCCTGCAGAGGGAGACAGAGGACGATGGTGCAGGGCCAAGTGCCTGAGTGACAGTGAGATAAACCTGGGACCCCTGGGCTCCCCAGCCCACCCCCTTCCAGGCCCAAGAAGTCACTAGCTGCCTGGAAAGAAATTCCACCAGGTCCAAGCCAGGACCAGACCCAGTCCGAAATTTCTCTAAGTGAGATTCACAGGTCCAGGCCTGGCACAGATGGCCAATTCAAAGGCTGCCTGGAGTGACCAGCAAGGACTATGTGTGTGTGTGTGACATTACACCAGGTGTCCCTAAGATACCTTAACTCTCCCAGGACATGCAGACAGAACCCTAACTCCTGACACACTCCCCTCGATCAAACCTTCACCTGTACAGTCCTTGCTGTGGACTGAACTGTGTCCCGCAAATTGCCATGTTGAAGCCCTAACCCCCAGTGTGATGGTATTTGGAGGTGGGCCTTTGGGAGGTGATTTGGGTTAGATGAGACCACGAGGATGGGGCCCTCAGGATGGGATCAGTGCCCTGTAAGAAGAAAGACCAGAGAGCTTGTTTGCTCACTCACTGGGCCCAGCGAGAAGGCATGCAGGCTCACCAGCACCCGATCATATGGGCACCCTGATTTCAGGCTTCTGGCCTCCAGAACTATGAGAGGATAACTTCTGCTGTTTAAGCCACCCAGTCAGTGGAATTCTGTTATGGCGGCCTGAGCGAAGACAGTCCTGTAAGCGCTGCTCTACCCAAGACCGTTCCTCTCTAATATCTCAAGGCGTGCTCACGGGGCAGGCATCTGCTGGCGAAGCAGCTGAGGTTCAGTGATTTGCCCAAGGCCACACTCCAAGGCAGGGTTTGAACAAGGAGCAGGAGCTGCTGTGGCCCCAGTGTCCTCCACACCCCTAAACACACACACCTTCGTGCCATGTGGCTCTGTGCCGGCAAAGCCCCCCTTGCATCCAAATCCCACTTCTCTGCCGCCATCCAGCCTCAACTGCTGCCCGGGATCCTCTGGCCAACAGCCCCTTCTCCCTTCCCTGCCCTCCACTGACCTCACGGATTCAGCCTTTCTGTGTCTGGTAAGGTGGTACGTGTCTGAGGGTGGTGGCCACAGATGGCCCAGTGCAGGGGCTGAGCACAGCGGTGAGGGGCTCACACCAAGGCAGAGCCACAGGGAAACACACAGGTGGGAGCCAGACTGCTGGGGTCCATGTCCAGCCTGCCATGCCCTGCCATGGATTTGAGGCAAGCCCTGACCCCCTCTGAACCTGCCGTGCCAAAAACGGGCAATGACGGTTCTTAACAACTTCAGAGGGAATCCATTGAGTAGACACATTACAGGTGCTGTAAACAGCGTCCGACACGTTGTAAGTACCCCACATTCACTAACGGAATGTGAGTCAATCGTTTCACTTCTTGGGCCTCAGTTTCCTCATCTGTAAAATGGGAATAATAATGTGCATCCCAGAAAGACGTCGGGCAATGCATACGGTTGGAACGATGCCAAGTTAACAAAAAAAAAAACCCATGTTAGCAGCTGTTCCTACTAACATTGTTAGTACGTTATTAGTCCACCCCACAGAGAACATGTAGTTAACACACTGAATTGACTGGTGACCAGGCCACCTTCTCTCAACAAAGCACTTTCACCTTGGAAGCTATTTCTGAATTTTCAGAGTGGGTGGGTCTGAGGTCAGCCCGGCTCCTAGAGGTGCATTTTTACATCCTGCCAAGGGGGGGCCCCCTCCCAGGCCACCCCACACGGTGCGCTGGCTGCACTGGGCTAGTGACACACACAACAGCCTCTGAGTCACCAACGTTCTGCAAACCAGAGGCCTCCGGAAGCCAGCCCTGGCAGCAGGCCCGCACAGCCCCCAGCCACCGACATCTTACCAGCAAGACCTTGGGGCTTACGAGAAAAATGCCGCACCTCGTCCCAAACGGTCCTCAGCTCTCAGGATGAGTAAACATGGCAGTTCTGAGGCTCCCGTTTCGAGTAAGAAGCCTAGGTGCTAACTGGGAGGAGGGCAGATCAGCTACAGCCAAGAAGATGCCAAGCCCTGAGGGGTGGGAGGAGGTCCCCTGCCCTGAGCCAGCCTCCAGGGAGATGCACTCATCCTGCTCTGGTCCAGCAACATGAGACAGGCCCCACCTCCCAGCACAGCTTCTTGGGGCCTTCATGCCAGCATCCACCCTCAGGCCCACCCTCCACTCAAATCAGACTTCACAATGCAGAACTCTAAATCCACGTGCAACACGACTCCATCAAGGCCGAGAGAGAGCGGTGCCTGAGCTGCTCCCCAGGCATTGACAGGGGAGCCTGGCCATTTGGAAAGACCTTGGGGGGAGGGGGTGGGCAGGTGGCCACATTCATCTCCACACTTTCTAAAGGACCACGTGTGCATGGGCTGACGAAGCAACACTTAGTGGCACCTTCTATGCAGGACCCCAGCTTTCACATATGTCATCTCATTTATGGCCACCGACAGTTCTGTGGGCACAAACCAGTGTTCACAGAAGCTCAGCATTAGCTGCATCAGGGTGAACCCCGCCTTTCCCTTGCACATGGTTACCATGGTGCTGGATCCTGGTTTTGGGGCGGGCAGTTAGCATGGCTCAGGCTATAAGGACCCTGTATCTTGAAGCTCAAGACGTGGAAGCGTCAACCCCTCATGGGGTTGTCATCACCCCGTGAGGGCAGGGACCTCTTCTCTCATTCACTGCCATGACCCCAGCACCCAGGACAGAGCCCAGCACATAGTAGGTACTCAGTTAATTTTCCTGGAGAGATGGTTGAATGAATGAATGAATGAAACACAAACTCCGAATTGATCTGGATTTAACCAGAATTTGCCCAGTTGAGTCTGGTTTTTGACAGTCTCCAGGAGCTGGTCTGAAACTCTAGTAGGAAGGTTGCTGGCCAGCTGTTTTATTAGTTATAGATGAGATATCCTGATACATATAGTAGAATAATAATTACCATTATTTTATTAATTTATATAGCACTTTCTACAAAGCACTTCACATATATTTAATCCTCACAGTAATCCCACGGAGTAGGTACTAACTGTCCCCATTTTACAGATGGTGAAACTGAGGCACAGAGCGATTAAGGAACATACCCAGCTCATACAGCTACTAAGTCACAGAGCCAGGATTCAAACCTACCCAGTCTGGCTCAAGCTATTGAAGATGGGAATTCTTTTGTAATTATCATCTGGCAGTCAGAATTTGCTTCTTTGAGTGCAACTCTGAACAAAGACTGGTCCGTGGGAGACCCCAACTTTTATCAGGGTTACCCAGTAGAAGTCACCCATATAGTATTCAAGGAAAAATGGGGGTGAGCTAACATATATGTTTGCTGTAGTTAATCTGGGGGATGAGATTTAAGAAGCAAAGAGTGACTTGGCCCCTTTGGGACCACGATGCCACGCCCGGGGTACATATCTAAAAGGTGAGATGGTGCTAGATTTTCCTAAGACTTAAAGTAGAGCCAAGGCCTGGGGTTCAGAGAGAGACGGCAGCTTCCCGGTTGTGACTGGGGCCACCCCAGCTCGCTTCAGCTGGCAGTATTCTCCTGCAGAAGAGGAAAGTTGAAGCTCACGCCTCACAAAACCACCAGCAAGCTGGGTTTCTAGATCTAAGGAAACCAAGCCTTCCCATGGTGTCAATCTGATTCTGGCTTTGGGCTCTGATGGCATATAAGTCACCCTCTCTCCAAAGAAAGTATAACCATCTTAGCCTCCACAGTCAGGGGCCTATCTAATGGGAAATCCAGGTTATCCCAGAAGGTGACAGAGGTGAGTGGCTGCCTCTATCTGCAACTATCCGCAGCTGGACACTAGTCAGGATTGCATTTGGATGGACTCACCAGCCAGCACCAACCCACTGCTGGGACCCAGGGACCCCACTTGGCCTTGGGAAAGGCCATTCCTTTGAGATCAAAGAGTATGCATTTCTCTTCCTCACTCTCCTCTAGTCCCCCCCAGCCTTCCTTCTACACTTTGCATGCGCCAAGTATACTTCCACCCCAGGGCCTTTGCACTTGCTATTCCCTCTACCCAGGGTGCTCTTTCCTTAGATATTTGCAAGGTTCTATCAGCAAGATCTCTGCTCAAATGTCACCTCCTCTGGGATGCTTCCCTTATGGAACAGCAGGCCCCCTATGCCACACACCACTCTCTATTCCCCTCCACCCTGCTTTACCTTTCTCCATAGCACTTATTCTAGCTGGTGTTATCGTTTATGTTTAGACTGTGAGCTCAAAGAGGGCAGGAATTTGAGCCTTTGTGTTCCCTTCAGTGTCCCCAGTGTTGACCTCATCATGGCCAAATGTGGGGTATTGTAACATCCGTCTCAGTAGAGCAGATTCCAAGAGAAATCATGCTTTGCTGTCATAAGGGAGAAGCCAGGACTTCTGAGTTTTGGATCATGCTGTCCCCTGCCTGGCTCCTTATCTGACTAGTGAAATCCTGGCTCCAAAGTTCCACAAGGCCCACACCACCCACAGAGCACCTAGCACCGAGGGTGGTACACAGCTGGCGTATTAAACCATGCCGCAAATGGGCTTAAGACAAGACTGTGGAATCTGGAACCCTCAACCTTTGTTCTCCACTCAGTCCAACTTCAAGGAGGAGAAACTGTTTCTCCATTTGTGAACATCTCTATCCTGAGCCCATTTCATACGCCAACTGGGATGTGGCTAGAAATTGCCCATGAAAAGACCTTAGCAGGAGGCAGGTTTTAAGAGTAGCATATCCTCAGGGAACTGGAGACACTTAGAGATGGGTGGGTCAGCCTTTCCAACTATAGCCCTCTGTCATCTCAACCCTGAGGATGCATCCACTGAGGCCACTAAGCTTCGAGGGGGGCGGTGGGTTTAGGGACCACCATGATGGGCTTGTGAGATGCAGCCTAGCCCATGCCGCAGGGCTGGTGGCCAGAATGACAGCAAGCCCCTGTGAGAAGCGGCTCTAGCTTTACTTCTGTTATAAAAGATGACCTTGAGCAGGTTTTAGAAGGACCCCACAAACACTCAGTACTGTACAATGTCCACTTTCCCCCATTTGAGCCAAGGATTCCACAATCTAAAGTTGACACAAAGATTCAATGCCATGTTGTGGAGCCTGACAGGCTGACTCTCCAACGTGTCTGCAGAAAAGCAAAAAGACACTTCTGGGGAACAACAAGCTGGGGACTAAACCTGCCAGCAGTCCAGAATATCTACAAAGCGGCTGTAATTAAGAACTGGGGACAAACTCTCCTATGGAACAAAGCCGAGAGAGCAGGAAGGGGCCTGCACTTACATGGAAACGATATTTACAACATGGATGGATTACAGGCCCGTGGGGAGAGGACAGACTTCTCAATAGATGGTCGGGGGCCACTACTTATCCACACAGAAAACGATGAAATTAGAAATTCACTTCATACTGGACACAAAAACAAACTTAAGTGTGAAAGATAAAACTGTAACATGTTTGGAAGATGATACAGGAGAAGCTCTCTTTATGACATAGGGGTAGAAAGGGATTTCCTAAACCAGTTCTTCAGACTTGAGGAATCACTGGAGGGCTCGTAAAAGCTCAGGTTGCTGGGCCCAACCCTAGTGTTTCTGATTCAGCAGCTCTGGGTGGGCGGGGCCTGAGAATCTGCATTTCTAACAAGCTTCCACGTGACACGCCTGTTGCCAGTCCAATGACACATTTTCGGTAGCACCGTCCCAAATGACATTCAAAAAGCTCATTAACCTTTCCAAAAATAAATTTAACGACATTAAAAGTTTCTGTTCATTGAAAGATACCATCTCAACCACAGGAGTTTTGCAAACACTTCAGCAATCTTACAGTATCAAACGTTGGGAGGACGTAGAGCCATGTACTTACTTCTGTGTTGCTGATGGGAGTATAAACTGGCACAACCGCTTTGGAAGACAATTTGGTATTGTCTACTGATGTGGCAGATGTGTACGCCCAATGACCAAGCAGTTCTACTTGTAAGTACAACCCGACAGAAACACCTCTGTGTGCAGAGAAAGAACATTTTGGAAAGCACTGTTTGTACCAGCATAGGGAAAAAAACCTGGAAATGACCAAATGTCCACCATCAGCAGAAAGGATAAATGAGCTCTACGATGGACTATTACACGGCAGAGAAAAGGAAAGAATTACAGCCACAAAAATGACACCCTATGAATGCCAAGAACGTAATGTTGAAGGAAGAAGCAAGTTGCGGAAAACTACTACAGAATGACTGCATTTATGTAAAGTTCACGAGCATGGAAAACGCAGTGTGTTGTTTAGAGAATCAAACAAGTGGTAAAACTATTTTTTTAAAAAAAGGAGAGTGACAAACACAAAATTGAGGATAGCAACTAGTCTAAGGTGGGAGGGAAGAAAATACACTCAAAATTCCATGCTCAGTCCAGGCGTGGAACATCATGGCTGTGAACACTGCTGAACAGAGACAGACCCCAGACACCTCTGCTGGAGGAACACACCACTGATGAGGGAGCCTCACTCAAAACATCAAACTCAATCTGATCCAGCCACTCATCTCACTACTGATTTACGGGAAATGCTGAGGACAAAGCAACGACTGATGGCACCTTGGGGCTGCAACCAGCAACACCCAGCCTACATGCAAACCACCTGGCTTCTTCAACGCAAAGATGGCAGAGGGGAAAAAGATAAAGGGGGCCTGCACAGATGAAAGAAATGGAAAGTACATTTCAAACAACCACACCGTGTGGGCCTGCCTTGGATCCAGAGTCAAGACGAGCCGTGGGGAAAAAATTAGGGCATTTATGAGGCAGCTGGAAATTTGAGCATTGAGTTTGATATTAAAGAATTATTTTAACACACTACTATATATAAAGTAGATAAACAATAAGGGTTTACTGTATAGCACAGGGACCTATATTATTCACTATCTTGCAATAACCTATAATGGAAAAGAATCTAAATAAAGAATATATATAGATCTGTGTGTCATATATATACACACACACACACACACACATATGTGTAATTAAATCACTTTGTCATATACCTGAAACTAATACAATATTGTAAATGAACTGTACTTCAATTTAAAAAAGTTAGACCCCAAAAAAGAATTAGTTTCACTGTGAGAATGAAAATCAGAGAAAAATTTTTGACGAGTGCTCTTGTAGAGAAACATAACCGAAAGATTTGCAAATAAAAAACGATTTTAGAAGGCACAAGAGTGCAAAGGTAATGGTTATATTCTTTTTCTTTAAACTCGGGGTAGGCACACGGTATTTGTATTGTTATCATTTTTTATATCTTATGTGTATATATATATATATATTTTTTTTTTGTGGTACACCGGCCTCTCACTGTTGTGGCCTCTCCCGTTGTGGAGCACAGGCTCCAGACGCGCAGGCTCAGCGGCCATGGCTCACGGGCCCAGCCACTCCGCAGTATGTGGGATCTTCCCGGACCGGGGCACGAACCTGTGTCCCCTGCATCAGCAGGCGGACTCTCAACCACTGCGCCACCAGGGAAGCCCTATCTTATGTATATTTAATGAAAGTCATTTGGCAGTTAAAGAAAGGAGGGAAGGAAAGAAGGAAGAAACGGAGAGAGAAGGAGGGAGGGAGGGAGAAGGAAGGAAGGAAGGAGGTGGGGAAGGAAATGGAGGGAAGGTAGACAAACTGAGACAGACTACCTTGTGCCTACCACACATGAACTCGGCTGGGGAACAACAGCAGGGTGCCCGTGGGGACTGGAGGAGGGGGCCTTCTGGCACACTTGGGGCAGGAGAAGGTCACCTCCTCTGAGAGACCCTGTCCAGGGTCTCCTTTCACAGCACCTGTTTCTCTCCTTCATAGCATGTCTCACCATCTGAAATACGTTTCTCTGTTGTATTTATTATCCTTCTTCCCCGTGAGACTGTAAGATCCACAGGGCAGGGACCGCCCCTCATTCACCCAGCACCTGCCAATTGACCTGGCTGGCCTCAGGTGTCAAGAAATCGTGCTGCGTGGGGATTCACCACACAGCTGAATGGGATCCACAAGATGGTCTGTCTTGGTATCGATGGTGGGGAGAAGGAGCTTTGGATAATTCCTATGGCGCAAATCGGAAAGAAACGGTTTGATTCATTCAGGAAAAAAAAAAAGAAATCGTGCAGGAGGCTGGCACGTTCTGAGCACTTGCTCTGTGCCAGGTTCTGGTCTAAGAAATCTACATGCATTAACCATTCGGTGTTCACAAGGCCCCCTGAGTAGGTGGTATTATTATTATCCCCATTTTGCAGTCCAGTAAACCAAGACTCAGAGAGCTGAAGGGACTTGCTCAGAGTGACACAGCCAGCAGGTGGCCGAGCCAGGATTTAAATGCAGGCGGGATTCCAGGGCGCAAACTCGAAACCACTCTACCCTGCCTTCCTGCCTCGCCAAGAAACGTTGGTTTAATGGTAAAGACAGAAGCTTTTTGTTCAGACCTAAAATGATCAAGCTCTTGGGCTGTTCCTTTGCATGCCTGATTTTGGGCACGTGCACGCAAACACACACACACACACACACACACACACACACACACACACACACTCTCTCTCTCTCTCTCTCTCTCTCTCTCTCTCTCTCTCTCTCCCCCCCCCCCCCACGTGGCCATATTACAAACCACGGTGCGAGTTAGCAAATCAATGCCCTTTGACTTGTTCTCTGCCTGGCACATAGTAGGTAGGTCCTCAGCAAAAGTGTGGAGTAGAACTGACTAAATTGCAAGACTTTGGGTTAGGATGCCAAACCTTCCGACACAGAAACTAGAGATGGCAACCTCTGCATGAAAACATCCCAGCCCATTTCTCCCTGAGACCCATCAGCATGAATGAGCCCCCGTGGGAATTGGAGGCACCCACAGGAGGGGGCCCTAACCTTATCAGTCACTCCTATTTCAGCAGGAATTACTTTCAATGGATTGCTTTCCTTCCTGCCGGCCCCCAACACCAGCCCCACAGAGGGAACCCCAAACACCTAGCAGCTCCCTCAGGACAGCAGTTGCCCCAGGGCTGTGATCTAGAGTTTGAACTTAGGAAACTCTTTCCAGGGTGATCCTGGCCACAGTCAGGTGGCAAGAGCCCACGGCAGGGTCCCCATGACCTGTGCTCTGACATCAAACAGCTGCGGGACTGGGGTGGGAGAGGGTCCCGTGACCAGAGAGATAGGGCCACTGCGAATGGGGCCAAAGACCTTCCCAGAAACTTGCCCTTCATCGGAAGAGACAGGAAGCCAGCTTGTGGGGAGCAGGTACCCTCTTCTCTGAAAGGGGCCGGGGGTGAGCGGAAGCAGGGAATTTCTGGGCTGAGGCATGAACTTCTCAGAAGCCTGGCAGCCTGGAAAACACAGGGCTGGTTTCTGTTTTCTGCCCCCAGACATGCCTGGAACCACAGCGGGAGGGAGGCCCCACTGGCCGGGAGAGCCCTGACCAGGCCTGGGATGCAAACACTGCGCTGTTTACAGAGGGAAGCCCCGGGCCAGCTGAGATGCTCACTCCCGGGCGTCCCCGGCCGCCAGCTGGGCCCACAGGGACGCACCTTCAGGAGGAACGGGGGGGCTGGAAGGCGGCAGCCGGAATCGGGGCGTGAGAGCCAGCTGGGCTGCCTCTTGGCGTGAAAAG
This sequence comes from Globicephala melas, assembly GCF_963455315.2. Classification (NCBI taxonomy): domain Eukaryota; kingdom Metazoa; phylum Chordata; class Mammalia; order Artiodactyla; family Delphinidae; genus Globicephala; species Globicephala melas. The sequence continues at coordinate 76,281,827 of NC_083328.1, forward strand.
GGGGAGCGAGCTCGCGGGTCTCCCTGCAAAAGCAGCGCTTCTGAGTCCAAAGCCAGCCCAGGCCAAGCACAACAGGATACCAAGGGGAATGGGAGGAGGGCAGATGGAAGCTGCCCCGTCCCAGCTGAGAGCAGCTGCCCTGCTCTCCAGGCAGCCCGGGGTTGCACAGGCGTTTCCATGGCACTTCGTTTTGCTGTCACAACAACCCCAGGATGGCCCGGGGCTGGGCAGGGCTGCCGGCTGGAAGCAAGAAATGGATTTTCTAGTGGGCCCAGCAGCCAGCACATTTTTGAAGGCCTGCCCCGGCCTGGTCTTCGGACTCTGCCTCTGGGACTCAAGTCCACTGGGCAGTCTGAGGCCAGGAGAGCGTGGCATCGAGGGGCAGACCAGGGGCCCGCTGGAGCCTCCCCGCGCTGTTCCCTGTGCCCCCCTGACTGCCACTCCACAGAGAACCAGCAGGACATTCGAGGGCCCCGGCACTGTTACTTTTGAAAACTCCAGGCTGGCCCTACGATGCCGAGCGAGTAAAATGCCCCCACTGCTCACAATAAATACAATTTAAATATTGCTGCAAAGGTTGAAGGTGACTGGCTGACATCTTATGTTTACAGGCAGTTCACTGAACATTTGTCACTTCAATTCTGTGCTTCTCTTTTCGGATGGAGTTTATTCCTCCACTCCAGCCCCCTAAGTCTCTCAAACTTTTCTTCAGGCCTTTTGAAAAGCTCACAGCCCTTGCTTCCAAAGCTGTCGTGAGGCCTGATTCTAGGACCAGGACACAGGTCATCTCCCTAGGTTTTATATGCTGTCACACCTTGCAAGCAGCTGCTCCAGAGTTTTTTTGGATTTGTACTCCTGAACTCCCAAAGAAATGCATGGCATCTTTCCTCCCCAAAAACCTAGATAAGGAACATCTACATACTTACTCACTCGCTGTGTGACCTTGGGCCAGTTACTGAACCTCTCTGGACTAGGTTCCTCATTTATAAAATGGGAATAATTATAGTCCTTGCCTCCTGGGGCTGTTGTGAAGATTAAATACGTTAAAATAATGATGTCTTAGAAGAGTGCCTGGTATGCAATAAATGACATCTAAGTATTAGCTGCTATTATTATTAAAAAGACGTATTATTGTTGTGGTTTTATGATGAATAGTTTTCAATCATTTAAAACCCAGGCAGTGGGCTTCCCTGGTGGCACAGTGGTTAAGAATCCGCCTGCCAATGCAGGGGACACAGGTTCGAGCCCTGGTCCTGGAAGATCCCACATACCACGGAGCAACTAAGCCCGTGCGCCACAACTACTGAGCCTGCGCTCTAGAGCCTGCGAGCCACAACTACTGAACCCACATGCCTAGAGCCTGTGCTCCGCAACAAGAGAAGGCACTGCAATGAGAAGCCTGTGCAGCGCAACGAAGAGTAGCAACAAAGACCCAACGCAGCCAAAAATAATAAATGAAATAAATAAATTTTAAAAACAAACAAAAAACCCAGGCAGTATATGATCTCCATTTCATTCTGGGATATTCATGCAGTTCCACAAATATATGGTGAGCATCTTATGTGCAGGGAGCGGGGCTAGACTGCACAAAGGCGACATTAGAAAATGTTATTAAGGGCTTACGTACTCTAAGCAAAGTCAGCCCAGGCGCAGCCGGGGTACAGACAAGCCAGAGACATCAGTCCTTACCAGCCGGAGACTTGGACTTGAGGTGGGGGGTGGGGAATACACAAAAGCACCTGAAAGGAACATGGAATAAACAGCAACTGCAAGGGACCAGGTGTGGCTCCAGTGCTCAGAGGAAGAGAGAAACCCTATGGCTGCAGGGAGAAGAGAGCTTGTCAGAGCCTCCAAACGCTGGTCAGATTTCAGAAGGCACCAGAGGGAGGGGTGGGACATTCCAGGCGGAGGTTACGGCGTGGGCGCAGGTCCAGAGGCAAGAAAATCTCAGCACAGCTGCGTGTCCTCCTCCACTCAAAGCCCAGAAGGGTGCACAAGGACAATTACGCATCCAAATGGTGGGAGACGCGCCCCTGACCGGGACTAAACGCTTCCTATTTCTTAATCCCCATTTTTTTTATATTAGCTTCTAGGGTCATTGCTAGGACCTGAACTGTATCCCTTCATCTTTTTTTTCCCCTTAATTTTTTTTTAAAGTAAATACATGCATATGGCAAAGGCGAAAAGAATCCCAAAGCATAAACATACAGACAGGAAAAGGTCCCCCCCTCCTACTCCCACCCCCAGCTGCCCAGTACCCCCTTGTGTGACTGGCTCTTATTAACAGACATTCAGGTTGCTTCCGGCCGCCTGCTGGTACGAACGAGGCTACAGTCGACCTCCCGCACCCCACACGCAGCAGGGTGTCCGGAGGGCCCGGGCCAGCGTCCCTGAGGAGGCTCACTGTGGGGCCTGAGCAGATGGCCTCGACCCGGAAGTGGTGAGAAGATATTAAAGAAGGGTTGGCACGTCCCAAATGCAGAGACTAAGACATTTCCACAACCCTGGACAGAGGAAGATGATGAAGCTGACAGTTACGCTAGGGAGCGCCTGCCATGTGACTGACCTTGCTATACGCACTTTCATATATCACTTCATTTAAACCTGAAGCACTGCTATTAGCCCCATTTTACAGATGGGGAAACTGAAGTCACAGACATTAAGTCACTCGCCTAAGGCCACACCCCAAATTCCTCAGGACAGGTAGGGGAGGGGAGATAGGAATAGAGAAGGGTCGGGTATGAGAGCATTTTAGCACCGGTTGAGTCTGGCATTCCTGCAGGGTGACCACGCAGAGGTGTCCAGGAAGCAGTCAGATCAGCGGGTCTGGAGGGAAAGCAATTTTCTGGCGTCTCATCAGATACACGGAGTGAAAGGCCCAAGATAAATGCTCCATTCTGTTTATGAATTGAATCTAGATCATTCTCTCACACACAGGCCTCCACCAGCTCATCCCCTGGGCCTTGAGCTCTGTGACCCGAGACAGATCACTGCCTCGCTCCTCAGCCTGGTCTCACAGCCTTGATTCGGAGATGATAGTCTGCCTTCCAAAGGTGCTCATTAAGGGGGAGGGATTATTGTTATGATTATTAACTGTACTTGCCAGCCTGGCCAACACACCCCCCAAACGGCAACCTTCTACCTGCCAGCAGCTTCCCTTCCCTCCACGAATCAAATCCAAACCTCTCGCTGTGGCCTCTGAGGCCCTCCGTGGTCTGGCCTGCCCTCAAACGCTCATCTCCTGGGCATGAATCTCAACGACCCCAGACCTTTCTGTCCTCCACACAAACCAGCACTTAGACGTGCTGTTCCCTCTGCCTGGGATTCCCTTTCCCCGCCTCCTCCCTCAGGTCTCAGCTCAAGGTCGCCTCCTCTAAGAGGCTGGCCCTGACTGCCCGGTCAGAAGTTATGCCCTCCCCTACCTTCACCTGTTTGTTTTCATCAGAGCACTGAACCCCATCTGAAATTCGCATTACTCATGGATTAACATCTCCCCTAGAGACTTGGTCAGATGAGGCGAGGGCCTCGGTCCATTGCACTCACTGCTGTGTCCCAGCCCCTGGCACAAAGCCCAGAAGACAGTAGGTACCCAGCGAATATCCATTCAAAGAAGGAATGAATGAATGGGCACCAGCAGATTAAAGGCAAACCAAGAAAGCAAATGCCCAAACGAGATGCCTCCTGGCAGTCTCCTGAGGCAGCAGCCTGCTAACCCCACGCTAGAAGAGGCCCTCCCCAGTATCTGTGGGGCACATGCCAGTCTATAAATCGCTTTTCACACATGCCTCGCCCAAGGCCACAAGTAAGGAGGCAAAGTGGGGCTCCAAGTCAAGCTTCCTTTGATAACAACTACTCATCAACATCTCTGACCCTGAAGCCACTGTCCCAGGCGCTCAGCAGGGAATACACTGAACACAGCAAGAAAGAAGTTCCTAGTGGCTTCTCACACCCAGAGAGAGCCAAGAGTTCTCCAGTCTATGAAACAGGCCTTTACAGTCAACACTCAACATTACAAAGCTGTTGTTTCCATTAGAATCAGGCACAAACCTTTCCGACTAGTGGTTCTCAACTGGTGGCAATTCTTCCTTCCATGGGGAGAGTCAGCAATAACTGGACATGTAAGGGCTCTTCCCTCTTCTGTTTTAGACTTTCTCCATAGACTATAACCACATCCACAGATTCAACCAACCGTGGATTGAAATGTTCAGAAAAAATAATTCCAGACAGTTCCAAAAGCTTGACAACTGTTTACATAGCATTTACCTTGCATCAGGTATTACGATTAATCTGGAGATCATTTAAAGTATACATGAGGATACATGTAGGTTATATGCAAACACTACACAATTTTATATAAAAGACTTGAGCACCCATGGATTTTGGTATCTGCAGGGGATCCTGGGACTAATTCCCTGTAGATGCAGAGAGACAACTACATATTTGTTTAGCTGTTTGTTTGGTTCCCTAACTAGGAGGTAAGCTTCATGAAAGCAGGGACCTGTTTAATGCATTTCTGTGTCCCCAGGACCTAAAATTGCACTTGGCACATAGGAAGCATTCAATAAATATTTGTGGAATAGATGAAGAAACTCCTAAGAATATTAAACAATACAAAATATCCAACTTCCTTTTGGAGCTATTTTCCCATTATGATCATGCTTCTTGTGCAGAGACCCAGAACCCATTCTTCCTGTCTTCCACAGTAATAGGATTTAGCTCTGCACATGGTTGGGTAAATATAAAAACTACATTTCCCAGACTCCCCTGCAGCTCACTCTGGTCACATGACAAAGTTCTGGCCAATGAGGTATCAGATGCTGGGATATATGAGATTTCCAGGTTATGCCCTTAAAGAGAAGGGGCATGCCTTTCTTCCTCTTTTCCTCCACCCTCTCCTGCATCCAGGAGCCATCTTAGTGCAGATGAGGGTACCACCCTAAGAATGGCAGGGTGATAAGACAGAAAGAGCCTAGTCTTGGCACCATGGGACCAGTATACCAGCACTGGACTGCTTATGCCTGTGCTGTTACATGAGAAATCAATCATCTATCTTGTTTAAGCTGCTGTTACTTTGGGTGCCCTCTACATCCTCATCAATACATAACTTTCCCCTGCCCTGTAAACTCTGTTCTTAAACCACTCTTAAAGACTCGTCAATGCTGCGAGGGATCTCTGAGCCAGATGGCACTCAAGAGCTATTTTATGATTTCCCCTTCACACATGTAGGGAACACAACCCTTAGTCTGCGTATAGGGTTCTTTCCTTCCTGATGTCTCAAAATATCTGAGCATTGGGGCTTCCCTGGTGGCACAGTGGTTGGGAGTCTGCCTGCCAATGCAGGGGACACGGGTTCGGGTCCTGGCCCGGGAGGATCCCACGTGCCGCGGGGCAGCTAGGCCCGTGCGCCACAACTGCTGAGCCTGCGCTCTAGAGCCCGTGCTCCTCAACAGGAGAGGCCACAACAACGAGAAGCCCACGCACCGCAACGAAGAGTAGCCCCCGCTCACAGCAACTAGAGAAAGCCCACACGAAGCACTGAAGACCCAACACAGCCAAAAATAAATAAATAAATTTATTTTAAAAAATATGTATCTGAGCATATTGCTAAGCCAGGTGAAAAAAGGAGAGAAAGTCATATTATTTAGATCTCTCAAATGATAAAGACAAAAGGAGCAAGCAAAAGAGCCCATTAGAATCTTAAAACATCAGTTATGCTTAAATCTATGAGTTCATAACGGTACCAAAAAAAAAAAAAAACCCTTAATTGATCACCACTGGACGACGTTAATGAACAACCCATTATTTTAAAAACTGGTAAATAAAGGGAAAGAATCAAGCATTCATCCTGCTTTTCCTATATGAATCCTACCATTGTTGATGAAGGAAAGTTTCTCTTTATAGAAGTTTTCCAGCTAACAGAAGAGGAAGGGAAGACAGAATTAGAACAGAATATCACCATTTTGCAATCAATGCACCACTGAATTAATGGAGTTTCGGCACTGACCATCAGTAGCTGGTAACATCACCAAGAAGGGGACAGCCTGACAGCACGTGCTGCCTGACAGAAAGATGCACCCACCTATGAAGCAGTCTTGCCCAGTTAAACCTGAATCCATGAAACCACTAGAATTGACTGCCAATTTACAGGAAGATGCTAAACCTCACCATGGGGACATAATTGGTAAAAACCAGACTGTGAGAAATTTTATAGGATGAACAATCTGGTTTTTTCAACAAATAAATTGCAAAATAACAATAATGATGATGATAAAACCAAAAAAGGGTTCTGTTATTTAATCTAGAGGGGGAACCTCTGGATGACAACAGTCTTAGACCCCAAGGCGTCCACGTGCAGTGTGTGGGCCTGGTCTGAATCCTGATTCAGACTATCAAATAATAGAAACAAAACAAAGAAGGAGGAAACCTTTATGTTATGTGTGAGAAGACTGGAAGTTTAAACACCAGATATTTCATGATTTTACAGAATTTTCATTAAGTTTCATGTGTGTTATGAGTATTTTCAGAAACCTTGTCTTTTAGAGATACATACTGAATATTCACACACAAAATGATATGGTTTTGGTATCTAGGAGTTTTGATGTGTAGGATTTGCTTCAAACTATTATTGTGAAATCGAGGTGGTAGAAGACAGAGGCGTAAAAGAAACCCGACTGGCCACGAGTTGACCACAGTTGGAGCTGAGTGGTGGGTAAGTGGGTACACTGTGCTACTCTATGTTTATATATATTTACAGCGTTTCATCCAAAAAGGTGTTTTTAAATCTTACCCCTGGCCACAAGGAGGGAGACGGAAGAAAGAGGGAGCTGACACCTCCAGAGTCCCCACTGTGCACCAGGTGCTGGGTTAGGTGGCCACGGAAGAGCCACTTCCAGAAGAGCGCTAACAAATGCAGATGCCGAACGGGTCTGGATGGAAACCTTGACTGAGTGAGGTCGGCCAAGTATAAAAGGAACAACAGTACCAGCGTGCTGGTAAATAACAACGGACACTCCATCCATCTTCAGGAGACAGAGGGGGAGGGGGAGCACCACGGACAAGTACATGCTCTGTCTGAATAAAGGAGGTGGTCTCTACTCAGGACCAGCCTTGACTGTGACTCCAGGTAGCCGCCGTGCAGAATATGGGGCCCAGGGTGGCCAGATGCTTGGATTTTCCAAGGAAAGCCGGAAATCTGTATTTTTATGTGCAATCTCCTGGTTTTTAAACGTTGGCATCTAATCCAAATATTTTTTTAAATACTGTGTGGGCCAAACAAAATATCTGCAGGCTCAATGCAGCCCATGGAACACTAGTTGGCCGCCCGCATGCCAAGTCCTGAAGCAGACCACAACTCAATCCATCTGTAAGAAGTGGAAAGGGTGCATTCATCAATTTTGGGTCAATTCTTTTTTAGGCTTCCAATAAAGCTGAGAATTCAAAAGACTGCATCGACTTCCAGAAATCTATAAGAACCGGCTGCGGAACATTTCAAAGGCGTTCCCCACGCAGTCGGCTTATGCAACAGAACAGCCACTCTGTCCAGAGTTTTGGAAACTAACAACCAGGGAGTGGCCTTTCAACTTTCCCGGGATGGTGGAACTAACAGGCTTCAGCTGAAACCCATTTGTTGGTTTGCAGAACGCCTGGGACTTAAGTCCAAACCACTTGCAGCAGACAAGCCCGCCGCAAAATCGAGTTGGGATACTCGGCCCTCGTTGTAAAACGACCACGGTGCACTCTGCTTCACTTGCCTGGCCGGAGATCTGATTTCATGGCAGTTGAAAGGGATGAGGCCAATGTCATCCTGACACCTGAAAGTGGCAGGATTGGTTGCTGAGGACCTGAACAGACTCTCTCTTCAAATTCGACCCTCGGTTTGCCTTTGACTTCACCTAGAGACAGACTGTGGACATCGGAGATGGGCAAAACAGGCCCCAGTCCTGCCTTCAGAGTCACAGTCTCAGCTAGCCAGATCCCGGGGTCAATAACAAATTAAAGAGGTGTCGGGAATGCAGTGGAGAAGAGCCAGAGAAATGGTTTCATCACTTCCCAAGAACAAAGCCCTTCCCGGATGAAAAGTAAAAGAAAATGGTGCTAAACTAAAGTTGAATAGGTCCAGGGCAAAAAAAGAATCCAGAACTATACTCGGGGGCAACAAAAGACAAAATGCACCCAAATCTCAACTCTACAGAAAGGAATAAAACTAGGGCTATTTCATTAAACGTTTATTTTTCCTTTTTCCGGAAAATAAACTTTACTATTTATCTGAAATGGGTTAGGGCTGATTGATGGAGGAGAAGGTAGGGAGTACAGGAAGAAATTCAGTATTAAAATAAGATTTTGATTAACTGCCCCCCCCCATCTAATTCATAGCCTCAAATAACTAAACTGCTTTTCAAGTTCTAACTTCTCTAGAGAGAAACAAATTACAGCTCGAGCTGATATTGGGGAGTTATGCATTTTTTAATACACATTTTTAAATACACACATTCTGGATTATGTTAGGTGATGGCCTGGGACGAGTGAAGGCCATCACAAGTACAGTCCTGCATGGAATGGCGTTCACAATAATCACCCAGTTGCTGCATCATCCTGAAACAAGCCATGTTTCCAGCGTGTCTGGCACATCCACTAAGCGGGGAAGTCAGTCCCAGCACTTCTGCAGTAAGTGCTAGTAAGAATGAAAGTCTAGAAGGGCCTTGGAAAAAAAGGATGCTGACCTCCCCATACATCTTAACTGATCACCTTATTCCTTCACCAGGATATTTACTTGTTTCCCCCAGACAATAACCTCATTTTGGAAGTGGAAAATAAACACAGTCCAAATGACTCCGAATCCTTAAAAGTTGGGGTTTGGTGGCTGACTCTGGGGCCATCGGATGACACCAAATGATGTCTCCTTGGTCCTCTTTCTTGGGTCCTGTCTGCTCTTTGTGGGTCAGAGGCTACTCTGGAATACGGGCTGAGTGGACAGCAAGTCTGAGAACGGACTATCTTCTGGTTTGGTAGCTTCTGACCTCGAAATGCAAGAACACATTCCTTTGAAAACAGCTGCTTTGCAGAATTTCAAAAAGATGGCTGAGCACTTCTGGGCCTGGAGTCAGCTGGAAGGTGGTTCCTTACATTTACATAAGCCAGCAACACAAAGTACACATGATTTGGGATGAAAGGACAACGAAGTGTCACAGCTAGAAATCTGAGGTTCTTAGAAGGTGGGGAAACATCAAGAGGGGCAAAATAAAGATGCCCCTGGAACAGACACCTACATGAGGTTTATTTTCCTGGGAGAGGGATGCAGACCTTCTACTGGCTCCGTGAAGCGATCTTCAACCAGGAGCTCCTGCAAATTTTGTGGGCTTGTCTCTAGGCAAGCAGTTTTCTGGACTTTGGCATTTTCCACTGAGACTCTAAATATTCTTTGCTGAATTAACAAGAAGTAGCCCAGCAGGGTAATAAGGACAAGGGCTAAGAGTCAGCCTCAGGGCTCTTCTTCAAAGCCCAGCTCTGCCCCCACTACCTGCCGGCTGTCTTAGTCTAGTTAGGAGGCTATAACAAAAAAGCCACTTGATGGCTTATAAACAACAAACATTTGTTTCTCACAGTTTCAGAGGCTGAGAAGTCCAAGATTAAAATGCCGGCAGATATGGCCCGCTTCTTCACAGATGGCTGCTTTCTCAGCATAACCTCACACGGTGGAAGGGGACTAGGGAGCTTGGTGGGGTCTCTCTTAAAAGGGCACTAATCCCATTCAGGGGGCTCCATCCTCAGGACCTAAGCATCTCCCAAAGGCCCCACTTCCTAATACCATCACATTGGGGGATAGGTTTCAACGTATAAGCTGTGGGAGACACAAACATTCAGACTATAGCAATGGCCCAGAAGTGATGATGATGACGATGATATTGGCGGTAGTGGTGGTGGCAGAAGAGTATATGAACAACTACTGGAGCACCCACCATGCACACCGGGTACTGGTCAAAGCGCTTTCCTTACAAAGGATGCTCCCATTTCCATGCATGCAATAACCCTGAGAACTGGGGGCCATTATCATAAGTGGCTTACCTGAGGTCACAAAAGAGTGAAGTGGTGAGGCCAGACTGAAAGCCAGGCAGGACAACTCCAGAAACTCTACACCCAGCAGGCCCTGAATCGAGGCTGGACCCTCGGACCAGACATCCCATTCCAGAGAACGGTCCCCTGACATAACCGCCCATTCACTGAGTGACAGATGTATAAGTGCTGCCTGTGGTGGCCAGAGATACCCAATTCCCCACCCACAGGGGACCTGTGTGTATATGTTACTACCTCTTACAGACTAAAAGGGGAAAATGAGAAGATACGTTTGCATGTGCTCACGATTACATACAGATACTCTAACATGCATTCCCAATGGGAAGGATACCACCCCAAAGGGGTGAAAGTTGGTTCTATTACAATGGTTGGTGACCCTGCAAAGGGCCCCGGTACCTAAACAGGTATATAGTGCATCTATGGGATTGACAGTTCATGGGGGTGGCGATTAGGAAAAAATTATCTAGAAAGGAGCCTGAGTAGAAAAGGTGGCAATAGTGATCAAAAGACTAAGAAATACTACTCCAGAAGGCTCAAGAAAACTAGTCTCAGGGAGCAGAGCAAAAATGGGAGTGAGACTTTGCTGGATCTCTTTTTATATTGTTTTGTTTGTTCAAGCATGTAAACATAGTGCCTCTGTAAAATACAGATATTTTTATGTGGTCTTTAAAAAGAATGCTGACCAAAGCCCTCAAAGGAAGCCTGGACTCTATTGGTGCCCAGCTAAAGGTGGCCGTGTGAATTAAACTTGGCACTGGTGGTTTCTGGCAGTTTCTGGTGCCCCGCACAGCCCTGCACTACAACACCTGACTCGGGCTCTCCACGGTGCCGGAAGCCAGGCAACCACTTTGCTTGGTTCTCATCAGAACAGAGAATCCCTGCATGTCACCCTCCATCAGCACCACCGCTGCCAGGGTGGCCGCCAGAAGCCGAGCCCTCCTGGGCCAACACGGCGGCCAGGCACATGGCCGCCGTCAGCAGCAGCCAGGCCGTCCGTGGGCTTTGCACGCCTCTCCAGACAGGAGCTGCTTTGTCACAGGCTTTGCCGGAGGCATGGACCGGCCCCAATTACAGATCCCTGACCTGCTGAACAAAGCCAGGCCAGTCACAGATGGCTCTTCCACCCTCGATTCCTCTCCCACTTCCTGCACATTGAAGGGTGTGGCCCTCTGTCCATTCTTCCCTGGCCTGTTCTCACACTCCGGCACATCCAGCCTCTGGGTAAAGAGCTTTTTAAAAGGACACCCTGGGACCCTCTGCCGATGGCACAACTAGCAAAACTTGGGCCTGTGGTTGGGCCCTGCTATGCTCCACCGAGGATGCATAGCAGGGGACACGCTAACTGGACTTCCCAGCTGTCCCTGGGCCCGGGGCATCGTCCCCGTGTGCAGGTAAATGTCCGAGGTCCCTGAAAGAAGCTTGGGAAGGAAACATTGAGCCAGTGCCCTGGGGGCTTTGTCCCCTACTTTGGCTCACATGGAAGAGATGGGGCACACAGGCAAGTGGTCCTCATCGCCAAAGACCAGAATAGCCCATTTTCTATTCTCCTATGCAGATATATCGTAAAAAATTTGAACCACGTCCTACAAGAAGTCAATTAAATTCACGAAGAAAAACAGCAGCTAACGTTTATCGGGAAGTACTTTGGGCCACGCCCTGTTCTAAAAGTACGATGCGCATTAACTCAATACTTTCTCACCACAGCCTCGTGAGGGAAGAGCTGGGATCGTGTCCATTCTGTGGATGGGCAAACCGAGGCACGGCAAGGCTAGTCACTTGCCCAAGGCCACAGGGAAGCACGAACGCTGATATTCAAAGCTCCATTCAACATGTCTTACAGAGACATGGCAAGTAAGTCCTGAGAACCGGGAACAAGGCAAGGGGAAGATTCAAACTAGGCCCAACTGAGGAAAGAGAATGCCCACGGGCAGGCCACTACCCTGCACACATTTTATGCGGCGGGGCAGCACCTTTGGCTCCACCGCCTGGCAGCCCCAGGAGACCACCCCATGGAGGAATGCACAAGGTGTGGCCAGCTCCTCCCGGTGCACCCGAGTGGCTTCCGAGGGTCAAGGGCAAGCTCTTGCCGGCCGCCTAACCTCCATGGGCGAGTCTGGGGTTCATTCCAACCTGCCGTGTTCACTCCTGGGGCGGAGGAGAGCAGGCAGCAGGGAATTGAAATTGGGCCATGTCTGGGCCCCGACGTGAACAGCACATGTACACTCCACTTCTCTGTAGCTGAAAGGCAGCCTCTGTGAGCCACAGATCAGTGCGTTCTCTGGGGCTTTTCCCTACCTTTTTTCCATGTGGAGTATTCTCATCTAACAAAAAAGGTCAAAGTATTCAAGTGGCCAAAATAAAGGCAAGGCTGGAAAAGGCACCACAAGAAACTTCAAGGGAAGCAAGGTTATTACAATCATCACCATTACTATTAATGGAGCGAATATTAATCGTTGAACGTCTTTTAGGAGCCTTATTTCCAAGTGCAGATCTTAATGCATGCTTGGCAGTTTGAGTATCTGAACAGGAGGTGTAGTCTTCATGGGTAAGAAAACAGAGGCCCAGAGAGTTTAAGTAACTGGTCCAAGCAGGGGTCAGAGCAGCTGATAACCAAACAGCTTGCAGCCCCCTGGGTCTGCAGCCTGGAACCCCCATAACTAGGCACCTTCATTAGAACTGAGGGCAGGTCCCCAGGTGAGAAGATACAAAGTGAACTAAACTTAAAACCGCTTTGTAGGACCCCCTGCCCTGCTGTGGGTGTATAAACGGGTACAACCACTTTGGAAAACCATCTGGCAAGGGCTCCACTCCTGACCTCTGTGTGCAGCAAAAGAAGAGTTCAAGAGTGTTCATGGGGCTTCCCTGGTGGCGCAGTGGTTGAGAGTCCGCCTGCCGATGCAGGGGATACAGGTTCGTGGCACGGTCCAGGAAGATCCCACGTGCCGCGGAGCGGCTGGGCCCGTGAGCCATGGCCGCTGAGCCTGCGCGTCCGGAGCCTGTGCTCCGCAACGGGAGAGGCCACAACAGTGAGAGGCCCACGTACCGCAAAAAAAAAAAAAGAGTGTTCATGGAAGGCTTCTTCATAAAATTGGAAACAACCCCAGTGTCCATCAACAGGAACATGGACACAGAGATGGTAGAATGTTTCCCCAGTGGAATAATCCATGACAACAAAACGAATGAACAACTACAGCCAACAACATTGCCGGGTCTCACAAGCTAGTGGCTGACAGAAGGAAGCCAGACACAAAGGGCACAGCTCTGCGACTTGTTTCTACAGGAAGGCAAACTGAACCTCTGGGGCTTAGAAAGCAGGGTCATGGCCACCTTTGTGGAGAAGGCAGAAGATTACACGCCAGGGTGCTCCTGGGGTGCTAACAAGATTCCATGTCATGCATGGTCTGGGTGGTGATTACCTGGGTGGTCCACCTGGTGAAATGCAGAATACACTATTGATTTCTAAGTGTGCCTATATTTCAATATTTAAATATATAGAAACATTCAAATTTATTCAATGTATTTCAATAAATGATTTTCAAGTATGAAGAATGGGAAAGCAGATTGAAAAACAAACTGGTTTGTGCTCTTCCTACGTGTATAAACACACACACACACACACACACACACACACACACACACACACACACACACACACACACACACACACACACACACACACACACACACACACACACACCGGCTGCCATCCTTACAAGCCACTGGCAGAGGCTCTGGCCAATCACTGAGACCTCATCCTTCTCCCTAAGACATTTCCAGAAAGGGATGGAGGATCTCCTTTGAGTCCCAGGCCTCATCCCTGTCCCTGGGTGTGCTTGTCCGTGGCTGAGTCTCGAGGCTGCCGGCGTAGGCTCACTACCCCAGAGCCCATGGTGAGATGGCCTGATGACCTGAGAACCCCCAGCTCTTCCGAGAACGCGTCACCTGAGGCACCCGGCAGGAGTGCCCTCCGGGTCCCAGTTCCCCAGTGCCTCTCTGGCCTGCCTGCCCCCCACCCCGCCCCATCCCGGCACTGCACGAACGCTGGTACCTGCTCCACGCAGGCGCCCTGGGCGGTAGAAAGTGGAGCCGCCCTTCAGTTCTAGGCAGGGGAGGGGATCAGAATTCCTTGTGAACTCATCACATTTTGGCTCTTCCAGTTAGGTTTCCAATAACCACACTAGTGGACGGAGGCACAAGGCAACCTTTTAAATTGTGCCTCCCCTGCCCCGCCCCCAACATTCCCGCCGCGGGACTCACAGTCTAGTACCTGGATGTGTCTAAAGCGAGGTAAACCCTTTGTTTTTCACCTCTGCCTCCCTAGTGTCCATTTTCCAAATGCGGCCAGCGATCTCTTCAGAAGGTAAATCGAATCGCGCTGCCCTGCTGCCAGAAACCCACCGACACTGGCCCAGCCTCTGACCTCACAGCCTCTGCTGCTCCCCAAACACCCTTCCCTCCGATGCTCCCCGAAGCCCCACTCCCTCAGAGCCGGCCTCGCTGTGCACTCGGTCTCAGGGGGCCAACACCACCTCCACCCGGCCACACTCCGGCTCCTGACCTTGTGTGCTTTCCCTCGTGGCTTTTTTTTTTTTTTTTTTTTGCGGTACGTGGGCCTCTCACGGTTGTGGCCTCTCCCGTTGCGGAGCACAGGCTCCGGGCGCGCAGGCTCAGCGGCCATGGCTCACGGGCCCAGCCGCTCCGCGGCATGTGGGATCTTCCCAGACCGGGGCACGAACCCGTGTCCCCTGCATCGGCAGGCGGACTCTCAACCACTGCGCCACCAGGGAAGCCCTCCCTCGTGGCTTTTTATCACCACCTGAAATAAGCTGGTTTATTACCTCACATGCTAACGTCTGCCTCGTTTCCCCAAAAAAACACCCCACAAGTGCAAGGACTTTTGACTCGCTCACCAGCGTACCCCCTTAGTCCCAGAGGGGTGCCTGGCACAGAAAAGACAACCAGTTGATGCCTTTGGGTGAGAGGGAGGGAGGCTGGTGGAGGAGGGATGGAGAGGAGGGCTCACAGTTCACAGGATCGGGCTACTGCTAGGAGCTGAGGGTATTTGCCAGGTACGACCCGGGGCTTGAGAACAAGAAACTGGTTACAGAGGAGACAAGGGATCAGAGAGAAAAACAGTGAGTGTGCGTGCAAAGCATGCATTTCTCAAGAGTGCGCCTGAGTTGGGGCGGGCAGAGGAACACGAGGAGAGGAGTGAGGGTATATTTTGCCCTGAAATATCACTTATTTTGTTAGCTCAAAAAGAGACTTTTGGGGCTTCCCTGGTGGCACAGGGAAGAGAGTCTGCCTGCCAATGCAGGGGACACGGGTTCGTGCCCCGGTCCGGGAAGATCCCACATGCCGCGGAGCGGCTGGGCCCGTGAGCCATGGCCGCTGAGCCTGCGCGTCTGGAGCCTGTGCTCCGCAACGGGAGAGGCCACAACAGTGAGAGGCCCGCATACCGCGAAAAAAAGAGACTTTTGGAAAACGTCTCAAGTCTTTGGAGTGGAGAAAGCAGAAGCTGCATTTTGGAGTTCCAGGAACAAAGGGGGCCAAGACAGACGGCAGCGTCTGTGTGCAGGAATGCAGCTGGGGAGGAAGAGAGGTGGAGCCAGGTAGGATGCCCAGACCCGACAATGGATCGATCTGATCATTAGCAAAGGGTCGGGGAAAGATAACCAAACACTGGGGCTTCCGGGATCACAGGTGAGCAGCGTGGTTCACTTCTAAGACGACGTGTTTGCATTCGGACCCATGTCCTCTGGTGACTCTTCTCTTTGCAGCTGCAGAACCTCCCTTTGACCCTCAAAGCACTTAAGCCCAGCTCTCACAAAGCTTCCAAGCAAAGTCCAGTTTGCCATAAATCCCAAAAGGCAAATGAACGGCAGGTGAGAAATAGCCCCCACCTGGGAAGCACGTCCCGCTGGAGCTTGGGCAGCCAGAGCTGTATTTTGTGGGGAGACCTCCTTTGGGGAATTGACGAAAGGGATGGAAAACGACCTAGGATGCCTCCCAAACAGACTAGAGAAATGACCCAGGGATTTCCAGTTTACCTGTCAGAAATGCCAGAGCTGAGAAGTCTGCGTCCCACATTCACAAAGCCAGCAGTGGAGTCTGAGAATGTTTCGTGAGTGCACAGGCCAGACGGCGTCTGTGAGAGGGATCTGAAACCCCAGCAGCTAGGAGACAATGCTGCACCCCTCTTCCTGGCGGCTACAGCGGTGGTGCAGTTCGGGGCTCACCGCTGGCCATCAGGCCACATGAGCACCTCCCCAGCAGAGGGACCTGGGCTGGGCAGAGCCTTGGGGACAATTCCAGTCAAGCACGGAACATCTAACCAGCAGCCACATTGCTGCCTTTTGGGGACCACATGGGTGGAGATTATTCCCCTGCCCTGTCATGCTCTGGGCCCAGGAACGTGAAGCCCCCAAATTGAGAAGACTGCATACAGCACATGGGACGGGGCGGTGCTTGTTCTGAATTCTCAGATTCCTTCATGTCATTTCTCCCGCACATCAGGGGAGACGGGTCCCAGGCCTGCCACGCTGTATAACTCCAAGGGCCCCCGTTCACAGAGAGTACAATCAAATACAATGTGAACAGCACCCCCTGGAGTTGTGAGGGTGATCAAGTAATTCTGGCAAGTGCTACCTCCCCCTCGTTTCAGAGATTGAGAATGTCCACTAGCTCAGTAAAGGCTCTGAGAAGTCCTATAGTAAACAAGGTTTTTAAAAACTTGGTTTTATCAAGTATTTTTTGCTTTCTCAGCCACAGAACCCGCATTGCAGAGAATACCTCCTAAAATCCCAGGGAACTGGGCTTATGGAGAACGTACTTAAGAAAAGCCTCCACCAGTAGAAGCAATTTCACTATCTCGGTTCTCAAAGACAGCCTTAGAGCTGACTCGTGTTACTGACCCTCTGGGAGATCGCCCTCACCACGACCTTGAACCTGCCTGTGTTCAGAAAGACACTTAGGAGGCCCCAAAGGGTCTCCATTCTCCGCTGCTTTCTCCGTAACACAAACTTCTGTCTGGGGCTACCACAGATACTTAAAGGTTACTCATGACCATGTGAGGCCCACTTGGAATCTGATGTACCACAGAGAACCAGGGATGGACTCCCACTCTCCACCCGAGATGCTCACCACTGGTCTACTATGTGGGATGATGGACAGGGTGAGCGGGAGGGACTGGCACATTTCTTACTCTAGACACTAAACCAGCGCCGGACAGAGTCCACGGGGGAGAGTGCCAGTCCCTGCTCTGCCATCATTTATTTATGAAGCACCTCTGCCCTGCTCCAGCCCCTGAGCGCACACGTGGAGAGAGGTTCCAGTTACAGCCCCATTCCATTTACCCTCTCACTCGGGTAAGGCATTCTGCATTAGTTGAATTTTCTACATGATAGCCCCCTTTCAGGTAAGCACCAAAACTTTATCTTCACCATTTTGGGTGTAAATTGTTCAAAAGTGGATGACACCTTGGTCTCTCTTTTAAAATGGAGCACAGCGCCCCGAACTCAACCTGTGTTTGATTATTCAGGACAGATCAATTATTAACTCAGCAATACCTTGAGGTCAGCCCTGTAAGGCACGCGGGGCAGTCTGACCCTATACTAAGTGGCTCTAAGCATCTTTGCTGGATGCATTTGGGGGAAGTTTTTGAAAGACTGTTTTACTAGAGAGAGGACATGGAAACTACAAGAAGTCACTGAACCCCCAGATAACCCGGATCGTCAAAACTTTGCATAAAGGAAAAGTCAATGGTCTCCAAGTGAGCACCAAAGGATTCCTGCCGCTGGAGTGTCTGATAACCAGCACCTGGTCTTTGTGATAACTACTGTGGCTATTCTGAAGCTTTCTGCCTTACTTCCTACTTCTTGGCTGGGTTCCTGAGAGGACATTTTCCTAAATAATTGAGGTTTCAGGGTATATCAGATGCTACTGCCGGTAGAGTGGGAGGCCGGAGCTGTGGATGGCCGCCAGCCGTATAGGCTTTCCTTCTCCCATTCAGAAATTCAAACCACCTGTCTTCCTTCTTCTGGCGCCCCCAGGGGAAGGCTGCTCTGCCTGCCCCGCCCTCTCTGTCCTTCACCCGCACCTGGCTGACCCCAGGTGAGTCCTGCCAACACAACTGGCCCTTTCTCCCTGCGATCACAGACCAATGTCACACACACGGCCACTCCAACAAGACTACCGTCCAGCTGGGCCCCCGCCAACAGACTCAGGCGCCTACAGACACACGAAGCTGCCTCTGCCTCTTTTCATTGGTCCAGCCACCCCATCAGCTGGGCTCACCACAACGGAAGCCCGCTGCTTCCCTCCCATCAATGTGCGGCTCTGTTCCACTGGCACAGGGCAGAGATACGCCCGCAGCCTGCCCGCAAGCCTCCATTCATGCTCCCTTCCGAGAGAGCCACTTTTCAACGAGACTTCTCCTTCCCCCGGCCCCCTCCCCCTCCCCCAAACACACACAAGAGGGCTATAAAGTGGGATTTTTTTTTTTCTTTCCGGGAATAAAAGGTTAGCTTTCCTTCCTTTCTGTTTCCCTATCCTTGGTCTAAATGTGGCAAGTGGAAAGAGTGGAAGCAGTTAAACTGACCCAGTTCGTGACCCGGGGGACACCCCTAGGGCCGGAAGTGCCCTCCTTTGCTCTTTCTGTTGCAATGGTTGTAGGGGAGCAACGAAAGCTCCTACCACCCAGCCCAGAACTCCTGCTTGGAGGTGATTCTCGCACAGAGTTGGGTGAGGCCTTAAAGGTTATCTTATTCAACTCCCTCAGATTAAGGAGGGGGACACTGAGGCCCAAACAGGTGAAGGAAGATACCCAGGCCGTGCAGTAAACTTGCTGGGGAGATGCTTCGGGGCACCGAACTCACGGGCCGTGAGAAAAACAAGCATCTTACCGTCATCCAGGTAGGTCTGGTCCAAGTTCTGCTCCTGTTTAATGGTCACGCCCGCGGGTAATACTTCCTTTTGGTCACTGACCGGAGGTCCGTTTTTGGCGGCTCTTTGGCTTGTGGCATTCTGCTGCTGAATGACCGTCGGGTAGGAGCCCGGGCTCAGCCTCTGACCTTGACTGACAGGGGGTGGGCCGGGCCTGGTGGTGCCGGGCGCGAAGTTCTCGCAGTACACGATGTGCTGGAACTCCTGGTGGCTTCCGCAGCGCAGCTGCTGGTTGGTGGGCGAGTAGTGGATCACTGGTGAGGCCTGCTGGTTGGCTGGACTGGAGTGGAGCAGGGCCGAGCTCTGGCCCTGGGAGCCAGCGTGCACTAACACGGAGCGGTGGGCATCCGCGAGGGACAGGGGGGCGGCCATGAGGGCCGGCTGCTGGTAGCCCAGCAGGCTGGGGCTCAGGCTCTTGCTCCGCTGGTAGAGGACGGCCGCTGGGTTCTGCTGCTGGTAGCGGGCGTCGGGGGATGAGAGCCCTGAGCGGAATTGCTGGCAGGGAGCCATGGTGGCCACGAGGCAGGAGGGGGACTCGGCCACCATTGGGTGCTGTGGGTAGTAAGGCTGGCTCCCCAGGCCCCCGTGGGCAGGGCTGCAGATCAAGGTGGGGTCGTATTCATCAGTGGGCTCCGTCTTGATGGCTGGGACTGAGAGAAGAGAAAAGCACACGGGGTGCACCATTCTTAGTGCCACAGGGGTGCATAGAGGATTAGAAGACAGCGGTTAGGAACACGGCCTTAGGAGTCCACAAGGGTGGGATCAAAGATCTAGGCTCTGTCACTTATTAGCCTTGGGCAAGAGGCTCCCTGTGCAATTGTCTTAGGTTAGAAATTTTACCCTGGGTGATGATCTTGAACTATAGGTCTTTCTGACAGTGGAAAAGTGGCTGGTGGGTCTGTGTCAGCCCTTGTGCAGCCTTTTTGCCCAGGGGGAGAGCTCGGGGAAGAATGCTTGATGTAAAATTATGCCTCCGCCGCCTCCTCCTGCTCTGGCAGCTCCAGCCCCCTCCCCTGCTTGCTGTCCTTCATCATACTCACCGCCAGCTGAAGTATCTGTGCACTTTACGTGCTCACTCATTATCTGAAACCCCCCACTAGAATGTCAGCTCTTCAAAGGGAGGATTTTTTTTCAGTGCTGGATCCCCAGCGCCTAAAACCGTACCTGGCACTTAATCGGCACTCAGATATTTTCTGGACAAAGGAATGACCAAACGGTGACTGTCGGCCTCCTTAGTTTTGTAGTACTTTGGGGGAATGAGGCCTGCTGGCCTGGGCCTCAGTCTCCCCATCTGTTAGCTGGCAGGAACAATCATACCTACCCCATGGGGTTGTGGGCAAGATTAAACGAGATATGTACGCACAGTGACTGCATACAGTAAGTGCTCAATGTTTGCTGTTGTTGCTACTATCACTATTACTACTGTGAGTGTTGGTGAGGTCACCGTTCCTCTCTCCCCGCCCAGGACAGTCACCAGAATTCGTACTTCTCCGACATCCTTTACCAAAGCATCACCAGGCCCAGGAACTGAGGAATCAGTTTTCTTTTCACTGGAGTAAATGAATTGGTGACAGGACCATAATAAAATTGTGAGGGGAGCTCCCAAATGCTGGGGGCTGGAGGGGGCAAAGGAGTTTCAGCATCTACAGCAAAAACGCAGCTTTGACTCCAACTTCTCAGGAAGCCACTCAAAGACCGTCTCCAGGTACCTGGGCCTCGAGTTCTCACTCGAGCCAAGTTCAGGCAGGTGAGTGCTGATGCCCAGACCCAGAGAGGCCTCATCGCCACGCAGGAGGGGCGACAGCACGTGACACATAACTGAAAACCTCTGTTACAAAGGATCGTTGAACTGCGGTCTAGAGCCCTCCCAGAGATTCTCCCCCAGTTCTGGGTCCCATTAGGCCTTTGCCACTCACGGCATGGTACACCAGTCGTGGGACAATGGAACACTCACCGTGCCACACAAACCTGTGGACGCACGCATTCCACCCAAGCCAGGCCCTCACTTTTGTGCTGCCGGCAGCCCAGAGGCTCCATGTGAAACTGTCACAGGTTGGAAATTACACCCTGGCTGACATTCTCAGATTGTAAACTTCCTGGAAAGGCTGCTGGCAGGCCTGTCTCAGCCTTGGGAAGTTTGTAGCCTCTTTCTGCAGCCCTAACCACAACCCAACATATCAGTAATATCAGTATTACTTATGATCTGAATCCCCTTCCATCAGTATTATCTTTCATCTGCATCCCCTGTTAGAACATCGGCTCCAGGAGGGCAGGGATTTTTGTTGTGTTCACTCTTGTGTCTCCAAGCTAAAACAGTGCCTGACACTCTGATATTTTCTGGACAAATGAATGAATGCAAAATGGCTCTCGTCGCCCTTCTTAGGACTGTAGTGCTTTGTAAGAATGAGGCCTCCTGGCCTGGTTATCCGCCCGGCAACTCCATTTGGCCACCAGGTGACCACCTGCTGTGGGGTCCCTAAGAGTCCACATTTTAGGGCATATTCACCTTCTACCCCTATTGTGATCAAATCTAAACCAGGGATAGGAGTCATCAGTTTTGCCACCTTCTGGTGAACAAGTCTACATGTGCCCCATTATTATTCTGCCCTCGCAAGAAAATATTAATAACAATAGTTAATATTGTTGATGTGCGCCATCCTGAGCACTTTATGTGCATTTGATTTATATAACTCTTATAAGGAAGGTGCCATATGACAGATGAGGAAACTGAGGCTCAGAGAGGTTGAGTCACCTGCCCTAGGTCACCCAGCAGATCGCGTGCATCCTCACCCAGAGGCCGATGCTGCCTCTCCACACACAGGGGGCCTGCGGAGAGAACTTCTTACCTGGATGGTAGGTAAAGTGCTGAGGCTGACTTCGTTTTCTTTTCCCGTTAATGACATAGAAGTTCACCTTCACTGATGTCCGAATGTGCTTGTTCCGATACTCAGGGATCTCAACGAAAAGCATGTTCTGAAAGAAAGGAGTTGTCAATAACTTAACTGCAACCACATCTAAGTTGCCATCCAAGGTCCTAAGCACCGTGAACCAGCCCATCTAGAAGGACTCGTGGTGGGGGGGATAAATTGGGAGTATGGGATTAACAGATGCACACTACCACATATTCAGTATAAAACAGATAAACAACAAGGAATTACTGTATAGCCCAGGGAACTATATTCAATATCTTGTAATAACCTATAATGGAAAAGAATTTTTAAAAGAAGAATATTGATATATACATATACATAACCGAGTCACTTTGTTGTACAATGGAAACACACATGATATTTTAAATCAATTATACTTCAATAAAAATAAAGAAATAAGTAAAAGGACTCGTGACACGTTCCGTACATTTACAGGCAAAATTCTAATTAAGGGGAAGTTGACTTTTCAGCTGCAGCGAAGAAAGACTTACCACTTACTCTATCAAGGTATATGAAGATGTCACTGCTACAAATCAAAAGGGCGTGGTGCTCAATAAACGTGTAATTCATTCATCAATTCAATACCCACTGAGTGCCTTTTAGGTCCAAAGCACTGGGACTTTGATGAAGGAAGGGGAAAGAAGAGGGAAAGAGAGCACGAGGGAGGTGGGGGAGGGGAGGACAGGGCGTCCGGTCGTCGCGTCCGCGTGCTTACAGGCTGGCTCTTGTCTTTATCCACCGTGGCCTCCATCTCCCAAATCTGCTGCCCATCTGGAAAAATTTTAAAATGACAGACTTTGAAGGAACTATTAGCAACTGAGAATTTAAGACAAAAACTCACCAACTTATATATATCTTGGCTTACGTGTTAGATGATTTCAGTAAAGTACACCTGTGCGTTTGCATTATGGATGCATATATGTACATATATGTATTTTTATTTCTATAAATGCATATTTGTTTTTGCAAAGAGAAGGCACCCTTGACAACAGAAAACTGGGCAACAATACAAGATAAGGGAAAAAATAGAAATTGCCCATCGTCCCAATACCGCTATCTTTTTTCTCTATATTTGAATGTCTACATATCTTTCTTTCTTTTAAAGAAAACCAAGTATTGTTATACGCTCTACTTGCTAATACGCTTTGTTCAACCAAAGACTATTTCCAAAACACTCTGCATATGCCAAGACTGTCACAGGGGCCCCATTACAGATCCCTGGCTGTCCCAGACATGACTTCTTCATTGTCTGAGAACACAGGTGGCTCACATATTCTGTCCTAAGAGGCTTAAACAATGTCCTGGCTCATGAGGCCTTGGAGTGAGTGGAAACACAGGCACCCACCCTTCACCTTTCAGTCAACAGAGAGCCTGGCTCTCATGTGACTCATTACAACAGGCGCTGAGAGGTTTGCTCAGGGGTAAACCCTCCTCCCCTGGAGCAGGGCACTGGTTCCCCAGTTCGGGGCCAACAAGTTGGGCCAAACAAAACTCTGCATTTGCAAATAATAGATTTTTTTTGCTGACCACCTACATCGGCCAGTGGCAGTTTTCAGCTGAAACAAATCATTTCCACAAGTGTTTCCAGGGTGTTTTGTGGAACACTCGCTCTGAAGAATATTAAATGGGTTTATGACAAAGGGAGGCAATTCTACCAGCTAGTAAGAATCTGGAGAAGGCGGAGTCAGAGTCAAGTGGGTTTCTTTACTGCAGGATTTCTCAGAGCCTTTAATCTGCTCAGGTGCAGCATTAACTCTCCAAGGTGGGCTGGGTATGCATCATGTCCTGACACTTAGCCAAAGCGTCCCGCCTCTTTGTAAGCACTATTAGCAGCCTCTGTGACAGGTTAGATTTGAACCCATATAGTCTCGGCTCTTAAGCGTCACCCAAAGAAATCGGGTTTCTAAGCATTATTTGAACTTGTATAGGACATATTTCCCCAAATAATAACTAATAAAAGATCTTGTGATTGCTACCAGAGCTAATGCAATCTAGATGATCTGAAGAAAGAACAAGCGCTGAGCCAGTTGGAGCCTTCCCCAACAAGTCAGTCTGCAAGTCTTGGCCTTACAGTTCTACTCACTGCAATCCCTGAAATGACTAAGGAAGACACAGCTTTACGTCCAAAGGGAAGAGGAAAACATGGTTAGTGTACCAACTCTCGCTATGGTGTGAGATCCCTGAGGGAGGGACCAGGTTATAGCTGCCACGGTCTCCCCAACACCCAACATACTGTAGGTGCCGAGTAAACATCTCACGTCTGAGCATACAAAAGTGTCAGCAGCTCCAAAGGCTGCTCATGGGGCCAGGATGAAGCCAGGAGCTGACACCAGCCACTGCTCAGAAGGAAGCAAGAAAGGATAGACGGATAGATGTCAAGGAATTTGAAGTTCAGTCATCAAAATAGGGTATTTCCAGTGTGTAAAGCCCGGGACAGAACTCTTCAGAGAAAATCTTCATTTCTTTATCAAAGACAGGTCAAAGGTCATCCAACAGAGACAGTACGAGCTAGGCACGGGTCCTCATCAAAAAACCACGTCTCGGGCTTCCCTGGTGGTGCAGTGGTTGAGAGCCCGCCTGCCGATGCAGGGGACACGGGTTCGTGCCCCGGTCCAGGAAGATCCCACATGCTGCGGAGCGGCTGGGCCCGTGAGCCATGGCCGCTGAACCTGCGCGTCCGGAGCCTGTGCTCCGCAACGGGAGAGGCCACAACAGTGAGAGGCCCGCGTACTGCAAAAAACAAACAAACAAAAAAATCCCACGTCTCTATTCACTAACTGCAGTGCAAGCTCTAAGTTAGAGGATCAAGTAATAAATTAATTGAGCAAATGAACAGCATGTCGACGTCTGGTGTGTCAACCTCCCCCTAGCCTCTCAGTGGCTGAACTGAGTTCTGCCACTGATGGTACCATGGCTCTCTGGGTTTGGTTCATTACCATGTATGAGCGTCACTCACTTAGAAAAGAAAGGCCCATTTTCATGTCTCAAAATTGGGAGGAGAGAGCGAGAAGTACCCAGAAACGTGACTGGGAAGTATTGAGCTGGGTCCATAAAGCTGCCACCCAGCTCTCTTCCTTGACTCACGCCAATAAGCGGGAGATGAAGCATAGAAAATACAAAATGACGGTGCGATGAAAAGGGTGTCACCGTGAGGAGAGTCCTCAAAGTCCCTTCCCCTGGTCTAAGGACCCGAGAGAAATGGAAAGGAGCCCTTCTCCCCAAATTTCACACTTGTCTCCATCTCCGGTGAGCGTACATAATACACAAAACGCCACCCAGCAACAGCCATAGAATTCTAGGGTACAGGTGCTAGACAGGAGCCTTAAAAATTAGCCAGCCGAACACCATCAGATAGGGAAACTGAGGCCCAGAGAAGGAAGGGGGGTTGTCCAAAGACATGCGGTAGACAGTTATTAAACCAACAACTGGCACGGTCCAATAACAAAGGGAATGCTTTCAAGGAAAGAAGCTGAAGGTTACTAAGCAGAGAGAAGATGCCAGCTTCCTGGGAGGCTGGAGAAAGGTCCTACATAGGGACGATCTTTTTATGTCGCATCCACCGCATAGGTTCACGCACATCTTCTCAAACCTTTCCCTGCTTCCCCTGTGCCTCCAGAAATACCATCTAAAATCCCACGGCGGCCTTGAAGGCCCTGCCCCACCTTGCTCCTGCCTCCGTTCCAGCCTCTTGGGGCACCATTCTCACCCCTCCTACTACTTTCTTTAAAAGCCAATTGGCCTCACCCCAGAGCTCTGGCTTGTTTTGTGGCCTATAGTGTGGCTTAGCAGCTTTTTAATTAGCTGCTGCCATTTCAAAATGAGATTTCACCAGAAAATGACGTTTTTGCTCCTGAAAAAAAAAAAAAAAAAAGAAAATTCAGATGGTCTGGCCGCTCTGGGCACCCCCGACAGGAACTGGACCACGGCGGCCTCTCCGGATGGTGCTGCAGGTGCCACCTCACCACAGCCCCCTGCCCTGGCCCGCACATCTCCCATCTACCTTCCAGGCCCTACCTTAGTGGACCTTTGAGAGACAGGTACCTCTCCCCACACCGTGACGAGGGGAACTTGTCAGTGCTCTGCAGAAAGGCCCTCCACTGGGATGTGCCCGAGGTTTTCTCAGGACTGTACGACATTTTGGCCAGAAGAAGCCACCGCCCAATATCATCTCAGGCAGCGTCCCACTCTGCTCCTGTATACCGCCCCCCCCCAAAAAAAAAACAAAGAAAGACCCCCGGCCCTTTCCTATCTGTCAGGACAGGAAAACTCGCTTCCCTTCCTCCTGGACCACAGGCCCCTTGCTCCAAGGACCTGACCTTCTCTTTGCTTCAAAACCAGAACCACGTGCCCAGGAGGCCCTTGGCCACCACAAAGCCCAACAAGGGCCCCGGTGTGTCGACACAGGGCTCCCAGCGTGGGCCGCAGAGGGTCATCCCTCCACCCGCTCAATGAGAAGCCCTCCCACCGCCATCCCCCGAGCCCCAGCCTGGCAGCCAGGCGGCCACACCCCAAGCTCCAGATGTCTGCCCAGGAAAGCAGCCTGTGGGGTTTCGGAGGAAATGCCTACTCACCCAGCGTCCTCCAGCGACACGTGTACTGGAGCCCCCAGCGTTCTCGGGCGTGTTCCGTTGCCGGAACAGACTTCCCCTCTATGGGTCACCAGAATGCTCTCCATTTTATCCTACATACCCCAAACTCCGGAGCGGACAGACCCAGCTTTGAATCCCTCCTTGTGTTGCCCCCAATTAGCTGTGTGAGCTGGGATAAGATACTCTACCTCTCTTTGTCTCTTATCCAAAATAGGGGGATAATCAGAGCACCTACACATCACAGGTTCATTCCAAGAGAAGAGACCCAGACAGAGTATAAACATTCAACAGACATTGGCAAGCATTAGCAGCAGGGCTAGCAGCAACAGATGATATAAATATTGGCTCCTTTATCATTTTTTTGCATTTGTTCCACGATTGAAAAAAAACACAAGCATTTTTCAATCAGAAAATAATAAAAAAACATTCTCTGATTGCAGTTATAAATACATTTGCCTGCAGGCATGGGCTGGAGGGAATTTACAAAAGGACAATGTCTGTTACAGGAGACAGGTGGCATGGTGCCTGAGTTTCTTTCCTTTCAAAAATGGGTGTTTACACCATTATCTCAACTTTTTAAAAGCCCCAAGGGCAGTTTCAGGCATCTAGCCTGGCTGTGCCTCTCCCGTCCCTGCACTCCGTTCTACTCCGTTCTGAACAAACCAGCCCTCAACGGGAAGTGACAGCTGCCGTTGCGCCCTTGATGCTACATAGCATATGGAAGACACACCAAGGGGGCTGGTCTCTAAGGGGAGCATGCGCCTTACAAAATACCTCAAGGCCATTCCCGGGCTCTTCTTCCATCCCCCCACCCCACATGAAATCCCAACTCATAGGTCCTGGGTTTCACCAAGAGAACATACTAATCCCATCCTCTGAATGGACCTTCCAGGAGGCAGTGGAATTCACAGTAAACGCTGGCAGGACTCTCTCAGCCTGATGTCACTCTGACTGGGTTCAAGTCCCATCACTGCCATGTACTTGCTGTGTGGCCCTTGAATGGTATCTTAACCTCTGTGCCTCAGTTTCCTCATAGGCCAGAAAATAAACTTAATTTCTTGACTTCAAAGAGCTGTGGTAAGAATTCAAATAGAAATTGTACGTAAAATCCTTAGCAAAATGCCCAGCCCACAGTGAGCACTGTTATCACTATTATTATTTTAGAATTTGGTATCTTAGGCCCAACTTTAAGGAGAAAGAATTGGCTGGTCATCTCGACCCCAGTATTCTGGTGGGTACCACAGCTTCTCGTTTCAGTTCTTTGCACTACACTTCTCATTGCAAATAAATAAAATGGCCATAGAAAGTATTCATTGATAGGGACAGATTGAATCGATCATGGGCCATCCATACTTGGTATGGTACAGAAATATCTTCAAATAAGGACGGTCATGTTTTCTCACCTAGAAATGCATCCCTGCTATATTAAAAAGCAGAATTTTTTTTTCTTATTTCTTTTTTTTTGGCTGTGTTGGGTCTCCGTTGCTGCACGCGGGCTTTCTCTAGTTGCAGTGAGCAGGGGCTACTCTTTGTTGCAGTGCGTGGGCTTCTCATTGAGGTGGCTTCTCCTGTTGTGGAGCACAGGCTCTAGGCATGCAGGCTTCAGTAGTTGAGGCACGTGGGCTCAGTAGTTGTGGCACACTGGCCCTAGGGCACGCGGGCTTCAGTAGTAGTGGCGCACAGACTTAGTTGCTCCGTGGCATGTGGGATCTTCCCGGATCAAGGACTGAACCCATGTCCCCTGCACTGGCAGGCAGATTCTTAACCCTTGGGAAGATTCTTAATCAGGGAAGTCCTAAAAGCAGAATTTTTAAAGTGTAGCAGACTAGTACATGAGGCATGACATCACTTTGTGAGTCTATAAACATCTCTGCTCATGCTTAAGGAACCTGTGCCCCAAGCTGCCTGGAGAGTCACAACCCCACGCCTGGGACTGGATGGATGGGGTAAGACCTTCACATCTTCCTTCACATGATTTAAGAAACATGGTAGAATTATGGGCGATTTTAATTGATGTGCATTTTTAAAATAAAGTTTTTCTCTTAAGAAAAAAGTATATTGCAACTGCCTGTTGATTTGTCTGTCTCCCAGGAGCCCCCTGGGGCCACGACCTTAGAGGGAGGCTGGGCATGGACCCCCAGTGTGGATTAAGCTCCTACGGCACAGCAGGCCCCCTGCAGGCTGCTGGGGACTTGACACAAGCCACACATGCCCTCTTGCCCTCAATGGCCCCCAGACAAGGAGGCAGGGCCCTGGGTCCCACCGGAGCTCAAAAGAGAAATGGATTCAAGGTTCCTCACCTCTGCTGGGATGGGGACACTGCCTCCTTCCTCAGCTTCTGACCCCCGACTCAGCTCCGGATACACTGGCCTCCTCTATCCCTCCAACAACCATGCCTGCCCTTCTCCATACCTCACCAGGACCAGTTCCTCCCCATCCTTCAGGTCTGGCTCAGGGAGGTCCCCCCATCCTCTGTCAGTTTCTTCTCCTACCTTCCACTCTCTGACATCATTTTATCAGCCCACTGGTTTTCCATCTCTCTCTCCTGCTAGGCTGGGGGCTCCCGGAGAGCAGGGCCACATGGCGGTCTTGCTCTTGGCTTTCTCCCCAGCACTACGTGTCTGGCCCTTAATAGATGCTCAATAAACAATGGTGGGGCTTCCCTGGTGGCGCAGTGGTTGAGAGTCCGCCTGCCGATGCAAGGGACGCGGGTTCGTGCCCCGGTCCAGGAAGATCCCACATGCCGCAGAGCGGCTGGGCCCGTGAGCCATGGCCGCTGAGCCTGCGTGTCCGGAGCCTGTGCTCCGCAACGGGAGAGGCCACAGCAGTGAGAGGCCCGCGTACCGCAAAAAAAAAAAAAAACAATGGTGGACTAAATGAACAAACTGACCTCATATTCCCAAGCGCTCAGCCCACAGCCAGAGCTCAGGAAGTGTCTGACTACTGGCCTCTCCAGCAAAAAGACCCCACAAAGAGAAATCACCGAACCCTTGTAGAAGAGTCCTTTCTGTGAACGGACTGAGGAGGAATGAGCCTGGAGTACAGATGCAGACAAGGAATGAAACTCAACCAGAGCCGCTCAGCCCGAGTTCGAGATGACCCACCTCCGGATCCTACCCCAGGTCTGGGACTTGGAAAACCTGCCCAGGACAGAAGAGGCTCAAGAAGACCAAGTCTGCTTCTCCTGCTCTGGCTGAGATGAAATAAAGGACTTCGGTCTTTCCAGCAGATGTTCGGGCAAACTTCCCCTGTCCTAAATTAACACGGGCTGGCAGCCAGCACAAAACAGGCTCTTCCAAGTCTTTACTCAGAGGCGAAGAGAAAAGAGCCAATTTCTTTGGGCAAAGAGGTTGGGTCTAGAGAAGACTTAGCGAGACTCTGCAAGAGAAAAAAAATGGGGTGGGAGGAAGCGCATGGCCCAAGTAACACCACAGCCTTTGTTTTAACTTGGCCGCGGTGCCGGGGGAACGATGCCTCAATGGCCAGTGCGTCTGTGGACGGAGGGCCCCTGTACTTGGGTTTGCTGAGTGGATTCTCTTTGCAGGCAGCTCTTGAACCCTACGATGGAGCAGAGCAGCAGGAAGCAGCAGGGCTGGCGCTGGATCCGGGCTACAGCCTTAGCAGTCAGCCTCGTGTCACCAACGGGCTCGTGTCAGCACTCACAGCAGAAACGCGCACGCTTTCAGGAGGAGGAAAGCAATCCGTCCTCACTGGGGCCGTGAGCGTGCCACCGGGCTCGAGGCAAACGGAGAGGAAATCAAAGTGTCTGCTTGGGTTAGGAAACTGTGTGTGACGCTTCCCAGGCCTGGCCCTGCTTTTTCAAATTAGCTAGATGAAGATGGTTGAAGTCATTTCAGTCTGCTCTTTACGACTGCTAACTAGCAGGAAAACGCATGGTCCCTGGATGCACGGGCTTAACGAGCCCAGCAGATGGGGGGACTGGGAGTGGCCCCTTAGTTAGGATTTCCCCCACCCGAAATGGTACCACTGCCCCTGTGTATTTCCTGAGAGCTGGAGAGGAGTGCCTTGATTCCCACACCTCCCACTCTCCTCCTGCCCCGCCACTTCCTAGTGGGCTTACCTGCCCTGTCCCACAACTGCAGCCGCTGCTCAGTCACCTCCCAGCTTCCACTTGTCCCTGCACCCAACCCCCAAAGACCATTCTCCATCCAGATTGCCAGAGCAACCTTAAAAATGTAAATGAGGGCTTCCCTGGTGGCGCAGTGGCTGAGTCCACCTGCCGATGCAGGGGACACAGGTTCATGTCCCGGTCTGGGAAGATCCCACATGCCGCGGAGCGGCTGGGCCTGTGAGCCATGGCCGCTGAGCCTGTGCGTCCGGAGCCTGTGCTCCGCAACGGGAGAGGCCACGACAGTGAGAGGCCCGCGTACCGCCAAAAAAAAAAAAAAAAGGTAAAAATGTAAATGAGATCATGACACCCCCATGCTTAAAAGCCTCCAAGGGCTACTCGCTTTTGGAATGAAATCCAAACTCCTCGCCACGCCTACATGGCCCAGCATGACCTGACCCCCCCCTCCCTGGCGACCTCTCCAGGCTTGACTGGTGTCACACTCCCGCTCACTCTCACCCTGCACCAGCCACCTGGGTCTGCTTTCAGTTCCCCAAACACCCCAAGCTCATCCCCATCCTGAGACCCTGGCACGGGGCAGTTCCTTCTGCCCTGGACACTCTTCTGACCATCCACATGGCTCCCTCTTTCCTGCCTTTAGGGCTCTGCTCAAAGCCACCTCTTCAGGGAAGCCCTCCCTGACTGCACTGTCCATGGTTGCCAGATTTAATAAATAAAAATACAGACCGTTCAGTTAAATCTGAATTTCAGAAAATGATGAATACTCTTTTAACTACCAGTTTGTCCCAAGCTCTGTGCCACTGCACAGGACATACTCATACTAAAGAAATGCACTGCTTGAGATTCGAAATTAACTTAGCATCCTATATTTTTCTCTTAACTTCCAGCCCCTTTGCTCTTGCTCCTAGGACTGGTTTCCCTGTCTTCACAGCACTCGCCCTGTCTCAAAGTGACCTGCTTACAAACAAGTTTGAGACTGTCCACCCGCTGAGAGCAGGGATCTCGTATGTCATGTGCCCCCAGTGCCTGGCATAGAACCTGCACACAGTAGGGGTTTAATAAACATCTGGGGAGCAACTAAGGCAGTCCTGGGGGCTGAGTGAGCAGAGGAGTGAGGCTAAAAGAGCAACAACAGGTCATTTACATAGAGGCCGGATTTCAGCTCATCTTTCATGCCTCCAGGGGCACCTCTTCTCAGCGATGGGCTGTCATCTCTAGATGTCCCACGCCAGCTCACACAGTCACCCTGGGAACTGGGAAGTGGGAGTTTGGGAACCCGCCTTCCTCTGATGTGCCCTGTCACCTCAAGGAAGTCTGCCAATCTCCCTCAGTGAGTTGGCTTCCCATCTGTAAGATGGGGCCAGGGGGCGGGCCATTAGTCATGTTGCCTCCACTGTATCGGGTGTGACAGCAAGAGTCTGAAGGGTCAAGGCTGAGAGGAGGGGAGAGACGCACCCGTGCCAGGAAGGATTCTTCTCCCAGACAAGAAACCAACACAGGCCTGCCTTCCCCACTCCCTGTTAAGTAAACTGAGCTCCCAGAGGACACATGGAAGGTCAGCTGACATTTTCTGGGCACCTCCTATGGCCCGACACTTTCAGATCCTTGATCTCCTTTTAT
Organism: Globicephala melas; assembly: GCF_963455315.2. Taxonomy (NCBI): domain Eukaryota; kingdom Metazoa; phylum Chordata; class Mammalia; order Artiodactyla; family Delphinidae; genus Globicephala; species Globicephala melas. Next base: position 76,314,070 of record NC_083328.1, read on the forward strand.
TGCTGAAATACCACCAACACCATTTTAGAGATGGGGAAACTAAGTCCCAAAGCACATAATATGAGGCCTATCCAGGCTTCAAGCCAAATCTGCTGGGTGATCCCAAATCCAGCCTGCCGACCCCTTAAATACACACAATTTTTACTTAAAAAAAAAAAAGTATGCAACCACAACTGTAGGGGAAAAAAAAAAATAACACAAGAGGGTGTCAGGCCGTTCATCAATAAAAGATATCATGATTTTCTCGATGGAGGTGGAAATTCCAGCCTGCTAATTGCAAATTACAGAACGTCTGTTGGCACCAAGAACAATTTCTGATGGTGGAAACACTAGGACCCGAGTTAATTAGAAAACATTTCTCTGTGTCCTCTTTTTCAGGCATTTAAACAGAAGGATCCTTTCACTCCAAAGTCTGTTCTCGCATGCAAGAGGACTGAAGTTTGGGCAAATACTCAGCCCTCTGAAAATAAGACCATTTTCTCTACCTCCAGTGGGGCTCCCGAGTGGCGATCTGGCCTCTTTGGAGGAAAGCTCTGTGTCCCAGCCAGCTGTGTGTTAAGGGGTGGGCTCCAGCTCCGGGGGCCAGTGACACCGTGGACGTGAGTCACCGAGGGCAAAGGTCTACAGAGCCTTAGTCATGGGCAAGCCCAGCTTGGAGTCTGACCTCTCCCAGTGGGAAGACCAAAGCAGAGGGACTCCCAGACCAGGTCACTTTTTCAGAAGACACCAGACCGGGTGAAGCCCAACCCACGGAGAAAAACAGGTGGGAAGAGGAGGTGTCTTCTCTAAGCGAGTTCCAATGTTTCCAGGGCACTAATTCATGGAAAAGTACTTAATTTAGCAAAAAATTTTTATTTTAAGCATATGCATTTGTATTTATTAAACAAAGCTCAAAATACAACCTTTGGGAACCTCCAAGTCATAAAGTGACTCACATTAGGATATGATGACTCAGTGGGAAAGAGGGAATTCCACCACCCACGCCTCCTTTCAATTTGCCCTCTCAACAGGTGATAGGAGCCTCTGCCATCAGAGTGGTCCAGAAAATCGTCCAACAAAACAAAACACAAGCTCTCTTCAAACAATTTAAGTTTCAAAGCTGAGTAATCCGACGCGGGCAGGTTTCCAACCTACGCCCCCGCGGGACACAGAGAGCCAGGGAGCTACTTGGCTGGGGCCGGGGGCCTGAATTAAGAAAGATTTACCAGCTGAAAAATTCCAAAACCCTGTGTCATGTGGAGGAACCTTCCAAAACATTGGATCCCACCCAGGCGCAGCGAGTCGCTCAAAGCCATGGCAACCCGGTTTCCGCTGCCACATCACTTTTATTTTTGTGTCCTTAGATTTTTTCCTGTTTTGCAATGTTTTGCTGGGACCCCCGACTCCGCCTGAGGCCCGGGTGGCCGGGCGCCAGGGTTACCAGCTGAAGTCAGGAACAGCCTGGACTTCCCGGCGTGACCTTCGCCTAGAAGATTACACATTTTTTAAATTTCACAGAATATATAAAGGCTTTTCAGCAATGACTGAAAATGGTAAATAGGAAAGACGCTGATCGTTCTGCTGGGTTCCTCTTTGTCCTCTTGGATGTGCCTAGAGAGATTCCTTGGGGATTGATGATAAATGTTGCCTGGGATTCCAGCTCTGTTACCTGCTGTGAGCTGACCTGGGGCCCATGGCTTGACCTCTGTGAGCCTCAGTTGTCTCATCTGTAAAATGGGGGTAACGCACCTGCCTCTCGGGGCCAGTATGACTATTCAAGGAGAGGACACATTCATTCAACAACATGTATAAGCACCTACTAAGTGCCAGGGGCTGTTCTAGATGCTGCACATACAGCAGCAAACACCACATCCCCGTCCTCAAGGAGCTCTGACGTGAGAGACATCAGAGACAAGATGATTCCAGCAGAGCTAACTACTACTGGGAAAACAGGGCAGGGCAATGGGACAGAGAGGGACAGGGCTGTGGCAGAGGTTGAACAACTTCAGAGCAGTTGGTCAAGGAGGGGCTCCTTAAGAAAGTCGCCCTGAGCTGAGACTTGTAGGAGAAGGAGGCCACAACCCATGAGGAAACAGCAAAAGCAAAGGTCCTGTGACAGAAAGGAGTGTGGGGTGTTTGAGGACAGAACGAAGACGGTGTGGCTACGGCCAAAGGAGCAAGAGGGTGAGTCAAAAAAGCTGAAATCAGAGAGACGGGCAAGGGCCAGCACATACGGTCTCCTGGAAGTCATGCAAATGATTAAAAATGGTCATAAAAACAATATAATAATCATTACTATTACTGCTGCTATAAATAAGATGCCATTTTCCAAAACACCGAGCTTTTCTAACTTAAGAAACACCACGCTACCCCTCTCCTACTGTGTTTCCACCGTCCTCCAATTTGTCATCCTGCTGGAGTGGAACTGCCAATTCCATCTCAGTCGACGGCTATAAAAAGAACTTTGGAGCTGGTGGTGCCGATGACCCAACAGGGGGGCTAAGATTAGCCCAGGAGGCTGTCCACCTTTCCTTAATGTGAGAACCAGCTGGGGTTCCCCTTCCTTGGAAAACTTCAACTGTTCCACTCCGCCCCACCTCGCAGCGGCCCTGCTGGCCAAACTGTCCATGGAGATGGGAACGGGGCTGCGTTTTGGAAAAAAGAAGTTGAGCAACAGGGATTCCCCCTGCAGAAGGCAGTCCTGGGCTGGGAGGCAAGTTCTTGGGGTCAAAAGAGCAGGGCTGGCTCCCTGCAAACACAAGACAACTCCCCACTCTGTCTGTCAGAGCCACCCGGAGCCAGACGTCCCACGAGAGAAGCCCACCACTTCTCTGAGGGCCCAGGGACACCTCAGACACCCCGGCTTGTCTGTTGGCATCGATCCAGGGACCGTATTCACCCCAGGTTCTCATACGTTAGGCATGCCACAGTCCTAAATGGACCTACCTGGCCTCGGTGACTTGCTGCAGAATTCAAGAGTCCAGCTCACCACAAAATGGTTCAAGTCAGTGGCTCAGAGCAGCTAAAGGATCTTCAGACAAATTAACCTGGTTCTGAACTTTTTCAAAGTAGAAAAGCTAAATGATCAAGGATACAGATTGTAGAGCCAGGCTTCCTAGGGGCCAACCCAGCACTGCCATTTACCAACTGTGGGATCTTCGATAAGTTATTTAACCTCTCTGTGTTCAGTTTCTCATCAGAAAATAGCTATCTTGTAGGGCTGCCACGAGGAATCAGATTGTTACTACATATAAAGTGCTTAGAACAAGGCCTGGCACATAGTTCATTATTACTTATTCTTGTTTTTCAATGTCTCTTGGTTCCATGAGATAAAATCGTACCCATCCTTGTCCTTCCACAGCCAAGATATGATGATGATGATGAGAATAATAATAAAAGCTGACATTTAATGAGCATCTGTAAGGTGCTAAGCTCTATGCAAAGAGCCTAAACTGTATCATCTCATTTAATCTTGTCTCTCAAGTGAAGTAAATCATCTGTATTTTACAAAAGAGGAAATATTGGCTCAGAGAGGTGACATGACTTACCCAGGATGACAAAGCTACCAAACACAGATCATGGGTTCAAACCCAGGCCGTCTGACCTCAGAGCTATGCTGGTAACCAGTGCAGCTTACAGCCTCCCAAAGTCTGCCTGCCAGGCCCGCACTGGGGCAGTGTGTGTCCAATAAACGATGTCTATGGCCTAAGCAATGAGAATACTGGAGAAACCGTAAAAATAACAACGAACACTCCACAAGCACGCCCGACGTGCTGAGTGCCCGCTGCTTGCTTATGCGTTTAACTCTGGGAGGGCAAGACCGTCATTAACTCGCTCACTGGAATCTGAGGTCCAGGGAAACTGAACAACAGAACGACGCTGGATAATCTGCAGGTGAGTCCGCTAACTTCTCCAGGCTTAGCCACCTGCCTCCCGCAGGTGTCCGGTTCGATGAGACAAGATGCGGAATGCAGCAGGCAAAGGGCCCGCCCACAGACAGGCTTCAATCAGAGAAAACTATTATCATTCCTCTTCTTATTAACATGCAATTTTTCGAAGTTGAAACAGACTCTGGGTTTTCCTCCCTTCAAGAGGTAAACTGAAATTTCTTCTGAAACCAAGAGAAGGAAAGCTAGAGAGTAAATGCCTTCCATCCAGCCAGCCAGCCAGCAAATACCTACTGGAGGCCCTTGAGTGGACCTCACAAGCTCTCTAGACAGTTTAAAGCTGTCTGGCTCCTAATTCCACAAGGAACTTGGTAGCACCTGGCCTCCAGGCCATCCCTGCACACTTCCAGCAGCCCCTCAAAGAGACTGCCAACCTGGACACAGAGAACAAGAGGTCTGTATATTACTAGCATTTCCCCTCTGCCGATAAGGTGCCTTGAAGCCACACACTTCTTGTGAAAGTCAGCAGACGGCCAGCAGGATGATTTCCTGGTCCTGGAGATCCATCAGGTAATGTTTACTTGGCCATTTACATTTCATGCCACTCTCCTGCTCAAGAACCCACCATGACTCCCTATTACCTTACTCACGTGCAGACTAAACCAAAGCCACGTCTCTACCTGGCATCAGGAGACCTCTCTGCTCTGGGCTTCGCCTGCTCATCAAAGCACGTCCTGGTGATAACCAGCCTCTACTCCAGCCACACAGGTTTGCTCTCTGTCTCATGAGAGCCTAGTACCTTCTTGCCGCGAGACTGCTGTTCCACCGCCTGACAAAGTCTCCTCCAAAATGTATCAAGACACTTAAAAGTGTGCATGCCCCTTGAACGCACTACACCACATGGAGGCCTCAACCCTAGGAAATAACAGTAACAAACAGCGTTAGCTAATACATATCAAGCACTTGGCCCTCCGAATCCACAGGTTCCACATCCATGGATTCAACCAACCACAGATAAAAATATCCCCCCCAAAAATTCCAGAAAGTTCCAAAAAGCAAAACTCGAATTTGCCATTCACTGGCAACTATTTACATAGCATTTACCTGGTATTAGGTCTTATAAGTAACCTAGAGTGATTTAAAGTATATGAGAGGATGTGCATAGGTTCTATGCAAATACTACACCACTCTATACAAAGGACTTGAGCATTTGCAGAGTTTGGTATCCGCGGGGATCCTGGCGCCAATCTCTTGCAGATACTGAGGGACAACTGTACCAAGCATTTATGAGCTCTTAATCGTAGGACCACCCTATGAGGTAGAACTGCCACCGTTCTCTTTATACAGAGAAGGAAACTGTTGCCCAGAGAGGTTAAGTAACTTGCCCAAGGTCCCTCAGCTAGAAAGCAGTAGACCTGGGCTTCGAACACAAGCAGACTGGCTGGAGAACATGAGTCCTTACCTAGCTGACCAAAGGAATATCGAGGATGTTCATCACTGAGTTACTTACAATAGCACAGAGTTGGAAGCAGCCTAACATCCAATAAAGGGAGAATGGTTAAATAAAGTACTGGACAACCATATGACAGATGCAATGCACCCACTTACACATCTGCGTTCCTCTCCCCTCACGGCGCCACCACAGCCCCTCAAACCCGCAGGGACTGACCACATGCCTTCTGAACCACTCAAACCCACCTGTCCGTCTCCCCACTGCCACAGCCTGACTTGATGCCCGTTTTTTGTGGGGGTTTTTTGGCAACGGCTTCGTCAAACTTCTTTAAAACCACCTGCCTTCTATCACGCTTCCAAAGTGTAAGGAAGCAGTTGTCACACCCTAGTCACAGGGCCAGCCCATCTCACGAGGAGGCTTTGTGTGAATTGGGAAGAAGCACCCCTTCTCTAAGACATTCCGCTTCCTCCCATCAGAAGTTTAGTAACACACAGCTCCAGGATGTATCCAGTTTGAATAGCAGCCCCCAGAGGAGGTACCCTCATGCAGCGCAGAATCCCCACAAGTGGACAACCTGCCTGTGACAGTCTGTGGATCCTCCTCAGGGCAGTAAACAAACAAACACCCCTTTGAATTAACTGGAAATCATGTCATAGGAAGGAAAAAAAAAAAAAAGCTTGGCCTAGCATCGATAACTATCAAATAAATTATATAACCTGGTATTTTTCCTACTTTTGATCACTGTCTTTCTACCATGTCCTCATTGGTAATCACATTAACAGACAGTCCATATAAGAAAGAATACACAGGTCCAATAAACAGAAACATTAAACCTCTCATAGCAAAGGAGCGCCAAGTCAAAACAGTACCAGTTCAGCAAATATTTTTTTAAATTAAAAAACACGGCACTTCTGGGATGGGGTGAAACCATCACTGACACAGTATTGGCGGAAGTTTCCCATTTGTATGTTTCTGGAAGGGAATTTGAATTCTAGAAGCAACATGTATTTCAAGCTCTCGAAATGATTATCCAAAACTGTCCTCTGGGATAAACCCTAAACAAACAAACAAGACACACATGGAGACTCAGGTATAAGAAGATTAATTAATCCTCCAAGTATAACAAGATTAACTGCAGTACTATTTATAATAAAAATACAAGCAGCCAGTATTTGTTGACTAACAATATACCTGGTGCCATTATAATCACCTGACATGTATTAACTCATTTAATCCTCGCGACAACCCTATGGGGTGATAACTCTTGCTATTATCATTCTATACATAAAGAAATGGAGGCACACAAAGGTCAGGTGATTTGCCTAAGATCACAGAGCAAGCAAGTAGCAAAGGCAGGATCTGAACCCAGGATCCCCAGGGCCAGAGCATGCACGATTAATCATTGTGTTGCTAGCCCTCCCTTCTTGATAACAGGAAAAAACTTAAAAGAATGTGTCTCCTGATGTGAAAATATAATTTTTTTCAAAAACGTTAGGGGTGGGGGGCTTCCCTGGTGGCTCAGTGGTTGAGAGTCCGCCTGCCGATGCAGGGGACGCGGGTTCGTGCCCCAGTCCGGGAAGATCCCACATGCCACGGAGCAGCTGGGCCTGTGAGCCATGGCCACTGAGCCTGCGCGTCCGGAGCCTGTGCTCCGCAACGGGAGAGGCCACAACAGTGAGAGGCCCACGTACCGCAAAAAAAAAAAAAAAAAAAGTTAAGGGTGGGCAAAACTTTATCATCCAACAAAACAAGCAAGGATGAGTTAAAATACATTATAACACGCTCATGCAATGGTGAACCGTGTCGATATCAAGATCACTGGAGACAAGGGAAATTTCTCATGGTAAGGAGAGCAGGACAGGAAACTACACAATGGGATCTATCCCCCAAATCAATGTCATTGGAAAGAAAAAGATGGTCAATTTTGTATGGCACTCAGAAGGCCCCCTGACCTGTGGTCTTCTCGGTAAACACGACTTTGGACTCGGCCGTGAAGTTCTGCCCCGTGAGGATCATCTGCTGGCCCCCGTAGACCAGGCAGCTGTCGATGTCTTGTCTTTCCACCATGGGCAGCTCATGGGCGGATCGCTGGGCTGCGGGCGGGAGAAAAAGAAGACAGTGTGATGACAGGAGACGCCCATGCAGAATCGTCCACTGATTTCACGGGAACGGGACACAATGCACTCTGCCCACCTTGGTCACTTGTTGTCATTGCAAACATGGAAGCCTCACCCCTGGCAACCAGTGACTATGCAAATGTTACGTTCTTGTCAAAATGCCCCAAGTAATTTCGGCTAATTTTCTCCTAACAACACTTTTCATTTTCGTGAATCGAGAGACAGATGCCTGTTCTCCTTTGAGGGAGGAAAGGAGAGTAAGAATTTGATTTTTTTTTTTTTAATAAAAGGATGGGCAAATCAACTTTTTTGTAAGAGATTTCCTTTGCTAGAACGTACTCTCTTCTCCTGCACTTGATGTCAGCAACACACGAAGGGCTCACGGATGTAAACTTCAGAACCTGATTCCTAAAGGTTCAGATGCCTTGGCCTTGGAATTCGTTTGCCATCCTGAACATGATTTGCCCCCATCACTTCTCTGACCACACTTCCTAGAACTCCCCCTTGCTCACTCTGCTCCAGTCACACTTCTAGAATGTTCTCACCATCTCTCAAACGTACATCGCATGCTCCTATCTTTCAATGTCTGCCCCTTCAAGTCTTTCTCTCTGGAAGGTTCTTCCCTGATTACCCGCATGGCCACCTTCCTTACTTCTTGCAGGTTTCTCCTCAGATGTCACCTCCTCAGGGCAGCTTCCTTACCCCTACCCTTCCATTCTCCCCCTCAGAGTTAAAACAGCAGTACCCATCCTCTCGCCATCTGTCTGGCTGTGTCTCTCCCTCTTTCCCCTTTATCCTGCTTAATCATTTCCAAAGAACTTTCCACTTTCAGACGCACTACATGTAGCTTTATTGGTTACTCTGTCTTTCGTCTCTTCCCCACGAGAACGTGAGCCCAGGAGGGAGGAGCGTCGCTTTGGGCATGCTGTGAGCCCAGGGCTGGGGACAGTTCCTAGGACTTAGCAGGGGATGCCTGAGATGGATGGATGCAGGTACTGATAGATGGAAGGAAGGGAGGAAGGGAGGAAAGAAAGAGAGAGAGAGGGAGGGAGGGAGGAAGGGTTGATGGATGGATGGAGATACGTATGGATACAGATGTGTCTCAATATATCTTGACACACATGTACATATCGATATCTCTACACATCTGCACCTACATCTTCATCTGTATCTACAATGAGGAATGGCATAGGTTGAGTGTTTAACCACAATGACATATCTGAATGCTCACAGGAACCTTCTAAGAAAAGAAGTACTAAAATTATTCACCTTTGGGGAGCAAACGAAAGCCTAGGAGAAGTCAGATGGGGTGACGCTTAGATCTGACCCCTCCAGAACTGGTTTGTCCAGCTCCAGAACCCCATCTCCTAGCCCCTCCAGCCAACCAACTCTTCTGAAGGTAGGCTGCAGGAAAGAATGAAGACCCTCTCCAGATGCCTTCCCTGGGCAGGGTGAGAAATGGGTCCCATCCAGCATGAGGGACCATCTCCTCGGCCTCGCCTTGGCAGCGTGGGCCGAAGAGGCCGGCCCTCCCTGGGTGAGTCAGCCTGAGCTCCTGGCGTTCCTCCCAGAGCCCAAGAACTGGGCAGAGGGCCAGCCCTTTCCGTGCCAGGGGCCTGCGGACCTCCCCATCCGGGAGCCGGGGACGCAGCCACGTGAGGCCCGAGGCTCAGACCCAACCCTGTCCTCCTGGCTGGCCTGGGCCTCCAGGTCCAGCACCCCCCTCCCTTCGGCCCCAGAGCCACGTTGAAATCAGTCCCTTCAGGAGCCGCCACACACTTGGTGACATTTAAGGAGTCTGCTGCGGGCCAGACGCTCCCAGACACTTTACACTGAAAATGCAGCCGGATGACTCTCAGTGATGGCCCTGCCGGTATCTTCCCATCCCAGGCTCGGCCCAGGCTCTCTGTTCCCAGGGACCCACCAGCCAGCGCGGTTCTAAGGGGCTGCCAGTTAAGAGTACGTATTAAAAAGGCCTCTCTGCAGAAGCTGCTAATTTCTCCCACATGGGCCAGGTTATTAAGCCTTTCTTTCAACAGAGGAGTTCTGTATGACTTCCTAATTGAGCTGCCACCAATGGGGATTTACTAGCAGTGAAAGCAGCAGCCACACCGCCTAGAAGAGCAGGTCCCAGCTTTTAAGATCTGCCTTTGATGCATTCAGGGGGCCAGTGGGGGCTTTTGGTCCCAGGGATGGGTGGGGAGGCGGCAAGAGCCATCCTTCCCATTTTGCAGGTGGAAAGCCTGAGTCATGGCTCCTGGGCAAGCCGGCCAAGGGCTCCCAAGCCAGCGAGGCCGGGGCCTGGACGTGGCCATGAGCTCTCATCAGTGGGCGGGAGGCTGGGCCAGACGGCTGCTCCGTGAATCACCGTGCATTGCTGTGAACACAACTCTGCTATTTCCTGAAGCAAACTCATTGCTTCTCCCTCCACAGCCTCACAGTTTCAAGCAACTAACTGATTCTCCCTTTGCCAAGTCTGCATTTCCTGCTCCTTCCCCTTACTGAAGGAAAACTATCTTTTCTAATGAAAATTTAAAGAGTCCAGTCCGGCTTCCTGTGAGCTCTTATCTGGACTCCAGTCTTGCAACTCGAAGTGTGGGCCGAGCACATCAGCATCAAGGGAAGGGGGGGGCGGTATTATTAGAGGTGCAGAACCTCGTGCCCCACCCCAGACCTACTGAACCCACATCTGCAGCTTAACAAGGAATCCAGGTGATTCTTATGAGCTATCAAGTCTGAGAAGAACTGCTTAGTGCTGGCTACACATTAGAATCAGCTGGGGAGTTGAACCAATAATGACCCCCTGGCCCTAATTCTACCATTTTACAGACAGAAAGACAGACGCTCAGAACTCGCTTCACGGAGAGGCAGCTCCTGCCTGGGTGAGGCTGTCGTGTTGGAGGGTCCTCAGTTCCAGCGCAAGTCCCCACCAGGTGATCCTTGCACAGGGCTTCCCAGCTCTAAACCTCACTTTTCCCATCTGAAAAATGGGGCTGTTAGCAGACCCATCTCACAGGCTGTTGTGAGGGTTAAATGGGAGAATTCACAGAAAGTGTACTTGGCTCAGTAAACACCGGCCAGTATGGCGAACAGGAAGAGCTGTAGCTCCCTGAGCAGCTGCGGCACTGTGCTCAGCGCCGGGAACCACTGTTGTCTTGTCTTAGCTATTTCACCAAGTAAGTACGGACCGTGTCCACGTGGTTACACACAGTACTGCTCTCTTCACTGCTGTTCTTGGTGGATCCCGACCCAAAACCCAGCTTTCTTGGCCCTGAATCCCAGCATTTTTCAAAGGGAGCTTCCCGGGTCACCTGCAGCCTAATCACCTGGTTGGGGGAGGTGCTTAATAAAAATGCAGCTTCCCCAGGCCACACCCCCAACCCCCCGCCCCCCGCCCCAGAATCTCCTAGAGGAGCCTGGACATTTGCATTTAAACAATCTTTCCAGGCGACTTGTTACACACATTCTGTTTGACAGCCAGGTCTCACACTTAAGACGCCACCTGAGGACGAGAAGACCTCCTCCAGGGGAGGCCCCCCGCATCCTCAGAGAGCCCAGAGGCAAAGCGAATGAATCCAATTAGCCCCTGAAAGAGGAACTGAAGACAGGCAGACAGCAACCAAAACCACCCTCCTGGGGTCCACTTCCTTCTCCCTCTCTGACGCAGCCTCCAACACCTAGGGCTACTAATTGGGGTGACACGGTCCAGGGCCTATGGGAGGGCTCTCTGCAAGCCCACTGGGCCCCCCAGGCCTGAACCACCACCCGCAGCCGTCCCCACCGAGTCCCATTCGGCTCTTCGACCACTCGAGATTCCAGACCGTCCAAACCCCAAACCCGGCAGTGTTCTAACCAAACAGGGGGCCACCAGCTTAAAGCCAAGCCCACGGCCCAGGTCTCACCTGTGGGTGGAGGCTAGACCCTCAGCTCTGGCTTAAGCGTCAAGGTGGCCCTCGAAGCCAGGAGACTACCTCAGGCTTCCCTCCTGCCCCTGGATTCTCGCGCGTCATAAAGTGGCTTGGGGCTCCTCTGTTTTATGAGCTCTGAATCAACAGGGCGCTGTTGGTTTAGCCAGTTTGGGTGTTTACTTTCACTAGCAACAGCGGCTGATTGGGAGCACAGCTGGCGGTAAAGGCTCAGAGAGGGAAATTCACACCAGGCGGGGGTCCTCCAGGTCAGCCTGGACAGGGGGCTGCCTGGCCAAGAATGATGGTCTACCCAAGAACCCCAGGAGAGAGGCGGGAGAAGCTGGTCAGGGAAATTTGGTTGTGCAGAGTGGGTGGGTTCTGCTAACAGTGAATAATTACAGCTGCCATAGAGAGTGCCTTGGATTCCAGCACTTTTTATATATGTTTTTGTTTATATTATAAAGCACACACATGAAGAAGCAATTTACGGTCATGGGTCAAAGTAAGGATGCTGCCACGTGACAGCCTGAGTTCGAAGCCCAGCTCGGTGACATCCAAGCTTTGGGACCTTGGGCAAGTCATTTAATCTCTCTGTGCCTCTGTTTTCTCATCTATAAAATGGGACTCATCATAGGGCCAACCTCAGAGAGCGGTTTGCAGATTAAATGAGCTAACGCACAGGAAGTGTGTGGCGCCTCATTGGGGCTCAATGAATGTCTGTTATGTTTATTTTTATTGCTACACTTCATGAGACCACAAGCAGGAATGATTCCCATTTTGGAGGTGAGGGCGCTGAGTCTCCCAAAGGAGAAGTCACATGCCTGGGAGCTCACAGCTACGTAAGGCGGACAGGCAGAACTTGAACACAGACTGTGGGATTCCCCTACCCAGAGGGACCTCTTTTTAGTAAAATGGAGAAGGACGCACTGGGAAAGCCGCCAGCCAGCCCAGACCAGGAGGAGGGCCCCCTTCAGTCTCACTCTGGCCCAAGCACTGACCACCCCTCATCCCAGCTGCTGTAAATGCTTCCTGTCTGTACATCAGGCCCTGTCCTTGGCTGTGAGCCTGGCCCGGCTGAGCCGGGCCTGGCCCAGAACATGGTGCTGACTCAGGCCTCGCCGGGGAGGGGCCGGGAGCAGGGCTGGCAGACCGGCCCCTCAGGCTCCCTCAGACCCCGCCCTGGCCACTGACGGGTCTTCCCTGGGAAGCGGGACCCTGGGGCAGAGGAACCCAATTCTCCCCGAGTATGGGGTTCACCTTTGGCAGGGACCTGTCAGCATTCACGGCACGGGACTGGGGCGCGGTGTCTGCAAATGCAGGGGGTCTGCAGTGCATGAGACCACCTGCCCGTTCTGACCTCAGGGGGTCTCAGCTTCCTCATACGGAAAAAGGAGCACAAACAGCGGCCCTGAAAGACTGGTACCTCTCGTCCAATCCCCACAGTGCTGGGTCCATAGGAGGGGCTCTTATTCTTCTCCATTCCAACACATTAACAAGGAGCCCCCGCAGAATATTCCCACATATCTCCAGTAACCAAGACCTTTACAGGGGGCTCCATGAATCTCCATTTGACTAATGAGCTCCCTGGTCACTGGCGGACCCAGGCAGCCCAGACAGAGAAAAGGACATGGGTTTTTAACCCCCAGTTCTTGCCCCCTCCCTCGCCAGCCACGTGACTCTCAGATCAGTCAGCCCTTCTGAACCTCAGCCCGCTAGATATAAGCTCAGAGTCTCTGAGTCTTCCCAGGCTACGATGAGGGTAGAAACAAGTTAATAGATGTGACAGCTGGGGGCAGGTGGCAGCTCTTCAATAAAGGGGAGTTTTGCCTCCCCAGCCCCGCCAAACTAGCTCAGTAAAAGGCCATAATCGCAGGGTCAGGTAGCCATATCAATCAGTGGAGAAGCCACCCCAATCCTGGGCTCCCCAAAAACCCAGCTTTCCTGTAATCACCACCCAGCCAACCCACAGCACCAGACAGATAATCATCTAAGCTCCTCTCAGCAGCAGGGCTTGCGGCTAGCTGCCAGCTCACCTGAAACAATTAGTGTTTGTTAAACTCCCACACCTACTGCTGCCTGGGCTGTGGGCTCTCGGCAGTGACAGAGTGACAACCAGAGGTATGTCACATCTGCCTTGCAGAGCTACAGGGAGGGCTGCAAGTGGGAAAATATGAGACATACCAGAAGAGAGGCATTGGGGTTATTCTACTGTACTGAGATAGGTACTACTACCATCCCCATTTTACAGATGAGACAACTGAGGCACAGAGTGCTAAGTAACTTCCCCGGGACTAAACAGCTAGTAAGTGGCAGAGGCAGGATGTGAACCCAGACCCACAGTCCTAACCATCACCCTAATCCTGCTTCCTCCCAACATGTTGGTTTTCTGATGTTTCTGAATGTGATCCCTTAGTCATTGCTTAAAAGCCACCTTAGAGAGCCGGGGCAGACAAAGGCCTGGCCTACCTGCCCTCTGCCCAAATTTCACCCAAGATTTACTGCTACAGGGTCTCGAGGGAGACAGTCCACTGCAGAGTGGTGGGAGGGTGGCCACAGTTCCCTAAGGGTCGCTGATCTGGTCTCCAGTTTATATGAGATGACGTCACCCTTTGGAGTTCTGGCCCAAATTAGTCTGTCACTCGTGATGTAGCTCAACCTTGGTGTCCTGGGATCCAGCAGGACATGGTCGTCACAGTTGGCTTGGTCCCTTACTAGCTGTGTGACCACAGGCAATTAGTTTAACCTCTCTGTGCTTCAGTTTTCCCATCTATAAAATTGGAACAGATGCTGAGTTCCTGGTGTCCTCCCAATGATTTAGCAGCAACAGAGAAAGTGCTCGACATACAGTAGGTGACTGATAATAGTTCCTTGTCCTTTACCTCTTCCCCTTCATGTCCCCCTCACGTCCTACCTTCCCTTCATTTGGTCTTCAAGTATTTATTAGCATCTACTCTGTGCCAGGCACTGTGCTAAACAAGTTTTAAAATATAAATCACATCATGCCAGTCCCTTATGTAGAACTCAAGGCTTCCCGTTTCACTTAGAATAAAATCCAAAGTCCCCTGCTTCCTCTCAGACCTCACCTCCTACACCTCTCCCTACCCGTCACTCCACACTGCCTCCCCGGCTGCCTTTCTGTTCCCTGACGATGGCAAGCTTATCCCTGCCTTAGGGCTTTGCACCTGCTCTACCCTCCAGCTGGGCCATGCTCCCCCGTCACTCAGGTCCAGGTTAACAAGCCACCTGTTCAGAGAGGTCTTCCCTGGTCAGAATGACTAAGGTTGCTGCTCCCCCACCCCCAAGTCACTAACACATGATCTTTGTTATTTTCACCATGACAGTTAGCTCTGTTTGAAATGATGTCTGTGCCTGCTTGCTGACTGTGGGTTTTCCCCACTAGAATGTGGCCTCCATGATGGCCACGACTCTGGTTTGGTCACCGCTGCATCCCCAGTTCCTAGTACTATATGATGCACTCCAAATATATTTTTAATTAAAAGAATAATGTTAAGGGGCCTATAAGAATCATGTGGGTCGTTTTGGCTTCTGGAAGGAGCAGATGGGCAAGAGAGCATCTCTGATTTATGAAGCAAAGCAAAATCAATTTGCCTGTCTGATCTCACTAATTCTAAGGATTTCCATACAGCACTGCTGTGTGATCCCCCATCTTCCACGTCAGACTTAGGAGCGTGTAGTGGAGGAGTAAAGGGGAGGTGGTGAGGGAGGCAACAGTCTTCGGTTGTCTAAGCTCTCACTTTCAGAAAAAGGCATACGAAACGACTGAATTTCCATACGGAAAACAACGCAACTGGACCCTATCTCACACCATACACAAAAATTAACCTGATATGGTTTGTATCCCTAAACCTAAAAGCCAGAATCAAAAACCTTCTAGAAGAAAACAGAAGAGAAGATGTCTGCTACCTTCAGATAGGTGGCGATTTCTTGGGAGAATATAATGAGTAATAATCCCAAAAGAAAAGAAAAGAATATACTAGACTTCATCAAAATAAAATACTGATGCTCTTAATAAGACACAATTGAGAAAAGAAATAGGCAAGCCACAGACCGGGGCAAAATATTCATAATACATAAATCTGACAACAGGTTCATACCCAGTGCAAAAGGAACTACTGTATATTAACAATAAAAATATGAGTCACCCAATAAAAAATGGGCAAAAGCTCTGAACAAACGCTTCACCAAAGAAGACACAGGACAGCCAATAAGCACACAGATTAGGGCTCAGCGTCATCAGTCTTTAGGGAAATGCAAATTATGGGTTATGCACAATGAGATACCATTTTACTCACTGTAATGGCTACAATTAGAAAGACTGGCAAAGCCAAATATTAGTGAGCAGGTGGAATTCTCAGACACTCTTGTACGGAGTGTAAAACGATTTGGAAAATACATACATTGGAACATATGGTTTTTTTTCCCCGTGACCCAGCAATTCCATTACTGGGTATTTACCCAAAAGAAATGAAAGCATCTGTCCACAAAGGCCTTGAAGGGGAACGTTCATAGCAGCCTTATTCATGATCCCCAAACCCCAGAAACAACCCAAATGTCTATCAGTGGTAAATAAACAATCGTTATATTCATACAATTGAATACTGTTCAGCAATAAAAAAAAATAAGAATGAACCAGCAAATCACGCAGTGACAGTGACGGATCTCAAAAACATCATGCTATAAGTAAAACAACCAGACACGAGACAGTCCATACTGTACTCTTCCATTACATGAAGTTCTAGAATGGGGAAAGCGCATCTATGGTTATAGAAACCAGAACAGTGCTTGCCTGTGTATGGGGCTGGGGAGGGGGCACTGGCTGAGGGGTAGGAGGAAACTTTCAGGAACGAAGGAAAACGCCCTGTATCTTGTTTGGAGTGGTGGTCACACTGGTGTATACGATTGTCAAAACCACTGAACAGAAGATTTACGGTCTGTGCAATTTAGTGTATCTTAATTATACCTTGGTAAAACACAACTATGTCATGAAAAGGGAGAGACTGAAAACACCACGTGAGAAAAGCCATTTTCTAGTCCACACCTCATACCCATGCCCCCAGTTCCTGCAAAACGAGCAAAGTGAATTTACACTCTGTGCTCTGAGCGGGCAGGGCCCGGGGGGAAATTGCTTTAGGTGTTTCCTGAAATGTGATGCACAGAGAGGCCCCTTTGCAGGGCATGGAGAAAACCCAAGGAAAGTTCTCAGAGAGAAGGCATCTGCCCCTGGGGACACATCCACTGTCTCATGGCTGCCTCTCTCTCCTGTTGGGCAGCCTGGGGACACTGTTTTCACACTTTCATTTTTTTCAACAAACATTCTAGAGACAGTTGCTATGGGCCAGGCCCTGGCTAACACCCACTGGTCCCTAACCTTACCTAAGAGAGACTGATAAGTAAATTGGGTGTCAGTGCACAGAGAGGGGACCCTATACCCTGTGGGGTGAGGGCAAGCTTCCTCCTCGAGGGGCCATCTAAACTGGGGCCTTGGATAAGGAGAGGTTAACTAAGCAACAGAAGGATGCGGGAACCCCACCTCCCAGCAGTAGGTCTCTAACTTTGCCGCACGTCAGAATCACTAGGCATCTCTCAAAGTCTCCGGGTTCAGGGCTCAACGCAGACCAACTGAATCAGAGTTTCTGGGGTGGGATTCAGGCATCCTATTTTTTCTTAGAAGTCCCCAGGTGATTCCAACAGGCAGCTAAGATTGCTCTGGATGGAGGTGACAGCATAGGCAGAAGCCTAGGCGCCAGAGGAAGATGCCCGTGCATTTGGGAATTGCGGAGCAGAGAGAAGAGTGAAGCCGAGAAATGCAGCTGAGGAGGTGTCGTGGGTTGAACGGAGCGCCATCAGGACTTCCTGCCCACCCAGAACCTCAGAATGTGACCTCATTTGGAAACAGGGTCTTCAATGATGTGAATAAGGATGAAGATGAAATCATCCTGGATTGCGGGGTCCTAAACCCCATGAGAGTGTCCTTAGGAGAGAGAAAAAAGGGCACACAGAGAAGGCCACGTGAAGATGGAGGTAGAGATTGGAGTGATGTGTCTACAAGCCAAGGAACGCTGGTGATCGCCGGCCACCACCGGAGGAGAGGGGCCTGGAACAGACTCTCCCTCCCTCAGAGCCTCCAAGAAGGAACCAGTCCTGATGACACCTTGATTTAGGGCTTCTGGCTTTCAGATCTGTGGGAGAATCAATTTCTGTGGCTGGAAGGCTCCCAGGTGGTGGTAATTGTCTTCGCCAGCCCTGGGAACTCGCACAAGAGGGAAGCAAGGGTTCCACCAGCACAAGGGAACTTGGAGTTGAAGCTGAGAGCTCTCAGGAACCCAGGGGGTAAGGCGAACTGTCCTATTCCAAGGGTCCCAGACGAGGAAAGGCTGCCCACAGCTGGGACCGTGTGCAGGGTCTCTGTTGGGCAAGACAAGGGTGTTGCTTCCTGACCTCTTCCACGTTCTCCTCCAGGTGGGAGGAGGGTGGGGCAGCCTCCAGAGCTTGGGAGACAGAGAAGGTTCGAAAGAGTCTCTGCTGAGAATAGGGGAGGGAACTCAAAGGACCTCCCTGGCAACACTGAAGATCCGCTGGAAACAGAAAGCTAGAAACACGGGGTGTCCCTCTGTGCACAGGTGAGATGTGCCCTTGGGCACACAGGCCTATAATAAATAGAAGAGATCTGCCTTTCTAGCAAGTAACTCCACTTTCCAAAGAGTGGCCTCCAGTAGCTTGTTCCAGACTTTTCTACTAGATTCTGAGAACTCAACCTTGATCCCTGAGACGTCACGTAAAAGACACCTCCAAAGTAAATAAGTTAGGCTTGCAAATGAGCACCAGCCCACTGAGTGTTTTTCTTACCCACCTACCTTCCCCAAGGGGTGGACATGAAGTCAATGAGTCAACACATACTTACTGTACACATACTGTGTTGATACGTGTCACAGACTAATTTGTCAACAAATACTGAATATCTCCCTAAGGATCAAACAGTCATTCAATTAGTCCATAAATGCTGATAGAACTGCCAGACAGAACAAAGAAGGAGATAAAAATGACAGAAGGCTCTGCCTTCTCTCCGCGAGAGGGAGGGTGGCCCATCAGTAGCTCCACTTGGTATTGCCAGAGAGGCTGCTGGTGCCGAAACCAAAAGAAGCTATTTCACAGAACTAGAAAGTTGGAGACTCTGCCTCTGCTCCCTACCGAGTAAAAATGAGTAAATCACCTTAACAAGAAATCACCTTACCAAGAAAGTCTCAGTTTCCTTATCTGTCAAAGCACAGTAGTTCAATCGGCCAAACACGTCTTTATAAGAATAGGAAAGCAAAAAACTGCTATGTTCAAAGTTCACGCAACTTTTAACACCCTGAGGATCTTGCTGGAGGTGCGTGCAACCAGTGATGACGCTTAAAGTCTCAGATTGACAGGAGATAGAATGACTTGAAGGACCCAAAGATGGAGAGAACAGGAGCTCCTATCAACGGTCCCTCCTGAGGCCTCCTGATCCCCACCTTGCTACAAACCACAGCCCCATCCTGGAGACTGAGTCATTTGCCAGAAAGGCAAGACCTTATCTTCTCAAAATCCCCCAAATCACTGAGGAAGAGCCTGAGTTTCCTTCCCCAAATGTCTTGAGATGTTCAAAACCAAGACCAGGGTGGGGCAGTCACCACGACTAGCACTTGGGGGACAGGGGTGGGGTCTGCTGGGCAGAGGAGGGGAATTCCTCCACTGTTTCTGTGATGATGTTTTTCAAACGCTTGCTCTCCTCTGTTGTCTGCTGTTGGGTCTTTCTCCTCTAACTTCAGAGCACAAACTCACCACCACATTCAGCCTGGTCCCCCATCCTGACTCACCAGCCTGGAAGAGATCACAGGCCTCCCTCATCCTTTTCCAAAGACCAATCAAGACCAAGTTCTGGTTTCTCTACCAAAGAGGGTCCGCCCTCTCCTCTTGCTGGCTGAAGGCCAGTCTTCCTCAATGCTTTCTGCATAAAATATTCATACTTTCCCTTTCCTAATTAGTGTCTAATTAAGACTACCTCTGATGAAACCGAGCCACGTGCAGTTCTCAGCTGACCTACAGAGTATTTTGACTTTGTTGTCGCTTTTCTTGAAAATCAGGAGATTATTGGTTTATCTTAAAAACAAAATCAGGGGCTTCCCTGGTGGCGCAGTGGTTGAGAGTCCGCCTGCCGATGCAGGGGACGTGGGTTCGTGCCCCGGTCCGGGAGGATCCCACGTGCCGCGGAGCGGCTGGGCCCGTGAGCCATGGCCGCTGAGCCTGCGCGTCCGGAGCCTGTGCTCCGCAACGGGAGAGGTCACAGCAGTGAGAGGCCCGCGTACCACAAAAAAAAAAAAAAAAAAATCAGATTTGGCCACACTGAGTCGACACTCCCACATGGAAACACTGGCTGGATTTGGGTAACAGCAACCCATTTAGGTGGGGAATGTGCCACCCTGGCCCCCAGTCTCTACCACTACTACCCACCCAACCCACTCCACTCATGTCCACGACCTCCCTCGTCTCTGCAGGCAGCTGATTCTGTGACACCTAATTATGGTAAAATGTCCAGTAAAAAGGGGGGAAAAAAACCCTGAAACATAATTGAATATGGAACATTACTGTAAGAGCACAAAAATATTCTTAGAAGAACGAGACTTTTTAAAACTAATAAAAACAGCTTTTGTTTCTGGAACAATGCTTACTTCTTTCTTCATGCTTTTAAAAATGACTTCTCAACTCTCAAAAGCTGAGCAGACAATAAGCTTTGTCACATCTAACTACAAAATCCAACAACAAACTTGCCCAAAGTACCTAAGAATGACCTCAAAGTGATTTCTTCTTTTGAAGCCTAACGTAGCTGGGCCAGGTCTCTGCTCAGAGACCTTCCGAACAGCAGATCTTGGCCACTCTGTACTGGATTCTGAAAATCTTCTGCATCTTTGTGTGGGTTAGCTTACACCAGACTGTAAGCTCACTGACGACAGAGAAAACATCTTGCTCATCTGCAGGCCCCCAGCACAGCACCAGACACTGAGCAGATTCTCAGTAAACACCCAGGGATGGGCTGAGGGGGATGGGCTGTGCTGAGGGCGATGGGGACGTGTGGCTCCTGCATGCCAAAGCTCCTGCTCAAATCCCAGCCCTGCTGAGACACGTTACACTGCCCCTCACCTCTCTCCCTCCTCTTCTCTAAAATGGGCATCGTGACACCAGCCATTGTCCAGGACTGCTGTGAGTATGTAAAGAGTACTACACACTGAGCACTTAGCCTAGTGACCAGTGGGGTCACAGTGCGGTAAGCGAGAGCCACTGTGATACTATCATTATTCTACTGAAAGAGAAGAGGAAAAAGGGACTTCCCTGGTGGCACAGTTGATGGGACTCTGCGCTCCCAATGCAAGGGGCCCGGCTTCGATCCCTGGTCAGGGAACTAGATCCCACACGCATGCCGCAACTGGGAGTTCGCATGCCACAACTAAGGAGCCCGCCTGCCGCAACTAAGACCCAGAGCAACCAAACAAATAAATCTAAAAAAAACAAAGGGGGCACTAAGTACAGTGAACTCACTCCAACTGCATCTACCCTTTTTGAGACCAGCACAACACTTATACATTTCAAATCTTCTCAACTAAGCTGTAGACTACTTATCAGCCATCATTCGTTTTGACAGTAAACCCTCCACACGTAAAGAGAAGCAGAGAGAAACCCTGAAATGTGCTCTGTCTCTGGCCCCTTTGGTCATCTTGGGCCACCGCTGACCCCTGCGGGTCACACATTCTTGCTGGGCACCTTGCCCAGGCTACACTGCCCAGGGTCACATACACTGCACTTGCCAAAAACCGACCCTGCCCAGAACCCAACTTACAGCACTCGATGGGGTTAGATGCTATCTGCAAGGAGACGATCCTTCCGCTGGACTCTGGAATGTGCACCCGGAACACCAGCCTCACCCGCGTGTTCTTCCTCCCGATGTCCGTCTCGCCTTTCCGCAGCTCAATGTCCGCGTTCCGAAGCTTCAGGATCCCCGCACAGTCAATGCTGCCGGAAAGTCAAGAACCCCACTGACAACTGACCATCTCGGGGAGCAGGAAAGGTCACCCGCAAGGGGGGCGGGGCATTGCAATACACGGATACATTTTTCAGCCAGGAATTTAAACCAAAATGGGGGTAAAACGCAAAGTAATTAGCAAAATCCCCCAGTGGAAATTACCTCTCTAGGGAGATTCTGCATGCTTACTTTTCTACTCTCAAAAGTACCTGAAAAACTCAAAGACGCAACTGGGAAAAATTGATTATGGACTATGCAATAGTAAGAGTAGTCATATGGACATTAAATACCTTGATTTGATAAATGTACTGTGGTCCCGTAAGAGAGCACGCTTGCTCTTAGGAAATGCACGCTTAAGCATTTAAAAGTAAAAAGGCATGATGTCTGCAACTAACTCGCGACCGGTTCAGGAAAAAATAAAGAGAGGGGGAGAAAAACAGTAATAAAGCAAATGGGGAAAATGTTAACAATTGGTAAACCTGAGCGAACAGTGTAACAGGAGTTCTTTGTACAATTCTCGCAGTTTTCATGTTTGAGATTATTCTCTAATAAAGTTTTTTAAACTCCGACACACGGGTGCAATGTTTCCCACAGTTTAGCCACATGCATATCCGCTCTGTGAGGTTAGACCTATCTGCATAGTTGTTTAATAATTTTAAGTCAAACAAATTTATAAATGTAAATAAATTTAGCCTCATCCCAAGCAACATAAACCAAAGATGCATAAGTATTCTTCCTCTCAATACACATGAAAAACATCTAGGTCTAGAACTTTTAAAATGGAGACTTTTAAAACAGAAACCTCTGTGGGTCCTTCACAAATTGGGAACCACTGTCTACGGTTGCTTCCATCAACTCCATCCTCCTCCCAAATCCCCGCCACTTGGCCCCATCACTTCCCCATGAAGACCCACTGCCCTCAGCCCTCAGCCCCCAGCCCTTACGTTGCCCTCATGTTGTTTTTTGGCTCCAGTGGAATCTCCAGGACTTTGGTGTTGCCCACGATCTTCTCGTAGCTGGTGGTGGTGACGGTTTTCCCCGTGATCCGGTGTACCTGGTAGAAGGCATGGGGCTTAAGGATCCGCTCGTCGGCCGTCCCAATGAAGATCTGAAGCCCCAGCGGCTTGTTTTCCATGTAGCCATGGAGCTGAGGGGGAGAAAACAAAACCAAATTATTACAGCACCATTAACATACAGGGTATGGTGGCTACAGTCCAACAAACAAAAACATCAAAGAAGCTCATGAGCAGCAGAAAGAACACAGAATTGCTGCAATGTCTAGAGCCATGGAGAATTGGAAGCAACTTGCATGTCCAGCCAGAGGGGGCTGCTTGGATAAATTATAGGGATCCTCTTTAAAATGGAATATTAAGCAGCCCTGAGAAAGACTGTGATAGATCAGATTGCATTTATGGAGAAACAGCCAGAAACTGTGCTTAATTGGTGACCGGGGGTCAGGGGGTGGCAGTGAGAAGAGAAAATAAGTGGAAACGATAAACCAGAGCTCTTGACAATGGGTTGCCTAGAAAGAAGGAACTTTCAGTTTTTATATGACTATATTCCAATTAACAAGTTAGATTTTATCATTTTAAAAAAGAAAGAGCAAGACAAAAGTACCGTCATCTAAACTGATAGAAAATTAAAGACTGGAAGAAAATATGTGTAATGTATAACATGCAAAGGATTAATGCATACAATACATAAAGAGTGCCTACAAGTGAATAAGCGAAGGACAAGATTCCTGGCCATCCTATTGAAAATCGAGTCCTACCCCCATGGCTGTCCCTAGCTCCTTTCCCTTCTTTTTAATCCCATAAAATATACTATATATTTTCTCAATTCCTTTTGCTTGGGTCTTTCTTCTACAACTAGACTATCACCTCATTGAGGGCAGGGATGTCTATTTATTTAACTTGCCACAGAATCCCTAGCATCTAGAATAATGCTTGGCACACAGTAGGCATTCTAGTACGTATCTGCTGAATGAATCAATAATGAATTTTTCAACAGAAAATTGGACAAGAGATTTGAACAGGCAATTCACAGAAAAACAAAGAAAAGCATAGAAAAGATGTTCAACTTGCCTTGTAAACAGGAAAATACAAATTAAACAACTATGAGATATCATTTTTTGCCCATTAGATGGGCACCCGTGTAGATATTTGATCATATCAAGTGTTTTGGAGGCTGTGAGGACACAGACACTCTCCCATAGCTGATAGGAACATAAACTGGTATAACTATTTTTGGAGTAGCAGTTATTAATATTAAAAATACATATTCCCTATGACCTAATAAATCCACTTCTCAGTATGGACCCCAGATGAAATGCTGTGCATGCAGGAGATATGCACAAAAATGTTTACTAACACGAAGAGAAAAATGAACAATTAGTTTCATCCATCAGGCTTATGAGTAATACATGTCCAGGCTATGAAAGACTACAACAGTTAAAAAACCAGTATGGTAAAGATCCGTGAACTTCACCCGGAAGATCTAAGACATACTATTAAAAAAGAAAAGCAATTCGTAAAAAAAAACATGGATAGCAGGATACAACTTATTTTTTTTAATGCTGAATGTTTCGATCCATTCATTTATACTCATGTAAATGCAATAGGAAAAGGTGTGGAAGGATGCGCTCCAGACTGACCACATCATGATCACTTCTAGGGATGCAGGAGATCAAGGTTGAGAAGGTGATCAAAGAGGAATTAACTTCATCCACAAAGTTACAGGCAGAAGAGCTGCCTGGAAACTTGTGGAATTTAACATTGGTTTTGAAAATTATACATAAGAAAAGAAAAACGGATGTTGAGCTAAGAGTCAGAAGGTGGGTTCCTGTCTTGCCACTCCCCAGCTGAGAAATGCTGGGCAAATCATGTAATCCTTCTGCGCCTCTGCTCCTTCCTCTGCAAACAGGGCGGAAGCGGGGTTATGACAAGTGACAACTCACTGAGACCCCACCCTTCCACAGAGTTCTACAAAATTTCAGTAGGATCTCCAGTCAAATGCCCAGAACCAAAGGCTCCAGGGCAATAGATAATCACACATGGTCTAGAACTGCACTGCCCAGTATAGCAAGCAATACAAAAATTTAATTGAAAGGTCAGTTTCTCAGTCACATGAGCCGCACCTTCCAAGCGCTCAATGGCCACAAATGGCTGGTGCCATAATGAACGGCACAGATACAGGACGTTTCCATCATCGAGAAAAGGTCTTTCAGACGATGCTGGTCCAGAAAGATGGTGTTCTCTTGTGCCCCTCTAAACACTGGACCAAGAGGCGAGCTAAGGGTGGAGCAGAGCCAGATGGCAACCTTCTTCATAACCTGCCAGGCTGACACCTACAACATTTACATAAGCGTCTGATACACACCGGAGAGGCACCCTGGGGCAAAGGTGGAAGTGAAGTCAGTCTGTTATCTTTCTCCCCCATGCAAACTGAAGAACAGGTACTGTTCTTGAGAAAAATCAAAGGAGGAAGGGCAGCTTCGAGGACAGATTCTGTTTTTGTTGTTCTTGCTTTGCATTTGGACCCAAGATACATATCTTTCCTCACCTCCTGTCCTGGATTTATCAGGAGGTGGTAAACACAGTATCATCAGAATCAAGGAGGAGAGCAGGTAGGATAGAGAGTGACCCTAATGGTCTGAGGTTCCTTCCTCCTTCCCGGGATCTAAGAGCAGAAATTGCAGGCTGCATGTACTCAGGGTAAACAGCCAGAGAACACCTGGGGATAAAATCCGTCACATCCCAAAGGAGTCCAGCCACCTCTAGTCCCCTCCCCTGATGGTACACTAGTCCAAGCCGCTACTGCCTCTCCCTGGAGTGACCACCACTGCTCCCTAACTGACCTCTTGCTGGTCTTTAACAGAATAGCCCTCTGATCTTTAAAAAATGCAAAGCAGACCCAGACGTTCCCCTGCTTACAACCCTCCAAAGACTTCCTGTGGCCGGCGAATAAAATCCAAACTTGGTACCATGGTCTATGAGGCTTCCAACAGCCCAGCCTCTGTCTTCCAGCCCTTCCACCCCATTAGGCTCCTGCCAGCACCAGCCATCCTTCTGTTCCCTGAGCACACCAAGCTCTCTCCGACCTCAGGGCCTTTGCACAGCCATCTTCTCTGCTGGCATACTCTTCCACTGGTACATTTAGCTCTCAGATCTTCAGGTCTTTCCCAAACCACATTAGTTACATACACCCAGTGCCGGAGCCAGCTATTCCACCCTTGCAGTTGCTTAAATTTTCAGGAATTTTAAGAGCCATTAGACATTACTTTGATAGCCTGAAATTAGCCACGATGAGAATATTTACACCACAAAAAGTGCTAAATGCTACAAATCGGGGCTTTTTCTAGAGAAGCAGATGTTAAACATTCACTGACACACCACAGGAATAGTTACTTCGTTACCATCTGGAATTTTCTTGTTAGTTGTTAATTTGCTTAGTATCTCTCTTTTCCACTTGAACAGGAAGTCCATGGTAGGAGAAAGCGTGTTTGTTTTGTTCGGTGTGATCAATAAGCATGTGGAATCAATGGTCACCAGCAACAACCGGGCAGCAGCTAAGTGTACACCGTCCCCAGGCCAAGCACCACACTCAACGTTTTACATGTATCACAACAATTCTAGGTAGGAGGGGCCCATTTTATAGATGAGAAAACTGAGGCTGGCAAAGTCCTGGCAACTTGCCCCAGTGGACACTGTTAGTACAGGGCAGGGCCAGGATGCGGACTCCGGGCCTTCAGGCTCTAAGTCCATTCCCAGCGTGCTGTCTGTGCCCTTGGCGTCTGACAGACTCACAGCTGCTCTCTGATCTACAACTACAGCTCAGAAAGTGCAGATTACGTTCTCAAAGGAAACACGAGCAAGTGCGAAATTATAAGATCAAGAGTGCTCTTCCTGCTGAACAAGAAGGGGCGGGGGCAGGGGAGGAGGAAGGGAGATGGAGGGAGCCAGAGAAACAGGCAACAGCAACCAAGACAAACAACGCTGCCCCTCAAGAGAAGAACCCACTTCTTTAAGCGGGAACTTTGTGTGTCCCGGGCTGAGCAGCCCCTAGTTGAGCTGGACTAGCTGATGCCATGTGAGCAGATGGAACCCACCTCACCCTCGTGAGCGCCCCCTCCCACGTAAGACAGGTCTCTGCTGTCAGAGGGCGTGGTAGAGCAGGAAGGAGAAAGGATTTCACGTTTGGTCAGACGTACCCAGCTCTCAGTCCAGGCCCTGCTTCTTATCAGCAGCTGTGTGACCTCAGAGCAGTGACTCCACCTCTCTGAGCCTCCATTTGCTCCTATAAAACAGGGACATCACTTCCCACTGCCCAGGGCTCTTTGAAGGCTAAAGAAGATGACCTTTATAGGGCCCCAAAGCCCAGCACACAGGAGGTACCCATGAAACGAGAATTCTCCTTGTCATCGGAGGCTGATGCAAATCAAAACACGGAGGTGATAGGACGGAACTGAATGGAGAAGTGAAGAATGAATGTGAAATACCCACGAGGTGAAAAACAACCCCAAACATCCTGATGTGTGGTGAAACCCAGGCACTCATTCCCTCATCTCTGTGGGCAGCTGAAGAACCCCTGACGTGGAGGGCTGGGAGGAGGGGGGTGGGGGAAGAAACCAAACCATCTAGCGTGAAAAAAACACTTCCCCTCCGATCCCCACCCTCCCCTTCCCTGAAGGTGGCAGAAGATGACCAGAGCGTGTGCATTCTGGAGGAGGCTTGACAGCTCTCCGGAGGTTTGATAAGACCCTATGGCTATTTACTTGCCTCTCCAAAAACTGAGTGATTTGGGTCTTGCAAACAGAACCTGATGCCTTGGGATGGCACGACCTGCCCTCAAGGTCTCAAATGCCCCATTGCCCCCATTTTAGGAAGACCTGGGTCTCGAGGCCTCTTTCCAGGCTTCTTCAAAGATAAGGTCATCTCAGGAGCATGGCAAGCAGGGTGGCCTCCCAGCCATAGCAGACTCCCGCCTGCCCACCCATTGGAACCTAGAAGCTCAAGGTCAGCCAACCTCCAAAGCACAAGAGGCTCCACCTCCTGCAGCCAGGGTGAGAGCAAAAGTCTTCTGTTTTTCGCAGAAAATTTCCCAAGCAGTCTACAAGATTCCAGGAAGAAGGGGTGCTTCTGGGGCACATCATGAGGGCCTGCCGCACAGCTAGGGGGTGTCAGAGCTGATTTAATCTGCACAGCAACACACGGAAGGAAAAGCAAGGTGATCCCTTTTCTGGGTGAGAAAGCCAAGGCTCAGCGGGGTTAAGTGACTTGCTCATGACCCTAAGCTCCAAAGCCATCGAGTGGAAGCTCAGGGATGTGGCCAGATTTGCTTCCCCGGTGTCGCAGCTGCCTCCTGACGCTCCCAGATGCTGGACTATATATATTACGACAGGCAGGTCCATCCCACCAGCTCAGCCAAAAGAACCCAGACTTGAAATGGTCTCCACATCTCAGAGACCCCCCGTTTCCCAGAGAAAGCGCATCAGAACCACGCCTGCCCCAAATTCAAGCTCTGCCCCCTCTTAGCAGCAACTGAACTGTCCTGAGGCACAGGTACATGTGGATATTTGCTTTCCCTTCGTCTTGTTATAAAAGTTATAAGGGTTCATCATTCATTGCAGAAAAAATAGACAATATAAAAATATATATATTATAGAGAAAATACTCTCTCAAAATAAATAAGCACTTTAGTGTACATCCTTCCAGACGCTTCTTCTAGGCACTTCGAGAAACATATCTGGGATTCTATTTCAGATATTGTTTCCACTTAACAATATAATGTGACCATTGCCCTTTGTCATTAAATGTTGTCCACTGGGACAATCTCAAATAACTGCATAGTATCTCCCTGGGCTTAGACTGGCACAAGGCAAGTGAGGTTCCCCGGGCACATGGTTTAAGGAGGCACCGGCTCTCAGGGCTGTGCAAATGTTATCTGAGTACCTGAAAGTGAGTGCTACCTTAAATTTTGCCCTGCCCTGCATCCCTTGTTTCCATCCTATGTTTGGACTCACAGCTTAACCTCTACAGTTGGGCATTTAGGTTGTTCAAACATTCCCCATTATATAATGTTGCAATGAGAACCCATAAATGACACTTCCTTGAAAACAATTTTTCTATCAACTCTGTTCAGAGTTTTTAAATACTCTCAGATGGATGGGGCTGCCATCAAATCTGAAACGTGGGATTGATTTTCAAAATGGCAACAGGCCAAGGAAACTGTTTTGAATTTTACTAAAATCAAACTTTAACAATGTTAAGTAGCATTTTTTTGTTGAATCTGGAATATTAGGAAATTGGTATCGTCCTCAAATATTACATTGTGAAAGAAGGGAAAAGCCCATGGGGATGTTTTATTGTAATTCCCAACTGCCACACAGCACGCAGGGAGAAAGTTTTTTACAAATACACGTGGATCTCAAATTCTGCCTTTACTTTTGGATGCAAAAATTGCAGAACATAGCTGCTACCCCAAGCCCACTCCCATCTCACTCTCTCTCTCTCTCTCTCTCACACACACACACACACACACACACACACACACACACACACGCACGCACACACACACACACACCAGGAAAACTACTCCATGATTTTACTCTTATCTCAGCATTACATATCCATCTAATGGGCACATATTAATAACATCATTAAAAACCCTAATTCATGATAACTCCCTCCGCCTCACCTCCATATCGGATCCACCTCAGAGTCCTGTCAATTTGATTTCCTACAGTGCACTCAAATCCATCACCATTTCCACATCCATCACTTCCACCCTAGTCCAAACTACGACTATTTCTCTCCTAAAGAGTTTCCCTGCATCCCCTCCGGTCCCCACCCACGACTTTCTACCCTGTGGCCAGAATGACCTTTTATGAACTCCCAGCTCCCACTGACGACACCACCATGTGCAATCTGACCCCACCTCACATCACACCCCGACCCCCTTACCAGGGGTTCTCTGTGTCTGATCTTTCAGAAACAATCCCCCAGTCACTGTCTCCACCACCTCTGCCCTAGGTAATTCCTAGTCATACCGCAGAATGTGACTCAAATACTATTTCCCAAAAAAAGTCTTTCCTTGCTCCCCGGACAAGGCGGGGCCTCCCAGCAATAGTCTTCTTTGTTATATTTCTCATAATTGCAAGACATAATTAGGTGTCCAATTAATTGTGGCGTGCCTGTCCCCTTTCCATCCTCCTAAAGTTCCATCAACAACTCAACTGCCCTTTTACAGAAGAGGAAACGGAGGCTCAGAGACATGAGGTCCCCAACCAAGCAAGCAGCAGTGCAGGGATTTGAACCCAGCTCTGATGCCAGGAGGAATATTTCCTTCATCTGCTCTATGTGCGACTGATGCAAAAGACAGAACAAGGGTGCCAACCAGGTAAAACCTGACCTGGTTGAAATATGTAAACCTAAGAGCAGAGCCCACAGAAACAGGGTGTACCCAAACCTGTGATAGACAATTTTGCAGTTATTTTTCAAAATTACAAATGTACACTCCCTTTGCTGTAGTAATTCCACTACTGGTAAGTGGGTTATCCCATGGATGCCCTGGCAGATGTGCAGAGAAAAACTAATGACAAGGTTATTCAATGCAGCGCTCTTTAAAACAGCAAAATATTGGAAACGACCTAAGGCCCATGAAAAGAGTACTGGTTAAATCAGTATTGGGATATTACAGAGTATAATACTGTTATTAAAAAAAAAAAAGAAC
This sequence comes from Globicephala melas, assembly GCF_963455315.2. Classification (NCBI taxonomy): domain Eukaryota; kingdom Metazoa; phylum Chordata; class Mammalia; order Artiodactyla; family Delphinidae; genus Globicephala; species Globicephala melas. The sequence goes on from NC_083328.1 coordinate 76,344,204, forward strand.
GAGTATGCTGGGGACCAGCATGACAGTGAACATGAATGGCAACCCCTGGAGTTGTGCACTGCACAATCTGGGCAACCACATGGGGCACCCTAAGGAAGCTTTTTATATAGCAATATAGAATAATCTCCAAAATACACCATAACCGTGAGAACAAATATATGTGTTTTTAAGGTGGAGAAGGGATGTATGTATGTGTGTGTGTGTGTGTGTGTGTGCCCAAAATAAAAGTAGAAAAGAAACCAGGTCTTGTTTTAAAATGCCCACTGGACTTTGATCATTCCCAGTAAGGAGCTCTGTTGTCCCATGACTCCATGGTTGTAGCTCCCCTAAACCCAATATATTGGTTAAAATTCAACTCAAATGAATGTATACCACAAAAATAAAGCCAAAATATTCATTCAAAGAAAGAGACACCCCCCCCCCGGTCTGCTTTTCTCTTTGTAAACCTTGACATTTCTTTTAAGGGACACAAAGAAGGTAAACTAAAGGGATGAAGGTACAAATGCATGTGCAACGTCCCATCCCATCCTGTAAGAAAAGTCAAGACCCAGGACCCACCCACAGAAACGTCAAGAGCAGGAGTCCAAGGTGGAGGCCTTCAGCAAAGGAAGAGGCAGGCTGAGGTGCCAGCAGGGTCCTTTCGAGTTAAGGGTATGGGGCCCACACCAACAGAGAAGCAAACCGCACACCACATCCACTGGAGCAGCAAGTCTTGGTGGCTCAGCGTTTGAAATCCAGCGAGAATCTGCTTCTCGCAAGCCCGATTACCACCACTAGGGTCTGAGCTACCATCATCTCTTGCCTGGACCATTGCAGTAACCTCCTTCCAGGGTCTCCCTGCTTCCATCCTTGCCCACCTCTTCTCCTCCCCGCTCCACATGACCTTCTGCACACAGCAGCTAGAATGATCTTTAAGACTGTACATTAGATCTTGTTGCTCCTCTACTCAACCACCGCTCCCACCCACCCCGCCACAGCAAACATCTTTTTTTTTTTTTTTTTTTTTTGGCGGTACGCGGTCCTCTCACTGTTGTGGCCTCTCCCGTTGCGGAGCACAGGCTCCGGATGCACAGGCTCAGCGGCCATGGCTCACGGGCCCAGCCGCTCCGCGGCACGTGGGATCCTCCCGGACCGGGGCACGAACCCGTGTCCCCTGCATCGGCAGGCGGACTCTCAACCACTGCGCCACCTGGGAAGCCCACAGCAAACATCTTTTTCGGATCAAAAAGCCAATGTCTTTAACGTGACTCAGAAGATCCTATATGATCTGAACCGTCTCCTCCATCTCCAACCCTCCCTCCCCGCTCCCTCCACTGCAGCCACACCGGCCCCGTTGTCCTCAGACAAGCCACGCACACCAGGCACGCTCCAGCCTCAGGGTCTCAGCACGAAGCGCTCCCTGTGCTTGGTGCACTCATGCCGCATCCTCCCAGGGCTCATCCTCCTTGTCGCTCAAACCTCTCCCCAAACGACCCCGTATCAGAGAGCCCTTCCCCGACCACTCATCCCAACACGGCCCCCAACGCCCATCTCACTCTTCACCTACCCACCCTGCTTTATGCTGCAACAGCCATTTACCGTAGCCTGCTGTCGCGTGATATATTTATTTGATTTTTTTCCCTTCTCCGGTCCCTCCCTGACTAGAGCAGCAGCAGCTTACCTGTCTGGCTCACAGAGGCATGTGCAGTGCCTAGAACACCACGCAGGTGCTCAACACGTGAGCGACCCTAGGAGGGAGGGGAGCCCCACCAGCGGGGTCTGAGTGGCTATCATCCCTCCAGACCCTCCCCTCCGCCATGACGAAGGGCGGTCGTGCTGCCCACGGCAGCTAGCTTCCAGGCCCACAGCGAACACTGTGTCCTGCTCAGCGTGCACAGGACTCGGCTGGTGAGACAACCGACACCGGGACTCCCCTGCTCCAAGGAGAGGTGACAGCATCTCCAGGGTGTGATGGAAGAGGGGCCCCACGTCTGCTTTCTCACCCAAGCGGGGATCCCGCTGGCCGGATATGTCTTCAGCCTCGCAGGGAGACCTCTGTGACCAGACGCCTCTCTGCTAGCGTCACATTCTATTTTATTATTGTATTTTATTTTTTATTTAACTTGAGGTAGAGTTGATGTATAATATTCAAGTTTCAAGTGTACAACATAGTGATTCACAATTTTTAAAGGTTGTCTTCCATTTATAGTTATTATAAAATATTGGCTCTGTTCCCTGTGTTGTACAATATATCCCTGTAGCTTGTTTATTTTATACCTAGTAGTTTGTACCTCTTAATCTCCCCTACCCCTATCTTGCGCCTGCCCGCTTCCACAGGGCCACGTTTTAAAAATCACATGGCGAGCCATAAAAAGAGAATGAGACACTTTGCACGGGCTCGAAAACAAAACAAGTCAGTCTCTCTCAGTATTCTAAATTAAGAATCAAGTCATTCTATATTTCTCACATCACTGGAAATTAAAAACAGACATATCTACCGCAGAGCAAGCACGATGACTGAAGAGAGAGGCTTGATGGCCTGAAACATGCTAAATTTGTTTCCAATTACCATGTCCACATTTGAAACCCCAAGGAAGCCATAGAAAACAGAGTGGCGAGATCAGAGACAGGCACATTAGCCTAATGGGATTCAGGACCCAGTGCTGTCCTGCATTCTACTCTCCCCACAGCACCGCCCCCCAGGGGTCTCTGAACAAAGAAACTGGATCACTTTGCCCCCTCCCTCCTGGAGACACCAACTTTCCCTTCTCCGGTCCCACCTGCCCCACTGTACTCTCAGCCCCCTGCTTCGGGTCCACTCAACAGAAATGTCAGAAAAAAAAAGAAAAAAAAGAAATGTCAGCTCCCCACCAGCATCCCCATCCCGACCAACTCTCTCTCCAGGCCAAGGAGTGACTGAGTCATAGAGGAGATGAGTCTGGAAGTGCTGGACTGAAATATGCGAGCCTTCTCGGAGTGGACCTTTGGAAGGAGTTTTGGTTTTTTGTTGCTTTAAGAAGCCAAACGAATACTTTTCACATCTTCTCTCTGTCCCATGCCTTGGGTAGAACCAATGTAACACGGAGATTAAGAGCATGGACCCTGGAGAAGCCAGACCATCTGGGGTTACATCCTGGCACGGCACTGACTCTGTCGTGGTAGGGAAGTTAGTTTACCTCTCCGGGCCTCAGTTTCTTCATCTGTATATGGGACTAATGACAACGTCCCCTCACTGGGTTGCTGGGAGGATCAAGTGAGTGACACACAAAGCAGGTTGTAGGCGTTCGATCAATATCAACTTTCACAAACATTCTTTCACCTATGGCTGGTGACTCTGGACAATGAAATTCCTCCCTCTAGTCTAAGTTCTTGGAGGAAATCATCTTGAAGGTTATCTTTCGGCTCTAACGTGTGATACTCTTCAGGTGCATTTAGAAAATCCAAATGCCTCATCACAGTCTACAAAACCCTGCATGATCTGGCCCTTGCCCACGTCACCAACTTCATCTCCCCGACCCTGGTCCAGCCACACGGGCCCCCTTGCTGCTCCTTAAACAGGCTGAGTTTGCCCCTACCACAGGGCCTTTGCACTTGCGCTCCCCCAGCCTAGAACACTCTTCCCTCAGGTCTTCCCATGGCTGGTAATCCCCTGATTCTTTAGGTCGTAGCCTAAATTCAGGGCCTTCTTTGAGCAGCCTGGCTAAAGCAGAGGCTAGGCTCCCCACTGTCGCGCCATCATTCCTGCTGATTTCCTTCGAGAAGCGTTATCTTATACATTTGCTCATTGCTGACTGTCTGTCCTCCCCACCCCAGCCCCTGCTAGAATGAAAGCTTATTCATCACCACGTCCCAGCACCTTGAATAGTACCTGGCATATAGCAGATGTCCAATAAATATTTGCTGAGTAAATGAATGAACAGATTAATTTTCAGGTTCCTATGTGGCTCAGCATACTGCCAAGTGATTCATCCTCCAGTGACCCTGAGAAAGGAGGCTTATTCATGTCTAGAAGAGAATCCCCATGTTTGGAGTCTGCATGAATTCACTACCACTTGAGCCAGTCTGCAGGAATGTGTCTCACCGTGAAAGAGACATATTATACCAGGCTAATTCCATTGGAAGTCAAAGAGGACACAAGCTCAGGCTGGAAAAATGAAGTGTACAATCTCTTCTCTAGCAGCATTTAGGAATGGACACAGGGAGAGACTGAGTCAAAAGTACAATGACTCGGCAGCCTCTTGGAGGTGGTGAGGAAAGGTGAGGCACGGGCAATGCCCTCTGCCACCTGTGCGTTCACCCAAAGACCAGACAACAGGAGAGACTATGTTTCAAAAACATTTCTCCACGAGTCTCTCGCTCAGGGCCCCAACCTGATACTGAGGAACAAAGCGTCTGATGTCTGCATGGGACCTGGTCTCTGGGAGAAGAAGGGAAGAGGGGAGAAACTGAGTCCCCCTGGAGGGAGCAATTGAGGACTGAAGGCAGCTCATGAAAACCTTGTGCACCTATCTGACCCTGACCAGTGGTACCCAACATGGCAGCGTGAACACCCAAGGATGCTGGGATGAGAATCCCACAGCCGGCTCCAACAGCAGCCCCTCTGAACACTTGGATAAAACATCCCAAAGAAACTGCAGCTCAGCCTCACATAAATGTTCCACCAAAGACAGGGTCATCTGGGCGAGGCATAAACTTTGGCCCTTCCTCTTTCCCTTGGGCCAAAAGCTGAAAAAGAACCCAGAGATGGTGAAGAGGGAAAAGCCAGGACTTGTGAAATGCAAGACAGCCAGCTGAGCCAGTCAAGGCCTTCAAAAGGTGAGTTATTCCCAATCAAATGACACACCTCCCCCCCCCCCACCCCAAAGGCCACGCAGGTCTCTCTGGATCCAGACCAAAAATTCTGAGTCACTTTTGCCACAAAGGGGAAAAAAAGGAGAAGGCAGACGTGATGTGTACCTTTCCGCACGCTATTTTGGGATTTTAATATCCAATTTCTTTCGTTTCAAAGGGTGGGTTTTTGGAGGGTTCTGCATAACTTTTGTACCGTGCACAGGCGAGACAGCGCGGAGACAGGCCTCTGCCGGTGACCTGGGGAGAGGCGGGGCCCCTTTGGCAGAGCGGCAAGTCGCATCATCCAGGAACAAGGAGCCCGTTCTTGTGCGGAGCCGCTCGGGGCCGGCTTTCATAACATGATGGAAGCATGTGGGCCGATCCGATCTGACTCACCTCTTTCTGGAGGCAGCTCCGCGCTCATTCACTCATTCGTTTATTCATTTATTCACTCATTGAGCAGAGGGCCTCTCAGGGAAGGGTCGCTAAACTGAAAGCTGTTCTCACAACAATGACTACGCATCCCTTGGGTGAAGAATCGGGTACCTCTCTGGATGGATGGTGACACCTGGGATTATCGTTATCTCACAATTTGTTTAAGATGTGGGGTAAAAAAACAAAACCAAAACTAGTGAATCAGGATTTTTCAGCCTCAGCCCTGTTGCCTAAGGTTGATTTGGGGGCCAGCTCATGCTCTGTGGGGGCCTGTCCCGTGCACTGGAGGGTGTTTAGCAGGGTCTCTGCTCTCTACCCACAAGATGCCAGTAAACTGCTCCCCCGCCCAACCCAGTTGTGTTGATCAGAAATGTCTCTGGACATTGTCAAACGCCCTCTGAGGGACAGAATCACCCCACTTAGGACCATTCTTCAATTACACTGACATTTGTGGGGAAGGGCCTTTTTCTGCAGAAGATCTGTACTGGAACCCTATCCGCAGTCCATCAGAAAGTGCAATTGGCAGAGTCTTCAAAGGGCACCTCTCATCCTTCAATCTCGCACCTTCTCTTCCACCTTCCCTGGGTCCCAACACCATCTCTTAACCAGACCACTGCGCCCACCCCCTTGATAATCTCCCTGCCTTTCTCGTGCCCTCCTCCTCCCACACCATCCTAAATACTTTCTGTACAAGCAGCCGGAGGGATCTTGTTAAAGCAAATCAGATCACATCACTGCTCTACTTAAAACCCACCAATGGTTTCCCGGTGCATAAAGAATAAAGTTCAAATTCCACGGCCCGCAAGGTCCTGCATCATCCAATTCCTTCTTCTCTCTCCAGCTTTAACTCCTACTGCTCCTTCCCTCGTCCACTACAGGCAGCCACACAGGCCTCCTTGTCAGTCCTCAGACACCCAAGCTCTCCTGCCTCAGGGCCTTTGCACATGCTGTTCGCTCTATAGGGAAGGCTCTGTCTCTGGTTCTCATCCGACTGACTGCTTACTGTCATTCAAACATCAACTTAAATGAACCCATGCCTGGAGAGGAATCCCCTGACAATGCCAATATAAAGTAAACCACCTCTCCAGGTATTCTCTCCTATTACCCACTCTTCCCCCTGGACACACGTCATCACAATCTGAAACGACCCAACTTACGGTTTAACCTGTTCAATGTCTGTTTCCTCGTTGGAATGAACACCTCATTCTTCTCCTTCACTTATAACCTTTGTTATAAGAAAAACAACTTATTAAAAAGTAATAATAGCCACACTTTGCCTAGTCTCGCAAGCACTGACTTTCAAGGCCCTTGGCCCGACACCTCCATGGCTCCTTAGAATACGCTCCACCTGTGAAAGCCAGAAGGACGAGTGGGCCAGTGCGCTCGTCTGGATTTTCAAGATAAGGAAACCAAGGCTCAGATTCACGTACCCTTTTACTGACTACAGAGAAAGTGCCTATGATGTGCCACGCAGAGTTCTAGGCACTGGAAACTCAGCACTGAGACAGACCAGACTAGCAGGAGGGAAGGCTGGAGGTTTTTGACTTTTGGGTACAGACATGCCCTCAAAAGAGCATCCCAAAGGTCCCCAGGGACCATCCCTCATAGGAGACCTTTCTTGCCCTCTCATCAGCTGGCATGTTCCATGGACCTCTCCTAAAACCCTGCTACATCTTCAAGTTTAATATTCACCTCTCTAGACCACAGGCTATGGAAGATCAGGTAATAAATGAAGGACCACAGCTCTCAAAACGTTAAAACTGTATTATAAAAACTGTTACAGTATCTTTCTTCAAGGTTACCCGTTGTGGCAGAGCCCACTTGCTCTCTATCTGTTACCCGTTTTCCCTTCCTTAGTAACAGGATCCCAGTTATCTTAGGTGGCAACGAGTCCAGCTGACAGTCCACACTTCCTAGCCCCTTTGTAGATGAACACAGCCACGTTACTAGGTTTGAGTCAACGAGATGTAGGCAAAAGTGTGGAGAGGACTTGCAGAAAGGTTCCTGAGAGGAAGCTAACCCAGATGGGGAGTGGGCCCATTTTGCTCTGTCTTCTTTCTTCCTTGGAATTATACTGCTTGGAATATGGATGTGATGGCAGTGGCTCCAGCAATCATTTTGGACTATTAGGTGACCCTGAGCGGGACAGGAAGAGAGGAGGGGACTGGATTCCTGATAACTTCATAGTACTTCAGATGACCCATCTCTAGACTCTCTCCATAAGAAAATAAGCTTTTGGGTGTTTAAAGCAACTGTTACTTTGGGTTTCTGATAGATGCAACTAAACCTAAGTCTAACTGAAAGACCCGTCATCCCATCACCCATCTCATCATTTCCTCCATACGTTCATGTCCCCTCAACTGCATCTCAATGGGAATAAGATGACCATGCTTAGGTGAGCTTCAGTTGAAAATAAAAAAAAAAAAGACTCAAGATTCAAAGAGTAGATGTATTGGTGCACAAGTCTGCTTTACAAAAGACTTCATAAAAAACGATTTCTCTTAAGAGCCAGTACTGAATGTGAATCTGAAAGGAACTGTCATACCCAAAGAGTCAAAGATCCAACTGCTCAGAACCATTTCAGGCAACGACACCCAAGTCAGTCTGCTCTCCCTCTTATGCATAATTGGAATGAGTGTCTAGAAAGGCTGTCTGACACATGCAGGGGTGACGACGGTGCTCGCTAGAAATAAAATTGCTGCTTACTTTCTGTCTGGTTTCCGAATTGCTTTTTCCTGGTTGAAAGGTGCCAGGCCTGGCAGCTTTCTAAAAATTTAAAATTCAAGTCAACAAATATTTGTGGAGCACTCTCTATTCACAAAAAAAAAAGCCACACTAGGGAAAATCTGTATAAAAGGGGGATGCTATAATTAATCATAATAATAACAGTAACGACAGTAGCAGCTAATAATGTATTGAGCATTATTGCTTGCTAAATATTGGGCATTGTTCTAAGTGCCAATATCTACCAACTCATTCAATCCTCATGGCAACCTTCTGAGGCAGATACTATTATTTTATTTAAGAGGAAATTGAGGCACAGAGAGGTTAGGCAATTTGTTCAAAGTCACACAGCCAGGAAGGGAGAAGTCAGGGTTCCAAGCAGGCAGGTCGGGCTCCAGGGCTCACTCTCCTGACCCTGGTATGATATTCTGCTCCTGTTGACTCAGAATGGGGGAGACAGCACACCCACAAGCGGCCACACAATGTCCCCAAACCTCGATCATTCTCTAGCCATGTTCCTGAGCTTTTACTGAACCATTAGTTACTGAACTTTCTCTTTAAAAGGTAACTTGTATTTCTACTTACAGAAACTTATTTTAAAATAATTTTACATTTTTTGCATAATATATAAATACAAATATTTATATAATGTATACTATATGTATACCATAAATAGTTATACAAACTATTGTGTATAAAATAAATAAGAGGGCTTCCCTGGTGACGCAGTGGTTGAGAATCTGCCTGCCAATGCAGGGGACACGGGTTCGAGCCCTGGTCTGGGAAGATCCCACATGCTGCGGAGCAGCCTGCCCCGTGAGCCACAATTACTGAGCCTGCATGTCTGGAGCCTGTGCTCTGTAACAAGAGAGGCCACAATAGTGAGAGCTCCGCACACCACAACTAGAGAGAGCCCTTACACAGAAACGAAGAGCCAACACAGCCATAAATAAATAAATAAAAATTAAAATAAATAAGCTACAAGGATATATTTATTGTACAACACAGGGAATATAGCCAATATTTTATAATAACTGTGAGTGGAGTATAAACTTTAAAAATTGTGAATCACTATGTTGTACACCTGTAACTTATATAATATTGTACATCAACTATATCTCAATTTTAAAAGTTTAAAAAATCAATAAATTCAAGTTAAAGCTACTAGAAATATTTGGATAAATAATAACCCTCTTCAAAAATCTTCCATAAACAATGCCGGCAAAATGTTGATAGTTGTTGAGTGATGGGTATATAGCGGGTTCACTGCACCATTCTCTCTAATTTTATGTATGTGTGAAATCTTCCATAATTAAAATTTTAAAGAATATAAATAAATAAAATAAACTTTATGTCACTACCTCAAATAGGAACCCAGGATCATCAGTCAGCAATCAAAGGTGCACATAAATACACAATAAAGGGCTTCCCTGGTGGTGCAGTGGTTGAGAGTCCGCCTGCCGATGCAGGGGACACGGGTTCGTGCCCCGGTCCGGGAAGATGCCGCGGAGCAGCTGGGCCCGTGAGCCATGGCCGCTGAGCCTGCGCGTCCGAAGCCTGTGCTCCGCAACGGGAGAGGCTACAACAGTGAGAGGCCCGCGTACAGCAAAAATAAATAAATAAATAAAATACCGGTGCCAAGAAAATAATTATAAATGTTTTTTAAAATGCTAAGTACCACAGAATTCATTGACCAGGGAACCCCAGGAAACCCCAGTTTGAAGAACACGGACTGACACATAAGTCTGTCACAGGCAGTGCTAGGGGAAGAGCAGAGCCAGGGTTGGGAGCCAGGCGATCATCAAGGGACTTGTTAAAAAACTACCTGGGTCAGCGCCCAGACACAGGAGAGGCTCAGGAAACCTTTTGCTCAAAGAGCCGAGAAGCTACAAGAAGAAAAAGTACCACTGCCCTGCCCGCGTGCTAGCAGAGGGGTCCTTTGTGCAGAGAAGGAAGTGGAAAAAGAAAATCCACCAATGTATAAAACTTCGATGCATTTTCCTGAAACCAAAAGTGACAGCTTGCTTGCCTGTTTGTCCGTCTTCCTTGTTCTGTGTGTGCAACTGCAGGGTCTCCGGGCTAAGTGTTTAACAACCAGTTCTCCACGGGAAAAAGCTCAATTTGTAATGTTTGCCAATTTCCGTGGTGTAAATACTCCCACCATAGCTGATTCCAGTCTACCAATGCAATGTCACCGGATTTGGAAAGAGATGTACAATGGCGGACCATACGGACTATTTCCCCTGTACAGAGACAATGGATGTAAATAACCTCAGGGGCGTAGATGATAGGAAAATGTAGCAGAACTCCTGAAATTTTAACAATCGGTTCCCACGAGCCAGTACAAACTGGCAGGGCCACACCCCTGGGTACACGCGGGTCTCTACATACGTCTGTGCTCGTGCACATCCGCTCATGTATCCGTCTGTCCATTTCTCTCTCTTCTCCCACTGATGGAGAGCATACACACACTTGCCCCCAGCCCACGCTCCGTGAAAACCATAAGGATCTCTCTGCAGTCTGGCCCCCCTCTCCACTCGGCCTCCCCTCATCTCCCTGCTGCCCCTCCTCCAGTCTCCCGCCCCCCCATCCCACCTCCCCCGACGCACCCCTGCTACACCAGCCTGGGCTCCTCTGGAGCGACCGTATCCCCGGTCCCGATGCTCCAGGCTCCTTCTCACCCCACCAGGAGCTAGAGCCTGGTCTTTCAATCCAATCACACACATCTTCCTGTCTAGACAAGGCCGCTGGCTGCGGGGCCCGGGGGTGAATGAATACGCAACCCTCCACACCCTGGAGGGGCCACGCTCTCGCCAGAGCTCCGTGGGGCTAACCCGGGGGGCGGGGAGGGTGGCTAGAGGACCCTGCTCGGACCTGGCACAGCCCGGGCTTGTCCAAAAGCCACAGGGGAGACTGCACTGCTGCCGGGAGCAGGTGTGCGTGAGTGTGGCCGGGCGTGTGGCGTGCCGCCCCCAGAGAACGGGCGTCGGCAACGCCAGAATCATCCATCAGCCTGGCGCTGAAAAGTGGGAAAACAAACAACAAAACCCCGGCCCGGCCTCACTTAATGTGAGCCAAATACAAAAGTCGCAGGAGAAAGCCTTTCCTCTTTGCGCTTCCCTTTTCCGGTCCGGAAACACCAACAGGCCAAGATAAGGGCGGCGTGGGCCCCCCCTGGATGGTTTCAAAGGGTTGGCACCCACCCACCCCCGGGCCCACCCCCACCGCTAATGGCCTCCCCCGCCGCCGGAGCCCGCGGTGGGAGCTGGAGGCGGCGGAGCTCCACGCCAGGGGCTTGTTAGAGGTTTAAGGCTCACGTAGCAGCAGGGAGGAAGCGCAGCCTGTCAAGGGGCGTGATAAAGCGTCTCTTTATCGGGAGCTTTCCTTTCAACTGCCTCCAGTGAGCGCCGGGGCTGGGCCCCTGTCAAGGCCAAGCATGTTCCTTTCATGTCGCCCTGCGTCCCCCGGTCACCGCCGTGTCCGCGCGCACACGGAATTGCCGCATTGGTGCTGGCGTCCTCAGCTTGGGGCCCGCATCTCCAAGAGGACAGGATACTGACCTGCAAGCCTGGGCCTCTGGTTACCACGTGACATTCGCAAAGTCACCCAAGCCTCTGGGCCCTGGTTTTGTCATCAGGAAACCAGAAGAAGAGATGTCAAAGCAGTAGAGGCCAGGGGTGTGGACTTGGGGGGGGTGGGGGGTGCGGCTGGGGGCTGGCAGACCCAAGCTCAAGCCCCAGCTGTTGAACTCACTGGCTGGCGACCTCGGACAGGCACTCAGACCCTCCAAAAATGCTTCTACGTGTGTAAAATGGAAACAGCGCCTACCTATGTCATAGGCTCACGAGAAGGAAATGAGTTATTACATACGCAACTCTTAAAACAGTGACAGCACATAGTAAGTGCTCAATAAACGTTATCCATCATCTTCATTTGATTTTCAAGGGGCTGTTGTGGATACGGAATGAGGTTTGGTGGCATCATGTCACAACTGCATGATGTGAAATCAATGATGTACCAGAGAAATCGTTCTGGACTTACAGGCCATTCTACTCACCTTCCCACTCACAGGGTGAATGGCCCCAGATGGACATGGTGAATCTACTATCCTCCATCGGGGAGAGACCCTCCCCTTCTGTGATTCTCATTTGCCAGGCTCTGGACACAAGCCAGCTCCTCCACCTGAGGCAGCTCTGCAGAAACAGCCCCCTGGCCCAGCGCGCCAGAAAGATCCAGCTGTGCTGATCCCCCGAGAGGCCAGGGAGCAGAGGCAGGACAGAGTCCAGCTCGGTCCACACACGGTTTCCTCGTCTGTGCCAGTGTCAGCACCAGGGCCCCGGGCATGATGCTCTCCCACTGGAATGGGCAGAAACACCAAGCAAAGAGCCTGGCCCGGGACACGGTGGCGCTGACCACCAGCTTTCTCAGGCCCCATCTGTGTCTCAGATCTAAGATTCATCAGAACACTGGCCCCCATCTGTACAAGGGGGATAATAACAGGTACCCACCTCGTGTGTCCTCACTGCCATGAGGATTAAATAATACATGTAAAGAGCTTAGAACGGCACCAGGCACATAGTAAGTGCTCAATAAATGTCAGAGTTACCATCATCACCAGCACCATCGTCATCATTAATTTCAAACCTTCCTCTAAGGTAGCTCAGTGTCATCATTCATTAATTTGGTTCATTAGTCCTCCTTAGAAGAGAAAAGAAGGGCAGGGCCCACGCTGCTGCCCATGCCAAGCCCGGAACCAGGCACTGCACCTCCAGACGACAGCTCAGAGAGGCTAAGTGAGCTGCCTAAGGTGACCAGCTCGGAAGGGTTACAACTGGGAACGAAAAGCAAGTCCAGAGGCTTCCCCAGCCTGTTGCTTTTCTGCTACACCTGCTCCTCCTATTTCCTCTTTGTTTAAAAATCATCCTTTTGGGGCTTCCCTGGTGGCGCAGTGGTTGAGAGTCCACCTGCCGATGCAGGGGACACGGGTTCGTGCCCCGGTCCGGGAAGATCCCACATGCCGCGGAGCGGCTGGGCCCGTGAGCCACGGCCGCTGAGCCTGCGCGTCCGGAGCCTGTGCTCCGCAACGGGAGAGGCCACAACAGTGAGAGGCCCGCGTACCGCAAAAAAAAAAAAAATCATCCTTTTACTTTCGAGTGGAAACACAGCACACATCAGTGATTCTCTTACACTTCACTCTTAAGAGGTTTGTTATTTCATGCCCCAAAGCCCTTTCCTTTGCTACCATTTTCAGATCTCTGTTCGTTCCGTCGGCAGCCTACCCCGGCCAAGAGTTGAACACGGCTCCATCCGAGTCCTGAGACTCGGGATCTGTGGGGTGTGAGGGGCTGGAACCCGGCTGGCAGCAGTGAGGCACCACTGCCCCAGTCACCTCACAGCGAGGGAGAGATTCTCACCTCCCACGGCAGGGAGGTGAGAGGTCGAGAAACCCCAGTTTGCCGAGAAGGACTTTTGGAAGGAAAGGGAAGTGAAGTTTGTTGTAAGAAGGAAACGCTCACTCTAACTCCTTAAGGATTAGAGAGGCCTGGGTGGCCGCCCAAACTGTGAAGTCCTCTGTTAACGGAGAGAGATGGTGACAGAGAGGACGGCCACTTACTGTACCGAACGTGACAGCAAATGGCTGTGCCCGCTGCCTGCGAGTCACCCACACTTGGAAAGGAGGCCAGCCTGGGGCCTAAATGGACACCCAGCCACCCGACAGTCAGTGGGCTGTCAGAGCTGACCTCCAGATGGGCAAAGTAAGCCTCCACCCAACTCTGTGGGGCTAGAATCCCAGCTACCCCAAAGCCTCCTTTCTGACGGGGATTTGAGCGTGACCCTAATACTCAGCTCAAAGAGAATGCGGCTTCTCCATCCTTTCAGGGGAGAGGAGAGACAAATTCCATCTTAAATGTCCGAGATGAAGCTGAGTGCTGTGTCAGTACCGTATGTATCCTGTCTGGGGTTCAGCCTCATCCAGTTCTGAGCTGGGATTCCCTCTGCTGACTCGCAGAATGCAGATAGAATCTGCCGCGCTCATTTTTTTTAGCAAGTGTGGAATTTTGAGGGGCCGAGGGAAGCAACCTGGCTCCCTGTTCTCAATCCGTGGGGTTCAGTTCCCTTCCTTTCTGAGCTCGAAGCCCACGACAAACACACCCATCCCCACTCCCAGGTGTAGCAGCTCAAATCAACCCCGCTGGCCAGGTCGACACCCCAGCGTGTCACCTGAAGAGGAATTTAATTCAGGTCTCAATTATCCCTCCTTTTTCCCTGTGAAAAATCTGTGGATCAGAACAGACCCCCTTAAACAAACTTTGATACATCAATGCAATGGAATTTTACTTGGCAATAAAAGGAATAAAATATTGATTCATGCAAAAAACAAACAAAAGAACAGACCCCCACCTACCTCCTTCTACTGAAATGAAGGACAATAATGTGGGAAAGGGAAGGTCACCTTTTGTTATTCAAAGTCTCACTTCTATATTTAAGAAAAATTACTTTGGGTAAATGTTTAGACATTGAAGTCAGTGAGACCTGGGTTCATTTCTCCAAACATTTCCCAAAACAGGTAACAAACCCCTGTCCAGGATCACCAACAAGGTGCCCAGAGGGACCAGGTAAGGACTTGAATGAGCAAACTGGGCCTGGTCAGAACTGGGGGGGATCTGGGATTCCAGCCCTGGTGTAAAGGGAGGGCAGCCCCCAGCTCCTGACCACTATTACCATGCAGGATGTGGGCCCAGTGTTGCCAGATCTTCTGATTATTAACATCAGCCAGAAATCCCACTTTTTATGAGAAATCTCCTAATCTGTAAATGCTGGTAACTAATGTCAACTGTTGTTTGAAGCCCTGAGCTGCTAAAACCGTCTGTGGACAGACTCAGGCCTCGAGCTCTTAGACAGTGTGCTGTCAGCTCTGCATGCTTACCAGGCTGTTCCTGGAACCTGGAACATTCTTCCTTTACATCTCTCAACACCCCAATCAAATGTCACCTCCTCCCAGAAGCTGTCCCAGATTCTCTGAGGCAGAGTGATCTGCTGAACCCAGACCTTCACCATCCCCTCCCTCTATCACATCCCTCATAGATGTTACCCTTATCTCAGTTAAAAAAACAAACAAACAAACAAAAACTAACATTTATGGGACTCATTTTACCAGGCACTCTGCTTAATGCTTTACAGTCGTCATCTCTTTTTCAAGTACCATCATCATCCTACTTTATAGCCACAGAGAGGTTAAGTAACTTGCCCAGTGTCACACAGCCAAGCCAGTAAGTGGCAGAGTCAGGATTCTAACCCAGGCCATCTGACTCCATTACCGCCTCCTATTAACCTCTTTGTTTAACTGCCTCCCTCGTGACTTCAATTATTCCCATATCTGGTTCTCCCTATCCCAGTAGACTGAGCGCTTCCCGGAGGCAGGGACTGATCAATTTCTCTCTCCATCCAGGGTGCACAGCTGACACATGGTAAATATTTGCTGACTGAAGAAGGGCTGCTGCCCAACCTGACCTCCTAGATACCCCTGAAAGGCTCTGGGGGCGGGTGTTAGGGTACCATCCAGGTGCACTGCATCCAGGTGTACCTTGTTCTCAGCAGCTCAGCCAGGGGGTGGCAGATGAGCGCAAGAGGTGACGCAAAGCTTCCCATTGAAAAACGTCACTCCCATCCTGGCCCTGAGAGGGGACGCAGGTCCGACCACAAGGCAGGACTCGCACCCACGCCCCCAGCAGGTCACAGCCTCCCAAAGTCCGCCTGCCACCCGGAGATGCATTTTCCAAGGTTGTGCCTCGGCCCAAGAAGGGGGCAGCAACGGGCCCCCCTAACCTCCTCCCCAACCAGGGATTCAAAGTCAAGGAGCCAATTCTTCTGCTCCCCTGTCAAGAAACATAACACATCCACCAAAAAATAAACACACGAGAAAAGAACGCGTGGGAGCAAGGCACATGCGTGTAGAAGAAAGAACAAGAGTACATGGGGTCTCTAGACACACACTGGCAGCTGCTCTGGGGACACCGTCTGAACTCGGGGTGAGCCTGTTCCTATACAACCAGCCCTTGGTAGAGATGCCTGGCTGAGCACGAAACCACCTTTAACCCCCGCACAGGAGCCCATGTTCGGACGCCCCCCTCCCCCCGCCATTGGGCATCACTCCGAGCCCAGTTCTTGCAGCTCCTTCCACCCACTTGGCCCTCCTCCCCGTTGCTCCAGGGGCAGGACGGGCTGTGGAGGGTATATCGGAACAGGAAGAAGATGGGGTGAGATCTGGGAGGCGGCCTGTGTGGACAGGGCACTTGGGACACAATAAACAAGCCTGTTGCCTTGTTCAGAGCAGGACCCCAGGACCCCCGATCCCAGCGCAGCCCTAAAAGCATGAGTTCAAAGTTAAAGTTAGACACACGCAAAGCTGCAGCCCCCAGGGGAACTCGGAGCTCAACAACAATCCTCTCTTTGACTGAAAACCACAAGGAAACACCCACGGCATACTTCTTGATTAAAAAAGGAAAGTGAAAAATAAGGTTTTTCTTTTCTTCTTCTTAATCATTATAAAACTAACTTGTGCCCATTCCATCAAGTCACGACTGCTGTTTGCCGCAGGCAAGGCCGAGTCACGTTGGGCAGAGACGAGGGGCCGCGGAAGCCTGGGCATGTCCCAGCGCTCTGAATTGGTCCTTCTTAATTGTTGTACTTCCTTCCTTCATTTCCTTTAGCACAGGAAAGCCACCGAGGGGCCGCCCGTGTCAGCACACCCGTCACCCCAGCTCCCTGGGCACTGTTCATCCAAGGGGCCAAGGCAAACCAGGGCTCACTAACACCTGCAAGGAGCAGCAGTGACACTCTGCCAACGTTCACGCACAGATCAAGTGCCTCTAAGCGACAGGCACTGTACTTGGGACTGGGATGCAGCAGTAACGGAGGGCTGATGGGGGGCTGAGTGGGAGGGAGGGATGGAAGGAGGGGAGGAAGGAAGAATATAGCAGGCTATGAAAGAAAACACCGTAAGTAACATGGGAGGGGATGGCAGAGGAAGGGGTAGCTATTTTGAAAGAAGAATCAGGGAACGCTTCCTCGCAGTGACAATTAAAGAGAGACTTGAGTGAAGCAGAGAAGAGCGCTGTGTGGATATCTGGGAATGTGAATAGCAAGTGTAAAGGCCCTGAGGCAGGAGCCTGCGTGGAGAGTTTGAAGAACAGTGAGAGGCCAGTAGTGTGAAAGTGGAGTGAGTGAGGACGAGCAGAGAGGCAGGCAGGGACCAGATGACGCAGGGCCTCGCAGTCCATGCTAAGGAGTCTGTGTGTACTGGGTGAGAGGGGAGACACAGGAGGAATCAGAACAAGGGAGTGCTGTGGACCCATTCACATCTCAAACAGATCCTCTGGCTGCTGTGTGGGGAGCAGACTGGGCAAAGGGCACAAGTGGAGCTAGGGAAACCAGTTAGGAAGCTATAGCTGTCTGCTCAGACAAGGGAAGATGACAGCTCAGCTCCAGGAAGCAGAGGGGAAGATGGTAAGATATGGTTTAGCCAGGGGCCACCCAAGTATCAGCATCACCCTCCCCGGCACAGATACACAGACCTGTAACAGAGGCCAACAGGTAAACAGGATGCACATAAAAGTTCACAAAGCAGAGAAGTGCGTGAGAAGGAGGAAAAGATCAGAAATCTGAAATGGTTCCACTTACTGCCTGCGTAAGCCTTGCCCTGGGCAAGCCACACATTTCTTGGGGGCTCCGTTTTCTCATTATAACAGGACCCAATTCATAGGGTAACCATGGGTGATGCAAGCTGGTACTTAATGTCTGGCACGTTGTACACGCTTGATAAAAAATACATCCCTAACCTCTGCTTTTAAGTCTGAGTGGTGGCTCAGCCAATTTAGTCACTGTGTAATCTTTATAATTCACATAATTTAGTCACTGTGTCAGCTTTATAGTTCACATCATCTCTCTGAGCCTCCATCCGAGAAATGCAAACCAATGATGACGGTACCTACCTCAAGTCCTCAGCGTGAGATTGAATGAGACACTGGCTTAGGAAAAAGTCTGGCCCTCAGTGAAACAGTAACTGAAGCCCTCAATAAAATGGTAACCGAAGCCCTCAGTAAGATGGCATGAATCCGACACACCAGTCATTCAGCTAGATGATTTCTAAGTCTCCTAGCTCCATCACCCCCAAGCTCTAAACAAGCCAGCTTCAAGTCCATGAATGAGTCAACCCTGGAGGTAGGAAATGATGCAAGTGAAGGCAGGCCAAGGTGAAGAGAAGCTGGAACTCCCACCTCCAAGCCAACAGAACTAAACGCAGGCTTCTACTCAGGTGATACCTATTAATCTGAGTCACAGAATCGTGTAAGTTTAGTGGTGGGAGGAGCACACGGAGCACCCTTGTTTTGGAGCTGAGGCTCCTACAGCTCAGAGAGAAGAAGTGTGTGGGCTGAGGTCGCACAGCCAGGCCAAGGCAGAGGTGGAAGCTGACAAGGCTCCCCACGCCGTCCCAGCCAGTCTGGTTGGTTAGAGGGTAGGAAGGAGAAAACAACAAGAACCCCATCTGCGAGAAAGAAAATAATTGAGTAGGGATGTCTTTTAGACTAGCAGAAATGCCCTTCTTGCCATCGAGAGTTAAATTCAAATGGCTTAAAGGGCAGGGTAATGTAAATGAACTGAGCAACCAGTGCAGACAGACGAATGTCCCTAACCTGAAGACATTCACACTCAGATTTTTTTCTCTTTTTAAGAATTATACCACCAGGGCCACTGCTAAGATGCCTGGCACTTTTGTACAAATTAGGAGAAGACACCTCTTCCTCTACACCCTTAGAAGGCATGTGTCAGAACACTGTCTTGATAAATATACAAATGTGAATGGTGCCCTCATGAGATGCAGTGCTCTTGTGCAGTGCACTGTCTGTGCAACTGTACCCAATGACACACAGAAGACTTCCCTGGGCTGCGAGTTGAGGACCTCTGTCTACATTCCATGGTCATATAAAAGGCACTGAAATGCCACAGCAAAGGTCATGTGAGAAAAAAAAAACATGTTCACTGTCAATACCTAACTCCTAATCAGAACCCACCTCTGAACTGATGTCCAAAATGGACACCAGGAAAGCTCCCGCCTCAGTGCCTTTGCATTAGCTATTCCCTCTCCTACGGCACTCTCCCTCAAGACAGTGATACAGCTTACTCTCTCACTGCACTCAAAATTCTGGTTAAATGTCATCTCTTCAGAAAGTTCTTCCCTAAATGGCGTCCTCACCACCTCACAATCATCTTCCATCCTCCCATCCTGCCTTATTTTTCTTCTTATGGCTCTTTACCAACCCTAGGTTTACTGGTTTGTTGTATATCTCCCTCCACCGGAACACCACCTCCGTGAGAACATGGGATTTTGTCTGTTCTGTTCACTATTCTATCTCCGTCTCCAGTCAGCAAACTTTTCCCACAATGGACAAGACAGTAAACATTTTAGGCTTTGCAGGCCACATAGTGTCTGTCGCAAGGACTCAACTCTGCCAACGTAGCACCAAGGCAGCCACCGACAATATGTAAATAAATGGCGTGGCTTTGTTCCAATAAAACTTTATTTAGAAAGGCAGGTGGTGGGCCGGACTTGGATGGCATAGTTTGTTGACCTCTGTCCTAGAATAATGTGCTCCAGACTCCAATAGGCACACAAATCAACAAGGCATCTTGTAAAAGGCAGATTCTGACTTGGCAGACTGTGAAGCCTGGGATTCTGCATTTTGAACGAGCCCCCAGGGGAGGTCTGTGCTGCTAGCCTGTGGACCAAAGTGAGTGGGGAGCACCCAGCACAGGGCCTGGCATGTGGTGGAAGCACAATCAGTATTTGTTGAATAAATAAGAGATAAGCAGAAAACCACTCAATCCTACTCCACACTCTTCTTGCTACTTTGTAACCATGGCATCCTGCCCTTGCTGATACCATCCATTGCTTTTATCTTCAATGTATCATTTTCTGATGGAGAGAGAAAGGATACAGGCATAGGCGGGGGATACAGCCAGTGTATGCTGATGGATTATTTTACATCATTACGCCCGGAGTCAGGTAAAGCCAAGGCTTAACAAACATTTACTTGAGGCAGGTTCCAAACATTGTATTCATTAGATCAGTATTTACAGTTTTATAATAAACGTCAAATTAGGAAGATGGGATTCCTTTAACAGAAACCTAAGTTTCAAGGGGAGAGGTCAATTTGGTTAAATAAATGATGCCAAGAAGATCAACTCAGCTTCACTTTCTATTTGGAAAATCACAACGTGATGCCTTTTTAAGCTCCACAGTGATAACTGCTTTGACCATTTACAGGGAATTCTAAACGTGCAGGGCATCCTGCCCAAGACGATGCCCACGATGATGGCGATGACAACAACGCATCCAACCACAAGGACAGACACAAACCTTCAAGGAACTGGTGACACTGGGGCCTCAGGGAGAGGAGGTGGCCGCTGGGGTATGAGGAGGGAGGCTGGTCTTGCCCTGTGCATCTCTTGTATCTTTCAAATTCTGCATCATGTGAATGCACTTCCTTCCCAAAGTTAAACTATAAAAGAAACCAGAGCAGCCTGCACTTAGCACTGTCTTTTACACACATGCTCGTCTCCTAGATCCTAAAAGAGAAGTAACTTTCTGTACAATTTGCCGTGGGGGACCTTGAGGCCCCAGGAGGTCAGATGATCCTGGTTCAAGGTCACACCACTAGTGTGATAAGAACAACTCAGGCTGAAGGACAAGGATGGCCAGGTAGGTCCCATGACCAGCTCAGCACAGGTGGGATCATGGTTTGCATTTGGGAGCCAAACCCTCTGGAGATGCTGAGGTCCCAGAGCCCAAGTGCAGGCTACACTGGCCTCCCTGGGCTCTTAGGCTCCAGGCCTCATACCAGGACATGCTCGGGAGTGTCCTCAGAGGCACACAGTCCATGCCCCCTACCAGGTCGCACAGCCCCGCAGGCCGGCTATTGTTCTGCACCTGGGAGGGGCCTGCTGGCTGCTGTGGCCAAACCCTGGGAGAGAAGGAAGGCAGGTGGAGGAGAGGGGAGCAGGGAGACAGCAATGGACGACATGAGCCTGAGCACCCTGACAAGGGAAGAATTTGCTTTGATGCTCAAATAGACTACATTTATTTCCTGAATTTTTCAAAATACCTAAGCAACAACAGAAGCCCCTAGGCACAACCTGGAAAATTATCTTAGGATCATCAAAGATTTCTACTTCTTCTTTGTGACCGAACTAGTTAAGTGTGCAGGCTTGGGAGCTAGATGCTCCAGGTCAATTCATGGCTCACCCACTTCCTGTGTGACCTTAGGTAAGTTACTAAACTTCTCTGTGCCTCCAAGTATTGCCTGGAAATCAAGATAGTATTATATCCATTTATACATGGAAGGCACATAATGCAATTCCCAACCTTACTTGGAGCTTGGTAAATGCTACTTTCCCCCTAATGTCAGGAAAATAACCTGATACAGACTCAACTAAGGAAGGGGGGGCAGGAGCTGGGTACGACGAGCTTAAGTGTGCAAGCATGAGGAAAAGACTGAAAGGAAAACGCTGAAGCAATGACACTACTTCTCTCCAGGTGACAAAGGGAGCTGTTTGGTTTCTTATATTTTTCTGTATTTTTTAAACAATGAATACATACTAAGACAAGAAAAATAACTGAATAAAATTTACATATATATGTATCTTATGCACAGATACACATATATAGTGTCTATATATATGCATGTGTATATTTACATATATATGTATGTTAATATATATATATAATCTATATATGCAAGTCTGTGTGTGTGTGTATATATATATATTATATATATATACACATATACATCCACACAAACTTTTTCAAACCTGTGTCAGAATGTTCAGAATCAGCCACCCCGAGGCAGTGGGCCTGAGGACCATACACAGCAGGGGAAACAGTTTGGCCAAGGAGGCTGACAGCTGTGCTTTTAAATTCAGCTCCACCACGTGTGGGCTACATGACCCTGAGCGAGTCCTCTGACCTCATCCAGGGCACGTGTCAGTAAATTATGGGCACTCGTATCATCCTATCATCATTATCTAGCTCACGTCCATCCCAGCTCTGGGATGACAGCATGAAATCCAAACTTCCACGTGAGAACAAAGGCTCCCTTTTTTTATCCTAACAGGATGGTGCGGAGGAAAATAAACAATAACAGGAAAGAGTGACAACGCGCGTACATGGAGTGCTTGGTGCAAGCCAGGCCCCGTTCTAAGCACTTTCCCGTCTTAAGTCTTTTATCTTTACAAAGACCCTAGGAATTGTCCCCTCTGCTGAGTGGTGTGACCTTAAGCCTCAGTTTCCTCATCTGTAAATGGGGTTAATAATAGCACCATGACCTCCTGCAACTGGCACACAGGGGAAGCTTGGTCAGGGTCACTAGTGACCACGTGCTCCCCGGGGAAGGCACTCGACACCTCTGAGCCCCATTCACAGAGCAGGGGCAGCAAGCCTGCCTGAGCCAGTCCATGTGACGTGCTTGTCACATAGTAAGCGCTCGATAAACAGATGCAATTATGGGCAGAGTCAGCCCACAGTTTTCCAGGAAGCTCAGAACAAGCAGCTTTTACCTCCACGCTCTCTCCCAGGATCCAGAGAACGGCTCTGCTGCTCTCACAGAGGGAACAGGGCCCGTGTGAGAGCATCCCCTCTCTCCCGGGCCATGTTGGAGCTAGCAGGTACTTACAATCCACCTCTAGCAGATGCCTCCTGTCTCAACAGGACCAGAGACAGTCTTTGTTTCTCCCGGGGTCCCTCAGTGAAGAAAGTGAAGGCCATGATGGGACCTGGATGCCCAGCGCTGGGTCCAGGGCTCAAATCACACCACCAGCCGGGTGCTGCCCGAAGATGCTACAGAGGAGCCCTGTCCCATCTTACCCTCATGTTACGCCCCAGCTGGAGCCCTCTGTGCTGGGGCTTGAGGCAGAGCCGGCTGGGAGCAGGTGATGGACGACTGAATAGGTGCCTGGAAAGATGAGAAGCCAGAAGCTAAAAGCCAAAGTCAGGGCTCCAGTGCTTACTGGCCGCCTGACTTTAGGTAAGTGACATTAGCTGCCCCCCTGCCTCTTTATCCATCTGTACAAGGGGAATAATAGCACCCACTCACTGAGTGGTTGCAAGGATGAACTAGTATCACGTATATAACAAACGATGTGTAAATAAACAACTCTCAATGTGTAAATGAAGTACCCTAAGTTAGTCTCAGATGTGGTTAACTCAACCAGAAAAAACCTGAACAGGCACCAGGACCTAATCGTGGGCTATCAGAGCTTAAAATACCCCAGATCCATGTCAATCTTTCCCTCGCAACCAAAGAACATCAGCAGATTAAAAGACCACTTTGTGGGACTTCTCTGGTGGTCCGGTGGTTAAGACTTCGCCTTCCAATGCAGGGGTTGTGGGTTCGATCCCTGGTTGGGGAGCTAAGATCCCGCATGCCATGGGGCCAAAAAAACCAAAACGTAAAACAGAAGCAATATTGTAACAAATTCAATAAAGACTCTAAAAATAGTCCACATCAAAAAAATAAATAAATAGTCCACATCAACAACAACAAAAAATCTTAAAAAAAAAAAAAAAGCCTACTTTGTACCCAAGATCACACGGGGCACTTTTGCTTAGAATCCTAACAACTCTTAACAAAACAAAACAAAAAATCTGAAAGATGTAGGTCTTTACTCTTTTCTAAGTGAAGAAACTGCAGGCCAGCCAGTTACCCAGAGTGCCAAAGCTAATGAATGCTAGGACGGCCTTGCCCCAAACAACCTGCTCTTTCTGCTACCAAAAGGCGGCATAGATTGATGGTTCAGTGTGGGCTCTGGCTTTAAACCTCCTACGTCCGAATCAAAGCCACCGCTCACCAGCTGGGTGACATCAGCCAAGTTGCTTAACCGCTCTGTGTCCCAATTTCCTTGTCTGTAAAATGAGAGTAATTCTACCACCTGCACTCCATAGCATCGCTGCAAAGATTAAGTCGGTCACTCTAAGGAAAGTACATGGTAGATGCTGGGTGAGTGTGCCTGTGTCATTGTTACATCACAGTGCCTGGCCAAAAATTTGTTTATAGAACAAATGAAGTTTCCTCTCTATGTTCCCACTGGTTGCCAGACACACTGAAGGCTCAGACTTAATCTCTCTTTTTGGAACAATTATTCCTTCAAGATTCTGGAAATTTTCTGTTTTCTGCTTACACTGGGGGCAGCGGGGGGCAAGGTTTGACACTCATTCATGATCGTTTATATTCTCACGTGAGCTGAAAGCACCTCTTGCTTCCCTCGGTGTGTTTCTGACACGCAGATGTGTTAGCACACGGCACCATCCAACCCTGCACTTCCTCATCCCTCCACACCTGTACCTGTGCAGGCTCCACCCCCCCAGACACCCTCTCTTCGGCACCTGGCTCACCCCTGGAGGCCAGCACCCGTCTCCACGCTTTTACAAGGCCTCCATGACCACTCCAGCCTCAGCCAAGGTCACACGCCAGGGCTACATCTGGCCCACAGATGCACTTGGTTTGGACTGTATTCTTTTTTTTTTTTTTCCGGTACGCGGGCCTCTCACTGCTGTGGCCTCTCCCGTTGCGGAGCACAGGCTCCAGATGCGCAGGTTCAGCGGCCATGGCTCACGGGCCCAGCCGCTCCGCGGCACGTGGGATCTTCCCAGACGGAGGCATGAACCCGTGTCCCCTGCATTGGCAGGCGGACTCTCAGCCACTGCGCCCCCAGGGAAGCCCTGGACTGTACTCTTTTAAAAGATGTTTTAATTAACGGCCAGTGTTATCATCAAGAGACTGGCATAGACAAAGAGAGCGTAGTGAGGCTGGGTCCTCCTCCGTAGTGAGGCTGGGTCAGCCTCAGCATCCCCTCCCCACCCCATCCTCACCTTTAAAGGAAAAGGCTGGGTCAAGCCAGCCCTAGATGTCTTCCCTCTGAAAACAGGAGAGTCTCAGTGTGACGGGCAGGGCTGCTCAACCCTGGGCACTCCGGCCTCCCCCAAGACTACAACCACCCACGTGCCTCCCGCCCATAACTGACCTCTCAAAAAATCCAGTTTGCTTGACTTTCAGAATATACCCAGAGTCCCACCATTTCTCATGCCCTCCACTCCCCAGTCCTGGTCCAGCCGCAGTCCTGTCTCGCCTGGACCACCGCAGCAGCTCCTAGCCCATCTCCGTGCTCCTTCCCCCGGCCCCCCGACGGCCTGTCCTCATCTGTAAGGCAGCCAGAGGGATCCTGCTGAAACCTAGGTCAGACCCGCTCTTCCTGGCTCCCACCTCCCTGCGAGTCCAAGGCCCAAGCGCGCCCATCCTCTTTCCTCTGGGCCTGCAGCCCCTCCTCCTCTGCCCTGACTCAGCCTGCCCTTCCCACGCAGGCCCCCTCTCTGCTCCCAGACCACACCCAGGGTGGCCCTGGCTGTCCAGGCCGCCGTGAGCACTCATCCCCAGAAACCCGGACCTTTTAGTCCTTCAGCTCCTCCTTGGCCCCAATGCTACCTTCTCAGGAAGGCCTAACTGACCACACCCAATTCCCCTCGCCCTGGCAGCCCTTCCCATAGTACTTATCACCTTCCAACTGTTCAGTACTACTGAACTTCCCTATTTATTAGATTTATTGTTTATCTCACTGCAGCCAGAACGTCAGCGCCACGGGGGCAGGAATTTCTGTCTGCTTTGTTCACGGCTGCATTCCCAGCACCTGGAAGAGTGCCGAGCACCTAGGAGGCGCTGGGTGAATAATTCGAGCAAACGAATGAATGAGCAGAATGCACCCCCGATGACCTCAGAACACGTGCCCCCCCTCTGAAGCTTGGGGATCACTGTTTCACTCTTCTCCTTTCCTTCTGCAGAAGGTCTCATCGAACCTCTGTAGTTCTAAGCAAACGCAGCAGCCGTGATCAAGACAAAGTAGCATCTGCAAGACCTGTTTCACGGAGCCAGGCTCACCGAGCACAAAGTTTTATTAGTCAGTGGAAGCCAACACGCCCAGCCAACGCCAGGGAAGCGCGGCTCCCCGTCACGACTCCAGTTTCGCCTGGTCAGGAGGAAACCCCATCTGGCTTCTTTCTCCCCTGTCTTAGATATAATTTAAAGTGAGTCGCAGAGAGTACAAACGCCAAAATCCAACAGGATGAAAATCACTGTCCCGTAATCTGTTTTACGAGATGAAAGCTCGGAGACTTTACTAGCCTCCTCCAGGATGGGAAGGCGGTACCCTGGACAGGTGCGCGCCGGCCCCCCACTCTTCTCTCTGCGAAGCTCATTACTGTTCCCCAGGATGAAATCGAGATCAGGTTTCTGCATCTGCAAGGAATTTCTCCTAAAGGAACTGCCCATGTTTTCGCCATATGTCTGAACATCTGTTTGAAAGAATCAGGAGTATTGTCTTTGGAGGTGTGTGCTGTGGTTAAACAATCTTAGATTTTGACTACTTTATAACGAAAAGGATGGCTTTCCAATCCTTCTGCCAGTTGCAAACACGTCCCAGAGAGTGGTAAGAATAACGTTTATTGAAAGCCCCGGCACAAAGATGGATGAGGAAAATAATGAAGTGTCCTCTACCGGGAATTTCTATGCAGGATTATGGTTAAAGGGTCTGGAAGCAGCCAGGGAAAGGATTAAATGACAGTGGCATTATACAGGCAACTCTCAGCTGGGGTATTATGAGATCCCATAAGCTGAAGAGCTACGGAAACGCTTAAAGCCCAACCTTGCAAAGCTGCCTTTGAATGGCAGTTCTGTCCACCAAAGGACCACTGCTTCCTGTCCTGACACAGAACGAGGAAATGATGGCAGGGTTCCACCAAAAGGCACGTGGCTCTTTCAAGGTTAATCAAGTGGTTCCCTTTCTCTGATCCCTACAGGTCAAAGTCACGTCAAAGAACTAAGATTCCCAGGCTCCTCAGAAAAAACCATAAGCTTGCTCTAGTCCCACGGGATTTAGAGCTTTATAGGAGAAATGTCCAGGGTCTGGCTGCGAACCGAGCTCCTTCCCTAACTGAACAATTCTTAGAAATCGTATAAACGTAGCCTCTCTCCTACCTCCCTTTCTACTGATAACCCTTAACGTAGCACAGTCCTTATTAACCCCCAGAGGCTATGAACTTGAGGATATTTGCCTTGAGCTAAATCTAACTCAAACTTTGATTTAGTAGCCAAAATATAAAAATCAGAAATTTCACATCAAAATTCAGGTTCCTAGCTCCCCTTAATAAAAACTGTGAAACCTGGCAACTTTGGTTCCCACAGGGCATAACCAAGGGGCGCTGAGTACCAGCTGCCTCCTTCAGATAAGGTACATACTGTGCTGTGCCCTACTCCCCACCACTCCCTATTGCTCCCTGCCTGGCCAAGGCAGTCATTTCCTTCCGTCGTCTGGCTCCCACGAGCGCTCAGTTTGTAATATTGTTTCTGCAATCACTTCTTTGGTTCTCTCCTTAGTCCACTGCTTCTAGAGAGGTACAGCTTGTTCTTGAGGGTATGGGAAATAAATCCTTACAAGTGGATATGCACTAAGCCCTGTAGTGATGGCCTGAGCATTAGAAAGTCTAGGACTCTGCTTCTGAGCTCCAGACTCATATACCCAACTGCCTACTTGCTGTCATTGCTTGGACGCCCCACAAGCCCTTCCTAAATCCCTCACCCCAAACTGAACTCGTAATCTTCCCCTAGGAAAATGACTGCCTCCCCAGGTCTTCCCACGTGGCATATGACAACACCTTCTGCCCAGGCGCTCCTTCACACCCCCACACCTAAGCCAGCACCAAG
Organism: Globicephala melas; assembly: GCF_963455315.2. Classification (NCBI taxonomy): domain Eukaryota; kingdom Metazoa; phylum Chordata; class Mammalia; order Artiodactyla; family Delphinidae; genus Globicephala; species Globicephala melas. The sequence goes on from NC_083328.1 coordinate 76,371,977, forward strand.
TCCCGAAGCTCACACCTTGGAATCCATCCCCTCCTCTCCCAATGCCACCCTCCAGTCCTCACCGCCTTGACCTTCCAGCCGGCACTGCCACAGCCTATTAAATTCCCCTCCCTGCTTCCTCCCATAGAGAAGCCCACTCCTTAGAGGGAAGCCCAAGTGGTCCCAAAAATATTAAATTGGAATCATCTTCCTCCTCTGCTCAAAACTCAGCACTCCCTTCCCCTTGACCTGAAATAAAACCCAAGTTCCTCATCTTGGCTTATGAGTCCTGCCAACCATCACCCTCCAAGCTAAACTCAAGTGACACTGGCCCTCCTTCAGCTCCACAGACACACCAAGTTCTTCCCTGCCTCAGGACCTCCGTGTGTGCCGTGCCTTGTGCATGGAACGCTCTCCCACCACCACCAAAAGAGACAGAGACAGACAGAGGAAGGGCAACATTCCTTTCTTTGCTGGCTCAATCATCTGCTCCAGGCCCCAGTTGGTAAGTCACCTCCTCAGAGGGATCCTCTCTAAAGCAGGTCGACCAAGTAGTACTTTCCTGACATGGTTTGTTTTGTCAAAGCACTTACCACCACCTCCCGCCCCAAGCTGTGAATCCAACAGATGAACTCCTCATCAGCTGTCACTTTCTACCTTGGAGTCCAGATGTCATCCCAGATGGCCCTCGTCTGGCCTCCCTGACACGCCCACATCTCAGCAACGGTCACACCAACCATCCTGGTCTACTTGGCATATCCAGTGCCCCTTGAACTACATCAGGGCAGGGACTGTGTCCATCTCACCCATCATTACATTACTGGCGCCTAGCACAGCACCTGGCACACAGCAAGCCCTTGAGAAAATGTTCACCGAATGAATGAGTCATGAGATCTGAAAAGCATTTAAGGTTTGGAACAAACTTTCTTCCAAGATCAAGTGACATTCAAGAGACAGGAAAGCAAAAAGAAAGAAAAACAGCTGAACACGGCATATGCTTAAGATATGAAATTTTACATGTAAAGAAAGAGAATGAAATGGTCATGTACTCATTTTATTTTCATATAAAGAAGAGCATAAAACCACTAGGCATGCAAAAAAAAAAAGTGAAGTTTTATAGTGTGGCAAATAAAAAAGAGAAAGGTGAGGACGAATCATCGAGAGGGGAAAAGTGAGCCATGGTACAGTACAGAAATAGAAACAGATGGAGAGATAAGGAGAGAGACAGAGATCAAGAAAGAAACCAGCAGAAGCATCTAGGCAAGGTACAAAACAGGGCTTCGCTGCTCTTCTGGGAATGAAAGGGCAACCCTCCAGATTTCGAAAGGGGTTTTCGCACCTACTTAAAGGTTAAGAGCCCTTGTCTTCTTAAAGTTCCCTCTTCTCTTCGTTTTTCAAAGAAGTTTTTAAAAAACTGACTTCCTATGTTAAAAATCAGGGGCTGGCACCTCTCGTTTCGAAGAGAACCCAATCTATTCAAATGATTTTTTTTAAAGACTTTGTGTCTTTTGAGGATATGGCTACAGATTTTTAAGTCATACGTTGAGTTTTCAAAGTTACGAACAAGAAGAGGGGCGGATCCTGGGGAGCTGTTGGAAGAAGGGGCGTGAACATCACATCAAGCACAGTGCAGTGGGCATCCTCGGAACTGCACGTCCAGCCCATTCCCTTCTCTGGAACTTTCCACGGCCCCGGCCCCTGATGAATGGGTGAGCAGAGCCTTGCACTGCACATGCCCTGACCTCTCTGGCCAAGCTAACTGGACCAGAGGGTGGCACCCTTCGCCCCGCCCAGGGCCAATTAGAATCTCCCTGAGGGTCAGGACTTGGGCTCCAACGAGCTGGTGAGGGGCTAGAACAGGGACAGCATAGAAAAGTGATAGGCAGGAGGGCCTGGTGGGCATTTCTCCACCAGGACTTCCCTGCCTGGTGAGAATGAGGCGGCAGGGAAAGCTGGTCTGCAGAGTGATGTGGAAGACGAGGAAAGTTGTATAACAGGCAAAGCCAGACACCTGAATCCAAATCCTGAGTCCACCATTCAAGAGCTATGATCTTGAACAAGTTCCCTGACATCTCCTTGACCTACTGTAACTGCTTCTTGGGGCTTTTTTGAGGATTAAATAAGTTAACACAGACGGCACTTGGAATAGGGTCTGACATGTGGTAAATGCTCACTAAGTGTTAACTATTATTAGCATCATCTTGCTGAACTGTAAGTTCATGACGGTGAGGGTTTCTGGCTGGTTCGTTCATACCACATCCCAGAATCTAGAACCATGCCTGGTACATAGCAGTGCTCAACCAACGTTTGCTGAATAATCAGAGAACAAAGATACCACACAGCCCCGAAAGGACAGACACCATGGACAGAGCCTCCTGAAGCTTCTCCTCATTTCTTTCCTGCTTTTCCCATCTCAGGGTAAAAGCCAAACTCTCCCCCAGGGCTACTCAGGCCCTGCCCGCTCGGGCCCCCTCCTCTCTCCCTCTGGCCCTTCACGGTCTGGTTCCACTGGCTTCCTCAAGGTCCGCTGACACAGTTTGCTTCCTTCTGCCTCTAAGCATTTGCACATACCGTTCCCTCTAGGCATCATCCTCCGCCCAAGTCTCTTCTTCAAGGAAATCTTACCAGGGAAATCCTCCCCCCTCTACACTGCCTCCTCCATTTCACACGCCTAGAGCCTCATGCATGTTTCCTTCCTGCCACTTGCCACAATTTGTAATTTTATCGGGTGCATGATTATTTAGTCAATAACTTTATACCCCCGAGATCATGAGCTCCATAGAGAAGCTAACCACCGCTTCTCTTTTAGTCTTCACTGTATCTCAGCATCGAGCACAGTATATGGCAAAAGGTAGGTGGTCAACAAATACTCGCAGAACGAACCCGCTTGTTGAATGGATTGACTGAGCAAAGAAATAAACCTTGGACTCATGACCATGAGTCCAGGTTCTTCTTGAGCCGAATCTCCTGACCCGATGATATGTTACCCCAGTAGCCTCTCCCTATAATCCCCTTTTTCTAATCTGCTCTGAATGAGTTTCTCTCTCTGTGACAACCAAAGGCTTTGACTCCAGCACACACTACCACCACCTCCAGGCCAAGAGGTTCCCATCCTAGAGCAGATAAGCCTTGATCGATAATGATATGAAGACTTTCTTTTCCAAAAATCAGTGTTCAAGCATGAGTAAATAGTACCAGACCAGCCCTACCACCCTAAACAACTATCAAATAGGACAAAAGTTGATAAGTCAATTGCTTTCAGGCACTAGACAGCAGGCAGCATAAGACTGTGGTCCATGAGAGAAAGGAAACATAGGGGGTGAGCCCACGTTCACTGCAGCTCTCTGCCTGGAGACAGTTTCCCTCCCACGTGCAGGGAGTGGAGTTCAAGCAGAACACAGTGGGCCTGCTCAGTTGGGGAGACAGAGTTCAGAGTCCCAGGCTGGAGAAGCAGCTAGGATCTGTGGGTAAAGCATCGGAGAGGAGGAAGGTGCTAGGGGAGCTCCCCAAGTCCTTGGCCAAGGGCTGGGCTGTGTAAGCACAGGGAAAGAATGTGCAGAGTTTACCAGAGAGAGGCAGCTATGGGGTAAAAAGGGAAACAGAGAGACTAGAGGTTGAGCAGGCCTGGAGTATTGGAATTCCAGCCCACCAGAGAGGAGTGACCTCCCCACGAAGCATCCAAAAAGACTAGGCCTTAAGAGTAAGGTCATGCCTTAGAGTAAGGGCCACTTTAGACCTGCCCTAACATGGTCTAAAACCTAGCCTCAACTATATCCACAAAAGAAGGAATTTGATGGCTAACCCCATGAACCTGAAGGGCATGGGGAACACCTCAGGCTTTCCACAGGTCTACCTTAACAAAGGGTAAAATCAAGCCTATAAAAGGTCAATGTGATCAGCCAGTAACTGAACTACCTTTAGAGGAAGATAACAAAATCAAGAGTCCCTACAATGTCCAGTACATATCATCATCACAATGTCAGTACGGAGTCAACAATTACTAGACGTGCAAAGAAATAGTAAAATGTGACTGGTGGCAAATGAAAAGAAGCAACGAATGGAAACAAAATCCCCAAAAGGCTGTGATGTTAGATTTAGAAAAAGCAACTGCCAGGATTTGTAAGTTCCTAATATTATCATTAAAGTCCTTAACCAGGTATATACACTCAAAGCTACCTGTGCAGATTTTAGGGTTAGGGGTTTGCAGGTTTGTTTTTTGTCTGAATTGTTCTTATGTCATGGAGTTTCAGGGGACGCTCAAGAAGCTGCGTTTTTAACAACTACCCTAAAGGGTTTTGATGCACCATCAGATTCTTATCAAAGAATACTTTTACTTTAAGGCAAATTTAAAAGAGTTAAATTAATTTAAATGTATTAAAGGGCTGGGTAATTGAGTTGGTTGGTGGCCACCAGTCAGCAGTGCCTGGTTAACTAGACTATACAATCAAGAATATTTCAACTCAATATTTTGGAGGAAAAAAACAGTTCTCTACTTATTTTGAAAACAAAAATCTGAGGTTAAATCAAAAGCCACAGACATAAAAGATAATGATTGGGTTTCCCTGGTGGCGCAGTGGTTGAGAGTCTGCCTGCCGATGCAGGGGACACGGGTTCGTGCCCTGGTCTGGGAAGATCCCACATGCCGCGGAGCGGCTGGGCCCGTGAGCCATGGCTGCTGAGCCTGCGTGTCCGGAGCCTGTGCTCCGCAACGGGAGAGGCCTCAACAGTGAGAGGCCTGCGTACCGCAAAAAAAAAAGATAATGATTAAGGAAAAACCAGGAGGAAATGCTCAGAGTATAATGTAAAGTGAAAAAAAATCAAAGTACAAACTACTATAACATCAAGTATACAAATGTACAGTGATAGACATTGCCACGTTCATGAATAGAAAAAAAGGCAACAGGAAATATATCAACATGCTAATAATAGTTATTTTAGGTATTTGACTCTGTGTAGTTTTAACTTTTCCCCACTTTTCAATATATTGATTTTCCTCAATGGACTCTCATCTGAAATTTAAACACAAAATGATGGCTTCAGAAACCTTCAGTACAAAAACCTCTGCAAAACTCTAGTGGTCTCTCAATCAGAAAGAGAAGAAAGAAGAAGCTTGAGCATGAATATCATTTCTATCCTTATCCAGCTCAGTAAGACTTTTGTCTATGGCTTTTGAGTAGCTGGATACTCAGTCTCAAATATCCCATCCCTCAGAGGAAAAGGAGGCTAAGACACATACCTCAACCTAAAAAGCACCAAGCAGTAGCTCAGCAGAAGTAAATCACCCGGTGATAAATGAGGACGCAAAAGGAAGAGAACTCAAGGCCATACCTGAACCACAGGGTGGCCGCCGGTCGGAGCTTTGACAGCCCCTCGGCTGCCTTCTGTCTCGTAGTGAGCTCGGTGATGTGGCTTGGGCTGCACCTCGATCCTCAGCTCATAGGAGCCTGACTGGTGGGAGAGTGGCCACTCAAGTGGTGGGAGGGATGCAGTCACTGGGATGCTGAAGGAGGAAACAGAATCAGTCATGTGTACAATAAATCATATCCCGTCAACCTGTACAATAAACATAAATGGTCCTTTTTCTGAAAATCATGTCCAACGGGCATATGAATAATGTTGGCTGTTGGGAGGCACACATTTCTCAGACATGATAGGTAGGGCTCTTCACAAGGTAGAGATCTTTTTCATTCTCTTTCTTTGTTTTCTCTTCCATCTTGATGAAGACAGAATGACTGACATCTCAGTTTATGAAGCTAAGTTCACGATATGATTGTTCTAGCACGTTCTGAACCACTGTAACTTCTTTTCCTCTGGAAATTTTGAAGAATATCACCTCTCACCTCTAAAGAACATCCCTTATCCAGGATGTTTTTCTTTTCCCAAGGAGTAAGTGTGGGAGAAGGAACACTGAAATAGAAATCAGGGGCCCCACTGTGTCACAAACTTGCCATGTGACATTAGGTATGCAACTTCATCTTTCTTATCCTTAGTATCCTGTAACCACAAATGGACTAGATGACATCTGAGAGTTTTTCTAGCTCTTATTTTTATGTCTGATGTCTCAATTAAAAGTAAATTTAGGGACAGGCCATTCCCAGTCACAATCATTACTTCTTGGGTCAAGTGTAGAACATCTCACCACGGAGAGGTGTCTGGTTTTGGTATGGATGAGCCAAACCACTCAGACTTCCTACAATTAAATGAGGAGTAAAGGTCAAGAGCATGACTGGAGTTACACACCCAAGTTCAAGTCCCAGCTCCACCTCTAACTACCTGTGTGACTTAGAGCAAATGCCTCTATCTCCCTAGGCCTTAGTCTCCTTCAACTGTGAAATGGGGATACTGAGATCATATAAAGAGCTTAAGCACAATAACTGCTCAATAAATATTAGCTATAATTATTTTTTCATGTAATATAGTGTATATTTCAAATAAATAGTTACTTCCTGTAGACAATCTGACTACAGTATTAACGGTATTGGATATGTACGCTTTGGCATCTGAATTTGTCAAATCTTTGAGGGCATGACATTAAGTTTCATTTTATTATACAGTCTCAACCCTACCCAGCACACACATCAGGTACTTGATATGAGGTTAGTATTAGGTCACTGAAGAGGTGAATGACGTCTTGACAATCTATCTAGACCATTCACTCAGAGTCCAAAAGAACCTAGAGACACTTTCCCAAGATCACAGAGCAAGACACAGCCAAGGCTCCAACTTAAGTCTCTTGACTCCCGGTCCAGTGCTCCTTCCACATCTCTACATTGTCTCTTATCTTATTCATTTCTTTAAAATAGGCCCAAGAAAATACCTCATTGATGGAATGAGTCTAGAGCAATGCCTGACATTTGCTAGGTCGTCAGTGAATATTCGGTGGGTGGGCGGACGAATGAATGGAAGGATAAATGGATGAGTGAACAAGCAGTTTTATTTCAAAGAACACCCGTATGTTCAAAGTAGCTTTGAAGTTACAAATGCATGGATTTGTGTCACTATGTTCTGATTTTTTACATGCAGGAGAAAACATTAATCTAATCAGGACAGTCTTTCCTGCTAAGCCCAAAACTGCTAGAAGCTAACATTATCAACTGGACTTAATTAAACATTTGCAGTGAGGCCAATTCTATCCCTTCTCTCTTACAGCAATTCCAAGGGGAGAGTGGAGGGGGGCAGCAGCCCCACAAATTCCATCAGTGCCAGAGCTGAACCTGAACATACAATCCAACTTACGATTCCACGCTCACTATGCAAGGAAATCTCCAGCCCTTCTTTATAACCACATTGCCTCCTGAAGCCCCTTTAACTCTGAAGTCTCAGGTGTCCAAAGTGCCTTTATTTCTACCTCAGTTACAGTTCCAAGATGCCTTCAAGCTTCTGTCTACATCCAAGGTGCCATATGTGTTAAATACTCTTATTCTCATGTATGCAAGTTAAAATTTTCTAAAGTTAGCAAAATAAGGCTCATGAAAAAAATCACTCCACCCTTGTATGAATCAAAACATTTAGTGAATAGAAGATTCAATGGAATATCCCTAAGTATCAACTTCTAATCTTGTGTGGTTCTGGAATAGGTGTTTGACAACCGAAATATAATCTTAAGACTCAGACCATTGGAGCCAGTCTGACATCCTGCATTTGAATTCCAGCCCCCTGCTGAGTTATCCACACTCCCTGGGATAACTATCATCGGGAGACTTCTCTGAATGCCCTATCTTCTCAATCGAATAGAAAATTCTTGCAAATATCTCACTGGCTGGCACAGATTGGCACTTGCTAGGGACTAAAGGACTCTAACTCAACAGAACCTCTCAGATCAAGCCACATAATGGAGAGGGAAAGATTTTATACACAATAAAGTCTCAGATGAATGCCTCACAATCGTATTTTATATTAATGATCCTCCTCACTCCCAAATAAGTCACGTTTTGGAGACGGATCAAGGAGTTGGCCGGAAATAACAAGGAGTCAGGAATCTCGAATTCTGATTTCCAACTTGGTCGTGAACTAGCTGGGTGCTGATGGGCATACCACTTCACCTCTCTGAGCCCCCGTTTCTCAACCTGCACCAGGCGTTGATCTCGATCAGCATTCCTAAGGTGGCTGCAGGAAACTTTAGTCTCAGAACTCCGTGATCAGATGGCCTTTGAAACCACCGCACATTCTGTCCACAGCGGGGAGCGGCCCCTCCACAAAGGTATCTATTAAACTCTAGTAAACCCAGAAACTCCTTTCCTTAAGGGACTGACTGACCTATGAGGGCACTAGTGTTCTCAGAACCTGCTTTGGAGGAAACATCAGACCAGAAGCTCCATTCAGTCCATTTCGGTCGGGGTTGGGGGCAGGTGGGCGTGGGGAGGCCAGGCCCAGTGGACAGGACCCTAGGCTACTCTCAACCCCACATCAATCAAAACGGCTCTACATTACCTATTTTGGCATTCAACATTTTATTTGAAAAGAAGAGGCTTCCATTGGCTACAAGCAAATAACACTTTGAAAACCATTGGGATAACGGGAATAGCATAAAGCTTAGATTCTTCACCTAATAAAACAGATAAAATAATCTCTGCTCCTAATCTGTGTACCTCATTTTCCTTAGTATCAAAATGAAGATAAATATATAACCAGACCAGGTTTATGTGAGAATAACATGAAATAATCCAGAGAGAGTACTTAGAAGTGTGCCTGGCACACAGCTAGCATCCTGAAATGTTGGTGATTATTATTGTCGCTCTCATCACTCTAACAGCTATTGGGGACTCAATCTCTTAGCACATGGCTCATCAGTGAGGAAGCAACAAAGTGCTTCCTCTATAAGGTTAAGATTCCCCAATAACAATAACAGCTGTCTCTCTCATGAGCTCTTACCTATGTAGGTTCTATGCTAAGAGTTTGATATATATTATCTCACCTAATCCTTAAAAAAACAAACTAACAAACAAAACATGTGGTAGGTACTATTATCATCCTCATCTCACAGGAAATGAACCAAGGCCCAGAAAGGTGCTCAGTGAGAATGAAGGTCCTGATTGATTAGCAATGTCTGCCCTGGGCACGGCATCAAAAAGGTGCTCAATGAGAAAGAGGGTCCTGCATGATTAGTGATGTCTGTTATGGGCACAGCAGGATGGCAGCAGCAGACATGCCCATGATCACACAGCCAGTGAGTGGCAGAGTCAGGACTCCGATCCATCCCTGGAGACCCCAAGCCTACATGTTGCTATTCATGCATCTCTTCAGCTTGCCAAGATTTTAAGCTCCCTGAGGATTATGGCTCCCACATTTTTTGAAGACCTCCATATCACTGATTGCAATACTGGGGCACATAGCAGATGCCAACAAACATCAATTCCTCTTATAATAAGACAGCAAATTCCACATGTTCAGGCTTGCTTTGAGCTTACTAGAATGTCAGCTCCACGAAGGCAGAATTTGTTTTCCCATTTTATTCACAGTCTCCCCAACACCTGTAACAGTGCCTGGCACACAGTAGGTGTTTGATAAATACTTGTTAAATAAGCGAATGCATGAATGAGCTCAGTGTCACATGAGCAATCACATGCATCCTATGACTGCATCCTCCTAACAACCACCCAGGAAGTCAGGGACACTTACACCCATTTTACAGACGGGAAAACTGCAGCTCAGAGTTTTGTTTTGTTTTGTTTTCCCAGAGAATTTAACTTCCTTTTCAAGGTCTGGCAGCCAGTAAATGGAAAACCAGGATTTAAGACCAGTCTAGCCAACTCTGAATCCCATGCTCATAACCAGAAAACCTTCTCTTAAAACTGGACCATGGAATAAATCGTTTTCAAAGCCTGACTCACCTGCAGATGGGAATGGCGGGCACCAGCTGCTTGGGCCAAGTTGGTGGCACCAGTAAGATGGACTCGGGGGCTGAGTTCCTCCTCTCCTCCTGTTCGCAGGGCCCCAGGAACTCCACGGCTGGGTAGATGTGGCGGGGCAGGCCAGCCTTGGACGGGGCGCTGGACACCGGCGACGGGTCGGGGCTGGTCTTCCACATCTTGGGGGGGATCCCACAGGGTGAGTCGGCAGCGAGACTGTTCAGGGCATCCATGAGGACGGCAGAGCCAGCCGCGGGGGGGTACCCGGCAGGGGCGCCGTCGTCCCGGGGCTGCGGCGAGGGGCTCCGCGAGCGCTGGGGTGAGGCTCCGGGCAGCGGGGCAACCAAGGCCCCCGCGCACGAATGCCTCCGCTTGGTACCAGGCGACGAGGAGCGGGAGGCCGGACGGGGCACGGGCGAGTGGCGGCCCAGGCAGCTGTCCTCAGCGAGGCCGGTTCGAGGTGACATTATTGGCGAGGTTCTGGGGGAATAATGAGCAGGGATGTTTTGAAACTGGGGACACAGGTCGTCGGGCCCGCCGTTATTGGGCGAGACGCAGGGCGAGGTGTAAGGGGAGAAGGTGTCGGAAATGAAGCTGGCAGAGGAGCCGCTGCTAGCGGGGCTCAAGCAAAGCGGCTCGCGGTAGCCCTCGAAGCCGGGCACGGGCAGCGTGAACCTCGGGCTGGCGGCCACCCCCGGCAGGGGCGGCTGCTCGACCACGAGGCCAGTGTCTCTCATGCGGAAGGGCCCCCCTGACTGCATCAGTTCGTGGGATGGAGTGATCTCGATCCGAGGGCTCAGGCCCGAGGCCCCCGCTGGCTTGGCAGGGCACAGAAAGTTCTGGGGCCCTACCCTATCCGGCTCTCCCAACCGGTGCGGGGGCTCGCCAGAGAGACTGTCTAGGGGGCTGTATGGCTTGAGGCCATAGTCCAGGACATCATCGGGGTATGCGAGTCCGGAGGGTGGGCTGGCGACCTTATGTGCATTCGGTTCTTCTGGAAAGAGAAGGGGGGAGGGAGGGGTCTTTTTAAGCCTCTAAAACACAACTCCGGACGCAGAGCAATCCCAGATTGGGTTTGTCTCCTGTTATTATTATTATTATTTTAATCCCCGCCACACCAAACCCGAGCTAGAAACTCCGTCCCTCACAGAAGGAAAGTGAGGCCACTTCATCCCAGATTCCTTGAACGGAGAGATCAAAGCGGAAGGATTTTAGTGCAGGTGCACGAGCACAGCTGGTCCAAAGCCATGCAGCAGCAGCCGGAGACCTGCATGGCTGGCTGGGCTAACGGCTTCCAAACTTTTGTTTCAGTGAAACCCTTAAAAGAAATGTGATTTGATTTCACAATTCAGTTCACACCATCATGTTCACTGGCAACTGAAACAAAAGCTTCCCAAAACAATACTTACCCTGCTATGTATGATGCACTCTTATCTATCCTCCTGTCTGGGGTTATTTTGTTTAAATTCTGGTCATAACTCATTAAACAGATTTCCTGTCCCACCAGTGGGTCATGACCCACAGTTTGAAAAACACTGACCTAGGCCCATCTGCTCTTTCTACCTGTATGATACAGCTACAAGATGCAGGGGGAGGCCACAGCAGCTCTGGAGACCATGAAGCTCTGGGTTCAAATCCCAAAGGTTTATGCCCACATGTAAAAAAGTGACTTAATTTACAACCAGAACCCCTGAGCCATATCTCATCTTGGGCCATTTTACAGATGAGGAAACTGAGGTCCAGGGAGGGGAAGAGATTCACCCAAATACAGAATGAACAGGATTAGAAATCCTCCAGAAAAGCTACTTGGCCCCCAAAAGACAGAGCCATAGCTATAGAGCCTCCCAAACGAGTAAAATCAGTGGATACAGAATGATCCAATTTTGTTCTTTAATCGTGGCCACCTAGCTCAGGCTTCTGCTGCCATCTCGAAAGAACCCGTGGCTGGAGAGTGAGATTAGAGAGGGAACTAGCTATTTGCTCCCACCATCCCACACCCCGCCCCTCCTGCAAGCTCCCCAGCTCAACAGAGGCCCCTCCACCCTCTCTGTCGTTACTTGGGTCAGCCTCGACTCTTCTCTCGTGACCTTACATCCAATCCATCAGCAAAGCCGGACCGCTCTATTAAAATGTAAACTAAACTCATGTGTCACCACCTCCCGCCACCCTCTTCCACTTGGACTGTTGCCGTCACCTCCTCCCTGGTCTCCCCGTTTCTACACTCACCCTCTATGGTCTGTTCTCCACGCAGCCCTCTATGGAAATGTCCATTGTAAAGTGAAACCCACTTTAAAGGCTTCCCTAGATGTCCCCAGGACAGTCCTTAACACACTCGTCCCCTAGCCCTGGCCTGTCTCACTACTCCCACACGCCCCACTTTTCCCCAAGCTGACTCGGCACCAGCCCTGCTGACATCCTCACGATTCTTCAAGCAGCTCCTGCTGTGGAGCTCCCTCTCCCTAGAAAGTCTCCCCCCAAGATCTTCACCTGGCTGCTTCCCTTAATTCCTTCACATGCCTGCTCAGTCAGCAGCTCCTTAGGCCCATCCCCACCGCTGTGTCATTCTCCACCCCATTTCCCTGCCATCTTTTCTCCACTGACACCTGTTAGCAGCTCACATCACATCAGATATTATCTGTTTAGAGAATCGCATGCTGCTCGATCAGAGGCAGGCAAACTGCAGCCCCTGGACCAAAGCTGGCCCACAGGTTGCGTGTGGAAGTAAAGTTTTATTGGAACAAAGCCGCCCCTATTTGTTTGCACATAGCCTGTGGCTGGCTTCTGCACTCTAACAGAAGAGATGGTTGGTGCACACAGGTGATCCTCCACTTCCCTGGTGCCCTTTCTGGGCCATCCTGGAGTGGTTCAGCTGAGCTGATCTCATACGGTTCAGGTGGTGCCCCACCCCAGGTGAGAGCCCAGAAATGGCTTTCCACAGCTCCTAGGATCAAGATAAACAACCTCAACTAGGTCAGCCCGGTTGAGCCTCTGCCTGCCCCTCTAGCCTTGCCTCTCTCCCCCCTCTCCTCTCTCCCCGGACTCCAGCCAAACTGGCTGTCATTCTCAGAAAATGCCAAGCTCCTTTCTGCCTCAGGACCTTTGCACTTGCTGTTCCCTCTGCTCAACAACTCCTCCCCCACCCAGCCCTCTTCGTAACTAAAACCGCTCCTTCCCTGAAGCTTGGCTAAAGTATGCTCTCAGAAGTCCTTCTGACCTTGACGAGATCAGACCCCAGTCACACTTCCCTGCTCTGCTCCACTGCACTTCTCACAATTCTAATTCAGTAATTCTGTAGTTAACTTATCATCTGCTTCTCCCCCAACTCCCAGCCCCACCTCCACAATCAGTCAATTCCATGAGGACTCTCTCACCACCCCACCCCACCCCCACTGTATTCCTTACGACTGGACAGGACCTGCCACAAAGCAGGCCCTCCAAAAATATTTGTCGGTCTGCTGAATAAAGCATGACATATTTAAACTACTCCTCAAAGATGCTAACATCCAAAACAAACGGTAGAAAGACATAACCTTAAGAGAGGGTGATTTGGTAATATTTATCTAAATTCCAAACGCACGTATACTTGGAATCAAGCAATGTCACTTTTAGAAATTTATCCAGCACATGTGCAAAATCAGGTATGCGTAAGTTTAGTCAGTCCAGCCCTGTTTATAATCCCCAAAGACTGGAAGCAACCTACGGTCCATCAGCTGGGGATGGGTTAAATTCTGTCATTCACACAGTGAGATACAATACAGTTACAAAAAGGGCTGAAAAGGTTCTTTTTACATTGATATAGAATGACCACAAGATACTGTTGAAGATGCATACAGTATGCATAGGATAGAAACAGAGGGTGAGAGTGTACACACACATACACACACACACACACACACACAATGCTTATGGGTACACAGGCTTTCTCTGGAAGTTACAGGTAATAGTGATTTCCTCCAGTGAGAAGAGCTAAGTGATTAGGGGCAGAGGCAGAAAGGAGACTCTGACTTCTGTACTACACTGAGAATAGACAGATAATTTCCAAAAGGCACATGTTTTTATTTTGTTTATTTTAAAGGGGGGGGGTGACATAACATGATATATAGCAATGACACCTGGTTTAGGAAGCAGGAAATTGCGTTCTAGTCCTACTCTGCCACTAACTAGTTGTGTGACCTTGGAAAAGTCCCCCACCCACTCTAGGTCTCAACCTCCTCATTTGTAACCGGACGGCGTTAAACCAGATCGGTCTCCTTGGCTGCTTCTGGCTCTGACGTCCTTTCATTTTTCTAACTAGAGTCTGTAGGGTCTAGAGTTCTTGTAAAGCTGCAGTTCAATATAAACTTGTACTTGTGCCTGCACGCGCGCGCGCGCGCGCGCGCGCACACACACACACACACACACAGCCTTCCTGGCAGGTAACAGAGCACAGATTTTTAATCTAGGAAGAGATCCAGGTCAAATCCGTGTCCGACAACATTCTGATAATCCATTGCCCTGCGAACCAGCAAAACAAAACACAGAAAGCCTCTTAGCAAGAATTCCGGCCTTATCAGAAAAACTGCATTACATCTTATCAGAAACACCCCCTCGGGGCTGATGTGAAAGTCACAGAAACTTTTTGCCATAAAAACACACATCACTCACACTCCGGGGCAGCAATGAAAAAGAGAAAGGCCAGTTTGCTGAGCAAAAGCATTTAAAGCATTTACATTGGTTTTAATTAATCCAAGCAGCAGAGTTTCTTTTCCTTTTCTCTCCCCAAGATTTTGAAAGTTTACCCACAAGCAAGTAATATGGAGGTAATTTATAATCATTTAATTCTCATTCCCCTGGGTATTTGACAGTAATTCTCACAGACAAAAGGCTCATGATTAAAATATTTCTTTAAGTAGCTAGGATTCTCCACTATTTCTCCGTAAACAACCGCCACCCTTGCAGAGAGCTCCCTCGCTCCGCCCGCACAGCACTGGGCCAAGCTCGTCTCATCTCAGAAGTACCACATTCTCTCAGAAGGGTTTCCAGAAAGCTTGCTCTTCTTACCACTTGCATGATCTTTGCTGTATTCATGCACCACCAGTGAATATTATTCACTTAATATTTCAATTTAAATTCGTTCGCCTATTACTTTCTTTTTTTTTTTACGGAAACTTTACACCCATACCACAAATGGAAAATCAGTGTCACTTCCATAAATAGAAGGTAGGGTAAAACTACAATCAAAATAAAAGTTACTAAATTCAAGCGAGACGCTGTTGCTAGCCAAAGGCTCTGAGCCTGAGGCCCACTTTTTTTCCTCCTTGATGCTCTTTATTTAAATGAGGGTATCATTTATACGTACAGATTTTGAGTGCAGAGTTCAGTGAGTTTCTGCCAGATGTTCTACACCCTTGTCACTACCACAATCATGACGCAGGACATTTCCACGACCCCAGAAAGTCTGCCTTTTTTAAAGTTGGAATTGGGGGAGGAAACAGCAAGTATCAGAAAGAAAGGCGTTAAAGACACAGTAGCACCTGACGGAGGCCTCACTCCTGACTCAAGAGAAGGTGCCCTGCCAAGGGGATGACCCGCGTATGCAATGTACTCATTGGGGCGGCCCGTGAAACCGTCCCACTTGCCGTGCGAGGTACCCAGCCCACACTCGAGGCATCAGGATTCCGAAAGAGGCAGAAGGTGGAGGCAGAGATGAGGGATTCAGAGGTTGCTGCTCTCAGTCCTCTGTGCCTCCATGCTTTTGCACATGCTGTTCCCCATGCCCAGAACACCCTTCCATACCTCCTGTCCTCACTTTACCTAGCAAGCCACTATTTGTCCATCAAGATTTCACTTGGGCCACCTCTTCCTAAAAGCTCTCCCTAGGCTGGATCAGACACTACAGACTCTGTAGTGTTGCCAGAACCTGAGGAGTCGTGTAGTGAAGTCTATCAAGTATAGATTCACTTGTCTGTCTCCCTACTAGACAGTGAGCTTTTTGAAGGCAGATAAAGGCCGATAATCATAATAATAACAACAGCAGCAGCAGCTAACATGTGCTGAGAATTTATCTGCCAGGCTCTGTTGTAAACACACTACATGCAGTAAATTATTTAATTCTCACAACCTAGGACATGGGCGCTGTTTGCTCCCCTTTTACAGATGGGTTAGCTGAGGCACAAAGAGGCGAATTAACTCGCCCGAGGTCTCACAGCTTGAACCCAGCAGACCTGACACCAGGGGTTCTCAACCTCAGAACTACTGACACTGGGGGCTGCAGACTTCTTCACTGTGAGGCTGTAGGATGTTTAGCAGCAGCCCTGGCCTCTACCCACTAGATGCTAGTAGCATCCCCTCCCCTCTCTCAGCTGGAACAACCAGAAGCATCTCCAAGCATTGCCGAATTTCTCCTGCGAGGCAGAATCACCCGCAGCTGGGAACCACTGCTCTAGGCCCTACAGTTCCGGGCGCGGCACGTAGCCAAGGCCCAGAAGAATGTTGGGAAAATCCATCCACGAGTCAAACCTGAACTGATTCAGAAATGAGACCTCTGCTCCCCGTCAGCCCCGGCAGGTAAATCATTTCTGCAGCAGACATCTGAAGGTCGAATTATCCTCGCCCTTCCTTCCATCAAGTTCCCAGGTACTCACCCCAACATCTAGGCCCCATGAATATTTGGGGAGATCTCTGACCACTTCCCAAAACCGCAAGACAAGATTGCTGGGGAGGCCAGTCCAGCCCTGCCCTAGTAAGGCGTCTGAACTGAGGTCCGGGTCTCGGTCCGTACATAGTGCTAGGGGCGCCCAGCTCCACGGCTTCACCCCTCTCCCCCACCCCCCGTCCAGCTGTGTGACCTGGGGGACCTCTGAGTCCCCGTGTATAACACAGTTGCTGAGGCTGGTGACAATACCCACCTGACGTTTCACCTTATCCACATGAAGCCCAAAACACACAAAATAAACACTCAGGAAATGGGGCCTTCCAGTCTACTCGTATTATCATTATGGAACGAACGATCTTCTAAGTGAAAATTCTCCCCTTGCTCTGCTTTCATTGCCTTATTTTACAACTTGAAAGTGTGACACACACTGGCCCCCAAGTGCCTTCCAAAGCATTAAAAAAGAAAAAGGGAAGAAATTTTTATAAAAATAAAATGGATTGGTCAGCACTTTGGGAATTGTCTTTTTCTGCTAGCCTTCAGAAAATATGTGGAGTAGGTAAAGAATGCCTGAACACCCCCTCCACTCCATGCTTTGTACTCCCTCTTCTGGGGTACCTGGGGTATCAACTAAATCTTACTAAAATGTTAGTGACACAGTGAGCTAGTTGCAGTAACAAAAATGATTCTCACTAACACATCTCTACCCTATACTTTATACCAAGAACCACTATGTATGCACTTAGCATATACTAATGTTTGTCTTACAAAAGGCCTACGAAGCAGGTGATAGAGTTTCCTCATTTTATAAATGGGGAACGTGAGGCTCAGAGAGGGTGATTAATTTGCCCAAGGTCACACAGCTTCTAAGTGGCAGAGCCAGATTCAGTCTCAGGCAGCCCACCCAGCTCCTCCACCCGCGTAACACATGAAAGGGGATATTTCCTGGATGGCGATACCTTAATTCCAACACATAGAAATGAGGTGTCCCCTGAATAGGAACTGCTCTGGAGCCCCATCATGAGGTAGGCTGCCCTAGACAACTAAAGACACGGATTCCTTTCTTCTGGAATATTCACAATCCCTCCATTTGCCCCAGGATTGAGTCAACGATTATTTAAAAATCCCACTCAGGCCACAAGGAGCTCTCTGCCAGTGCCTGCCCTCTGGGAGCCTCTGGCGGACCTGTTGCTCACCCTTAAGGACACACGGCCAAGTCTGAGACAGCCGCCAGCACCAACTCACCAGCCAACAGATCGCTTTTGAAAAAAGGAACAGCAAGAGAACATCTTCTCCGCCTAGAACGACAGGCGGGTGGGATTTTCAGGAAGCAGAATAGAATGACCAAAATAGAAACCCAGCTAAGGAACCTACATGAGGCATCTGTCCTTTGGGGAAGGGGGAAGGGACCGCACGAACCGGTGCTCTCAGGCTTGAACGACTCGGAAGAGAGAAGCCAGGGCATGGCCTGGAGGCCAGACGCCCCTCAGGCTGGCAGCAGGGCCCCAGAGCTGCAGTCCATCCCTGTCTGAGGTGATAGACCCACCTCTCAATGAGCTGACACCCCAAGGTGGTGTGAGTTCCGGGCCCTGGGTTTGAGACATCACAGTCTGTTGCCATGGCAGCATTAGGATGCCACAACCTGGCACTGTACATGTGCAGCCAGAGGACAGGGGGGAAGATGGAGGGAAGGAATCCTGCCTCCCTCCATCCCACTACTCTCATAACCTCCTTTGTGTTGGGGGCTGCAGGAAACGCCAAGAGGAGCAAAAGGTGGATGGATTTTTCATCCGGCAGCTTGCACCACCTACAGGAAAGACCTTCTTTGAAAAATTACAGATTGCGCTTCAAGTAATAAATTCAGCACTTAGCAAACTTTCCAAAGGGCCCCCCATGCCCCTACCGTCCCCACCATGCACAAATGCCGAACAGTAATTGGATTCCCAATCAATGAATCGTGTGTATTAATAATGACGGAGAATCAGGTTGTCACACCCATCATTCAGAGATGACGTGTCCAGAAGCAGGGCATGAGAGGTGAGAAATTCCATCCAGATAAGTCAGGTCCAGAAATGCCAGAAAGGGAAGAAAGGCAGTTTACCATCCTGTCTCGTCAGCCACGAGAAAAAGCCACCTTGAACGCTATGCTCTTTGCTGACCTTGCCCCAGCTAAGGCAGCTGTCTGCCTTCTCCAGACAGGGCAGAAAGGAGGGCTCGGTCCTGCCTCCCAGGCAGCCTGCCATGAGGCCAAGCGCCTGGAACACAGGATCCAGGACCCGGGACAATTTGCAAGCACCGAGCCTTACAGACTGGCTACTGGCATGGCTGTTTGCAAAAACACACGCACCCGCAGGCTGACACGTATTCCTCTTGGAGAGAACCAGAGAAATGTATGGAATCTGCAACCCATGTGCCTCAAGGTCAGCTTTTGGATGGGGGCAGCAGGGCCCAGGCATCTGGCAGACATGGGAACTCACCTCTGTCCTCAAATTAGGATAGAAAGAACCGGTTGCAAGTCATTCCATGGGGCCCTCGCGCTTTTAAGAAGTTCAAAGACCTTCCTATTTTTAGTCGTTCACTGCGCCTGGAGCTTTCCCGTGTATTACCTCTCTCTCTGGGGTTTACAAGCACCCTGGGAAGCCGGAACCATCAACTCCTCTGTGTTACAGAGGGGGGCCCTGAGACTCAGGGGCGCGAGGATTCACCCAAAGTCACAAAAACAGTCAGGGGCAGAGCTGGGGTTCAAACTGAGACATCATTTAAATGCAGTCAAATGCACAGATATTAGAAGCACACCTCGTGCCTTTTTACAAATGTATGCACCGTGTAGCCAACCAATCAAGATACAGAATGTTTCCATCCTGCCAGAGGGTTCTCTGGTGGCCCTCCCCAGCCAATAACCCTCATTCAGGGGGACCCGCTCGCCTGCCTTCTCTCACTATAGCCTGGGTTTGCCTGCTTTGACCATTGTATAAATAAAACCGTCCGAGATGTACATGTCACAGTTTTCCTCAACCTTATGTCTGAGATTTAACCATGTCGTATGCATCTGCACTTTCTTTTGCATCTCTGTGTAACAGTCCATCAAATGATGACATCAGACTTTACTTGCCTGGTCACCTTGCCATACCGCCTCCGTTTTTCAAGAAGACAGGCATTTGAGATTGAACTTGTGCTTCAGGGAGATCTGTCTCTAAGAAAAGACAGTCTCTCCGCATTTGTCACGCAGTGCTCAACAGAGAGCGACTTCCTCGCCAAAAGGAAAAGGAAAGATCTGGGCAGTAGAATTAGCCAGAAGTAGACCTCAGATAATCCTTCCTCAGAAACAGGGCTTGCGTGGCTACCCCGCCTCTCCGTCAAAGCCCTGCACAAGGCGACATGGGCACGGCCACCTTCCTTGCTTTCCTTCCTCTAACTCGCTCAGCAAAGGCCCCCTCGCCTTTACGCCAGCCCCTCAAAGAGCTGTACCCTTTATGGAGTCCTACAACCCCTGTCACGGCCTGCGAAGCTGATTTCCACCTTTCTTTCAGGCACCTTGAAATCCAAGTGGAAACTTCCACTTGAAGACAGTGGGGCCCCATAACCCTGGGCCAGGGGCAGAGACTTAAAATTAATACCTGATCGACAGATGGGTGTTTTATTTACACTCGTCCCCAGGAGCTTTCACTTTGGTGCCGTGTTCCCCGAGGGCGGGCACACTTCATCCGTGGCCCCTGCCAAGCCCGGTCATTAATGACATTCCTCCTTTCTCCTTGGCAACGGAGGTGATGTCACCTGTTGCGGATTTCAGACCCTCATCCCACCTTCTTAGGATCACACAGGTAAAAAACAGCCCCTTTCTGAAGTCTTTACAATGACTTTCGCAGGCACTGCAGACTTAAAGCGTTCCCCACCTCCTCGTCTAACGGGCACCCTTTTTCAGCACACCCAAGCAGGTTTGTTTTGATAAGGACCTTTATAAACCCTGAGCTTTGCAGGCAACTTTCTTACTTCAGACAGCTCACTCAGGCGTGGCTCAATTAAAATTCACACAGAAGGACTGGCTTTTAGAAATATGTCATATTAACTAAAACAGGTCCAGGTGAGAAAATGCTCTTTCCCAAAACCTCAGACTAGGACGCATGGAGGGTCCCCAAATGCCAACTCGGGAAAAGCAATCTCTCTGCTCTTCCTGTAGCTTCCCGTCTACCTTTGATATATTTCTCTTGCAGAGGAAAAAAAGCACTAAAAGTCCAAGGCATAGGACTTTAGATCTAAATGCCAGTCTGTAGGAGATGCAAGGGACAAAGGAACACGTTAAAAAAACACCACAGGGATGCCACTGGCAAAATCCACCACGTGGAGAACAGCACAGGAAAAACGACCCTGCTTCTTCAACAGATAAACGGCAAGAAAACAGACTGATGGCGATTTTTATAAAATAAAAGAGACATAAATGGCCATGTCAACCAATGACACTGTGAGGATCTTGGTTCAAACAAATGAACCATAAAAAGACCCTTGTGAGACGAGCAGGAAATTTAAACACTGGACGTTTGAAATTAAGTATTATTCCTTTTCAGGTTTGATAATGGTATTTGATTTTTTTTCAAGAGCCCTTACTTTTGAGCTACATACCATTTATTAATAAAATATTATGCCACCTGGAATGTGATTTAAAGTAAGCAGGGGTGGAGATGCGGAGAATACACTGAGGCAGAGATGACACAAGATTGGCCTTATGTTGATAATTGTTGAAGCTGGGCACGTGGGAACATGGGAGTTAACTATACCACTGTCTCTACTTTTCCATATATTTGGAAAAGTTCGTAATAAAAGTTCAGGAAAAAGTCAAAGGCAGTTCCTCTTGCTTTGGGGGAACCTATGTGGGGCTCTGCTCCAGGCAGGAAAGCTCACAGCCCCTGACGCATCCCAGGAAGAGCCTCAGGACCGAGTCTTGCCTTCTTCCCTGAGCTCAGTTTGGGAACAATCGGCAAAAACCGAACCTCGCACTAGCCCAGGGAAGCCGAGTTTGGCTGGAGCTCTGTGGAGCCCTGTGGCTATTTCCTGTGCTGGGCAGAGAGGAAAGAGGAAGTCCCTTCGTGGGGGGAAGCCACAAGGCATCAATCACGCTGCACTTTCCAAGGCTGCCTCTTCCTGGCCCTGGCTCAGGGGGTCCTGGGGGGCCAGGGCAGGACACCTGGGGAGGCCCTGCCTCTCACAGAGGCAGCCACAGGGAACCTTGCAGCCTGCGAGTCAGGTCAACTGAGAAAGCTTTTGCAGCCGGCCAAGCTCTGGGGCTGAGGCAGGGGCCCAATGAGTCAGAACTGATCGTACGTAAGTTAGATAACCTGCTGTGATGCCAACTGAAGCCCAACAGCCAGTGGCTCCTCGCCAAAGAGCATCTTCTCTTAAGACTCGGGATTCATCAAAGGCCAAGGCAAAGACTCTCTCCTCCAAGGAACCAATGCTCTCAAGAAGTCAGGCGAGCCAGAAGACATCTCGAAGCCCACCACCACGGCCACCCGACACTCACACAGCCCCGCTGCCTGCACTTAATCACACCGCCTCGTGGGCACCTGCCATCTCCACCCCCATTTCACAGATGAGAAAACACAAGCGCAGGGGATCAAAATCACCTGCCCTGAGGCATACCGCTAATAAGGAATTATGCAACTTTTCATCCATTTATTGGGCAACGATTTATTGCATGCTTGCTAATGCCAGGTGCTTTTGCTTGGCCAAGGTCACGCAGGTAGGAGACAGCTAAGTCAGAATTTCAAGCCAGGATTCCCAGATTTCAGATCTGGCGCTCTGACTTGCTGAGCCAATGGCCCCTGGAGTTGGGGGGAACATGTACCCCAGGAGGCATGCATGACAATCTACTGGGATGTAGAAAGAAATACAGGAACAGCAGAACTCCCGTTTATATGCTGTCCTTTCCCACTTTCATTTTTGTTGCATGTTTTAGGAGTATAATCCCATTAGGACAGCAGTGAACATACAATTGATAAGTACATAAATATCAAAACATACGAGGTGAATGCACCCCATGCTGGCGTACAGGGGACCCAGGAACGCTGGAGTCAGTGAGATACTGGCTGAGCTGTAGTGCTGAGGGCAGAGACCTGGGATCCTCACTGCCTGGGTTCGAGGCCTGCCCTGCCATGTAC
This sequence comes from Globicephala melas, assembly GCF_963455315.2. Taxonomy (NCBI): domain Eukaryota; kingdom Metazoa; phylum Chordata; class Mammalia; order Artiodactyla; family Delphinidae; genus Globicephala; species Globicephala melas. The sequence goes on from NC_083328.1 coordinate 76,394,587, forward strand.
CGCTCAACGACTCTCAGCAAAAGTTAAATGACCCCCAAGGAGTCTGACTTCACCGGTCCTGGGTACAGCTGGAACAGTCTAGCGTGTAGCCAGGATTGAGGACCACTGGCCACCAATGCTGCATTTTTCCAATTTATTCAACCCCATCACCGTACAGGACTAAAAAGCCTTGGGAACAAACTCAAATAACACAGCTTTAAGATTCTAAGAACCTCTACTCCAGATCAAAAGCTAAGGCCACCTTAAGAACAGAAGGCCTTTAATTTGGAAGCTGGGATGGCATGTGTGCAATAGCAAAGCGTGATTAAGGCAACTTTCTCCCTAGTCCTTTTGACTCCCTTGACGAGGCCGCGGCTCAGTTCAGCCCTCATTTCACCTTTCCAGCTGCACCTGGAGACACTATTTGTACAAAGCAAGCTTATTAAGGCCTGTCCTTAACTCGACACAGACGGCAACGTCTCTGAATGTCACATGTGTTTAGCGAACTGCTTGCTTAGGGTAGAGCTCTATTTATAGTAAGCACCAAAAAAAAACCCCATGATACTATATCCCAGCACCTCATTTGTCCCAATTTGTTTACCAGGCTGTGGCCCACATTGGCCTGGGGGCCAGGCAAGGGCAGGACCACATCTCATTCGTCTCTGTACCCCTACAGGGCCTGGCACAAAACCAGCATTCAGTGAGCGAGTGCTGAAAGAATGAGGTTTAAATTGTGCCCTGTGAATGGGTTGGGAGCAGGTGGCCCTGAGTCGAAGTGCAGGGGACGTTAGGGCTCCAGCAGGGCCTGTGACTGTACTTGGAAATGGTATAAAAGGTGCGCTGGGGGCAGAGGGGATGCTGGCTGGGGTGGGGATTTGTGGAGGGGGGAGCCGTGCAGGAGGGTGTGCACATCTGCAGTGTGCTCCTACAGCGTATGGGATCTATGGCTTTTATCAGCCTTTCAAAGGGCTGTGACCCGAAAAGTTTAAGGATCACCAGAGTAAACTTTACAAGCAATGACCAGGAGTCCATTTTCCTTTCTGAAAGGTCAAAGTTAATGCCACGTGCATCGGCTTACCAGGAATCGGAGGAGGGACACACCAGACCCACTGAGGTAGACTAGAAGCAAGCGCTCCTGACATGTCAGTCCCAACGCAGCCCGGAGGAGATCTGGCACCTCTGCGAGGTGACCGGGTGTTCCCAGGACCAGCCCGTCTCTCCCAGTGTATTACAGGTTGGGAGAAGTAAGAATGCATTGACTTCACAAGCACACACAAAGAAATTAAACTTCTGATCTGTCTGATCACAGCCAGCACACCTCTCCCCTCCAAGGTGGGCTCAGTAGCACTGGTCAGGACTCCCATAGTCCCGTCCCCATTCTTTCTATCAATATTACTACATACTTAGCTCTCTACCTCAGTAGAAAAAAAATAAGAGTTTACTTTGAATGCCTCTAGGCAAATACATCTGAAAATCCAGAGAGGGGAAATAATTTCTTAGAAAGATAAAGTTTACCAAAATTGACTCCAGTAGAAATAGAAAACGTAAACAGACCAGTTCCCATAGACACAATCAAGAAAGCTATCGCAGAACCAGCCCATAAAAGGCACCAGATCTAGATGGCATCACAGAGGAATTCTATCGCAACTGTAGAAACTGGATAGTCCCAATAATACACATGCCGTTCCTGAACATAGAGAAGGAAAGAAATTTAAACCTAACAGCATACCAGAATGGACATTACAGACAAATATCACTCATACATACCGCTAAAAGAAATCCTGAACAAAATATTATCCAGTAGATGCCGGCCCCATCACCATAAGAAAATAATACACAGTGAGCAAGTGGGGTTGATACCAGGAATATTTCAATATTAGGAAATCTATTAATATAAGTGATCTTAGAAGAATAAAATCATATTTTTCCAGAGATGCTAAAACGTCTACGGCATAACTCAACTCCCATTCTTAATCAAAACTCTCATGAAAATAGAAATGGATGAATACTTCCTTAACCTAATTAAATACATATGTCTCGATTCCAAAGCCAACACTGAAGGTACTCCTGCTGGGGTCAGGAACAAAGCAAAGATGTCTAATTTCCAGTACCAGGTAGATGCTACTGGAGGTACTAGTCAATGCAATTAGACGAGAGAAAACAATTAGAGGCTCTAACTCATTGAGGGCAGGGACTGAGTCTCATTTCCTGTTATATCCCCAGGATCTAACACCATAGGTGCTCAATAGTTAGATGGATGAGTAAATGAATAATGACTCACATTACTGAACACCTCTATTAACAAAATCAAGGCTTTAGTAAAAAGCTAGTAAGAAATCACACTCTGTGTTAACTGATTTAAGTGGGTTAAGCCATTCAAGGCAAACACCACCATGAGGTGAGCACTATCATTTCAGTCACGTGACAGCTGAGCAAACAGAGGTCCAGAGAGGTTAGACGACTTTTCCAAGATCACTCTGTTGGTAAATGTTTTAAATTCCAGTCTTGCATGGTACCAGGCCCCTGACAAACTGCTTTACATGTGTCTCTCATCAAGAGAGGGAACGAGGCACAGAAAACAGGCTCTGGAGCGGGACAGCCAGGTTCGTATTTCAGCTCTGCCGTTTACCAGCCCTGCTTTCTTGGGGAAATTCCTTCACCTGTCTGTGCCTTTGCATCCTCCTCTGTAAAATGAGGGTGACAACAGTGCCTACCTGCTAGGGTCGGAGGGGTGCTACACGAGCTAACAAACACCTGCCACACGTTCAGTCTCCATAAAATGAGCCCCCGACTTGCCCCAAGTTCCCTAAGTGCCGACACCAACTTCTGACAACATCTGGCCCGCGAGCAGTCCCCTTCCCTCTTTGGTTTTTCGCCAAGCCCACGCCCAGAGTTAAGCAGAACACCTCAGGTGCGTCATCAACGTACTGTCACCTGGGACAAAGCCCAGTAGCAAGATAAGGGCTAGTGCTGGCCCTTGGGGAGACCCATCATGTGGAAGAAGAGAGAGGGGACTGCTGTTAACATCTGGGTGAGCCAGACCCACACCTGGTACAGCTCGCTTTAGCCTCTCAAGGCTCCCGACACCCCTTCTCTTCCTGAGCCACGATGTTTCTGTGCTGCCGACTTCCCAGCAAGGGGTCATTATTTTACAGATTTCAGAGCACGATGCCTCACTCCTCAAGTGAGGCTGCACACAGTGACCTCCTTCCAAAGAGCACAGTTCAGAAAGGAGGAACCTTACAGCGGAGGAACCTGCCAAAGGCTACCTCGGCCAGGTGGTCAAGGACATCATCAGTAGTGATAAATCATGTTGACAGTAGGCACCCTCGATATGATGTGATGGAAATGGTCACTTTACTTCTGTGGTCTTCCTCCCCCAAAACCCATAGCCCTGTCTAACCATAAGAAAAACATAAGACCCCATTGAAGGGACATTCTACAATGTACTTTATCAGTACTCCTCAAAACTGTCAAGCTCATGAAAAAAAAATAAAATAAAATAAAAAACGACCGTCTGAATGCGAATAAAGTACGGACTTAGGTCCATACTACTGTATCATAATATTGGCTCATTAATTTATAACAAATGTATCAACTACTGTAAGATGCTCATCATATAGGGGGCTTGGTGCGGTGCTGGGTATATGAGAACTTGCCGTACTATCTTTACAACTTTTCTGTAAATCTAAAACTGGTCCAAAAACTAAAGTTTATTTTTAAGAAATAGATTCTGGGGCCTTCATTGTGGTCATTTAGACACCCATCTGGCAGCCACCAGCACCCCTTGCTAAGAAAAACTATAAAAAGCACCTCCCATCGGATTTGGCTTGGAAACTGTTTCCCCGGAAATCTCCCCCCACTGCAGGAAAAAAAAAAAATCGTTGATTGTGAATCTGGGAGGGGTGTAAGTATTAGTTCCCTGCAAAACAGGAGTTTAATCTCAACAAACAGCAAGACCACTGATGCTAGAGGGATCGTTTGCAGATTCTTAACTGTATCTTTTCAAAGCAAAGGATGGCCTCCGGATTGCAACTCAAGAAGACCGGTCTCTTTGGCTGGATAATTATTTCCACCTCCAGCCAAAATAGAGAATAATTACGAATTACCGTCTTCACTTGGTATCCGAGCGAGGGTGTCTCTGAAATCAAAGCAAGCCCCTCACCTAAGGAGCTTCACCTGAAGACGCTGTGGAAGGAAAGTTCAAACTTCTCTGCCTAACCCAGCATCTCTGGGAAACAGCAAGCCCCGGAGAGTCTGGAAAAGGCCTCCTACATATAGCAGGCAGCACAACCCCTTCCTGCTTTCCCTAATGCAGCCAAGCCCAAGTGCATCTGGAAGTTACCACCAGGCCTGCCCCAGAGGCTTCAATAAGCACTGGCTGGGCTAGGCTGTCAAAATCAGGAAGCCTAGTTGGGTTGTTTTTTTTTTTCCAAGACAACCTGCTAACCAGAAAAATACAGTGAGGTTGGGTGTACCACCTTCTCCTTCTGACCAAGGCTCCTGTTAAACACGTGAAATGACGGGCCAGCCTGGGGAAATCCCCGGTCCCCAGCGCAGAGCGCACTTGAAGGCACAGACCGACAGGTCGCTGAGGCAGGAACAGCCTGCATCTTCCTAAATCCACAACCGCCCACGGCCATGATGACCGCGGGGTGGGGGATCCCTGAATAAAGCTCACACTGAGCCATGGGGGTGATGTGCAAACACAGCGGCAGACCCGAGGGAGGAAATGGGCCGGCCGCCTAAGATTAAGTCAAACCACCCTCCAGCATTAGATACAGACAACCTCTTCCTCAGTGTCAACACAAAGTCCCCAACGACGGGCTCGCACGCGGTGGTGCCCGGAGGTGGGAGGATCCGCTTCACCTGCCCTCTGTTTGCACCAGCCCCTTCCCACGAACTCCATTCTCTGGCTTCCTCATCTCCTCCCTCCAAAGGCAAACCAGTAGCTTCCTTTGCCCTCTGACGACCAGCTGCAGGCAAGAGGCCAGCTGAGACCCCTGCCACCCTTGGCTTTGCTACCAGTGACAATCAGGGAGAAGTAACTGGAAACCAACGCCCTACCCGGCAGAGTGAGCCTAGCGCCCCCTAAAGGCGGCTGCAGTCCCTGAAGCCTCGCGCCCTCCCTCTCAGCCGGGGGGAGAGGCACCCCCGCCCCGCTCCAGGCCCCCCAGTAAGTGTGACACGTGGGGCAAAACGGGGCCCTGTGTCCACTGTCCAGGCCCAAGCCCCAGCCCGGGCTCGGAGGCCAAGCCGGGGCGAGCCTCCACCGACCTTCGATAGGATTCAAATAGTCATAATCGAAGAGGATGGAAAAGTCGAACTCGTCTTGGGGGCTGCCTCCAGGCTCGTGGCCCGGGGCGCCCCCGCCGTCGGGGTCGGGCTGCGGCTCCTGGGCGTCCATGGCGCGCAGAGCGGCGGGAGGGCGGCGGGCCGGGGGCGAGGGCAGGCTCGGCTGTTTCCTGGGCCCTCGTCGGGGGTGGCGAAGGAGGCAGGAAGCGGGGCGGAGAGGCGGGTGGAGCGGCGGGGTCACTGCCCTCGTGGGAACGCACGCCGGGTCCAGGGACGGCGCGCCTGGCGCAGCGGGTCCTGGACGCTCCTGCGGGAGCTTAGCGGCGGCGGCGGCGGCGCGGGCTTCCTGCTCCGGGAGGCACCTGTTGCAGCCCGGGGAGGGGAGAGGGGAGGCGGGGACAGCGCGGCCGGGTCGGCGGGGGCGGGGCCGCCACCCAGGGACCCGGGGAGGGAGGGGGGAAGGGAGGGGAGGAGTGGCGGGCGGGCCCAGGAGGAAAGAGGCCGCCCCCTGGCCCTGGCCGCACTGCCCCGGCCGCACTACCCGGGCACCGCGCGTAACAACGCGCCGGGGCCACCGCCAGGCGCTCTGGTGCGGCCGCTGCTCCTACCCTCCCCGCGGTGAGCTCTGCGCCCCTGCCGGATCCTCCAGATGAGAAAGCCTCTTGTCGTTTGCCCTCTATGACCGGCTGATCCCAAACTTTTTCCTCTTTTCTAATCTAAGGGGGCGGGGGGAGGGAGTGCACCCACGCCCTTCTCTTGCAGACTCGTGTCTCCAGGTGCCTCTCTGCCCACAGCTGTGGCATGATTTTCATATACATCAGTCACCTGAGTGCCCCTGAACTCAATTCCCAGGACCTGGGAAAGAATCAGAGATACTCTCAGAGCGCAAGTCCCACCTTTACATCTATACCTCTTGGCCAGGTGCCGGGGACCCAGCATGAACCAGACACTGCTGGGGCTCAGTTTCTGGTGGGGGAAGAGTCATGCAGGAGATAAACAGGGGAGCAAAGATCATCCCCCTAGGGTGTCAGAAGAGAACTCACCAGAGATATAGGGTAAAGGCTGGGGGTTCACGAGGCTTTGGTCACTTCGGTGGTCAGGTAGGGCCTCTCTGGGAAGGTAGCATTTGGTTGAACCAGACTGATGGGAGGATCTGGGGGAAGAGTGTTCCGGCGGTGGGAACCAAAAGAAAGTAAGAGCCAGAAGGTGTTCTTGTGTGGGAGACCAGGAAGGAGGGCAGTGCAGGTGGAGAGGTTGGCAAGTGACAAGTACGCCTGGACGCTTGTTAAAAACACAGATTCCCAGGCCCCTCACTGGAGCCTCTGAAACCCTAAGTCTGGAGTAAAGGCTCAGGGTTGTGTATTTTTAAGCAGGCACCCAAGGTGAATGTTATGAACAGGTACATTTGGGGAACAGTACATAAGAACCTACTACCACCCCCCATGAAACACTTCCAGGGGTCTCGGACCAAGTTAGCTAAAGTCAGAAAACAGACTTACAGGTAAAAACGGTGAGATGAGAGCAGTGGCCTCAACCCTTACGGCACGTTAGCATCACCTGAGACACTTTAAAAAAAAAAAAGCCTGTTTCCACGTTTCAATCCAAACTCACTGAACTGGAACACCCAAAGCTGTTTTCTGGGTTTTTTTTTAATGACCTCAGATGAATCTAAAGGGCAGCCAGTGTTGAGAATCGCTGGATCAGAAAAGTAGGTGGGAGAGGTTCAAGGAGTCCCTGAGAACCACAGCTTGATCTCAGCTGGGGACTGACTCGAACCCTTCCCCACGTGCCAGAAGTATAGAGAAGATGCGCTCTTCAGGGGGAGCCATCTCTGCTCCGTTAAGGGGTTTGTGTGAAGCTATCAATCATCATTCATTCCACAGATCTTTGCTGGACACCTGCTTGGTACCTGGCACTGCTACAGATCTTGGGGATGCAGCCATCAGCAGGACATGGTCTCTACCCTCATCATGTTTCTATCCTGTTAGCAAAGAGACACAGCAATGAATAGGGCTTTCCAAATTGCACTCAGACCAGTGGCTCTTAACCCAAGCTACATATTAGACTCACCTGGAGAGCTGTTCCAAAACTTCAAACGGCTGGGCCCCAGGAGGGGCCAGTTATAATCAGAATGTCTGAGGCCCAGGCATCAGTACTGCGTAAAAGCCCCCCAGATGCTTCCAATGTGTGGCCCGAGGTGAGAATCACTAATAGAGACACAAACCCCATTCCAGGGTCCTGGGCCTGGCTCAAGATTTGCGAACTTTCAGAGTCTTGGGAAGCACTTTCTGGTTGTCAGAGCATAAACAAATCCTCTTCTTTGTTTCCTAAGCATAAGCATACGTATATTGGGTGTATCCAACAAGCATCTTAGGGGTGGCTGATAAATTCAGGTCAGGAGAGGAGGTGACCCAGGCTGCGACGCTTATAGCCAAGTATCTAGAAGGAGATGGATGCTCTTGGGCCCCTACGACAGGACTTAAAATCCAAACCCTGAAACTTGGTCAGGGATAAACAAAGGAACCAACCAGTCCTTGTGATATAGAAAAGGAGAAAGGCTGGTGTCATCCTCAAGCGTCCCTTTTCATCCCTCCATCCATGATGATTAAATGCCTCTAATCTAGTGGACATCTATTGATTTTGCCTCCCTGGCATCATTCCCCACTTCTTCTGATAACAACACCCCAGTGTGTTCCTTTGGGAAACTACTCTTGATACAATCTTGGTAAAATTATCAACCCAGCTGTCCCATACTCCCCTGGCAAAGAAGTGAAGAAATGATCCAGGCTTGGCCAATTGGAGAATTTTATCTCCACTAGCCTTATGAGACCCATTAGGGCAGGGGTCATGAGTGCCTCATTCACAGCGTTATGTACAATGGATGTGTGGATATGCAGATGGATAAATGAATGGACAGATGAGTGGATGGATGGATGATGGATGGATGGATGGACAAATGGGTGAATGGATGAATAGATGGATGGATGGATAAATGGATGGATGGATAAGTGGATGGATGGATGGAGGGAGAGTAGATGGATGGATGGATGGGTAAAAGAGTTTGTCCTCGTGCATATAAGATCCTTATATTTCTCTTTAAGGGCCCTCCTCCCTAAGGCTTCCTCTGGCCACCCAACCGTTTGGGCAAGAATCTAAATTCTTACCCCCAACTGATATCCTCTTGAGATACCCAATAATAGGATGAGATAATAAAGGTAAAAATCACTTTACAACTGATAAACTGCTACAAAGTCTTCAGTCTTATGAGAATGGTTCAGGACATTCTAAATAATACTCTAATTGTCTAAGTTGTTCCTCTGAACAGTGGATATATTTTTAAAGTTTCTAGGATCTGCACCAAATCATAGTTCTTTAAGGGAAGGGGTTCAAATTAGGCCCTGACCCATAACAAAGTTTCTGCTAGAGCAGTGGGAAGTAAGAGGGTTTTCTTCTCTAAAGGCCACTTTGAAGGGTGCGGCTTGGGTGTGGGGGAAGGCATATTTTCATTTCCAAAATAAATAATTTGTGTCGTTCAAAGCAAGGGCTGGGGGCAGAATACATGACCTTTATGCATTCAGAGGCCACAGCAGGAAGCTGGGGGGTGGGATAGAGGTCTTGACAGTGCAGCTCCGTCAACCTTCCCTCTGCCCTGCCACTGGCCTCATCGCGGAGGCCCTAGCCTTTTAGTTTTTCTCCGGGTTCCCCAATAAAAGTGCAATGGGAAGCTCGTGAGGCCACTGAGAGTTTGAAACTCCTAGCACACGTCTGACCCTGGCCCAGGAATTCAGCTCCATTCAAGAGCATTTACTCTAGTGTACAATTACAAACTGAGGTAAGCGCCATGGAAGGAAAGAAGATGCCACAGAGCTTAGATCAAGGAAAGCTGATGTTGACGGGGAATTCAGGGAAGGCTTCCCTGGGGAGGTGATATTGAAGCTGAGAACAGAAGGTTGAGTAGAAGTTAGCCAGAGAATAGTGAGCGGAAGAACTAACAGCCAGATGGGAAAGTATGTGCAAAGGCCCTGAGGCAGGAGGAAGTAGGGCGTATTGGAAGAACTGAAAAAAGACTGGAGTGGCAGGTGCTCAGGAACGGACAAGAAGATGGTGTGAGGTAAGGCTCGGGGGTGAGTGGGGCCTGAGGGCCCGTGTGGAGAATTTTGGACCTCAGACCAATGAGGAATGACTCAAGTGTATTAGGCACATACATGACAAGATCATATCTGGGGTTTTAAGCGGTTGCTCTGGGTTCTGCATGGAGAAGAAACTGCAGGGGGCGAGTATTGAAGCAGGAAGACCAATTAAGAGGTTCATACAGTCATCCAGGCAAGAGAAAATGGGGCGTGAACTATGGTGAGGGCAGCTGAGATAGAAAACAGTGGAAGCACATGAGATGCATACTCTCATCCTTGAGTTATCTCTTTTTCTCTTCCAGGTTACCTCTTAGAAGGCAGCATTGCACGTGAATACAAATACCTGAGGTGAACCACCCTCTGGGGACCTCCCACCCCACTCCAGGTGGCTCTGAGTCCTGAGGCCCCTTCAAGTTGGCCCTGGAAGGACCCCCGCCAACGCAGAGCTCTGCCCTCCTTTCCCCCTTCTGGTACAAAGCTCATTTTTAGCCTCAGCCTGGACCCCTCCCCTGAAATCTGGGCTCACATATCCCACTGTCCACCCAGCATCTCCACGTGGGCATCCAACAGGCCCCTCAAAATACACGTGTCCAAACCAACCCTGCTATCCTCTGAAACCGCTCCTCTCCCACTGTTCCCAGCTCAAATATCACCCTCCCATTCATCCCATTCCCCCACCGAAAACCAAGGAGTAAGTCCTTTATTCCTCGCGTCTGCTCACACCCACGTGCAAACTCTCAGCAAATCAAAAACCCTCAAAACGTAACCCAAATCCCACCGTTTTTCACCAACTTCACTGTTCTTCCTCCCACCCCAGCAATCCTAGCCCCCCACCATCTCTCACCCGGACGAGTATGATAGCCTCCTCCCTGGTCTCCCTCCTCCCTCCTCCCTTCCACTTTGGCCCTTACATGGAGCAGAGAAAGGGATCCTTTCAAAATATACATCCGATAAACCTCCCACGGCTTCCCATTAAGTTGAAAATTAAACACAAGCACCTTGACCTACAAGGTCCTAGATAAACCACCCCTGCCCCAGCTCCCTTTAGGTATTATCTCCTGCCATTTTCCGTTTTCTGACTCCCTTCTGCCACCCCGATCGTCCTTGAAAATGCCAAGCACGACCCCACCCCAGGGCCTTTGCACCTACTATTCCCACTGATATTTGTCACTTCCTTGCTTTGTTCGTTCCTCAGCTCAATGTCAGCTTCCATGACCATCCCCATAAAAACAGCATCCCCTGGCCTCCTCTGTCCCGTGACCCTGCTTTACGTTCCTCATAGCCCTTATCTCTGCAGCATGTTTTATTCATACGTTCATCTTTTACTCATTCCGAACCCCACATCCTGACAACCCCCATCGCAATAAAAGCCTGACTATAAGTAGGCACTGAAACGTGTTTAATCCGAAAAGTAGGAATTTTCTTTACCAGATTCCAAAACGCGATCTCCCCTCAATTTAAGCACATCCTGGGATTACCACCCTAGTTGCTAATATTTTAATTTATAGATGGATGCATTTGACTCCACCAGGGCTGGAACCAGAGTGAGGCGAGTGAGGCAAAATTTAAGAGGGCACCAAACACCTCAATAATTGAATATATTACGTTTTCATGAAATGTTTTTTAAAAATCAAAATTAAAGCAAAAAAAACCCATGGTGAGCAAAATCGTTACATTTCGAATAAAGACAGAATCAGTAATAGTGCTGTGCAGAGTTGTACTGGACCCTGAAGCAAAGGGAAGATGAGTAATACTGATCCCGTCTTTATTTAATATTTCTATTTTTGGTTCATCTTGGATTTTTTGCATCAATTTTGATTTCTAAAATATTCCATGAAAATATTATTCATTTTGATCCCTTGAGTTTTTCAGCGCCCCCTTCCACGTTGCCTCCGCACAAAGCCATCTTCCAGGAATGAGCTCCTTATGAATTGGGGCAACAACAAGAGAGTTTCAAACTTGACTTTCACTCCAATCTATGATGGACATCATCTTTTGAAACCTGAACAGGACTTCTCTGCTGTGAGGTAACTAATTTCCAGGAGGCAATTTTAGCTGAAGGCGGTTTGTTAAAATTGGCGGCCCCCCGGGACAGGCACTGAGGGTAAAACTCTAGGAAAGCAGGGATCTACTAAAAGCCAGAACCCAAACCAAGGTGTGGACTGTAAGAAGATGCCACCTCAGACAGCAGGGGTGCTCACAGGTCTGCAGTAGCTCAGCCAAACCCATCCTGCAGGCATGGTATGTTTGGCCTTGCCCGTAATTTTTTTTTTTTTTTTAAATCTGAACTAACAGTTTTTTAATTGAGAGGTTTCATTTAAAAATCCAAGTGTCCGATGTCTCCCCCAAAATGGGAAGATCAGGCCACAATACGCAGGGTCTGTATTCCCAGGTGGATCCGTCATCTGGGGCTGAGTAGATGCTGCCTCCTTCAGACAATCCTATTGCTCTGGGGTCACCACTGCCCCACGCAGCTGCCCCTGTCCGTCCCCGTGAGCACGTGAGCTCCAGACCTTGGTCTCCAGGCTCTTAACTCCTTCTCCCTAGGCCCTGCTCACCTACTTTGTCCTGGCTTTGTTTGTCCTCCTCATTCCTTGCTTCATAGCGCGTTCCCCTCTGCCTTATGGAACAGATATTTACAGGAGAGCACGAAGAGCACACTCACCTAGCCCTTAAACTACCGTCCTTGCCTTTTATTAAACAGGAGGTACCACCATCCCTCTGCCAGGGGAGCTTCATCTTCTACTGCATCAGAGCCTTAATGGCAGGCAGCAGAGGGTGGATTAGTTAGGGAATGGAGCATTGGTTAGTCTTTGCCCAGCCCCACAACTATTTCTCAACCATCTGCCTTTTCCCTCTCTCCGCCATCACCCTTCTGTCAGCCAGGCTGTCTTCCTAGATGACCGCACCCCCAGTATCGTGATGCTCATCTCCAGCCTCTCTCCTGCCCTGGTCTTGCAGACTCGAACATCTGTGTCGATTTCATAATCTTTGAAGTCAGGGAGTGACGCACACAAGCAAGCTAACTTCAGGGATCTCTAGGCCACCCTCCACCAGCCTCCCTCCAGCACAATCACACCCCAGAGCATCTCCCACCCTCCCACGCCCCCCCCCAGAAAGCACATGGCATCGGCTCTTGCCCTCTCTCTCTTAAACTCCTCTATCAGCACAGTCATTAGACTTCATGGAAACTTTTAGTTCCTTTGCATGTAAATGGCTTCACACACAATTGTCTCTTTATCTGACTTTGGAAAAAAAAAATCTTTATCTAACTTTCAAATGCAAATGAGAGCTTCTTATATATCTTGGATATTCTCCACACCACCTAGCCAGTGTCTTGCAATAGCAGGTCCTCCACAAACCCTTCTGAACTCATTGGTTGAGTGATTGAACTAGGTCATCCAGAAAAGACCCCAAAGATTTGGTAGAAAATGGATTTATCCCAATCAGGAAGGACACTTGAAGGTTAGTAGGCTGAAGGAAAGTAACAACTTGAATTTAAAACAATAAAATAATAGTGTAAATGGCAGCTAACAGGAACTGACCGCTTTATACACACTGAGAGCATCACAGCCGTGATCTTCAAACCTCAAAGCACCCGCCATGTGTAAAGATTACTATCACCCCCGCTGTTCAGTTAAAGAAACTAAGGCACGGAGTAGGTTGTGATGTTACTTTTGAAGACACACATGCCACCACGGAAGTGGTTTTGTCCCACACCAGTCTGATACCCATTACTGAGTCACACTGTTCCTGGGTTATTAGCTAAGTGTGGATGCACTAAGGGACATTTTTGGACCAAGATGAAACGCTGCGAAAAGTCTTACAACTCCCAGTGATAGCAGAGAGGGAAAGGAGAGCTGGCGTGGGGAATCCAGGCTGGGCCAAGAGGAAGACCCATTGGAAGCAGTTCATATCATTCACAAAATTAATAGCATCTACCCTCAGGTGCCAAAGACAGGGACCATCCCTGCAGAACCCCGGGGCTCAAGGGAACACAGTCTGAGAACCGAAAAGGAGAACGCTCTACAGACAGTTGGTACAGAAGTACCAACTCCTCCCCACTTCCTCCTCCCCACACTGGTCCCAGCTCCTGTCATCTCCTGCCCAGGCCACCACCTGTGGCCGTCATAGCCTCGCACCTGTATCCTAAGCATCCACTCTTACCTGGCTAAAGGACATTTTCCACTTAAAGGTCAGTTGGATCCTACGAAAAGGCTAATGAGCTCACACCCTCTGCTGCTTCAAATTTCCCCAATGCCTCCCCATTACCATGAGAATGAACTTCACACTGCTCACAAGATCCTGCTGGGTCCTGCTCTGCCTTGCTTCCTCAATCTGTCTCCTATCACACTTCCCCTCTTCCCCTTTCTGTTCCTGCCACACTGGTCTGGCTGTTCATTGACTACCCCAAGCACATGTCTCTCCTCAAGGCCTCCGGACTCTCTGTTCCTTCTGCCTGGGATGCTTGTCCCCCAGATCCTGTACAGGCAGATGCCTCACCACTCAGAGGTCAATGAATAAGACGTCTCTTTAGAGAGGAGGGGGCCATGCAGTGTGAACTAGCAATCCCTACTCTTGTGTGTTGAACGATTTCCCTCTCCCAAAATATGTTCAAGCCGTAACCTCAGGTACTTGTGACTGTGATCTTATTTGGCAAGAGGGTCTTTGCAGACATGATCAAGTTCAGATGAAGTCCTTAGGGCTAACGGCTCTAATCCAATGACTGGTGTCCTTACAAGAAGAGGACGGAACACACGTACACACAGGAAGAAGGCGGAGAGCAGAGGGATGCAGCAAAAGCCAAGGAACGCCGAGGACCACCAAGGGCCACGAGGAGCTAAAAGAGATACAGAAGGATCCTGCCCTAGAGCCTTCAGAGAGAACACGGCCCGCTGACACCTTGATTTCACACGTTTTGTCTCTGAAACTATGAGAGAGTAGATCTCTGTTGTTTTAAGCCACCCAGTTTGTGGTAATTTGTGATGGCAGCCACAGGAAACTCATACACCCACGCACTACACACCCGTAGATACTGAGTCATTCGCAGCCCTGTCCCCCTATTTTGGTCTCCAGCACTTAACACCACTCCACACTATAGTGGATATTCCTGGTTTGCTCCCTTGATGTTTGCCTGGTGAGGGCAGACACCAGCAGTCTTGTTCACTTTATCCCCAGCATCTTGGTGGGTTACTGGCACAGAGTAGATGCTCAAAACGATGAAGATGAATTCAATGGTCAAGGGGGCTTCTAAGAGGAGATGGGAATGAGGTGGGCCTTGAAGAAAGATGTGAGAAAATGGAGCGGGGACCCCAGGTGGAAAGACCGGCACGGCCGAGGCAGAGGGAAGAAGCGGACCGTGCCAGGGAGTAAGCAGACTGGCGCGGACTGGCTCTGACAGCACGGGCCGCACCGGAAATGGGAGCGCTGGAGCCAAAGAAGCACCCGGCGGGGCTTTGGCCACTGAAAGAGGCTCTGCGGAAATGAGTCTCTGTTGGCAGTTTCCAACCGGAAAGGGAAGGGATGGGGGCCGCCAGGAGCTCCTGAGCGGCCCAGAAAGGCAAGGTGGAAGGCAGGAGGAACTCCCACTGCAAACTGTGGAGGGCGGGCTCCTGGAGGGGCTGCAGCCCCTCTCTCCAGCTCACCGTCTGGCCGGGTGATCCTGCTGCAGGAAGCAGGAGAGATAGGCCCGTGCGGCCCTTAAATGCTGAGCTGTGGGCATCAGCTCTGTCCTCTAAATGCCTTGCTCGCGCCCTGTCTTGGTCTCCTGCTCCTGAAATGGGAGGATCGTATTCCGTACCAGCCTCTCAGGTTGTTTTGTGAGAATCCACTGAGAGAATATCTGTAAAGTGCCTGGCCCTACAGTACGTGTCTGGTAGGGAGAACAGATCCCCTTCCGCTATGATTATTCAGCCTAACAGGGATCAACATGGTGGAGTGCGATTGGTTCCATGCTTTGCAATTAGCGATGTGACCCTGGGGCGGTGGCTACCCCTCCCTGTGCAAGATGGGGTCATAACTGGTTGAGGACCAATGAGGCGGCCCGTGGGAAGCTCTGGGGATGGGGCCTGGCACATGCGTGGCACACAGTAAGTGCGGGCTGCAGTTTTTGTTGTTTGGGGCTGACTCATTCCAGAGAACAACACGAGGGCGTGTGCCTGGTAGGTGACCCAGCACGAAGGCCGCCTAGGTCACCAGCCCTTGGTGGGAAAACATGGAAGTCAAAACCTCTGTCACTGTCAAAAGGAGGCAGAAGCGAGTGAGCCAGAAAGATGGCACCGTGCTTCAGAGTTTGTCTTTTTTATATAATTTTTTTTGATGTGGACCATTTTTAAAGTCTTTTTTGAATTTGTTACAATATTGCTTCTGTTTTATGTTTTTTGGCACGTGGGATCTTAACTCCCCGACCAGGGATCGAACCCACAACCCCTGTGTTGGATGGCAAAGCCTTAACCACTGGACCACCAGGGAAGCCCCCAGAGTTTAAGTCTTAATTCTGTGGCCTTAACAGGTCATATCACCCCTACTGTGCCTCATTCATTCATTCATTCATTCCTCCATCCATTGAACAAAGAAAGTACTGAGCACCTACTAAGTAGCAGGCACTGTTCCAGGCACTGGGGCCACAAGGGTGAATAAGACAGTTGTGGTTTCTGGTTCCCGGAGTTCAAGTCTGGAGGAAGACAGAGACGGGGCACGGACAACGACCACCAGTGTGATGAGTACAGGGTGGGGCAGCGCCAGGGTGGAGGCCCGGGGAGCCCAGAGGAGGCCTCCTCTCTAGTCTGGGCAGTCGGAGTCTCAAATTCCTGTTCTAGCAAAGGAACAAAACTAGGAACCTGCCTGGCTTCTTCCAGGTTGAGAAGTGAAATAATCACTCGTGTGTGTAGTAAGAGAGAGCCAGCCAATGAGAATATGTGTGGGGAGGCACTTGGTAACTGGTTTTTTAGGTTGGATTTTTGGGTGTGTGTGTGTGGGGATAAATATTGAATTAACGAACTGTACACTAATAATAACAGCACTTAGTAATTAAGTGGGTACTTTGAGGTTCATATTGTTTACTAAAAGATTGAAACTCTCCATAGATTGGTAAATGATGGCTGTCCTCCCCCCTTCAAGGGCCTCTGCTGCCTTGAGACCCTCTCTACAATTCAGCAAATAAAGGGTTAAAGCCTTGCCCAGCAGGGGAGTCTCTTGGGACCCCGCTCCTGCTGTGCTGATTGGTTGATACTTCAGTTGTTCAATATATTAACCAATATTACTATCACTTTTTTATATGTGGGGAAACTGAGGCACAGGAGAGTGAAGTTACTTGCACGAGGTCATGCAGCCAGCAAGTGGCAGAGTCAAGATTTGAACCCCTCACTCAGATCTCAAGCTGTTGACGTCTTGGGTGTAGAAACATTACCTGGGATCTACCGGAGATTCACAGAAACAGGAGACCTGGCCCTGTCCTCAGGAAGCTTACAACCCAGCTGAGGAAAGTCTTAATAAAGGCAGTCGGAGGAGCATCTGGGAAAGTAAGTGATTCTCCCTGAAGTTCTGGGAAGAGAAGGAGAGACCCGGAAGGCCTTGCTGGAGGAGGGGCCATCTGGGTAGCCAGGGAGGGGCTCAGCCAGGAGGAGGGGCCCTTGGACGGGGTCTCAGTTCTGTGTGGACAGAAAGTAGAGCTGGCTTTACAGCCTCCTGGCCACGTGGGGACTTTTCTTCCGCTAGTGGAAATGGAAACACTGTGCTTTCACTTCCCTGAGGTGAGGCAAGGAGCTCTCCCTGACTCACCCTCCGCTTGGGACAAATCAGTGGCTGCCTCAGTTTCCCCGTCTCTAAATGATGGTCATACGCTCCACATCCTCCCACACTTCCTTCTCTTCCAGGATATGTCAAGGAACAACACGGTGTTGGCAAAAAAGCCCAGCACAAGGCTCTGGTCTGCCTCAGTTTCCTCATCTGTCAAATGATGTGATTAAAAATTATGATAACATTAGTAAGTTCCAGAGACAGCAGAGCATGTGGCCAAGGGCCTGGGTTCGAATTACAGTCTCCACCAGTTCCCTGCTAGGTAGCACTCAGCCAGTTACTGCCCCTCTCTGTGCCTCTCTCCATTCCTCTGCGAAGGAGACACTGATCACAGCACTTGTGGTGTACAGTGGCCCTGACAATTAAAAGGCTTGATACTTGCAAAATACTTCGCCCTGCTGCTTCCAGTCCATACTCATAATGTGGCTGCTCTTACCCCTGCGGAAGGCAACAGAGCCCTTACCGTGCGCCAGGCGTTGTGCTACGAACTTACTGTGTGACCACGGGCGACGCTGGCTCTCATCCTCAACTGTCAGAAAATAATAACATCCAGCGTGTACTAACTGCACGTTAAGCCCAGAGGTAAGTGTTTTATATGCATGATTTCATACGATGCTCATGACACCCCTGTGAGGTCATCACTATTCCCTTTTGCAGGTAAGGAAATGGAGGCTTCACAAGCCATAATCTTAGCCCCATCTGTGTCACCGTGAAGCTCCAATAAGTTATAAAGTCCCTTGATGAAAGGTTTAAAGTACTGCATCTCTTCAAAGAATTTTTGCCATGAAATCCAGTTTCTCTATCAATACAAGTTATTGTTTTGCATTTTCAATAGGAATTGCAGCTAACGTTTATCCAGCGTTGACTATAAGCACGGCAGCATTTTAGATGCTTTACGTGTGCTACCTCACTGACTCTCACAATCTCTGTTAAGGGAGACATTATTATTGGCTCCATTTTACAGATGTGGAAACAGAGGCCCAGAGAGGTTAAGTCACTCGCCTAAGATCACACAGCTGCAATGTAGCTAAGCAGAAATCCTAACCCAGGCAGAAGGCAGGGAGTTCGGGTCTGGGAGTGAGCAGAGCTCATCCTGGGTTTGTTTATTCCTGAAATACTTTCCATCATCCCACTTCAGATAAAACTGAACACACCTCTTTCAGATCTTCAGTTTTTCCCAGGCCCTTGACCCAAAACTGCACAGCAAGGTCAGTATTTTCTTGCCATGCAAATATTTCTATTTGCTATTTAATGACCCCACCCATCTGCAGGCACCCTCAGACCTGCCCCTACACTCGTGGTGGTGTTTGAGTTTGAAGGGCCATTTGGGTTTCCCTCAGGAGGCCCCAGTGCAGGGCACGGTTGAAGTGCCTCTCACTCCAGCTACCTTTGATGCCTGGAGTTGCATTCTGTGTGCCCAGTTGCTCTGGCATGCCAAGCGTCGTTTGCCGGGAACAATGCGGTGCCCTGTCTCCCACATGTGGACACACAAACTGGCACACACGTTCTCACAGTCCCTGCACACATGAGCGTGGGCTGGGGAGGCTAGGCGATGCACATGCACACACAGAATACACACACTTCACTTCAAAACATTGAGAGAGGACCAAGTTCACAAACCTGGAGCAGAGGTGTAGCAGCGTCAACAAAATGTGAAGCTTGTGTGAGATCACACAGTAAAACAGACGTCCAATTTCTCTTCCCAGCTCTCGCTCTCTCTCTCCAAATTGACCTAAATTTGGCGTTAGTCTGTCCTCCCACCATCGTAACATCAAATACTGTGTTTCAGTGTATACGGCAATAAACACCAATTCGCGTCCTTAATATATCTGTCGCCTGTCTCAGAGCATCCCTTTTACAGGTGATGCAATATTAGTAACATTTTTTGGCCATTATGTCATAAGCTTAACCACTAGCAGAGAACAGGATAAACTGGTACCAGTTAAAACATTCAAGGCGCTGGCAGGATCTTGCTTTCAAAAGCGCAACTCAACTAAAAATATATGTCACTGAGGTCCACTGTGGCAAAGCGCACCATCTACCTAACCTCAGGCATTTGGTCCCATTCCGGTTTTCAAAAAAAAGCCCCTTAGGTTTATTTACTGAAATTGTCATTTCTCCCCCCTCACCAGAACTTTAATCAGCCACGCAGAGCACAAAACCTACATTCAACTCTGATTTTATGACACGAAGCTAACTCCTCCTACGCATATTTATTTCATTTAACTCTTGCAGCCCTGCCCTCCAGGCAGTGCCCCCCACTATTTGCAGGGCTGGCCTCTGAAAAACACATCACATCGCCTGGTTTCCATTTTTAAAGTCAGATTCATTAGTGTCCAGCCTAAACCCTCCACAATCCCGGCCAGATGGGATATCTTCATATCATATTTGTATACGTTAAGCCCCTCCCGTAATACCCAAGTAGTATGATTCCAGGACAAACTCCAGGAGCACGGAAAAAGAGACAGAAACACGGAATATAGAGTGTAATCGGATCGCAAAACAAACTGATGGTACATTGCACTTTAAAGGGGGAGCTGGAGGACTGTACCCATGACACACATCAAAAAACGGGAAAGAAAATTGTTTAAATGTCCCAGAGCATCTGCTGCTCTGTTAAAAAGCAAAGTCTTCATTACTAGATTTACTAAATAGTAAAATGCCAAGCCTGTTCTCCTAAAAAAAAAAAAAGCTAAATAATGATGATGATAAAATGATGATGATAATAATAACACAGCTGAATGGCATCCGCTGTCAAAAGCCCAGCGCGGAAATAGTTAAGCAGCCCGCGGTTAGTAGCGAGAATCCCTCCCGGTGTCCCATGGAGGGGACAATCTTTTTGACAGACTGGCCTGGGGAATCCCGCCTTGGGACACTTCGCTGCCCCCGCGGGAAGTGGTCTGAAGTCGGCTCCCCAGTCTCCCTCCTTGGCCAGGGAGAGGGCGCCTCTCCTCCCGGCCACGCTACCTGTGCGCCCTGGGAAACCGGAGTCCCCGGGCCTCCCCGCGACCTCAGCCAGGAGCTGAAAGCGCTGCCCGGGAAGAGAGCAGAAGGGAAAGGGCTAAGAAGTGGGAGGAGGAAGCGTCTGGAATAGAGGGGGAGTCAGTTACCTTGGTCCACAGACCCCATGATGAGGAGGGGATGGCAGTGCCCCAGTCTGAACGCAGCCTCTCTCTGCATCTGGAGGGGATGGGGTTTCGGCGCGCGGGGTGAGAGGGGTCTGTTTGGGTAGACCAGGAGCCAAGGGGGCGCCGTCCTCTCTAAAGCATGCTCGCGGGGCTGCCCTGGCCGAGGAGCCTGCGAGCGGCCCGGGAGCTGCGCGCCTCCCGCCTCCAGGCTCCCGGCTCCCGGCGCGGCGGAGTCGGCGCGGCTCGGCGCTCCGGCTTACTCGAGAGGGAACGCGACTTCCTTCCCCGCGCTCCGTGTTTATAGGCTTTCAATGCAGTAAAATAACGGGATTCCCTCACTGTTTCCTCCTGTTTATCCAGCGCCATGGAAACCACTGGATCCCGTCCATCTCCAAAACTAAGGGCTTTCCTGCAAACTTCACACTCAGGAATCCATGACGTCGCCTCCTCCGCGGCCAGCCAGCTCCGTGGCTCCCTCGGCCGCCAGCACAAGTCCCTGATTGTTCGGGAGAAAAGTCAGGGAGAGGGAGCGATGCGGGCGACGGCGAGGAGAAGGGGGTGGGGGCGTGGGAGTGTCCAAGTCGGCCTTGCAGGAGCTCCAGGAGGCTGTTTGCAAGGATTGCTCCAGCCGCCGCCTCCCTAGCACGCTGCCGCTTCGCATAAATCATGCCCAAGACTCCCAACCCCCCCGCCCCCCCCCCCGTTTTCCAAGCGGGCATCTCTCCGAGAAAGCCGCCCAGGGCTCAAATCAACACCCCAGGTGGTCGAGACCCCCGGACACTGGCCCAGGGGCCCTTCCCAGTCCCTCGGGGCCTCCGGCTGCCCAGATTTTTTGTGCTCGGGGCTGACGGGGAGGAGGAGGGAGGGGGGAGAAGGCGGGGGGAGGGGGAGGAGGGAAAAGAAATAAATAACGGTGCCTTATGTCAACTCTCCAAGATTTTTTTTCAAAGAGGTCTATTTTTAGATTCATTTAGAAAACCCAAGGTTTGCAGTGATGCTCAGAGGCTCCAGCAATAATGAAATGGCCACAGAGACGCGGAAACCAGGCAACCCATGTGTTTACACATGCTCTGAATAAACAGGAAAATAAAGGGAAGGGATGTCATGAACTTTGCACAGCCTCCAGAAGAAGGTCCAGGGGATGCCACGCGTGTCTCCCGTCAACAGGCCACAGACCCCGGAAGGCCGGTGGGGAGGTCCTGCTGTCAAAACGCTTTTCCTGAACATAGCCTGGATTCGCCTCTTCACCCCCGCTCAGGGCGGGGAATCGGGAGCCCCCAGATAAAGCCAGCTTTGCAAATGGCCCTTTCGGATGCTGTTGGGGGCTCTGATAAAACTGGGGGCCGCACCGCGGCGGGTGATTCATAAGCCCCTCCCCACTTTCTTACAGACTTGAACTTGAAGACGCATTGGCTTCATCCGGGGGACCACTCTGTATTCCACACCTTGACCCACAGGAGCCTCGCTGGGCTCTCAGACATGACGACTCCTGCTGGAGACGCGGTCCCACAAAGCCCCCGAGCCCACCCACCTCTCTCCAAAGCCCGCTTCAGCCAGGGCGGCCTCCATCTGAAGTAACACTGTCCCCCCAAAGAGCCGCCATAGCTGCCCACCTACCTGACCTCAAACACCCTGCAGCCACCCTAGAAGCAGGGGAGCCTTCTCCCCCACTTTCCAAAAGAGAAACCGAGGCACAGAGAAGGCAGAAGCCTTGCCTGCTGCTTTCCTCGGCAGATCCTGGAGTGCAGCCTGGAAGGCCATGGAAGAGATTCTTTTCAAGGAACACTACTGAGGAAGGCCCATCCCCTGAGGACTCTGTACCCCATCATCTAAGGCAAGAACAGGGTGACCAACCTTCCTGGTTTGCGTGGGATTGAGGTGGTTCCTGGGAGGCAGGACTTTCAGTTTCAAAACCAGGAAAGTCTTGCGCACAAATGAAACTCAGCACTCAACTTCCTCTCGCAGTGATCCACGCGGCAGGCAAACCTATGAACCTTCGTCTCTGAAGACAGCCACCATACATAGCGGTGCTCTGAATAGCAACTCCTAACTCAGCACCTACTCTGTGCCAGGCCCTGAGGTAGGTCCTCGATCAATTCCTGTCCCTTGACCCCCTGCAAAGTAATACATTGACACTGGGAGGGCTGAGCCCAGCACTGTGTGTGAGGGTAGCCTCTAGCCACATGTGGTTCTTGAAATTTAATTAACAATTAAATAAAAGCTAAAAGTCCGTTCTTTGATGCAAGAGCCACATTTCAAGTGCTCCAAAGCCACAGGTGGCTAGTGGCCACCAAGTTGGACAGCACAGAAGAGAACATTTCCATCACCGGAGAAAGTTCTGTAGGGCAACGGGGGCTTAGGCAACCTGAGAGGCAGGATAAAGTGCAGTCTCTAGAACCAGACGCCCGGCTCTGCCCTGGAGTCACTTACCCACTCTGTAAAATGGGGACACTATTAGTGCCTTCCTAAGAGCTGATGTCAGGATGTGAGGCTAAGAACATGAAGGTATATGATAAATGCTTAAAATGGATACATGTGTGTGTATAGGGTTAGATAAGATCTTCCGGAAAAACCCGGAAGAAATTTTTGGCCACCCCGATACTTTAAGCCTTCCTACACTCAAGGAGTGAGTGGTCATTAAGCCACGATTAAGACTGTTCGACCCTGCAGTCCACGCCCTGCAACTCCAGGCTGCCCTTTATTAAACTCAGCTGCATCCGGGCATGAAGCAGCCTTTTTGCAACATCGAGTCCATTTCACCATCCCACCGAGCTTGACGCTGGGAGCCGTGTTTACAGATGAGCAAACCGAGGCTCCGTGAGTCGATGTTCACACAGTCAGTCCAGATCGGAACCCAACTCTGTTTGGCCACAAAGCCCGTGTTCTTGGCACCACGGCCCCTGCCTCCCAGAGGCCTCCCTGGGAGCCGAGGTCTTGGAGGCCAGAAGCGAGGCAGGAAACGAGCACGCTGGGCCCTCCCCTGCCAGACTCATTATCGGGGATAATTTTAGACTCGGTCCCACCCAGGCTCAGGCCTCAGAGGCGAGTCCCGGTCTCCACAGGTGCCGAGAGGGGGACGCCTTTTGGAACTGGGTAGAATAAGCATTAGGCACATTTTTATAGAGCCCACTCTTTGTCACAGTTAAGCATTTTTCCCTTTTAAAGCACATTAATACTATAAGGAGTGGAGCCGGGGTAGTGGCAGCTGAGTCACCTAATTTGCCCTTATGGGCTGCAGGTTTCAGCTTCTTAGTTTAGCTGCTCTTAGGTTCCTCAGACAATTTCTTTCCTCTCCCAGTGCCAGGGCAAGAAATATTTTGTCCTTTTGAACTGAACCACCCGCTGTTTTTCACTTCTCTCGAGCACTCTCCCTTTTTTTAAGGGATGCTGGGTGGGGGGGAGAGCTTCCGCCCACAAAATTATCCACGAAAACTCCCCAAAATAGAAGCTCTCAGCTGGGGTGGGAACGTGCCAGCATATGAGGAAAAAGGAAAGAGAAGCTGAATCAAAGCAAATAGAAGGCGTCCAGGTGGCGATGGGGAGAAAGGTCCAGGGAGACTGCAAGACATCTGGGCTGAAGGAGACCTTGAATCACCGGGGAAGCCTTTTATTAGAATCTCTTCCCTCCAACAGCCTCCCAAATAAGAAACGCAGGTATTTCTGCTGAGACATCACTTACTGGTGCTACCCAGACAACTGATTCAACACCAGGAATATTTAAGAGGACTTGGGCAGCTTCAAGGAGAGAACCCACTGGTCCTCTCACTGCGTTTATAGCCCAAGTGTCATCCTCACCTGTCGGTCACCTTGACCGCCAACCCCTTCATGGCTGGAAGGTAGACAGCAGTTAGAATTGGTCTGGACTCCCACATGTCTCAAACACAGAAAGTGGGACAGACCCAGATGTATGAAAACCAGAATGGTGAGGGTTACTGATCTCTTATCACGTGACCAGTTACTGAGTACTTGCTGTGGGGCAGGTATGAACTCATTGATTCCTCTCAATAATCCTAGGATTATCATTTTACAGAGGAGGAAACTGCAGCACAGAGAGGTTATGCAGCTTGCTCTAGGTTGCACAGCCAGTAGGTGGCAGAGATGGGATTAGAACCCCAAGCACCTGACTCTAGAGCCCGGGTTCCGACCCACCAGGCAACGCTGCCTCTCAAGTGTCAATTCAGTTGCTCCACTGGATTATAATTACCTTTAGCATAAAGTCCAGAATCCCATTTGTGGTCTACTAAGACCTATCAAATTCACCCCACCCCTTCCAGCCTCATCGCTCACCTCTGACACCTTTGAACTCCAGAAGTACTCAGAGGCCCCAATCATCTGTGTCCTTCCTCGCTACAGGGCCTTCCAGCGGGCTGCTTCCTCTCTCCTCCTATCCCCGCTCTTTTCTCTTTACTTGGGTAATTCCACGGGCCTCCAGTGGGAGGAGGGCTTGCCTTGGCTAGCATTTCCTTGGGGAGGTTGCAAGCTTCCTCATCTGTAAAATGGAGCCGTACCAACGTCTTAGGGAGACATTTGGATGTGATGCCGTTGTGTCTAATGAAACACTAAGTGCAGTGCCTGGCATAAAGGAAGCACTCAATACTGTACCAAAATTACTATCATCTTGCCACTACTTACAGCAGTTATGCAAGATCAATCAAAGATACCACTTCAGGGATTTCCCATCCCTCTTAGAATACAATCCAGATACCTCACCATGGCTGTCATAGCCAGCCTCTAAGAAGGTCCCAGTGGTGCCCACCTGGGCATTCTCGTTCTTGTCAGGCCCTCCCACCCTGTGTAACAGTAGGACATTGCCACAATGGCGGCATGTGACTACTGAGGCTAGGTTATAAAAGAAGTGTGGCTTCTGCCTTTCTGTCTTGGATCACTCACTCTGGGGGCAGCCAGCTGCCAGGTGATGAGGACACTCAAGCAGCACTTTGGAGAGATCACACGGTGAGGAACTGAGGCCTCCTACCAACAGCCAAGATTTCAGATGATGCAGCCACGAGGACCATCTAAGCTGCTCCAGGCCCACAGAGATATTACACGCTTGTTCCTTTGAGCCGCTAGGTTTGGAGGGAACAGCAAACTAACACGAAGGCCCCCAAGACCTGACCCAACCCACGTGTCCAATCTCATCTCCCTCCCTCTCCCATTCACTCACCTGCTCCAGCCTCACGGTCCTTTCCTCCCTGGTCCCGCCTCGTGGCTTTCGCGCTTCCTTACCCCTTTACCTGGAACCCTTTGTGCCATGATCTCTCATGGCCGGTTTCTTTCATCCTCTTGGTCTCGGTTCAGATGTCACCCTATGAACACATTCTTCCATGACCTTCATCTCTAAGATCTGCTCCTCTGCCCTAAAGCCCAGCCCCGCCCCACAAATCTCAATCACAACACCTGTTGTATTTCTGTAGCGCATCCACCGCTTACCACAAATAAATTACAGATTCACTTGTCTATCGCATATGTCCCCTGCCTCCCAACTAAACTATAAACTCTACAAGGGCAGGACTTTGTTTTATTCACTGCTGCCTCCCCAGCACCAAACGATGCCTGGCAGCTGGCTGGGCCTCAAAAAGCTTTGATGAGTAAATAACAGAATGTAAAGTTGTCTCATCAGTTTGTTTACTTGGTTACGACTCAGACTAGGAAAAGAGGACCATTGCCTGTCTTACTTGGGGCTTGGAATGATGTCTGGAACTGGTGGTACTCAGTAAATCATCCTATCATATGTCTACTGAGTGATGTCTCTCTGACAGGCTCCCTCCCAAGCCCTCCTTATATACCAATTCATTTTGTCCTCACGACAACTCTGTAGGAGGAAGACTACTATTATCCCCATTTTGCAGGTGAGGAAACTTAGGCACAGAGACCCAAGGTCACCAAATAGTAAGGAGCAGACAGCGTGAACTTGGATAGCGGCAGCCTGGCCCCGGAGCCGTACTCCCAGGTCCTCTCAAGGTTTGTTGAATGAATGGCAGGCAGGCCTGAGTGTCTGGCCACCTTTTCAGCTGGCCGGGGAGGACCCTCACTCTGTCACGTGGCCGAGGAGACGGAGGAGATGCTCAGCTGGGGTTGGCAGGGAAGGAGGGACGGGGCGGTGGCTGGGTAGCTGGACAGGCTTCCCCCGTTTCCAAGCGATGGAAAGGTTCACCTCATCCGGAAAGAACTCCCAGTTCCCTGGCTGTGGCAGGGAGCGAGGTGTCTCCCCGGCCTGGTTCATTTTAAAATACATTGTCTTGCTTTTAATAGCCTCCCTGATCTGCTCTTGGAGGTTCTCATGACTGACTCTTCCCAAAATAATACCCAGCACCGCTTTTTCCAACTCAGAAGTGCTGAATCTTGCTACCTCCCAATCAGCCACTGGCTGCCAACCCAGAGCCCTGGTTATCCCAGGGTCCCTCAAGCCGGAATGTGACCCAACAGGGAGATTTCCGAGGCATTTGGAGAGAACCCCCGACGTTCTCTGCCAGCTCACCGGGCTGCTGACAGCGAGTTTCCAGCGAGAGCCTGCCCCTCCGCGGGGCTCCCTCGGCTGCTGAACCGGGGTGTGACAAGAGGCCAGCGGCAGCCCTCGGGATGCCCCAGGCCCGCAGGGTGGGGGAAGTTTTTCCTAGAAGCTGGAGAGCTGACGTGGAGGGAGAGGGAATCGGCTTGGCTTCCTTCTGCCGGCAGAAGAGAGAAAGGCAGGGAGAAGGAAAGGTTTATCTCGCTTGCATTCTTCTGAGAGCTAAGCTTGAAACATTCAGGCCTTTTGTTAAAAAAAAAAAAAAAAAAAGGGACTGAGGTGCATATACCTAGAATTTTTCTCCTCATATTTTAAAAATCAATAGACCTGTCTTGTTGCTTTGTTTATTCGTTTCACAAATATTGTCACATACCTGCAATATTCTGGGCACTGGAATGCAGCCATGAGAAAACCAGATACAGGATGCTGTCCTCATCGGGCTTACAGTCCAGGGGGGAGATCAAGAGAGAACACATGAATACAGACGACATGGATGAGTGGTGATATATGCCAAGGAAGAAACAGAAAGTGGAGCTATGATGGGGAAAGGAGCCAGTTTTAACCAGGGTGGTCAGGGAGGGCTTCACTGAAGAGATGACACGAGCAGAACTGAATGAAGTACGAGAACTAGCTATGCAGCTAGCTGGGGAACTCATTCAGAACAGAGGGAACAGCATGTGCAAAAGCCCTGAGGAAGTCTCCTCTATGGTAGTGAACCTGCTGTCACTGGAAATATTCATTCTTTCATACATTCAACAAGTTTTCTGGCCACCTGCCTGTGGTCCTGAACTTGTTGCTGGGGATACAGTGAGAAAACAAGACAGAGAGGGCATGTCTTTGGGGAACTCTCCATCCAGTGGGGACAAGAAAGGTCAACACACATTATAAAGCGGGGTTCTAGTGCTGTGATGGGAGAGGCTTGGGGAGCCAAAAAACACATGAGAGAGCAACATAACCTAGTCATGGGGGTGGGGGTGGGGACTGTCAGGAACAGTGTCATCTAAACAGCATCAATAATAATAGTTGCTAAAATTTACTGAGGGTTTACACTTTGCCCTTTTCCAAGAGTTTGACATGTATTAACTCATCTAATCCTCATAACCTTTGAAAGAAATTCAATTTTTTTTTCAAAGATGATGAAAGACATTAAATGACTTACCATAGGTCACATGGCAGAAGAGCCTGGAATCAAACCCTTAAAGAGACAGGACATATGAGCCCCTTCTCCCCTTCCTGCTAAAATGGAGACTTGAAGGTAGGAGCTCAAGCAGCCATTTTGGGCCATGAGATAGAAACTGTGTTAATGAAGACAAATATGCCAGATGGAAAGAGCTCAGGCCCCTGAGGATCATGGCGCCTCCATATCAACCCTGGACCTCCCACCCAGGTTCTTTTCTAAGAAAAAAAAAAAAATCTAACTTGTTGAATCTCCTGCTCTTTGTGGATCTTTGGTACAACAGCTGAACTTGCTTCCTAGTCAATATGGATTTCACTTTAAGAGTATAAAGACATCAAGTACAGAGACACTGAGTAACATGGATCAGATATGTGCTTCAGAAGATGGCCATGCGTGGGGTTAAGAGGCTCCAGAGGGACTTCCCTGATGGCGCAGTGGTTGGGAGTCCGCCTGCCAATGCAGGGGACAGGGGTTTGAGCCCTGGTCCAGGAAGCTCCCACATGCCACGGAGCAGCTAAGACCATGCGCCGAAGCTGCTGAGCCTGAGCTCTAGAGCCCGTGAGCCACAACTACTGGAGCCCACGTGCCTAGAGCCCATGCTCCGCAACAAGAGAAGCCACGGCAACGAGAAGCCCGCGCACTGCAACGAGGAGTAGCCCCTGCTCGCCGCAACTGGACAGGGCCCGCACGCAGCAACAAAGATCCAACACAGCCAAAAATTATAAATAATTTCAAAAAAAAAATAGAGGCTCCAGAGCCAGCTGGGCTGGGTGCAAATCCCAGCTCTGCCTCTCCCCAGTTTTGTGACCAAGCTACTTATCTTCTCTGTACCTTGGTTTCCTCATCTACAAAATGGGAGTAATATTACCCAATGGGAGAGCTGTTGTGAAGAGTTAGCACACATAAGGGTGCTTAAAATAGCACCTGGTACATATTAGGGAGCCTTAGGCTCTGTGAGTGCAGCTGTAGGAAGACACTCCTTACTTGAGCCCTTTGGTCTCCATGAAGAACTAGAAAAGCAGTTGGAACCTCCCTCTCCCAGGAGACACTGGTAGGTACCTGGGAGCCCAGAAAGCTGTCTAGAAGCAGCTCCAATCCTTCATTTGCAGTCAGAGGAAATGGGCCACGAAAGAGAACACCCGGATGGGGCAGTAACTCAAGATAGTGCCGCAGGGTCCCGGGGGGCTGCATCTGAGTGGGGCGCGGACCAGGCCACGGTGCAGGAGCCACCAGCCCAGTAAGCTGTGCCCGGGAGCCCTGCACGGAAACGCGGCAGGAGAAGCACGCTGCCCTTGCCCCCGCCGGGCTCCCTAGAAGATAAGAAGCCCCAGCTTCCTGAGGATGTGCTCTGAACCTTCCCACCGGCTCCTCTGGGCTTGTCAAAATATTTCTTTGTGGAGTCATCCCGTTTTTCCATTAATAAAGGTATTTTTGGGCTCCTGGCAACAATGGGTGAATGTTACAAAAGAGGTCGGGCCTTCCAAGGTAAACAGAGCTCATCCCGGACCCCAGTCAGCCGGCTCTGGGCTGCCAAGTCGGGGGAGTAGTGTTCTTATTCTGGGGCTCCCTGCGCTCTGAGCTGTGATCCAGCCCAGGAGAGCAGGCTCTGGGGCCATCTGCCTCTGCGGGCAGGACAGAGTCTCACACTAGAGCAGATGGGCAGTGCCACGGCTATTCAGGATCCCCTGGGATTTCTTAGTGCAGTGCATGCCACGTCCATCCATCTCCTGGTTCCAGCTGGTCAGTCGGTCAGCACACAGTTGTTGATGTCCTGCTCTGGGTCCAGTACCACACAGACAGAAAAGACATGGTCTCTGGCCTGGAGGAGCACAAGCCTTGCAGAGCGACAGACGTGGAAGCAGGTAGACCCACAGATGCGTGGCAAATGTCTCCCTGGGGACAAGCAAAGGGAGGGGGGAGGGAAGCGTACAGCACAGTGATGAAGCCTGTGGGCCCTGGGTTCTAATTCAGCTCCACCACTTACTGACCATGGGGCCTTGGGGCAAGTGACTCAACCTTTCAGTGAGCCAGTTTCCTCATCGGCAAAACGGGGACAGTAATGAAAGTTAATGTTAAGAACATGCTCAAAAGAGGACCGTTCACAGTTCAGGGTTAGCTATTAACTCATTGTTGTTAGAGCACCCGAAAAGGCCATCAACAGAGGGATGGCCAAAGAAGAGGTGGTGCATGTGTACAACGGAATACCACTCAGCCATAAAAAAGAACGAAATAATGCCATTTGCAGCAACATGGATGGACCTAGAGATTATCAAACTAAGTGGAGTAAGTCAGAAAGAGAAAGACAAATACCATACGATATCATTTACGTGTAGAATCTGAAATATGACACAAATTAACTTATTTATGAAACAGAAACAGACTCACAGACATAGAAAACAAACTTATGGTTACCAAAGGGGAAAGGGGTGGGGAGGGATAAATTAGGAGTTTGGGATTAGCAGATACAAACTACGATATATAAAATAGATAAACAACAAGGTTCTACTGTATAGCACAGGGAACTATACTCAATATCCTGTAATAAACCATAATGGGAAAGGATATGAAAAAGAATATGTATATAAATGTATAACTGAATCACTTTGCGGCACACCAGAAACTAACACAACATTGTAAATCAACTATACTTCAATAAAAAATAAATAAATCCAAAAAAAAAATCATTGTTGTTAGGTAACTAAAGCATACTCTGTAAAGGAAGCATTTGCCCTCAAAAATATCTTACCAAGTTTTATAGAAACCTTTCTAAATTTCATTACACTTTATAACTTGTTTACAATTTGTTAAAGAAATCAATATTTGTTGAATGAAGAAATGAATAAGTAAATGGATGGGGGGATGGATGGAGGGATGGATGGATGGAGGGATAGATGGACTCAATGTGTCAGTGACGGTATTAGTAATCTATCGCTGCATAATAAATCACCCCAAAATTTAGTGTCTTCAAACAACAATAAACATTTTTTTCTCTCACATAAAGTGAGTGAGAAATTCTAGAGCAGCTTGGTTGGATCTTTTACTGCATTGAAGTCAAGATGTCAGCCAAGACCGTAGTCATCTGAAGGCCTGACTGTGGCTGGAGGATCCAGTTCCAAGGAGGCTCCCTCCCTTGGCTGGCACCTGGGTCCTAGGTGCTGGCAGGAGGCCTCCGTTCCTCCCCACGCGGGCCTCTCCTCAGGCTGCTTGCGCATCCTCTTCGCATGGCAGCTGGCCTCCCTCAGAGTGAGAAAGAGAACCAGGCAGAACCAGAGGCTGTGACCAACCCCGGAAGTCACTTTCATCACTCCCACCACATCCTGCCCCTCCATGCATGTTGCTAAGTCTAGCCCACATTTCAGGGCCAAGGAACAAGGCCCCACCTTTGCCTTTTGAAGGGCAGTGTGTCAGAGAACTCAGATACAGTTGAAAATCACAACAGTGACCAAAGAGATTCCTTAAACAGACCAGAAGGGCTTCAAATACCAGCTTCTACAGACCAAATGAGAATACACTGCAGGAGTCCATTCATATGAAATGCTGGAACAGTCCAGACCAATCTGTAGGATGGCAGTCAGAGTAACAGGTGGCTGTGTGGAGGGTGCGGTCAATAGCAAATGGCAACAGGGATGTTCTGTATCTTGACTGGGGGGTTGGTGGTCAACACTGTTTGAACTGTACACTTTAAATGTGCATTTCATTGTACATAGGTTATGATTTAGTAAAACCGACTTTAAAAAAATACCAGCTTCCTGACTCAGGCAACTAACTGTTCCTACAGTTTCTTTGGTCTAGGTCAGGAGTTGACAAACTATGACCAAATCTGGCCCACTGCCTGTTTTTATAAATAAAGTTTTATTGGAACACAGCCACACACATTTACGTATGGGTCATCTCTGGCTGCTTTCCTGATAAAATGGTAGAGTGGTCCAACTGGGTTGCAGCAGAGATCAGATGGCCTGCAAAGCTGAAAATATCAACTATCTGGCCCTTTACAAACGAAGTTCGCTGACCCCAGATCTAGAGGAAAATTAGAAACTTATACTACTTTAGATACGTTCGTTGTCAGGGCCAAATGGATCCAGCTTCCCAATCTTTTTACCCAACAACTGCCCGGCTCCCATGTGTGCATGGCAACTTCTCCCAGAGGCAGGCAGATGTGGGCAGATCCACGTCCTCCAGGAGATCCCTCAATTTATTCCATTTGGGAACCATCTAATGTTTCTTTAGAAGCTTTTTCTGCAACCCACTCTTTAGTGGCTGGGAGCTCTGCCTGGGCTGGTGAATCAAGAAGATGGTCGTCGAGTAGAACCTGGCCCCATGGAGCAGAAGCTGATGACATCACTCCTTGGGGAGTGTTTATATTCCATGAACTATGTTTATCAACATTCAGCCTTCCTTCCTTCCTTCCTTCCCTCCCTCCCTCCCTCCCTCCTTCCTTCCCTCCTTCCCTCCCTCCCTCCCTCCCTTCCTTCCTCCCTTCCTTCCTTCCCTCCCTCCCTCCCTTCCCTCCCTCCCTATCCCTCCCTCCTCCCTCTCCCTCCCTTCCCTCCCTCCCTATCCCTCCCTCCTCCCTCTCCCTCCCTCCCCTCCCTCCCTCCCTCCTTCCTATAAAGACATGCCAATCTGCTGGATTAGTTGCGTGGACCAGGTTCTCTCAAAGTGAGCCCTTTGCACGGTGCTGACTCAGTCTGTAGTCAGGCAGACGGTATACAATTGCACTGTCATCAGCTTTAAGAGCAAAACTCATTGAACAGGGAGGATACTGTCTGTCACCCGCCTCTCTTCCCAAACCTGAAAAGTCAGAGCATGGGACGTAGGCGACAATCTCCAGGCCCCAATCCCGCCAGACCTTAAACCCTGACCGGGGAGGAGGGTCCTGAGGGTGAAAGGGACCTAATGCCGTGGCCGGCTGGGGGCCTCCTGCCGCAGGAAGACTCCCCCTAAATACCCTCTGGCTTTGCCCCTAGCCCTTAACACCCCTTCCTCTTCCTCTGGAAACAGTGCTGCCATTCTTATTTGGGGATCAAACCTTTCTGACTCGCAGTTCATGCTGATCAGGAAGGACCGCGTCTATCCCAGCTTTGTGGACGCGCATGTGACGTGGGTCCTGCTTATCTCATCCAGAGCGGCTGGCTCAGGCCAGTGAGAATCAGCCCCGGGGCTGTAGTTTGAACCAGGAGAGAAGAGAATAGCACCCACACATTTTCTGCCTTTCCTCCTGAGACAGAAGGATGTAAGCCTGGAATTGCTGTCAGCCTGCTCGGTGCATTGCAATCTAGGTAGCAAGATGTCAGAGATGTAAGACCACAGAAGAAGGCCAAGAGACAGGAAGCGATTACGTGCTGCTGACAACACACGAGCCTCTGAATCCAGTCACGCCTGAAGCCAGAGGAAATTCGTGTAGCTTCTCCCATATGTGAAAACATTTCTTTTTCAGGTAAGCTACTTTGAATTGGATGTTCTGTCATTTGCAACATCTCCTATTCCATCCATAGGAGTTTGCAGTCTGGAACTGGGGCCTCAGCTGCTGACAGTGGCCACCTTGTGACCCTGAAGGAAAGCAAGGCCAAACCAAGGGAAACACAGAGAAACGAGGCTGGAGCTTTGATCACGCAGCTCCTGAAACCCTCCTTACCACTAAAGCTCCTGCTCATGAGATGCTACACTTCCTGAAGGTTTAAGTCAGGTTGAGTCAGGTTTTGCATTACTTGGGGCCAAACGTGTGCCCGGTGACACAGTCAGTTTTCTTACGTGTAACACAGAGATGATCACACATACCTCAAATAGCGGCCGTGAGGAACAGGGGCCAGCTGTGTGAAGCTCCAGCCCAGAGCCGACAGACCACGTAGGGACTCAGCAGATGTTCCCTTTGCTTCTGTGACTGCTTTTCTTCCCCTCCCTCACAGCTGGCCCCATGCAGGGCAGGCTGGGGGTCTGCCAGGTAGGATGGGACCCTCCCCGTGCAGTGGTCCCTGGCCCCTCAGATGCGATCAAGGGTGACATCTTAAGGGTGAGCCTGGGGACAAGTGGGGCTAGGACTTTACCCAGACCCCCAGTAGTGCATGTCAGTTTACCCACCTTCTGATAAAACAGCCCCCAACTCTCTCTCTGGCAATTCCCCAACCCTCAGTCTATACACTTGGAAGTCTACACACTTGCCTGTGGAAGCAAGATGGCGGGCCCATGGTGAGGAGATGTCAAAGGATGAGAACTGGCATGCCTAGAAGCAGATCTTAAAAGGAATTTCTCAGGCTTCCCTGGTGGCGCAGTGGTTGAGAGTCCGCCTGCCGATGTAGGGGACACGGGTTCGTGCCCCGGTCCGGGAAGATCCCACATGCCGCGGAGCGGCTGGGCCCGTGAGCCATGGCCGCTGAGCCTGCGCGTCCGGAGCCTGTGCTCCGCAACGGGAGAGGCCACAGCAGTGAGAGGCCTGCGTACCGCAAAAAAAAAAAAAAAAAAAAAGAACTTTCTCTCTAAAGCTTTTTTTCCCCACCTTCCGATAAGCATCCTGACTCACCACGGCAGTAAGAGCAGTGAAGCGGGTGCTACCACGAGACCTACCTTGAAGCATTTCATTCCAGTTCCCAAGTGGAGCTTTACACTGTGTTTGTCATAAATCCACATATTCTCTTCTGGACAACTGGGACTGCAAAGTAGAGCTTGCTTCAGCATCTGAGGGCAGGACACCAGGACCCTCACCCTTCTGTGCACGTCCCATAAAAACACACAAAACCAGGGCCTCCACCAGATCCTGTGCATTGTCCCGAGGAAACACGGGGCCCCCTGCTAAAGATCTGATTAGAAAGCAAGGGGAGCACCCCGAGCACAGAACGTGAGAGAACAACTCAGCAAAGTGGTCTTTACAGTGCTAAGCACCATTGTTATTCTTGGGGATGGTACCACAGACGCCGTCAGAAACTGGATTCTCCAAGACACAGATATTGTGATGTTGAGGTTCTCGGGAATCAAAGAGAAATGTTAGCCCGTGCCCCACGTGCCACCTGAAAAAATGCAATCTGGTGCAGCCACCAATACAGTGAGATAATCACAAAATGTCTTTTCATATACACATGAAAGAGAGAGAGACGGGGCGGGGAAGAGAAAGAAACAGAGGGAGGGAGGAAGAGAGGGAAGGAGAAAGAGAGGAAGAAAGGAAGGAAGAAGGGAGGGAAGGAGGGAGGGAGGAGGGGTATCATGTGACCAGGGCCTAAACCAATCAGCACATGGAACTCCCCTGACCACTATGATTGGTTCAGGGATGAGCACATGACCAAGTCAGGGCCAGTGTTTACACAAAAGGCTTTCAACCTGGCTTTGGACAGACTCACTCTTTCCTGTTGGAAATGAAGGTGGAGGGAGGTGACCCACGTGGCAACAGAAGGGGCAAAGCTGGAGTGGAGTCAGTGTGGTGAAAGCAGAGCGAAGAGAGTGAGAGAGAAACCAAACCCCAGTGACAAGGCTGGAACCCCTGAGGCCCCCTGAGCCTGAAGCCCACCCCTGGGCTGTTCAATAAGAAACTCCCTTTTACTTGTCAGTTTGTAAGGTTGCATGGGGTATGGGTTAAATTTGAATTTCAGATAAACAGCAAATAATAAATTTTTAGCACGTGTATGCCCTATGCAATATTTCGGACAACCTTATGCTAAAAAAGTATTTGTTGTTTATCTAAAATCTGAATTTAACTGGGAGTCCTATCTTTTATCTGGCAACCTTACCAGCTTGGGCCAGGTTTCAGATTACTGGTACCCAAGCGTGTCTTAACTGATGACCAGCCCCACACCCTTCAACAAGGGCACCGAGGTGCCCACTGGCCCCAACTCCCTCCACAGACCAGCCCCAAGGCCCGACAGCAGGAATTTGCACCATGCGATTTCTCACGAGGACGCCACCCCTGAAGTAAAGACCCATCGCCAACGTCCTGTTTAGAAATGCCTCCCATGGATCAGGGCTCGCCCGGCATCCTCTTGCCTCCTCGCCAGGGCATTATTCTAGGAGGTAAGCAAACTACAGTCCGTATTTTTTTTGCAGTACGCAGGCCTCTCACCGTTGTGGCCTCTCCCGTTGCGGAGCACAGGCTCCGGACGCGCAGGCTCAGCGGCCATGGCTCATGGGCCCAGCCGCATGTGGGATCTTCCCGGACCGGGGCACGAACCCGCGTCCCCTGCATCGGCAGGCGGACGCTCAACCACTGCGCCACCAGGGAAGCCCTACAGTCCGCATTTTATAAATGAGTAAACTGAGACTCAAAGGTTTTGTGCTTCACATGGGGTCAGCCATGTTTCTTACCAAGCCTGGTTCTAGGAATTACTCTTCTCAGCAGGAGCTGGGGAGGGAGCTGCTCCCCGAGGGTCTTTTGGAGGGAGCCTCGTGGCCGCTCTCTGGACAGAGGCAGGAGGCCTGGGGTGTCTGAGTCACTCTGGCTGGGATCACAGAAAACCCAGTGGCTTCCTTCCCTGAGGGGTTTCAAGGGCCTGGGCACAGGGTAAGAGAAGGGACATCATGCTGACCCCAGAAAGCCAGGAGAGCGGAGGACGCCAGCAGGTCCCGGGGGGGCAAGTGTCCCCTCCGACTTTCAGTCTCCTGGGCGGTTCCCAGGCCCCTCTCCTCAAGGGATCCTCATTTTCAACTACGGTTTTGCTTCTTTTTTTTACTT
Organism: Globicephala melas; assembly: GCF_963455315.2. NCBI lineage: Eukaryota > Metazoa > Chordata > Mammalia > Artiodactyla > Delphinidae > Globicephala > Globicephala melas. Next base: position 76,431,254 of record NC_083328.1, read on the forward strand.
TCTTTTCTTCTCTCTGTTGTTACCACTTTATAAATAAATAAATAAAGCAAACCAACAAAGCAAACATCTGGAAAGCTTTGTGGAAAATGGCATCTTGCTCCGACGACCCACCCTCCCTGGAGTCAGAATGCAAATGCCCGCGGGATTCACAAGTGGCCCCCAAATGCTCTCAGAGATGAGACGCAGGCCCCTCTGTTCTCCTACCAAAGCCCTGTCTTCGCCTGGGGTCATGTCCTTCCAAAATCACCACCACCTCCAAGGAGGTGATTCCCAACTCCCTGCCCTGAACAAGTGCCCCACAGGCTCATGGGCCTCCGTACACTATGGCCAGCACACCCCCAATCCCATCCCATCCATTTCCTCCCACTTGGGTCTCTCTTTTCCACTTGGGCAGTCACTGCTCCATCTTGGACTTACATTTCATTCCTGACCCATCACAAAAGTCTCTTCTCCCCTTGCGTCACCTCTTCTGCTTCACTCCAACCAACCCCTCTCCCACCACCACTGCCAAGGGTATCTTCCCAAAGAATAGTTTGGATAATAATATCACTCCCCTGCTCAACAACCCTCTATGGCTCCCCGTTGCCTCCTGAAATAAATACCAGCTTCCTCACTATGGTGTTAAACCTTCCTGTGGTGGATGTCTGCTGTTTTGGTTTTCCATCATTCCTTTTCTCTTCTCTTGGCAACTTCCCTCTGGGTTTTCTCGGGGGAAGAGGGAGGAGTCACACATCCCCCACTTTGATTCCATGTGGTTTGGGGGCTGCCTTCAGTCTCACATCCAGGAGGGGGTTGTGTGACCCAGGCTGGGCATGTGCCACGTTCCCCTGAACAAAGGAGTTGGTTCAGGGTTGGCCGTGTGAGCCAGGTCAGGCCAACCACAGTCAACACCAGGTTTCTGGCTGGAACTGCTGAGAAAGAAGGGCTCTCTCTCTCTGTCTCTTTCTGTCTCTCTGTTGGTGTTGCCAGGCAGGCCAGAAACTGCTGAGGGCCATCTTACCACCACAAGGGGAGAGCCAACTCAGGAGAAAACAGAGCTGTGAGATCAAGAAAAAAGTGGTCTTTAAAATATCTTAAAGTCCCTGGATACAGCTGTGCCTGAAGCCAATGCTACCCACTCACTACATCCCTCTTTTTTTTTTAAGTTTGAACTAGTTTGACGTGAGTTTCTGTCACTGGCAACTAAGCAATATGGTTTCAGCTTCCTTTCTAGCTGCACTCCCACCATTTCCCTACATGTCTTTATACTTCTGAGAAAATGGCATCGTGAACAGTTAGTGGAATGCACTCCACCTTCCAGCCTCTCTGTCTTTAGTCCTGCTGTTTCCTTGGCTTGAAGTGCCCTCCTAACATCACTGTCTACCAAAACACGAATTCTTCTTTAAGGCGTTTCTCAAGCAAGCTTGCAATCCATGAGAATGTCATAGCTGTCGTTGCCTTGCTTTCTGTCCCTGTAGTGCTCTCAAAGAACTTATCACCCATCCTTGAATTCCAGTCATTTGTACACCTCCTACTGCTTCTCAGACAGGGACTTAGATGACAAGAAGACATCTTCATTCAGCTCTAAGCACAATGCATGGCACAGAACAGAAGCCCAGGAAAGCATCTTTGCCCTCAAGGTCACCTGGTGAAACGTCGCAAGACTCACTCACCTGAAGCCTTGATTTTGTGGCAGATGGTCTGCCTGCCCCACATCTGCTATCACACATTTTCATGCCGGTACCCCCATTTTCCTCTGGGGAACCATTCCATCTCCATTCCTATTCTTGTGGCTTAGGTGGAGCTCAGCCCACCTCTCTCTGGCTCCAATAATGACATGTGGCCCAGAGCTGGCCAAGCAGGTCATCTCACACTTCCAGCCACAGTGATTGTCTCAGGGTTGGATGAGGGACCGACCAAGGAGATTCAGATCTAGAACTTCTGCTGGAGGTAATGAGAAGGAGCCGCTCTGTGGACTGGGATTGGAAAACTAGTGGGATGTGAGCCTAGGTTCCTGGGGCCACCAGTAGGAGAGGTGCTGCCTGGAAAGAAGCAAACACCAAACCAAATAAAGCCAGGCAGTAGAGGCAGATGCCTGATATCAATTCATCCTAGATCCAGCCATGCCTGAAGCTGACACTACTCTGTACTTCTTAGGTACATGAGTCAATAAATTCCCAATTAATCAGGCTTCTGTTGCTTGCAACCATGAGTCTCAGCTGATACAAGTTCCACATCCTTCTCTCCATCATAATGCCTAATCCAGAACACAAGTAGTCCATAAATATTTAGTCACTGATTAACTGAGGGCAGGACACATTCTCTGCCTTGTCACTATCCCCTCTCCCTCCACTCCACATCCCCTACTGTTAATCTAACTAAGATCTGTCCATCTTTCAAGTCTCAGTTTAACTAGGACTCCTAGAAAGGCCTTTCCTAATACTCTCAGAAAAAAAAATTATGCCTCCCCATAACTTGGAACAGGCAGGAACCAGGAGACTCAAGAGACTCCCTGAGTCTCTCCTGGGCCTCATAACACCCCAGGCTTTTCCTTCATAAGACTTCTTACAGTCGGCGATTCCTAATTGTTGGCAAAAGTAGATTCTTCTTCTACATTCATTTCCCCCCCAAACTGCAAACTCCATCAGGTGAGACACTGTCTCTTTTACCACTGCATCCCCAGAGCCAACATGGAGACTAGCACAGAGTAGGTGCCCCCTAAATGGTCACTGAATTAATAAATGCATTGATACCACTCAGAAATCAATTAAAAGGTTATGTGAGCCATGTTTCTCAATTTGAATGAAGATGGTGGAACCACATACCCTATTTGCACCTGGTCCATTGAAGGAGGGTTCCAGGGAGAACCAGGCTGGGGAAGCCTTGGAGGGAAATTGCCTCTTTGTGCAACTCCACTGGGGTTTTAGCATCTCGAACTTGATCAGAAAGCCCAACACAATTTGTGGTTCATTACTAGGGAGCCTGGCCACGCCCTGAAGCAAATGTCAAATTTCACACGTTTAATGAACTCCATACTTGAAATATGTGGCCTGTAAAATCTGATTTACACTGCTATTAAAATCCATGGTGCCCAAAAAGGAACGTGAAAAGTATATATTTGTGCTTAGAGAAGGGCCTTTTTTTTCCCCCCGAGACGTTAATTCACTCCAAGGTGCATAAACGTTCCCTAAAGCTTTATTTCAATTGCAATATTTCTTTCAGCACCTCAAATTTAGTTACCAACTTTTGAGAAGAGTGGTTGTGTTAGGTCACACACGAGTGGAAAAGTGTCACCATGTAATTGTCAGCTCTCGCAAAGGTAAGCGGAGTTGACAGCTGAGGTGGGGACAGCCCCCAACCTGCACAGCCAAGCTTACTTGGCACCATCATTAAAACGAGCCTTACATCAACATCAGCGCAGCCATCATGCCTGGCAAGGTGAAATTTTTTTTCATTTCAGCCCAAATCCTTACTTACTGGATGCTACCACCTGGTGTTTCTTTCTGCTCCAGGTTTGCCACCGGCTTTGGCACATTTTAGGTAAGTTTCATACCTGGGGCGGCTGAGCTATGTGGCAGGTCACAGATGGCCTCCCTCTGGGGGTGCTCCATGGAGCAATGAGGACACAACTTTTATGGCCACTTCCGGACTGAAAAGGACACCCTGACTCCTACCCCCCACCTTTTAAGCTCCACTGGTTCAAAGAAATCCGTCCAACAAATAGAGATAAAGCACTGCTGACCCTGCTGGGGTCAGCCAACTGCCACCCCGCCTCCCTCGCTTCGGAAGAGCAGGGGTCAAATCTGATTGGCCGTCCTCCATTCCCCTCTCACCAGTGATTGGTTTAGGGGTGGGCGTGTATCCCAGTACTGGCCAATGAGATGTAAGAGGGACTTCCACGAGAAGTTTCAAAGCTGATCAAAACAGATGGCCGAGGAGAGTGTGTCCCGATTTTTCTAAAGTTCCACCAGAGATTCTGAGAGTCACCCTGGTGTGGAACTCAGTGCCTTCATTTCAGAGTAGGAACTGAAGCCTGGAGAGGGAACGTCTTGATCAGGGAGTTCAGTGGCAAAGCCAATATTATTACTGTAATAGACACAGTTTTTCTTTGACCACCAAGCATCCATTTGCCTTTTCTTCTTAGGGAAACAAAAACAATCCCCTTGAAAAATTACCTCTTCCCCAGGGCAGACAATCTGGAGGAACTGTAAGTCAAAATACCCGGCTATGTGACCCAAGCTGGATTCGTGAGATTCTCCCACCAGGACTTTGACTGTGTAGTGATACGCAGTGGGGTTGGGTGGGGTAGATTAAAAAAGCTGGAGGTGATCAAACAAGCTGCAGGAACTTGACTGGAGGTGGATTAGCTCCTGCCACCTGCATCCCCAGCATATCCTGGTTCCTGCCTGTTCCAAGCCCGAGTTCCAGTCTGAGTCACTCTGCATCCTGGCAATAAATCCTCCCTCCCCGATTCTTGGCTTAGCTTTGCCAGCGCTGATGTTGGTTGCGTGCAAACGTGGAGCTGTGACCGATACAGGATGGCTTTATGTGTTCATGCCCCATGCCGGGCGTTTCACATACATCAATACATATATTTCTCCCAACAAGTGTTATCAATGAGGGACTGGGCACACGTATACTCAGACACATACTCATTTCACAGATGAAAAACCTCAGGTTCAGGGTGCATTATTTGTCCAGCATTTCATAATTAGTAAGTTAATAAGTCAGGTCTGGAATATAAGTGTATCTTGCGTTCCTTATCTGTCAAATGAGTTTAATGCCACTTAAACCACACGGTTACTGTGAGGACTCAACAAGACAATACAGGTGGAAAACACAGCATACACACTCCCATTTGGAAGCCATGTAGCTCTTAGAAGTCCTTCTTGAGAGGCATTTCCTGGGTCCAGTGGAGATTCTCTCAAGAATTAAGAGAGCTTTCTAATGGGTTGATCCAGCCTCCAAAAGCCACAACCCTGGACTTGGAGAAAGAAATCAGTCATACTTGGGGCAAGCAATGTGGTCTGGGGCATGAGCCACATCCTTGACATCTCTAGTGATGGGAATCCCAGCAGGTCCACTGTCTAAGCTGGCCTGGAAAGTTCAGAAAGCAGCAAGTTCTGGCATGGAGACAGGCCCGGGGGGTAAATGGATGCCTTCCTGCTAGACGACAATACTCACTTCCTGCCACTCATCAGCACTGGCCACCATTGCTCTTCTTTCTCTTCCTCGATATGCTGAACACTTCCTGCCACAGGGCATTTGCACGTGCTATTTCCTCTGCCTCAAACACTCTTTTTTCATATCTATGAATGCTGGTTCCCCTCACCTTTCAGGTTTAAGCTCCAAATTCACCTATTCAAGGATGCTGTCCCTGGCTACCAAGTCTAAAATAGCCACACACACTCCTCACCCCTATCCCACTCCAGTCTCCCTAATGGCATCCTGATTTAATTTATCACTGTGAAATGCAGTTACCTTATTTGTTCACTTCACTTATTCACTCCACAGTTATTGAACACTCATCATGTGCCACCTTTTTCTAAGTACCCAGAATAACAAATAAGTCAAAGAGCAAACATTCCACCGGACGATACTGAAAAGAACGCTCCCATAGCACTGAGTGCCGAGGACAAATACAGCAGGGTAAGGGGCTAGAGGATGACAGGGCTGCAACGTGAGTGGGGCGGTCAGGTAAGGCCTCTCTGAGAAGGGACATCTGAGCAAAGACCTACATGATGCTTGTTTGTTTCTCCGTCTAAGACAGAAGGTACTTCAGAGAGCAGGCGCCATGGAGGTCACATCCTCAGTGCCTAGAAGCTGCCTGGCTCCCAGTAGGTGCTCGTGGATGTCGAACGGTGCCTCCAGACAGCCCAGGGGCTCTCTTCCCCAGTGACAATATCCCTGCAATGACGCATGACTCGAGGCCTCTACCCCATCCCAGGGCTGACTCTGCTCATAATTAGAAGGTGGGAACAACCACAATGACAGCAGCTAGAAAATGTGGCAATTCCCTGGGAACTGCTATGTCAGGAACGGAGGTAAGGAGGGTCCTTGGGAATGATGAGAGTCAGATAAACAGAGCATTCGTCATCTTCACTGACATTTCTCAACCTCTCATGACATACCATAAAGGAATGCAGCTTGCTGGACAGACTCAGGCTGTTGCTTTTACTGGGAGCCTTGAAGTTGAGGGTTAAAGCGGATTATAGCTCCAAAAAAGCAGCTGCCTCTAAGACCACAGACCTGGGTTCCAATCCTCGCCCCACCTCTTACCTAGGAGCTGTGTCACCTTGAGCCAGTCACTGTATCTCTTAAAACCTTACCAGTAGAAAAGATAACGACCGTCTCCCCCTCTTCAAAAACATTCTGTATGTGAAGCACTGTGCATAGAACCAGAGCTGCTGTTGAACCAAGACCCCACATACCAGACTAAGAAATGATCTGATGCAAAGGAGAACCACAATGAGATAGCACAATGCACCCACCACAGTGGCTAGTATGAGAAATACTGACAACAAAGAGAATGAATTGACAAGCTACAGGTGGGGGGGGGAATTTTTTGCAAATCACGTATTCAACAACATACTTCTATCCAGAACATATAAGGAACTCTCAGAATTCAACAGTAAGAAAACAATCTAATTTAAATGGGGGGCAGGGGGAGGGGGTGGGACATGAACACCTCACCAAAGAAGACATGTGGCTGGCAACCAAGCACATGAAAAGATGTTCAATGTCATCGACAATTAGAAACATACAATTAAAAATCATGAAAAGAGACCACTGCACATCTGTCAGAATGGCTAAAACAAAAGGACTGACAATGCCAAGTGCTACCAAGGATGTGGAGCAACTGAAATGCACATGTGTTACTGCCGTGGGATGCAAAAACAGCGCAGCCGCTCTAGACACAGTTTGGTAGGGTTTGTCTTTTAACAGACTTATTAAGATATGTTATGTACTATAAAATTCACCCATATGTGGTGTATAATTGTGTTTTAGTGTGTGTACAGTTGTGTAACCATCATCACAAGCTAATTTTAGAACTTTTTCACCATCCCCAAAAGAAACCCCCTACCCATCAGAAGTCACACCCATCCTCTGACCTTCCCCAGCCCTAGGCAACCAGTAATCTACTTTCTGTCTCTATAGATTTGCCTCTTCTGGACTTTTCATATAAATATGTAATCATACAACATGTGGCCTATAGGGACCGGTTTAATTCACTCAGCGTAATTTCAAGGTCCATCCATGTTGTAGCGTGTGTCAGTATTTCATTCCTTTTTATGGCTGGACAGCATTCCACAATATGGATAGACCACATTTTGTTTATCCGTTGAGCAGTTGTTTGCACTGTTTGGCGATTGTAAATAGTGTTATGAATATTTGTGTTGCTATGTGACCCTGCTTCACCCTCAGTCTCTCTCAATGATGCTTTTCTCATCTGCAAAATGAAGATGGTAACACCTCATAATCACAGAATGAGGGGCAGGTGGGAAAGCACTTTGCAACCGTAAAATGCCATGACACAGCAAGGCCCACTTTTTCAAGTCAGGTTCCTGAATCTTCCAGAATCCACTCTTAAAACTCAGTGACCACAACATTGTAAATCAACTACATTTCAATAAAAATTTTAAAAAAAGAAAAATTCAATGACTTAATGCCACCGAACCGTATACTTTAAAATGGTTAAAATGGTACACTTTGTGTATATTTTACCAGAATAAGAAAACAAACTCAAAGTCACCACGGGCCAGGTCCTGGGCTGGAAGAGGACAAAACGGGAAGTCAGCTCCTCCCTAGCCACCTCTCCACATCCCCTAAGAGCAAAGCCAGTGAGGAAGCACCACCCACGAGGGCTCCAGTCACCCCCTCCCCCCTCACTTCTCTCAAGCCTCTTGGTTTATTTTTTCAAACTCAAGCAGATTTTGCCTTCTGCTCTATTCATGAATTTGTTTTCATGTGAAAAAAATGTGTTAAATGATTTGCCAATTCAATGACTGCCTGCCTCTCATTCTCCATCCCAAATTGCGGAGTCAGTGGAGTTTGAGGGACGTCCTGTTTCTCCTTTGGCTACATCTACCCCCAGCCCTGAAGGGGTGTAAGCCCCAGGTAGGGGTGCCCAGGCCAGTTCAGCATAAGGTGGGCAGGTTCCTGTCCCACGCGGGGAACAGGAGCCGCTCAGAGCAGGGCAATTTAAAGGGAAAGCACCTGCAAAGCCAAGGAGAGGTGAGCAGAGTCAAGGTGGGGTATTGCCTCTGTGCCCAAACTTTGAACTCTTTTAAGGACTCTGTCCAGACGGGTGACCTCAGTGTTCAGAAAAAACATGCACGTGAACCCATCTCTATGAAGGACTTCGAGCATCGGGGAGACGGCCTCCCTCCATCTGCAGCCCGCCCTCCCTCAGAGGTCTCAAGGGATGACAACAGCTGTGCCATGAGCCCCGTTGCTGGCTCTCACAGGTGGTGTTCCCAGTCCTAAAAAGAGGCAGGGGACTGAAGCTCAGAGACTCTAAGGAATCGGCCCCATATCACTCAGTAGGTGTGGGACTGGGTATTCAAACCAAGTCTGTCTCGATTCCAGCTGGGGCCATGGCACGGCGCCCTCTGCTGCCTCCCCCTACCCCCCGCCAAATTCCAGCCCGTCTCCTAAAATGTCATTGCATTCATTTCTACTCCCGCCCACCATTGGGCCCAGAAGAAAGGTAGTGCATTCTCTTAGCGTCTCCCTTAAGTATGAAGCCATTTTAGAGCAAAAGTCTCCACGTCTGCATCAGGCAGCCTGGCTAGCGGGAGTTTTTCTGGCCTGATTTTCTCTAATTCTGGTGGTGATGAGCTGCCTAATAAAATTATGCTAAGTTTTGTGCACAGCGAGTAGCATCTTACATGCTAATTACTGGCCACGTCTTTGAAGAATTCCTGTGCGATTTCCAGGGTAATCAACTCACCTCTTTCCTTGGATCTGATCAGTAGTTTGGGCAAACTGGAGCCCCCGGCCCCGGCCCCACTCGAATCAGCAGGGCTCTGGATGTCGTTAGCTACTCCAATTGCCTTCTACAAAATCTGTTTCACATAAAAGGACAAATGAGAATGAGTATTTGCCCATCTTTAAGACACTAACTACATTCTTTTCCACAGCCTGTTCTCGTTATTCTTTCTCTCTTCAGGAGGAATTTGAACACAGCCTGAGTTCCCGCACGCAGTTCATGACTGCAAAGCGCTTCCTCTTCGAAATCCGACCCAAGTGGGCATATTCTGGAAATGTGGCAGCTTCGAAGAACGTGACCCAGTTCATTCTTCTCTATTGGTTCTCCCTCCAGACTCACCTTCTAAGTCGGAGGTGGCCGGCTTTCCAGGGCTCGCCCAAGAACAATCACCTCTGCCCACTGTGCCCCAGGCAGGGCTGAACAGAGACCCTTTGTAGTATTTGCTGGAAAAGCAAGAAGAAACTTCATCCAAGGACCGCCTTCTTCTCCTCTTTATATAATAGTTAGTGTCGTTTATGCCAATAAAGTCACGCAGAAATACTGGGCATGGCAGTGGGTTGATTCCAATGGGAGGGGTCTCGCCTCAACCCCCTTGGAACACAGAGGTGGAAACAAAGACAGGAAGGGATGGGTCAGTGAGTAGCAGGGAGAGAGTGAACTGGGGCCCCTTGGACAGAGTTCAGGTTCTGACACAGTTCGTGGGCCAACTTTAATAACGCTCGTTTGGTTCTCATACAGCACTCAGTCTGAATGCCATGGACTGCAGGCCCTACCTGCCTCCCCGCCCCGCCCTCACCTCCTCCAACCTCCCGCTTGGTCTCAGCACTCCGGCAATGTGCCCGCCTTTCTGCTCCTCCGACACGCCCAGCCTTTCCAACCCCAGGGCCTTTGCATACCCTGCTGCCCAAACACCATTTCCCCCAGAGCTTCCCACAGTTCCCTTCCTCTCATCCTTCAGGCTTCTGCTCCAGTGGTCCATCCCAAAGGCCCCTTCTCTGACCCCCATCACTTCCTCTATCCATACTTTAACCTAATCACTCTCTTCTTCTCCCTCTCCCTGCTTTCTTCAGAGGACATTAGAGTCTGTATCTGTACGTCCACTGTCTCTCCCACACACAAGAAGATAATCACTATGAAGGGCAGGAACTGTCCCTCTCGCTCTCCACTGCTGCTTCCTGCCCGAAGAACAGTACCCAACACACAGTAGGTGCTCAGTAAATATTTAGTGAATGAATGAATGAATACATCAGCATATTCCACACAACTCCCATCCCTCTTTCTGGATTCTGCAATCTTCCTTGAAGGAAAAAAAAAATATTCCTGGGCTTATCTGGACCCAATAAAAGAAAAAATGTTCTTCTCTTAAATCTCTTGAAAATGAACAGCAGAGGCTTAGGAACACGAAGTTCTCAGTGTAAGCAAACAGAACCTGCAGGCTGAGTTCTAAGAAATGAGACCTGGCTGGTCACTGAGCATAGGGTGTGGGGCTGGTGACTTCACATATGATTCAGTTACCCCCAAATTTTAAGGGGAATCCATTTCAAAATCAAAACCTCAATAGGGAAAGTGGAGGGTGGCTCTGCTTTGGCATTCTTACGAGAAGGCAGGCCTTCTGAAAAGATGCTACGTTGTAGATAACTCATCCACAAAAGGGGGAGCAGGAGGAAAGGGGAGAAACCCCAGGATCGGGCATACTTCTCTGCTAAGGCTTCAGATGAAAACCGATCCGGGAGTGCGTGATCCTCCAAAAATCTGCCAGCCCCCAAAGTACTTAAGTTATCCCTCCAACCACAGCCACATGGAGAACGAAATTAAATCCCACGGAAAGATTTGACTTTTTTTTTTTTTTAACATTATGCAATGTTTGGATGAAAAAGGGGGGGGGGATATCAGAAGAAGAAAAAAAAAAAAACCTCATCGTTTTCCCAGAGTTTAGCAAAGCTATTTCTAGCTTTTAACGATACATTTCACCATCACTTCAAGGGTAGTTTTGAGAGGCGCAAAGGAGGGACTGTTCTGTTATGTAACCCATTTAAAGTAGGAAATTAGCAAGTCCTGAATGAATTCTGTTACTGTGCTCCAACTTGTGGAAAGTTTGGAGCGACTACAGTTCTATTTTGAGGTGAGCAAATCCATCATTTACAGATCAGCTCACAAATACTGCAGGGTTTCATGTCACCCTGAAAAGTTTCGTAACAAAAACAGTTAAAGTACTTGAGGTGTTGGGACATTTCGTCTCTAAACCTTATGAGCCTGAAGAGTGCGGAGGGCAAGGATTCCCAGTTGCCAATTATTCAAAAATGCAAATATCTGAGATCAAATAAATATTCATCTCATCCCCGCCCCCATCTTTTTTTCTTTTTTTTCCCCAAGCTAAGTCCAGCAAAATAGTCTGGTCAACAACATAAAAAGAAATGTCTGTTTTTAACGGAGCCGCTGGCCATGAAATAAATTCTGAAGCTATGAAAGCAGCGTCTTGAAACGTAACAGTTAGGTATGCTGGGCCCGCCAGGCTGGAGAAAACAGGAAACAAGAAATGTCTTTTGATCCTCAAGTTCCCCCTAGCGGCTCGGATGGAGGAGTGTCTGCACATTCATGGAATTTCACAGCAGGTAAAAGCGGTCTGAAGACTTTACATCGACGGCACGCGGCTAAGGAAAAGTACTGCCCTCTGCTCTTGAGCGCATGCATCCTCCACGTGCCCGGGGAGCCGCTCCTGACTGAGGCACAGCTAATGTACAATCTCCTCTCGACTCCATAAACTGAGAACGGCCCTCTCAGCGGAGAGCCAGGGAGAGGAAGCCAGTAGCCCGCACTGCAAAGAGCGTCTAATTAAAACATTTGGCCAGTTGGATGTATAATCAGCTTCTTGAGACGAGTTTACAGCTGCTGGGCTCCTTTGGAAACGAAGACAGACTCTTACAAACGGCAAAACTGACGCTCGCAGATTGTATGTAGGTTTCTCAACCTCAACACTTTTGACGTCGGTTTGAATGATCCTCTGCTGCGGGGCTGCCCTGTGCAGTCTTCATTAGATGCCAGCAGACCACCACCCCTCCAAGTTGCGAGAACCAAAAGTGACTTCAGACATTGCCCCATGTCCCCTGCAGGCCACAGTCACCTCTGGCTGAGAATTACCGGATTAGATGAATAAAATACCATGTCCTCTGTATCCTATACAATAGATTAAAAACCTCTTTTCCCTAAAACTTAAGTGACTGGGTTCCTAAATCTTCTATCACTTGATTATAAAAAAAAAAATCTATACAAAGCAATCAAAGACTGGGTGTATAAATACAATATGAATCATAAAATATGTTCGCTTTTTTTATATAGATCACTTTTGGAAATTCTAACATATCTGGAATAGACAACAGTACAGAATAATAAATAATGCATGGGTTTGGGGGTTTTTTTGGCTGAAATTAAAATATTCTTTACCTGGAGAAAAAGCTATTTACATTTTATGTACCATGAGATACATACAACATAGCATTATAATAACAAGCTCTCATTTTGACACCAGAGTTTCACGTCCTTGCACAAATTAAAATGCTCCCCAAAGGCATAAAGTACACAAGTTTTATTGAGCAACAGCAACGGGCCACGCTGGCAGACAATGAAAAGAGAACCGCTCAGAATCTCGCAGGATCACATGTGTGTCATCACAGGATCAAGAATTTAAATCATCTGGGAGCTCCTGCTAAATTAAAGCTCTGTACTATCACTTCCCTCTAATCAAAAAACGCTGTCCTGGTGAGTATTTGCCATGAGAATTACAGATAATCTACTAATGAGGACGTCAGAGTCCCGGAGGAATTCACAGTCAGCCCCATGGCAACACAATAATAAATGAGCCACAATTTTTGTTTTTTTGCAAATACCACGCCCCCTCCCCACCTGCCCCCCAGCAAACACACTGTTCACTGACATCGCCCAGCGACACCAACAGACTGTGTCTCCAACCAATACTGTGACGGAGAAGACAGATTCCCAGGAACGCCGCGCTGGTGTGAGAAGACGCTGAGCATCTCCAAGTACTGCAGTGCTGCTCACGTGCTTATCGGTTCCATCCAAGAGCATAACATAGATATTTTTCCAAGACACAATGGACTTAATTAATGGAAATATTTCCTAAGACATATATATAAACAATCAAATAAAAAGCTTTATGTTAAAAGAAGGGGGGAGAAATAAAGTCTGTTGTCTTTGCAAAGCTCCTTGTATATTTCTTAATGAAAAACAAAACTGTGAGTGATAGGATTTTAACGCAGTGAAAACCAAGTATGTCTTCAAAACACTTGAGGTGACATCACATACTCACACATACACACGTTGCAAACACACCAAAAAGATCCAAGATCAAAATGGCTGATAGGTGTTGGCCTTAAGTAAGATGGAGCGGAAGAACACGTAGGTCCCATCTGCAATTCTCACGCAGGTTTAAAATGCTGCCCCATAAACGTGCAAGGGCATTCCTATCCCCACCCCGGGAAAAACAAAACAAAGTATAAAAGCAAAAGTCTAAAGAAAGAAAAACAGGCATGATCGTGTCAATTTCCAATGAGCACAAAAGCCCAAAATACATTCAAAAGTACTGTCACAGGGCCTCCCTGGTGGCGCAGTGGTTGAGAGTCTGTCCGCCTGCCGATGCAGGGGACGCGGGTTCGTGCCCCGGTCCGGGAAGATCCCACATGCCGCAGAGCGGCTGGGCCCGTGAGCCATGGCCGCTGAGCCTGCGCGTCCGGAGCCTGTGCTCCGCAACGGGAGAGGCCACAACAGTGAGAGGCCCGCCTACCGCAAAAAACAAAAAAAAACTGTCAGCATAACCTAAATTTTCAGTGGAAAACATACGGAGGAAAGGGTAAGCAGATGTTGGTATTTAAGATCACTGCTACGAAAAAGGGTTTCACTTAAGGGAAGCGAGTCTGGGATCTGGCTATAATAAAGCTGAAAGTGGGAGGAAGCCCAGCTCCGGGCCTCCCAGCTCCAGGTGGCTGTAAACAGATGGTCTGCTCCCATCTCAAGATGCTCCCTGGGATGCCCTTCGTTGCTTTAGGGTGAAGTCCTCCACCCCAAGCAACCCAAATAAGTGCAGCTGGTCTCACGGAGCACCGTAAGCAACACACACACGTGTGTGCACACGGAGCACCGTAAGCAACACACACACACGTGTGCACACTCTCCAATTAGCACTGAAACGGGCAGATGCAAGAGATCACTCAAGATGGAGACACTTGTCTGGTCATTTTCCTAGAGAAAGGGAGGAAAAAAGAGACACCAAACAGATTCCTCGCTTTCCCACACACACAACCATCACCAAAAAATATAATAAAAAGAATCATCAAATAATATAATTAAGTTACTCTGACAGAAATACCTAATGTTGTCAAAGCGCAGGGGGAGGTGTAACTTTCACTTTGAGGGAAGTGTTTAAACAGCGCTGATGGTGTGCCAGGGGCCTCTGGCTGCCGGAGACTTGGGGCCACTGAGTTCCAAGGCGAGGGGACCTCCAAGGCGTCAACGGTGTTTCCCAAGTTCCTTCCAGACTGGTGAACGGCATCCTTATGCTTTTTAGGAATTCAGCAGTTTCCTTAAAATGGCTTGGATTTCTTGTCTGCGTCTTTGTCTTCTCCCCACAGCTAAGCTAACACGGGACGTGCCTGTGTACGCAGATCCTCTGTTGGGATTATGGGCTGATGTGAGCACGTCAGGATCGTGTACACTCAGCTGACTCGTGGCTCCCGCCACGTGGGTCTCCAGAGTTTGAGACGCACACGTGTGTTTTCCTAGACACTCCGGACCCCGGAAGGCGGTGGGAGCAGGCTGCCCCCTGGCAGGGTGGCTCTCCAACACGGTCACGGTCCCCACTTGCATTTCAGTCCCTCTCACCCTTGGCCGCCTCCACCAGGGTACGGTCGAAAGGCAGAACGAGGGGGTCTGTTGACGGCACAAACGCACCTGCGACCTCCAGGCACAGCTTCTTCTGCTCCTCTGGGACGCTCTCTCCCTCCCAGATGCCAAGCAAGAGTTTAGGTGTTGACTTTCAAAGTCAACCCAAGCACCTCGATCAAAACTGGGAATTAAGGAAAAGACCAAAGAGACTATCTTCCTTCCTTGTCACTGCTGGAAACCTCTAAAAATTTCCATGAGACCTACCTGTAGGAGCCATCACCTGTCTGTGAACAAGGTCAAGTTCAGGGTTTGAGAGCTGGGAGTAGAAGTACCTTTAGACTTCCAGTTATACAGGCAGACTTCCAAGAAGACACACAGGTACAAAAACGCTGAGCACAACGTCCTCTCACTCCACCTCTGAAATCACATAAAATCACCCAGCAAAGACGTCAGACCTGCTCGCCCCTTCTCAAAGTTTTGGACAAAGATCCCCTTCCTGAATAACCATTCATTCAATACAACATTTACTTCCCGTAAATGTTTTCTATGTGGTAGAAATGGCTGGGACAGAACGGGAAAAATCCTGCAAAACTGCAGAATCTTGAAACTAAAATAGAAGTGACGTCATAGCCAATTGCGCAGCGCCTGCAACTTACTGTCATTCTATGAAGTTTTAAAAGGGCAACAGAAATGCACGAGCCTATCGAGTGCTCCAAAGTCAAGGGCCTCGTGTCCCCAGCTCTCCAAGAGCAGGCTTACCCTGGAGTGGTAGCCATAACTTACAGCTCTGAAGCACATGAAGAAGAACCAGGCTGAAGGGCTGGAGGGTATGTACTCATAAAGAATTAACCACAAATCTAAGATCTCGAGCACGATCGGCTCTTGCAGACCCACCAACCCAATCCTCTGGCACACACATGTGGCTTCTGCCAGGAGAGACTTGAAAACCCAAGAAAGCTTTGCCGGGCCACATCCAGCGCCTGAAAATGCTCTTCTTCCCCTGAAACAAGAAGCCCCAGCTTTATAGGAAACACACATGCGTGGGCCCCACCCTGGTAGGGAGAGGACTCTCTACTCCTGGCTGCCTTCCAGCGAGTTCCCCTTGAAATCTGTAGGCAGCGCAACGGAGCCCAGACCCCAGAGCTGCAGCCCGGGCCTCCTTCCACCGGGGCTCCTCGCTCGAAGCTGCCACTGATGAATGGCAGTGTGCTAAGACGCCTCTGCCTTTGTCACTGTGTCCTCAGTAATTCCTCCTAACAGGAAACAGATTTCTGTGGACGTAAAGAGCCCCAGTCCCTGACCTTTCCACTTCAGACTCAGAGGGTCTGAGTCACATGTGCTACGTTGCCTAAAGAATTAGCTGAGTCTCTTGTCACACTGTCGACACATTTAGGGGCCGTTCAGTGGCACGTTTCCTGCTAAAACAACTCTGCTGAAAATGTCTCAGAGTGTCCTCAGATAGCCACAGGCTTTGTAATTGTTACCAGATCCGAACAAAGCAAGATAACACCTTTGAAATTCTTTTACGAGGTGACAGGTGATGTTAACTCCAAGGCCACAGATGCTGAATCGGAGGAAGGATAACGTACCGGATTTACGGTTCTCTCTCTCTTCTGCTCTCTTCTCACGTGGTTTTCTGTAACCCTAGGAATCCAGTGCCGTTTCGATAAGCAGGGCTGCCTTAGAGAGGACATTTAGCATTTCCAAATTGAGATTATTGTCTGGTTAACTTTTTACCAAATGTCACCGTCTTTTCCCCCAAAACCTATACTGAGAGCTTTACCTTTCTCTGAAACCAGGTTTTTAAGAGCAGAACGACATAAAAGTGTACACACATTAGGATTGTTTAAAACAACAACCAAAAAACCCTCTACTGCCTTCGACTAGACAGAAACTTTTATCACATGACAACAACACTCAAGCCATAAGGAAGCCTGCACAGTGACCCATGAACACACCTCCCGGCTGAGTCACCGCTTTTCACACAGTCACATTCACTCGACTGTGAATCACCAGGGGCTCAGACCCCCGTGTGGGGCCCTCTTAGGCGCCATTCTCCTGTTTATTCGGTGTCGGGCTCCGTGGAAGCGCAGCGCCTCTTCCTATCAGAACTGCACGTGGGAGCCACCACTGCACAATCCACGGGTGGTGGTTAACAGAAATGCAACTTGAACTCTGTCCGCCAGGAGAGTGCGGAGACCGGGGCCCTCTCCCGAGTGCACGGCCTAGGACGTGAGCTTCGAGTAGCTGGGAGGGGAGAACCGCCTTCGCAGGTACTTGAGGACATAGAGGGGCAGACAGCTGATCAGAGTGATGACAGACACTTTCCACAAGAAGGACAATGTGGCAATGAAGTACACGTCTGCAAGCAAACAGAAGACAGCAGTGAGCGGGCGGGAACGTGCCGCCCAGAGCCGGCGGGGCGGCAGGGCCATCGGAGGGGACGCAGGCCTCTCTCCCACGGGGGATAGCACCCAGGCTGCCAGCCTGACTTCCCTTCCCTGTCTCTCTCCTCCTCTCTCTGACCTGCTTCTGGAGCTTCCGGACCTCCCGTGAAATGCTGTTTTCAACAACTCGGAAAAGAAAACTCTGGGCAAAAAAATCCCCCTTCCAAGTGTTTTTGATTTGGAATCTGACAGCTGGAGTTTTTCTTTCTAAACCCGGCAGAAAGTGACGCTCAAACACACAGTTCTTCCCAGCAACTTTTCCCCTTCGCCTCAGCAATGGTCACGGAAGCCAGAGCCGGGTCCGAGGGTGGTGCAAAGGGGGGCGGAGACCCCTCGTCAGGAACAGTGTGACCTGGAGGGGCGGGGAGCTCCCCTTCCTGCCGCCACACAGTCAGGCCTGCGGTTCCGAGGTTTTTGCAACAGAGGAGCGACAGCTAGTGATTTTCAACAGTGCCGGGAGTGGATGCCTGGCAGCCGCCTTCCCTGCCTCTTGAGCACAGGCTGGGGGAAATGCAGCAGGCACTGAGTAAGCACCTACTAAGTGCCACGCCCAGGGCCCCAACCCTGGGCCCAGTCCTATGACTGGTCCACATCTAAGGTGACGACCAAAGCTTCGTGAGGGCAGAGCTTGCATCTTCTAAGCCTCGGTGACTCCCTGGCCTCAAGCCACTGAGCGCACAGTAGGTGCTCACAAAATCTATTCAGAGAGACTTTTCAAACTAGTGTGAAACTGTTCTAAGACTTCACTTTTCACGGGAATGCTCCTTTTTCCTTTATCAAAACCTTCTTAAAGAGCGTTTACTGATAAGGAAGAGGCGTGATAGAAGATGCTTTCACGACAAGGCAGTTTCTCAAGCTAGTAACACTGGTAAGTCCTGCTGGACTGTCATTTACTCTCTGGATTCTCACCATCTCCATAGCTCCACGGAGCCCAGCACAGTGACCAGCTCCCTGGAGAAGCCCACTAGGTCCTGGCAGGACGGAACGAATCCCCTTCTAAGCCGGCAGGCACGGCGTGGTTTTAAAGAAAACACTCTACATTGAGATCATGCCCGCCAGCCTCAGTTCCAAGAAGCTGATTCTCAACTGCCACTTGTCCCAAGGGACGCCAGTGAGCAAAGGGCGGGCAGCTGAGTACCAAGGCCTGCTGGTAAGACCCTTGGACCTGATGGGCGGGCCCTAAGTGCGGGGGGGTCTCACCGATAAATTCGTGGAGGAACACCAGGGAGGCGATGTAGCAGGCCAGGCTGAGCAGCTCGGCCACCGTCATGAGCCAGTGCCAGGTCTGGATGGTCAGGGCCACCATCAGCAGCTCCGTGAGGATCAGCGACGTGAAGGAAATCGCCACAATGTGCACGAATTCCGACTCAAACAGCAGCAGCGCCCCGTACATGATGGTGCTTCCTGCAAAGGCGGAGGGAAGTCTGGGTGGGGAGGAGCTTCTGCTGCCCACGCAGCCCGCCCTGCTGGGAGCCGACGCCTCCCCTCCTTCCCCACGGAAGGCTCACCCTGCTCACTCACATCTGACTCCTTTTGTTTTTCCCATTCAGACATGAAAGGTATCATTTGTTAAAGGAGGTTAATGAGTGGTACTTTACGGAGGTTTGAAAGACAGGCATCACATTCTAGTTTTCCTATGTTCCCTTTTGGCTGTATATAAGAGAGAGTTTATTTTTTTCTTAACGTATTTATTGGAGTATAACTGCTCTACAAATGGTGTGTTAGTTTCCGCTGTATAACAAAGTGCATCAGCTATACATATACAGATATCTCCATATCTCTTCCCTCTTGCGTCTCCCTCCCACCCTCCCTATCCCACCCCTCTAGGTGGTCACAAAGCACCGAGCTGATCTCCCTGTGCTACGCGGCTGCTTCCCACTAGCTATCTATTTTGCGTTTGGTACTGTATATATGCCCATGCCACTCTCTCACTTCGTCCCAGCTTCCCCTTCCCCCTCCCCGTGTCCTCAAGTCCATTCTCTATGTCTGTGTCTTTATTAATACAGAGTTTATAATTGGATAGAGAGGGCGAGAAAGAGATAGAGAGGAAAAAAAGGAAAAGAGGCAGAGAGAGCAACTATCTGGATTGGGTGGAACAAGAAATAGAAGTTTTTGTGTATTATTTTAAATGACAGATGTAGTCAGCCACAGAAGAACAAATACTGTACAATCCCACGTATATGACGGATCTAAGTAGTCACATTCATAGTGACAAAGTAGAATGGTGATTACCAGGAACTGTGGGGAGGAAGGAAAGAGGCGTTTGTTGTTGAATGGATACAGAGTTTCAGTTTTGCAAGATGAAAAAGTTCTGGAGATCTGTTTCACAGCAACGTGAACATATGGGACACTACTGAACTGCGCACTTAACAAGAGTTAGATGGCAAATGCTATGCTTTGTCTCCTTTACCCCCCTCCCTGCCCCCAAACACAAAGAAATGATAGGGACAACCAAGAGAGACCCTCAAAGAATTACGCACCTGCACTGAGGAGAGAAAGGAAAGTGGGGGAGGGTCCAGATAAGTGCATTTTCATCCAGAACTGCGGGAACTCAATGGGGAATGTCTCACGTTGATCAAAAGCACTAGCTACGTGAGATTCCTGCTCAAGAGCAGGAGACCCTAAACCCCAAAACTCCTCAAATGACGGCCTATTATAACAGTGCTGGGGATGCAGGGGGTGCAGTGAAGCACCACTGCTTGTTATTATGAACTTCCATGCAGGATTTGCGTTCTTCAACCAGCTACATACATGTCACTCTGCTATACTTCTCAAAAAAAAAAAAAACCCTCAAATTGTTTCAATGATAATTTAGCCTCCTAACAAATTCAACGGTCTACATTTTTTGACCACACATCCCATCAGAAAAAAACACTAAGAATGAATCCCTAATGGACAATGTGGATTTGTAAATTATCCACGTGTACCTGTGCAGACAGACATAGAGAGGCAGCAGGACCACTGTGCAAATGTGTCAGGTACATTATAAAACATACATGACAACAGAAGTTCTAAAAAGAGGAAAAAATAAATACAAAGAGAGGTTCTGACATTTCCTTTTCATATTCCAGTAAGTCATCTCACAAAGCCTGTACCGTCTGAGGGACCTTCTCTGGAGGCCACAGAAGTAAATATGTTGTTCAAGAACTACAACTTGACTTCAGAAAAAGTATCGGAACATTCCAGAAAGCGACCACTTTTTGTTACAATGACTTGAACACCCCAGCAGGGTTTGATTAGGATTAGTTGTACTTTTCTCTGACTTCGTCTCAGTTAAGCGGACAGCACCACCTCACGTGTGACTCTGTGCCTGACGAGCAAGGCCTGAGAACCCGAGGAGGGGGCTCCCTCGGACACAGGGCCACACTCCTTACTGCAACCTCAGCACTCCAGCTGCTTCTCTTTTTGTTCTACAGACAAGAGAATGGTGAAGTTGACCCTGGGGCCAAGGCCAGAGCGTAAGACAACAGGTGTTTTCACCCGTCCTTACCTTGATAGATGCTGATCAAAACCCATATCAAGAATGTCTTGTAGGACAACGGCCGTCCCTGAATGAGAGAGAGGAAGACGGAGCGGGCTAGCGTGCGGGGCTCATCCAGGGCACGAGCCACCGTCAGGCCACCCTCCACCAACCAGACAAGGCAACCTGCCTGTTTTCGTCAAAACAGTGGCTCACACACGTCAAAATACATTAAAGAAACGACGTTTTTTAAAGAGAATTGATATTAGATGGAAATATTGGGTTGGCCCAAAAGTTCGTTCGGGTTTTCCCGTAAGATGTTATGGAAAAATCCGAACGAACTTTTGGGCCAACCCAATAAATCTGCTCTTTATCAAACACCCCTTGAGGACCAACAAATGCCATCACACACACACATTTTTCAGGATTGTACACAACAGCATTTCCAGGAACAGACACAAGTTGCAGCTACAAAATGGAACTGTCAGGGGCTTTTTAAAAAGGCATTAGGAGGTTTGTTTTAAAAGTTGACATATCACTGTACAGTTTAGTATTCTTTACATGTGCGTATCGTACTTTAAGAAAAGGCATATACTCCCACGCCTTCCTCTCAAAACAAAGCCACCAGTTCAAGTGTGTTCACATCAGACATGGAGGGTCTGTGTGAAATATGTTAAAACAGGGAGGGAGGGAGGGAAGAAGGAAGGAAGGAGGAGGGGGCTCCGTGAACCTTGAGGAGATCCTTGTAGAGCTCAGGGTACAGCATGGCAACTTCTGACTTCACATCTTTGTCCAGGACCAGAGAAAACACAGGAAACATGGTATAGATGGTGGAGTACCTGGGAGAAAAAAAAATCACCGCAGGTAATATGCAGCCAGTGGAGTACGAGCCATGTGCTGCCCCAGCCTCTGGAGCCCAATTTCCTTTCCCTCATTCAACTACTACGTACTGAGCACCTGGTATGTGTGCCAGGGCCAGTTCGAAGCACTGGACATTCAAGATGAAAAGCAGACCACAACGCCTGCCCTTGGAGAGCTTCCGTGCTCGTCGGTGAGTCAAAAAACAAATTCAGTAAACTATACCGTGTGCTGGAGGTAAAGTGCTGAGGAGGGAAATACAATGGGGAAGAGGGAATGAGACATGGGGCGGGGCGGTGCAATTTTAGAGAGGGTGGACAGGAGACGGGGCATTTGAGAAAACACCCACAAGAGGTAAGAGAGAGGCCATGCCAATATGCGAGGGAAGAGCATCCTAGGCAGAGAGAACAGCAAGTGCAAAGGCCCTGAGGTGGAAGCGTGTCTGTCCTGTTTGAAGAACAGCGAGGCTGCCAGTCTGGGTGGAGCTGAGTGGGTGAGGGGGAAAGCGAAGAGATGAGAACCAAGAGGGAAGAGGGGACCAGATCATGGGGGGGGGCCACATGGAGCACGGCTCAGGGAACCCCTGGTTCTATTCAGGCATGTTCTGCCACTCTTCCAGGACCTGACAAAGGACAGGCCATTTTTCCAATTAGAAGCAGGCAGAATTCCAGTGCCTACTCTCAGGCTGAACATAAGAAGATGGAAGACATACTTTTAAGACTCCACTGGGACCAGCCGGCCTCTCTGTGCTTCCCACCTTGGTAACCAGGGGAGCGCCCTGCCAGCATCTCTATCTAGGGCATGTGGTAACCAAACTCCACCTACCTGGGGAATTCAGAGACTGAGCACATCCTCTCAAAAGGTCAAAAGGAACGTCCTAAATTCCAGGTCAGGAACGGGGGGTGGGTTTGATAGCAAACGTAGCAACTGTCCAAGGGACAGCATGCCTCACAGGTCAGTGGCACGCAGCGGCCAAGCTCTATCAGGGGTAACCCGGAGAGAGCAAGGCTCTGGCCGCCTTAGAGACCCACCAGCAGGATGGTCCGCTATGGGCAGCCATGGCAGAGAGGGTACTTTCCAGATGCCCCTTCCGCTTTTTCTAAGACCCGTCAGTGATTTCCTAAGAAATCACAGTCTGAAGCTTCACTCTTGCCTGGTGTATCGATCAGCTGACAATCTCAGGCTCTCGTGGGCGAGCATTCTTCAACCGTCAGGTATGAATGGACCACGAACAGATCGGACTCTGCATCCGCAATTTGGTTAAGGGCTTACCAGTTCAAAAACGTATTCATTCGAGAAGGTTCTAAACCAGACTGCCAGACCTGCCTCGACTTGGGGACTGAAGGGTCTTCACATGATGCTTCCTCCTTCTTCTGTGGCATTTTAGGGAGGTTTCATTAAAAATTAATACCTTGCCTGGACTTCCTTACCCAATGATGAGGAATCCTTGATAGAGAGGAACGGAGGCAAAGTAAAACACGGAGGAAAAGACAGCCTGTGCCGAGGAAAAAGGAGGATGTTACCAAAAACCATGACCAAAGCCCTTGTGTTTGTATCAGAAAAATAACAGCCAACGCTTACCAAGCACTTATTTTACACCCACACGGTCACGGTGCTTTAAGTATATTAGCTCATTTAATTACTACAGCAACCCTGTGAAGGAGGTACTGTTATCATCATCCCCATTTTACAGATGAGGGGAGTAGGGCACCGAGAGGTTAAGTGACTTGCCCAAGATAGCACAGCTCATAATAGCACAGAGCACAGAGTCACACCGGAGAGTTTAGCTCCAGGGTCCACTCTCAGCTCCTCTGCAAACATTTATTAAGTTACACAAGCTGGACCTGGAAATACTTTGTATCTGATCTCAGTGAATCTCCAGAAGAACGCAAGAGATCAAGTCCTAATATCCCTTACATTTTACAGCAGGGGAAACTGAGCACATAAATGGCCCTGCGGGACTCAAGCCCAGTTCTGTCTCCAGAGCCCACACTCCTGACGGCTCGGAATTACCACCTCACTGGGTGTACAATCGATAAACGAGTTGGTGTACGTATTGGAAACAGGTAGGGGAAAATATCCTCCGCTGTGAGGATATGCACCAGTTTCCCTGGAGGGTAGGACCGCAGAGAAGGCTTCACTTCTCATAGTACATGTTTCACTCTTCTTGGAAATTTTTACAAAGAGCCCACAACCTGCTACTTTTGCAATTAGACAAAAGCAATAAAGATATTTACGAACCCCTACTGAAATGTCTGCTTCTGGATTTGGAAAATATTAGCTACTGGCAGTGAAAAGGAGGCTAGGGAGATAAAATCAGGCTTGATGCTCTGTAACTTCCTTCTCTGAACATCTACCGGCCAACAGAAGCAAAGTGACCTCAAAGCTAATTTCTATCAGTATAAAACCTACAGGAGGCCAGGGACAACTGTTGCCTAAAGGCTTTTTAAAAACCGAACGTGGAGGAAAAGGCTGGGCCAGGCTAGTGGTTAAAAAGAGCGTGGGACCGAGACCCCTTCCCCTTATCACCTGCTGTGGGTGTTTGCTTGGCATAGAGCTTGGAACACAGGTGGCACCTAGAGCCACGGTCACGGGCAGCCCCGGCCACACCCGGCCGTGATTTCAGAACTGAAAGGTGAAATCCGTTTTTCAAATGACTTCTCACCCAGGCTGGGCCACTGCACAGGAAGGATGGTTATAAAGACGTCAAGAACCTGGTGTTCAGTTTTACAGAGCAACACCAGGAGCCTCTTTCTCCAAAAGGGCCAGACTGACCATAACGCCTTCACCCTGGAAAGAGCACTGTGCAAAATAAAAATGCGATGTCTTCGTCTATCTAAGGGCCCACTGTCAAGGTGCAATGCGAACCGGACTTGCTCTCAGCCAGTCACTTTCAGCACAGTGGACAGGGTTAAGGGCGTTTTTTTGGCTTTTTTTTTTTTTCTACAGCACAAAGAACAATTCCTCATGCTAGAATTTTTTTTTCTGAATCGATGTTCACGGTAACATACAGGCATTTCAGAAGTCAGCTCATCCAGGCCAGCTTTTGTGTGTTTGCCCAGGGACAAGCTGATTAATCTCCCGGTGATTAAAACCATGACATTATCCAGTTCAGTTGATGAGCTAACATAAGATAAAAGTACAGATGCGGTCTGATGAACCGTAGGAGCTGTTGGCGTTTAGACTGTGTTGATGAAAACCACTGTAAGGCTCCTTCACTCATAAATGCAATCGATCCTGAAAACATAAACCCCACCCCACCCCACCAAAGGCGTGGACGAGCCAGTGGAGGGTGAATTCTCAGGTACACCAGGCAGCACCACTCGGCCCTTTAAGGCAGGGTGTCTTTCATGTATGATTAAACACCTTTCCCACAAATTAAAACATCACCTTAGGTTTATGCATTAGGCTGTTTTGTTTTTATTAATAATGGTAAGGGCGCCTTCTGCACTTGATGCCTTATAAAACTCTCTGCTTTTCAAAGTAGCCCTGTCTGAGGGGCAAGGGCCAAGATGCTTGGATGGAGTGATAGAGAAGTCTGATGCCCACTTTACAGGTGGAGAGACTGAAGCCCAGAGTGGTAACGTGACTTGTTCAAGGTCTCAGAGACACCTGATAATATGGGTTCCAAGATGTCCCGGGCCTATGGTTCTCACCACTTAACTGGGGGTATTTTTCACCTAAACGCCCAAGGAGGAAGGTCAGCCAATAGTTTTTCAACACCCAAAATGCTTCCTTTCCCTCCCTTTGGCCTCCTTCCTAATACAACTTCATTGCCACAGCCTGATGACAGACTTTGAAGGAGCTGGGGAGAGAGAAGATGGGAAAATACCTTACACATTCTAGAATCCTTTTGTGAAAAAGCAAGATGTAACTCCCTGAGAGGACTGACGATTGGGATAACTACGCTGGATTCCCAGCCAGGCTGCACCGGAGGCAGAAGCGAGATGCCCTGGGCTGCGCCGCCCTCGCTAAGCGCCCCCCTGCATGTGGAAGCAGCAGCTGGCCCTGTGGATAGAGGGCGGAGGGGCACACCTGCATTAAGACCACAGGTACCGGAATCCCCTGCCTGGGTAGACTAAATCCCTGAGAGACACTGCACCGATTTCTTGCCCACACTGGGCCTCAGCCTCCCCATCTGCAGAATGGGCACAGGCTACAGTGAGGACTACAGGTGAGCCCGCAGTGTGAACAAAGCTTAGCCTGACGCCCAGGGTACAGGAAGCACTCAAGAAAAGCAAGTCATTCTTCTTTTGGGGCTGCTCTCTGTAGATCCTTGCTTCTGCATGTGGAAAACTTAGGGCCGGAGTATTCACTCGGCATTTAACTCTGCCTCTTTGCCTCTGGCAAACTGAGGATAACGACTCACCCCAATATGAGCACCCGGGTCACTTACACTACCGCCCACTTTGTGCCAAGCCCTGGCAAGGCTCACATCGGCTCCGCACAGCAAGCACAGTCTTCGCCCCCAACACAGGAAGGCTTCGGGGCGGCCACTCCAAGCTCTATCGCCCAGAATGTGGCGGGGTGGGGGGGGGGGCATTGAAACAGCTCCAAAGTGGAGACTGATTCTCAGGCCCATGGCAACCACACAGCCGTGCGCACCTGCCCACCCACCTGCATGGTGCTGATGCAGAGGCTCCTGTGGATCACAAACTGGCTGAGGGCGGCCGAGCGCTTGTAGCTATTCCGGCCATGCACCATGAGCAACCGGCCAAGGTGCTTGAACTGAGTGATGGAGAAGTCCGCAGCCAGCGAAGCCTGTTTTCCTTCCTAAAATCCGACAAAATTGGGCACCGTCAGGAGCACGAGAGGTCAAGGCACTTTTTTTTTTTTTTGGAATTTAAAAAGCAAGAAACTGTAAGGAGATTTTTGAAGAACTTCAATATAGAGGTTCTTTGGTTTCCAGCTATACACGGTTGGTGGTCTGAGTCTAAATTTGATTTTAAAAGAGGAATTTATTGAAATAAAAAACATTCATAAGCGCAGATACTCATAATTGGGAGGTCAAACGGATCTAGTATTAAGCCCTGGGGGTTAGGCCCAACCCATAATGTGTATCAGAAGCAAAGAATCATTCTCAGATAGGCATTTAGCACTCAGCTCAGTTCAGAGTTAAACATACGGGGGAGGGGGCACAGCTCATGCTACCAACAATACTAAACTGAACATTCCCGAACATACAGCTCTGCATGTTCGTAGAACTGGAAATAATCTCTAGTGCAGCCATATTATGGGATTCTCTAATTTTAAAAGGCACATGACAGATGCCACTAATGGGACAGATGGACATCACAGCCTCCTGGTGCGACGCGACAGGAAGGCACCAACTTCCCTTATGTGCTCCTCACACCAAAAACGCAGAACCTGAATCCGATCCATCCGACCCACAGACGTCGTGGGAGGTTCCACAGCCGCCCCAAATGCTTCCAAAACATCAAAGTCATGAGACACACTGCCTCCCCCCACAAAAGAGTGAAGAGACATGAAGACACGGGAATAAATGCAGTGCGCGACCCTTCACTGCTTCATGGAGATATCTTTTTGAACACCTTGAGGACAACTAGGGAAATGAGACCGTGAATATTACATAACATTATCATATCAATGTTACACTTGGGGTGATGCTGTTATTTTGCTTAGGTAGAAGAATATACCTGTTCTTAAGAGATCCAAGCTGAAGTATTTAGGGGTAACGTATCCGCAACTTACTTTCAGCTGATTCTGAGAAAGCGGGAGAGAGGGGAAGGAAGAGCAGAGGGAGAATCCTGCAACTGTTTACAACTGGGAAATTACAGCGAAGAGCGGACAGGTGCTCACTGTTCTATTTCAACTTTTCTGAAGGAGTTACATTTTTCAAAATAAAAAAGGTCCAGGCAACGTACAAAATGGTGGATCTGCATCTTTTGATGTATAAAGAAATCTAAGATGTAACAGATTTAGGCAAGCTGCGTTTAAAAAAAAGCATAGTATAACGTTTTAAATTTTACATTCTATGTGGAAATACTGTATATACATGTGTAAGATGTGTGTATGCATATATATGTATTTGTGTGTGTATATATAATATTATATATATACCCATAACTATTAGTATAGAAATAGACAAAAATTCTGGAAGAATAACCAATGTTACTAGTTTTATACCGCCATCTAAAAGAAAAGATGCACTTTATCCATTTCTAAATTGTTTCGGGGTTTTTTTTTTTTTTTACAGTGAGCACTTTTTACTTTTAGACTCCAAAAACCAAAGGAATCAGAATATAATTCTGAACAGAAGGGAAAATGTTTTAGTACTATCAGCATCGTGTAAAGAATTCCATCTACCAAACTCAAGTGTGCTTCTTAAAACCTGCATTAAAGGAATCCATACAGATTTCAGACATAACAACTCCTTCAAGGATCACTTAACTCTGCAATTTCAAGTAACTGTCAACTGGATGAGAACCAGAAAACCAGGAAAAAAAAAAAAAGATGGAAAAGAAAAAACATTTTTGGAAATTCCAAATGCAGGAATGTATGGAAGGAAACACATAAGGGAGCATCTCCTGCCCTCACTCTCGGCCTCTGTACTCTTACTTTACACACTGTGCTAACAAACGTGGCGACCAGTCTCCTTGCCTACAGTCACCGCAAGATCACAAACGAGAGAGGGCAGGGTAAACTATACACGGCTGGCACACAGTTGACAGGGAAGGAAAGAGGAAAACTACTATACTGTAACACACAAACTTAGCCTTTTAATGAGGGGCAGGACTTCCCTGGTGGCACAGTGGTTGGGAGTCCGCCTGCCAATGCAGGGGACGCGGGTTCGATCCCTGGTCTGGGAGGATCCCACATGCCACGGAGCAACAAAGTCCGTGTGCCGCAGCTACTGAGCCTGTGCGCTACAGTCCGCAAGCCACAACTGCTGAGCCTGCATGCTACAGCTACTGAGGCCCACGTGCCTAGAGCCCGTGCTCCGCAACAGGAAAGGCTACCGTGGTGGGAAGCCAGTGCACCGCAACGGAGAGTAGCCCCCGCTCGCCACAGCTGGAGAGGGCCCGCGCGCAGCAAGGTAGAACCAACACAGCCAAAAATAAATAAATTTTAAAAATAAATAAATTTAATGAGGGGCAAACCACGCCACATTCTTCCATAATCCGCAAGAGATCACCCCACAGTGTGATAACTAATGCTTTTACTGACAACACTCCCAGGAAAGCGTTTGAAGTACATTCGCTGCACCCTAAGAATGTAGCAAAACACTTTAAAAAATTAGGTTTTGGCAAGCAAAGACTCAGCATTTGTCTGTAAGATAACAGTGATAGGGATCTGTGACTTGCAGATTGTAATACCAGGTAATTATGATACATGATTCCTTATGCTCTGTAATTGTAATCTAGAATTTCCAGAAGCATTAAAGCTGTGTCTTGGAGGGAAAATGAAACTCCAGCTGGTGGAGCAACTCCCAGCTAACGACACAACCACTTCACATCCTAACGACAACCACTCGGCAGAAATCAGCACACACGCCCCCCACCCCACGGGCTCACCTTTCCCTCGACACCCACACCGCAGTCAGATTCTTGGATCATACTGACGTCATTGCCTCCATCACCTGCGGGTCACCCAGACCAGAGAGAAGAGCCAGGAGATTAGGGAGAGAGGCAAGAAAAATAACCTTGCTTTTCGCTGCTACTTCAAATAATCATACACGTGCTGCCTCTCACTGCATGCTAAGTGTCTTTTCTGCTCTGCTCCACCTAATCGCTCCAGCAACCTGCAGTAACACGTTCTTACTTTACAGGCAGAGGAGCTGAGAGTCAGAGGAACCAGGTGACTGGCTGAGGGTCCTGGCCATTGAGTCACTGAGCAAGGGAACTGTGTCCATGCCACGTGGGCACTTACAACACCGCACGCCCTGCCTCCAAGGTGTGGGTGTCTCGCCGTTGTCAGCAATGACAGACGTCGCACGTAGGCAACGCTGACTGCGAGTGCAGCGAGCGCTTCTTAAATGCTACTGCCCCTCTGAATCCTCCTAAGCACCATTTGAGAGAACCACTGTTACTCTCCCCTTCCACCAATGAGCAGACAGGCTCAGCTGGGGGAAGGAAGCCCTCCGGGACCCTCAGCTGGGAAACACCAGCAGTTTGGACCCAGATTCCTCTCCGCAGTGTGGTCTTAGCCCCCAGGCACTGCTGTGTCCCATGTCACCGGCAAAGGAAGCGCAAGCTAAGGAGGAAAGCCCTCAGCTTGCTTCTCGACTCTTTCTCAAAGCAAGATACTTTAAAAAATAATAATAATAACAAAAATAGGGCCAAAGGGGGAGGGGTGTCAATGTCACGGCCTGAATAAAGTGGCCTGGGAACCTGAACACCAGGACCCAAGCACGCCTGGGGAAGGTCGTCTGCGCAGGCGCGGCAGCCCCTACCTACTGCACACGTGAGCTTCCCCGTGCGCTCCTGGAGCAGGCGTACGATCTGGGCCTTCTGGGTGGGCGCGCAGCGGCAGCAGACCACGGCCGGGCACTGGCAGGCCAGCTCCATGAACTCGTACTCGTAGTACTTGAGGCAAACCTGGCGGGGTCAGGGAGAGGTGGTGCGTCGGCCAAGGCCCCTCCCACACGGCAGCTCCCGGGAGGAGCCTGCTGGCGGGGTTACCCGTGCCCACCTCCAGGGAGTCTCCGGAGATGACTAGGGCACAGTCGTGCTTCCTGCGGAAAGCGTTCAGCTCGAGGTGGGCCTCGCCGCGGTTGGTCACCTGGAAGGAAAGACAGGATGAAGGAGGCCTTGCTCTCCGGAGCTGGTGGAACAACAAACAGTGGCTTCCTGCAGCCTCGTGAAGACCATGGCCGCCGGCCCGGGCCCCCACCCCTCTCCTGCCCCCAGAGCCAGAGACGAATTAGATCCTGTTCGCTATGACTCTGTGGGAATCCGGAGGGCCTGTACGCCAACCATCCCCTCGCACTTCCCGCAGGATGGCTGTGACCCACATAATAAAAATAAGAGCACAAAGCCACTGTGCTTTCATTCTGTGCCAGGCACTGTCCAAATAAGCACTTTTCAAGCATTTTCACCCCATCTGTTTCTCACAAGGACCCTTCGAGGTGCATGATGGTAATAGTTCTACTTTACATCTAAGGAAACTGACACAGGGCAAGATTTGTTAGCCTGGCTACCGTGTCACAGCCCATCCACTTCAGAGCAGGCCTTGGAAGCCAGGCATCTAGCAGGGGCTTTTCTAAGAAGGCCCAGCTGTTAAATATGACACACTTTGGGGACCATACAGTCTGTCACAACTACCCAACTCCGCCGCTACAGTGCCAAAGCAGCCACAGACAATATGTAAACAGATGGGTAGATCTTGTGTTTAAATAAAACTTTATTTACAAAAACAGGTGGCCGGCACATGGGCTATAGTTTGCAACCCCTTAATTCTAGAGCATACAGTGTGTTCTCACTACGTGCAATAGTTATGTTCTGGAAAGTTGCTGTGAATACTGAATTAGTGATTTTTAAACCACTGCTCCTGGGGGAGGTACAGGGCTAGCTAGGCTCCTATGAGCCTCTGGTCACAATATTTTTGTCCATCAGTCAATACATAACCTCATTTTCTATGTGCCTCTGTTTAAAGACATCTTTGAAGATATGTATTGTTGAAATAAGTCAGAGAAAGACAAGTACTGCATGATATCACTTATATGTGGAATCTAAAAAATAAAACAAACTAGTGAATATGACAAAAAAGAAACAGACCCACAGATATAGAGAACAAACTAGTGGTTACCAAGTGGGAGGGGGAAGCAGGGAGGGGCAAGATAGGGTTACAAGCTACTAAGAGGTACACGCTACTATGTATAAAATAAGGGGCTGCTGGAGTCAAGATGGCGGTGCGGGGAGACGCAGAGTTTGCGTCTCCCCACAACTAGGGAACCTGCTGGACGCTGGTGGGGGACCTCAACACCCCAAGAGATGGGAGGAATGCTCAAGCGAACCAGTAAGACGTGGGGGGACTGAGGGGGGGAAGTGGAGGCCAGACAAGACCAGCGCCCCTGAGGGGTGGCTGCGAGGGGGGCGGGGTTCCCATGCCTGGAGGGACCCTCAGGGGCTCGGATGGGGGTGGGATGAACCAAGCGTCTCCCCTGCCCAATCGGCCAGGGAAGTCTGCCTTGCTCTCAGGCCGGGTCCTAAGTCCTCAGAGGCCCCCTCCAGGCCCCACCGGTCCTGGGGGTGTAGGAAGGAGGCCAGGGGAGAACAGGAGAGGCAGGCGGGAGAGGCCCTTGGGGACCGGAGGACAGCAGCAGAGGGCGTTTGCCCCACCCACTCGAGCCCTGCTGGGCTCCCAGGTGGGGCCCCCCACCCTCTGAGACCAGAGGCAGGAGGCACACCTGGGCCCCTTCTGTTCTGTTGAGCCTAAGCCCCACCCCCTACACCCCCAGGGCCTTTTCCAGCCCTGTGGGTCCTAAGCATAGGCCCTGCCCACCACCCAAACCCCACCCCTGCTTAGGCCCCACCCTCCACAGCCAAGGCCTTTTCCACCTTTTTCTTTTTCTTTCTCCTCCTCTTTTTTACTATTGTGGTTCTGTTTTACCTTCTGGTTGTTGTTTCATCCATATTTTTATTTTTATATTCTTTCTAACATATCTGTTAGTTTCCTAGTCTAATTTTATTTTTTACTTTGTTATTGTTCTTTTTTTTTTTTTTTTTTGCCACCCCACACGGCTTACAGGATCTTGGTTCATGAGCCAGGGGTTGGGCCAAAGCTCCTGTGGTGGGAGCTCCAAGTCTGAACCACTTGGACTAACAGAGAACCCCAGACCCCAGGGAATATTCACCAGAATGAGGTCTCCTGAAGGTCCTCATGTCGGCACCAAGACCCAGCTCTATACAACAGCCTACAAACTCCAGTTTTTGAAGTCTCAGGCCAAACAACAAGTAAAAAAGGAACAGAATCCCACGCATCAAAAAAAAAAAAAAAAAAAAAATGAGATGGCAAAAAAAATATGTCAGAGATGAAGGAGCAAGGTAAAAACCTACAAGATCAAATAATTGAAGAGGAAACAGGCAATCTAGCTGAAAAAGAATTCAGACAGTAAAGATGATCCTGAATCTCGGAAAAGAATGGAGGCACAGACTAAGAAAATACAAGAAATGTTTAACAAAGATCTAGAAGAACTAAAGGACAAACAGAGATGAACAACACAATAACTGAAATGAAACATACACTAGAAGGAATCAATAACAGAATAACAGAGGCAGAAAAACGAGTAAGTGAGCTGGAAGACAAAATGGTGGAAGTAACTGCCAAGGAGCAGAATAAAGAAAAAAGAATGAAAAGAATTGAGGACAATCTCAGAGACCTCTGGGACAACAATAAACGCACCAACATTCGAATTATAGGGGTCCCAGAAGAAGAAGATTAAAACAAAGGGTCTGGGAAAATATCTGAAGAGATTACAGTAGAAAACTTCCCTAACATGGGAAAGGAATTAGTCACCCAAGTCCAGGAAGCACAGAGAGTCCCATACAGTATAAACCCTAGGAGAAACACACCAAGACACATATTAATCAGACTAACAAAAATTAAATTCAAAGAAAAAATATTAAAGGCAGCAAGGGCAAACCAAAAAATAACATACAAAGGAATCCCCATAAGGTTATCAGCTGATTTTTCAGCAGAAACTCTGCATGCCAGAAGGCAGTGGCAGGATATACTTACAGTGAAGAAAGAGAAAAACCTATAACCAAGATTACTCTACCCAGCAAGGATCTCATTCAGATTCAACAGAGAAATCAAAAGCTTTCAGACAAGCAAAAGCTAAGAGAATTCAGCACCACCAAGCGAGCTTTACAACAAATGCTAAGGAAACTTCTCTAGGCAGGAAACACAAGAGAAGAAGCAGACCCACGAAAACAAACCCAAAACAATTAAGAAAACGGTAATAGAAACATACATATTGATAATAACCTTGAATGCAAACGGATTAAATGCCCCAACCAAAAGACACAGACTAGCTGAATGGATACAAAAACAGGACCCATATATATGCTGTCTACAAGAGACCCACTTCAGACCTAGGGACACATACACACTGAAAGTGAAGGGATGGGAAAAGATATTCCATGCAAATGGAAATCAAAAGAAAGCTGGAGTAGCAATACTTGTATCAGATAAAATAGACTTTAAAATAAAGACTGTTAGAAGAGATAAGGAAGGACACTACATAATGATCAAGGGATCAATCCAAGAAGAAGCTATAACAATTATAAATGTTTATGCACCCAAAATAGGAACACCTCAATAAATAAGGCAAATGCTAACAACCCTGAAAGTGGAAATCGACAGTAACACAATAATAGTAGGGGACTTTAACGCCCCACTTACACCAATGGACAGATTATCCAAACAGAAAATAAATAAGGAAACACAAGCTTTAAATGACACAATAGGTCAGATACATTTAATTGACATTTATAGAACATTCCACATGAAAGTGGCAGAATACACTTTCTTCCCAAGTGCACACAGAACATTCTCCAGGATAGATCACATCTTGGGTCACAAATCAAGCCTCGGAAAATTTAAGAAAACTGAAATCGTATCAAGCATCTTTTCTGACCATGTGATGAGACTGGAAATCAATTACAGGGGAAAAAAACTGTAAAAAAACCCACAAATACATGGAGGCTAAACAGTGCACTACTAAATAACCAAGAGATCACTGAAGAAATCAAAGAAGAAATTAAAAAATACATAGAGACAAATGACAACAAAAACACGATGACCCAAAACCTATGGGATGTAGCAAAAGCAGTTCTAAGAGGGAAGTTTATAGCAATTCAGTCTCACCTCAAGAAACAAGAAAAATCTCAAATAAACCATCTAACCCTACACCTAAAGCAACTAGAGAAAGAAGAACAAAGAAAACCCAAAGTCAGTAGAAGGAAAGAAATCATAAAGATCAGAGCAGAAATAGATGAAACAGAAACAAAGAAAACAATAGCAAAGTTCAATAAAATGAAAATCTGGTTCTTTGAGAAGATAAACAAAATTGATAAACCCTTAGCCAGACTCATCAGGAAAAAAAGGGAGAGGATGCAAATCAATAAAATTACAAATGAAAAAGGAGAAATCACAACTGACACGGCAGAAATACAAAGGATTATGAGAGACTACTACAAACAACTATATACCAATAAAATGGACAACCATGAATAAATGGACAAATTCTTGGAAAGGTGCAATTTTCCAAGACTGAATCAGGAAGAATTAGAAAATATAAACAGACCTATCACAAGTAATGAAATTGAATCTGTAATTAAAAATCTTCCAATAAACAAAAGTCCAGGACCAGATGGCCTCACAGGCGAATTCTATCAAACATTTAGAGAAGAGCTAACAGATTATTTTCAAACTCTTCCAAAAACTGCAGAGGGAGGAACACTCCCAAATTCATTCTACAAAGTCACCACCCTGATACCAAAACCAGAAAAAGGTATCACAAAAAAAGAAAATTATAGACCACTATCACTGATGAACATAGATGCAAAAATCCTGAACAAAATACTAGCAAACAGAGTCCAACAACACATTAAAAGGATCATACACCATGATCAAGTGGGGTTTATCCCAGGGATGTGAGGATTCTTCAATATATGCAAATCAATCAATGTGATACACTATATTAACAAATTGAAGAATAAAAACCACACGATCATCTCAACAAATGCAGAAAAAGCTTTTGACAAAATTCAACACCGATTTATAATAAAAACTCTCCAGAAAATGGGCATAAAGGGAACCTACCTCAACATAATAAAGGCCATATATGACAGACCCACAGAAAGCATCATAATCAATGGTGAAAAACTGAAAGCATTTCCTCTAAGATCAGGAACAAGACAAGGATGTCCACTCTTGCCACTCCTCTTCAACATAGTTTTGGAAGTCCTAGCCACGGCAATCAGAGAAGAAAAAGAAATAAAAGGCATACAAATTGGAAAAGAAGAAGTAAAACTGTCACTGTTTGCAGATGACATGATACTATACATAGAAAATCCTAGATGCCACCAGAAAACTACTAGAACTAATCAATGAATTTGGTAAGGTTGCAGGATACAAAATTAATGCACAGAAATCTCTAGCAATCCTATACACTAACAACGAAAAATCAGAAAGAGAAATTAAGGAAACAATCCCATTTACCATCACAACAGAAAGAATAAAATACCTGGAATAAACCAACCTAAGGAGGCAAAAGACTTGTCAGAAAACTATAAGACAATGATGAAAGAAATCAAAGATGACACAAAGAGGCGGAGAAATATACCATGTTCTTGGATTGGAAGAATGAATATTGTGAAAATGACTGTACTACCCAAAGCAATCTACAGATTCAATGCAATCCCTATCAAACTACCAACGGCATTCTTCACAGAATTAGAACAAAAAAATTTTACAATTCGTATGGAAACACAAAAGACCCTGGATAGCCAAAGCAATCTTGAGAAAGAAAAACAGAGCTGGAGGAACCAGGCGCTCTGACTTCAAACTATACTACAAAGCTACAGTAATCAAGACAGTATGGTACTGGCACAAAAACAGAAACATAGATCGATGGTACAGGATAGAAAGCCCAGAGATAAACCCACGCACATATGGTCACCTAATTTATGACAAAGGAGGCAAGAACATACAATGGTGGTTCTTCAATAAGTGGTGCTGGGAAAACTGGACAGCTACATGTAAAAGAATGAAATTAGAACACTCCCTAACACCATACACAAAAATAAACTCCAAATGGATTAAAGACCTAAATGTAAGACCAGACACTATAAAACTTTCAGAGGAAAACACAGGAAGAACACTCTTTGACATAAATCACAGCAAGATCTTTTCTGACCCACCTCCTAGAGTAATGAAAATAAAAACAAAACTAGACAAATTGGACCTAATTAAACTTCAGAGCTTTTGCACAGCAAAAGAAACCATAAACAAGATGAAAAGACAACCCTCAGAATGGGAGAAAATATTTGCAAATGAAACAATGGACAAAGGATTAATCTCCAAAATATACAAACAGCTCATGGAGCTCAATATCAAAAAAAACAAACAATCCAATTAAAAAATGGGCAGAACACCTAAATAGACTTTTCACCAAATAAGACATACAGGTGGTCAAGAGGCACATAAAAAGATGCTCAACATCACTAATTATTAGAGAAATGCAAATCAAAATTACGAGGTATCACCTCACGCCGGTCAGAATGGCCATTATCAAAAAATCTACAATCAATAAATGCTGGAAACGGTGTGGTGAAAAAGGAACCGTCCTGCACTGTTGGTGGGAATGTAAATTGATACAACCACTATGGAGAACAGTATGGAAGTTCCTTAAGAAACTGAAAACAGAACTACCATATGACCCAGCAATCCCACTACTGGGCATATACCCTGAGAAAACCATAATTCAAAAAAAGACATGTACCACAATGTTCACTGCAGCATTATTTACAATAGCCAGGACATGGAATCAACCTAAATGTCCATCAACAGATGAATGGATAAAGAAGATATGGCACATATATACAATGGAATATTATTCAGCCATAAAAAAACCCGAAATTATTTGTAGTGAGGTGGACGGACCTAGAGTCTGTCATACAGACTGAAGTCAGAAAGAGAAAAACAAATACTGTATGCTAACACATATATATGGAATCTAAAAAAAAAGGTACTGATAAACCTAATGGCAGGGCAGGAATAAAGACACAGACATAGAGAATGGACTTGAGGACACGGGGGTGGAGGGAGAAGCTGGGGCAAAGTGACAGAGTGGCATGGACATATATACACTACCAAACGTAAAATAGATAGCTAGTGGGAAGCAGCCCCATAGCACAGGGAGATCAGCTCGGTGCTTTGTGACCACCTAGAGGGGTGGGATAGGGAGGGTGGGAGGGAGGCTCAAGAGGGAGGGGATATGGGGATATATGTATGTATACAGCTGATTCACTTTGTTGTACAACAGAAACTAACACAGTATTGTGAAGCAATTATACTCCAATAAAGATCTATTAAAAAATTTAAAAATAAATAAGCCACAAAGATATATTGTACAGCACAGGGAATATAGACAATATTTTATAATTATAAATGGAATATAACTTTTAAAAACTGTGAATCAGTTGTGTTGCACACCTGAAACATATAATATTGTACGTCAACTACACTTCAATAAAAAAAATTTTAATTAAAAAAATATATTTATTATTGATTCATTAACACTAGACTCATGGCCAACAGGACCATGACTCATGCCTGGAGGAAGCTTATCTCCAGGAGGCTCATCACAGCCTTCCTGCACTCAGGGATATGGTCAGTTCTCAGCTCTGTGCTGGGGGCCATGTTAAACAGTGAAACTGCTAACAAAAAACCCCACAAAAATGCAAAAAACGTGGCACTGAGTAGACTGAAAAGGACCCTTGCGTCCACCTGAGAGCTGAGACAAGAAGGCAGAGCGGGCTTCCCTAGTGGTGCAGTGGTTAAGAATCTGCCTGCCAATGCAGGGGACACGGGTTTGAGCCCTGGTCCGGGAAGATCCCACATGCCGTGGAGCAACTAAGCCCGTGTGCCACAACTACTGAGCCCGGGTTCCACAACTACTGAAGCCCGCGCGCCTAGAGCCCGAGCTCTGCAACAAGAGAAGCCATCGCAATGAGAAGCCCGTGCATCTCAATGAAGAGTAGCCCCCACTCGCCGCAACTAGAAAAAGACCACACGCAGCAACGTAGCCAAAAATAAATCAATAAATAAATTTTTTTTTAAAAAGGCAGAGCGTCGCCCCTCTCCACCTCAGTTAGGAACTCACTCGTCAGATGACTCAAACTTTCCACTGCTGTGTATCCGTCCATATAGGGCTCTGAAAGCACCTCGAGTATTGATTTTCGGGTTACAAACAAGTTTTAGTGAGTGGGTGAATTTGCAAATACAGAATCCATAATGAGATCCACTGTATCTGTCTCTACACGATGCTGGTTGTGCTAGTCCCGAAACTGCTGGATTTCATAAAGCTTCAACGGGCTATAGACCAAAGGCAGGGGTATGGGGGGAGACCCCCAAAACATCCAGATCCAGTTGTTTGGCTTGGTAGCTCTGATGACAGATAAGTAGGACCACCACATCTGGCCCCAGAGGGGACCTAGTGCCCCTCCCAACTCCCAACTCAATAAGGCCAATCACCGTCCTTGGCTTCAAGCCCTGGAGCAGCTCCTTGTGCCCGCACTGCTTGGGCCAAGCGCTGGCCACCAGGGCAGGGAATTCTCATTTGCCACCCAACACGCCTCCTTCTAAAGGTTCCTCAAGGGTTGCCTTCAGGAGGGAAGACAGGCCAGTATCTGCGATCTGGAACTGATTTCCTACCCAAGGAGTTGGCTTTGAAGGGTTCAGGGAAATCCCAGACTTGTATGTACAATTTCACACGTATGAGCTCATCTGCATCCTTCACGCTGATCATACCTAACTCCCGTCAGCTCCTCAAAGGGACCACAGCCAGCACCGGGTAAAGAACACAGATTAACATGGGGCGGTAACCAGGCGCTCCTGCACCACCACCGGCAGGAATCGTTGAGCCTCGCCTGGGTCATTCAGTGATCCCACCCAAACCAACGACGTGAGCTCCCGCCACCACCACCCCCCCCCCCAGGGATCCAAGCGAGGCTATGAGGCTACAGGGCAAACGGCAGCATCACCCCACAGGGCCCCAGAGCAGACAACGCTTTACCAGCCGAAAAACGTGGATGTCTTGGTTTCTGGTCACCAGATGTGCATTCTTTGCTGTGCATGTAGCTGTCTCCAGCTTGTCCCCCGTCAGCATCCAAACCTGAAATTACCGCATGGAAGGGGTCCCCTTGGTTAGCGTTTGAGGCTAGCCTGTCGCCTGTGTCAGCCGAGTTTCCAAACACATCGAGCTGAACTTGATACGTTCCATTTACCTCCTTGAGGCCTACAATGTCCCCAACGAACCACAGGAAAGGCCCCAGTTCAAGGGCTTCAAGACCTTGGGCGTCTGCCGCTGGTGGTAGCAAAAGCTGGTGTGGCACTTTTGAAAAACTGGCCACGTGCTGCAGTAGACGTCGCGAAGCTCAGCCTCTGCCCTCCTAATCCCCGTTCCGGAACCTTTTCTTAAAGCAATAAATAATCTCAAAGAAGGGGAAGGCTGTATGGTCACTTCCATGTCCCACAGGAAACACTGATTTGTCACGTTCCACAGGTCTTTCTACGCGGCCGGATGCCCCCGAGCAATCTCAGGGGGCTGAACCCTAACTAAAACGCCGACAGTAAACGTGCCAGGTCCTTCCTCGCCTCGTAACTGAGCACTGTGCGCCTCAGTGTGGCGGGCTCAGAGAGGGTAGGTGACTTGCCCAAAGCCACAGAGCTAGTTCCTGTCCCGACCAGGCCCAGAACCCAGGTCTTCAGAGTCTAAACGGATGTGCTTCCTACCCTGCTGATTCACCCATTAACCCTCTGCTCCCAGTGGGGAAGTGGGGTGGGGGCCTTAGAGTCATCGGACAAAGGATATCTTGGCAGCAGGGGAAGCGCAGGAAAGAAAATAACCACAAAGGTTCCCCGAGTGTTCACCGTGCCGGGCACCTGTTAAGTGCTGTGCGTTGTTCCTTCACAGTAACTTTACGAGGTGGGAAACGGAGGCCCAGGCCTCATCCGTCCTGCTGACATCGCCCCGCTCAGCTCACGGGCACTCGCGCCAGATGCGGGCCCAAGGATGCAGCCCAGAGCTGCTCTGGGCAGAGGCAGGCAGCTTAACCTACGTTATTTTCAGGAGCTTCTAGCCGAAGAGTTTGCTAATCCCTTGCTTGGGTCCGCAGAGATGGAGCCCGCTCCCCAGACGCCCTCTACTGGCGTCTCCGGATTAAACTACCAGATATGTACTTTTTGGCCCCAAACAAGAATGTAAATACGGCAGTTCGTTGGGGCAGATGGTCACTCTGTTGGGTGGTCATTCAGTTACCCAGACCAAAACACAGATCGGTTGGCTGGCCGGACACTCAACAAGAATATAACAAACACCGCAAATGCGCGGGACACAGCTGGTCCTGAGAGCTAAGGAGATGCTCTCGGTCCTGTCTCCATGGAGCCCGGCAGCAAACGCGGACACGCAAGACGTCTGCCACAGCTGTCGAGGATGGGAGGGCTACAGGTCACTGTCCGAGCCCGGCTCCCTGTCACTATTTCCGTCCTCGGCCCCGCCTCCCCCCATCTCTAATTTTCACCCTCCGCTGACGGGATCACTGGTCTAAGTCTGGAAGTCACTGCCGTGTGGCAACCTATTTCAGCAGTGGGTCCAGGCAGGCTCACCCTACCTTGATGCCGGCGTTCCTCAGGGTCTCCAGGGTGGGCCTCACGTCCGCCTGGAGCTGGTCCTCCACCCCTGTCAGGCACAGCAGCTCCATCTCCATCTCCAGGCTCTCGATCACTGTGGCCACTTTGAGGGAACGGTCGTGCACACTCAGCTTGGCCTGGACATAGCGGGCCTGGGACACACCAGGGGACACTGTCACCACTTAGGATGGAGAGGTGCAAGGCGGACCAACGGGCAGTGGGAGCGTCTCATCCCCCACACAGGGCAGGGACCCCAGCACCTGGGTGAACCTCAAAGGGGTGAAACTGAGACCTCCAGCCTCCTTCCCAGTTCATCAGTCCAGACGCTGGAACTGGACAGACCGGAGCTCCACCCTTTGCTCTACACTCACCTGCTGTGCAACTTCTAGCAGGTCACTTAACTTCTCTGAGCCTCAATTGTTTTCCTCCCCGAAGAGGCAATAACGGCCCCAACTTCACTGGGTTTTTACAAGGATTAGTACAACTCGAGACCTCAAAAGACGGTAGATTCTCCCCACACAGCATATGCTCTGTAACCAAGAACTCTTGACCACCAGGTTGTCTAAAGACAAAGTCTTACTTCCAAAGCCCATCGACCCAACCCTTCTGTTTATCCCCTCTTTAGGGTGTTAACAAAGATACAGCAGTCACAAAGCGTATGCCTTTAAAACTGAAAGAAAGGTAGAATTTTATCAGGGCTAGAACTCTCGTTAAATAAAACTTTACAAAGAACTCAAGCACATAAAAGTGACAGACCCGAGCACAGTTTCTCTGGGTGGAGCAGGACAAGGGCCGCAGAAGCCTTTCCCCCAACCTGGTCTCTCTCCCCTTCAGTCACGTGTAAATACATTCATTCAGCTTTGTGCCAGGACTGGGGGTACAACAAGGACCCTCCCCCTCAAGGAACACACAATCCATGGGATGAGATGACAATTAACAAGACATATTTATACTGGAAGCCTTGGCAGTGAAAGTCAATGATCGAGTTCAAATCCAACATTTTTTACAGCTTAAAAAAGTCAGGGCTTCAAGAAGGTTTACAGTTTCAAATTTGAAGGTTTCATTTCATATTTTTCAAAAGGTTTATAATGACTATCGTTAAGTGTTGGGGTACAAGGGCAAACCAAACTGATAAAGTCTCTGCTCTCAAAAAGATTTTATTCCAGAAAGAAGCTATCAAAAAGAATGTGAGGGCTTCCCTGGTGGCGCAGTGGTTTAGAGTCCACCTGCCGATGCAGGGGCCACGGGTTCGTGCCCCGGTCCGGGAAGATCCCACATGCCGCGGAGAGGCTGGGCCCGTGAGCCATGGCCGCTGAGCCTGTGTGTCCAGAGCCTGTGCCCCACAACGGGAGAGGCC
This sequence comes from Globicephala melas, assembly GCF_963455315.2. NCBI lineage: Eukaryota > Metazoa > Chordata > Mammalia > Artiodactyla > Delphinidae > Globicephala > Globicephala melas. The sequence goes on from NC_083328.1 coordinate 76,473,622, forward strand.
ACAACAGTGAGAGGCCCGCATACCGCAAAAAAAAAAAAAAAGAATGTGAAAATACGTACATAAAGTCATTACAGCTGGTGATAAATGCAGTGAAGAAAGTTCAACAGGGTGACAACGGGGAGTGATGAGGCGGGGCTGCTTTAGATGGGGGATCCAGGAAGACTTCTCAGAGGAGGCGGCATTTGAGCTGAGACCCAAAGGAAGTGAGGGAGGGGGGCCTTGGAGCTCTGTGAGGGAGGACAGTACTAGGCAGAGAGAAGAACCTGGTGTGCTCAGAAATGACGTCCGTCTGGCCAGAGCAGAATGAGGGAGGGGAAGATGGGGAGGTGAGTGGGGCTAAAAAGTAAAAGGAAAGTCACAGAACCACTGACCTCAAAGTCTTGATACTGCTCCTCTGCTAGAGATTTCTTCGCCACCACAAGCACCCGCAGCCCTTCCCGGGCCATGTTTCCACACTGAAAAGCAAACCCTGGTCAGCGGAGAGCCGCACTAAGGGCTCTGTATCCCGGACTCTCTCTGAGGAGGGCTGGAGGCTGAAGTGGATGCCCCTCCCAAGGGGACAGTGCAATGGTAAATCAGAACGCTGCTTTCCCCTGAAGCAGTCTCTCTCAGCAAACCTTCCAAAGGGGTCTCAAAATTTAAGTCAATGCAGTAAGATCTCAGAGACTAATCTGGATTTCAGGCTCGTTGGAAAAACTGAACCTTTGACAAGAGCACTTTCCCAAATGACCACAGCCAGTGATACTGAAAGGCGGCTGTTTCCACACGGTCCCACGAAACATAGCTGTCAAGTGAAGAACATTCCAACACGTTCAACGCACAAAGTGTGATGCTGTCAGGAAACACATCCCGGCCCGTTTCATTCACCTGAGTTACCTGCCTGGCCCCTGGCATTTGGGTTTGTTACTCACTAATTGGAAATATGATATTACGGAACATAAAATGTGAATTCTGCGCCTGGAGATGGGAGATGAAACAGAAACGGCCTGACAGACTGGAGAGTTCCTTCCCTCCCTGCTGCAGCCAATTCCCACGTCACAATCCGGGACAAGGGGGCCTGTGACGGGGCCCCATGATGCCCGCCTCCTGGTACCCACACCCTTGTATGTTCACCTGCCCTGAGTGTGCACTGGACCCAGTGCCTTGTTCCTAACAGACAGAATGCGGCAAAGTGAGGGGAGGTCGTTTCCAAGAAGGTCACTTCTCTCTGTTTCATCTCTCTGTTTCACTTCTCTCTGTTTCATCCACATGGCAAGGAACGTGGCTGCCTCCGGCCTAGAGGCACTGAGGAGCTGAATCCTGCCCATGACCACTTCCCAGTGGGCTGGGAAGGGGGTCCCGCCCCAGCTGAGCCTTCAGATGAGACCCCAGCCTCGGGTGACCCCTTGACCAAAGCCAAAGAGACCCTGAGCTGAGGACCCAGCCAAGCTGTGCCTGGATTGCTGATTCGCAGAAACTGTAAGAAATGACACGCGTCCTCCTGAGCTGCTACGTTTGGGGGTGATTTGTTACATAGCCCCAGAAAACGCATGCAGGGACCCACCTCACTATTCCATGCAAGGGACAGACTCCAGGACACGCATCCGAGGCCCCGTTTCCACACCCCACGTCACGCTTACCTCTTCCTCCAGCCAGTCGTTGTACTGCACGATGCCAGCCATGACGACATCCGCTCCCTTCATGTAAAACGTAATCTCCCCGGTCGATTCATCCTAGAGGGAGGGCCGGGAGGAATGAACACCCAAGAGGAACACTTGGTCCCGCTCCAGTGGCCGCTTCCCACGAGAGATGCTGCACAAAGTGTACTCAGTGGACGCCAGTGTTTTCTCACTTGGCCGAAGATGAAAAGTGAGAGGGGAGCCTCACTTTGGGGCAAAGGCCACAGAAAACAAGAAAACTCAAAGCATTTGGAAAATCATTAAATGATGAAAGCAAGATCAAAAGGATTGAAGAACTCTGTTTTTACAGTCATTACTATTCTAACGGGAACAGACTGACCCTCACACTGTAAGATAATTTTAAATTTATATGCGGGGCTGCCGGTATTGCCAAAACGTGGTCTACCAGAAAGAGTTGGGAAGTAAGATAATTCTCGAGATCAGGGTTTCTCAGCCTCGGCACTGTTAATATTTGGGGCTGGAGAATTCTTTGCCGTGAGGGGGCTGGACTCTGCATTGCCCATCTCCCGCGGCATCCCTAGCCCACTAGATGCCAGCCGCAATCCCCTTGGTGACAACCAAAATGTCTCCAGACATTGACAAATGTCCCCTGGGGGACACATTGCCTCAGCTGACAGCTACTGCTCTAGACAACGTGGGACCCTTACATCTACCTGAGGACTTAGCTAGAGAGCAAAGTACCCAGATTTTCAGTTCACACTGACCCGATTTTCTGGGGAGAGGGTGACATCACAGCACAGACATCAGATGCTTAGACCCGGTACCAGCTCCCAGCTGTGTGCACCTGGACAAGCTACTTCTTTTCTCTAGACCTCAGTTTCCTCCTCTGTAAAATCGGGATCCTGACAACTCTTACCGTATAGCTTGCTGGGGCTTAAACGAGATCATCTACATAGAGCAGGTAGCAAAGGGCCAACATCCACAGAACATGCTCACCCAGTGTTATTATTCCTGTTGGGGTGACAGTCACTCCTCAAGACCCTCAGTCGCACTGTTTGTAGAAAACAAGGTCTAAGCTGGGGGTCTGAATGGGGGTGGTTTTGCCCCCAGGGGACTTCCGACAATGTCTGGACACGTATTTGATTATCTCAACTGGGAGGTGCTACTGGCATCTAGTGGGTGGAGACCAAGGATGCTGCTAACCGTCCTACAATGCACAGGGCGGTCCCCGCAACAGAGAACCATCCCGCCCCAAATGTCAGCGGTGCTGAGGCTGAGAAACCCTGGCTTTAAGGAATGATGGTGAAATCGTCAATTCTTATCCCACGACTCTTTCCTCACAGACCTGCATCGCAGGGAGGCTGGAGGCAATGGAGATGGGCAAGGCTAAGTGAGCACGGCCATCACCACCTCGTGCCTAAATTCTGCTGCCCCAGGAAGCCCAGAATGCATGCCTGTAAGCTCTTCATTGAATAGGAAATAAATACCCAAGGCCAAATCAGTGGTATAGTTTCATCGACTAAAGTAACTTCCGAAGGCCTCTGATCACGGCCAATCTTTGAGAACAACATGCTTACTCATAAAAGCACCCACAGGCCACGAACGGGCACCTGCACTTTAAAAGCATCAGAACTGCAGGCTGCTGCTTTGATGGACTGCATCTATGCCTGCTTGTGACTCGGGCCAAAGACAGCAGTGGGGTCTGAACATGAAAGCATCTGAGGTTCCTTTTTCCTTTCGCCTTCACCCAAATGCTGCTATGGGAAATAACGTCCCCCTCCCCAGCTTCCTCTGCTCCAGAAGGGGCTCAAGAGAACTCGGACATCTTGTCCAATATAAATACTGTGCCGACTGTCTCCTCCCGTTAGTCATTTCCTCCCACCAAGTTCATCACAAGGTTACTTCGTTCCCATATTATGGCAAGATTACGCTCTAAATTTACAGAGATCTGCTGGTTGTGCTGCATTGTTTGGGGGCCTCATCTTTTTCCACTGTGGTCTGACTCTGGCACCTGTTCAAAGGCCTCTTTTATTCAGACAGTGACAAGGGTATGATCTATACCAGTGATCCGACTTCAGCACGCCAAGGGGGAAGGGTGAGGGGAGGGCAGTGGAACATCTTGTAACACAACAAAAACAAAACTGGCGACACAGAGACAAACACGCAAGCCCCGACGAAACCGGCTTCTCTAACCTCGCTGACCTTCTCAGAAGAGAGATTCACAGAAAGACCAGACCTTGCTTGGTGAGGGTAGGAAGACGCCGCACAGAGCCGTCCATGAGCTCACACATGTTTAAGAGGGTTGATGAGCCAGGTGAGAACAAAACTATAACTGTCAACCGTCATTAAACCAGGTTGAGAACCATTTTATAACTGAGGGAAAACTTCCTCACATCAGGTAACTGGGCAGCTACTTTCAAACAACAGACAGAAAAGATGGCCACATCAGAAGAGAGTTTCTCGGCCCAGGCACGATGAACATTTGGGGCTGGAACGTTCTTTGGTATGAGACTGTCCTGACCTCTATCCACTAGATGCCAGTGGCACCACCCTCTGAGCTGCAACAACCAAAAATGTCCCCAGATGTGTCCCCATGTCCCCTGGGGGCAAGATGGCCCCAGGATGAGGGTCTTTCGCGAAAGGAGAACAGTGAGATTCGTGCTAAGTGGAGAGCTAGCTCCACAGCCCTGGGCACGGATTTGCACCCTGCAAAACCAAAGACAGAGAGGGAGACAGGTCAGAAAACAAAAATATTAGCAAAATAATATGCATCACAGTAAAGACAGCCTAACAAAGATGGATGTGCACAGGTTCACTGTTAGTAGTGAGAGATGGAAAACAACCTAAGTATCCAAGAAAGGAATATTTGATTAAGTAATGCTACGTTTTTTCAGCAAAACACCGTGCCCACATTAAAATCATAAAAATCATGTTTTAATAATATGAGAACATTTTCCCTATACTTATTATTCAGTGGAGGGGGTGGGAGCTTTAGAAAGCTTTAGGCGGAGTCTGAAGCCAGTTTTATAAAATTGTGTGCGGCTGTTTACCCTCATTTATGCTTAGAGAAAAAACTGAAGGGAAATTCCCTGAAAAGGCAAGAGTGGTTGTCTTTGGGTGATGAAAATACAGATGAAAGGTTCTGATCCCCTTCTATACATACTTATCTGTTCCCAATGCTGATTTTTTTTCAAATATAATCTGGGAAGGGTGGAGCGCTATTGTAAAGTAATGATAGATTTGCCCACCCAACAGTATCCCATACTCCCAGACACAGATCCCGTTCTTGCTGTGGGAAGATACAGGGGTCACATCTCATAAAATGTGATGCATGTCTGGGAATGATAGCCCTTTGCAACTAAAGGAAGGGTGACGCACTCAGCCCACTTATTCTAGAACGGCTGATATCGGGACTATTTGATGATGATTCAACCCTCAAATGACTCCAGCATAGTCCATGGCCCTAGAACTTGGAAAAATAAAGGCTGGAACAAAATAAAAGCAATTCCATAGTAGATAACGACTCTAATTCCCCAGGAAACACCCACCCACAGGATTCATGTGGCTGCTTCCAGGCCGTGGATGTTCCTGACATCAGACACGCACTCAAGATACGGTTTAAAAGCCACGGGGCAGGCTAGGTGCAGACCAGTGGGAAAAGCAGCAGCTGCATGGGAAGAAAAGCCCCCATCCCACTCAAAAACTTCCAAGGATATATGTCTGGTAGAGTCTGAAGACTACTGGCACCGGGGACACAAAAATCCCTTAAAATGTGTCGTTTTCAAGGCACATTCGTACTGTGTGTCACTGGACCATCAGTACTGCAGCTCATGGAGCTGTTTCTAACTTTTACCTGGAGAAACAGCCTCTTCAGTGACTCCCACTTTCCCCACCTCCCGGCGTGTTCACACCCCTGGGTGATCCAGGCCCACCAAGTGGTGGGCTGGACCCAGGGACCTGCTTCTAATAACAGAATAAGGCAAAAGTGAAGGGAGGTTGGTTCTGAGATGACGTGCCTTCTGTCTTGTTCACACTCTCACAGACTCACTTGGGTGAAGCCAGCTGATGTGGGAGCCGGTCTATGGAGAGGCCTGTGGGGCAGTGGATGAGGATGGCCTCTGGCCAGCAGCTGGTATAGAACTAAAGTCCTCAGCCCAACAACTGACAACACTGATTTCACCTGGCAGTGAATCCTGCCCCGGCTGAACCTTGGATGACTGCAGCCTATGAGAGATGCCGAGGCAGAGGGCCCGGCGAGGCTGCACCTGGACTCCTTGGCCCCCAGAAATTGTCAGATAACACTTCCTGTCGTTTTAAGCCATCACATGCGGGATAATCTGTCACAACACCATACGTGATTAACACACTACCCTCAACATTACTGTGGGTGCTCTGTGAGCTTTCCCGCATTCCTCTCATCACACCCAAACTCCCAGGGCCTGGCGATAAAGAGCATGACCTGGGAGCCAGACAGCCTGGGGTAGAAGCACAGCTCCACCTTTTCTAACTATATGAACTTAGGGAGGTTTCTTCTTCTCTCTATACCTCAATTTTCTCCTCTGTTAAATGCCAACTGCAATGGTATTATGAGAATTACATGAGTTGTTTTATGCAAATCATTTACAACAGTGACTAGCACCCAATAAGCACCATTTAAATGTTACCTCTGTTATTATTATTGTTCCTAACTCTGTTCCTATTACTAATGCTGCTAGTACTATTACTAATTACTCCTATTACTAATTCTATTATTACTAATTTACTATGATAGAATCTACAACTCTGACCCCTAAGGCATGAAACACTTGTGTAGATAGGGCGGAGGGGATCCTCATTTGTTTAAAAAATGAGAGAGTCGTATTCCAAAGATTCTCATGATCTGGGGCAGCATTTTCTCCAGCCAAACCAAACAATGTGAAGAACCTTTAAGAACACCAGGGAACCATCTCAACACCAAAATAGGACTGGGACCAAAGCAGTCTGCAATTTTTAAAGCTCCTATGGTTAATTCCGATGATCAGCCAGGTTTTGTTTGTTTGTTTGTTTAGATCTCTTATTTATTTTTGGCCATGCTGGGTCTTCGTTGCTGCGCTCAGGCTTTCTCTAGTTGCGGCGAGCGGGGGCTACTCTTCGCTGCCGTGCGTGCGCAGGCTTCTCATTGTGGTGGCTTCTCTTGTTGCGGAGCACGGGTTCTAAGCACGCTGGCTTCAGTAGTTGTGGCATGCTGGCTTCAGTAGTTGTGGCACAGGGCTCAGTAGTTGTGGCACATGGGCTTAGTTGCCCTGCGGCATGTGGGATCTTCCCGGACCAGGGCTCAAACCTATGTCCCCTACATTGGCAGGCAGATTCTTATCCACTGTGCCACCAGGGAAGTCCCTATCAGCCAGGTTTAAGAACTACTGAGCAGAGTGGCTTATGAACACAGGGCTTCCAGGCTTCCCAGAATGGAAAGTGTGAGTAAAAGAGCAAATAGGAAAACAAGGTATTAATTCAGATTGGCAAGATTTTAAAAGTCCGACACTATCAAGCGTTGGTGAGGATGCAGAAAAACAGTGGGACTAAGATTAGGATAAGCACTTTGGAGAAAAAGTTGAAAAAACCTGGTAAAGTTAAAGATGAATATATTCTACCATCCAGCAAGTCCACCTCTGGGTGTAGTCCACAGAAAAACACGGACATATGTACAGTGGAGACTGCAGCAGACAAGGCTACACATGGCAGCGGTCTTTCTATCGGCAAAAAAAGTGGCAATGACCTAAACGTGTATCAAGAGGGAACGGCAACAGACGGAAGGAACTGAGGTATATTTGCACAATGCAATACAACAAGTCAGCTAAGAGAAATAAAGTGGGATTACGTGTATCAACATCAATAAAGCTTTTTGTAAAATGTTAAACAAAAATTAGTATGTGGAATAATAATATATATACTACAGTGACACTTTATAGAGAGAATAAAAACATGAATACCATAATACATATTATTTATACCCAATGTGTCTGATAATAGTATTTTAAAATTCATAGGAGTGATAAACCTGGGGTAGGACTGAAGATGAAGCACATCTAGAAAGGACAGATGGGATTTCAATTGAATGCACAATGTTTTCTTTGTTTAAAAAAATTTTTTAACTATAATACATGCAAAAGTGTGGATCAATACATAAATATAAATTTGAGCAAACGAACTCAAACACAAAAGGGTATCTACTGTACAGTTTCCTTTATATAAAGTTCAAAAAGAGACAAAATCAGTCAGTGGTAGAAATGGGACAGTGGTTATATCCTTGTGGGAAGGAAGGATGCAGTAACCAGAAAGGGGTACGAGGGAGCTGCTGGGGTGATGGTGGGAGGGATTCTGTTCCTTGCTCGGGATGCGAGTGACACTGTGTTTATTACTTTGTTAACACTTGAGCTGTACACTCCTGAGGTTTGCACTTTTCTGTTTGTATGCTGTACTTCAATAATAGCTTCAAAAAATATAAAAAGAAAATCTGAACTATTAATGCCAAAATGACGATGTTGAGTGATCACGACACTTTTTTCCAATAACTTTTGGGACTGTATGAATGAAAAATCATCGAAAATGTCTAATTACAAGGGTATCAAGACTATTCAGTGGGAAAACAATAGTCTCTGCAGCAAACGGTGCTGGGACAACTCTCCATCCACACACAAAAGAATGACGTTAAAACCCCTAACTCACACCGTATATGAAAATAACGCAAAATGGATCAATGATCTAAAAGAGATAAAACTACAAAAACTTTTAAAAGAAAACATAGGGGTAAATTTTCATGACCTTAGGTTTAGCAATGGACTCTCAGATATGACACCAAAGTCAAGAGCAACAGAGGAAAAAAATAAATTGGACGTCATCAAAATTAGTAACTTCTGTGCATCCAAAGAATTTTATCAAGAAAGCAAAAAGACAAGCTACAGAATGAAAGAAAATATGTGTATATCATATCTCTGATAAAGGTCTAGTATCCAGACTACGTAAAGAACTCTTACAACACAACAATAAAAGACTACCCACTTCAAAAGTGGGCAAACGACGTGAACAGACATGTCTCCAAGGAAGAATACAAGTGGTCAGTAAGTATATGAGAAGATGCTTAACATCATTAGCTATCAGGAAAACGCAAATCAAAACCACAATGAAATACCACTTCACAGCAACTAGGACGGCTACAATGAAAAAAAAAAAGGGAAATAACAAGCACTGATGAGGATATGGAGAAACCAGAAGCTTCATACACTGCTGGTAGAATGTATCGGGCTGGCCAAGAAGTTTGTTCAGGTCTTTCTGTAACATCTTACAGAAAGACCTGAACGAACTTTTTGGCCAACCCTATAAATGGTGCAGCATTTTGCAGAAAAGTTTGGCGACTCCTCATAAAGTTAAAAGATAGAATTATCCAGCAACTGGGAAACGGACCCAGCAATTCCACTCCTAGGTATCTACTCAAAAGAACTGAAAACAGGGCTTCCCTGGTGGCGCAGTGGTTGAGAGTCCACCTGCCGATGCAGGGGACATGGGATCGTGCCCCGGTCCGGGAAGATCCCACATGCCACGGAGCGGCTGGGCCCGTGAGCCATGGCCGCTGAGCCTGCGCGTCCGGAGCCTGTGCTCCACAACGGGAGAGGCCGCAACAGTGAGAGGCCCACGTACCGAAAAAAAAAAAAAAGAACTGAAAACAGATGCTCAAATCCTTATACACGAATGTTCATAGCAACACTATTCACAATAGCCAAAAGGTGGAAACAACCCAAATGTCCACTGATGGATGAATGGATAATCAACATGAAATACTACTCAGTCATAAAAAGGAATGAAGTATGTATATATGCTACAACATGGATGAATCTCTAAAACATTATGCTAAGTGAAAGGAGCCAGATACAGAAGGTCACATATTGTATAGCCCCATTTATATGAAATACCCAGAATAGGTAAATCCTAGAGACAGAAAGGAGACGGGAGGTTTCCAGGGCCTACGGGGAAGAAGGTATGGAGAGTGACCACTTAATGGATACAAGGTTCCCTTTGGCAGTGATGCCAATGTTTCAAAACTTGAGGAAAGTGGTGGATGCAAGACACTGTGAATGTACTAAATGCCAACGAATTACACATTTAAATGATTAATTTATGTCATGTGAATGTCACCTCAATAGAAAATAACATTTAATTAAACTGAAGAGTATACAGTGAGAAATGTATTATTACCAAGAAATGCTCAATCTACACTCATTAGACCTTTCACTCTGGAAGTGGGTTAACCAAAAGCTGAGCAGCTATCCGAGATCTGTCCAACTGATGAACTAATTCTCTTTCTTCTGAGGGAATTAAATCCTCTTGCTAGTCTGAACGACAGGCAATAATACAATAAAGAAAGGGGTAAGAAAGAATGTCCAGCAACAGGGACATACACAGCAGACTTAGGCAGGTTTGGGTTTTTGTTTTAACCATTTTAAATTATAAATAAACTCACCCTCACGATGATGCCCATGCGTTTGCTTTCGTAGGTGAAAGGGAAGATCTGCAAGATGGTGAAGTTCAGGATCTGGTCACCAGGGGTCCTCAGCTGCATGGAAGACTGGTCCCGGCCCACCAGTGTTAAGCCCACACTTTCGGTCCACTGCACCAGGGCCACCTAAATGTGACAAGGGTCAAAGGTCAGATACACAGCCGAGGATCCTGGTTCACAGGTCAAGCAAATGAACATAAAGGTGGACGGGGGAGCAGAGACAGGTGAGGCTGAGCAGGGCCTGCATCCCTGGGGGAGGTCATGCTGGCCGGTGACAGCCCCACCCCCGCCCCTCTAGGCCTGCGGGGGCTCCGCGCTCAGAGCCGCCGTCTCTCCTGGGCCCTAAAGCAGGCCACGCGCCAGAGCTGTGGCAGAGAGAACCGCACACGCTCAAGGATCAGCACAACCAGAGATCACGTCTGGAAGGAGCTGCACCAGGCCAACCACAAACATGGGGAAGCCAGGAGCACGACGCCGGGGTGGGGCGACTCACCTCCAGGCTCCCTGTTAAACTCACACACACTCAACCAGGAGGGGATTGACAGCAGTGCTCGACTGGGCAGCTCTGCCCCCCAAGGGGCACATGGCAACGTCTGGGGACAGTTTTGGCTTCACAACTGAGGAGGGGGTGGATATTTTCTACTGACATCTCATGGGTGGAGGCCAGGGATTCTGCTAAACATCCTACAACACACAGGACAGCCCCCATGACAAAGAATCACCCCACCCCACATGGCAGGCAGTACTGACAGGGGGAGAACGCTGGTCTGTACAGATGAGGAAACTGAGGCTTGCGGAAGCTCATTAAGTTGCCTGAGGTGATGCTCCGGGGCAACGGCCGGCTAGGCAGGAACCTGGATCTACCTGGTGCACAGCCAAACCCTCCACCACCCGCTACACTTCCTAGGACCACGGTTCTGTCACCAGCTGGAATCTTCTCACAGCCCGAGCAAGGTTTGCTTCACTTCCAGTCAAAGGCATGGAGGATGCAAATTCCAAGACAGGGGCCAGACCAGTGGGAACTGCGGCAGGCAGGAGCCAGTGCCCCCTCTGAAGGAGGCTGCCCCACGGGAATGTGGACCCAGGGTGGCCAGAGCTTCCAGTTTCTCAAGAAAAACCAGAAATCTGACCTTGTCCCTGAGATCTCTAACTTTTCAATGTAAGCCACTAAGCTGCACGTTTTAAACGCCCATGAAGAAAATAAAACACGTCTACAGATGAATCTGGTCTGGGGTCTTCAGGGAAAGAAGGAAATAGGAGTGGAAAAGGCGGGGACAGAAGGGGGAGCTGGGGAGGGGAGACCACCAAGCCCTCACTGCCACTGCCACAGGAAGGGGGCTACGCCATGGGGTGGGGGGCAGGGGGAGACAGGGGTAAGTACGAAGAGCCTACGGCGTACGAACCACAAGGTCATCGTGTTTACTTGTCAGCACAGCCCATAGAGGCAGGAAGTACCAAGCAGCTCTACCCGACGGACGAAGAAACAGAGTCAGAGAGGCCAGGCGAGCTGCTCTCGGCGGGCAGCTACCACGGGCTGAGATGAGATCGAATCCTGTGTCTAGCTGACCCAAGTAGCCCAAGGGAGCGTGCCAATCCCGGGCCATCCAGATGCCTGTTCTCTAAACACGGGCGCACACACATCACGGCATCCTTAGTGGGTGTGCCCGTCACCCGACTCACTGTCACCGTTAGAAAGTTGACAGGGGGCATGGTAGGCATAGTAACAGCCCCCAAAGGTGCCCACCTCCTAATCCCCACTGACCTCCACCTCCAAAAGAAAGGGCTAATCAAGTTTGGTTTTGTTTGTTTGTTTTGCTACTAACCTGCATAAGTCTTTGGAAACTCATTCATATAGTTGTTTCATCTAATCACTCTGAATTTCAATATGGCCTGTCCTATCTGCTAACAATCTTCTTTCCAAGTTTAAAATGAACAAATCAGTAAACACTGATATAAATTTAAAAATCCCATCCGTATAAATATTAAAAACTTTGGGTACATGCACTAAAACGCTTATAGGATGATACACATGAAGAGAAATTACTTCACTCTTCTCTCTATATACTACTGAAATATTTTAGTGTGTACACGCACTTCTTTTATTTATTTATTTTGCGGTACGCGGGCCTCTCACTGCTGTGGCCTCTCCCGTTGCGGAGCACAGGCTCCGGACGCGCAGGCTCAGCGGCCATGGCTCACGGGCCCAGCCGCTCCGCGGCATGTGGGATCTTCCCGGACCGGGGCACGAACCCGTGTCCTCTGCATCGGCAGGCGAACTCTCAACCACTGCACCACCAGGGAAGCCCCATCTTTTATTTTTAATATTTTTAATTTTAATTAAGTAAATAAATATCCCAACACAATACGAGATTATTACAAGTACGTAGCTTGACTAAATTTACATCCTCCTCTACGTACCAGTTTAGTAACAAAGAAAAAGGAAATTCTTCTTCAGATGCTTTCCAACACGACTGCTAGGGAAAAGAGTTTTTCATCCTTGCTTTTAAACAGCTGTTGTTTCACCCCTTAAAAACGTATTTAATTGCTCTGAAAAGATGTGAAGAGTCTGTAATACTGGGCTTCAAGGAGATACACTAATTCCCCCAAAGCCTGTTCTTAACTTCAATCAAGAAAGGATCTGAAACTCCAGAACGGGAAGTGGCTTTCAGGGCCGTAGAGGCAGTTCTGGCCTTGGCCAGCCTGGGTCCCCCTGCTGCAGACCCCACAGGACTGTGTTGGAGGGGAAGTTGAACCATGCATCTGAAATGATCAACAGTGACAAGTGTTCCCGGGGAAGCATGAATTACAGCTGAATGGAAACATCTTCTAACCATGCTTTCTTCTACAGCAAAGCCCTCGAGGGAGTTAAGGAACCTACTTTGACTGTGCTGGTTGCCCCATCTCCCATCTCCCACCCCTTGGGTCCAAGGTCCTAATCAAAACCTCACAAGTCCTCTTGGGGGCTGATTCCAACAGGATATGAGCCCTGCAGGGGGGCCTTTCTTTCTCACCTTACACTCCCTTATTCCGACTTTAACATTAAGTCAGTTTTAATTTAAAGCTGCTTTCTACCAGAACATATAAAATCCCCCAGGTCCTACTGAGAAGAGAGCAGTTTAGAACTGGGGAGCTCACTAACCATTCTCAACAGCAGCGGGGACAAACATTTCAGCGGTCAGGTGGGCAACTCCATCCCTTCCTGAAACAAGATGATGTAAATGAGGCTGCTTCTGCTAGAGGGTCTGAGCTTCAATTCAAAAGAATCATCCTGTATTGCCAAATCAGAAAGGATTTCAGGGTCTTTTTTTTTTCTTACGGCTGCACTACACCGCAGGTGGGATCTTAGTTCCCCGACCAGGGATCAAACCCGCACCCCCCTGTAGTGGAAGCGTGGAGTCTTAACCACTGGACCACCAGGGAAGTCCCCAATCTCAGGGTCTTGAGTCTCGCTGTCCTTAACAGCCGGAGCTGGGGTCTCAGGGGGCCTCGGGTCAGACTACCGGAGGTCAGAAGAGCAGAAAAAGAAACCTCGTAAAAGGTAAATGAATGAACAAATAAATGAGAGGCAAAAGCAAATGCTAGAAACCAAGAAAGGGCCGGAGCGGGGGATCTGGGCTCCACGAGTCAGCTGTGCGTCTGGTTTGGGTCAGGAAATTAAAAAAAGAGCCTCCTACTCCACCCTTCCGCCTCCAAAAAAAAAAAGCCCATCTGAAGAATTCTTGTCAGAGCTGTCCATGAAAGGGCTTTTTCATCATTTGTTGGTCAGCAATAAACCACCTGTGACAAGCTTTAATAATCTTCTCTTTGTACCTGGGAATGTGTGCTTGGGAATTACGCCAGACAGGCTAAAGAGCCTTGAATTCCTGTCAAAAGCAGGATGCATATGAAATACAAGAACATGCATGAATCTGCTATCTGATTAAAACGGTTCTTTGGGGGCATTCAATCAGATAAACACCCAGGCTTACAAAGAATGGCCAGTCTGCCCGAAGCCAGGCCTTTCAAGCTTACAAATACCCACAGACCTAGGTATTCTTTACTTTATTAAGAAATAGGTTCCAAAATGGGCCACATGGTGGTTTGCAGGTTTGAATGCCAACAGGAGCAGGGCAGGCAGCGGACCGGGGCAGGGCCGGCCACCTAGGGACAGGGCTTGGGGGAGGGGGCTAACTGCTGCCAGGTCAAAACTGGGCCCAGTCTTTCCAGATCTGATCTTTCTCAGGAGAAGCTTATTTTTATAGAACACTGAGTGATTTTTAAATATTGCTGCTTTTCTTTTAAACAGCATGGAGCAAACAAAAAACAGCCTGCTACTTTTTTTTTTTTTTTTTTTTTTTTTTGCGGTACGCAGGCCTCTCACTGTTGTGGCCTCTCCCGTTGCGGAGCACAGGCTCCGGACGCGCAGGCTCAGCGGCCATGGCTCACGGGCCCAGTCGCTCCGCGGCATGTGGGATCCTCCCAGACCGGAGCACGAACCCGCGTCCCCTGCATCGGCAGGCGGACTCCCAACCACTGCGCCACCAGGGAAGCCCCAGCCTGCTACTTTTAAGCATCAGTGGACAAGGTGGTAGAATAAAAGGCCACTCCCTGATCCGAATTTCCTGATCCTATACTTGAAATTCAGCCTCTTGGGACTTAACTCTGCTAAAAACAAGTATTTGAAAAGGAAGAATGGCATCATCTCCATAAAAATTTAGCCACTTAGAAACGACTATTTACTTAAGTCCATTCTGGCCCAATACTAATGTGATATGGGACAGGACTTTTGCATGTATGGCCGCGGATGAGCTAATACCAAGGAAGGCTCATTTGACAGTTTTCTACAGTGCCCCCAAAATCCCATAGTCCTGCCTGACACAGGACCCCTATCTTCTGAGCAACCAGAATCTTCTTTCAAAATTCTACCCCAGTGGTTAATACGTAACATTGATGGAGGATTTTTTCCTTAAGTTCCCGACCGCTGTTCTTTGACCTCACCCTCAGGTCCAAGGCCCTGGCAACGTGATGGTAGAGCCCCACCAGCCTCCTAAATCTCTCTGGGTCAACACTCCACACGCCATCGTGCACACATCTGAATGCTGGCATTGTCTGAAGCCTGGAGCTGAGGCTCAGACACGAGGAGGCATTCAGGGGACCAACAGGGATGTGGTTATGGAGGAAAAAGAAACCCCAAGTCTGCAAATGGACAGGAGATTGCCGGCCCCCGCTCAAGGCCACGGGCTTACCTTTCCCCAACGGTTTTATCCTCACTCTTTGCAACAGCATTGAGAAAATGCAAAATGAGACAACTGGGACCTTTCATGCATGCTGAGACATGTACAGAGAGACTGAATGAGCAAGGCTCTCCATCACGACATTATTTATGACAGCCACAAGTGGGGGACCACCTAAATGTTACGCTTGGGAGACAGAGAAAATAATCTGTGGTGTATCTAAGCAGCAGAATATAGAGCAGCCACTAAGAATATTCTTACTATAGATAGTTACCGGAAAGGGATAATGCAAGGGAACAAATCAAGGTCATCGAACATATATCGTATATATACAGAAGAGAAATAGGAAAAACACCAGAACATTTTTGGCTTTTCTTTCCTGTGATTTTTTTTCTTTTTCTATAACAAGCTAATGTTACTCTTATAATTAGTGCGGGGGGGGGGGGAACTAAAAATAAAATCTGCTTCTAGATTAGCTGTACCTTCACTGTATACCCCTTTTTCTTATATCACCCCTGTCTGCATTACTCCCAGCTTCTGACATTCTAATGGATGCAGGAATGCTCTCCATCTACAGACTCATGTCTGGAGGAGAGACCCACTTGCTCTTCGCCCACGCTCTCACGGCCACTTGCAAGGTGGCCATTTCAAGGTTACTGTGGACTAGCGGAGAAACACATCCTTTTTGGTTTTCCCTTCTAAGGGCCGGATCCTGAAGAGATGGACGGTGAAGGCAAGACACTCAGAAGGTAGGCTTCTGGGGCCTGGCAGAAGACGGTTATTATCACCAAGCCTGGAAGCTTATAAGATGAGAAAAGAGGGAAGGGACACACACAAAAGGTGCCACTGAGTTTTGGAGATCCCAGACACAACACTGGCTCAGTGCACGTGTCCCAAGGGGACCGGAGTGGGTTAAAAATAATTGGACACTCTGGAACTTCACCCAGTATCCACCCTGAGCTCCCCAAATGCAAGTGCTTCACTCTCTGCAGCACTTGTGAGTTGACAAAGCACTTTCAAGCCATGATGCCATGGGTAGGGACGTGGTCCTGTGGGGTTACGAGCCCCACCTCTGGACATGGGCTGCGGGTTTTAATCTCGCCAGCCGTGTGACCTTGGGAATATTCCTTAGCCAACCTATACCTCATTTGCAAACAGCACGATCACAGTAATTCTGGGTGGTAAGGGATGCCCGTAACGCGGTGCCTGGAACAGAGCAGATAAGCAACAGGTGACCCCTTCTTACCACTGGCAGCATCACCGCTACCCTCACTGCTCCCTCTCTTCTCTAAGGGCCATGAGCTCCGTGTGATGTATCAGCCCCTCTTTACCTACGAGGAGGCTGAGTGCAGCTTAAAATCACATCGCTGATCAAGTCCGCCCTGGCAGTGACACACGACCCGCAGCTGCACTGCGGGGTAAGGAGGGGTAGTGCGATGCCCCCATCTTTCAGAAAAATTAGTGAAAATGAAGGTCTTGAAATGCCATTGCGAGATGACAGAACACACAGCAACCCAACATTTTAGCAAAACTCAGCTGACGTCCCACACAGTGACACCACACACACGGACATGCTTTAGAAGGATGAGCAACGCAAAGCAAGGTGCGAAACTTTATCTATAATTTACAATTGTGCTCTTAAATTTTTTAAATAGGTTAATAATTAAAGGGTGAGGAAAATTCTAACGTATGCAAAGAATTATCTCTGCAGAGGTACTCAGATATTGAGAACAGTGGGCAGCTCGGAGGCAGAGGTCAGGGGAGGGGCCCTGTGTAGAGACTGTGAGAAAGGAGGGGGCGGGGTGCCTCAGGGGAAGATGGAGATAGACTTCTCGCACTGCGCCCTGAGCGGGGGTGGCCACACAGAACATCCTGCACATTACCCAGAACTTGTAACTAAGGGCTCTGAAATCAGAGTTACTCAAGGCACAGCCACATACAGCAGGCCACTTTCATTCACACTCACACACACGCACACACACCCATGCACAGCCACACGCCACACACGCTCCAACAGCAGTCGTGCACACATCACGTGCACGTGTTCACACCCACACTCGTGCACATATGTACACGTGCCGACATGCGCGCACACACGTACACGCACGCACACATAAACCCTACAGGACCATGAAAACCATCTGGCTTTCTCAAGGATGTGACTTAACCCACTTCACCCTCCTTCCCTCCTTGTACTAGAGTGTGATTCTGTACCAGAGAAACATGCAACTGTAATTCTACATATATGCCCACATTTAGGAAAAATCTGGGTAACTCTACAACCGAACACAAACAGTGGTTATCACTACCTAGTGAAAATTACAGGTTATGTTTATCAACTTCTTTAGACAAATGAACGCGTCCCTGGGTGGATTCTATCTGCTCGGAGGAGAGCACTTCCTGGACCACTCACGCCAAGAAGGACACGTTAAGAGTTGTATCACAGTGACCCCCCCCTCCACTGTACCCCACCTCCAACACTGCCAAATATACTGCAAACGATGGGATGCTGTCAGGGCTGAAGCCTGCTCACCCGAGCATCTTAGGACCACTTCTCTCTGGCCAGATTACATCTGTCTCATTTCCCCTGGGAGTTTACTGTACAGGCGGGGGGTCGGGGGGGTGGGGGCAGTGCCCCCCAGGCTGTAATCAATAGCTGAATACAGACACTTCAAGGCTTCCCAGGCGGAATGTGCACAGGAAACAAATTTAGGAAATCCTGCTTTCTGTTACAGGAAATGAATCCTAGGCCAACTGGTAGAAATTACTCCAGGAGCTCCAAAGTAAAGAGGATACTGGCTTCTGTATGTATTCCATCAACTGACCTTGCCCGCACCAGCCAGGTTTTATTGATATAGAATTTCAAAGGTAAGATTCTAGACCCAGCCACTCCTACGTGGAATCCCACAGGGATCTGGAAACAGTACAGCTTTCTGAAAGATTGCACTGGAACTAGATTTAACCTATTTTCTGTCAGACGGTATATTTACATAAACAGATTTATATTTTGAGGTACGCATCTTTTGAAGTAGTTTAAAAGGCTGGTGAGTAAAATATTAACAGTGGTTATACCTTAAGTTAGTAGGACTATGGTTTACTTTTTCTTCTTCTCTACATTTTCATATATTCTATCATAAACATGAAATGACTGTGTAATAAAAAAAATAAATAAAGCTGTGGGGAAAAGGAAACCAAGAAAGTAACACCGACCTCTGTGAAGACACCAAAGACCAAAAGAAAATACCCTTTTTTAAAAAAAAGCAAACTGCTATTCAGAATCTTAGAAAAACAAAACAAATCTGAATCCAAAGGCAATTAATGGACAGCAGAGATAAAGGGCTCTTCTCTTTAACAAAAAGGAGCTGAAAAGCACACAGCATTCCATGGAAGATTTACCTTCATGGAAAAATCTTTGCACAGCCCTAAAACAAATATATCAAAGTTCAGTGGGAACCAGGGGTGTGGGACAGGCATTAAAGACCGTCATATATGCATGTCAATAGCCAATCAGAGCCCAGAGGCACAAGTGCTGATCGGATCACCAACGTTTAATTTAAATTCTATGAAATACCCACAAGCTACTGGTCCCCAGTCCGTAACTACCAAAAGTCTGGTCCTTTCTCACATGGACCCTTCAATGGTATCATCCTCCCATTCCGAAACGGAAAGGCGAGATCAAGCAGACGAACCCTGGTTAAGACACGGTGACAAATATGACCAGCTTCCGGTTCCAGGGCACACGTCTCAGTAGGCTCACCCACACCTATCCCCCACCTCCCCCTTCTCTCTGCACACAATTCCCATCTCAGAATTTGGCCAAGGGTTACCAGATTTTTCACCCCCTAAAAAGCCTGGTTCAAATATCAATGGTCAACAGAGGAACTGGGCTTCACAGCTTGAGCTCTTCCACAAACACCAAGCAGATGAGAAGGAGTCGTCTCCCAGGGGACACATTCCATTGCCCCAGAAAAGGAGGAAGAAGAGACTGGGCAGGGAAAGACACACCCAAGTGTCCTGCCATTTCTGATCTTTGGAAAAGATTCTAACTGTGCCACCCTCCCCCCACCTCCGCCCGCACGATCACATCAACCCCTGGTTCACGGATATTCTCAGATGAGTCCAGACCTCCAAAACACTTCACGTACCAAAGAAGCCCGTCCCTCCTTCTTAAAATGAACAAAAATCATCATCATCATCATCATCATAACTGGGAGTCCTTGCAACATTGGTGGAAGAGTAAAATGGTTAAAAAAAAAAAAAAAATCCCGGGAAGCACTCTGGTAATTTATGTCATGAGCCTTAAACATACTCATTCAGTTTGACCCACAGGATTTACTGACCACATACTAAGGGCCTCACAACACCCTCCTGTGGGTCCCACGTCACAGACACACAGTGGGGATAAGGAACCCGCTCAGGCAACTGTCTCACTCCTGCTGCCCCAAGGGGTGTGAGCTGCTGCCTTGTTTAACGTAGACTCCACAGTGCCTGGCTCATGGGAGGCACTCAAAAATACCTGGTGAATTAGTGAACCCCGTCACACCATTTCTAGAAATAGCAAGTGTAAGGATACTCACTGCAAATGTTTATAAACACTGTTGCTCAAAAATAGAAATAACCTAAATTCCAATAATACGAGAACAGTTGAAGATATTAGGGTCCATACCGTAGGCAGTGAATCTGAAAAACTGTGTAATGTTCAAGAAAATTGAGAAACAGGTATGATAAAATATTAGTGAAAAAAGAACAAATATAGGCAAAACCCATAACTATATTAAAATGCTCATTTTTTTACGAAAAAAATACATGAAAACCTAGTGGAGGGGCTATATATCAAATGAATAAAAATTAATATTTAGTGGTTTCTGAAAAATGGTTTAGTAAAAGGATTAAGAGTTTGGGCTCTGAAAACAAACTCCCTGGGTTAAAGCCCTGACCCTGTCACTTAGGGGACTGGTGCTGTAACATAAGTCAGCCACAGAAAACGGCAACTTTACCAGGAGGAAACCTGGGAGACACCACCTTAGCCAAGAAACCTAAGTTAACATCTCCGAGACCTAGACACGCCAACACCATGCGTCTCTGGATACCCTGCACCGAGGACAGCACCAGAAATGCATAACCTGAGTCAACATCATAAGAAAATGTCAGACAAATACAAACTGAGGGACATTCTACAAAACAGATAACCTGTATTCTTCAACAGTCAAGGCTGTGACGGTCAAGGAAAGCTGAGGAACTGTTCCAGGTTAATAGAAACGCCAGATGGTCCAGGGGTTATGACTCCGAGCTTCCACTGCAGGGGGACATAGGTTCGACCCCCGGTTGGGGCACTAAGATCCCACATGCTACACGACTTGGCCAAAAAGAAAAATTAAATTAAAAAAATAAAAATAAAAGAGACACCAGAGGCAGTACAACTGAATGTGGTGTGTACTCCTGGACTGGTTATTGATCTGGGGAAAATATTTTTTTCTTTTTTTTGTAAAAAAAAAAAGTGAGTGGGACAGCTGATGCAATTTTAATAAGATCTGCAAGTCAGATAACAGTACTGTATCAACGTTAATTTCCTGATTCTCATAAATGACCTTGTTTTGTAGGGAGATATTTAGGAAAGTATTTTTAGGAAATATTTAGGAATAAAAGGGCATCACGCCTGAAGCTTACTCTTCAAAGGTGAAGAGGAAGCAAAAGCAGAGAAGGGTTCACATTTGAAGAATCTGAGTAAAGTGTTGGTAAAGGGGACGTCTTTGTGTTCATTTTACAACTTTTCCAAAAATCTGAAAGTATTTCAAAATTAAAAAGTCTAAAAAAAAAAAATCCAGGGAAGATGTAAAAATGTAATGTACAGCACAGGAAATATAGCCAATATTTTATAATAACTTTATATGGAGTATAATCTCTAAAAATATCAAAGCACTCTGCTGTACTCCTGAAACTAATATAATATTGTAAATCAACTATACTTCAATTAAAAAATAATAAGAAAAGAAAAGCCACTATACTTTGAACTCTTAAAAAAAAAACAAAAAACTAGGAACTTCAGGCTAAGTATTTAATCTCTCTGTCCTTGACCTTTCTCTTCTGAAAATGGGGATAATCATAGTACCTCTTAGTTGCTGGGAAGATTTAATGAATAATACACAGTACTTCAAATGGGACCTGATGTGTACCAAATACTCAAGGGAAGTTACCTATTGTTATCTTTTATGAGTGAAGTTGAAAATAACCCATTTCCCTCTTTATATTCTTCTGAAATTTCCAAATTTTCCACACTACAAAAAATTGCTTCCATAATCAGAATAAAAGTTTTTTTTTAAGGAAAGAAAAAAGGAAGGAAGACTGGAAAGGAAAAAAAACAAAATGTTAACAGACTAGTAAAACACGGACTGTGTCTTAACTACACTCAAGTCAGGGGGCAAAGGACATGATACCATTTTCATGCTGGGCGAGGGAGTGCTCTGCCTACACCTACACAAAAGGCGTTCCTATCATATGGCACCCTGAGAGAAAAAGCAGTGAGGGGCTTCTTACAGAAAACACTACACAGGCAACTGTATTACCAGGTCCTATGCTCTTGAACACAGAATTACACGAATCCTTTCAGCTTTAGCAAGAGTTGATGCTTAGATACAAAAATATGTGGCTTACCAGACTTCATCAAAATTTAAAACGTCCACGTTTCAAAGGACACCATCAAGAACATAAAAGATAGAATGGGGGCTTCCCTGGTGGCGCAGCGGTTGAGAGTCCGCCTGCCGATGCAGGGGACACGGGTTCGTGCCCCGGTCCGGGAAGATCCCACATGCCGCGGAGCGGCTGGCCCCGTGAGCCATGGCCACTGAGCCTGCGCGTCCGGAGCCTGTGCTCCGCAACGGGAGAGGCCACAACAGTGACAGGCCCGCGTACCGCAAACAAACAAACAAACAAACAAAAAGATAGAATGGGAGAAAATATTTGGAAATCATATATCTGACAGGAGGCTTTTATCTCAAATACATAAAGAACTCTTACAACTCAATAACAAAAAGACACATAACACAACTAAAAGTGGGCAGAGGGCCTGGATAGACATTTCTCCAAGGAAGATATATAAAGGGGCCAATAAGCACATAAAAAGATGCTCAACGTTATCAACGTTATTAACCTTTGGTATCAGAAACACAAATCAAAACCACAATGAGATTTCACTTCACACTCACTAGATCGGCGAGAATCAAAAGGAGGGACGATGACAAGTGTCGGCTAAGATGCAGAGAAACTAGAGCCCTCATACCTTGCAGGTGGGAATTTAAAACGGCACAGCCACTTCAGAAACAGTGTGGCAGTTTCTCAAAAGGCTAAACATAAATTTAACGTGACCCAGCAATCCCTCTCCTACACGTACACCAAGAGAAATGAACACATATGTCTGCGCGAAAACCTGGACACGTGTTCATAGCACAATAGCCCCCCAAAGAAAATACACACACATATATATATATATTATATACATAGAAAATATATCAACAGTCCAAATGTTCACCAACCGAAGACTGGGTAAACAAAACACAGTATTATCCCTTCAATGGAATATTGTTCATCCATAAACAGGCATGAAGTACAGACACACGCTACCACGTGGATGAATCCTGAAAATACACGCTAAGTGAAAGAGGTGAGACGCCAAATGTGTGTGTGTCTTTCCACTTGTATGAAATGTCCAGAACAGGCAAATCTACAGAGATAGAAAGTAGGTCAGTGGTTGCCAGGGGCTGGAGGGAGGGAGGGCGGGAGTCTATGGGAATACAGGCACGGAGTGCTTCCTTTTGGGTTGACAAAAGTGTCACAAAAATCGATTCTAAAACCGACTGTGGTAATGGTTGCATAACTCCGTGAATATACTATTTAAAAAAACCACTGACCTGTATGTATCTGTCACACGGGCGATTGTATGGTATGTGTATTATATCCTAATTAAGCTGTTTTTTAAAAAAGGAATGTGGTTTCATGGGACCTGTGCCCCTTATGCGCTGCCCGTCTGAACCACAAACAAGATCTCTCGCTGCTTCCTAACTCAGGATGTATCTCAAGTCCAAGGCTACTCCTTCTAGAGGAAGATCAAGGGCTGCAGGCATTTGCCAGCCTGTTTCCCTAGCGGCCCAGCATCGCCCCGGAACCTGCTGCCCTGACAGGTGGCCCCACCTGGAGCAGGTGGGAAATGGGCAGGGCATCCCGCATGCCGGGGCTTACCTCGTCCGGGCTGGACGCCTGGTACACACGGCAGGAGTCCTCGTACTGCTTCTCCGCCTCGGCCTGGTCGGTGACACCGCTGGACTCGTACACGGGGGTGACGTTGTGGCACAGCGCGATGGCCTTGACAGCTTCGTGCACGCGGGTGCCCATGGTCCGCCGCACCTTGGTGGTGAGCGCGGGGCCCTTCTGAGCGGGCGGGTCCTGGGATTGCTAGGAGAAGAGGAAACCAACGAGGAAGATGACCAGAGACACGGAAGGACCTTGAGAAGGAAGAAGAACGACCCTGCGGAGTCGCTGCTTCTCTTTCAGCTGCTCTAACACACGTCACTCTGGGGGTATCTCCAGTAACACTGCCATGAGGGCGTGCGAGTCAGGGATCCGGTCATGGGCGTTCAGCCAAAAACAAAAATGCAAAATAAATCGAGGAAAAAAACGACAGCTTGGTGAATGTGGGTGATGCTACCTGGGGACCTGGGAACGCGCCTTCCTTTGGGTGGTGCTGGGGGCCTCTGACCGAGTGGGGGCCCCATTACACTTCAAGTGATGCGGCTGCTTCAGACCAGGGCGTCCGGACCTCGGCACTGCTGACATCTGAGGGAGATAATTCTCCGTTGGGGCTGGCGGCAGGGGGAGAGTCCTATGCACAGTGGGATGGCTAGCAGCTTCTCTGGCCTCCATCTACTAGATGCCAGACGCAACCCCCAGTTGCAACAGGAGAACAATACTGTCTTCAGATGTTGCCAATTGCCCATGGAGACCAAAATCATGCCCGGTTTAGAACTGCTGTTTTAAATGGACATTCCTCTCAGTTTAAAATTGAAGACAGGGGGCTTCCCTGGTGGTGCGGTGGTTAAGAATCCGCCTGCCAATGCAGGGGACACGGGTTCGATCTCAGGTCCAGGAAGATCCCACATGCCGCGGAGCAACCAAGCCCATGCGCCACAACTACTAAAGCCCACGTGCCTAGAGCCCGTGCTCCGCAACAAGAGAAGCCACCGCAAGGAGAAGCTCACGCATCGCAACAAAGAGTAGCCCCCGCCCGCCGCAACTAGAGAGAAAAGCCCACGCGCAGCAACGAAGACCGAACACAGCCAAAAATCAATAAATTTTTTTAAAAAATGAATTCAACAGTATGGATGGGGACTCTAGGGGGTAACGAGCAACCAAGGGCAGGTCCGGGGAGCATATCAGTAACAACCAGAAAGAAGCCTGGCTGGCTGGACACACTGCAAAATGGTACCTAGAAGTCCACTGAGGGTAGATTTTCAAGAGTAAACTTAAATGTACTCAAGCTGTGCCTTCCACACTGGCCATGGACCCTAACTCTTGTCTAAGAAGCAGTTCTGTTGCTTACACAGCCCTCATCCGTTCCTTCCTTCATACCTTTCAACACACAGCTTGGCCTCCTAATGGGTTAAGGTGGGGAAAAGGTTTTGAGCAACAAGGTAAAAAGAGTACTGAAGGCTGAGAAATCTGAGCCTGCTTCTCGGGTGGGTGTGAACAGCTGTGTGACCTTGAGCAAGTGGCATCTGCCCTTTTCCCGCAAATGGGAGGAGTGGGCTAGGGGGTGCTTTTCACCCCACGTGCTGAGTAGAGAAATTCCGAGAAACCCACTCAGCACCATCAAACGTGGAGGACAAGCAACCCCATACCCATCTCTGTTACACACCGGGTACCATGAAGGCCTAGCTTTGAATAAAGGGGTTCTACTGCCTTAAAATACAATAAAAAATTAAGACCACTAGAGAGAGACCACTTGTCAACAGTCTATGAGTTAGTGTTCAATAAAAAACACTCAGGTGCCCTCCCATGACCCACCTGATTAGCCTCTCTGTCCAACCTCCTTCCTGCCTCAGGGCCTTTGCACTTACGGGACCCACTTCCTAGAACACTGTTTCCCACATCCCTGCAGAGCTAGCTCACTCCACCTCATCATTCAGGTCTCCATTCAATGTTTCCTCCTCAAAGTCACCTCCCCTGAGCCCCCTAATCCATGCTGCCCCCTGTGCCCACCCCACTGGGAGCCACGCTTCTACATTACCATGTGTGTTATTGTCTCCACTGGCTAAAACTGAATCCTTTACCTGATAATTCTCCCGTTAGACCATGAGAACAGAGAGCTTGTCTATTGAATTCTAGTACCAAGGGCCGTAGTAACTAGCAACAGATATTTGTTGAACAAATGAACAACTTAATATTCCTAAGATACTGGTTAGAAGTCCTCATTTGTCATGAACTTTTTTTCCATTTCTAAGAAGAAATAAATATCAAAATCGACCAACATCAGTTCCAGATTTTAAGTCACAGTTTAGGACAAAAGACCTACAATAGTCTTCCTGCCTCTACAACTGAGTCTCGGAAGCTGGAGATGTTTGTGAAGTTATTGAATGCTGTGTTCCATTAAAAACATATTTTATCCAACAGAGCAGAAGCCATCCGATCTTTTAGAATGAATCACGTTTCATACCCATGAACACATGGTTGCCCAAAATGGAGAACAGATGGGTTATGAGAAACAAGAAAACGACTTTCATTTAATTTTTTAATACTATTTTTAGCAGTGGCATTATACTCCTCAGGTAATTAGACAATTACTAAATTATTCTGGTCATGCAGGCACACACACTGCTCCGGCTTCCTGCTCTGTTAACCTCTGGTGTCAAGAGGACACGAGTTTCACTTCCAGGCCAAAGGGCACGGCATGGTAACAATAATTAGAGTAATATATCAGAACTACAGTTTAAATGAATCATTATTTGCCAAGTGCTTTTAATCATAAAGAATTTAACTTTAAAATTATAACGAGGACTGAAGATTTACAGAAAGGTTCCCTCTCCGGGAGAGACTAAATCGAGAACATTTTTTCTAAACTCTGTAATTTATGTTCTAGCCATGGACGCATGTCTTCATTTTTTTGCCCACATTCCCCAGCACCTGGACCAAATTATTACTTAACATTAGGAGCAATAACAAGACCTTTGACAAAGTAATTGCTCTGGCTGGCAAGTTTTAGTTAACAGTGGATTTGAATGAAAGGCTGAGTTCAGGGCATCTTCCACAAACCTTCGGATTTTATAAGCAATCTGATTCTGTCTACAGAAGTCAAGTATTTCCACTCATATCTCAAATGTGGGATAACACAGAGCTTTGGGGTTTTGCATTCCAGGTGAA
This sequence comes from Globicephala melas, assembly GCF_963455315.2. Classification (NCBI taxonomy): domain Eukaryota; kingdom Metazoa; phylum Chordata; class Mammalia; order Artiodactyla; family Delphinidae; genus Globicephala; species Globicephala melas. The sequence goes on from NC_083328.1 coordinate 76,500,390, forward strand.
ACCACACTAGGGCAAGGCAAAAGAGAGAAACAGCCCAGAGTTTTGCAAAGACCTCACTCTCAGATCAGGGAACCATTTGACAACAAACTAGAAAATGATGGTGATTGAACTGGACCAACATCACAGGCAGACTGGTTTACTATCTCCACGTTCATTTCTCTCTCTCTTAAACTGATACCTATCCCACTTTCCTACTGTTTCAGGGAAGAGGGGTCATAACCATTGATTCTGAAATTCTCTTTTAATTTGCAAATAAAAGGCTTGTCCACACACCAAATGGCAATCCACATATATCATGAAGGCACTGGTAATTACCAGGAGCTCAGCTAGTATTCGTATTGAGGCCCAGTCCTCAAACATCCTCACATTCCCCATATGGAAGAGTTTCACATTGTACAGTGTTTATCTCTAGCCTCCTCCCCATAGGCCCTTTAACCTACACACATTTCTCCTTACTTAAAAAATACCAGGGGAAAATAAAAACAGATGTGGTATCCACAGAGACAGGTTACAACTCTTTTTTCCCTGGGGGGGAACCACTGGCCCTCTTAAGGAGGGAGGGCAAAATAGCCCCATGGGAGGTCAGAAGTTGGGTGAAGAATCAAGATCTCCGTATACAAAGGCCTCTGACTTGGGCCCTTCGGTGGATATCTCGCACCTTGTGTTGTTTTGGTCATCCTAGGGCAGCCCAGCCAACAAATGAGATATGGAGATTCAGTGAAAAAAACGGGCCTCCATTTCTCATTAATAATCCATGGCAGGGACATTTCCCAATGAGAACTCCAGCCTGTATTTCAGGAAACAGTAATACAGAAATTAAATGCCGAGCCACCGTGAATATCAATTTTCTTTCCAAATGCAATGAAAACATCACCCCTTACGAACACTCATAATGTTACCAGATACGATGGATGGGTTGCAACTGGTAAAAATACACTATTGAAGAGAAGGAATTCCTGTTTCAATAGGCCCCCTTCACTCCCCAAATTGAGCTCAGAGCTGGTAACTCATTAACCTCAAAGGTCCACCTCCACAGAGACAGGCTTAGAGCTACCACTTCCAAGTGAATCAACTGTCTTACACGCTAAGTGACTGCATAAACACAACACAACGTTTACTGCTTAACAGTACACAGCTTTCCGCACGACAGAGGCAACAGATTTCAATTCGTTGAAACTGAACGATGTATTACACAGGGGTTCTCAACTCGGGAGACTTTGCCCCCCACTGGGCAGCATCTGGAGATACTCGAGGGTGTGACAAAGCAGGTGCCGGGGGAGTGTGCGACAGGCATCGAGATGGTAGAGGGCAAGGATGCTGCTGAACACCCTACAGTGCACAGGGTGGTCCCCACAGCAAAAAATTATCCAGCCCAGATGTCAATATGCCAAGGCTGAGAACCGGACATGAAGCCACTGCCACCGTAAAACCGGGGTTAGGATGGTGAGGCCAAACTGTGCGAATGCTGAATTGGATACTGTCAATTTAACATTTGGATTTTTCGCATGAATTTTGAGTTTTTTAAGTACTGCATTACAGTATGATTTGTCTTGATGACGGCGTTTTCTTGCCATCTCGATAAGTTTTGCTCCCTGGGTGCATGCCTCACTCTCCTTAACCCTACCTAGTCCTGGCCCTATTATAAAACCATTAAAAAGGATCATAATCATGACATGTGTGAAAAGAAAGAAGCTGGACAGTGTTATTCCAACAGTGGTTCTTAACCAGAAATGCCTCTCTGAATAACCAGTAAAGATTTTAAGAAGTATATATATATATATATATATATGTATATATATATATATGTATATATATATATATATACACACACACATATATATATATATGCTTGGGCCCCTGACACTTAATAGAGTAGGGCCCAGGCATATATACATATTTTTAAACTTTACAGTTTTGATGCTCAACTCTAGTTCAAAAGAATTACAAAAATATGATGCCTTCTTGTTGAAAAGAAAAAAAGGAAGAGAGAGAGAGAGAGAAACAAAGTACACATCTCCACAGACACAAAGGCAGAGAAATAGCTTGGCATTTTATATACCCAGGTGTTAACACTGGCTATCACTGAGTGATGTGAATACAGGTGATTTCAGTGTTTTTTATTTGTACTTATCCATGTTGTTTATTTTTTCTGCAGGAAAAAAAAAATGTACCCTAAGAAAGTATTAGGAATTTTTTAAATCAGTAAAAAACAAAGTAAGCTCTGTGTCCCAGAGAAAAACACAACACAAAAAATTCTTCCTCGAGAAAACGTAACCTTCTCTGTTTCCTATGGATGCAGAAAGCAAGAGGGACACTACCTGGGACACAGCAAGCACTGACAACCCAATGCATCCTGTGTGTATATATCTTGTGCAGGAAAGTAAACCGCAAACTCACACATTCACCAACATACTCATTAAAAAGAAGAGGAAAAAAATGCTCAGTAAATTCCAACTCTAACAAATACTAAAACAATATCAGAGACAAAACGTTAAGTGAAAAATCACAGTTCACAGATCAAAATATGTGAAATAAGGTGAACTATGTTTTTTTGAAAAATAAGAATTCACATGTACAAAACAGCCTAGAAGAGCGCTCTTGGTCTTGGGCTTCTCTGACACAGCACACCACGAGCCCCCCACTTCCCACACTCATCCATTTTTGTTCAGATACATATATTAATAAAAGTTAAAGATATTTCCACTTGCTGAGGGGAGTAAAATAAAATAGATGACTATATATTCCAGGTAACAAAGAATATTCGTCTCAAAATACTTCAAACGTGTTGAGAAAAAATTTAAGTACCTTCCACACGTGTATATTTAAATTGTATAAATATTGTATTGTGCATTATGAAACAACAAAAAAATTCTAAAATGATGTGATAAAAATGAAAACAGCATATTTCACAGAATTAGCTGATACCTCAAAATAACATATACTCAGGGTAAGGGGCACTGAGAATTATAAATTTTAAATTATAATTATGTAACTTATTTAAAATTATAGATTCAAACCGTCATATCTGTCATAAGGGGCATGAAGCGCTGACACGTGCTGCAACCTTGGGGATGCCATGCCAGGTGAAATAAGCCAGGTGCAAAAGGTACTGATTGATCCCCTTCATCTGAAATGTCCAGAACAGGCAAACCACAGACACAAATAGTAGACGGGTGGTTGCCAGGGGCTGGGGTAGGGGTGGGAGTCTTAAGAGATCGGGGGTCCCTCTTTGGGTTGGTGAAAACATTCTGAAATGAGACAGCAGTGACGACTGCACCATGTTGAGAATATACTAAAAAACGCTGACCTGGACACTTAATGGGTAAATGTTACGGTTTGTGAATTCTCTCTCAGTTTTTCAAAGGTGCCAATAAGTAAGTGAATAAGGCAGAGGAAAAATCATCACATCTCCTTAGCCTGTCATGGGTTTATCTCATAATGTGTCGGCCATTTCCTTGTGGTTTACTTGGGCTTGTATTGATCGTCTGGAGTTTCCCTGCAGGAATCTTGTAAAGCCACCTGCCCTCTTTCCTCTTTACGAGATTACTTTAGTTAAATAACATCCCTAAAACCAGTCACCTGGACACTCATAAAAGACAATCTGAATTTCAATGTTCTGAAAATAAACAATCGCAGAATTCCAACTCCTTTCGCAGGACACCTCAAGGACTGTGCCTGATAAGAGTTCATCTGATATATGGAGTGGGGGTCCCAGGGTCAATCTTAAAGCTATTAGTAAAGTTTAAATTTTGCTGTAATTTTGAAGATGAAAATGAAATGTGAATAGACATTCTAATCTTTTCCTCCTGCACCTCAATGGGTCTCCTGGCAAACTCTGTTTTGGAGTCCACAAATTTAGACACGGACATTCTGAAAAATAAGGACGAACCTCAGATGTGCAGTAGCTATTCTCAAACTCTGTTTTACTTTGGAATCACCTGGTTCACTTGTTAAAACTGTAGGTCCACGCACCACTCCTAGAGATTCTGTCTCTGTCCCTAGCGATCTGAGCCAGGAGTTCCAAATACTCTACCTTAGGAGACACTGTTATAACATCCTATTATTAAACTCTAAAAGTCAGATGAATGGCTGCAGTGGGCTCGGGAGAATCATCTGGGGTGGTGGTCTAACACTGGATTGTGGGGATGGTTCCACAACTTTGTAAATTTACCTAAAAAAATCACTGAATACTACAGTTAACATGGCTGAATTTTACGGTATGTATGTTATACCTCAATAAAGCTGTTTAAAAACCACAGGAGAGCCTTCGTACTTGTCATCATAAAAGTAGTCATGTGTTTACCGCAGGGCTTTTCGATATCCCGAGAGAAGGATGCACGTGGCCTCAGGGGGTGGAGTGTGCACACCAGCCTCGGTCTTTCCCCATCACACTCAGCTACTTTAAACCCAAGGCCGGGACGGGCAAATCCATTTACGAGCTTCCGCTGAGGAAGGGTGATGAGTTAAGAGTCCATGTTAAGGACTTCCCTAGTGGCACAGTGGTTAAGAATCTGCCTGCCAATGCAGGGGACACAGGTTCGATCCCTGGTCAGGGAAGATCCCACATGCCGCAGAGCAACTAAGCCGATGCGCCACAACTACTGAGCCTGCGCTCTAGGCCCCACGAGCCACAACTACTGAGCCTGCATGCCACAACTACCGAAGCCCGCAAGCCTAGAGCCAGTGCTCTGCAGCAAGAAAAGGCACTGCAATGAGAAACCCGCGCACCACAACGGAGAGTAGCCCCGGCTCGCCACGACTAGAGAAAGCCCGTGCGCAGCAACAAAGACCCAAAGCAGCCAAAAATTAAATAAATAAATAAAAACTAAAAACAAAAAAGGAGTTCACGGTAAGAACTTTTAAGACTTTACACAGTGTTATCTGTGCTAAACCAAAAATGGGCTACAAAAGCTGAACTACACAAATATCCTGAGAAAGGACGGCTTCTGTCAATACCACAAGCCCTTAAAAATACCACCAGCAGTGCACTTCCCTGGGGGCGCAGTGGTTGAGAGTCCGCCTGCTGATGCAGGGGACACAGGATCGTGCTCTGGTCCGGGAAGATCTCACATGCCGCGGAGTGGCTGGGCCCCGTGAGCCATGGCCGCTGAGCCTGCGCGTTCGGAGCCTGTGCTCCGCAAAGGGAGAGGCCACAACAGTGAGAGGCCCGCGTAGTGCAAAAAAAAATAAAAAATAAAAAATACCACCAGCATAGGCAGGGGTGTGCCTCCTGCCGGGGTGCACCCCAAGGTCTACGAAGCTGTGTACCGTGACCGTCGGCAGCCAGCACCACTGAGACAGGGCTGAGAGGCAGGCGGGGTTCAGCCAGGTGCTGAGAAGCATTACGATCCACACACTGGCCCCTCAAGAGGGGACCGAGAGGCACTGGGACCGACGGTTCAGAGGGAAGAATATTCCCAGACACAGAAACGAGGCTGCTCACCTTGCCCTGAATGCTGCCGGCAGGGGCGTAACGGGGTGAGCGGGAGGAGAGAGCGAACAGCGGGAGAGGTGGCAGCAGGGGATGCAGGCCTTGCTGGACCACGTGGAAGCCTCAGACCCTGCGAGGGAGCTGCCAGTACGAGGGTGATCCTGTGCTCCCAGGAGGGAAACAGGGAAAGCCTGCAGGGGGGTCACTGCAGACAGGCAGGCAAGGGAGAGTGTAGTTCCTGTCTAGAGAGCGAGAGGGGATGAAGACGAAAGGCCAAACAGGTGATCTGGGGGGAGCAGGGCCACGACTGAAGGCAGGCGGTCACGGGGCAGGAAGCAGGGGCACTTCCCAAATCCCTGGACGGAGCTAACAGGGTAAACGGGAGTGGTGCTTCCTAAAACAAGAACAGCTTAGAGAAGCCAGCGTACAGGAAAAATGTCGGGATGGTGGGTGCACCGTCCTCGCGACCCACAAGCGGTGATGCCAGGTATGCAGGTGTATTCCAGGGTGAAGCTCCTGGCCGGGCTGACACAGACATGGGAGGCATCAGCTTCAATAAGGTGACAGAAGCTGGATAAGACCGGAACCCCCTAGAGAGTGACACACAGAGCCCAGCATGGACACCACGTCACCTCACAGAGGAAGACGGGTCAGAGAGAGAGAAAGGAACCAGGGGCTGACTGTGGCTTTTCCTCTCAGTCCAACCAAGTCCTTGTGACTTTTTAAGAGTCTTAAAGTCCACCTCTGAAGAAGGACAATGGACCATTTGGGGACAAGCCACGATGCCCACACAGGGAGCCTAGAAGAATGAATGACAAGGGCTTCGTGGCTGGTAGCAGGTGATGACGTGATATGGATCAAACAAACTGTTCTCCACTTAAAATCCACCCCCACTTCCACACTATCCCCTCCCCTGCCATTTTCAGGAGATACCCCGGAAATCCAGGTGTGCAGGCTAACGAACATTCCGGAAAATTAAATGTTGAGACTATAATTGTATCACAAAGCATTTAGACAGTCCACCTCTAACTCTTACACAAGAATACATTTTTAATTGGCCTTCTGACTATGGAATCATTATCTATTTGGACAAATTTAAGCAAAACATGGCCTTTTTATTCTATTGCCCCCAAACAAGTGTCATGATATGTAGCTGGTCTAATGCAGTCCATCTTAGCCCTGGGTATGTCTCAGAATTACCAAGGGATTTGTTTGTTTTGTCATCTTTCTTTTTTTGTTTTTTTGCGGTACGCGTGCCTCTCACTGCTGTGGCCTCTCCCACTGCGGAGCACAGGCTCCGGGCCCAGCCGCTCCGCGGCATGTGGGATCTTCGCGGACCAGGGCACGAACCCGTGTCCCCTGCATCGGCAGGCGGACTCTCAACCACTGCGCCACCAGGGAAGCCCACTGTCATCTTTCTTTTAAAACACAGGAGCCCAGACTCTCCTGTCCTCTTAATGAGTCAGAATCTCTAGGATAGCAGACCCAAGTTAATGTCTTTTGTTTTGTTTTTACTCTGTTTTTAAAACATCGCCAGTAATTCTGATGAGCAGCCAAGGCGGGGGACCCGCTGGTCTCATTTTACAGGACTCTTAGGACACTTACAAGTAATACCTTTCTCTAAAAAAAAAAAATGACCGGTTTTGAAAAACCTTGTAGTGGGGGGAAAATCAGGAACAGATAAGTTGACCATCATCTCTGATAATTTCTTCCATGAGACTGCCGAGTTGGAAAGAGATGAGGAACTAAAGCTGATCGGTTATACCGTGATTATGTCACAAGCAGCCCATTAATTATGCTGTTTTGGCTCATAACAGGGGAAAAGGAAAAAGTAAGCATGTTTGTAAACCTGAAGGAAAACCAACCATCAGGTTCTCAAAGTTCTTTCTGGCACCAGTTACTAGCAAATAATTTTTTCTTATGTTTTCCCCAGTATCCATTAGTATTTCAGTAGATTAACCCTGGGGATGAGGAAGATGGGGCAAAAACCTCAAATGCAGGTCTATTCAAAACGTGAAGCATTAGTGGTTGCCAGGGGTTTGGAAGGAAAGGTGGGGTTGGGGGAAGTGAGGAGTGACTGACTGTCCATGGGTACAGGGCTTCCTTTTGGGGTGATGAAGATGAAATTGACTGTGGTGATGGTTACACAACTCTGAGTATACAAAAAAACACCAAACTGTACACTTTTAATGAGTGAACCATATGGTATTATGACTTCTTCTCAATATAGGTGTTAATAAATGTAAAACTTGTTTGGGTATCAAAACAGAAGGCTTTACCTGGGTGTAAATACTAAAAATGTGGCTTTGTACTTCATCCATTGAGTCGAGGCCATAGGCCACGGTGCCTAGATGGAGCCGTTTGAAAACCATCTCATTCTGGGTAAGAGTTCCTGAAACACAAGACAGATCAGTAACTGCCTACAGCCTGGAGCTCTTATTATTATTAACAGTAATGGTAGCTATTTGGCTTTTTTTTTGAGAGTTTACTATATGTCACAGACTGGTTTCAGCACTGCTCCTGCTGGACACCTGTGATATTTTGTCAGCCTGGAATCCCAGAATTTCTTCTGAAAATAGAACCCCAGGTTTCCAGGGGGAATTATCACCCTCATTCCCTGGGATGGTCCAGAGGAAGCGTCAATCAGGGTGCCTGACTCATTCCATTGGCCAAGAGGGCAGCACGTGACATACATGAGGCCAATCAGATTCTATCTTGAAGGAATCTAAACCTTGAGCAGAGGGGCATATCAACAGAGGATGAGTCGAGTCAAGTCAGGAGACCATCCCAGGGGTCCTGATGCTGACACAGCCAGAACTTTCCTGGTTCTTCTTCTTCCTGAAACCTAGTTTTGCTCTGATTTCCCGAATCTTTGCAATAGATTCTCTTTTATCCCATGCTCACTGAATGGTAGAGAGGAAGCTAAAACCCAGGTCTCCCCACTCCACACTTGCTCTCAACCACTACGACAACCTCGTAACTTGACAGATGTTAAACTGTGGAGCAGTATTTTGAGGTGTGGTTTCAAGGTCAGGACGTGAAGCCAGACTGTCTGAGTTCAAAGCCTGCTTCTGCCACTATGTGCTCCTGACAAGTCACCTAACCACCAAGTCACTTAATACCCCCGAACTCCCAACACCGGGGGAGGATTAAGTAAGTGACTATAAATACCCAGAATGGTGCTTTTGTACATAATGAGCAGGAAGTAAGGCTGTGCTGCTATCGTCATCATCATCACCAAATAGTCTGTCATCATCAAAAGATGAAGAAAATAAAAGTGCAGCAGCATGCATCTCTAACACCTCCAGAAAGAGATTCCAGGCACCTTCCTCGACCTTGAATCCTGCGAGGGCCACAGGAAACTCACCGGTCTTATCTGTGAGTAGGTAGGAAATCCTCCCCAGCTGCTCGGGAATCGTGCTGGAGCGAACCACGGTCCCGGGGATTTTCGAGTCCCTGCGAATCACCCAGCTGTACACGATCTTGCCCATGTCCAGGTTCACACGCAGACTGTCAGAGAACCAGAGCACACAGGTTAACGGGATAAACGTAAGACTGCCTGTATCTCAACAAGGACTCTAAATGCACATCGTTTGTGCCATAACATCTGGAATCACCCCCTGCAGAAGCACACTGCTGGGGCTGAATCCACAGATTCAACACCACTATCAAATTTCCATGAAGCGATTCTGTTACGGACCAAAATAAAATATAAAAATTTAAGATACTTTTAAAATATCGAAAAGGTAGTTGTTTTAGCCTTACTTAAAAAAAGAAAAAATAGTAGTCCTCTGAGCTAATGTATTTTTGATACCTTATTCATGGTTTACATTGTGGTAAAATATACATAACATCACATTTACCATTTAAAGCATCTTAAGCGTACAGTTCAATGATATCAAGTACGTTCACATCGTTATGGGACCATAATCACCATCCATCTCCAGGACCTTTTCATCTTCCTACACTGAAATTTTATACCCATTAAACAGCAGTTCCCCATTTCCCCTTCTCCAGCCCCCAGCAAGCACCATTCTACTCTCTGTCTCTACGAATTTGACTGCTCTGGGGGTCTCGTACTGTGGAGTCACACATGATCTGTTCTTTTGTGTCTGGCTTATTTCACTTAGCATAATGTTTTCAGGGTTCATCCATGTTGCAGCATGTGTCAGAATTCCCTTCCCTTTTTTTCCTTCCTTTTTAAGGCTGAATAATATTCCTTTTTATGTCCTATACTCATTTTTTTTAATTAATTAATTTATTTATTTTTGGCTGTGTTGGTTCTTTGTTGCTGCACACGGGCTTTCTGTAGTCGTGGTGAGCAGGGGCTATTCTTAGCTGTGGCGCACTCGCTTCTCATTGCGGTGGCTTCTCTTGTTGCAGAGCACGGGCTCTAGGCACGTGGGCTTCGGTAGTTGTGGCTCGCGGGCTCTAGAGCACAGGCTCAGTAGTTATGGCGCACGGGCTTAGTTGCTCCATGGCATGTGGAATCTTCCCGGACTAGGGCTCGAACCTGTGTCCCCTGCATTGGCAGGCGGATTCTTAACCACTGCGCCACCAGGGAAGTCCCTGTGTTATACTCATTTTTTTTTGTTTGTTTTGGTTTTTTTTGCAGTACGTAGGCCTCTTACTGCTGTGGCCTCTCCCGTTGCGGAGCACAGGCTCCAGACGCGCAGGCCCAGCGGCCACGGCTCACGGGCCCAACCGCTCCACGGCATGTGGGATCCTCCCGGACCGGGGCACGAACCCGCGTCCCCTGCATCGGCAGGCGGACTCCCAGCCACTGCGCCATCAGGGAAGCCCGTTATACTCATCTTTAAATATTTCATTGCAAACAATAAAAAGAAATCTTCAAATTCATTCATAATCCTATAAACTGATTAAATTGCTAACTATTTCACTGGCTAGCCCTGGCCCGTATGCAGATTCAATGCACCGATTTTCAGTTGTTGTAGACAGAACTCTAAAGACTACAATTATACACAACATTACAGCACAAACACTCTTCTGTTAGCAGTAAATTAGACTTATTTATTCTTTGAAACCATCATCCAGAGCACACTAGCCTGGGGTTCAATCTCCTTCTTCTAGTCACGTTGTTGCACCAAAACCACAATCTCTGCCTTCGGAGAAAGACAAAGTCTAGCTGGGATGATGTAAATACACAAAAGGGCAGGACAAAATACAGGGCAATAGATCAAGTGTAAGAGAGAGATTATAAGCACTAGAAGTCTGAGGGAAAGAGATATGGCTTGTTTTATAATTATTTACTGATCATTTATTATGGGGAAAAAGTAGAAACAAGCATCCAACAATACGGGTCTAAATAAATTATCAGGCATAGAATACATACTACAGCAGTTCTAATAAATGACGGTGTGCAAGTATATTTGATGTGAAAAGTTATCTGCAGCACATACTTTTGTTAGGAAAAAAAGGGGTGGGTGGGAGTGGATTCTTATGTAGAGCAAATTCTCCTTTTTCTAAAATAGAAAGCCATCTAGAAAACATATATCCCAAAACATTAACAGCAATTTTCACTTAGTTGTGAGATTAGAGATGATTTTTATTTTATTCTTTGGCTACTGTGAATTTTTTTTTCTACTATGACCATCTATTACTTTATTATATATATATGTATATGTATATGTATATATATATATATTTTTTTAACCATTTATTCAGCCTTCAAATGAGCTAGGCAAACAATTGTCTGGCATGTGCCACCAAGCTTCCACTGCTAATCAAGCCCCGTGAGTCCTGTCTCAGGCTCAGAATCCTTCCCAACACAGCACTCCCACCAGTCACCACCAACCTCCTGGGGCTGGTAAATAAGATGAAACCTAAATGGCATGTCCAGTGTACACTGAGACTGGGCAAGGCCAGATCTTTTGAGCAGAGCGTAATTCCAGAAAGGATGGTTCAGGGAGGAATGTGCCCATCCAGTGCTCCGGCCAGAGCGCCGCCTACACTCCTGACCCTGCCTGTCCTTGGTCATCACTCTACAAAAGGGCCCAGCTCCTTCTCAAAACCGCAAAACCATGACCTTTGGATGAAGAGAGAGAAGCAAAGGTCGCAGCACTTAAACACAAGCTTGTTCTCTGCTTACCTGATGGGAATGATGTTGGAAAACAAAAGGAGGAAGCGGATGATCTGTAGGTACCAACGTCCGGCGAAGTGCTGGAGGGCGACCATGACCAGAGACACCACCACCAAAGCTCCGAAGAGGATCTTTGTTAGACAGTTCACTTCCAGGTCAAACAGGCCAATCTGTGGGACAGCGCACAGGGCGAAGCTTGTGATTCGCTGGTGCAACCCACAGCCCGCCCGGAGAACGGGTCCTTCCCCCGTGAACACCTCTACCTCGGGCAAGACCGTGGGCTCCATGGATCCCCACATCTTTGGGTGAGAACGCTGGGCTCCACAGGCTGACAGACATCCAAGGGACTTCAATGAATCCGATTTCGATTTTTTCTTAATGAATTTAGATTTAGCCTTGGAATCACATAAGTGGGTTACTGCTGCCTTCAGCGATGCTGTGCACTGCGTGGCCTCTACCATCCTACACGGCAACCTGTAAGATGACTCAGTCCTACGACTCTGCGCAGCGCACCACGCACTAATTCCCTATGGCCTGGAAATTCAGGGCACACACCACTGGTGGCCCCTGATTTTTAGGTGCTGCATTCGTGAACGTTAGTATTTTAATGACTACATACTTATTTTAATGTATATTCTTTAAAAATGGAACCAGCACATGAAACCCATCACTTCGCAGAAACGTGGCCCCGGATACAGCTAAAACATCAAATAGGTGACATTTATAGTTGTAATAACGAAGGTCGTCATGGGGGTTGTAATGGCAGGGTGAAATGATTCGCATCTGTTCACAGCATTGACAAAGAAGACCGCTCTGCAATATTCTGACTCGAAGAAACTGGGGGAGGGGTGGAGCTGGGAGGGAGGGTGCCGGTGGGAAGGGAGCAGTAACAGGGCCATCAGGCAGACTGCAGAGCTGACGCCGCTTGCCCTGCCGCAGCAGCTCAGCGTGGGTGTGAAGCCAGGTCCACACAGCTTGGCCAGAGCGTGGTCCTTCTCAGGCCATTTCTCCTCTATAAGATGAGGCTGCAGAGCACCTGTGCTCACAGGCTGGCGTAAGGATTAAATGAGGTGCAGTGAAGGATGCCGCACAAGACGTGGCAAACAGTAAGGACTCATCAGTTCATTTTAAAAGCTTTTAAAACGTTATGTATTCATTTACAAGCAGTCCTTGTTTAACTGCCGTGAGCTTAGCAGATACTGAGGTTTTTTACAAATTGAAGGTGTGTGGCAACCCTGTGTTGCCAGAGGATAAGTTAGTATTTTTTAGCAATAAAGTATTTTTAAATAAGGTATGTACATTGGGTTCTTTGACATAATGCTTTTACTGCACACTTAACAGACTACAGGATAGTGTAAACATAACTTTTAAACGTACTGGGAAACCGAAAAATTCATTTAACTTGCTTTGTTGTGATACGCACTTTACATGGCGGTCTGGAATAGAACCATCACCTCTCCAAAGGTTGCCTGTACATACGAACACATATTCATGTACTGTGCGTATGTATCTATATCTACACATGTACCTCTGCACATACACGGACGTGAAAAGATAGTCTGTGTAAATGAAGTCACACTGTCAGGGGTTCCTGTTTTTAAATCTAGCTTCTCACCCCACCAACGCCAATCATCAAACTACATCAGGTCAGAAAGTTCTGGCAAGGAAACACATCCTGTGACTCTGTACGCACCTTACTTCGAGGATTTGAGGTATTCATGACACTCCGGAGTTCTCTGCCCGTGTAAAGAACGACACCCACAATAGTACCTAAGGTGAGAAAAACGACCCAAAGACATGTGAGTACAGACAGGCAGGCTTATAGACAGAAGAGTCCTACCCGCTTGAGGAGGAGATTTTCTCAAACCAGTATCCACACACTGTGAGATGCTGCAAAGTTTACATCGGGGCCAACCGAGACCTATGTCCGCGCTGAGGGCAGGAAAGCCCCTAGCCACATGTGGCCATTCACATTTACATACAATTAAAATGAAATAAAATACAGTCCCCCATTTTCACTAGCCACATTTCAGGTTCAACAGCCATATAAGGCCAGTGGCGGCCATACAGGGCAGTGAAGATACAGGACATTCCCCCTACTGCTAAAAGTTCCACTGGTCAGCGCTGGCTTGTGGGGTCCGGCAGCCTCCGATAGCAGGAACGGTGGTAGAGACTTCCAGAGGTGCCTAGAACTTCATAAACAATTATGGAAACTTATGAACACACCCCTCTTATTAGAGCACGTTCTTCCCAGGGAGTCTGATTCCTTTCGGATTCGGTGTGTAACTAGAACATTTGGGGGATGTCTGTCCAGATGACAATTCTTTCCTGAGAACTTCCCCACCCGCTCTTTTCCATTCCCCCCAGCATAATTAAAAATAAAAGATATCAATTCTTGTAAACAATTTATAGAAGAAACACAAATGACCAATTAACATTAGAAAAGATGCTTCATCTAGTGAAAAACCAAAGAAATGCCAAATAAATCATTTTTACTCCCATCCTATTAATAAAAATTCAAAAGATTGAGAACATTCCGTGTTAGCCAAGAGGTGGGGGAATGGACTCTGTCATGTACGCTGTTGGCTGAGGTGTCAATTGGAATAGCCTATTTTGGAAGGAAAATTGGAAATATCTATCAAAAACGTACATTTGTCTCCCCTTTCCAGTGTGTGCCTGGAAAACACTCCACACAGAGGGGAAGACGGAGAGTCAAGAAGGAAAGCAGGACACCGGTAACCACGGAGAGAGGTGGGTACCACGATGAAACGAGCAGAGGACAGACAGGAGGGCACCGGGGAGGCTGCCGGCATGTGCTGGGCGGCCAGGGACGCTGTCTCTGAGTTGAGGACATCTGAGCTGAGACTTGAAACATGAGAAGGGGCAGCCCTGCCAAGCTCTCAGGAAAGACCCCAGGAATACAAAAAATCTGGTCTCTCTGCTGGATAAAGAAAAGCCCTAACCTTCTCTCTGCTGGCCCCTCACTCTTGGAACACCAAAGAGGTTTAAACAAAGTTGGTAAAAGAGCCCAACCCCAGACGAAGCGCTGGGGCTGTGTCTCCTGGCGGGAGACACTGAGGTCCCCCACGACTTGATGCACACAGCGTTCTGCACAGTGCAATTCCCTTCCAGAGAGGCACTCAGCAGATGGCGGGCCGGGGAGGGCGCCTGCCCACTCCTGGGCAGCTGGCAGCTCCCGTGAGCGCAGGCCCATCCCCCCAGCAGATGGTCGGACGGTGGGAGCCGAGCCTGGGCCGAGTAGGGACAGCTGCATGGCCGTGGCACTCATCCCGGGGCAGACGTGGGTCGGTCTCAATTCCCAACATCCAGGGTTTGAGAGGGTCCTAATATCAGGGGCCCCCAAGGACAGCATCCTCCACTTGGCACCAGGCAATCTCCACGCCTTCAAAGGCTACTGGAAATGCCCTTCCCTGCAACACCCCCTGTGCCCAAAAGCAAAACTGTCTCCAGGAGATGCGAACCCTGGCCTCAGCCGCCACGAGGGAGCACAGCAGCAGCACAGAGCTGCACTGCTTTGGTCTGCTCAGGGCTCTTAAGGTTTTGAATTAGGTGTCAACTTTCAAATGCAGAAACTTTCGTATAAAGCATAGGGATTTCCAGCTTCTTCTGGAAAATCAGAAGACCTGGTGCCACTGCCTGCTCGGTCCTCACTGTGTCACCAGCAGATGTTGAGCCCGGCCGCTCCCTTTAGCCGGGCCCCTGCTCTCCGCTCATCACGGTCCCCACGTAGCCCCTGAAGACCTCCCAACCCATGCCCCTCCACCCCCCAGACCTCTGACCCCTCTTTCTAGGCTGTGCCCCCTGCGGTCCCCCCTCACCCTCACCACTCTTATCCTCACTCTCACCCTCTGCCTCCTGCCCGCCACGGCAATCCTCTCCACCTGCTGGCTGGGGTCTCCCACCGGCCAGGCTACTGCGGTCAGGTATTCCCCAAGTCCTTTGGAACCCTCCAGAAGAGGGCGGTGCTGGGGCCAGACCTACACTGTGACTCCTCTGACCCCACCCACCACAAGATAAACCACGAACCCCAGAGAGAGAGTGTTCGACACATTGACAGCAACTACACGCTGTTCTGACGTTCGAGCCTGCAATCCCGGGACAAGCCCCAAGGAACAGGGTACAGACCAGCTGGGCATTATCAGACGCCCGTGGCGTGACCTGCATGCTGGTCACACACAGCAGGGTCACAGATCCATCTGCTACAGATTGCGGGTGGGGCCAGGGGGACAAGAAACTGGTCCCCCTCCACAGAGAGTCTGAGAAGAACTGGGATCCACAGTACCCAGGCTCCTTCTCTGCCAACACCTCCCTGGCCTCCCCCACCCCCTTCCCTATCTTCGCCCCAGTGACTCCTCAGCTTAGCAGCACAGTGTGGGGTTACCACGGCAACTGCATCCTCTACAGACTGATGCCAGCCAACGCAGCTGGACCCTTAGCATTGCCTGGCAAGCTTTTTAATTCTTTAAATTTCCAACTGATAACAGCTGAGTGACCAAGACACAGGAGTTAGGTTCTAAAGGGAACAGAGAAGCAAAATCTCATATAATTAAGATTACTCCTGATGGCTGCTCCTGGAGTTGAGCCCCAGGAGGAAACGGCTTGCATTTAATGCCGAGTTTACATTAGAAGCAGAGCGCAGTCAGACATCTACTTGGTGAGAAGCAGGGGAAACTGAGGCCAGCTAAGGAAATGGTAACTGCCCAGCTCCTCAGACTCACTCGAAAACACACGTTCACTGCAGGGCGTGGCAAGCAGTGCCACTGGATCAGGAACCGCCACTCTCTCTCCCTTCCCACATCGCCAAACACAAAGAGGAGAATTCAGACAAGTGGAAAAATGCATATTTTAACTTCACAGTACATTTCTGATGAACTGTTTGAAATCTTTTTTCCATCTTCAAGATCCCAATTTGCCTTCCATTCTCCTCCTCCCAGGAGATGATCTCTCCAAGGCTGTGTGATCTTAGGCAAGTCGCTTGACCTCTCTGAGACTCAATTCTTCATTCCATTAATTGTCCTCATTTAATGTTGTGAGACCAAAACAAGAGAACAGAAGCAAAACACTTGGAAAATAAAAAGTGTCTGATAAATAAGACTTATTACTGTTAATCTCTGAAATTGAGGCTGAGAAGCCTCTTCACTCATTCCTTCCACCTTCCAAACTCCCCACGTTTTCACTAAATCACTTTCCTTCTCACTGGTTTCAGAGGAAATCCAGAGCACTCACTCCCACTTCCTCCCATCTCCTCTGCAATTTATATTAAGTTTAGAGTAAGTTATAAATCCATGAAGGTGGAAACAAGGGTCTTCTGGTATACCACAGCACTGGGACCTAGCAATGGAGCTTGGCATTATTATAAATAAGTGCTCAGTAAAGGTCTGCTGCATGGAAAGCAGGAAGGAAGGAAAGAAGAAAATTACCAGCATGAACACCAGACATGCAACATGTATTTCTTATTGAATATTATCAAAACCAGTGCCTAACCAAACAAACCGTCAGTCACCCCTACCCCACCCACCCAGAAGTAACCACTACCCTGACTGCAAGAAAGGAAGTGTGCACTGTTCACATTACTGCCTGGGAAGGAGACGGGTATGTCACAGGCATCCTTGAATTTCAGTCCTGTCTCTGCCAGGTGCAACATGACACAGGGCTTAAACCCTCTCTGGGGCTTCCCTGGTGGTGCAGTGGTTAAGAATCCGCCTGCCAATGCAGGGGACACGGGTTCAAGCCCTGGTCTGGGAAGATCCCACATGCCGCGGAGCAACTAAGCCCGTGCACCACAACTACTGAGCCTGTGCTCTAGAGCCCGCGAGCCACAACTACTGAGCCCGAGTGCCACAACTATTGAAGCCCGCGCACCTAGAGCCCTTGCTCCGCAACAAGAGAAGCCACTGCAATGAGCCCACGCACTGCAACAAGAGTAGCCCCCGCTCGCCGCAAATAGAGAAAGCCCGCGCGCAGCAACGAAGACCCAATGCAGCCAAAACTTAATTAATTAATTAATTTAAAAAAAAAACCCAGTCTGTTCTGATTTCCCTTAACACCTCTCTCTGCTCCACCTGAAGAGATGGGCGTTTGACACAGGATGTCCCCCTCCCAACGTGCATGCTTTATCATGTGACGTCTCTGTTTCCCGTCACACTGTCTCTTTACACAGGGCCACAAACACAACCTGGCACAAGTGTCCGGAGCTGGGGTTTGAGCTGAGGTAAGATCCCTTCGCTAGCTAGTTGTCCTAACTTTACTCCTTAAACCAAGATGAATCCCAGATGGAGCAAACATTTTAATATAAAACCATATAAACACTCCAAGCAAACACTGGTGTACTATTAAAATGGTAGAGCAGGGAAGATTTTTCTCAGCATGTCACAAAAACCAGAAACCATAAGGAAAAAACATCAATAGGTCTGCCTATATAAAAATTTTAAACTTTTGTGCCAAAATGCAAATGAGATCACCTGGGAAATAGTCATTGCAATGAAGGTAACAAACAGAAGGACAATATCCTTACTGTCCTTATAAAGAGTTCTTAGAAACCGTTTTCTCAAACGAACCCCGCAACAGAAAAATGGGCACAGGGCATAAACTGGCAGTCCGTACATATATTTTGAGAAATGCAAACAAACCTTAAGTATGAAGAAAGTTGTTAAACTTTACAAATTATTTTTAAAAGGGATATCAATATGTTAGATATTTATTCAATGTCTATAGGTGGGCAACAATTTTAAAGTCAAACGGAACATGGTGCTCGTTAAGGTACATTTATAAGATTATCAGAAGAGGGAAGTTTGCCCTGCGAATCAAAATGTACAATGTATACACCCTTTCACTTAGTAATCCCACTTCTATGAAAATGGTGATGACGTCAACATTGAGAAATTCTATCTGGAAAAACCAACCAAACAAAGCATACCACAGACAAAAAAAGACAAACAATAAACTGTGAGAAAATGTTTGTGACTGATGAGAGATGACAATTCGATACCCTTTCTTCTATGAAGCATTCTTATAAGTCAATAAAAAAAAGAACCTAGAAGGAAAGTAGATAGACCAAAATATTAAGAAAGGTCTTACATGCGAAAAGATGTTCAACCATACTCACAAAGAAATAAAAATTAAAACAATAACAAAATATCATTTATCACCTAACAGACTAGAGACAAATGAAAATAGTAACTTTTAACTCCTGCATATTAAATACACCACAAAATTTTTTAAAAGCCACATGACATATTTATGGAATCTAAAAAATAAAACTACCTAGTGAATATAACAAAAAAGAGACAGACTCACAGGTATAGAGAACCAGTGGTTACCAGTGGGGAGAAGGGAGAGGGAAGGGGGAGGGGCAAGACAGGGGTAGAGGATTAAGAGGTACAAACTACCATGTATAAAATAAATAAGCAACAAGGATATATTGTACAACAAGGAATATAGCCAATATTTTATAATTACTGTAAATGAAATATAACCTTCAAAAACTGTGACTCACTACATTGTACACCTGAAACTTATATAATACTGTACATCAACTTACCTCAATTGAAAAAAGAAGAAATTTTGAAAAAGAAAAAAAAAACAGATAATAAATTGGATGGGGGAAAAAGGATATGAGGTTTAGGCATCAGAAATGAGAAACTCTTACAAATGATTAAGAAAAAGATAAGGACCATAACAAAAAAATGACTGAAGGACACACAAGTAACTGACAAAGGAAGAAACAAAACAGATATATGCAAAGGTGGCCAACCTTCCCGATAACCTAGGAAATGCAAATTGAAACAAATTCTTTTTCAGTCAAATTATTAAAGATTAAAAAGAATAACTAATTACTTCTTAGCAAATGACTTCGAAGTGGAAAAAAGCTGGTGAGGAAGAGTAACAAGTTCAGAGAGACTTGGGTGGACAAGTGGCCAGGAAGAGGCAGAGGTGAAAGGGCTGCTGCCGGCCCTGGCTGGCCATGGCCATGGTCTTGGTGTGGCCCGGCAGCAGGCAGTGCAGAATATTAAGGACCAATTTCTTACATCTTTAGTCACCAGGGGAATTGAGAGACAATCTAGATTGTGCTCCAAATACAGGCTGCAAGTAGAAAAACAATATGGCAAAAAACGAAAAGGGAGAGTTCATCTCTGTCCACTGGCTTTAAGTGAGTCTGTGGATGGCAGCCTGTTTGGAGTCTGTGCTGGGCATTCCCCCTCCTTGTCATAGAGCATCCTGACTGAGCATCTGTTGTACTAAAGAAACACAAAACAGCATCAAGCAGAGGAAAATGGGTTGGTAGGAGAGAGAGGAGGAAAAAAATGGATTCATCCCATGGTAAAGACAGAAAGCTGCCAGTAGTGGAATTACGTTATTAATAGCAATATATTATTATATAACATATATAATATGATAATAACAGCTGCACACTGAGTTCTGCTTCTGGGGCAAAGTGCCTGGGTTCAAGCCTCAACTTTGCCTTTCATGTGCTGTGTGACCTTGGGCAAGTTACTTAACCTCACTGAGCCTCGGTTTCCTCATCTGCAGAATGGGGACAATACTAGCACCTGCCCGCATGGTACTGTTGGGAGGATTAAGTGAACCACGTAAACACACAGGGAAGGGCCCGGCCCAGTGCCTGACAGACAGGCGGCCCCACTGCTATCACCCCAGCTGCTGCAGGCTGTGCTCAGCCCCTGGAGCCCCTTCTGCTCAGCTTCATACCAGTGTTCAAATCTTTTCCTCCTGCACCTCAACAGGTCATCTTGCAAACTCTGTTTTGGAGTCCAGAGGTCCAGAGAATTTGTGTCATCTTGGAGTTTTAAACACTGAGGCTCCATCAGGCCCGTGGCCCTGGCGCGCACACCAGGGCAGGACCGGCTGGGCAGGCCTCGCGGACACAGCTTCCAGCCCGAACACCCAGGCTGACCCAATTTCTGGTACAGATTAGGACGTCAATCTCAAGAGGCAATTAAGGGCTATTCCCAGAGCGGACACTGTGGCTGAGTCCACAGGCCAGGGCGGCTTCTCCTCCAGACGTCTCCGAACGTCCGAGGGGCAATTAGATGGCCGTTTAATTCCCCGGCGGTGCAGGAGCAAGTGGAAAACACCATTTGACCGACAGCTCATTTTCCCAACTGACAGATGATTATTCTCATTACACAAAAGGATTTTCTTTCCTTTTCAAATTGTTAACACATTCCTCCACAAGAGCGCCGTACCTGATGCGGTGACTGTGCCCGCCCAGAGCGCGTTCTCTACGCTCAGGCTCTCGCTGATCGGGGCATCGCTGTCCTCCTGCAAAAGAACAAGTGGACACACGCTGACCCACCAAGGTCTGGGCCGGACCCGCTGGCTGTCTCCAGCCTGCTCTTCACAAGAAGAGAGGAGAGGATGACCCCCGTTTGGAAGCCAACAGCCCAGCTGGGAGAGGCAGGCCAAACTCATAAACGCTTATCCTTGGCGTTCCCACCCCAGTGAAAAACAATGGTTCATGATTTAAGAAATGCAGGCTTCTAGCACGAAAGAAACATTTTACAAGGTAAGAGCTAAAATGCAGAGGCAAATTGAACAGAAACAGCCCTTTGCTGGTCAGTCTTCGGGCCTCCGGAACAAGAGCAGGAACAATTCAATTTGGGTTCTATAAACCTATTACCCCACAGGTCTAAAATAATTCAAATTCAATTTCTATTCTGAAAGGCTGGGACATGGCTTAAAAATTATAACCCTGGCAGATAGGACTTGCAGGAATTAAAGAGGACAGGGGCTCCCATGAAACAGACAGAAAGAGTAACTGCTTTCAGACACCAGAGTTAACGTTCACTACAATAACACTGGCTCCAAGCAGTCAGGTGACTCGAGCTGTTCAGAGGCTGGAAGAAAATCCCAGTGGTGTTGCTTTTACTGAGAAGCAACATGTCAGCTTTCAAGGTGGGGCCTTCTGAAGGGAGCGTCACCCCACCTGGCACAAAGCAACCCCCTGACAAACACCTGTCAGCACTGCGCAGCAGGTCCGCACCCCAGACGTGCGCCCCGCCAGGCTGGATTCCGCGTCACACGAGGCTTACTTACTCTAGTGAAAGTCCCCACAAAGTTGTGAATGTCGATGTTTGGCTCCTCTGCATACACGTACGATCGAATCTGAAGAAGGTCCTGTTCAACGGGGGTGACATTTTGGAGGTAAAACGAAGTCACTGTATGATTATAAAGGGATTTCAGGAAGCATCCACTCTTTTTCCAAAGCAGGTGTATTTTCCAAACAGCTCTCAAAACCACAGGGCAGGTGGAAAAAAAGAGGGAAACCTTCCAGCAAGTCAGTTTAGGAGTCACTACCTGTAATATCCCAAGACACACTGAGACCCTAAAGGGAAGATTCTGTGTTTCTCTGTGTTTACCCAGCATTTCCAAAACTAAGTGACAGTGCAGATCCCCCTCTGCGACACTCGGGTTTACAAGAGTTGTTCATACCAATCAAAACACTCACTAGGGAGGGTAGGAGGGAGACGCAAGAGGGAGGGGATATGGGGATGTAGGTATAGCTGATTCACTTTGTTATGCAGCAGAAACTAACACACTGTTGTAAAACAATTATACTCCCATAAAGATGTTAAAAAAAAATTTTTTAATAAAAAAATAAAAGGAAAGAAATTCTGACACTTGCTCTGGCATGGATGAATTGTGAAGATACCATGCTAAGTGAAATACGCCAGTCACAAAAAGGCAAATACCATAGGATTCCACTTATCTGAGGCACCTACAGTAGTCATACTCATAGAGAAAGAAGCAGAAGGGTGGTTGCCAGGGGAAGCAGTATTTAGCGGGTCCAGAGCTGCAGGTTCCCATGATGGGAGTCTGGAGATGGATGGTGGGGATGGCTGCACAGCAGTGTGGATGTCCTTAACGCCACTGAAGTGTCCGCTCAAAAATGCTAAGATGGTCGATTTTATGTATATTCTGCCACAGTAAGAAAGACGGGGGCGGGGGGAACCAAATCAAGTGGTCAGGTAAATTCAGGCCACAGTGCCCCTTAGCAACAAGGGCCTGGAGTGGAGTAGAGGCTACTGGCCACGCCCTCAGCAGGCCCTGAGCTCCCTGCAAACCATCCAGGAGGCCCGTATGCAGACGTGTGGGCAATGCGGCATCTATGTGCTGATAACTAAAAAAGGCCCACAGACAGAAAGTGAAGGGAAAAACGTTTCAGAATCATAATTACAGCACAATCCCATTTATGAGAAACCACACTCCACCAGCAAGTGTGCAGTTGTATATTTGTAAGAAACTGCACTAAAAAGGACCTGGAAAAATCAGTACTGAATTCACAAGAGCCCCTGGGAGAGAGAGGTAAGCTCTGGGGAGGAGGCCGTGAGCAACACTTTTCACTTGTTCCTCCAATTTGAGTTTCTTTTTAAATAGAATATACTCGCGTATCCTCAGGTAAATCTTTCCATACAATTCTTTTCATCTATGAGTTTGTCAAAACGCTGTTAGCCAACTAGGCCCCTTCAGCCCACTAAGGCTGAAGGTACAGACAGTGGTACCTTATCTCTCTCTGGACGCCAACCCAGGCCTGGAGAAGACGAATGTTTATGAAACTGGGTGAAGTTTCCAAAGTGCACATCGAGAAAGGAACTCAGAGCCGTGGAACCGGCAGGCACCTTCATGATTCTAGACTCTTCTGGACTGTCTCCTGAACAGACTCCCTCAAATCATGGGAGTGACCCTCGCTGGTTAGCCCCATCTCAAGGATTCCCCAGGGCTCCTGGCCACAGCTGAAAACTCACTAGAATTCTTGGTCTAAACAAATAATAATAAGGATGGTGCTATTTCCCATCTTACTGGCCATGAAAAATCATCAGTACCGCGGGCACGTTTACTGTGACGTTCACTCCACTGAGACACGGAACTGTCTCCTGCCCTCTCCCTTCCTCACAGGACGCAGTAAGGACTGGCATTAATCAATGTGGCCACAAGCCCAGGAAAAGCTTCTGCGCTCTGCTTAATCCTTTCAGACCACCCACAGGGCATGTTGGTCTCTGGGCATTTAAATTACATTTTGTGATTTTGTAACCTACTCCCCAGGCCTCATCCAGCCCAGGTGGCTTGCGTTCAAACTTCTTCTTTGACTCCCTCCCTACCTCACTCTACAGTTTAAGGCATGAGTGACAGGGAGCCGGTGGGGAAGTGTGAGGCCCCGGAGAGCTCGGAGGGCCTGTTGGTTCCAACTACTGTGGCCGCCCCCCTCAGACAGGGCCTGCACGCTGTTCCATGCACCGTTCGACACACTGTTCCATGCACTGGGCGCACAGCCGTGAACACACCGACAGAAACCTGCTCTCGAAGACTCTGCCTTGAAGTGAGTGGAGTGGGAATGCAAGGAGAGGGTGGTCAGGAAACACCTCTCCAATAAGGGGACTCGTACACAAAAACCAAGAGTGAGTCTGATCGTTCCTGGTGGAGAAGCTGCAAGGGCAAATGTCGGGGGGCAGAAGCATGCCTGATGGAGAGGCCTGTATGGCTGGAGCTGGCGGGCAGAGGGGAGAGAGCCAGAAGCTGAGGCGAGGCGCTTAGCAGAGAGACGAGGACCACCGGATTGAGTCTCAGGAAGCCGAGATGCCTGTGGAGATTCTGAGCAGAGGAATAACATGCTCTGCGCTGGGTTTTACTTTTAGGCCAGGTATCTGGTCAAGGTTTCTTAGAGCCTCCCTCAAAAGAGCACCATCCCAACAGGCCAGGTCTGCGTTCACAAGGCCACACGGCCTGAAGCCAGCAAGCACTCGGGGCTCTCGAGAACCCCACACCCCCCAGAAGCCCCACCTCACACCTGACGGCCCGCGTCTGGCCCCTGAGGGGCCCAAGGTTGAGAGCCCTGAGGTGACACAGTCGCCCGTGGGGCTTCTGCAGGGACAGTTACTCACAGCAGCGGTGGGCAGCCTCTGAGTGCAGGCCACGGGAAGCCGAAGTTTCCAGTCCGTCTCCCCGTCCAGCTGGTCCGTCCGCAGGAAGCAAGAGCCTGTGGAGGGAAGTGAGGCACCGTCCGTTCACCTGCAATTCAAGAATCCTTCCCGTGGCAGCTCCGAGCAGCTCCGGCTCTAGTACTTGTAAAAACAGCCAATCAATGGCCAACGACCAAGAGGGAAAAATAAATAAATACCCGATTTCCCATCTCCTCCATAAGCTCTGGGGTCAGAAGGATCTGGGTTCAAATACCTCGCTCCACCACTCACAGTGGGAGCCTGGGCTACTTTCTGGACCTTGCTAAGCCTCGGCGTGTCCTGTCTGTAAAATGGGGAGAAACACAGATCTCACAAGCCTGCTGTAAAGGATTCAGACAGGTGATCATACCCCCAGCACGGCGGCTGGCACGGGGCAACCAGCATTCGAGTCCATTTGGGGCAGGGGTTACAAGCACCTTCTCAGGAACCAGACCTCCTGGGTTCAGGTTCAGCCTCCACGACTCCCTAGCTGTGCCCTGAGGGAGTTACTTCTCCCCTCTGAGCCTCAGTTTCCTCCAGTGCACAAATGAGGATATTACAGCGCCAACCTCATGCTGCGAGGCCTCAAGAGCTGATCCATGCAAACTGCTCAGAACAGGGAAAGGACCCCAAGGACCACGCGAACTGTCTGCCGTGACTATCGACCTGCAAATCTGGGGGATACACGTTTCAATCTGACCTGTACACGTCTGAGCAATCAGTCAGCTCTGTATTTCATCAGAGAATGTACTGAACTCCCTGACACCACACTTAAGACTTCTGAGGACTTTCAGGAGATCCCTTCTAATTTTTTTTTGGGGGGGGGGAACAAAGGGAGAGCACATCTGGCACCCCCAATCCATAACACTCCATTTTCACTGACGAGGACACAAGAACCAATTCGAGGACAAAGCTACAGTGTTTAGAAGAACACTGTTTTAGGGCCTTCCCTGGCAGTCCAGTGGTTAAGACTCCATGCTCTCACTGCCAAGGGCCCGGGTTCAATCCCTGGTTGGAGAACTAAGATCCCACAAGCCGCGCGGCACAGCCAAAAACAAATAAATAAAATAAATAAATAAAAGAAGACTGTTTTAGTGGAGTGCCTTCCACCCCCTCTCTGGATGATTTAACATATTATCAGTATATCATGTCATCTGCACTTTTATCCAGTTCATCATAAAAGAGGCTGCAGCAACCTCAAAGGGATACAAATACGGATTTTTCCAACGTTTGAAGATCTCTGATTATGCCTGATGGGCAAGAGAAAAACAGCCTTGTTTCCTCAAAACAGCTTAAATAACAACAAATAAAAAGAAAGGAGATTTGAGTCAACCGACGGGGAGGGCAGGAGGCAGCGGGGGCGGCCACAGTGGGAAACGCAGCCGGGCCCCCCGAGCCTGCCCTGCGGGTGCAGGCCCTGCGGGTGCAGACGGCCGAGTGTCCTACGTCATTTTATATAAGGGACTTGAGCATCTGTGGATTTGGGTACCCACGGGGGTCCTGGAACCAATCCCCCTCGGACACCAAGAGACAACTGTAATCGCGAGGAGTGGGGTCTTGCAAGAGACTTGAGAGGTTCACTCAGGCAAATAGGCTGTAACGACAAATAAATCGACGGGCAGGGGTGACTATGGCCCCACCACTCGTGAGCCAAGGTGGGGAGAGGCCACCTGCCCCTACCTCTCCCCCCAGCTTCCCTACCGCCCCATCTCATGACACTCTCCCAGTATTTTCTCAGGAGTTTCTGTTTGCTTCTGTTTGTTCGACACACTTCCCAGTCCTGCCAACTCCTGCGGTCGAGCTTAATGCAGCCCAGCGGGGAAAAGCACAGCCACTGTGTGTGACTTTCCCAGCTGGGATTCAGCACGGGTCCGACTATCTTTGCTATGATCAAAATCTGTTGACCTGCGCGCACCTAAAACCTTTTTTTTTTTTTTTTTTTTTAAAGACTGCTCTATGAAAAGAAACGTTCTTGATTTGCCTCCATGGCTCCACAATGATCATCTGCTTCTGTTACATTTTCAAATGATTATTTTGCCAAATTACCACTGAAAGGTTAATGGTTATTTTCAAAATTGATCCCAGATGTTTACCGTTTTTTTCTGATGTCCTCAGGAAGATCATGTCAGCAGGGACCCGCTGGTTCTGCGTTATGAACAGAGAGACTGTTACCGTGAATGCCCCTGTGTGAGGTTTCCATCCCCAAGCCCCCGCCCCCTCGGTGGGGGGGGGGGGGAGGGGGGCAACCCAAACCCACAGCCTCTTTTAAGTGTCTGCCTTTGTCAAAGACAGATCTGGGGATTTATTTTGTTTTGAATCTGAAAACTCTTGCACGCTGCCCGTTATGTTACTAATCTCCTATTGAAATCTTATCTCGGAAAGAGAGCTTCTAGTTTTCTGGCGAATCCAACCATTACCTCCTGAAATTGCAGCCAGAGGACCCGGGAGCCCAAAGCCTGCTCCCCGAGCTGGCTTCCTTCCAGGCTGTCTGCTGAAACTACATACATACACTCGGCTCACGCTTTCTGCTTCTACCAATTTTCCGGCTTGATGTTTGGCTTCGAGTGGGATTTTAATAAGGAAGTCAAGTAGCAAGAAGCAACCAAAGCTGTTCTCAAAAGAAGAGGGAAGCCAACAGCAGGCCTCATGTAATTGTGAACAGGCAAGTATGTCATAACATAAAGAAGTGTGTGTGGGTCTTCTGAGCTGCCACCCAGGAGAGCTTCACTTTACCCCAAATCAACTGTGAGTTCTTGGATTTAATCCTTTTAAAAGAGCATAGTTCACTTCCTACAGAAACAAGTTAAGATGCAATCCTTTTCTAATCAAATATGATTCCAAGACTCTCCAGGGCCACCCCCAAAATCCAACACCTCCCAAACATACAGAGTAAGAAAAGGTATGAGTGCTGGAGTAACAAACATTATGGACAGCGCTATCTTTAAAAATGCACCTGGGGCCTTTTTACTGTTCTCAGGTTTCACTTAACCCCTACTCCCCATGAAATGACAGAAAAGCACAATGTTATTTAAGTGGAAAAATGTGAGACAAAA
The DNA here is from genome assembly GCF_963455315.2 of Globicephala melas. NCBI lineage: Eukaryota > Metazoa > Chordata > Mammalia > Artiodactyla > Delphinidae > Globicephala > Globicephala melas. Next base: position 76,527,948 of record NC_083328.1, read on the forward strand.
TTGTTCAAGAGGTAAATGACAAATATTTTTATGTGCTTGTGCAGCCCCCAGACTTCTAGGAAAAACTTTATTATGATGAGTTTAAAAGAAGACTCCAAAACAACAAGCACATCAAACAGGAAATCAAACCTTGGAATTGTGTTTGTAACTTGGATTTCTGGCTAAGAAGCACACAGAAACCATGAAAAAATATTCTGTGTGTGTGTGTGTGTGTGTGTGTGTGTGTGTCTCATGGGAAAGAGATGTTTCTCCCCAGGCAAAGCTTCTGGGTAGAATCCCAGAAAGCAAACGTCCAGTTCGGCCACCAGATACACGAATCACACGTCGCATCGGGATTCGTGAAGTGGGGGCCAGTGACGCCCCTCTCCCACGCGGCAGCTGTCAGGAGCCGCGAGACCCCACTCACCTTCTCCACAATGATAAGATCTCCAACTTGGATGCTGGAGCTCTTCACCTTCACTGTCCCTGCAAAGAAACAGGCCCAGATATATCACATCTGAATTCCTTCCAAGTCTGCGTACCTCGGCAGGGTGTCTGCTAGCCTGCGGACCCAGAAGCACGTGCCCCTGAGCCCGGCAGCAGCATCTCCTGTCTCTCTGAGAAAAGGTGCACCTACCACAGAGGCCGCCCCAAAAATGAATCCCCGTTTTGCGGAGCACTGGAATGACCCACTCGAGTAAGATCTTCTGTCTTAACAGCACCTTAGAAGCTATTCTAAATCAGCACCATAAAAGATTCAGCCTCAAACACACACACACACACACACACAGAGAAATGGGGAAGAAAATTCAGAGTCAGATCCGTGGACAGAAGGTCAACACTTAGTTCTCAACACCATCAAAGAGAAAGAGGATAACCCAAAATGACTGACTCTTTTGAAATCTGCGATTGCTCTATCGCGCAGTTATATGATTGTGATCAGATCACATAACTGTGGCTGGATGTTTATCTGGATAAACAATAACAGCTAACATTAAACACTAACAGTGTGCTAAGCGCTGTATAGACATTGACATCCTGATGGCTTCGCTTGCTCCTCTCAAAGGCCACCAGAAAAATATATTATCTCCAGTTTTCAGACACAGAAAATAGGTTCAGAGAGGCCCCGTCTTCCCCTAGTCTCACAGGTCAGCACCAAGATTCAAACCCTCATCTGACTCCAGAGGATGGAATAAAAAAGAGGGACTTCGGTTCAACTCAAAACACATTTACTCAAGTGCCATGTTCTAGGAATTCGAAGATCCAAGACAGTCCCCTTGTCCTAAAAAACAGCTCATAGCCTCACACAGGTGTCGACAAACGCGTCCTATAAAGAGCAGGAGGGTAGATGGTTTAGGTTTTGCAGCCAATGGACAATCTCAACTCTCCCAACAACTCTTCTCCCCAAAGGCAAACAGCCTTTGTACATTTATATTTTAAAATGTAAAAAGTGTTCTTGGCTCCCGAGCGAAGATGGTGGGCTGAATTTGGCCCACTGGCTGTAGTCTGCAAACCCATAAACTGGTGAGAAAGACAGCAAGACAAATGCTGTTAGTGCAAAATAGTGTGTGAAAGGATGGGAGTAAGTCCAGCGTGCAAAGGGAGCAGAAAAGGAGACCTCCCCCACTGAAGGAGGACCAAGAACAGTGCCGGGCACCCAGAAGGCTCGTGACTGTTCACTCCACATTCAAGCCCCCTTAACTGAATGCCTGCTGGAGGCCAGGTGTTCTAAGAGTGGGATGCATGGGACTCGCACTCCAGTGGCAGGAAGGAGGCAAGAGACAAATAATGAATGAACGGGCTGGGGTACGGGGAGGTATCAACAAATGCTTTACAGGAGAGCTGAGGTCCGAATTAACCAGATGAAGGATACTGGTTACCAGCATCAGGACAAAGGAAGGCAAGAGATGGGAGACAGTGATGCACGTGCGTAGCACATGCATCTGCGTGGCCACAGGCTGGAACTCCTTTAGCAAGGGAGAAAGCATCACCCGGAACAGAAAGAGAGGAAGGGCTTGGGGGGCCAGGTGGTCCAGCGCCCCATAAATAAGCCTGTGGAGGACATGGGTCTTTATTCTGGTGACGGATCAAATTCCCACACAAGGGAGTAACACCATAAAAACCTTCATGTTTTTGGCGTCTCGTAATAAAGCCCATTTAACTTACAAATGTTCAGCTAAGAGAGAAGAAAATACTGCTGATTCCCAGTCCTCCTCGATAGAGTATATGCCCCGGAGCAGGAGTGACCTGGGAGCTCTGAACCTGCTGCCCCCGCCGTGGACTCACTCCGTCAACAAACACCCGACACTCACCCACTAGGAGCTAGTGCGCAACGCCAGTTATATACACTTTTCACATCACTTAATGCCATGGGTCTTTTCAGTAATTCACCACTAAATGAGATGTTTCAAAGCATTCCAATGACTTCAACTGAAACAACTCTTTCTAAGAGGTTCCACAGGGTTTGATTTTTAACTAATGTCTGTACTTAATTAAATTTTGTCATGGTAACAGTGAGAAGACCTGGCGCTAAAAGGGCAGCTCTTGAACACGAACGACTTCTCGAAAACACGTGGCAGATGGCTCTGAGGACGGCTAGACTCTCTCCACCTAGGAAGGGAGCATGTGATAGGGCCCTGCTTTCGTAAAGCACGAATTCAACCCAATGGCCTGCGCCTGGGCATCCTCGGGACCCACTAGCCTCAAGCGTCCGCTGTGTCGATATATTGGCAGAGGGAACGGAGAACGTCGGCGAGCCCTACGAGTCAGCTCGTCAGAAATGGCAGAATGAAGAGCGGGCTCCACGCGCAGAATTCTCTTCCGACCTGAACAGTTCTTCTTGCCCAATGAGGGGGCAACAGGAAAAATGCATACAGATACGCTGCTCTCTCTGGACAGCGTATCAAAGCCTTCCTCGAGGGAAGAGCGTAAATTCATCGTGCCCCCCACCCCCTGAGCCAGTGAGCTTTTCCTTCGCCTGAGCTCGCCCCAACTTTCCCGAACATAAATTTACACATTGTCTTTGGTTTTATTACTGAAATTTATGCTGGTGGCCTGACCCAAACCATCCCTGAGCCTGTGTTCTGATCTTCAAGACCTACTCACACGTTTGCTCTTAATATGTAACCCTAAGAAGAGCACTGTTATAACTCTTATCAAATAATAACTGCATATGGATATATGTGTGTGTTAGCGAGACAAAGGACAAAGCAGGAAGATTATACTAAAAGGGTTAAGGGTGATTCCCTCTAGGGACAGAGGAGATTTACCCCTTTCTTTGGCAAAAATACTTTCTAAATTCTTCACGACAATTTTCTTATAATAAACATGAGGTGCTCTTCCAATAAGAAAAAGATATAATAAATTAAATTAGCTCAAACTTTTAAGTGACCAGGCCCAGATTCTTCCCTTCCACGGCAGGGTCCTGATTTACGATCGGTTAATTTGAACTCTGCCTCTCTGTCCATCTGCTCTACCTCAACAAAAACCCTTTAATCCGCTGTGTTTGCAGAGCAGTTTCTGACTAAACCCAGCAGGCCGATCCCTCGGACAAACCCTCCTACTGTAACTGGCTCCATCTCAGGAGGGGGGCAGCGGGGGCCACACCACCCCGAGGTCACTAGGGTTTCTCAGCCCCAGCTCCCTCATTAGCATTTTAGGATTTGGCGGAGGTGAGCCTCAGCTTTGCAGGTTCCACACAGGGAGACCCTCAGATTCACTCGCTCTATCGAGCCAACGCACGGTCCTGCCCACACACTGGGACTTCTCGGGCCGCACTACCGTTTCTGGGTGATCAAACATGTGTAGCTCAGGCCTGCACACAGAACACACACTTAGCACGTGTCTGTGTACCTGTGCGCTCTGAACGAGAAAAGGCAAATTAAAACCGTAAGAATGAAAGGAGGGAAAGCGGCAGGAAAGAAAGAGAAGGGGAAGCGGAGACCAGTATTTCGATTCCAACGTTTACTGGGGTTTTGGTTGCCGACGTCCAAGTGAAACGCCCCTCTCTAAGAAGCCCACGAGTAGGTAGGGGAGGCACCGCTGGGGCAGGAGAGAAAGAGGACCAGAGTCAGAAAAGCTGAGCGCGCAGTGGCTGGGATTAACTTCCAGAACGACAAGACTCTGAAAATTGTGGAAAGGGCCCAAAACACATAATGTCTAACCTCACGTGAACCACTGTTCTGAGTTTTCTACCAATATTCTTGCAAAAAAAGAACAAGAAACATGCACACGATGGCAGAGCCCCCGTCTTCCTAGCAAGAGAACACGATACATGAAAAATAACACACGGACAGTGATTATGACCTACCTCAAGCGAGAGGAGCTCTCCCTACAGTCCATTATCTGGTTAGAAGAAAATTCTCTCCCAACACCCCACTGAGAAGTTAGCAGACATACTTCCCAAGCACCCCTACTGTGTGTGTGTGTGTGTGTGTGTGTGTGTGTGTGTGTCATCTACCCTAGAGATTCCTAAAACTTCTAGAAGCAGGGTCCAACCCATGGGCATGTGACCTGTGTATTCACATAGATCCCCTCACCCTTGGGTAAATGACCTACCGTTTTCATCTTCAAATTCTTAATAACTTTTAAACAAGTGACCCCGTATTTTCATTTTGCACTGAGTCCCACAAATTACATAGCGGGTCCTGAACAGGAGTAATAACACCCATTCGCATTTTCTTTATAAAGTGCACAGGAAGATCCGAAGCCACAGAACTCCTCACTTTGCCCCCCAGACCTCTTTTTTCTTTTGGACCCTGTCACACCCAGTCTCTAACCTCTAGGCTCTGGGATTCTTACATATCTTTGCAGAAACTCTACAGAAGTTGGGTAAGAGATTTTTCAAAGGTTAAGTGGCCGATTCTCTGCCGGACACATCCTAAATCATAAAACGCCTTCTATAAAAGAAATGCATCCCATTCAGCTTCTGCCACTTCACCCAGGTCGCCTCTGAGCTAGAGTTTATAACGGGGAACAAACTTCCAATTACTAGAGCTGTTTGTTTCTGCAGAGATGGACCCCCGAGCCTTTCATAAGCAAACCCATTGGGCCCAAACCGTGCTTTTCATGGATGAGAGCTTCAGAATAAGGGCAGTTTGTCTATACTGCAGAGAGAAACCAGATGTTTCCCTTGAGTCGAAACAAGCAAATGACAATTCAGTCACACTGCAGAACAGCCCAAAAAAAAAAAAGTAAATTCCGGAGCGCTAGTACGTGTGGGCCAATTTTTTGACCTCCGAACACCTCCAGCTATACTTCTATTTTTCATTGTGCCTGCAGGACATTGATTGCCTTTGCAGGTCTTTAGCAGCAAGCTCTGTGCACTAACCCTGGTTAATGTATAACTCTTTAACTCGAACTCTAATCTGACTGTGACAGTGATGAGTTGTAAATTCTACAGCATGTGTACGTTTCCTGGGCTTGACACGAAAACGCCTTTGCAGACCCTGCAGAGTTCATAGGTTTAAAGTGGAAATTTTCATATTCCGATCAGGTTGTCTGCATTCCCCAAAGCCTAAGAAAAGACTGTTATTTGAAAACAGGCAAAGGGTGGAAGAATATTATTATAAATTCCACGGGACACTTCCTGGGGCTTTTGTTTAAATTAGCGGGAACTTTAAAAGAAAGGCTGTAGTTTAAATTTAACAAGTGTATACCCAACAGAGGCTTTTAAAATAAATACATAAATGGCCCTTCCCTGCTTCTGGTGCCCAATAATGATGAAATAGGCCAACACCCCTGGCAGGGGGGAAATACCTTTTGGGAAAGATAACAGTGCAATTTGCATTTGAGATTTTTTTTTTCAGGGTTTTTTAAATTTTTTTAATTAAACAATAGATCAGTTCACCAGCGATTTGTAATAAAGTCAAATTGAGTAGTTTGAAAGAATAAAAGGAACCTTATGGGTCTGAAATAACAAACTTCACATCTGTCAGAGAATTATGGGAAAGTGTTTGGCAAGACCTATTTTAAGACTTGTAAAAGCTAATGCTCTGAATCTTAATGAGGAAAGCCTGGGAAGGGGAATGCTTTGCTTACTGAGCTGCATTTGAGATCCTCAGTAAAGACCTTTGCAGTACTTCTGCGGCAGTAATATCAAAAAGACCATCATTGAGCAGATGCAAACTATTATACATAGAATGGATAGGCAACAAGGTCCTGTTGTATAGCACAGGGAACTAGATTCAATACCCTGTAATAAACCATAGTGGAAAAGAACATGAAAAAGAGTATATATATATATACATGCAACTGAATCACTCTGCTGCACACCAGAAACAAACACAACATTGTAAATCAACTATACTTCAATAAAATAAAAATTTTTTAAAAGACCATCACTGTAACCCTCTTCTTTTAAAAAAGTATAATGCAGTTTTAGTGTTATCCTAAGTCTGAACAGAGTATGAAAACAAACGGTACTTGTGTTTAAGAATACAGCACTTTCGTTTAGCTAATTATTAGCTAGACAACTCCCCATTAATGAACACATGTTCCCTGCCCTATCCTACCTTCTGATGAACTCCAATGGAATACAACGCCCTAAAAGAAACACATGTGTGTCCTTAGACCTCAAATTTTTTTTTTTTTTTTTTTGTTTTGAACTTATTAGACCTCAAATTTTAGTCACATTAATTGCAATCCTAAATAATGGTGCAAAGTGGATTTTGGACTAAATTGAAAAAAAGACATCACTCTCAAATGGAAGTGAGATCCTTGAGGTTATTCTGTAACTGGGAAAGGGTGAACAGAGCAGCACGAAGGAACAACCTGAAAAGAACTGGAGAAGAGGAAAGATATCCGTTCCGTTTTTTACACCACATATGTGCTAAAAAGCTGAAAGTAAGAGGGAGTCTCTCCATTTTGCACAGACCTTTGGCTTACGACTTACGGTTCACCATGTGCCCAGATGTCCCCAGCAGGAAAGAAGCATCAGCAATTGTGTTAATTATGCTTCTGTTTGCACTTTCCTTCAAGGCTAATTATCCACTTGCTTCATTTAGCCCTTGATCACAAGTTAGTCTGAGAAAACATTCCTGGTATGAAGACCCCTGGAATTCATCTGGTAAAAATGCAAATCCAACTGCCCTTACTACCTGTGATAAGCAAGGCAGATTCCCCCTCCAGAATTAAAGTTTTGGTTTGGTAAGGACAAGGATAAAGAAAGATAATTCCTTGACTAATTACTCTTTCCTGACCCAACCCAAATCTTTCAAGTAACAAAACAAAGTTTTGCTGGGTCTGTTACTACTTCAAGACCCTCTCTTCTTCGGCTTTGGTGTTTGCAGTGCCACTGAATGCTATTAATTGGGAAAGACAGCTCCACAATTAAAGTCATAGAATGCATAAAAGTCCAATAAGAACCTCTCAAGTCTCTGATCAGCTTTAAATGTGGATTCCAAGTAGGAGGAGAGGGGATGCTTGTTTATCTAAAAGCATCATTCCTACTTGGCTTTCAACAGTTCGTTCATCTCAGAATGAGGGGGCTGGATGGATTTCTTTGGACTCAGCAATGTGTTTTGTCCTACTGTACAGCAAAAGGAACTATATTCAATATCCTGTAATAAACCGTAATGGAAAAGACTATGAAAAAAATGCATATATATGTATAACTGAATCATTTTGCTATGCACCAGAAACTAACACAACATTGTAAATCAACTACACTTCAATTAAAAAAGAAGTGTTTTAAAATGGACTTAAATCTAGAAGCCCTTCTGTAGCAATAGGTATTAAGGCTGAACGCCATGGCAATCACTGAGATATTCTATGGGAGAGTGTGAGCCTCAGCTCCAGGCACAGAGTGGAGCCTAGACTTATAGGCTAAGGTTTTACATTCAGACAAGCCGGGGTTCACAGCAAGCTCTACCCCTTAACCAGCTACATCATCTCAGACACAATACTTAACCTCTATGAGCCTCAGTTCCCCATAAGTAAAAGCTACCTCCATAAGGCTGTTTAAAATAATTACAGACCAGACCTTGTCCAGCACCTGGCTGGCTTATAGTAGGTAAATCTTTCTTTTTTTCTCTCCTGCTCCCCAATCTGGACAGCGTTTTTCAAACAGATCCAATGCCACCTTCTCCCTGTAGCATGCCTTGATTACAGATTCCTGGATCACAGAATAAACTTTCCCAGAGTCTCAGATCTTCACTGGCCAATATGGTTTTTTCTTCTATTTTCCCAGGAAGGAGAGGCTCTGGAAACAAGGAGGAATTGGGAAGAACAAGACAGAGCCAGAACCTGGGGTTCTGTAGCCCACGCCTCTAGCCATCCCAGCCTGTGACCTTTGGAGAACTCTTTACCAGGAACACTTCATCGGCATGTGATTCCCGTAAAGGCACAGGGCCCTGCGCTCAGAAGGGGCCATTACTTGGTTTCATGCTCTGCTGCCGCCATCTTGAATAATTTTTGAACGGGGGCCCCAAGTGTTCATTTTGCATTCAGCACCACCAATCATAAAGCCAGTGCTGCTTTCTTCCAACCTCGAAGACTCAGGATGCAGGTCACCTCTTCCGGGAAGACATCATCAGCTCCTCTCTGATGGGCTCCCGTAACCTCCCATAACCTCTGGTTCATACCTCCATTAACTCACCCACCAATATTTAATGAACTCCTGCTACGATACCACCAGCACTGCCTTTCTTGGGCACAGACCAAATCCCAGCACAGTGCTAAATTTTTCTCATGCAAGAGTTATATTTACGGCAACTCTCTAAGGTAGGCACTATTATTATCCCCAATTTACCGACAGATTAAGGGATCTGTCCCCATAGCAGGGTGGGAGGCAGAAGCAGAACTCTTGAATCCAGGCACAAACTCAGAACCACTACTCTCCTCAACCACCAGGCACTGTGCTCAGAACCAGGAACGTGGTGGTCACGAAAGGGGATATTCTATTTAAGGACCACAACACTCATGCCACTAAAGTATAACTACTAGTTACATTTTGTCATCATCCCCTTTACATGTCTGGATACCTTGCTGGACTATTAATTTCCCAAAGTCCCAGCCCCTCAAGTTTATCTCTGTAATACAGAAACCTCTCACAGACTTTGGAAAGTGATGGAGTTTCAAATATCCTTGAAGAATGAATAAAATGTCATTTCTACATGTAGGCTAATTTTATTATCAATATTAAAATACTTCAAATACTTCTTATTAAACTATGACAATTACATTAAAAACTAATCCATTGATGTGTTGTTTTAGACACACCTTGAATGATATAAGATGATCTAAACCACTGGAAGCAGCAATTAAAAAAAAAAAAAAAGACCATCCATTTTTTTCTCCCAATGGTGAATTTCTTATTTCCAGAGTTTTTAATTCACTTGTTTAAAATCAATTTTTTTTCTCCAAGTTCGAAACCTTTTCAATTCGATTAACATAATGCCTCTACAACTTTGGTAACATCCCAGGATCTGTGCCACTGGCATTCTTAAAATGACATAAATTCCTGCACTGTTGTGAATCTAATTTTGAGACCTCGAGCAAACACGAATTGACGGACAAGCTACAAAGTAACTGGCCTAAAACTGGCCTGTCCTTTTCAAAAATGTCAATGTCGTAAAGAAATCCGGAGAACTCTGCCAAGTTCGAGGAGATCAGGGAGAAAGGACAACTAAATGCAAAAGGCAAACCTGTCCTGGCTCCTGGACAAGGAAAAAAAAAAAAAATTTTAGGAACAAATGGCGAATTCTGAGTAAGAAGTATAGATGAGATTAACAGTAATGTAATGATAAACTTCCTGATTTTGTAATTATACTGTGCTATGTAAGGAGAACATCCTACTGGGAATTAAACGTTGATGTATTTACAGGTTAAAAGGGAATCCTGTATGCAACTTAATTCTCCAAGGGCTTAGAGAGTGTGAGGGGAAAGCATGAAAAAGACAAAAGCTTAACAACGGATGAATCTGGGTGAAGGCAAATAGGCGTTTTCCACGTGATTTCTGCAACTATTTTGCTAGTTAGAAGTTATCACCCACCCACCCCAAATATTTAACTATATTAGTACAAGTACTGCTGTTATTAAAAAGGAAATGATGCCGAATGCAGATAAGTATAATAGCTTATAATCTCATGATCAAGGACTTGGCATTTTGGTTTCCAAACTTTTTTGAACTCCAAAAATAGTGTTGAAAAGTACATTTTAAGATGCCATGTGATAAAAAGAGAAAACAGTCCTGCGTGGATATACATATACGTATCTGTTTCCCTTTGCTTTTGAAAAGCCACACTCAAGAAAATATTATTAAATAATTGAATGGTAAGGTAAAAAAAAAAAAAAAAAGGCTTCTTTCTCTTCCTCTCTCTGAAATCCTCCAGTTTGGGCTTCATACTTTGGCCCTTCCCCCCACAGGGTATCAAATAACTAACCTCCCCTCCTTCACTTTCCAAGCTGACAGTTTTCTTCAGTGCCTTTTGGGGCCTTTCAAAACAAATTGCAGAGCCAGGGTCTGGGTTAATATTCAAAACTCTGCTAGGTCTTCCCCTACTGTTGGATTGGCATGACAATGGAAACCACGGGCCACAGAAGGAGACCCACAAAGGAAGACAAGTTTTTAATGCTACAGCCATCTGCCAGTTCTCCTCTGGATCTTTTCAAGAACTGAGGGAAGCTAAAGCAGGGGCTGAGAAGGGGGTCGGGTCTGCAGGGGAGGGCAGAAAAATCACTCACAGGAAAAGCAATTGCAATATGAAAAGAACCAAAGAAGGTCTGGAGCCTGGATGGCTGAATGAATGGGATCCCAGGGCCCCTCCTCCTGAGCTCTAAATAGACCCACCGCACCCTCTCCATGGGGCTTTTGTCTGCTGCCAAGCATTGTAAATGTTATAGTCAGAATATGTTATTAAGGGAGGATTTAATATACACAAACCACAAAAAAACATACTCCAGAGGGGTCTTCTGATTACCCACATGGAAAGCCCAAGCCACCTGCCTTTGCAAAGATTACGCTGGGTTTTCTTTCTTTAGGGAGCAAAACGTCCTAAATACAGTAGTTTAGCAATAATAAAGCATTTCTATACCAACTCTAAATCCCCCCTTCTCCCAGAGACTTGCAACTTTTTAAGACCACCAACTATGAAAATCTATTTCAATGCATTAAAACAAGATACTTTCATGCCCTCACAGGATTATACTTTTTAAAAAAAAAATTGGAGCCTTAAATAAATTTCTCCAACATTTTTCCGAGAAGGAAAATTCTACTCAAACCCCGGAAACCATGGACGGACTGCTTCCTCAGAAGACTAACGCACTTAACATACAGCAGTTCACAACCTGGCTGGCTGCAAGCTCCCTTGGGCATCTATCTTATCTCTTTCCGAATTCTCAATTTCCTGAAGGCAAACCACAGTTTTTATTCCCCTCAGCCGCTCCTAAAACATTATTAATCCCTGAATGGGATCAGTAATCTTCGAGGAACTTTAAGTAACATTCTCTCAAGTCTGAATACAACCTTACAGGAAATCTAGGTAGAATTTGTAGTTGGAAACAGAAGTCGACATTGGCTGGGTTGTTTTGTGGGTTCTCAACGGTGTGTTTGAGCAGGTTTTTAAAATTCCCCCATTTCAAAAATTCAAATTAAAGGTTACCTAGTAATTTCTCTTTGGGTCAGATTTAGTCACTCTTCACTCTTCCATCTTAAGGATTTATAAGATGGCTTCAAAGAAACCTTCACAGATGCAGCTTTTATTATATTAAGTCTGGTGCCTTCTTAAAAACTCACATTGCAAAGTGGTAATGTTCGTTTTGTAATGTTGAAAGAATATCTTTTAAAGCTGCACTGCCTTGGAAACGCGTGTGGGAGGATGCAAAGCGCACAGAATTGAATTCCAGGTTGATGAGGCACAAGTCAGATGACAGGACTGGCTCTAAGAGGGCAGTGGCAGCCCAGGGATGCGGCTGGAGTAACCCCAGGTCCTGGGGCAGACGCTGGCCTCCCTGGTGCCGGCAACGAGTGACTGCCCTGCCACGGGGCACCCACACACCCGCCGGCCCCGGGCCTTGAACTCTGCTCCCTGACTGTCAGCGGCCCATGATTGAGTTGCAACCCTGTGGGCCACCCCACACACACACTGGGAGCCCTGCTGCAGGAAGTGGCCCCACTGGGGCCAGGAGGCTGACCTCTCGCTGTGAGCCGGCTGTAGACCTGCGAGTTGACTTCCTTGTCTCGCACGTAGCATCGGATCTCCTCCACCGCCTCTCGGATGATGGTGACGGCCAGCACAAAGCCCTGCACAGAGACAGAGAGAGGGTGAGCCCTGGTGGAAGCCACCTTCCTCTCCTGGGGCCGGGGACAGAAAAGGCCAGAGACCACTTGAGGGCAGCAGGGCAGGACCTGCTAATTATTCCAAGGGCAGAAGCCCCAGCAAACCCACTTCTCTGAATCTCATGCACCGGAAAAACTCTCACTGACACACACGTGTACAGGGACGTCCGCAGTCACCACCACCACAGGGTTCCTAAGAGTGAAAAACACAGAAACCCCAGAACCGTCCGGCCACAGGTGAGGGCTGAGTGATGGTGACCTCTGACGTCTGCATCTTTCACTCACCACGTGCCAGGTGCCATTTGAAGTGCTTTCCACCCCTTAGTGCAGGTCGTGGCTGAGATCGCCACACTGCCCGTGAAGAAACTGAGACACACAGAGGTTGAATAATCTTGCTCCTATGGGATATCGCAGGGAATCTAGGTCCAGAGTCTTAACTGCCACAATGTTCTGCCTCTGGAGAAACCTGGGTAGGTGGAACCAGTAAGATGGTCCACCAGGACCCAAAGTGAAATGCATCCCTGTTTGTATTGACCTCTCAGTAGGGAAATTAACTTTCCGGAACATAACAATGTAACACTGTTCAAATAAACATCAACAAAGATTCTCCTATACTGCTAAAGATTTTCCACTAGCCTCAACTACTGGTTAGATTCCTCTGCAAGGTAGGGGGCTAAGATGGAATGGGGACTTCAGTCTTTCCTGTAATGTTTTAAACTTCTATAAAGAAAACATATTAAAGTATTAATTGCGTAAGTACACACTCATAAAAAGAAAATTTTAAACTGCCCTACCTTCCCAAGTCAGATACCCCAACTCATAAAAACCTGGTGCAGAGGTTATACTCACAGGCATGTGAGTCACCCCTATCTAGAATCTATTTTCATCTAGATTTTTCCTCTTGTATCAAGAAAGGCAAGAACCGTCATTCATTTTTTCTTACAAAATACACTTGCCACCCCTCCTTTTAAAGTCTTTTTTTTTTTTTAATGCAGAGAGCACAATCGCCCCAAGGTTAGCAGTAGTGAATTCTGAGGCTTTCATCTTCATACTGTTTATCCCATGCAATATATGAAGTTAGATTCAAAGGACTTCAAATCTCTTATGTAAATTTAGCCAGAGATGTGCTGCTCTGTGAAACTCCTCCAAAGGCCCACACATCTTTACAATCAAAGGATTACTCTTGTTTCCACTCAGATGTAAAGTACACACTGAAGCCAAAGCAAAACTGGTACATTTCAGAAAAAAAAAAAAAACGCATAACCAGACCACATACAGAGGTGAGAGAAAACCCATTCTGGAAAAGCACGGCTGCTTTGCAGAATCCCCACCCCCTCCCCCAGGCTGCTGTTTTGTTCTGGGCCATAACCCACGTTTTTTGTTGTTTGTTTTTTCAAATGTTCCAGTTTCTATTTCTCTCTGCATGGGCCTGGCTAAATCCCATTGATGTTAATGGAAAGTGTGTGCTCACTACAAAGACAGGAGGTGCTAACCTCCCGCTACAAATAAATACTCCCTCATAAGTCACCGTATCTATGACCCCCGAACACACACACACGCGAGCGCACGCACACACACACACACGGTCCTCATCAATCCCAGGGGACGTGCCACATCTTAAGCTAGAAACTGCTTTACAAAGAGCTACACATGTAGTCCAGAAATAAATTCCACCCGACCAACTTCGGAGGTCCTTAGGAGCCAGAGATACTGAGAAAGAGGCCTGAATGCGAGTGGGGGGGGTTCTGAGCTTGTAAGGAAATCAGAGGTGGTGACGCTGAACAGACATGAAATTCTGAAGGTGCTAAGACTCTTCTATAAAGTTGTATGTCAAAAATAGATTTACTAAAGCAAAATTCTGAAAGAAATCGGAAAAGCCGTTCCCTCTGGTTGGGGAGGGGGCCGAGTGGAGAGGGGCAAGGGGGAACTCTCCGGGGTGATGGAATGGTCTTGACCAAGGTGGTGCTGACATGGGTGCTGACAAATGGTAACATACAGTGAGCTGAAAACAGTATCTGTGCATTTTATGGCATGTAGATCGCATCTTAATAACAAAAATCTAGGTTATTTGGTCTGCGTACAGTTCTATGGATTATTTCAGCAGTCACCTGAGGAATTTCTCCCTCTAACGTATTACTATCAAGAAAAAAGTTACCAAAAGCTAAAACGCAATCCACACAATGAACAATGGCACTAGTACCAGAATTTTTTAATTAAAATGAGAACATTTCCCAAGAATGTTCTATGTGTCAGGAGCTATCTGAAGCATTTTACTTGCTGTACTTCACTGAACCTCCAAACAAGCCAAGGGGGTAGACGTGATCGCCCCTATTTTACAGGTGAGGAAACTGAGGCTCAAAAAAGCTTGTTCCAATTACACAGCTTCTCAGAGAAGTTGCAGCAAGAGCTCAACCATCTGGCCACCCTGCCCTCATTCTGAACCACTGAGTTCATGGCTGGGTTTGAAATGAGAGGACTCTCAGGGTGGTTGGAGACATTTCAAAATGTACTTTAGCCAAGAACGGGAAATTGATTCTCTACATAAAAATCTAGGGGATTTAGGGGAAGTCAGCTACAGTCTTCTAGAAACAGATGCTACCTAATATGTCTGACCCCAAACTCCCCTCTCGGCAGCCCCTGGAAAGAGAGGAAGAACTTGTACAAGACAAGCATCTCCTCCTGTCTCTGAACCATCACAGGAAACTTCGGCTATAAAAGGGGTCACAAGCTAGTGAGAAACCTCAGGACCGGGACGTCCCTGGTGGCGCAGTGGTTAAGACTCCGCGCTCCCAATGCAGGGGGCCCAGTTTCAATCCCCGGTCAGGGAACTAGATCCCACACGTGTGCCACACTAAGAGTTCACATGCCACAACTAAGGATCCCATGTGCTGCAACTTAGAGGCTGGCAAGCTGCAACTAAGGAGCCTGCCTGCCACAACTAAGACCCAGCACAACTAAATAAATAAATAAATAACCTCAGGACCGCCAGAGGCTGCTGGTAACCCACCTGTCTTCTCTCTACAGCCAGAGTCCCAGGGAAACCAGGTGACTCAGCTGCTCACATTGGAAGTCAGGCCTTCTGGCTTCTCCCGGAAATTCTGAGCGTCATTTCAGAGAGGAGACATGGGCTAGGACCGGGATCGGGCCCTCTTTTAGAAGTGTGGCAGCCCTCCAGGTCATCCCGGCCCCCACGGTTCACCCCACTGCATTTCCTGAGACCCTGGAGTCAGCATCACCGGTGCTAACGTACAGAATACATACTAGGAACAGAAAAGGGTAGACTACCTAACAACAAGTTGCGTTCCACATTTTGATTCTCGGTCACCAGCCCCAAGAACCAATGTGGCCTCCCCCTGTGGAGGGAGCAACTCTATTCTGAATGGTTTCAAACACGCTGAATGCACGTCTGATCTATGTAGTTTCCTATACCTTTCCAACTTCCGTAGAGGCACACTGAGGTGACTTAAGACAGAGATCTCTGCACATAAAGATAAAAAACACTTAAAAGAATAAAAGGCGGGCTTCCCTGGTGGCGCAGTGGTTGGGAGTCCGCCTGCCGATGCAGGGGACACGGGTTTGTGCCCCGGTCCGGGAGGATCCCACATGCCGCGGAGCGGCTGGGCCCATGAGCCATGGCCGCTGAGCCTGCGCATCTGGAGCCTGTGCTCTGCAGCGGGAGAGGCCGCCGCGGCAGTGAGAGGCCCGCATACCGCCAAAAAAAAAAAAAAAAAAGAATAAAAGGCAACCCCCAGCTCCAAAGATAAACACTAAGTTCGGTGAAGAACCTTCCAGACCTCCATGTATTTACATGCACAAGTGTGCAAAAATACTTCTTGTGAGGGAGAGGGTCATAAAAATGGGAGTATGCTGTCCATGTTATCCTGAAACTTACTTTTTTCATGCAAAGAAAAAGATGAGTCACACCGTGTCGTGTCGACATCACTGGAGTGACTTCGTCATTCCTGACTCCGGGGCAGCATCCCATAGTTTTGCTGGACCAGCGTTCAGGTAACCACCGATGGACATCTGTTTGCTTCCAGTGTCTGAGTAACATATGCCATGCTGCAAAGAATACCCTCGTACACACACCCCACACACACCCCAAAGCCTCTTCTGATATTCCAAAGCCCAGTCCTTAGAAAAAGAAAATGAGTGTCCGTCTCTGTGGGGCTTCACATCCTCTCCACACCATAGCATGATCTCAAGCAAGCTCCTTATTCTCCTTTGCCCCATGTTCTTGTTTCTCGAGTGAAGCATCTTTTTTCTCTACCAGTCTGTTTTGCCTCCAGTCCATGGGAATCTCCAATAACCACTGTGGAAGAATTCGACAGAGCTGATCTCATTTCCAACCCCACTATTTCTCCTGCATGATTCCGTCTTCTCTGAGTCATACACATGACTCTTGGTTAACAGAATGAAAAATTTATGCCAAAGATGGCCAAAGTTCCCTCCCCAACACACATGCCAACGCCAACGTGAACAAGGTTGTAGGGGTGCTAGTAGGTCTGCACCCCAAAAATTGTTTGGACGATGGGTTTATATGACAGGCTGGGCAGATGAATACCTCGAGGGGAGAGAGCACAGACCAGATATCATGCTTGAGATGGTAAAGGCAGGGAGAGGGGGAGACACACAGCTGCATTCTCGAACACCTTGGGATCCAATTGCATTTACCTAATACATACTTTACTATAATGTAAGTTAGAGTGTATGTAAAACAGGCACGTGTAAGAAGAGACTGAAAGGAAACAGACCAGAAACATAGATGGGGCATCTCAGGAGGTGGCTGCACAGGTAGGGATTTTTGCTGTGCTGCTTCTCCTTCAAATTTTTCTCCAAAAATAATGAGTCCCGGGCGACTTCCCTGGTGGTCCAGTGGTTAAGAATCCGCCCTTCCAATGCAGGGGACATGGTTTCGATCCCTGGTTGGGGAACTAAGATCCCACATGCCGCGGGGCAACTAAGCCCTCGTGCTGCAACTACTGAGCCCGTGCACTCTGCAGCCTGCGCCACAACCAGAGGGAAGCCCACATGCCGCAACTAGAGAAGCCCGCACGCCGCAATGAAGATCCCGCACGCTGCAACTAAGACCCGATGCAGCCAAATAAATAAATATTAAAAAAAAAAAAAAAAGAATGAGTCCCTTTGTAGAGTCCCTTCGTAGTTGATAAAGGAAAAGAAAAATGAACAGAGGGCGTTTTGCAGGCAATAACGCAGCAAGATCTGGGGTCTGGGGAGAACCCAACAGACAAGATTTGAGAGGTGGGATCTGGTCATCCCACACTCCCAGTCGAGGGTTCCCGAGACCGGAAGGCACCAATGAGGTACCAAGGAAACCCGTACAGCCTCAAGCAGAGCAGACTGCAAACCGGCAGCCTGCAGACAGACCACAAGAGAAGGAAGGGGTGTGCTCACTCCACACAGTGCTTTAACAATTTGTACATGAGTTAGCAACATTTGAAAATCAAGGGAAAGAGATGCTGGAAATTAGAAAATAATGATTCAGCACTGTGTATATCTTGTAACCTTTTTTCTAAAAAGGAGCATTGGGGAGCAGGGAAAAGACAAGATTTTTAAATTTAATGTTGTATGTCAATTATACTTCAATTTTCAAATATTATGGTAAATGGCAGAAGCCAGTCCAGAAAAAACTTATTCATTGTTTGTAAACTTTGGAAGAAGGAAAAAGAAATGAATGACAGTGTTTTGGGGGTGGAACTGGATAAAAGGGAGATTTTTCATGAGGTACCTTTTCACACGTTTCCTGAATCGTGTGACGGTATTACCTTTCAAATAACTAGACTTTAAAAACGTAATCAGTAAAACGCAGGGTGATAGATGATACTTTATACACATTGCAGACTAACTTTTCTTAAATAACTTACAGTTTGACTTTATATAGGTATGTAGCAAACTGCTGTGGAACTAAAAAACTAAATAAAATTAGGGTACTTCCGGTAAAACTCTGAAGTTTCTACCTTTTGGGCCTGGCAACTCTGGGTCCATGTTTGCAGCTGATGGAACAAAGCAGCATCTTCTGCTTTGAGATGGGCCACGAGGCCCCCCTCTTCTATCAGCCTGGCTCTGAGTTAGTGACACTCACTGTATAAAAGCACACACCCTGATGCAGACAGGAACGTCTGTTATCCCAACAGCCTACCTCACCCACAAATGACTCAGAGCAGAAAAGAACGATTCCCACATCCCAAAAGAACCTCCACCGCCTGTGTGGAAGAAATAAACCCCCCTCCTCTTCCCAGGGCTGGAACTGCTGACACGACCTGTCTGATTAACGTAGCACCAATGGCGTGTGGGCCCCGCTCCCTGGGCCCTTGGCATCCACCTCCTCTGCTCCCTCAGTGCCTGTGCACCAAATCCTTACTGTCCTAAAGAATGTGTGTTTTTGTTTCCTTAAAGAGGAAACACCTTTTCTACTTTAACAATCTTCTCCCAATGAAAAATTTAACAAGATTTGTGAACAGAGAATCCAAGTGTTCCTTCCGAGCCCTGTGTAATGAAAAATAATATTTCATAATGTCTCTGGAGGAAAGGAAATGTCAGTTTCACCCTCTCTGTGCCCCAGACGCGCTGGGCTTCTTTCTGCTCTTCCAATACTCTAAGCATGTGCTGAATGCAGGGCCTTTGCACTGCTGCTCCCTGAACCTGGGATCCTCCCACCCTCCTACTTTTCTTCCCATCACCTCCTCAAGAGGCCTTTCCCGGCCACCCCTCCACATCTCCCACCGTCATCCGCTCAACAAGTACTAACTGTGCCTGGGATGCCCCATTTGCCCTACGACCTTCTACTACCTTCACAGCAGTTTCACAACTTGAAACAATTAGGCTCAACTGTTTTACTATCTGTCCCCACTGAAAGTCAACTCCGCGAGGGCAGGAATTTTTCTACGTTTCAGTCACTGCTGCATCCCCAGTGCCCAGCACCATGGCTGGCACACAGCAGGTGCTCAATAACCATTTCCAAAAAGGCAGGAAGAAAGAAAAGGCGGCACAAGAAGGATGGAGGGGCGTCGGGTCCGTCACCCTCCATACACACTGAAGCACAGAATCTGTTCCTCTGTCAACCCTGCACGCTGAAAGTCTACATAAGAAACAGAAACGATTCAAAGAGCACAGTGCACAGCGTTGGAGGCTTTGCCTTGCTCGTGACCGCCGTGTACCAGAGCCTAGAACCGAGTGATTCACGACAGGCATGCAAAAAATATTTGCTGAAACAAGGAAAGGCTGAACAGCTGACGGACAGAAGGAATGAGTAGCACAGGCATCACTACGGTTGATCCTGGTAGTGGGAGAAACGGAGCCTCACCATGAAAACCTCAGGGGTTCCCAACGTGTTGGCCTGAGGGTGTCCTCTCCCTTGAAAGGCCGAGTCCCATTCCAGGTGCCTGGAGGACAAAGAACCTGTGCTGCCCAACCTCTGATGTTACTGAACGGACGGCCCGACTGACTCACCAGGGGAACCCAGTAGGTGTACAGTGCTCCCAGTCGCATTTCGGGGACGAACTGGGAGCAGGCGAGAAGCAGGAAGTAGAGGTTGAAGAAGTATTTGAACTGGTTAAACAGCACCTGGAATGGAGAGAGAGGAGAGAGAAGACACTTCAGGTTGGTCTGATACAGCTGGGCGGGCTTAGAGGGGCATGAGTGACATTTCAAAACACCCCCCCAGAAGAACAAAACTCACATGGTACCTACATATACAGTTTACACACCTCTACATGTTGTATAGGAAAATACACCTGGGTGACGAAAACGTAATTTGTCAAAGTAAAGAAGCAAATGACACACGTGGGAATTATAAACACTAGATTCAAGACAGTGGGGACCTCCGGGCAGGGAGGGTATGCTGGAGGCTTCGGCTATAGTTGTGAGATTTTATTTTTTAAACTTTTTTTTTTTTTAATTTATGGCTGAGTTGGGCCTTCGTTGCTGTGCACGGGCTTTCTCTAGTTGCAGTACACGGGCTTCTCATTGCCGTGGGTTCTTTTGTTGCGAAGCACGGGCTCTAGAGCACAGGCTCAGTAGTTGTGGCACACCAGGCTTAGTTGCTCCGCGGCATGTGGGATCTTCCTGGACCAGGGATCGAACCCGTATCCCCTTCACTGGCAGGCGGATTCTTAACCACTGCACCAACAGGAAAGTCGGAAACTTTTTTTTCCTATTTTTTGGCCATGCGGAGCAGTACGTGGGATCTCAGCTCCCCAACCAGGGATTGAACCCACGATTGATCCCTGAGGTGGAAGTGCAACGTCTTAACCAGTGGACCGCCAGGGAAGTCCCTTCTTAAACTATTTTGTAAGTACAGGAAAGGCCACTCAAAATGTTGTTGAAGAGGTTTTAGTGGGAAATGCTTATGCTGTAAGACTGAATCAAACGAGTGAGATAAGTGGATATCTCCATGGTACGATCTCAACGTCATACAATATCTACAGCAGAATTTCACCCCATGTGGCAGGAGGGTTCTGGCAGAGTTTCAACTGCCCCCACGTGCCCTGGAAGTGACACTGATCCCCCTGACTCGTTTTGGGCAACGAACAGAAATCACGTGTCCCTTCGGAGCACTGTCCGGCCCCTCGCTCTTGCCCTGCCATGGAGACGTGGGTGCCCACGTATTCCAGATAATGTAGCTGTGAGATGGAGGAGAATGGCCTGATCTGCCTCAGAATTTCCGTGAATGAGAAATAAACTTTCACTTGACTTAAGATACTGAGCTCGTGACTTCTCTGGTGGTGCAGTGGTTAAGAATCTGCCTACCAATGCAGCAGACACGGGTTTGAGCCCTGGTCTGGGAAGATCCCACATGCCGTGGAGCAACTAAGCCCATGTGCCACAACTACTGAGCCCACGTACCACAACTACTGAAGCCCACGCACCTAGAGCCCGTACTCCACAAAGAGAGAAGTCACTGCAACGAGAAGCCCACACACCACAACGAAGAACAGCCCCTACTCGCCTGCGCGCAGCAATGAAGACCCAACGCAGCCAAAAATTAATTAATTAATTTAAAAAAAAAGATACTGAGCTTTAGGGGGCTGGGGGAGGGGAGTAAGCCAGGCAGCAATAAATGTACTCAAAATCACCCTTAAAGGGCTTCCCTGGTGGCGCAGTGGTTGGGAGTCCGCCTGCGGATGCAGGGGACACGGGTTCGTGCCCCGGTCCGGGAAGATCCCACATGCCGCGGATCGGCTGGGCCCGTGAGCCATGGCCGCTGAGCCTGCGCGTCCGGAGCCTGTGCTCCGCAACGGGAGAGGCCACAGCAATGAGAAGCCCGCGTACCGCAAAAAAAAAAAAAAAAAAAAAATCACCCTTAAAAAAACATTCAGGTTGACCTTAAGCTACAGTGTAAGGTATTTGCGTTTCCATGTTCTCCCTCAATAAATCAAACAGTGATTTTTTTTTTCTTCCAGCTTTCGAACTGATTGCTGCTGCTGCTTCTGAAGTCAGTCAGTGTATCCTGGAGGCCACACTAGATAAAAACAGATGTTTAACTTAAAGGTGTTTTAGGGGCAAGGTTTTCAGAGTACTTGTCCATGGATTTAACAAACAAAAGGGATGAATGCAGAGTAAAATACTACGCAAAACATTAGCAAACAGGCTTCCCTGGTGGTGCAGTGGTTGAGAGTCCGCCTGCCAATGCAGGGGACACGGGTTCAAGCCCTGGTCCGGGAAGATCCCACATGTCGCGGAGCAACTAAGCCCGTGTGCCACAACTACTGAGCCTGCGCTCTAGAGCCTGTGAGCCACAACTACTGAAGCCCGCGCGCCTAGAGCCTGTGCTCTGCAATGAGAAGCCACTACAGTGAGAAGCCCGTGCACCGCAAGGAAGAGTAGCCCCCGCTCGCCGCAACTAGAGAAAGCCCACGTGCAGCAACAAAGACCCAATGCAGCCAAAAATAAATTCAAAAAAAAAAAAAAGTGACTTCAATTAAAAAAAAAAATCACAAACATGTTAATAGAAAGTCTCTCTGGATGATAGTGTTAAAATTTACCTTTAAAAAAAAGTTCTCTACACTTTTATCTCCCAACTTCCCTGTTCCAAATATGTATTTCATGATAATGAGGGGTGGGGGGGAATGTAAGCACTGATTTTTTTTTTAAATATATTTATTTATTTTTGGCTGCATTGGGTCTTTGTTGCTGTGCGCAGGCTTTCTCTACTTGTGGTGAGCGGGGGCTACTCTTCGTTGCGGTGCGCGGGCTTCTCATTGTGGTGGCTTCTCTTGTTGCGGAGCACGGGCTCTAGGCGCGTGGGCTTCAGTAGTTGTGGCTCGCAGGCTCTAGAGCGCAGGCTCAGTAGCTGTGGCACACGGGCTTAGCTGCTCCGCGACATGTGGGATCTTCCCGGACCAGGGCTCGAACCCGTGTCCCCTGCATTGGCAGGCGGACTCTCAACCACTGCGCCTCCAGGGAAGTCCCCTCCTGATTTTCCTTTTTTTTTTGGAACAAAGTTACGTCCTCAAAATATCTTTTTCACTCTTAGGCCCAACACAGCAAATAAATGTGAAGTTATTCTAACCAATCAAGTGGAGTCTCACAGCCTTGCAGACAGAAGGCAGCCCCCTTCCAGGTGCTCAGGACCAGGGAAGATGAATGGCCAGTGGATGAGGTGACATGGAAAAGACGGGGTGTTCACAGAATCTGCCACAGGGACTTCAGTCTGCTAAGACTGGTACCACTGCATACATCTGGTGTAGGAAGAAGAAAACGATGTTGCCCCTGCCCGTACATACCCCAGGCAAAAAGGTGAAGAAGTTGTACTTCTGATTGTTGATGACATTTCGAGGGTATCTCTGGTCCCTCTTCTCGGGGTGCCCCAACCAGACCGTGCGGGGCCTGGGCTCCCCTGCACCACAGCATCTCAGCCACTCGCAGCACCTGTGGGAAAGACACGCCCACACCGTCAAGGCCGAGCCCACACCCATCCACTCTTCCCAGAATGTCTTTCTCTAAAGCATCTTCACTGAGTCAGAACCACAGCCCCATCTGAGGCTTCATCCTTCAACGAGAGGGGAAAACACAGCTGAGGCATCTAAGAAGCTGTGGTCCAAGTCAAAGATGCTTTGTCCCCAAGCCCAAATTATTTCAAAAAGTAGGATTCGTTTTTAAAATAAGATTTAAGTTTAAAAAGTAAATACAGAGCAACAAGTACTGTTATCACTTTGACATTCTGCAGGTGAGAGAGGAAAGCTCAGGACGGCTGAGTAAAGCACCCGAGTTTACCAAGGTGTGAAAAACAGCCGACTCTGGCCTTGAACCAGGTCCAGCTTATTCTGAAACCCGGTGTCTTCGCACCCCACATGCTATCAAGGGTGCTGGTCACACCAAGATTACTATACAAAAAGAGAAGGGAAAGAATCTCCTTCCACACTCGGCTCCACGTTTTAGCAACATGCTGGAGGAACACGCCAGCAAGATGATGACTCGGCGCCCCGCATAACCTGGAGACAGGCCAGCGTACCAGCTGTAGGCAAACTGACTCCCAGGGCCGCCCCCGGAGGGCAGCTCACCAGGCACGCCTGCCCTCAGGTCGCCTGTGTGAAGCCAGGGACACCTGCCCGGCTCTGGCAAAAGTCAGCTGCTCTGAGACACACATGCCCACCCTCACTCGTGCCAAAAAAAGGCAGCCCATCCTTCAGGAGCGGCTGTAAACAGGCATTTTGAGAATTACGAGCATCCGTTAAGGGTCTTTCATGGAAAGACCCCAGGCTGAACTGTTCACCTCCCCACCCACCCCCACAGGCTGGGAGGAAGGAACCCCAGCCCTACCAGCCCCTTGAGATGCTGCCAGCTGAAGGCAACCCATCCAGATGTGGCCATGATGACTTACATAGTTACTTGTCACCTGCAGACCCACCGTCTCCCCCTCCTCCTACGGGCCAGGCAGGCCCTGCCCAGGTACTGGGGTGCAGAGCTGAGCACACACAGTCCCTGGGCATCGGGACTCTAAAGATTAGCAAGCCAGCAAGTTGCCTGCTCAGATGCTCAAAATTTCCATGATGAAACACGATGCTCTTTCTTCAAAATAGCATCCTGGTTCCCGTAAACTAGTGCTAGGGCTGGGGTGGGGAGGATGGCGGTAGCTCTCACGAGGATGGGTTTCACTTCTAATAACTCATTCGTGTTGGCGCGAGACACATACAGAAACCTTGAGGTGTCCAGCCCCATTCCTGCTCTTGGGTGTGCGTCACCCAAGCCGGCCATCCGTGGACGCAAAGCACTGAATGAAGGAGGGAGGGAGGATGCATTTGACGGAAGCACACCCTTCAATCTGCAGATACCTACCCATGGTCACTGACTTTTCTGTGGACCAGCCAGTCTCTCCCCATCCTATAATAATCCTGTAATGACGACTCCCAGAGCTGAGTGTTTCTAATGAAAGCTGAAGAATGAATTTAAGAGAATGACATACTGTCAGGCTGTTTATGAGTTTTGTCTGTTTTGTCCTAGCAGAAGGTTCCTCACAGCAAGCTACCAAGTTAAACGCTCCGTGACTTAACCGGCAGGCGTGCATGTGCACAGGGGCAGGTCATTCAGGGCAGCCCGCACGTGGTAGCAAAGACTGGAACGTACCTGACCAGTCATCAGAGGGCGGCTGGTCAAATAAGCAGGGAACGTCCATACAATGGAATGCTCAACAGTCTTTGAAGAGGGAGATAGAGCTGTATGCGCTGAATAGCCCCATTTGCAAGATACGCTAGATCAGGAAGGAGCTGCAAGGTGTGTCCAGGATGCCATTCCTTGCATGAAAGCAAGAGGATAGCGTGCAGACTATGCCTGCCAATGCAGAAAACCTCCACGACAGCTGGCGCCACCGGCTGCCTTTGGGAAGGAGGGAGTAGGGGCGCCTTTTCCTACTTATTCTTCCGTCACATTGTACATATATTACCTATGGAAATAAATGTGCATTTCTTTTCTTTTTAGCTAAATCCATAATAGTAAGCATTTATTAAGTGCTCATCTGGTCCAACTATGATTCCAGTTCCTGTGGGGACCTAACTTTGGAACAGGATCCTTCCCTTCCAACTTCCTCACAATCTCATTGCAACAAAGGGTAATAAGCATTTGGCACAGGGTAAAATAAGGACTTTGTGTCACCTGAGCCCAGTGTAACTAGCCCCCAGCTGATCTCATTTAATCACCTTGATTGTCACCTTGTTTATTCACTTTCTACCTGCACCGGATATAAGCTGCACACTTTCAATGACTTTTAGGTCAACAGTATTTACTGAGTATCTAATAAGAAGACGACGACAAGGGATCATTGCTCCCCTTTTGTCACACATTCATTCACCTAGAATGTCCTGTGCACTCACAGGACGCAGGTCCTCACCTAGGGCATTCAACAGTGAGCAAGACAGACGAGGTCCTCCTCCCACGGGGAGGAAGAGAGACAGTAAACAGCTCTCTAAAATAAAATAAGGCGTGGGATAAGAGAAGGGGTGGGGAAGGGGCGTGGCTCCAGGAGACTGGGTGGTTGGGAAGGCTGGGGTGACAGGTGAGCTGAGTGACAAGAAGAAACATCCGTGCAAGCAGGCAAGGAAGAGCCATCTAGGCAGACCAGAACCGCAAGGGCACAGATCCAGAGGCAGGAAGCAGCCTGACGCACATCTGCAGGGAAAGAAAACTAGCGTGGCTGGAATGCCCCGAACACGGGGGACAGGGTAAAAGATGAGGTCGGAGGAGGAGGAGGGGGCAGACGACACAGGGCCTTGTCACCAGGGCAAGGAGTCTGGATTTTACTCCATCCACAGTGGGGATCACTGAAGGGTTACAAGCACAGGGTGGCATGATCTGATTTTTTTTTTTTTTTTTTTTTTTTTTTTTGGCCACGTCTCACGGTTTGCAGGATCTTCGTTCCCCAACCAGGGATCAAACCCATGCCCCTGCAGCGGAAGCACAGAGTCCTAACCACTGGACGGCCAGGGAATTCCCGAGTTACATTTTTTTAAAGGTCCTTCTGGCTTCTGAGCAGAGAAGACGCTGCCGTGTGCAAAAGGAGAAACAGGTAACAGGTGTGAGGCTTCTTCGGGGGATGGTGAAGTGTTCTAACATTGTGGTGATGTCTGCACAACTCAATGAATATACTAAAAATTGCTGAATTATATACTTTAAAGAGGTGAACTGCAGGGTATGTGAACTATATCCTAATCAAGCCGTACATTAACCAAAAAAAATGGAAACAGAAGGATCATTTAGAAAGCTGTTGCCGTCATCCAGGCAAGCAAAGACTAGGGTGGTGGCGGTGAGGGGTGATGAGAAAGATAGATTCTCAAAATGTTACGGATGTAGAAGTGTGTTCTCTTTAAAACATAATGTCTTGCTTCACTTAATGTTCACAACCATCCTACATAGTATGTACTAGCATCATCCCATTTTCATGATGGATAAACTGAGGCCCAGAGAGGGCTCAGTTACCTGCTCAAGATCTACTGCTACAGCAGCTCCATCCACTACCGAGTGGTGGAAGCCGACTTTAAGCCCAGGTCTGTCTGACCCACATCCTGAGCTAAGAGCCTGAGAGTACCCTGCACAGCCATTGACAGCCCCATCAGCGCAATTATTTCACAGCTCTTTTTTTTCTAGTCTCTCCTCATTACATAAAATTGGAAAGATCCTTAGGGGCCATAGAGAGTGAGGGCTCTCAGGCTGCTCAAACCGGAGCTCTTCTGTGTGCACGTCAGCTGCCCTGCCCCCCACACTCATTCATTAATTTTCATATCAATGTGTTGGCTCCCAGCTCCCCAGTCACCCTTCAATGCCCGCTCTGGGATGTGGACAGACTCCTTTCTGCCTCTCCTTTACAGTCAGTGAAATGCTAAGCCTTCTCAGTAGAGGGCGCTGGAGGGACACCACTGGAGGAAAAAGCTCACCTGTGGTTTCCAGGCCGTGGCACAGTGGGCGGGTCAGCAGTGCGTTGAGTGAGGCCATCGAATGGTGCCCTGGCCAGCCATGCGCCCAGCACATGCTGTCCCTCGAGGCTTTCAAGCCCCACTGTGGCCCAGGGGTCACCTTCCCAGGGCCCTCTCGATATAGACATCCCAGGCCCCAGGCCTCCTCCGCACCAGCGCCCTGATTCCCTCACCCCCAGGTTTGTCTCCCAAGGTCCTCCTGTCACTGTGGCCCTTAGTGTCCCACCAGGGACACTGTGAGCTCTGGTGCCCTCACTCCTATTGTACACCCAATGTGTCAACCATCAGCTGTGCCTGCCACCCCATCGGTACCCCTGGGATTGCTTTCTTGCTGGCCCCACCTGCAGACCACCTCTGGTCCTGCCATCCAGTGGCCTGAACTACACTGTCTCCAACCAGGTCTGCACCCCAGCCTTAGGGAGGGGCCCCCGTCCAAGTATGTCCTACCTCAGATTCAGTCCCTTAGCCTAGGCTACCATACAGTTTTCTTCTATAGCCTACAGTTATAATTTAGAAGTCCATTTCCCTCCATCTTTCCACCTGATCGAGCCGAGGCCAACCCCACCTCTGAGCTCCAGGCATGACAGGCCCCGGATCCAGGCTTGGCCAAGCAGAGCCCTCAGCATGGTGATGGGCTCAGAGAAAGGGCCAGTGAGAGGCCTGGCTGGGATTTTTGCTAGAAATTCCAGAAAAGACATGCTCTTCACCCTGGGGTTGTTAAGGTGGCAGAAAACAAGCCTGGAGTTGCAGGAAGCCACCTTGCTCCTGTTTAGGGAGAGTCTGCCTGAAAACGGAGTCACAAGGAGGATGCAGAGACCACAGGAGGCTCCTGCCCACCTCGGGGGCGAGTGTAGGTCTGTCGGTTCCCTGGGCTTCTCAAGTCTTAGGCACCAGTACATCGGTTTTTGTTTTATTTTACTTTGCTAAAGCCAATGTTAAGTGGGTGCAGTTAACCACCGCCCCAAATCTCCTGTCTGATAGTCCTGTCTGCCACGTGGCTGGGCCGTACTTAATAAGATGCTTTCCTGTTGGTTTGTGTGTCTTCGCGCCTAAGCTTTTAAAGCCTGCAGTCTATCATCCTGACGTCTGCACACTGATCTCTTTAGAGCTGTGATGTCCAACATGGTAGCTTTACATTTAAGTTACTTAAATAAAAGAGTTAAATTCCTCATTCTCAGCAGCCACACTCTCAGCGCTCCGCGGCCACAGGTGGTCCGTGGCTATGGACTGGACGGCGCGGACGCAGAACATTCCAGCATGGCAGAGGTTCTACTAGACGGTGCTGCTTTAGAGCAGCTCTTTCAAGGCATCTCCTCCCTCCTCGCGCTTGAACAAACCTCAATGCCACAGGAACATCAGCAAGTGGACCCCACAACTGAAGGCAATTTGCCCAAAGAGTTTCCCAAACTTCAGCCCTTTTCACACACACGGGATTTCTACCATATCCAACTAATTCTACCTTCTAACTTCATAAGTTTGCCTCAATTTGCATACCTTAAATCAGCGATTCTCAACAGAGAGAAGGGGGTTAGTTACTGGTATCTAGTAGGTAGAGGAGGCCAAGATTCTACTAAACAACCTACAAAGCCCGGGACAGCACCCACCACAAAGAATGATGCAGCCTGAAATGCCAGTTGTGCCCTGGTTGAGAACTCCTGACCTGGATTTTACTTATCAGTACATAAATGTGTCTTAGAAGGTAACTTAAAAGGTAACCACTATCATAAATGCAAAACCAGTATCACTTGCCATAAACAGAAGGTAAACGTCAAAATCAACACAATATGAGAAGCAAACGTTACTAAATTCCAGATACAGTGGCTCCCAGCCCCCAGCCTGCTGCCTGTTGGCCAGTTTCTTCTGCTATTCAAAAGTGGGCCCTGACAGGGTTAAAAATATTGAAGGAAAACTGAAAAAGGAAGTGTCTCGCTATACATCTCAACGTGATTTAGTTCCTGTCCGTGAATTACTCAGGATCACTGTAGCACCTGGGGCCATCACCTGCTATCTGGGGAACTACTGGCCTGCAGTAGAAGCCTTGGGCTTGGTGGCAAATTTACAAGTGACGAAGTCCTCCCCCGGCCCCCAGGTCAGTTAAAGCAGAAGAGGCGGCAGCCAGGCTCCCCCGACATCTGGATTTATACCCACGACGCCGCCACACCCCGTCTGTCCAGGGGTGGACGTCAGCACCCCGGAGGTCCAAGAGGGGGAGCTGCCTGGAGCTGTGGGGTGGCAGCTGTCACCCTGCTGTTGCTTCTCAACACCAAACTGAGCTGTCACTTTCCCAAATTAACTCCTATCCCACATTCTAGACAGGCTGGGGAGATGGGCTACAAGATAGAACCCCTGAGTGCGAGAAATTATTGTAGAGGCTGAAAAAGAAGTAACAAGCAAGAGTCTCAGTTTCAGAACAGCAGCACCACGTGGGCTAGAGGAATAAACACCAGCTTTTAAACCAGATGGGCCTGTGCGCAAATCCCAGCCCCGTTCCACACCAGCTGTGAGCCCTTGGACAATTCATCTTCTGTGATCCCCACTTTCCCTATCTGTAAATTGACAGTAAGACCCGCCTTGCTGAACTACTACGAAGACTGAGGATTTTATCTATAAAGGGTGTAAGACAATGCCTAGCACATAACAGGCATTCAATTAAAAGTAGATCTTATTTCTCTTACGTTATTTTTCCAGATTGAAAAAAGAAAACATGAAAATTTTCTCACCTGAATAGCAGCGGCTATTCAACTAGGCTAAGATGTAAAGCTAGAAATAATCTCGTCTACGCTGCTTCCAGCTTACACAATTTAAACAAAAGGAAACCAAAGTGGAGTTCCTTATGACTTGACTCTAAAACAAAGGTTTCGATAGCCAATAGCCTGCCAACCAGATGTGCAGTGTTTTCACACAATCTGGCCAAATGCAAGGAAAAGCAAATATTAGCGAGGGACACACCAAGGGAACAATGTTTCTGGAAAACGCACCTACTGCAACAAGGAGCTAGCGTCCAAAGAAATGATCATCTCTGCCCTGGTGCCACTCAGCAGGCACTCAGTAAATATTTACTGAATTGCCTGCATGACGTAGCCACCTTCCCTGAAGCCGGAGTCCAGGAAGCTAGAGTCTCAGTGTTGACGCCGGAAAGATCCAGGAAGAATGTAAAGGAAAATTAAAAGCAACACGGAGAACTCACAGATACAGAGAACAAACTGGAGGGTGCCAGTGAGGAGGGGTGAGACAGGGGAAGGGGATTAAGAGGTGCCAACTATGTATAAAATAAGTAAGCTACAAGGATATATTATTGTACCGCACAGGGAATATAGCCAATATTATATAACTACAGATGGAGTACAACCTTTAAAGGTTGTGAATCACTAGGTTGTACACTTGAAACTGGTATCATAGTGTACATCAAGTACACCCCAATTTTTAAAAAAGCAATATAGAGAAAATAGTCTGCAGCAGTAGCTCTCAATAGGGGTAGGGGGTGAATTTGCCCCTGGGGACACTTGGCAACGTCTAGAGAGATGTTTGGCTGTCATGACTGCAGGTCCAGGGAAGGGAAGGGCTACTGGCATCTAGTGGGTAGAAGCCAAGGATGCTGCTGAACAGCCTACAGTGGACAAGACAGCCCCACACAGAGGATTATCTGGCCCCAAATGCCAACCGTCCCAAGTCTGAGAATGCTGCTCTAGAGCGGGACTGTCCCCGACATTTCTGTGCAGAGGGAGATGTTCTCTAGCTGCACCATCGAACACACCAGCCATTAGCCACACATGGCTGTTGAGCGCTGGAAACATACATTTTAAATTTTAGTTCATTAATTTAATGAATGAAAACAGCCACATGCGGCTAGTGGCTACCACACTGGACAGCAGGTCTAGAAGGACGTAACCCAAACTGTTAAGCACAGATGCCTGGAGGGCAGGTGGGGGGGACTGGAAGGAATGGAAGGGAAGGTATGAAGGGAAACTTTTGCTCTTTGTTCTAGAAACAGGGAAGTGGCTAGATTTTTTTTTTTTTTAAACCGGGAGAATATAAAATCTAGGATCTGAAAGAATGCAAAGAAGGAAGTAGTTCACTGAAGTCTGAAGTATCTCTGGCCACAGGAATGCTACTGTCTGGAGAAGAAACAAGACTATAGTTGTCCCTCTTATCCACAGGGGATACGGTCCAAGACCCCCCCAGGGGATGCGTGAAACTGAGGATAGCACGGAGTTTTTCCTATACACAAATACCTGTGATAAAGTTTCATTTATGAATTAGGCACAGTAACAGATTAATAACAATAACCAATAATAAAACATAACAATTATAACAATATACTGTAATAAAAGTTATGTGAACATGGTCTCTCTCAAAATACCTTATGTACAAATTTAATGCCCTTTTCATCTTAACTAAAGTACTTATCACACACTGTGGCCATAAGTTTTGCGGTTTGAGGTGCACGAAAACTAGCACGAATTTCTTTTTCCCTCTTCATAATTTCACTGATAGAAGATTCATTCTTACTGTGGATCTTAGCAACCTCAGCATACGACTTCTTTTCTTTCCTTTAAGTCGAGAACTTTCACCTTTTCACTTAAAAGAAGCACTTCACAGCTTCCCTTTGACATGTCCGAATTGCCAACATCACTATTCGGGGCCATTATTAAGTAAAATAAGGGTTGTTTGAACACAAGCACTGTGATACTGAGACAGCTGATCTGATAACGGAGACCCATCTGAGTGACTACTGGCAGGATATGCGGGACAGAGGGATGATGAGTCATGTCCGGGGCAGGACTAAGGAAGACACAAGATTTCATCATGCTACTCGGAACAGCGGACAATGTAAAACTTATGAATTGTTTACTTCTGGAATTTTCCATTTCATATTTTCGGGTTCATTAAGGGTAACTGAAACCATAGAAAGCGAAAGCTCAGATAAGGTGGGACCACTGTTTACCAATGAAAAAAGCCAAGTCGATGCAGCAACTTCTTCAACCGTACAGCTCAGATCCTCTGACCTAGCAAGTCTACCTAGAAGGACACAAATATGGGTACTGGTGACCAACGGGAAATGCACTAGGAGGCCAGCAGCAGCAATACAGACAGAGAGCAAAACCCTGGAAATGACCAAATGCCCATTACGGCAAGACCCCTGTACAAGGGGCTGTAGTCTGGAAAGAATAAGGTAGAGACACACACACTGGCAGGACAAGATCCAAGCGATAAAACGGAAGGAAAAAAGCAAGCAAAAGATAAGCAATTTATTGTGCTATATTTTAATAAAAATAATATATGCTGATATATGCATGGGAAAAAATACTAGGAAACAAATACACACACACACACACACACACACAAACTGTTAACTCTGGTTCTCTGGGGTAGGGGGCAGTCACGGATGATGCAAACTGTCGCCTCTCCCTATTTCTCGGGCCTTAAGTCTTCCCCTATTGGTCTCTTTCTGCTCAGAGCACATGACACCTCTCACATTGCATCCAACCCCACGATTCAATAATTATGAACTCAAATTCACCCCTGTTACCTTTTCATCCCAGGTCCTCACAGTCAAGCCACCGATTGCAGCCAAGGCAGGTGAGCTCCAGAACTCTGCACTTTCAGCTCTTCCCTGGCTGTTTCATTTTTCTCCAACTCCCAACCCCTGTGCAAGACTCATCCACACCAGACTTGCTCAGGCAAGCCCATCACCCAACTTCTACTTATCCGTCAAAACCCAACTCTGTTATTCCCGAAGAGAAGACGAAGCAGCTCTGTTCTCCCTTAGATTTACCTGTTTCTCTCTAGACCAGGACTGGCAAACTCAAATCTACAGAAGCCCAGAAAGTAACAGAAAACAATAAATGAACAAAAATAAACACAGGATCCAGTGGGGTGGGGCACACTGAGGAGACCAGATCTCACGGGAAGGAAGTAGCTGCCCCCAGATCCTACCAGGATACAATTCTACATAAACCCAGCACAGTAGACCATCCAATTCTTCAAGACAAAGACAAAACATAAGATTGTGAGATGCAAACACTCAGTTTTTAAATGTTGGCAACTGATTCAATTTTAAAGTACTAGCAAAACTAAAACCACACTGAGAGATCATTTTTTTACTTAGCACGATGACGAAGATCAAAGAGCCTAACAACACCTGTGCTTGGTCAGGATGGCCAAACAGGCACCTTCACTGCTGGGAGGGGCCTAAATCAGTGTTACCTTGAGGGAGGGAAGCCTGGCGACAGCTATCAAAATTACAAATGGACATTCATTTTGACCCAACCATTCCCCTTCGAGATATTCCATATGTTCCAAAATGGGTATAAAGACCATTCACCATAACATCTAGTAACAGCAAACTAGAAATAACCGAAACCTCATCTGTAGTAAACTGCTTAAAGTACATCTATTCGATGGAATCCAATTAAGCCACTTTAAAGAAAAAATTTTAATAAAGAAGCTCTTTATGTCCTGATATGGAACAGGCCCAGGGTGTATTGTTAAGTGAAAAAAATAGGTTGTAGTGTGTAAGGTGTACTAATAATTGAATAAAAAAGGGAAACATCCATGCATGTTTGTCTAGATAGACATAAGATACTTGTACTTTTTTTTGGTAGATGGTTAAAGCTTCTCCAGAACGACACTGAAGAAATTGATGAGTGGTTGCCTGGAGAGGGGCACAGGGTAGGTGAACGGAGCGGGCGGGAGGGAGACTAAGTGTGCAATGTACACACTTCTGTACCTTTTAACACTGAACTGGGACTTCCCTGGTGGCACAGCGGTTAAGAATCTGCCTGTCAATGCAGGGGACACGGGTTCGAGCCGTAGTCCAGGAAGATCCCACATGCCGCGGAGCAACCAAGCCTGTGTGCCACAACTGCTGAAGCTCGTGTGCCTAGAGCCCGTGCTCCGCAATGAGAAGCCACCGCAATGAGAAGCCCATGCACCGCAACGAAGAGTAGCCCCCGTTCGCCACAACTAGAGAAAGCCCACGCGCAGCAACAAAGACCCGATGCAGCAAAAACAAACAAACACATAAATTTATAAGAAAAAAACCAATACTGAACTATGTGACCCTGTGATTAAACTTTTTAAATTTAAAACCAAAACCAAAAAAAAACCCAAAAACCCCACACTGCTGCCCGAACAGCACACAGCTCTCAGTCTGCAGCCTTAAATCTCAGCCACAAGCTTGTGGGTCAGAGACCAGATACTGCTCGCCTCCCACCCCAGGCCTGGCATACAGCAGGTGCTCGGTCGCTCCGCGTGGATCCCTTCACATGCCCCAGGCACCCAGCGTGCAGGGACCCTGCTCACACGTGGACACTTTCGCTAGGCCATCTGCTCACGGGTTCTAGAAGAGGTCTGGTGCGGCAGCACCCAGCAGCAGCCCACAGAATGCCAGAGAACTGAACAGAACTGAATGATTACATGGAAGGCAATTCCCCAGATACCAGGACAATAAGCGAGAACAGCTATAAAGCGCTCAGCGTGTGCCGGCTGTCCACGTGAATTACTTCCCTTGATCCTGACCCCCATTCCGTGGGCGCTCTCATCGCCCCCCTCCCACACTGAGAGTCCTGCAGCTGGTGGGGGGCAGAGTCAGCTGTGGGTCCAGCAGGTGGACCCGAGAGCCATCGCTCTTAACCGCCGCCTGAAGACCTCACACTACAGCAGACTCCAAGAGCCACCTCTGAATTGTTCAGACGACCACCTAGGGAGGAACCCAATGACAGAGACACAGCAGGACACACGGAGGGTCCCCAGTGCCACCGCCCAGGCCCGCATGGCTCCTCCCTCCACCCCACTGTCATCCTTGACAACGGCTATCACTGCTACTGTACTTCCCGGGGGCCCCACGCTTGGGATCTAAGCACCTGACATGCATCAGCTCATTCAGTCCTCACACCCCGCCCCCCCAGCACTGTCATCACACCCGTTTTCAGAGAGCTGGACTCTCTCGCCCAAGGTCATATAGCCAGTGAGAGGAGGAGGCCAACGTGGACAGAGGCAGCGGTGCCTGAATCCAGGCTCTCAGCCCCTCAAGGTGCTGGGCAGCCAAGCCAGGTGGCGGGGAGCCAGCCCTCCACCAGGAACCCGCCTCCTAACCGGACTCAGCTCCATCCGCGCTCCCCTGGAGACCGGGGCTGCAGCCCCGCCAAGGCGCTGCCCCACCAGGCGTGGCTCTGGCACCGAGCCCCCAGGAAGGCCACGGGGGATGTTTCCAAGGGCGCCTGTAAGACGCCAGAAGTTACAACACCTGTCGCTTGGGAGGGGTTTACCTCTGGAAACAGGTGGTAGAGGGGCTGAGGGGCTGGTCCGAGGGCAGCTCAGGCGTGGCAGGGCCCTCACAGGGAGCACTTCACACCTGTCCTAATGCTGCTGCTGCAGGGGAACGTGACCCTGGGCTCCAACGACCCCACTACAACCCTCACCCTCCTCTGCAGGGAAGCAGACGTGCCCTTGGCCCTGTTGTCTACACACAGCTTTGTCAAGAGAAACTGGATCTAGAAAGCCTTTTATTCGTTCAACAAACATCTACTGTATGCTTGCAGACTCCGTTATCTCTCACAGCCACCAAACACACACCACTGTGAGGTGTTCGGTTCCCCCAGTCCATCCACAGAGCGTTAGCGTTACCACGGAGCAAGCCTGTCCTCCATCGACCACAGGCCCCTACTGCCCTCCAGCTCCACCTGGCTCACACGTTAATAAACAGGAAGCCTGATCTGTGGCTGACAAAGAAAGGAAAGCATGTGTTTTTATTTCTTTCTCTCTCTTTTTCTTGAACTTTCCCAATCTCGGGGGTTTGCGCTAGGCAAAAGGCAAAATTATCCTGACCCTGGAACAAGGGCCATTCTGGCTTTCATGGGGTGTAAAATGGCAGAGCCCTTCCAGAAATTCATTGTCCAAGATGTAGCAAAAATTCATGCATCAAGATAGCCTCTAGAGACTTCCCTGGTGGTCCAGTGGTTAAGACTTTGCACTTCCACCGCAGGAGGTGCGGGTTCCATCCTGGTCAGGGAGCTAAGATCCCACATGGCCCATGGCATGGCTAAAAAAAAAAGAAAGATAGCCTCTGTAGACTAGGTTCTAATTTCTAACAGCAAAAACCAACGAAAATAATGTCACCCAATAGCCATCCGATAAAATTATAGATCAGGAGGAAACATACCTAAATGTTAATAGAAAGTTGGGCTTTAAATTCTAGCTACTGCATCTTTAACCTTTCTCTAAGAGAAATCAGTAGTTTTCTTTAACAGAAATTATTACTTTTATACTAGAAAAAATAAAATGCTAGTGTTTAAAAGTCCCGTGTGGGGTGCTTCCCTGGTGGCGCAGTGGTAAGAATCCACCCGCCGATGCAGGGGACAGGGGTTCGAGCCCTGGTCTGGGAAGATCCCACACGCCCTGCAGCAACTAAGCCCGTGTGCCACAACTACTGAGCCTGTGCTCTAGAGCCCGCGAGCCACAACTACTGAAGGCCACGAGCCTAGAGCCCGTGCTCCGCAATGAGAAGCCCGTGCACCACAATGAAGCGCTGCAACTAGAGAAAGCCCCCGTGCAGCAGTGAAGACCCAATGCAGCCAAAAAAAAAAAAAAGTCCCGTGTGGGGCCCCAGAGCTGGGGAGGGCTCTGAGTGGGTCAGGTACCTCCAGGGCCACAGCAGCTGTCTCCGGCTTGACTGTACAGGGGCTGTTCTCTAACAAGCCCTGGTCCCCCAGGCCCCTGGTTCCATCACTGGGCACAAAACATCCCAGTACTGCTCAGGGGATATTAGTGACTGACAAAGGCTCAGCCCCAGTTAATGGAAACACAAGAAATCTCAGTGATGCAGCAGGAAGCAGCTGGGAGGCGGTGAGGACTGAAACGAGAGCATCTCCAGCCAAAGAGCAAACATGAGATCACCATAACCCAGGCCTGGGCCTCCCTCAACTTTCCCTTTGTGTGTCTTTGGCGTGCCTCTGCTTTGCAGGGCCAGCGTTCAGAATGAATACATTATATTTATAAAGTGACAATAAGAATCAACTTGTAGAACTACAGGGCCCTGGTTATGTAAATTAAAGGTGTCTCCTCAAAGAAATAATATGTTGCCACTTAAAGTGTCATTTGAAGAGCACATCATGATACAAAAAAAGCCTTACATTAAAATGCTGAATGAAAAAAAAAAAGCAGGAAATAAAAACACATGTGCTACATGGTTATAATTCATCAAACAATGTACACACGGAAACAAGACAGGAAGAAAACAGCATATGCTAGAAGGTTTGTGTTAACTGTGGTTGCCTTTGAAGGGAAAGTTACACCAGTAACTCATTCATCAGTTTTCTCTGTTCTCCAATTTTTAATACACATGCACTCACTTTACAATTAAAAGAAAGTAAATTTTATACTTTTTTATTGTTTCCCTTATGATGAAAACTACTCAAGAGGAGGGTGTTTGGTTGTAATGTATGCAGAAATAGAAATATAATGTTGTGCACATGAAACTTACATAATGCTACAACCCAATGTTACCTCAATCAAAAAACATCAAAACTAAGAAATGCAAAAAAAGAAAAAGGAAAGGAAAGGAAGACCAAGCTGCAGAATATACTGGGAGGAACCAAGGTAGAAACGAGGATCTGCGTTAGGACAGAGGCTGCAATCTTTGAGCTAGCGTGAGCTATGGTACAAAGTTATCATGAGGCAAAGTAAAATCAAAGTAAAAATAAAAGGAGAGTACTTGGTCAGAAAGGCAAGGCTGCTGTGATGCGACCATTTTGCCACGTTTAGGTTCAGGGTTACCATGATGTGGCTATCCTGTACGTCTAAAACTTGACTTCAGAGCAAGAAAATGAAGCCTCTCTCAAATAGAACTTTTGTTGTTGTTTTGTTGTTGTTGTTGTTGTTGTTTTGCGGTACGCGGGTCTCTCACTGTGTGGCCTCTCCCGTTGCGGAGCACAGGCTCCGGACGCGCAGGCTCAGCGGCCATGGCTCACGGGCCCAGCCGCTCCGCGACATGTGGGATCTTCCCGGACCGGGGCACGAACCCGTGTCCCCTGCATCGGCAGGCGGACTCTCAACCACTGCGCTACCAGGGAAGCCCCAAATAAATATTTTTTTTAAATACATTTCTTGTGATACTGCTATGCTCCCATGAGGAAGGCTAAAGCGAAAAATGGCAAATACCAAGTGTGGACGAGGATGTGGAGCATCTGGCACTTTCCCGGGTGGAGAAGCACAAATTCGTACAATTTGGAAAACTATCAATTTCTACTAAAGCTAAACACAAATATCCCCAAGGGCCCAACAAAGCCACATAATACATGTCCTCAAGATAAGCTCAGGAAGGTCCACAGCAGCACCATTCATGAGACCTCAAGCTGGAAACGTCCCACTTGGCCATCAGGAAGAGATGGGATAGAGGGGTCACAGAATACAGCTGGCCCTGGAACAACATGGGTCTGAACTGCACCAGTCCACTTACTTATATGTGGATTTTTCTCGATAAATAACGCACCTGTATTTTCATTTTACACATCTTTAAATTAACTAAGTTTGGGGAAAAGTTTGTGTTTGATTAGAGATCACAACATGTAAAATCAAAAGAACTAGCGTTTGAGTCCTTATTCTATTCAAACTGTTTGAGCTTCTGCTCTCGGGTGAGTCATTTATCAATTCCTTTGTTTTTGAGGCAAAGACAGCAAGCAGTACCAGTACTTGGATTTTTGACTGGTTGGGGGTCGACACCCCTAACCCCCTCCCCCTCATCGTTCAAGGATCAATGACTTATTCATACTCTGACTTCACATGGCGGACAGGAGTGAACAAACTACAATAAACATGCAACACGGTCAACCCTTATGAATCAAACATGGAGCAAGAATTAACAGGCATGAGTGAGTACCTGCTACATGACTGCATTTACTTAAAGGTCAAAAACAGGCCCAGCCAATCTCTGTTAGAAGTCAGGATATAGATCAAGGCGGGGGAGGAAGGAGGCAAGAGGAGGCTTCTGAGGTCAGAGCCTGTTTATCTGCTGCCAGTTACGGGAGTGTGTTCACTTCATGAAAATTCATCAAGCTGTGTGTTTATGATTTGTGCACTTTTCTGTGTGTGTATATATATACGCATGGATGTGTACATATGCATAGTTTTTTAAGCAGCTTATTTAGGGAAAAAAACCCTGCGAGGTGGGACAAGTGGTGTTGTCTGTTTACTACCTAGTCCTTCGATTTACCCGGACACAATTGCGTCATTCCTTGTATGAGAGCCTCTGACTGCCTTTAATCTGGAGAACAGAAAAAAGAGGGGAGAGGATGGGGGCGGGGGAGGTTCTCCAGTTTTAAATTTTCTTTGCACTTTCATGGGGACTGACTGTATAAAAGCTAAAAAGTATTCAGATTCAAATCACTTCCTTTTACAGGGTGAGTACACACATTTTAGAAATAGATGTTCTGCACTCCCCCACCCCCGCCATTAGCATGAATGTCTCTCCTACAGAGAGAGTGAATTAAAAAAAATAAGGATCAATATGGAAACTAACTCTGAAAACAGATATTATGCTTCTGATGGATTTACAGTGATTGGGATAATTTGAAGTTTCCAGAATTTTCCTCTGTCACATCATTTCTGCTCTCTGCTTCTACCAGGAACAATGGAGTACACACATATTTACCTCCAAACCACTGAAGGCTCACAAACCCACAATTCCTCTTCCCTCAACAAAAATCACTTCCTCTAAATGGCCATTACAAGAAAACTCAAATAGGAAAGGGCACAGAGACAGGTTGAGATATACAATTTGCTGCAGAAATTCAAATTAAAATGAGCCTTTCAAAAAAACTGAAATGAGCTTTTAATTCTAAACCAAAACCGTTCTTCAGTTTGTCACCTGTAAAGTAGGGCTGTCAGGAGGATGAAACGGGATGGTCCACGTAAAACTCTTAGAAGAGCACTGGACACCTAATCAGCACACGATAGGGGGCAGCAACTATTATAATTCTCATCAAATTAATCTAGCACAGTCCAAGTGACATGAACTAACAAACCAACCATCCAAAGCACAACCTGAAATGTGACCCCTGTAAACTCTTTAAGCAAAAGGAAACATCTGGGGACAGCACCTCCACCTTACAGAGCATGTGGCACGTGTTTTAGGTTGCAGGGGGGTGGGGGGTGGCATTCAGCTCTAGTGGACATGACTTTGCAACATGGAGAACTCTTTGCTTATGGAGAATTCTTGAGACCGGACTGTCTAAAGAAAAGCACTGAAGAACTCATCATCGGTCTAAAATAAAGGTTTACCAAAAACACCGAGAGATTCCTCACCGACCAAAATAACC
Organism: Globicephala melas; assembly: GCF_963455315.2. Lineage (NCBI taxonomy): Eukaryota > Metazoa > Chordata > Mammalia > Artiodactyla > Delphinidae > Globicephala > Globicephala melas. The sequence continues at coordinate 76,568,444 of NC_083328.1, forward strand.
ACACGATGCTTCCTATATTAGCCTGCTCAGGCTGCCATAAGAAAATATCACAGGCCGGGGGGCTTAGACACTGGAAATTTATCTTCTTATAGCTTGGGAGTCTGGAAACTCCAAGATCAAGGTGTCAGCAGATTTGTTACCTTCTGAGGCCTCTCCCCTTGGCTTGCAGACGGCCACCTTCTCCCTGTGTCCTCATGGGCTTTCCTCTCATGCCTGGTATCTCTCTTCGTGTCCTAATCTCCTCTTCTTAGAACACCACTCAGATTAGTTAAGGGCTCACCGTAATGGCCTCGTTTTAATTTAATCATCTCTTTAAAGGCCCTGTCTCCAAATACAGTCACTTGCTAAGGTGCTGGGTTAAGACCTCAACGTGTAAATTTGGAGAGGGACACACGTCAGCCCATGACACTTCCCAAATGCTTTCTTCCAACAGCTCAAGACTTCCTTAGCTGCTAAATGAGCAGCTGAACTCAGAGTTAAGAACGTAATCCAAACATGAATCTCTTGCCCAGCAGGTTCTTCTTTTTTCATTCTTTCTTTTTTTTTTTTTAAAGACAGGATGAGTCACCTTAAGGACAATAAGGGGCATGGCTTTTCATAGAGTGTACACATTCCACTCATCCATTGGGTCCTAACAGCTGCAATTCTGCCCACTCCTACTCCTCCCACCCCCCGGGGGACATGGCAATGTCTGGAGACAGTTTGGGTTGTCACAACTGGGGGGAGGGTGCCACTGGCATCTAGGGGGTAGAGGCCAGCGATGCTGCCCAACATCCTACAGTGCACAGGACAGGCTCCCAAGGCAGAGAACTGTCAAACCGAACATATCAATAGTGCTGAGGTTGAGGATCCCTGAGGTCTAAACTGGCCAAACCCTACCTCATCTTGTGTCACAGCAGATGGCCCAGCAAAGAGGGGGAGAGCCTACCAGGCCCCGTTCCCTCCACAGGCGTCTTCTTCCTCAGGGAGGGCAGCCAGCAGGCTCTTCCCTGGCACTGGGCAAATGCCACAGAGATCTAACTGGAAGAAGGCAATAGCCTCCAGCCCACCCAGCTTTCCAATTCACACAAGAAGCCTTCTTTTCCATGGGGCCCCTTCCAACTGTCCTCTCCCACAAACCTCCCACAAACTTTAGACAATGATTAAAGCAACGTTAAGGTCCCAGATGAACTGGGTAAACTAACCATCGTTTAAAAACCATGTTTTTTGGGCTTCCCTGGTGGCGCAGTGGTTGAGAGTCCGTCTGCCGATGCAGGGGACACGGGTTCGTGCCCCGGTCCGGGAAGATCCCACATGCCGCGGAGTGGCTGGGCCCGTGAGCCATGGCCGCTGAGCCTGCGCGTCCGGAGCCTGTGCTCCGCAATGGGAGAGGCCGCAACAGTGAGGGGCCCGCGTACCGCAAAAAAAATTTTTTAATAAATCATGTTTTTCATGGACAACTTGGAAAAATAAGAAGAATTTTTAAGTCTACAAATAACAAATGCTGAGAAGGTGTGGAGAAAAAGGAACCCTCCTACACTGTTGGTGGGAATGTAAGTTGGTGCAGCCACTATGGAAAATAGTATGGAGGTTCCTCAAAACACTAAAAATAGAACTACCATATGATCTAGCAATCCCACTCCCGGGCCATATATCCGGACAAAACCATAATTCGAAAAGATGCATGCACCCCAATGTTCATAGCAGCACTATTTACAATAGTCAAGACACGGAAGCAATCTAAGTGCCCATCGACAGATGAGTGGATAAAGAAGATGTGGTATGTGTACACAATGTTATTATTCAGCCATAAAAAAGAATGAAATAATGCCATTTGCAGCAACATGAATGGACCTAGAGATTATCATACTAAGTGAATAACTTAGACAGAGAAAGACAAATATCATATGACATTGTTTATATGTGTAATCTAAAACATGACCTAAATGAACTTATCCATGAAACAGAAACAGACTCACAGACACAGAAGACAGACTTGTGGTTGCTCAGGGGTTGGTGGGATGGGCAAGGGATGGAGTGGGAGTTTGGGATTAGCAGCTGCAAACTATTATATACAGAATGGATAAACAACAAGGTCCTACTGTAGAGCACAGGGAACTATATTCGATATTCTGTAATAAATCATAATGGAAAAGAATATATATATGCATAACTGACTCACTTTGCTATACAGCAGAAACTAACACAACATTGCAAATCAACTATACTTCAATAAAATAATTTTTTAAAAAAAGAATTTTTAATCTATTAGCACAACCAGCTTATCCCTTTTCTTTCCCCTTTGTAACAATAACATTATATTTTTAGACCAACAGCACCATGTTATTAGCACAGGCCACCACTTCCTAAATGTCAGGCATGACGTGGGCACGTCTACAAACCTACCGAGCTATTACTGACTTCATACTTTTAAATCAACTCTGTGTTTTTTACTGAAATGTATTCTAAAAGAAATCTTCCTGTCACTACTACAAAGAGGAAACAAGTATCACTTGGCACAAACAGAAGGAACTATAAACATATTTGCTAACCTTTCAATGTTTGGCCACGAGCCACCTAGTGATCTCTGGCGAAGCTTCCCACAGGCCAAGCTCTGAATACCTCAATCAATCTTTCAAAGTCACATAAATAAAAGATGCTAGCTTTAAAAACAATCAGCACCATTCTATCTCTTTAGGTAAAAGTCATCAAAAAATATGTTACAATGAGTCTTTTTCTTTCTAAATTAAACCAAAGTCCACTCACTTTTAGGAGGGAAGCTCCAGGCACTTCATGTCCATTCCCAAAGGTGGCCATCAAGTCTGGCCAGCCCTAGTTAATGATTTTCATCACGTGCATCTGGGTAGAGATATTAGAAGAAACTTCTGTTTTGAGAAGTGACAGCCGAAAGTCCAAAGACGGATCATTCGACACCCCGCCTCCTACTTTCTACTTGTTGCATGGGTGGCCGAGGTCAAGGTCAAATGGCCACCCTGCTTCCTTAGGGACTGGCACCCAGGTGGCTCACTGGCCTTCCTCAGGGAAGCCCCGGCAAGAGTGGCGCCTGTATCCACACTCTACCCTTCAGTATCTCCACCTGGGTTTGTAATTTCACATCTGGTGTCACTGCCTGTGCCTGGCATGGGCAGGGAGCACCTGGTCCGGGTTTGGTCAGTACAGGGGAGGGCCCACGGCAGGGATTCTGTAACAGGAAGTGGATGGCACAAGTGCAGCTGGGCTGGCAGAGGACGCACAGAGCACTTCCTGATGGGCCGCTACCAACGCCTGCTCTGTTCTCATCCAAGGGAGCAGAGAGCTGTTAATGCAACTCTCCACTGCATCACAGAGAGGGGAAGGGCTGGGGTCTATGCATTTCATTCACCAGCACAATCCCCATACATGCTCCCCCCAACACACCCCACCCCCCAATATTAATACCTAATATTAGGTATTAGGACTGCATACCTAATACCACGTCCACTGTGCCAACAGAAAGACACTGAAAACACACGCACCCCTACATACAGCCCATCCTTCTGATTTGTGATATTTGTTTTTGCCAATTCACCTACTGCCTAAAATTCGTAACCTCAAAAATCCATGCTCACAGCACTCTCATGGTCATTCACAGACATGCTCAGAGCGGAAAAAACCATCCGAGTCACCCACACACATTCCCAGCTGAGGCTGAACGGGGCGAGGATCTGCCTTCTCGTCTCCGCTCTCATACTGTACAAAAGTGCCCTCTTCATGGCCTGTTTAGTGCCATGTGTCCTGCATTTCTGTGCTTTTTGTTGTCTATTATCACTGTTTAAAATGGTCCCAGCACTGTCAGCATTCCTAAGAGCAAGAAGCCTGTGATGTGCCTCATGGAGAAAAACACATGTGTTACATATAAGCTTCCTTCAAGGCATGAGCTGCAGTGCTGTTGGTCACGAGCTCAGTGTTAATGAATCAACAATATATTTAAATACCACGTCTTTCAACAGAAATATACCGAACACAGGGTTCTCTACTGATCGGCGACTGAGACGCTGTAACCCGAGGCTCGCAGGAACCTAGCCCTGTATTTCCCCCTAGGAGCTGTGGTTCACTGTTCGCTAATTCAGTGCTGGCAGGGACTTCACAGAACAAAACTACTGCAAGTAATGAGAATCAACTGTACTGTATACCTAATACTACCCTCCATGATGTCAACAGAGACAGGCATTTTAACATCACAAATCAGAAGTGACAGCTTCAATCAGAAGTTCAGAACTTCCCATTGAATAAACACATCTGTATAAAGAACTCCCTACGCGGGCACTGTTCGTCCACATCAACAGTGAATTCACATCACTGCTGCACCCTCGTCCTGGCGTGGCGTGAGCACCTCTGCAAAGGAGCACGTGGCCTGCAGCAGCCCTGCCACTACAGATTTAGCCATTTGAGGTCTGAGAGAGCTTCTGGCAGAGTCGAGTCCTCTGTGGCCATTTTCTGGCCAGAGTTCTTACTCAACCAGACTCTCTACAAAGTTCTAGAAAGACGAGGAGATCGTGTTACCCAGTGCAAGAGTCCGCATGAGGCTTGGTCCCTCTTCCAGGCTGTGCAAAGAACAATTTCTGGCGTTCTCTGAGGGCTCATATCTCCTCTGCATACATGATGCCCGACCACATGGGCTCTTACTATGTCGCCACTTTACGGAAGAGGAAACTGAGGCACAGGAGGGAAAAGACAGTGGTCTGGGACTTCCCCGGTGGCACGGTAGTTAAGAATCCACCTGCCGGACCTCCCTGGTGGCGCAGTGGTTGAGAGTCCGCCTGCCGATGCAGGGGATACGGGTTTGTGCTCCGGTCCGGGAAGATCCCACATGCCGCGGAGCAACTAAGCCCGTGCGCCACAACTACTGAGCCTGCGCTCTAGAGCCCGCGAGCCACAACTACTAAATCCATGTGCCACAACTACTGAAGCCTGTGCTCTAGAGCCTGTGCTCCACGACAAGAGAAGCCACGGCAATGAGAAGCCCGCGCACCACAACGAAGAGTAGCCCCCGCTCATCGCAACTAGAGAAGGCCCGTGCTCAGCAACAGAGACCCAACGCAGCCAAAAAAAAACCTCACAGTAGACAAGAGAAATAAAAGCATATGTCTATACAAAGACTTGAATGTTCTTAGCAGTGTTATTTACAATAGTCAAATACTGGAAATAATCCAAATGTCCATCTTGGTGAACAGATAAACAAAATATGGTATATCTACACAATGGAATTCTATTAAGCAATAAAAAGGAACTTTAAAGCCATTGTGCTAACAAAAAAGAAGCAGACTCACAGACATGGAGAACAAAACTAGTTGTTACCAGTGGGGGGTGGGCGGTGCTAAATAGGGGCTGGGGAGCAAAAGGTACAAACTACTGGGTGTGAGATGAGCTCAAGGATGTACCGTACAACACAGGGAATATAACCAATATTTTGTAATAACTGTAAATGGAAAGTAACCTTTAAAAATTGTATTAAAAAATTTTAAATTAAAAAAAATGCTGTGAAAAAAGGCAGATACAAAGACAACATATTTTATGATTCCATTTATACGAAATTTCCAGAAAGGGCAAACCTATGAAAACAGAAAGCAGACCAGTGACAGCCTGGGATGAACTGCGAACAGGCACGAGGGAACTTTTGCGACTGATGGAAATGTTCAAAAACTGGATCGTGGGGATGGCTGCACAAACTCTATAAATCTACTGTAAAAAACTCAGTGAGCTGTACATTAACAGTGGATGTATTTTATGTGATGTAAATTATACTTGAATAAAGTTATTTATTAAAAAAAAAGGCTGAAATAGACTCTGTACCTAAATAGTCAGCTCTTTCTTAACCCAGTTCATCCAAAACTTCCTAATGCCCCAAGTCCAAATACATCAAAAATCAAAGCATCCTTGTCCAATTTGGCCACAAAACCCCAAATTATCACTAAGAGAAGGCAAAGTCTCAGTTCTGCCAGAGCTGCTTTCGACAATATCTATCACACCAGGGCGTCTACATACCTGGATGGAATAGTTTATGTAGTTAATCATTTCCTGGATTTGATCAGGAAGGAGCAATGAAGTCAGTAATATTTCTTTACTTCCTACCATCAAAGGTCCTTCCTCTCAAAGGAGCGTTCTGGAGATCCCCCAAAGCAAACCTTACACAAAGACCTAATTATCACTATCTGTCCTAGTAAAGACCCAGGAGGTACTAAGCACTTAGTGTTCCAAACTTACCACGGATTAAGTCTCAAAACAATCCTAGGAGGTATACATAATTACTGTTACTCCCACTTTACAGATGAAAAAATGAGACCCAGAAAGGTAAAGTAATTTCCCCAAGTCACACACGTAGTGAGTGGCAAAAAAAACCCAGGCTTGCACCCAGCTCTCCAATCCTACGCCCACGCTCTTAACAAAATCTCTTGTGTTTCACCAAGAGGAGAACTTCATTTAGCCAGAAGGAAAGCACATGATGTCAGAAAAATGGTTTCCAGCAATGTGAGGCAAATGCCTTGTGTCCAAACAAAACCACTGTAATAGTTTTCTCAACATCAGGATGTGGTAACTTTCTCAAGAGAGAAAAGAGCTCTGGGCTACGGGATTCCTCCAGCAAATAAACTGCATGTCTTGGTGACATATGCTGAGTGACCCCAGCATTAATTATACTCTGTCTCCTGGGACCTGTGGCACCTATGTTTTTGGTTTTTTAACCACAAAATCCCCCAACCATCCTACAGCTTTGAGCCATTAGGTAAAAGGAGTTGATCCACCTCCTCACACTGAGTATCCCTATGAGCTCCAACAAATTATTTAGCATCACTGAATCTGTTTCCCTGTCTATAAAATGAAGAAACTAACTCCAAAAATTCACACAGTTGTTATGAGGATGTAAACACAGCCATTTATCTCAAGTGCCCAGCAAAGAGTCTGACCCATCACAAATATATTTCTTATTCCTTCACCTCCCCCCTGCCCCCCACCTTAAACTACAGGAAGCCTTTCCACCTCTCCGTGCTTCCAAAAGTGCTTCCCAACGCCAAGATCCGCAACTTGACAAGGCTACTCCTAAAAATGCAGGTTAAATACTAGAACATATACGCAAATACCTGGAATTCCAGATACCTGAGTTGAATTTGAATCCATGTCACTGTTTAGGAAATCAATTAGTTCCAAAGTGGCAAATTCTAAAGAAGGAGTGATCTTCCATGCCAATAACAAACAGAAATCTTTTTTTTTTCCCCAACTGTCGGCACCACTCCCTCTGGGCCCCTGTATCAACGGTGCATATTTCTATCATGGTAATCATCACTTTTAAATAATTATTTGCATTTTTCTCTCATGCACTGAATCAGAGGTTCTCAACTATGCCAGCGCATTAAAATCATCAGGGCAGCTTATAGCCAGGTCCCACCCCAGACTCTTATTTCAAAGGTCTAAAATGGGGCAGGGATGGTAATTGTTTAAGCTGCCCAGGTGATTCCAATGCAGGGTCAGGAGGCATGCACCTGTGGTCAGGGCTTGTTTAATTCGTATATGCACCCCAGACAGACAGACAGACACACACACACGCACGCACGCACGCACACACACACACACACGGCATTTTATAATTGTTTTTGGCACAAATTAATAACTAGAGGATCTTCGAGTCCACTGATCATATTAATTCATTAAAACACTGAGAAAAAAAACATTTACTGAGGGTGTATATTACATCAGGCACTATGCCAGGCACACGGCTCAAGTTAATTGTTATCGTTCTTTAGCCTTGAGCAGTCAGGATTACAACGCGCGCGAACAGTGAAGGAAAGGGTGGAGGGCTGTCGGTCTCTGGGGTCAGAGAGCCCGAGCGCAACCTGCATTTTGCAGCATCTTCCCAGCAGTCCTCGACCTCGCTGGGCTCGCTTCCTCCTCTGTATTCTGTCAAAGGGGACTCCTCACCGGGAGATTTAAGGAAGACTTTAAGAAGACAGGGACAAAGACCTCACAAAATGGCAGCTGGCAGCATTCTTCATTTTTCTTAATTCGACGGACACCTGGTGAAGCCAGCCTACTTGTTCACCCTCCTCACCCCCTCCATCAAGTAACTGACGCCGCAAAGAGCGGCCGCCACAGGGAAAAGGCCCAGAGAGAACAGGACGCCAAAGGGAAGGGTGGGTCCGAGGCCCGGCCCCGCCCAGCTGCGGTTCTCAGCCTTCACCCGACAACAGCCTCACCTGGGCGGCCTCGGAAAATGCACATTTCCAGGTCCCACCCCCAAGAACTGATCGGCGGGTCTGGGCGGGGCCGGGGAATCTGCATTTTAACCAGCTCCCCTCAACCTTCCCCCCAGCTAACTCTGTCGCAGGCGATGCTACAGACCCTTAACACCTCAACAGGTCATTGCCATCCTCCGAATAAGAAGACGGCAGGGCGCAAAACATCCTCCCGTCCTCTCTCTCCAAGTGAGGGAAACCCTCACCAGGCTGCCCAGGGGCCTGCCAATGCGGGAAGCCACAGCAGGTGGCAACCCCTACGCCTGCCAGCGGGCTCCTTCTCTCAAACTGGGGAACCGTGGGGGGGGGGGGTCTCCTGTTGACCAGTAGGAACCCTTCTCGCCCTCCTGCGGCTACTAGTTCGGGTCCAGCCGGGGCCGGGAGGGGAAGGCGGCCATCTGGGGGCTGAGACCCGGAGGCACTGATGGGGACCCCCCCCGGCGGGTCTGCGGAGGAAGCCATGCCTCCCCCGACAAATAAACTGAGCATATCCGGGCTTCCGAGGACTCCACGCGCAGAGCAAGGTTTGATACTGACCGAATCGTAATTACAACGACAAGGAGTAATCAGGAAACAAAACGGTTAAGAGGCAAGGCTGATCCCAATTCCACGCGCGTGTAAACAGCGCTGGGCAGGCCCGGCTTCTCGGGGTTTCGAAAGGAAGGTGGGCATCGGTGAGAGGCAGCCGGGCGCTTGGGCCCAAAAGGGACGCGATCGCGCCGGGGGCCCGGGCGGGAACTGGAGCTGAGCCGAATTCCCTCCCAGCCCGCCCGCCCGCCCGCCCGCCCGCCGGCCTCCCAGGCCCGGCCACCGGCTCATGGCGCCGGCCAACCTGTCAGGCCCGGCCCGCCCTGCCCGAGCGCCAGGCTCCGGCCGCGCGCGGACAAAGGAGGGCGGCCAGCCCCGGGTCCCGCTCACCCGCCGCGGGGCCTGCTGTCCATCCGCTTCTTCTGGCGCACCGGCTGCAGTGGGATGTTGTCCGTCATGTCGCCCGCGCCGCCCGCCTTGGCCGCCGTGCCCCCCGCGCCGCCTGGGCCGCCGCCCGGTCCGGCCTCCGCGCCACCGCCCGCCGGCGCCGCGCCGCCCCGGGGGAGGAGGCGGCGGCAGCGGGCGGGCCGGGCCCGCAGCGAGGGGGCGAGCTCGCGAGCGCCGGGCCACGCGCGGAGCCGCCCGCGCGGCCCGACCGACGGACACGGGCGCACCATGAGCCCGAGCTACGCGCCGCGCCCGCTCACCCCGCGCCGCGCCTGCCACGGGGGGCGGCCGGCTGTGTCCGCGCCGCCGCCGCCGCAGTGTCCCCGCCCCCGGCCCGCGCCGCGCGCCCCCCACGCGCGCCCACCCGGCCACGCGCCCCCCGCCCACGCCCCGCCGTGCGCGCGCGCGCCCGATCCCCGCCCCCAGCCGACACCACTTTCACGCGCACACACTGCCACGCTCCCTCGGCCTCCATCCTCTCACGTGCTCACCCTTGCACGTTCACACGCGACCCTCGCACACACACACGCACACTCATTCTCACCTGCTTACTCCGCACCAGCATCCGACCTTCACAATCACACACGTACACCTGCACGCACACACCCTGCTACACTCACGCCCATGAGTCACCTTTGTCCGCCCTGGATCTCAGGCCTCACACACGTGTGCCCCCAGGAATCACAGTCACACCGGGACCCACGCTCTACCTCACTCCGCTTTCCGAACTCCCTTACCCACCATCCTTCACCATCCCCTACCCTCACTCTCCCACCTGGACCCCTGAGATTCACAATCACAGCATGCACTTACGCACCTGCACACCCTCGTTCTCACACACACTCCTTCACCTACCTCTGGGGCTGACACACGTACCCTCTCAGTCACCCAGACCAACACGTGCACCTACATCCTCTCCTACAGTGTCCTGGATCCACTAACTTTCCAAGGACTCGATAAAATTTTAAGAACTGAAAGAAGATGAATAGTGGTGAAGGAAGGAGGGAAGGAAGTTAAAAATCCATATGTAATGAAAGAGCCTCAAAATGTAACGCCGTGTAAACTAACCTACGGCAACTAAAGGAAATTTTGAAGTAGCCACATCTAGTACATTTCATGCGGGATGCGGGTGCCTTTTGTTTGCGATGAACAAGGGCAAAGCCACCAAGTGTCTGTGTCTGGGGCCTTGGGTGAAGTGGATCCCAAACCAAGAAGTGTGACTTATCTCATGTTCCGATGAAGTTCCTCAAGAAAAGCATGTCATTAGACGTTGCTGCATGGCACCTTTGAAGGGAAAACAGCATTCTTTGGCTAACAGACCCGGTCTGCTTTGCGTCCCGTACCTAGGACAGTGCTAGGTGCACAGCGTGATACACGCACAGTCAACTCTCAGTAAAGGCTCATTGAGTGGAGGAAATGTAAACATCCTGACCCACCAATTATGGCATCAGAGGAGGCCCCACCCCCTCCCACCTGCTCCCCTAAGGTCCCCTCTCAAACCCCACCCACCTCAGACCCCTTTCTCCACTCCACTACCATAGAAGGTAACAGACAAAACCGAAGAGATTGTGGCCCTTTAATCCAAGTTCCCCCACACAGCTGGTGTTCAGTAAATGTGAGCTCTTGTTTTTTGGGGGGTTTTGTTTTGTTTTGTTTTTGCGGTACGCGGGCCTCTCACTGTTGTGGCCTCTCCCGTTGCGGAGCACAGGCTCCGGACGCGCAGGCTCAGCGGCCATGGCTCACGGGCCCAGCCGCTCCGCGGCATGTGGGATCTTCCCAGACGGAGGCATGAACCCGTGTCCCCTGCATTGGCAGGCGGACTCTCAACCACTGCGCCACCAGGGAAGCCCTGAGCTCTTCTCTTGTCTTGTTTTGTTTTGTTTTGTTTTCTGAGCTCTTGTTTTAATCGAGCACCTAAAACACACGTGGAGTCCCACATTTAATCCTCCCAGCCCTGCCAGCTGAGTCTAAATGGTCACACCCATTTCACAGGTGAGGAAACAGAAACTCAGAGTGGCCTGCACAAAGCAACGTGATTAGGAAGGAACTCAGCTGGGCTCCCAGGCCCGGTCTTTCCTGATCCAGAAGGCAGGAAAAATGCCCTCCAGTGACCAACGGATTCAGTTATCATGACATTTCCAGGTACCTATTAATCCTGATTCCAAATATCTTCCAGCTCCCTCTGCTCCTTGTGGAGCCCACCCGTGGCCACCCTTGTCAGGCTGTGCCCTCATTGTCTAGAATATGCAGTAATAATAGTGGCTCCCTCATCTGAGATCCTGTATCACTTCCACCATCTCCCAACTGTAGAACCAGAGGCAACTTACAAACTGCTGAGGCTCAGTTTCCTCATCTGTAAAATGGGGATAGTACCAGCCTCAGAGGATTGTTGGAAGGGTTAAATGGGCCAATCATGTACATAAAGCAATTCGAAGAGTGCATACGCAGAGGGAGAATGTGGGCAGTTCAGGATTGTTGGAAGAATTCAGGGCAATAATAGGAACATATAAAGCACTTAGTGCAGCGCATGCCACAAGGTCAATTCTCATCAAGGTTAGCTACTACAATTTCTCGTCCTCCTCCTACAATGAATATTATTTTTTTTCCTAACTAAAGAAAGAACACCACAGTGTTATCAAATGGTGGTCTCTGGACAAAAAGATTCTAGATAGATATTTGAAATATAATTCAGTCACTAGATTATTTTTTGTAGTAGTTAGTACAGAGAGCTCCATATCCCATCCCATACCCACCTTACCTCATATCCACCCCCACCCCAAACCCAGCAGTCTCCCGTATTAACATTTTGCATTACTGTGGTACATCCAAGTGGATCTTAAAATTTTATGTTTTGTCTATACTTTCTGCTTTTTCTCTAGTGAACAGGTAATCACTTTTACAATGTCTTTCTTTAAGTAAATACATTTTTAAAAGACCAAAGAGCCCCCTCAGTCTCCAAAGGTAATAACATTTTCATATGAAAAGAGGCGATTTTTATTGCCTTTGCATTTTCCAAATTTCTTTCAGTGCACTTTTATAATCAATACAGAAAACACTTTAAAAGACTCCCTTCCAGCAAGGCAATCCCTCAGGAAAGGAGGCACTTAAAGGCTTTTATCTCTTCTTGAGAGAGATCCAGATGCTTGCGTGAGATAGCAGAGAGCCTGTGGGGAGAGCAGCAGAGCTGGGGCAGTGATGGCATGAGGATGGGAGGAGGGGCCCAGCCTCCCTCTTCCGGGCCCAGCCCTGCCGCCTTCTCCCTGTGGTCCTAGGAATGGTCACCTCAGGTCCTGCTTTCTGAGGAGCAGCCCCTTTTGTGGCCCTTGACAGCCATCTCCATCCAAGGGCCCCATCCAAGAAGCCACTGACCCCTAGAAAGCTGGAGCAGAAAGATCTTTGACAGGTAAACCAACCTAGTCTAGCCTCTTGTTTCCAGAAATCAGAGAGACTGAGGCCCACAGAGGTCACCCAACCTCACCAACAGATGTTGGGCCCAGACCATAATCGATCTTGAGACTCAGTCCAGCCCACGCTGAACCCTCATTTTCACGGATCACCAAGCTGGCTGCAGCTGGTTACAGAGTGTTGGTGGTAAGAGGACATGAAGTCAGGGGCACTAATGGGTGAAACAGAGTCAGGGAAAACAGGAACAATGACTTAATGAAAATGTTTTGGGTAAACTCAGGCCGGGGAGAGAAGTTCTTTTGGTGCCTAGAATCTTCTCTCTGAATGAATTCTCTCTGAATGAATGCATTCGTTTAGGTAGTCCCTAAAACAGTTTCTCAGCCTCAGCACTACTGACATCAGGGCTGAATATTTCTTTACTGTGAGAGGCTGTCCTGTGCATTGTAAGATGGTTAGCAGCATCCCTCATCTCTATCCACTACATGCCAGTAGCAGCTCACCCCCTTCTCCCTGGTTGTGGCCTCCACTGATGTTTTCAGACACTGCAAAATGTCCCTGGAGGGCAAAACTGTCCCTAGTTGAGACCCACTGGGCTAGAATGTGATGTTAAATCATTTCTAAATCTCTAGTAAAACTGTGTCTCTAACACTAATCTTATCTCTCCCCCTTTTTGGGGAAAGAACTTTGTAAGTGCTTTCCACAAGCACCTATATCTAGCTAGGATTTAGTAACATTACTTTGTTTGTAGGGTACTGTTTTTACCTCCAAAAAGACAGAGGAAGTTTAGGGAAAACACCCCTGAACAATTCATTCAAGTCATCTTCACCAAGGACCTACAATATTCCAGGCCCTGGGGATACAGTGAAGAGACACACGATCCCTGCTGCCTAGGGCTGGGGGCTCTGCTGGTTCCTAGAGGTAAGAAAAGACTGGTCATCTTCAGCAAGATGACCAGATGACCCGTCTAGCACACTCTTCTGGGTTACCTGTGTCTTTCCTTGTCTTTGAGCTCTCTTACAACTCTCTAACTTGCAGAAAACCCAATAGTAACACAAACGATTCTTCTCCATAGAAATGCAAATGAACTTTGTCCAATGGAATGCAGTTGATTCTAGCCCTGTGGATACTGACCATTTTTTGCATCTTTCTGTAAATTCACTTCAACTTTCCTGATTGCCTGAAATTGGGGAGTTCTTTCAATTCTCCTTTCAATCAGTTGTAAAACTCTTGATACAATCTTAGACACATTCATTTTACATTTGTAGGAGTCCTGATTTTCCCCTTCTAAAATGTTATATTTCAACAGGATAGACAGAAAATAAACAAGCAAACATTTCAGAGAGTGCAAAATGCCGTGTGGATAACAGAACACGGCAATGTGAAAGAGATATTGTGCTTTTGTTTATCATTCTTTCTTGATAAAAAGTTGGCAACACTAAGCAATTCCCTTCTATTCCAGGTATATCTACAGCACTTACCACCAGAGAAGGTCATTAGTTTCACTGTTTTTAATTTAAGGACCCACAATTATCCCTTCAGGATAAAATAAACCTTCCTATCCTTTGTTCCATTCCTTGTCTTTAGAACACTGGTATTTCTTTCAACTGACTTCTTTCCTTAAAACAATAGATTGTTTACAAAGGGTGGGAGGGTGGGAAATGACAGGGGAGCTGAAGAGGGGAAGAAACACAAGTCCTCTGGGCTGTTCATTCTTCTCCCGGAAAGGTCACATATTTAGACCTTGAAGTGCAGAGCTTGACGCTTCTTTTAAACACCTTTGCCGGGTCTTACCTTAATACCACGACTGCAAAGTCCACTTCTGAGAGGTAAATTTACTTATCCTCATTTTGGCCTAGCTTAGCTAATTCTCCATTTTTCTTTTATTTAGAAATAGTTGGATTAAAACAAAAATAGTTGGAATTAGTCACAGAAAAGTGATAAGGAAGGACCTGGGGGTTTTTGGTGTTTTGTTTTTTTTAGGCAAAAGTCTTGAATTTCCCTGGATGCCAAGAGCAATAAACCCCTCGACCAAAAGCAGCTGCTGCTTTGAGCGCATTACGAGACTTTAATAACTTTGAGAGTTCACTCATTTTCTCTGAAGAGAAATGAGCATTCCTTATTTAGGCAGTTAATGATTTTGTTTGGAAACAAGAAAACAAAACTGGGGGAATAGCTAGGACTGAGAATAATTACTCCACAAGAAGTATATGCTTTCTCCACTGGAAAAAGTGCCCCTTTAAATGATTTACATGGTTACAGAATCCATAACATCAGTGGTGCCAAGGAGAGAAGAAAGTAAAGGTATGAATTAGCTGCTGTGGTGTTTAGGTCTCCGTCAAGACAAGGTCGGAGTCACAAGGTTAGCCAAATATAGCTCTGATGGATTCAGCATAGGCTCCCAATACCAAGAAAGGGCCTGGAGAGCCAGCAACGTTCTGCCATTTTGTAACTTCCAACCACACAAGCATCCAAATGTCCTGGGGTAATTTGTCGAAGGCGGTGGTGGAGAGGGGGTAAAGTGTACAGGTAGGAACCAATGAAATTGTAACTACTGCTGAAATACCATTACTCACGTATCTATATTTGAAGACACGCAGAAAACCCACCTTAGAAATTACCCCACCAGCCTACTCTTTTTTCACATTTTATTAATCAGAGAATGATGATGTATGTCATTTCATGCATGTCCCACGTGTTATGAGCTGCAAAGAACCACATCACCTTGAAGGTAAAGGAGCTGCCCACCGCCTGGGGGCTTCTGACCCACGTGACTTCCTTCCTCAGTCCCAAAAGATTGAACCAGGAGACTCCGCCTGATCCAGAGTTGGGACAAATCATACCCAACCAACTAGGATAGTGTTGATTTTCTGAACTAAACAGGAAATAGCGATGGCTAACTATTTTACACGTACTATGTCTCAGATTAGATGAGCATAAAAATGCATCACCTCCCCATTGTCTTATGAATCCAATATCATCCCCATTTTGCAGACAAGATATCCAAGGTTTCATGTTGTCTTGTCTTAGGGCAGGCACCCCGCCCAAGTGTTGAGCTGGGACATCTTGCCCAAATGAAGACCCAGTGTTCTCACGATGAACCCTTCTTTTCCCCCGATTTGAAATGTACCTGTTTCATCTAACTCCTCGCTGATTTTGTTTCTGGACTTTCTATGTATCCTGACGTAAGTTTCCTGTTTGGGCTCAGGGATCTGCTGAGTTGTAAACAACTGGAGTTACTTTTGAAACTATTGAAGGGCTTCCTGTCAATGTGCAGATTTTCAACACCTTCCGCGAGGTTAGGGTTTAGCTGAACTGTCACCTGACTCAGGGGCTCTTGGCCAAGTTCTGCCGCCATAAAGGTGCAACTTTTCCACCTGGAGGTGGGCCTCTCCCAAGCTTTCTCCAGGCCCTCTGCAAATGCACGTTCCTCATGCAACGCAACAAATCCTTTCCCAGAACACTTGTCTTTAAGCAGGTTCTGGGCGTGCCAACTGAAAGCAGAGGGCCAGCAGGAAAGGTGGAAGTTCTTTTTTTTTTTTTTTGCGGTACGCGGGCCTCTCACTGTTGTGGCCTCTCCCGTTGTGGAGCACAGGCTCCAGACACGCAGGCCCAGCGGCCATGGCTCACGGGCCTAGCCGCTCCGCAGCATGTGGGATCTTCCCGGACCGGGGCACGAACCCGCGTCCCCTGCATCGGCAGGCGGACTCTCAACCACTGCGCCACCAGGGAAGCCCGGAAGTTCTTTTTTTTCAGCTTTACTGAGATATAACTGACAACGGGAAGTTTATTCTTAAAGTCAAAAGCCTTTTGGGACTCCCTCAAATCGTCCATCAAGTATCAAAAACTGTTGTGAATACACAGAACCCACAGAGGAAGACACAACGCAGGCAGGTCTCAAGTTAAAAGAATACGTTCTATGGCAGCTGTACTGCTCACAACCTATTCTTCTGGCTTCAAAGATTAAGGCCGAGGGCTTCCCTGGTGGCACAGTGGTTGAGAGTCCGCCTGCCGATGCAGAGGACACGGGTTCGTGCCCCAGTCCGGGAAGATCCCACATGCCGCGGAGCGGCTTGGCCCGTGAGCCATGGCCGCTGGGCCTGCGCGTCCGGAGCCTGTGCTCCGCGACGGGAGAGGCCACAGCAGTGAGAGGCCCGCGTACCGCAAAAAAAAAAAAAAAAAAGATTAAGGCCGAGCAAACAGCCACACACACACATGCTTACGAAAACAACTGCAAACACACGTGGAAACATTCATAATCTTTGTCCTAGCAATCCCTCAAGGAGGAATTCACCCTGGAGTCAAGTGCAAGAAAAGTTAGACCACAAAGATGATCAAAACCAAAGTCTGGAGGAAACATAATTACTGTCCAGCAATAGCTGATTAAACATTTTTGTATTATTGCAGATATTTTAAAAGGATTAGCCAGAAATGTGCTTTACCTTGGAAAGATGTCTCTAATATGTGAGAGGAGAAAGCATATTTTCCACTTAAGTAAAACAATTCTCATACATTCGAATCTAGAAAGACATAAAACTTAGCTGTAGGGTAGTATCAATTGTGAGAAAGGATGAAAATTCTAAATACTTGGGACCAGGGCATATTAGTTTAGATCAGCAGTCCCCAACCTTTTTGGCACCAGGGACTGGTTTGGTGGAAGACAATTTTTCCACATACATGGGTGGGGGAAGGTTCAGGCGGTAATGCGAGGGGTGGGGGAAGGTTCAGGCGGTAACGCGAGCGATGGGCAGCGGCCGATGAAGCTTTGCTTGCTCACCTGTCACTCACCTCCTGCCGTGTGGCCCGGTTCCTAACAGGCCATGGATTGGTACCAGTCCACTGCCCAGGGATGGGGACCCCTGGTTTAGATCCCTCCATTTCAATTATCTAAACGATTGGGTTTATCTCGCTCTCAGTCAACAGAGTGGCTGCTTTACCCTAAATTTAGATGAGTTGAGGTCAAAGAACATCAAACCCCGGGGAGGAGGGCATCCACCTGCAAAGGAAGTTGACACGCAGAGCTCACATCAGGTCAAAGGCAATACGGACACAACTCCTAGACCTTTCCTGGATGTCAAGACTCCTTTCCAGGATGCTACGGTACCCACATCCATTACATAATGAGCCTGATGCTGTGTCTTGCAAAGACACAACACAGCACAAGAGGGTACTATGCCAGGAGGACATTACCATGGTCCTGCCCTTGTGTCTCTCCTCAAAGAGCACTTTTCCCACCACACTAAGATTCTTCCCTTGGAATTAAATCCCACCTCCTATGTGATTCTCAGCCCATCCCCCTCTAAGCAGCCAGCCTGTAAGTATGAGATGATTAAAATACTGTCTCTCTGGGAATTCCATGGCGGTCCAGTGGTTAGGGCTCTGCACTCCACTGCAGGGGGCACAGGTTCGATCTCTGGTCAGGGAACTAAGATCCCGCATGCAGTGTGGCATGGCCAAGAAAATCAGAAACAAAAACCAGAACCTGTCTCTCTGCCCAGTGACGTGTAACCAGGTATGGATGGGTTGAAATGTGGGATCATCTAGGGCCTGATAAATTTTCCACAGTTACAAGCGAACACAAGCAAAGTTCTCTAGAAGGAGAGGACTCTAATAAAATGCCTTAAAAAAGAAAGATACCAACCAGCAAGTAGTTAGCTGTGTGTGCTTGAGTAGTGGGTCAAGCATAGACGTAACCAGATGTGCAGCTTCTATTCCAGGACCTAGAGAGACCAAGGGAGCTGGAAACGATTGTCAGTTAAGGATTCTCAGGGTTGTTTTTTTTTAATTTTCTGGCTGCGCTGCGCAGCAGGTGGGGGTCTTAGTTCCCCCCACCAGGGATCGAACCCACATCCCCTGCATTTGAAGCGTGGAGTCTTAACCACTGGACCACCAGGGAAGTCCAGGATTCTCAAGTTTAGAGCAGAAACTACCAGAAAAACTTACATACACGCCTGGTGGTGAAAAAAAGAACCATCCAAAATTTATTCTCCAACAGACAGACAGCATCAGCAGGTAAAAACTACAGGGGTTTCTCCGTAGATCATACATTCACAAGGCATTATTAGCTTAACAAGTGAGAAAGCCTCTGGTGTATTTTCTGTAACAATATCCACTTCACAGTGTAAACAGGTACTATTATGTGTTCACTTACAATTCCAGAAGGAAAGGCACAACTTGGCAAAACAAAAAAAATTTTTTTTGGATCCTAAAGTCAGGTGCAATTACCGAGAGACAGACTTGAGAACAGTCACAATCCACTTTTCCACATAGAGGGGCAAAGACTTCACCCAGAAATGTGGGTCTTTCTTTCTCCTTCCTTGTTAAATCCTCAAGAGTAACGCTTCATCGTCTGCTTAATATCACATATACAAAAGGGGGATTAAGAAAAAAAGAATCACAACATGTTGAACTTCCAGCTGCTCCCACCAATACATCAACTCTTAGGTTTACGACAGGACCTAGGAACACTTCAGCGGTCATCAAATAAGAAAATAGAGACTATAGCTACAAAAATAACACATGAATGAGGTAGATAAATTAAAGCTTTCACATCCAGGACTTGCCTGTTCCAACTTGGTAGCCTTCATGCAATACTCAGAAAAAAAAAAATCTTCATAATTACTTGGCATAAGTCACAATCAAGGAACTTCTGGTACAAATTAGTATAAGAAGTTATTAGTGTATAATAAGACACACCCTTCCTGTGAGTTTGTTTCTTCAAGAACGGACACCCAGCTCTTCAGAGTAGGCACCGGTGAACTCAATTAGGTCACCTGAGATTCCCTGCTCAGGTGCTCACCTCTCCTGGTTTTAGGAAGAAGAAGGGCATCTGGAAAGCATAGGGAGGACACCTTGGCACTCTTGGGACTCCAACTGAACTGTATTTAAATAAGCAGCAACACACACACCGACTTTCTAAGGACTAAAATCTGTCCACTTGAGGGCATTCTACTTCAGGTTCCAAGGTTGAAAAAAAATTTGGAATTCTACAACCTCGGCTTTAAAAAAAAAAAAAAAGTACATTCAAAAAAGAAAAGAAAAATGGGTGCAGGGTTGGGAGAATACCAAACAGGTCCCTAAACAGACGACAGACCTTGTCCATTTACCCGCATACAGTCACCGCAGAAGTAAGTATACAGTCCCCACCCACCCCTCCCCCCACCCCCCAAACAGGCAAAGCAGTTGTCTTCTCCATGGTGGTTCAACACCTTCCAACTTGAAATAGGGGACAGTCTTTGGAAACAGTTACTCTAGGTTGTACAAAGGTTTTATGTATATAGTTTGTTGCAAGTAACAAAACTACTTTGCAAGACCCGCTTCTTTCCAAAATTAAAAAAAAAAATACTAGTCTATATTTGTTTTAGTATGAATTTTTTTTTTGATTTTTTTCTTTTTTGTTTGTTTGTTTTTGCAAAGCAGCATAGCAACATTGTGATTGTAGGATGTGCCTGAGGTTGTGGTCACAACTGTAAACATTATTTGCACATCAGGAAGAAAACTGGAGGAGATGGGGTCTTTAAGAAAAACAAACAAAAAAGGGACAGTTCTAGAGAGGTCACTGCGCTACTCCTTCGACGTGCATTCTCCTGTAGCTTAGCTGACGGCGATCTTGTTTTCCTCCAGGAAGTGAGGGAACTGGTGTTTGGGGACGCTGTCGGCAGCTCCTGGCTTCTCCACCTCGGCAGTGATGGCCGACTGGGAGCCATCCATCTTGGAGGTAGCGGTGTTATTCACCACGGAGCTGGCCCCCAGCGACACCGGGAGGGTGGGAATGCCACCACTCTGGATCACAGAGATTTCGTTGGTCTTCATGGCCAGACCACCATTGAGCATGGTGGTGTACTGATTCCACACAACAGGGTCCACGTTCACCGAAGGGGCCAGGATTTCCTTGGGAAATATCTCGGGGACCCTCTTTCCGTCCGTTCCTAATAGAGCCATGGTGTTCTCGATGGCCAGCTTCCTGCCACGGCGTGCCGAGCTATTGTTGGCCCCATGCGTCATATAATGGACCTGTGGGAAGAGGGACAGAAAGGTTTCCACCAAAACAGAGATGGGATTGCATGTGGGCAAACCAAAGTCAAGTCTGCCTATGGGTTTGGTCTATCTAAACTTATATTTAAAAATTAGATTTCATATTAAAAAAATCCAGATATTGGGCTTCCCTGGTGACGCAGTGGTTAAGAATCCGCCTGTCAATGCAGGAGATACGGGTTCCAGTCCTGGTCCGGGAAGATCCCACATGCCGCGGAGCAACTAAGCCCATGCGCCACAACTACTGAGCCTGCGCTCTGGAGCCCATGTGCCACAACTACTGAAGCCCATGCACCTAAAGTCTGTGCTCCGCCACAAGAGAAGCCACCGCAATGAGAAGCCTGCGCACCGCAACAAAGAGCAGGCCCTGCTCACCGCAACTAAAGAAAAGCCCTGGTGCAGCGACGAAGACCCAATGCACCCAAAATAAATAAATTTATTTTTTTAAAAAAATACAGATACCTATTCTCTTGGGGGGAGAAAAAAATCAGATCATCCGGCAACCATGGATCTACATTCCTGCCTAGAGGCAAGTAAGGGCAACCGAGGTGGGGAATACACACTCCAATTTTCCCCATACCACTGTTCACATGTACAGTTTTGTCAACACCTACTACATAGCAGTGTTGTTTCAAGTGCTAGGGTTACAACTTGTGAACACACAAACTTACACAGTTAACAAATGGTACGGAACTTAACACATACAGACACGGAGTACAAGTAAAACGGGAAAATCTATAAGACCAGTAGGTTACATCAATGTCAATATCCTGGTTATTATTTATTCTATAGTTGTGCAAAATTCTATCACTGGGAGAAACTAGCAAAGCGGGTAAGCATCTCTGTATGACTTCTCCCTCTGCATGAATCGACAATTACTTGAATAAAAATTTGAGTTAAAGGGCTTCCCTGGTGGCGCAGTAGTTGAGAGTCCGCCTGCCGATGCAGGGGACACGGGTTCGTGCTCCCGTCCAGGAAGATCCCACGTGCCGTGGAGCAGCTAGGCCCATGAGCCATGGCCGCTGAGTCTGCACGTCCGGAGCCTGTGCTCCGCAACAGGAGAGGCCACAACAGTGAGAGGCCCGCGTACCGCAAAAAAAAAAAAAAAAAGAAAATTTGAGTTAAAAAAATAATCTTTGAACAAAACAGACCCTGGCCTGATGGAGGTGACATCCTAAATACATAAGTGTGTCAACAAGAGTAATCACTGCTGTAGAGGAAAAATAAGCCTAGTTGGGAAGGTTACACGAGGCCACGGGGAATGAATGTTATTTCATCTATGGTAGCAGACAAAGCAAGGACTCTTCTGAAGAGGAAAGAGATCCTAGCACTTACTGCTGCTTCGACCTGGCCAGCCTCCTATCTGCAATTATGTTCCCGGTCTGGTTTTTGAGTTTTCAAATCCCTTTCTTTATAAAGAGCTGAAGAACGTGATGGGTCCTGGGTTTCAAGCATTCTCACATCACTTCACTGACATGCTTAGAAGTCAGCAGTTATCGCAGCGCGCTCAGACGTCACTTGCTCTTCATCACTCCAAGAAATTACTAAGATGTTCCTGGCATCACGTGAAACACTCATACAACTCAATTAATCTCCAAGCAACCCTGAGGTCATTACCATGATCCCCATGCCTGAGAAACCGAGGCACAGGAGCCACCTGCCCAAGCAGCTCCAAACCTTCCCCAGGTTGATTCCAAGGCCCCTGAATAAATTTACGCTTTGTATTTCTGGAAGTTGGGGTTACAGATTAAATTACTTCCATGTTCCTCCCCTGACATTTTTGCCACCTAGACTAAAATATTAAGAGAATATAGTTTTTTTAATAAGTACTTTTAATTTCTAAAATGACATGAGGTCTTCTAGGTCAACTTTAAGATGAAGTTTCAACCTTCATTCTCATTACAAAGAATTCAACTAGTCTACTCACTGGGGAGCTAGTTAGAGAAAAGAGGTCCAGAGGAACATGCCTGGAACAAAGTAGAGGCAGGACCATGAGGGAAACCCAGGTTTCCCATCCTGTGTCCTTACACAGGCCACTTTCGATCCTTACATGGGACAGTCTCCCAGGTAATATCTTAGGTGGAACCAACTTATCCTAACAATAGACACACGACATTCTTTGGAAGAACCCAGCTGTTCAGTTTCAAAGAAAGGCCAATAAACCTGGAGACTTTCTTCCTTTAACTCCAGTGGCACTATATCTATGTTTAACTCGTGGTATTTATTTCAACCTAGCAGGCCAGGAAAACAAAAACCAACGTACAGGGTGGTCATCAAGTCTGAAAGCACAGGCAAACCCGTAAAGGATTTATCGACACTACATTACAAGACAAACAGCATCTGTGTTTCCAGACCTGAACGATTTCACGCAGGCACTGACTACAATGAGAATCCCAACTTCAGAGATGCTGTAATGTGAGAAAGTCTGCTTCTTCTTTTTTCTGTTTTTTCCTTTTTGACTGCACTGCGAGGCTTGAACTCACCTTCAAGTTGCCTTTGGTGGTAAAAGCTCGCCCACAAATGTTGCACACGAAAGGCTTCTCCCCGGTGTGAGTCCGCTCGTGAATCTGAAGCGCGCTGGCAGATGAGAAGTTCTTCCCGCACCTTGTGCAGCCGTGCTGCTTGGCCTGTCGTCGGGGCTGGATGGCGAGCAAAGGTGTCACGCCTGGGGACATGGTCACGGGACCAACGAATGCACCAGGAACTTCGACTTTGACATAGGCTGGCTGGGCTCGGATAAATGTCGGTGGGCCAGTGCTCCGACCTGGCGTGCACAGAAAAAAAAAACCCAAATTATCATCCTACAGTCATTCATTCTTCAATCCAAAAAGAAAGGAGCTTTGACCACAACTGCCCCACCGTTTGACAGCCTGCGAATAGCGTTCAGGAAACTGACACCTTGCAAGCAGCTTTCCTTTTACTTGTTTATCTGCACGGAGAATGACTCCAGCACTTCAGAGGTTACTATTTTGGCTTTAAAGGTATCAGCAACAGTCACAGGCAATGCAATTCCAAGTCCAAATTCCTGCATTCAGCTACCTTTATAAAGTAAGCCCTGACACTATCTTTCTGATTCTACGATGTTGCTATTCCCCCATTTTTGCCATTAATGCCGTCAGTAGGCACCCCATTTATATGGGGTGCTTTTAAAATAGGTTAGATTCTTTTCTCTCCCTCAGGAGTTATTAATTTGTGAACGTTACATAAGGGAGTGAGATTTCAGAATCAAGGAACTATGGCTTATCTCACTGGCCAAAGAGCAGTGCCCACTTTCTCAAATACTCTTCTACTGGAGCATTTAGTTAGGATCACCCATGTTGCCCTCACAGGGCTGAAACACAAAAATAAAAACCCACCAAAAGTAAGTACGCTGTCCACACCCAGCTTGCAAGAACCGTCGTAAATAAAAGCATGTCTCTACTACGACAGAGGTAGTTATTATTGCCCTCTATCCAGAAGTACCCACAGAAAGGCTAATCGCCCTACAGGGGAGCTATTTCACATATACCACACTCTCCATTTGTCAAGTTCAACCCAGGTTCCTTTTGGATGACTCTGTGCCCAGAATGGACCTAAGTTAAATCCAAAGCTCTATCACCTTCCGTCTCAGTGCGGCTGTTCTCGGAGCTGTCCACTTTGCCACCGGTATCAGGAGACTTGGACTTGACACTCTCCGCTTGGCTATTGGCTGGGGAGACTGCCTGGAAGGACGTGGTCTCCAGGACATCTGGACTTCGGCTCGGATACTCCTGGTCCCCCATCACCGAGGAGGAAGAGTCGTTGGTCAAGCCATCACTCTCCACGGAACCATTTTCTCGGCTGCTCTGTCGCTGCAGGACAAGACCAGTGAGACCCGTCTTCCCCTGGGCATCTAGGGAAGCCACCGAGGCCAGCCCTAGAGTAGGTGATGCTGAGTGGATGCTGGGAAGGGGCATGGGGACCTTCGAGGAGCTGCCAGGGACCTCCTGGGAGCAGACTTCGTCTACATCGATGCTTTCGACATCATCAGGACAGACAACGTTTGTGCTGCCATTTTCACCGACCATCATTGGCTCGGGACCCGCAAAGTCACAGGGATTCTCCGGCAGAGGCGTGTTGGGAATCTGACCGCCCATGTGCATCCGAATATGCTGCTGCAGCATGACCGCGTTGGTAAACTTCTTCTGGCAGATGGGGCACGAGTGCTGCGTCTTTATGGACGTGTTGGTCCGGTGCACCCCGAGGTGCGTCTTCAGGTTGCCTTTGGTGGAGAAGGCTCGACCACAGATCTTACACTGGAACGGCCTCTCCCCAGTGTGGGTGCGGTAATGCATCTTGAGGGAACTTTGGCAGCTTAAGACACGGTGGCATATGAGACATTCGTTGGGGTCGGTGGTGGCCTTGTCGATGTTCTCCACCAGCTGCTGCAATTTCAGGGTCTCTGACCCCGGCTCGGGTGTCCCACTCCCTTGGAAGCCACCAACCCTCGGGGAGTTATGGTTGGGCCCCACCCCAGGTAGGATGCATCCATCCTCACTTTCCGGAGAAGGCCCAGGCTGCAGGTCGCTGGGCAACGGGCCACCCATGAGGTCCTTGGAGTTAGTCCCCGAAGAGAGATTCTGAGATAGCCCTACATTGGGGGTCCCCGTCGCAAGGACGGGTTTGTTGTCTAAGGAGAGCCCGGACTCATCTACGGGGACAGGGCCAGAGAGCACGTAGGGAAGGCCACTGCCTGCCGCCATCTTGTCGTGGAACTCGGCAAACAGCTGCGGGTTTGCCTTCACCTGGGGATGCCGATGAAAGTGCACCTTGAGGTTGCCCTTGGTGGTGAAGCGGTGACCGCAGACAGAACACACGAAGGGTCTCTCTCCGGTGTGGGAGCGGAGGTGGATCTGCAAGGAGCTATCAGTCCCAAAAACCTTGCTACAGTACTTACACTTGTGCTTGTAGAGGACCTCGTCCTTGGGTTTGACATCTACCGGGGAGACACTCGGTGGCTTCCCTTTCCCTTTCTTGGACGGGTCTAACGCCACCGTGGAGAAGGGGCTCTGGAAGAGCACAGAGCCTGGGGCCTGAGGTAGCAACGCCCCCGGGAGACGCGACAGGACGTTGGGGAGCACCCGGGTCCCATCTGGCTTCAGGGCGAAGGGCGTCAGCCCTGGGGACACGGAGCTGGCAGCAGAAGGGATGCTGGTGTGAGGTAGCTTGGCTGGCTTCAAGGTGTCCAGGGGCAAAGCCGGGCTCCCCGCCTTCTGGCTGAGCAGAGCCACAGCCGCCGAAACCTGCTGGGACACGTGGCCGCCCAGCGTCTTCAGGGAGTCAGCTCCGGCCACGCCGCTGGAGTGGAGGGCGTGGGAGGCCCACAGGTTCACCTGCACGCGGATCTGCTCCGTGAGCTGGATTTGCTGGAGCTGCTGCTGCTGCAGACACAGGATCTGCTCGAGGACCCAGGGGATGCTGCTGGCGCTGGGCAGCGGGGCTGGGGGCGCGTCTGCGCCCCGCTGGTTCACGGCCACCTTGGTGCCCCGTAGGGCTTGAAGCGTGACGTTGGTGTTGGCCACTTTGCCTTTGGGTAAATAGCTTATGTCCTGGGGTGTGGGTGGCAGGGCGGCCTCCGTCTTTAAGTACACGATGGACTCTGCCCCCGGCTTCTCCCTCGCGTCCCCTGAGCTGCCACCGTCCTCTCTGTGACCGTCCTTCCTGCTTGGGCTGCGTGGCTGGTGGCTCAGCACAGCCCCGGAGAAGTCTTCTGAAGGCACCGGCCCCTCGCTGTCGTTCATGATGAGGACAGGTGGATTTTTAGTGCAATTCTTCTTATGGTCTAAGAACTCCGAAAAACTGAAGAACTCGGCACAGCATTTCTCACAGATGTGAGTCTCCTCCCGCCGAGGCCTCTTTATCCCTGCTCCGTCCACGTTCACGTCATCGCCACTCCCTGGGGGGTTCATTGGAGTACCTGTGACAAGAGAGAAAAAGCTAAGAACTCTACCCAAGAAAGGATGTGGGGCGATTTCTTGGGAAAAACCACAGCTCACAGTCCAGAGGTCTTCGTGATCTGTGTCCCAACACGCACAAAACTGTGTAAGGGAACAAGGCATCCCAAGAGTCTCAAATGAACCAATCACTTAGGTAGTGGGGGTCAAATCATAACCCCCCAAAATGTCCAACCCTAACCCCTGCACCTGTGCCAGCGACCTTCTTTGGGGCAGGGGGGGAAATCTTTGCAGTTGTAATTAGGGTGGGTCCCAAGCCCAGTATCTGGTGTCCTTAAGGAGAAAAGAAAGGGACATGAGACAGAAGAAGGCCACGTGAAGCCAAGGCAGGAGTTACGTGGCTTTTATAAGCCAAGGACGGCTGGAAGCCAACAAAAGGTAGGGAGGAGGTCTGGTACAGACTCACCCTCAGAGGCTCCAAAAGGAACCCTGCAACTCCTAAATGTCAGCTGTCCACCCTCCAGAACTGTGGGAATAAATCTGTCTTAAACCATCTAGTCTGTGCCAACTTATTAAGGCAGCCCTGGGAAACGCATACAATTCATTAAAATAATCCCCTTGGAGCTCTGGCCCTCACCCAGCTGAGAGCTGGCTTGAAAGGCAAATGGATCTCATGCCACCATAAAATGATGTTGGAAACCTGCTCAATTCATGGCCGCTCATCTCCATCCTGGGCCCATCGAAAGTGAAATTGCAGTTAAGTCACTCATTCAGACAATGTGGTAAGTGTACCTTCCCACCAGGGACAATGAAAGTTTAAAGGTGCTAAAAATTAATAAGAAAAAACACACTGAAAAAAAAGGAAAGATTGCATGTCCAAGAAAAAAAACTTCACTGACCTTCCTGATTACGAAAAACCTACAGAAATGTCTTAACAGGCCATTAAAGGATTAATAAGCCATTAAACAAAGAAAGAAGCCCAAGAAAGGAAGGAAGGGATGGGAATGATGGATTTTATTCCTCACCTTCCGTTTGCAACTTCTACTCTGTTACACAAAAGTCAACCAACCATCCTATTCTGGGTAGTTCTATTCCTGAAAATGAGTGGTCCCTGGACTTCTTTTGCAGTTGGGTCCTATTTCCTTCACAGTGACTGCTAGTCTGCACGTCACAATGCCTGTCGGGGGACTGTGCTTTTTAGCCAGATGCCCGAGTCCTGGCGGGTGGAGAACCTCTAAGCTACTTTATTTTTCTCATTTCCTGCCTCGCCTATTATTATGTACACCTTACCACTGAGAAGTCATATAGGCACACCTCAGACCCAGCAACTCCAGGTGCGCAGATCCAAACCACAGACATTTGCACACGCATACAAAGATCCATGGAGAGGACTTCCCTGGTGGCGCAGTGGTTAAGAATCCACCTGCCAGCACAGGGGACACGGGCCGGGAAGATCCCACATGCCGCAGAGCAACGAAGCCCGTGCGCCACAACTACTGAAGGCTGCGCTCCACAACTACTGAAGGCTGCGCTCCACAACAGGAGAAGCCACCACAACAAGTAGCCCCCGCTCGCTGCAACTAGAGAAAGCCTGCGTGCGGCAACAAAGACCCAACACAGCCAAATATAAATAAATAAACTTATTTTTTAAAAAAAATCCATGGAGGAAGAGGGATATTTTTAACAGAAATGTTTAGAGCCACAAAAGAGGGGGGAAAAAAAAGGTAAATTTTGGTTTACCCACAGTACAAAAACGATGCAGCATTTCCGTACGTCCTGACGTGGAGACAGAAGTTAGGTGGAAGTAGATTACAGAATAGTTTGTAAGGTGTGACCATTTTTGTTTAAAACGAATCCTATTTGAAATGTACAAATGCATGGGGGTAAGGCCAGGCAGTATCCACTTATCTTTTAAATAAAATGATCACTTTGTAAAGCCAACTAACCCATTTTGCCTCAATTCCTTGGGTGATTACATTTCCCAACAGCATGGGTTTTTGACTGAGGAGTCAGTCAACGATTTGGGGAGGGGCTGATCTTGCAACAAAGTGTATTTCTCTCGAGAAAGATCTATACTTTCCATCAGATTTTCAAACACTGGTTCTTTTACATTTCCATAGCACGGCCTTAATAAATTGACTTAATTTTTCCTAATTTCAGACTAAATAATCATCAGAAGTTCTGCAAGGTGTATGCGGGTCAGGGGTAAGCCAAGAGAAAGCAAACGGGTCAGGATCAATCCATGGAAAACAGGTTTGATGTGGTGGGCTTACCCCTCAGGATTTCTATTAAATGTGCAAAATCGTGACAACCACGTAAGTTAGGTGCCTGTGTTAAGTGATGTGATTAACTTAACAAATGTTTGTCGAGTGCTGACTGTGACCCTGGCACCATCCTATGACCTGAAAGTGCAGATACCGTACGTATTCAGTTAACATCAGTTTCTCCACCTTTTCTATTTCCGCGGCTTATCTGGTTACCTGGGCAACTAGGGCTGCGGAACACAATAAGCCTTGTACCAGTCATTTAAAGCCTCACTCGTTTAACAAGACTTCTCGCCTCCTACTGAGTACAAGGCAGGGGCTAAGGGGGTGATAAAAAGATGAGCAGCCTAAGAGCCTCCTGTAGTCCAGACTAGAACCTCCAGGTGCCCTGGGCTCCACACTATACCCATCCAACCCTATTTAACATCAGCCCCATTTACAGATAAGAAAAACAGACTTGGATGTAATGTGACTTATACCCAAGGCAACACAACGAAAAATCTAGTCATAGGTAACTTTTGAGCACTTACTATGTACCAGGTGTAATTTACATGTTATTAACAACTCTTGAGGTAGAGACTATTATATTTAACAGAGGGGGAAACTGAGGCACAGAGGACATTAACTTCCCCAAGGTAGGGCATGTGGTAAACTGCGGAGCCAACGTTAAAACCAAGGCACGCAGGACCCAGACCGTCCCCTTGAACTCTTCCTTGATACCCTTCCTCCTAAGCATATGTTTCTTCTGTTGAGACTGGCAACTATCTTTCCTCTCACAGAAACCCCAGGAGGAACAGGAAAGCTTGAGGGGTCAGGTTTGGACGTGTGGGGAGGTTTACTTAGGACACAATACACCCCTGCTACTTCCGTGTGGAGTGTAGCAGGTAGGTACCTCCTTCCTTCCCGCTCCACAACTGCTCCAAAGCAATAAAATTTCCAAGAATCAAGTTAAATATATTCATCAATTCCCAGAATCCTTAAGATAGTATCTATTGGTACACTTTCCCAAGACTTCTAATGCGGTGTTTGCCGGGGTGTGTTGTTAAACGGGCACAATCTTTCTGGAAGTGCAATTTTGGCAATTATGTGTCAAGAACTTTAGAAGTAGAACTTAAAGAGTTTCTCTTGGGAGGGAAATACACCAGTAGGCTGGTGCCTATAAATACATACAACTTCTTCAGAGCACAGTCCACCAACATCATCATTTTAGTGCAATTCTCCTTCCACCCAGCAATTCCCTTGTTAGGAGTTTACTTTCTGTGATACCAGGATACAGGTTTCATAGTAACAAACAGCCTAAACAAAAAAGGATGCACTCTGGTCCGTCAGTACGGTTCTGATTGAATAAATCAGGGTACACGAAAAGGATGACTGCTTTGTAGCCAAGAGGAAAAAAAGTTTAGAGAACAGGATGTATAGAGAACATGCTCCGCCCTCTTTGTGTCTGGGGATAAAGATATAAGTATGTACGTGGGAAACTTTTGAAATAATAGATACTGTGGCTGGTCCCTGCCTCTTGGAGCACAGGCCTGGGGTGGAAGAGAAACTTCAAAATGTATATACTTTTGGGACTTGCCTGGCAGTGCAGTGGTTAAGACTCCACACTTCCAATGCAGGGGATGCAGGTTTGATCCCTGGTCAGGGAGGCACATGCCGTGCAGTGTGACCACAGAAAAAAAATAAATCAATGTATACACTTCTGTACTTTGGCTTCTTTTTAATTAGCATGTTACACCCCTTTTCTCAGCCATTCTACTTCTGGAAATCTCTAACAAAGCTCATGTACAAATGCTTGTTAAGGGCCAAAGCAAAACTACTACCATCCTCCACAAACTGCAACAAAGCACTCACTTCAGACTCCTATACCTTAACTCACTTATCTTCGTAGCCACGTAAACAAGCATCTTTGTTCCCAATTCGCAAACATGGAAACTAAGGCTTAGAAATAACTGCCTCAAGGTGCCGTGCTGGTAAAACACAAGGGCAGGGATTATAGCCTTAAATACTATTGAAGAGAACTGAAGCTAGTGGCCTGATTTATAATTGTTTCTTCTAGAGCAGTTTCTTGAACTTTTTTTCATTTTACCCCTCTAGGAAGGCTTTTGAAGCTTTTTTTTCCTACTCACCGCCCCCCCCACCAAATTTTAATACCACCAATATATTATATTATCTGTTTATGCACTATGGTCCTTTGGAAGGCCACAAACCACTGTAACATCAATAAACATTTTTGCCCCACCCCAAAAAAAAACCAATTTTCACCCCCTTGGGGACAATATTCCCTTACTGACAATGCAGGTTTTAAAGGAGATAACTCTTTAAACTGGGGCTGATGAAATTAGACAGGGAAAAAAAGATGGCAACCTTATTTTCACTCAGCTGAATTAAAACTTAACATTTCTTTCAATTATGAGCGTGGGGAACATACCTCAGCGGTATTTGCAGAACCCATGCCTATGTCATCAACAGAAAGCAGGTATTTTCCTATGATGTCAATGCGGTTGCATTACTGGAAATTCTGGTTACCTGACTGACTGCTAGATCTCCTTTGTGTTCATAAAGAAGCCCATGTTACTTTTACTGAGTGTTATCTCAACGCAATTTATTTCCTTGGTATTTCTATGTATCTTATTGTATGCATTTAAATACATTCTGATGAGAAGGGGTGAATGTGGCACAAAAAAGGTTAAGCTCCCTGCCCTAGAAGGATCCAACAGTTCCCAAGAGTGATTTACAACCTGAATACCAGCTTGCCTGCACTGTATACACAGGCTTGCCTCTTCTGTAGCCTACAAGCAATACCGGCAACATCCCACTTGAGTCTTCAAACAGCAGGAGCTCTGTTTGCTGGTGCAGTAAAAAGTACTTCGACATTCAGACCACCACTGGCAAATACTGAAAGCGTATTTGCCAAAGAGTAAGACGACTCTGTTATGAACAATTGCTGGGTATGCTTAAGTTAACCCTTCCCAAAAGGAAAAAGCAAAGTTCAGAGGGATTACACAGCAACTAGATCTTCCACCCTTCCACCCCACCCCCACTCCGAATTTTAGGAATGTTATCTCTCAGCATCTAGTTATCCAATAAGTTGGAAGAATGCAGTAAACCCAGCAGGGGGCTTAGATTCAATCCCTGCCAAATGGATAGAAAATACTCTTACTATTGTATAGGAAGAAAGCTCATCTGCCAGAGGCCAATCAAATTCTGGAGCCAGTGAAAATGCTTAAGAAACAAACCTGTGTATCTCGAGAAAAGCATTATGCCTCAAGCTTATCTTCCCCCCCCCATTCCTATATTAAAAGAATGGCAATGAGCAGATTATCTAGAGTCCATAAACATCTTCTACCCCACCCCCACCAGCAGGATAACTGCTTACCAAAAAACAAAAGGAAATTGAGATGTCCTTAAGTACTGAACCAGTTCAAAGAAACTGGTTTACCAGTTTAATTTTACATCTGAATTCAGCAATCCCGGGAAACACTTAAGGAACAAGCCCTTAACTCAATTTGTAGGTGGCAAATTAGAGCAGCAATTAACTTTCTATTTAATTAAGGTACAAAAAAAATTTGTTCCAAATGGTCTTGGATCAAAATTCAAGTCTGCTGAAAAGGAAGAAGTAAAAGAATCAAAGTTTCTTTGTGCTATAAGGTGTGCGAGCTCTGCTATTTACGCTGTAGAGATACGTCCCATATCGCCTCAACTGGAGCTCATCTTTTAAGCAATTTGTAAACTCCATGAAGGCAGGAGCTTTTGCTGCCTCCTTCCCCAGATCCCCCTAGAACAAAGCCTGACATAGACTTGAAATCTAGAAGAAAAAAAATAGATGGCAACGATCAGAGATGCAGTTCTTACATGAATTTAGAGCTTTTAAAATTTTTAGATGCTTTTTTAAACAATCAAAAGCACAATAGGTTAAGGATGATGAAAAAGGGAATATCTTGAACTCTTCCCATCATTTTTTCCAGGGCAGTAAAGCCCAGAGCACCAAATGCAAACTCTGCTTTATTTTCGACTTGCTTCCCAGGACCTCTTATTCTAAAGCCTGCAGAGGCACATCTCAAAAATTAAAAGGGAGGAGGAGAGAGAACACTCAACCAGCTGAACACTCACCATAGCTCCCTCATCTGATAGAAAATCCCATCCCATAACCAACTCTTCTAAAACCACGATAAACACAGCTTCTTGGATTCAGAGCAAGGCTCAAATCAAACAGGACAAGGCAACCCTGGGCAAGCCATTGCAACCAGGAGTTCAAGTTTCCTCTAAAATGAGTAAAAATGAGGATTACAGATAATGTCGTTGAGGTCCCCAGCCTGGTGTCTGGCACACAGTAGGCTACAGATAAAACTGCAGAATTATCTCAAATTGGCAGTTCAGTGCCGTCTTGGCACAATAAAAAACAAAACATTGTTATTTTGAACAAAATTAATTACTGATCACGTTTCCAGCACACAGTGGGTCTCATATAGTGGAAACTATCTAAATAAACAGCATGCTTCATCTCCATGGTACACAGGAAGAACCCAAAAGCTCAGAAATCAAGGTTACACAGCTGAAAGTCATACAACCAGATTGGAATGCACACCTCACTGTAAAATCTTACCAAAACCTAACTTCATTTAAAAAGAGGAAGCATTAACTCTATCCCTCCCTCCCAAGATGGCTCCCCAACTCCCCACCGTGAGGAAGGCTGCAGAGGCTTGAAGGACCAACTAGCACTGACTTGTGCAATTTCTTTTTGACGGAACAAAAGCGGTGTGGGCAGGTTGTAGCCCCTTTCAGAAACTCAGATGGAAACACAGAAAGTCAGCCTGCAACATTAACTAACGCTTCGATCAACAAGATTTCCCTCTCCCTCTATTAAAATATAAGCTCCCAAGTGCCCTATTCTCAGAATCCTTACCGCCAATGTAGGTCATTTCAGTTTAGAAACTGGGGCTAGGCAGTTATTTGAAATTTGGGAATCTTAATCGTTGATGGCTGTAATCCAGTTTAGCACAAAGGGCATTTGAAACTCTTTTGAGAAAATGCTAATTTTCCTGTATGTAGCCTGAGTCCCCTGACCACCTGCAGATTTTCTGATCTAATTTTTTGCCGTACTTCATTTTCCTCCCTCAAAAAGTACATTCTTTATAAGTGGGTCTCAAATTGGCTTTGCAAAATAAGACCAGTCTAAACTGGATTTTTAAAATGATACATACAGGCCGCTCAAATACAAAATGCGTCAGTTAAAATGTACTACTTGGGAAAACTACCTTCTGTCCCATCGTGGCAACTGGGGGACTCTGCGAACACATTCGAGGATCGAAGAATTCTTTCCAAGAATTCCAAAGACTTGGCAAAGAAAACCCGGCACAGCCAGGGATAGCTCAAGCAACCGACTGGAGTCCCTAGCCTAGCCCAGCCCAGCGCTCTCCATCCCCCTGCCCCAGCCTGTCCCACCCATCAGGTGTGAGCCGGTACCTGCGAAGGGACCCGCCTCTCAGCAAAGGGCGAGGTTCCAGGCTGGGCCTCCAGGGGGCGCCCGCGCGCAGCTCGGCCGTCCACTCCAACCCAAGCGATCAATAGCAACTCCCCCTCCCAAATCGTGGAGGGAGCGCACAGCCAAGGCCCGCGATCCTAACCAGCTCGGGTTAACTGATTGCAAACTCCAGCTAGCGTTAATTTAAGAAGCTCCCCCTAAGGTGCCAAACACCACCAAAAGCTCACTTCAGCGCGCCCACCCAAAATGAAGCGGGTAGGGGGAAGGGGAGGTCAGAGCAGGACCAGGGGAGGGGTCAGAGCCAGGAGCTCGCCCCTCCTCTCGGGAGGAAGCGGGCGGGCAGAGGGTTAACCCTTTTGTTCCAGGTGGGCCAGGCAACGAAGCCTCTCCATTCTCCCCCGCACTCCCCCTCCCAAGGCACAAAGAGAGTACACCCTCCTCCGACCTTGGGTGCACGCTGCCCTGACCATCGGACGCCCGAAAACGCACAGCCGCCCCCTCGGTCAAGCAGATCTCTTTAATTTGCCCTGAAAAAATGTTATTTGAGGGGAAATAGGGATTTACATTATATTATAAATTTAGGAAATTTACCACATTCCCTCCCCTAATAAAAGGTACGGTAACCAAAACGTAGCAACCGTTTTCCCATCGGAGTTGTAGCTCGGAGTCGGGTTGCCGCGCACACCCCCCTCACGGGCTGGGAAATTAGAAAGCAGGCGGCGAGAGGACAGAAGCCACCAACAAGGCCCAAGAGGACGTTAAAAACGCCCCCTCCCCCCACGCGTACGCGAAAAACTTATCAGGCGACAATTTGGCGGGCCAGGACGGAGGGGAGATAGTGGGAAATCGACTGGCTCCTAAAGCCCCCTGGGTTACATGATTAGGAAGAGAGGAGTTTGCTTGGCCGCTCCCGACCGGGCTGGGGGTCCAGAACTCCTCCAGACCCTCAAGATGCGCAGCGCGGAAGCGTGGGCCGGGTCAGCCCCCGGAGCTCGCCCTGGCCACGACCGCCCAGTCCTGGCCCGACCTCTCCCCTCTGGCCCCCGGGGCGCGCGTTTGGAAAGCCGGGCGCCCTAGAAAAGGCACGCAAAACGCCAGACTGGTGCACTCCAGCGGGGCTGCTGTGCGCCCACGACCCCCGCCCCTGGGGGCCCACACCCCTCCCGCAGGCCGCGGTTTATTTTTAGGAAGTCGGAAATCAAAGATGGCTGGAGGTCAGGCCCCGAAAGGTTAGGGCGAAGATCGGCAGGCGGCGTAGCCCCGGGAGAAAAGAGGAGAACCAAAAAAGAAATTTTTTTAAAAAAGGAAAATACTGTGCTCTTCTCCTCCACCTCTTCGGGCCCTCCAATCCCCTCCGCAGCGCTGGTGGCCCGCACCCCAGCTCCTGGGGGTGGGGAGAGGTCGCCCCCCCTCCCCCCTCTTGGCCCGGGAGGGGCGCGTGCAACAGATCGTCCTCCCCCGGGAGGTCTTCCTAGGGTGCGCCCCTTCCCCAGCCTCCTACAAAGACCCTAACGGGTGAGGGAAAGAGTGGGGACCCCCGGGGTCTTTCTTTTAAAAAGCAGCGCCAGGGAGGGAGGAGGGGAGCCTAAGTTACAAGTGGGGGGGAGGCTACTAGTGAGGGGAGTGGAACCAATTACGAGAGGGGCAGAGGACAAGGAGAAGGGAACATTTCAGGAACGAGGGACACAGGAGAGGCTGGGGGTCAATTTTACAATAAGAGCGAGACCTGGGGGTGAAACTTACACAAGAGGGGAGAAGCGATAAAAGGGGAGAAGTGTAAAATTAACGAGGGTGGGGGTGGGGAATGAGGCTGCCGCTCTCCTCTGGAACTGAGCCCCCAGATCTCGGTTCCACAGTCTGCGGTGGAAGCCGTTGGCTCCCCAAAGTCCGCGCCTTCGAGGGTCCCGCGAACGTCCCGGAAACTGCCCGCCCGGGGCGTGCGCCCCCAGCCCCACTCACCCGGCTCCCCCGCCGCCGGCGCCGCTGCGGCCGCATCTGCAAACTCCGGGGCCGGCTGCTGCGGCTGCTGCTCGCCCTGGTCCTCCTCCGAGTTGATGTGTTGGGGTTTCGCCTGCTTGCGCCTCGACATGGTGCGAGCATCGGGGCGCCTGGAGAGCCGCGGTTATTTGCCCACTCCGCCACAAATTCCTGGAGTTGGGAAATTTACCCCCCTTCGGCCGGAACGCGCATGTCCCAGTAATTATTATTATCAATAATGCATTGCGATTTATCATGAGCCCTGACAGCTGATTGGCCTGGGTCCAAGACCTCAGAGATCATTTAAATAAGACCTCATTGATCAGGGAGGGGCGAGGCATTCTGGGCTTTGTAGTCCGGCCCTACAAGCGACAAAGGCGTGTTCATCGGGGGAGAGCAACTAATTAGCATCCGGGCTCAGATTGGCTGGATCGTGGACGAAATCCGAGGGGGACCCATCCTCGCTTCAGCTATCTGAATCCTCGGAGAGAAAAAGAAAAATGATTGTGTATTTACTAAAAACTTGGAGCTTCCGTAACAGTTTTGGAACGAGCGTATTTGGTAGTGTGCTCCAAAAATTACTTTTGTAAGGTTGATATCCTCGCAAGCCGGGGAGGAAGGTCTTTTCAGTGAAATATTTTGGCTCAGTGTTTACATCTACCAAAAAACAAAAAAACAAAAACAAAACAAAACAAAAAACTGAGATTTGACCCGTGTCCCCTCCCATCTCCTTTTTCACTGAAATGTTTAAATTGAGTCTGGAGGTATCTGAAGAATGGTAAATGGTGGTATATTCAACCTTCCCACCCTATTTCAACTCTTAAGGTGGCCTTCAAATTTCAGATTACCCCCTCACCATGATTTATTTCCTTTAAATGCTAAATAGTAACCTCCAGGATTCATACTCAAAAGGTTTGGTTTACTGTCACAGTGCAGACCTTGATTTTTGGTTTGGGTTTTGTTTTTTTAATTTAAAATGACTGGATACTAAATATAGAAAAGGTAGATTAAAAGCAAGTATAGTCAGAGATAATATCAAAACAAGGAGCGACTGCACTTTTTCCCCACAAGCCATAAATGTCTGATAACATCATTTTATTACTGAGACAATCCTCTTACATCTCCCATGGATCAGCAATGGGCGTTGTCATAGTAACTGGGTGTTGCCAAACTAATCATTATCGGAATTTTTTGCAATATGGACTTTACTGTGGAAAAGATGTGTAGTTCAAAGTGATTGCATCATCCTGACATGGAGATGCCTGGAATTTTCTAAAAGTGTGTATGTGTGTATAATATTATATGTATACACACCTCTACAGTAAATCTCTATGTATTTTATTCCATTAACTGCCTTGCATGGTGTAAATGCT
Source organism: Globicephala melas (assembly GCF_963455315.2). NCBI lineage: Eukaryota > Metazoa > Chordata > Mammalia > Artiodactyla > Delphinidae > Globicephala > Globicephala melas. The sequence continues at coordinate 76,606,106 of NC_083328.1, forward strand.
CAATAAATGTTGAATAAATGATGAAATCTTCAGCCTTCTAAGTCTTTGATTGGTGTTTCCCTGGTGCCTCTGGGCATGCGTGTGTATTTAGCATTTACTTCATTGTAAGGAACTGTGCAATTATAGACCGTTCCTCCACATTTGTGCATTGCATTTTCTTGATTAGTTATTCATCAGCTTCCCAGCTTGTTAGAGTTTCTGGTAAGCTCATCGGGAATGCAAGCAAAATAGAATGCTAAACTGATAAAGATGTTCACCTGGGTGTTTGGACAACCCAAGGCAGAAAATAAATCAGCTTCATCATCTTTTTGATATTCATAGCCATCAATAAAACTTACTGAAGGAAAGAAGGTTAACCTCCAATTTTTGAGTCTTTGTTTGAAAATGCTTGGCATTGTTTTAAGTCCCCTAAACCAAAAAAGAGAGAATTACAGTCAACAGCCCAAGTTGGAAAAGTAAGAATTTGGTTTAATAATACATGGAAGCTGTTTAGAATTCTCATACTGAGTAAAAAAGCCAATTAACACCTGCCTCACTGACTAATCTGCTTATATTCCCAACACCTTTTCTGTGTAAGGTAGTGTGGTAGATGTAATTTACCAATCTAAATGCATGTGCACTAGGTTTACAGCTCAAGAAATGTTAGTGGTTTAAGGAAAACTTAATTGAAGATATAGTTGTTTATACTTATTTTAGTTGGTGATAGTGAAAACACGATGCCGTTTCTGCTTAGAACAAGGTATTAAAATTATGCCACTTGAGTCTCCAAGTGATAATAATAATAATTAATTGAGCTCCTGGTATGTACCACAGGCTGCACTAAATGCACACTTTCTCCTTTTATCTTCCAAGAGAGGTTGGCATTGTTTTATCCATTTTGAAAATGAGGAAACTGAGGTTTAAGGACATGAAATAACTTAATTAGGAAGTGGATGCGCTCAATCCCTAAGCCCGATTTCAAAATTCTTTCATCACATCCCAATGATTGTCGTTCAGTGGTAGCTGAATATGGACAAGATAGCTAAACAAGTAAAAATTGTAGTAAAAGAAAACATATGTTAAATTAAGCCTGTCCTGAAAAATCCACCGTCTGTGGAAATAACTTGTACGGAGAAAGTCAAAGAGAAGTTTTCCCCAAAGGAAAAACCTTCCATGAATATTATATTAAGAAAAGAAAGGCACAGTACACTTTTTGAATCTACTTCCAACTGATGAGCCAGGAGCTAGTAAGCCAGAGGTGAAGTAAGACCCTAGAACAAAGGGGGTGGGGGGGAGTAAATGGCGCACGGCAGGGCAGAAGGCCAGTCCCTAATCCACGGTAATTTTTTGGATGATTTAATATTCCCTAAAACCAAAAGACCTGGGTGTGATCAGAGTCAGGGAGAAAAAAAAAGATCATTGTAAAGGATGGTATTAAACTTTGTAATGCCTTTGGTTAGGTGACTGGGTTTATGTATAATCCAGTCCTTCTCACTGTTTGCCCGGGGCAGAAATTGTCGGGAAATCGACTTCCTGTTATATCTTTCCTCAAGCAGTCTATGAGCATTGAGGCTTTACTGTGTCTAAGGGTATCTGGGATACATAATCCCATTTCAGCTTCATTAAAATCCTTTCTTATTCCCCTTTCATCCATGGCAAAACAAACTCAAAGCTCCCATCAGCGCCTCGTGGGTACTAACAGTCGTAGGCTGAATGTATGAATTCAGGAACTTTCCAGTTAAGGGTATAAGTCTCTGTGGAACTCAGACCTTCCAACTCTGTCCACAAAATCCCACCTCTGCTCTGTTCTGCAAGGAACTTTCTTCCCTTCTACTCTTTACGCCTCTTCACCTGCCCACTTCCACTAAGCCTCCAGTCTCAGTTCAAATTTTTCTTCCTAAAACCGGCGTTTTCTCATCCAAATTAGAACGGTCTCACCTATTAGTGTCGATTTCTAGAAGCTGGTTCTTTCCTTTTATAGCATAGTTCAAAGTTTATAATTATAGATTGAATTGTCTATGTATTTATCACTTTTCACACTGCAGGTTCCACAAGGGCAGACACCTTCACCATTATGTCCTTAGCACTTAGCCACGGTAACAGAACACAGAAGTCACAATAAATGAATTTGGAGAATGATTTTGGAGACCTGAATACAAACTAGAGTATTAAGGGACTTCCCTGGTGGCTCAGTGGATAAGACTCCACACTCCCAATACAGGGGGCCTGGGTTCGATCCCTGGTCAGGGAACTAGATCCCACATGCATGCCACAACTAAGAGTTCACATGCCTGCATGCCACAACTAAGGAGCCCACGAGCCGCAACTAAGATCCAGTGCAACCAAATAAATAAATAAATATTTAAAATAAAATAAACTAGAGTATTAAAAGGCAACTACCGTTGGTGGAAATGTAAAATGGTGCAACCGTTGTGGAAAACAGTATGGCAGTTCCTTAAAAAAAATTAAACGTAGAATTACAGTAGGATCCAGCATTTCCACTTCTGGATATACATCTGAAAGAACTGAAAGCAGGGACATGAAGAGATACTTGTTCACCCAAATTCATAGCAGCATTATTCACAAGAGCTAAAAGGTGGACATAACCCAAGAGTCCATCAACAAATGAATGGATAAACAAAATGTGGTGTATACGTACAATGGAATATTATTCAGCCTTAAAAATGAAAGAAATTCTAGGACTTCCCTGGTGATGCAGTGGTTAAGACTCCACGCCCCCCCCAAGGCAGGGGGCCCGAGTTCGATCCCTGGTCAGGGAACTAGATCCCACAGACATGCTGCAACGAAGAATTCACATGCCTCAGGTAAGGAGTCAGCGAGCCACAGCTAAGACCTGGTGCAACCAAATAAATAATTTTTTTTTTTTTAAATGAAAGAAACTCTGACTTGCTACAGCCTGGATGAACCTGGAAGACATCATGCTAAGGGAAATAAGCCAGTCACAAGAAAGACAACTGCTGTGTGATTCCGCTTCTATGAGGCACCCAGAGAAGCCAGATTCATGGAGGTAGAAATTAGAGGGGTGATTGCCAGGGGCTGGGTGCAGGGGGAAACGGGGAGTTACTGTTCAGTGGGTGGAGTTTCAGTTTTGCAAAATGGAAGGAGCTCTGGAGATCGCACAGTCATGCGAACGCTCTTCATACCACTGAAGACTTCACTTAAAGATGGTTAAATGCAAAATTTTATGTTATGTGTATTTTACCACAATTGGGGAAAAAAGGCAATTACAAACTGATGGTTGCCTAACTATATACATTTATTAAAAATCACTGAAATGTACACTTATAATGGGTGAATTTTATGATATGTACAGCATATCTAATGAAGTTGTTTTTGGTCAGGAGAGCCTTCATCAAAAAGTCTACAAATAATAAATTCTGGAGAGGGTGTGGAGAAAAGGGAACCCTCCTACACTGTTGGTGAGAATGTAAATGGATACAGCCACTAGGGAGAACAGTATGGAGGTTCCTTAAAAAACTAAAAATAGAACTACCATACGACCCAGCAATCCCACTACTGGGCATATACCCCGAGAAAACCATAATTCAAAAAGAGACATGTACCACCATGTTCACTGCAGCTCTATTTACAATAGCCAGGGCATGGAAGCAACCTAAGTGTCCATCAACAGATGAATGGATAAAGAAGATGTGGCACATATATACAATGGAATATTACTTAGCCATAAAAAGAAACGAAATTGAGTTATTTGTAGTGAGGCGGATGGACCTAGGGTCTGTCATACAGAGGGAAGTAAGTCAGAAAGAGAAAAACAAATACTGTATGCTACCACGGATATATGGAATCTAAAAAAAAAAAATGGTCATGAAGAACCTGGGGCAAGATGGGAAGACGCAGACCTACTAGAGAATGGACTTGAGGACACGACAAGGGGAGGGGGAAGGGACGAAGCTGGGACGAAGTGGGAGAGTGGCATGGACATATATACGCTACCAAATGTAAAATAGATAGCTAGTGGGAAGCAGCTGCACAGCACAAGAAGATCAGCTCGGTGCTTTGTGACCACCTAGAGGGGTAGGATAGTGAGGGTGGGAGGGAGGGAGACGCAAGAGGGAAGAGATATGGGGATATATGTATATGTATAACTGATTCACTTTGTTATAGAGCAGAAACTAACGCACCATTGTAAAGCAATTATACTCCAATAAAAATGTTAAAAAAAAAAAAAAAGAAGGCAATTGGGGGAGTTCCCTGGTGGTCCAGTGGTTAGGACTCGCAGCTTTCACTACCAGGGCCCAGGTTCAATCCCTGGTCGGGAGCCTAAGATCCCGCAAGCCACGCAGCCAAAAAAAAAAAAAAAGGCAATTAGATATTTGGTTGTCCCTATACTTGAAAGAGCCATAATTACATGTGTGGTTTTTTTCCTATGTGGGATTCCTAGCATCTTAAGCTTGAAAAAACTGAAATGGCAAGGCTGGTGTCCATAAATCATGTTCTGCCACTGCAGAAGTATTGCCCCTTTGGGTCTCTAAGTATTCATGCCAGGAAATGGTCAAGTGGACCGATGTGGTAACCGCTGCTGCTTTAATTTGGGAAATACACAGTTTGGACTCGGGAAGTATAAAGAGTGGCTTTTTCCTCAACATGGCCCGACCTCCTGGAGGCTATGGACTCATCGATTTGATATCTGCCTGCCTCGAAGAGAAGGCTTTATATGTCTGGAAACAGCTGCTCAAATCTAGAGATTAGAAGTTGAGCTAAAATTGCTTCAGAAATCATGCTTGCAATTCACTGGGAGTGCTTTCTTATGGGGCCAAACGTCCACTTTTCTGAGTGTCCTGGCCCAGAGCCCTTCTACTGGGATGATTTATAATTGCAAAGTCTGGCTAATTGCAATCATCACCACTTAACTGATGATACCGCCTCCTCGTGCTTTTTTTTGTTTTTTTGTTTTTTGCGGTACGCGGGCCTCTCACTGCTCTCGTTGCAGAGCACAGGCTCCGGACGCGCAGGCTCAGCGGCCATGGCTCACGGGCCCAGCCGCTCCGCAACATGTGGGATCTTCCCGGACCGGGGCACGAACCCGCGTCCCCTACATCGGCGGGCGGACTCTCAACCACGGCGCCACCAGAGAAGCCCCCGCCTCCTCGTTTTGATATCTCTCTGCTTGTTGCCATTTTATCACTCCCAAATTGGTACTGAACAATTTCTAGCTCCAATTAGTCTTGCCGGTTAATATATCCCCTGATACGTTGAAGCCCACAACTGTGTACTCAAAAAGAGAAAAAAAAAACTATTCCAGCAAGTTCATTAAAACAGGAATGAATTTCCAGAAATGAGAATTTCTCCTGCAGTTTCTTCAGTTGAAGAGGAGATGGACCAGGAATAAAAGAGTTGACACGACTGGGTTTTTTCGTCCCTCAGTCCCTTGCTGGGCTCACTGTGGACCATGCATGCGGGTCTTTAGGTCAGTCTGGAGCACTCACATGCTGCAGAGGTTGACTCTCTGAGTCCATGGCAGTGGTTCTCAGTGGGGGGCAATTTTACCTCCTCCCCCAACTGGGGACATTTGGCAACACAAGAGTGCTAGTTATATACGAGGTAGAGGCCAGGATCATGCTAATACCCTACAATAGCCCAGGGCAGCCCCGGACAACAAAGAACTATCTGACCCAAAATGTCAGTAGTGCCGAAGTTGAGAAACCAGGTCTATAGGTAACATGATTTCAAGGCCATATTAGCAAGTACCTAATCCTTTTTTTTTTCCCAATAGTAAAACACTTTCTAATAAAACTAGGTATTAAATCACAATCAAATCCTCTTATCTGGACTCCCCTGGTGGCACAGTTGTTAAGAATCCGCCTGCCAGGGCTGCCCTGGTGGCGCAGGGGTTAAGAATCCGCCTGCCAGTACAGGGGACACGGGTTCGAGCCCTGGTCCGGGGAGATCCCACATGTCCGGAGCAACTAAGCCCGTATGCCACAACTACTGAGCCTGAACTCTAGAGCCTCTGAGCCACAACTGCGGAAGCCCACGTGCCTACAGCCTGTGCTCCACAACAAGAGAAGCCACCGCAATGAGAAGCCCACTCACCACAATGAAGATCCAATGCAGCCAAAAATAAATAAATAAAACAAATAAATTTAAAAAAAGAATCCGCCTGCCAGTGCAGGGGACACGGGTTCGATCCCTGGTCTGGGAAGATCCCACATGCCACGGAGCAACTAAGCCCGTGCGTCACAACTACTGAGCCTGCGAGCCACAACTACTGAGCCCGTGCACCTAGAGCCAGTGCTCCACAACAGGAGAAGCCACTGCAATGAGAAGCCCACGCACCGCAAGGAAGAGTAGCCCCCACTCGCAGAAACTAGAGAAAGCATGTGCGCAGCAACGAAGACTCAACGCAGCCAAAAATAAATAAATAAAATTTTTAAAAGTCCTCTTATTTTCTATGGAGAACCAACTAGCGGTTACCAGTGGGGAAAGGGAAGCGGGTACGGGCAATAAAGGGGTAGGCATTAAGAGGTACAAACTATTATGTATAAAATAAGCTACAAGGATTGTAAATCAGCTATACTCCAATAAAATTTTTTTTACAAAGCTACAAGGACATACCGTACAACACAGGGAATACAGTCAATATTTTATAATAACTATAAATGGAGTATAACATTTAAAAATTGTGAAGCCCTACATTGTACACCTGTAACTTGTATAATAATATTGTACATCAGCTATACTTCAATTAAAAAAAAATCCCCTTGGCTTCTCCAGGGGAACCTTCCTAACCTCCCCCGACTAAATCAAAGCCCTGCATACTGGCCTTTTCTCTCAAAGATTATACAATCTTATATTCACTCGTTGGGATGATTTGAGTAATTTTTCTGCTTCTTCTGCAGATGAGAGAAAGATAACATTTGAGTGAATTTTCTTCTGATCTTTCTTCCATGAATATCATAACTATTACAGAGTTGAGATCCATTTGAAAATACATCTTGGCATTCTGTTTCTTTCACTTCAACAGGATATCATCAGCCTTTTCTACCTCACTAAAAACAAATCTTTGTTAATGTGTTTTATCATGTAATTTTTTTCGCTCGTGGATGAATCTTTAATCTAGTTAACCAATCCCTGTTATATATTTGAGTTGTCTTTATTGTAGAGAATAAAGTCCATGAACTTTCTGTTCACACAGCTCTGTCCAAATTTTGGATTTCTTTTCTTAAGACCTCGTGTTCTGAGTCTTTCTGCAATGAATGTTGGTGTTTCACAAATTCACAACCCTTCAAGAGCTTTTGAAACTACTCTTATTCCTTTGTGGGCTCTTGTGCAAGACATGAGCCTGGGTAACGTGAGTGATCAAGCTAAAAGGGTAAAACCATAAACATGCTTATCGGGACATTCACATATTTCGTAACTGGACCGGAGAAATGTATAGATTTTCAAAAACAAGTTGAAGGTTCAATTGATTGAACAATTTTTCTGCTAAAAACGCTTTCCACTGCATTCCCTTTTGTAGCAGTTGTGATTCATTCTTTAAACATTTCTGCACTGGGCCCTGCAACCTTTACTAAAAGTTTTCTCTTGCTTTTTCTTCTTTCTTTTTTTGATTACCTACCAGACACACATCCTGCCTCCCCCTTCCAAAAAATACCTATTCTGAACTTGTCTTTAAAAAAATATCACCGAGGAGGCGCTTCTGTCCATTTGCCACGAGCGTTCTTTATTATAACAAACCTTTAAGAGCTAAAAGCCCAGCACACAGGAAAGTTTACTGTCATAAATATCTATCTGTCATTGCAATATAAATTATAATTGAAAATAAACTTTTCAGAGAACTCTGCCCAACACGCAAAAAGTGAGCCAGTGAGAGCGAGGCAATTAAGAATGTTAATTGTCACAGAGAGAAAAGCAAAGGACAGTCATTGTTCAGTTAACTGGTCTATAAACACCTAAATGGATTTTGCGAAGGGGAAAAAAGAAAGGACCATCTTTTGACCATGAAAGGGAATATAAAATGTCCCTTTCTTGGTTTTAATGTGTGGAGAGATTTTGACTTCTTTTCTCAGCTCCGACTCCCAAATAAACAAATGACTTGGCTCTGGTCTGGTTACAGAGACTGAGATGAGGCACCTAAATGGGGGGAAAGAGGGAAAAGCAAAGAGAGCAGACAAGAGCAGAAATAAGCAAATGCGGAAGAAGAAAAATAGGAGGGAGAGGGGGGGGAAGGGGTGATAAGTGTAGGGGAAGAAATGCAGACACCAGGAGAGAAGGAATAAAACTCCTGAGAAACAGAACGAGAGTTAAGCCCAGGGAAGAACAAGAACGTTTTCATCTATTTTCCACCCTTAGGGTGATCTGAAAGTTGTTGTTTTGTTTGTTCTTGTTGTGTTTTGGGGGCTTGGGGTTTTTTTTTGTTTGTGTGTTTTTGTTTTTTTCCGGCTCTGCTGTGCAGTTTGCAGGATCTTAGTTCCCCGACCAGGGATCGAATCCAGGTCTCCAGCAGTGAAAGAGTCCTAACCACTGGACCACCGGGGAATTCCCTGAAAGTTCATTTCTTAAATTGGGCAGCGTGGACAAGCCAGGGTGTGGGTCCTGCCTTTGTAATTTCCCTCCAGCCTGTCTCAGTCTCTCCAGACCTTGTTTCCTTCCCCAGTAAATGGGGAGACTAATCTCTATTTGTGGCATTGCCCCGAAAATTAGAAATGACTGTCGTAAAGCCTCTGGCTTAAAGTGGTGTTCAGGAAACATGTATCATCATCATACACATTTTTTCAGGCTACAGCAGGAATATTTATCTAAGGTTTTTATCTCATAATATTAAGTAGACCTGCAACATACATGATAGTTTTGGGTCCAGAGTTATTTTATTTACTTGGCCATTCATTCATTCACCAAAGAATTATTTTGTCCACTAGGTACCAGGCCTTGGGCTGGGTGCTGAGGATTTTGGGATGAAAAAACTCAAGTGGTCACAGTCTAAAATGGGCAAAAGGGAATTCCCTGGCTGTCTACTGGTTATGACTCTGTGCTTCCACTGCCGAGGGCCCGGGTTCAGTCACTGGTGGGGGAACCAACATCCCATAAGCCAAGAGGTGTGGCCAAAAAAAAAAAAAAGGCCAAAAAAAGCTAATGTCAACACTATTGGGTCATGCAAAAATGGTGGTCTAGGGTACATGCACTCTGCCTAGAGTGGGGCTGGGATGGGATGAAATCGTGAAAGGCCTAAGTCGCCTTGCAAACTAGTCACTCCATGACGGAAGGGGCCCTGGTCACCTCACTCACCATTTCGTAAACAAATACCTTTAATATGTGTCAGCTAGAAGTGAATGCGATGAAGACAGTGAAAGCAACAGAGAACGTCAGAGGATGCTTTTTTTGTGGAGTAATGAGGAAAGACCTCGCTGATAAGAAGACATGTGAGCGGAGACATGAAGGAAATGAGAGACACGCTGATATCTGTGGGAAGGGCATTCCAGGCAGAGGTAACAGACAGTACAAAGGCCCTGAGGCAGGAATGTGTTTGACATGTTTGGAGAACTTTAAAAAGGCCACTGGGGCTGGAGTGGAGTGAGTGAGAGGTAATGGGGGGCAAGCACATGTACGGCCTTAGAGATCGTGACTCTAATTTTTTGTTTTTCAATTAAAAAAAAACTGTGGGGCTTCTCTGGTGGCGCAGTGGTTGGGAGTCCACCTGCCGATGCAGGGGACACGGGTTCGTGTCCCAGTCTGGGAGGATCCCATGTGCCACGGAGCGGCTGGGCCCGTGAGCCATGGCCGCTGAGCCTGCGCGTCCGGAGCCTGTGCTCCGCAATGGGAGAGGCCACAGCAGTGAGAGGCCCGCATACCGCAAAAAAAAAAAAAAAAAGAAAAGAAAAAAAATTGTGGTAAAATACATATAACATAAAATTTAGCATCTTAATAATTTAAAATTATACAGGTCAGCAGTATTAAATGCATTCACATTATTGTGCAAACACCACTACCATCCATCTCCATCACTCTTTTCATCTTGCAAAACCGAAACTCTGTACCCATTAAACAGTAGCTCCCCACTTCTCTCTCACCCCAGGCCCCGGCAACCACCACTCTACTTTCTGTCTGTGAATCTGACTACTCTGAGTACTTCATACAAGAGGAATCATACAAGGACTTCCCTGGTGGCGCAGTGGTTAAGAATCCGCTTGCCAATGAAGCGAACACAGGCTCGATCCCTGGTCTGTGAAGATCCCACATGCTGTGGAACAACTAAGCCCGTGTGCCACAACTACTGAGCCTGTGTGCCACAACTACTGAAGCCCAAGTGCCTAGAGTCCGTGCTCCACAAGAGAAGCCACTGCAATGAGAAGCCCGTGCACCACAAGGAAGAGTAGCCCCTGATCGCCGCAAGTAGAGAAAACCTGCGCGCAGCAACGAAGACCCAACGCAGCCAAAAATAAGTAAGTAAATAAATAAAAAGAGGAATCATACAGTATTTGTCTTTTTGTGACTGCCTTATTTCAATTAACATAATATCCTCAGGTTCATCCACGGTGTGGCAAGTATCAGAATTTCTTTCATTTTTAAGGGAATAATATTCCTCTGTATGTATATACCACATTTGGCTTATAGCTTCATCTATCAGTAGACACTTGGGTTGCTTCCACCTTTTAGCCATTGTGAATAACGTTGCTATGAATATGAGTATAGAAATATCTCTTCAAGACCTGGCTTTTAATTCTTTGGGGTATATATATACCCAGAAGTGGAATTGCTGGATCATATGATAATTCCATTTTTATTTTTTATTTTTCTTAATTTTTATTTTATATTGAAGTATAATTGAGTTACAATGTTGTTTTTGTTTCAGGTGTACAGCAAAGTGATTTAGTTATACATATTTATTCTTTTTCAGATCCTTTTCCCATATAGGTTATTACTGAGTATCGAGTAGAATTCCCTGTGCTATACAGTAAGTCCTTGTTGATTATCTATTTTATATATAGTAGTGTGTATAATTCTATTTTTAATTGTTTAAGAAACTGCCATACTATTTTCCTTTTTTTAAAATTAATTTGTTTATTTTTGGCTGTGTTGGGTCTTGTTTGCTGCGTGAGGGCTTTCTCTAGTTGCCGCGAGCAGGGGCTACTCCTTGTTGCAGTGCACAGGTTTCTCGTTGCGGTGGCTTCTCTAGTTGAGAAGCACAGGCTCTAGGTGCACGGGCTTCAGTAGTTGTGGCACGTGGGCTCAGGAGTTGTGGCTCACAGGCTCTAGAGCACAGGCTCAGTAATTGTGGCGCACAGGCTTAGTTGCTCTATGGCATGTGGGATCTTCCTGGACCAGGGCTCGAACCCATGTCCCCTGCATTGGTAGGCGGATTCTTAACCACTGCGCCACCAGGGAAGTCCTGCCATACTGTTTTCAACAACAGATGCACCATTTTATATTCCCCTGACAGTATACAATGGTTCCAATTTCTCTGCATCCTCACTAGCACTTGTTATTTTCTGGGTTTTGATACTAACCATTTAATGGGGGTGAGGTAGTTTCTCATTGTGGTTTTGATTTGCATTTCCCTAATTATTAGCGTGTTGAGTATACTTTTCTAGGTTTGTCTATATTATATATATCTATCCCACATAAAAGCTGCTATTACCTCTTCTTTTCTTCCCACCATTTATTTTTTTATTTTCTTTTTTCCCCCCTTCCATTTATTTTAAATGTCATATCACAGTGGCACCTTACCAAATAGATACCCAAATAACTGCTAGGACATTTCAAAGTCGTAAAGAATAACTCAAAAAGGGTAACGAGTAGAATGCTTAAGAAAGTCTTAATTGTCCTGCACCAAAAACACGTAGGAGTCGAAATTTTTAGATAGGCTTCATCGTAATATGACTGCTAAGACAATCACAGTAAAATAGCCCTCCCTTTTTAGAAAGAACATTGCTTTTTGTCTAGTGAGATGAAGAGTCGTTGGAAGGTTTCGAGCAGGGGAATGATGTGACTTCCCTTAGGTTTTAGAAGGAGAACTCTGAATGCTGTGATGGACTGCAGCTCGAGGGGAAAGGGCAGTGGAGACTCTAGCAATAGTCCAGGAGGGCAAAGATGAAGGGTTGGCTCAAGGTGGGAGAAATGTTTGGACGGGAATATATTGTGATTGTGTGGCTGATAGGACTTGCTGACAGACTGGATGTGGGTGGGAGAAAGAGAGGTCAAGGATGATTCTTCGGTTTTTAACCTGAGCACCTGGAAGAAAACAAGTGCCGCGTCCAGAGATAGGGAAGGCTGGGGGAAGTCAATATGGCTGTGGAGGCTTCATTACTCACTTGGGACTTGTTATGTTGGAGACACCAATTGTAGATTCAAGTGGAAACGTTAAAGCAGGAGTTGGATAGACCAGTCTGGAATTCAGGGGTGAGACCCAGGAGCCTGGAGACATCTGCATGGGTAAGATGGGATTTGAAGCCTTGGAACTGGTTGGGATCAACTAGGGAGTGAGGGGAGATAAGGAAGAAACAAGGGCAGAGATGAGGGCTGGGGAACATTGGGGTTTAAAGGCGGGGAGGTGAGGAGGAACCTACAAAGGGGACTGAGAAGGGCAGTCATCTCCGAATCAGAAGCAAGACAGAGCCATCCAGGAAGCCCAGAGAGGAAAGTCTTCATGGTGGAGGGTGTGACCCACGGTCTGAACACAGTGCTGCTGTTTCAAGGCAGGTGGACTTGACTGGTGGTTAGCCTGGGCAACGTAGAGATGGCTAGTCATCAGGAGAGACTCCAGTGGGGCCGTAGGGGCAAGAGCTGATGGGAAAGGGTTGAAAAGGAATCGGAGGAGGTAGTGAGTAGGACCAATCCTTTTTTTTTTTTTTTTTTTATTGTGGTACGCGGGCCTCTCACTGCTGTGGCCTCTCCTGTTGCGGAGCACAGGCTCCGGACACGCAGGCTCAGCGGCCGTGGCTCACGGGCCCAGCCGCTCCGCAGCACGTGGGATCTTCCCGGACCTAGACATGAACCCGTGTCCCCTGCATCAGCAGGCGGACTCTCAACCACTGCGCCACCAGGGAAGCCGGAACCAACCCTTTTGAAGATGTTTCATGGTAAATAGGCGGAGGGAAGGGTGGAGTGGGGCAGGAAGGGGGGCTTCAGGGGGAATATGAGTTTAAGGGAGGTATTATTGCAGGTGTTGGAGGACGGGAGCAAGGATTCAAGCGAAGAGGAGTTCTTGATAATGCAGGAGAGAAAAGGAACAATTACCGAGCAGTGATCTAAAGGAGGTGGGGAGGGATGTGGTGTTGGCCTATGATATGGTCCCATACAGTCCACCCATAACAGCAGAGAGGGAGAACATTTGGGCCCACACCAAGATAAGTGGGCTGATTTAGCTTGGGGGTGTGTGGAAGTCCTCCACCAACAAGAGTACAGAAGGGGAGAGAGCGCTGAGTGTCAGAGGAGAGAAAGGAGGGGTAGAACAGCCCTCCAGGGAGATGGAGAATGAATGGGAGCGGGAAGTGCGGGGGAGGGCCCGGCCCCCGCTGCGGGTCATGCATGTAAGAGAAGCCAGTTCTCATGGTTGTGAGTTTTCCCCCAACCTTCTTCAGCTGTTTCCGTGCAGGTGCAGAATGGGCTAAGAGTTGCATTTCACCCAGAATGGGGTTTTAGCCCAGAAAGTCCACCAAGAAGGAAAAGAGCGGTGGCATCCCAGGTGAACATGAAGGAGGGTATCATGATGGACCGTAGAGCCCAAGCCTGATAGGATGGGACAGGGGCGTAGAAGAGTGAAACAATGACAGTCAGTAAATGTGGAGGTTACAGGAAGGTGAAGGAACTGGTTGACTTGGGGTCCCCAAGGGACTGAGCTAGAAAGGTACTGGGTCAGAGAGAGAGATGCTTGACATTGAGCTGGTGGGGGTGATGCTGCTATCGGAATCGAGGAGAGTCTGAGCCCGGGAGTGCGCACTGCGGCGGGGTGTGGACAAGATCCCTCATGGCGGGGGCGGGGGGGGGGGGGGGGTCGAGGAAAGGAGCAGCTGGGAATCAAAAGGGTTATATTCGGGCTTCCCTGGTGGCGCAGTGGCTGACAGTCCGCCTGCCGATGCAGGGGACACGGGTTCGTGCCCCAGTCCGGGAAGATCCCACATGCCGCGGAGCGGCTGGGCCCGTGAGCCATGGCCGCTGAGCCTGCGCGTCTGGAGCCTGTGCTCCGCAACGGGAGAGGCCACAACAGTGAGAGGCCCGCATACCGCGCAAAAAAAAAAAAAAAAAAAAAAGGGGGTTTCTTCACAGAGATGGAAAATGTCAAGAATTATTACAGGTGAGTGAGATACTGAGCCTGGTAACAAAACCTTCAAAAGCTGAGCAGCAGGATCTCCAGGTCTGCAGAGGACACAGTGAGAACAGGGCTGAGGACAGGAAAACCTGAATTCTGGGTCTCCAAGGGCTGAATGGTTCGAGGAGAAGAGAAGCAAAGAGCTCAGGTAGCCCAAGTCCAGGCTGGTAGACTTGGGTGTCATAGGGAAGAAGCTAGCCCTTGAGAGAGCCGGAGGGGATGCTGTGTCCCCAGGGGAAAACCCAGGGTCAGTTGGAGCAAAATTATGCGGGGACATTCAGACAAAGGGGTGAGGATAAAGGAGACTTTGCCACGAGGGACCAGAAGGCCCTGGAGGAATATTGGGTGTATTGAGGAGGGGGCTGGAGATCGGGTCGAATAAGTACCTGGGTTTATGGAATTGGTTATTCAAGACCAGGCACTGTTTTAACCGCTTTGCATGTATTTAATCATGTACCCTATGGGGTAATTACGATTACTATCAGACTAATTTTCCAGGGGAGCAGATTGAGGTACAGAAAGGTAAATGACTCAACCAAGGTCTCACAGGGTTAGGGCCAACTTTCAGAACTAAGCAACTTCCTCAGGACCATGTCAGCAAACGACAGCTCAAAGGCCAAATCCAGCCTGACAATGGTTTTGTATGACCTGCAAGCTAACAATGGGCTTTACAGAGGGAACCTTCACCATCTCGTTGTGGATAAGAAACATTTACTTTGAACTCCCATCAAGCAACGTTATTCTCCAAAAGAATTCCATTCTTCTCACTCACAAACCTATACTGAAAAAAAAATTATAATCAAGTATTGTTATATTTGGAAGTTCATCAATTAAAATTTTGTTTTCTCTCTTGTGTGAGTATCTACATAATATCCTTAGTTTTGCCTCTTGGTCCACAAAACCTAAAATGTTTCTATCCGGTCCTTTACAGAAAATGTTTGCCAAACTCTGTATTCTATTCCAGTCTCTTCCAGGAGAGGAAATGCTCAATAAATGTCAAGTCGTTATTGCTGATGCTGTCATTTTCATCATCTTTGGCACCTAATTCATAGGACTGAAAACAACCTGGTTGTAAGTTATCTTGTGGGTGGTGTCACCCAAAAGGTATTAAAAAATAAATGTTAGCTATTGAACGAATGGGCCAATGAATGAATGAGTGGGTGGGAGGAGGGAACGAGGCAAGAAGTGGGGGTGGGAATTGATAACATCTTTCACCAAGACAGAGCATATCAAGACGGGGAGGGTCAGAAGCGGTGAGTTCAGTTTCAGAAACTTTATTGGAGGTGAGAGTTGATTAGGTCAGCATAAACCCAGGGAGTGCTAATTGAATCTAAGCAAATCCACCATTGTCCTCGGTATCTGACCCCTGAGAGAAAATTCCATAGCTATGCAGAAAGCCCTGTATACCTCTGGGATATTTTTATAGGGAGTATAAAAGAAGTGGGTGTGGATGGGCAGATGGGGAGAAGATTCTAGAAGGCTGGACCTTTGAGAAGAGTTTATCAGGAAAGACCAGTATTTATCGGGTTCCAACTAAATTAAACACAATGCGCTGGGGCCCTTATGTAATTATCCTCACAATTCTGAGAAAGAGGTATTGTTATTCCCATTTTGCAGAGGCAGAAACCGAGGATGGGAATAACTGTAACTTGTCTCAGGGCACACATCTCGGAAGCAGCCAATCCAGGCTTTCTATCAGCTCCTCTGACTGCCAGTAACCCATTTGCTCCTTCATGCAACCCACGGGGCAGGAAGGTTCTAGGCCCCAAGATTCAACAATGAAGGGCCAGCTTCTTGGAGCTCAGAGCCCAGTGGGGAAGACAGACAATAGGCACGTAACCAACACACAAACACATGCTGTGAAGGGTAAAATAATTAGAGAGTGACCAGAGACGGAGACCACAAGAGTTGGGAAGTTCTGATGTGGAAAACCATTTTTAAATTCTTTATTGAATTTGTTACAAGATTGCTTCTCTTTCATGTTTTGGTTTTTTGGCTGCGAGGCATGTGGGATCTTAGCTCCCTGACCAGGGATCGAACCCGTACCCCCTGCATTGGAAGGCAAAGTCTTAACCACTAGACCACCAGGAAGTCCCAAGAGTTGGGAAGTTCATGGGTGACCACTCTGAGTCCAGAGCTGCTGAGCTGATGGAAGAATGTTCTAAAAACAGCAAGGGCCCTGAGGCGGGAATGAGCTTGGGCAAGTTGAAGATCAGAAATGAGGCCGCTGTCCTTGGACAGTGCCCAACAGGAGAAAAGGTACCTCCCGTCTCGTCAAAGGGAGTGCCCCCAGGTGGAGTGAGCTTCGTGTCAAGGTTTAAAGAAAGGTTGAAAGCTGGCTGGGACTGGTCTCCTTTGGGATGGACCTTTCTTTTATTATTTGTAATCATTTCTTCTATGCCATTTTTTCCCTCCTCTACTTTTTCTTTCGTGTTTTTTGGCCCTGAAGTCTCACTGGTTATAGAAGAATAATCCATGTTGAAATGAATTGCTCTGGGAATTCCCTGGCGGTCCAGTGGTTAGGACTCCGCGCTCTCACTGCCAAGGGCCCAGGTTTGATCCCTGGTCGGGGAACTAAGATCCCACAAGCCGTGCGGCACGGCAAAAAAAAAAAATAATAATAATAATAATAAATAAACATCTTGGGGCTTCCCTAGTGGTGCAGTGGTTGAGAGTCCGCCTGCCGATGCAGGGGACACAGGTTCGTGCCCCGGTCTGGGAGGATCCCACATGCCGTGGAGCAGCTGGGCCCGTGAGCCATGGCCGCTAAGCCTGTGCTCCACAACAGGAGAGGCCACAACAGTGAGAGGCCCGCGTACCGCAAAAAATAAACAAACAAACAAACAAATAAATAAACGTCTTGAAATGAATTGCTCAGTTGTCAGGAAAACATAATATCTGCTTTTTTAAAAAAAATTGTCACATAGTTACCAAGACTTTGAACACCATTATTTATGGAAATGAGGACCTTGGTGAAATGAAGGGCTCATAACCTCAGCCTTGTATTCAGGAGCTGGGTCCCTGGATGACTGAGCCTCCTGACCACGTATACCAAATCTGGTGCACTTTCCTGGCCAGAAGCTCTCCTGAGATTCTCAAAGGGCCTTTGTGCCCCTCCCACTGTCCTACATCTAAACGTTCCATCAGGGTTTCTTAAGCTTCACACTATTGACAACTTGGGGGTGGATAATGCTTTGTCCGGGGGCTGTCCTTTGCATTATGGGATGTTTAGCAGCATCCCTGGACTCTACTCACTAGACGCCAGTAGCACCCCGTCCCTTCAGTATGACAACCAAAAATGTCTACAGACATTGCCACATATCTGCTGGAGAGGGGGAGCAAACATGGCCCCTGGTTGAGACCCCCTGCTCTAGATGGCTCGTGGGGATACTGAGGCATGAAATATGACAACAGCTGCCAGCCCTGATGCATGTCGGCCCTGTTGCCCTATAGCGCTGTTCCCCTCCCCACTTTCAACCAGTCCTTCCTAAGTCACGGTCCTTCCCAGAGGGCCCCTGACTCTGAGACTAACGATGCTTACCTTGACCCAACCGAAAGAACTCCTCAAAGGATCCAAGGAGACCCTGTACATGCCACCAAACGTGTACTATGAGCATTAAGACCACTAGAGGAACCATGATAAATGTCATCGTCACCACAAAGAGAAACTATTTCAATAAACATTTGTAAAATATTGATCTCATCAATCAATATTTTAGACCGAACTCTTCTTAAGTGTGGGGCAGATGACACACTCTGTATGTCATCATTCTCCTTGTACCACTACAACTTTATACCTGCTCAGCAGCTATTTCCTGAACACCTGCTACGTGCCAAGCCCTGAGATCCACAGGGCAGCCCAGCAGTGAACGGCACCCCCATCATTTGCTGTCTTTATTTACGCTACTCTGTTGTTTTCATAGCAGAAAATTTTCATACCAGACACTGTATTCTTTGCACATTTATTTGTCTCGTCCACTAGAAAGAAGCTGGGATTTTGGACTGTTTCCTTCACTTCTAAATCCCAGCCTTTAGAACAGGGCTTGGCTCACAGCAGGGATTTTTTTGGAGAAGTCTGTGGGACCTTAAAAGAGAAATCTGGGGTGGAGATAGAACTTGGGGAGACACCGGTTAATAGGTGGTTTAGAACCTGCAGGAGCAGATGAGCCCTGGGGAGAGAGTGTTCAGTAAGAGGTGACAAGGTCCTTGGGGCTTTCGATGTGGTCCCAGAAAGGAGGCGGAGCCCAGAGGGGTGAGTGATGGTTAACGGAGGGGCTCTCTCCAGAAGGGAAGCAGGACTTGTCTACACTCCTGAGTATCTCGATGCTGCTGAGAGATGACGATAAGGGCTGGAGAAAATGCCTATTGTATTTAGAGATAAAGGCCAGGAGGCCAGGGAGCGCCCTTGGTGACATGTGTAAGGACAGTTTCCACGGATAATGGAGGCCGAAGTAAGGGGAAATGAGGCTATGGTAGCAAAAGCCTTTTGATAAGGAGGATATTAAGGAGAGGAAAGGGATGGGACAGTAGCTGGAAGGGAATGGGGGGCAAGGGAGTATTATTATTATTATTATTATTATTATTATTATTTTCGGTACGCGGGCCTCGCACTGTTTTGGCCTCTCCCATTGTGGAGCACAGGCTCCGGACGCGCAGGCTCAGCGGCCATGGCTCACGGCCCCAGCCGCTCCACGGCATGTGGGATCCTCCCGGACCGAGGCACGAACCCGTGTCCCCTGCATCGGCAGGCGGACTCTCAACCACTGCGCCACCAGGGAAGCCCTATTATTTTTTTTAAAGATGGAAGAGATTTAAATGTTGGAGGGAAGGATACAATTCAAAAGGAAAGCTCGAGAGACTTCCCTGGAGGTCCAGTGGTTAGGGGTCTGTGCTTCCACTGCAGGGGGCACGGGTTCGATCCCTGGTCAAGGAACTAAGAAAAAAAAAAAAGGAAAAGGAAAGCTTGAGTCTTCAAGAGGGAGAAGGAGTAAGGAAGGTTCTGAGATGTCAGGAGGGGCTGGGAGACGGGGCTGGTCTCAGGTGGAAGGTCCTTTAACGGGAGGAGAGAGGCTGAAGACCTTGCAAGGGTGTGAAGTCCCTCCACGGTGGGTCCCTGCCTCTTCTCCAGCTCATCTCCCATCTCCCTCCTCGGCCTCTCATCCACTCTGCTCTGCCACCTGCTCCCTTGCCTTTTTTCAAGTCCTCCAACCAGGCTCCTCTGTCTCGCTTTTTCCTCTACCTGGGACATGTGCAGAGATCCATGGGGCTCAGTCCTTCACTTCTTCGGTCTCTGCAGTTCCGTCCCTTTTTCAGAGATCTTTCCTGACACCCCGCTGCCTCCCTTGGGTATTGGCATCCTCCTGCTATCAAGGTCCCTGTTATCATAAGCATCACGCCCTCGTCCTGCTCGGGTTTCCCAGCACAGTCCAGCCGTGTATCATGCATTTTGCTCGTATTTATTCCTTATCTGTCCCCTCTTAATGCCTTTGTCCTGTTTACTAAGGTGGGGTATAGCCCCACCGCCTGGTACACTGCCAGGCAGATATGCCTGAGAATGCATCTAGGGATAAGTGGTTTACGTACTGGGCTGGGGCAAGTTGGGGGTGTCCCCTTCTGATGGAGTCCCCTTCCCGCACGATGAAGGGCATGAGATCATGACTTGTGGTGATGGGGTGTGGACTGGGGAGCAGCTAGTTAGAGATTTGAGGACTTGTGAGACTAGGTAGGGAGAAAGTGGAGAGTTGGTTTAATTTGGGGTTGTGGATCAAGGGTTTGGGGGAGGAAATTCATAAGGGTCTTGACGCTGAGAGTGTTGTTGGAATGAAAGTCTCTGCAAGCTAGGTGAGAAAGTGTTAGGGGAAACACTGACTAAAACCGCCCACCCTCGCCAGGCAAAGACAGTAACCATTTGCATGAGTTATTTTACAGAGGAGATCCTGGTAAGGAACAGGCAACTAACAAGCTACCACCAACTGGAAGAATTCGGGAAAGGTCAAAAGGAGAGAGGAGACGCCAGTCCACGTGTCCTGGCAACCTCCCAGAATCCTTCTCCCTGGAATCCATCTCGGCTGAGTGACGCGTGCACCACCAGAAAGGACCCTGAGTCAGAAGACTGGCCAGAGACAACCCGGAAACTAATCACATCACCGTAAAACCTGAGACTGCGAGCCACATGGCAGAGCAGTCCTCCTGGGGTCCCTGACCCTCCCGCTCTCCACCCAGGCGCCCCTTCCCAATAAAGGCTCTTGCTTTGTCAGCACGTGTGTCTCCTCGGACAATTCATTTCTGAGGGTTAGACAAGAGCCCACTCTTGGCCCCTGGAAGGGGTTCCCCTTCCCGCAACAGAAGGATGAAAACTAGTCTGGCAGAGATACCAGAAAATCCCAGAGTAAGCAAGAAAGGAAGGAGGAGAGGGTGGGTGCTACGTACTATTCTCCCCATTTTACAGATGAGAAAACAAAGGCACTGAAATGTAAAGTGACCTTCCAAGGTTCCCACAGCTGGGACCCAGTCTGCATTGGAACCCAGATCTGCCACATTCCATAGCCAGACTCCTCAGCCTTGGCTTAAGGCATGATTTCAGGCCAGTCACCTAAAATGATTCTGGTTTCTGAGCCGGAAAATCAAAGGGAAGCATCCCCAGGTGGGGTTTTAGGTGTGTTCTAAGGTGGGACAAAGAAATCTCTTTTCGGGATTTCAGGTCTCTGAGATCTCTTTTGTTATGCTTACATTTCAATATCCTCTGGATTATTTCTGTCTCCTCCCCACTCTCTATTTTTTAAATTCCTTTAGTGTTTTGCTTGAGGTCTGTTGGGTGTGGCTGAAAAAAATCTAAACTGGAGGCGTGGAAGCTTCTTGCTCAATTTATCAGGTGACTTAATATCACCAGTTATTATGATAATCGTTTCTCTGTCAAAGCTTTTGAGCCCTTTACATGTGTAAATGAAGCTCTTCTTTAAGGCAGCAATTTTTAACCTGAAGTCCAAGGTCTGTGGATGGGACCATGAAGCCTCTGCCATGGTATAGCAAATTTTGTGCATACCGGCATATCCTTCTCCCGGGAAAAGAAGTCATAACTCTCATCAAATTTTCATGAGCTCCCCACTTTCAGCCTCCAAGTCTCCACCAGCTTCTTTTCAGATCTTCTCCTTACCACAGGGCCTTTGCACCTCCCTGCCTGGAACCCTCTGCCTTCCCTGATCTTGTTAATGACTCATACTTGAGCCCTAGCTCAGGCATCTTGTCTTCAGTCCTGTCTCCCCTTCCTCCCTGACTAATTCAGGCTCCCTCACACATGACCCTTGGAGAACTGGATACCTCTCTACTAGGGCTTATCACAGCTACAATTTTGCTTATTTGTGAGTTTATATGACCAAGATCTATCTCCTCTAGACTAAAGGTGCCACCTGAGTAGGTGCCACATCTATTTTACCCAATCTTGCATCTCCAGTGCCTGGTATAGCGTGCCAGACACCTTGCAGGTACGCTAAGCTGTAGTCACTGGGCCTACTCATGTGTCAGAAACATAGCTCAGACCGAGTTCCAGATCTGAAGACTGAGGTTCAAAATATACCATCCGACCCATTTATCGTGTACCCAAACCCATGCCGTACACACTCGTTACCGCCCTATTTTTCCAAGAATACCTTTCATTTATCGAGATGATATTACATAGAGGTTAAGAGCGTCCTCTGGAATCAGACTGCCTGGATTTGACTCCTGGCTCTGTCTGCCATCTATGTAGCCCCAGTCAAGTTGGTTCAGCTCCCTCTGGGCCTCACTTACTCATCTGTAAAATGGGGATAATAATACATACGTTATACACCCATTACGAGGATGACTGCAATCGAGTACACACGGTGTGTACTCAAGTGAGCTACTCTTTCCATGTACCAGGTTTCACGTTAAGCTCTTACTGATTTTTACTCTGAGCCCCTAGAGATGATCAGCCCAAGTTTCAGGAGCATGCGTCTTTATTAATGTCTCAGAAAGCTTGAATTGGAGGTTGTAGGCACAATGCCTGAACGAAGTGCAGGAACCTCTCTTTACCGAGGCATCTCCAACTGGCTAAATTCCGCTTTTCAAAGAGCAGTCATTATTTGCAAGAGACGGACGGCAGGAAGTGAATGAAGGACTAGACAGTCTCAAGGTCCAACCACAGCTTGGACATCTTGGGGGCTGAGTGGGTCAGGGGATGAATTTATTGGCTTCCATGTCAGATGCTCTGTGGGTCGTGAGATGTGCCTTTGGTCCTGACGTCAGCTAAGGGTGAATCTTCTGCAGGATTTGTCAAGCACATTTGTTGAAACATCTTGGCTTCATTACATTTATGAGTTTTAAAAGCATGTACAATATTTTATGTGGTTCTTGCAAAAGGGTAGCAACATAAATAACCAGCTGGGATACGACGATTTTCAAGAGATGGGGTCTGTTGGCTCGCCAGCGTCAGCTCTGCAGACATCCCAAGTGTACAGAATATTCCATTTTCTCTTTCCTGCTCTGTGCCAAGGAGGCTGACCTTCGGGGACTGTAGTCCCTGGCTCCTGTGACATCTGGGTTTCTGTTGGCTTCAGACAATAGTGAGCAGGGGCTGGAGACGGGAGGTCAGGAGGTAGTGAGTTCGGGGTGTTGACCCTTTGGTCGGCCGTGGTTTGGGAGTGGCTGTGTCCCTCTGCTGAAGGCACAGCTCCTGTGGGGTGGCCCTCTCCTGCAGCTTTTGCCAGGTGCTTCTAACCTGGCCACTTCCTGTTGCCTTTTCCGGCCTAGAGGAGGCAAGAGCCCCCTGCTCTTGACAGCCCCAGGGTGCTTCCCTACCCCTACTGGCTTCTCTACACCTGCCTGCACCTTTGCAAATAGGCCCTTCATTAAGCTCTCCTGTTAGCCTGTTGGAGTGAGCCATCTCATTCTTGCTGGGACCCTGAAATGGGCTTACTTATTAAAATCGGATTAAGGTTAGAAATCAAACTCTTAGAGGAGCCTGAACATTTATGTTGTTGTGGCTTCCTGTCCCAACGGGAAGAAAACGCTTCCTGTAGAGAGGTCAAGCTCAATATTGTAGGCAAAACCCCCAAATATTTCATATCTATCAAGTGCCTTGTACATAGGAGGCACTAGAGGTGCAAGCTCTACACGATTTCAACTGTCCAGGAAACATCTACTTTAGCAGGGAAGACAGACAACTCAATGAGAAATCATAATACAGGAGGAGCATGGCTTAGTAGTTAGAGTACTGGCATTAGAGTTTGCTAGGGCTGCTGTAATAAACCAGGTACTTTAAACAGCAGAAATGTATCGTCTCACAGTCGTGGAAGCTGGAAGTTCAAGATCAAGGGTCGGCAGGGTTGGTTCCTTCTGAGGGCTGCAAGGTAAGGGTCTGTCCTGGGCATCTCTCCTTGGCTTGTAGATGGGTGTCTTTTCCCTGTGTCTCTTCACTTCACTTCCCTCTATCATATCTGTCTCTGTGTCTAAATTTCCCCCAAATGACATGAGTCATTCTGGATCAGGGCCACTCTAATGCCCTCATTTTAACTTGATTACCTCTATAAAGACCCTATGTCCAAATAGGGCCACATTCTGGGGTGGGGGGAGGATGACAACATATCTTTTCTTGAGGGGACACAATCCAACCCATAACAAAGTCCAACACAGATGAGTTCAAGTCCAGGCTGCGGCACCTGGGACAAGTTATTTAAACTATTCAGTGTTTCCATCTCATCATCGGAAAAATGGGGATAATGCTGCCATCACTTTGCAGGATGACAGCAAGCATGTTATGAAATAATGGGTGGGAGGATGCTTCAAAAGTGCCTGGCACATGAACAGCGTTGACTAAGGGCGGGCTTTTATTGCTCTGGTGCTAAGGTGTTCTCCTCCTAGGTACCATCTCCATTTGGATGACTTCAAGTGTCTCAAATCTTCCTCTACCTAATTGGCTCCTTTTCCAGTCTCACTCATAGGGAAAATGGTACCCAACAACCGAGTTGTTCAAGCCATTCGTGATTCCTCTTTTCTCACCATCCCCATTTCAATCACTCCATCAGTGAGCCTGATGGGCACTCCTCCAAGGACACGTCATATTCTGAATTTATTCCCTTCCTTCCCTCTCTCCCAGTTAGATCACAAAACAAGTCATCAACATCCTCTCTCACACAGCATCTTCAACAAAGCAGTGGCTTTGCCTTCTATAACTCATCCTCTATATAGGAGCCAAAGGGGTCTTTTAAAAACGTGGATCACATCATATGATATTGCTTATATGTGGAATCTAAAAAAATGGTACAGGTGAACTTATTTACAAAACAGAAATACAGTCACAGATGTAGAAAACAAACTATGGTTACCAAGGGGGGAAGCGGGGGAGGGATAAATTGGGAGACTGGGATTGACATATATACACTACTATATAAAAAATAAATAACTAATAAGAACTTATTGTATAGCACAGGGAACACTACTCAATACTCTGTAATGACCTATATGGGAAAAGAATCTAAAAAAGAGTGGACAGGACTTCCCTGGTGGCGCAGTGGCTAAGAATCTACCTGCCAATGCAGGGGACATGGGTTCAGGCCCTGGTCTGGGAAGATCCCACATGCCACGGAGCAACTAAGCCCGTGTGCCACAACTACTGAAGCCCGCGTGCCACAACTACTGAAGCCCGCGCGCCTAGAGCCCGTGCTCCGCAGCAAAAGAAGCCACGACGATGAGAAGCCCACGCACCGCAACAAAGAGTAGCCCCCGCTCGCCGCAACTAGAGAAAGCCCGCACGCAGCAACAAAGACCCAACGTGGCCAAAAATAAATAGATAAATAAATAAATAGATTTATTTTTAAAAATAAATTTTTAAAGATAAATAAATAAAAATTTTAAAGAGTGGATATATGTACATGTATAACTGATTCACTCTGCTATACAGCAGAAACTAACACAGCACTGTAAATCAACTCTACTCCAATAAAATTAACTAAAAAAAAAAACATGGCTCCATCATGTCTTTTCCTTCTCAAAACTCTTGATGATTTCCCACTAAAATTAGAATAAACTCTACCACTCCTTGCTCTGGCTTCCCAGGCCCTAATGAGCTGGCCTCTGCCTGCCTCTCCCTCACGAGTCACTACAACTCTCCTCCTTGTTCACTACATTCCAGCCACACGGGCCTTCTTGTTCTTCCTCTAATACAACAAGGAGATCCAGCTTCAGGCCCTTTGCACTTGCTATTCCTGTCACCTAGAATGCCCTTCCTAGAATTTTGGCTTCCTCCCCACTCCGTTCCGGCTTCTGCTCAAATATGGCCTCTTCACAGAGGTCTTCCTTGGCCACCCTTTCCTGATGATGTTGGCTCTTCTGCTCCCTCCACTGAATTGTATCATTTTATAGTACTTTCCTCATAGCACTTACCCTCAGGAGTCACCACATGTCTATACTTGTTTATTTATGGTCTGCCTCTGTCATCAGAATGTAATTTCTCTGTCTAATAGCTGAGAACTCCCTTGCTCATGGCTGAATCACCAGAGCCTAGAACAGCGCCTGGCGCCTAATAGGCACCGAGTAAACCTGTGTGGGGAGGGGGAGGGGAAACCAGTACAAAATGATAGGCCTTTCTCTGCTACCTCTTCCCCCCCCAACCCCCGCCCGAACAAAACCAGCAGCGGAGGAAGGAATCAGCTGTCTGAAAGAGCTGTCAGGATTCTTGCTTTGGAAAGATGGCTAGGGGCTGGGAAGCCGGGACCGGTCTAGAATGGGCACGCATCGGCTCCTGAGAACTGCGGTATCGCACGATGTAAAGCGTGGGTGGGCTGGGGTGACAGATCCACTCGGGGTGGAGGCCGGGAGCGTTGCGAGGTGTTTAAAGCCCGTCAATAAAAAAAAAGTGACCGCTGCTTTGTATCTGCAGCTACTCAAGGGAAATAAAGCCGTTTGCTTATAAAGAATTTCCATAAACATTTCTGAGAATGTGTATTAGGGGTAATCTTGGGATGTGCATTAAACTAAACAGGGTAGTGTAAACACAGGAACAGGCTGAAAGAGGGAGAATGAATGGCCCAGATTTGCCCTGGCCCGATGGCCTCAGGCAGAAACCCAGAGACTTCGGTTCTTTATTTAAAGCACGCGGAGACGAGGAGGGGGAGCCCAGGGCACCCCCCACCACCAGCAGATTCTGGAACAATCTCTGGAATTAGGCATATTTTTTTCTTTCTCCTAACGCTCAGTGCTTTGGATTCCTGAAGTCATCTGTGTTGAAACACGAAGAGGTGGCGCCGTTAGGAGGGTGCTCTGTGCCAGGCCAGTTCTAAAAGCTGCCAGTGCACAATCTCATTTCAGCGTCCCGACACCACTACCTGGAAGGTCACGCTATTGTCTCCATTTCACAGATGAGGAAACTGGGGCACAGGAGTGTGATGATTTGCTGAAGGTCACAAAGCTAACTGAGCAGGAGTGGGGGCTCCAGAGCCTGAGCTCTTCCAAGGATGCTCTAGTGAAAGAAAGAAAATGCACATCGGTGTCATCGTCTGCATTTTATCACTGAGCCTTTGGATTTATTCTGAGGAATCCAGGGCACACAGTGGAATGCATCACATGCCTCCATTCAGCGCAAGAAGATGCTTCTAAAATTATTTATTTAAAAAAATAATAAATGTATTTATTTATGGCTGCATTGGGTCTTCATTGCTGCACGTGGGCTTCCTTTAGTTGCAGTGAGCAGGGGCTACTGTTTGTTGAGGTGCGTGGGCTTCTCATTGCAGTGGCTTCTCTTGTTGCGGAGCATGGGCTCTAGGTGCGTGGGCTTCAGTAGTTGTGGCGCAAGGGCTTAGTTGCTCCGTGGCATGTGGGATCTTCCCGGCCCAGGGATCGAACCTGTGTCTCCTGCATTGGCAGATGGATTCTTAACCACTGCACCACGAGGGAGTCCCTAAAATTATTTATTTATGTAATCAATGCATGAATGTGTTAGCAAATTTAAAAGGCTCAAAAGGTGGTGATGGGGATAGAAGGTCTCCCTCTCCCTTACCCTCTCTCCCAGCCACTCCATTCTCCCTGCCCCAGGTCCCTCTGGGATCAGTTTCTCTGTGTCTTTTTTGAGAGTGAGAATTCATGCACAGGCAACAACCATGCATATGTTCACACACATGCCTTTCTGTTTACACACTCTCTTACTTGGTTTTTTTTGTTTAACAGTGTATTTTGGAGTTTATTCCATAGCCCCACCTATAGATTTACAACCTTCTTTTTAATGGCTGCATAGTATTTCACTATATGGATGGACCATGATGAAGGTTGTCAGAACCCTTAACCTCTACCTAAGTATTTAGGCTGTTTCTAGTACTTTGTGATTATAAGCAATGCTCTGGGTTGGTGAGTATGGGGCAGTGTGTGTATAATTTTGTACATACGGATGTGTGTATGTAATTTCATACATGTACAAGGATAGCCATAGGATCAATATACAGAAGTAGAATATTGGTGCCCTTTACAGATTATTTTACAATTTTCCCCTTCATCTCCATCTCCAATCCCATTTCCTTTTCTGTCATGTACAGCCACCCTTGTGTATTTAAAATGAGTCCTTCAAATCCACTTTCTGTATCTTCTATTTATGTTGTATATCTTTAAATATACACGTATGTATGTATATGCATATACAGTATTGTTTTGCATATGTTTAATTTATATAAATAATGTTTTGCAAAATATTACAAAGATTCCTCTATACTTTTCACCACTTTTCCCTCTTGTTAATGTTAATATTTTATATAACCACTCTGCAATGATCAAAACTAGGAAATTAACATTGGCATATTACTATTAACATTGGTACAACACTATTGACTGAACTACAGACATTTTTCAAATTTCAATAGTTTTCCCATTGATGGTTTATTCTCTCTGTTTCAGGATCCCGTATGGCAGCTGTGACAGTTCCTTGATCTTTCCTTGTCTTTCATAACTTTGACACTTTTGAAGAATTCTCATCAGTTATTTTGTAAAACGCCCCTTAGTTTGAGATTATCTTATGTTTTCTCATAATTAGATGCTACGCAATTTTGACAAGGTTACTACAGAAGTGAGGTGTCTTTCTCAGTGCTGCTGCTTCTTTTTTTTTTTTTTATTGGAGTATAGTTGCTTTACAATGTTGTGTTAGTTTCTGCTGTACAGCAAAGTGAATCAGCTATACGTATACATCTATCCCCTCCTTTTGGGATTTCCTTCCCATTTAGGCCACCACAGAGCACTGAGTAGTTTCCTGTGCTATACAGTAGCTTCTCATTAGTTATCTATTTTACACATAGTAGTGTATTCTTAGTACTTCTTATTGAGGCCTTTGTGTTGTGAATGTGTCCTAGGATTTGTGATGTTAACCTCATCCCTTGGTTAAGGTATTATCCTTATCATTTTCAGCTCTATTGATGATACTAAGTGTGATTCCTTCCTCATGACTGCTGCAGAGAATTCCTCCTTTTTCATATTGTACTTATCCTTCATAATATGCTGAAAATTTTATTCCTTGTGAAATAAATTATTTAAAATCTTTGGCCAGATCGATTGAAGAAGGGTTAAAGAAAGTGTGTTTCAGTTATACTGTGGAATACTATGCACTATCAAAAAATAAAACCAAGTTAAAAAGAGTTAAAACTATAGATAAAGATAGGGGGAAAATGCCCAAGACATATTATTATGTTTAAGAAGTTTCAGAAAAATTAATATTTCCAATACAATGTTTACAAAAATATTCTCAAATTATTGGAATATATTTGGAATGCAGAAAGGTCTAGAGGAACAGCCACAGATTTACAATAGCCAAGATATGGAAGCAACTAAGTGTCCATCAACATATAAACGGATGAAGAAGATGTGGTATATATATATACAATGGAATATTACTCAGCCATAAAAAGAGTGAAAATTTGCCATTTGCAATAACATGGATGGACTGAGAGGGTATTATGCTTCGTGAAATAAGTCAGAGAAAGACAAATACTGTATATTTCCACTTATATGTGGAATCTAAAAAATAAAAAAATGAATGGATATAACAAAATAGAAACTGACTCACAGATACAGAGAACAAATTAGTGGTTACCAGTGTGGAAAGGGGTGGGGGAGGGCAAGATAGGGCAAGGGCATTAAGAGGTACAAACTACAAGGTATAAAATAAATGAGATATAAGGATGTCACGTACGGCACAGGGAATATAGCTTATATTTTATAATAGCTTGAAATGGAGTATAATCTATAAAACTATCAAATCACTATGTTGTACACAATTTAATATAATATCGTAAATCAACTATACTTCAAACAAAAAAAAAGAACCACAAACTCTTAATAGTGGTGAGTTAAAAACTCCAGACAGTAAGAACTGGAGCCGGGAACAGATGTCGAGTTTTTACCTTAAATTCCTTATATACAGTATACATTTATGTACATTATAATGTGGTCCTTTCAAAGAATGACGAAGCTCCTAGGAAGAGATATGAAATGATCTTCAAGATAATGTGATCAAGAGGAAGAAAGCAAGCTGCAGGGGAAAAAAAATGTGTACAGTCTGCTATCGTATGTAAAAGAAACAGAGGAAAATAAGAATCCATATTTGTATTTGCATAGAGATACTTTGCAAAAATCTATAAGAAATGATGGGAGGGGACCTGGGTGGAGGAGGAACAAGAGTTGGGCGGGGGTGGGGAGCTCTTTCCATTTTGCCCATTCTTTTCAGGTTTTGGATCATGTGACTGTAATACCTACTCAACAATTTGAATTATTTTAAAAAAATCTTCTGTGGTGGGCTTCCCTAGTGGTGCAGTGGTTGAGAGTCCGCCTGCCGATGCAGGGGACACAGGTTCGTGCCCCGGTCTGGGAGGATCCCACGTGCCGCGGAGCGGCTGGGCCCGTGAGCCATGGCCGCTGGGCCTGCGCGTCCGGAGCCTGTGCTCCGCAACGGGAGAGGCCACAACAGTGAGAGGCCCGCGTACAGAAAAAAAAAAAAAAAAAAAAAAATCTTCCGTGGAGATATAAATTTTAAAGTTTTTAAAAAATGTGATGCAGGGACTTCCCTGGTTGCACAGTGGTTAAGACTCGCGCTCCCAATGCAGGGGGCCCAGGGTTCGATTCCTGGTCAGGGAAATAGGTCCCACATGCATGCTGCAACTAAGAGTTTGCATGCCACAACTAATAAGCCCACGAGCTGCAACTAAGGAGCCCGCCTGCTGCAACTAAGACCCGGCATAGCCAAATAAATAAAACTTTAAAAATTGCGATGCAAAAAACAATTTTAAATAAACAATAGGAAATGAAGGAAAGCATTCAGGAATGCAAAGGCAATATGTCCCAACATTTTATAACAGCATAACCCTGCTTCTGATGTAAAGGTTAACTGTAGAACTAAATTAGATGGCAAGCAGGTTGGAGCAGGATGAAAACATTGATGACCCTCCTATTGCCTTATCTACACGGAAATTATCTTCATCAAGGAGGTCAAGCAGTTTTCTCTGTCTCTTCTCCCACTTGCCTACATGACCTACTTCACAGTCCTGGTGCATTAAAAACAAACATAACTCCTTCAAGTGTTCTGGGAAGAACTGTAGAGGACAGAGATGGGGGGCTCCAGAAAGGCTGAATATCAGTATTATCACTGATGTTTTCCTGACCATCATGTCTGTTTCCTGGGAGGCAAGGATCAGAGAAACTCATCAAGTTAGCCTGAGGCTGCTCAAACCGGAGGTCAAAACACCTGGGAGAAGAGGTCAACTCAAAGATCTGGCTGTTTCCACATACCTGGATTCATTCATCTGACAGCTATTTATTGAGCATCCACCATATGCCAGGCCAGGGTGGGGACTAGGGTGAGGCAAAGAGGGTGCCTAGAGCATCCAAGGTAAGGGGCCTCCCTTGCTCCATCCTCAACTCTACACATGCCAGGCACTGTTCTAGGCACTGAGGATATAGCAGAGAACAAAACAAATAAATAGGGAGAAAAAAAAAAAGCTGAACAAATGATCAAGTCTTCATATTTTAGGGCTCTATATTATGGTGGTCAGTCGGTTCTGTTAGAAACAGAAGTTTTGCCCACCCTTCCCTTCGGAGGTACTAAATGACCTCATGTGCAGTTTTGCCTTGGTTGGTTTTTCACTCTGCTTCCCCAGGCTGTTCTTTGTGGCTCACGACTGGCTCAGACAATGGGACATCCCACTTCCTGAGTGCTTACCAATGCCTGGTGCTATAGATGCATGGACCACTCTAATCTATGCTGCACCCCGTAAAGTGAGACCCTTGACTGTCACCATCTTTCCAGGCTGAGGGCACGCACGGTTGGTGTGTAACCTGGGAGAGGTTGCAAAGTTAAAGAAGACTGTGGCCAAGATAAGATTTGACCTTGGTGTGGATCCAAATAGCCCCCGGGTGGGTGCCCTTCCCTGCCACACATTGTTACTTAAGGTTGGTTGAGACTGGTTGACTCTTACTTCCTGATGTGTGGACAGGAGGTCAAGATATTGCCTTGAAATGCAGGCAGGGGCTGTTCCTTCTCCCTGTCAAGTGCTAATCCAGGCGAGCCTGAGATGCCAGCATCGCCCACCATCCTTCCTTTTGGTCCGGCCGCAAAGAAACATTTTAGCTGAGCTTTCTGGTCCCTTCCACCATCTCAACTCAATCTGCCCCAAACCGTTACCTCCTTTCTCAGAATCTTCACCAAGTCACTTTAGCTAGAGTGTCCACAGCAATAATAACAGCTGATGTGCCATGAGTCCTCCCTCCTCCCTTCCTTCGAACAACAGAATTATTACGTGACCATCTACTATAAGCCAAGCCCTGTGGTTAGCACTGAGACACACCAATGAACAAAAGTGGACATGGTTCCCATCCTCATGGAACCCATAGTCTATTGGAGAGAGACGGATTTCAATTAAGTAATCGCTCTCAAATATTTAGAGAGATACCACTGCACACTTGCATAATTGGTATGAAGAAGAGGTGCAGGGTGCTACTGGGGGAGTGGGTTAGTCCAAGGCAGCTTCTTTGAGGAAGGGAACTTTGAATTGAAACCTATAGGATGAGGTAACTGGGTGAAGAAAAGCATTCCAGGCAGAGGGAACAGCATGGTCTGTAGGTAGCTGGGCGAGTAAAAGGAACTGAAGCCCTTGGTCCTGGAGGATGCTGAGCAAGGAGGAGGGTCCAGTGATGAGGCTGGAGAGGAAGAGGGAGTTCTACTTGGGAAAGGCCTTGAGGTCAGTCTACAAGCCCTGGTGGGGCACGTCTTTGGGGTCTTACATAGGGAATTCATTCATTTTGCGTTCAGTCAAGTCCACCCTGGCTGCAGTTGGAGAACCCACTGGAGGAAGTAAGAGTGGATGGGAAGGAACTTCCCAGGCGCTCCAGTGGTTAAGACTCCACATTTCCACTGCAGGGGGCATGGGTTCCATCCCTGGTTGGGGAACTAAGATCCCTCATGCCGTGCGGTGTGGCCAAAAAAAAAAAAAGGAGTGGATGGAAGACCAGTGAGGAAGTCCCTGCCAATCTATAGCTGAGACAGTGGTGGGATCGATGGAGGTGCAGATGGATGGGTTCCCGATGTAGCGATGTAGCATGGAGGTTTGGCGATAGAGCACAGCAGGGGTGAGCAGAGGACTGAGGGATCCCTGGCCTCCGGCTAAAGCAACTAGAACAACTGTAGATCCTGCAGCGACCTTCCAGTGACCTTCCCAAATGCAAACCATCCGCCCCTCCCTTGCATGGGTGAGAAATGACATAGGAGTCTATTCGTTGAAGAAAGACTCTGTGGTCCTCTTTGGTTTTCTCTATGCTAATTAAAATGCCCAGTGGAAAGTGGTTTTGGCCAGTGACATGAATGATGTCCAGAAACTAGCATTTCCTCTCTTTGTGTCTGTTGCATTCTCAAAAGACACACTATCTGGGCCAAGATACAAGAATGAACCGATCAGAAACAATTCTCAAGTCATTTGAAGCTTACTTTCATCAGCAAATGAAAATTGCTTCAAAAAAAAAAAAACAAAACAAAATAAAACAAAACTGCTTCTATTACCACCACTGATGCTTGGAATTCAATGGAATCAATTTAGGAAGGTCTCAGAGGCTTCCCAGGTTGAAAAATCAATTAAAATGGGTTTTCTGGGCTTACCTGGTGGCGCAGTGGTTGGGAGTCCACCTGCCGATGCGGGGGACACGGGTTCGTGCCCCGGTCCGGGAGGATCCCACATGCCGCGGAGCAGCTGGGCCCATGGGCCATGGCCGCTGGGCCTGCGCGTCTGGAGCCTGTGCTCCGCAACGGGAGAGGCCATAGCAGTGAGAGGCCTGCGTAATGCAAAAATAAATAAATAAATAAACAAAATGGGTTTTCTTTCATGAAAGTTGATAGTATCAATACGTATACACCGTTCATTAGGTTCGCAAGGCCTTAACCGTGTTACCTTCCCAAATGGCCTGGCCAGGAAAAAATGTGACTTCCAAAACAATAAGTAGGTATGCTTTCATTTATAGAAAAACAAAACAAATAAAAACCAAAAAGATACCCAAATTCAGCAGTATCAGCAGCATCTAGGAGACTGTTAGAAACGGGGAAGCTCAGCTCTCACCCCAGACACACTGAATTAGATCCTGCCTTTTTTTTTTCCCCTCTTTTTTGGCTACACCACGCAGCTTGTAGGATCTTAGTTCCCTGACCAGGGACTGAACCCGGCCCAGCAGTGAAAGCGCCGGGTCCTAACCACTGCACCGCCAGGGAATTCCCGCAGATCCTGCATTTTAACAAAATCCATAGGTGAGTTTTCAGCACATAAAAGTTTCACAAGCACTATGGTAAGCTTTTCTATTTATATATACCCACATGAACACCTATTTGTGTATTCTATCTATCTGGACCTACACAGAAATAGGTATGTGAATCGAAATATAAATGCATAGACAGGTCTGGAATTACGTGCACTATCTCACAGTGGTTAACTCTGAGAAGGGGAATTGCTTTTGAGAAGGAGAATGTGGAGGTGAAGGGTAGGGCGTTGAGAATTCAAAGGGGACTTTCACATTTTACCATGTATCCTTCTGGATTGTTTGTTTATTGGTTTAAGCTACAGGGAGAACGTGTTCATGTATTATTTGGGTAACCTAAATGTAAATATTAAGGTAGGGAAAAAAAGAAGGCATGAAAACCTAGCCCTATAAATAACAACGAACATCTCAAGTCTTCCCTCTCCACCCACGGGCTAATAACAAACTCTTTGACCCACCATTTCCACTTGGAGGGCCGCCCCTGCAGAATTACTCACACATGTGTGAAATGACGTCCCATCAAGATGAGCCAAGGCAGCACTGTTTGTAATAGCAAGAGATCAAAGGCGACCTAAACGCCCATCAATTGGGGACGGTTAAATAGGTTAAGGTACATTTACAGTGGAACAGTATGCAGCCATAGAAAAGATTGATGAGCGCTCTGTGTACTGAGATGAAACAATGGCCAAGATCAACGTGTCGTCCATGGGAGAAAGTGCCAAACAATCTGTAAGGTACGTTAACGCTGTGTAAGGAAAGTTGGAAAAGGAATATATGTTTATATTTGCTGATGCACGCACAATACATCTCCCGATATTATAACGCACCAAATAAACTAGAAGGGGTTGACTCTGAGAAGGCAAACAGGTGACTGCAGAACAGCAGTTAAGAGAGACTTTTCACTGTTTGTTATACTCTTGTGATTTCTGAACCACTTGGAAGCATTACCTCGCCAAAACTTTACTAAAACAAGAACAAAACAAAACAAACAGAAGCCTCTAGGGTTCTCTTTATTCCTCTGAGAATCCTTACTCCTGGGAACTACATCTGGGGAACTCATTGTGAATCTAATAACCCAGGGGCTTGGTTTCTCACGAAAAGAAGGCTGCTTTGCATGGAAGAAGAGAGACCGTCCCCGTCCTAACGGAACACGCACATCCCCCAATGCCCCCCCCTTTATTACCATTTTGTCCTTTGTTTCTCTCATTTTATGTGACTCGACCTTTTTTCTTAAAGGTCCCACTAGTTTTCTTTAAAGAGAGTACCCCAAATAAAAATCTTTGTAATCTTCCTCTTAAACCATCCCCCCATCTCATTTAAAAAACAATAAAGATCTTATTCTAGGATTAAAATGATGAATAGGAAATAGCTGTTTTCATGCTTCTCTTCCCCACCCCTCAACTGTGGAAATAACACTAAGTAAAACTAAAAGTGAACAGAAACAGCAGACAAGGAAAATATGTCCAAATCAGGACGTTTCATCTACTTCGTAGCCCACAAACCTAGTACTCAGGGGAAACATTCTATCGAAAAATACAATTTTTTAAAAAGCGGCACATGCTTGTTACGAAAAACGCCTCAATCATTTTCAGAGTAGAGGAGCCGGAAATACCTCGTTGTTTGGCTAGCAATTGCCTTATATTTCTCATGCTTTCCTGAGATCTGAATTATGCTTGAGAAAAAGAAGAGAACAAGACAGAAAATAATGCTTGCTTAGGTAAATATAATCAGCCGCGGAAAGCTTCCTAGAAGCAGCATAATTCACTGAGTCCCAGTTTATAGAGGGAATCCCCAAACAAAGGACTTTTGTCAGGGGATCAGTCTGGAGCCCACCATAACTTAGCATACAATGGGACAGCTTCATAAAAGAGCTTTCCAAGTTCCATCTTGGTTATCAAGGAGCACGCAAGGGGGGGAGGTGAGAGAGAGAGAAAGGAATAAACATCTGGAATGTTCGCAACTATCTTCCTAGTTAGCATTCATGAATGCATGAAAGGTTTCTTATCAGCCTGAGTTCCACGCATTTTTCAAAATAAGAAGCTTCTGCTATTTTCTTCTAGATCAAGAGAGGTCCAGGGCATTTGTAAATTCATGTAAATACCTTTGCAATGAATGTTAGCGTTTCAATGAATGTCTCATTGTTTGTGTTAAATGACCAGGTGTAATAAACAGCTCTGTAAATTTATCTATCTATCTATCTATAATACACATATAATATATATACATTTAATTTTTGAAATGTTCAAAAATTAAATGTGCAATTATCGATTTTGTTAAGAACAGAATCTTTTGCTCTTGGGATTGAAAGACTCCTAAAAACTAAGTCCAGGTCAGTGGCAGGTGCCGGTTAGCATAATGATACATTTTGTACCCATTTATGAATTCTGTATTTTCTTTAGCTGGTGCAAAGCTCTGTGGGTTCTTCAATCTAGTGCCCCAGAAGCCTATAAAAATATCCCTGAAAATTTAGGCAAAGCAACACTTGGCTTTCTAGTGAATCTGACCCCACCTGCTGTCCAGTTCCATTTGCTATTCATCTTAAGGCACATTTCTGATTTCTCCTTGTCATTCTGTCCTTGTAGCCTCAGGAGGTGAGGGGCAGGCTCAGAGGGGGTAGGAGTTTGGCTCCAGGTGTGACAATTAATCTTCAAGTATTTCTTAATCTTCCACTGTATGCAAACACTCTATGCGATAAGGAGAAATATAAAAGAAAATCCCTTCAGGAGATTGCAAATGAATTCTGCGGATTAGGTTAGTAGGCTGTATAAGAGAAGATTCTTGACCTAGGCATATAAGAAAAATGCAAATACAAATTATTATGAGATATCTTTTTTTTTTCATTTATCAGATTAGCAGATATCAAAGTTTGATAACACTGTCTTTGCAAAGCATGGGGCCGTGGGCTCTCATAGATGGCCTTGGTGGGTGGGAGGCTGGGAGTAAACATTGGTTCAACCTCCTTGGGGGTGTATTTGGAAACATTTACTAAAAGAAAAGATGTACATATCCTTTGACCTAGTAATTATTCTGCTGGAAATTTATCCTACAGACCCTCTATTCAACACATGACAAATGATATATGTTCAAGGAAATACATGACAACATTGTATGTAAAAGCTAAATAATGGAAACAACCAAAATGTCCATTAGAGGAAACTGTCAAAATAAGTTATGGTCACCTATAACATGGCATTGTATTTCTGCAGCTGGAGGCATCTGTGTTTGGACTGATATGGAATATTCTATCCGTGGTGGAGTGAAATGAAAAAGCGAGCTGCTGAACCGTGTTTTGGATGCTACCGATTCAGCTGAGTGGAAAAAAAATATTAGGCTGAACCATACGAAAGTGCCAATATTAGATCATTTTCGACATATAAACACAATTCAATAAGATTCATTACTATATGTATTTTTAAATATATTTATATAGTATATATTTATATAAATATATATAAATTTATATATTTTATATGTTTTTTAAACAAACTTTCAGTTTTGAGATATGTGTAGATTCATATACTGTTGCAAGAATTAATACAAAGAGAGCCCAGGGCTTCCCTGGTGGCGCAGTGGTTGAGAGTCCGCCTGCCGATGCAGGGGACACGGGTTCGTGCCCCGGTCCGGGAGGATCCCACATGCCGCGGAGCGGCTGGGCCCGTGACCCATGGCCACTGAGCCTGTGCGTCCAGAGACTGTGCTCCGCGACGGGAGAGGCCACAGCAGTGAGAGGCCCGCGTACCGCCAAAAAAAAAAAAAAAAAAAAAAGATAGAGCCCAAGTACTTCCCATAATGGTAACATCTTACAAAATTTTAGTATAATTATCACAGCCAGGATGTCGACATTGATACAGTCGAGATACAGAACGTTTCCATCTGTTCTGACAAGGATCCTGTATGTTGTCGTTTTATAGCCACACCCACTTTCCTCCCGCCTGACCCCCTCCTTTTTTTTAAAAAAAAATTTATTTATTTATTTGGTTGCATTGGGTCTTAGCTGCAGTACGCGGGATCTTCGTTGTGGCATGCAGGATCTTTGTTTTTCGTTGTGGCACACAGGCTCTTCGCTGTGGTGCTCAGGCTTCTCTAGTTGTGGCTCGTGGGCTCCAGAGCGTGCAGGTTCAGTAGTTGTGGCTCGTGGGCTTAGTGGCCCCGTGGCATGTGGGACCTTTGTTCCCCAATCAGTGATTGAACCCGCGTCCCCTGCATTGGAAGGCGGATTCTTAACCACTGGACCACCAGGAAACTCCCCCGACCACCTCCTTAACCCCAGGCAACCTCTGATCTGTTCTACATTGCTACAGTCTTGTCATTTCAAGGACATGAAGTAAATGGAATTATATAGTATGTAACTTTTGAGATTGGCTTTTTTCATGCATATAATCCTCTGGAGGTTCATCCAGGTTGTTGATTGTATCAAGAGCTTGCTCCTTTCAGTGTTGGGTCCTGTTCCACAGAATGGATGTACCAGTTTAACCATTTACCTGCTGAGGCACATCTGGGCCTATAGTGAATAAAGCGGCTATGAACATTCAGGCACAGGTTTTTGTATGAACATAAGTTTTCATTTCTCTGGGATAAATGCCAGGAGTGCCTCGCTGGCACATATTGTGGTTGCATGTTTAGTTTTTCAAGAAACTGCCGAACTAGTTTTCTGAAGCGGCTGTAACTTCTGACATTCCTACCAGCACCGTATGGGTGAACTAGTTTCTCCTTACTCACTGGCATTCGGTATGTGGTTTTTTTTCCTTGCTGTTGTTGTTTTTTTGGCCATTCCCATAGGTGAGTAGTGATATTTACTTGTGATCTTATTTTGCATTTTCCTGATACCTAAAAATGTTGAATATCTTTCATGTGCGTGTTAGTCCTCTGTATATCCTCTTTGGTGAAATCTCTGTCTTCTGCCCATTTTCTAACTGGTATGTTTATGTTAGTGTTGAGTTTTGAGAGTTCCTTATATATTCCACCACCACAGAGAGCCTTCACATTGGACACTACTGTCAGGTATGTGATTTGCAAATATTTTCTACAGGCTCT
This sequence comes from Globicephala melas, assembly GCF_963455315.2. Classification (NCBI taxonomy): domain Eukaryota; kingdom Metazoa; phylum Chordata; class Mammalia; order Artiodactyla; family Delphinidae; genus Globicephala; species Globicephala melas. Next base: position 76,645,182 of record NC_083328.1, read on the forward strand.
AGCTTGTCTTTTCATCCTCTTAATAAGGTCTTTTACAAAGCAAAAGCCTTTTTTTTTTTTTTTTTTTGCGGTACACGGGCCTCTCACTGTTGTGGCCTCTCCCGTTGCAGAGCACAGGCTCCGGACGCGCAGGCTCGGCGGCCATGGCTCATGGGCCCAGCCGCTCCGCGGCATGTGGGATCCTCCCGGACCGGGGCACGAACCCATGTCCCCTGCATCAGCAGGCGGACTCTCAACCACTGCGCCACCAGGGAAGCCCAGCCTTTACTTTTAACGATGCCCAATTTATCATTTTTTCCTTTTATGGGTTGTGCTTTTGGTGTCAAGTCTAAGAACTCTTTGCCTACACCTAGATCCTGAAGATTTTCTCCCATGTTTGTCTCTGAAAGTTTGACGGTTTATATTATTTCCCAAACATGCTCTCCAGAACATCTAAAGATGATGGCAGAGCTGGTAGCAGGGAATGTTGAGGGGACCAGGTTTGGCCAAGTCTCCATTTGTATCATGAAGGGCAAGGAAGCATATGTGAAGCTAAGAAGAAGTGATGCCTCACCTCTTCTTTCTTTTTGACCTTGTATTTTGTAATTTCAATAGATTATTCCAGAAAAACCAGCAAGTTCCCTTCAGGAAGATAATTCAGACTTCTTCTCCATATTACTAGCAGGCAACAGCGTTTGGAATTTCAAAGGACAAAGGTCCTTTCAACACATCACCTTGATAACAGTGGTAGGAATTAAATAATAGTTATAATATAATTATTGATAATGTAATTATTAATACTAAGAATGAGTAATAATTATCTATCTTTGTCCAACATGTCTCAGTTATCACACCAAGCACTTTGCACCTACTCTTATTGGGGGCTCCAGGAAATCCCAGGAGGAATATGCTATTAGTATAATTCCCTTTCACAGCTAAGGCAACGGAGGCTCTGAGAAGTGAAGTGGCCTGCAAAGGTCACGACCTGTAGTGGGGGAGAATGGGATTGTGAATCATAGAGCACAGGAGGAGGTGTCCTTCAACCTTTGCAGGCTTCAGAGGTGCCTTTGAAAATCACACCTGAAGAGTACCCACAAAATTTAGTATCTGTGCTGGGACATCTGGCAATCTATATCCAAACAGATGGACCTTTCCCTCACACCACATACAAAAATTAACTCAAAATGACGCAGTGACCTAAACACAGAAGCTAAACCCTAACAACTGTGGGAGAAAACATGACCTTGGATTTGACAATGGATTCTTACATGTGACACAAAAAGCATGAACAACAAAAGACAGAATAAATTTGGACATCATCAAAATGTAAAACTTTGTGCATCAAAGGACAGCATCTAGAAAGAGACAACTCCAAGTCCTGATGGCCTCCTCCGTGACTAGTTTAGGCCTGGGCATGTCATGAAATCCTGCCTAAGGAGGGATGAGGTGATTTCTGCTGGGAATGGGTGCTTCTGTAACAGAGATTCTTGCTTAGAGACTCACAAAAGAAATATATTTCTTCTAGACATCATGATGTTTGCATGTGATTTCTAGAACAAGGGTGGTTCTAGAACACTGGGCAATCGTGAGGTGAGCCACCAAGAGCAGAGTAGACACATATGACGTCAGAATGGAAAGAGAAGAGAAACCTGGATCTTTAATCCATTGTTCAGATACTAAATTAGTCTTTTTTTTTTTTTTTTTTGCGGTACGCGGGCCTCTCACGGTTGTGGCCTCTCCCGTTGCGGAGCACAGGCTCCGGACACACAGGCTCAGCAGCCATGGCTCACGGGCCCAGCCGCTGCGCGGCATGTGGGATCTTCCCAGACCGGGGCATGAACCTGTGTCCCCTGTATCGGCAGGCGGACCCTCAACCACTGCGCCACCAGGGAAGCCCTAAATTAGTCATTTTTGAGCCATCTTAACTTGGCACACTCTGTTAATGTGATACAATAAATTTTCCTTATTGTTAAATGGTAAAATAAAAAAAAAAAGAAAAGAAAAAGAAAACTCACTGAATGGGAAAAAATAATTGCAAATCCTATTTCTGATAAGGATCTAGTATCTAAAATATATTTTAAAAAAGACACTTACGGGCTTCCCTGGTGGCGCAGTGATTGAGAGTCCGCCTGCCGATGCAGGGGACACGGGTTTGTGCCTAGGTCCGGGAAGATCCCACATGCCGCAGAGCGGCTGGGCCCGTGAGCCATGGCCGCTGAGCCTGCGTGTCCGGAGCCTGTGCTCCGCAACGAGAGAGGCACAATGGTGAGAGGCCCGCGTACTGCAAAAAAAAAAAAAAAAAAAAAAAACGCTTACAATTCAACAACAAAAAGACAAATATGGGCAAAGGACGTTTCCAAAGAAGATATACAAAATGGCCATCAAGCACATGAAAAAATGCCCAACAGCATTAGTCAGTAGGGAAATGGAAATGAAAACCACAACGGGATACCACTTCATACCCAGTAGGACAGCTGTCTTTGCAAAAAAAACCACAAAAATAAAAATGGAATATAATAAGTGTTGACAAGCATGTGGAAAAATTGAAAACTCATATGCATCCCTGGTGGGGATGCAGAGTGGTTCAGTCACTCTGAAAAATAGTTTGGTGGTTCCCTAAAAACTAAGCATAGAATTACTATGTGATCCAGCAGTTCTGTTTCTAGGTACAATACTCAAAAGGATTGAAAACAGGCACTCAAATATGTGTACACACATGTGCATAGCAGCACAGTGCACGACAGACAAAAGCTGTAAATAACCTAAATTCTCATCACATAATGAATGGATAAACAAAATGAGGGGGGCTTCCCTGGTGGCGCGGTGGTGAAGAATCTGCCTGCCAATGCAGGGGCACAGGTTCGATCCCTGGTCCAGGAAGATCCCACATGCCGCAGAGCAATCAAGCCCCTGCGCCACAACTACTGAGCCCGCACGCCTTAGAGCCCGTACTCTGCAACAAGAGCAGCCACTGCAATGAGAAGACTGTGCACTGCAACGAAGAGTAGCCCCCACTCACCGCAACTAGAGAAAGCCCTCACGCAGCCAAAAATTAAACAAACAAACAAAACAAAACAAAATGAGGGCTATAAATACAATGGAATATTAGTCAGCCATAAAAAGGAATAAAGTACTGATACATGCTACAATGTGGATGAATCTCAAAAACATGACAGTAAGTGAAAGGAGCCAGACATAAAAAGCCATGTGTTATAGGATTCCCTTATATGAGATATCCAGAATAGGTAAGTCCATAGAGACAGAATGCAGATTGGTGGTTGACAGGGGTTGGTGGGAGGGGGAAACACAGAGCAATTGCTTAATGGATATGGGATTTTCTGCTCAAGTGACGAAAATGTTTTGCATTCGATAGAGGTCGTGGTTGCACAATACTGCGAAGGTACTAAATGCCCCTGGATTGTTCACTTTAAAATAGTTAATTTTATGTCCTATGAATTTCACATCAATTTTTGAAATTATCGTTTGATTCCAGGGGTTTGGAGATGAGCTGCCCCTCACTGTGGAGTTTTACTGTCTTCAGGGCAGGGATAAAAAAGGGAAGAGCAAAATGTACATATCTCCTTTAGGAAAGATATTACAATTTATTCGATACTAATCTCTCAAGTCACTTGGCTTCCCATGTCACAGAGCACTGGACTTAGAACCTGAAGAAGAAATGCTTCCCAATATTTGACCTTGAGTGAGACACTTAGACTTTCTGAGCCACTGTTTCAGGGAGGCAGCCCCGCTCCACTGGCAGCTGTGGGATTTGGGAGGCAATAACGGATGCAGGTTGGATTGTTCCTTCTTTCTCTCATATTCCACAGGCTATCAGGGTGCAGACATGGCTGCAAGCAGAGGGAGCATCAGCCCAGGGTTGCAGAGGCACCAAAGAACTGGTCGGTTCTGTCCATTTCATCCGGGAACTAGTCAATGGGGTGAAACCATCAAATTGGCCTTTGCCAACAAACAAGAGGTTGTCAGGTTCAGGGACTGCCAGATGTCTTGGCGTGGGCAGATGCAGCTATGACAACCGCGCCATTCAGGCTGCCTGCTCTCACAAAGGCTTTACCGGGACGGATGGACCCCTGGCCCTTGAAGACAACAAGACATCGGATAAGAAGCTCTTTACACGTGACAGAGAACACATTTCAACAGCCCAGAGAGGTGGAATTATCACAGAGTGGTGTAAAAGAAGCAAAATAATTTTGGATAAACCATGAAGGAATTTTATTACCCAGTGATGTTATAAATCAACTTCTCTGTAAGTGCAATAAAACAATTGTTTAGTCTGCATGATTCATACCACAAACATTAGGATTCTGGGTTTTGATCTTATTGCTGCAATAAACTGTCTAGACAGCAATTAACAAACTGTTTTTCCTTCAGATGTTTGGAGTGCCAGTACAGCGGGAATCGGCACTTGAAATACAGGGGCTTCTTCCTGGCTCCTATTAACTATCGGGTTGGGGTGAGTGGGGAAAGCCCGAAATCGTCAGAATTAGCCTCCTAGATGTGTCCTTCTCTCTTGAGGGTCATGCATCACCACATAACGCTGATTTATAATTGGCAGGAAATCTGAATATTCAGATTTTCTTTTGGCTTGTTATTTTAGTGTCAATTTAGAAAGAGGTTGCCACAGGGAGATCAACTCAATGCTTTGTGACAACTTAGAGGGATGGGATAGGGAGGGTGGGAGGGAGGCTCAAGAGGGAGGGGATTTGAGGATATATGTATCCATATAGCTGATTCAATTTGTTGTAGAGCAGAAACTAACATAACATTGTAAAGCAATTATACTCCAATAAAGATGTGAAAAAAAAAAAGCAGCATGAAAAGTCTAAGCTAGGCACCTCAGATCCTTTGGGAGATAGAAAGAGATGGGCTGTATTTTAACAGTGACAATCCGTGTCTATTGAGGGTCCCCCAAGGGGCAGGTGACCCACACAGTATTTAAGTCAGCCTTCACAATAGTCCTATGAGGGGTGCAGCTGAGGGTATCAAAACTCTGAAGGAGAAGTAACTTTGCTGGAGGTGGTAAGACTAGGATGAAATGAACTCTATTTGGTTCTGCAGCCCTCTCTCTTCCCACCAGGTCACATTGTCTAAACTGACGGAAAACAAATACGCCAGATTCTAAAAGCAACTAAGTTTAAAGTCCCATGACCACAGGGCTTTCATCGGTTGGTTACTCTGTATCACATATGCTGCTTTCAAATTACTGATGAATGAATGTCCCTGGTACTGGTGGATAGGGATGTGGGCTGAGAGAGAAAAACTAGAAACCACCTAAATGTCAATCAATAGGGAACTAAACTATTAAGCCATGGGATATATCCAAACTCTAGCTAGAATAAAGAAATATTCTGCGGGAGTTAAAGAGAAAGAGACAGGTTTATATAGACTTGGGGAACTCTACGTATATTACTGAGTGACTTAGAACAAGTTGCAAGACAAAACACAGAAAACACAAAACAATGCATAATTACGGACATGCATTGGAAAAGTCCTGGAAACCTACATTCCGAATGGATGGCTGGGGTTTCTAATGGGGGAGGGGAGGAAAAGAAGATGGGCAAGCAGGTCATCAAAGGGGACTTTAGTCCTATTTGGAATATTTTAGCTTTTTTGCAGAGAATATATTCATGTATTATTAATGAACCTAAAAATTAATTAAAGAAAAGGAGGAAGTCCATCTACAGAAGAATAGCTAGATAAATTGTAACACAAACCACCCATGAAATACAATGCAGCATTAAAAATAGTGAGGCAGATCCATGACGACCCTGCAGAAATCCCTCCAAGTCTCACAACTAAGTAAAAAGAGCAAGTGGCAGAAACACTTTACACGGAATGATTGTATTCATGTAAAAAGAAATTCTAGAAGGATATACACAAAGTGGTTATTTCTGGGGAGAGTAATGGCCTATGGGGCACTAAAGGTAAGCTTTGAGTTATTTATTTATTGTTTTTGAATTTTATTTTATTTATTTTTTTATACAGCAGGTTCTTATGTTATCCATTTTACACATATTAGTGTATATACGTCAATCCCAATCTCCTCATCACACTACCAGCATTCCCCCGGCACTTCCCCCGCTTTGATTTACTTTTAACTCTATATTTGAATAACTTTTTCTAAAATAAAGATGAATTACCTATGTAGCTTCAATTTTGTAATGAATAATAGAAACAAAAAAATTTTTTAAAAATATTTATTTATTTATTTTTGGCTGTGTTGGGTCTTCGCTGCTGCACACGGGCTTTCTCTAGTTGCAGCGAGTGGGGGCTACTCTTCATTGTGGTGCGTGGGCTTCTCATTGCGGTGACCTTCTTTTGTTGCAGAGCACAGGCTCTGGGCACGTGAGCTTCAGTAGTTGTGGCACGTGGGCTCAGTGGTTGCAGCTCGCGGGCTCTAGAGCACAGGCTCAGTAGTTGTGGCACACGGGCTTAGTTGCTCCGTGGCATGTGGGGTCTTCCCAGACCAGGGCTTGAACCCGTGCCCCCTGCATTGGCAGGCAGATTCTTAACCACTGCGCCACCAGGGACGTCCCAAAGGAAAAAAAAAATTAAGAAAACAAGAGCTAACATTAAATTGAGGTTACCGGTGGCCAGACACTGTGAGAATGTTTCCCAACCACCCTATAAGATATAAATGTCGACTCTAATTTTACAGAGGAGAAAACTGAGGCACAGAGGTGAAATCAGCAGTCTAAGGCCACACAGAGTCAGAATCAGGCACCCAGGCTGATTGATTCGGAGGCTTCAGGCTTAGTCACTTCCCTATCACTGCCTCTTGGCACAGTGGGGACTCTGTCCTGTCCTGGCCAAGGGTGAGTGTAAATCTTAAACTGAACAGTCTGGGAAAAGGACTTCACAATCATCCAGTCCATGCTACTCACTGGACCCATAGGATTCTGAGGTCTGGAGAGCCCAGGTGAGTTCTATGGTCACATGGGGACAACCAGGGGAAGAATCCACTTTCTACCTAGGCTCTCTGACCACGGCTCCATCCATAGTTTTTCTAGCCCTTTTATGGTCAAGGGCCCCAAAACAACTTATAAGTTAGAATCTCCTTAAACACCCACACTCTCACTCACTCTCTCTCTCTCTCTCTCTCTCTCTCTATATATATATATATATATATTTTTTTTTTTCCTCTTAATGCTCCAATCTCCATTGTCTGATTTGCAAAGCAATGGGAAGAAAATTTTCCGTTTGTTGCTGGAAAAGGTAACGCTGGACACATCAGTTTTGTTCTTGTTTAGCTTTTGTATATCCTTTAAGAAAAGTCTGCCTGCAGACAAATCATTCATTCATTTATCCATCATATATTCAGCATCAGGATATAATGGTTCAGCATGCTCACTCAGGAGTCACGCAGAATTTTATGTCATTTTGGGTTTGTGGCTTAGCTCTCCTGAAGCTTATTTTTCCATATATTGAACATGGTGGGGAAGTTGAAATTAAATAATCTGTGTAAATTTCCTGGCACATAATAAGGGCTTAAAAATGTTCATATTATTGGTCTTCCCTGGTGGCGCAGTGGTTAAGAACTGCCTACCAATGCAGGGGACACGGGTTCGAGCCCTGGCCCGGGAAGATCCCACATGCCGCGGAGCAGCTAAGCCCGTGTGCCACAACTACTGAAGCCCGCGCGCCCTACAGCCCATGCTCCGCCACAAGAGAAGCCACTGCAATGAGAAGCCCGCGCACCGCAACGAAGAGTAGACTCTGCTCGCTGCAACTAGAGAAAGCCTGTGTGCAGCAACAAACACCCAGTGCAGCCAAAAATAAATAAAGAAATAAAAAATTTAAAATTTCACTATTATTACCTGTCATCCATCCATCCATCCATGTATTCACTCACTCACCATCCCTCTATCCATCCATGTATCCATCCTCCCTCCCTCTCTGTCTCTCTCCCTCCTTCCTTCTTCCTTTTTCCTTTCCATGCATCTACCCATCATTCCAAACTTCCTTCTTTCTCTTTCTTCCTACCTTCCTTCCATACACTTATCTCTCCATCCATCCATCCATCCATCTATCCATCATCCACTCGTTCGTGCCTCCCTTGCCTGGTGCTCTATGCCAGATTGTTGAGATTACAAAAACAAATAAAACATAACCCCTGACTCCGTGGAGATCCCAGTTTAGATGAAAAGACAGAATTAGGCCTCTGGCGGTAGGGAGTATTTCATCCTGAAGGGAAAAGAGAGAGAAAATCTGGGAAACTGTTTAACTTCCGTCCCTGCCCTGGCAGATGTTTAGGAAGATATGTGATCCCCACTCATCTCCCAGGGCTCTTGATGGCTAAGAGCTCAGTGGATGAACATGGCTTAATCAACACAGTCGGTAACAGTGCGATGCTGCGCCTTTTGTCAAAGGGCCCCCACCAAACAAACAAACAGCATAATTTGGGTTCAAGGGTGACAGTCTATCACGCTCTTCAAAAGTAAAAGCTCTCTGGCTTTCTTCCACATCTTCCCGGCTTCTTTCCACGAACTCCCTCACCTCCATTTTGTACCAAATACCATATGCATCGAGAGGATACTGCCCAGGCCACCCTGGGGATTGTTGCCTTATTTAGAGAGAAAACAGGACTCCTTAGATTAACAGGATTTGTAAAGGAAAGCTCTCCTAGAAAGGAATTCCAGGTTTCTCTCTTGAGGGCCGAGCGGCAGCAGGGCTGGGGGCTGCAGTAACTCTCAAGAGAAACTGACTCTTAAATTTCCCCCCTGGCGACAATTCAATGGCAGGGAAGCATTTCACATATCATCTTTTGTCTCAGCCTCTAGGAGCTGTCATTTTTCATCCTGGCCCTTAACAGGGCCTGGACACTGGCCACTGGCCCTGTCCTTATGAGACTCAGTGTCTATCAGGAGAGACTGAAGAAAGAAGCTTGGAATTACCATGAGCTGTTATTAAGTATTTGAATGTGAGGTACTGGGCCTGTTTTATTTTGGGGTTTTAAGTGACAGAAACAGATTAAGCCAGACAGGGATTTTTCACATTATAAACCTGGTTGAGCATGAACTAACCCATTTGACCTTAACAACACCCTGTAGGACTGCCTCCCTCCTCTACCCACCTCCCCGCTTCTACCCTCGTACCCCACAGTCTGTTCATGCAGCCAGAGGGATCCTGTTAAAACCCAAATAAGCCTGCATCCCTCTTCTGCTCCAAACCTTCCTCTGGCTCTCACCCCACTCAGAGTAAAAGCCAAAATCTTGACTATGATATGCAAGATCCATCCCCTCTCTGATGTAATTTCCTGGTAGTCTTACTCTTACTCTCTCCAATTCCATCACACTGGCCTCACTGCGGTTCCTTGAAGCCTCCATGCACGCTCCAGCCTCAGGACCTTTGTACTTGCTGTTACCTTTGTGGTTCCTTTCTACCAGGTATCTGTATGGCTTGCTCCTCACTTGCTGCAGGTTTTTACTCAAAACTCAGCATCTAGGGACTTCCCTGGTGGTGCAGTGGTTAAGCATCTGCCTGCCAATGCAGGGGACACGGGTTCGATCCCTGGTCCAGGAAGATCCCACATGCCGCGGAGCAGCTAAGCCCGTGCGCCACAACTACTGAGCCCACATGCTGCAACTACTGAAGCCCGCCCGCTCTAGGGCCTGCGTGCTGCAACTACTGAGACCGTGGGCTGCAACTACTGAAGCTGGAGAGCCTAGAGCCCATGCTCTGCAACAAGAGAACCCACTGTAATGAGAAGCCTGCGCACTGCAATGAAGAGTAGTTCCCTCTCACCGCAACTAGAGAAAGCCCGTGCGCAGCAACAAAGACCCAAAGCAGCCAAAGAAACCCCAAAACAAACAAACAAAAACACTCAGCATCTAAGGATATTTTTCCCAGATCATCCTACATGCAATTTTACACCCCCTCCTAGGCTTCCTATAAGTCTTTCCTGCTTTAATCTTTTTTCATTAGCATTTATCTCTATAAAAGTTGCCATATATTTTACTTCCTTTTCTTTAATCTGCTTACCTTTTCAAACAGAATGTAAGCTTCATGAGGGCAGGGCTTTTTCTGTATTAGTCACCATCCTCTGTGTCAGAAACATCACAGCACTCAGTAAGTATTATATTTCCTTAATAGGTAAATTTTGATTGTGCAGATGAGAAAACTGCCCAAAGTTACAAGGTGGCTTTGAATCCAGCAGTCAGACTTTAGAATCCAATAGCTGCCTCTTATACTGCCCCTCTGGGCTAATGCTTTGGTTCAGGTTCAGGCAACTGAAAACTCCAGGAATTAAAACTCTAGGGTGGGGCTTCCCTGGTGGCGCAGTGGTTGAGAGTCCGCCTGCCCCTGCAGGGGATGCGGGTTCGTGCCCCAGACCGGGAAGATCCCACATGCCGCGAAACGGCTGGGCCTGTGAGCCATGGCCGCTGAGCCTGCACGTCCGGAGCCTGTGCTCCGCAACGGGAGAGGCCGCAACAGTGAGAGGCCCGTGTACCGCAAAAAAAAAAAAACAAAAAACAAACCAAAAAAAAAACAACTCTAGGGTGCATGGAGACTCTTCAAAAATGAAACCAAAATTTAAACCAAAATTAGTATATGATCCAGCAGTCCCACTTCTGGGCATTTATCCTAATGAATTAAAATCAGGATCTTGAAGAGCCTTTTTCACAATAACCAAGATGTGGAAGCAACCTAAATGTCCATCGAGGGATGAATAGCTAAAGAAAATGTGATAAATACATACAAGGGAATATTATTCAGCCTCGAAAAAGAAAGAAATCCTATCGTACATTATCACATGAACGAACCTTGAGGGCATAATGATAAGTGACAGAAGCCAGTCACAGAGGGACAAATACTGCACAATTTCACTTAAATAAGGTATCCAGAGTACTCAGATTCATAGAAACAGAATGATGATTGCCAGAGGCTGAGGAGAGGGGGTGAATGGGGAGTTGCTGTTCAATGGGTATGAAGGTTCAATTATACAAGATGAAAAAGTTCTAGAGATCTGCTGTACCATGTTGTGCTTAAACAGTAACGTACCGGGTACTTAAAATTTTATTGAGTGTAATCTCACATTATTATTATTATTTTGCTACAATATAAATAAATAAATAAATAAACCTCTAGGCTGCAGGTATGGCTGGATCCAGGGGCTCAACCTGGATCATCAGGTCCTAACTTCTCTCAGTCTCTGGATCTGTTTTCCTGGCTCATTCAAGCCAACACCTGACAAACCCATCAACAACCCCAGAAGAAATTAAGGAGCTTCTCTTTTACAAGAGTTTCAACAGAAATCCCAGGATCGACTCGGGTTTGCCCATCTTTGGTTACTCAATCGTCTCTCAATCAATCACTCTGGCCAGGGGACTGCATAAGTTCACGGGTTGGCAAACCACAGCACATCCAAATCCAGCCCCCTACCTATTTTTTAGTGACCTCTGAGCTAAGAATGGTTTCTACCTTTTTTAAATTGTTGGGGGGAAAAAAATCAATAATATTTCATGACCCATGAAAATCATATGGAAAATTTCAAATTTCAGTGCCCAGAAGTAAAGTTTTATTGCAATACAGCTGTGTCCATTTGTTTACACGTCATCCATGCCTGCTTTCTTGCTCCAACAGCACTGTGGAGTAGTTGCAACTGGGGCTGTACGGCCCACGCAGTCTAAAATATTTACGATCTGGTTCTTTACAGAGGAAGTTTGCTGACCCCTGCATAGAAAGAATCACTTGGCCTGTGAGTGGGTGGGGCGAGACTGGGGACTCCAGGTCAGATGAAGGTATTAGTTAGGGAACCGACACTGGTTGCCCTTCTGTGGGTATTTATTTAAGATGTGGGTTTGGGGACTTCCCTGGTGGTGCAGTGGTTAAGAATCCCCCTGCCAATGTAGAGGACAAGGGTTCGATCCTTCGATCCCTGATCCGGGATCTCACTGTGCGGTGAGATGCGCATGTGCTCCACATGCGGTGGAGCAACTGATCCCGCGAGACACAACTACTGAAGCCCCTGCGCCTAGAGCCCGTGCTCCGCAACAAGAGAAGTCACCGCAATGAGAAGCCCGTGCACCGCATGGAAGAGTAGCCCCCGCTCGCCGCAACTAGAGAAAGCCCGCGCGCGGCAACAAAGACCTAACGCAGCAAAAAAAAAAAAAAAAAAAAAGTGGGTTTAGCTGCTCTGACAGAGACTCACAATAACAGAGGTTTAAACTACAATGTTAGTAATTTCTTTCAAACGTAGCAATGTCCAGATATAAGCAATTCAGGACTGGACTAGCAGCTCCATTGCCTGGGACACGCCTTCCCTCTTGCTGTCATGCCTGGGGTGTTGCCTTCATCCCCATGGTCCGAGCTGGCTCCCCTCCACATCCTCCAGAAGGGGAGAGGGCGGAGGGAGGGCGTGATCCTGAAGGAAGGGCCTGGGAGCCCCTCATAGCTTGCCCACGCACAGCCCGTCATGTGACCGCAGAGCGGGAGTGTGGGTGGGGCGTGTGCGCGTCACTTAGGGCGGCTGGAGCTCATCTCTATTTCTGCTAAAAAGTGGACGGAGCGCTAGCCGACTGTGTCACACCCTCTGTGGACTTGCTGGCAGCCCATGCACCCTCGTGTGGATGTCTCAGTTTCTCGTCTTTCTGCTCCTTTTTCTGTTGCGAACACAACTCCAGGGCTGCAAAAGGGGTAGTGCATTGAGAATCTTCATGTTGTGCCCCAATGGCAGACCCTCTGGTTTTTCAGCAGGGAGGAGGTGGGTCCCTGGGGAGAACTGTGGGAAGGCCCAGGGCTGTCTCTGAACTTTACTAATTCTGGGTCTGGGACCTTGGACTCAGCAATGAAAAACCTCTGAGCCTCAGTGAATGGGGTAAAAAAATAAATGATTTCCAGAGTTGTTGAGAAGACCAAATTGCATCGCCAAGTAAAATTTGAAAGGGAAAAAGTTCTATAAATTATTGTCCACTTTGTCATTATTGTTACCATCTACCTATCTATCTATCATCTATGTTATCCATCTATCGATCGGTCTTTTGATCCATCGATCTATCTATCTAGTTTTTTGCCGAGCTAATATAGCTGGATTTGCGTAAGTATAATGGGTCCTTACAAGAATCATAACATTTTATGTGGAGAGAAAGGTATAGTAGTCTTTCTCTAAGCTTTACCAACATACCATTCTTTTTTTTTTTTTTTTTTTTTGTCCACGCTGCACTGCTTGCAGGATCTTAGCTTCTCTACCAAGGATTGAACCCGGCCCCGCACAGTGAGAGCACCGAGTCCTAACAACTGGACTGCCAGGGAATTCCCTAACATAAGATTCTTTGTAAAAATATTTAAAATACCGTATTCTTTTATTTATTTATTAATTCATTTATTTATTATTTATTTTTGGCTGTGCTGGGTCTTTGTAGCTGCGCGCGGGCTTTCTCTAGTTGCAATGAGCAGGGGCTACTCTTAGTTGCTGCGCGCGGGCTTCTCATTGCAGTGGCTTCTCTTGTTGCAGAGCACGGGCTCTAGGCATGCGGGCTTCAGTAGCTGTAGCACGCGGGCTCATTAGTTGTGGCGCATGGGCTTAGTTGCTCCGTGGCATGTGGGATCTTCCTGGGCCAGGGATCAAACCAGTGTCCCCTGCATTGGCAGGCAGACTCTTAACCACTGGACCACCAGGAAAGCCCCATACCATTCGTTTAAATTAATGTGAGCTCCCTCTGAATGTACCGGCCTGGACTTGAGGCTCAGGTCAGGGTGGGGAAAGATTCTCTGAACAGGTCGTGGTTAGGTTGGTGAGATACTTACAAGCCAGGACCACATCAGATCACAGAAAAGAAATCAAAGGACAGTAGAAGTTCCTTTTCCTGGAAAGGCCATTATGTCTCCAGGAATGGCATAAATATTCCCTGGAAAAGTCCTCATTCCAGGAAACAACACTCCTCAGGACAAGGCAAGGAGTGTTGCCTTGTCCCCACACAGATGCCCTTGGTGCTAAGTGGTCTCTCTTGCCTCCAGCTTGCCACCCAATCTCTACCTGGGATGCTCTTCTCTGACTTTTTCTCTCCTTCGCACTTTCATCTCAGCGATACTGAGTCCCCCACTGATAGGAGTAACCAGAGGCTGAAAACTTCCTGGTGGGGATGTCAAAGAGGTGACATGACCTTTAACGTCACCTCAAACTCTGAGATTCAGTGGCCCAGTGATTCTACTGTCCTCAGAGTCAGTAAATTCATCCATCCATGATATTGATGAGCTCCACGTGAGCAGCTCAGGAAGAGGAGATACGGGGCAGATGAGACCTGACAACTGGAGAGCAGGCTACAAAGCAGACCTTGTGGGCAATGTGTAACGTGCCCAGGACTCTTCAAAATTCTTCTCCTCTTTACCTTTATTTGTTCCCATCAGAGGTTCTCAATCTCTGCGCTTTATTTATTTACTTACTTATTTTTTGGCCACCCCGTGCAGCTTGTGGGATTTTAGTTCCCGGACCAAGGGATTGAATTCAGACCCTCGGCAGTGAGAGCTCGGAGTCCTAACCCCTGGACTGCCAGGGAATTCCCTCAACCTCTGCACTTTAGAATCACTCAGGAAACTTCAAAAAATCCTTATGCCTGAGCCTCACCCCCAGACACATTAAACTGGAATCCCTTCGGTGGGACCCAGGCATGAGTATTTTTATTTTTTATAAATTTATTTATTTATTTATTTTTGGCTGTGTTGGTCTTTGTTGCTGCGTGCGGTCTTTCTCTAGTTGTGGCGAGCGGGGGCTACTCTTCGTTGCGGTGCACGGTTTTCTCATTTTGGTGGGTTCTCTTGTTGATGAGCATGGGCTGTAGGGAGCGTGGGCTTCAGTAGTTGTGGCTCAAGGGCTCTAAAGCTCAGGCTCAGTAGTTGTGGTACACAGGCTTAGTTGCTCCGCGGCATGTGGGATCTTCCCGGACCAGGGTTCGAACCCATGTCCCCTGAGTTGGCAGGTGGATTCTTAACCACTGTGCCACCAGGGATGTCCCTGTCCTATGTCTTCACCAACATTTGATGCTCTCAAATTTATTAGTTTTTGCCAACCTGGTTATTTTAGTTTACATTCTCTTCATTATTAATGAGGTTGGTCATCCTTTATCCATTTATTGGGCATTTATGTTTCTTCTGAGAAACGCCCATTCAAGTATTTTGTCCATTTTTCAGTTAAATCTTTGTCTTTTCTTATTGATTTGTAGAAGTTCTTTACACATTCTGGATAATCTTCTAATAACTATAAATGTAATCTTCTCCTAGCTCATCTTTTCAATTTCTTTGTGATGTCCCCTGATGTAGTTGTATTTATCAATTCATTGGATTCTAATGTAGTTGTATTTACCAATTTTTTTCTTTATGAATTGTCTTTTGTGTCTTACATAAGAAATCATTTCATAACCCAAGCTTATAAAAATATTTCCTTATATTATCTCCTAAATACTGGCTTTTCACATTTTAGTCTTTAATCATCTGGAATATATTTTGGTTTTGAGATATAATTCACATACTACAAAATTCACCCTTTGGAATAGATTTTTATGTCTGGTATGAGGACAAGATCTAATTTTATTTTTTTTCCTGTGGATTACTAATTATCTTGCACCATTCATTGACTCTCATTCCCCACAGAGGTACACGATCATCTTAATAATAGATTAAATCTTATTATAATTAAAATTTTTCCATGGCTGCATTCCTGGGCTCTTTGCTCTACCCCACTGGTTTGTTTTCTCTCCCTGCACCAATACTACATTGTCTTATTAACTACAGATTTAGAAAATGATCTTTAATATTTGGCGGGTGCATTTCCCCAAGTTGTTTTCCATGAGAGTTTCCTTGGCTGTCTTGGCCACTTGCCTTGTCATAAAACTTTTAGAATCAGCCTGTTAAATTCTTTTAAAAATCTGATTCTACAGGTTGAGCTCATTTTCACAAGTTATATTTTCCTAGGAATTAAACCATTTCATCCAAGTTTTCAAATTTATCGGCATAAAGTTGTTCCTCATGTCCTTGTGCTTTAAAACTTTGCTGTATGTATAGTTACCATCTTGTGATATTGTTTATTTGTTCTGTTCTGTTTTTTTCCTTGATATTTTAGCTGGATATTTGTCAATCTTAGACTTTGAAAGAACCAATTCTTGACTGCGTTGATCCTTTCTTTTGTATCTGTTTTCTATTTTGTTAATTTCTGCCTTTATTTTTATTATTTCCTTCCTCTGTTTTTTTGAGAAGATTCTGCTATTTTTCTGACTTATGTTCTTAAGCATTTAATTCCCTCACAGTCTTCTAGGCACTGCTTTAGTCACAACCCCTAAGATTTGTATAGCATTTTTTTTTTTTTTTTTTTTTTTGCGGTACGCGGGCCTCTCGCTGTTGTGGCCTCTCCCGTTGCAGAGCACAGGCTCCGGACGCGCAGGCTCAGCGGCCATGGCTCATGGGCCCAGCCGCTCCGTGGCATGTGGGATCTTCCCGGACCGGGGCATGAACCTGTGTCCCCTGCATCGGCAGGTGGACTCTCAACCACTGCGGCACCAGGGAAGCCCTTGTGTAGCATTTTGATTATTGTTGAGTTATAATAATTCCCAAATTCAGTAAGGATTTCTCCTTTAGCCATGACTTTTTCAGAATGTGTCTTAAATGTTCCAAATGTGTGGGGTTTCCGTAGTCATCCTTTTGCTATTGATTTCTGACATTTTAATCAAAGTATGAATGATAAAACTGAAACTTCATCAAGTGTGCCTTATTTTTGTAGTGAAGAATACAAAATGATATCTTTTCTTTTCATAAGTATATGTAAGTAAAAATCATTAAAACATCCAGGAAAGAGAAACTCCAACTTCAGGCTGGGGGTTTTCCCTGGGGGAGGGATAGAGGGAAATGAGCTCATGAAAGGTGGGTGGAAGGTTAGCGCTATCTGTTATGATATTTTTCCTTTTAAAATTGTATAAAAAGATTTTTGAAACTAATCTGATAGAGATCCACAATATTCCCCGTGGAACCTGGGGCATCCCCTGTAATCAAACACATTGCTATATTTGCAATAAAATGTCTGTATGTCAAATTAGGTGAAATATTAGGATTATACATAGCCTCCCATCAGCTACAGGTACTGGTTTTCAGGGCTTTTTATATTCTGTGAGTGTAGATAAAGAATCATGGACTTGTAGGTATTAATGTTTATTAAATCTGGATGGTGTAAAAACAGGTCTATCTGTTCCATTATTTGTTTGCATTTCTCTGAATATGTGAAATAGTTCCAAATGTACGATTATTAAAACTTTTGTTAAAAGATAAGAAGGACTCTTCTCAAATTGCTCTCCTCCACGTGGTAAATGAAAATCTATATTAAAAAAAAAATAGAGTCTATATGCAATGTGGTTTGCTGGGTTGGCTCTTGGAACAGAAAAACTGGTGACATCCAAATGCAGTCTGTAGTTTAGTTAGTGGTATTTTACCAGTGCTAATTTCTGAGTTTTGACAGATGCACAATAACACAGTAATATGTTAACTTTGGGGGAAGCTGGATGAAGGACATAAGGGAACTCTGTACTATATTTGCGATTTTTCTGTAAATTTAAATTATTTCAAAATAAAACATTTACTTAAAAGAAAAGAGGGGTAACACTCAGTGTTGGTGAGGGTATGGACTTAAGGGCTATCGGGAACCCGTATATGCTGGTTAGTGGGAGTGTCAATATTTTAAGGGTATATTAGTCTCCTAGGGCTGCCACAACGAATAACCACAAAGTAAGTGGTTTAAAACAACAGAGATTATCCTCTCACTGTTCTGTTCCTAGGCTTGCAGCTGCGTCATTCTGATCTCTGCCTCTGTCTTCACATGGTGTCTTCTTGGGTCTCTGTCCCCGTCTCTTTTTCTTCTTCTTACAAGGACACCGGTCACTAGGTTAAGGGCCCACCCTACTTCAGTATGACCTCATCTTAACTAATTACATCTGCCATGACCCTATGTCCAAACAAGGTCACCTTCTGAGGTTCTGGGAAGGAAAAGACTTTTAGGAGCACAGTATTCAATCCAGGAGAGAAGGTAATTTAAATGTGGATCACATTCCCCGCAGCAACCCTGCTCCTGGGTAATATCCACAAGGAATATTCCCACATGTAGGCGGCATGGTGTTTACGACGTGCGTGTTGCAGCATGGTATTAGTAACGATAAACTAGAACCCAGCTAACTCTCCATTATGGATAGATACAGCCAAACAAACTGTTTCATTCACATTCAAAAAAATCTGTGAAGCAGTTTAAGAGAATGGGGGATACTCCAAGTATTACTAACATTGGCAGTTTTTTCAAGTGAGAAAGAAAGTTAGGGTACAATATATACAGTTTGATCCAATTTATGTATTTTTTAATACACAAAAAGCTACGAATTTTTATATGGGTGCAAACGCACAGGAGAATCTGGACGACTACACACCACGACGATACTGATTCTAAGAAGGGAGTAAAAAAGGAGAGCTGTGATGTGGACTGTTTGTTCTATGTGGTTTTGACATTTTTGTAACAGAAAAGTTTTAAGCTACTTCTTATTAAAATTAAAATTAAACTAAGCAAGATGTAGATCAATACACATAATTGATCCCAGTTTTATAAAAAAAAATATATAAGTGATATATATAAAATATATATTTATATATATAAAATATATATATGTGATATATATATATATGATTTTCCATAAATACACATACTTTTTAAAATGTATGGAGAAAAAAAGCCTGAAATAATTTACAGGTGGTATATATTGCTGTTCACTTTTCATTTTATATACCTTTTTAGTTGTTTGAATATTTTCTTCAATCTTTAATACAAGATGCATTCATTCTGTAATTTAATATTTTAATAATGTTTTAGCAAAAATTTTTCTGAGGTTTAATTCATTCTAAGCGTACAAATTTTCTGTTGACCGTCACAGGTATGAAAAGCAAAGCATAGCTCCAGTGACCTGGTTCATACCTAACTTTGAGTTGATGTGTAACTCTGATATGACCGGCACACATAACATTACAAAAGCATAGGACCACTGTTCTGATATAGTTGTTAAATTCCCTCCATACTTTTGGGATCTGAAAAGGAAATTATAAGCACAGGCTTCACAGTGATATTTTTTATTGTAAATCTCTGTTTATTATTTTAAAACTTTACTGCCCAATATGGTAGCCACCAGCTACATGTGGCTCTTTAAAATTAAATTAATTAAAATGAAATAACATTAAAAATTTAGTTCCTCAGTCACACTGGCACCATTTCAAGGGCCCAAGGGTCACTTTGGTTAGTGGCCACCACATGGGATGAGGT
Source organism: Globicephala melas (assembly GCF_963455315.2). Lineage (NCBI taxonomy): Eukaryota > Metazoa > Chordata > Mammalia > Artiodactyla > Delphinidae > Globicephala > Globicephala melas. Next base: position 76,664,452 of record NC_083328.1, read on the forward strand.
AGATTACAGAACATTTCCGTCAGTGTGGAAAGTTCTATTGGACGGTACTGGTTTAAAGCACAACGATATACAAACATTCTTGCTGTTTACCTCATTTGGTAGGATTTTTACCGTGGGAAGGCATTCTTTGTGTTAAGTACTCAGAGACATCCAGGGGAAGGTAGTTCAGTGGATAACTTCTCCTTAAGTCCCCACTTTTGAGAGCAGGTGGTGTGCGATTCTGGGCTCATTACTGCACTGACCTGCCACCCTAGTGCCTCTGCATCTCTCAATGCATTTAAAATATCCCAGTAGATCCTATGAAGTATTCCCATGTTCTGGTCAAACTGGTTTATGAAACCACGATTTGAGAAGTCCAGTCTTGCAGGCGGCAGGGCCCTGCCTTTGTGTGGCCGTAATAAGGTTATTTATGGAGTATGGAGACGACTCTCAGAGAAGATGAAAGGTTTGATGGTAAAGGAAAGCAGAAGCTCGGCGAAGCAGGTTTCTCCTTATAGCAATGACTCTCCAGATAAGATAAATCACCTGGGACCATTAAACCTTCAAGAAGAGTGCTTGTAAACCTCCCCTCGAAACTAACAAAGCATCTTCTCTCCTGGAGCCGCCCATGTGGTGAGGGGCTCACAGCTTTTCCCAAACCACCAGCTAGTCACAGTGTTACCCTACTGGGCTCTCTACCCAGGACACTGAACCAGAAAATCACTTTCGAAGTCATTCCTTAGGGTGGCCAACTGTCCCTAGTTTGCCAGGTACTGAAGAATTTCCTGGGATTAAACCTGGGAAAGTCACAGGCAAAACCTGGGTGGCTTGGTCAACCTACTTCCTCTGTGTCTTGAGGACAAGCAATGCCTGGGACTCAGCAGGGCAACGGAATTTTTTTTTTCATATTTAGCTATCATTTATTGGGTTTTACTGTGGGTTAGGCAAAGATAGCTCTTTACTTGCTTTTTCTCCTTTAATCCTCACAACCAAATGGGGGTGGTGTTATTATTATGATTCCCATCTGACAGATGAAGAAACTGAGGCTCAGAAAGTGGAAATGACTTGCCCAAGGTCACACTGAAACAGTATCCATGTCTCCATAGCCCATGCTCTGAATTGCTCTATTTCTCTTTCCTCTTGTTTCTTAATTGGCCTCCTGCACAAATGGGGATCTCTGGGGTTTCCAGAAGCTTCCCACCAAAAAGGACTTGGAAGCAAGCATGCTTTCCTCGTTAACCAGGAGGGCAGGAGAAGGCCCCAGAGGGTCAGACTTGCACCTGAACTGCGTTTGCATGTTCAAAAGTCAAGTCTAACTTTCTATAACTGTCTGGACCTTTTCACTGGCAAAGGCCAAGTTGGAAAGGTGGTCAATAAATCACTCACAGATGTACCCTGGCCGTGGCTGCGCAGACCCCTTCCTGCTCGCCTCACCGCCTGGGTGCTCTCGAGACAGGACAAGGTGAGATTTCCCCACCAAATTCAGCATATCTCGGAGTTCAGAGCACCTGTGACCAATGGGAAAGTCTGGCTACACCAAAGTCCTCTCCAGAGGTGAGAGATGAAAGCATCCCTTTATTGAGGCTTACGTGCGCCAGGCAGGGCTTTATTTCATTCCCTTCCCACATCTCACTATCTGTGAAATAGATAAGATTGTTATTCCAGCTCAGAGATGAGGAAACTGAATCGATTTTGTCCCGAGGGGACACGTGGCACTGTCTGGAGACAACTGTGGTTGTCGAAACTTGGGGGGGAGGTGCTACTGGCATCTAGTGGGTAGAAGCCAGGGACGCTGCTAAATGTCCTACAACGCACAGGACGGCCCCCTTCTTCCCCAACTATTGTGCATGGCAATAGTGCTGAGGTTGAGAAACGCTGGGCTAAACCAAGAAAAGGCCCACGGTTTCCGGTTTCCGATGGATCCTGTCACCCCAGCGCTTGAGGGATTCACCTAGAATCTCACGCCTTGCAAGGGGCACAGTAGCTATTAGATCCCTCCTGCCCTCAGCTTCCTGTACCTCGAAGAACAATTACTCAAAGGTCAGTTTAGGAGGGTACAGATTTTGTGTTCATCTGATGCTGGAACAGTGCTAGGCACGAAATAGGTGGCCAGGAAATACATGTTGCATGCATGAATGAATGAATACAAAGTACCATGCATCGAGGGTTTTCTGTCTGCCAGGCTTCATACCAAGCATATTACCAGCATCACCTTGTTCAATCCTCAGAACCTATCTCAGAGGTAGGCATTGCGACTCCCGGTCTTAGATTACAGAGCAGGACACAGGGCACAGGGAGAAGAGGTCCCGTGCCAGGGTCACACAGCTGGACAGTGATGTAGTGTGTCTCCAATTCTACTGCACTGCGTCACGCCAGAGTCTCCAGAAATAAGAACAAATTCTGGGGCTCAGATGCAGTAACTTTTCTCATTGTCCTGGGATTTATGAATACACCCCTCTTTGTAGCACTGATCTTTTTTTTTTAAATTACTTTTGGCCCTAATAGGTACCATAGAATATACAATAAATAAAAGAACTTTGGAGACAGCTGAAGAAAAGGCCCCATTGGCAAAGCTGTCCTGTGATCAGAAAGAAAAAGTCTGAAATGATATTTCGCAGTTGGAGATGAAGCCATATAGGGATTACAGGCCTCTCTGGCCTTTCATTTCTCCAGAGACTGGAGGCCCCTTGACCAGGAGGGCAAGACAGTTTCCCACCCAGAGGCCCAGGCTTGACTTCCTCAGATTTCTGTCAACACCAGCATTTTAATGAGTCTACCCAAGATGTGGGCGCTCCATTGTATTTCCATTTTATGGCATCTTTTTATATTCCAGAGGAGAGGATTCGGAATAAAAATGAGCCAGGCTTTTAGCGCTCCTTTTTATTATTAGCATTTGGTAAAAAACAACCTTAATGAGGTGTTAAGAGTCATCCTGCAGCCTATTGTGCCAGAGGCCTGGGAGCTCATAAAATCCTGAAAAGCCACAGGGCAATTTATGATCCTTGATACCACCCCTTCCTGACAAAGCTTCCGAGGGCGCATCCTTAGTTCTGGGGTGCTTCCGGCAATTTACACGCCCAAGCTGCTCCAGCTACAAGCTGAATTAAACCTTATTAAATGCCTGTGAGGATTCTCCTTGCCAAGCTGCTCACTTCAGAGACACTCAGCCGGGTCCACCCGGCATGAATTCAATTTTACCTTGAGTTTGGACCAAAGGACCCTAGGGATTGACTGTTCGTGTTTCTCTCCTCACTGGTGAGGAACCGAACAGTGATGCTGCTAGAAAGAAAATAAAAGCAATGACTTGCTTCTCAACTAGGAGAAGAATTCCTTGGCAAACAAATCCAGTGATATTTTCCTAATCAGTCAACATTCTTCCTGAAAGCTTCATTTAAGGCTGAGGGTTTGGTGTTTTTTTTTCTCCTGCCGCAGAAAGGTATGTTACCTATTAGTGATGAAAAACAAATCAGGGGACTTCTCTGGTGGCGCAGTGGTTAAGAATCCGCCTGCCAATGCAGGGGACACGGGTTCGAGCCCTGGTCCGGGAAGATCCCACATGTGGCGGAGCAACTAAGCCCGTGTGCCACAACCACTGAGCCTGCGCTCTAGAGCCCGAGAGCCACAACTACTGAAGCCCGTGAGCCACAACTACTGAAGCCCACACGCCTAGAGCCCGTGCTCCACAACAAGAGAAGCCACTGCAATGAGAAGCCCGCGCACTGCAACCAAGAGTATCCCCGCTCACCGCAACTAGAGAAAGCCTGCACGCAGCAACGAAGACCCAACACAGCCAAAAATAAATAAATTAGTTTACAAAAAAACCCAAAAAAACAAATCAGCCTCTGGAATGGGAAGAGATACCTCAGGTTTAATCTTGGAGTTTATAATTTGAGGAAAAAGGAAATAATTTAATCCTTCATATCCTTCTCATTTGGAATTTTTTTTCTTTAAAGAAAATCCTATATATCACAATATATATTGACCCTTCCTAACTTTACTCAGTTAAACCTTATAATTGGTCAATAACTCTGTATTATATACTTCAAAAGTGCTAAGAGACTAGATCTTAAATGTTCTCATCACACGTAAAAAAGATAAGTATGTGATGTGACAGAGGTATTAGCTAAGGCTTTGATGGTAATCATATTGCAGTACATAAATGTATCAAATCAGCATGTTGTTGTACACCTTAAACTTACACAATGTTATATGTCATCATCTCAATTTAAAAATCTCATAGGGCTTCCCTGGTGGCGCAGTGGTTGGGAGTCCACCTGCCGATGCAGGCAACACGGGTTCGTGCCCTGGTCCGGGAAGATCCCACATGCCGCGGAGCGGCTGGGCCCGTGAGCCATGGCCACTGGGCCTGCACGTCTGGAGCCTGTGCTCCGCAACGGGAGAGGCCACAACAGTGAGAGGCCCGCGTGCCGCAAAAAAAAAAAAAAAAAAAAAAAAATCTCATAATTGAATCTTAGATTGATATTTTTTCATTGCTATTAAATTGTAATATCAGTATTTCACACAATCCCGATTTGATTTTCATAGTTCCTTTCAATGAAATACCATTTATATTTAACTTGAAAACATACGTTTATAGTTCCCTTGAGTGAAATATAAAGAAAAAGTATGTGACTTATTTTGTCATGCAAGATTTCATGGTGTTTCCAGAGTCTGACTGAATAAATAATTCGTAGGTGAACTCTGTGTTTGTTTCCTAGGTCCTCTGGGGCGATTTATGGGGGAAAACCCCCACAAGATTTGGTGTTGGAAGGCTAGAGTGAAAGTCTTGAAGTGACACTTAGCAACAGTGTGGTCTTGGGACTGTCCCGTCACTCACTGTCACTGACCCCAAATGTTTTTATTAGTAAAATGAAACCAATTATAACTATGTCGCTGGTTGTTAAATTTCTATGACTTATTTTCATTTACAATTATGTAATTGGGTGTAAACTAGGAGCAAGGTGCTGTGAATGCATTGCGTCACTTAATTTCTGAAATAACCTAAAAAGGGGCACAGTTGTTAGTACACTCAAGTCACAGGTAAGGATCCTGGGCCTCAGAAGGGTTAACCGACTTGCCCACGGTCACACAGCCTCCGAGTGGCAGAGCTGGCATTTGAACCCGAGAACATGTGACTGCAGAAACTGCCCCAAATCACTCAACTGCCTCTCTGGGATGATGTAAATGAGATTGATTGAGAGCTGTAAAGCCATCTCTAAACGCCTGGTTCAGAGAGATGTGGCCAAGGCATCACAGACTTTCGAGAAGAAAAAGGCACTGGGAATTACCTAATTAAATAACCCAATTTTAGAATGATGAGGCTGAGAGCCTACCTTAGGTTACAAACTAGGAATGAGATTTCAGATGAGAAGAAAGATCCCCAGCTGCCCCCGAGTCTCACTGCAGTGTCGTGATTAAATACTCAGACTTGGGATCCAGAGATCTGGCTTCTAATCTGAGTTTCTAATCATTCACTAGCTGTGTGATCCTGGACAAGGTTCATAAATTCTCTACACCTTAATTTCTGCATCTATAAAATGGGATGGATGAGAGTAATTACAGAAGGACTAAATGAGTTTAAAACATGTAAAATGCTTAAGACAGTGTCTAATGGTGACATATACATATAAATGTATCATTATTCTAGCCACAACTAATATTTGTAAAAATCATACTATTCCTAGTTGATGAGTTGAACATAAAGAGAAATCCATGGGGTACCGTTATAAACTCTATCCCTTGGTAAACAGCTAAGGATGAATGAACTTGTACAAGTCATCTTTTTTCTTTTTTTCAAATTTTATTTATTTATTTTTGGCTGTGTTGGGTCTTCATTGCTGCGCGTGGGCTTTCTCTAGCTGCAGCGAGCGGGGGCTACTCTTTGTTGTGGTGCACGGTCTTCTCATTACAGTGGCTTCTCTTGTTGTGGAGCACAGGCTCTAGGCACGCCGGCTTTAATAGTTGTAGCACACAGACTCAGTAGTTGTGGCTCATGGGCTCTAGAGAGCAGGCTCAGTAGTCGTGGCGCATGGGCTTAGTTGCTCCGCGGCATGTGGGATCTTCCCGGACCAGGGCTCGAACCCGTGTCCCCTGCATTGGCAGGCGTATTCTTAACCACTGCGCCACCAGGGAAGCCCTACAAGTCATCTTTGTAAAACACTAATCTGATCATTTCATTGCCTGATTAACTCTTTGCCATAAAATATTTGCAAATCATATATCTGATAAGGGATGAGTATCTGGAATATATAAAGAACTCCTGCAACTTAAAAATTTTATTGGGGCTTCCCTGGGGGCGCAGTGGTTGAGAGTCTGCCTGCCGATGCAGGGGACACGGGTTCGTGCCCTGGTCTGGGAAGATCCCACATGCCGTGGAGCAGCTGGGCCCGTGAGCCATGGCCGCTGAGCCTGCACGTCTGGAGCCTGTGCTCCGCAACAGGAGAGGCCACAGCAGTGAGAGGCCCACGTACCGCCAAAAAAAAAAAAAAAAAAAATTATTTTTAAGACAAATAACTCAATAAAAAATTGGGCAAAAAATTTGAATAGACGTTTCCCCAAAGAAGATACATAAATGGCCAGTAAGCACATAAAAAGATACTCAACATCATTAGTCATCAGGGAAGTACAAACCAACATTATAATGAAATACCATTTCTCACCCTCTAGGGTAGCTATAATTTAAAAAATGGACAGTAACAAGTGTTGACAAGGATATAGAGAAATTGGAATGCTCATGCATTGCTGATGGAAATATAAATGGTACAGTCACTTTGGAAAACCGTTTGGCAACTCCTCAAAATGGTAAACATAGAATTTCCATTGACCAAGAAATTTTACTTTTAGGTATATTGTCAAGAGAATTGAAAACATATGCCTATGCAAAAACTTGTACATGAATATTTATAGCAGCATTATTCCTAATAGCCAAAAAGTGGAAACAATCCAATCATCTACTTACTGATAGATAAATAAAATGTGGTACATTCATACAAGGGAGTCATAAAAAGGAATGAAAAATGGAACAGAATAGAGTCCAAAAATAAACCCATTATATGGTCAAATGATCTTCAAAAAGGGTGCCAAGGGCTTCCCTGGTGGCGCAGTGGTTGAGAGTCCACCTGCCGATGCAGGGGACGCGGGTTCGTGCCCCAGTCCGGGAAGATCCCACATGCCGCGGAGTGGCTGGGCCCGTGAGCCATGGCCGCTGAGCCTGCGCGTCTGGAGCCTGTGCTCCGCAACGGGAGAGGCCACAACAGTGAGAGGCCCGCGTACCGCAAAAAAAAAAAAAAAAAAAAAAAAAGAGTGCCAAGATAACACAATGGGGAAAAGATAGTCTCTTCAACAAATGATGCTGGGAAAACTGGATATCCACATGCAAAAGAATGAAGATAAACCCTCGTCTTACACCATATACAAAAGTTAACTCAAAACAGAATAAAAACTTGAACATGAGACCTGAAACTATAAAACTCCCAGAAGAAAATATAGGGGAAAAGTTGCATGACATTGGAATGGGCAATGATTTATTGCATATGACACCAAAGGCACAGATAACAAAAGCAAAACATAGACAAGTGGGACTACATCAAACTTAAAAACTTCTGCACAGGAAAGGCAACCATCAACAGAGTGAAAAGGCAAACAATGAAATATTTTCAAACCATATATTGGATAAAGGGTTAATATCCAGAATATATAAAGAACTCCTACAACTCAATAGCAATGACAACAACGCGATTAGAAAATGGGCAAAGGACTTGCATAGACATTTCTCCAAAGATATATAAATGGTCAAGAAGCATATGAAAAGATGCTCAACATCACTAATCATCAGGAAAATGCAAATCAAAACCACAAGGAGATATACTTCACACTCATTAGGATGGCTACTATCAAAAAAACCCCAGAAAATAACAAGTGTTGGCAAGAATGTAGAGAAATTGAAACTCTCACACAGTGTTGGTGTGATTATAAAACGGTGCAGCTACTATGGAAAAAGTATGGAGGTTCCTCAAAAAATTAAAAATAGAACTACCATATGATCCAGCTCTCTCACTTCTGGGTATATATCCTAAAGAATAGAAAACAGGATCTTTTTTTTTTTTTAATTTATTTATTTATTTTTGGCTGTGTTGGGTCTTTGTTTCTGTGCGGGGGCTTCCTCTAGTTGCGGCGAGCGGGGGCCACTCTTCATCGCGGTGCGCGGGCCTCTCACTGTCACGGCCTCTCGTTGCAGAGCACAGGCTCCAGACGTGCAGGCTCAGCAGTTGTGGCTCACGAGCCTAGTTGCTCCGCGGCATGTGGGATCCTCCCAGACCAGGGCTCGAACCCGTGTCCCCTCCATTGGCAGGCAGACTCTCAACCACTGCACCACCAGGGAAGCCCGAAAACAGGGTCTTGAAGAGACACTTGTACACTCATGTTCATTGCCACGTTATTCACAGTAGCCAAGATGTGGAAGCAATCTACATGTCCACCAATGGATGAATGGATAAATAAAATGTGGTATATACATACAGAGGATTATTCAGCCTTAAAAAAAGAGGGAAATCTTGTCATATGCCACAACATGGAGGAACCTAGAGGACATTATGCTAAGTGAAATAAACCAATGACAAAAGACAATGACTACATAATCCCATTTATATAAAGTATCTAAAGTAATCAAACCCATAGAAATCAAAGGCAGAAGGGTGGTTGCCAGGTTTAGGGTTGCCAGGCGCTAGGAGGAAGGGAAACCAGGGAGTTGCTATTCAATAGGCGTAGAGTTTCAGCCGAACAAAATGAAAACGTTTTCGAACTTCCCTGGTCGTCCAGTGGGTAAGACTCGGCACTTCCAAGGCGGGGGGCCCAGGCACGATCCCTCGTCAGGGAACAAGATCCCGCATGCACGCTGTGCAACTAAGAGTTCGCATGCCGCAACTAAAGATCCCGCGTGCTGCAACTAAGACCCGGCGCAGCCAAAATAAATAAAAAATAAATATAAAATGAAAAGGTTTTCGACATCTGCTGTACAAGGATGTGCCTATAGTTAACGATACTATAACGTCCACTTGAAAATTGTTAAGAGGGTAAATTTTTAAAACGCCAAAACAAACAAAAACAAAGAAGGAGAAAGTGATAAAAACAAAGAAAAAGGAATGAATGATTTGTGTTACAACATGGATGGACCTTGAAAATGTTACGCTAAGTGAAAGGAGCCAGACACAAAGGACTATGTTCTGTATGATTCCATTGACATGAAATGTCCAGAAGAGGCAAATCCACAGAGACACAATTAGATCAGCAGTTGCCAGGGGCTGGAGGGAGGGGACGAAGGGGCGTGACTGCTGATGAGTACTGGTTTTGGGGGGAAGCTTATCTAACATGTGTGTTTTCCCCCTAAGGCACGTCACAGCCTCCTGAGCTTAGGAATGGTAGGTAGCCAGCACTTCAGCCCTGCGCTTAGGGACCATTTTGAACAATGAAATCAACAAAAAGCACAAGGGTGTGAGAAATATGGCACTAAATGGATGGAAAAAAGGACACCGTTTACGGTAGGAGAGCTGAACCGAGAAGGCAGAGCATGTGTCTGGACAGCTCTGCACATGTCCGCAAAAGACCGAGAAAGAACTGGGAGTGTTGATTTGGGGGTTACAAATACATTTTAGTCGGTAGGCTAAAATATGTACTTCTGGAATGATGAGAATTGACTCTCTTTTGAGGACTACCTTGGTGTGAATGCAGTCAGAAGAGGGAGCCTCCTCATTCTGATGGTCAAGGTTTCAGGGCTACTGCTGGAGAGGTGAAATTTCTCACTTATGTTCAGCTGAGAGTCTCCTAGCTGACTCAGTGTCTCATATTTCACCAGAAATTATGCAGCAAAGTCAGTGTTTTTCCTAGCATCCAGAAACAAGAGATTTCACACACTCAAGACGAGTTACAATTTATTACATAGAGTTCTCAGTGGCTGGGAGATTCTAATCAACAGATGAGGAACGCAGAAGTCCTTCTTCCCTAGGACAGGAAAGCACATCTTATTATTATTTCCCTACCTCTAGTTTGTAAGGCCTGGCTCTTTAAAAACTGACACCAGTATATTTTGGTCCCAGGGTGCTCTGGAAAATTCACATGAGTTGCTAAAGTTCATCTAATAGCAGGCACAGATACCCTTTTTGGCTGCTTGGGTTCTAACCCTAACTCCATCACATCCTAGATGTGCACTGTTGAACAAGTTAACATGCCTCAGTTTTCCTCATCTGTAAAATGGGGATAATAGATGTAACACTGTTGTGAGGATTAGAAGAGTTCCTGGCAAGGAAGAAATGTCATAAAAGGAATGCTGGCTTTTAAGAAGAGCAGCTAGCATTCATTGGGCTTTTGTTCTATTCCATTGGGTATTGTGTCAAACAATTCACATTGCAATTTTAATTTAAATATCTCTTGGAGAGCCATCTCTAGAACATCTGATCTAAAAGAGAACCTCCCGGGGCTTCCCTGGTGGCGCAGTGGTTGAGAGTCCGCCTGCCGATGCAGGGGACGCGGGTTCGTGCCCCGGTCCGGGAAGATCCCACATGCTGTGGAGCGGCTGGGCCCGTGAGCCATGGCCGCTGAGCCTACGCATCCGGAGCCTGTGTTCCGCAACGGGAGAGGCCACAACAGTGAGAGGCCCGCGTACCGCAAAAAAAAAAAAATAAAATAAAATAAAACAAAGAGAACCTCCCCCAACCTGCTTTTTCTATGGCAGAGAGCCCCTATCATGACTTTCAATTACTTTACTTAAATTTATATTTTTCTCTCTTCTCATCGCTAGACTGAAAGCCCCATAGGGACAGGGACTGCATTCCTCTTGTTCATCTTATATCCTTAGCACAGTGCCAGACATTTTAGGTGCTCAATGAATCGTGTTGATGGAATAAATGAACGAACGTCAGAATCAGTGTCTGACTCTAGTCCCTGCTCCTAACTCAAAGCCGTGCATCCTCTCCTGTCCTACTTTGGGGTTGGGCAGGGGGGCGGTGGTCACGAGTTAGAGCAGCACATCCAATACAGTAGCTGCTGGCCACACGTAGCTACTTAAATTTAACTTTAAAATAATTAAAGTTAAATAAATTTAAAAATGCAGCTCCTCCGGCGCACTAGCAAATTTCACGTTCTCAGTACCCACAAGTGTCTCATAGTTAGTAGGCAGTCCAGATATAGAACGATTCCATCATCACAGAAAGTCCTACTGACAGAGTTGATTTAGATCAGTGATTCTCCACTGGGGAGGATTTTGTCCCCCGCGGGGGGTTATTTGGCAACAGCTGGAGACAATTTTGGTTGTCACAACTTGGGAGATGCAACTAGCATCTAGCGTGGGTAGAGGCCAGGGATGCTGCCAACATCCTACAGTGTACAGAATGAACCCCACAGCAGAGCATTATCTGGCCCCAAATATCAATAGCGCTGAGGTTGAGAAACATGGTTTACAGGAAGGCACTTGGGTGACAGTTCTCTGTTTGACCAGAATGCTAAGTTTCCTAGGATTTGGATGGGTTAATTTGTAATTAAAAGCCTGGTGAGGGGCTTCCCTCGTGGCGCAGTGGTTAAGAAGCCGCCTGCCAATGCCGGGGACCCGGATTCGAGCCCTGGTCCAGGAAGATCCCACATGCTGCAGTGCAACCAAGCCCGTGCGCCACAACTACTGAGCCTGCGCTCTAGAGCCCGTGAGGCACAACTACTGAAGCCCGCGCGCCATGCTCCGCAACAAGAGAAGCCACCGCGATGAGAAGCCAACGTACCGCAACGAAGAGTAGCCCCCGTTCGCCGCAACTAGAGAAAGCCCGCACGCAGCAACCAAGACCCAATGCAGCCAAAAATAAATAAAAAAAAAAAAATCCTGGTGAGGATTTTTCAGTGTATGTGGCATGAAGTCCAGTTTCCTGGAATTCCGCACTACGTTTTTGAATAGGATATTAAAATCCAGAAACCATTGTCCAGCTGTGCTGTCAAGTGGACATACCTGCCTGTGACAAGAGCAAGACCCATCAAACATGAACGACCTCATTCAGACCAAAAGGGGTTTCCAAGGCCAGATTCTTCTAGATCAAGGGTCTGTAAACTACAGTCCCTGGACCAAATCCACCCATGAGCTAAAAATGGTTTTTACATTTTTAGATGGTCAAGAGACAATCAGAAGAATACTACTTGTATGACACATAATTACAGAAATTCCAATTTCGGTGTCCATAAAGTTTTATTGGAACCCAGCTGCCACCGTCATTTACTTAAGTGATGTCGGTGACTGTTTTTATTCCACATACATTGGTGGGCAGTCTCACCACAGAAACTGTAGGAGTCGCAAAGCTAAAAATATTCACTCTCTGCCCCTTTACAGAAAAAGTTTGCTCATTCCTGCTCTGGATGCTAAAGATCTTGGTGGATTTTTCTTTATTTTTTTTTTCTTTGTTCTTGCTTTATTTTCTTTCTTTTCTTTTCAGGTCATAATTATCCTGATAAATTGCAGGTGAAGACTCAGACCAAATGACCAAATGGACTTTCTTTGGGAAGCAGAGTGCAGGAGGGGATTAGCAGGAATGCAGGGGCGTTCATGTGAAAGATTCCTCTTAGATGAATTTAGGGAACAAAGACCCCATAGTCAATGATTTCTGTGAGTATAAAAGTAGGAGAGTGGCTGGCTCCTTTTGTCAGTTTTGCAGCACAAATCATACAGTTACTGAATACCCCCATCCGCAGTAGTATTCTTTTAATGCTTAACTCCGTGACCTCACAAAAATAATTGCTGGGAAGCAAATTTACTTAGCTCTCTGCCTTTATTTGCTGACCAAGAGGCTTGGCCCGATAGCCATATTGTTTATGGAAATGCTGGAGGGGGTAGGGTGTGGGGAGGAGAAAGAACACAATTTGGCCAGAGAAGTTGGATGTATTGAAAGGATTGAGGGGATTTTGTCTTTGCTTTATAATTGGAGTCAGGATTTCCCTTCAAGTTACTCACTGCAGACTCAAAATCTCCCTGGGCTTCTCAGCCCAAAAGTCCTGTTAAGCTCTCTCTCACTGGGTTGGCATCTGGCTTTTAAAATCCTTGTCATTTTTATGATTATAATGAATATTACAACTTGTCCAGTGAATGGGCTTTTCCAAATGCTGAGAATGTCTGTCGTCAGAAAGAAAAGAAAAAGTTGATTAAAAATGATTAGTATGTTTTGGGGGCGGTTGAGAATTTTTTTTTTTAAGTCCCCAAGAATTTTCACTTTAGGAGGCATTGCCAGTGGCTCTCAATTCAGCTTAGAATTTTACTTTTAGAAATGGAAGACTTCATCTTGAAAGAAAGTCCTAAAAGAAACTTATTTTGTCCCATACTCTCATGTTAGAAAACAGATGACCCGTTATTACAGTGGCGAGCACATTCAGTGATTTGGAGATTGCCTTGGCGGGCAAAATAATTGGGAGATTTTCCAGCCCTTTTAATTTGTAAAATCAAAACCTGTGTTGGCTGCAACTGATCAGAAAAAAAAATTAGTATACCAAAAGCAAAAGTCAGCAACCGTAACTTTAGGAGGCGAGAACCAGTTTGTTAAGCCCCTCTGAAGGCAATACTGAAAGTGGCTTCCTCAGGAAAATACTTAACCACCCAATCGGTCAAACCATCTGATAACTGCTTATCTTCCCTAATGCGATTGGGAGTCCGTTTGATGCCCCTTTGCATTCCAATCACAAAGCTCATCTTAGGTAAGCACCTTGAGGAGGAAAAAAAAGAAAATTCATGAGTCTCTGCTTCTGCATTCATGGAATTTTCTTTTCACAATAGACGGAAGCATGTTAAGCTGGGTGGGGGCAGGGTGGTGGTGCTGAGGTGAAAATCTTGGAAAGGGAGGGGTATGGTGTTCTATTGAGGTGAAGCACTTTATTGTGGCTAAATGGTTGAGAAACAAAAGAAGATTATTTCATGATGCATGAAAACTACATGAAATTCACATTTCAACGTCCATTAAGAAAACTGTATTGGAAGGCAGTTTCCAGCCTCTAGAGCTAAAATGCAACGCAAAGCAAAGCAATCCTCTGAGAGAGTCGTGGAAGATGAATTGGCTACTCTATTCTCCATTTTTAGCTACCCAGTCACACAGGAAAACTTAAAGATGTGTATAAGCGAAGATTTCCAGGATTTGTGATAAACATAACTTGCAGTATCTGCCCTCCCTGCACTCACACTCCCTTTTATAATCTGCTAGCCCAGAAGTTTTCTATAAAATGGGAGAGAGGCAGAGTGCCTCCCTCATGAGAGCAAAAAGTTAATAAATGAGAACAGTATGGCACATGGTAGGTACTCAAAAAAATCTTCGCTATTCTTCTTTTTTAAAAAATTAATTTATGTTTGGCTGTGTTGGGTCTTCGTTGCTGTGCGGGCTTTCTCTAGTTGTGGCGAGTGGGGGCCACTCTTCGTTGCTGTGCACTGGCTTCTCATTGCGGTGGCTTTTCTTGTTGTGGAGCACGGGCTCTAGGTGCACGGGCTCCAGGAGTTGTGGCGCACGGGCTTAGTTGCTCCACGGCCTGTGGGATCTCCCGGGAGCAGGGCTCGAACCCGCATCCCCTGCATTGGCAGGCGGATTCTCAACCATTGTGCCACCAGGGAAGTTCCTTAGCTATTATTCTTATTCTTATTAGGTTATTGCTAACAGCAATTGTTCCTTTACCCCACCATCTCCCCTTGACAGCAGTTAGGCAGTATCCATCAGATTTTTATCAATATGTACTTTGACCCAGCACTTCAATTTATAGAAATTTATCTCACAGATAAACTCCCAGTCAGTGTGTCAAACAATTCATATTTTTTTTTGTTTTGAGTTCCATACTATGTACCTGTATTATTCTTTCAGTTCTGTGTTATTAAGGATATACAGATTTAGCATTATGTCATTTGGTGAACTGACCCCATTTTCATTTTGAAATGTCCCATTTAATCCCTGGTAATACTTCTTGTACTGAAGTCTACTTTGTATGAAATTAGTATAGCCACTCTGCTTTATTTTACTTAGTGTTTGCATTGTGTATCTCTTTCAATTCTTTACTTCTAATCTCTATATTTTTATATTTAAAATGGGTTTCTTGGAGATGGCATATAGTTGAGTCTTGCCTTTTTTTTTTAACTTGATGTATTTTTTTAAAATTTTATTTATTTATTTTTGGCTGCATTGGGTCTTCACTGCTGCGTGCAGGCTTTCTCTAGTTGTGGTGAACGGGGGCTACTCTTTGTTGCGGTGCATGGGCTTCTCATTGCAGTGGCTTCTCTTGTTGTGGAGCACGTGCTCTAGGTGCGTGGGCTTCAGTAGTTGCAGCACGTGGGCTCAGTAGCTGTGGCTCGTGGGCTCTAGAGCGCAGGCTCAGTAGTTGTGGTGCACGGGCTTAGTTGTTCTGTGGCATGTGGGATCTTCCCAGACCAGGGCTCGAACCTGTGCCCCCTGCAATGGCAGGCAGATTCTTAACCACTGCACCACGAGGCAAGCCCAAGTCTTGCCTTTTTATGTAGGCTGCCAATCTCTGACTTTTTAATTGGAATATTTAGGTCATTTACACTTATGGTAATTTTTGATATGATTGGAGTTAAGTCTACAATCTTGCTCTTTGTTTTCTATTGTCTCATTTTCTCTGTATTTCTTTTTTCCTGCCTTCTTTTGGGTTAATTGAGTTATTTTTTAGGATTCCATTTTATCTTCACTGTTGGATTATTAGCTATATCTTTTTATTTTTCAGTGGTTGCTCTAGGGTTTATCATATGTATTTTAATGCATTGCAGTCCACCATCAAATACAATACTTGTAGTAAGATATTTCCATTTCCCCCACATCTCTTTTGTGCTTTATTTGTCATAAATTTTATTACTACTTTGGTTATAAATGTTAATATACTTTGACATTTTTGCTTTAAACAGTCAATTTTACTTTAAACAGTAAAAACAGTATCCCCCATTATTAACATCTTACATTAACATGGTACATTTATTACAATTAATGAATTAATATTGATACTTAATTATGAACTAAAGTGCATGCTTTATTGAGATTTCTTTAGTTTTTATTTGATGTCTTTCTTCTGTGCAAGGACCCCTATTCAGGATATAATATGATATTTAGTGTCATGTCTTCTTAGGCTCCTCTTGGCTGTCACAGTTTTTCAGACTGTTCACGTTTTTTCATTTTGACAGTTTTGAGGAGTACTGCGCAGGTATCTTGTAGCATGTCCTCAACTGGGATTTGTCTGATGTCATATGTTTGTGGGAGGAAGACCATGGCAGTAAAGCCATTCTCATCACATCAAGGGTACGAACTATCAACACAGTTTATGTTAACTTTGAGTGCCTATCAGAGGTAGTATTTGTTAGGTTTCTCCCTTGTAAAATTTCTTTTTTTTCCCCTTTATCCATGCTGTACTTCAATGATTTTTTTTTTTTCAATGATCTTTTAAAGACATTAAAAATAGAGGGGAAGGGCTTCCCTGGTGGTGCAGTGGTTGAGAGTCCGCCTGCCGATGCAGGGGATGTGGGTTCGTGCCCCGGTCCGGGAAGATCCCACATGCCGCGGAGCGGCTGGGCCCGTGAGCCATGGCCGCTGAGCCTGAGCGTCTGGAGCCTGTGCTCTGCAACGGGAGAGGCCACAACAGTGAGAGGCCCGCATACTGCAAAAAAAAAAAAAAAAAAAAATAGAGGGGAAAAAAGTATTTTATATTTATCCATATATTTATCACTTTTGGCATTTTTTTATTCCTTTGTGTAATCCAATTTTCTATCAGGTATCATTTTCCTTCCATTTGAGAAATTTTCTTTACCATTTCTTGCAGTGCATTCTGCTGGTGACAAATTCTCTCATTTTTGTTTGTTTGAAATGATCTTTATTTTGCATTCATTTTTGAAAGATATCTTCACTGAATTCTAGGTTGACAGTTTCAGCACTTCCATTGTGTCTGACCTGCATAATGTCTGACAAGAAATGTAACTCTTTCTTCCTGTATATTCAATGACTTTTTTTTTTCCTGCTTTCTCTTAAGATTTTCTCTTAGTCATTGGTTTTCAGGAATTTGTGTTTTGGTTTTGTTTTTGTTTCCAACAAAAGATTCTCACATATTTATTTCTGAGCCAAACTACTAGTGCAGATAAACTAAAACAGAGAAAAATCATTTTCCCAATAAAATACATCCAGTTGTCCAGATAGTAGTGGTTTTCAGGGTGAGATGGTAAGATGCAAATGACCTTGATTCAGCATAATTATGTGTACCATCTCATGTGCGATCCCTTATAGACCCAGCTTGGCTCTTCTCCAATGTCTCCTCTTGGAGTTGTACCTGATTTTATTACCAGTTTTCAACCAAATCCACTGAGGAATGGGATAATTCTGCTTTTTCTTGACCAGGAATTACTTGATCCTGAAAGTCTTGTGAGAGACATGGTGAGGAACAGAGTCAACTGCACACACCAGAATGGCGAAGGAAAACTTCAGGAATTTGATGCTGATAATATATCTTCTCGTGGTTTTATTTTTATCCTGCTTTGTGTTCATTTAGTTTCTTGGTTCTGTGAATTGATAGTTCTCACCAAATTTTGAAAAAATTTGGCCTTTAGTTCATCCAATATTTTTTCTGCATGCCTCCTTCCCTCTTCTTATTCTGAGACCTCAATTACACATATGTTAGACTACTTGATATTGTCCCATAGGTCACTGTGACTCTGTTCATGTTTTTCAATCTTTTGTCTTTTCTGTCTCTCAATTTGGATGGTTTTTATTGCTATGTCTTCATTCACTGAGCTTTTCTTCTGCAGTATCTAAAAAACTGTTAATATCGTACAGTAATTTTTCCACTAGCAGTTCCTTTTATTTCTTTTTTAAAAATAAATTTATATACATATTTATTTATTTATGGCTGAGTTGGGTCTTTGTTGCTGCACGTGGGCTTTCTCTAGTTGCTGCGAGCGGGGGCTACTCTTCACTGCGGTGCATGGGCTTCTCATTGTGGTGGCTCCTCTTGTTGCAGAGCACAAGAGAAGCAGGGCTCTAGGAGTGTGGGCTTCAGTAGTTGTGGCTTGAGGGCTCCAGAGCACAGGCTCAGTAGTTGTGGTGCACAGGCTTAATTGTTCCGCGGCATGTGGGATCCTCCCGGACCGGGGCACGAACCCATGTCCCCTGAATCGGCAGGCAGACTCTCAACCACTGCGCCACCAGGGAAGCCCTTGAGCATCTTTTTATGTGCCTTTTGGCCACCTGTATGCCTTCTTTGGAGAAATGTTCTGCACTCTTGACTGTGCCTCCAGGCAGAAATCCAGCAATCAAAGTTTCACTAATTTGTTTCCTTTTTCTCAGACAACCTGTCATGATCTTCCTGTTGCCCAACGTCTGAAAAGGTAGGCTTCACATATTTAGTGTGGTTTTGTTTGTTAATTATTTAAGGACTTAGGATAAATCTAGTTTCTGTTATTCCATCATGGCCGGAAGTGGAAATCTGTGTATGTACAATCTATTTGAATATTCTAAAATAGTGAGTGGCTTGAGAAACATTGTGTTATAATACTGCATTCATTAAAAACATTTTATGATCGAATGACTATTTACTTTCTTTATACATCTGGCTTTTCTGGTGCTATGTTTATTTCTTTCAGGCAGTCACTAAAGGGATATTGTCTAGCCAGTACATTTTTGGGAGTCATG
Source organism: Globicephala melas (assembly GCF_963455315.2). Taxonomy (NCBI): domain Eukaryota; kingdom Metazoa; phylum Chordata; class Mammalia; order Artiodactyla; family Delphinidae; genus Globicephala; species Globicephala melas. The sequence goes on from NC_083328.1 coordinate 76,683,102, forward strand.
GACCATTTTGCCTGGAAATGTGTTTGGGAGTTTCAACCTACTTATTTCATAGATGGGAAAATTGATAGCCAAAGTGGGGTCCTTTCTTTATCTGGCTTCTGGCCCATTAAACATTCAGTGCTTCCTGCCACAGAGGAATGACAGGCTATGTCGGACTTACTAAGAGAAGGTATGACGTTTATTTACAAGTTAAGGGATTTTTTGAGGGGAATTTTATGACTGTGTTTTTTTTTACCTTCCACACTGGCTTTAAAACCAAATTTCCATTTAAGACGCAACTTCACAAATTGTACCGCTATAATTTGTGGATAGTAAAGTAACCCAAAGCCACAGACCATTTTCCTTTCTTCTACCCTATATTGATATATAATCAGACAGATTAACCAGTAGGGATATCTATTCTCAGTCTCAGCTCCTGGAGAACAAAGGTTTTATTTTAAAAACTGAACATTTAAATGTAGTTTTATAACTTTTGACTGAGCATTTCCGCTTCTGGGATTTCATTCTGCAGAGTCAGGGTACAAGTGAGGCACATTTTATGTATGAGGATGTATTTTGCAGCATTGTTTGCAACTGTGAAAAACTGGAAACAAATTCAGTGTCTATCAGTATAAATGATTAAGTATATTGATGTATATTCATACAAAGAAAAATGATGAGGTTAAAAAAAAAAGAGTGAAATAGAAAGTCTATAGATGGACATGGAAAGTTATGTAGAGCAGTGCTATCTAATAGAACTTTCTGTGATGATAGAAATGTTCTATGTCTGCCCAACATGGTAGCGACTTGCTACTTGTAGCACTTGAAATGTGGCAAATGTAACTGAAGAACTAAAGGTTTAAATTTATTTAATTTTTTATATATTTACATTTGAATTCCCACATGAGGCTTATAGTACTGTACTGAACAGCACACATCTAGAATGTATTGTTTAGAGAAAAAAGCTAGTCGAAAGATAGTATGAAGAGTATAATTCCCTTAAAAGATAATAATATATGCTAATTTATACATTAAAAAAAATGAATGGAAAATACACCAAACTAGTAATAGTGGCTTTCTCTGGGACATGGTGTAGACTTTCACTTTCATAGCATATATTTCACACAATACTTGAATTTTCAAATAATAAACAGAATTTTTTGAATTTAAAAAATAATACATCCCACAAAATAAAATCAAACTCTGAAATTTCAAGTCACATCAAGCTGAATGAACAGGTAACATGGTTGGAGGACAAATCTGAGAGAATCTTCTGGAGGAATTATCAGACTCTCAAGCACCCCGAGGAAGAGGATGGGGCTGCCAGGTTTGAAGCCACTCAGGTGGGGCTAACAGGCTAGCATGGGGGCTCTTGGTAGATGCGTTTAGAAAATAATTTTTTCAGCTAATGACAAGGGAGAGTTGAACTCTAATACTCTGCTGTTCTGGTGGGTTGAAAGGCCTAGGTCAGTGTGTCTTCTTACTGTTGTACCTCTCATGCTTATCACAATGACTAGCACAGAATCGCTGAGCAATAGACACGAATGAAAGCATGAGAGAATGATTCAAACCCTTCAATCACCAGGAATTCAGCATCCAAATTTAAACATGGTCTTTGTTGATACCAATGTGCGACCAGGTTGTTTGTTTGTTTGTTTTGTTTTTTAGAAAGAACACTCTAAATATAAAGGAAGGAGGCCAATACTTACCTTCCCTTATAATTGCCGGCCCCTCTCCCTCCTAAAGTCTAATATCCGATATATGTGAATCGACATAGTAAGGATGGGCATTGAGGGGAGGGACAGAGATCTGATTTTGCCTTCAGGATGATGCAATTAAGTAGATTGACTCTATCTGGGACAGAGGTGGAGGTGAGGATAACATGATTCTAAAGGCACCTGATTTGGGAAATTTTCCTTAACTTTAAAAGTAAATTGTGGGGCTTCCCTGGTGGCGCAGTGGTTAAGAATCTGCCTGCCGATGCAGGGGACACGGCTTCGAGCCCTGGTCCGGGAAGATCCCACATGCCGCGGAGCAACTAAGCCCGTGAGCCACACTACTGATCCTGTGCTCTAGAGCCCGTGAGTCACAACTAATGAGCCCGTGTGCCACAACTACTGAAGCCCGCGTGCCACAACTACTGAAGCCCGCGCGCCTAGAGCCCGAGCTCTGCAACAAGAGAAGCCACCGCAATGAGAAGCCCGTGCATCGCAACGAAGAGTAGCCCCCGCTCGCCGCAACTACAGAAAGCCCCCGCACAGCAAAGAGGACCAAACGCAGCCAAAAACAGAAAAAGAAAAATTATCGACTCCAATTATAATCTCCACACAGTAAACAGAGGTTGGGTGTACACAGTGTGTTGGCATAACCACATAACAGGAGCCCAATCGTTCTACAGCTATTTACTGAGTCCCCTCCATGGGCCAGCCCTTCTTTTTTTCTCTCTCTCTAGGTCTCAGTGTCCCCATCATAAAATGGAGACAACTCTTTTTGAGGCAATGCACATCAGCATTCAGTACTGTACCTGGCACCCAGCTTACACTCAATAAACAACAGCTGTATTATTATTCCACCAGGCCTGGTGTCTCTCAATTAAGTAGCCAATGAATTTTAAGTACACTGCATTATGTGTACTGAACACCAAGACACTAAGACGTAGCCCTTTCCCTTTGGGAACAAGCAGCCCATTTGAGAAGGCAAGAGTCTGTCACGAGAACAACAGATCAGGAATAATTCCAGGATCTGGATGCCAAGGCACCTCCATTAGCTGTTCCCCATCCTCCTGGACAGCTGACTTGCTATAGCCAAAGCCCCCCGGGAAAGCAACCCTGCTGGGCGCTCTCAGCTACTGAGTACTCGCCACTACAGGGCATTATTTTCTTAAGCCTCTCTGGTCTCCTCCTCTGTCAGCAGACATTTTTTTCCCTTTGGATTCCCAGCAAACAGTCTGATTTTTTCCCCAAATGAAACAGGCATTACCACATGGTGAATGATTCACTCAAAAATATATATATTGAGCACCTACTAGGCATCAGGCATGGTTATAAGCAAAAGGATAGGAGAGCGATCCAGGCAGACAAGGAGCTGACATCTGAACAGAAAAGGACAACACACACACAGAGAAACAGACACATAATATGTCAGGAGTGATAACAACTCTGAGGAAAAATAAAGCAAGGTAAGGGGGAATGTGAGGCTTTTAAAATATATCTGCAAGTCCCTTGACCCCCCTCCCTTCGGAGGATGAAGTCTAATTCCTTCCCCTTTGTCCAAGATGCCATCATTTCTTACGTGGATGTTGGGATTTAACAGCCCTCTGTAATGTGCAGTCAGGATAAACCAGTGCTTGAGACCAGTGGTTCTTGAACTTCAGTGTTTCTCAGCGAGTGCAAAAATCACTTGGAGAGGGACTTCCCTGGTGGCGCAGTGGTTAAGAATCACCTGCCAATGCAGCTGACACGGTTCGAGCCCTGCTCTGGGAAGATCCCACATGCTGCAGAGCAACTAAGCCCATGCGCCACAACTACTGAGCCTGTGCTCTAGAGTCCGTGAGCCACAACTACTGAGCCCACGAGCCACAACTACTGAGCCCGCGTGCTACAACTACTGAAGCCCACACGCCTAGACTAGAGCCCATTCTCTGCAACAAGAGAAGCCACCACAATGAGAAGCCTGCACACCACAATGAAGAGTAGCCCCTGCTCGCCATAACTAGGGAAAGCCCACATGCAGCAACAAAGACCCAACGCAGCCAAAAAAAAAAAAAAAAAAAAATCACTTGGAGAGTTTGTGCAGAGGCTGATTGTCGGGAAGCACCCCCAGAGTTTCTGATTCAGTAAGTCTTAGTTGGGGCCCAAGACTTGCATTCATAACAAGTTTACAGATGCTGCTGACGCTGCTGGATTGAGACCACATTTGGAGAACCATGGCTTTAGGTGGTCATTAGAATAGCTCCAATAAACACCAGTTGTGTGTTGAGCATGCATAATGAATTACTATGTGGGGCACATACTTCCCGCTAAGAACTGACCCTGCATTGACCCAGTCCATTTCCAGAAAGGCTTCCCTTGGCCCAGATCAGGACAGGCACTGTGTGAATTCAAATGGGAGTCATCTTGTCATCGGGTTGGCTGGGGGACAGAAAGGCAGCTGGAGGGATGGGCAGGATTCAGACCAGGGAAAGCGAGGGGAAGGGGTGAAACGTGGCTCTTCCAGGACACCTGTGGTCCAAGTTCCAAAGGTGGCAAAGGAGTGAAGGAGAGGCCTGTGTGAGCAGAGTTCACAGTGCAACGAGGCGGGCAGGGGAAGGCTCTGGGGTCCCCAGCTAATTAACAACTACCCTACTGTGAAGGACCCTGTCTGCTAGGAAATGAGAACACCTGTGACCAAAATAGAAAAGCTCAAAACCAGATAGTTCTCTTTGCCCTTGACCAATACTTCCCAGCCTCAACGGGGTCAGGACATAAGTCCACTTACGTATGAGATGTATACCACCCCCAGTGGAGCACCCAAGCTGGAAATTGTTCAATACTTCGTTTGTTTATAAATTAGGGTAGATTCAGTCACCTCTGTCATAATACCACCCACGTTCACTTGTGTTAACATCTTTTTTTTTTTTTTTTTTTGCGGTATGCGGGCCTCTCACCGTTGTGGCCTCTCCCGTTGCGGAGCACAGGCTCCGGACGCGCAGGCTCAGCGGCCATGGCTCACGGGCCCAGCCGCTCCACGGCATGTGGGATCTTCCCGGACTGGGGCACGAACCCGTGTCCCCTGCATCGGCAGGCGGACTCTCAACCACTGCGCCACCAGGGAAGCCCGTGTTAACATTTTTTGAATTGACTTTTTCTGGGTGTCCAGTTTGATGTGTTTTAACACATGTATCAATTTTTGTAACCACCACTACAACCAGGATACAGAACAGTTCCATCACCCCAAAGAACTACTTTGTGCTACTCCTTACATCCTCCTCCCAGCCCTAAGTAAAGCCTTGGAGCTGGGTTTACAAGTGGGGATAAGTGAACTCAGGTGTGAGGATTGAAGACTTGTGGGCTGAGAGACCCAACGGGTCAAGATAGAGACATTATTTCAACCTCAACCTAAGACTGAATTAGAAGAGCAAAAACATTTCATGTGGTTGCTACCTCCACCCAACTGCCTGGAATGCTGGGTTGAGAAGGACTCTGAGTTGTATTGGGGATCAGTTGAAGAGTGCAGTGATTGATTAGTGATGTCTCTCACGGACACAGGCTAGTGGAGAGGGGACACGTGTGCTGGGAAATATTATTCATGTAAGGGTGGCTTGCCTACCACAAGAGCATGGGGAAGGACTGAGGGAACGGAACAGAAAATCCCGAAGCCAAAATCAGGCACCCATGTGGATTGTGTATTAGATCCAAGATGCTTCATCTTTGAAATGTTTATACCGTTTATCTTTGTTTAATTGTGCTCAGAAACAACAGAAACCATGACTTCCTTATAAATGCATAAAATTTTGAGGGGATACAGAAACTTAAAGTAGAAGAAAAAAAATAGATAAGTTATGTTTCTCTGGATATTTCTATCAGTGCTTAGAAACCCCGGATTGACTACAATTTGAAGCTATCCCAAAGGGCTTCAAACACAACAATACTTAAAGGAAGTGAGTTAATCATCAAAGAGAAAACTAGGAAACAACTCCATGACCCAACAGTGGGAGATCATGGGCTGTCCAGAAAAGAGAAGTCTGCAAAGGGGCAGCAGGGGGCATTTTGCGGGCTGACCGAACATTCCTGTATCCTGATTGTGGTGATGGTCGCACACCTCTCAAAGAGCATTAAAACTCATAGAAAGTGTACGCATATACAAAGTCAATAATAAAAAAAATCTAAACTCTATTTAGCCTTTAAATATGACGCTATAGAACTTTGCCAAAATGTGGTGCACACCTCTGGCTGTGCACAAGATGATTTAGAACCACACATAGATGAACATTTGAATTTTATCAGTTATGTATTTATATTAATTCATATTAGCAGAACGTATAAGTAGTTTATCAAGCCTCTAATGTCAAGAACACAATGGCATAAGGTTAGGCTAAGAAAAAAATGTGAGTTGTTTAAAGGAAAATATTAAGTAAATAATTGAAGAGGTGCAATGCATATATGACAAAATTTGAGTTTGGGGTATGTGAATAAAGTTGGAGAAATATTGGTCAAAGGCCCTACCCTTAAGGAGTTTACAGACTAGCAGATGCAGAAAAACGCTTAGGTTAGAGATATGGAAAGAATGTCATACAGTAATAAAAAAAATGAAAAATGGGTTATATTCTGAACATATATTCAGCATGATGTCATTTTTGTAAGAGAAGTACAGAGTCATGCACAGAAAATGAGTTAAAGTGCTGGGCTTCCCTGGTGGCGCAGTGGTTGAGAGTCTGCCTGCCGATGCAGGGGACGTGGGTTCGTGCCCCGGTCCGGGAAGATCTCACATGCCGCGAAGCGGCTGGGCCCGTGAGCCATGGCCGCTGAGCCTGCGCGTCCGGAGCCTGTGCTCCGCAACGGGAGAGGCCACAGCAGTGAGAGGCCCGCGTTCCGGGGGCGGGGGGGGGGGGCGGAAAGATACACAGTGCTGATATCGGTTATCTTTGAATGATAAGAGGATGGGTGATTTTTATTAAGGTTACTTGCCTTCTTCAACGTTTTGTAGAATAAATACATATTAATTTGCAATAAAATTTTATTTAAAAGGCTTTTTTTTAAGGTAATCATTTGACCTAAGAGACAAATATTTGCTTTATCCCACAGTATATACGTAACCGTCTAAGAAGAGCAGTATCAACTTGACCACCAAAAATACGATTAAGAAAAATCGTTTTTAAGATTTGTTTTTGCAGGGGTTTTTTGTCCTCAGGGCATACACACCCCGCCAAGGATATATAGTCAAATTATGAGATCTGAGCTACTCCATTTCAGGAGTTTGGGACTTAAGTCCCTTGAAATATTTCCTCTCTGTGTAGTTATGCTACCAAGTAAATATACGGTTAGGTTCTTTCTTTTCTTTTTTTTTTTTTTATAATTTGTTTTCAAATTTTAGGGATTGCTTTTTTAAAAAACTGAATTTAAGTTTCAGTTACGTAAGATACGTAGATGGGACCAAAGTGAAATTACCGCAGTAGTTTTCAGAGAAGGTTCTGGCCTGTCTCTCCTCATTTTCCTCCCCTCCCTGTTGGTAACCAGTTTTTTAAAAAAGTTTTTATTTCATCTTTCCACTATTTGTTTTTTAATATAGGCAAACATGTATTTGTACCTCCTCCCTTTCTTAGATGGTTAATAATATACTATATACAGCTGACCCTTGAACAAGGTAGGGGTTAATCCGCGTATAAATCATAGTCGGCCCTCCTTAATCCCCGGTGCCCGCGGATTCAACCAACCATGAACGCCGCAGCACTGTAGTATTTATTAGTGAACAAAATTTGCGTATAAATGGGCCCATGCAGTTCAAACCTGTATTGTTCAAGGGTCAACAGTATACTTTTCTAGATTGTTTCATATAGCAACATGCCTTAGCAATCCCTCCACAGTGGGATTTGGTCGTTTTCACGGTGGTGTAGAACTCCTCATTCTGTGGGGGTGCCACGGCTTACGGGTCCTGCCCACTATTGATGACTGCATCCCTTTTTAAGACGAAAGAAAGCCTTCCTGAAGCCCCTGGCAGGTTTGCTCTCATGTCTGATGGGCCAGAATGACCTCAAGCCCGTAACTGCCCCCATCACCTGGCAGGACACACAGACCAGCCAGGAACTGTACCCTGGCTCTGCGGAGAGGCGGCCTCCATGGGAATGGGGCCACCGGGGAAGAAGTGATCTTTGCAGTGGAGGCACAGGCCTCAGTTTCCTCGTGTGCGTAAGGAAGGACTTGAAAGAGACCAAGTATTCCCAAATTTCAGCCCTGTAAGCACTTCCCTTATCTGTGAATCACTCGCACAACCACTTACATAATATTTTCCTTTAAGCCATCTTGATATCGACTCACTTTTCCACATTTAGCCTCATCCTGGGAAATGATGTCAGTAAAATGGACTTATTGGCTTGTTATATATTTTTCTAAAAGCCGTTAAAAAATATAATTATTTAAATAAAAAACTTTCATTGTTATACCACCTAAAATTATCTCATGTGTACCACCAGTGGGATGCATATCACCATTTAGGAAATAAATAAAGAGACTCTAGTGTTCCTTTCAGAAGACTGTGCTCTCCCGTGATTTTTTTTTTATCATTAATAGGAAAAACAGAAAGAAGACAAAACCCCACAAAACAAAACGCAATGATGTGGGGAGGTCAATGTGATGAAAACAAAATAAGAGTTAAAACAAAGAAAACACTAAAAATGCAAAGTGGTATCCTGGATTAGATCCCAAAACAGAAACAGGACATCAGTCTGTAGAAAAACTGATGAAATCATAACAAAATCTGGAATTTAGTTAATAGTATTTTACTAACGTTAATTTCTCAATTTTGTCAAGTGTACCATGAAATGTAAGATGTTAAAATTAGGGGAAATTGGATAAAGAGAGCATGTGGGAACTCAATATCATCTTTACAATGTCTCCGTAAAATTAAAATGATTCCAAAATGAGACATTTATTTGAAAAGGATAAGTCCAGAAGTTGGAGCGATCTTATCTTTCTCCTTTCAAGTTTGTGTTGCTGTCATTAACAATCGCCACTGAAGTGACTACATTTAGAATTTCCATAAATAGCAGTACAGCACTGGGATCAGGCAACTATTGAAATGGTAAATTTAGATAGTCCCAAACCAGAAGATAGAGATCCTCAAACTCAGAAGAGGTGATTTTTGATTTCCACCACCCCCATTCCCCCCATCCCTCCACCACTACCACCACTTAGCGTTCTTAAAAAGCTGTACGGTGAGAAGTGTTCCTTCGGGTACCCTTAGCTTCCAGGCCTGCATTGCAAACCCTCAAACCCCAGGACGCTCACATGAACCCATCCATGCATATGGATCAGGGGCCAAATAGTCTACTTGTGTTTCCAGAAATATGAGGGGGAGTACTTCCCAAGGAGAGGTTATTGTCTCTTTGAAATTTGACCCTTTAAAAGTTAGGCTGCTGGACATTAATAAGGAAGAATGGAAAGTGCAGATCAATAAGACTTGCTGAAAATAAAACACACATTAGCATAGCGTATCCCCCATAACCAAGATTAATGCCTTTTTAAACCAAACCAGAGCACAAAGGTATATCTTTTAGGCTAATTGCCACTAGCAGATTGCAGAGAGAAAGGAAGACAGGCTTGGGGGCAGGGGGCAGTGGACAAAACCCAAATGCAGAACTCCAAAGAGCTGAAGTGAAATGAAATAACCCCTCAAGTTATGCAGAGAATTTAACCCGCACTAGGCTTGGGCTTATTATATTAGGCATGCATTTGAAATTTAAATATGTTCTGGGGACAAAGCATTTTTACAGCATGGCTGGGAGTTTGCCCAATAGGAACCCTGCAAGTTTATTAACAGGAGGACCTGATCAAACATAAAATAGCAGGCAAAGGGCTCCCTTTACTTGTACAGCCACGCCGAAAGGCCTTCTGTGGAATTCCAATCCTTCACCCGACACACCCCATGTCTAGGACTGTATTTACTCAGCCACCCTCCCCTCCTTTTAAATTTTATTTGCAATTAGCAATTCCTCATTGCAAAGCCACTTTGGGAGATTTTAATATCCTTGTATATGGTGCTCTTTTTAAGAACTGTAATACCGATAGTTCTGATGGTATAATATTTTGGTATTAAAAAAATATGAAATCAGAAGAATTGGTGGCTTGAAGTATTCCCAGATGCATACATATTTCGAATCAAATGTGCACTTGTTTAAAAAACTTCCTAATGATGCCCCTTACACGTTTATAAACCTTTCCGTGTATTGCACAGTGGTTAAGCAGGTGGAATCAGGAACATGATTGTCCCCAAACCCAGGGCTTCTCCACCTTGGCCTTGACCAAGTTCCTTAACCTCTCTGTAGCTCAGTTCTTCATTTCTCACACAGGGCTAATAGCAGTGCCTACCTCAGTGGTTGTCTTAAGGATACACATGTGTGGACTTCCCTGGTGGCGCAGTGGTTAAGAATCCGCCTGCCAATGCAGGGGACACGGGTTTGAGCCCTGGTCCGGGAAGATCCCACATGCCGCGGAGCAACTAAGCCCGTGTGCCACAACTACTGAGCCCGCGTGCCACAACTACTGAACCCACACACCTAGAGCTCGTACTCCACAACAAGAGAAGCCACTGCAATGAGAAGCCCGCGCACCTCAAGGAAGAGTCGTCCCTGCTCGCCACAACTAGAGAAAGCCGCGCACAGCAATGAAGAACCAAAAGTAGCCAAAAATAAATAAATAAATAAGTAAATAAATATATAACAAAAAAGGATATACGTGTGCATATATATATATGCATATACATGCTGAATACATATGCATTGCATATGCAACAGTTTATGCAGACCTTGGAGATATTGCAGGCTCGGTTCTGCCATGAAGTGAATACCGCAGTAAAGCAAGTCACACAAATTTTTTGTTTTCCCAGGGTGTATAAAAGTTATGTTTACACTATACTGTAGTCTATTAAGTGTGCAATTGCATTATGTCTAAAAAAACAAAGTACATGCCTTGATTTAAAAATAATGCTGTTGGAAAAATGGTGTCGATAGATTGGCTCGATGCAGGGTTGCCACAAACCCTCAACTTATAAAAAATGCTGTATCTGCAGAGAGCAATAAAGCTAAGCACGATACAACTCAGTCTGCTTGTATTTATAGCACGTTGAGGAAAATTCTCCATAAATGGAAGCAGTAGTTGATTAGCTTTTTCTTGTATTGTGACTAGTGAGGCTCAGCTATGTCCCTGTTTCCCCCAGAGCTGCCTCTGGCCATGGAACAGAATGGGATGGGGGCTGAGAGGAGGGAGACTAAGGAAAACAGGAAGAGTGTGGTGGAGAGAGAAGAAAAGGAGGGCAGAGGGTCCAGTCTCAACTCCTGGGGCCTGGAAACCCCTTGCCCCAGGGGTGGTCTCTTAGCTCTGCCTCTTTCCCTCCAGGGTTGATCCATTCTCTGAACATCTGACTCCCTTTTCCTAAGATAAGTTTTTTCAACCTTGACCTTCCCCACTGATCCTACCCGGGAAGACTCAGGCCAGCTGCTCAGATGAAGCTTGATCCCTGGCTATGCTCCTATCATGGACGGAACAGCATCTAAGGACAAAGCATACAAGGCAAAGTTAATGATATTTCACTTTAAAGAAAAGAAAATATGGCTGTTAATTAAGCCAGATATTATTGTAGGAGAGGCAAAACTTTTCCTCTACCTTTTAGGGTCACCGGCTGGGCATGAGAATTAAGTTGACACAAGACAGATTAACAGGAGAAAAGCATATACAGTTGACCCTTGAACAACATGGGTTTGAACTGCGTGGGTCCACTTGTATGCAAATTTTTTCTGCTAAATACATACTATGGTGCTACACGATCCACAGTTGGTTGAGTCCACAGATGCGGAACCACGGAAACAGAGGGCTGACTGCAAAATTACACCTGGATTTTGAACTGCCCAGGGGTCGGCACCCCAACCCCTGTGTTGTTCAAGGGTCAAGTGTACATTTTATTTAATAATTTAATAATTCTTTTACATGGACATGAAGACTCAGAAAGCAGTTAGGCCTAAGTGCTCATATACTCAGTTGAACGGAGTATGAAAAAGGATCTAAAATATACGGGGGGGGCTCCGCTGGTGGCGCAGTGGTTAAGAATCCGCCTGCCAATGCAGGGGACACGGGTTCGAGCCCTGGTCCGGGAAGATCCCACCTGCCGTGGAGCAACCAAGCCCATGCGCCACAGCTACTGAGCTTGCACTCCAGAGCCCGCAAGCCACAACTACTGAGCCCATGTGCCACAACTACTGAGCCCACGAGCCACAACTGCTGAGCCCACGAGCTACAACTACTGAGCCCACGTGCCACAACTACTGAAGCCTACGCACCTAGAGCCTCTGCTCCACAACAAGAGAAACCACCGCAATCAGAAGCCTGCGCACCGCAGCGAAGAGTAGCCCCCGCTCGCTGCAACTAGAGAAAGCCCGCACGCAGCAAAAAAGACCCAACGCAACCAAAAATAAATAAATAAATAAAATTCATTTAAAAATTAAAATAAAATAAAATATTTGGGGATGCTTGGGACTTCCCTGGCAGTCCAGTGGTTAAGGCTCTGCACTTCCACTGCAGGGGGTGTGGGTTCGATCCCTGGTCGGGGAACTGAGATCCTGTGTGCCTTGCAGCGCGGCCAAAAAAAAAGGAAAATATATGGGGATGCTAAAGGCAGACAAGCGTTATTTCAGCAAAGTTTGTGTAGACTCTTCTTGGGCTCAAAGCCCCCCCATCCCCCCCTGCCTGGTCTCTGGTGACAAGAATGTTCTTTGCCTCCAGCGGCCGTGGTGGCGGTGAGGGGGTGGGCATGTTTCATAGGGGAGGCATTCTTTCATCTTTCACGGGGCATCTTTCATCTCCTGCTTTCAGGAAGGAAAGGGGAGGCTGGAGATCTCTTCTGGTATCTGCTGTTTTCCAAGTGCCTTACCTCAAAATTGTCAATGTGCCAAACCGGCATGTTCCGGGGTGGTGTGTCCTGAAGCCCCTCAACGTCAAGACACCAGTGCTGTTTTGCTCAGGCCTGGGAAGCACTGCGTGCTCTCAAAGGGAGAAAAGCGCCTGCCCCAGAACTCCTGCAAGGAGACCTGGGCCTTCGGGAGAGAGGCCCATAATTGCTGGAGGTAGAAGGTGAGGTCCCACCTTGCATTCACCCCACTCCCCCATCCGCCCAGAGTTCAGTGTCAGCCAGAAATGGAGGTTTGGGGTGCGTGTGGGGAGGGGACCCTTTCAGGCCCGTGTCCCCATGAGGCTGCAACCCTGGCCATAGACTACTAAATCTCTCCAGCATCCAGACAGAAAAAGAAGACTTAGAAAACTCCAGGGAGGGGCTGTAATTAGTTCACGTGACCTCCACGAATAAGAGTGTGTGCCGACTTCCCTGGTAGTCCAGTGGTTAAGACTTTGCGCTTCCACTGCAGGGGGCAAGGGTTTGATCCCTGGTTGGGGAAGTTCCTCATGCTGTGTGGTTCGGCCAAAAGCAAACAAAGAAAAGTGTGCCTCTGACAATAGCAGTCTCATGGATCCTTCATTGGGTGTCAGGAGAGCTAATGGTCTCAGTTTCTCATATGCTAAACACGGGGACTGTCCTTCAGTGTGTTCTGAGAAAACTTAATCAGAGAAATGGTCCCCAGTAAAAGGGAGTTTTATAGTCAAATAGCTTTAGGCATACCTTCCTTAGAAAGATTCATAGGTCCACTGGCATTCTGAAGGCCCTGACAAGTCCTGCAGAAATAAAACCTGTTTGCCATTGTTAACTCAGAACTTCCTATGCTCTTTGACAAATACCTTCTCCAATTTTTTTTTTTTTTTTTTTTTTTGCGGTACACGGGCCTCTCACTGTTGTGGCCTCTCCTGTTGCGGAGCACAGGCTCCGGACACGCAGGCTCAGTGGCCATGGCTCACGGGCCCAGCCGCTCCGTGGCATGTGGGATCTTCCCGGACCGGGGCACGAACCTGTGTCCCCTGCATCGGCAGGTGGACTCTCAACCACTGCGCCACCAGGGAAGCCCTCCATTTTTAATATGCATGCCAACTAACATTCCATAACACTAGTGTTCTTAGGAACATACTTTGACTCTAACTGTGCTAGATCCTTTCTAAGATTCTTTTTAGCTTTTATACTCCATAATGGATCATTCAGGAATGTGTTTGTTTATAGGTAACAGAAGACTCTGTGGCTTCTGAAGATAAAGATATATACCATATATATATGGCATGACACCATATATCTGGGAGAGGAAATCTGGGGTCAGTTCTATTGCTCAAGGATGCCTTTAGGGAACAGGTTCCCACATTTGTGTTCTGCCATCTTCATCATATAGCATTTGTCCTCATGGTTACAAGAAGGCTGCAGCTGCTCCAGGTCGGCAGAAGGAGGCAGAGACAAAAGCTTTCTCTTTGTGAGTTTTAAAAAAATTCATAAAGGGATGTCCTTCCTGGGAATCTTGCTTATATCTCAGTGGCCAAAGCAGAGTCACATGGCAATGCCCGGCTGCATGGGAGTCTCAGAATACGTTTTTTTTTTTTTTTTTGGTTGGGGGGGCACACCACGCAGCTTGCAGGATCTTAGTTCCCTGACTAGGGATTGAACCCAGGCCCCCGGAAGTGGAAGCACGGAGTCCTAACCACTGGACCGCCAGGGAATTCCCAAGATAAGTATTTTAGACTCCTAGCCTCTGTAACAGAGGAAGGCAAAGAAAAGAAGGCTAGTGAATGGTTTGGGGGGTGCTAATCCATGATGTCTGCATATCTGTTGGCCACAGGCTTGGTGGCTCTAAGAAAGGCCAACAAGATAGAAGTTTGCTTCTCTATCAACAGTTTGAGGATAAGGAGCCTGGGACTGACATGGTGGTTTCCTGGTGACAAGGTCCCAGGCACCTTCTATCCTGTTGCCCTGCCATCTCCAACGTGTGGCTCTCATCTCATGGTCTGAGATGCTGTGCCACGCACGTGATGATCAGCAGGGAGGAAAGCAGGAGGAGAGAACGCTCACTTTTCCTCTTCAAGGGGATGCCCTTTAAAGAAATTCTGTATCTTATTCTCTCTGCCATCCCACTGCCAGAACTTAAGCATATGGCCACGTCTCATTAAAAGGGAGACAGGGAAAAGTAATATTCAGCTGCCATACCTCCAGCTGAAACACGGGAGCTCTAATCTAAAAGAAGGGGGAAAAAATAATAATAAAATAAATAAATAAATAAATAAAAATAAAAGAAGGGGAGAATAAATCCTGGGGACAAGCTTTGCCCTGATCTGCCACAGTGATTGTACCCACATGATACTTCTTTTGTTACGTGTATCACTATTTCTCACATTAAAAATAGCACAATATGGTAACCACGTGGGGTGATCGATGTGTTAATTAGCTTGATTGTGATTATCTCACACTGTACACATATATCAAATCATCACGTTGTACACCTTAAATATATACAATTTTTATTTGTCAATGATACCTCAATAAAGCTGGAAAAACAAAGTAGCACAATGTGATGATCACGCGTTTGTCACTAATATATCCTTCAAAACGTAGCTCAGGGACTTCCCTGGTGGGGCAGTGGTTAAGACTCTGAGCTCCCAGTGCAGGGGGCCTGGGTTTGATCCCTGGTCAGGGAACTAGATCCCACATGCATGCTGCAACTAAGAGTTTGCATGCCACAACTAAGGAGCCCCTGAGCCGCAACTAAGGAGCCCGCTGGTCGCAACTAAGACCCGGTGCAACCAAATAAATAAACCCCAAAACCAAAAAAAAAAAACCCAGCTCAAATGTCCCTTCTTCCATGAAACCATCTTTTAAGGGTTGAGGATTTCTTCCTTTGTATAGCCATTAGAATCCCAACACCCTTCCTCCACCCCACCTTCTAGTCTGTTTTTCTCTAAAGTTGGCATTCTTTGCCATGAAGCTATACAGCATCTCCCTGGATATTCCGTTGTGGAGCTCAAACTGCCGTACTTATTAGCAAATCCATCTCCCAACCGGATACAGATTCTCTTGAAGACTGAACTGGCCTGATGTGTTCCTGGCTCCTTGCACAAGCTCGGTATACAGTAGGGACTTGATGTTTTTCAATAAATAGATAATGCATATGGGAGTATCTCCAGTAAACTTCTACTGAGAAGGTGACATTTGAGTTGGGACTTGAAGGAAAAGATGGAACAGACAATGAGAGTTTTCTGCTGTTAAATACTTTTTAAAGATATAAAGTCTCCCACAGCCCTCTCTTGCTTCTGATTTCTAAGATCCATCTCCCCCCACCCCCACTTAGAAGCTTTGAGTTATGCTTCCCCAGTTTCCAAGAGAGTTAAAAGCTCCCTTCTCTGTGACTGCACAGCCCTGGATTCAGGCAGCTATCATAGCCCTTGTCTCTCTGTGTCATGAATAACGAAGTGGTCATGTCATTGACCTTGCTGAGCCTCAGTTTTCTCACCTGAGAAGTGGGGATAATGGCGATATAAAACGCACTGTGATGGGACTTCCCTGGCAAGTTCAGTGGTTAAGACTCCATGCTTCCAATGCAGGGGACAGGTTTGATCCCTGCTCGGGCAACTAAGATTCCACATGCGACACGGCCAAAAAATAAAATAATAATAAAAATAATAAAATGCACCGTGATGAGTGCTGTACGGGAGCTGATTCCCCTGTAATGCAACAGTCCGAGGGGTAATTCCCATGCCTTTCCCATTTCTCCGTTGCCGGTGCCTGAAGCAGTGTCAGTGCTTGTATTGTTTATCGATGTGTAACAAATTATCCAAAACTTAGTGTCTTAAAACAACCAACATCTATTATCTCATAGTTTCCATGGTCAGGAATTTGGGAGCTGCTTAGTCAGATGGTCCTGGCCTGGAGCCCCTCATGAGATGGCAGTCAAGACGTGGGCCAAGGGTGTTGTCATCTGAAGCCTTGACTGGGCAGGAGGGTCCCCCTCCCAGATGGTGCATTTACCTGGCTGTAGGCACGAGGCCTCAGTTCCCAGCTGCACAGATCTCTCCTTGGGGCTGCTTGAGTGTCCTCACAACATGGCACTAGCTTTCCCCAGAGTGCGAGATCTCAGAGGGCAGGCTGGTAGCAACACTTCCTTTTTTTTTTTTAAGTAGAATACTTATTTAATTCACATTTATTGTGGAAACTGACATGACTGACATGACTGATCTGATTCATATCATCTCATTAATTTTTCCATTTTATATATATATATTTTCTTTTATTGAGAGAAATTCACTTACCATAAAATTCACACTATTAAAGTATACAATTCAGTGTTTTTTTAGTATATTCACCAAGTTGTGCCATCCTCACCACTATCTAATTCCAGACACACTCTTATGACCAAGTCTTGGAACTCACACACCTTCATTTCTGCAGCATCCTGTTTGTCAACAGCTCAGCTCTATTCAGTGTGGGGAGGAAAGAACCACTGGGGACCATCTTGGACACTGGTTTCCACAGCACTTGAGATATATATATATATATTTTTTTAAAAAAATAAATTTAATTTATTTTTGTCTGCGTTGGGTCTTCGTTGCGGAGCACGGGCTCTAGGCGTGTGGAGCACAGGCTCAGTAGTTGTGGCGCATGGACTTAGTTGCTCCGCGGCACGTGGGATCTCCCGGACCAGGGCTCGAACCCGTGTCCCCTGCACTGGCAGGCAGATTCTCAACCACTACGCCACCAGGGAAGCCCCGCACTTGATATATTTTGAATGAATGAATGATTTTGTTAACTGAAAGGGGATGAACCCTTCCACCGCGTTAAATTCAATGGTCAATTCTCAGACTTCATCTTTTTCTTATCAACATAATTCATCCTCCTTGAGACACATTCTGGGCTTGCAGACATCACATCTGTCTGGCTTTCCTCGCAGTTCACAGGTCACTCCTTAGTCTCTCCTCCCTCTTCCTCCCACCTTCCTCATGGTGCAGAACCCAGAGCTGAGTCCCGGGACCTCCTCTCTTCTCCATTGACACTCATACCATTTATGGCCTCATTCAGCCTCTGTGGCTTTAAACACCAACATCCACTAACAATGCACCTGGAATGCTCACAGCGCTCACGCCTGTCCCCAAACTCCAGGTTCAAACAGCCACTGCCTTTTGGATATTTCCAAGCCGGCCCAGAGAGGCTCTCAAAGGCCACATGTCAAACCGAGCTCCTGGTCTCCCTCAAACCTGCTCTTCTTACAGGACTCTCCAGCTTGGCTCATGGTCACTTGATCTTGCCACTTGGTTAAAAAAACAGGGGACCCCTTGATCCTTTCCTTCTCTGATGTCCCCATGCCTTCCACAAATCTGTCTCTACCTTTGAAACGTGTTCAGAATGACCATTCTCTCCCGCTCCAGGTCTGGGGATGGTGATGGCTTCCTGGCTGCTCTCCTGGTGCCTCCTGCCCCACCATGTTCTACACAGGCAGAGGGATCCGTGAACACATAGATCAGATGACATGGCTTGTCTGCTCGAGCCAGAAGAAGCCTGGATCCCACAGTCCCACTGACCATGGCTCTTCCCACTCTCCCCGTTACCACCTCCTCCTTGTAATCCAGAAGGAACCCAGGTGTGATCCCACATCTGCGCCTTTGCACTGGCTGTTCCCTCAGCCTGGAACACTCCCCACCAGATATTTCCATGCCTCCCTCCCTCCCTCTCTTGTTCTGCTCTTCCTTCAAGTCACCTTCTCTGTGACCTTTGCTGACCTTTGGATATAAATTGGCAACTCCTACCCATCAATCCTGGTTCCCCTCTCTACTATTTTTAACCATAGCTCTTACTGCTATCTAACTGACTATATGTTTTGCTTAGATTATTTTGTTTATTGTCTGTCTCCCTTTCCCCACCCCCAGCGTGAGCACCATGAAGTTAGGGACTTTGCTTCGTTCACTGCTCTATCTTTTCGTTCACTGCTGGAATGGTGGCTAGCACATGGAACGGCTCAATCCTTTTCTGTTGAATGATTAATGTCTGTCCACTTGAGCGCTATTTCATCTTCCACGTTACTCAAAGGAAGGCACTGTATCTGTTTTTGCTACTCCCGTGTCTGATGCATAGAGGTAGTTCAATACATCTTGGGTGACTCTATCTCCATGGCCCCCCAAGGGCCCCTGCTCCCCTCTCTGCAACATGAGGAGTGGCCACTAGAAAGCTCAGTTCCACCCTCGGGGCAGCCTGTCCTTGGGGCCAGCCAGGTGCCTGTAGCCTCCTGGGAAAGCAGGCCTAGTGTAACCAGACCTTCCCATTTGTCAAAAGAATATGATCTGAATTCTTCCGTGAGTGCCCCTAAGTTTGAAATGTTAATTTAACATTTTGAAAAAGCAGCTGTTTCCTTCATAACAAACCACCCCAGCACTGAGCGGCTTCATACAACTGCCCCTCATGCAGCTCACGTCCTCCGTCTAGGGCGGCTCAACTGACCTCTCCAAATCAAACAATCCTTCCAGGAGACACAGATTAGAATCTACGGCGCTGGCAAGCACAGAGCTTTTGTACTGAAGGAGGAAAACTCTGCCATACTAGAAAAGTTGGCATGAAATTAAGGTGACAAGGGAAAAAAGAGTCATGAGCTGCTGGCCGCATAATTCAGCTTAATCTCCAGGAAGTGATTGTCAAAGCATTAGAAGGTGTCTGTGCAGACAAGGGGAGGCCTGGCCAAAACAGCCCGGTGGTGCTGGAAATAAATTCATATTACAGGTCACACGCCCCAGGGCAGCCAGCTCCGGATGCAACAATGACTATATTATATCATGGAGAATAAATAATTGCTTTAGGTGTCGGGGACATTTAATGATGAATAGAGGGAACAAGAACCCCCAAATTAGGATGAGCCCACAGTTACTGAGCATATGATCAGTGGCTACTGGAGTCACAAGTCACTTCCACTTTTTTGAGATTCTCTGAATATGTCCTCCATATATACAGAATAATATACGTACATTCTATATACATTGTATGCAGAATATATTATGTATTCTGTGTATACATAATATATTCTGCATACATATCTGTATATACACATAATATATATACACAGAATACATAATATATTCTGCATATATATGATACAGAGTATTGTGTAAATATAATTATAGCCATAATGATATATATGGTTATATATAATATATATTCTGTATATATACAGAAAAATTAAAAGTAGGGTATTTTAACTCAACTGTATGATATATTATCAAATCTGTGCGCTATATTAAGTGTATGCAGTTATAAATTATGACTTTTAACATACAAAAAAAAAAAAAGGGAGGGGGGAAGAAACCTAAAAAGCAATGTGATGTAACTGTGCTAGTCAGAAGATAATTTAAAAAACATTGACTCATCTGTACTGTGTACTGCGGTCCAGTGATGAGACACCAGTTTAAAGCTGTACAAAGTCTTCCTGAAGGTGGACTATTGAACAGGGCAAGTGGCCTGGGCTCTTCAGAAAATTAATGTCATAAGAAAAGCAAAAGGATGGGGCTGGAGGGAGGGCTGTTCTGGATTTTGAAAGGGACACAGGACATACAACAACCACGTGGAATGCATGGTCTTTGATTGGATCCTGGCTTGAATAAACCAGCTGGGAAGGGTATTTTGGGGGGGAAATAAGGATTGTATTTAAAAAAACCTCCCTATGAGGTTGGGATTGAGATATATACACTAATATGTATAAAATAGATAACTAATAAGAACCTGCTGTAAGAAAAAATAAAATTCCAAAAAACTCCCCCAAAAACCCTCCCTATGGTTTTAGAGACACAACCTGAGGGGTTTAGGGACAAAACTTCATGATATCTGTAATTTGAAATACTTGAAGAAAAAAGAAATGATTCATGAAGCAAATACGGCAAAACGTCAACAATGGTTATCTAGACAATGGTTGTCTGTGTAGTGATATAAATGAATTTTCTGCATGTTTGAAAATTTTCATAATAAAAATAGAACAAAGGGTGCTTCCCTGGTGGCACAGTGGTTAAGAATCCGCCTGCCAATGCAGGGGACACGGGTTTGAGCCCTGATCTGGGAAAATCCCACATGCCGTGGAGCAACTAAGCCCATGTGCCACAACTACTGAAGCCCGTGCGCCTGGAGTCCGTGCTCTGCAACGAGAAGTCACTGCAATGAGAAGCCTGCGCACCGCAACGAAGAGTAGCCCCCGCTCGCCTCAACTAGAGAAAGCCAGTGCGCAGCAACAAAGACCCAATGCAGCCAAAAATAAATAAATAAATTTATTTAAAAAAAAAAAGAATAAAGAAAGCTCAGGAGCCTATGAGGAATATGAATAATATATTTGTACTTAATATAGTCATGTGTATTATAAATGAGGGTGATTGAAAGAGCACAGGAATATTTTGAGGGAAAAAAGTGAAGGAGGAACACGATCTTGCTTCAGCCTTATCAGTGCTTCTGTGTGACTCTGAGTGTGACCTCATTTGAAGGTCATGTCGAAAGTCCACATGATGGACCCTTTGTGAACGTGAAGACGGGGCCTGATGGCTTCCTTGATCTTCTTGGGAGGACACCTGGTAGCTTTGTCTTTTCCCTCCTTTTTATCCTAACAATGATTCCGCCAGAACACAGGTATTAGAATGCCCCCAGGGATCCACCCAACTTCTCATAAGTCCTCTGTTTATTTTTCAAAATAGGAGAGGGAAGGTTAGTTTGGAGATAAGGAATGAGGCTGATTAACCAGTTAAGCCATTTCTGTTAGTTCAGGAGATCAAATTTCACTGTATTATCTATAATGTGAATAGTTAACTTTCCTGGTGGAGTCTTCCCTAAAGGAGATAAATTAAGAGAGTAAAAGTATAGTGGGTTTTTTTTCTCCTTGCCTTTCTTCTAAGTTTCCTAACTGACCTCCTGAACTTAATATTTGAAGTGATAACTTAATATTGCTAAAATTAATATAAAATTAATTTCCTTTTTGATGAAGGAATTTCTGAAGAACCAAAGTCCATGGATGCAACATTTTACAGGCTTCTATATAATGAAATATCTTAGCATAGAATCAAACATTCCAGCTTATCACTCAGACCTGGGATTCACAGTTATCTAGAGCAGACTCAAATTTCAAAATACAAACTTAGTACTTGAAATCTAAAAACTTCCCCAAAGCTTCCAAGATTGGCCCTATTCTCATTCTTGCCAAAAGTCACCCATGGAAAGAAAAGAACCCAAGGTTATGGACCTTGACAAAGAAACTTAGTGCTGATGATTTTCATTCTCAAGGAACTTTAAATGCTGACTCAGATGAGTGGAATTAAACATTACTAGAGGAGGCCATACTGATTAAAATTCTAAATATCTGACCTATCTCTGATTATCTGGTTTTAGCAGGCTGGAGGGTTAGCCCTGTCAATCAAGATAGCATTGCCTAACTTACAGCAATAATGTTGTTTAAACACATGCTTTAATGAAAATCCATAGAATGCATGTTCTACATAAGATCAAAACCAAACAGCAATACATTTGTTTTCCAAGGGAGACAAATGAACTTAATAGCTGCCAGCCTGATACTGCATTCCCTATGTATTCATGAAATCTTCATTCTGCTAATGTAAAATGCAAATACGGCAGAAGGAGAAAGAAATTTGTGCCATAAAAATGATTCTTTTCAGTGCAGCTACAGCCTGGAAATCAATTAACATTGTAGGCTCCTGTTTTTGTAGTTAAGACCAGAGATTGGCAAACTAAGGCCCATGGGCCAAATCCAGCCTCCACCTGCTTTACTAAGTAAAGATTTATTGGAAAGCCATCAAGTCCATTCCTTTATGTACTGCCTATGGCTACTCTCACGTTACAAAGTTGAATAGTTGTGTCAAAGACAGTCTGCTCTGTAAAGCCTAAAATATTTACAATCTGGTCGTTTATAGTAAAGAGCTGTGTGACCTTGGGTCCATTACTTAAGACCTCAGTCTTTCCACCTCTTCAATGGGGATATTAAGAACAATAACAGCTAAGTTCACTAAACGTTTACAAGGCGTCTAGCACTATTCTAAGTATATTCATTTAAGCCCACAACAACCCTATGAAGAACATACTATGATTGTCCCCATTTTATAGGTGAGGAACTAGAGCCACAGAGAGGTGAGGTCACTTGCCTAAGGTCTCACAGCCAGGAAGTAGTAAAGCTCCTACCTCACATGGTAATTATGAGTGTAAATGAGGTCAGGCAGGCAAGTAGGGCTTTTATCCTGGTGCCTGGAACATAGTAAGCTGTCAAGGAATGATAACTGACATTATTATTAATTTTGAACCTGAGCCATCAGAAATGAACAAATTAGTTGGTAACTGAGCTGAGCCTTCTCATCTTGACTTCCTGGAGCATTTATTTACCTGATATCTTCAGGAGGGGATGTTACATTGTCAAAATGGTGTTTGTTGTGCTGGGGAAGGTGATAGATTACGCAGAGTTTGCTTGCCTTGGTCTCCGGATTGTCAGTTTTTCAAACAGGATTCTGACGCGCTAAGAGCCCCCAGAGGGTACAGCAACTAATGATGCCATTAAAAAGAAGAGGAAGGAGGAGAGGGGGAGTGGGAGGGGGTGGAAGAAGAGATGAAGATGAAGACGGAGAAGAAGAAATTTCATGAGACCCAGAAGCTCCACGTAGACAGTTCTCAATTGCAGTGTGCCAGCCGGTCATGGCCCTCCATTGGTTCACATTCAAACCACAAAATGAATAAGATGAATTAAAATGTATTCATGCGTAAAACAAATTAAATTGGCTTTTGGAAACTATTTACTGTTTTTATAGCTTAAAAAACTACACAAGTCACATATTCATTGTAGAAAATGCAGATAAACAATAGGAAATAGAAAACAATCACCCATAATCCCATCATCTTGAAAGAACCACATTTAACGTGCTGATAGAATGGTCCCTCCTTATCTGCAAGGGGATACATTCCAGTATGTGATACAGAGGATAATACTGAATCCTATACAGATGATGTTTTTCCTATGCTAATGGGAGGGTATCTATACAATGTAAATATGCTAGACAAAGAGATGATTCACCTCCTGCGTGGGACAGAGAAGACAGTGCAAGGTTTCATCATCATACCAGAAAGGCACACCATTTAAAACTTCTGAATTGTTTATTTCTGGAATTTTCCATTTAATATTTTTGGATTACAGTTTACCGTGGGTAACTGAAACCTTGGAAAGTGAAACCAAGGACAAAGGGGGACCACTGTTTGCTAGCTTAGTTTGTCCCTCCCCCCCATTTATTTATTTATTTATTTATTTATTTATTTATACCAGGGTGTTAAAAACAAGATGAGGTACAGATCTCCACCTGGTGTAGTAAGGTTAGTGTCCTTCCTTACCTTTAACACCTTCCTTAACACTTCTTTTTCTTTATATTTATTTATTTATTTGGTTGTCCCGGGTCTTTTTTTTTTTAAGACAAAAGGTATTTTATTCAAAAAAAAAACACCAAGTATAAAAAGAAAAAAAATAAGATGTCTTTCATTCTCCTGTACAGTGTTTCACTCAGATAAAAGCAGCAGGTTACATGCTGCTCAAAACAGCCCCAGAGAGGACCCGGAAGGCACACCACCCAGAACTGCTTTTCATATAGCTATCCTATGTACACAAGTCAGCACTGCCTCTCCCCCATCGCCCACGGACGCCATGTCCCCTTGGGTAAGCAGACCAGGGGGCCGCGGCAGTCAGGGAGCTGCAGCAGCTGCCCCGCCTGAGTCCCGTCACCCTATGAATGAACAGAGCAAGCGTTGCAGCCTTCCCCCAAAGGTCCCCGAGTCAGAGGAGGAAGGGAGAAAAGAAAACTATGGCAGTAGCTGTGGAAGCTTGGAGCAGCAAGGGAACCAAATAAATAAATAAATAAATAACATTGACCTCCAGGTTAGAAGGTGCATCTTTCCAAGAAAACAAAAAACAAAAAACCCAAAGGAAAACAGAACAAAAAACAGGTAAAATAATTTAAAGGCAAAATTTAAAAAGAACTAGATCAACTACAATCCTTTCGTACAGCACCATGCCAACTGCACGCACATTTACAGGTGTTCTGTTGATTTGCGTTGTTTGTCCATTTGTGTGTGTGTGTGTGTGAGGTCTTGGCTTAGAAACAGTTACGTAAAAACCAAAAAGGAAGGCCAGTTCACTTGGGAGTTTTACTAAAGGAGGTGGAAAAAGGGCAGGTGGCTCAGCATTTGGCCCTGTGGCCTCTTCCATGGCACCTTTCGTATGAAGGATGGGGGGAAGGGGTGGGGGAGAAAGACAGGGAACCAAACCCAGGCAGATTTTTGGAGAAGCAGCACGTAGAAGATGCAAGTTCAAGTATTTCTCCCAGCACAGCTGGAGTCCCCACAGAAGGCACTCAGAAGGGCTGGAAGAGGTGACAGGGACTTAAAACGGTGCTAGTCCTATCTCACCCCAACCCGATTTCCCCCTACCCGACCCATCACGGCATTCAGCAGAACTTTTTTTTAAAATTAATTAATTAATTTATTTTTGGCTGTGTTGGGTCTTTGTTGCTGCACACAGGCTTCCTCTAGTTGTGGTGAGCGGGAGCTGCTCTTCGTTGCGGTGCGTGGGTTTCTCATCACTGTGGCTTCTCTTGTTGCGGAGCACGGGCTCTAGGTGAGTGGGCTTTAGTAGGTGTGGCACGTGGGCTCAGTAGTTGTGGCACATGGGCTCCAGGAGCATGAGCTTCTGTAGTTGCAGCATACGGGCTCCATAGTTGTGGCTCGCGGGCTCTAGAGCGCAGCCTCGGCAGTTGTGGCGCACGGGCTTAGTTGCTCTGTGGCATGTGGGATTCCTGGACCAGGGCTCGAACCCGTGTCCCCTGCCTTGGCAGGTGGATTCTTAACCACTGTGCCACCAGGGAAGCCCTCAGCAGAACTCCTGAGGAAGGGAAGAGTTCCATGGCTGGATTCTGACCCACTCCCACCCCCCACCCCCCACCCCCACCCCTGGGATTTTGCAAAGTCCAGCAATGCTGGACACCGATGAGAAGGAGAGCTTCTATGGGAGGAGCTGAGGCCTAGGACGGCTGGAGTGGAGTCTCCTCCTCTCTTTGGGAGGCGGCCTCCAGGGCCTGGGGTCTGGAATGAGTTGTAAATGTTGTTCCTGTATCAAGCACTGTCCTACTTGGAGAGAAGTGTCACTGGTACTTGGGAAGCTAGAAACACACACTTCCCCTCCCTTAAGCATCTGACAGAGAAGGGAGAACCTGCCCAGAAGCTATCTGCTGGGCCTTGGCAACAGGCTGTGGAGATGGATCTCAGCAGTTTCCTGGGGCAGGAGGACATCTTGCATCCATGGATGGTTCTGGATTTCTTTGAAGGATGGCCGATCTGATGGTCTCAGGGCCAAGCACCATCTAATGAGATGTTGACACGCTGAAGAGACCCTCTGCCTGAAGAAAACTTGGCCCCTGATGGTCTCCTCGTCGTGCTCAAAGGGAATATCTCCACAGACCATATCCTACAGCAGGATTCCCAGAGACCAGACGGCTGCTGACTTGCCATGGTAGCGATGGTAGTGGATCCACTCTGGAGGACTATATGCTCGGGTCCCATCGAAGTCCGTGTAGACGGTGTCCTCGAGCAGCGCCCCCGACCTGAAGTCGATGAGTTTGAGCTCACCGCGACTGAGGTCGATAAGGGTGTTCTCATCCTTGCCGTCGCGGTGAAGCGCCCCGCAGCTGTGGCAGTGCCGCACGGCCTGCAGCACCTGCCAGAAGCAGCTGTGGGCCAGCTCCGCCTGCAGGGCCCCCATTTCCGTGATTAAGTCGAAGCGTTCTTGCGCTGCTGGCTCGGGCCTGTCCAGGATCAGGGCGAAACTGCTGGGTCTCTCGAACCAGCCCAGGAGCCTGATGACGCCGGGGAAGCCCGAGCTCACCTTCTTCAGCAGAACCACTTCCATGGGCACTCGGGTGCCGTCAGGCAGCTCTCCCCAGCCTGAAATACAGTCCTTCTCCACGTGCTTGATGGCCACTGGCAAGTGGTCGGTGACATGGATGCCGGAGTAGACGGAGCCAAAGCCGCCGCTGCCCAGGAGCGGGCCCACCTGACACCGTGACTCCAGGGGCTCCTTCTCCTTGCCGGGCGCCAGCTTGGTGGCGTGCAGGTTGTTGCAGGGCGCGGCACGCAGGCGGGCAAGACAGTTGGATTTGGACAAGAGCATCCCAACCTCCAGGACGTCGGTGTAGGGACGGAGTCTGGAGGAGCTGCAGCAGGAGCTGGGGCTGGGGTTGTGCCGGTGGCTGTGCCTACGGCTGGGGCTGAAGCTGTGCTGGGTCTTCGTTGCAACAGGTGGGCTCCTTAGTTGCGGCACGTGAATGCCTAGTTGTGGCACGCGTGTGGGATCCAGCTCCCTGACCAGGGATTGAACCCAGGCCCCCTGCATTGGGAGCGTCGAGTCTTATCCACTGTGCCACTAGGGAAGTCCCCTTAGTATTTTTCTTTGTGTAAAAAGAAAAGGCTCAGGATGAGAGGCTGTATCATTCTTTGAGTGAATGTCATGAAGACCATCAATCATCAGATCAATACATACCCGGTCACTGGTGTCTGGAATTCTCTTTGTGTATTTGAGCACCACTTGCTATTTTAAAATATTAATTCAGTGAACCAAAATCATACTATCTATCTGCCCATGCAACCATCCATTAGAGACATGGTATAATGCAGAGGCGAGAAGCATGGACTCGACAGCCAGACTGCTTCAGCTTGAAGTCTGGCTCTACCGTTATTAGCTCTGTGACCTGGAGGCAGTGATTACATGTCTTGGTTCTACCCTGTGGACTCAGGGATCTATTCTCCGAGTCATTCTTCTTTTCGCAAGAAATGCAGATCCTGTTTGCACCTGAGTAGTTTTGCAGCCTGCTTCCTGCCTGCAGAAGTCTGAGGGTTCAAAGGCCTCTTTTCCTTTTGTACTGTCTCTGCTCATTTCAGTCCAGAGCTGCTTGTTTATGCCAATACGTTTCTTTTAAAAATGTTGTGGGTCTCCTATGAATTCAGGAGTGGCTGAGCTGGGTGAAGTTGCAGACAAATTGTTGGCCAGGGTTGGGGTCCAAAGAAGGCTTGACTGGGGCTGACAAACCTATTTCCAAGATGGTGCACTCACATGACAGGCAAGTGGGTTCTGGGTATTGGCGGGAGGCCTCAGTTCCTCGTCATGTGGGCATCTCCACAGAGTTCTCATGTGTCCTCACAGCACGGCAGCTGGCTTCCCCCAGACCAGGTGATCCAAGAGAGAGCAACGCAGAAGCTACAATGTCTCCTATGACCTTACCTGGGAATGTACACATTGTCATTTCCTCAATCTTCTATTGGTGACACAAGAACATAGATGAGGAGGTAAGGACCACCAGAGGCCATCTGGAGGTTGGTTACTACCAGGACTTTTTCAGAGCAAGTCTGAGAAAAGTTTTTTTAAAATTTAAATTTAAATTTTTTTGTAGCTGCACCACGGGACGTGTGGGATGTTAGTTCCACCACCAGGGGTGGAACCCGCACCCCCTGCAGTGGAAGCGTGGAGTCTTGACCACTGGACCTCCAGGGAAGTCCTGAGACAAGTTTTTTTTTTAATGCCATTTGAGGCCTTGGGGTTTTCTTTAGGTTTGATCTCTGATTGATCTAACAAGCATTTATTTGGTCCCAACTGTGGGCCAGGTGCCATGTGAGATGCTGAAGATATAAATACAAGTAAAAATCCACTGTACGTGTTTCAAGTAGGTGAGGTCAATGTGGAACCATATGCAGCTAAGAGAATATGATTGTATAATGTAGTAAATGCCATGATCAAGCTGTGCAGATGTGCTGTCAGAGTCAAGACAAAGGGCTAGCAGCCAGGCCTGGGGTGGGCAGGGTGGGAGTGCCCGTTTTAGTGGGGTCAGGAATGCTTTTCCTGGAGAAAATAATCAGCACTGTCATCTGTTGGCATTTATCATGCGCCAGGCCTTAGCTGAGCACTTTAAAGGCCTCATCTCAAGTAATCCTCTTAATAACCCACATGAGGTGCCTACTGTTATTATTGAATTTATTTGCTTGTTTATGCCTGCCACCTCCTCTCACACCTATTCCAGCTAGAACGCATGCTTCAGCTGGGCAGTGGTTTTTGTCACGTTCTAAATCTCCAGCAACTAGAAGAGTTCCTAGCACAGAGTTAGCCCTTAATACTTTTTAGTTGAATCACTGACTACCCATTTTACAGATGAAAAAGCAAAGGCTTAGAGAGAAGTGACTTCCCCAAGATCACACAACCAGGAAGTGGCTGAGGCAGAATTCCAATCCATGCTCCTATCCATGGTAATAAACTCCCCCCAAATACAGCCTGTGCCCTCAAGGAGTAGACAGCTTGGTGGGGAAGCCGGACAGAGAGGGACTGAGGCAGGTAACTGAGTTGCAGTGTGAATGCTATAAACAAGTGTTTTCAAGTTGCTTTAGGAGTGAAGAGGATGGGGTTGGAAACTGGTGGGCAGGTGAGGGTTATCTGGTAGAGGCTGTGTGTGGGCAGCAGATGTGGGCTGTGGGTTTTGGTCATGGTCCTTCCGCTGGTGATGCTGAGCCCGTAAACCCCACCATGATGCTTCGATTTTATTCTCCGAGAGCCAGATAGGATTCAGAAATTCCAGGTTCAAGTCCCCCTTGAAGCTGAGTAGGATGGATCACTAACCTGCACAGGGACACAGTCTGTCTCGGCTTCTCTGCCTTTCCTCCAGTGCTCTCTTCTCTCCCCACCCTGTTCTGAGGACCCACCACCTGGGCAGGTGGCTCCCGCCCGTTCTCCCTCCTGTCTGATCCAGCCACGACCACAATAACTGCCAACGCGGAACTGAACGACGGTTGAGATTCAGAAGCAAGAGATGAAGAATGAAAGGCACCAGAGACCCTGGGTTCACCCTGCTAACTCACAGGGCAGCGGCAAGAGGAAGACGTTATCATTAGCGATCTTTGCTTCAGCAATAGTTGCTTCTGTGAAGTGCTAGAGTCGAGTCAGGGCAAAAATAGGACCTTCTCTTATGGTGTGGGTGCATCCCAAGGCACCCGGGCTTTGGACTCTCCCAATCACTGGCTGTCTGTCTGGGAGGCAGGAATGGACCTTTTGTTCTTTCAAAGTTAAAGTTGGAGAAATGTGATCAACCTACTCTCATGAAATCCCTTAAAGTCTGATCTCAACAACAGTTTTAATTTAGAGTTTACTTTATCAGGGTCTGAGCAGTACTAACTGGTATCTGGTAGGGATGTCTTATGGGCCGAAAGAAAATGCTCTGTTTCTTTAAATATCTGAGTTCCCTCCTGAATGGTGAAGTCAAACATGCTCACTGTATGACTTCAGAAGCACAAACGGGCATAACACAAAGGAAGTCAGCCTTTATCCCACCACCCGGACATGATCGATAACACCTTTGGTCTCTCCTCCCTGCTCCTCATTTTTTTCAATGCAAATTCGCGTTAACTCTGCAGGGTGTAGTGGTTAAAGCATAGCTTTAGGCCAAGCATTCTCAGCCTTTTCTGGGTTCTGGACTCCTCTGAAAGTCTGGTGAAGCCCCTGGAGCCCTTCCCAACGTCACGCTTTTTAAATGCATAAATACTGATAAAAACACAAGGGAAAACAATTATATTGAAATACAACTATCAAAATATTTTTAAA
The DNA here is from genome assembly GCF_963455315.2 of Globicephala melas. Classification (NCBI taxonomy): domain Eukaryota; kingdom Metazoa; phylum Chordata; class Mammalia; order Artiodactyla; family Delphinidae; genus Globicephala; species Globicephala melas. Next base: position 76,713,367 of record NC_083328.1, read on the forward strand.
AACTTTGTGACATAGTAACATATGTGCTTCTTTATTAGTTCATTTACTGACAATATCTAGTGGTGATTCTAAGAACTCCTGTAACTTCAAAGTAGTGATGAGCATAACTGCTATCATGAGATGTCTGCTGCCCCTGCAATAAGCAATATCTGTGATTCCTATTGGCAGCACTCATGGGCATTGTTCATGCTGCTGTGGCTTGCTGTCTACATTCATAATCGAAGGAATGCTAAATTTTAGTTAGAAGGCAGTGAAAATAAATATAATTCCCCCCCCCCGCCGCCCCCAACCAGGCTCACAAACTCCATAAAATCTATCCTTAAGGCACAGGTTAAGAACTGCTGTGGTCTAGGCTTCCTGTATTTGGATCCCAGCTCTGCCATTTACCAGCTGTGTGGCCCTGGGCAAGTTGCTCGCCTTCTCTGGGCTTCAGTTTCCCTATCTGTAAAATGGGCACAGTAACAGTATCTGTTTCATAAGCTTATCGTGCATATTGAAGGAGACACCCTGTGTAATATACTTAGAAGAGCGTTACTTAAAGGCAAAAAGCTCAGAAAATTGAACTTTTAAAAACTCATTTGGTAGCTAAAGCTCACCTGATATTAACTCATTTGGTGGCAAAACTTGACCTGAATTGATGCAAGACTATTTGTGTGAACATTCATATACTTTTTTTTTTGCTACAGAAATATCAACGTGTTTCATGACAACAAGCTGTCCCAGATCCCCTACAAATAGACCCACCATGCAGTATATTACATTTCTAAATGGAAACTTTTTTTTTTTTTTGACCACACTGAGTGGCTTTCAGGATCTTAGTTGCCTGACCAGGGACTAAATCCAGGCCCTTGGCACTGAAAGCACAGAGTCCTAACCACTGGAAATTACCCAGAAACATCTTAAATTACAAAATCTGTCTGCTGCTAAGGGACCTGTACTTCCTGTGCTAGAAATGTGACTTTTTTTTCCTTAGTTGAGTGTCAAACTAATTATTTCATTTAATCCTCATGAGTCAGGTAGGAGAGGCATGATCATCTCCCATTTCCTAAATGGGAAAACCAAGGCACAGATTCACAACTTGCTCAGCATCTTGTCCAGTCTCCCACAGGTGCTAGACTAGTACCTCATGTTCAAATAAACCCAGTACTGAAGCCACAACTACTGAGCCCACGCACCTAGAGCCCATGCTCCGCAACAAGAGAAGCCACCGTGATGACGAGCCCGCGCACCGCAACGAAGAGCGACCCCTGCTCGCCGCAACTAGAGAAAGCCTGCGTGCAGCAGCGAAGACCCAATGCAGCCAAAAATAAATAAATAAATTTATTAAAAAAAAAATTAAAACCAGATAAAAATCTATCTATATATACAGCATTAGCCTTTTTTGGAAATAAAATATATACATGCACAGATACCATGTGTCAGTGAACCGGAGCCCAGTGGCCAAATCAGGCCCCCTGTTGGTTTTAGTTCAGCCGGTGAGCTGAGAATGGTTTTTACATTTCAAAATGTAAAGTGTAAAATAAGACTTCAGGCTATTGGCAAGAATGGTTGCTTGAGGAGTTGAGGACATTGCCTCTTGACTCACAAAGTTTAAAATATTTACTATCTGACCCTTTACAGAAAAAATTGCTGACCCCTGGTATATACCAAACAAACGAACAAACTCTTGTGGTGACATTGGGCCCACTGGATTAATCCAGCATCATCTCTCCATCCCAAGGTCAGCTAAGTAGTAAACCTAATTCCTTCTGCTACCTTAATTCCCCTTTGCCGGGAAACAAACATAACATAGTCACAGGTTCTGGGGCTTAGGATGTGCACATCTTTGGGAAGCCTGGTCACTTAGAGAGAGCTGTGTCTCCACATCCAATAGGATGTAGGTTCCTTACAGATATTATTTTATTTAATCCTCCAAGGATCCCGAAATTTGTGTACCATGATCTCCATTTTGCCTATGAGGCCACTGAGGCTCAGTGAGGTAAAGTGATTTGCCCAGGATCACACAGCTGCAGTGTCAGGGTTGGAGATGGGGCCCAAGTATATGGGGCTCCAAAGCCTGTGGGTTTCCACAGGATAAGCTTGGCTATCATCGACATGTGCAGAACAATCTCTTCTACTCAATGGCTGCACTAGAAAGGGTACAGGAACCTCAGCTAATTCAGCTGCTCAGCCCTGCAGATTTAGGTGTGAAGAAGAGAGTGAAGGCAAGGGCAAGCTTCTAAAGACCTGGGTTCAAATCCCAGCTCAGGCAAGAGATGTCAGCTCCCTGAGCCTTAGCCACCTTCTCACAGCGGGGTAGGGTGCGGGTGTAGTGAACCAGCGCCACTTCATACAGCAAAAGTTTGTCGAGATCCTGTATAGGCCACATTCCATTCTAGAAATTTCCGAAGCGCTTTATCAAAGTAAGATAAGATCACTTTATTTGAACCTTGCAGATAATTTTGCCATCGAGTCACGTTAATATTAAAAACAATGGCCAAAGTTACCACGTGTTTGCTGTGTGCCAGGCACCAAGCCACGGGCTTTGCAAATCTGAATAGTTCTGAATCACAATTCTCTCTAACAGCAGCTGGACTTCAAAAGAAACAGCAACCTTCCATTCCCTTCATTCAAGTGTGGATGTGCCCTTAATGAAACCCCAAATTAAGAGTCAAATAGCTCATGATCCTAAGAAGAGCCACCAGGCTTACCGTGGTGGCGGCGAGAGGCTCCTAGTGGGACACTAATTCTCCCCATTTCCCGTCCTGGAGTCGAGCCTTTGATCTTCCAGCTCACAGATGACAAGTCATGGGGAATTGCTAGAGTGAGTTTCTGTCTCATTGAGGATGAAGGTGTGCAGACGCTCTAAGCCGCCTTGCTCAGTATCAGATTTTATGAGCACTGAACTGTGAATTTTGAAGGCCTCGTTGTATTTCAGATCGATCTACTTTTTTGAAGTAAAAGCAGTTTGCCTCTGCTCTGTGTTCACTGAGAACGGGGTGGGTGGGGGAGGAATGCTGATGACCAAGTGTTTTTCTGGGGAACAACTCCTGCTTGAAATTTAGGGAGGCTCTCCTTGCTGTAGTGTGGGCCACTGCCGAGATGCACCGTTTGGCATGTGTGTTGCCTCTCAGAATGAATTTATGAGAGCAACTGAATTTTTCCGGTTTCTGGAACTTGCTAACAGCGTGGAGATGAAATGAGAAAGAGATCTGTACTCTACAAATAGCTTCCCCATAATTTTGGGACAACTCTCCCTATCCTTTAGGCCACACTCTACATTTGGTGACTGGGCAGGGGGTGATAGCAGCATAAAATGTTATTCATTCAAACCTCTTAGAAAATGGGTTCTGTCTATCTGACCATCATCCATCCATCCATCCATCATCTAACATCATCTATCTAAAGAAATGACGACTTTAGCTAAAAACAGCCTGCCGCACACAGGAAGAATAAATACTAAGCCTAAATAATTTGGCAGTAACACTTTTCAATATGGAAAAGGCGCCTGGCCATAGATGCAGCAACTCTATACCTAGCACGTAAGCCTACAAAAATCATGACAGGAGTGTGTAAAAATAGGTGTACAAGGACCCTCACCACTGCACTGTGATAGAAAAAACTGGAAACAACCTTTCCATTAATAGGACCATCGTACAGCAGAAACTAACACAACACTGTAAAGCAATTATACTCCAATAAAGATGAAAAAAAAAAGTTAAAAAAAAATAGGACCATCGTTAATTATTTCTCAGCCACCTGACTGCTTAGCTTCTCAATTTCCCCATCTGTAGAACAAGGATATTCAGAATACTTATTGGTGTGCGGTGAGGACAAAATGAGTCAATGCTCCGACAGCGTTTAGAACCAGGCTTGGCACGCAGGACATGCTCGGTAATTTGAGCCGTTATTATTATTCCAAATAATAGAAACCAACATATTTTTTTAAAAGGCTGGGGTTGATCCAAATTACTGACCCATATTTATGGTTAAGGAAAAAACCCCACAAATGACAGAATATGGAGAATACGAGCCATCACATTTGTGCTTTTCAACCAAGGACATGTCCCATATTTAACATACAGGTTTGCTTGTAGATGGGACATTTCAGGACAGATACACAAGAGTTGGTGGTCTATAAAAATATGTGCCTAGCCTCTAGCAGGTTAATGTTAAAACACACTGGAGAAACCTGCCCATGTTCTTTAAAAGACATCTGTCATCTACCAACAACTCTCATTTATGGTTTATGACATATATAGGTTAGAACAATTTGAGTCCCAACTGTCTCATATGGCCTAGTTTGAAACTAGCGGGTTTAATTAATTTATGGTTTGAATCAGTGACTGAGAAGCACCAATGATAATACGTATTGAGAAAAAAGCTCTATATAGCTCTGATGGCTAAAAAATGTTTTCGTTTGAAAATGATTGAGATCCATGAAAATGTATGAAATGTAAATTTGTGGCATAAAAAACCACGAAACCTTTGAACCGCATTTTCAATGACCTTCCGTGCCAAATACCAGGTACGAATTAATGATAGAAAAGGAAAGAAAAAGTTTTTGCATAAGATAGTAGAAAATGGATTGCAAGTTGATATTAGTTTAGGCAACGACGCTTAAATGTCTTACTTCGTACACGTAACACGACTGCAAAAAGGTGCAGAGCCTCACGTTTAAGAACAGCAACACATGATTTTGTATTTTGTAGTTCAGCATTCACCTATGCTTGTTAGACAGTCTTTACTTGTGTAAAATCCAGGTCATTTTACAAATACAACTATTTCTGAGTCCCTCCGAGTGTTAGCCTGTTCCCACAGATCTTTCTTTCCCTGACCAAACTCTGCTACTTTTCTGAAACGTTTTTTGAATGTGGTTCATGTAATGTTATCATCTTTAATGAAAAAATGCCTGCTGATTCCGAGCCATTTGGTGCCCTCCCGTCAGGGGAAGAAAAGCATAACACTGAATAAGGCTGAAGGTTTTTATTATCACGTCGTAAATGGGCAAATGGCATCTGTCAATACAAAGAGCCTCACAGGGCCTTGGAAAAGGAAGCCGCTCCGGGGGAGGCTGTCGAGTGACAAAATGGATTTTTATTAACCTCCTGGTCCAACATCTCTTTTCCTATTTTATTTTGCCTCATTCACTTGGCAACATAATAATGCTATAAAAACACCCAAACAGGAAGCTGATAACAATTAGAAACCACACAGTTGCCCCGTTACTGAACAGCAGTAAAGAGTCTGAATCATAGCCGATCTTTCGAATTTTAAGCATAGGTGTGTCGCCAACACATGTATTTTCACACCCGGGCCCTGCCTGCTTTGGGTCTTCTTTAGGAGATATTTCTTGCCGGGAATAACACAGCCCGTTTGCCGAAGTGTTAATTCTCACCAAGTTTTCATATTTGGGTCATAAACATCTTTCCTGACGCTGGTAAAATGGCCAAGGTGTTTATGAGCTGCCAGAAATGTTTATGCCAAATGCATAAAAGCAGAAATGGAACCGTTCACAACCATCCTGGAATGAGCTCCCCTGGTGTGGGGGAAGGGTGGGTCCCCAGAATGATTTTGCTGGGAGTTGTTAAGGTGGAGGTCTCACTAAAATGTTTAGTAAATGGTAATAGTAATTCAGGTCTGAGCAGGTGTGGGAGCGGCACACACAGCCAGGACGACTGGAAGGTGTACCCGGGGGGCCTGCCGGCTCTAAGGGGTAGCAGTTCCTCTCCTCCGTGCCAGGGAAGGGATGGACTCAGCTTGGGAAGTCCCAAGGCTCAGGTTCTGAAATTCTGACAGGTGGGGCCTATCGTGTTTTCCAAAGAGATTTAGAGCCTGGGCATAAACTGGGTTACTACTTCCATGGGAAATCCACAACCACTGTGCAGATGTTTTAACCTAAAAACATTCACACTGCAGCAGATCTGAGTTTGTTCTGACATGGAAAGATGTCCATGATTTTTTAAAAATGCAAATTAAAAAAAATATATAGCTCAGAAGATCCTTTTTGTTGTTTAAAGAAAAACAAAAAACCCCCAACAAAACAGCGTATACACTGAGAATAACCTGGGGAAAATATCCCAAACATCACAGTAGGGTTGAATATTCTGCACTTCATGCTTCTGTATTGATTGCATTTTTTAAAAGGGCAAGTCGAGATAAAATGTCATAGATCTACACCTAGAGACAAATTAAAAAACAAAAACAAGTGCATGTAAAAAGCGGTGACATCTGAGTAAGGTCTGTCATCTTCTGAACTGATTGTGCCAATCAACTTGGCACGATCCTGGGTTTGATAATGTGCTGTAGTTATGAGGGCGCTATTGTGGGGAGCTGAGGGGTAGGTACCAGCGACGCTTCTGGACTATGTTTACACTTCTTGTGATCTATAATTACTTCAAAATAGAAAGCTGAAAAAGGACAGCTATTAGTCTGTAAACGAAAAAAAATAAAGATAAAAGAGATTCATAAAAAATGCTCATGGCACATGGCTGAAATTTATAGATACAGATGGCAGAGCAGAATGTGTACACAAAATACACCCATCAAAATGGCTCACATATGCTCAGAGAAATATATAGTTGGAGGCTGCCGAAATGCTAATAGTGGCTATCGTTAGATGCAAGCTTTTCATTTGGGGGCGGGTACTTTTTGGTACTAAATTTTTTTTTTTTTTTTTTTGGCCATGCCGCACGGCTCGCAGGATCTCTGCTCCCCGACCAGGGATTGAACCCAGGCCATGGCAGTGAAAGCCTAGAATCCTAACCACTAGGCCAGCAGGGAGCTCCCTGTACTTAATTTTTTAAAAAATGGTGACTATACATCACTTTTAACAGTGCTTGTCATTTCTTTCTCTTTTTTTTTTGTCACATACTTTTCCGAGGTCTATTTTTCCCCAGCCTTAGACACACACACATATATACATACATGCATATATATGTACGTACACACCTTTAATTTTTGCCCTAGTTCTTCACTCACTGCTTACTATTTTGGGTAAATCATCATGGGCCTTTCCATCTGTGAAAATGGAAGTAATACTATCATCTCACAGTTGGGGACCAGCTGACAGTACTGTAAGGGGAAAGTTCGGCCTGATATGTCACATTTGATCTCTAAGGAGAAGGGAATTAAAATATGCTGTGGGCCTCCTATGTGCCAGACACAGTACATACTCTCTTTTATTTATTCTTCAACACAAGCAGATATTTTTTGGATTGCCTTTTAGCAGGTGAGGAAACTGAGGCATTGAGAGGATAACGGAGCTCACACAGCTGGGAAGTGGGGGAGGTGGAATCTGAACCCAGAGAGTGTAGTTTCGGTACTCAACCACTATTTACACTACCACAGGATGGAAACTTAGGACGTCAGTATCATCACAATGACTAATAAGTAATCCATGTACTTCCGCGTTTGGATTCTTAATCAATAATATAACCAATACATAATAAAGGGCTCAGCATCACAGATGGAGAACGTAATGAATGACTTAGCACCAGCCAACTGAATTACTTTTTTTTTTTTTTTTTTTTGCGGTGTGCGGGCCTCTCACTGTTGTGGCCTCTCCCATTGTGGAGCACAGGCTCCGGACGCGCAGGCTCAGCGGCCATGGCTCACGGGCCCAGCCGCTCTGCGGCATGTGGGATCTTCCCGGACCGGGGCACGAACCCATGTCCCTTGCATCGGCAGGCGGACTCTCAACCACTGCGCCACCAGGGAAGCCCTGAATTACTATTGTAATCAGAATTTTCTATAAGAAAAGCTGCTGGATCAAGAAGACAACCATACCCCGCAGTGGGCTGTGTGCACGAGGCAGAGGGAGGATCGGGGTGGAAGCACGAGGCAGAGGGAGGATCGGGGTGGAAGGACGGGCCTGAATCTGCCAGGTCCTCTGCTAGAAACAGAGCTCCAGGCAAGACAGGTGGGGAAGAGCAGAAGTCTCAGCGGATCCTTTGGGAAGAAAGAAGAGCAGCATGTGGGGAAGATGTTTACAGGCTTTGGTAGAGCAGAAGGCTCCAAGGAAATGATAGGGGGCTTCCCTGGTGGTGCAGTGGTTGGGAGTCCACCTGCCGATGCAGGGGACGCGGGTTCGTGCCCTGGTCCGGGAAGATCCCACATGCCGCGGAGCGGCTGGGCCCGTGAGCCATGGCCGCTGAGCCTGCGCGTCCGGAGCCTGTGCTCCGCAACGGGAGAGGATAGGGACTGTGGTAGGCTGAATAATACCACCCCCCAAAGATGTCCACATCTTAATCCCTGAGACCTGTGGGTATATTACCTTACATGGCAAAAGGGACTTTGCAGAGATGCTTAAATTAAGAATCTTTAGAAAATCAAAGATGATCCTGGATTATCCAGGTGGACTGATTACAATCACAAGGGTCCTTATAAGAGGGAGGCAGCGAGTCAAAGGAGGAGGTGACAGAGGTAACAACAGACGCAAGAGGTTGGGTGATGTGAGGAAGGCTCCAGGAGCCCAGGGATGCAGGCGCCTCAGAAACTAGATGAGGCAAAAGGAAAACTGTTTCCTACTAGAACCCCTAGAAGGAACTGAAACATAGCAGGACCCTACGGTCCTTACCCCCTATGTCTTTCGTCTGTGGAAAAACTTTAGCCAAAGAATAAGTTTAATCAGAGAAGTAAGAAAATGCAGAAGCAAAGAAAAGCAGTCCAACAAGACTAAATAACAATAGTTGAGTCATTAAGCAGAGTCAAGGACCTCTAGTTCCTTCTCAAGGGCTAGAGATCATATTCTGAGCCATATCCTGTGAGCTGTCTTATAGATACTGAAACCCCCTGCCAGGTGGAAGAAGTTAACTACACGATGACCAGACTGTAGCCATGACATAAGTTGCCACAAATCTGAGAATTGGCCTCAAAGAAATGGGAACAAACCAACCATGGAACTGAAGATTAACTGTCCCTAAAACAATCAAGATGATGCTGGTCAGACCACTGATGACCAATTTCAAGATGACTGTCAGAGCTGACTGTGCTGTTTCTGCATGTAGCCCCCTCCCTCCATCTATAAAAGCTCTTGCCCCCTGATTGTGTGTGTGTGTGTGTGTGCAGGCATCCGTCCTCCCCGCCCCTGCCCCCGGTTGCTAACATCCAAAATAAAGCAAACTTTCCACCAACCTTTCCAGCCAACTTTATTGGCTTTAGAGAGGCGAGCAGCCAGACCCCACTTTCCATGACAGAACCAGCCCTGCTACATTTTGACAGTCCAGTGAGACTAATTTTGGACTTCTGGTCTCTAGAACCATAAGAGAGTAGACTTCTGTTGTTTCAACCCGCTAAGTTTGTGATAATTTGTTACAGCAACAGCAGGAAACCAACACAGGGAATATGAGTGCTACTGGCTTTAAATGGATCCCTTTTTAATTGTTTTTAGATAGAAAAAAAAAGAATTCTTTGTAAGTTAATTTTTGTTGCCTCATTGTGCTTTTTTAAATGTGTCTTTGTGCACTGACTGGGCTGAATGGAGCCCTTGGTTTTATCTGGATTATGCAATTGTTAATTAATTGTTAGCTACAACTCGAGAGCTGAATCCACTTAACAGAATGCAAAACTATGGCACAGGCAGATCCATGCTTCTCTAAAGGACCAGAGTCTGCAGCGGTGCTCACACTGCGAAATGTCACCCTCTCTGCCATGTTAATGGATGCAGAGTCCAATTTATAAAGTCTGTAAGGATGCAAGGGCGAAAATCAGGAATTTTTGCAGGTAGGAGAGGGCAAAAGTAAATTATAAAAGGAGAGTTCTTTAAAAAAAAAAAAAAAGAAACTTACTTAAAAAATACATACTCTTGGAGACACATTTTAAAATACAGATAAACAAAAAAAGAAAAAAATTTACTTGTGAGAATATAAAACAGATAACTTCTGTTGGTATAAATGACGTCAGTGTATTTTCTATGCCTAAATATACTTACATATGTTCACCAAAAAGTGATCATACGGCACAAACCATTTTGTGACTGCTTCGTGTACTAAGTCATCATGAACGTCTTTCCGGGTCAATAAATAAATTTCCTTAAAAGTGGTTTCCAAAGAATGTTAAAAGGTATTGAAAGAAGTTCTAGGATGAGCTTATCTTCCAAACCTGGGTTAGAGGAAGTTGGGGAGCTTTGCTGCAGGATTTCTCAGATACTTTGATATGACAGACACAATGTACAGGTCTAAAAGGGCTACACAATAAGATGTTTTTCCAACCTATCTTACCATGGGACTGTCCCTGCCCCCATTTTTTTAAATTGAGGAGAAATGTACATGACATAAAATTTACCATTTTAAAGTGAACGCTCCCGAGTTATTCAGCACATTCACAAGGTTGTGCAACCACCACCTCTCTCTAGTTCCAAGACATTTTCATTCCTCCAAAATAAAACCCTGTACTCATTAAGCAGCTGAGTCTTCCTTATCCTGGCATCATGAGCTCCCGGCTCTTCCTGGTATTTGTTGAATGAATAAATAAAGATAGTGTTTAAGACTATAATAACAACTCTTAAGACTTTGATCTGTAGGGATACGTATTTACAAGAACACAAAAGTCCCCGATATAAATCCACACTCAGCGATGATCCAAGAGGGTCATCTCTCAAGTCCTAGAGAAATAAAGAATATGCTAAGATTTGGCTTGTTATCATTATAGCTCAACCAGACAATATACTTACCCACATTTTTTAAGCACACGAAGAACATTTTCAAAGTATTCTGGCATATTAGAAACATTTGAAAGAGGGCTACTAACATACTAATCACCCTCAGCTCCTAAAGGGCCAGGAAATAGTTCTCTCTCATCTGTCTTTCAAAAAGGTTACTTTAGGAACAAACAAAAAAACGCTGATATACCTTTATCTATACAGGGGGAAGGGAGAAAGTGTTGGTAATGACTCTAGGGAGAGGAGGTTTAATCTTCTCTGCGGGAAGTCAAGAGATGAAATTCTCCAGGTGATACTCCACAACCAGTGGTGTAAATCTAATATTTGGAATTTGGAATAAGAATGAGAAAAACTCCAACCAGGAAGAGTTAAAAGTGGTTTCCTCTGAGGAATGGGACTGGGGGCAGGGTGGGGCGGTATGGCCTTTCATTAGACCTTCTGCAGTTGATTAATTTTTAACCACCAGCAAGGAATTCTTCCATTCAAAAAAAAAAAATTTTTTTTTTTTAAAGAAATAGGTACTTCTGGACGATAACAATGATAATAGGTAAACTTGTGTTAGAAAATACAGGAGATCTGGCCAAATTTCGCTCCAAAGTGAAGATAAGAGAGCATAAAATATCTCCAGAATGACATACAAGAGAAGAGAAGGCTGGTTTCTTCCAGGGAGGGGAACAGAAAAGCAAGAAGACCTTTCACTGTACATCTTTTTATACTTTAAAAATTTTGAAAGATGCCAATGTATTACTTGTAAAAAATAAATATTTGGGGGAGGAGAAAAGACCATAAGGCAAGAGTTTTAATTTATTTTCGGTGATTCATTTTTATTGTTATAATTGTATTAAAGTGGATAAAACTTACTATAATGAATCTGAAAAGTGAATTATTCAGAGCAAATGTGGCCAAATGTCAACCATGAGTCAATCTAGGTGAAGATACACAGCTCATTTTACGATTCATGCAATTAAAAAAATTTTTTTAAATAAAAGTTTGAGGAAAAATATTATGAAATTAAAATAAAGTGATAAACACTTGAGAGGCTTAAAAAAAATTCTTGGTGCTTAGGTAACATCCTGGAACAATAAAATCAGAATCTCTGGGGGTAGGGCCCAGCCATTAGTATTCTTTTAAAACTTCCCCAATTGATTTCCATGTACAGCAAGGTTGAAACTACTGCTCTAGAGAATCTCAAAGAATCCTTTTCGCTTTAACTTTCAATACTGTTTAGAGTAACTCCCTATGTCTGCAAAATAGCTTCAAGACACTTGGAGTGATTTCTAACCAATTTCTAAATAAATCATCTTTAAAGCTATGAGAAAAAAATAATAAAATTATACACTAGGAGCAGGGAAGGATTGTTTGTTATAAGGAAACAAATAGCTTTTTCTCTGAAGCCACATGTTGCTGACACATACCTGAGTTGAAGAACACCAAAGGCACCCTGTGTTTTTATAATTTTATTTGAACTGTTGAGTTTAATACAGTTCCCTTCTCAACCTGTTCCACACTCAGTGACTTCAAAGAGAGGGTAGGTCAGTTCAGCTCAAAAGAGGGGAAGAGAAAGTTCTAGATTTTTCAATATTATGGGGAAGCTGGAATGTTAGGTCAGTTTTAGCTGCAAATAACGGAAAACCCAACTCAGCAGGGCTTGGACAATAAGGTCATTGATTAACTATCTATCAAGGAGTTTGGTATTAGGATGTCTCTAGTGGTGGTGATTTAGTTAGTTAATTTGGGAGTCAGGTTTTTTTCCTTCTTCTTCTCCTTTCCATGCTCCCATCCTCGGCTTGTTTTCTTGGGCTGCCTTCCTTCATGGCCCCGAGATGGCTGCAGAGTTCTAGAAGTCACAGGGAGACAGTGATAACCAGGGGCAAAAAAAAAAAGTCCCTGCCTTTCATCCCTCTTCAAGGGTGAAGCCCTCTCAGCAGATTTCCGTCATCTTTTTGGTCAAAGTGGTGTCACGTACCTATTCCTAAACTAATGACTTGGTGAGACAAACGAGAGACCACCATAGCTCACAGCCACAGAAACGCTGTGTGTGTACACACACACACACACGCGCGCTCACACACATACATATACGCGCATCTAAAATGAATATAAAAGACTTTTTTTTTTTTTTGGCCACGCCAGGTGGCTTGTGGGATCTTAGCTCCCCAACCAGGGATCAAACCTAGCCCAGCAGTGAAAGAACTGATCTCTAAACACTGGACTGCCGGGGAATTCCCTAAAAGCCTTTCGATTCTGATGTATTCTGATTTGGCAAGTAGTCACTGTTTCCCTTTGCAATTTTAAGTTAATGAGTTAAAGTACACACATACATATGCTCCTGCTTGGCCATATTACTTTATAAGATAATCTCAAAACTCCTGTATAATAAGTCTGAGAACATGTGGGAATTTAGTATTTGATAGAGACTGCCTTTCAAATCGGTAGGGGGAAAGGTGAATTGCAGAATAAACGGTGGCTATCTAGAAAAAAATGTGAAGTTGGAACTGTACTTTGGATCATACACAAGGATAAATTCAAAATGAATCAGAAATCTAAATATGTAAAAACAAAATCATAAAAGCACTAGAAGAAACTTATCAGGGAATTTTAACATAATCTTGGAGGGGGGAGGTCTTTTTTACTAAGACACATTATTCAGAAACTCCTAACCAAATATATTTGCTTAGCAAAAACTACCATTAGCCAAGTCAAAAGGCAAGAAACTGGGGAAAAGAAACTGCAACTCATAAAACAAAGTACTAATTTCCCTAAAATACAAAGAGTCCCTACAAATCAATCAGAAAAAAGACAAGAGTTCAACAGAAAAATTGACAAAGGATATATAGATAATTGTCCACAGAAAAGAAAATCTCAATGGCTTTTAGACATATGAGAAGTAGTCAATCTTTCTTAAAATAAGAGGGATGTGGGGAATTCCCTGTTGGTCCAGTGGTTAGGACTCAGCACTTCCACTGCTGGGGCCCCGGATTCAATCCCTGGTCGGGGAACTAAGATCCTGCAAGATGCACTGCGCGGCCCAAAAAAAAAAAAAAAGGCATGCAAAATAAACTATACCGAGATCATCAGATGACAAATGATCAGAAAGTTTTATAACACACTATCTGGGCAAGAATATGGTGAAACAGCCATTCTCATATCTATCAATCAAATTTACAAACTCTTTTGCCCTTTGAACTAGTAACTCTACAGACATACTTACACATATGCAAATACCTAATCCCTTACATGGAAAGTGTTCCTCGATGTAGCATTATCTGTAACAGCACAAGCTTGGAAACAATGCAAATATCCCTCAACAGGAGATGGTTAAACAAATTATGGTCATTTGTACAAGAATAAAGCTCATTTCTGATAAGAAATGAGCTTCAAGGTCTACTGTTTATAGGTACAGAAATTGTAGTATATGCTACTATTTGTATATTAAAGAGAAGAAAAAATGCATACACCTGTCAGATCATATACGCATCACCTCTCTCTGGAAACACAAACGAAAGATTGGGAGAATTGGTGCTTCTGTGGGTACCTGTTGGGAGGGAGAATCCATTCCCTTCTGCTTCTTGTGTACCTCTTGATTTGGCAACGTGTGAATTTTTAATCTATTCAAAACAATTAATCTATACACACCGTGACACAAATTTGCACTTGGTATTCTTAATTTGTATATACAGTAATATGTAATGTATCATCAAATTGTAATCAATAATGATGGCTACAGGTTATCATGTGCCAGGTGGTCTGTACAGGTCATCTAATTGTCACCACATCAGTAATGGCATCAAGGGCGGCTTAGAGGGACTTCACCACATGCTCCCCCATTTCAATTGGCCTTTCCCACTTTACCTTCCCACAAGCCACTCCAAATACAATGAAGTATAGAGAGTTTATTATGGAAACACAGTTTCAAAACAAATTCACTAATACCCACTTATCCTCTCTGCAGCAAGACTGCAGCCCCGAGCCCCCGCCACGTAAAGATCAGGAGTGGCTACTGGCCCTCTGACCATTATCCCTCTTGAATGGATGAATAATTGGGGCTCAGATAGGTTGCAGGGCATGGCCAACGTCATACAGCTCGTGGCAGTGGGGGTCTAACCTGGGTATGTGTGACCTCAAAGGCCAGGGTTTCTCAAAGATTTCATTGAAATCTATCATTGAAAATCGTCTTATTTTCTTTAAGAAAACAGAACTCTGATTTTATAAAGAGAATCAAAGGAAAGCTGAAGTCAATAAACAGAAAATCGTTCTCGGTCCAGCTTCTTGGGAACTCAATCATTCCCCTTGTAGGAGGCATACCTTGAGGACAGTAGCAAGAGAACAGTTTCAACATGAAAATTTACATTGTGAGTCAAAAGGACTCACAAGAGTCCTTTGGGAAAACTAATTAAGCCTGTGAATAATTTTTTTTTTTTCCACAACGGACTGAATTTTATTATCCAGCACTAAGTTGAATGTAAAAAGAATGTCCTACCATACACTAACCCACAATTTTGTCAGGAACGTCAACCAACCCCCAAAACAAAAGAACAAACACTTTATTCATTCTTAAGGACACCCTCAGAATTAATGCAGAGCTGTCATTACAACCTGCATTTGCTTAGAAGTAACATAAAATCAGCTTATTTTTTATAGCATTAATATTAATTTTTAAGAAAAAGCACCAATCATTTTCCCCCTTATATTATTAGAGAATGTTAGTCACCATTCAAAGTGGGTTAATTTGAACAATTATTCTCCAGAAGAGAGTCAAGGCATCTATCTGGCAGCTTTCTTTCCCGTTTTGTTTTGTTTTCAACAGAAATATAAAATCTAAGAATAAAACCACAACTTCTGATGCCTTGCTCTTTTTGATATAAAAGTTGATAAAGCCAAAAACTGTGTGTCTGAGCCCATTAGAGAACTGCCCCGTTTACAGTTGTGCGGCTTCTTACAGCACTTTCCAGCTTTAACTCACAAGGGTTTTCGTCTCATTGTGTATGTTTTATTTTGAAGGGACAGAAGTAATAGCCGACATCTCAACAAAGCCAATTCCTCGTACTGTCTCTCAATTCTGCCTTCCCGTGACCTAATAAACATAACCAAACACAACACAGTGATGGTTAAAAGCCAGTGCAAAGGGAGAACGGGCAACTAAGGATTTCTTACTTGCACAGACTTTATCTTTGCAAAGACGTGATATTAAATCCCATTTATCCCTGTCAAATATTGACATCCAGCTGTGGACTCAAAATAATCTTTTTTTCACCCTCACTGTCTATACTCCCCTACCCAACTTTGCATTAAGAAAGCAATTGACAAACTAATGTATGGAAAGCAAATCTTTTGTGCTCCCCATAATGACCAATTTTTCCTCTGAGCTCTCACCAAAGCTGTTCAAACAAGAGCTCCATTGTCCCTTTCAGAGGAAAATAATAGAAAACTTAAATGAAATCTGGAGGTCACTGGACTGCTTAGGAAACAGGGAGGTAGATGTTGCAGCTTATAAACCCGGAGCCTGTTACTATGTGACATGTCATCCATGCTCATATTCCCAGAGGAAAAGGTGAGGATTTCTGATATCCAGGGAAGTTGTGGAAGAGTGGTTTCCTCATTTCAGGCTTCTGACTCTGCGCCATCCCAGAGAACCCACCAGATATACTTTACCCGAAACAAAGATTAAAGTAAGTAATAATAATGATCATCATCACAACAGTGAGCATCGTGGCAGCTACCATTTACTGAATGCTCCACTATGACCCTGTAAGGTGGGCATGACTATTACGCCCATTCTATAGATAAACAAACTGAGGCTCAGAGAGGGAAAGTAGCTTCTCCACGAAGTGTTAAAGCTGGTTTTCCAATCTGGATTATTTTGGAAGCTTTTTTCTTTTAAAAAATATATTTATTTATTTAGGCTGTGCCGGGTCTTCGCTGCAGCATGTGGGATCTTTTAGTTGTGGCACGTGGACTTCTTAGTTGCGGTATGTGGACTCTTAATTGCAGGATGCATGTGGGATCTAGTTCACCGGCCAGGGATGGAACCCGGCCCCCCTGCCTTGGGAGCGTGGAGTCTTACCCACTGGACCACCAGGGAAGTCCCAGAAGCTCTTTTCTTAAACAGAGCACTCTTTGGCTTCTCATCTTTCATAGATTCTTTCCATTAGAAATGTTAAAAAAAATTTACCATGTTTTTAATTACATAATAAATATTACTGCAGATTATAAACTGGTACATAATGAATTTTTCACAACAGTGAGACTACCTGCTGGCTTAATTGCTAGAAATGGAATAGCTAGATCAAAGTCAAAGATACATGATTAGGGACTTCATGGCTCCAAGTGCAGGGGGGCTGGGTTCGATCCCTGCTCAGGGAACTAGATCTTGCATGCCACAACTAAAAGATCCCACACGCTGCAAAGAAGATCCTGTGTGCCGCAACTAAGACCTGGTGCAGCCAATTAAATAAATAAATATATTTTTTAAATCCCCCAAGACAAAGATACATGATTAATTTTGGCAAACATTGCCAAATTGCTTGTCTATCAATAGGAGAATGATCAAGGAAATTATGGTACCTTCATCAAAAGGAAAGGGGAAGCATTTAATACACTGACACGGATACACTCTGTCATGTGCAGGTGAGTAAAAAAGTAACATGCAAACTGGTGTCATGTATTCATCATTTTTAAGGTGTGATATATGTTTATTTTCTTATGTATGCAAGGATTGCTCTGGAAGGATACACAGGAAAATGATAAACCAATTAGCTTCAGGGAGGGGAAGTGGGTGAGTGGGGAATGGAGAAAGAAAAATTAATTTTTTTATTGTCTACCCTTTTGTATTTTTTGAATTTGTAGTATATCAACATATAACCTATTCAAGTAAAAAATTCACCCTACAGGTTTACAAAGTATAAGAACTTGACTCCAGCCTGATTACTTTACAGATGGGAAAACTGAGACCCAGTAGAGCTAGCAGTTGACACAGAGCTGGCACACTGCCCTGGCAGGCATCCTCACTCCCAGCCCCTCTTCTCTGAGCTGCCCCACACTGCCCCAGAGACTTGGGGGCAGACAGTGTGCAAGTGAATATTGGGAAGAAACACATCCCCAGGGCTGCGGGCATCCTTTCTGGACAGCTGGCTACAGAGGCAGGGAGAGTTCAGACCCTACTAGTTATCACGTGGTGGGGAAACGGGAACCAGAACTGAACGGCCATGACACTTCTGTTGAGTGCTATCTGTGCCACACGTACCTTCCGAAATCCCGAGCTCGGCCCCTAGAATCAAACACTGTGGCCATCTCCTTAGGCTTGGCACCACTGACTCGGACCTAGACTACTAACTCCAGTGGTGCCCAAACCCCTTCCATTCTTGACACGCCCTCCTCCAACTCCTCCTCCCTACTCTTTCTCAAACATCATGTCACTCTCCTGCTTAAACCCTCCACTGGCTGCTTGTGGCAGAGTCCTGGGTGATGGACCACAAGGCTCTGAGCCTGACCGCAGAGAGACACTAGCGGAGGGAGATGGGGCTTGAGGACGAAAAGGTGGTAAACCAACCAAAAAGGACCCGCTCCCTCTGCAGAGGCACAGGCTGCAGATGCCTCGGTGGACTGGGGACTGCCCCCAGGGAATCCTGGGGGCCGTGGGCTGAAGACGGCAGAGCCACGTTGCGAAGGAGCTGGGTCCCTGAGTCGATCCCGGATGAAACACTTGGATTTAATGGAGGCAAACAGGATCCCCAGAAAATCCACGAACCTGTAAGACTTTGCCAGTTGTGATTCATTTCTCCTGAGTTCTGACGATTGAAATCCCATCTGTTAGTCCATTTGGGGACACCCTTCTGTCCTCTATCCTTGCCCAAACATTGACCAAACACAAGAGAGAAAGTCTTAGAGGAGGGAGATCCCTTGGACCTTTGTAGTCAGGACCGGGCTTTCCTGAGGCAGAGGGAAACTTGGGATCATGAGATCTCACCCAGGGGCCTGGGCTCACCACTCTGAAGAGAAGGGAGTAGCACGTGGCACTGCTTGACCCTCTAGCTTTGCTCTACGGCCACTTCCAGCTCCAGGCTGCAACAGCCCTTTCCATTCCCAGAATGTCCTGTACAGGTGGTGTCACACCTGTAGGACTATAGTCCTATAGTGCCGCACACTGATTTCCAAACGTAAAACGTCTTACAGCTTAAAAGCTACCTACCTGCTCAGAAATTAACCAGGCTGAACACAGTTCATGCAGGGTCCTAAACCAGCTCTCCAGCAGGGTATTCATGTGTGGTGTGAGGGGTCGGTACGAGAAGCAAGTGGGGGAACTTTTGGATAATACGAATTGCCCCTCCCTCCATATAACCCTCTCTCTCTAGGAAAAATGGGGCTACTTTCAAAATATGTTGGTCCAGGACTACTTTCCTGGGAAAAAGCAAACTGCCTTCTTTCAATCTCCCTCTGTTTAATGGTAGTGATTGCAGTTAGGGAAGAGTTATGTAGTGGGTCTGTAATGGGGGCGGGGCAGACATTGTACATTTTCTCATTTACAAGCCTGGGAGGTTGTGACTGTCATTATCCCCATTTTACAGACAGGGATACTGAGGCTTAGTGACGTGAACATGCGTGAAGTCATATATATATCTGGTAAGTAGGTGGGAGGGCTTAGATGTGAACCCAGGACTGACTGGTTGAAAAGTCTGGGATCTTGACATTGCATCTCGATGTCTTTTCTCCCGAGAAGTCCCCCAACCACAGCCACTAGTCCCCTGTTAGTTCTCTGACCACGGCCATCTGGCGTCCAAGAGTACTCTGAATGTTCATACAAGTCAGTGTGCCAACCATTGGCCGAGTAATTCTTGACTTAGAAACAGTCGCATAAAACCCAAGGATGCTTTTGGCTCTGTGGTTAGTCACTCATTTAGCTGTTAAAAAATAATTCTCTTTATATATAGTTAAGTGAAAAAACAAAAAACAAAATACAGACCAGTTTGAATAGTAGGGTACCACGTGTGGGAAAAGAAAAGAATTTTTTTTTCTTCTTTTTTTTCTGTGCAGCTTATGGGATCTTAGTTCCGTGACCAGGGATTGAACCCAGGACCATGGCAGTGAAAGCGTGGAGTCCTAACTGCTGGACCACCAGGGAATTTCCACAAAAGAATATTTTTATACTTCTTCTCATACTTACATAAACTTATTATATATGTGTATATACACACATATGTATTTCCTTGAATATGCTTAAAATACACCTAGGAAGATGCATATAAAAATGTTACCAGCGATTACTCCTGGGGAGGGAAACTTAGTTCTGGGAGGGAACCATTTTTTTAACCATTTTCTAGTTTTGGACTTTTGAACTATGTGGACATATACCCACGAAAAGTTAAATGACAAGGATATAAAATAACTTTATACTTTTTAATGAATATTCTTTTAAAAAAATCAACCAGTGAAATGTTAGAACCAGCCTGTCCTCCAGTCTTTGGGACGATTGGCAATAGTGAAATAGTGATTTTTTTAAAAATGAGAAAACCTTTACATGCCCACTGTAAATAATTTAATATGAAAAAATGTAAACACCTAACCTCTCTCTTCCTTTTCCTCACCCCTTCCATACCTTGGAGATAACTCTTATTAATGAGTCCATCATCTGTCTGTCCACCACTCCAATCATCCCATCCACAAGTAGATCACATAGCACATGTAGCTTCACAAGTTACCCTTCAATTAGCAGTACAGCAGATGCTCTTCCTGTTGGGATGGCTTCTCATTTATTTTGGTATTATTTTATTTTTTGCATGTATTATAATTTTTTAAAGAAACCGCCAATGGATATTGAGCTATTTCTCTTCTTTCTACTATTACAAATACTGCCACAATGTAGATCCCTATGTATATGTTGATAGGATTTAGACCACTATCTTATCATTTTTGTGATAAAATTAATTTAGCAGATCTATGCCCTGGGCAAATTTTCTTTACCTCATTCTTTATTTACCAAACAAGAGGGATAGTTATGTATTTTTAAAACTCTAGCGATAGCTCACTGACAAATTTAAGACTCAGCTAACTTTAAAAAAGATCTATGTACAAAAATGACTTTCGTCAAGGTCAATTTTGAGTCAACTATAGAAATCGGCTTAAGAACCCAAGAACAAAAGTGATATTACATGCCCTCCAAATTGATGTAAATATTACAGTGCTCTGAAGTCTGCAGTTTCTCTTAATCTTAAGAGAAAATAAGAGACTAACTTATTTCTAATTTGCTTTAGACTTAAGTTTATAGATGCATAACTTTCCCCAGCGACTAAAAGAAATATTTTTTGGACAACAGAGAAGAGTAATGGGCAAAAAGAACAGGGGACGAGCACACAAAAATATATGTGTGAAGATATTTTTTGCATCATCTTTCTGCAGTTGGCAAACACTGGAAGAAACGGAAATGGCCACCAAAAGGGAAGCGGTATGGACATCACGGTACAGTCAACTCACAGACCACTAATGTATAAATGAAAAAGAATGAGGTCGACTTACGTGTGCCAATTTGGAATGATTGGCAAGTCAAACTGCCGAGATCAAGGAAGCACATGTATGGTTTGGCAGCATTCATTTAAAAAAACACCACCACTAAATAGTGTGTAGATCTGTGCCTTTATGAATGTATGTGTGTAGCTATGTGCATATGAATGTAAATTTCCACAAGGGACACAGAGAGATGCACACGGAGGGGGGAGGGAGTGATCTAACATGAGAAACAGAGGAACAGTGGAAGGGATTTTCAGATTTACTCTATGAACTATTACAGCGCTGGGCTCTTTCACCTAAATGCACGCCTCATGTGTTACTAAGCGTGTTTTGATTGCAGAGAAAGCACATGCCGGTCGATGACATTGGAATTAGATGCTTCCAATGTAAACATATTTCACTTTTCTAAAAAATAACCTGGTGATTTAAAATTCATCCTTAATCATAACAGCCAGCCAGCCCATTTGTGGCTCATTCATTTCCCCCAGAAAACAGTGAATAAACACAGCAGGATATAAATGCATACGGCTGGAGAAGATGAACTTTTACTAGTTCTGTCTTTTCAGAATTCTAAAGTGTGGACCTTACCAATTTCTTTGACCTGCCTTTTTTTCCCCCATTCCAATGCATGGCGGTGACAAGGCATTGAATTACCAGTTTGTCACTAACGCCATAGGCTTTATTATGCCTTTGAACAGAAGCTGGGCTTAAAAAGAAAAGTTTTTCTTAATAAGTAGCTGTTCATCCTTTGATATGCACATCTGGATCCCTCGTCTTATCTTGGGCATGCTAATGCTGCTTCCTGCAGATAATGATAAAAGAACAACTCAAAATAACAAAAAAGGAATAAAATGTGCCAGATGCCTAAAAAATAAGGCAGACAATGCATA
Source organism: Globicephala melas (assembly GCF_963455315.2). Classification (NCBI taxonomy): domain Eukaryota; kingdom Metazoa; phylum Chordata; class Mammalia; order Artiodactyla; family Delphinidae; genus Globicephala; species Globicephala melas. The sequence goes on from NC_083328.1 coordinate 76,735,396, forward strand.
TAAAAGCAACTGGTTTTTCAATTCCGGAGAATAAACTCTATCAACAATTGAAGTGATCATTTTAGCGGTCAACTGATGCAAGAATTTTTTTGTAAGGGATTAGGAAGAAAAAAATAAGCAAACATCAGTGGACAACCACCACCACTTTCTGTTAGAAATTAAGAGGGAAATAAACGTTAAGTACGCTGTAAATCACTTTGGGCTTTAGTTCTGCTTCTGCCCCGCTACATTGTTTATTCTTCCTTTTTTCCCCCTTTTTCCTCATTTGGCTATGACTTAAACACTGTTAATTAAAAGCCAAACAGAAAGACTTTGATTCATAAAGTTTTTAGGAATTATAAAATATTTCAAACACACAGAGAAGTACCAAGAATAATATAAGGAACATCTGTGTACCCATCATCTGGGTTTAACTACTTTTTCATTTTTCCTTTACGTCCATTTTTCAGAAGAAATTTCCTTCATTCTAAGAAGTCCTCCCAAGTGTGGTATTTCTTAATTTCTACATCTCATCCTTGTTCATTGAAGGAAGGTGCTCTTCTTATAAAAATATTATGATTTTCTCGTTTTTGATAAGTCTCAAAGGAGCTTTCATCTTCTAGTCAGTGTGTGAACGGGTCTGATGCTTTGAAACTGGGATCAGTATTCAGGAAGAAAGAGTAGAATTGTTATATATCTAATATACATATTTGATTTACAGATATTACTTATGGTTACTATCTAGATGAAATTTGTCCTTTACAACTTCTTTTCAAAAAGAAAGCAATGGTTAACCTGCTTTGTCAGTTCGCACGTACAGCATCAGGAGTTCTATGGCTGATTGTGACTACGTATCTTAATAGACAAGCAGATCAAAACTGCTTCACAGAAATTTCCCCATAAAGCGGGAGCTGAGGATTGTGGGGAGAGCGAAAAGGCACTGGTCATGTCTCCCTCTGCAGCACAATGACAGATTGTGGTTTGGACCCTTTCTTCCCTTAACCAGATAACATTCGTGAATTGATTCGGCATTAGCATGCAGCAGGCATGGGAAAATGATAAACTCCTATTACCACTGTCATGGCAACTGAAAAAATGGCTGCTTTGGGGGAGCAAGGTCCACAGGAGAAGAAAAGCAAAGACCCCGTCTCTTTCTTCTGTTTGACATCTGTTGTTTAACATACAAAATTGTATTATCATGACGCGAGCTAGATGGCCAGGACGAAAGCCTGCCTAGGAATTGTTAAAGCCATGCTCCCGCCACTGCCCACTCCCCTCTCTTTACCATAAGAGTATATAATTTGACTCTGAACATTTTCACTGAGGGCTGTAAATTCCCTCCCTTTTCATCCCAGGTACAAAGTGTGAAGTGCCTCTCGGGAAGGTGCAGTGTAGGGGGAAGGGTCTTATGAGGGTGGGGTGGGGCGCAGATGACGGATTATACAGCGAAAACGTTACGTTCTTAACTTTGTAACTGCTTTTCTGAATTGTTACCCGTTCCTCTCTCCACCCCTCACGTCCCTTCCCTCAAAAATATTTTTGAGGTTTTTAAGATAGCGATTTGGGCAGAGCTTGTGACCATGGGTAGATGGGATACAAGGAGGAACGGTAAACAGAGGTGCTGGACTAAAGGTTTAAAATGGTTATGGGGGGGGAAAAGGGCTAGAAGGAAGCTCAGTGCTAGAGCCCTGATTTGGGAGTGGATGGACAAGAGGTGGTATCTCCTCTCACTGCCCTTTTCCAAATTTTTAAAATCAATAACCAGCAAAAATATCCAATAAGTGTTTCAGATGGGGCTACAGAAATCGATCTCTGGAAGAATGTCAGTGCTGACACTCATACAGAAATTCCCTATTATCCAAAGGTACCACTTGAAGCAAGTGCTTGGTTCATATATATGTACGTATACATATTTTATGTATTCAAATACATATTTACATATGCATTTTAATACATAATAATATACATACTCTAATACACAGTACCATTTAATACACATGTGTTATGTACATATTTACATATTTATAATATTTGCATATTACATAAATACATATTTAAAATACGTATTTAGGGACTTCCCTGGTGACGCAGTGGTTAAGACTCCAGGCTCCTAATGCAGGGGCCTGGGGTTCGATCCCTGGTCGGGGAACTAGATCCCACATGCTTGTGGCAACTAAGAGTTGGCATGCCGCAACTAATAGTTCACATGCCGCAACTAATAGTTCACATGCCGCAACAGAGGAGCCTGCGTGCGGCAACGAAGACCCAGCACAACCAAAAAATTTTTTTTAATGCATATGTATTTATAAATAAAATACATATTTAATAACATGTATCTATGTATTAAAAGAACTCATATTTTAATACATGTTTTAAAGAGAACATTTAAATGAAATGACTTTCAAACATTTTGCTCCCCATCCCCTCACAGTTGTGTAAACAGAGCAAACCAGGGACCATTTTGGGTTGTTTTCACAACACTGCCTTGAAACAGCTGTTAAGGGTTCCTTTGGGACTATCCTAAAATGGACTAAAGTGAAATTTTCGGAAAGAGTGAGATTAAGCCCAACGATAGGAAAAATCAGCGACATACTAACAAAAGGAAGCTCCTTTATAGCATTCACATCAATCATCCGCAAAGTTGGGAAATGAAGGCGGTAAAACAAAAAGAACCTGTTGATAGAAGCCCTGGCCTGTTCGAGCGTGTGCAGTTTGGAGCATCCTCACGGTTTTTAATAAATATCGTAGATCATAACCAGCGTGCAGGCTTGAGGTAAGGATGCAGAAGCAAAAGAAATGAAAAAGGTCAAGAATGGCTCTGTTCGTTTTTCCAAATTGTTGGAGTAAAGTTACAATGTGCCACCTGGGTCAGCCCACTAGCTAAGTCCCCAGATCATGTCCACAGTAACCACAGGGATTTCTTGGATGCATTAGGATCACCGGAGGAAGAATTTGCTTGGGGGAAGGGAGCTGCCAGGAACCAGCCCCAACGAAGCACCCAGCGCCGCTCAACGCTGGACACGACAACGGTCTTATTTTCAATCCTCATGTCAACTCTTTGAGGTAGGTATTATTATTTCCAGAATAATAATGGGGTAGGGGGATGGTATCCTGACTTGCCCCCTGGCGTTTCACTTCTTGGATATTCCAGCATCAGGTCATTTCTGCCTCTGTTTTTGGCTTTCAGTGCCATCAGCATAATCTTTGTCAGAGGGTGGGAGTTTTACATTTGCAATTCGAGATTTTTCTTTCTGCTGGGTTTCCGGCAGCCCCACCGCTGTTTTTCACTTCTCTAACTGCACATCAAATGAATCAAGCCCTAGAAATAGTCCTAGGGTGTTTCCTGGGGAAGGGGGTGGGGGTCCCTGTGGGATTTCTCTCTTTGCAGTTAAAGATGTTGAAAGGCATAACTTTCTGGATGGGGTTGGGGGAGAGAGAAAGTTCTCTGAGCCAGCCTTTTCAATTCAAATCCCCACTTTCCTTCCTCCCTAGTCTTTTCTGCTTCCTGACAATCATGAAGTCATTCCCAAACCTGACCGTGCATTGAATCACCTGCTGAGTTTTCCAAAAATGGGGATTTCTCAGGCTTTGCTTCCGATTTACAGGACCAGACTCTGAAAGTCTAGAAACTAGACTGATTGCAAGACTGTCCTCACTGGAGACTCAGCGATCGGAAAGAACTAAGGACACATCACTAATTTAATACCACGAGACTCATTTTGATTACTGACCAAGTCACATCTCTGTAAATGCCACCTGTGCAGAGAGACCATCTCCAGCATCCTGCAACTCCCAGCCCTTCTCAACATGCGGAGTTGGTATCATTTACTTGTGTGTTTATCATCTGCTTCTCCCCACCAGCACAGCAGCTCTGCCCTCTCTGTGGTCAAGTCACAGGTCCTAGGTCGGTGTCTGAACATCCCAGAGACTCAGTTAGTTTGTGCGAGTGACTGCATGAGTGAATGAATGATTTGACTGTAAAAAATTCCATCAGCAGGGAGGGACCCTGGTCCTTTTCTGATCTGATCTCCTTATTGTGCAGATGCTGGAAGGCAGCTCAGAGAAGAGCCCTCGCTAGTGACCCTCTCAGCTCACCTGCCACAGGGGCACTGTAGCAACCTCCTACTCCTAGGACACCTGGAATTTTTTTTTTTTTTTTAATACTGAAAGATGTGTATTGCAGCATTGTTAATGGTAGCAAAAAACTGGAAACAAAAGGAATAAATACTGGCACATTCACACTGTGGAATATTATACAGTAGGCCCTTTGAATCCGCAGATGTGGAACCCACAGATACGGAGGGCTGACCGTACTACGCTATTTAATATAAGGCATTTGAACATCCATGGATTTTGGTATGGTGGGTGGTAATCCTGGAACCAATTCCCCTGAGGTTACCAAGGGACGACTGTACAGACAATAAGCAAAAATGAATAAATCTGTAAGAACTGTGGCAAACGAAGTTCCATTAAGTATCGTTGAGTGACAAGAATATAATGCACTAACGTGTAAAATACTACTCCATTTTGGTAAAACAAATGATGATTAAACTATCCTTGCCCAGGATTACTTGAACTTGGATAAAAATATGAAATGATAGGAAATTCAGTGTGAAGACTGGTTGTGTATGGGGGCTGGGTGTTCAGAAGCAAGAGTGTTATGGAGAAGAGGGGAGAAGGTGGCAGAAATCAAGGGAAAAAAAGGAAGAAAATTAGGTGATTGTGATATTAAAGAATTATGTATTTATGAAAATTATACAATTATGCATGCATGTACATAAACAGAATTGCCTTTTTAAAAAAATGTGAGAGGCACCTGCGGTGATAGAAGGAAAATATAGAGCTTTGAATGAATTTTTTAGGAAAGAAAGATGGAGGATAAATAAGTTAACATTTAACTTAGGAATTTAGCAGAAAGAGAAACAAGGTAAATACAAAGAAAGATGGAAATAAAAGGAAATCACCTATCTGAAAATTTAAAGAATAGAAATGTCTTAAAGCTAATATGGAATGTTAACAGTCATTTATTGTGGGTGAAGGGTACAGGGATACTCATTATATTATTTTTTTTCTACTTTTATGTATTTTTACACTTTCCAAATTCAGCACAGTGTCCCCATGAGGGTCATTCTCTTCCAGAAGCAGGAGGCATGACCCCTGGGCACAATGATGTCAGTGTTCCTTTTTCCAACCTGTGGGCTGTTGCTTCCCACACCAGGACTTCCTCATCAGTGGAGGATAAAAATTAACAGAGGACACCTGATTTTGATTTTCCTCTGCCCACCTTCACTTTTCTTCCTACTGCCCCCTTACGGAAGGCATGTCAGAATTTTGTCTGATTTTGTTATTTCAGTGGTTAAGCACATTCTGGAGACAGCCAGGTTCAAACTCTAGAGCTGCCAAGGACTAGCTGTGGGATTTTCTTCAAGGATGAAAGGAGAGAAGGCAGGTAAGGTGCTCGAGGCAGTGCTTAGCATGGAGAAAGGGGCCTTCCTCCTTCCTGTCTCCATGGGTTCTCCTCCCATATCTGAGTAGCTAATTCTGAAATCTGTTTCTTCTCCCAGTCTTTTCTGCAGATTTCAGTTCTGGATGGCTCTCCAATCTCCCTACTCTCACCCCAAAACTATGCAACTCTTTCTCAGCCAGGCAGTGGGCAGCGTGCTAAATGAAAACTCATATCTGTCTTCCCATGGGATCCAGTGGGGAGGGTAGACACGGACTCAAGCGGAGTCCAGGGACTAAGGCGTTGGGCTAGTATGTCCTCCATCTACTAGCTGACAAGTGACAGTTTCTCTGAGGCTCAGTTTTCTCTCACGTAAAACCAGCATCACAAACTGGGTAAATACATTAAGTATGCAGCAAGTGCTGGGGCTTTTTATTTGTTTCTGGTGTGTCTTCCTCCATTATGTCCATGAGGCCACAGTTTTGATGGTTTCATTCACCATGGTTTTCTTAGAGCCTTGACTAGTACCTGGCACATATTAAGTCTTCCGTAAATATTTGTGGAGTTAATTCCTTTTGTCTTATAGTTTGACTTTACAATTACTTACTTCCTTACTTCCCTAAGAGGTGATATATATTTTTAATTAATTAATTAATTTTATTTTTGGCTGTGTTGGGTCCTCATTGCTGCGCACGGGCTTTCTCTAGTTACGGTGAGCAGGGGCTACTCTTCATTGTGGTACGCGGGCTTCTCATTGCGATGGCATCTCTTGTTGCAGACCACGGGCTCTAGGCGCGTGGGCTTCAGTAGTTGTGGCACATGGGCTCAGTAGTTGTGGCTCGCAGGCTCAGTAGTTGTGGTGCACGGGCTTAGTTGCTCCGCAGCATGTGGGATCTTCCCAGAACAGGGCTTGAACCCGTGACCCCTGCATTGGCAGGCGGATTCTTAACCACTGCACCACCAGGGAAGCCCCAAGAGGCGATATTTTTAAGGGTTTATCTAAAGACCATAACTAGACACTGAATTGTTGGGTGGTAGGGAATTCACACTTTCAGCCTTTTTTTTAAAAATCTTTTCCTTTTTTAAAAAAATTTATTGTTATTGTATTTATTTATTTTTGGCTGCATTGCTGTGTGTGGCCTTTCTCTAGTTGCGGCGAGCCGGGGCTACTCTTCATTGCGGTGCGGTGGCTTCTCTTGTTGCAGTTCATGGGCTCTAGGCGCGCAGGCTTCAGTAGCTGTGGCTCGCGGGCTCTAGAGCACAGGCTCAGTAGTTGTGGCACACGGGCTCAGTAGTTGTGGCTCCTGGGCTCCAGAGCACAGGCTCAGTAGTTGTGGCTCACGGGCTCTAGAGTGCAGGCTCAGTAGTTGTGGTGCACGGGCTTAGCTGCTCCGTGGCATGTGGGATCTTCCCAGACCAGTGATTGAACCCGTGTCCCCTGCATTGGCAGGCAGATTCTTAACCACTGCGCCACCAGGGAAGCCCCACACCTTCAACTTTAACTAGATGTCATCAATTGTTTTCCAAAGGGTTGTATCAACTTCTACTCCCAAACAGCAGTTCATAGGGGGTCCCCTTTGTCTGCATTCTTTCTAGATCAGACTTTTAAATGCTTTGCCATGATTTCTCTTTAAAGGGGAGAATGTAAATGAAGCTGTTATCTTCAGACTATATCACACCTTTAAACATCTTTATTTTTTACACTGGTACTACATTTTGACACTAAGTTATCACTGCAGATCTCAGCTCAAATATACCCCCCTGGGAGGCCCTTCCTGAATCCCTGTAGAGGTTGGTTTCCTCTTCAGTCACTTTCTATCCCATCTCTCTGTTTACTTCCTGTATGATGCATTGGAATCTGAAATAATCTCTTGGACTGTCTTTATTTATTGCTTTCTCCCCTACAGGTCTCCAAGGGCTCTTATCTGTCATTACCAGATCTCTGGGCCTAGCTCAGAGCCTGGCACAGGGTAGAAGTGTAAGAAATATAGAATAAATGTAAGAGTATATGACCTTTTTAAAAGCTAAAGCCAATTTAGACATTTATTAAACATCAGACTTATTTTTTAAAAATCTTGACAGTATTAGGCAAGTGCTATTATCAGATAATCTTCCTCCTTTATTTTGCCCTTATCACTTCTGAACCACAGATTTTTGTAATTCATTTAACAAGTGTTTATCGATCACTTATTTGCCAGTGACTGTGCCATGAAACTACGCATGGGATGAAGACAAAATTACATGTCTGCATTGTTGCTAGAAGTGGGCTTGGGTGACTAAGACAGAATGAAATGTGAAATCTGGCTTCAAGAATTTCTCAAAAGAAGTAACATTTTTTCAGTAGAGAAGTAATAGTAGGAATAGTGATGAGAGCTAAAATTTGTTGGATGTTTACCATGTGCCAAGCCCTGAACTAGCTGCTTTACACGAATTATATATTTTTTTTTTTTTTTCACGAATTATATTTTTAATCCTCAGAAAAAGCATACAGGTAGTTACTATTAAAGTACAGCCACCTCTAGATCCATTTCACCTCCCTGAATTCTACTATATGTGTGTGGAGAGAAAAGAGGGAGGGAGAAAAAAGAAGGATTTAAATTACCCAGGCAATCATGTGCACTATTTCAAGGAAGAGATGAAGTGGGCATTTCCTGGTCCTGAGATTTGTCTGGTCCCTGCCTGCTCTACTATGATAACAGAAAGGGTAATTTTTGATCATACTTGACTTTTTTCCCCTCTATACATTAGCTTTAAGAACTACTGGCTTTGAAAATGAAGGCTCAGAGGAGCTGAATGTCTTCTACAGCAAAGTCACATGTCTGCACAAGCAGATTCAACAACTATTGGGACTAGATTCTTTGAACCTAACACATCTCCTAAATTTAATATGTCACATGTTTTATTCCTTTGACACAGGTCCATGCTGTGGATCTGATGATGCACTTTAGTGCATCATTTATTATCTGTTACAGAGATCATTTCCTTCAAAGAACAAGGAACTGAGCAAACTCTAGGAGAGGTGCTAGAGATGGCAGTGAAGTCGCTTTCACTGGAGGCCTTTTAAACGACGATAGATTCTAGACTGACTTGGATTTGTCAGATACTCTGGAGACAAGGGAAAAGAAATCTGGAAGGTTATTCTAAACCCAGGATTCTGTGACCATCTCACTGTTTCCCAAACTTCCTTGATCACAGAAATCACTTGCTAAAAAACAAAAACAAAAAAGAAATGCACATCCAAGCAAACAAAACATGACTCCTGGCACATAGTAAGTGCTCAATAAATATTTGTTGAATAAATGCTTGAAGTAAAAGAATCACAAATTGAAAAACAAACTGTAGGATCTGATTTTTGCTAACAACCTTTCCCAAACCATATGTGTTTCTGTTTACACACACACACACACACACACCTATACTTGTTATATAAGTTTGTATCATCATAGGTAAAATCTTTAAAGGTGTTTAACGAATTGTTTAGTTCTCTTTGGGGAGAGAGAAACTGTCTTTGCTTCTTAGGTGCTGAAATTTTAATAATTTAATAAAACCCCAATAGTTTTAATAATTTTAAAATAAAATAAGGGCTAATCATTTTGTGATTTTAATCATGGAATCAATTAAATAATTTGAATAATTTGAAAAATAAAATGTTGGGAGAGTGATGTTCTTTTTTCTATAACTATTGGCCACTGATTTTCTATTACAAAATTAAATTTGAGAAGTATTCATCAGACGCCTGCCTTATTCATGGCTGAGAGCCGGCATTCTCAGGACATGAAGAAGTCCACTCCTGCCCTGGCAATACGTACGATTTGACCAAGGACATATGCTATTTTGTGTGAAAACTGAGCAATATGAGATTGAAATTATAGCTCAAGATAACACCAGAAAGGCAGTCTAGATTACTGCCAGGGAGGGGTGCGCGGGAAAAGGCATCCAGGTGGTCTGCAGAGAGAGGGACTGAAGGTTTGTGGTGTAGACAGGGTCAAAAAGGGTTTAGTGCAATAATCCAACAGAAAAATGAGCAAAGGGTCCCAAAAAAGGAAATTTAAGTAACCCCTAGACGTATGAAAAGACGCCCAGCCTCAGCATAAGGGAAAGACAAATGAAAACCTCGATGATGTAGTGTCTCCCACCTATCACACTGGCAGAAGAAAAACAAAGTGGACGTGTCCCGTGAGAGTGAGGCTGTGAGAAACAGGCACCCCTCCCACGCCACCGGTGGGACTGTAAACTGGTGGGATCTCCCGGGAAGATAATATGGCCATGAAACCCAACTTAAACACACACATACCTTCAGACCCAGAAATTCTAATTCTGGGATTGATCCTCTAGTGTATTTGCACATGGACAAGATGACATATGTACAAGGCTAGTCACCGAGATGTTCTTTGTCAGAGCAAGAGACTGGGAGGAAAAGTAAACTAAGTGCCCATGAAACAGCCCCATGAAAGTGATGGGCTGTTTCCATCACTTAGAGAAGAGCCATGCAATGGACTACTGTGGCTACCAAAAAGAAAGTCTAATATTTATTGAATGTGCCGGGTGTTATTCTAAGTTGTAGGTGCTTCTCCACTTGCTTAATCCTCTCAGTAACCCTCTGGAGGATTTAGGTATCGTCCCCTCCACTTCACAGAAATGGAGGCACAGAGAAATTTAATAACTCGCCCAGTGTTACACAACTAGTAAGTAGCAAGGTTAGTGTTAAGTGAAAAAACTCAAGGTCTGTCTGGATGGTGTGTATAGAATGCTCACATTTGTGTAGAAAAGGGAGTAAAAAAAAATGTATATGTATATATTTAGGTAACTGTAGACACGTGTGTATGGATATGTACATAAATATATGCTTTTATTTGTTTAGAATATTTCTAGAAGGAGGCAGGAGACTCTGAGAATCTATTAACTGTGGCTGCCTCTGGGGACAGAAACTCATTTTCTGGAAGACAAAGGAGGGAGTGAGATTTACTTTACGCTGTATAGAATTTCATACCTGCTGAACTTTTGTATCATGTATATTCAATACCTATTCAACAACTTTAATTTAAAAGTTTTTTTGAATAGAAGGGGAAGGAGCTAGAGATCATTCTTACAAGCTCTCGATGCGTGCGGTCCATTCTGGCACCCCTGGGACCTGTGGCTCCTGGGCATTTGAGATGTGGCTGGTCTGGGTTGTACCTTAGATGTACCCTAAGTTTACAATACACCCCTGATTTCAAAGACTTAGTATGAAAAAAAGTAAAATATTGAATTAATAATTTTTTGTATCGATGATGTGTTAAAACAATATTTTGCTATATTTGGTTATCTATTATTAAAATTAATTTTACCTTTTAACTTTTTTTAAAAGAAAGCTACTAGAAAGTTTAAAATTACATATGTGGCTCACACTATATTTCTACTGGGCAGCACAGGTCTGAACCTCTCTTAAGGCCTATTGATAACACAAATGAAGCAGTGATTTACACTTAAAAAGGAATTCTCAGAGTATCTTTCTTTGAATCCTCTCAAACTTCCAGTGAAACAGGAATTATTATTACGGTTCCCCAGTTACAGAGGAGGAAGCAAAATGCTCATTCAGAGTCCATTATATTTTCTTTCAATTTATATTTTTATCCCAGAACCCTGATCGTGTAGGAAGGAAGGAGAGGGTTGCAGAATTCAATGCACGGGGACTTATTCCATATAGTTTCTTTCCAAGAGCTGCAGTGATAACTCTGGTTAGCTGTGACTTATGATATAAATGATGCTTAATAAATTATCTCGCATGTGGCAATCTCATTTTTCCTATCAAGGCCCTTTTCTACTTCTAACATTCCAGTAAAAGCGTCCATTTCAAAAGTCCCAGTTACTCTGAACAGATTGTCTTTTCAGGGCTGGGTAGTGATGTTGGGAACGGTGTTTTACGAGAGGCATTTACGAAAGACATTCTGTGCTCATGGTTGCTCACCTTTTGTTCACAAGCCTGCTCCGGCTTGATTTTCATGGTTTCCTACAAAGTGGCCATGGCTGGGGTAGCTTACTGGTGTTCTTTTGTTCTGCTTTGCCTTTGAATGAATGTGGCTGTTCTGCAAGGAGCGTGCGTCTCTCCTTAGCATCCTACCTTTCTGCAGGATGGCTTGGTGAGGGAGCAAGGAGGAAGATGTCTAATAGGGAAGAATTCGGCCACTGAGAGGTTGATTGTTCTGGCTACAACTATGTGACTCGTGAAACTGAGTTAGGGATACATTCCCAAAAGCAGAATAGTTAGGGAGTGGATGAGGTAGGGAAAGACAAACTGTAAGGGCAATAGTGGCTGTTGCATACAGTGGAGTTATTAGCTCCTGTGCCAGTGATCAGAGTCGGCATTCAGGGTGACATGTGCATATATCATGTCATTATTTTATTTATTTATTTGTTTACTTCCTGTTGTTATTTTATACATCACTAGAGAAGAGAAAATGCCTTCAATTAAACTATGACACACCAATGATTATAGATGTATCTTGATTTCAGAGATGTTAAAATGTGGGGAAAATGTTTGAATTATAACCAGTGAAATGCAGGGTCAAAAATTATCTCTGAAGTCCCCTTAGGAAGGGCCTTCAGGTTGAGGACAGCTATGGGATGCACGGTTGTCCCTTTGGTTGAGTGTCCACTGACGTGGCTGGCTACCCATTTGCGGACCACAGCTCCACGATAAACGCATCTTTAAACACCTGACCCCTGGAGGTGAGATGCCTGCACCTGGGACCGAGGCTGCTGGAAGGGACACACAGTCAGAGGCTCCTCCCCAACCCCAGCTCATGTCAGGGCCCCTTGAGAATACCGGCCTGTGGAATCACTTACGCTGTATGCATTATTCTCTCTCATTAATTTCCCCAGCTCCTGTGGTTGACTTTTCCCATAAGTTAAGTGTTCATGTGATGCAAATATTTACTCTGTGCCAGGGACTATGTTAAATATTTTTACATGGATTAAATCATTTAATATTCACCATACTCCTATATGGTGGTGGCCGCCATAATCCTTAGTTTACAGATGAGAACGCTGAGGCAAAGAGAGGTTAAGCAACAAACCAAAAGTTACACAGTAGAGGATTTGAAAATAGGAGAACAGGCCTATAGCTTGAGGCTCCATTTCAGGAAGACTGTATCTAGTTTCAGTGCCAGGTAAGCAAAGTCCCAAAGGCAAATAATTAGAAAAAATATCCTCTGTCTACAGTCCTTCACAAACAGCTGAAGAATTTTGGCAACGTTTAGAAACGGGGTGATGATATTTAAAATGTTTTAAGCTAACCAAATCTGAGTGGCTACCTTTTGCCAATCTAGAGAAAACATTATATTTTTCTTTACTTACACAATGATTCCTTGATTGAGTTTCGGAAGGTTATTACTTTCTCAACAATCTGCTTACTCAATAGTTATAAGAGAGAGGATGCAGAGAAGATGATTTTTTTTTTGTTTTTTGGCCACACTGCACAGCATGCGGGATCTTAGTTCCCCCACCAGGGATCGAATCCGTGCCCCCTGCAGTGGAAGTGCAGAATCTTAACCACTGGACCACCAGGGAAGTCCCAAAGATGATTTTCAAATAACACATTGAGATTCTGAGATATTAGCCCCAAGGCTAAAGTACAAATTATATACAAGTTTTCCAGGAAAGAATTTATAGCTGGGTCCTTAGTGAGATATCTATGTCTGCAGGCTCAGTGGAAACAAATTGGGGGTCATTTTAAGAATACGCATTTTGGGGAATTCTGAGTTCTCTTTAAATCTACAGTCACAGTAAAAAGAATGATAAAAGCAATCTTCCCTTTGCATTCCCAAAAAGAATCATAAAAATAGCCAACAATTACTTATACAGATCTTTATTTTCCCTTGAGAAATGGTAATTTTTTTCTAGAATGCAACTTGAATTCCTTTTCATCTGATTGAGTACACTCGTGTTTAAAACCTAAAGAATCATGTCTCGGGCTTCCCTGGTGGCGCAGTGGTTAAGAATCCGCCTGCCAATGCAGGAGACACAGGTTCGAGCCCTGATCTGGGAAGATCCCACATGCCGCAGAGCAACTAAGCCCGTGCGCCACAACTACTGAGCCTGTGCTCTAGAGCCCACGAGCCGCAACTACTGAGACCCGTGTGCCACAACTACTGAAGCCCACGCACCTAGAGCCCGTGCTCCCAACAAGAGAAGCCATGGCAATGAGAAGCCCACGCACCACAGTGAAGTGTGGCCCCTGCTTGCCGCAACCAGAGAAAAGCCCGTGTACAGCAACGAAGACCCAATGCAGGCAAAAATAAAATAAAATAAATTTCTTTAAAAAGAAAAAGAAAGGAATCATGTCTCTTGAGAGCCTACTGTTTGCCAGCCATGGTGCTAAGTTCTTTACACGTTAGCTCCCTGATTCCTCCCAATAACCCAGTAGAGGTGGGGAGAATGGGTACAGTATTATCTTTATTTCATGGATATGAAAACTTAGGCTCAGAGAAGCTAAGCAACTTTCCCAAGGTCACACAGCTAAATAAATGGTAAAGCTGGAATTGGAACCAAAATCTGTATTTTTTTTAAAAAAATCCATTTTTTCAAAAAATGAGTTTTCCTACAGTTTGCCTAGAATGTTACACAAACCTGCCAGTCCAATCTCTCAATTTGCTTTGAAAAACATGCCTAAAGAAAACAATTACGAAAAATTTGAAAATTAGGAAATTGATAACTATTGTGGACTAACTTGTGTCCCTCTAAAATTCATGTTGAGGGGACTTCCATGGTGGTACAGTGGTTAAGAACGCATGCTCCCAATGCAGGGGGCCCAGGCTCGATCCCTGGTCAGGGAACTAGATCCCACATGCATGCTGCAACTAAGAGTTCGCATTCCACAACTAAGGAGCCCGCCTGCCATAACTAAGACCCAGTGCAACCAAATAAATAAATAAATAATTTAAAAAATAAAATTTGTGTTGAAGCTCTCACACTCAACATGACTATTTGGAGACGGGGCCTTTAAAGTCTTGAAGTCATAAGCGTGGGGCCCTAATCCGATAAGACTGGTACCTTTCTAAGAAGAGGAGGAGACACCAGAGATCTCTCTCTCCCCATCCACGCACAGTGAAAAGGCCACGTGAGGACATGGTAAGAAGGCACCATCTGCAAGTCGAGGAGACAGCCTTCATTCACCAGAAACCAACCTTGATCTTGGACTTCCAGCCTCCAGAAGTATGACAGGATAAATTTTTGTGGTTAAAACACCCAGTCTGTGATTTTCTATGATGGAAGCCTAAGCTGACTAATACAGTTTAAAAAAACAAACAAAAAAAAGCACTGCATTAGGGAGGAGACCACCCTCCATACAGAAAGCGATGTGGATGGCCCTCTCTCTGGGTGTTATTTCCATTTCACAGGTAAAGTCAGAGGTATGTAGCTGAGTGGGATTTTGAACCCAGCACAGGGGACTTCCAAAGCCTGTGTCCTTAGCCACCAGGGTGGATGTGAGTCACATAAGTTTTAGGACTGCTCTACAATATGCCTTATTTAAAGTTTGAGGCAGTTCCATTTCTCACTCTGTCAAGGGAGCCAGGAGAGGGAAATATTGTGACTATTCCCTTTATCAGGATGTTTTCAGCCACAAGTCCCAATAGATGCATGAAATTTGGCTGAAACAATAAGGCCATCTTTTCCTTCACTTAACAAAACCCAGAGGTTGGCTGTTCCAAGACTGACTCAGGAGATGACCAACACAATCAAGAAAGCAGCCCTCCCCATCTTTCCATCCCATCATCCTTGTCACTTTCACTTTGCCCTGAGCAAGTGTCCTCATAGACACAGGAAGTGCTGTAGCCTCAGCACTCCCTCCTACAGCCATGCTAAAGGAAGGAAAAGGGGATCTAAACCTGAGCACCCCTCTTTACAGAGGAAGAAAACTTTCTTGCAAAGTCCTCCAGCAGGTTTTCCCCTTTGTCTGTGGCCAGAACTGGGCTACATGACCACTTCTAGAACATTCTCTGGCAAAAGGGCTCAATGGATGGGTGGAAAGGTGGTGGGAGCTCACTTTTCTTGAGCACCCAACCTCCAGATACCTGAATAAAATTGGAGGTCTTATTTCAAGGAAGAAAGGGAAGGTAGCAGTTGCCTATGTGATCAAGATCTTTGCTTGCAATCTTGTTTCAGGCAAAGTTCACCTGTGAAGCTGGCTAAGTGCAGTTCACTCCAGAAATCCCTAGACTCTCTACTGCACTGCCCTGTGTCTTCATATTTCAGGCTTTCAAAATACCTTGCTGCTGCCAAGGAGATAAACTGAGATGCTAAACTGCAAGGCAGGATTGTTCCATTACAAAAGTACTGCTGGTGATTAAATCCTCCAATTACAGGTAGTCAGATTAGTGAGACTAGCAGGGTATATTTTAACTAGTGACTTAATTGGGGTTACTAAAGATGGAAAGAGATAAATTTAAACAGCCTTAAGCTTGACAAAGAAAAGGGCATGAAATCAATTTGTATGTAAATTTCTCCCAGTCAGAACTTCCCAGAAGAGAGTTGCACAGAACACACATTCTTCTGGGTTAAAATCCTTCCCCAGACCGTCTGTCTGTTTAAAAGTAACTGAACATTGATGTCAGGAGTTTCGAGTCTAATCGTGAAAAAAAGAAGCGTCACCTTTCTTGACGGTTTACAGGCAACGAAGAGAAAAGTACACAGTGTGCTTTCCTGACATTACTTATTACTTTTCTTTCCAAGGTGAACCCCTGGTTCCACATCCTGCACCCACTTCCATGGGGGGAAATAATACTATAAGACAAAGAATTCAATTGTTGGTGTTACATCTAGTTTGTAGCTTGAGGCCATCTTTCCCTACTGATATTCTGTTGACTTAATTAAAGGGAAGAGCAAATGGTAATAAAACGGATGATAATGACTGACAGCCAGTAGCTAACCTTTCCAGAGCACTTGCTATAAACCAGACATTGTACTTTCATGTGTAAAACTAGGATCACAAACTGGGTTGCTATGAACCCAACTACCCAATGAAGTGGATCCCTTAGTTAGGCCAATTTTACAAATAAGGAAATTGAAATTTAGAGAGATTAAGTAATCATCCTGAGAGTCAGGATACTTCAGCCTTGGTTCTAGCCCTATCACCAACAAGCTTTATAACTGCAGAGGGTTGAACTGCGCTTCCCCCAAAATACAGGCCCAAGTCCCAATCCTTGGTACCTTGAATATAACCTTATTTGGACAAAGGGTCTTTGCAAATAATAAAGTTAAGGATCTCGAGATGAGATACTTCTGGATTATTGGGGTGGGCCCTAAATCCAATGACAAAGGTCCTTATAAAAAAAGGAGAAGATAGAGATACAGAAAGGAAGTCCATGTGGAGACAGAGGCAGAGACTGGAGTGATGTGGCCACAAGCCAAGGAATGCAAAGAGCCACCAGGAACTGGAGGAGGCAAGGAAGGATTCTTCCCTAGCACCTTTGGAGGGAGCATGGCTCTGCTCACACTTTGATTTGAGGACTTGTGTTCTCCACAACTCTGAGAAGATAAACTTCTGTTGTGTTAAACCATTCAGTTTGTGGTACTTTGTTATGGCAACTCTAGGAAACTAATGCAATAACTACAGGAAGATCACTCTGGGCTTTGGTTTCCTCATCTGTAACAGGCAAGGTTTGGAATATACCAGTGGTTCTAAATACAGATGAGGAACCTGGACCAGTCATGGAGGAGGGGATAGGCAAACCAGTGGTTCTAGGTCAGGGGCAGTTTTACCCCTCAGGGAACATTTGGGAATGTCCGAAGACACTTATGATGTTCACAACTGGGTGAGAAGGGAGGGTGAGATTATTACTGGCATCTAGTGAGTGGAGACCAGGGATGCTGCTAAACACCCTTCAAGGCACAGGACAGACCCCACCCCAGAGAATGACCTGGCCCAAAGCATCAGTGGTGCTGAGGCTGAGCAACCCTGATGTATACCACGCTAAGGGGCTGTTTATAAGCAACACGTTATTGAATGTTCACAGCCACATTCTAGGGCAGGTATTATTAGTAGTATTTTTCCCATTTTATAGATGAGTACACTGAGGCTAAGAGAAGTGATTTCTTCAAGGCCACAGAGCTGGGAAGTGGTAGAGCTAGGATTTGAATTTTTGCTTTTGTTTTTTAAAAATAGAGCTAGGTGTATTCAATGAAAAGAATACCCTTTATTCAGAAATTGTCCCTTTTCCCCTTATTTTGGTATTACAATACCCATCCTACAGTGAAATGATGGTGTTGGTAGCTGCTACTCTTTTAATTTAAGGTCCTTTTGGTTTGTATAATGACAAGTTGGGAATCCTATATCTTGCCACACATTTTGATCAGAGACATTTAACTCTGGGGGAACCACAGGAAAAGGTCATTTGTTGAGTTTCTTCAAGTTCTAACACTGAAAACACGTTTCTGCCCCAGTTGGGCCTCCACAAGATCCTCTAAGACACTAAGAACTCTACCTCTAAGCATGCACTGGACATGGATTAGTGACCCAGACAGGACAAGGTCTATGTTGACCATCGACTACATTGAGGATGCAGTGAATATATTAGAAAGAAGAAATAAAGCTGGCTCTCATGGTACCAGATTCCAAAAATTAACCACCACTCAAATGTTGACTTGAATTTTTTCACTATTTTTTTCATTCATTTGTCTGTTTGTTCATCTATTCATTCATTCATTCTGTTTGTTCATTTATTCATTCATTCATTAGCACCATTTTTGCAGCTCATGTTGATGTGCCTGACATTGTGTGAGGGCTGCAAAGTCAGGTGCTGTGGTTATGAATTATTCAGGAAGTGCAGGAAGAGAAGATAGAAAGATACTGGCTCAAACTGATTGACTGTGCCAGGTCTACTTAGTCCAGATCTACCTACTTTACCTGTATGTACTCATTTAATCCCTTAATGACCTATGGTTATCATCCATTTTATAGATAAGAAACTAAGGTACAAGACCTTACATTGCTTGAAGTCCTGGTAGAGACAGGATCTGAACCCAAACAGTTCTATTCCAAACTCTACCCTCTCAGTCACCACCTCTCTGTATAGAAGTAATTATAACACAAGATAATACTTGGTTGCCTTTTTCTCACCTCTTAGTACTGCCAAGAACAAGCTTTGTTACGACAAATTCTCACCGCTGTTTGACAGAAAGCTACTTTTCCATGATTCCCATTTTACCGATGAGAAGATTGAGGTCTGAAGAGGTCACATGATTGCTTCTAACCACCCAGCTCTGAAAAGGCATGAGAGCTTTGCCATCAGCGAGCTGGGTTTAAATCCTGGCCCTGTCACTTTCTGGCTGTGTGACCTCGGGCAAATTATTTAAACTTTCTGAGCCTCAGTTTCCTCATTCACAAAATGATGCAAACTAATTTCTATTCATAGGTTTGTTGAGAAGATTAGGTTAGAACAAGACTGCACAAACTGTCCCACGGGCCAGATACGTTCCACCAACTGTTTGGCACAGGTGTGAACTAAGAATGTGTTTTAGATTTTTAAATGGCTGGGAAAAAAAATCAAAAGAAGAATAATATTTTCTAACACATGAAAATTCCATGAAATTCAAATTTCAGTGTCCACAAAGTCTTACTGGGACATGGCCACGCCCACCGCTTCACACACTGCCCTTGGCTACTTTCCATGCAAAGGCAGGTTGAGTAGTTGCCACAGAGACTGTATGGCTTGCAAAACCGAAAATATTTACTCTTTGTCCTTTTATAGACAAAGTTGGCTGACCTCCGGATTAGACGACAAATAGAAAATCCATGCCAGGTACTCAATAACTATTATTATAAATAACAACGAAAAGAATGATGTATCATTTGAAATGTCCAGTACATCTGAAGTCAGTGTTTAAAATGGTCCGGAATTTTATCATTATTTGAAGTGAAAAGAAAAACCTTTTACCCCCTGAGTGACTCAAAAGTCTGAAGATATAGGGAATTAACACTTGTTTATTAAATAGAAATCTAACAGGAACAAATAGCTTATATCCCCAAAGTCTATTATCTTTGTTTTCTCCCAGCTGTCAGTTCTTATCACCTGCAAATATGTACATTCTTCCTCTTGTCATAAGCATTTCTACAGACTTTACATTTTTTAAAGGCTGTATTTTTTCACCCCCCAATTAAAGGAGATCTCAATGTCCAACAATGGAACAATAATGAAATGAGCTTGGGTACATTTAATCTTCAATAAAGTCATACCCAGCTTCTACAAATGAGAATTAAGAAGAATTTGCAGCAACATGGGAAAGTGATTATTATGATAACTGATACAATACGACCTACGTTTCATAGTAACATGGAAACAGATAATTGTCGGTGTGTGTGTATACAAAACACACACACACGTACATAAAACATTTACATATATATAACAGTAGAAAGAAATATCCCCCAAAATATTAATAGAAATCATCTCTGAGTTATGGGGTAATTTTAATTTTCTTCATTATAAGTTTACATGTTTCTGTATTTTTCAGTTTTTCTATAATGAGTATAAGATGTTCTTACATCAGGGAAAAACATTAAAAGAAAAAAGTCAGAAGCATAATGGCAGGATTCTGTGATTTTAATTGAGAAAAACGAACACTTAAGACTATAAATAAATATAAAAAACCCAGCATTGTTTCATAGACAGTGAAATTCAGTAGGCCATGTTGTCTGTTTTCTAAGTAAAAACAAATAGAAAACGTTATCATTATTGGTCCCATGTCTTTTATGATTTTAAAATTACAATTCCATGTATTTTACTCATAGAAAGCTTGTTGAAGACAATACAGCAGGGTTTTGTTTTTTTTTTTTTTGCGGTACGCGGGCCTCTCACTGCTGTGGCCTCTCCCGCTGCGGAGCACAGGCTCCGGATGCGCAGGCTCAGCGGCCATGGCTCACGGGCCCAGCCGCTCCGCGGCATGTGGGATCTTCCCGGACCGGGGCACGAACCCGCGTCCCCTGCATCGGCAGGCGGACTCTCAACCACTGCGCCACCAGGGAAGCCCCGACAGTACAGCTTTAAACAGAAATTTAAAATTCTGCTCACACTCCACCACCTCCACGTTATTTTAAGAATAATTTCTTTTTTCCTTACACAATTACAATCAACTTAAACTTACTGTGTATTTAAAAAAAAAATCTAACTCGTGTTACTAGTTTGACAAGTATTACCCCATATTGGAAGCAAGAGGAATGCTTTCTAAGTGACCAGTTGTCACCCATCTGAACTAAATCAAACCTGTTTTTCCAGCTTATAAGTAACCTTTTAATTATGCAAATAAAAGTACAGCCTAAAGAAATAGGTCAGGAGAGGAAACTCTGACTAATTAATCCAGGTGAACATAATGTTATCTTTCCATGTGAGCATGTATTTCACCAACCAGCTGATATTAAAGTTAAAACTAGGTAGGTTTATCAGACAACATGATTAAAGACCTTAACATCCAGCTGAACTAAACCATAGAAGAATTTGTGCTTTTGTATTTCTCAACAGGCGTCTTGAGTTGAGCTTACACACTCTAGAAGCTCAAGGTAAAAAGATTTGTGTTCATTAGTGTTCACAGAGGACTCTGATTTTCTGATAACTCTATTCTGTATCATCACAGATTACAGCTTAAAAAAACACGTATATGTGTATTAAGATACTAGTTGCTATTGCTGAGTGGTAGGATTTCAGGTGATTTTTCCATTTTACTTTTCTATATTTTTCTCCTTCTCGTCTATGAACATGGACTATACTTATAATGAGTGACATAAACAACACAAAAATAAAATAAGTAACATATCATTTAATTCATTCAGCAGCTCAGTAAGACTCACGCTGGGCACTCCACTCCCTCACCTCATTCCTCTCTTTGGAAGGAAAGGGCTGAAAGCCAGGTAGCAAAACCAATGTGGTTCACCCGGAGCATTTTAGGGAACGATGGATAAATGAGCTCATAAATGGGAAAAGCATTCTGCAAAGTATAAAACCTTAAAAAAGTAAGATGCTCCTTGGGTGAATCCCAACAGGTGTGCAAACCCCAGCTTTGCCAATAGTTGGATATCTTGTTTTCACTGTCTGGGTCTCGACTCTGCCTTTATGTTGAGGAAGAGACTGTAATGCATAAACAACGGGTGTGGCTGTGTGCCCATAAAAATTTATTTGTGGATCCTGAAAATTACATTTCATATGACTTTCAGGGGTCACAAAGTATTCTTTTTCTTTTTTTCAACCATTTAAAAATGGAAAAACCACTCTTCACTGGTTTGGCATTCAAGATAGATGGCAGGATGTCGTGTGTGGACCACCATGCAGAGTTCTCTCCTAAAGGATATGAAAAGGATGGCAGAAGACAAAGGGAGAGAAAGGATCTCCAGTCCAGCGTTTCCCAGCATTCATCATTCTTGCAGCGCCATCAAATTCTTGCCCCGTCTGAGTATTCAATAGTTTACTTAATCCACATAAAACAGTTTAACTCATGTTCTTTTACTTACACGTATTTATTTTAAAAGGAAATTTTGTCTATCACTGTCATGATGAAGAACTCAGTCTCAATTATCATAAACAGAAGGTAATGGTGCAAATGAATTAAAAAAAAATTAAACCCTAGTTAGGCATGCTCATCTACTAAAACCTCAGCACCTGAGGGCTGCTACTCTTTGTTAAATGGGAAATTAGTGAGTGTGGAAAGGCATTAAGGATCTCTTAGCACCAAACAGAGGCTTTCTCCTAATGTAATCAGGCAGATTGACAGTGAACCCTCTCAGCATCGTTGAATGCCCTATCCATGCCCCACCTAAGCTGTCCAGCACAGGAGCTAAACTCATCTCCAGACCACCCCCTTGAGCCCATTCCTCACTTTGGGAAAACTGACCTTGCCAAAGTTTCCCAAAGCATATTCCACGGTGATGGGCATTTAACTGGTCCCCCAATCCAAGACTTCCTTCAATTACTATATCCTGAATGAAGAACAAGTTCACCTTTTTTAGGACCCAAACTTGCTTACTAATAACTTACCTAAAATTACACCATGGTTTGTGAGCGTTAGAACAAATGGGAGGGTTATAAAACCGCTCCAAGTGTGTCCAAGACAATAAAACTAGGGTTGTCTTAAGGACGAAATGAGAATTCCTACTTAGCTTTTTTGTTTGTTTGTTTAGGGGAGGATCATATCCATCACGAGGCTTAGAAAGTTAATCCGCAACCTCATTCCTATGAGTTTTTGGGTCCTTCCATGTCTACTGTCCCGCTTTGGGGCCTTTAGAATTGAATTACTGTCTGTGAGAGTTCTCTCTATTTCAATTTTAGTGTCAAAGAATGCCTGTTTTTGTTGTTTTTTCCCTTCTAGGCAAATGAGATTAAATTAGTAGTCAAATTCTGTGTGAAGTTTACCAATGTTTCTGGCTCTTTATTTTTGCTGTTGGTTCAAGAGTAAAATTTTGTCTTGTTCTTTAAGATTATAATTGCTACTTAGGATTCTAGGTTGTAATTTTGCTGTTATGTAAATTACATCACTTCAGTAGCAAAACCCAGCAAACAGTATTTATTTCCTTCCTCTGCCTTGGAAACTGATTCCTTTTGAAAAATGAAATGCAGAAACTAATGAAAGCAAGACCCAGTATCTGCCTGGATCTAGCTGATCTGATTTTAAACCAGTCTGCAGAGGAAGGAACAGACAAAAATGATGCAATCCTAGCTAGCACTCCTGGCTGTTTCTGACCATCCAGAAGCAACACGACTAATATGTCAAGTGAAAAAATGTTTCCTTGATTAAAGTCATAACAATATATTATGTGTAATAACACAAGGGAGTATACATGACTCAGATTCCAGAAATGTTAGACATTGGAAGCTCAGCAACAGAAATCAACTAGTGGGGACTGCTCTGCTGGACGGGGTGTTTGGGAAAAGCTTGCCAATTGCACGTTGAAGTTAAACAGAAGCCTAACTTAATTTTTATTCCATGTTAAAAGTAGTGGATTATGTATTTGCAGCTGAGAGGGATACTGAAAGCCCTTAAAAAAATAGTGTCTTTAACAAGATAGGAGTTTATTTTCTTTCCATTGAAAGCTAGGTAGGTGGTCTAGGGCTGCTATGAACTCCTTGGACCCAAGCTGCTTCTCTCTCTTCTCTGCTTTGCAGATTCGACTGACCTCAGGGCCCCAGATGTCAGCAGCCAAGTTCCAGGCAGCAAGACGGAGGAAGGGGCAGAGAAGACAGCAAAGCTACTCATCTGCCACCTGCCACTTTTTTATACATCCTATTGGCCAGAATGTAGTCACATGACCTCAGCTAAAGTAGATAGGAGGCTTGGAAGTGTAGCCTTTTTTTCTTGGTGAAAATTTTCAGCCCAGCTGAAAATTCTATTATGTGGAAGAAAGAGAGTTGGGATCTTGAGGGACAACTGAAGAGTTTCTACCAGAACAAAATTATCTTGCTGGATTTAGCCTAAAGATTCATATGCATGAAGAAAATCATTCATTCATTCATCCAATGGTTTAACTCAACAAATATTTATTGAGCACATACTACGTGCCAGGCACTGTTTTATGGGCTGAGCTACATTGGTGAATAAAACACAATTCCCTGGCCTCACGGAGCTTATGCCCTAGCAGGGATGGAAAGATATCAAATAATAAATATAAGTAATTAAATTACATACTATATTAGTAGGTATAGATTATTATAGCAGAAAAGAATAACAGGACGGGGACGTGGAAGTCAGCGAGGGTGGTTGCAATTTTATGTAGGTAGATGGGTGGGTCTCATTGAGAAGGGGACATTTGTGCAGACTTAGAGGTGAGGGAGTGAGTCTTGCAGAAATCAGGGGAAAGAGGTTCCCAGGCAGAGGGAACAACCAATGCAAAGGTCCAAAGGTGGGAGCATGCGTGATTGAGTGATGTCTGCAAAGAAGCAGGAGAGCAGAGTTGGCTGGAGCAGAATGAATTTTGAGATGAAATCAGAGAAATAATAGGAGGCTGATTCATTTGGAGTGGGCTTGTGCAGCTGTTATAAGCACTCTGGCTTTTCCTCTGAGTGAAATGAGAGCTATTACAGTGTTTGAAGTGGTAGAGTTCTATATACCTAGAGTTTATAAATAAATAAACACACCCATATACGGGGAGTGGACTAAAAATGTTATAACTACTAGGGTGCATGATTTAAACTTTGGAGATCACTGGCTGGACCTATTTTCTGCATCTATGTAAGAAAAACTGAGACATAATGGTATTCTACCAGATTAAATTTCTGATCAGAAAATTTTATTTATGAGCAATATTGGACCATCATGGGTGGCAATAATCACTTTATCCACTAACGGTTATTAGGAACTCACTATGGCTGGCACTGATCTAAGTCCTTTATCCAGGTTAACCTGTTGCATCCTCACAACCACTCTATTATTATCCTCTCTTTTATAGGTGAGGAAACAGAGAGGTAAAGTGACTTGCCCCAGGTCACACAGCTAGCAAGTAGTGAAGCTGGGATTGGACCCCAGGCATGTGCGTAGCCCACACTCCGTTTTTTAAACGTATTTAAACTTTTCTCCACTTTATTTTTTATATATTTTTTGGCCGCACCACACCCCACTGCTTGTGGGATTTTAATTTCCCAACCAGGGGTCAAACTTGGGTCCTCAGCAGCAAGAGCTCAGAGTCCTAACCGTTGGACCGCCAGGGAATTCCCGAGCCCACACTCTTAACACTACACCAAACTGCCTCTGCGATGATTCAGATACTTGCTATGCCCTGTAGGGTAAAATACTGCTCTGAACAGCAAAGTGGGTTACGACCTGCCTTTTCAGGTCTGTAAATCTCCATGTTAATATGATTTGTTGATCTAACATCTGAGAGTTTGTGTGCAGGGCTGGACATGTCCTGGAGGGACATGATGATGGTCTCATATCAGCTGGTATTCCTGGCAGGACTGCTGGCACGTGCCCTGGCACACTGTCCGTCACATTTAAGCCAAGCCTCCAGAAGCTACATCATCCTTTATCCTTTATGATCTGCCTCCTATAGCTTGACATGTAAACATCACTACTAGTATCATGTCCAACTCAGATTAATATAGAATAATCAGTAAGGGCATGATCTTGGGTCAGGGAAGACCTGGGTCTGAATTTCAGCTCTGGCACGTCACAGCTATGTGACTTTGGGCAAACGGCTCAACCTCTCTGTGCTTCAGGTTCCTCCATGTGGTCCCCACCTCAAGGGTTTGGGGGAGGATTAAATAAGATCGTGCACATAAAAAGTGAGTAGTAGGTGCCCCACAGACATTTGTTATTACCACTTTTAAAGTTTCATAGCCCGTCTACTATTTTCCTGTAAAGCCTGAGTAACAACTGGTGGAAAAGTACAAAAGTCAAGTTATAAAATCCATAAATATTAGTACTTCAGTGACTTGAAATGTCTTCCTTCCTCATACAGTCAGTTCTCTTCTAACACTTGTTTTGAAAACACGAATCTGTTCTATCATGATTCATATATTAGGAGGCAACTGGAGCATGAATTTTGCATTTGCTTACGTGCAGTTTCGTTTGCAAGAAACACAAGATGGATGTGGGAAATTGCACCCAGGTGATCAGAGACAGGGACATGCAAAATGCACGCACACACATCTAAGTGCATACCAGCTGCCTCAGTTCCCTGTGTGTTACGAGCTGGACCCTTCCATACCTGGTGTGAAACTTTCTATTCAAAATCAGATAACCCTTCTCCCTCCCCATCACAATACCTCACAGGTGCAACCTTCCAAAATCCACTTCTATAAGCAAAGTTGAGGTCTTTTTCAAGGTAAAGTGTTACTTATTAAAGTATTTATATACTTTTTAACAATTTAATATATGTAAAACGGTGATACTGTTTTTATTAGGTTCCTGTCTTTTTAAAAAAGGTGTCACCGATGAGGTTTTTCAACACTGTACCCACTCCCATTTTTCCATCAGCCCTATGGTTTTTATTGTGCAATTCTGCATAGCATGGTGGCTTTTAGGAACATGAGTGTCACAGGACCGACCGTATTACAAAATGAATTGCATGCCCATTGTAGAAAATCTAGAAAAAGTTTAATAAGAAAAAAAGAGAAAGGAGAGCAAAAATCACCCATATTTCCTCCCCACCAAAAGAAATTACATTCCCTAACTTGTTTTCGCTGCATCAATACACACACACAACCATACACACATCACTTTTCTAGTTCTCTCCCTCTTCAAATGCAACAATATGCATTCCATGCATTAAATCTTTACCTACAACTTTACTTGTATAGTCTGTGCCATGTTCCATTTTATGGACAGACCACATTTGTGTTTAAAAACAGAAACGATATTGTTTTTTTCTGATCTCAAAAAGAATACATTTGAAGTAAATAACTTCAAACATTACAGGGTTCTATCACGTACGAAGAAACAGTTTCCCATAATCCCACCCCAACCATCCATCTGGCAAATACATGCTGAGCTCTGAGCTGAGCTGAGGATTTAACAGAGGGGAAAACCAGGCACTGAAGATGCTTCCAAGAAGGCAACACTGTAGTGGGGGACAAAGATAACAATCAAACCTCACAGGCAATATAAAATTATAGGATGTAGTGAGTGATATGTAGGAAAAGTGCAATTTGTAACTAGAGGCTACCACAAGAGACCAAGGGTGTGTGTGTGTGTGTATGTGTGTGTATCTGCGTGTGTCAGTGTGCCTCCCTAAAGCCAATACTGCCCAGGAGAACCACCAGCTAAAGCATGAAGGATGTTCTTCCTGTTTGATTTTTCCACAATGAGCACGGTGATTTGTTACTTTTCTAGAAATGGAACCATGCTTATAAATTTGCCTCTTTTTGCCTAACAGTATACCCAAGGCAGATTTGCCAGGTCACATAACACAGTAGGTAAGACCCTGGCTTCTGGATTAAAATCCTGGCTGTTCCTTTCACTAACTGTGTGCACTTGGGCAAGATCCATAACTCTGTCCGCCTTGGTTTCTTCATCTGCAAAATGGCAACGATAGAAGGATTAAAAAAAGGATTAAAAAAAGAGATGATGTATGTAAAACTCTCAGTGCTCAGCAAATGTTAGGTATCAGTTTGATGGCTGCATGGCATTCATTTGTTTAAATCAGGATTTCTCAGTCTCGGGAGTATTAACATTTTGGGTCAGATAATTCTTTGTGGTGGCTGGCGGCTGTGCTGAGCACTGCAGGATGTCTAGCAGCATCCCTGGTCTCTTCCCACTAGATGCCAGTAGCAGGACCCTAGTCATGACAATCAGAAATGTCCCCAGATGTTGACAAATGTCCCTGGGGATGGAGGGGACAAAAATTGCCCCTGGTTGAGAACCACTGCTTTAAATATACACTTAATTTAAAAAAATACATCCACACACCTGTATAATATAGAATATGCAATATATGTAATATATAATATTAACTTATTTAATAATAACATATTAACATAAAATAGTATTATAAGTAAACCTGTTTATAAGTAACATACATATATAAGTATACATATATAATATATAACTACAAGTGAAATCTAAAATATATATAAACATATGTAAAAAAAAATACCTTTACTTTTAATTAAGGAAAGCATTGATGAGGACAGTTCAAAGTTAAAAAACAAACAAAAAACCACAGATACAGAAAAGAAAAATCTAAGGAAACAAAGGGCAGTCCAAAATTTGAGCCAAAGTGGTATGGTTTCTAATTTCCACCAAAGCGAAATGTGGACCAGATGGGGGTAGGGGATGAGTCGGCCTCATAGAGGAATGCAGTTTGCTTTGGGGAAAATAAGCTATCTTACGTGCGTGTGTGCGCGCGTGCGCGTGCCCAACAGGGGTGGGGGGAAGGGGAAGGGTGGCCAACATGATTTCTTGGTCAACGACCTCTTGGTAAAGCCACACGCAGACAGGTTTGGAAACACTTATGGCAAGAAAACTACACTTGCAGTTACACAACCCACTTTCGGTTAAAATAAATCTCACTTTCCCCCTTAAAACAAAAGATGCAGGAAGCTTTTAACAAGGGCGTCTCTCCAAAACTGAACAATGACTTTGAGCCACTCTTTTCCTGCCCTTGTTCCTTTTCTGAGTTTTCTATCACAGGGACAGAGCCCGGCTCAGGCTGGAAACAGCTGCTCGGCTCCTCGGCAGGGAGACTGAGGGCGAACGTGAAGAAGGCTTTGGTCTACCTTGTTGAAGGAGTCTCAGACGGTAGGGGGACACCAAAGGACACCAGTGATAACATTTACCCCGTGTTTGCGTGTGTCACGTCCTGTACTAAGCACATTATATGAACTGGCTCCTTTCATCCATATAGAAAGCCTAGGAAGACAACACGATTATGCCCATGTTACAGATGAGGACACTGAGGCATAGAGGGGAGACATAAGACGTTCTGCAGCTTGCAAGCCACAGAGCTGGGACTGGAACCTCAGCAGGCTGCCTCCAGAACCCAGCGTTTCCCCAGACCAGTAGGTCTCCAAGGTGGTGGTGGGTGTGTGGGTATTTTCACCCCCAGAGGACATCTGGCAATGTTTGCAGGCATTTTCAGTTGTCACAACTTGGGGAGTGCTACAGGATTCTAGAAGATAGAAGCCAAGGATGCTGTTAACCTCCTACAATGCACCGGGGAAGGTCCCCACCCTGAGTTACTCATCCCCAAATGTCAATAGTGTGGCTAAGAAATCCTATTCTAGACTCTTTCAAGAAAAGATAAGACCATCATTCTTCTAGAACTCTTGAAATTTATTTTGTGTGTCTTCTACATTATAAATAATACATGCTCATTGGAAAAACAGAAACAAGATAGATGGTTGTAAAGGAAAAGACGTTTATAAAGGAAAAGTTTATAAATGAAAGAATTTCTGCCATGCCGTGGGGTAAACGTTATTAACAGTTTGGCGTATTCTTATCTTTTTCTACTTACGGACATTTGTTAGTCTATCTCCTCATCTATTTAACTCTTTTTTCCCCCCTGGTCAAAAGCAGAAGCCACGCATATGCGTATATCTATACTATCTTTTCCCACCTGTCTTTCACTCAGAATTCCAAACCATAAGCCTTTGCATCTGCTATTCTCCTTTGCTCAAACGTTCATTCTCCAGGTAGGTATCTGATGGCCTGCATCCCTCTTGTACTAAGATCTGAGCACATGTTAGGATGGCGTTCCTTGACTTCCCTATGGAAGCTAGTCCCCTCCTCCACCTGCATTCCTCACCTCCTTGACCTCATTTTCTTTAGCTCTCATCTCTGACATCTGGCTGGATACTTGTTAACTTGTTCACTGGTTGTGTCCCCCCTAGAATATTGGCTCCATGTTGGCAGAAATTGTGTGTCTTTTATAAAACTGTGTCCCAGCACCCAGAACAGAACCTGGCACACAACAGGCACTCAGTAAATATTTACTATAATCAATAAATGGATAAATAGATGAAAAACAATGAACTTATCATGTTTATCCTTCAAAGTTCATACATGCAAATAAAGCTGCATCTCATTCTCTTCCAGAGCTGCAGAATATACCCAAGGTGATGGAAACTTAAGTTGTCTCCATATTTTCATTTTTTTGCAGGGAGGTAGGTGGGGTGCTTTTATGAATCATGCTGTAATAAGCATCTTATACATATAAACATCTGTGTGCACTTGTGTAGGTATTTCTGCAGGCTAGACTCCCATAAGTGGAATTGTGGATCAAATGTAAACTTTTGATCAGAGTTGCTATAAATTTGAACTTCAAAGGCAGAATGCCCCCTTCATCAACACTGGGTAATTAGAACTCACATTAATTTGACACTATGTTCTAAGGCTTTTACATGTGTTAACTGAGTTAACCCTTAGAAAAATCCCCCCAAACAATACTAAGTATTTCTATAGGATTTATATGCTAGACCCGGTTTTAAGTGTTTTACAAATATCATCTCATTTTGACCCTGTAACAACTCTCCGGGGTAGATACTATTGTTATTATCACTTTACAGATGAGAAACTGAGGCACCAGATGTTAAGTCCAGTAATTTCTCCAGTATCAGACAGCCAAAAAGTGGGACAGCCCAGAGTGAGCCAAAAAGCGCAATTCCAGGGTCCACACTCTTCACCACTCTGCTATCCCCCTTCTCCATGGGGTAAGAACAATGACTACCCCCATTTTACAGAGAGGGAAACTGAGGTGTAGAGAAGCTAAAAAACTTGACCGAAAGTATTGTTAATTGTTGCAAATGTGATGGGTGAGAAATGGTACCTTGTGGTTTTAACCTTTAAGGGTATCTCTTTTTCTTCTGTTTTTAAAATTTGACAATATGTTTTATTACTTGGGTAAGAGAATTTCTCAGTTGAGAAAACACATATCCTGCTCAATAATAAATGTCTGTAAAATGTGAGTTCTTTTGCTTGATCTGATTAAAACAAATCCAGACTCTTTTTACTCCTAAAATGCCTCTTAAAATTAACTAATTTCCAAATAAATTATTTTTGATAGGTGAACCATAAAAATATTTGAATTTACAAGTTGATAAATGCCTAAATGCAATGTGGCTTTTGGACTGGATCATGCACAGGGATCAGTGGGAAGACTGGTGAAATCCACACAGTGTGTTTAATTAATAGTATTGTTAATTTCTCCCTTTTGACAAATGTATGTGGGTACATTAGATGTTACTATTAGGGAAGTGTGGTGACAGGCACTCTTTGTATCAACTTTGTAACCTTTCTGTAAATCTAACATTATTCCAAATAAGTTTTTAAAAGACAGTTTAATGCTATATATATATATATATTTTTTTTTAAGTTTTTGGTATGTAAACACTCTCCTGTCCTGATGTGGGTTGTCAGACATGGGAAGCACCTGGCTATGGTTACATTTTGGTAAAAAGAAAAAAAAAAAGATCTCTGTTGCCCTTCTGCTGGACAAAAGGGTATATTTAGCCTCAGATTTTTTTTGTGGTGACCTTTGTGTTCTGAAATGAATTAGAGGTTTATGTGTAAGAATGTAAAGTGCAGGAAATCAGGAATTCGACGGGGTACCCCTTTCCTGTCATATTTCATTAGTTTTCCTGGAGCTGTGTCATCAAGAGGAGAGATTTTGTTAGATTACCTTGGCATGACACATCTCTGAGTTCTAAAGGCAAGTGCACGTGGATGGATACACACTAACACCTCAACCAGAGCCCCTGAAATTCCTGCATGGAATTTTAACTTTATGGGTTAACTGCATAATGATGATGATGATTTTAGTTGAATTACTTTAATGTGCTCTGTCTCTGGCTATTCTGATTTAGAATAAATTACTTATCTTTTATTTTGTGGACAGTAAAAATTTTTTTATGTCTCAAATACAATCTGAGAGAAATTTTGGAAAGTAAACCATGTTCCCTGACCCATAACTTCATATTCACCTCTTTCCATGGTAAACGTTGTTAATATGAACACCTGTTTGTCTTTTGTTTGTTCTCTAATGAATGAAACATTTTCAAGGAAGATAACAAAAAGGCCAATTTTCAGAGAATTCTGGCTATCTTTCTCACTCATATATCCCAAGACCTAACATGGTGTCTGGCACATAATGAATGTCCACATTTGTAGAGTAGATGAAGGAAGAGAGAAAAAAATTACATAACTTTTTTTGCCCTTAAGATCTTAGCAAGTATAAAATCATATTCTTCGCAGGAATGTTAAAATAGCACATTTGACAATTGTGATTCAAGGAGAATACCTGCTACTTTTGATACTCATTTTAAGGAGTAATCTTTAAACAATTTCCAAGTTAATAATGAGAGTAAGGTAGGTTATTTTCCCCTTACTCCTCAGATTGGGCAATGTTTGACTTCTCAGAAGTATTCAAATGCTTACATTTTGTTTTCGTTCATTTCGAACATAGGGCTTCTGGTTGGGCTTTTATTTCAATGACATTTTAAAACAGGAGCATATGTTTCAAGAAGTAATTAGTGATTGTTTAATATAACGACCCCGCAGGCTGGAAAGGCTGTAGGTCAGAATTGTTAACAGGCAAAGCAATGAAAAATAGTAAAGCATTAGCAGATAGCATAAATAGTCAAATCTGACCTCCAAAGGTCAAGAGAGAGCTAAATAATTTGGTCACAGCCCTGGCTGATTTAAATCAATGCAATCCCAATTTCCTTTTTTGCTGGTTTGCCTTTGGTATTCCACGGTCTAGTACTCCCCAGAAGTCAGAAGAGAGAGAGAGAGAGAGCAGGGTAGGGTCCGCTCAGCGATATAATTTTACTAAATGTGGGTGGTTTCAAGGAAAAAAATAGCCAGAAGTATTTCAGGAACCAAATGAAATTATTTAAACAGAACGCCATTGTTGTTCTCTTCCTACTTGGTTTTGTTTCTCTAAGAATGATTTATGATGGTAACACCAATATAAATACATAATTAACTATGGAAGCATTTTGTATCTTAGGTTTCCCACATTTCTCTCATTTGCAGGCATCTTAGATTTAAAATGATATATCCTTATCCTATAAAACAGAAAATCAGTAAAATCTGCACATTGCTGGACCAAATGATAAGTTTTTAATCTTTAGAAAAAAGTAAAAAAAAAAAAAATTCCTGATTTCTTTCCAAGAATTTTTTAAATTGAATTATTTCCTCTTTCCTGACTACGTGTGCCTTCTGTTTTTCCATATAGGATCACTCTTTTTTGTACATCTCCCATGTCAATAATATGCAGCTGTTCAAATGTATTTTTTAAGGTAATAAATTGATATCCAGTTCTGATTAGGAAAAGGACATTTAAAGGAAAAAAAATTCTTTTGGTGATTACAAAATCACTTTAAGACCCGGGGGAACTATGCCTCAGTGACAAAACAAATTTGCCACAAATCATGGTACAAAAGAACAGCAGGACCTGAGCCTAAACTCCGGACGGCTCCTATTCATCTTTCATTTGTTTTGGAAACTCCACCCTCCTCCTGCCATGTTCAATATCTAATTGGCATTCTGACCCTTCAGATAACTCAACATCTGCTACTCGGATGCATCTTGGAAACCCTTTGTTCCCCTCAGGCGGAGTTCAAGGGGCTCTCTTTACTGATACACAAGATTCATGCATGCCATTGTGTCCGCAACTCCTGGTGCTGAGTGGAGACAAAACTAC
Source organism: Globicephala melas (assembly GCF_963455315.2). Lineage (NCBI taxonomy): Eukaryota > Metazoa > Chordata > Mammalia > Artiodactyla > Delphinidae > Globicephala > Globicephala melas. Next base: position 76,768,914 of record NC_083328.1, read on the forward strand.
TGCAAGCCGATATGAAAAATTGAGCCACCCCCATATTCTACCCGAATCACATTCAACAGATTTAAAATTACGGATGGCTGGAGCAGGGGGCAGTGAATTAATGAAACGATTCAGCTTGACTTCTTTAATAAGCAATTTGAGGCTGCGATCCACAAACCTATTTTTACTTCCGCTAGTTTAAATATATTTTGGCTCCACAGCCTCTGCTTTTCACGATTATGCGCCAACGTCTGTACTAAAGTTTTGGATTCTGCAGATATAAACTGGGATTTTTAGGGAGAACCACATAGAAGACTGATTCTCTAACACATGATTTCATCGAATCCAAGACACCATAGACTGTAGACCGTGTAATTATTTTACGTACCGCTAGGAAAGAAAAACTGAGGCTAATTAACTTATGGCATGCCTTCCATTCTAAGAGGCAGGCCTAACATCAGAGATGTAAAAATGTGTCAAAATGTGCATCTGGGAATGATGAAATTTGGTAGCACTGGGAGAGATTGTGGAATTTGTTCCTGCAATTTACTGGGAAATGAATCATCCTTTTCAGCTGTTTTTTTCCTCCCTTGGTGACTGTGTTCTGTTAAGGAATGTCCAATGTGTGTCCCTTACTCTTCAGTTTTGATACTGATCTAAGGAAGGTCTGCTCTGAAACTATCCCCCCCAAATGTTCCCTAGTGCCACTTGCTGGGATGGGTTCCGTGGGCCACAAATCAGAACCACCTTTCCGGGCAAACGATTCCTTTTTATTATTTTACTTGACAGTTTGATTTAGGGTCAGTAGGATAATGTTTAATTATCTTCTGGGAAGAATGAACCCACAATGAGCTGAGAAAAGTTTAGGTCCTTCTGAATACTGAAAGTTACCTTAAGTTTTGGATCAGACTGGAAGATTCTACTGCTAATAGTTTAAGGCCCAGAGGAAGCCAACAGAAGGGCATGAGCTCCAATGAAACAATTTAAAGGAATTTGGGACACCTCTAAAAAACTTAAATAACTGATTTTTCTTTCCCTGGTTTAAATGGTTGGGCAGGGCACTATGGTGTTTTGGTTCAAATCTCTGCTCTGCCTGATTCTAACTAGGAGTCTTTTAGGCAAATGTTTGCATTTATGAAGTGGGGGTAATACTCATCACAGGATTAAATGAGTTAATGCATATAAAGTGTTTAGCTAAGTGTCTCGTACATATCATTAATTGTACAATAAATTATGATTATGGTCGTTGTTGTTACAGTCCTTTTGACCCAAAGTGGAAAAAAATTTCATGCCAGCTCCCCAAGGATGTAGTGTTCTCTTGCTATAGCCTGGAATTTCTGATTTCTAAAAGGACAAACTATCACTATTGTAAAAATTATTATTCACGATGTACTTTTCTTTCATGGTTTCTGCTGATTCTTCCTTCAAAAGTTTCAGCCAGCATTTTCCTACATTCAGCTACAATAAGTGACAATTCCTAGGCAAAATGTCTACATGGGCTTCCTTTCCTACTTCTAAGACTTGTTTAGGAATATTGTTTTCTAGAGCTCTGAGTGCTTAAATGCTAGTTTTTCTTTCCTAATGAGTTGAAACAGCTACATAATCAATGACTGTGGTTTCTTTTTTTGTTTTCATCCATCGTTGTCATCTTTAGACTATTATAATTTGCCTGAATTTCTGAACAGAAGGAAACATCGTGGTAATCAGAGTTTGCTTTAACTGGACACTTACATTAGACCTTTCCATGTGCTAACAGCTAGGGGCATGAAATGAATGAGATATGATTATATCTCTCTGCTTGGGAGAAATGCACAGTAGTGAGGGCCAAAGCCCCAACTCAGCTATTTAATTTCTTTACTTATAAAGACCTTTAAAATATGTCATTAGCTACCAAGCAAGCAGGCCTGGGACGAAGGTGAGGCGGAAAATTTATGGGGACACCAAAAAACTCAGTCATCAAGATAAATAATATTTTAATGCAATGCTTTTTAAAAAATGCAGTGCTTTGATCTGCCCCTTTCTAGCTTTGAGGCTTTGGGCAGATACTCATCTTTCGTGTCTCTGTTTCTTCATTTGTGAAATGGGAGTAATATTTACCTCGCAGGGTTGTGGAGGATTAAATAACACACATGAAGCTCAGTGCCTTAAAAAAATCCACGATGAACAAAATTTCAAAATTATGGATAAAGACTGACTCCATAAGAAGACTGCACTAAGTTTTGAAAAAATCCAAATGGGACATTTGAAGCTAAATAACTACTTTTTTTTTTTTTTTTAAACCCCACATTCGTTTATTTATTTATTTTTGGCTGTGTTGCATCTTCGTTTCTGTCGAGGGCTTTCTCTAGTTGTGGCAAGTGGGGGCCCCTCTTCATCGCGGTGCGCGGGCCCCTCACTGTTGTGGCCTCTCTTGTTGCGGAGCACAGGCTCCAGACGCGCAGGCTCAGTAGCTGTGGCTCACGGGCCTAGTTGCTCCGCGGCATGTGGGATCTTCCTAGACCAGGGCTCGAACCCGTGTCCCCTGCATTAGCAGGCAGATTCTCAACCACTGCGCCACCAGGGAAGCCCTAAATAACTACTTTTTGGGTTTTTTTGTTTTTGTTTTTGCGGTACGCGGGCCTCTCACTGTTGTGGCCTCTCCCGTTGCGGAGCACAGGCTCCGGACGCCCGGGCTCAGCGGCCATGGCTCACGGGCCCGGCCGCTCCGCGGCATGTGGGATCTTCCCGGACTGGGGCACGAACCCGTGTCCCCTGCATCGGCAGGCGGACTCTCAACCGCTGCGCCACCAAGGAAGCCCTAAATAACTACTTTTTAATAATAATTATGATGTCAAAGAAGGACAGGGCAGCAAAGCTTGTGAATCTCCTCTTTCCTTTCTCCTCTCTGGTCAGAAAGTAGGTACCTGGCAGGGCATAGAATCTAAAACTTGATTGCCTTGAGTTTGACCTCTGGACCTACTACTTATTAGCTGGGTGACCTTGGGAAAATTACTTAACCTCTCTGAGCCATGTGAGGATGAAATGAGATCATGCACGTAGAGCAGGCTCTCAGGAAGAGGGAGCAGGTATTCCTAATGAGGCAGTGCAACTCAAGAAATAAAACGATCTCAGTTTACTCCGGTTTTGCTTGTCACCAACAATAATGGTCATCACTTTCAGAAGGTTTTCTTGACTTCACCAATAAGAATGTGTCCATGATTCAGAGGGCTTAACAAACCCAGCTGATGCAGGGCTTGGTAAATTTTCACACCACCACTACCATTCTTCAGAACACTTTCAAAATATTATTATAATTATCATCATTATTATTTGGGTAAAAATGTTCAAACTCTACCCAATAATAGAATGACCAGTACAGTGAATGCTCTAGGCTCTAGGTAATGACCTAGATTTAATAATTATTAAGATTTTGCTGTACTTGCTTTAGCTAGGCTCCTTTCCTTCCTCCCCATGGAAGTATTCAGAAATAAAAACCCAGTTTATTCAGGGAAAGAAAACCACACGATGCTATTATCACTTCTAACAAAAGGGCCGATTCCTTGGTATCACCCAGCCCATCTTCCAGTGGCCCGCATCATCTCAAAAATGTCTACTTTACTCTTGATTTGTCGGAGTCTCGATCCAAACCCATCCCCTGCATGTGGCTGTCATAGGAAGCCCTTTCTGTTAAGAACTCCCAGCAGGCGACTGTTGAATTTCTGACATCTTCTGCTTCCCTGTCCCCCAAGCACAGAACCAAAACAAAAAAATCCCGACCTAGTTTTCAAACACGTTTATCCAAGAGAAAGGGTGCCAAGCCAGAGCACGGAGATGCGGAAGGGCGGTTAGGCAGGGTGTGGAGAGGGCTACGCTCCCTCGAAGCCTCCCGCGCTGCATCCGACCTCACATCCAGGTGTTGGGCCTCAAACCCACTTCCGCTATTGTTTACCGCCCTCCCGTGGATTAATCCCCTGTCAGTCACGCCAGAGATGCTCTGGGGAGACAGGCCTGCGTAGCATCCCATGTGTCAAGGCTCCTTTGATACACTTTATCTTCCCTTATCCTTTCAGACGCACCATGACTCCTCGGCCCGTCACGGCCCCGGAGCTTTAGAATTTACGCCCAGGGGCTGACACCCCTCATTTGGAGGGGAGACGGGGGATTTTTCTTTTTCTTTTTTTTTTTGACAAATCATTGTTGATCTGATAAGACGTTTTTCAGGGGAATCAAGGAAGAAACTGGGAGTGCCGTGAGTCAGGGATTCAGTAGCAGTTACAAGAGGCTAAACAGCTTTGCCTGTTCATTTTGACTGCAAAGATGCCCGTTGGTCTTGTCAAAACTAGGAACTTTTTTTTTTTTTGTGGGTGGGGTGCAGGGTGGTTAGGAGGAGGGATGCATGAGTAGAGGGTTTCAGATGTATGTCAGCATTAAATATTATCGTATGTTCAAATTTCCTTTCTAAAATATAACTATTCATTGAAGGAAAGACACGCAAGTTATGTATGCTGTTGTACAATAAACATAAGTGTAGTAATGTTAATATTAAACCAATGTGCTTGGTTGCATTTTTTTTCTTTTAGTGGCTACTACTGCTTTTATTACTTTTTATACTTCTAGCATGATTGTCTTACAATTTAAAAAATCAAATTTTAATTACACACGCAAGGCATGAATCCAATTCATACTGAAGAACATTCATATTTCAGAGATAAAGCTAAAAGTTCTTGACTACTGGGCCTAAATCTAGTCCCCATCTCCACAGAAGGTAGCTGTTGCTGTCAGTTTGTTACATGCGATCACAGGGCTTTATTTCTATGCATGGACATCCACATATTTGTCCTAGACTTAATTTTTAGATCTTTCCTGGAGTCAGCATATGGGTGCTTAATAATTGTTGCCTGATGGAGATGGTGGTAATGCATTTCTAGGAGCTACTACCAAAAAGTATTAATATACTGATTTATGGATGCTTATTATATAGAATCTAGACAACTGCACAAATCTTCTTGGTAGAGAATCACTTCTTTTTCCTTTGCTAGACACAATCCCAAAATGACACTGAATAGCAACATGTTATAGGACAATGTTGAAAATGATAATTCTCATCTCCAACCTCAAATCTTATATTTCTAAAAGTGCCTATCAAAGTTGGATGAAAATGAATTTTCCTAAAGCAGAGATCCCCATTCACCTCTTACTTCTCCCTTCTCTCATTAATAACATTTTGCATTATTTTCCTGCTATTCCCCCTCCTATTTCTTAAACATAATGAAGAGAAGGTACTGGAATAAGATTGTTCTCAAACAATATGTTATGATTTTCCTAGTGGAAAGTAAAGTGTCTCATTTAACATATGACTTCTGTCTGGTACATTCTTTGAAGTTTCCCTAAGCTATTTTTTTTTTCTGACTATATAGAGATTCTGATTTTTTTGTGTTTTGTTTTGTTTTGTTTTGTTTTTTGGCTGTGCTGTGCGGCTTGTGGGATCTTAGTTCCCCAACTAACCTGGGCCCTCGGCAGTGAGAGCGTGGAGTCCTAACCACTGGACCACCAGGGAAGTCCCGAGATTCTGATGGTTTTAAGCAACAGTTGCTACTTCTTAAACTCCTAATGCCATCCATCCCTGCCATTTAAACAGGATCAGGGACTTAAAAGACAAACAGAGGTACTTTTAATTCCCTCCTAATTTAAATCAAAGCATCAAAAATCTGAGTTCACAGAATAATAGTATAAATAATAATTATCACTAATATTTATTAAATGCTTCCCACGTGCCAAACATCATTTAAAACACTTTATGTGTATTATTTCATTTCCTCTCAAAACAACCCTATCAGAAATAGTAATGGTAACTACTACAGAAATAGTAATGGTTACTAACTACTAAATAAATGGTAATCTAAGCATTGAACAAACTGGACAGACCAAAACCCTCCCCTTGTAGAAGCTTACGAATATAGATTAACTAATAAGAAAAATGAATAAATCAAATCCTTTTAATGAGTGATCAGTGCTACGAAGACAGTAGGACCCCTTTTCATCTTCAGAGAAACATGTCACATGGTCATAATGCCTAATATCAGAATGGTGCCGTCTTAAAAAAAAAAAAATTCAGTTTTACTCTTTAATTCTTCCTCTGATCCTGTAAATCTGTTCTGATCCCTGCTTTCTACAGATGAAGAATTGAGGGTCTGTGGGGATGTCTGAGGTCACACAGGTGACAACAGGCAGACCAGAATGGTATCTAGGAGTTTGTGACTTCTCCATGCAATTTTATGTGGAATATTGCATAATAATCATTGGAGGCTTTCTCTCTCCACCCCCAACAAAAGAAAACCAAATAAACCTATTCCAACCCATCAAGTATAGACCACTTTTGTATGTTTGACAAAGAGAAAGGGTCGATATGTTTCAATCACTCAACAGTATTTGTTGAATAACTTCTATGCCGTTAGTTGCTGGGGTTTTACCGTGAATGGGACAGACACACATAGAGTTCACAGTCTGGTGGGGAATGTGGATCATAAACCTGAGAATAAATAAATCAAGAAATAAATGACAGAACACTGTAAGCAATTATACTCCAATAAAGACGAAAAAAAAAAGAGAAATAAACGACAGGATGGTACCAACGGCAATGTCTATAATGAAGTAAAACTGGTACTTGTGTAGAAAATGATGGAGCGGGTGGATGACTAAGGAGGATCTTCAGCAATGGTAGCCCTGGAGGGCTCTCCCAGGATGGGATTTCTGAGCCGAAACCTGAATGATGAGATTATGCAAATGTGGGGGAAGGGCATTGGGGAGGGGGGATTAGCACATACACAGCCCCTGCTGTGGGAACCTGCTTGGCGTGTTCATGGGTAGCAAGGAGGGAGGTGGGAGCAGAGCCCATGATCACGGCCACTCTATACCCTACAGAACTTATTCTAAGTCCTTTGGGAAGCCGTGGGCAGGATATAATCCAAGGAACAAAAATCATGCTACAACACATTATTGTGTAGCGGAATCTGGTGGAAGACCCCAGAGAGTGAGGAACTTGGCATAAGAGCTGTTTGACTCCCAGAGTCTTGAAAAGAATCACTTTGCTTTCTCTCCTGCAAACCTCCTTCTGCAGGGCTCCCACGCAGGATGCCTAGACACAGCATCATAGCAGATTCTAGTGGGTTTGAACACTTTGCGCAAATTTAAATTCTGGAGCAAGGGCAGAAGCACTTGGTAATGCATTTATTACCTTATTCAGAACTCAGCTTTCAGTTTCTCTTGGCCAAAGGATACTACTTTAGGTTGAATAGGTCCTGCTAAAATTACCATCTCATATATTAGAAGAAACCCAGAAGAGGAAAACCTCAATTACATGAATAAGAGCCTTTGGGGAGCATTTAAATATGGTATTGTACATAGGATGGCCTGCTCTTTGATAAAACCCCGTGCATAATATGGGCTCACCTGGAAACTGGCTCATTGGGAGGGAGGACTTTTTGCTGTAGACTCTGTTGTGTCTTTTCAATCTTGTAATATGAGACTATACTACCCCATTAAAAAAAAAACCTCACAAGTTATATAAATAAAATTTCGGATTATTTTTATCAGTCAAATAGGCTGAACTTTTAATTGGTACATTGTCTCCAATGTATCTTAAGCCGGTTAATTTTTTTAATTTTTAAGAATGCTTTTCATTAATATAACACCATTGAATGCCTCCTAAGTACTGATCCTTTGCTCAATTCTTTTGTAAAACAAAAGCTTTCTTAACCAAAAGCAGGATGAATGGCAAATAACACAAAAATTAAACCTTTAGTTGATTATATGCCATGTTTAATCTATTAGGTTCCTTAATGGGTGTTTTTGTTGTTATTTAGAGAGAATTATATGAAATCATCACTAAGCCGTCACTGACTTGGAGTGATTTATTTTGGGGGGGAAACCAGATGTTTGGGATGGCTGATAACGCAAGAAAAGCTGCTTTCTTTGCTGTTTGTTTTCTCAGGGTAAGTTAGGCAAAGATGACAAATATTAAGGTACCACCTTACCCCATCCTACTGACAGGCCTGTGACTGATCTTTTTTATCAGTTAGTGGAAAACACACACAAAGAAAGAAAATTAAATAATAAGGCCTGGATGTATATGCATAGTTCAAGAAGTTAATTTAAATTTAGATTGCTAACTTACCCTCTGTGCCTTTAAAATGTTATAACAAAAACCCCACATGCCCACACTACACACACACACACACACACACACACACACACACACACACACACACTCACTCATACAATCTGTTGGAAATGTTTCTAAAGGGCTACCAGTGGCTCAGGGTGAAAAAAAAACCGAGCATGCTTTGGAGGTTTGGTTTGAATAAGTAGTACAATTGCTATTTGTATATTTTAAAAATTCCAAATCTTATTGAATTAGATAAGTGGGCTCCGAAGAAGGTGAGTGAAACAACTAAACCACTTGTGTGGCTAATTTCAGAAATTTAAAGAAAACACAAACTTGGGAATGTCACATTACATGGTTCTAAGGCACAAAGCAGAAGGGGGATGGCCTTGGCCATTTGCTTGATTTCTCTCCTCTCCTAGGACCATCCCACTGGATTCCATTTCAACGTGATGATTCCCCAGGACCTGAGCAAGAAGCTCCCTAAATCCCAGCACTGGGGGGTTTCTTAGACAATGAACGAAGCCCTCCAGGCCACCCCTGTGCTGGGAGATTGGGCGACCTAGCGCACAACGGAGCCACGATTCCCTTGACAGTTTCAGGTTTATTTCTGCCCCAGTGGCACCCCCGGCCCCATGTGAGTTTTCAAAACATCTGCTCCTCACTTTCCAACGCCAGGCACCGTATCAATGAGAAGTGCAGGGGGCTCTCGGTCCTCCACTGATAACAACATCTGGGGATAACTTCTCTCATTTTACAGTGAACTAAAAATGAGACAATCTTTCAGCATTCAGAGATAGAGGCTTCCAGGCCTTCCTGAGCTGCACTTCATTTTTGATTTCTCGTGTCAGAAATAGAAAACGGAGGGCAGATCATCTGACCTGACCTAAGCTCAGCTCTCCGGCTTCACATCTTTAGATGGAAGATTGTAGTAAGAGAAAAAGGAGATATCTATATGCATAATGTGGGACCTCAGGGGGCATCATCAGTGAGCAAATTCTCTCTGGCAGAGCTCATCATTTTTTGGAATACTGTGAGCCTCAGCACACGCTGAGGACCATCCCTGGGGGTGGAAAGTTTTTCCTTTTTGCGTCTTTTAATGTGAACGGAGGCCTTTGATGGCTCCAGCCACATGGCTGTGGGGTGAGGCCCCACTGAGCTCAAATGCAGGCACGAAGGCTGTGTCAACATGACTAAAAATAGTCGAAAGTTGAAAGATTCAGTTAGTCAACACGGAGGGGTTTGTGGAGGGAGGGGGATGCAATCAATGACTCCGTTTGAATAGGTTTCTCCCGCTACTTCATTGATTATTATTACTTAAACATCAACAGCAAGGCAAATGGTTTCTATGTTGTGTCCAGTATGGTTCTAAATTGCTTTATAAATACTAACTGGCTTGTTTCTCATAGTAACTTTTCCTGTTCCCATTCTAATGATGAGGGAATTGTAAAATGGTGGTCCCTAGGCCACCTCCGACTCACGGATAGATTCTGTCTGACCTACAAAGAGTTTGAAAGGTTGGTAAAATTCATATAAAATTCGAGCTTCTGGCTTTACTTGAAAATTGGAAAGATTTGGTGACTTGGGGCCTGCATTTCTGCATGGAGAGCATTGGCAAGAGTGAGACAGAGACACAGACAGACGGGCTGAGAGACACACATACACACAGACGCACTGCTGGATACGGACTGGCTTTCTGGGCCACCGGAGTTCCCACCCGCCCTGCTGCCCGCATTTCTGATCTGTGCCTGGGCCCTGAGGTCACTGAGTTGGCGATGCTGGTGTTTCAAGTTATCTGAGTTCACTGAAGGGGCTGGATCATTGATGGTGGTGATGGGGAGGGGTTGGGGAAGTTGAGGAAGAAACAAAATATGTACTGAATGAATGAATGGGGTTTCTGGTCTTGAGCTGAGTTTTCTGGGTGGTGAGAGGGCTAGAATGAGAATGTTTTCCTCAGGAGAAGGTACGAGAAACACCTTAAGGGACTTCCCTGGCGGTCCAGTGGTTAAGACTCGGCACTTTCACTGCAGGGGGCGCGGGTTAGATCCCTGGTCAGGGAACTAGGATCCCACATGCCATGCTGCACAGCCAAAGAAAAAAAGAAGAAAAAGGAAACTTAATGCGGTGGTCTGCACTGAGGGCTCTGGAGTTGGGCTGCCTGGATTCAAACTCCATCTTAATAAGCATTGCGGTCTCTGGGCTTCAGTGTCCCCATCTGTAAAATGGGGCTAATCAAAGCGGCTGCCCCACCAGGGAGCTGCGTCGATGAAACAAGACAAAGTATTTGGTGCAATGCCTGGCACATAGTAAGTGTTCAACAAATGCCAGCTACGAAAAGCCCCTTTAAAACGCTCCTTTTATGACGTTCAAATAGAAGTCTGGAGCTCAGCTAAGAGTCAGGTACCAGTGTCGCTTTCTTTGCGGTTACCATGTGGTTTTTAGATAGTAGTCTCTCTCTCTCTCTCTCTCTCTCTATATATATATATATATATACATATATATAATATGTATATATATATGATTGTTTTAAGGTGCTGATCTCTTAATTTCTAATGCACTTTTTTTTTTGGCTACGTGGCATTCAGGACCTTAGTTCCCTGACAAGGGATTGAACCCGTGCCCCCTGCCGTGGAAGTGCAGAATCCTAACCAGTGGACCACCAGGGAAGTTCAGAAAGCATGATTTAAGAGAGGTTGAGATGGATGTGTTAGGCATGTGAAACCTAAGTTTCAAGTTTCCTTCAGTGGCCCTAGTAAGGGCCCTAGCATCTATTCACATGGTCACATGTTTCTGTAAAATTTGCAAACATAAGATGTTTTTACAGTCTTTGTTTTATTTATTCTCTTTATGTTTAAAAAATTTATTTATTTTATTTATTTATTGTTTCTGGCTGCGTTGGGTCTCCGTTGCTGCGCGTGGGGCTTTCTCTAGTTGCAGCGAGCAGGGGCTTCTCATTGCGGTGGCTTCTCTTGTTGCGGAGCACGGGCTCTAGGCGTGCAGGCTTCAGTAGTTGTGGCATGCAGGCTCAGTAGTTGTGGCGCATGGGCTTAGTTACTCTGCGGCATGTGGGATCTTCCTGGACCAGGGCTTGAACCCATGTCCCCTGCATTGGCAGGTGGATTCTTAACCACTGAGAAACCAGGGAAGCCCGCAGCTGTCTTCTTGTTCTTAATCATGGGGCTGAGATACTCATCAGGTCCTGCCTCCAAACTTGATTAGATTCCAAAAGACAATGCCCTCCTATGACAAAGCTGCTATCTCTTAAGAGGATGATCAAACAAAACCGCTTAAGAAAACAGTGGAATGTGAGCTAGGTGGGGGCAGGGAACCCCATTAGGTGCTCTAATTGGGTGAATATCCCAGGGACTGAAATAGACACTGAGTCAAGCCTGAGCCCACAAAGGTCCTGCTCTTTTGTCTCTTAGACGCAGACCACATGGCTTCCCTCGTCCAGTTCTGGGTGGGAGTTGAAGGTAGAGGCAATGGATGCTACACTGTAGAGTTGACACAAGAACGGATTCAATTCCAGCTCTACCACCTGCCATCTGCATGACTCTGGGCAAATTCCTTAAAATCTCCGGGTCTCAGTTTCCTCATCTGTAAAATGAGGATACTAGTCCCCACCTTTTATGAAGTTAAACATCTAAAGTCTTTAGCACAGTGCTTGGTACACAGTAAATGTTAGCTATCAGTATCAGGCAGCAGTAAATGGCTTCTTCTTTCCTGTTTCTTGAATATTTGGTACAACTAACCCGTAAACCTGCTCTTGCCTGCTGTGTGTGCATACATGTATGTGTACACATGTGTATATGCATGTGTACATATGATATGCATGTGTACTGAACCGAGGAAGTCCCTTGGTTCAGTTTTGATAAGTGATGTTTCCCTAGGAAGTTAATTTTGCCGAGAGTTCACCTTTTTTTTGGCATGAAATCTTTCACAGTATTCAACTGTAATTATCATTCTCTTCTGTATCTGTAGTTAAGCCCTCTTTCTATCCCTAATATTTTTATTTACATGTTTTTTATCTGTTTTAATCAGCCTAGTTAGAGATCTGTCTTTTCAAAGAACCAGCTTTTGGTTTGGCTAGTTTTTTTCCTCTCAAAATCTTTGTTTTCTATTATGTTATTTCAAAAATTATCTTTATTACCATCTTCCTTCTGCTTTCTTTGGATTATTCTATCTTTTTTCTTGCTTAATAGTTTATATTTGTAAGAAGAATTAAGATGTGGCTGAACCAATGACTCTCACCTCACAGGGTTGTTATCAAAATTAAAGGAGATTATGCTTATGAAGTGCATAGCAAGATGACTGGTATAGGGCTTCCCTGGTGGCGCAGTGGTTGAGAGTCCGCCTGCCGATGCAGGGGACACGGGTTCGTGCCCCGGTCTGGGAAGATCCCACATGCCGTGGAGTGGCTGGGCCCATGAGCCATGGCTGCTGAGCCTGTGCATCTGGAGCCTGTGCTCCGCAACGGGAGAGGCCCCAACAGTGAGAGGTCCGCATATGGCAAAAAAAAAAAAAAAAAAAAGATGACTGGTATATATTGATAGCAAGTCCTTGATAAATGTAAATTATCATTACTATCTTCATGCCTCAGTTCTACTATCTCTAAAATGGGTCCATGGGAGGATGAAATGAGATAGTTTGTGCAAGTACTTGGTTCATGCATGTCACTTGTGATGAGTATTATTCCCTGGGTGTACAATATACTTGTCATCTATTATAACTGTCCTGATTGTGTCTGGGGTGAGCGAGAGCCCTGGCTTCCTCTCCCAGGACCGGCTACAGAACTGGCAGGACCCAATGCGAAATGAAAGTGCATGACCTCTTGTTAAAACCTTATTAAGAGGGCTTCCCTAGTGGCGCAGTGGTTAAGAATCCACCTGCCAATGCAGGGGACACGGGTTCGAGCCCTGGTCCGGGAAGATCCCACATGCCGCGGAGCAACTAAGCCTGGGTGCCACAACTACTGAGCCTGTGCGCCTAGAGCCCGTGCTCCGCAACAAGAGAAGCCACCGCAATGAGAAGCCTGCGCACCGCAACGAAGAGTAGCCCCCACTCGCCGCAACTAGAGAAATCCCACGAGCAGCAACGAAGACCCAATGCAGCCAATAAATAAATAAAACAAAAACAAAAAAAAACCTTATTAAGAATTTCAAGATGGCAACAGCAGAGCCTTAAACCAAGCACTTAAGGGGACTTTCTGAGCACGAGAGCAGGTTGGACGTCCCTGAAGTTGGCCGGTCCTCTCCCAAGGTCGCCTGGGCAGAGAGCTGGTGTTTGGGTCTTGGAGGAGGATTGCTATAAAGGCCTCTTCCCTGTGCCTTCACACATGTGTATGTTCCAGCTTTCTAACTGATTCCAGGACCTTGGAATTCCGTCTGACCCCTAAGGCTGCTCCTAATGCAATCAGGGGGACACTAGATCCTCAGCCCCCAAATCAAAGGCCAGGACAAAATCTTGGATAAATTACAGCTGTTATAAAGAAGCCACCTTTCACCTTGTTCTCGTATCCCTTATGTTTATAGTCATAACTCAATGAAGCCCTCAACATTTGCCATTGATAAACCTGGTTGGGTAAGCAAGCCTGATGGGTTAATAATGACAACTAGAGCAACTTAGAAAGCGACAAACAGGAGGCCAGACCATTCTTTTAAATATATAAGGCTGCTTTTTAAAAGGACGTGTGGTGGTTGATAGAGATGCAGCTCAGAATAACATTTGTCTCTAAGAAATTGTTGAATGAATTTGCAAGATTAAGTCAGCTTGTGCGCTGCACGTGAGCAGGCGGGACTCTCTGAAATGCTAGTACTTTCTCTGCTGCAAACACCGCTCCTGTCCTGCACGGAATAGGAACCAGGGCCTTCCGCATATCAGCGCCTTAACTGGCAGCCCACATTTCCGGAGCACGAACCTGGGGCCAGGGCCCCTGCCAGGAAGGGGCTTTACAAGGATTATCTCCTTCAGTTCTCTCAGCTACCCTACGGCTACCAAGTGACCCAAGTTCACTTAGAAGTGTGTGAGTAGGTTTCCAACACGCCTATTTGACAAACCTGTGTTCTTAGCCACCATCCAATAGAGTCATCTGGTCACATAAATGTTAGCAACAAAAAGAGAGATACAGGAATAATTAACATATATGTATATAACACCAATTGCGCCAAGGACCTTACACGCATTATTGCACTTGTATCTCATATTAGTTTTATGAGGGAGATAACGATGATTATTATCCCCATGAGACAGATGAGGAAACTAAGGCTCGGGGAAGTTGAGTGCTGAGAGCCACACAGCTTTATAGAAAGGCTGGATTGGCAGTTGTCTTAGCTCGAGCTGTTGTCACAAGATACCACAGGCTGGGTGGCATAAGTGACAAACATTGATTTCTCACAATTCTGGAGGCTAGGCTGTCCAAAATCAAGGTGCCACCAGATCTGGTGTCTGGTTTGCAGATGGTGGAGAGCAGAGAGAGAGGAAGCAAACTCCCTAGTGTTTCCTCTTATTAGGGCACTAATTCTGTCCTGGGCGTTTCACCCTCATGACCTAATGATGTCCCAAAGGCCCTACCTCCAAATACCATCATACTGGGGCTTAGGGTTTCAGCATGCAACTTTGCGAAGGATACAGACATGGAGTCCCTAACAGAAGTTATAGCTTCAGAAATCAGAGAAGAGGAATTTCTTTACTTTCTTTGCAGCAATGGAGAATGGTGATGCCAAGTCTTGAATTTCCACTTATTTTTTTGCTCAATGTGGAACACATTTGGCCTTCAATGCTCCAAACCATGAGAGGTACAGGGACATGTGAGGCCTCAAAATCCTGAAGCTAGGGCTTCCCTGGTGGTGCAGTGGTTGAGAGTCCGCCTGCTGATGCAGGGGACACAGGTTCGTGCCCCGGTCCGGGAAGATCCCACATGCCGCGGAGCGTTTGGGCCCGTGAGCCATGGCCACTGAGCCTGCACGTCCGGAGCCTGTGCTCTGCAACGGGAGACGCCACAACAGTGAGAGGCCCGCATACCAAAAAAAAAAAAAAAAGAAATCCTAGTGGGGAGATAAAAAAAAATAGGTGGCTTGACGCTAGTGAAGAAAGAGTTAAAAATGCTCTTGATGGTCAGCCTCAGACATTGCAGAACCAGGCCAGCAACTTTTTTTTTTTTTTCCAGAAAAGGTTATAAGTAAACACAATATGTAATAGATCCGTACTGCCTAATTCTAAGCCATGGTCAGCGCTGGAAGGTTACAGAAAATGCAGAGACAGATAGCATATGAGGACTGAGGGTGACAAAGGTTTCCTTTCTCTTCTCTTCTGATAGATTTTTTTTTAATTTGGAGAATATTCAAATCAACTGAAAAGTACAGAGCATAGTAGAACAAACACTTATATTCCCACTGCCCCCAAATCAGCAAACAGAATCATTCTGTTGCAATCTCTGATATTTTTTAAATAAAAAATAAAACATTACCGATTAAGTCAAGCCCACCGTACCTTTTCTGAAGGCCTCCCCCCAAAGTGACTGCTATCACGATATTGATGTTTCCTTCTAGCCTATGTTACAATAATTTTAATATTCTACGTGTATACCTCTATATATGTGTCTTTAAATGTTATAAGTTAATTTATATAAAGAGTTTCTTGTTCTTGAGATGTATCATGTTGATACACATGATTCTTTTCAACTGCAGGATCATATTTCCTCGCAGGAACGTATCACGTTCTATTTATCCTTTCTCAGATGGGTGCATATTCAGGCTGCTTGCAGTATTTTGCTTTTCCAGCAGTGCTGTGAACCTCCCTACGACCCTGTGACATTTGTTGGTGTGTGTTCCTAGGTTGGCTGGTGTGGACATATGCAGTGTTCCCAGAAGTTGATACCTTACTCTCCAAAGTATCACAATAAACTTAGTTCTCCTCTATGCCCCTGCCTTCCATTTGGGGACTAACAAGTCACACTTAAGATACATCCGAGCATTCTGCACAGCCTGTGAGACCCAGCGGGACCTGGTTCGAGCCCATGCTTGCCTCTGCTCCCCGCCGTGGTTACTCTCTCTGCTCCTGGAAGACAGCAAGCCCTTTCCAGCCCCCGGACCTTGCGCTGACTGGTCCTCCCCCGAGCTGGCCTTCTGAAGCTCTGACGTTCCTCCCCAGACCTGAGCTGGCCCACCTGATCGCCACGTGTCACGGGGGCCACACCTGAAATGGGGCTGCTGTGTCTGAGGAACTGGATTTCTAACTTTACTTCCTTTTAATTTAAAACTTCAAAACTGATACTTCATTCAACTATTAGAACATGTTTAAGTATCTTTAGTACAATTTGCGTATGTGAATCTACCTTTTCAATTGTAAACCCGATGAAATTGAAATTCAGATCAAATCTTTCTCATGAAAATTTACTGTCCAAATTGAGACGTGCTGTCGGTAAAAAACCTGTACCAGACTGCAAAGACTTATTGTGGGAAAAAAAAAAAAGTAAAAAAATCTCATTTGTTATTTTTTTCAAAACATTTTTGAAAAGATGTTTCGGATACACTGAGTTTGGTAAAAATAAAATATATTATTAAAATTAATCTCACTTGTTTCTTTTTTACCCTTTTTAATCTGGCTACTAGAAAATTTAACATTACATATGAGGTTAAATATAACAAAATGTATTATTAAATACATGTAAAAATAAATAAAATAATAAATAAAAATAAATTTAAAATAGTTTTAAAAACTCAAATAAAATTGTATATAATACAAATGAAATAAAATATATCATTAAAATAAAATAAAACTTTTAAAATAAAAACATTTAAATAGTAATTAGTATAATATTTTAAAAACATTTATTAAAATAAAAATAACTTTGAATTATTTCTACCCATTTCTTTTTACCTCCTTAAAGCTGGCCACTAGAAAATTTAGCACTACATGTGTGACTTGTGTTTTTATATACATATATATATATATATATATATTTTTTTTTTTTTTCCGGTACACGGGCCTCTCACTGTTGTGGCCTCTCCCGTTGCGGAGCACAGGCTCTGGACGCGCAGGCTCAGCAGCCATGGCTCACGGGCCCAGCCGCTCCGCGGCATGTGGGATCCTCCCGGACCGGGGCACGAACCCGTGTCCCCTGCATCGGCAGGCGGACTGTCAACCACTGCGCCCCCAGGGAAGCCCTTGTGTTATATTTTGAATGGAGAGCTCTGGCCTGTGTCTTCCTGAGTCTGGCTCCTTCTCACTCAGATCTTTGCTTTAACATTATCTTCTCAATGAGGCTTTTCCTAACCATACAGACTTGAAAGTCATCCTTGTACGACACAACGGCCCCATTACACTGCCTTGTCTTGTTCTCATCTCAGCACTTATTACCACTTGCCATTTTGGGGCGTTTATTTCTTTGTCGCTTTTCTCAGCACACAACATAAATGAGCATCTTCTCGACAGGAGTCCTCCAGCTCCGGTTCAAGCAATCCGCTTAGTGCTAGAATCGTTGTCTGCCTCATGGGTTACGCTCATAAATATTTGTTGAGTCAACTCATTTCTGAGGAACATTTCCAAGAATTTACAAAACAAACTATTCATTTACACACACCACCCACCCGAGCTCTAAGGACTATGTAACTTGAAATCTAACGTTGAGAGGCGACATTTTCGATTTAGGATTCCAGATGCAGTTGGGTCTAATAACTGTTTGTCACCCAGCCTTCCTGAAAGGTGGAAGCATGGGATAGAGAGAGAGAAAGATAACAGTTTGGATTTATGCAGGAAGCATGTTTGCCTGCAGCTTGATAAAAGATCATGGCTGGAACCAAAAAAAAAAAAAAAATCAATCAATCATTCCTTTCTTGATGGCTATTTTAAATATTTAGCTGAAATTGTCCTCATCTGGGTGTCAGCTGTTTTCTCTGCAAACACCCGTAGCCCTTGTGCTCACACACAATGCGGGGAGGCCGGAGGCCCAGCTGCAGGACACCTTTTGTGTTTTCAATTTAAAGCTTCTGGGTTGATAGTTCACATTAACATGGAAAGAAATATACAACTTGTGAGTCGAGAAAGCAGTTTTTACTCATAAAATCCTTTGATAGTTTAGCCATCTGGTCAGAGTGAAGCCCCACATAAAAGAGGCCCAAATAAGGTTAAAGGGCACACTCTCTCAGGGTCAAGGGGGCCCACCAGAGTCTGCTCTAGCGGACTTCACTAAAAGGACGCCTGACAAATCATTGCGCATTCCATAGCTTTTTGCGTAAGTATTTGATTACAGTGGACAGGAATGTTGTTGATATTTTCAAACGCGAGGCAAGGAGGAGGAGAGGACGCAGTTCTGTTCATGAACGCTTTTCAGATCCCCCGATTCCCTGCTCAGGGGCAGAGGTGCTCTAAGCATTTTATTGAATGGCTGTGTGCAGCGTCAGTGCGTTCAGAAGCCTTTTGGCTTTGGCAATGGTGTGAAGAGATATGCTCCCCCCCACCCCGCCCCGCCTTGGGGAGAAAAAACAAGTATACTGTCGTACCCTGAATTGCCAGGAAAGCCCCTCTGCTGTTTTTTTCTTGCTGTTTGGTAATAAAATAGGAAAGGAACCGCACTACTTGGAACTCTCTGCTCTTTCCGGTGTGAATGTCAACAAAACTAAACATATTTATGGCTTTATTTCTCGGAGGGGATCACAGACAGAAGGGAATTTGAGGTGATTAAGTGTCATTTTCTCCAGAGTCCTGGACAAAAGCAGAGGAAATCACTTGATTTTATGGGGTCTTTGATAACACAAGTACAGTAAGTAAACGGCAGGTCCTTGAACAGTTGGAGTACGCATCTTGGATTTCCAAAAAGTGCCAAGAAGCCATCCCCTTCCCTTGAAATGGGGAAGGATGAAGACATTGCCTGTGAACACACGTCTGGTGCAGCTTCGGAAGGTAATGCTCGTTAGGCATTAGCAACAACAGTTCCATTCTGGTAAGAGACACAGCTTTGCAGATCATTCTACATAAGACATTCTTGGGGGTGTATCTGTAATGTTTCCAGCTTCCAGGACAGGAGGAAATGACGAGGTGGGACAGGCAGATGGACCAGTCAGTCCAAGAGGAAGCGAGTCTGTGTGTAGGGCCCCAAGCCTCCATCAGAGGGAGGATTCACTGTGGTGGAAGGTTTGAGTTTGGGGAACCCTACCCCCTCTCCAAGTCTCCCTAAAATGGACCGGAAAGCCTCTTGGACTGCTTTATGTATTTTTTGGTGGTATAATACACATAACATAAAATTTACCACTTTATTTTGTTTTGTTTGTTTTTTGCGGTATGCGGGCCTCTCACTGTTGTGGCCTCTCCCATTGTGGAGCACAGGCTCCGGACGCGCAGGTTCAGAGGCCATGGCTCACGGGCCCAGCCGCTCCGCGGCATGTGGGACCCTCCCAGACCGGGGCACGAACCCGTGTCCCCTGCATTGGCAGGCAGACTCTCAGCCACTGCGCCACCAGGGAAGCCCTACCACTTTATTTTAAAGTGTAACATTCAGTGGCATTTAGTCCATTCACAACATTGTGCAACCAGTAACATGATTTAGTTCCAGAACATTTTCATTAAATGAAAAGGAAACTCCCGGGCCCATTAAGCAGCCCCTCAGGCCTTTTTTTAAATAACAATTTTACTCCTGGTGGGGACAATGTAATAAGCCCATCAAAGATGGTGGGAAATTGCTTACTGGATTTATTTATGGTTCTATTTCTCATGATAGGATATAAAGTCAGGCATGAAATAAATAAATACAGATGCATACGTATATATTTAGGTAGCTGTGTGTGTATGAGAGACAGAGAGACAGAGAGAGAGAGAGAATAGATCAGGAGCTGGAGAAGGGAAGAACCATTTCACCACTGCCTGGTCACATGCAATCTTATGTTCCGCTGACAGTGAGGGCCACACATGTCATTCTGGCTATTTCACCACATGTCATATTAAAACATCACCTTGGTAGGCCGCAGTTTCTCAAGGAACCAAAATGAGAATGATTGTGACTTAGAACATGAATAAAAGTTAAAAAAAAAAAGGCGAGAGAGAATTAATGGCAACTACTAACTATGTGTCAGGAATGGTACTAGGTGCTAGTACTAATTGTACTTTATCTCTTTAACCCACCAGAAGAGTGAATTTGCAAAAATGATAAGAGTGGTCCATGATCCCATTTTACAGATTAGGATATTGAGGGTCCTAGAGGCGCAGTCACCGTTGAAGGTTATATAACTAATTAGTGCTGGAACCATTGGGTCTAAACTCTTAAATCTGAAACTCAGTGCCATGAAGTATAAATTTAACATAAACCATATACTCAAATGACCAAAAAAAAAAATAGATACAAGTACTTAACAATACACAGGCTGTATATATAATCTGAGTTCTTGGAAAGTGTGGCAGACATTCTTGCTTGTCTCCTGGACAACCATTTTCTTCTCATTCCTTATAACGAGACCTTGATTTTGTGCAGACCAAATGGTGTGTACCTCCTGGATTCATCTAAATTAGCGATTCTCAAATTGATTTATCTCAAGATACCAACTTAGAAATGGAAACTGAGAGAATTTAAAATATTTGTTTATTACAATCGGCCCCCTGCCTGGGTGAGTCCTGCATCTGCAGATATTGAGGGCTGACCCTACGACACCATTTTACAATATACAAGGGACTTGAGCATCCACAGATTTTGGTGTCTGCGGGGGCCCTGGAACCAATTCCCGGAGGATATCAAGGGACAACTGTAATTCATTTAAAACAATAATAATCCCATTACATGGTAACAAAAAAATTCATGAAATATGAATATTTTTCAAAATCAAAAAAATTTACTGAGAAGAGTGGCACTCAGTCTTTTACATTTTATGCAAATCTCTTCAATGACTGGCTTTAATAGAAGACAGCAGGATTCTCATATCTGCTTTTGCACCATTTGTGCCAATGTCCACACAATGAAAACAGGCAAGTATCGTTTTAGTGTCATTATGAAAATCATTTTGACTTCACAGCTCCCCTGACTCAGAGGGTCTCAGAGACCGCAGGATTCTGTGGACTACACTCTGAGGACCAGCTGGTCTGTATCAATCAGAGCAATTCTGTCGCCTTTCCAGTGATTACTGTGGAGGAGGTCACGTGACCCAGTCTGGCCAAAGAGATGGACACCGCTGGGGGGCCTCTGGAAAAGATTTCCCTCCCTGACAAAAAGAGGAAGCCACAGGAGGAAAAGGCACTGTTGTGCCCACTCCCATTTCCCTTTGCTGTGTGAGAACATGATATTGGTTGTGGTGGCAGCCATCTTGGGACCATGAGGTAAGACGTCAGTAAAATGCTGAGAAAGGGGAAACAGACTGTAGGAAAAGCCTGTGTCCTGGATGACATCATTGAATCATTATGTCAAATGGAGATACAAGACTTTTGTTTTCTGAGATAATTAAATGTCTTTGTCTAAACCAAACTGAATGACCTTTGTATACAGATGCATCCTACATGATACATCACATTATAGAAATACCAGAGACTAGCAGTAGATTTTGGAAGGTACAAGGTTGGAAACTTAATTTAGCACTTTTACCAAATTAAACAAAGCTTGAGAAAGTGCTTTGCCAAATGCAAACCCAGGAATGTAGGTACAAACTTTCTATTCATTTAGTCAAGAAATATTGATTGAGCCCTGAATGAGTTAGGATTAGGTCTGGCTGTGCAGGATAGAAAACCCAAAGTAACAGTAGTTTAAACAAGGAGACACGTTTACTTCTCTCAAGTACCTACAGGCAGCAGAGTGCCAGTATGGCGGTTTCATGATTGTCAGGAACTGAAGCTCATTCCATCTAGCTGTCCTACTATTCTCAAATTGTGATTCCCATTGTCCAATAAGGAAGCAAGAGCTCCAGGAACCATATCAACATTTACCTAATAGAAAAGAGGAAGGAGAGAGACCACATTCCTTCCCTAAGGCCATTACTGGGAAGTTCTCACATCTCATTGGCCAGAGCATAGTCACATGACCACATCTAGCTGCAAGGGAGGCTGGGAAATGAGTCTTTATTCTGGACACCAATGTGTCCTACCATCAATCAGCGTTTCTGCTTTTATAGAAGAGAAGAATGACTACCTGAGGACAAGGGCAGCCTCTGCCACAGGTACCTACCATGTGCCATTTCTGAAAACAAATGTGCAGTTTACTAGTGTGTCAGCTTGCATTAGGAAAAGTGTATTTTTCATTCACTTAAATATTCATTTATTCAACAACGATTGCTTGAGGGCTATTTGTGCAACCTATGAGATATAAGACACTGGTGATAGAAAAACAATCAAAAGGAATTGTTATCCAGCAATAACTCTGGTTGGGGAGAGCAGTTATGTGGAAAAAGAAAGCTATCATGAATATTTTTTCTTAAAGAAATAATTAGGAGCATGTGCAAAGTTCTAGCTATAAGGAAGCTCACTGTACTTTTCTAAAAGCCCATGAAAAATGGAAAGCAACTAAATATCCAGCTATTGCTAAAATCAATCATGGCACATAATTAACAGCAATGCTATACAACAAGACCGTGGTTAGCATTTGCTTCCCATTTACTTTATGCCAGACATTGCAGCAGCTCTTTACATGCATTAACTAAGGTAATCTTCAGCTAAGGTAACTAAATCCTGTGAGATAGATAATTATTGTTCCCCGATTTTACAAATGAGGAAACTGAGGCACAGAAAAGTAACTTGCTCCGGGTCACGCAGCTACGTGGCAGAGCTGGGATTCAAACACAGAATCCAAGCTCTTAATCACTCTTAATTTGTACGTCAGTGACTATTTCACTGAACTCTTATTAGGTATATAGCAGTGTGCTCTAGGTACTTGGGATACCTCCTTCATGAAACTCATATTCTAACTGGGGGGCAGCTGCTCATACAATGAATAATAGATATAACAATCAATTATATGCCTGAGGAAAAGCACACAGGCAGAGGGAACAGCCAGTGCAAAGGCCCTGGGGCAGGAGCACATCTGAGACGTTGGACAATGCAAAGAGGCCAGCATGGCCGATGCAGAGTGAGTCAGGGGGAAGAGTGGTAAAAGTGACCAGACGTTAAGAGGGTTGGGGGCCTCCTAGTTCACTGTGAAGACTCTGAGTGGGGTGAGATCCCCTTGGGAATTTTGAGTAAAGGAGGGTTGCCATCCCCCTAAGATTTTAACTGAATCCCTCTGGCTGCAGCGTGAAAACTAGACCGCAGGGGCCAAGCATGGCACCTGGGAGAACAGAGAGTAACACACAGAAAGATGTTCGCATTAGAGGAGTAATTTTCTTAAAAAGCTACACAACAGTATGTACAGACATTGTACTATGGTCATGTGTGCCGTGACCACTGGGGGAAGCTGGGTGAAAGGAACATGGGGCCTCTCTATGCTCTTTGCAATGTCCTGGGAGTTTACAATTATTTCCAAAAAAAAAAAAAAAGTATATACAGAAAAATCCCATTTTATTTAAAAAGTATCTATGCAAAGAGATGACACTGAAATCTTTATCTTAAAAACTGAACACAATGTTTTCTTGTGTATATTTTATAAGTTTTTTTCAATGTTCCCTTACACTTTTGTAATTTCAAGAAAAAGCTTTAATAAAACCATCTAGACTCATCCAAACTTAAGGGATCACAGACAGTAAGGAAATGAAGTATGAGGGCAGTTCAGGAAAACAATTCTTTCTACAAAGGCTGACCCGGGGCCAAGAGGAAGTGGTTTGACAGATTTGGAGACTGACCTGACCCAATGATGGCACATTTGAACATCATCCGATTTACGGCCACGGCTTTAACACACTGCATCCAACTCCCAGTCATCACATGCCATGCTTGCTTTGGAGGAGGCTGTCACCCCCCTGGTGGTTCCATTTGTCACCAGAAACTGACATGTTTGGATAACACACCAGCCCTCACCATGTTGTCTAGCGCTCCTGGGCACTCTGCCCCCCGTGCCCCCCTCCCCCGCCCCGACATCTCTGTAACGACCTGTCTCTGAGTCTGAGTCGCCCTCCAGCAATGTGAGCTGCTTGAGGGCAGGACCAGGGACTTGCTGGGCCCAGAGTAGGAACTGTGATGCCACCTGTCAAAAGAATGACTCCAAACTTTGCTCGTACAGAAAGTGGCCACTCACTTTCGTCGATTCTGCTTGGTCTCTTAAAGCAGGAACCGCTTTTCAAAAATTCCCCTCAAGGGAATAAATAATAAACATATAAGCTAGAAAAATATGAGACATAGTGCTTTATAGTGAACCTACCAGGTGTCCCTCCAAACTCCAAAAGGAGCCTCAATGCATTATTTAATATCTTTTCAAAAAACAAAGCTCTGGATACAATTTTTTCCTCTCTCCCTCCCTCCCTTCCTCTGTCCCTTCTCTTTTATCTAACAAATATATACAGGTCATCTCCTGTGTTCTAGAACACATGCCAAGCAATGCAGTACAGTGGAGAATAAGAAAGACAGGGTTCTTGCTCTCAGGAAGCTTGCAGGGTAGGAGGCAGTCAGATGTTAAACAAAGGTACAGATAAAACAATTTAACTACTGTGGCAGTGAGTTCCAGGAAAGAGACATTCTCAGCACAGAGAGAGGGTTGGGGGGGGGGGGGCCAGTGAAGGCTTCCCAGTAGAGGTAACTTTTTGTTTTCTAGACAAAAATGTTAATATTTATTTCCATACGGAAGTGCTTGGGATACTAGGCTAGGAGACATTTGAAAGAAGTCTGACAATTATTCCAACCAATAATGGCCAAGTTTGGATTTAGGAGCCAATCAGAATAGGAAAAGAAAGAGCAAAGGGCATGCATGGACATAATTACAACAAGAATGAATAGGTCAGGCTTATTTGTATCAGATAAGAGAAAATGGAAGTTGACCTTAATTAACATCATGATAACAGGCCAAGACCAATTACAGATAAGCACAGAGGACAAAATAAGCAAAAGTGATGTTCTTACAGGTGAATATCTTACAGATGTTCTTACAGGTCCTACATTAATGCTCCACAACACACAGAAAGTTGGAGAGGGTAGTATCTCTTTGTGGTGTGGGGCTATCCCACATACTGAGGACATCTGTCATCCCTGGCCCCGTTCACTAAATGCCAGGGGACAGTCCCTAGTTAGCCTAACAGCCACAAACACCCCACCAATTTCCAGTGCACCCTTGCTTCCTGCCTAGTGTCCTTGGAGTAGCTTAAATGTCACCGCTTTGCCTCCTTAGGGGGCTCCTTCTGTAGACCAGGGCTGGGTAGTGGCCCAAGGATTGGGTTGTGGGGAGGAGCTTAGGGAGGAGAACGGAGGAAATGGGGGTGCAAAGACCTGCTAAGGTGTGGGGCATTCTGAGCAGGTGACAGCAAGCACATTTCACAGTGGGGAGGGGTTCACACTGATCCCACAGCACAGCCTCCTCTTAGAATATGTGTGCCACACCCATCCTCCCTGGGACCCTGGGCCGTGAACCCCAAGCAGTGGACACTGGGTCTGCAGAGGGAGAACCTGAAGGCAGAGCCCACGATGGGTAAAGGGCACATGGTCGAAAAGACTGTAGTCAGGAGGTCAGTACAAGAAGGGAGGAGGTCCCCATCCAAAAGGGGCCACCGTTTCCTAGGGCAGGGTCTCTCGATCTTGGCACTGTTGGCATTTGGGGCTGGATTGTTCTCTGGGGTAGGAGCCGTCCTGAGCACTGTGGGATGTTGAGCATGGGCATCCCTGACTTCTCCCCACTAGATGCTGTTAGCACGTCCCAAGTGTGACAATCAAAAATGTCTCCAGACATTGCCAAATGCCCCTTGGAGGGCAAAACTGCCCCCAGTTGAGAATTGCAGACTTGGACCAAATAATTTTTTGGCTGAAAGATGAGTTTGTCTTCCCAGAGGCTAGTAGAGTTGCTTATGGGCAACGGACTCCACAAAGTGATGGAATCACGCCCTCATTCTTCAGCTAGCGGATGTAGGACCCAAGCTGCTCCAGTGTCCCTTTCAGAGATCTCCAGGATTAAAAGGACACTGGGGTGAAGGCTGGGCTGGGGGAGGGTGTCAGAAAATGGATTTGGGGAGGTGAGCTGGGCCCAGGTCATTGGACTTTATTCAAGGGACGTGGTTAGGTTTTAAATTTATTTATTCATGGCTGCGTTGGGTCTTTGTTGCTGCGCGCGGGCTTTCTCTAGTTGCGGTGAGGGGCGTCTACTCTTCGTTGCGGTGCGTGGGCTTCTCATTGCAGTGGCTTCTCTTGTTGCAGAGTACAGGCTCTAGGCACGCGGGCTTCAGTAGTTGCGTCTCGCGGGCTCTAAAGCACAGGTTCAGTAGTTGTGGCGCACGGGCTTAATTGCTCCGCGGCATGTGGGATCTTCCCGGACCGGGGCTCAAACCTGCGTCCCCTGAACTGGCAGGTGGATTCGCAACCACTGCGCCACCAGGGAAGTCCCATGGTTAGGGTTTTATTTGTTTGTTTGTTTGTAATTCTGCTGTGATGGAGATCCTCTGATTTCATTTTAAAAGCTCGCTCTGGCTGTTGGGCAGAGAACACAATGTTTGAGTCAGAAATAGAAGCAGAGACCAGTGAGGACTGCCTGCTGGCTGCCAGGTGGGAGATGACGGGGACCGGGGCTTGGATTCAGCTGTGGTGGTAGAGGTGGAGAGAGGCAGATGGGTTCAGAGTCCAGGATGATGGCTGTGATGTTGAACCAGGTGGACTGCGTGAGGAGAAGAATCACTTCTAGCAGCTTGGTTTTAGCCTCGACTGGCGATACCCTAACAAGAGATGGGGAAGACTGAGAGGAACAGGTAGGGCTGGGGTGAGGGAGGCAATGTGGAAACCAACAGGACCATTTTCTTTCATTTATTTTCTTAAATTTTGTTCTCAGCCAGAACCCTAATCTCTCTGAGCATCAGTTTCCTCAACTGTGAAATGAAGAGGAGAAAGCCTACCTCACAGGGGTCTTTTCAGCTGCAAGTAACCATGGCTTAAATACTAAGGATATTTAATGATCTCACATAACAAGACGTCTTGGAGGTAGGTGGTTCCGGGTGGGTTTGGTGGCTCAGCAAAGCCACCAGGATTCAGGGTCTCTCCATCCTTTTGCTGTCTCTCCTCTGGCACTGGTTTTCCATCTTCGGACTTGTTGCCACGTGGTTGCCAGAAGCTGCTATAGCCATCACATCCTCACTCAGTCCCACACAAAGACAGGAACAAGTAGCGTAAACAGAGAGGCTCTCTTCCAGTATTGAATGTCCCTGGCCACACTGACGGTATCAAAGGTGGGCCCATGACCCATCCCAGGCCATTCAGAAAAAGCAAAAAGGAATTCTTGTTTAGAACTCCTGATCTAACCCTGAGGATATACCCTCTTGGTGTTGGACTGGAAGCTGGGAGGATGTAAGCCTGGAGCTCCTTAGGATCCCGCACATACAGCCTGCCTAAGAGGAAGGCAGGGCCTGTGGGACAGTATCTGAGCACCTGGATGCAGCCATGCCTGAAGCGAGACCAGACGGCAATTGCCTTTTCAGTTACGTAATCCAGTATATTTCCTATTTTAAGCCTATGTGAGCTAGGTTTCTTTCTCTCACAGTTGAAGGAGACTTGACTGATGTAGCTTGCAATAAGAGTTTTTTCGTTCAATTCAAGGGTCTCTAGAGCTAAACAAGTATTTGAAAGTCTTAGTCAATGCAGGCTACTACAACAAAAATACCATACACTGAGTGGCTTAAAAAATAAACATTTCTCACAGTTCTAGAGGCTGGATATCCGAGATCCAGGTGCTGGCTGATGTGGTGTCTGGTGAGGGCCCACTTCCTGGTTTGCAGATGGCTGTCTGTCTTCTCACTGTATCCTCATATTCTCTCTTTGGACCACAGCGAGAGGAAGCAAGCTCTCTGGTGTCTCTTCTTACCAGGGACTGAACCCGCACCCTTGGCAGTGAGAGTCCTAACCACTGGATGGCCAGGGAATTCCCTGCCCTACCTCCTCATACTATCACATCAGGGGTTAGGATTTCAACATATGAATTTTGGGGGGGACACAAACATTCAGTCTATAACAATGACTTATCTTAGTAAATACAAAGCTTTCCACAAAAGTTAGTTTAAAATAATAATAATAAAAAATTCTAGAGCAGCTTTTTAATCTGGGGTGCAGTGCAGAGGAGTCTTTCTTAATTCAGATGGTGCGGGTGGTATTCAGGCAGTTGCTACATTATGCTTTTGTATTTCCAAATAATCACTGTGGCACTGTCGTTATAGAAAAGAGTAGAACCATGTAAATGGCAATAAGTTGGTCAATGGTTAAAAACATTAAGTACAGCTGTATACTGAAATACTACGCAGCTATTTTTAAAAATGTGGTAGGTAGCTTTCTCTAATACTGATGATACGGGTCGATGTCCAAGATGCATATATAAGTGGAAAAAGCAGATAAAAATCAGTGTGTCTAACATGCTTCATTTGTAGCAACCAATAAAAAAGACAGTGTGAAAACCTTTGCCTGTGAATGTATACAAATCCCCAGGAAGATAAACAAGAAACTCACAGTGGTGGCCGAGATGGGATGGGAATCGGTGCTTGCAGAAAAAGAGAAGCAAATGTTTTTATTGCACAGCCCTTTGTACCTTTTGAATATTCAATCCCGCGAATGGACTACCTCTTTTAAATAAATAAATCACATACATGCAAATGACAAAAACCGACAAGCAGAAATCGCAGACACCAAAACAACACAGGATTATCTAAGGTATCCTGACCCAACAACATTGAAACGTTGGCTTGGAATCTGGCTCAGACTTTAAGTCAGGTTAGGGAATTAGGCCTTCCTAACAGAATCCACTTAAGGAATATAATGCCTTCCACGGATCTGGTGTTGGCCCCGATATTCCAGAATCGATGCTGAGCTCTGCTCTGAGTTTCACCATCATGAAGGTGTGCAAAAGACAGACACATCCCAATGTCTCTGTGGCCTTCCCTGGGTGTTGGCAGTCACAATGATTTGTTTTGTTCCTTTGTGCCTTTTTAAAAAAAATAACATTTTTGTGCTGCCTATTTGGTAATGAACAGTGGGAAAAATGAACGTTGTTTAGAATTAATGTAATGACGAATAAATTCCCATAAGAAAACCCAGAAAATGTCTTTAAACTCAATGAAAAAATAGAGACTTCCGCCTGGCTCTTGAGACTGTAAGACGTCTTTTATTTCTTAGAAATATTAAGCTCCCAACAAGTAGATTAAAAACTTTACCCTCCGGGGCTTCCCTGGTGGCGCAGTGGTTGAGAGTCCGCCTGCCGATGCAGGGGACACGGGTTCGTGCCCCGGTCTGGGAAGTTCCCACATGCCGCGAGCGGCTGCGCCCGTGAGCCATGGCCGCTGAGCCTGCGCGTCCGGAGCCTGTGCTCCGCAACTGGAGAGGCCACAGCAGTGAGAGGCCCGCGTGCCGCAAAAAAAAAAAAAACACAAAAAACTTTACCCTCCATTAAATCTTAAAACAGTGAAAGTGAATGATCCATCTCCCCAGTGTCATGTTTCCGGACGGGACAATGATTATGAATGTCTCTTGGATCTGACGCTCCATTAAGTCCTGTTAGGAAGAATACTTTCCAGCTCCAAGACACACTTAATATCTTACTGGCAATGGCATTCTTGAATAGATGACTGGGATTTTAATTACACTCAAGCAGAAAGTAATACTTTCTAGGGCTGGGTAAAAACACTCTTCGGAAGTAAAGTTGGGGGCCATAAAGACCGGGGATTACTTTAGCTAGTCATTTGTAACAGGTAAATGGTTGTGTTTTAACTTCCTGGAGTTAGGGCTGGAGAAGCAGAAGAGGATATTTTAGGAGGAGGAAGGAGAGTCCAGCTGAGGGAGGTGAAGGTCTTTAAGAATTTTTCCATGGTTGAGAATTCATAAAAAACAAGAGTATTGATTATAAAAAGGACAGAACTTCAGGATTAACATTGCTACAAATCTGTAAGTTTTCCATTCATGTTGTTTACCCAGTGCATTAATTGTTACTATAGGAAATGCAAGCATCTCCCCAAAAGTTGGTGAGATGAAAAACTGGAAAACAGTCACCAGATGACTTGCACAGTCTAACACAGTAGTTCTTTTTTTTCTGGCCTCACCATGCAGCTTGCAAGGTCTCAGTTCCCCGACCAGGGATTGAACCCGCGCCCTCGGCAGTAAAAGCATGGAGTCCTAACCACTGGACTGCCAGGGAATGCCCTAGCCCAGTGGTTCTTAAGCAGGGATGATCTTAAGCAAGGGATATCTCACACTGTCTGGAGATATTTTTGGTTATCACAGCTGGGGGTGTGGTGGGTACCTCTGGCATTTAGTGGTCCAGGGATGCTGCTAAACCTATATGCTTTTTGTTATACTAAGTACACCATTTTATTTAATTTATTTATTTAATTTCAATTTGAAAGCAGTCACTGTTTATTAACTGACCGGAT
The DNA here is from genome assembly GCF_963455315.2 of Globicephala melas. NCBI lineage: Eukaryota > Metazoa > Chordata > Mammalia > Artiodactyla > Delphinidae > Globicephala > Globicephala melas. The sequence goes on from NC_083328.1 coordinate 76,799,463, forward strand.
TACAAAAATAATCATGGTAGATACCTTAGTTCATCCTTCTAATAAGCCTGTTGATCTGGTCCTCCCTGTTGCCAGCATTTCCACCTTCTACAAAATGGGTGGTCTTTTCCTTCATTCCACCTCGTGGAGAAGACAATTTGAAGGGCCACAGGAAGTTGCTTGCTTCTTTGAAACGTTTTCCAACAGTACAGATCTCATGAATCAGATCCTCCATGCAGATAATACTGTATTTGCCAAGAGGTAGAGCAATCAACGCATTCATTATTTGTTAGAGCAATGCGCTTCTTGGTGATTTTGCCATAATCACGCTTGTAGATCAGTTCATTTACTGACGTCAGGTTGGGGTACTCCCACGCAATGTACGGTTCCACAATTCTCAGCATGTTCACTGAAACCTTGTTGAGCTTCACAAAGGTGCCATTGAAGATCTGATGGAGGCGAAGAAGCTGTACACCTGTCGAACCTCTGGGCTCACACCACTGATACCTCTGATCCTGATGACAAATGCCAATTTGGGTTCAGTGGGTACGTAGAAGTTGCTGGCTTTTCTTGCCACCCTAGCCATTCGAATTTCAGTTCTTATGTACACCATTTTATACCTGGACTTCCTTATTTACTATATCTTCAAGTTTGTTCCATATCAGGATGGAGCACACTATATTATTTATGTATGTTATAAATACATATTTTGTATGTTACAATTATGCAAGAAAACCCACTTATTGTCTTCTCTTTTAATGTATCCATCTCACTAATTGCTTTATATAATTAAACTTTTTTCCGTAGAGCACCACCTTTTCCTTGAAAATCCATTTCTCAAACACCGGATGCTACATTTGGTTGCCAGGTCACATCACACAAAAAGAAATCTTGGAAGAACTACACTTAATTAGTTCTCTATTTTAAAAACGTGCACGCCTCCTTTCCTCCCTCACTGGCGTTGGTAACGTATCTAGAAATGGCTGGATGGACCTGGCGAGACCCCCAGGTAAACTGAGTGTCCTAGAGGGCACGCTGGCCTCCTCAAGTTACTGGCCACTGCTAATTAGTTTAGAGAGTATAAACCCTTCATATTCTCAAATTCCTTTTTCAAAGAAACAGGAGGCTTAAGTCGCCACAGATGTGAATGATGTCATGAAGAGGGACTTCAGGAGATGCGGTCGAAACCGTCTGAAGCTCGCAAGGCAACGCAAAGCCACCGGCGTGGCCCTCCGCTAATAGAATTTAGCCAGGACAAGAGCCATCCAGCTTGTTCCACCAGGAGCTCAGTGCCTCTAATAGATTCTGAAAAAAACATGCCTTTTGTTGTTTCAGTTCGGGCTTAAGAAAAAAGAGAGTGAAAAATAAAGTTGGAAATACATCTTTTGTTGGAAATTTGACCAGTATATTATCATAGGGTATTTTCCTTACTGCGATAAAAGCGGGGATTTCGTAAAACTTATTTTGTGTAATTCCCTTCATTGCTTTCCTGGCTACATATTCGCTATATATATTCATTCCACAGAAAATGTACGGAGGGCCTACTTTGTGCCTGGCATGCTTCCCGGACTGGTGATATAGGATGAAGAAGGCAAACAAACAAAAAATCAAGCGTTACCAAACATATTCCATGGAAAGGAAAGACTATGAGCCCACCCACTGCAGAGACCATGGGTTTCTCCAGCGTTTTTCCTTCCACGCCTAGGCTAACATATATTTTACAGTGATGGGAATTTCTTGTACAGATATGCATATACTTACACAGACATACAGATATTCACAGTAACATCTGTGAGGGGAATAAAAATCTCCCAAATAAGTGATTTTAAAAATATTCCTGTTTATCTTTAATCTGCACACAGATTAAAACTGCTGACGCTCTGAACCATATTCTACATTGAAAAGAATTCTCTGCCTTTGATTGTGGGTCAATGTCGTCACGTTTATAGGAATAAAAATGACAGCGATTACAACCATCATCATAGAAGTGAAAATGCTCCATTACTGAGGTCTGGCTGCATGACAGATACACTATAAAGCATGTTTACAATGTACTGCATTTGGGCTGGCTCTGGAAATCACACAGCAGCCCTGGGAGGCTGCATGAGATCCAGCCCCAGGTGGAGATGAGCACGGGAAGGGGGGGGGGGGGGCGGTGCCGGTGGGGGGGAGGGGCTCAGAGCAAGTACTTAGCAGCTCCCAGCACAGATCTGCTTGGCTTCTAAGCGCCACATTTCCCACTCTAATACCATCTGAGCAAGCAAACAAGCATCCACAAAACCTGTAAATCGACACGTAGAAAACTAGGCTGTTGTTTGTCATTTTGACGGAGCAAGCGCACTCGAGAAAAGCAGGACTTCTAAGTCTCTCATTCTGTGCTGTCACTAGAGGGTGACTCTAGGTGAGTCGAGTCCCCTCGCCTGGATACGAAATGAGATGAATATTCAAAACATGGATCCCAAAGGGGTCCTATCCTATGAGGATTAAGCCAGACAGTGCACATTAAAAAACAGAAGAAAAAAAATCTGTAAATTGTAAAGTGCTTTCCAAATCTTAATTATCCTGTTTTTTTTTTTTTGGTGAGATTGTCTCATTTTATTTTTTATTGACATGCAATTCTAAAGTGTATAATTAAGAGGCAGAGCTCACTCGTGATGTTGTGCAACCATCAAACTATACTATCTTCATGAACATAAACATATACATATGTCGCACGTGACAATGTTGGGCATCGTTCTTTGATCCTTTAGTAATTTAGTGCCCCTCAAGGACACTAGGCTCATGCAGGAGTCTCCCAACCCCTAGGCCTCTAGCTCACACAGGGTTTCCTGCCTCTTCTCAATCCTGTCATTGAATTTCAAAGCCTTACAATGCACCCAACAAATTGCTATGGGTATTTATTCATGGTCTTTGTGATATTTGCTGTTTTACAAAGCCAACGGAATGTCTGGGTCTCTGATTGGCTACAAAGCCAAAAATAAATCCAGGTAACACGATAAAATTTTAATTATAACCATCCTTGGTTTTCAAGACACCCCAATACTGGGTAATTGTACATAAACTGAAAACGACACCCCTCCACTCCCAACCCTGTCTGGTTGCTGGAAAGTTCTAGAAATAAAGGTAGGGCTCAACAACATTTAAGACCTTTGTACAGAAATACAGAAGCCAGTTCAAAGCCTTTTCCATATCTGATAACTGGAGCTATCACTTCTTTTAAAATGCAAATAAGTTACTTCGGGTATTATTAGAAAAAAATTAAACTAGATTATTTGCAGCATAGTGAAGGAAGATTACTTTTAGCAGTGATGCGTGTTTCCACAGGGATCAGTCCTGTTTTAATTTCTGGACTGGCAGTTCTATAGATTCACAAATAAAGAGAGGCCCTGGCAATTTCTATAAAGCCACAAACAAGCCCTAGGTTTCTGTTTCTTCTGATGAAATGCTCTGGGTCAGGCAGTGTGTTTGTGATCACACCAAAGTAGCAGCATCCAGTTCAAAGTGGAGGAAAAACAATCTTAACAATGTAAGAATTTCCAAAAGTCCAAACATCCCTGGCCACGCCGCTCCCACAAATGGAAATGGTGTCAGATCTGCATCATAATTGATCCTCCAGATTTCCATCCACAAAAGAAGGATGTGGTCAAATAGAACAAACAACACCAGGGACAACAGAGGAGCCTTCTTGCTAACGTTCCCCTCCCCTCCGCCCACTAAAGTTTAGCAACCGACATCAATTTCAGCGTAATGCTCAAGATACAATCACGGTAGAGGTTTACGGCATGTTACGAAGAGCAGGGGACAAGCACGTCTGCGCTATTTTCCTCCTTGAGATGTGAGCTGCTGATAAATATTCACTGTAGAGGTTTTTCCATAATTCTTTGATTCTTCAAAAGCAAAGCCATTTTGGGAGTCTAAGCTTTTTGCTCCTGACCCCACAAACACGAGGGGGAGGGGAAAAAAGAGTGAAAATGAGGGAGAGCAAGAGAAAAAAGAACAAAAATTTTTGATACAGATAAAAGAAATTAAGCGAGCCATAAAGTCTGGGCTTTGTTTTAACTGGGTTGTAAGGTCCTGCTGTGCCGCCCATAATCCAGCTGGGAGAGGGGCCCCTGCTGGGTGGCTAATTAAAACAATTATAAATACAAAGAAGGTATCAATGGCATTCCGAGACTCAAACAAAGAGATAAAGCATTGAAGATTTAAATTGTCAATGGTCAATCTCTCTTCAGGGGATTCTGAAGAGGAGTCCGTGTCCCCAAGACCCCTCAACTCCTTTTTTATACTGACTTAAGTCTGGTTACTCGGGACCCTTCCTTCTGTTGGGTTTACAGACATCAAAATATGTCAATGATGGAATTAAGGGAAAGTATAGGCACGAAAAGACTCCGATGTCTTAGCATATCAGAACAGTGATCTGAGTTTAAAAAATAAAATCCTATATGGCGAAAAAGGTCCCTGCCCCTCCTTTGGAATCGCTATTTTCAAAAACAAGAAAACAGAAAAGATCTTGAGACTGTTTGCCCCGATTCAAAGTGACAAAATGAAAGTCAATGTGAAATGTGATTAGAGGGTTTTTTTTTTTTTTAAAGTACTGTGGGCAGTTTTAGGAATGTTGAAAATGTAGCAAGTGTGCTAGAATACTACTTCAATGGATTTTTAAAAAGTGAGTTGCAGAATTAAACGGTACTCTCCAGCAAAAGTGAAAATCTTTCTTAATTTCTTAGACCAAACCTTTTTTTTTTTTCTTTCTGGCTTTTATAGGTTGAACCCTAAAAGGAACACTCAGAAGTATACTAACCTAGAGCTGCATAAATTAGTTCTCTGGTTATGGTAAAGATCCTAAAAAGGTGTGAAACTGAAAGCCACAGGCAAGAACTAATTTATGCAACTGTAGGAAAATGTCTGAGTACTTACAACGCAGGACAAAATACGTGTCAGATGTAGATTCAAATGTGGGATGAGCAACGTTCCCGATTCCTTTAAGGAACAGGATCCAGATACTGCTGCACGCGTCTGTAGTGCTGAGACAGTCCCTCACTGCACTTTCAGAACCTCTCGGGACTCAATCCCAGAGCAGAAGAGGTCGCAAACGTTTTCAGGGGCGTCCCTCGGGGAGGGTGGTCTGTTTGCTCTCATGAGTGGGGTCTGACCACTGAGAGCCTGCACTTGGGGGTCGGTCAGCGGGGCTTCAGGAGAAAGACCCCAAAGCTCCGATTCACTAAGGCTCACGCTTTAAAGGAGCAATACCTCTTTCCACCCAGAAAGAAAGTAACCGGCGTAGCTGGTGAAAGGCTGTTAAAGAGGAAGCAGTTAAGGTAGAGGCAGCTGATAAGGACCCAGTGGGGGTCAGAGCCCAGAGGCAGTCTCTCTCACTCTCCCTTCCCAGCTCCTCCCCTACCATCCCTCTCTGCGTCCCCCTTCTCCGTCTGTCTTATTTTGCCTCCAGTGGGGAGGGGATCGAGTCTTTCTTTGGGGTTATCAATGCCCTCCCATCCTTTGACTTAGTGTTATTTCTTCCATCAATTAACCGGAAGATGTGTCTCTTTCCCAGTGTCAAAATAATATCAATAAAAAGGTCTGAGAGACTGAATGGAAACATCGGCCCAAAGCATTTGCAGCACATGATGATTAGTAAAAAGAAAGATAGGATTTGACCAAAATGACTTTTTTTCTGGGATAGGAATGTTGCCTCAAAAAAAAAATGTTGCCTCATAAAGCACCTTTGCTGCTTCAAGTATTCTGAAGTTATTATGTAACCAGGATGTTAATACAAAGCACAGAAACTCCTCTAGTTCTGTGTTCAACTCCGAGCTTTTCCGGATTTGAACGCAACTCCACGCGGAAGCAAAAGTGTGACAACTCTGCTCAACGCCAACAGAGGGCGATAGATACTGGGATCTGTCACTTGAGTTCTGGTCAAAATTTTTAGGCTAAGGCAATACTGAAACTCAGATGCACTCAGGGGGCAGAGGAAAACGGACAGGCAGATCTGCCAACAACATTCGTGGGTTATGGCCCGCACACCGTATGCCAGGAGGCGTGCAAGTCATTAAACAAATCTCAAAACATTTAATCTTCCCACTTTGACACGTATACATTCATAATGACAAAAGCAAAACATATGTGTCAAGTTATTGTTTATATATGATTAAAAGTCTGCAAACAACCACAGAGGAGAGAATTTACTTATTACTGCACATGTCTGGGTGTCCTGTTGACGGGCCTGTGATATTCATATGAGTAACAAACATAATTCATAAGTTATTATTTATCCCATTTCTTTTTGTTGTTTCCATTCAGTAGACTCATAAAATGTATAGTTACAGTCAGGTTTTTACATAATTTATATTCTATTGACCAAAGACTAAAATATTTTTGTAAAGATTCAGATAATAAATGTTTTAGGTTTTGTGGTCGATCTCATATATTCTTCTTGGTTTGTTGTACAAACCTTTAAAACTATAAAAACCATTCTTAGTTCATGGGGTAAATATAGCCTTTAGGCTGTTCGAAATAAAATCCTGTCATTTTTTGACCCCTGATTTTGTCAATAATCATCTAAACAATGGAAAAAAATCAAATTCAATTATCAAAGTGTAAAAAATGTGAATACTCATTAAAAAATTAGATGTTATAAATACTTCACAAATGTTTTAAAATATTTTTCTACCAAAATGTCCAAAATTATTTAAGATGGAAAGGTAAAATACAAATGATAATTGAGATCAAGCTTTGCATAAAAATTATTTACACAAAGCTGAAATATATATATAGTTAAAAGAATTTGTTAAATCCCATTAAATATTCATTATAAAAATAAAACTCCTTTCAATTTTAGCATTCAGTGTTTGTCTAGCTGCCAATGTTGAGAATCTAAGCCTGTTACATCAGGACCAAGGTATAAGCAAATTGAAGAGTTATATGAATTAATATTACAAAATGTCCTCTGCTGCCATGTGTAACTGGTACAAATACTGTGCTCTTTGTAAGCACCTCTAGAATAATGAATTGGGACAATGAGAAACAAGAAAGGGGTTGCTCTGGTATTGCTATGGAGATGGGCTATACAAGTATCTGATGCATTTATGGCCTGGGAGAAGGCTCCGCCAGTTAATTCAGTCTTTTCTCTTTCCTAAGTGCTTCCCGTGCTCAAATCCTCCATGCACCGTGAAGCAGTGTTGTCTGATGTTGGCAGCAGTATGACAACAAACCTTCAAGGCATTCAGGGGCAAGTGCCTTTTGCTCTGCAGAATAGGACCAGAGATGTGAAGTGTTTCCCGGGGTCTGAACGGTGTCAGTCACAAGCGTGCCTGTTTAATGCCATGGGTTGCACAATGCCACCACTGAGTACCAGATGTTGAGGGGCAGACTTGCCCATGACTTTTAGCAAATATTTTTTTGTGTGTGTTTTATATTCAGAGACACAAAAGTGAGGAGTCCAGGGCAGAGGCTCCTCTTGCCCAAGTCTAAAGGGAGACTGCAGGCTAGATTAAACAAACAACGCCAAGTGGGAAGATGAAGGGCCGCTGACACTAAGGGGCAGAATCAGAGAGATGACAGGACATGGTAGAGATGCAGTGATCTGGGGAGCCCATGCCCTGTCTAAAGAGAACTGTCAACATTCTGCCCTTACCAATCACTGACATGTAGGAAAGTGGACCTGCTGTTGCTGGACTGTCTGATTTCTCAAGAGAATGCTAAATTCTGGGTTTTTATATGAAAAAAAAATATTACAAATAATCCAAGTTAAAAAATAAAAGGCACATTTGGAGGGATTAAATCTTTAGGCTGGACTGATTATTAAAGCCACCATGATCAGCCTTCTGGTCTACCGCATTTTCCTATTTCTGCTTATTTCTGAAGGGTTTATGATCATTAATTATTCATTTTTGATAAATACTAAAGCAATGACAGAGTCAAATGTGGGGAAGAAGAGGTATGTGATTAGGTTAGAAAAGAAAGTGAAGGTTCTATTTACACCTTCACTTCACACCTTAACAAGGGTTACCTGTGTTCCATCACTTAGACTTTGCATAATATGGACTCAGCAACGTCCTGTTTACAAGTAGAGAAGCCTCCATACCTGGACATGTTGCTTTGTTTCTGGTTCTGTCACTAAGTTCAGATAATTTTTGAGAGATCTTCATTGTACTTCATTTTTAGTAAAAGGAGAGTGAGTGGCAAAAAAATGCGAGATAAGAGAGTAAAAGGATGAAGTTAGAGATCTGCAGGGAGTATTTCCAGATGTGAAGACTCAGGACATGGGGTTACATCCTGTGGTTCTGGAAGGGCAAACAGAAGATATCTGGCCTAGGAGTTGGGGAGGGAGAATGCAAAGGGAAGGTACCAAGTTCTGTGTCAGGCATTTTGGAGCACAGGTGAGGTATCTACAGAGAGGTTAAGAGGTCAAACTGTCCCAAGTTCAAAACCCAGTTTTAATTGTTACAAGCTGGAAAAAGTTGCTTCTCCCTCTGAGCTTCTGTTTTATCATTTGTAAGAGGGTGATAACGATGACCTATCTCAAAGGGCTACTCTGGGCAATAAATGAGCTAATATCAAAGTCAAGGTCTAGTGCACATTCCTCAGTAAGTACTCAGTAAAGCTGGCCACTGTTAGGAGAATCATTGGGATTAGTGATGGGAACTTGGGAATCATCAGCAGAAAGGCAGGCAACTGAAATCTGAAGAGAACGGGCAGGAGGCATATGTATTGGGGAACATAGGGATTTGGGGGAATATAGGAAGGAAGTGAAACCCTCAAAGGGATCAGAGGAGGAACAGTCAGGTAGCAGAAAGGTCAAGACAGGGTTTAGGGAAGGCCCCAGTGTGGAAATAAAATAGAGACTTTATTTTCTCAACAGTGTGAAGAGTGAAAGTGAGTTAGAATGGCACTTTATAAACTTTAGGGTACTGGGGAGAGGGGAGATGTTTAAAACACAGATTCCCAGAAAGTCTGACTCAGTGGTTCTGAGCTGGGGCCCAGGAATCTACAGGGATTCCAACTGCAGGTAGAAAAGCCACTCTTGGAAGAACACTGTGTTAAGACAGAATACGCAGCCAGGGAGAAGAGACAGAGTGGCCACCATTCTTTCAAGGTAGTTGGTTAGAGTACACACGTGTTTCACCCTCCACTATCCACGCATTGAAGAAAGAAAAAAGTTTTCCAGAGAAAACAGGTTGCTTTCAACAGGTTGCTTGATAAGTAAAGGAAGGGATGGTGGCTAGTGGTGTTTATTTCTATATATATACAATGGCCAAGGGGACTTAAACATCTGTGACCCTAGGCTTGGATGGGGGAATTAAATTGGTTGATTTTCAAGTGTTAAACCAACCTTGCATTCCTGAAATAATCTAACTCAGTCATGATGGATAGTGGGAAAGAGACACATTGATCAGACCTCAATCTCAGGTTCCAGGTTCCCTTTGCTGTCTCAGGGTTCAGGCAGGCATGACCTTCTTTCTATCCCATCAACACAACAGCTCCCTGAGACTTGGAAATAAACATCAGGTCTTCTAGAGCTGTGATCTTCAAACTGTTTTTCTCTCACACTCTATAAAATAATTTTTTTAAAGTATGTACTCCCTTACATGTTTTAAAGTTTATATCTAAATCTTCCTATGTTTAAACAGCTTAAAAGGATTCTGGCACTATAATTTCTTTATATGTATTGAAAATAATCTAAATATCATGTATCCTTGACCTCCACTGTCACCCACTTGAATCATACATGAATAAGCTGTTCTTTAATAGTTGAAATTTTATGTCATTACTTAAGTTTTCTCCTTAAATTTGCACTTCAATTCCACATCCTCATGGAATTTTATATTAATGTAATAAATATTTTTTGCTTAGAAGTCTTTTATTGATCACCTTATCAAAATTCTCAGCAAGGAAATTTATACATAAGTTTAAAAAATTTAACTTCCTTTGGTCAGAACTGAGTCACTATTACAATGATTAATTTTTGTGTAATTGATGAAAACAAGGTGACTATACTACAAAATCAGAGCAACAGAAGTTATATCATTTTTGAAGCTGGGTCATGGGTGCAGGGAGGATCATTATGATTCTCACTCCTCTGTATATGTTTGAAATTTTCCACAATAAAAAGTTAAAAAATACATTGAAGAAGTAAGTATAAGTTCTGGTTAAACATTCCTAAGCAAAAAATGTAAAATTTTATTGGCAGTAACAATTTAACAAGATGGATGTGACTTTTAACAAGATAGATGGTCCCTTTCTTTGGTGCAGATCAAGTAGCAACCACTATTACCAGATTCTTGCATATCTTTCCAGAGATACTGGATGCATATGAAATAAATACTAACATATACTCTTTATGATACATTAATGATAGCATATTGTGTGCACATTCTGCACCCTATTCCTTTTTGTCAATGCATCTTTGTGTATGACTGTGGCATATAAATATATATGTATATATACAGACACTTGCTTTTTGGTTTTAAAAATGTCTTCAGAGAATTCCACGAAATGGATGAACCATAAGTTATTTACCCAGACTCTTCCCTACTTGGTGGCATTTAAGTGGTTTCCAATCTTTTGCATTTATAATCGGTGCTGCAGTGAATAACCTTCACAAGTTTGCTTTGCTCATCTCTAATTTTATCTTAGAAAAAAATCACAAGTTTTTAAGACCAGTTTTAATAGAAAAATGCCTTTCAACAGCTTGAGAAATACTTTTCATAGATTTAGAAACTGACCAAATGGGATTCTTTTGGCTCACTTTCAGGTGGGGCGCTCGTCCCCTTCCTGCTTTTCTAATACAAAAGAGCCAACCTTGGTGACCTAATACAAATCTCACCTCTTGTTATTTATTTTCCAAATATTTAAGCACAGCTGATTGCTCTTTTTTTTTTTTTTCTGAAATGCCAGAGAAATAAGAGCTAGCATTTATTGAGAATTTATGATGTGCATGTACCATACTAGGAGATGTTATCTCATGGAGCCCTCACAACAACCCAATGACATGGACACTGTTTAAAAATAAGAAAACTAGGGCTTCCCTGGTGGCGCAGTGGTTGAGAGTCCGCCTGCCGATGCAGGGGACACGGGTTCGTGCCCCGGTCCGGGAAGATCCCACATGCCGTGGAGCGGCTGGGCCCGTGAGCCATGGCTGCTGAGCCTGCGTGTCCGGAGCCTGTGCTCCGCAACTGGAGAGGCCACAACCGTGAGAGGCCCGCGTACCCCCCCAAAAAAAGAAAAAAGAAAACTAAAACTCTGAGAGGTTAAGTCACTAGCTTAAGGTCACACAGCTGGTAAGTGGTAGAGGTAAAGATTCATCCCAGGTCTGTTCGATTTCAGGAATTCACTCACTGCCTCAGGAGCCTACACAATATATCCCCGCTATCCAGGCCAACACTGCCTCGTACACTTTTAAAACTACTTTTAGGTTTATGGAAACATTTCAAAGATAGTACAGTTCTAGATATGCTTTATCTAGCTTCTCCTAGTTAACAAACTAAGAAATTAACATTGGTACAACACTATTAATTAAACTAGACATTTGGTTTGTATTTAACCAATTTTCCCCACTCATGTTCTTTTTTGCTGCTTTGGGATCCAATCCAGAATACCACTTTGCTTTTAGGATTTTTCTGTTACTTTTAGTTCTTTCTTTCCTGTATTTATCAGCTCCCCCACCACTTCCTGAAAGCAGAAATATTACTGAACACGTGAGTCCATCCTAGTGTCCTAGGAACAGTGCTGGACCCACGACCATGGAGTCAATGGTGACGTGACATGATTTATCTGGCTTGGCCTGATTTATTAAAGTTCTGGCTGTAGAAGAAAACAGGTTTCCAGGGCTCTGGAATATCAGGTGTGCTAATGAACGCCCCGTAAAGCAGGAGGGACACATCAGCACTTCGTCACCTTGTCTGCCAGGCGCCGGAGGAAGTGGGAGATTTGCTCATGACACCAGGTCACTTCCTCCCTCCCTGGCCTGACCTCCCAGCTCTTCCAGCAACAGCCAGTGGAAACCACGGCCAAGTCACTTAGTGACATCTTAAGGTGAGGCAAAGAACTGACAGGGCACGCTGGTCCCACACTTGGAGGGGACCTTCCAAATCCAGAGTTCCCCTCCTTGGATGGGTTGCCACGTGAAAATGAGAAGTCTAGACACTGAATGGACATCAGAACATACTTAATAAAAAGAAAATTTTGCTATGTAATTTTACCTGATATCCATGATTATCCAGTATTTACTATCCATAGTAAGGTTTTTAAAATGCGTGAGATTCATTCAACAAATATTTACTTAATACCAACTATGTTCCAGGCACTATTTTAGGGGCTAGGTATAAGCAATAAACGCTAGAGTCCTAACCTCTGCCCTAAAAGAGCTTATATGGATATAGAAAGCAGATCAACAATCAATCAACATAGTATATAAGGCAAGTGAAATGTTAGCCATTCGTGCTAAGTGTTACATTCATTTAGTATGTATCTGAGCACCTGTGTGTGCCAGGCACTGTTCTAAATCTTGGAGAGGTGACAAGGAACAAAACTAAGGTGCTGAGGTCCCTTAGCTTTGAGATAAGGCAGATTCTACTAAAAGAGGAGGCGATTTTAAATAGAAGGGTCAGGGAAGACCTCTCCAAGAGAGTACCCTTTCATCTGAGATCTAAAAGATAAAAAAGATCAAAAAGCGGGTGGAAAGAGCATTCCCAGCAAATGGGACAGCATGTGCAAAGGTCCTGAGGTGGAAAAGAGACTGGCAGGTTTGAAGAACTGAGAGAGAAGAACATAGTGGAGTGTGTGCAGTGAGCAAGGGGAGAAAGCAGCCACGGTATGGAGGGAATTTCAGTCCATGGGAACGCGAAAGCCACTGGGCTAATCTGTCTGTTGCCATTTTGACATTTCCCAGAATCCCCTTCCCCATGGGTTCCAGGTTCTACCAGTCTTCGTTGCTGTGCGTGGGCTTTCTCTAGTTGTGGCAAGCGGGGGCTATTCTTTGTTGCAGTACGTGGGCTTCTCATTGCAGTGGCTTCTCTTGTTGCAGAGCACGGGCTCCAGGTGCATGGGCTTCAGTAGTTGTGGCACACGGGTTCAGCAGTTGTGGCTCGTGGGCTCTAGAGCGCAGTCTCAGTAGTTGTGGTGCATGGGCTTAGTTGCTCCGTGGCATGGGGGATGCCCCTGGACCAGGACTCGAATCCATGTTCTCTACACTGGCAGGCGGATTCTTAACCATTGTGCCACCAGGGAAGCCCTCTATGCCTGCTTTTGTGCTACAACAGCAGAGCTGAGTGGCCTGCAAAACCTAAAACATTTTCTTTCTGGTCCTTTACAAAATAAGTTTGCCAACCCTGTGCTAAGACATGGCAGGCCTTGAGCAAGGCTTCAATTCCCCCTGTGTCTGAAGACAGAGTGATTTCAGTTATTCTGACCTAATCTTGACACCCAGCAAAGGTTTTATGCAAGGAAATGATGGTGTCCAGCTGTTTGAAGATTCTATTTTTGCTACTGTTTGGAGGATGGCTTGGAGGAAGGCAAGACTGGAAGTAGGGGGATCCATAAAGAGGCAGTTATCCAGGTGAAATACGATGATGACTTCTACCAGGGGGTTGGTGGTGGGGATGGAGAGAGGAGGGAAGATGCAAGATAGATACAGTCTAGAGACACCCAGTGGCAATGGATACACTAGTGTGCAGATCACGATTAAATACTATTCTCCCATAAAAAGAACCAGAGCTCCTTTGAGAAACAGTTAATCTCAGAGCTGGGGCAGGTAATACACAAGATTCACCTGGAACATCTTGTGATACCAGAAAGTAATGAAGTGCTTTAAAAACTATGGGGCCATGTTGAAAGGACACAGGAGCCAACTTGAAGGACCTTCGAATGGCCAAATCTAGAGTGATTTGAACAAACTAAATAAGCAATGAGAATAATAAATGATATGTCAATAAACAAACAGGGGGAAAGGACAGAGCCTTCTTACAGAAATTCCAATTAACAAATGTGAAAGGAATGATAGAATTTGAAAATCACCACTTAGCAAACACCACAGGGATAATTGTTACAGCCAAGAACGGTGGACGGATGCTAAAGTTAGTGAGCAAAAGAATGATGAGAAATGGAATATTTGCATAGTCTCAAAGAATCTCCCCCCACAGGGTTCTTATTAAGGACAAAGAGAAGAAGAGTAACTTCAGAATGAAGAAACCCTATGGACACCACCTTCACCAAGTGACCACAGTTAACATCATCAGTAATGAGACATATTGACTTCAGGTAAGTCCTGATATGATGCACTGAAAAAAGCCACGGGTGGCATTCCTGAAAAAAAAAGTTGCATAACTGCAACCTAATCGTGGGAAACATCAAAGAATTTCCAATTAAGGAACATTCTACACAACACCGGTCAGTACTCTTTAAATGTGTCAAGGTCATGAAAGACAAAGGAAGACTGAGGATCTGTTAGAGGACAACTAAATGAACGTGGGATGCAGAACGGGATCCTGGACCAGAAAATGAACCTGAGTGGGACAACTGGCAGATTTTGAATAAGGTCAGAGATCAGGCGGCAGTGTCGTAGCAAGGTTATTCTCCTCATTTCCACAGTTGTACTGTGCTCATGTAAGATGTTAACATTTGGGGAAGTTCAGTGAAGGGTATTTTTGGGAACCACTATTTCTGCAACTCTTGTCTAAATCTAAAATTATTTCAAAATAAAAACGTTTAAAGCTCCAGGGGAAAAAAAAAGATCTGGTTTGGAGAAATGATGAACAGGATTGCTGATCAACAGGTGTGTTGGGAGGAAGAAAAGGGAAAAAAAAGTTACATTCTGCTTTGCATTGTTATCAAGATATAGATACAAGTAAAAATGCCCTAATACATAAGATGAACTGTATAATCATCCCTGAGCAATCTGTCTATACACCCATTTATTTGTACACAGTAAAATCTACTTTATATGTCCAGTAGGAGTTGTATTATTGGGCATCACTTCACTCCTGAATTTCCAGAAGGGAGCAGGGGAAATTCCAACAGGGGAGGCCACGTTTATGAATGTATACCAATGTATACATCTTGAATGGCATACAAGATATGTAAATGTATATCTTGATTTCATTATTATCTAAAATGAGAATCTCTTGTGAATATTTGAGGCAAAACACTGGAATTAGCTAGTATTTATTTTGTGCCTGTCCCAGAGTCTATTGTCACAGGCATTACACAATTTATGGGGGATCCAATACAAAGTTCCAATTATAGCCGTCATTAAGTGAGTACCTACCATGTGTCAGGATCTGGGCCAGGGGCCAAATGCCTTATCTCACTTCATCCTCCCACTAACCCTGTGCCCATCATTTAGATGAGGATGTTGAGTTTCTGGGAAATTAACGAACCTGCTCAAGATCTTACAGTGTGAGGATGAATTGAAGGTATGTGGGGGTCACTGCCCCCAGGCTCTCAGCCAGTAAGTGGCAGAGCTGGCCTGAGATGTGGGTCTAGGCTTCTAACCACAGCTGCAGGGTTTCTGCTTTGTACTCTACTCTTTCCACAATTAGCAGACGGCAGGACCAGGCATGGAGGGCTTACAATTTTGTCCAAGTCAGTGTGCTTGCTCAAGGCAGCAACATACAAGTCGTGTATTACAAGGACTGGACCCTCAAGTCACATATTTTATATCTTAGCCACTCTTGCCAACACTTGGTATCACCAACTGTAAAGGTCTGCAGATCTTACAGTTGGAGACTAGCTCACCTGTCCTTTTCAAGTCCATTTTCTTGAGTCAGCCCCTTGCAAATGGTCTGACCACATGTTTGTCTTTGTCCTCTCTCACCATCTTTCTGTCCTTAGCCCTTTCCATATTCTCCTCTGTTGGATTGTCTTTTTCTTAGTGATTTGAAAGAGATCTTTGTGCGTGCTGGATGTTAATAATTTACCTAAACTAGGTGGCAAGTATCCTGCTTGCCTTTAAATTTGCTATTTTGTGCCTTATTGCTATTACTATTATCGGTGTTTTAAATTTGGAGCTGTCGAATCTCTTTTCTTTGATGGTATTTGTGTCTTTTGAATAAACTAAAAATGTATTCCTCCGTATTTTCTTCCACAACTGTCAGTTTTGTTCAGGTTTTGTTAATCAAGGGGGATTTATTTTTGTAACTACAGCAGGGAATCTAACTTTATTTTTTCCAGCCACGTTTATTGGATTGTCCTCCGTCTTTCTTTTTAAATTACATGTAAGATTTAAATCTATTTCAGATGATCATGTGTTACTTTTATAATAGCAATAGCTGAAATACAATTACTTGAAAGGAATAAAATCATATACTGATGTCCTTCTCTTGTGTCTCCCCATGGCTCACACAATGCCAGGAACATAGTACGTGTTCAGTAAATATTTCTGAACCGAAGGTGTCAACTTTTCTGTTTTCTCCTGACAGTATTATGTATATAATCTGTGATATAATCTTCACGTTAGCTATGGCATCATTACAGGCATTTAGGGGTAAGATCATATTATTAAAGATTTTGTTCTTTTAGTGCCAGTTTTTCAGTTAGATTTTACAGAATCCCATCCTACAGATATAAAAACAGGAATGTGAGGTACCAGGATTTTCTGCTTTAAAAATGAAATCAACATAGCGAGTGGGAAGCAGCCACATAGCACAGGGAGATCAGCTCCGTGCTTTGTGACCACCTAGAGGGGTGGGAGGCAGACGCAAGAGGGAGGAGATATGGGGACATACGTATATGTATAGCTGATTCACTTTGTTATACAGCAGGAACTAACACACCATTGTAAAGCAATTATACTCCAATAAAGATGTTAAAAAAATGAAATCAACAAATGGTATACAATCTTCATGCCCTCTTAAGCCCTTAATCACTGAAGGATTATTCATATCACCCATTTTTGGCTATTCCTAAACTAAGCTACTTTGCAGCAATCCTGAATCTTTTCCCAAATAACTAAATGATATAGCAATGAGGGCACGAGGAGTAGCCCTTAGGAGACACTAGATAAGCACTTCTTTTTCCTTCCTTTTAAATATGTCCAATTTTAAGGAACTGCTTCCCTCCATCTCCCCACCCCATCCCAAGGCTCCCATTCATTTTCTGACATGGGCTTTTCAACTGCAGCATTTCCAATTTTTAGGTTGCCCTCAGTTACTGAAAATCCGGCAAAGCTCTGCATTTATTTTTTTGTGGTGCCCGCCCCATCCCCTTCCTTGATCACGGCTGTGTTCAGCTTTCAAGAGTTACATTTAAATACAGGAACAGAAACAGTCTGTGAGGCTATTAGCAGTGAAAGATAATTCATTGGAAATGGTTCCCTGCCTGGCAGTTTTCAAGCAGACTCATCACCCAAAACTAATTATGCTGGGAGCTTTGGTCATCACGAACGTCATCGTCCAATGAGAAGTTACAGCATTTGCTGAGTCCTACGATTTATATACAACTGGTATTTCATATTGATTACACTAATCAAGGCACATGGTATAAATTCCTAACATCCCTGGGCAAACAGTCCAGATTTTTAATAATTCTCCTTTTTGCTGGTTACTGCACTAATTATGTGCTAAATAATGACATTATTATATTATCATATATATTATATATATTATTATTAGTGGTGAAATTTCAAGCGATTTTATGCCTATACAATGCCTACTCTGATGTTGGATTAAGGGGTCGGTGGATTTTATACTTGCAAATTGATACCTGGTCATCAGGACACTTGTGATATTTTTTGCCATTTTAAAATTTAATACACATCACTTAACTAATGCAAAAATATGATCATGGATGGAGTTTTTAAAAGTCCTCCACTAATGCGATAATGATAATCAGCTTATCTAAATTAGCATTGTACTTAACAAAATAACACACAGTTTTGGAGGAGAAAGTCAACTTGGCCTTTCAGCATTGCTGATGAGGGTAAACTGGTACAACCTTTGTGGAAAGCAATTTGGTAACATTTAGCAAGAGCCTTTAAACTGTTCATGACTTTTGACCTAGTAATTCAATTTCTGGGAATCTAGCTGAATAATGCTATATATGGAAAGAAAGAGCTTTATGCATTATGATAAAAGCAGCATTGTTTTTAAGAATAAAAAAATGAAAAGAAACCCAAATGTCCACCAAGGGAGTAATGGTAAGTAACATTTATACGTAGTTTTGACAACATGGAGAAATACCATATTAGGTTACAAAGAGGGGAAAATAAAAATTTCGAATTGTGCAGACATTAGCATGTATTACACAATGATGTAAAAACATACTAAGCAGAACAAAAGACTAAGAAAATAGAGTACAATGTTAGCAACTGTTGCCTATGGATTTGGGACTAGATTACAGGTAGTTTTCTGTATTATTTTGTATTTTCCAAATTTTCTATAAGCATGAATTTTTTTTTTTTTTTTGGTACGCAGGCCTCTCACCATTGTGGCCTCTCCCGCTGCGGAGCAGAGGCTCCGGACACGCAGGCTCAGCAGCCATGGCTCACGGGCCCAGCCGCTCTGCGGCATGTGGGATCCTCCCAGACCGGGGCACGAACCCGTGTCCCCTGCATCGGCAGGCGGACCCTCAACCACTGTGCCACCAGGGAAGCCCTAAGCATGAATTTAATATGATAAAAATGATTGACTGTATTGCAATAGTTTTAAATTAAAACATTAAGATCAATATATTCTTTTGGAGTGAAATTTCAGTAGTGCATTGTATTGCCCCCAGCACAATATTCCCTGTTCTCCAGAGGTGTGGTCACATTCTCTGAGAATATTTTGTTAAAGGAAAGCACAGGAGTGCAAGGTGAGTTACAGATGAAATCAGGGAATAGATCTACTCTGTGACTGAATTTTTTTGGCAGAAACAAGGTCAGCTGCTGAAATGACTACTGCTCTAATTGGGTAAATTCCTATTTTATCCTGAAGTTAGAATGCCAGAAAATAACAAAGAAACCCATGAAGGTGATCAATTCTTCCATGCTCACATTTTGAAAGACGTTCTGTGCAATTCATAAACTGCATTTAAAGAACTCTTTTCAGTATTTTCCAGAAAATGAGGTTAAAAAGTGTCCAAAGGTGGGTAGGAGGCTATAGGTGCGGAGGAAGAGTGTAGAAGAAGCAAAACACAAGAGATGAGATGTTCATAGAATGTTTAAA
The DNA here is from genome assembly GCF_963455315.2 of Globicephala melas. NCBI lineage: Eukaryota > Metazoa > Chordata > Mammalia > Artiodactyla > Delphinidae > Globicephala > Globicephala melas. Next base: position 76,818,584 of record NC_083328.1, read on the forward strand.
TTCCAAAGGACTTTACACATTTAATGTATCATTTATATTTAGAACTGGGCATCAAAGTGAATAAACTGGTAAAGTGGATGAGAACCTCTAAGATAAATTTAAAAGTTATTTTTATTTGTAATACTTGCTTGTTGTAAAAAGCCTAACAGAATAGATTTTAGTAAAGCAATAAAAGCTCTCCACTCTTTCCCACGCCTGCTTCACTTACCAGAGACGGCCACCATTAAAGTTATTTCGTATCTTTAAGACAATATTCATGTACATAACTTTTTAAAAAAAAACACCAATGGAGATTAAACTGTACAGAGTACTCTGCAACTTAATTTTACTTAATAATTGACCTTCAACCACTTGTATCTCAACACACATGGGTCAACCACATTTTTTTTTTTTTTTTTTTTTTAGTGATGCATGGTCTGGACTGCATGGCTGTTATCATTATTTGACCAGCCCTGTTCTCATGGACATCTGGTTGTATCCTGCTAACTGTTCTTGTGGACAACGCTGCTCTGAACATCCTTGAACATACTCAATTGCATACCTGAGTTAATTCCACAGGAGAAATTCCTATAAGAATAATTGCTGGGTCAAAGGGAACTCACATTTTAATATTTTGGTAGATATCACCAAATTGGTCCCCCTCAAAATCTCCCTCTAGCAAGGCATAAGAATACTCTTTCCCACTATCTGGCTGTAGAATTAAATTCTGTTTACAACGAATAGGCGATTTCTATTCCATTGTATTCACGTAATATGTCCATTTATTTTCAAAGTACAGGCATTTTTTACTTGACCAAAGAGAAGAGGATAAACGGCAAGGTCTGTGTAGGTTTGTCCTGATTCAAGTAGGTGCATCAGAAATTACTAAGAAAGTAAATCCAATTCATAAAATATGTAATTAATTCCAAAGTCACACATACCAATTTGAGGATTAAGGAAACTCCTGGGTAACTGAGAATTGTTGGCAGTATTAACTACTCATGAAAAAATATAAATTATGATTAGCTAGTCCAATCTGGTGCTTAGCCTGTGCCAGGCACTGTTCTAGCTCTTTACATAGATTAACTTATTTAACCTTCATGACAACTCTATGAGGTAGGTACTACGATTATTTTATAGATTAAAAAAAATGAGGCACAGAGGGTCTTAATATGACCAAGGTCATGCAACTAACGAAATGACAGGCCAGAATTCCAGCCAGGTACTCCGAATGCAGCCTCTGGGCTCTTAACTACCATGCTACATTCAAAGCTCATCTTCAGGAAATAAGGATGCATTCAACAGTTCTCCACAAAGCTTTTCATCATAGCACTGACGATGGAAAACTTCCTTACCTGCCTTGGGTTGGAGGTGTCCCCAACGGCAAGATGCTGTGATGGCTAAAGTACAGGTTAATTTTTTTTTTTAAATAAATTATTTATTTATTTATTTATGGCTGTGTTGGGTCTTCGTTGCTGTGTGCAGGCTTCCTCTAGTTGCAGAGAGCAGGGGCTACTCTTCATTTTCAGTGCGCCGGCTTCTCACTGCAGTGGCTTCTCTTGTTGCAGAGCATGGGCTCTAGGTGCATGGGCTTCAGTAGTTGTGGCACGCGGGCTCTAGAGCACAGGCTCAGTAGTTGTGGAGCACAAGCTTAGTTGCTCCATGGCATGTGGGATCTTTCCGGACCAAGGCTTGAACCCGTGTTCCCTGCATTGGCAGGTGGATTCTTAACCACTGCACCACCAGGAAAGCCCCTACAGGTTAATTTTTATTTTGCTTTTCTACATTTCCTCCAGTGACCACATGTTGCTTTTGTAATAAGACAAAGTCACTTTACAATAGTGACAGTTCTCAAGAACTGAACGTTTTCAATACCGGAAGGTAGCTTATCTTTCCAATGCCTCATCCAACCTCCATACCAACAGCCACTCAGCATCAGGAGGGTTTTGTTTCATCAAACCACAAAACCATGCAAACACCATGACCCACTTGTGTCCGACGACTCTGCCCTTCAAGAGCTCAATCTGTAAAATGGGGCCAGCGTCACCTACGCTGGAGTTGCTGTGTGGAGTCAAGACGTTTGTGAGGTTCACGCACCCTTTGGCACTGGCAGCTACTATCATTATGATTTAGGGGAGCCAACCCCAAAAGACAGCCATGATGACCAATTTTAAACCAAAACGTTTATAGATATAGACACCGACCGCTAATGGTGACTGCCTGTGGAAAGGGAAAATGAGGGGCTGTGAAAGGAGAGAGACTTTTCACTGCACATCCCCTGGTATTGCTTGATTTTTTTAAAAAAATGTCAAGATTATTATTTTAAAAGAAAACATTTTAGGACTGAGGACTTCTTATAAATGACTTTCATATTTCAGAGAGAGGATATGCTGAGCTTTTTAGTTAAGTGAACATTTGACAAATGTAAATTTGCTTAGTATCACTTAGATACTTAAGCCACACTAGAATCTTTAATTACAACAGCTACATGGCTAAGGCTTTTGTATTTGAACTGTAATATAAAACCAATATTTGGAGACAGCACACGTCAGAAAAAAATCCTATTCAAACATTCCATTCACGTCAAAAATAATCAAGAAATAGGAGAGCAGTTTAAAATTATGTATCATATTTTAATAAGCTGTTCTGACTGGCAGGGGTAGTAAACTACAGCCTGGGGGCTAAATCTAGCCAACTACCTGTTAGTTTATTTTTCTAAGTGAAATTTTTACTGAGATAATTGCAGATCCACATGTAGTTATAAAAGTAACAGAGATTCCTCGTATACTTTGCCCTGTGTTTCTCATTTAACCTATCACCTGTTTTTGTATAATCCACGAGCTAAGGATTTTTAAATGGTTGAGAAAATTAAGAATATTTTGTGATGTGAAATTACACGAGATTCCAATTTCGGTGTCCGTAAAGATTTGCGGGAACACACGCACATTCCTTTACGTACCACTTCCAGCTGCTTTTGTGCTGTGAGGCCAGAGCCGAGCAGTTGCAAGTGACCGTACGACCTGCAAAGCCTAAAATATTTCCTACCAGCTTTACAGAAAAGTTTGCTGGCCTTTGGGCTGGAGACTGGGCTAGGGTCAGGAGAGAAATGAGTATCTGGAATGAAGATTTTTCTTTTAAAGACAATTTCTAAACGATGTCTGTACCATTGATTCCCTCAGATATCGATGTTAGAGATTTGTTGCAATGAGGGACAAATGGACAATTAAATAAGAGGCAAATATGTCCAGTTTTTTCCTCAAAATCTAGAGATGTCTATGTGTTTTGAAAGAATTACACACAGGACGTGAATTTCTCTTAAATATAAAGGGATCATTTATCAAAACTAAAAGTAATGAAGGTAGATTGTTTCAAGTCCACAAGTAACCACCAATACAACTGAAATAACCATTTCCCTCCCAGGATGCTTAAAATGAACAAGTGCAGATAACCCTGCACTGAATACTAGAATTATCTGCTGTTACTCATGTGTTACTACTCTCTCAGCCTCGGGTAAAAACCCTACCCTTAGCTTTAGGCTGAAGCCAGTCCGTTGTGACCTTTCCAGAAGTAGGTGGTGCAGTGTGAGGGCACGTGAGTATGTGCAATGCCTCGAGAATTTCAGAATTGTTTGACGAACACACACAGTCTATTTTCTATAGGCCAAAGTCCCTCAAACTAACCGGTGAGAATTGAGCCATCTTAAGACAGTTTATCAGAAAAGGGCTGTACGCAGGCATTACAAAGAGCCTTGTTCGGTGAATCCCTCCTAATGCAAGGTCTTTTGGGGGGTGGGTGAGGGGAGGCAGGGGTAAATATTTAAGTCCTGGTGCTACTAGATCTAGTTATGATGGAAAGAACTGCAAGTTCAAATTTTACCAAGAAAACCAGACCCCAGAAATTCCATTAGCATCAGAGGTCTTAACCTAGCAGCAAAGGGACCATGGATAGAATTTAGAGGGTCCAGGGATTTGGATGGGAAAGAAGATGAATCTTACTTCCCTCGCCTCTAACTGAAATTGAGCATTTGTCAGTTTGGGATGCAGGTACCAAACCACAGAAGCATTAACAGGACCAGTGATTCAGTCAGCAAAAGAAATCAGTTATTTTCATATAACATTCTGGTTGCTGTAGCTATCTTGAAATAACATTTATGCGCATCTCTCCTTCAAAATTAAGAGTATGGCTGACCCTTGAACAACACAGGTTTGAACTGCACTGGTCCACTTACACGCAGGTATTTTTTTTTTTTTCAGAAGTAAATACTACAGTACTATATGTCGTGGCTGGTTGAATCCACAAACATGGAGGAACTGCGGACATGGAAGGCCAAAGGCCGACTATAAATTAGGTAAGATTAAGCCCTGCATTGTTCAAGGGTCAACTATGGTTACTAACTAGGTCTGCTGCTACAGCCTTCATTTAATATAATGCTAATAAAAATGCCCATAATCCAGGAAATATTCTGATAACTATTTCAATATAACAGTTTTCCTTGGCAAACCTATACATTTTGTTTTATTCTTTTAAACATCACTCAGAGAAGGGATTCAGAGATTCCACTGGACTGACAAAGGGGTCCATGACTCAAAAAGCAATGAAGAAAACTGGCCTTAAGGCAGGTCTCCCAAGCAGGTGGTGCTGGGTATTAGAAGGAGCTCCACTTGGAGGACGCAGACACTGGTTCTAATCCTGACCAACTGCTGGACTTGGGTTCTTTACCTTCATTTCCTTCTCTATTAAAACAGAAACGTCTCAAGGTGGGGCATGAACGAGATCCTATTCACGCGGCCCCTGAGCACAGGCTCAGCTGGCCACTCATACTCTTGGGAGTTCAAGTGCGGTTATCACCAACGATCAGTATCGAAGCAAAATTTGCTCAACCATTTTGTAACCTGCCTGTTGGGGGAATGTAACATGGGTCATTCCAGCAATACTTGCCCCCAGCATGTGGGCAGACAGCCTAGGGACACTTTCCGATCATCCAACAACACCCATATTCAAAATTTTTTCCAATCCAACATCGACCTCACCATTCGTGCAAAAGATCTTGTCATTTTCCTGCCTCGACACTTAGAACTCAAATCGCTCCGTCCCCGATTCCCCTACTTCTGCCAGTGGAAGTCACCCTAGGCTAAGTGGAGAGTCAGGCTGCAAATTACACACAGGCACGGGAGTCCAGCACACGTGGGTCTGACTTTCCTGTGTTAGCTGCACCGAGCAGGTTAACTTTTCTGAAGATTAGCTTTCTCTTGTAACAGCAAATACCAATGTCATTCATTGTAAGGTCTGAGTGGAATCCGGCAGGGAAATGCTTGAACTTCATGGTTCAGGGCGCTTCCTCCTCCCACCCAGAGCCCTGGCTGGCCAGCCCCAGCCAGGAGTCTTGTTTTCAAAAGTTGAGACCTTTTCTGTACCAGTGATGCACACAGGCTCCCTCCTTAGGCATGTTTTTCTTTCCTCACAGGACTGGCTGCGTAATTTGCAGGGCTTGATGCAAAATGCAAATGCAGGATCCCTTGTTCAAAAATTAAGAATTTCAAGACAGCAAAAGCAGAGCACGCACCCGAGTGTGAGGCCCTTCGTGACTGCACAGACGGCAAGCACCCATGAAGACAGCCCTCCTTCACTGGAGCAGCTCTTCCCACCTGGCTGCACATTAGAATCACCTGCAGAATTTTAGAAAGTACTGATGCCCAGGCCCTTCCCCACAGAGACGGATTCCAAATACCTCAGAGCTTTCCAGGTACTGCAGCCCAGAGCCACAGTTGAGACCCACCGGACTAGAGGAACAGAAAGCCTTGGAAGAATGCCATGGGCCAGTATGCACAAAGAACAGACAGAGGGTGCCCCAACAAGCCCTGATAAAACAGAAACGCTCATGTACAGAATACCCTGCGTGTTCAGGACCCATGCCAGGTGTTTCATAGCAAAGTCATCTCCAGCCTTCAAGAGCCTGCATTACTGCTCAGGGGCAGAGAATACTCGTGACTCAGCATCTCCTTGTGGGGTTTTAACTCGGCAAGGCTACTCCAGAGCCACGATTTCCCAGCACCCTTTGCCACAGCCACGGCATATGACCAGCCATGTAGCCAGGAGAGGTGAGCGTAAGTTTATGTGCAACCTTCTAGCAGTGCCAAGAAGAGGGAGGATGGCCTCCCCCTCCCATCCTGGCTCGAGCTTAAGTTGCCACCACCTTGGACCATGTGTTGAAGATGCGGGGCGGGGCTGAGAAGTAAGATAGAAACCACGATGCCCAGTGTCATAAGGTCACAGTACTAGTCCTTGGTTGTCCCCATCCCCTGGCCCCAAACAAAATAAACGAGAAAAAGACACACACGTGAGCCAATTTCTGTTTTGGTGTTTTAAACCAGTCGACTTTATCATTAAGCCAAATGCCTGAAATGGCCCATTTTACAGACGAGCAAACTGAGAATCTGAGGTAAAATCTCTAGCCGGACGTCAGCCAGACAGTAGTGCCAGAGGCAGGGTTGTTCTTACCTCCTTCCTCCTCAACCCTGTTACCTTTTAACAAAAGAAGGCTCCTTTTGGATGGTTGTGTCATCATCTTACTCAGATCAACTTATTACTCTAACAAAATAACAGAAGTTTCTTCACCTTCGTATCTGAACAAGAGGCAGAGACCAGGGTGAGGTGGTTGAGGCGATCCCCTCTGGTGCAGATAGAAAGTGGCACCCAACATCTCACTGATCAAGGTGACTATTTTAACGCAATTTTCCTAAAAACCAAACGGAACGCAGAAGAATCCACAACGAACAAAAACACCACACTCTTAAAGACAGGTCCAAGTCTGCCCCTGCATGGTCCTGCCTTCATTCCCAGGCCAACTTCTAATAAAACTTCATTTACAAAAACAAAGCAGCTGACCTGTGGGCCACAGTTTGCCAATTAAAAAAATATTGCTTTAAAACGAGTGATTACTGAGTTCTGAGTGCCCCAGGCACACGCCTCCCTTGTCTCACCCTAGTTCCAGCTCTGGATGGTACCCGGGAGAAGGAGATGAGTTAACACGGGTCACGTTCTCAGCACAGTGTCTGGCTCAGAGTAAGGACTCACAACAACACAGGAAGAGGAATTGAGGCGCATACTTTTTAAGAAATTAAACCCAGGGACAAACAAAAAAATTCATGTTCTACAATGTTTAGAAGGCAGCAAGAAACCTTAGTCAGAGGAGAGCATGAGGGTAACATCTTGATTTCTGTACTCTTCACTGGAGATAGCTACACTGACTAACGATCAAAAAGACGCAGCTCTTCCCAGTGCCTAAGCGGGAACTTGCCGATCTCTTGCATGAAGCTGTAGCTCGCTTAAAGGGATCCCAGGAAACTTGGCATTCTCAGTATTTCTCCTGTGTTTTCACCCATCATCAATTACCCCGTTGCTTGCACTCAATAGCCCAGCTCGGGGGTCAGCCAAAGATGGCCCTCCAAATCATGGCCTGCTTTTCGTAAATAAAGTTTTATTGGCACACAGCCATACCCATTCACTTACCTGTTATCTACGGCTGCTTCGGTGACAACGGCAGAGTTGAGTGATTGTGCCACACAGGTGAACAGAGCTGAGGAGTTTCAACAGAGACTAAGGCCAGCAAAGCCCCCCAAATTTACTATCTGGCCTTTTACTGAAAAAGTTCGCCAACCCCTGGTCCAGGTGATGTCAAACTGCAAACATATTCATTAATCAATTTCCCCTTTCAGATCCATATGGACCTTGCGAAACAGAGCTGGGTGCAGAAACCATGTCAGCGGCCTCTTACCTACTACGGCTGCTTCCCAGCTTTATTTGGTGATTAGCTGTATATTTTAAGTCTCATCCTCATTTTATAAAGTTTTGTTGGAACACAGACATGTTCTTTTTCTTATCGTCTGGCTGCTTTTGTGCAGAGAGTTTAGTCACAAAGGAGACCTAATGGCTCCATAATGCCTCACATATTTACTATTTATATTAAATATTATCTGATCCCAAACTTTTTGCTGACCTCCGCTCTACTGGGCAAGCAAATTTGCCAGGTGATACCAGCGTGGATCCAAGACCCTTGATGCCCATACAGCGGTGAAAAAATGTCTTCTAAAGAGGCTGATATTTTTCCTGTTTATCTGAAGAGCTATAACACCAGAAGTACAAGCAACGTCTATACGATTTCGATCTATCGGTTCCCACTTGAAAGGTCAACAGCCCTTCTGATACTGGAACAGAAACACAGATAAGACTCTTTGACAAACGGCAGAAAGGTGACTAAAGAATCTGTACAATGCACCAGCATTCAGTAACAAAACACTTCTGAACAACCAAAAATAGCTCTAGAGCAAAGAAATGATTAATTCTCTCTGCTATCATTTCCATCTTTTCTTCTCACAAAAAGATCCAACAGTGCGTTCTAACTCGCCCGAAGTCAGACTTAAACGGAATCAGATTTGTTCAAACAAAATTTCTAAAATAAGTTCTGTACCTCTATTTCATAAGTGACATAGTCCCCTGCATACAATCTATAAAAAAATGTTTTCACATCCTTGTTTCTAGTGTATCAAAAACAACGGATCTATTCAATGTTTTAAAAGCACAGATGTTTAGCTTGATGAGAGCACACAAGAATTTGTATTAAACAAAGACTGTATTTGAAGAAAAGAACAAAGCAACTTTGGATAAATTATATATCCACTGGCATTCCATGGCCTCCTAAGTTTCCGTCAAGTGAAATGTCCATTTACAAGAGGTTTGGGGTTTCTCGTTTGTTGGTTCAGCAAACACCAAGGGCTTACCGTGATGAAGACACTAGTCTCAGGCTTTCCCACGCATCGTATGTCCCAGAACCAAGCCCAGGACCCACTGGGCCCCTCATCTCTTTTTATGAACCCAAGTAGGCCAAGGTTGAATTTCACAACACACACAATTACAGGCTGAGCTAGCGTCAGCTTGATCTTTGGCGCCACCTACAGATCAAACTGCATTTCGCTTCACTACAGCACTAAGACACAGATCTCCTACGTGCATTTACAGAGAAATTACTATGGGGCCGGGGCAGCACCGCAGAACCCCACACCATAACCTGTCTGTGGAAGACCATAAAAATGGAGTGCCCCTCTTACACCATTCTACAGATGAGCTTGCCTTTTTATTATAAGACAACAGATAAAAGGAACCACACAAAAAACGCAGAAGGCGAATACTCATAAACCACCACCCAGGTTAAGAAACAGAACTTTTCCGGCCGCCCCAGACCCTCCAGGTACCCCATCACCTTCACCTTTCCCGCTCTACAGATGAGCGTAGTATTAGTTTTTCCATGCGGTCTAATTAGTTTCATAATGCCATCGGAGATGGACTGGTTTTAGAACTGGAATCCATCGCGAAGCAACCATCCCTATTGGAGGGAGCAGTGCTCGATGGTCGCCCCCCACCTTGGAACTGAGACAACCTGCTTAGACGATTCTTGGAGGGAAGACAGGGACACGGATGGGGGAGGGTCTCCACAGCGTTGCCTTGGCGCCTGCCTGCCCTCAGGCCACGGTGACTGGGGCCATGGCCTCGCTGGAGCAGGTGTCCCCTCAGCTGGTGACTCAAGTCTGGCTCGAAGGCCTGAGTGCAGAGGGCCGGGCAGGGGCGCGTGTCTGGCGTTCCGGACGGCTGCCCACCCTCTCCGGCGGAACTAGAGGCACTGGCTGGGCTCCAGGGACGTCTCGAGCTGCCCCACGGAGACCAGGGTGCCCAGCTGCCCCGAGGCACCGCTCTCGGGCGGGAAGGTGACCAAGCCCGAGCTCTTGTTCTCACTGTGGTCACTGTGCTGCTTCTTGTGGCACCGCAGAGAGTCGCCCCTGACAAAGGAGGCGCCGCAGGTCTCGCAGCGGAAGGCCCGCTGGGTCACTATCTGGGCCACGTGCTGCCCACCGCTCTCTCGGGGCCCCTCCCTGCCCGGCGGGGCCCGGTTCTCTGTTTTGGCCTCGTCCCTGTGCACCTTGTCGATGTGCTTGGCCAGGCTGCTGGGCCGCTTGGTGTCGAAGCTGCAGAAGTCGCACTTGAAGGGGCGGTCCTTGCAGTGGACCCGGCTGTGCACGCGCAGGGCGGCGGCGCTGGAACAGGAGTAGCTGCACTCGGGGCACTTCTCGGGGTGGTCGGCCTGGTGGAGCCGGCTGTGCTCCAGGAGGTCGGCCCGGTCCTGGCCCTGGAAGGCGCAGTGCAGGCACTTGAAGGTGTGCTTGATGCGGATGTGCGACTTGAGGTTCGCCTTCATGGTGCAGCGGACGTCACAGAACTCGCACTTGAAAGGCTTCTCCCCCGAGTGCACGATCATGTGCCTTTTCAAGTCCGAGCTGATTTTGAACTTGGCGCTACAGAGCCAGCACTGGAAGGGGGTGTCCCCTAGCAACGGAAGGTGTGTTTCCATTAGAGCAGGCAGGCAACACAGAACTCCCCCCAAACACACCTCAGAACACCTGGCCGCAGAGAGGTAGCTGGGTCTTTGAACTCCAATGACTTGTCACCTCGTAACACCACCACTTACCACGTATATTAACTCGCTTAATCCTCACGACAATCCTACGTGTGGGTACTACTACCCCCATTTTAATAGATGGGGTAACGGAGGCTCAGAGAGGTCAAGTTATTCAACCATGGCCAAACAGCAGGGATCTGAATCCAGGCATCATGGCATCCAAGTCCACACTCTTCAGGACACTTCCGTTTCAGATCTAAACTCACTTAACTTGACATCCCAAATTTGGACATGGAAGGAAGAGGTGTGGTTTACGTTACACACAACTGTTCCAAATCAAGTTAAGACTTACAAATGTGCTCACTTCAGTGTTTAACCCGTATTTTTACACCAGTTAACTGGCTTGTGTTATTAAAGTTTCGTAGTTTCACGATGGCAGAATGAATTTTATTTATAAAATTAACTCATGAATATGGCAGCAGGAGAAGACAAATCATGAAACGCCATAGCCTCCTCGGTACTCCCTGGAGGCACTGCTAAGGGTTTAGTTCTTTTGGAGGTTGTTACTTTAAATATCATTGGCAGTTGACTGTATGAAAAGATGAGATTCTTACTTATCCTACATAACCATCCTTTCCCCAAACTTCTCCTACATTGTTGGTTGTGATTTTGACTCTTCTAGCCTTACTTTCTAAAATGAGTAATAGCTTCAACTTTTAGTCCATCAGCTTGAGAGGTTTAAGGATTCCTTTCTCTTTGTCACACTACGTTCTCCCTGCTTGAGAAATAACTTTATTTTTACATTTAAGTTCGGTTTGCATTCTGACTTAATTCCCATGCTTTAACTAGTTGCTTTAAACTTTAGACACAAACCACAGGTAATGTATATTATGACTGGGTATGTGACGTTCATCTGAGCCAAATTCTGCACTGGGATTACGTCCACTTCCTTATAGTGGATAAACGTCCACTTCCACCTGGGCCAGTTGACCGTGTGGCCAGTATCAAGTTCACCTCGATTCCCTTTTTACATTGAAGTATTTTGATTTATAATATTATCTTAGGTTCAAGTATACAGCATAGTGATTCAATATTTTTATAGATTATACTCCATTTAAAGTTATTACAAAATAATGGCTATATTTCCTCATGCTGGACAGTACATCCTGTTGCTTATTTTATACATAGTAGTCTGTATCTCTTAATCCCATACCCCTATCTTGCCCTTCCCTTGATTCTCTTTTCTTACATGTTCACTTGGGGGTCACATTTTATCCTGCTTCTTGGCTTGTGCATTGAGGGAAAAAAGAATCTCACCATCATCTCAAAAGCCATCCAGTCTCTTAATTATGTAACATTTTACATGGAATTTCTTATGGATTTTGAGTTTCTGATTTGCTGAATTTCCTCTTAACTTTCCATATAAGTATCATCCTGATATTTCCCTTTATTACAACCCCAGTCAGCTTCATTCAGATCTTCACATATCAAATATCTCATGCCAAATTTTGTTTCCTCCCTTGTTTTGCTAGAGTTTATCTTCCAGTAACTTCCACTAGCCTGGTGGCTGTGAGTGAAGTCTCAAGTCCTTGTGCATTGTTGTCTAGTCTACGTTCACACTTGAGATAGTTTGGCTGGGTATAGAAGTCTACATACCAAATCATTTCTTAATTTTGTGGGCACTGTTCCACTATCTCCGAGAAGCCAATATTACTGAAAAGTCTTTCTAGGTATGGATCTCTCCAGCCATTCCCTTTGTCCTGTGTGGCTTCTTGTAAGCCCTTTCATCTCTCATGGCCCCCGAGAATTGAAAAATTTTTCTCATTTGATTTTCTCACTTCTCTTTTCTTCCTAGACCTAGTCAGAAACCAGACTTCTATCTTCTTATCATTAGTTCTCCAACTTTTTTCCTGGTCTCTGGGAAGTTTAACTTTATAGCCAGCAACCCTAATTTCAATTCATACCTCTTTTTTCTGACTACCTTTGCTCATAAAACTCTTCTTGGATGCAACATTTCTGCCGGTGGGTAGATACCAAAGAACACCGAAAAATTCTTGTAAGTTACCCAAGTGCTCTGTTATCTCCAGAATTTGTTATTTGTTAGATTTGGCACATTTCATACCACTCATTTTCTGCAGATGATGAGATAATCCACAGTTGACATTTTACAGTTAGGAAGAGTAGGCTGGTTTAAGGATTAGACATAGGTGTCATGGGTTTTACCTGTTACTGGATAGTTTAGACCATTTTGCTAATAGGCTTCAGCTTCTCCTCTGAACTCTGACCTTTGCAGCCTACACACCAGTTCCAAGTCCAGAACGCTCAACGCAGACAGAAATTGGCTGGAAAGACTGGCTCCCAACACTATAGCTACCTCCCACTTGTCTGCTGGGACACAGTGTTCTTTACTCAATTTTAGATGTCAGTATATGCCTGTCTGCTTGCCATTTTCCATGAATTCACTGGAAATTCTCATTTTACGACTCTCCTTATGAGCCTCCCCATGCCCATTTTTCTGGGCCATGTGGGGTTGGTTGGTTCTATCTTGTTATTTCAACAGGGTCTCACGAAGAAGGGAAGGAAAAGCTTTTCTGCAAAGCCTAACTTCTAGATCTAGAAGTCTGTGACTTGCAGTTACATTCAGGTGATTTTGCTGCACGTTTCTGAATTAAGCCACGCAATCAGAGTTTCAGTTAAATGACAGAAACACCTAGTTTATACATCAGACTTTTATTGAGATACATCCTTTGCTTCCTGACTGCTGAACTGGATTATCATCCCCAGTGGTATTCTATGTAGTCAAGTTAGAGAACCCAGCTGTCAGACTTTCATGTTTTACTGAAAGCTGCTGCCCCGGTAGAAGAAACCACAAACTTCACCATCAACAGAGAAGCTCCAAACTTCTTTACTTACACCCTGAAGTCATTTAAGTTGCTTGTGCTTTAACTAAATGAACGCTAAGGAATTAGAGAACAAGGGAGGCACCGAGGTTTCGAGGTGTGGGACGTACCTGTGTGGGACCGGAGGTGTACGGTGAGCTGGCTGGAGTTGCGGCTGGCGTAGGGGCAGAGCTGGCACTTGTACGGCCGCTCGTCGGAATGTATCCGCAGGTGCTTCTTGAGGCTGCTGCTGTCCACGGCAGCGTAGTCACACAGGTGACACTTGTGGGGCTTCACGCTGGTGTGGCACCGCATGTGCATAGTCAGGTTGTCCTTCCGGCTGAAGCACTTGTCACAGAACTCACACTTGTGCGGTTTGTCTCCTTCAAACACATAAGAAGAGTCAGGGTTTTAAGGGTTTTCTCTACCAAGATGACTGCAAAGAGATGTGACCAAGGTGGTAGCCTGAGCATAGGGGTCTGCTTCTTCCTTCTCACCAAATGCCCAGAGATAGGAAGACGCTGAGGTCTAGATTAGCACATTGGAACAGAGATAATATCAGACTGAGAGAAAATCATAGGCCAAACCTTGTTTGGGAAAACGAGAGTGGTCATAGAAGTACTCAAGATCAGAGGGGGCAGGTGGAAGGGCATTAGAATAGCTTTCTGGCTCACTAGTTGATAAAACACACGGAGAATGGTCAGGTTGACCCTTCCCTTACTTGTACTAAACCACAAGCAGCAATGGTCTCTACCTCCTCCCAGGCTGTTAGGAAGTGAGCGTGCTTAGGCTGGAGAAACAATGTTAAAGGCCCCAAGTACCTAGAGGTACCCTGGAGAGCAGAGAACCCCAAGCCCAGAACATTGCCACCACATAACCACTCCAGACTGATCATATCCAAATAAAAGTCTACCCAATAACCAAATGCTTGGGGAAACCCAGAACAGAAAGACATGCCTAATTCAAGAACCTGAAGTTAGAGAAAATAATTATTTCAACACTAAAAACAGACATAGATTTTTTTTTTTAATTAAAAAATTTTTTTGGCCGCACCACCCAGCTTGCGGGATCTTAGCTCCCCAACCAGGGATCGAACCCGGGCCCTCAGCAGTAAAAGTGTCACATCCTAACCACTGTACCTCCAGGGAATTCCCCAGACATGTGTCTTAAGACGGCTTACCTAGAGCCATGGTGGTACAGTGTCAGAAGCCTAGGAATGACGAGATCTTAAAGCTTTCAGAAAAAAAAAAAAAAAAATGCCCAGATGAGCACACAACTCCTCAGACAACACTGGATGGTAGCAAGATGGGAACAGTATCTGCAAAGTTCCACAGAAATGATATCCTGTACTTGAACTAGCATTCCATGGGAAGAAAAAATAAAGCCAGTTGACAGATGACGCAGGCTATCACACTTGAACCGTGTACGTCAGAACAACAAAAAGGTAAGTGGATAAGATGTGGGCTTTAAGTAATGAAATGGAAAGTACTGCTTCCAAACCACGGAAGACAGCCAATCATAAAAAAAAAAGGGATACAGGGCTTCCCTGGTGGCGCAGTGGTTGAGAGTCTGCCTGCCGATGCAGGGGACATGGGCTCGTGCCCCGGTCCGGGAAGATCCCACATGCCGCGGAGCGGCTGGGCCCGTGAGCCATGGCCGCTGAGCCTGCGCGTCTGGAGCCCGTGCTCCGCAATGGGAGAGGCCACAACAGTGAGAGGCCCGCGTACTGAGAAAAAAAAAAAAAAAAAGGGATACAACAGAACACAAAATGAGGTAAAAATCAAACTAAACATCACTTAGTACAAGAAACAAATGGATTAAATTTCCTATTAAAAATGTCAATTACATTAAAAAAAAATCAGCTTAATGCTCTTAAGATACCCAAATAAAAATGGCAGAGAAGTAGAAAATGATAGAAAAATACTCTAGGAAAATGCTAAAAGACATCAGAAATATCAATATTAGGCAAAACAAATCATGGTGAAAGCCACTAAACATTTTATACTGAGGAGACAGAACTCACTAAGTAGATGTGAATCAGACTTATGAATCTAACACGGTTTCACAAAAGGTTTTTCAAAGAAAAGCTTGCAAATATGTTTTAAAACAACTTTTGCTCAAGAATCAAAATCCAATTACAAACTCCCAAGAGATGAACAGGGGGAGCTCCATGTATCAAAGCCCATAGCCTAGTCACTTTCCAGAAGAATGTCTGTGAACTTCAGGTCATTTTAAATAAAAGGCTGAAAGCAAGCGAACCATTTGCAACTCAAGAAACTAGAAGAAATGAACAGCACCTGATCAATAAAAACAAAAAATGGCTGTTAAAAGGGGAAGGTTTGCTCAAAGAAAAGGTACCAATAGGCCAGGGTTTTCAATCCCGCCACTACAACCATTTGGGGCCAGGTGATTCTTTGCTGTGCCCTGTCCCGTGCACTTAAGATGTTTAGCAGCATTCTCTGACCCTTTCCACTAGATGCCAGTAGCACCTTCCTCCCCAGTTCTGAGAGTCAAAAATGTCTTCAGATATTACCAACTGTCCTGGGGGGAGGGGGACAAAATTGTACCTGGCTGAGAACCATTTTAATAGACATTGGAAAGGAGAAGTGGACAAGAAATAGACAAACTCAATCATGATTATTAAGCAGGCCTTTACCCCAATCAGTTTAGAAGACTCAATAAAATGGTGATCGTCCAGGAAGATATAAAATTACAGTCTGAATCAAGAAAGAAAATGGAGCAATAACATTTAGAAAAACTGCTATGTCAGAGATGTACCCCAAGGTAAATTGTTTATTGTTCAAATAGTCACTGTCGTTCCCAGGAGAATTATGCTGCATGGTCCCACCACTGCAGGCTTGGACATGTGACTGGCTCTGCCCAATGGAAGAGGAGCAAAACTGATGAGTCACTGTTAGGCAAATGCTTTTAAGAGCCAGTGCCTTGGGAATTCCCTGGTGGTCTAATGGTTAGGACTCCCGCTCGATCCCTGGTACAGGAACTAAGATCCTGCAAGCCACTCGGTGTGGCCAAAACAAAACAAAACAAAAACAAACAACAAAAAACAGCCAGTGTCTGGTTGGCTACACTCGCTTCTCTTGCCCAAGATGACCTGTAACATTCCAGATCAGGTTTTTGTTTTTTTTTTTAAGTATAGTTGATGTACAATATTATATATTTCAGGTGTACAACAGTGATTCACAATTTTAAAGGTTATATTCCACTTATAGTTATTATAAAATATTGGCTTGCTTTATTCCCTGTGAAGAGCAGGGTTTCTTTTTTTTTTTTTAAATGAATTTACTTTATTTATTTATTTTTGGCTCTGTTGGGTCTTCGTTGCTGCGTGCGGGCTTTCTCTAGTTGCGGCGAGCGAGGGCTACTCTTCATTGCAGTGTGCGGGCTTCTCACTGCAGTGGCTTCTCTCGTTGTGGAGCATGGGCTCTAGGTGTGTGGGCTTCAGTAGCTGCAGCAATGTGGGCTCAGGAGTTGTGGCTCACAGGCTCTAGAGCACAGGCTCAGTAGTTGTGGCGTATGGGCTTAGTTGCTCCACGGCATGTGGGATCTTCCTGGAGCAGGGATCGAACCTGTGTTCCCTCCATTGGCAGGCGGATTCTCAACCAGAGCAGGGGTTCTTATTTTGGGTCTCATGGATACAATTTAGGGGATCCAAGACCTTGCATGAGAAAGGATTAAATTTTTATCTCCATTACCTCTAACTGGAATTTAGCATTTCCTCCAATTATGGATGTAGTCAATAAACCATAACAATGGTACCCGAGACCTCCATTAATAGACACGAGCCATGTTCAGACCACATTCTACTTGCTGTAGTTCTCAGTATCCTTTATGCTCATCACTACTTCACAATTAAGATAGTAGACCAGACACTGGATCTGAAAATTAACTGCAGAGCTTCAGTGCTCCTGTGCCAACGAATCATCTGGGGGGTGAGGAGGTCTCATTAAAATGCAGATTTTTTCACAGCTTTGAGATATAATTGATATATGAAATTGTGTAGGTTTAAGGTATATGATGTGATGGTTTCATACATGTATATCATGAGAAATGATTACCACAATAAGGTTACTAACACCTCCATCACCTCAGTTACCATTTTGTGGTAAGAACATTTCAGATCTATTCGTAGCAACTTGCAAGTATATAATACAGAATTGTTGACTACAGTCACTACGCTGTACATTTGATCCCTAGGACTCATTCCTCTAATAACTACAAGTCTGTACCCTTTGACCAACATCTCCCCATTTCTCAAGCTGAGCTCATAGAAACAAAGTAAAAGGCAGTTTCAGATTCAGTGGGCCTGGGTGGGGACTAAGATTCTGTGTTTCTAATGAGCTCCCAGGTGGTGGTGACCTTTCTGGTCTGTACCACACTTCAGAAAAGCGAGGATTTAGTGTATTAAAATACCACACGATGAACAGTTTGACAGCAACTGTACTTAAATATAGTTTAATGTGCTTTTATTATGTTTAAATACATATACATATGTTCCCATATCTCTTCCCTCTCACGGTCTTAATTTAGAACTTTCCAGCTAGCCGACTGAGGAAAATACAGCACCCGTTTCTTTTGGACTTTACTCCTTGTGGGCTTTTCATGTGAATATTGGCACTTCTACGTCTTAAGTGACTGCTTGTTCAAATCCTTTTCCGTTGGAGTGATCTTTGATTTGTAGGCATCCTGTGTGTTCTGAAGATGAACTCTGCCCCACGTTGCACATTTCTTGTAGGACATTTGTCTTAACTCCTTAATCGTATCTTATTGTAAGCTTTAACTTTAGTCATATTTAATCTGCCTTCTTTGTGGTCTTTGCTAATTGTTTTTGCCCGTCTATCTCCCCCCATAAATTTGTCCTCCTATATTTGCCAGTAAGTCATATACTTTAATATTTAACTTATTTAGTACATTTGAAATCTGAATGGTAAATTTCCCTATTAAAAATGTCAATTATATTTTTAAAAAAGTCTGCTGTAAACCAAACTATGCTAGTTGGCTTCAGAACAAGCGCTTGTGGGACGACTGCACTGAAAACTGGGTGCTTTTCTTATGCTGCACCATTTTGACTTGAAAGAACTGAAAAACCATGATTATTTTCAGATTTGGTATTTGGCAGATGTTTTCTAAAATATGAACTAACTGAGACTGTCGTGTCAAGGAACGTTACTGATGATACTGTGAGGTTAACTTTTGGATTCTAAAAGAAAAGTTCGGATTTCAGAACATATATCCCCATTACCCTGGGCCCGCAGCATCCTAGTTCTTAGATACTTCTGATGAGATTGGTAATATTAAATGTGATTTTCTCCTATGTTACAATGAAATGGGTCAACATTTGGAACAATTATAAAAGTTAGTAAAACCTACATTTTCCCAGACGTCCAGTGTATGACTGTCAAATCAAGCCTGGGTAGGAGCCATTCAAAGTGGAAAACAAACTAATGAATGGATTTCAACTTAACAGTTTGAAAAATTTATGGATATGACTGCAAATTCTATACAGCAACTAGTCTTTAACGAACTATCATTTGTTGTATTTTGGTGTAGTATTATCTGAAAAGGTTATCAAAATACTCCTCCAGGGCTTCCCTGGTGGCGCAGTGGTTGAGAGTCCGCCTGCCGATGCAGGGGACATGGGTTTGATGCAGGGGACACGGGTTCGATGCAGGGGACACGGGTTCGTGCCCCGGTCCGGGAAGATCCCACATGCCGCGGAGCGGCTGGGCCTGTGAGCCACGGCCGCTGAGCCTGCGCGTCCAGAGCCTGTGCTCCGCAACGGGAGAGGCCACAACAGTGAGAGGCCCGCGTACCGCAAAACAAAACAAAACAAAACCAAAAAAACCTCCTCCATTTCCAATTACATTATATGAGAGGCCAGATTTTCTTCATATCCTCCAAAGGAACACATGGCAATAGACTGTATACTCAAATAGAGGGATGAGAATCCAGCTATTAAGACAGGTGTGCAAATGTGTATACAATGTTACTTATCACAGTTTTGGAAAATAGTTACTTTTCATAGAAGTGTTTATATATAATGAGCTTACTGTTTTTTTAAAAAAATTTACTTTTTTTTTGGCCACGTGGTACAGCATGTGGGATCTTAGTTCCCTGACCAGGGATTGAACCCGCACTCCCTGCACTGGAAGCGTGGAGCCTTAACCACTGGACCATCAGGGAAGTCGTCTACTGTTATTTTTAAATGAATAATGTTTTAAAGTTTTCGTTCTAACTTTTAATGCAGTAACTGTCGATAAAAAAAAACTCTTTGGGGATCTTCAGTTTTGAAGCGTAAAAGATCTCAAGCAGTGGCTGGGAAATCAATGTTCTACCCATTTGGCCAAGGTCCCTAAGTGATCAGCCACACATACACTGCCATCCTTGCCTCCCACTAACAGCTGGGTCAGACATGGCATTGGGTCTATATAAGTTCTTTTTCTTGGTAATAGAACCTTCTCTTTGTAGCTGGGCACTTGCCACACAGATTGAAGATTTCAAGCTCCCGGCCCTCACTTCCACAGCTAAGAGTGGCCATGTGACTAAGTTCTGGCCAAATGGGCGTCAATTCAAATGATGTGTGTAACTTGTAGGATGTGCCTTTAAGGTGCAGTAAGCCATCTCAGACCACACCAATGAGAGCTACATCACTGGGATATCAAAGCAACAAAAGAAGAGACCGAGTCCCTGAAGCCATGGGGCCCGGCCACCATGCCTGGACTGTCACAGGACTGAAATACTTTGCTTTTATGCAACCTTTAGTTGCTTACTCACTATTCCATGAGTCACAAGGGATACTACTTCTGGGTCATGCCCAGAGGGAAAGATGCTGTGAGCCCCCCAGGCCCCACTCCTATCTTCCACTGGGTAAGAGATTCAGAGAAGTAGAGCAATTGCCTTGGATCCAGAGAAGCAGCTCAAGTGTATACCTACCAGAGAAGCACGGGTCTGCCCTACATATGCATCCCTGACTCAGTGAACCCCACCAAGGACAGGGCCTTGCCTTATACTTTCTGTATCCCCATCATGCTCTGTATCACCTCGATAAAACATCAATCCAGCCCCTGCCTAGCTCTCTAGGTCCACCTGGTGCTGTTGACATTGGGGCCTGACAGTTCTTTGTAGGGCCTGTCCTGTGCATTGCAGGATTTCGGCAGCACCTCTGGCCCCCACCCACTAGATGGCAGTAGCACCGCCCCAATGGAGGATTGCTCAGTTATCCTCAGGGCAGAGTCACCCACTTTGAAGTTGCCTAGCCAGGCCACCCTGCTGGGGAGGAAGCGGGGGTCATCTTTGTTCAAATGGCTCCCACAGTCTGCATGCTCTCACCGGCATCATCCTGGCAGCCTTGCCTTTCAAGGCTTCACTAGGAGGCCTTTCACGATCCACCCTTCCCAGGCAAAGCTGACCCTTTGTTCTCTAGTTTCCATAGCACGATGCCCATTTCCAGTATAGACTGGTTGTCCAGAAAGCTGTCTTCTTAATGATGGAGCTTCAGGGTTTTAGCTGGGCGTATGGCTGCCCTTCTTGAAGCCCTTTTCCAGCCCCCCTTCGTGCCTGATGTGGCCACGACTGAGTCTGCTCATTATACCGCTAAGTCACAGGGGATGCTGCTTCTGGGGCATGACCTGAGGGGAGGCATGCTGTGAGCCCTTCCTCCTGCTTCTTTTTTCCACTGGTTGAGAGACTGAGTTCTAGAGCAGCTGCCTTGGACCAGGAGACGAAGCTGTATGTTTAGGCTGCCAGCTATTCCACCAGCTGTGGACTATTTACTTCTTAAATTGTACTTGAGAGAAATAAATCTGATTGTGTTTCAGTCACTTAGTTTGGTTTCTCTGAGAGCAAAGACATCAGTATCCCAACTCATACAGGCTACTATAGAGTCTACACTAGAGACCAGAGGTTGGCAAAGTTTATGGAAAGAACCAGAGAGTCTAATACATCTTAGGCTTTGTGCAACATGCAATCCCCAGCAACTACTCAATAACCCCACTGTAGGGCAAGAAAAGTTATTTTTCATAAAATTGTTAATACGTAATGGGCTTACTGTTACATTATCGGTAACAAAGCAGCCACAGATAACAGTTAGACAAATGGACACGATAACAGGCCGTACGCAGTGTGCAGAACCTGGTTCGTGATCACACGTTCCTTTGCTCCAGCACGTATGGTTTCTCTGTATTCTTAGCAGCTGGTTGCTCTGAAGGCACCTTCGAGAAGCAACTTCACTGCTCTTATCTAAGGTTCCTATGGCCACAGGGCCTCTGTGTCCCCCTCCCCTGCCTCTACCCGCCTCCCCAACTTCACCTCACACCCATCCTGCTTCTGTTCCCTCCAAGCCTTTGCACCGTGGTTCCCTCTGCCTGGAACCCTTCCTTCTCCTCATCTGGTTACTCAGCCATCTTTGTTTTTCTCTTTTTTCTTTTCACCATGCAGCACGCAGGATCTAATTCCTGGACCAGGGATCGAACCTGCACCCCCTGCAGTGGAAGCACAGAGTCTTAACCACTGGACCGCCTGGCAAGTCCCTTAGCCATCTCTCATAGTTTAACTTGAGAGTCTCTTCCTCCAAAAAGCCTGTCATGACCAGCCTGGATCAAATCCCCTACTACAGTCCTGGTACTTTTCCCCTTGCCTGTTAGTTACCATTATTGCCTTCGTGACTTTTTAGGTTCCAGACCCTCCCACTAGACTAAGTTTCATGAGGCAGAGAGACTGTTTCTGTCCTGCTTGCCACTATACGCCCAGCACTTCGTTCATATCCACATCCTTGGGTTTTTTTAACACTCAAGTTTTGAACAAATGAATGGATACCTACCAGTGTGGATTCTTAGATGGCGGTCCAAATCTTTCATGCCATGAACAGTTTTGAAGCGGCAACCTAGAAAAGAAAAACAGGTTCCCTTAATATAAATAACCTCAAAGAGGAAAGCTACCAGGAATCTGAAATTCTGGCAAGTCACGTGCTGAGTCAGTGAGCGAACGGATGCTAAGCTCCTGTGACCGAGCCCCGTACAGAGAAGGGTTCAGCGCCTCGAGTTTACTCTTACCTGGATAGCAGCAGTTGAAGGTCCTCTCCCCAAGGGTTGCTGTTTGTTCCTTTGACTCAGAGGGAAGAGCTGTGACAGGGGCTTTCTGGGTATCACTGCTATCAGCGGAGGGACAAGTTGGTTTTGGAACATCATTATCTAGTTCTGAAGCTGAAATTGAGACAATAAGAAGTGTTACTTAATTTCTCAAATATGAGCACCACGGTAAGTGTTATAGCAGGTTTGGGCTTATTTCACCTACCACCCCCCACACCCCACAAAAAAAACAGAAACAAAACCCCAAACATCACAAGTTAGAAGCCATGCACACTCTGGTCTTAACAATCCTCTTCCTCTTTACCAATTTCCAGGAAGTACCGGGGACAAAGGAACACGGTATCGTGACAGGGACCCAACTGCCAAGATCCAGACTGCAAAACTTTGCAGCAGTGCTTCTCGAACAATGTGGAGAAGACCTGGTACATAGAATAATTTCCAATCCGTCAGACCAGTATTTTTTTTTGTTGTTGCTGTACACGGGCCCCTCACTGCTGTGGCCTCTCCCGTTGTGGAGCACAGGCTCCGGACGCGCAGGCTCAGCGGCCATGGCTCACGGGCCCAGCCGCCCCGCGGCACGTGGGATCTTCCCGGACCGCGGCATGAACCCGTGTCCCCTGCATCGGCAGGCGGACTCTCAACCACTGCGCCACCAGGGAAGCCCAGACCAGTATTTTTTATAAAATAAAGACAAATTATGAGAAAAGTGGAATAAGACAAAAGCCCAAACATTATTAGATATGACAGAAAGGTGGATGTCGAGCTGTCTTTAAGTGCTTACTCTCCACTTCCGAATTTATTTTGACCTAACTCAGTAACAGGTCACAGACCACACTTCAAGTGCCACTGCTTTCCAGGACAAAATGCCACTGTTTCAACTTGAAAGATGGAGGAGGAGAAAGAAAAATCAGAGACTAAAAGATTTGAGATGGTCTGTAGTATCAGGACCTTTTTGGATCCCGATTTAAACATATTGTAAAAGCCATTTAAGACCATGGGAAGTGCAAACACTAACTGAAAGTTTGATAAGGGAATTTTTTTTAATAAAGGTGTGAAGATGAAATTAAAGTTTTAAAAAGCATTCTAATAGTTTACAAATGGCTGTTTATAAATTGTATATGTCTGATGTGCTTCAAAATAATCCAGGGAGGGAAATGGCTGCACAGAAGAAACAAGATTGGCCACTGTAACTAGTTGTTGAAACTGAGCATCTAGTCCACGAAGTTCACTGTATCATTCTCTCTGTTAGTAAGGCTAAGCTAGGTGAAACTGCTGTTTCTGTGGGCCAAAATGATCGGATAATTTCATAGGGTTCAATCTAATATGCAGGTTTAAAAATTTCTATAACAAAGCCTAAGTACTCCTAGAAGATTGTAAAGTGATTTCTCTCCAAGTAGATTTAAGACCAAAGTAAAAAGAGGTGCTGTCAATATCTTAAGGTTTTTTTTTTTTTTTTTTTTTTTGCGGTACACAGGCCTCTCACTGTTGTGGCCTCTCCCGTTGCGGAGCACAATCTTAAGTCTTAAAGAATATATTAACTAGTTTATGAATTACAGGCCAAGGTCAGGGACTTTTGGCCCCAGTTATAGAAGGTGGATTCCATCTTTCTTGCTAGGTTTGTTAAGGTAAACCTTCTTACCATGAGAAGCTGTAGAACACACTGATAAGGGCTTCAGTTCCAAGCATAGGGTTTGCTTAGCCACGTGCTAGCTGTGTGACTATGGGCAACTTAAGTAAACTGAGGCTCAGAAAGGTTATCTGTAAAAAGGTATCACTGACCTGCCTCAGAGTTGAGATGAACAATGTAAATTCTTGGTACAGCGCCCGGCCTCCACTGAGTCAATGCTATTACAGGGCTTCAGGTAAAGGACTGCAGCTATCACATCCAAGTAGCTGTGGTGCTTGAAGCCCCTTAACAGGGTCTGAACAACTGACCTAGTCCCATAGCTTTCAGCTGGGGGCCATTCTGCAATACCTGGGGACGTTTTTGATTGTCATGATCATGTGCACACGTTTGCGCCAGTGGCATCTAGTGGGCAGAGGCCAGGGACGTTGCTAAACATCCTATGATGCACAGGACGGCCTCCACACCCACATCAGAATCACCTGAATTGCGGCTTAAATGTAGTTTCCAAAGCCTCATCCAGACTTAACTGGGGGTGGACCCAGGAACCTGCATTTTTAAAGCACTCCAAGTGATATCCTCATACTGCTCTTTAAGCCTTTGCTACTCAAACGGTGGTCCTCAGAGCACTAACATCAGCGTGACCTGAGAGCTTGTTAGAAATGCAGAACCTCAGGTCCCAGGCCTACAGAATCTGCACTTTAACGAGATCCCCAGGTGACGCCTATGCTCATTAAAGTGGCAGAAGTGTAACTCCAAGCCAGCACTACTCAAAAAACCTGTGCATCACAATCACCTGGAGGGCTTGTTAAGGTACAGGTGGCTTGGGCTCCGCCTCTGCAGTTCCTGACTCAGTAGGTCTGGAGTGGGGCTGGCAATGCTTCATTTCTAACAAGCTCCCGGCTGATGCTGTTGGTCTGGGGACCACATTTTGAGAATTTCTGCTCTTCCAGAAGAGATACCGGCTCGGAAGAGATGCTGCTCAAGGCCGCAGGGCTAGATGGTTTCAGCCAATTAGAACCCACACTCGCCAGATGTGAAGTCCATCGCTCTGCCCCTCAGAGGAAGACACAAAACCTAGCATTGTTCAGCAATTCACATGTTAAAGAAAGCCATTAAACTATTGAGGGTTTTTAATCCCACAGAAACCAAGGAAGACTGAAAAGCTGAAATCCAAGTGAGAGGCTGTAAAGCACAATGATTTAGCAAACTGACTGGGAAGCCAGGTGATAAGTTCCAAATTTCAATTCTATCCTTTACTGGCTGTGTGACCGAGTAAGTTACTCAACTTCCCTGTTCCTCAGTTTCCACATCTGTAAAGTGAGGATTATGGCCCCCATCTCACAGGTTTAGATGAAGGTTAAGTTCTTTAATGTATATACGTAAAAGAACCTTATACATAAGTCAGCACTATATAAACGTAACTGGTTTTATTCACTGATGTGTACACACACGAGCCACCGGATTCTCAGGGAGTGGAAAACACTGAGCAATGCAAGTTTGAGGGCTTGAAGGTAGAAGGGAGATGGATGGGTTAAAGCTATCAGAAAACTGTGCCCAAGGCTATAAAGGGTCACTATGGCAGAGGCATGCAGAGCTTCTAAAGGCGCCTTCCTCCTTCAATTTTAAGCATCCAGGAAAGCAAGGAAGGTCAGAAGCCTACTCTCCTGAGAAAGGGCAGAGGCCCTTCTAGTCTGAAAGATGGGGTTGGGGCCACATCTGACAGAACTCAGTTTAGCACAGCGGCCATTTTAACCCTTTGGTGATGTTCCTTTGGTAAGGCTGTTATCCTGCCCCTCTTATGATTGAAGTCTACCAACTGACCTGCTCTGTTCTGTCTCCTCCAAAAGCTAGGTGAGTTGCAAAGCCATCTGCAAATTAAGAGTGGCCCAACCTTAAAAAAAAAAAAAAAAGGCGGGCTTCTAACTCAGCATCATAACAGACCTAAAACGCATGGAGGGGGAACATCAGTTGCATGGCTGCTTTTCCCCCCAGCGGCGGCTGGTGTTGGGGTGCCCTGGCACCCACAGTGCTGCACAACACACAGCACCCTCCCCAACCCCTCCAAACACAGGGCAAGGCTCCAGGAGGTGCCCTCCAAGCGCTGTCTGCAGGAAGAAAAAGCAGCCCATGGCACTCACTTTGAACAGCCCGGGTTTACTCAGGAATTGTCTTTTATAATCGCTTCCCCCAAAGACTCAACATCCCCAATACCTCTCCAATTCTTTTACAGAGGATCAGGAGAAGCCTCGCTCCCACCGCAGGAACCCCACCCTAGGGTTAGGGTGGAACCCCACTCCGGTTCCACCCACCTATCGCCACTCTAGACCTTGCGCACAAAGACAGGATATTTTGGTTATAGGAGTTCCATCCAGCCAAGCTTTAGGTTTTTTTTTTTCTTTAAAGAAACTTTGTTTATTGGAATAGGTAATAGAGCCTTAATAGGTATAATCCAAAAGTTACTGTGAAAAGTCTCCAACCCCACTCCCCAGCTACCCAGTTCCCTCCAAAGGCAATGTTAAGAGTTTCTTGAAACATTTTGTTTAATTAGCTATTTATCTAAAGGGTTGGTCTTCTTTGGTTTTATTTTTAGGACTGTATTTAAAACTAAAGCGTGATGCCGAACTATTAGCTTAGGAGTGACTTTAAGCTTCTGCTTTCCTCCACCACCTCCTCGGGAGCGTAGCAAAGCCCACCAGACAGACCTGCTGCTGGAAGTCTGATCCTTCTGGCAGAAGAGACTAGATCCCCCTCTCCCGTTCCGAGCCAGGAAAATGCTCGGAAGGGAGAGAAGAGAAGAAAGTTCTGCTAAAACTCCTCTCACTACCCCCTTGCTAAGCAAAAGGCAGCAGCGACCCCCGGGCGGGAGGGAAGGTGGCGGGTAGAGGGACCGTCAAGTAAGAACCTACATTGTCTTACCTGAGTGCAAGATAATCAGAAGGGGAAGCGCCTTAGAAATGCAGAGTCCCCGACTCCACCCCACCCCTGAGATTACAGCAGCGCAGGGGGTGGTGGGAGCCTGAGAATTCGGCGAGTTCTCGAAGCTCCCTACTTGCAGGCTCTTCAGAAGCAGAGTCTCCAAGGCCCACCGGGTGAGAAATACTGACCCGGGGGCCTAGGGTAGGCCGGGGTCCCTAGGCTTCTCCCGGACCCCCTCTAGCCCGGTGGCAGCCGGGGTGAGCCTGTTAGATCCCACCGCGGCACCCTGCTCGCTCCCCGCCCCCAACGTGGCTCCACTTCGCTCACAGTAGAAGTCAAAGTCCTTATCGGAGCCCGGGGCTCCCGCCACTTCTCAAAACCTCAATCGGACGCGCCTCCAAGCTCCAGCCTCGCTGACGCCCGAGGCCTCTGCACGTGCTGTTCCCTCTGCCTGAGTGCTCTTCCCTCGGCCATCTCCACCGCTCGCTCCCTCACAACCTCCAGAGTGTTACTCGAGGCTGCCCTCCACAGAGAGGCCTTCCCGGGACAACCCCCTCCCAGCTTGAGGTTTTCCCCGGCGCTCCGCGCTAACACACCTCACGCTCCGCCGCTTTATCTCACGTGCCATCTTTCTCGCCTCCACTGGGCCATAAGCTCCAGGAGGGTCGGAATTCTATCCTCCTTGTTCGTTGCTGTGTCTCTCCAGCACCTAGCCCCAGGTCCCGGCAGAAGCTCAGACATTTTACAGACATCTCCCCCCATCCCTCAAGAAAACGCCTGGGGCGCGGGTCTCGGAGCGCCCAGCTTCCAGGCGCTCAGCTCCAGCCCAGCGCCAAGGAGGTCGGGCACCCGGGTGCCGGCGCACCCCGAAGACAGCCTCCAAAGGGGTCTCAGAGCATCCTTCCAACGTGTTCGGGATATGAACCGTCATTTCACAGCGCTTGGGGGGAGGGGGAGTGGATGCAGGAATCCCCTCGGGGAGCGACGTAATTTACCCGAGGAGGGTGAATTTACGAGGTGTGTGTGTGTGTGTGTGTGGGGGTGTAACTTACCAAGGTGGGGTCAGCAAGGCCCGAGACCCAGAACTCGGGTTGGAAGCTTCACCCACCCTTCCACGCCCGGTAGCCGGGACCTCGCACCCGCGCGGCTCTGGGGAACGTCCGAGAAACTGCCTCCAGCCCCCCGGGCCGGACGTCCGCAGCACTACTCACCCGGCTCCCCCAGCACCTCCGGGGCCGCCTCGGCGAACTCCTGGCGCTCAGGCTGCGGCTCCTCGGAGCCGAGATGCTGGGGCCTGGCCTGCTTGCGCCGCGACATGGCGTGAGGACCAGGGCTCTGGCGAGTCCCTACGAGCGGCCAGCCTCACACAACCAATTCCCGGAGTTCGGAAATTACCCCCTCCCTCGGCCGGAGCGCGCATGTCCCGGCAATTCTGCTCCTCAGCCGAACAGGGCGATTTATCAAGAGCCCTGACGGCTGATTGGCCCGGAGCCAAGACCTCGGGACTCCAGGGGAAGCGCGGTCCACACCCGGGAAGCCCGCACCACCTGGGAAGCTCGTTAGAAATGCAGACTCTCGGGCTCCACCCCAGACTCGCTGAATCAGAATCTGCATTTTAACAAGCTCCCCAGGTGATTCGCATGCACATTTAAGTTTGAGAAACCGTATCTGCATTTTAACGAGATCCCCAGGTGATTCGTTTGCCCATTAAAATTTTATAAGCACGGCTCCCCTCCAATTTAATGTGCGCGCGAATCACTGGGGATCTCGTTAAAATGCAGATTCTGACTCAGTGGGTCTGGGGTGGGGCCTGAGCGTCTGTATTTCTAACGAGCTCCCAGGTGATGCCTTTGCGGCTCCTGCCGCAGAGGCCGCGCTTTTCGATTCTGGCTTAATTGGTCTGGACTGAAACCTGGGCATTGGTGTATATATATTTTAAAAAGCTTCCCCAGGTTATTCTGAAGGGCAGCCAAGGTTGAGAAGCACGACCTCCACTCGTGGCTGCATATTCGAATTTAAAATTTAAATGAGGCTAGTGCGTCTCCAACGGCAGGGTGAACTTACTGGTCCTGGAAGAGTTGGTTAAAAATGCAGATTCCGGAAGTTTTGGCTTCAGGCGGCGGAGCCCAGGCATCTCTGTTTCCATGCAGCATCTCTCCCCCGGCCCCCGGACTCTGGCGCCCGGGGTCTGAGACCACACGGAGGAAAGAGGCCTGGGGCCGACAGGGGCGCGGGCCCCGCCCAGCAGGCGACTGAGGCGTGGTCCTCGGGGGGTTGAGCTAATTGGCGTTCGTGCTCAGACTGGCTGGGCCCTTGATGAGACCCAAGGGGACCCCTCCTTGCACCAGGTAAACGACATCCAACAGGGAGCAAGAAAGCCACCTACAAGCCCCAGATGTTTACTTTCTTCCATTGGGGAGTTACTTAAGGCGGGGCTGTGCCCCAAGCTTGCCCGAACCTGAGAGTCACGTGGGGGCCTTGGTTAAAAAAGACCCGTGTTCAGCTCTGAATCCGTGGGGCGGGGACTGGGAATTCGTATTTCTAACATCGCCGCGGTGAGCTTTTCTGCCGTGGCTTGCTCCGGCCCTGTGGGGTTTCGCAGCGTCCTGTAATTCACCTTCTGTGAGGTTACCCTTGACAAACCCTAGGGGACTGTCTGCAAGAAGAGCATTTTTATATTTCTTTAAAAAGGAGCTGTTTTCCTCAAACTTCCCGTTGATTTTCAAGTTGTGAATTGATTGCAGGGGGTGTTTGTGTAAAGCCAGGTGAAGTCACTCAAGGTTAAATTTTCGAGATAAATTTTTAAAAAGCAACTTTTGAAGTTTTCTTTGGTCTGTGTGTATATGTGTCTAGGTACACGTATATGTAAAGCCATTTCAAAACATACGTGTGTGCTTCTGTTTATCGTGTGACCTTTTGGAATGTCTCAGAAGGATCTCTAGGAGCCAATGGTTGCCTCTGGGGAAGTTGATGAAGGAAAAGCACCCAGCCGGGAGGTTGGGAGGCATCTGATACCCGCTTTTTACTACTTGAGGTGTGTACCTGTGTTTGTATTTGCTATGGATAGAAATAATTTCTTCAGCTCAGGTGCACACAACTGGATTAACCAATCTTTGGTACAAGACCCGTTGTCATCCCTGATCTGTTTCTGACCTGTATTTGTCTGGTTGGTTGTTTGTTGCTTGGCTTATTAAGATATAATTAATACCAGGGAACTCACTGACCCAAGCTAGGACCTTAACCATAACCTGCATTTCTCATCTATCCCCCTTCATCCCCTCCTCGAATTTAATAGCCATCCACCTAAACCCTTCATTCTTCATTCCTTTGTTTTTTTTTTTCTTAGCAAGTCTTTTTTGCACCTACATGTATTCCTTAAATTTTAATTTTTAAAGAACTTCATGAAAAGGGTATGTAATCTTCCAGTAATTACTCCTCCCCCGCATTTATTATATTGCTAAGATCATCCAAATTATCACTGTTGTTCAACCAGTTTGACTGATGTGTAATATTCCATGGTGTGAAAATATCACAGTTGGTTCATCTGCCATCCTGTTGATGGGCACTTGGGTTGTTTCCCTGTCTTTGCCACGTGAATAGTGCAGCTATGATCTTTCTAAAAAGTGTCAGTTTCTTAAATGAATGTATACATTGGTTGGATTGTAAGTGACTATGTAAGACATGATGCCACAGTGGAGGCACCAGTCTACACTTCCCTCAGCAAGGTAAGAGGTACCGTGGAGTCAGATCCTTTACCACACTCCGTATTGTCAGATGTCTTAATTTTTGCCAATCAAATTGACATACAATGATATTTCACTACGGTTTTGATTGCATTTTCCTTGAATATATTTCAACAAAAAGCAAAGTAAATTATCAATATTTTCTACAAATATAATGACAGCAACAGATTAAAACTTGCTTCCTTTTTTGAAGGCACTGTTTTAGTATTTTACAATACATCCATTCAATGTTATGGTCCTAAATTAAGTTTATTACCATGTTTGGTTTAATGACTTGATTTCAAGGGTTATCACTGAAAAACTGAAGAGAAAAAAAAAACCTCACAGGATATATAGAAAAAAACAAAGTATCATTGGCTATGCTTAAATCATGATTCTCCCTTTTTAATCCCATTCGCCAGTTACACAAATTGACTATTTTCTTTGAAAATTGACTATTTTCTTTGAAAATCCAGCTGGTAGATTTTCATTTCCCCTGATAATCAACCTGGGGCTTCTACAAATTAACCTGAAGAGGTTAAACTATATCTTTTTTTTTTTTTTTTTCTTCGCGGTACGCGGGCCTCTCACTGTTGTGGTCTCTCCTGTTGCAGAGCACAGGCTCTGGACGCGCAGGCTCAGCGGCCATGGCTCACGGGCCCAGCCTCTCCGCGGCATACGGGATCTTCTTCCCGGACCGGGGCACGAACCCGTGTCCCCTGCATTGGCAGGCGGACTCTCAACCACTGTGCCACCAGGGAAGCCCTAGGGAAACCCTGAACTATATCGTTAACAACTGGATTTCAAACCCACTGAAGCTCTTTATTTGGAAGATGTTTAAACAGATTAGGAAATTCTGTTGCCAAATTTAAACACGCAGATAGAGGTCTTTACAGGTGACAACTTTTCATTATTTTCAGCAACAAAATCACCTAACAAGGGAATCATGGCCAAACATGCATTTCAAATACTCACTCCATGGCATGTTTCTCTTGGAAAGCATTTTCTCATTCTTTATATGTATATCACCTGTATCCTGATTTTTTTTTTAATGGTTGTTAGGTAGTTCCCTTTCTTCAAAAAGAAAGTCAATAAGTTTTCAACGCTTGTCCCTTTGTAAAAGAAAAACGGAGTATATTTGTAACTTTCATAACTTAAGTATTTTGCCAAGAGGTGAAGTGTACCTCTGAATTATACAGAAGATTCTCCCGGTCATTCGACATCTTACAAAGCATTACAAAGATTCCAGAGGCAGTATCATGTCATTACGAAGCACATGGACTGGGGCCAGCCTGGGTGAGAATCCTGGCTCTTTTACCATGTGACCTTGAGAAAGCTGCCTTGTGCCCCAGTTTTCTCTTCAATAAAATGGCGATGCTAATACAGCCAGGGTGGTTGTGAGGATGAATGAATACATATATAGAAAGTACATGGAACAATGTCTACTACAGAGGCAGCACTCTGTAAATGTTATGTATAAGAGTAGGGTAAGAGTTACAGTTATCTGTAAAAATAGCTGATGCTCATCTAGAATTGGTGGTTCCGGGAATTCCCTGGTGGTCCAGTGGTTAGGATTTGGCGCTTTCACTGCTGAGGACCCAGGTTCGATCCCTGGTTGGGGAACTAAGATCCCACAAGCTGTGCGGCAGAGCCAAAAAAAAAAAAAACAGAAGAATTGGTGGTTCCAATGAACTTGGGACAGATATTCTGTTTTATGTGGGAATAAATTGGAAGCACACAAGCCTGTACTGGCATTACCCAACCCTTCTGAGTTGCAGACTTCCATGCCTTTATACCAGTTTCTCTATATATACTAAATGAGCACTATAATATTATTTAATATTGGTCAAGTAATTGCTTTCTTTTTTAAGAGAAATAGGTAAAAACATAATTGTCTCTCTGATTGTCCTGGGCTTCCCGTGGGGCTGAGCGCCTTGCTTGGGTCGTGCTCTCCTAAAGCTGCCTCACTCGACCTCTGTTGTTACCACCTAGTATTTTCCGCTGTGGATACAGGAATGAATCAAGAAATGTTTATCCAGGTAAAAGCGATGCCCCAGTGGGGCGTAAAGCTAGACAGGAGCAAATCTCATTTCTTCATCTGCCGAGAGTTCATTTATTTGTTCATCTGACGATAATTTGAGTCTAGACTGTTGCCTGGCTCTGTTCCAGGTGCTGGGTATGGAGAGATAGGCAAGACACACAAGATCCAGCAGGGCAGTCAGAGAAGGAAGGAAAGAACGACTGTGCAGGTCATTTCAGATAGGGGTGGGGGCCACGGTCAAGGTGAAACGGGGTGGCGAGATGAAGAGTGGTAGTAGGGGCGGTACCTGAGTTTCGCTAGAAGTGACCTTTGAGCTAAAACCTGAATATTATAGGCAGCCCTGGGAAGAACCAGGGAGAGAACGTTCCAAGGGAGAGAAAACCATAACAGCAAAAGCCCCCAGGAGATCAGCTTTCGTGTGTTTGAAGCAAAGTAAGAAGATTCAGTGACTACCTGGTTTCCAGAGAAGAAAAATATGCCTGTAAGAATTTGAAAAAAAAAGTCCAAGCTCACTTATGATTAAAGAAGTGCAAGTTAAAAATACATCGAAGCACTGTTTTATATCCTGTCTGAATAGAAAAGATAAACACAACCCCACACATATTAGTAAAAGTGAGCATATGCTATGATCCAGCTACTCCTCCCCCACTGCACTCCTCACACTGTGCATGGGCGTCACTGGGGACCTTGTTAAGATTCTGACTCCAGTGCTTCTCAAACTTTAATGTGCAGAAGAATGACCTGGGGATCGTGTTAAATGCAGATTCTGGGCAACAAACTTATAAGAGGCGTTCAGCATCACTAACTACAAGGGAATGAATATTCACCATAAAGTCCTCCTTTCTTTCGCCTATCAGCTCAATAAAAATTAAGACTGCTGATAACATCTACTTTTACTAAGAGTGAAGGGAGATTAGTCTTCTAATGCATTGCTAGTGGGAGTGTGAACGGTTATAGCCACTTTGGAGGGCAATCTGGCAATCAGTCTTTAGATATGCCCTCCTAATGGTTTATCAGTTCAGCTTTCCATCTCCTATAGAGAAATGCTTGCACATGTGCACAAGGGGACAAGTCCAGGGATGTTTGTTGCAACACTACTGTCATCGCAAACAACTTGAGAAACAACCTAAGTGTACAACAATAGGGGAATGGTTAGATTCAACTGTGGTTTAGCCATACCAGGCAGCAAATGAAAGTAATCAGCCAGTTTTATGTTTATAGGGATGGCTAGAGCTCCAGCTATACTGCATTGAAGAGGAAAAGTAAGTTCTACATAGACATAAACACATATTCAAGTCCATATATGTTTTCAGTGGTGAAAATGAAAATCCAGAGGACAAAAGTCCTGGCAGGATGCACACTGGCTATGAGTTAAGCAAGGTGGCGGCAGGGAGTAGATTCAGAGGGGAAGGATTGGAGAACCTAAAATTTCCACAGGTATGCGTAAGAGAACATTATCCTTAGTAACATTTTTTAAAAATAGGGAGTGTGTTCACATACTACTTTATGGTTAAAAATTAATCATTAAAATTACTAAATTATGGTTCTATCATAAAATAGAATAAATTCTTTATGACTATAAAAAGAATAATGTATTTCTCTGTGCACTGATGGAATATTTTCAGGATGTATTAGGTGAAATATTCAAAGGACAGAAGACACAAGTAATGTTGTTGTGTGTATGTGTATATATGTATGTAAACACATATATGTAACAGTATCTCTCTATATCAAATTTAACATATATACATCTACACACATACACACACAAACTTGTGAATGCAGAGGAGACCAGGTTGCTGGTAACATGAGTTAGCTCTGGGGACAGGACAGCAGTATTTGTGATGCAGTTGTCTGAGTGACGGACATCTTGCTATATACCTTTTTACAGTCTTTTAAGTTTGAAAATTTGGCACACATACAAGAATGTATAAAACATAAACGTGCAATTTAAGGAACAACACCTGAGTAACCATCAGCACCGTAAGATACAGAACATTCTTAGTACTAAAGAAGCCCTTCACATATTCCTATCCATCAGCTTCTCCTTCTTTCTGCCACCTTCTTCCAGGATTGCTAATTTTGTGTAATAATTATTTAAAAATAGTTTTGTCACCTAACTATGTTGCTTAGTGTTGCCACTTGTTGAACAGTATGACTAATTTTCCTTCACTTGCTCCTTTAAGCCTGTGAGAGTCAACACGTTGCTGCAGGCAGCTGTGGTTCATTCATCGTTACCCTGTGACTATATCACACTTCATCTACACCTTCATTGCCAGTGGGTGGTCTCCAATTTGTAATTATGAGCAACGTAGCTATGAACATTCTTGCATAGCTTTCCTGATTCACATGTGTAAGTTTCTCTAAGCCTAGGATCTGCATTTTAACAAGATCCCTTAGTGATTCTCACGCATGGTAAGTTTGAGAAATGCAGTGTGGGAGGAATGCCTGGATTGGAGCATATGCTTACGTTCAAATTAACTAGGAAATGCCAAACTCTATCCCAATGTGGCCATATTAATTTATATTCCCATCAGCATATTAACTTTTAAAATTAAAAAAAAAAAGCTAGTTAAAAACTCACTAGGGCACAGTCTTAATTGAAAATGGAAATAACCACGATACAGACCCTCAGTTCTTCCTCTTCTTTCCCTTCTCCTCCCCCACTGCAGCCCCTTCCCTTCATAGATTAGAATTTGAAATGATGAGATGAATTACTGGAAGAGGATACTGTACAAGCAACAATGTGGATCAGGACCTTTATAGTGAAAACAGCCTCCAATTCACCTGCTAACACTTACAGATTTGGAAGTTCCTGAACTGTAGAGGAATGTTATCCAAGAATAGGAATTCTAAGCTTCTAGATATGTGCGGCTGGGTGTGGCAGGCCTGAGCTGGTCAGTTGTCTTACCTACTCCTGAGAAAAATGAGTTTCCAATCCTTTTCTGGTGACACTGAAATCTCCCAGACCAACTGGCATTTTCAGGTTCTTTTCGTGTTCCATATCTACGGCATACAGTCTCCCTGACTGACATATTCTACCAGGGCTTGTTCCAGAACCATTCACTTGTTTACAAACATTAACTGGGTTCTATCTGGGTGTGAGGTATGATACTAACCTCTAGGAATGCAACAGTAAGCCTTCAAGGAAGTCACAGAGTAATCAAGAGGAAAAATAAGTAAACAGTTACAATACAGTGTGATAAAGACACACACATGCTGTATTAAAAAAGAAAAGAAAAGAAAAGAAAGACTCACACAGTGATCAGGGAAAGCTTCCTGCAAGAGGCAGATTCATAACCCCAGAGGTGTAGGAAGAGCAGGTCTGGGGCAGACAGAGAAATGAGGTGAGAAGGGTCCCAGGCAGAGGGAATAGCTTGTGCAAAGACCAGCTGTGGCACTTTTGAGGAACCTCGGTCTGGCTGGAGGTGGGCAGAGTGCTGGAGACAGGACATGGGTAGGGAGTAGATGCAAAGGCTTTGTATAGCAAGAAGGGTATAATTAAACCATTTCCTATTTCTCCTTTCCCCTCTCTCCCTTTTAAACTTGGACACATCCAGAGGCAGATCCTAGGCCTGGCTTGGGAAGGTTACTCAACCTCTCCTAACCTGAGACGCAGCAACAGTGGTGGTAGTGATGACTATGACGATGACAATGAGAAGAGTGAGTATTCACAGAGGCTCACCGTGTGCTGAGTAGCATTTTAGAACATATTCTACATGTATTATCTCACCAGAGTCCAGCTCTTTAGAGATGTGTGATTTTGAACAAGTCTCTTAACCTCCTCGAGCCTCAGTTTCCTCATCTGTAAGATGAGGATAATAATTCTACCTACCCCAAATGGTTTTTCTGAGTATTAAAATGGAAATATATGTAAAGGGATTGACAAATAGTAAAGAATCAAGTTTATTAGTTATTATTATTGGCTGCCATCTACCTACTACCCTTATACTATAATAACTTTAAAAACTAATTAAAATGTAATAACCATTATTCTATATTTTATTGAATACGTACATTGTGCCTGACTGGTTTGGGTGATAGATATACCCATCCTTTGGACCAGGATTTGGCAAACTATGGCCTGTGGACCAAATCTGGCCCACTTGCCTATTTCTGTAAATAAGGCTTTATTGGAACAGAGCATCATGCATTTATATGTTATCCATGGCTACTTTTGTGCTAGAACTACAGAACTGAGTAGCTACAACAGAGATGATAAATATTTACTATCAATTATTTCTCTTGAAACCAGCAACTCTTTCTGTTGCTTTATAGAATAAACTTGCTAACCCTTGCTTTTGGACTTATAACTTTGACCAAGGTCACAGGGTACTGTGATTGGCCAAGCATGGGATACGTGCCCTCCCCTCATGAAAGGGGTGTGTTAGCCCCATTTGAAGCATATAGGCTGAAAGAGGGGGTGGAGTGGATCCCCAAGGAAAGTCTGGAAAATGCGCAGAGAAGGAGGTAGTTAGCAGAGGGGTCCGAGGCTCAGGGCCTTGGCAATGAATATTCATGGTTTTGTGTAACCATGCTACCCTCCTTCCTTTGGGGAACTAGTTCTGGTAGGGGTGCCACTTATGGAAAGCCACTGATGGCCAGATGAGTGGGCCACTGACCAGGATGGGCTCAGCCTAACCCACTGTGTCTGCCTGACCACAGATGTGCTCTGGCGCTGGGCACACCATTCCTGGCGTGTTTATGTCCAAAAGCAGAGACAGAAGGACTACCCTCTGGATTTGCTGCATTGGGCTGATGTTAAGTTGGGGTTGCCAACTGTGCCCATAACTTTCTAGCAAGTTTACAAAACCAACCTTAGGAGGAAAGAATAAGAACAAGCAAAGGCCAGTAGTGAAGAGCACGATCATGAAAAAAGACGCTACACACAACCATCTCCCTGGTTTAGGTCTCAAGGTCCGGGGAGCAGCCCTGAACCCTGTGTTTCTTTCTTCGATTTTGGAAACTACCTAGTATCTGTCCAGGAAGTCTTCTTACTTCTGCTAGTTTTAGTGTGTTTTCTGTTCCTTGTAACCAACAGAGTGCTGGAAATATGTGGGCGAGCCATAGAGAAAGGCCAGAGAGGACCTCCCCTCACCTAAAGTCAGGAGGAAGCGAAAACCCTACGGAAGTAGAAACCATGAGGTGTGTAAAAGATACAGAATAGAGGGCAAGGGGCCGAGCAAAAGGAAGAAACCAACCAACCAACCAAATGTGGAATAGCTGAGTTTCATTTATAGCAGAGAAAATACCCAAGAATTCCCAGAACTAATACATTTTAGTTCCAACTTCTGATCTCCTGCACACCTGGTGGTCAAACGTTTATTGTTACATCATAATTTTTTTTTTTTTTTTTGGCCTTGCCATGCAGCATGCGGGATCTTAATTCCCTGACCAGGGATCGAACCCATGCCCCCTGCAGTAGAAGCACAGAGTCCTAACCACTGGACCTCCAGGGATTCCAAATGTTTATTGTTTTGTGTTGCAGATACCTTCATACATTTCTGTTGTCACCTGGGTCTTATAGGCATTTAAACCCTGGTTTAAAAGTCCCTTTAAGAATAAACTAGTTTTGGACTTTCCTGGTGGCGCAGTGGTTAAGAGTCCACCTGCCAATGCAAGGGATATGGGTTCAAGCCCTGGTCTGGGAAGATCCCACATGCCGCGGAGCAACTAAGCCTGTGTACCACAACTACTGAGCCTGCACTCTAGAGCCCGTGAGCCACAACTACTGAAGCCTGCGCACCTAGAGCCCGTGCTCTGCAGCAAAAGAAGCCACCGCAATGAGAAGCCTGTGCACCACAAGGAAGAGTAGCCCCCGGCTCACCACAACTAGAGAAAGTCCGCGTGCAGCAACGAAGACCCAACACAGCCAAAATTAAATAAATAAATTTATTAAGAAAAAAAAAAGAACTCGTTTCGGACTTCCTTGGTGGTGCAGCACGGTGGTTAAGAATCCGCCTGCCAATGCAGGGGACACAGGTTCGAGCTCTGGTCTGGGAAGATCCCACATGCCATGAAGCAACTAAGCCCGTGCACCACAACTACTGAGCCTGAGCTCTACAGCCCACGAGCCACAACTACTGAGCCTGTGTGCCACAACTACTGAAGTCCATGCACATAGAGCCTGTGCTCCATAACGAGAGAAGCCGCTGCAGTGAGAAGCCTGCATACGGCAACGAAGTGTAGCCCCTGCTAGAGCCCCTGCCACAACTAGAGAAAGCCCTTGCGCAGCAACGAAGACCCAATGCAGCCAAAAAAAAAAAAAAAAAAGAATGAACTAGTTTCACATGAGGTGACATGGGATGATTTCTGAATTTTTGGCCCTGAGGGAGGAGAGCAGAACTACTCCACCCATTCAGGGTGCCTGGTTTATGGAAAAAGTGTCTGGTACAGCAGAGTAGGTGCTTAATAAGCTTTTATGAATGGATCCTGAATGAAAGATATATTGTTAAATGAAAGAAAAAAGAAAGGCAAACGACAAGATGGTAAGTTGAGTAAGGGGCCGTTAAAAGGAAATCAGGAAAAAGAAGAAACAAAAACTATACGTATAAGCATATGTAAACACGTGATTGCTTTTGGGAAGTTAGTTGGGGATCTGATGTGGAAAGGAGAATAATTTTTCATCATATACCATGTTGGAATGTTTGAATTTTTCCACTCTGCATGTATTAGCTTTTCAATTAAAAATATCGTAATGAGATATATGATAAAGCCAAAAGAGTAACATGTTAATGACAGAATCTTTGTGGAAAGAATGTGGGTGATCACCAAACATTTTTTTTCAACTTTGCTGTATGTTTGTAATGTTTTATGGAAAAAAAAATTGTTGGACATTTTTCCTTTAAGAAGTTCCCGTTCTATAATGAAGTCAAAGGCCAGCCCTGAAGCATTGGTACCCATTAGGTTCTCAGAAGGAAGGAGAATTCCCATGGTGGTGGTAGGGGCATCTTTCTGCTTAAAGGTGCCAAGCGTTGCACTATTAGACTGAAACCATCTGAGCTGGCTTTTTTTAAAAAAAATAATTTTATTATTTTATTTTTGCGGTATGCAGGCCTCTCACTGTTGTGGCCTCTCCCGTTGCGGAGCACAGGCTCTGGACGCGCAAGCTCAGCGGCCATGGCTCACGGGCCCAGCCGCTCCGTAGCATGTGGGATCCTCCCGGACCGGGGCACGAACCCGTGTCCCCTGCATTGGCAGGCGGACTCTCAACCACTGCGCCACCAGGGAAGCCCCTGAGCTGGCTTTTTAGCTAAGTGCAAAGGCTGAGTCTAAAGCAATGACTTCTACGCTGATGTGGCTCCCAATTCTGCCAAACTGGAGTCCTCACTATGGGTCAATGACAATAGAGCCCATCAGAGCTTCCCTCTTTGGGAGTGTATCAATTAGAGTTCATTGATTACAAGCAACAGAAACTGCTGGCCAGTTGAACCAGAACAGGAATTGATTGACTGGAGCATGTGAGGGACCTGAGAGCCCAGCTCAGGTGATGGGCAGAAAGTGAGGCAGGCCAGAACGAGGTGCCCTGCAAGGATGTCTGTTTGGGATGCTGCAGGGGAACATCTCTGATGCTGATGCTGGAAACCCCGAAGCTGGGCCCCACTGCTCCCAGAAACCGCCGCTGCTGTCATCACACTGTTTAAACCTCTGCTGAAACGCTGCTATTGTGGATGAATTTTAATACCTCCCTGTGGTTTGTGCTGCTTGCTTGGTCTCAGGCAGGAATACCTGACTGGCCAAGCCCAGGGCTTGTGCGTGTCCTCAAGCTGCAAGGAAGTGGTGGGAGTAGCTGATGCTCACCAGCTTGTACAGTGGTGGGTAGGGCACTGCCTTCCACCTGGATGAGCACAGTGACAGATGTCGTCTACACAGGAAGCCGGTGGATCCTGAGCAGCCCTAATGATGACAAAGGTGAGCTATTGACGGCTTAACCAAAGATACAGAAAAACTGAGAAAGCAGGTCATTAGCGCTGCTACCTATATGGCTATGTTAATTGACTGCCTACTATGTGCTATGTACTTAACCTGTATTATTATTTTTGTTTTTCTTTTTAAATTGAAGGATGGTTGATTTACAATATTGTGTTAGTTTCAGGTATACAGTATAGTGATCCAGTGTTTTTGCAGATATATTCCATTATAGGTTATTACAATATAATGGGTACAGTTCCCTGTGCTATACAGAATATCTGTGTTGCTTCTCTATTTTATTTTGTATCTGTTAATCCTACACCCCTAATTTGTCCCTCCTCCCTTTCTTTTCCCCTTTGGTATCACAAGTTTGTTTTCTGTATCTTAACATGCATTATTTTATTTAACATGTGTTATTTAATCCTTCTTTACAACACTATAAGGTAGGAACTGTTATTATCCCCATTATATACCTGCTTCTCCCAGAAGAAGAAACTGAGGTTCAGAGAGGTTGGGTCACTTGTCTGGGTCATATCTCTGGGAAAATATGGAGCTGGGATTTGAACCCACCTTCTTCTGACTCCAGAGCCCTTGTTCTTAACCACTACCATCCACTGTTCCACTTCTCCATGGGCCTGCTGTACAACCCAGGCTTGCAAGGTCTTTGAATGACAATACTTACTCACCTGCTTACAGGTAATCTGGGTGTATCTATGCTGTCTACACTGGATTAGGTGGAAAGAAGCTCTGTAAAGATGACTGCCGATTTGCTAACTTGCTTCTTGCATTAAGAACTTTAATGCTGAAAAAAAATTTAAGTTCTCATTGAGCCTTCAGCATACCAGTCTTACAAATTAATCTGAACTCTGCGAATCTTTCTGAAGACACACGGTAACTTAGAGTTAGCTCAAAGTGAATGGAATCCTATTTAAGAAAAGGTGTGAAGTCTCTTAAAAGCTGAGGCATCTCCAGCACTTTATTCCTCCCATGTATGTTCTCTTGGAAGACACTGAGTCTCAGAGCCAGTGAGGAAAATGTTGCCTCTAACAAAAGATGCCCTTATGGAGACTAACAGGTCTTGGGTAGATTGGGTGGGGAGTCCTCTGGGCAGGTTTTCTTTCTCTCTCCTATGAAAGGGAACTGACCAAAAATTAAAAAAAAAAAAAAAGGAAGAAAAAGGATGCAAGACAAGATGGGAAGAAGAGACCTGCTGGATTTGCATCCAGATTTTACAAGGACAAATACTTTTTTCATCAAGTGGTACTGCAGGGAAAACATTATTTCACGCATTCAAGTAAATGCTAAACACTGGAAATGGCAATTCAGTAGACAATGGTAAGTTGAGTACGTTTACTAATAGTCTCCTGTATTAGTCAGTTTTTGCTGCGTGACAAACAACTTCAAAATCTCAGTGGCTTTCGACAACAAATATTTATGTTATTTTTTATGTGTCTGTGAGTCATTGTGGCTCTACTGGATTGGGTTGAGGTCAACTCCATGTGTTTGCTTGTGTCTCCTTGGGTGTTTTGCTACACACAGCATGTTCTTCTCATGACAGGTCACGTGAGAGCAAGAGGATGAGCCAAACTGTATAGACACAGTTAAAACCCCTCTCCCATTGGGTCTACGGTATTCCACTGGGCAAAGCAAATCACACAGCTTCACCCAAAGTCAATGGGGCCAGGAAGCCACTCTACCCACCATGATACCAATGTGCAAGGGTTGATAAGTATGATTCTGTACCAGGGAGGGAGTGTTGGGCTGGAAACAGAAATCTAATCTACCACAGCCACTAACACTGAAAATAGGAATACAATCACACAGCGAAGAATAAACAGATGGATAAAGACTTGATACATTTATAGTAATAAATTTATCTCTAAAGCATTAGGTCAAAACCCAAACTCTGATCAGCTCTGTGGCATGTGACTCGTTATTTTTCTTGGAAAACTGACTCATGGGATAGGAAACTCTGATCTTTGACTTGTGTTGTGTTGCTGCATTCCACCACTAGGGAGAAGCATTAGGCATTATTTTACAGCTTCTGGGCTGGGCCTTCCATCGGTGAGGGTGGTAAGGGCATACTGGAGGCTACTTATACCTGCTCTCCCAGCATAATTACCCATAGTGCTTGCCACCCCACTCTCAAAGGTGTCCCAGTCTGATGTCCCAGTCTGGATGATGGACTATATGATCACTTTATATAAATGGTATAAATGTGGTGCTGCTTCTCTAGAAATAAACAACCTTCCCAGGAGCTAACATTCTCCAAGGAGCACCTTTTTTTTTTTTGCCTTTTCCTTTCTAGAAAAATGCTCCGATTACAAATGACCTCTCTCCTCCAGGGCTTCATGTGTTCCAGCCCACCTTAGAATGCTCACCCCCCATTTCTCTGTTCCCAATTTCAATGATCATTTTGACTTTCCATAGCAGCCTCCCCTGGGCCCTTCAAACCTGGGTTATATGGGTTCCCTGTCGTCCTGCTATGTCCCCCTGATAGAGCATTCATATACTGTGACAAATGTTTATTTGCCCATCTGCCTTACTAGTCTGTGAGATCCCAGAGGGCAAGGACCCTGCCTGCCTTGTGTCCCTACCATCATATGCAATTAGTATTTGCTGAATGAATGCAACTGTTGTTATTGTTTCAGTTATTTTAAAATATGGCAGAATACAAAAAACAGAATCATACTGTTCCCAACCCCACTTTCTACCAGTTTCTCTTTCTGTTGCTCATTTTCCTCTGGTCACGTTAACCTCAAACATCCCAGGCACATTTCTGTTTTAGGGTTTTTGCATTGGCTGTTCCCTCTGCC
The DNA here is from genome assembly GCF_963455315.2 of Globicephala melas. Lineage (NCBI taxonomy): Eukaryota > Metazoa > Chordata > Mammalia > Artiodactyla > Delphinidae > Globicephala > Globicephala melas. Next base: position 76,862,026 of record NC_083328.1, read on the forward strand.
TGGAACTCTCTCCCTCTTGATATCCACATGGCTCCCTCTCTCCCTCATTCCAGTCTTAACTTCTCAGGGAGGCCTTCCCTGACCATCCTATATACAACTGCAACCCCTCTCCCCTATCAAACCCTGCCCCCCATGCCACAGCACTTATCCTTCTAAGACACTGTAAAATGTACAGATGTGTTTTGTTCTCTATGTACTGTCTCTTTCCCCACACTAGAAGGTAGACTACAAGGGCAAAGATCACTCTTTGTTTGCTCTTGATACCTCCCAAGTTTATAGAACCACACCTGGCACAGAGTAGGTGCTTGAGAAACACTGAATGAGTGAATGAGTTCAGTGAACATTTGCTGAACACTTCCTTCCAGGGGTTAGCACGGTTAGAACCAGTCGGAGCCCTCAAGATCCACAGTTTTGGTAGAGGCAACGACAAGACAAGAAACAGTGGCATCTAGACATAAGCTGCTTCAAGGCAGTGGCTCAGTCATAGCATCTAGTGTCCTCATAGCTCCGTGGGCCCTGTTGAACGTTCTCTACACCTACCTGGAGTGAACCTACCAATCAACTCACACAACCAAAGCAGCTGATGGCATTCAGAACATTCGCCCTATTGTTTCCCTTTCCCTAATAACTAAATATCACCCAATTCCACCCTCAAAATTCAGCGAAGTAATGCTCAGGGAAAGATAATGCCAGAAGAATATAGCCCAAGATAAGTGACTCTCATCACTGCTTAAGAACCACAAAATCAGCATTAAAAACTGAACAACTGGGCTTCCCTGGTGGCGCAGTGGTTGAGAATCTGCCTGCTAATGCAGGGGACACGGGTTCGAGCCCTGGTCTGGGAAGATCCCACATGCTGCGGAGCAACTAGGCCCGTGAGCCACAACTACTGAGCCTGCGCGCCTGGAGCCTGTGCTCCGCAACAAGAGAGGCCGAGACAGTGAGAGGCCCGCGCACTGTGATGAAGAGTGGCCCCTGCAACTAGAGAAAGCCCGCGCACAGAAACGAAGACCCAACACAGCAAAAATAAATAAATAATAATAAAAAAAAAACTGAACAACTAACTACAGGAATTCTTTTACAATTTTATAGCTAGCACTTTTGGAAAAAAATAAAGAGATTGGTTCAAGGAAGAATATTCAAAAGTACTATTTTACTTATAATTTGCAAAACATTTTGACTATCCTAAGAAATCGTGTTTTAAAAATACAAGTACATATCTATATATATGTGTTAAAAAAAAGGTAAATGTGATATATGTATGGATGGATGTGTTTCCTGAGAACTAAGGGATGCCAATACTGGGTCAGAAGAAATTTCGGAGTTCTCCTCTGGTCCACTCTTGGTTTCTTGAGAGCTGGTTATAGGAGGCACAGCAGTTAAATGCTTAGCAAATACCTGGTGTGTAGTAAGTGCTCAATAAACGTTAGTTTGCTAAGAGAACAGAGTAGCTCCTTGGCCAGGCTCCACCTTTGCTACTTATCTGAGAGGAGAGTGTGTCATTTCCCTGCCGTGCCTGACTATTTTCATACTGATCCCTGGGCTAGAATCAACCTTTTTGTCTTTGTCTTCGTGCAAAGATGGATGAATGTGCTCCGCCCATTACTAGATTGCAGTATGGGATTCTGGTAGGATCAGAATCTAGAACAGGATCTTAATCACTGGGTGAGTCCAACCAAATCAACTAGACTAGCTGTGTGACCCAGGGCCAGCTGCTCACCCATTCTGTTGCTCAGCCTAACCAACCCTAAAATTATGACGCTAATAAGAGGTCCTGAACAGCGCTGATGGGGATGTTCAAAGAGTTAATGTGAGTGACACAAAGTAACTGTTCAGTAGGTAGTGGGTATCATGACAAAAATTCACAAATAATTCCAAAAACCTGAATACACGAGTATCTTTAAAACTAGGACAAACAATGGCACCAACCCAAATTTCCATCAATCGATGAATCGATAAATGAAATGTGGTCTATCCACACAATGGAATATTATTTGGCCATAAAAAGGAATGCAGTAGTGATACACGTTACAACCTGGACGTACCTGGATAACATTATGCTAAGTAAAAGAAGTCAGATACAAAAGATCCCATATGGTATGATTCCAATTATGTATTGATAAAATGCCCAGAATAGGCAAACTCACGGAGTCAGAAAGTAGATTAGTGGTTGCCAGGGGCTGGGAAGAGCAGGGATGGAAAGTGACTGCTAACGGGTACAGGGTTTCCTTCTGGAGTGATAAGAATGTTCTGCAATTAGATGCTGGTAATGGGGCTTCCCTGGTGGCGCAGTGGTTGGGAGTTCGCCTGCCGATGCAGGGTATACGGGTTCGTGCCCCGGTCTGGGAGGGTCCCACATGCCGCGGAGCAGCTGGGCCCGTGAGCCATGGCCGCTGAGCCTGCGCGTCCGGAGCCTGTGCTCCGCAACGGGAGAGGCCACAGCGGTGAGAGGCCCGTGTACCGCCAAAAAAAAAATAGATGCTGGTAATGGTTGCACAACTTTATGAATATACTAAAAATTACTAAATTATATTCTTTAGAAGAATATAAGTCTTTTTATGGCATTTGAATTATATCTCAGTATAATTCAATATAAAGCTGTTATAAAAAAACAAACTAGGCAAAACCAAGATAAGTAATTAACTTTCGCCCAACCTGTCTCTTCTCCGTGTAGAATGAAAACTTCTCTTAACATTCCTCATGTCTTGGTTATAATCTCCCCATCCCCAGGGGCTGACATCTCCAATTAGGGGCCCATGGAAGAGCTTTAATTTGTTTTAAAATCAGAAGAAAAAAATTTTAATATAATCCAGTTTAGATTATATTAATCCTTGTGCCCACACAGTTGTAAAATGTAAGTTTCTCTCTCTCTCTCTCTCTCTCTATATATATATATAATTTTCTTCTGTGTGTGTGTGTGTTTAGGAATGGGCAAAAATGCCCCTAGTCCAGGACAGTGGCAGTGGGACCCTGCTGGCTCCCCACAATTCAATACTAAACCACAGCCTTTTCTCAGAGTTTGTTCTCTGGCTTGGGGACTCGTGGGCACCCTCTGTTGCTCTCATGATGCCAGGATGAAGTCGGAAGCACCAAGCTAAATGAGAAAACTAAACCAAAGGAAATGGAATGGGTACTCTTGCCTCTGTTCATTACCCACTAGCCGGACACTCAGCGCTGGGGGAAGGAGGGGTGAGGGAAGGAAGGAGGTAGGGACCTGGGCTCAAAAGCAAAGACCAGTGACCAGCAGAGTGAGCTTGGGCAAGTCACGTGACCTGTTTCTTGCTCTGTTTCCCCATGTCACTGAAAGTGCGGAAGAGCATTTTAAAGCGCGAAGGGTTGGTTTAAGCAAGACTTCACCGTCTCTGCAGGCTGTAGTCATGGGCCTTGCAGTCCCTGCCTGAGATTAGGCAGTCTCGCTGTGGACAGTCTCCTGGGTCAAATCTAGTTCCTCACACAGCCTCTTAAAGACAGGACAGTGTCACAGCAGTAAAGGAAACAGAAGGGCAGGGGAGAGAAGCTATCATCGTTTTTATTCCAGATCGTCAACTGAAATCTTTCCAGAAGATCCAATTCTGGCTGATGAACCGAAGATCAATTTCAGTTGTAAGCATTCAGTTTTTATTGCTCAGAGAATCCTTCTGAAGCCAAGAAAACAAACAAACAAGACCCACCCAAGAAGTATCAATATAGAAACCCTGTTCCAGGACACAACCCTCGAACTCTTGGTTTCCCCAAGAAAACCCATGTAAAACTAGATGCTAGCAGGCTTATGTTTTGACCTCTTAGATCAAGCACTGCAGAATAATGTGGGACACAAAACTGAAATATTTTGGTGTGTATAAGAAGCTCAGAGCAGGGCTTCCCTGGTGGTGCAGTGGTAGAGTGTCCGCCTGCCGACGCAGGGGACACGGGTTCGTGCCCTGGTCCGGGAAGATCCCACATGCCGCGGAGCAGCTGGGCCCGTGAGCCATGGCCGCTGAGCCTGCGCGTCCAGAGCCTGTGCTCCGCAACGGGAGAGGCCACAACAGTGAGAGGCCCGCGTACCGCAAAAAAAAAAAAAAAAAAAAAAAAAAAGCTCAGAGCACAGACAGTAACTCTGAACTCCCCAAATTACAGTGGTAAACTGACGTGCAACAAAACAGGCCTGTAACTCACATCTGGGGGTAGGCGTGGCAGGCACCCCAGCAAGGCCTGCCCAGTCCCACTTAACATTCCAGGGAGATCCAGGGGTGGGTGGGAGTAGAGGGGAAAAGAATTCCGGCAAAGAAGCCCAGATTTAGCAAGTTGGGTGAAGGTCATGACTAGAGAAAGCATGCTGATTAGAACGAGGGCAGGTGATTTGAGTGTTGGCTCTTGGTTTAAATATCACCTAATTGCTGTGTGATCCTGGGTGGATCTCTTACCTTTTCTGAGCCTCTGGTTTTTTACTGTGGTATTTCCCTTATTGTCTGGATCAGAAAAATAGCCAGAGTCCTAGATTTAAATACAGATTCTCAGGTGTCCCACCCAGATGTGCTGTACTGGGATCTCCAAAGCTGGGCTGTAGCTGTGGGCATTTTTAACAAGTTTTTCAGGTGATTCTTAAACCAGGAAAGTTGGGAAATATCTTTTCTGCATAATGTGGGTAATAATAGTAATCCTCCCTCATGGGATGTTGGGAGGATTACATTATTAGGTAGAGCATTTAGCATTGTGTTGGCATATCCTGAGTCAATAAATGTTAGCTTTTTATCACTGAAAATCATTAGTACCATTTATTTAATAAATATTTGTTATGTACCTATTATGTGCAGGGTCCAGGGCAAGGGTTGGCAAACTATGGTCCAATGCACTTGTTCTTATGTGGTCTGCGAGCCAAGAATGGTTTTCACGTTTTTTTTTTAAATGGTTGGAAAAAAACAAAAGAAAAATAATAGTTTGTGCCACTTGGAAATTTTGTGAAGTTCAGATGTCAATATCCATAAATAGAGTTTTATCAGAACACAGCTACACCCACTCCTTTACTATTGTCTCTGGCTACTTTCATGCTGTAATAGCAGAGGTGAAGAGCTGCAATAAAGACCATGTGGCCCACAGAGCTGAAAAATATTGAATATTTTCTACCTGGTCCTTTTTTAAAAAGTAAATAAATAAATAAAATTATTTATTTATTTATTTTTTCTTTATTTTTGGCTGTGTTGGGTCTTCATTGCTGTGCACGGGCCTTCTCTAGTTGCGGCGGGTGGAGGCTACTCTTCGTTGCAGTGAGTGGGCTTCTCATTGCAGTGGCTTCTCTTGTGGCGGAGCACAGGCTCTAGGTGCATGGGCTTCAGTAGTTGTGGCACGTGGGCTCAGCAGTTGTGGCACGTGGGCTCTAGAGCACAGGCTCAGTAGTTGTGGCACACGGGCTTAGTTGCTGCGCGGCATCTACCTGGTCCTTTACCAAAGAAGTTTGCTGAACCCTGCTCCAGGGCAAGGGCCTTCAATTGGGGTTCTTGTATTTGGGGAATATACAAAGATTTCTCAAGAGGTGTATGGGCATGATTGAGGAAATCAATTCTCAGATCCTCAACTTTGATGTGTACTTTTCCCTAAAACTGATCATCTAAGAGTACACCCAGAAGGTGACTCATGGTGCCGAGGTAGAGAAAGTAATTGGTCCATGACTGGGAAAGAAATCCCAGGTGGTTTTCATTTCTTTGCTTTTAACGAAATTGACCCAAATAATTATGATTGATCATTGTATGATTTTCTGGCATTTAACTCAGAAGGAATTAAAATAATTGAGAAGCATTGCTGTAACAATACACTTTCTATGTCTCTATCCTTATTTATGCGAATGAGACTTCTCAGCATTTACCTCAATAAAAAAAGAAAATTGGGACTATAACTGAAAGAGATCTGTATCTCATTCTAGCAGTTGGTAAAAAAAAATTTTTTTTTAATATCATCACAGATATATAAACTGATGAAAAACTAGGCCTATCAAACGCATTAAGATATATTCTTGCTTATTTTAATTATTTATCAAAAATGTGTAATATATTTATGTAGTTTACAACATAACAACAACAAAAAGTTGTTTTGAATGATAATTTGATGTAAAAGAAATGTTTAAAGCTTGGAGCCCTACGGTCAAAGGGAATAAAAAATGTGTTTCAATTTGTAGAACTATAATTTTGTTGCTGAGGAGTGGGATGAAATGAACAACAAAAATGTTTCAAGATTAGTAATGTTTCCCGTTTTCAGTCCCCTCCCTCTGTTCTGGAAATTTCAGAGATTGGTTCTCTCAACCTGACTTGGCTGAGGTGAGAGACCTTCCAACTTTTTTTCCTGGCAACACTACCATTTTGTCTCAACTTTGCTGGTCGTTGGATCTAGGGCATTCAAGAAATGGATCAGATCAGTATCAAACTTCTCATCTCCATGAGAACAGAATTTAAAGATTACTGAAGAGAAAAGAATCCGCTGTGCAAAGGTATCATCCATCTGCTGGGGCAAAAGAAATACCAGCTTATGTGCCCTTTCTAAGGAATATACTCAAGAAATTAATGGAATAAGGATAAACTCAGAGTAAAGATGTGAAATACGGGAAGAAGAGTTTAAGAAATTATGGTGAACAACGAATGTTGTAATCTTTGGTTAAATCTCAGTTGATGTGGTCATTTGGGAATTGGAACATAAGAGACATACTGTAGGGCAAGACTTAACAAAAGCCTGGAAGTAAACTCACAAGCTACCTCAGCAACACCCAGGATTTGGAGAGAGGGGTTGTAGAAAGAGATGTGGCCCAACGGCCTCCTCTTGTGAGGAGGAGACTTCTTAATGAAAGGTTTGGGCCTAGTTGATATTTAAATCTGATATAGCAACAGAGGAATCGATTTAAAAATAATCGCTAGAGTTTAGAAAGTAACTATTAGTAGAATGGAAACATATAAGAACTTTCAAGAACATAGTGAAAAGTTAGAAAAGAAAAAGGAGAAACTTACAAAGTTTAATAAATAAATAAGACAGAAATGAATAATACCAAGTATACGTTACTACGAGAAATGCAAACAGTTTGACTTCTCCAACCAAAGACAAAGACATGCTATTAAAGGAAGATATTAAACCACTGAGTGGGAAAGATAAACCAAGCAAATGTAATAAAATATAAAATAAGACTTGGAATACTGTTATTAAATAAAGTGTAATTTAAGGCCCAAAGCTATTAAATAGAAAGATCAGGCATGTACTAAAGGGTAAAATGTAAAATTGACAAAGAACACACACATAATAGCCACAAACTCACATGCATCAAACAACACATGACAAAGTATAATAAAATGAAACACAGTAATACAAGAAAAGCACGATAAAAAAACACAGCCACAGTAAGAGGCTTAAAAATACTTCTTTCAAAGTTTATCAAGCAGACGAAAACTGAGAGAATCTGAATAACAAAGTCAACATACTTGATTCATAGATCTCCTCAAACGTTTACAAAACTTGGTCATGTACATGGCTATAAAGAAAACTAATAAATTACAAAAAGCGCGTATTTTACAGGTCATATTCTCAGATCAAAACTCATTAATATCAGAAACCAAAAATGAAAATACAGTTTCACAAACTGTAACTACTTGAAAAATAAGACATAAACCTTTATATAACTCTTGGGTTTTATCCCCCTGACTTCCGGAACAAACCAACCAACCCTAAAACTGAAATAACGAAGTATCTAGAAATTTACGAAAGAAGGACACTTCATATAAAAATCTATAGGGATCTGGAAGTCATGAAAATTTCTGAAAGACTTGGAAATAGGCAAAAAAGATTACTGGTTGTCCCGTCATATCCCAGCTCTGGGTTATCTAATCCTATAGCGGTCAATGCCTTTTAGCGTTTTTGAGCTATTTTACAACTTTGTGAGTTACAGAAACATATAATAATGCAAAAAACATATAAGAATGTAAACACACCTTGTGGGTGGAATGCAACTGATGGTTGCCCTGTAGACCCCAACCAGTTTTGCATCTGTCTGTAAGTTTCTTTCAGCATTCCTGATTGCCTGTGTAAGCATACATTGAATTCCCCTTCAAACCTGTTGTAACAACTTACTGATTTCCTCATTAATTAATGAATTAGATAAAATTGCTAACACATGCTCATTTTATATTTGTATGGCAGTCATGATTTAACTTTGAAAAAAATGATCTTTTAACATACGTGAAGTCATACTGGAAAATACAGCTTTAAATGCTTCCCCATTTTTAAAGGCTGAAAATAAGTGAACTTAACACAGGAAATTAGACTAACAAAATAAACTGAAAGAAAAGCAGGGGAAAGAATTAATAAAGATAATGCTGAAATAAAGATACATGCTGAAATGAATAAAATGGAGGAGTAGAGAGAGAATAAATAAAAGCAAAAGCTTTACTTTTACATAAATGACAAAACAGATAAACTCCTGGCAAACTACCTAAGGAGAAGACTGAAAATACAAATAAAACACAACCCACCCCAAACTCCCCTAAAACCACCACCCCCCCAAAAAAGTAACAAGAGCACTGTTAGATCAAAAAAAAAAAAGCCAAAGAGTCTAAAATAATTTTAGGAGAATGTTAAGTGGAATTACAGAGCAAAATGAATGATTTTTTCTTTTGCAAAGTATGTATTACCAAAATTTATCAAGTTGAGACATAAAGTCCAAATAGACCATTAATTACAGAAAAAAATGGAAAGTTTGTTAAGAATGTACAATGAAAAAGGGTATCAGCCCAGAAAAAAAACAGATAATTCCTGAAATAACAAACTATTGCTGGTCACTGAAAAAGGAGGAAAGAGCCTCAATTTATTTTCAGAGAAACATAACCTAAAACAAACAAACAAGCAAAGTCAGAGAACAAAGAAGAAAACCAGCATTCAACTGTACTTACACATACGGTTATAAAAATTTCAAGGAAAATATTAGTAAATGAAATCTAGGAATGTATTAGAAGAATAATCCAACATGACCTAGACGGTTTGTTTCAGGAATGCAAAAGGCTTCAGTACCAGGCTATGTCCTACACTAATTCACATATCAACATATGTAAGTACAAAACCCAAATATTTATGTCAAGAGATAGTTAAGAGATATTTGACAATAATCAGCAACCCACCTTGATAAAAACTCTGAAAATGGGAGAAGAAAATGAATGACTAAGTACTATAAAAACTGCCACCCAAGGAATAGCATATATCATATTAAATTGGGAAATTCTAAAGCCATTCAAGTTAAAATCAGAGATGCAACAGGGATGCCAGCTGTTTCAACATTGTTCGGAGGTTCTGACTAATACAATAGGACAAGACTGCAAAATAAGTAGTATAAGTATTGCAAGGGACGAGAAAAAAACACCTGGGAATGAGGTGACTATACCACAACCATCATGTCATACTTATCAGCGACCAAGAGTTTCTAATAAATACTGTCAATGAATAAAAATTTTTTTCTAAGGTAGTACAATATAGACAAATATACCAAATATAGCTATTCCCTATGCTTGCAACAAATAATTATTTTAACATAAAAAAATCCTATTTACAGTTACAATAGAATTCAAAACAACAAGAAAATACAGGCCCTATTTAATAAGAATAGACTGTATATGAAGAAAACTATATATTACAACAGGCTTTAAATAAAAGTTTTTGGGTGGAAGATTTAACATTTATTTTTTTGGCTGCGCTGTGTGGCACGTGGGATCTTAGTTCCCCAGCCAGGGATCAACCCCGTGCCCGCTGCAGTGGAAGTGTGCAGTCTTAACCACTGGACTGCCAGGGAAGTCCCAGATTTAACAGTTTTTAAAGTCATTCTTTTCATGAGTTCATGTAACCATACAGATATGATTCTAATACAAATCCTCAAAAGGTTTACTTTTTATGGGGGGAGGGTAATGGACAAAATGAAGTTCGTTTAGAAATATGAATATTTAAGAATTGCTAAGAAAATTTTGGAAAATAATAGCTACGGGGAGGCTTTGCAAGTCTAAAAGATACCAAGGATTACCTTGATGCTAATATAGTCAAATGTGTAAGGTTGGCAACCCAGAGAATTATAAGGATCAGTGAGACAGAACAGAGATTCTAGAGATAGAGCCAAGTATATTTGGGAACTTCATCTAAAGGTGAAATTAAGATTTCAGTTCCAAGGAAAATAATATTTTGTTTAACACATGGTCCTGGTTGTAATTGGGCAGCTAAACTCCTATATCATACACACATAAATATGAATTCTGGCTGCAGAAACTGAAAACAAATAATGAAAATATTAAAGAAAAAAACCTCAAGGGAAGGGAGGACTTTCTTAGAAACTACAGGAGCCACAAATAAAGCACTAGAAGAATCTGACTGCATACAAAGTGATTATTTTTACATGGAAATAGCACCATGAGGAAAGTCAAAAGACAAAGGATAGGAGGGGAGAAAACTCAGCACCATTTGACAGACATGGGGTTCACATCCCCAGGTGCCCAGCAACCCAAGGAGAAAAATAAGAGTATGAGTTTAAAGTTCATAGATAAGAAAAATGCAAATAATCAACCAGTCTATGCAGAGGTGTCACAGAGATGCAGATCAAAACACCAGCTCAGGAAACGCACAAAGACCAGATTACCATTTTCACACATCAGACCTACAAAACTTCAAAAGATGGATAGCAAGATTCGTGATAGCTGGAGCCCGCACCACCAGCACCACCAACGAGACTATCGTTTTGAAAAACTCATCTGAATCTATGCAAGTACAAACTACAGAAACTCATTGAAACGCACTCTGGGGACTCTAACCTACAGAAAGAAAAGAAAGCACAACTGAATAAGAGGAACTACGTAGGATGTTTACTGTGGCAGTTTGTAATGGCAAACAAACCCCCAAACAACCGAAATACCCATGAAGATGGAGATGGGTGAATAAAGCATGGTGCTTATAACATGGTAAGTCATAGTCTACCGTTTGCTTAAAGGAAAAGGCATAGCTGTACTGACACACAGTACTGTTAATAAATGGAATAATAAGGGCAAGGTAGAGAGAAATGTACATAGTGTGATACAATTACTATAAAGATAAGGGAAAGCCTTTTCTAGGTTATCTTTTAAGTTGGTATGAACACAGAGACCTTACTTACCTTGGGTGGAATGAGAATAGGCTGAAGATTATTGGCTTGGTTTTTGTACAATTCTCTATATAGTTTATCACAAGGAACAAGTTTTGCTGTTGTAGTTTGTTAAAAAAATCCAAATACGCATGTGTGTGTATATGCATTATACGTATCTATGGAGGGCAGCAGTTCCGTGGAGATATAATGATATAAAGAGAAATATAGTATATAAAAAGAAAATAGTATGCTCAATTCAACCCCAACTCTGTAACTGGAGTAGAAAACATACATATGGGACTCCCCTGGTGGTCCAGTGGTAAAGAATTCACCTTCCAATGCAGGGGACGCGGGTTCAATCCCTGGTGGGAGAACTAAGATCCCACACGCCGTGGGGCAACTGAGCCTGTGTGCCACGACTACTGAGCTCGCACGCCTCAATGAGAGAGCCCGTGTGCCACAACTAGAGAGAGAAAACCTGCACGCCACAACTAGAGAGAAGCCTGCATGTCACAACTAGAAGGAAGCCCACGTGCCACAACAAAGAGCCCGCAGCACAATGAAAGATCCCACATGCCGCAACTAAGACCTGATGCAGCCATAAATAAATAAATAAAATAAATTTAAAAAATAGAAAACATACACAAGCATAGAAAAAAAAGATTAGAAGGAAGTCCATTAAAATGGTCACAATTTTTACACCTGGATAGTAAAATTATTAGTGACTTTTAAATTTTTCTTAATATACATACAGATGGTCCCCAACTTACGATGGCTCAACTTAACAATTTTTTGACTTTACGATGGTACAAAAGCAATACACATTCAATAGAATCATACTTCGAATTCTGATCTTTTCCTGGGCTAGCGCTATGTGGTCTGATTCTTTCTCCCGATGCTGGGCAGTGGCAGTGAGTCGGCCATGGGATCACGAAGGTGAACAACTGATACACTTACAATCATTCTGTACCCCTCCAATCTGTGTTTTTCACTTTCTGTATTCATTAAATTACATGACCTATTCAATATTCTCTTCTGAAATAGGCAGATTTTGCCCAACTGTTGGCTAATGTAAATGTTCTGAGCACATTTAAGGTAGGTGAGGCTAAGCTATGATGCTTGGTAGGTTAGCTGTATTAAATGCATTTTCAACTTAATGATATTTTCAGCTTACAATGGGTTTATCAGGACATAACCCGTTCGTACGTCGAGGAAGATCCATAACGTGTTTCCCATATTTTTTATCTTGAATACACATTACATTTATAATCAGGAAAAAAATCATTTAAAAGTTGAAACTAGGGGCACACTGGGAAAAAAGATGTAGAACACAGGTTCATGACAATAGAAGTTTCCCAGGTAAAATCCAATGGCTGAATAGTTTCCTAAGGCACTGCAAGCAGTAATTCTAAAGCGATAAAATACTAACAGAGTAAGCTGCAAGCTTGTTTGATTTCTTACCAAACCATAGTTATGACGCATTATCATCACTGCTGATACAAAAATCATTTCTGGCGAAGAAGGATCAAAAATAAAAAGAAAGAAGACAAAGCCCAGCTTGAGGATATATATATATGTATGTGTTTTCTTTTTTTTCTTGGCCACGCTGTGCAGCATGTGGGATCTTAGTTCCCCGACCACGGATGGAACCCGCGTCCCCTGCACTGGAAGCACCGCGTCTTAACCACTGGATCACTGGGGAAGTCCCTGTATGTGTATCCTAAGGGATGCTGACTTTCTATTTCCAACAGGCGATTCTCAAGGTTTTCAGCATCACCATTTTCCATATTTCCTTAGTTTGTTATTACAAAAAAAAGGGGGGGAGGGAATAATATCTTTATGTAAAAGTGAATTGATATGCATGAGAATTTTAATAAGTTTGTGTGTTAGGGCATAAAATTAAAATGTTGATTACTCTGGTAAAAATGTATCTAAAGTGTTCTCACATTTTAAATATGCTTCTCTCACAAGAGTAACCTCCCCTCCTCACCAATCCTTGCTCATGCTCTGTGACAGCATGTTTCATTTATACAGTGTTTATTAAGAGCCCACCCTGAGTTGAAGATAATGCTAGAAGCTGGAAATCAGAGATGAAGACCCAAATTCAGGTCTTTGGATCCAAGCACGTGTAATTTGAGATCGCTCTCTGGCGCCATCTACTGATTACACAGCATTTCAATTCAAAACAGACAAATTTGAAATTTCCCTCTCGTCAGTACAGCCCATGCTTTGGACCTAGGTGCTTTTCCAATCCCTCTCATCTGATCCCTGGGACTGCACGTATCTTACTATCTAAAACAATGCCATCCTAGAAAACTGTCCTAAAGGTTAATATTATAATTAACCTAAACTAAAGGTTAATTATATCGGCATCTAAACAGAAACGTCAGGTTTGTCACTGAAGTTTCAAAATAAAAATGATCGTTGGGTCACTTTAGGCACCACACATATTTGACTGTGAAGAAGGTAAGGCATTTATATACTATTTATGAGAGAGGACTAAGAAGCTTTGCTTCTTCAAGTTCTCTTTAATTATATAATTCAAACCCCAATAACCCAAATCATACTGTGACTCTGAAGAATCACTAACATTTGTTATGTTTTAATGATGTATCAATTTATTAGGAAACCATTCCTTTTTTCCCCTCATTTACGCTAAACTTTTTTCTTTTTGATCAAAAATCCATGTAACATTATGTAGAAAATGGTCCTTCACGCCGATAGATTTGTATCCATGTATTAAAACACTATTCCCCCAAACATTGGGGGTATTTCAGAATGGGGTCTTAAGAGAGGCTTAGAAGCACCATCTACTACACAAATGTAATGAGGTGGAAAAAACCTTTATTAGAGTTTGCAAATCAAGTTGGAAGCAAACAAATGTATTCACTACTCAATTCATTTCATTCCAACCCCTAATCGGGATCATCTTGGTAGTATTTCAGATTCTACAGCACTGAGAACACCGCGATCCAGAGGTCTCACAACTATCGCAGCATAAAAAAATTTCAGTAAGCAGTATAAAATTACCATTTATTATGGGGGTGGGGTGTTTTCACAACAATCCTTAAAAACATTAAGGGCAAACCTCTCACAGAATTCCATTTCTGACTTCTTTTTTGGTCACTCCTTTTTCCCCCTTTCTTTTGTTTTATAAGCACTAGTCTGGTATGGAATCCGCCGGACAGAGCAAAGCTGGGTGGGCGCCTCCTTGGATGATGGAGTAAGTCTGCTTGGGTAGTTCTTGCTGAGAGGTGGTGGAGAATATGGGCGGAGCCGTGGTGGCCACGGCGATGTTCTGGCCTCCGTCGCTGACCACAGTCACTTCAGCGGTCCCCTCCTGAATCAGAGCGTTCAGGCCTTCGAAGTCAGTGCAAGTAATGCCCGAACTGGTGATGAAAGTCTGGTTGCCAGAGCCTTCCTGGGGGCCGCCCGGGGCCGTGGGGATGAGGGTCTGGTGCAAAGTGCCTCCGTCCGTCTGGTCGTGAGTGGTCAGCAGGACAGCCGGCTGGGGCATCGCCGCCGCCTCGCTCGGACACCCCGAGGAATGAGGAGGGGCGATCAGATTGACCTGGCGTAAGATCTGCAGCCGGCTGTTCCCGGGCAGTTCCTCTGGGTTCTGCGCCACCAAGGCGGGCTGTACGATGTTCACTGCGGCCGCCGCAGCCTGGACGATGGTGTTTGCCTGGGGCACCTGATGGCCAACGATGATTTTGACTCTGCCCTCGCTGAACGGGGGCACTTGGCTGGGCTGGAGGGGCACCTGGAGGTGCCCCACAGTGAGGGGCGCGGCGGGCTGCTTGCTGGGGTCGATCTGAAACTGCAGGACGGTCACATCCGAGCTCTTATTCTCATTGTACTCACTGTGCTGCCGCTTGTGGCTGCGGAGCGAGTCCTCGCGCATGAAGGAGGCATCGCACCGATCACAGTGGAAAGTCTTCTTGGCGTCCAGCTTGGCCACCTGGCGGCTGCTCTGCCGGCCCGTGTCTTTCCTCTCCGAGGCCTCGGTCTTGACAACGTCGCCGTGGAACTTCTTCACGTGCTTGCTCAGGTTGCTGGGCTGCTTGGTGTCGAAGCTGCAGTAGCTGCACTTGAAGGGGCGGTCGGTGCAGTGGATGCGCTCGTGGATGCGCAGGGCGGCCTTGCTGGAACAGGAGTAGCTGCACTCGGAACATTTCTCGGGGTGCTCGGTCTGGTGCACCCGGCTGTGCTTGCGGAGTGTGGCCTTGCTGTCCCCCAGGAAGTCGCAATGCGGACACTTGAAGTTGTTCCCGCTGTGCTTGATGCGGATGTGCGACTTGAGGTTCCCCTTCATGGTGCAGCGGACATTGCAGAACTCGCACTTGAAAGGCTTCTCCCCCGAGTGCACGCGCATGTGCCTTTTCAAGTCCGAGCTGATTTTGAACTTGGCGCTACAGAGCCAGCACTGGAAGGGGGCGTCCCCTGTCAACACAAGGTGAGTTTCGATAAGAACAGGCAGGCAACAACCATAGCGGATCCCCCCGAAGCACACACCAGAAAATCGCTTATACCAAGGCAGGCGGGTGGAGACCTTCTAACTGCAGCTCCTAGCAGCCCCTGGGAGAAAAAAAAAGAGGGGTCGGGGGCTTCTCTCCTTTTCCCAAACTTAAACCACCACCACCAATTATAACACCCAGAAGAAAAACGGAGATTGAAAATCAAGCTATTTAACTGTCCCCAGTAAAAAAAAATAAGATTTGCGAATACACTTAGTATATCCTTGAAAACAATCAAGCTATCGTTCCTACGGTTATTGTGTTCACTCTGCTAGGGAACCATTCACAGTTGCATAATTTTGCATAATCCGTTGATTTTGGTTGAGTTACATGTTGTAACAGATTCAAGGGCACATTTTCAAATCAGTCAGCTCCATGCTCACTCATCAGAATATTCTTTTTACAATGATTGAAACGCCCAGCTTACACTTCATGCAGATTTTTATTAATAAAGACGTGTTTATTGCGCACAATTTATTTATCCCACATTGCCAGCTGCGTTCTTTACTTGTGAAGTTACAAAATCCAGCTGCTTGATTTTTTTTTTTTTTAATTCATGTTCGGTGAAAGATGAACAGGAAAAGCGAAATTGCAACATCTGAAAGGACATGATATTCCAAGTTTATTTCCTCAGTGAACGCTAAGTCCCAATCATCTGATAATTCAAGCAAATTGGTGACCCCGCCCATTGCAATATTGTTTAAGCAAGCGAAACAACAGCAGCTAAGGTTCTTCGGTGGCTTCCCGGACGGCAGGCGCCCTGCTGAGCATTCCACAAGAATGGTCTCACTTGATGATCCCGACATTCCCATGAGGTGGGTACTATTATCAATATTATTCCCAACACTACTGTACAAATGAGGAGGCTGAGGCCTGGAGCGACTCTATCACTTGTTTCCAGTCACTCGGTAGTACATGGCAGAGCTTGGATTCCAACCCAGGCTGATTCCAAAGCGGGTATTCTTTTTTTTTTTTTCTTTGTAATTAAAAGACTTTACTTTTTTAGAGCAGTTTTAGGTTTGGGGAGATTATACAGAAAGTAAAGAGTTCCCATATGCTCGCTCCTTCTCTCCCCTGCACGTCGTTTCCCTATTATTAACATTTTGCATTAATGCAGTACATTTGTTACAACTGATGAACCAATATTAATAGATTATTATTAACTAAACTCCAGTTGACATGTGGATTTACTCTGTTTTGTATATTTCTATGGGTTTCAACAAATGTATACTATTACATATCTACCATTACAGTAGCATACAGGATAGTGTCACTTCTCTAAAGATGCCCTGTGCTACACCTATTCACCCCTAACCCCGCTCCCGGAACCCCTGAAATCTCTGATATTTTTAATTGTCTCCATAGTGCTACCGTTTCCAGAATGTCACATATTGGTTAACATCTTAGAGTATGTAGCCAAAGCTGGTATTCTTGGATGCTAGGTGATTATCTGTACATATGACCAATGTTTGCTTTCTTACCATAAGCTCAAAAGAGTGGGATTGTGTTCTGGCTTTTTGGTATAAGACCTATAACATCACAATGAGCTGTTTAATAAATGCAATTAATGATGGAGCAAATTAAACAAGCTTCGAGAAAAGGAAGAAGCCCCAAACTAAACAACGCTTTGCATGACTAAATGCCACTGAGATCATTCACGTGAAACCTTAGAACAAGGAATGGTAAGCTATACACAGTGAGCCAAATCTAGCCCACAGCCTGTTTTTGTAAATAAAGTTTTATTGTAACACAGCCATGTCCATTTGTTGTGTGTTGTTTCTGGTTGCTTTCATGCTACAACTGGCAGAGGTGAGTAAACTGTGATAGACACTGTATGGCCCGCTAAGCCTAAAGTATATTTACTATCTGGCTCTTTAGAGAAAAAGTTGGCTGACTTCTGTCTTAGAATGTTGCTCTCAACCTTTTTTATGCCACGGACCCCTTTCTGGCGGTTTAGTGAAACCCATGCACGCTTTCTGGGGGTAATGTTTAAATGCACAAAGTAAACTAAAATAAAAATCAAAAGGAATACAAAACACACTAATTATACTGAAAATTATTAAATAATTAAATTGTGATTGGGCAATGCGTGTGCATTAAGTAACGAGCTCTAGCGGTGGGTCTAGTGACAACACCAATTTCTAAACAGAGAAGAGTGTAAACGATGTTTTGATCTATCAAAAACACATTATAAAAAGATCTGTGATTTCTACTGGCGACAAGTTCACATGCACTGTAACCAGACTGGATGCCTATTTTCATAACTGAAGGACACATCACATTT
This sequence comes from Globicephala melas, assembly GCF_963455315.2. Taxonomy (NCBI): domain Eukaryota; kingdom Metazoa; phylum Chordata; class Mammalia; order Artiodactyla; family Delphinidae; genus Globicephala; species Globicephala melas. The sequence goes on from NC_083328.1 coordinate 76,879,925, forward strand.
CAGTAAGATGAGTGAAAATGGAGATGTAATTTTTTTCCTCATCCAAGTTCAGGGCCCTCCTAAATTCTACTCATGGATCCCTGGGTGGAGGTGTCTGTGGACTCAGAGGAAGAATCACTGCTCTAGAATGTTCTGCTAGGTCTTCAGTTACATCACTGCCCAAATTAGTGACGATCTGTTTGCCTTTTTTTTTTTTTTTTTAAAAGCAATTTAGCAGAGGTCAAACCCAGAAAAACCAGATAACCAGATCTCACAGCTGAGTCGCAGAGCTTAACAACACTTTTTGACGTGAAGGCAAAGGGTTTAAATCTTTTCATCATCATTATCTTCTTCTTTTTCCTTTTCACCATAGATTTATTTCTTAAATGAGGCAGACTGGTCAGTACCAGTGCCACCGGACCATAAGCTCCCCAAAGCTAATGACTACGTTCATTCCTGCCCACTACCTGACCCTCGCAGTGTCTGGTACCTGGTGAGGACTTAATGAATGTTGCTCTGTGAACAAGCAACTGATATATTTAAGCTGACAGATCTCTTGAGTTTAGGTTGCCACCGAGACAATATAGTCGATCAAAGCGATGGAAGGGTAAAGACAAAATCCTATTAATTTTACAATTTGTAAAATTTTACAAGTGCCACAGATTCATAAAAGGGAAATGAACATTCCATGGAGATACTGCATAAATGGCATACATTTAAATTTTTAGAAAATATACTTTTTCTAGACCAACTTAAAGATGCTATTATAAATGAAATGGTTAAGTTTACCCTCCTAAGTTAAGATGATTCTGAACAACTTCCCTAACTGAATCCTTCAGTGCCTCTAACTGAGGCTGAGGAGATTTCTGAAGAAAATCAGATGGGCGCCAGTTATGCCAATGTCTCAACTTGCTGTAGCAGATTAATGTCCCCAGACCTCCCCACCTCCTATCGCTCCCTGTAGCCATGGCCTCTGCCATGTATGTGATTATGCATGCTCTCCCGACAGGGACAGGATGACTTGCCACGACCCCTCATAAAATAGGCTCTATCACGTCATTGGATTTGCCTGATGGTATGTTAACTAGACTTGATACAAGTAATGGCTTGAATGGGTTTGTGAATCGGGGTTTGCTCGCTTGTACCTCTGTCATCCATCGCCAGGAGAAGGTCAATCCTGTCCTACCCGCTGATCCCAGGAGGAGGACGACAGACGTGGAGCACAGCTGGATTGTTGCAGCCAAGGCCAGTGGACAGCCAGCCCACAGCCAGCAGATTCTGAGATTTGTAAGTGAGCCCAGCAAAGACCAGCAGAGTTGCCCAGATGACACCCAGCTGATCCCCAAACATGAACAGAGAAGGCATGTTGTTGTATCCACTGAGGTTCTGTGGGGTTTTTTGTTATACTGCATTATTGTGACAACAGATAACTGATATACATATTGGCATCGAGAAACAGAGCGCTGCCGTAACAGAAAACTAAAATATGTAGCTTTGGGTTTGGGGGGCAGGTAAAGGCTGGAGGAGCGGCAGTGCACATTTCACGGCAAGCATTTGGGAAAACTGTCACCTGTCGCAACTCAGAAGACAGAAAAATGTACCCACTGAATTCTGAACTTCAGCAAAGAGATTCATTAGTTCTAAGCAGAACAGTGAAAGTGTCTTACAAGCTGCATATGATAAGGTCCCACAAGAAAGAGACAAATTCCAAAAAGAACTGGCCATTTTCAAAATGGAATTTAGCGAGAATACAGAAAATCAAAGATGTGCTGGGTTAGATGAAGTTTCCCATCTTCAACCAGCAAAAGATTTTCAAAGTACGACAAAAGCCTGGGAACAAAGATCATATCCAGGGAACTGATCGCAGAGGGAAGAACGAATGAGAAATGAAGGGTGTAAGCACAAGGTTCTTTGTCAAAATCTCCAAAAGAATAAAGTTGGTGCCAAGTAAGTCCTCTCAGCTGGACACGGATTCCTAAACGTCGCACCGGCTTCAACCTACAGAACATTATTTGCCGAAAGTGCCTATAATTGAGTTTAGAGGAAAGGCAAGTCTCCAGAAGAATTATGGGTGTGGCTTTTGGCACACAGATACACAGGAAACTCACAACGTTTTTAAGATAGCTCTATCAGCAAAGCTGTCGGTCTAGACTAAAATAAAACCTAAAAAGATCCCAACTTTCGGTAGGCAGGAGGCAGGCTGAGAAAGGTTCTCAAAGGCACATTTTCCACTCCTTTTCAGAAGTGGTTAAGGGAGGTGATGAAAGGCTGCTCCAGGGAGCAGAGTCAAAAAGCACACGGTCGAGTCAACGCCTAATCAAGAAACATTCCCTGTTCCCAGAGTGGGGGGACCTGGAAACACCTGCCCAGAGGGATTTCAGAAATCTGTGCACCAGTGACTGCCAAGCGCCTCCTGTTCTTCCCCTTTGGAACAGGAGGAATATCATAAGTATCCTGGCTGCGTTTCACCGCTGCATGCTGGGAGCGTGGGGACAGACAGCTTTGTCTTTTTATTGCAGAAGGCTCTAGGTCAAGAGAAGCCATATCTATACCTGATGGAGACTGCAAGTTCCTGATCCTATGATTGGCTAGACTTGTGTGGGTTTTGGGAGGCCATGAATGCATCTGCATGTCAGAGAGATGTGAATGATGGTGGGGTGAACTGGTGAATGATGGTTGGTGCAAAAATGGCCTTTGCCATGTAACCCTGGGATGACCTTCCACTGTGGGTGAGTTCAGCCCCACCCGTTGACACCAGGCCCAACCATTTAACTTACTTTAGCCAATGGGATGCAAGCAGAGGCTTGAAATGAGCTTACACATTGGGGCATACTTGTTTTGCCTTCCATGCAGAGGTCTGCCCTTGACACGAGAAGGACAAGCCTGGAGTAGCCCACTGGTCCCAGAGGGAGGCTATGAGACATGTGGGCAGAGCCAGACTGCCCCAGCCAAGGCAAGGAGACAGCCAGCAGATCCCCAGCCAGGGTCAGTGGACACCCAGCCTTTCCCACACATGTGATTAAGCCCAGCCAAGATCAATGGAATGTCTAGCCAACTCCCTGCTGACCTGAAGTACGTGAGCAACAAATGCTTTTATAATATGCTGCTGAGATTTTGTGGTGGTTACACAGTACCACTGTATCGAAAGCGAAGAGACACACTTGCTAAAAGGAAAACATACATCATTTGTTAAGTTACCTACTCAGCTGAGTTTTTTCATCAAGCTGTCCCATGCTGAACTTCAAAAGACGACTGAAATGCCTAACCATACGTTATGCAGACACTGATTAAAAATGCATTGCTTATATCTATACTTCATTTAGCGCACCTCCTCAAGTAAATACTAGTGAATAGGGTCTAAAGCTACATAAAGATGTGTATAAAGTTATAACCTTGATGTTTTTCCCTATTTTACAGAGAAAGCGACTTCTGAGCAGATGAAAAGCAAAACTGCAAACCACGGGATGAACTAACGTGCCCAGGTCCTTTACTTAGGTTGTGACTCAGTGCTTGAAGGTGCCGGTGATTTAGGCAACAGGCAGTTGGGAGCGCAGCGTAAGGACCACATGAAGGACGTACCTGTGTGGGACCGGAGGTGTACGGTGAGCTGGCTGGAGTTGCGGCTGGCGTAGGGGCAGATCTGGCATTTGAAGGGCCGCTCGTCGGAATGTATCCGCAGGTGCTTGTTGAGGCTGCTGCTGTCCGCAGCAGCGTAGTCACACGTCTTGCACTTATAGGGCTTCACGCCCGTGTGGCACCGCATGTGGGTCTTCAGCTTATCCTTCCGGCTGAAGCACTTGCTGCAGACTTCACACTTGTGGGGTTTGTCTCCTTCAAACGTGCACACACGGCATCAGGAAACAAGATGAAAAGGGAAAAAGGCTTATTTCCCACTGCCTTATGAAAAGCTTAAGACACAGTCACCCAAGGATATTTAGAACCCCCCCGCCCCAAAACTACACGGATGACGGGCAAAGAGCTAACGTCTTGGGAGAGGAGGAATTGCTTCTTCTATGTTGTTTATTAGTATTTTCTAATTTTTCCTACATTGAAGATGAATTCTTTATCAATTTAAAATAGAAGGCAACTCAAAAATTTTAAAGTACAGCTAAGTAAAATAAGAAACATTGTCTCATACCCATTAGCTCTTTTTTCTTTTTCATAACAGACACACCCTAAAACTCAGAATCTCTAAGTTTTAGTACAGCTCACGTCTGACCAGCCAAAGAATACATTTCTCGGCCTCACTCGCAGCCAGGGGTGATTCTGCGATGAAGTCCTCATTAATCAAATGGCAAAGAAGGTAAATGTGTCCCTTTCGTAAAAGGAAATGGCTTGCCTTTTACTTTTTCTCTTTCCACCTGTCTTGCCAGCTGTTACCAAGACATGAGGGTGAACAAGTAGGTGAGGACAGCATACCTGCAGATGGTGGATACGTAACCTAACGTACTGTAATACAGAGAGAGAACTTAAGTCCCTGGATGATGGGGACAGAGCTGCCTACCTGCCTAGACCACCTGCTTACCTCTGGACAGCTACGTGAGACAGACATAAACCCCCACCTTGTGTGAGCTGGTGCTGGGCTGTTTTGCTACAGCAGCTTAAACTGTACTCACTAATGCACATTGTCAACTTGCCACCCGTGAACAACTGCTAATTTTTTGATATCTACTTTTCCAATTATCTTGTATGTGTGTGTGCACATTTTGGGGTACAAAAACCTTCTTGGCCAACATCAATTTAAACCCTTATTTTTTGGAAGGTACTGTGCCTCTGAATGATTTTACTTAATTCTCTCAACAACTGGGATTAGAACCCAGGACAGTCTTGCTTTCTTAGCCAAATGCAACACTGCCTCTCTCTCCACTGACTACTTTCTTGCACTTAAAATAATTTCAATCATTTTCACATCATTAAATTTCTACAACATGATTTTTAAGGCTGAGGTATTATATGTACAATACTGTAAATGTAATATAAATTATTGAACCAATTTCCTACTTGGCCATCGAAAAGAATGAAGTAGACACATGCATACGGACACGGAAAGACATCCAGCATTAAAGGAGAAACAGAAAGCTGCAGAGAGTGTATATATTATTAACTTAATAAGAGATGGAAAAAGTAAATTGTGCGTTTTTAAGCCTGGTATACACATGCCAAAATTTAAGAATGAGACACACTGGACTATTAAGACTGGTGACTTTTGGGCATGTGTCAGATAAGAAGGATGTGGGTTGTGAGTCAGGATTTTCACTCTTTACATATCAAACATGCATTTTGGCCAAATCCTAAATAGCTAAGTGCTAAAATCAATTGTCAGCCAAAGTTGGTCACTATCCTCATAGAACAAACATCTGAGATTTAAGAATACATCTAGAAGTATATTAAAGACTGTAATTTTTTTTTTTTTTTTGCGGTACGCGGGCCTCTCACTGTTGTGGCCTCTCCCGTTGCGGAGCACAGGCTCCGGACGCGCAGGCTCAGCGGCCATGGCTCACGGGCCCAGCCGCTCCGCGGCTTGTGGGATCTTCCCGGACTGGGGCACGAACCCTTGTCCCCCGCATCGGCAGGTGGACTCCCAACCACCGCGCCACCAGGGAAGCCCAAGATTGTAATTTTATTATTAAAAATGTTCAGAGTCAAATTAAAAAATCCAGGAACAATAATTTCTCATTACTGACAGCTGCTAAACAGCTTCTGTGGGCACCATCCTGTGTATGTGCAACACCGAGCAGATGCCGGATGTCGGTGGAGCTGGATGGTTTACGGCCAGCTCTGCTGGTAAAGAGCCCCACTCTTGCTGTTCCTGGCCATGAGCTCTTCTCCGAAAGTAACTAAGGTAAGTACACCTTGTCAACTCTCTGACTTGAAGATGTTGACGGAGATGCTGCAGTTATGCAGAAATCATCCTACAAACCCAAGCGTGGCTAACTGTGAGTAGAGGATGCTTCCTGAAGATTTGCAGCGATGGACTCCAGGGTGCTGTCCTCACTTACATTTTTATAATGCTTCCCCAATTATCATGCATAATGACAGCACTTTACTCTTACAATGATGAATATGCTACGTGTGACTGATGGAACTTCAACACAGGGCACCCACCAGGAGAGATTCATTGCTTGTTACATTGAGAATGCCTACCAATACCTAAAACTTAATAACTTCAGACTGTGATAACTAGAAGAAATCCAAATGACATGACGCCGTGAGGCTGATTAGATATGATGGTGATCCCAGTGCAACAAGGCAATCGTTGGCCGTGGCCAAGGAGTATCAGAGATAACTGCTAGATATTTTATCTTCCAGATATTTTATCTGAGGCTAAGTAGCAGAATTTGGGCAATTAGGGATGCCCACGCCAAATTTCAGTGTCCCTCCCTTATACACGTTGACACTCACTGAATTTATATATGACTGTATCATCTGAATTATGAGCATCTAATACTTCAGGAAAAATAGTCTAAAAGCAATTCCTTCTCCATGCAGAAGGTCTGGGAGACATAAAAATAATACATTAGAGAAAATTAAAATCACCAGAAATAATCATACTTTTCTTTTTCCATGCAATCCTTTTTTTCTCTCCTTTAAAAAAAGTATTTATTAAATTCCCCTTTCAAAATTGCAAAACACACTCAGGTATCCAATGATGCAGTGTAAAGATACATAAATGAAAAGTCACTATTCTCCCCCTCCTTATTCTGTTTACCAGTCATTACACACACCACAAACACACACACACTTACTTACAGGATCATCTCCTCCAAGTGAGAAGAATATGTGCATTTAAATTAATTCTGGCAGATCAATTTCCAAAGTGTCTGTACCAGTTCACACTTCCACTTCTAAGGTTTCTCATATCTGTTCCAGCACTGGATTTTATTGCTCTAAACATTTTCTGCCAAAATCACGTGTAGAAACAGCATCTCGTTTTTATTTCATTTGTGTTTGTATTCCCATGATGACCAGTGAGGTTCTGCATCATATCATGTGTCTGACTTGTCCGGATCCCCAGCTCCCAGCACAGAGAAGGGATGTGTGTGAACCACTTACCTGTGTGGATTTTTAAATGACGCTCCATGTCCTTCATGCCATAGGCAGTCTTGAACTGGCAACCTTAAGAAAAGGCAAGGAAAAATCAATGACAGAGGGAAACACAGTCACTTTAGAATGGAGAAGCCTGGCAGAAACTTCCTTAACCAAGTGATGAAAGTTAATCCCACAGTAATGGGACCAACAGGTATCAGTATGCTCCTGATACCAGGTACCAAGTACATAATATCTCGTCTGTACTTCCTGCTCAAATTGCTTCACCTACATCTGATCATGAGGAAACATCAGACAAACCCAAAGTGACGAACATTTTATTCAATATGAAATAACTGGCCTGTGCTTTGCAAAACTGTCAAAGGTCACGAAAGACAAAAGCTTAGGATTAAAGGAAACTAAAGACACATGAAAACTGAATGCAATGTGTATTATGAACTGGATCCTGGACCAGTTTTCCTTTTGATACAGAGGACATTAGTGAGACAACTGGTAAAATCTTAATAAGGTCAGCAGTTTGATAATAGTATGTATAAATGTTAATTTCCTGATATTGATGATTGTACTGTGGTTATATAAAAGAATATTCTTGTTTCTAGGAAATGTACATTGAGGTACTTAGGGGTAAAGGGACATCATGTCTGCAACTTTGGGGGAAATATATGTATATATAGAAAGAATAACAAAGCAAACATAGTATGTTAATATTTGGGAAATCCAGACGAAAGGTACACAGAAATTTTCTGTGCTATTTTTGCAACTTTTCCTTAAGTCTGAAATTTTCCTTGCCTTCCCTAAAGGTTTTTTTTTTTTTTTGCGGTACGCGGGCCTCTCACTGCTGTGGCCTCTCCCATTGCGGAGCACAGGCTCCGGACGCGCAGGCTCAGCGGCCATGGCTCACGGGCCCAGCCGCTCCGCGGCATGTGGGATCCTCCCGGACTGGGGCATGAACCCATGTCCCCTGCATCGGCAGGCGGACTCTCAACCACTGCGCCACCAGGGAAGCCCCCTAAAGGTTTCTTTTTTCTTTTTTTTAAAGTAAGGAAGGAATAATTTTTCTGGATGTCTTCCTAAGTTACAGCACAGAAAGAAAAATTCACAGTAATCTTAAATCTTCACTAGTCCCATTCAAAGAAAGGCCCATGGCTATAAAAGTCTTAGAGCCCAGTGCATGGTGACCAGAGACAGTGAGAGACAGGTCATATGTGATGATGCAAATGCTGTGGGTTGATTTTTTTAAGCCAAGCAGTTTGGAGCACATCTACGTCCAGTTGTCAGGAATTCACGAGTTCGAGTCCTGGACCTGTTAAATGTCACATTCTCTACAAAAGTAGGACAATATGCTGCCTTTACCTGGATAGCAACAGTTAAGCCTCTTCTGAGCAGTTGGGGCTGTGGGCTTTTTGGCTCGTGACTTGGCAGGGAGAGAGATGACAGTGGCTGTCTGGTTTTCGTTGCTTTCTGTGGGCAGATATGTTTGATAGCCATGTTCAAAAACAAATTCTGGAGCTGAAACTAAAAGATATGATGATTATTAATTTTCATAATATGAATACCCAATAGATATTCCCTTTGCCCACCTTCCTTTGTAGAGAATGAACATGCTAATATTGCTTTCCCAGTCTCCCTTGCTGCTTAGGAGTGATCATGTGACCCCGTCCTAGCCCATGAGACTCTAGAGAACATCTGCTGCAGGGCTTTTGGAAAAGATTTTCTCCCTGACTTGAAGAAAAGGTGGGGGCAGAAAGAGAGGTAGTTGAGGAAAGCTCATTCTTGCTGCCCTGGTTGCCCCACTTTCTGTCTTTGGACATGCTGGAGTGAGGACGTGATGTCTGGATCTGTGGCAGTCATTCTATAACCATGAAGGGAGAGCAAGAAAACCAGATGTTGAGCCAGAGCCCTGAAAACCATTCAAATCTAGACTTACTAAATAAAAAAGAAATGTCCCTACCATTTACCAGGTAGGTTTTCTGTTAACTTCAGCCAAAAGCATTACTTTCATAAGCTTTATCACAAAATCCTAACAAACAACTGGAAAGGAACTGATTGAAGGAATTCTGGGCAAAACTACAAATACTCTCTAAACATAAATACTTTTTAACACAAGTACTCCTAAAACAAACAAACAAACCTTGTATTCTTACTGAAATTTTGAGGAAAAAAGAATAAAAAGGAGATCAAACATCTTTATCATCTTTGTCTTTAACCTTGTCATTGTAACAGGTAAAACAGGCAGTCTCAAATTTCTTTTTTCTTTTTTTCAATCATAGTTCTTTTGACTACTTTGTTAATTAAATTTATGGTTTGGGAATATGTATTTTCTTTCTTCCTTTATTACATGTAATCGTCACATGGAGATGTGGCTTCAAATAGGAGTAAATACAACCACGGGGCCTGTTCATTAGATGAACTTGTCAGGCTGAGAGGCCCTAATGATGGCTTTGAGAGCCAACGTCATCTTCTGTTTCCAAACCTCAGTCACTGAGGCACCACCTTTGACATTTCTGCCATTGTACTTACAGAGTACACTTCTTTAAATCAACCTGGGCCTGACACTACTCCCTATTTTGGCTTTGCCTGAAGCAGTAATACTCCCTCCACAGGTTTGAGGTGTTAATTACAGTTTCTCTTAAAACAAACATCATCTTTCTTTGAATCTAAGATGTTATAGACTGTAAGATGCAGCATTATTTTACACACAATAAATTTTTAAAAGTTGTCTATTCAACACATTATAATGCAATGTTTTCATATTCCTTAGGTATTTATATATGTATAGATATTCCTTAGACATTTTATAGTATTCGTTGAATGAATTCTTTTAGATTTCTTCGGATACTTGATAGGAAACTCAGGTTCTTGACCTGTACTCCTTGGGCACCTTTGGCAATGACAACTTCATTCCAATGCATGTCAAAGAATAGCTGGGTTCTATCAGTATTTGGTATTTGAGCAAAATCATGGTTTCCATTTTCCTCAATTGAAATATGTCGGGGGAAGTGGCTTTTGATTAAAGCTGGCCGAAAGAGTCTGACAAACTCATGTTCCATCTTCACACCAAGTCTCTTTGATGCATTAACCAAGCGCACCTGCCTCTTGTTGAGATGTTTCATCTACTCTGCGGGATTAGCTATTGCTCCTGCTTCCTCTGCTCTGCTTGGTTCTCAAAGCATGGTCCCCAGCCAGCAGCGCTGGACTTACCTAGGAACTTGCTACAAAGGCAATTCTCGGGCCCCACCCCCACCTACTGAATGAGAAACTCTCAGGTGGACCCAGCAATCTAACAAGCTGCCCACGTGATTCTGATACAGGCTCAAGTTTGAGAACCACTGGTGTAAGGGGTCCTTTTCCAGGCATCTCAGCAGCAAACCTTAACCCAGCTTTGTCTAATTGAGGGACTCCATCTTTCTTGGTTGTTGCTTTGCAAAAACTACAGTTGTTCCTCCAGCAACAAATATTTGCTTCATTAATATCAAACTGACCCGCTGCTACTGTTTCCAGATCTTTCTGGGCACAGTTACTTTTCATCTTCTATCTGAATCATCCTGCAATATCGCAGAAGACATTTCAAACAGCAATGAAACCCAACAAATGTAGCATCAAAAAATGCACACAACTCTGCCAAAGTGACAAAAAAAGTGATCAATGACAATGCAATCAAGGTTTCCCAGCGCGCGAAGACAATTTTCTGGTGACTGCCTCTTGGCTGGCAGCTATCTCCTTGATTCCAAGGTGCACCCCCATTTCAGATGTTACAATGTATCTTTGAACTGATAAAAGTCTAGGTTCAGCTACTTCCTAGGTGTGGGACCTCAGGCCAGTCACGTGACTTCTCTGAGCCTCCGTTTTCTTGCCTGTAAGTGGGGATAATCACTGTGCCCACTTCATAAGGTTATTGCAAAGTTTCATGAGAGCATCAGTAGCACAGGATATGTCCACAGCTGAGTCTTAATAAATGTGAGTTACTACCCTTGAGCAGAACTGGGCATCAAACTTTCAACAGGAATATGATCAAGACTCAGGGAGACCAACTGCCTTCGTTTGCCTGGGACTGAGGGTTCCCCGGGATACAGGACCTTCAGTGCTAAAACGAGGATGGCTGTTCACGCTACCATGACTTCCCAGCTTTCTGCTCTACCACTTTTTGAACAAAAAAGGCTGGAAGACGCTGGGGTGGGGAGGGGTTGTGACAGTGGCCAGGCCCTCCCTACGGCTCAGCTCAGCTGTGGAGTCCGTAACCCTCCTGGGGAGGTAAGTGCTGGGTCCTGAATGATCCTGAGCCTGGGATTCCCGCCCTCCAGGGAGATCGATGGGGCTTCGTCCCCTAACTGTCCACCTGCCCCTCCACCGTAAGCCTCAGCATCCCTTTCGTGGTGAGTCACGGCAAAGTGGAAACACGACAGTATTCTGGATAGTAACCCCTTCTCAGATATATGGTTTGCAAATATTTTCTCCCATCCAGTAGGCTGCCTTTACGTTCTGCTGGTTGTTTCCTTAGATGCACAGAAGTTCGATGCAGTCCCACGTGCCCATTTTTGCCTTTGTTGCCTGTGCTTTTGGTGTCTTGAGGGAGGCGGCAGGAAGCATAGGGAGTCAGGCACCCAAATGCAGGGATCAATTGGTGGGGGGGGGGTCCCTTGTCTGTCTTCAGATTTGGCATAAATAGTGGCAGTGGCCTTGGGGAATCTGAGTGTCCAGCAGAAGTGAAGGCAGCAGGGTCAACCCCAAACACCCAGATCTGCTGAGGGGGGAACTGCTTCCAGCAGAGGCATGACCTATCCCCAGGGGAGAATGTTCTCAATGGCTCTTATAATCAAGTCCAGTGCTTAATGAGATCAGCTCCCCCAGCCCTCCCCCAACAACCCCCAGCAGCTCACAGCCTCACACCGGCCTTTGGTTTTGTTTTTGCCCCCGGGGCTCTCCCTGGCTTGCCCGTGTGCCCAGGTGCGTATCTGAAACACGCGGTTTGTTCTATGCAGTCCTGGTCTGTAGCAGGAGCACCTTGGGTGTTCAGTTATTCACTCATGTTGTTGCTTAAAAAGTAAGAATGTCACATGAATTTCACAGGGAACCAAAATCTCTCTCTGTGGTTGGGACCCACTGGTGTCCTAGACCCGCTGGGCTCACATGGGCCAACTGTAGCTCCTCCCACAAAACTGTTCTTCAAATAGCTGAAGATTCCACGTCTCCCAAGCCACTTTGCTTCTCCCTTCTCTTCTTTGACTTAAAAACTCCATTTTTAAAAACCTTTTCTCTTTTTTAAAATTAAAAATGTATTATTTTTTCAAAACAAAAGTAAACACCAATGGTAGAAAATCTAGGGAGTACAGAAAAGTGTAGAGAAGAAAACCTGCCCAGTGCTGTCCCCATATGGCAGTATACCCCCTTGCATGATATGCTCATTAAATACTGTACTTTTTCCCCAAAGTACTTATCTCTACTGTAATTAAATAGTTATTTGGGAAAGTATTTAATGACCATCCTCTCCTCCTTTGGTTGGATGAGCCAGGTGAGGACAACACCTGTTTCTCTCCATCACTGTTTCCCAGAACCTCACACAGACGCTGGCAGTGCAGGGGCTCAGAGAACATTGGTGGAATTAATGATGGACCAAATGGCTAACGTAGCCTTTGTATATAGATTTTAAAAGTATAAAACTGGAGTCATGGCTTAAATTGTTTTGTATTCTTTTCTTTTTTATTAAACAATTAAGCAATTTTATTAAACAATTTTGCTATGTGAAAGCATTCTGCCACGTTATCATCCACCCAAAACACAATTTCTTATGGCTACATAATACGCCATCATGTTGGTTGTCACAGTTAAATTGACCATTCCCCCGTTTTGGACAATGAGTTGGTTTTTAGGTGTTTACCTTTATAAATAATACCTATCCAAAAATTTTAACTTATCTCTAGTTTCTCTCGATACCTTCCTTGTAAGCTGAAGAACCAGGTCAAAATGGAATGGTCATTTTATTGCTTGGTGATTCATAATTATGAGATCCTTCCAGAAAATCTACATCAATGTACATTCTCCCCTTCACCTTGGCTATCACACAGACTATTTGACAGGACAAAATGAGATCATTTTAGTTTAATTTGTGTTTCATTAATAATTGGTGAAGATGAATCTCTTTTCCACCATATTTTATTCATTCATATACCTTCTTTATGAACTGCCTATTCATGCTATTAGCTCTTTTTTTTTCTATTGAATTTTTACGTTTTTCTCATTGACTTGTAAATGATCTTTACAGATTTATTTATTTATGGCTGCGTTGGGTCTTCACTGTTGCGCGCGGGCTTCCTCTAGTTGCGGTGAGTGGGGGCTACTCTTCGTTGCGGTGCATGGGCTTCTTATTTTGGTGGCTTCTCTTGTTGCGGAGCACGGGCTCTAGGTATGCAGGCTTCAGTAGTTGTAGCTCGTGGGCTCAGTAGTTGCAATACGTGGGCTCTGGAGGGCAGGCTCAGTAGTTGTGGTGTGCAGGCTCAGTAGTTGTGGCTTGCGGGCTCTAGAGCACAGGCTCAGTAGTTGTGGCACCCGGGCTTAGTCGCTCCGCGGCACGTGGGATCTTCCTGGACCAGGGATCAAACCCGTGTCCCCTGCATTGGCAGGTCGATTCTTATCCACTAAGTCACCGGGGAAGACCCGATCTTTACAGATTAAGGAAATTGCTTCATTGTCATATCGTCAAATCTATCGTTTGTTTGTTCCTGTTTCTTCCAGTATAGGTCATGCTTATTAGGACTCACACTTAGGGGTCTTGATTCAAATGCAAACTCAGAATTCACCTGCTGGGAGAAAAATCCACCTCTCTCTGTAAGGAAAAGTCTTCTCATGTTCTTCCAAAGGGTTTTCCTGAATGTGGTCCACACCTGCCCCAGCACATCAGCCCATCTGTCCCCCATCCCAAGGGTGACCCTCACCCCCTCTCTCTGCCGCAGCTGATTGGTTAGGAAGTAGACACCTGCACAAACGCTGGACCAATCAGACCCCCTTGCCCTGGAATTAGGAATTGGGGCGAAGATACGCGGCTTGACATGGACTTTCATTCTGAAAAAAGAAGCACCTATGTGCCTGACACTGCCACTGAAAGATTTCCATCCTTTCTTGTCTTTCTCCTACTGGTCCAGTGGTTCTCAAAATTGATCATGTACCAAAGATTCTGATGCCGAGATCTAGGTATAGTCTGGGTATATTTATAGCTGATTTTTAACAAGTTTTCCATGTAATTCTTCTGCATACCAGCTTTGAGAACTCCTGCTCTAGACTATTCTAACAGAGTAGTGGCAGGAGTGTGGCTGTCCAGAGGGGCCTCGGGATTGGATTCCACTGCTAAGCCCTTCCTCCTTGTCCCTTGCTGGCCTGGCTTCTTCCAAGACAGTGGAACGGGGCATCTTAGCCAATGGGATCTAGAATTTCTGGAGAAGCATTTCCTCTCAGGTAAAGCGAAGCCGCCCCTTTCCCCATCCATGGGCAGGGCTGAGTGAAGACTTGAGGCTGAAAGCAGCAGCAGCAGTCCCCTTGTGGCCATGAGGAGGACTACTGCCGAGGACAGCAAGAAGATGCAAAGACCCCGGGTCTGCCCTGCCGTTCGTGTCCTGAGGTAAAGAATGTTTTACAATCCAGCCCTCTTGTAGTTTAGTGCTGTTAAGAGCAACCGAAAGCATCTGAACTGACCCAAGCCCTCACTGGCTGGTCCAGATTCCCAGGACACTGCTCAGACCCACCCAGATGGTACACGTAAGGGAGGGGGCTGGGTGTCTGCATTTTTCACCAAAGCTCCATGTGGTTCTTTTGAGAAACACTGCAATGAGGACTTTCCTAAGGGGTGATGTGGTGCAGTCAAATGCAGATTCCTCGGCCAGGTGGCCTGGCTTTCAGGCCCCGTTCTGCCCCTTTCTGGCTCTGTCACCTTGGTCAAGGTATTTAATTCCTCTGTGCTTTAGTTCATTATGGGTAAAATGGGGATAATAATTCTTAGTACGTAATTTATGTTGTGAAAAGTTAATTTTTAAAATGAAATGTAAAATTTAAATTCATAACAATTTAAGTCGTGAAAAACTACTTCATATATAGAGTATTTAAAAAGTACATGGCGGGCTTCCCTCGTGGTGCAGTGGTTAAGAATCCACCTGCCAATGCAGGGGACACGGGTTCAAGCCCTGGTCCGGGAAGTTCCCACATGCTGCAAAGCAAGGAAGCCCATGCACCACAACTACTGAGCCTGTGCTCTAGAGCCTGCGAGCCACAACTACTGAGTCCCCGTGCCACAACTACTAAAGCCCACGTGCCTAGAGCCCGTGCTCAGCAACAAGAGAAGCCACCACGATGAGAAGCCCGTGCACCACAACGAAGAGTACCCCCATTCGTTGCAACTAGAAAAAGCCCACGTGCAGCAATGAAGACCCAACGCAGCTAAGTATTAAAAAAAAAAAAAGTACACGGCACATAATGAGCAGTACATGAGAATTAGCTATTATTATTATTGCCAGATTCTCCCGGCAAATCATTACATCGTTTGCCTTACTAATTACTCACACGCTCGGCAACCTTCAACGGCTCCCCAGCTTCTTCACAATAAAGGCCAGATCAAAGCAGGGCTGCTACCCCATACTCCCCGTGTCATCTCCTGCCACTGTTATCAGATCTCGCCTTCAGAAGCAATATCAGCTTCTCCACCTCCAGACCACCAGGAGGAAGTGCCCCCCCATCTTCCTCCCCAAGGCAGGTGAGGTTTTCAAGGCCTATTATACATTCGATCTCACTCATCATTTCTTCCCTTGGCTTTCCCCGTTGGGACCAATCTACTCCATGAACTCTCTGCACAAGGCTGTACTTGTCACAGATGGCTGGGTTTGTATGTCTTACAACTAAATTCTCCTCCCCTCCCTGATGAGCTTGGAATTCTCCACGGGAAGCATCTCCATTAGCTCGGCTCCAGCATCTGGCACACGACAGTCCCAGAGCTGCCCTCACGGGGCCCTGATGCTGGAGCAGGTGCCACGCCATGAACTTCATGCACATTTAATGAAGTTAATCCTTACAGCTGCCCTTTCCTGCATTCATTTGGTAACTGTTTTACTGAGTGCCTAGGATGTGCCAGGCCTGGTGCTGGGTGGCAGGAAAACAAGACTGATTAGTTCCTGCTCCAAGGAGATTTACAGTCTAGTAAACTAGATATTAAACTACTAGTTGGGGGCCCACAGGCCAAACTGAGCCCTCAGAATTTTTTTTTAAGGCTTTCAAAATCAACTAGGTGGGTTTCCCTAGGTCAATGACCTCTGGCCAAAGACCACCAGGGACACACCTGTAGTTGGATAGGTTGATTAGTCATTATAACGAAGGTAACTTCATACCACGCGAGCCGTGGAGGGTCTCAGTAAGAGGGTGTTAGAAAGGACCTAAAGAGTATTAGAGGTTTGGGGCTCATGTTAGATGATTTTGGGGGGACAGTTCACGGAAGCCTGCATTGGAGGCTGTCAGGAGGTGGGGACAAGTCTATGATTTGGTATCTTAGCGACTATTACTGAGAAGCACAGAAGGTAAAGCCGTAGTAGGTAAAGCAGCAGTGTCACTCAGCTCAGTGGGGGAGGAGGGGATGTCTGGTATCCCGTGGCTCAGGTGTGATGACAGAGGGCTTCTGTCTTCATTCTGTCCCACCACAGTCAGAGTGGCCCTGTCTCCTGCAGACATTCTGTGAACCTGTTTGCGTTCACCAGGAGAACAGCACGACCCACCAGCGAGAGTCAGCCCAGCTCCCAGCAACACCAAGGCCCAGCTGATGCTGCCTCCTGGCTCTCAGGGGCTGCTTTCCTCCTCCTCTGCTTATTGTCCAAAGGCCTGCCCACTCTCCATCACAGTGCATCCGCTGTTGCATTTGCTGCCACTGCCTGATCCCTAGGAGCACCTGAATTTACTTTTCTGGCTAAAGACCGCTTGTTACGAAATAACAAATTAATTGCAACTGTGATATGTGTTAGGTGAGGAAGCAGTGATGAACCTAACCTTAGGGGTGGGGGGCCGTGGAGGGGAGGGAGAAATCATAGGTAGCTTCTAGGTGGAGGTGACTTTTAACCTGGGACCTAAAAAAGTGGGAATTAAGCAAGAGAATTAGGGAAGGGAATTAAGAAGAACCTAACCTTAGGGGTGGGGGGCGGTGGGGGGGAGGGAGAAATCATAGGTAGCTTCTAGGTGGAGGTGACTTTTAACCTGGGACCTAAAAAAGTGGGAATTAAGCAAGAGACTTAGGGAAGGGAATTAAGAAGAGGTGGGAAAGATCATTCTAGGTCCAGTGATAATTCAACTCATATTGGCTGGGGGCTTGCCATGAGCCAGGCCCTGTGCAAAATTTTCCGTGTGCTGTTTCATTTAATTGTCACAGCCCCTGATTGGGTAAGTAATGAGAGCTAACCCTGACAGCTCTAAGTGTCTTCCATGTAGGTGCCCACGGCAGCCCGGCTGGGACCCTCTGAGGTTGAGAACCACCATCACTTCCATTTTACAGCTGGGGAAACGAAGACACTGAAACCCTAAGTCACCTGCCCAAGGTTACCTGGTTAGCAAGTGATGCAGCTGGGATTTGAACCCAGGCAGTCTGGCTCAGGACCTTAGACTCTTCACTACCAAATTCTGTAGCCTTTCTATTTATTCTTGTCCCCACTTTAAAAACGAGACACCAGGAGCTACTATAATTTGCATCGGTCACACAGCTCCTAAGGCCCTGTGCAGTCAAGACCAAACTTGGGGACCTGACTCCAAAGCCCCAGGATTTTAAGCCGTGAACTTAGAAAATGCACATAGAATGCTAATTTTTTTTTTTTTTTTTTTTGCCAGCATCAATATCTAATTTTACTGCTTTTATAGAAAAGTTCTTAAATTAACTGCCAAACTGTAGGCAGCTTTCAAAGCTAGCAGAGAATAAACTTTACTTTACATCCAACTATTACTGGGCTGAGACAAGACATAGGAGCTGAGTGAGGGAGGGTTTTGTTCAATCAAGGACTGAAGAGGGACAAACTGCCCAGGACAATAACTGGGTGTGGGTATCTGGAGGAATCTGCCAGGGTGAGGGGTCAGACTGTGACTTAGGGCAGTGAGCAACCCTCCAACTGGGTCGAGGCCCAGGATCCCCCAGGTGCTTGTTAAAAATGCAGATGCGTAAGCCTCAGCGATTCGGGTTCAGAGGTGCAGCCCAGGCACCAGTATCTTTAACAAGCTCCCCTGGGATCCTGGTCCATAGGTAGGTCTGGAAACTGCGGCTATGCAACGTTGAAGCCCAAACCTGGGGGAAGTTGGGCCCAGAAAACCAAACTAGTGTTAAAGAAAGGGAAAAAAAGCAAGATTCTGCTTGTTTTGTGGCAGAAATGCAGGCGCAGTCAGGGAGAGCAGCTGGATCCGGCAGAGACTCGGTATCCTGCAAATCTCACCCCACGCGTTAATCTCTGCATGAGTAAAAGCGGTCGTTTATTGAGATACTGTCCCAGGTCCTTTACGTGGATTACTGCAGCGTCCTCACAATAACCCAATGATATTAGGTATGAATTAGGAACCTAATTCTACTACCTAATAGTATTAAGAACCATTATAACCCCTTTCTACAGATGAGGAAAATTAAGCAGAGTAAGCGACTTGTTCACAGGCCAGGATGGCAGACTGCGATAAATGTCCAGCAGTCCGTCTCTGGAGCTTGGAGCTCCTGTCAACTCTGTGCAGTAGGTACCACCATGAGCTGGGCACAAAGAGGGCTCCAGGCCTGGCCTGAGCGTACAGGGCAGTTGGCAAAACTGAGGCATGGCCAGAGTGAATGGCGGCAGGGTAGTGGAAATGCTAAGAGGAGGGTGAACATCTCTGAGCAAAGAACTAGGACAAAAGAAGGGGCAGTTATTTGGTGTGGGGTCAGCTTCACTGATAGATGTGAGATTTGGGCAACTGTGCATTCACTCCACAAAGAATATGGTGCCGGGGATCCACGGTGAACACGAGGGGTGCAGCTCCTGACTTCATGGTGCTTAAGGTTCAGCGATGGGACAGACCTTGAAGTTTGTTCTGCAAATAATCATTTAAGTACTGGGACTTGACCTGGTCTGGGAGAACCGTGCGCATGCATGTGTGTTGTCAAAGAGGGGCTCTTTGAGGAAATGCCTTTAAGCCCAGCTCTGACACACGCATAAGAATTGAGTCAGTTCCAGGCAGAGGGAACAACACATACAAAGGCTCCCAGGCTTGAGGAAATGTGGCACATTTGGAAAACAGAAAGGACATCATCAAGGCTATTGCAATTCAGAGGGGAGGGGAATGTCCTGAGATGAGCCAGATCCTCTGTGTGCAGTCTGTCATGAACCTTAAAGTTTTGAGGTTGAGCTGGTGTCAGGCAGGCAGGAAAGGTATTTTAGGCAGAGGGAACAGCATAAGCAAAGGCTCGGAACCCAGAAGGATGCAATGGCCACCAATAAAGTGTAGGCCTTGAGGTCTCCTCACGCTGGGGCCTTGTGTCCCAGGCTTCACACCTAGTGTGTGGGGTTACTGGGAGTTTGTGTTTGAGGATAGGGAACCCAACACGGATTCTTCAGGGAGAAGACCACGAGGGTAAGGGCCAAAGCACTTAAGTCCCAGGACCGTCTTGAACCTGTGGTGGGACCCTGGCCACGCCTCATACCCACTTGCAGCATTACTTTGTCCAGCTGTAAAATGAGAAGGTTGTACCAGGCTCAACTCTAAGGTGGTTTTCAGTTTTAACATTTTCTTGGTGACTTCCTTTAAAATGAGAATTAAAATAAATTCGGGAGAAAGTGGGAAGACCTCAAGGTAATCCTACTAAAGTTTGTGACGTGATCAATTATATTTCAATGCTTAAGGAATTCAGCAGAAACATTATTTTGGAGGCATTAAGGAAACAACCACAAAATTTTGCTTGCTGCTGAAAAATTCAGACACCACATCAATGTACAACCGATAGGGCGAAAGTTGGTACCCCCACTTCAGATGTTCTCCACACCTCGGCTCCAGATTAACTGCTTGCAAAACATTGAGAACAAGTCAGAAGCTGTTGGTGTGCTCAATCAGGCTCACAGATGTATCCTGTTTGGCCAACAAAGTTTTAAAATTTTGGAAGTTTTACATTTTTCAGTTTCTCAGAAAAACCCAAATATGACTGGATCCAAAGAGCAGCTTTCTCTACTTTACCACAGTCCTCACCATTCCCTAATGCCTTATGCACAGCTTACTTCTCTCGTTAACATTACTCGCTTCATTCCTGTTCTAGCAGCTTTCCGTGAATATAATACTATGTATGTATGCATATATATGTTTTTTTACACTTACCTTGAGAATCTATGTCTGTACAGAGATCTAGCTTCTCTTTTCAATGCTAAGTCACATTCCACTGTCTGAATTTATTCATCTAATAAATTACTAGATTACTATTCACTATTCATCTCTGGTATTTATTCACCTAATTTCCTCTTGACATATACATACAAAGGTTCCATTTTCTTTACAGTATGTAAGTTAAGCAAATACCCATGTACATTTGTTTATCAAGTTTTATAGGATAAATACCTAGAAGTGCGCTTACTGGGTAAACATGTTTCTGTACATTTTAAAATTTAGAAGATTTTAAATGTAAGATTTAAAGATTGAAAGATATCACAAAATTGCCCAGTTTATATGAATTTACATCTCCAGAAAGTAAAGGAAAGCAGTATTTGATTTGCATTTCTTTAACTACTAAGGCAATGGAGCATCCTTTTATGTTTAGTGGCTCTTGAACATCATCTGCTGCCCTTTGCTGACTTTTCCGCTTGGTTCTTTTATTGAATTTTAGGAGTTCTTTATATATGAGGGACATTAGGCCTTAGTCACACACACGCTGCTATTTTTTCCCCAGTTGTCTTTAGACATTTTTATACATTGTTTTTCCTTTGGAAAAATGGTAGCTTTATTTACAACCTCATCACATGATTCTTTTTCTTTTGGGGGAGGGATCCCACAACCTGTCTTCCTTGGCAGGCACAGTATTAATAAATATAATTTTTTTTTTTTTTTTTGCGGTACGCGGGCCTCTCACTGCTGTGGCCTCTCCCGCTGCGGAGCACAGGCTCCGGACGCGCAAGCTCAGCGGCCATGGCTCACGGGCCCAGCCGCTCCGCTGCATATGGGATCCTCCCGGACCAGGGCACGAACCCGCGTCCCCTGCATCGGCAGGCGGATTCTCAACCCCTGCGCCACCAGGGAAGCCCATAAATATAATTTTTAACTTAAAAATTGGAATGCCTTTAGCTAACAAATACGTTTTCCATTTCCCCACTGGATCCAGCAGTGTGTCTACCAACTATCTCAAAAATGGCTTACTTCCTATTTTTAAAGTAATCTGTCTGGTCCCATAAGGCAGATTATATAGGTATAAGTATAGGTGTGTGTGTGTGTGTGTGTGTGTGTGTGTGTGTGTGTGTGTGTCTGTGTGTTTGGGTCTGTGTGTGTGTGTGTCTCTGTGTGTGTGTGTGTGTGTGTGTTTGGGTCTCTGTGTGTGTGTGTGTGTGGGTCTCTGTGTGTGTGTGTGTGTGTGTTTGGGTCTGGGTGTGTGTGTGTGTGTGTGTGTTTGGGTCTGTGTGTGTGTGTGTGTGTGGGTCTCTGTGTGTGTGTGTGTGTCTGTGTGTGTGTGTGTGTGTGTGTGTGTGTGTGTCTGTGTGTGTGTGTGTGTGTGTGTGTGTGTGTCTGTGTGTGTGTGTGGGTCTCTGTGTGTGTATAATTTTTACTCTAGAACTTTTGCAGTTTCATGCTGCACATTTAAATTTTACATTCATTTGCAATTTATTTTGGACACAACCAAGAACTAGGATGAACTTTTCTGTTTTCCTGGTTGGTAGCACAAGGGAGGGGAGGCATCAATGCCTGTTTACAGATTTAAAAACTAAAAAAAAAAAATTTAAACATTTTTTTTGTCCCTTTAGACAAATAATGCAAATTCAGGAATCACACACATACTCCCACCACCCCAAATTACCACCTTTTCCTTTTTACCATTTCCTGCGAGTATTTTTTTCATAGTATATAGGTTTTTGTTTTAGAAACCTGTTTTTTGTCTGTTTGTTTTGTTTACCACATGAGAACAATTTATAACTGCTACCACTTAATGTTTTAACCTAGCGGTTCCCAAACCTGGCTGGGCAGCTGGCTTCCCAGTGGAGCTTGTTAAAAATAATGAATCAGCAACCCTAGGGGGTTGGCCCTGAGTATCTATATTTTTAACAAGTTCTGTGGAGGCGTTCGGGACATAGCCAGGCCAACTCTAAGTGACTCCCCCATCCCCCAGCCATACCTGTGATCGTCTGGGTCTCAGAGGTGATGGTTCGTGTGGTGGTCTGAGTCTGGGTGGCAGGCACCGTTTCCTCTGATACAAACTGTACCGTGCTGGGCGCCGCCCCAGATGTGCCGGTCAGCTGGCAGCCACTCTGCTTGTGAGCTACAAAGGCGTCCAGGTTGTTAAACTGCTGCTTGCAGATGCCGCAGATGTGGATGTCGGGAGTCAGCTCAACCAGCACTGTTGTGCCACCTGGAACTCCATGGGACATAGGGGAAGTCACAGATTAATTCCAAACAGCTTGAAATTACAACACAAACCAGATTCATGGTAAAAAAAAAAAAAGGGCATGGCGGCAGACATAGCTAGTTGCTGGCCCAATATCTATTCCATTCCCCTCTTCTTGCAAACAGAATCCCAGTTCTGCCCTAGCAGCAACGTACCCAGACCCAAGTGATGCTCCTGGTCATTGCCTACAGGGGCACTAGTGGTATTTTATGTGAGAAGGTTCTCCAATGTGCAGGGCTACCCTACACGTCAAAGGACCAGCAGCCATCTCCTACCCCAACTAAAAGGTAGTCGTACTTCCCAGTCATTATGAAAACTAATGCCCCCACTATTCCAGCCCCCTATCCCATTATGAGAACCACTAGTCTAAATAATCTTGGCCCACTACATACTTGGGAACCCCTCCAGCACAATGCTGGAGGAGCTTCTGGGAAAAGTGTGGCTTTCATGATAAAAAGGGATCTGACATGGTTAACACTGTCCACCTCTTCTTCTGGCCTTGAATGCAGATGTGATGCCAGGGCCTTCTGCAGCCACACTATAACCATGAGATAAATGCTAAGATCTCTACAAAAGCTTACTTCACGGATCCCCTGAATCAACCTTGGAATCAACCAATTCTAGGCTTCTCATTAGGCCAGTATAGTTCAGTTTTGTTACTTGTAACCAAAATTCATTCCTAACTGACAGAGGCGTTATTTCACAATAGTAATAATACAAAGAGTTAATACTGTATTAACATTTGCAAAGCACTTACCACAGTCCTGGCACTATATTAGAAAGTGCTATATAAATGTTTGTTAAATAAAGAAATACAATTAATAAGTCTCTAACCAATATGACTACCTTTTTATTTTAAAAAATTTCTTTGCCTTATTACAAGGAAACTCAGGTTTATTACAGAAAATTTGGAAGAGAAGAAGCAAGGAGGGCTATCACTCACAATCTTTCCACCCACGCATACCATGAACATTACAAAATATTTTCTTCCATTCATTTTCAGTTAAAAATTATTTAAGATCCTAGTGCATTGTAAATTAATCTTTTTCCCACATGCTATCACACAAGCATTGTGCTATATCACTAAAATCTCTATAAAATAATTATTTAATGACAGCACATTATTCCATGTTTTCCAAGCCTCATAATTTCTCAGTAGCTATAAGATTTGTATATTATTCCCAATTTTCCCCAGTCTAAACAGTACGAGAACTACCTTTGTACACATATGGTTGGCATCCATGCATCATAATCTTTTTTGGAAAATTTATAAAATATTTGCTTTACATCCAATTTCCCCCTTCCAACCAAGACAAGACATCTCTGTGCAGAAATACAATTTGGTTGACTTGCTATGAAGAGATCCTCTGGGCTGAGCATGGTAATGTTTTATAAGCCATCTTGCAAACACCGAAATCAATGGATGGAAGGAATGGACACTTTTCTTCTCCTCTGGAACACTGCCTTCCTGTAGCTACTAAGGTGCCCAAGCTAAGAGGAAGACAAGGAATCAAGAGATGTAGTGATTGCATCGCTGAGGATTCCTTAATGATCAAATAGGACTGATACCCAGGAAGAAATGGGGAGAAGTTTCTGCTTCATATGATGGTTATGAGGATTAAATGAGATGGTGCTTATAAAAGGCCAGCACAGGGATCCCCTCCCCCAGCATGTCACCTGGTTAGGTTATTACTGAGGTGCCCTATTTGAATTTGAAAGTATCCCCTCCGAAAATCTGTATTAATTGAGACCCAGTAACAAACAACGGGCACAATTTGTGCGTATCACCAACAAAAAGAATTCCTTTATCTTTGCAAAGTTCTCCAAACCTGTCTCCACATCAGAATAAGGGGGCGGGCCGGGGGTGAGGGGTTGTTTAAATATGGCCACGTCTGAGCTCCACTTCGGCGATACTGAGTCATAATGGTGGTGGGCTGAATGCGGGCTGAGGTTTCAGGAAATCTGCGCTTTTCACAAGTTATGCATGGAATACACAGCCAAGTTTGGAAACCAATGTCTCCAAACTTGTAAACAGTAACAGCAAACAAGCTAAACGCTTACTAGGTGCCAGGGGTTCTCAAACTTTATGTGCATCAGGATCGCCCAGGATAAGGCCGCCCTCCTCCCCTCAAGCCCACCCCGCCACCTGATGGGTGGGGCGCAAAGAGCTTTTCTTTTCTTTTTTTTTTTTTTGTCCTTTTTTCTTTTTTTAAGTAATCGCTCGAGCTCCCAGGTGGCTGGTTTGCGCTCAGTCCCTGGTCCACACTTTGGGAAACAATGCTCCGGGCGAAACCATGGACTTGAAAAAGGCTGTCTTCAACAAGAAAATTAAAATGAACCCCAAACTCAAAACGACCACGGCCCCGTTCCCCATTCAGATCTCCACCTTTAATGTGGAAAAGGCTTCGCAGTAAGCCGGCAGACCTTGTGAAAGTCCCCGAGCCCCAGACTTCCAGAATTTGGGGCCGCCGAGACAGAAGTTTTCCCATCAGCGTTGCCGCGGTTACCCCGAATCTACCTCCAAACTCCGCCGGGGGGCGGGGAATGCCCCAAGGGGGTGACGACTGTCTGAACGGCACGCCCTCCCCCACGATTCCCTTCCAAGAGATCTCCGGAGGCT
Organism: Globicephala melas; assembly: GCF_963455315.2. Taxonomy (NCBI): domain Eukaryota; kingdom Metazoa; phylum Chordata; class Mammalia; order Artiodactyla; family Delphinidae; genus Globicephala; species Globicephala melas. The sequence continues at coordinate 76,905,163 of NC_083328.1, forward strand.
GGAGAACGCCCCCGCCCCCGCGCCGGCTTGGGGCCCCCCCGCCAGCCCTCTCCGGCGCCTCCCGCACGGCGCGCCCGCCGCGGTCCCCGAGACGCCGGTTCCAGGCCGTCACCCTGATTTCGGGGCCCCGGGCCTGCTAGCTGCGTCGCAGACGTGCTTGGGCCCGGGCCCCGGAGCGCGCACTGGGCCCCGGAGCGCGCGCTGCGCCCGGAAAAGCACTTACTTTGCACCGAGCCCGGGAAGCTCTCGCCCTCGCTGCTCGCGTTCATGGCCGCAGACTGGGAGGTCCCCGGCCGGCCGGGGTGCCAGGGTAGGGGGGCGCGGGTCTACATGGTGCAAGGAGTTTTCCTTTTATTTTTCCACACCCCCCAGCCTTCCTTCTCCCAACTCTGCGAGGCGGGGAGGACGGATGTAAAGCAAGCTCCACTTCCGCTGCCTAGAGGGCGCTGGCCGGGCTCGGCCGCCCCAACCTGCCTTTGCATCAGCGGCTCCCGGGGGAAGCAGCGGTCCAATCCCGATGCCCGGGCCGCTAGGCCCTGCACCCGCGGAATCCCCCGGGAGCCGGATGGCGCACACGCGTCTCCGCGGGTTGGGCGACCACGGGCGGCGAGGGATGCGCACCCCGGGCTGCGGCAGCCGGCGCCCAGCTCACACCCCTGCGGTCTGGGCCGGCGCGTTTGGCCTCCCCGGCTCTGGCGCCTTTGCACCTGCAGCCCTGGGCGTCTGGTCCCCACTGTGGCCGGGCAGCCGTGTCGCCCCCGGGTCGCCCGGGTGGTTTGCAGAGAAGACCGAATCGGGCTGCAGTTGGGTGGGTGCGCGGGGCGCCGCGGGCTTGGGGTGAACCCCGGCTGAGCGTCAGCGCCCGGCAAATCAGCAGAGCGCTGGGCGGGTCCCCTGCCCAGCTAATGAAATAAAGAGGACCGTGATCACGTGCCTGAGTAACAACTGGGATCAATCGCTGTAAGCTCCCTGCTCGGGGGTCTGCCAACTTTTTTATGCATCACAGTCACCTGGAGAGCTTGTTAGGACGGAGACTGCTGGGCCCACCCCAGAGTTTCTGACTCAGTGCGTCTAGGGTGAGGGCCGAGGATGAGCATTTCTAAGTTATAAGGTGAAGCTCCTGCTATTGGTGGACGCTGCTTTCCTTGATCTGACCGGTTGCCTGACTTCCTCTCTTTACTACTCTCTCCTTCCCTCAGGCGGCAGCCCCAGGCACTCTCCAGCCTCAAGGCTTCTGTGCTTACTGTTCCCTCTATCCACCTGCCACCTTCCATAACCCCTTCAGGTCCTGATTTCAAATTCCCATCCTTAGAGAGACCCTCCTTGGCTAGCCCATTCTAATCCTGCAGTCCCTCCTCCACCACCCAATGGCTCCCTGTTTCCTTCCGGTCTGCTTCATCTTCTTAGAACTTATCACACCTAACATTGTATATCTGGAATATCTCTATCTGTATCTATCTATCAATCCATCAGTCTATCTGTATATCTGTCTATAGAGATAGATGACAATTTACTTGTTTATTACCTGTTTTCCCTTGCCCCTTACATTCAATAAATCCTAATGAACGTGGGATTAAAAATAACAATCTCTTTGCCTCAGTGGGCACTCCAATCTGGACTTGGAATATCACATGGTAGCGCTTGGCTAGGTCTGAGAAGCCGCTCCTTTGGATGAAGCCTGACTTCTCCAGTTTACCCCAGTCTCCACTCCTCCTTAATACTTCTTGATATCAAGACTGAGTATCAGTTCTCCTAGATCATTGCCCTTGTGCTGCATGTATTTGAATTTTTACATTCAAATAAAATGTATTTATACAAAATTTCCAACATGTTTCTGATAGAAAAAGGGATTTACCCCCCCCCCATGGTTTAAATATTCCTTTTGACTAAAAATCTCTACCAAGGAATTACCTGTATTACCTGTGCTATGTCATGTAATCCTCAGAACAACACAGAGATAGACACTATCATACTAGTTCATAGATGCAGAAACAGCCTCTTAAAGGTTAAACAAATTTCCTCCAGTCAAAAGGCCAATAAAGGACCAGCTCAGTTAAGAATCCTTGAGGGCAAGTATCAGAAACTGTAGAAGAATAGAGATTTGCATAGGCTTCAAAGTCAGTCAGTTAGAATTATATCCTTCATTAAATGATTCCTGGCAGGAGATTTCCAGATACTTTCTTCAATTATTAAGAAAATACACAATATTTTAAAAATTCTGGTAATATCATAACAAGAATAATGAGGCCATAGTCACTGGGTTAATTGTCATTGGTTTTGTGAGCAAAGATATCCTTCTCTTAACAAAATCATTTATAATTTCAAGTGATCAAAATGTTTTTGACAGTAGACATTTTAACAAGTTTAGTTTCCTATGGCAACCATGCACAATTGACTAAAATTTAAGTTCTCAAGGCAGAAACTTTTATTTTCTTCCTTGGACACCAGCGTCTATAACAGCGCCTGGTATCTAAAAAGGGATGGAGGGATGGGTGATTAGTAGCACGGTTACTTTGGAAGATAACTATTAAAGCAAACCTCTGACTATTACAGAAAAGCATTTTTCCCTTTTCAGTAAACATACAGACAAAAGTGTGGTACAATGACAGAATCTAGAAAAATTATAGATTCCATTTAAGTCGTGTGGTAACTGGTATGCAAATACCTTTTTAGTCTCCTTTATTTTCCTAGACAAAGGCGAACAAGAATGGCTAGCTTTGCACTTTTCAGAAGTACTTGTGTCAGCAGCCTCTCCACTCAGTTTCCTCAAAAGTACTACAGAAAATTCTGGCCTAAAGTTTCACCTATACATTGAACCGAGGCTGGTGAGCTGACCCTGAGTCTGTTGCCCTTTGATCCGTTCCTTGCCACCCTGCTCAGCTCTGCATGTCAGGGGAGCTGACCCCTGTCTGTAATTTCCAGGCTCCTGGGGCTTCTAGCTTCCTGTTGGGTTTGCCTAATGGATGGAAGGGAGAAACCAGAGTATTTCTCCGCCACTCCTCTCCCTATCTGGGTGGCAGTGGCTGTGTCTCTGCTATGGCCCCGGATCCCAGAAGGGCCCACTGTGGCCTCAGCTTCTGGCAGGTGACTGGTTCCTGGTGTCTGAAAATATGTCCTCCTCCTTTGGTCCCCAGCCTTCTCCCTGGGGAGCAGGGGTAGTGACTTCCAGCCGTTACTAATCTCTGGTTGCCTAACCATTCCCATTTAGCCTTTCAGCTCTTTCATCACCTGTGAATCAACTCCTGACATCAACTTTACTTAAATCCTCAGAGTTGCTTTCTCTTTCTGGTTGGGCTCTGGTTTAAGGTTTGGATTAAGGTTTGTGGGGCTTATAATTTTCTTCTTGCTTTTCTGGACGCGGCAGGTGATTCTTAACTGGAGAGTGCCTTAGAGTCTCCAAGGGAACTTGCTGAGAACACACATGCTCAGGCACCACCCAGATGCATTGGAATAGAATCTTGGGGCGTGGGCTCCAGGCACGTAGCATGGAGGCACGTCGTGGATGACACTAGCAAGCCCCTCCTGACCTTTTCACTGAAACCTGATCTGAAATCTTGGAGCAGACCAGGGGAAAATTTTTTATATTCCAAAATGGATTCACTAACAATATTTAACAACTGCGTGCAGTCCTCACATAAACATGAAGGTCAATAAAGAAACACTTGAAAGTTAAATAAGTGCTAAAACCTACTGTAATAGGATATAATCAAGACTCAACCTGTCGGGCATTAAGTGGTGATTACACAACCAATTATTTTGATGACAGCTGGCTTTGAGTCTTGCCTGGCATCTAACGGAGGGTGGCACACCTGTGTTTTAATAGTATATTCACTTAATTTCATACGAGCAAGCATACACATGCTTGATTTTTTCACTCTTTTATATAGTTAATATCTTAACATGAAAACACTCAAACAGTATAAAAAGGTATACAGTGAGAAGTGGGCGCCCCTTCAACCTCTCACAGCCCCCCCACCCCAGTTTCCTTTCAGGAAATAGTCACTATTACCAGATGCTGGGGTGTTCTTCAGAAAGGTATATGTATATCCAGCCATTTCTTTTTCTTCCAAATAATACCATAATGCAAACAACACTCTACGGCCTGATTTTTTTTTTGCATAACAATGTATTTTGGAAAATATTGCTTACAAGTGGATCTAGATTTGCCTCATTGCTTTAGGAAGATTTCAGGTTTCCATTGTGTATCTACATATACTAAAATTTACTTAAACATTCCCTGTTAATGAACATTTAATTTGTTTTTTGGTTACCACAGACAAAGCTGCAATGAATATATATCTGTATCTATGCCTGTACAGAAGAGAGTATATCTGTAGGATACATTCCTAAAATAGAATTGCTAGGTCAATGGGTATATGCATTTAAAGTTTTGATGCTTTCCAATGGCACTTAGAACTCCCATCAATAACTTGTTAGGACACCTCTTTCCTACATCCTAACTCACACAGTGTTATCAAGTTTCTGATCTTTGTCAATCTGGTGGGTAAAAAAAAAAAAAAGCTATGTTGTAAATTTAACTTGCATTTCTCTAATTACGATACAGTTCTGAATTTAAGCAACAAAACAAAACAAAACAAACTCCTAACACCTATCTATCTCCAACAAAACAGAACAATGTAGTTACAAAATGTGTAATTATTGATTCAGAAGAGGTTCAAATATAATGCATAGATGGCAAAGAAGACACTTTGTTCCAAAGTCTGAATGTCAAAGAGCTAATGTGACAGTTCATGTGAACTTGTGGGGGTCCCCAATGTGTTAAAAGTCAGCATGTAATGCTTTGGCCTGTGTGTTTTCAAATAGTTTTAATATGTTAAAGACAAAATTCAAATCAGATATTTGCTGAGCTTTTGAAACACCCTCAGTGACCCTATGGTTTGAAAACCACTGCTGTAATTCTCATTTTACAGAATGGGAAACTGAGGTCCTTCCCTTGTGGGAATCCAAAGCTACTGGTGGAAATTTGAAAATATTTATTTTTTTTTACCTTTTTGAATACTTTTTCGTATCTTTTTATTTTGGAATAGTTTAAGACTCACAAGAAGTTGCAAAAACAGTACAGAGTTCTCACACTACCTTCCCCCCCACAGTGATAACATCATATTCTTTTTGTGTTGCCAAAAACTCTTGAAATGTTCGTTACTTTTAAATGCTTTTGACCCATCCAAGATCACAGCCAATTCAGAAGGATAGTCATGTCACAATTGTATTGATAATCCAGATTTTCATTACAGGGTCCCAGTAAGTATTTTAGTTAGACCACACTTGCTAAAAAAATCAATAGTCCCCAAAATACAAAGGCTCAAAGTCACAGAAACTAATTTCTCATTCTCCATTCTAAGATGGGTGCTGCTGTCAGTGGAAGGAGGTCTCCTTGAAGGAGATGTGGACCTTCTAGAGTGGGAGTGGGGCAAGTTTTGATGGATGGATAGCTGTGGCACAGAAAAGGTTCTCTACTTTTTCTCAGATGATGTATCACCCAGGAGGTCTGTAGACCTAGGTTTTAATTCAGTGTATTATTATTTAGCTAACTCTATTGGACTTTTTTGTTTGGTCTTCCTACTATCCCTCTCTTACTTCTGATAACAGGATTGCTTCTTTCCATGACTTCCTTTGAGAAAGGTTCCCCTTACTCCACATAATGTTAATCGCAGCCCCCCAGCCCAAAGGTCACAGAGGTGGTCATGGGACACAGACCAAGCCAGCAACTCCTACCATGCTGAATTATCTGAAGCTCACCCAAGTTTCTGTACCATATACGTTCTATTCTGTTTCCCAACTGAAATTCTGTTTCTCACTTTATCTACCAGGATCGTATCTCCTTATTTAATCTGAGCTCAAGGTCCCCTTCTACGGAACCTCTTTCAGGATCTCCTAGGTGGATTGAGGAGCCTCTCCCTAGATCCTTCTGTGTGGCCATATTCTAGCACTTGCCACAGTGTTTTGTAACCACTGGTTGACTTGTTGGCCTGTTTCAGTTAGGATGCCTTTGGCTGTCAACATCTTACATAGAGTTTTTCTCAGTTATGCCTCAAGGCATAGATAACGTCAATCCTCTCAGTAGATGGACAGCAGTGGGTTTACTGGAGCTGCTGGACTGGTTACATTGGTCAGGACTAGCTTTTGTCTCGGGCTGTGTCCAGCCTCCTTCTAAGCTATACATGAAAATACTCATTTCCTTTCACTAGTGATTAGTCTACCAGTGGACATGTATGATGCTGTGATTTATAATGAGAAATATGTGTTTGGTTTTCCACCTTTCCTGGCATGGAGTTCCTAAAACCCCTTGGAATTTCCTAAGAGACGAGAGTGGATGAAAGTGCCTTTTTTTTTTTTTTAATTTAATTTATTTATTTATTTATTTATTTTTGGCTGCGTTGGGTCTTCGTTGCTGCACACGGGCTTTCTCTAGTTGCGGCGAGCGGGGGCTCCTCTTCCATGCGGTGCGCGGGCTTCTCGTTGTGGCTTCTCTTGTTGTGGAGCACGGGCTCTAGGTGTGCGGGCTTCATTAGTTGTGGCACGCAGGCTCAGTAGTTGTGGCTCATGGGCTCTAGAGTGCAGGCTTAGTAGTTGTGGTGCACGGGCTTAGTTGCTCTGTGGCACGTGGGATCTTCCTGGACCAGGGATCTAACCCGTGTCCCCTGCATTGTCAGGTGGATTCTTAACCACTGCGCCACCAGAGAAGTCCAAAAGTGTCTTCTGTTATGTTAATGAGGTGACTTTTGGAAAGTCTCTAAGTAACCTAAGTATGGGGGCTGGTTGCCAGGGGAACCAACCCTGTGATTAGAGGGTTGGAACTTTCAGTCTCACCTCCCCCTTTAATCACCAGTGGCCAATGATTTAATCAACACTGCCTGTGTAACAGAGCCTCCATGAAAACCCCAAAGAAAAGGCTTCAGATAGCGTCCAGGTTGGTGAACACTTGGCCATTCAGGGAGAGCAAGGAAGCTTTGGGCCACTTCCCACATACTTGCCCTATGCCTTTCTTCCATCTGGCTGTCCCTGAGTTGTGTCCTTTTGTAATAAACTGGTAACAAGTAAGTAAAATGTTTCTTTGAGTTCTGTGAGTCACTCTAGCAAATTAATTGACCTCAAGGAGGGGGTTCTTGGGAACCTCTGATCTATAGCTATTGTCAGAAGCACAGGTGACAACGTGGACTTGTGACTGGCTTCTGAAGTAGAGTGGGAGGCCATCTTGCAGGACTGAGCCCTGAGCCTGTGGGATCTGACACTATGTAGCTGTAGAATTGAGTAGGACACCCAGCTAGTGTTGGAGAATTACTTGGTGTCGAAACACACACACACACACACCCGCCCACACACACGTTGGAACATGTGACCAAGTTCTGCTCAATAAGATGGAGGGGAAATCTCCTGGAACCTTCTGAGAAAAAATTTTCCTCCTGAAAAGAAAGAGGCATGTGAGAAGAAAGCCCTTTCCTCCCTCATTCCCAACTTGATCCTCTTTGCTCTGGGGATTGTCACGAGTGGACCTGGGTTTTAGAGCTGCAGCAGCCGTCTTGTGGACACCAGGTGGCAGGCTTGGGGGTGGAAGCCGGGATGCTGAGTCAGGTGGAGAGCAAAACTGAAAAGAACCTGGGTTCTTGCTGATATTACTGAGCCATCGAACCTACTCTGAGACTGCCTAGCTCCTGACTTTTCATTAATTGTAATAATAATAGATGTCCTTATGATTTCAGCCAGTTCTCTCCAAGATTTTTTTTCACATTAATCATGATTTAATCATGATTAAAATGCGAATAATTTAATTATTATCACACTGGGGTAAAATGGCAGGACTTTTGAGGCATTGATGTGGAGGCTGGAAAAGAAAATTAATCATATTTCTTTATGTTATTTCCTTAAAATATAAAAACTCAAACAGAAAAGTTTAGAAAGTAATTAAATATTACAATTTTACAAAACTTCTTGTTATAACATATCAGATTTTTACATGAGAAACTTGAATTTGCATCCATAAAGTTTGTGTATCATGTTTTATGCTTAAAGTGGCTCCATGCAATTCCTGTTTGGGTCTTTTTAATGACGATCATGTTACATATATGATAGGTACCATCAGTGCAAAGCTTTGTTAGCACAAGGAAGCTATATAAAAACATACACTATGGTTTTATTGTTTTCTTAAATAAATTTATTTATTTATTTTTGGCTGCGTTGGATCTTTGTTGCTGTGTGCGGGCTTTCTCTAGTTGCAGTGAGAGGGGGCTACTCTTCGTTGCGGTGAACAGGCTCCTCATTGCGGTGGCTTCTCTTGTTGTCAAGCATGGGCTCTAGGCACGTGGGCTTCAGTACTTGTGACACATGGGCTCAGTAGTTGTGGCTTGCGGGCTCTAGAGCACAGGCTCAGTAGTTGTGGTGCACGGGCTTAGTTGCTCCGCCACATGTGGTATCTACCCGGACCAGGGCTCAGACCCGTAACCCCTACATTGGTAGGCGGATTCTTAGCTATTGCGCCACCAGCGAAGCCCAAAACATACGCTATTTTTACAACAAACTTTCAGAAATTTCCAATACTAACGTTTTATTTAAAGGCTCTAACAGCAAGCATATCCTTTCCTGTCACTGGTAAATGTTGGAATTTCTTGTGATAGTGCAAATGGCTTTCAAGTCCAATCAGACTTAAAGGTGAAATACTGTATATTTTACAATAATGATGAACTACCACCAGCAAAGCACAGAGGTGTGGTTCAAGCAATCACTTGCTGGTAGCCTGCATCCAGTAAACAGGCACAACTGAGGACACAGTGAAGTAACCAACTTATATAAAGGCAGAGATCGGGACCACTACGTACCTGGAAATGGACCAGCTAGGAGACCTGGCCAGACGCCCAACCAACCCCATGCTGGTCGGCTTGGGCACCATGTTCCTTGGGCATCTGGAACACAAGCTCCTCCAGCAGCCCAGGACGCCTTGGCCACTGTTCGTAGCAGCGAGCTCTGCAGCTGATGTGGACGTCCAGCTGGTGGAGCATCTTCTGGACCACATTCAGCACATCCTGCACCGTCCCAGCTGCTCAATGGAGGACCACAATGAAGACCTGGTGCTTCCTGGTGTGGAGGGTGCATAGCTTTAGTACTTGTCAGTTTTCTTTTGTTAATGAAATCCAAATTTGAACTGGCTTTAGACAAAGAAGGGAATTAATGACTTCCCCTTCAAGGATGGTATTACCAGGAATGGCTTTCTCTCTCTCTCTCTCTCTCTCAGACCTTACATAGAAAAAGAATATATTTCATCAAGTTAAATTTTTAAGTTTAGTTTTAATTTTTATCTATGTTATAAAGGCACGTATTTTAAAGAGTTAAATAATTCTGCAAGGCTTGTTATGAACGAGAGTGATCTCCCCACCCCTATTTCCCAGGCCCCAAAGGAATTACAGTGTAATTATGTTTAGACAAATATTCAGTAGTCATAGTTGCACCATAGGGTATTCTGATTCCTTTTCCTGTTCTGCACACCTTTTTGTTTTCATTAGAGTTAATAATTTTCCTTTTCTCCTTGTCTGCTTACTTTTTTGTGTATTAATTCATCTGAATTAGTCACCACCAGTTGTGTAAATCTCTTCTCAATGTATTCAAACACTTTACAACTTCTATCGATTTCATCTTCTGAAGAAGTTTCTTCAATGTGGATTGGAGCAGCTGAAGAGCAATTGTCTTAAGACGTTGTCTTCACCATCATCCTGGGGATTTCTTATGTTTCTTCCTTATGGCAGATCCCCTTATGTCTTCACCTCTTGGTTTATTCCCTAACTTCTCCTTTGTGTGTGTGTGTGTGTGTGTAGTAGATTCCTGTGACAAAGTATAAGGAAGGTACAGTTTAAGATCTGTGTATCTTCACACTTTATGGATTTGAGTTTAAAATTCTAGGCTATGTAGACTATTACTCAGCAGTGAAAAGGAGCAAATGGTAGCTACTTGTAAAACCTTGGTTGAATCCCAAAACATTAGGTTGAATGAGGGAAGCCAGTCTCAAAAGGTTCCTTACTGTAGGATTTCACTTATATGACACTCTGTAAAAGACAAAATGATAGAGTGATGGAGAACAGGTCAATCATTGCCAGGGTTTAAGGGTGAGGGGAAGCTCTGAGTACAAATGGGCCACACCAGGGAAATTTTGGGGGTGATGGAAATATTCAGCATCCCGATCGTGGTGGTGGTCCCCCAAATCTATACACGTGTTAAAATTCATAGAACTGTACACTGACAGAAAAATGTCATTACCTGTATTATAAAACAAAAACGAAAGAAACATCCTAGGTTATAATTCTAATTGATTCTTGGTGTTTGAGTTAGTTGTGTCCTGCAGTCACCATGACTACCAAATCAGCAAAAACCGAACCACTGCTTCTAGAGGAGATACAGAGTTGGGTTGCTTTGAGTCCCTGGTCATGACATTTTCATCAACACATCAATACATAACTTTATTTTATGTGTGTTTCTGTTGAAAGACAGCTTATTTAATATATATTGTTCATTCATTAGCGTTGAACTCTCTGCCAACAGAGCTCACGGTCATGCCTGAGCAAAGCTTACCTACCACGCCGATCTTCTCCACAAGGCTCATGGCAGGCTTCTTGTACTTAGAGTACTAGATAGCAGTTCAGCACTAGGCTTGGGGGCTGTTTTAAACAGTCTGAAATCACTAACAAAAAGCACACACACAAAATGTGGCCCTAAATAGACTGTGAAGAGGCCACTTGCTTAGGTATGAGATCTGAAACAAGAAGGTAGAGCATTGCCTTGGTTGGCCTCAGCTGGAAATGCACGCTTCATGTGATTCAATTTTTTTTGCTGCTCTGCACGTCTTTGAATGACCCCAAAAGCTTCTCGAGTATTGATTTTGGTGATAAAAATAAACTGTAACGAGTTGATAAATTCCAAATACTGAATCCGCTAATAATGAGGATCAACTATATAATTGTCCCTCGGAAATCTGAAGGCCTTGCTCCACTGTCCTTGAGTTTACCGTGTTGTTGATGATATGTCTCATGCCATTCTGATTGTTGTACTTTTAGATGCAAACTTCGTATTTTTTTCCACTAGCTTCTACCTTTCCTTGTCCCCTTGTAATCTGAATTTTAATGATGATATTCATTGGTTGGGTCTATTTCCACCCATTGCATGGATCCCTGCTGTCTAATAACTCATGTCCTCTGGTTCTGGGAATCTTATTGGATTTTTTTTTTTTTCATTCCCTCTGTTTCCTCTGTTCTCTTCCTAGAACTCCCAGTGTTCGGCATTGGAACTCCTGCACTGGTCCTCTCCTTTTCTTAATTATCATTTCTCTCCAAGTTCCACGTCTTGTTATTTATTTATTCTTTTTGCTCTACTTTCTGGAATATTTCTTCAACTGTGTCATCCAAGCTTTCAACTTAGTTTTTCATTTCTGTGCTCATATTTTTAATTTCCCAGAACTCTTCCTTGTTACCTGAATTTAAAAAAAAAGAACTCTGATTCTTATTTTGTGGCTGCAGTATTTTCTCTTATCGACGATGTTAATGTTTTAGGGAGAGAGAGTTTTGGTTTCCTCCGTGCGGGCTGCCTTCAGCGGTTTGGTTCTTTTAGCCTGTGTCTTTCAGTTTTCCTCAAAGGTCTCGTACTCCTTGTGTGTCCAATTGTCTTCTAGAAAGAGGCAGCCTGAGCAGCGCTGTGGAGTGACCTGGCTGGGCTGTGTCATTGCCGATCACCCACCTCCCTACACTCACATATCAGTATCTTTAGGTTTTCTTCTTTATGGGCAAAATTTCCAGAGAATTCTTGTCCACTCACCTGCCTGGAGGAGTTCAGCCTTCTTGCCTGGTCTTGGAAAGGGTGGGGAGGAAGGCTGGGGTCTCAGCAATCAGAATGTCACCTTTCCCCCGTCCCCTCTATCTTCAGTTTAGTCCCCGTCCACAGACCTTCTTTCTCTTTCATCCTCTCAAAAGCACAAAGCCCAGTCATTTAACCAGGTTTGAAGGGCGTCGGGTGCCCAGCATGTGGCATGGGGGAGGGGAGAATGGGGATTTGACTCTTTCTTAGATTTTCGCGCACTCTTACTATTTTGGGTCACGCTTCCACCTCCAGCTTGCAGAGGTATCTGGTGCCGCTAATTCCCGAGCATCTCCAGGGCTCCTTTCTGGCCTCTCCCACTGCCGGCTCAGGATTTGGCTCTCCTGGATCTGCTGATTCAGTTACCACTTGTTCGCTGCATTCTCAGTGTTGCAAGAGAATTCTCAGAAAAGCTAAAATCATGACTCTCATACTGGTAGAAAAGTGAACACACTTTAAAGATTTTAAGATTTTAAAGGGTGGGGGGAAAGTGTGACTACCAAGGGGCAGCATGAGGGTCTTTTCTGGACAGTGATGGAACTGTTCTGTATCCTGATTGTGGTGGTGCTTACACAAATCTATACATGGGTTAAAATATATAGATCTGTACATTGAAAGGAAAAAGATCAAGTTATCTGTATTGTAAGCTAAAACAAATTTTAAATGTATTAATTAATGAAAAATTTAAGGAAAGGCTTTACCCTTGGAAAGGTATATAATCTGAACCCCTAGAACTGGGCTCTGTGGAGGTGAGACTTGAGGTTCAGAGAGGGACTGTGTGTGTTGATGGAGTTCTACACGCCCCTCCTTTTCTGACACCGTATTAGGGGCAAGTTGGTTTCAAATTTCCTGTCTCTCCTCCTGTGTAGTCAGTGTAATGCTCTCTCCTTCCCGAGATGTTCAAGTCCTTATTCCTGAAAACCATGGACTGGTTACCTTACTTGGCAAAAAGGACTTTGCAGACATGATTCAATGAAGGATCTTGAGTTGGGGAGATGACCCTGGATTGTCTGGGTGGGTCCCGTGTAACCACAAGGGTCTGTATAAAAAGGAGGCAGGAGGAGATGTGGTAATAGAAGAAGAGGTCAGAGAAAGAGAGAGATTTGGAGATGCTACACTGCTGGATTTGAAGATGGAGACAGGCGCCATGAGCCCAGGAAAGCAGGCAGCCTCTAGAAGCCGGAAAAGACCAGGAAACGGATTCTCCCATTGAGCCTTCAGAAGGAATGCAGCCCTGCCGACACCTTGGTTCTAGGACTTCTGGCTTCCAGAACTGTAAGCTAATAAGCCACTTAGTGTTTTAAGGTCACTAATTGTGGTGATGTGTTACAGCAGCATTAGGAAACCAATACACCTCTTTTCACACATTCATTCAATATCCCTGGTCTGTGAATGTGTTTGTTCTTTGGATCCTCCTTTGAACTGGTTCTAACACCTCCACAAGGAACCAGACCTGCTAACACCTTGAATTTAGCCCAGGGAGACTGAGTTTGGACTTCTGACCTCCATGACTGTAAGAGAGTACATTTGTGTTGGTTCAAGCCACTAAGTTTGTGGTAATTTGGTACAGCAGCAAGAGGAAACCTCTCTGCTTTGGGACACAAAGGGAATTTTAGTGCCTGTGCCTCAGATGAAAAGGTTGGTGTGGAGAAGTGCTTGAAAAACTCACTAACATAATAACTCAAAATGAAGCCTGCAGCCTGAATTAAAGTAAGCTTTTATTATATCAGGATCACTTATGTGGTTTTCAAAATGCATTCAAATCCCCAAGTTCCTATTAATGTATCAGAAATTCAACTAAAAGTATGAGAAACAAAGATAGTGTTGGGTCAGCATTTCTGTTTGACCATAGTACATAAAAGGTTCTTGAGACCTCCTGTAGTTGTAGGAAATAAAGCTGGTGTTAATGAGGCCATGTCCAAGAGGTGTCAGAGACAGAAGAAAATTATACAGTGATGGTTACCGACTTTAATCTCTTTTACCACATTGCAAAGAGGACTCAGTGGTTGAAACATCACAACTGACTTCCTTTTTGATTTTTACCAGAGATTTCATTGTCTGCTTTGTTTTTTTGTTGGCAGGGATGTGACATTTTTTTCCAAAAAACTTATTCAGCACTTCAAGGTGTCATTACTCTTTAGTCTTGTGTCCTAGCATATTTGGCTCAAGTTAAAAAAAGAAAAGGATGACTTTGGTGTGTACACTTGGCTGATCAGGCCTAGACTAAAAATGAGAAAGAAAAGTGAGCAGAATTGATCAAGAAGATTTCAATAAGGTCTCATAACAGCTCATTTCTGGCACAAATTGCACTTTTTTTTTTTTTTTCCTTCAAGGCTTCTCATCTGGGAAATGCTTAAAGAGACACACAAATAACTTAGTTTAGGGCCCAGCTTCTGTTGTGGGTTGAATTGTGTACCCTCCAAAATTTATGTTGGTTGAATCCCCCAGGGAGCTCTGGGGGCAGTGTTGCACATACTCAGCTGTTGTCTTGGTCAGCTTGGGCTGCTATGACAAAAATGCCATAGACTGGGGGGCTTCAGCAACATAAATTTGTCTCCTACACTTTTAAAGTTTGGGAAGTTCAAGATCAAGATGCCAGCCAATTCAGTTTCTGGTGGGAGCTCTCTTCCTGGTTTGCAAATAGCTGCCTTCTTACTGTATTCTCACATGGCAGAGAGAGAGGCAGAGAAAGAGAGAGGAACGGGAAGACACAAACATTCAGTCCATAGCACCTGTCTAGATCTGTTCTGTTCAATATGGCAGACCCCTAGCCACATGCGGCCGCTAAGCCCTAGAAGTACGGCTAGTCCAAATTGAAATGTACTGTAAGTGTGAAATACACACTAGATTTTGAACACTCAGTACCAAAAAAAGAATGTGAAATACCTTATTAGTAATTTTTAATATTGATTACATGTTGAAATGATATATTTTTACTGTAATGGGTTAAATGAAATGCTTAATTAAAATTATTTCTACCTCGGGGCTTCCCTGGTGGCGCAGTGGTTAAGAATCCGCCTGCCAATGCAGGGGACACGAGTTCGAGCCCTGGCCCGGGAAGATCCCACATGCAGCGGAGCAATTCAGCTCTTGTGCCACAGCTACTGAGCCTGTGCTCTAGAGTCCGCGAGCCACAACTACTGAAACCTGCGTGCCTAGAGCCCGTGCTCCACAACAAGAGAAGCCACCGCAATGAGAAGCCCGCACACCGCAACGAAGAGTAGCCCCCGCTCGCCGCAACTAGAGAAAGACCGCGCGCGGCAACAAAGACCCAAGGCAGCCAAAAACAAACAAACAAACAAATAAGTAGATAAAAATTATTTCTACCTGTTTATTTGTGCTTTTGTGGAAAGTAGCTTCTAGAAAATTTTGAATGACACAGGTGGATGGCATTATGTATTGGATAAAGCTGGTTTATACCCTTGCACCTATTGGTCATTAGTTAAAGGCTTGGTTAAGGCATTTCTAGCTCTGCCTGATCCCAGGCAGAACTGCCTTTGGCAGCTTGAAGTGGACAAAAAACCCAAGTGCAGGGCTATGGGAAGCAGGTACAAGTTGAGAGTCCATGTGCAGGAAAGTGGGAAAGGGGTGCTCAGAGACATTATATACTCACATCAACTGTTCTAGTCTGTGGAGTACTTATACAATGACTTAGTTTTATTTTCATTTGTAAGAACTTTTTTTTAATAAGAACTTCTTTTAAAACAAAAGTTCATCATAAGCAATACTGTGGCGTCTCAGGCTTGACACACTAGTCATATTTCTAAGATAAATTAAAGTAAACACAGAACAATTAAAATAGAATCATATTTATCTCCTGTCCCACTGATGGTGCAAATTTTGGAACATTCTGGCAAAAACCAAGTTTTTTAATCTTCAGCAAAGGAATTTTGTAGAAAGAATAGTCAATCATTCTCTGATATGTGTAATTATGACTTTCCTACTTTTCGATTTTATGAAGCCATTTGAATTCCTCCAATGTGTTACTTTGACACTTAATGCAATGTTTATGCAACTATCATAAAAGTTAATTGTCTTCCTTCTCAAAACTATTTGAAATCCTCATCCTTGGTCTGCCTTATTGACATGTGCACATTAAAGTATGATTATGTGACAACAATAATTTTACAACAATGAATAAATGTCAAATTAATTATGTTAAAACAGTAATTTGTCTGCTTCCTTCCTAATATGTATAATTATTAATTTGGAGGAAGTGTGCGGAAAATATTAAGGATATTGTCAGAGCTGAGGTTCAACCTCTGAAGTGATGTTTACTTTGTCTTCTGAAATGTATTATTTGGAAGTTTCCTTTTTGTCCATATCTGTTACTTGGTGGTCAATAAGTTTTAGGGAAATTCCAGACTATGTCTTAGATTGCAAACCAGTGGCTAGGAGGTGTCAATGGCCACATCACCAGAACTTTCTGTTCATGAAAACTTATTTTTTTGGTGGGAGAGGGGGCAGGGTTTTTGTCTCTCACAATAAGGATTGTACCATCTTCTAATTTTGTTTGTTTGCCAGGATATCTATGCAGCTAAAAATGGAAAGCACATGTGCTTCTTTTCATTCTTTAAATATTACCTTAAATGTATATCCTCAAAGAATCCTTCCTAATTTAGGCTTCACAATTTTGGTAGTGTTCTTTGCCGTCATCTAAGATGATACAAAGAGATGAACTGAATCTCTTTCTCTTTTTGTAATTATACTTAGTTTATAATTTTTCATGTGTGCATTTACAGAGTACTCCTTAACTGGAGATGGAGTTGGTGAAAAGCATCGTGGATGTAAATGGGGGCTCTGGCAGACTGAGGTTTAGCTGCCGCCCTCCTCTCTACTGTGATACGGTATCAATAGTACTGCAAAATTTCTTACTAGAAATTACCAGAGCCCAGAGACCTCAGCCTGTTCTCAGGGCGCCTCCCTAATCCTTGGATGATTTGAAGCCTGCCTCCCTTTTTGGGGGGCCGGCTCACCTCCAATCTTCTGGGTGTGTTGTGGGCAAGCCCCTCCTCTCTCTCCCACACCAGGACCTGCCTCTGAGTGCTGAGCCCTTTCTCTTTTCCTCACTGTCTCCATCCTCCTTTTCCCCCTCCTCCACTCCATTCCCCTTTCTAACAGCCGGGGCTGGGACTAGGGTCAGTGAGTCTTGCAAGTGGAGGGATACATTCTCTCCTTATTTAATTTTTAAATATTTGTTCATCATGGATTTTTTGGATTAATTTAAAAACATATTGCATTAAAATGTTATTTATCCTGATTACTGAGCTTTTTGGGGCCTCCTTAAATTTTTTACCTGAGGTGAGTGCCTCACTTGCTTCACTCTAAACTTGGCCCTGCTCCTGAGCTCTTCCCTGATAAACTGAAGTAAAGGCAGCACAGTCTTAACAGTTCTTGATAATCCTTGAATCTGGATAATGAGTATATGGGGCGTCATACTGCTGTGTATGTTTGAATTTTTTCAATACAAAATACAACTTTACGAATATAATACAAATAGATGTGTAATAGAGAAAGCTTTGTTGTATTGCTTTACATATATATTATATATATAAATATAAGTATTAATTATAATTAAAAATTCTACACTTGTATTGTAAAAATTTGGAAAATATTTTGCAAGTATAATGAAAAAGATTAAATCCCACATCTCAGAGAACCACTGATAATGTTTTTATGTATTGCTCTCCTATCTTTTGCCTTTGTGTGTGTGTGTGTGTGTGTGCCTGTATGCATGCGTGGGTGTGTGTGTTTGTGTATATGTATAAGATATCAACCAGAGGCAGATGAAGACATCAATTAGAAAGGCCCATTGGCATGGGGATTTGGGGCTTCAACATTTGGGATCATATTTTATAATATATGCAATTGGCACTCTCTATTTTTGCTTAGTATGTCATTAAACATCCATAAAATGATTAAAAATAACTTCTTTTATGTCTAATTCTGATCATAAAAGGGATATATGTTAATTTTAGAAAACTCTACGTTTGTATGTGAATGTGCACTTCCAAAGTATCATCAGACTATACACATTGTTGAATTATATATATATATATATATATTTTTGCGGTACGCTGGCCTCTGTTGTGGCCTCTCCCGTTGCGGAGCACAGGCTCTGGACCCGCAGGCTCAGCGGCCATGGCTCACGGGCCCAGCTGCTCCGCAGCATGTGGGATTTTCCCGGACCGGGACACGAACTCGTGTCCCTTGCATCGGCAGGCGGACTCTCAACCACCGTGCCACCAGGGAAGTCCGAATTATATCTTTTTATGGAACAAGAAATCATGAATATTTTTCCAGGTCAGTAATATTCCATGATGTTTAATGGCTACCTTGTATTCCATCAGATGAATATAGATGAATGTGTTGGTTAAGAACACAGGTTTTGGCATCTTGTCCATCTGTTCTGATCCCTCCTCTACTCCTCACTAGATGCGGATCTTGGGCAAGTTATGGAACAGCTCATGTCTCTGTTTTTTTTCCCTATAAAAGTAGAAAGAAACAGTGTATATCTCATATGATTGTTACAAGAGTACATGGCAGAAGGTCCATTAAACCCTTGGAACAATGCCTAGCATATTTCAATGCCTAGTATATTATAATCAATAAAGGTAAGATAATAACAACAACGATAACAATAATAATAATAAAATCATCTAATCCTCTCTGACCAGATATATAGGTTGTTTCCTGCTCTTTGCTTTTTAAAGTAGTGCTGTTAGCATCAACCCTTTTCTTAGGCTAAATTCTTAGATGTTAAAACACTGGATTCAAGAGCACAAATGTTTGTGAAGTTCATGCTATATAATGCTGAGGTGCCTTCTATAAATTTGCGCCAACTTCTGTTTCTACCGTCCACTGAAATACTTTAAATACCCTTTTTGCCAAGTTAGATATTATTATTATATTAGTTTACATTTCTTTCATTAGATATTCATGCTTTTTCCTTCCCTAGTCCCTATTACTCACACTTATTTTAATATTATCCCCTTATACCTCACATAAATGACATTGTTTTCATTCTTTGCTGAACCAGGGTATAGACAAAATTAGTATTGTTTAAAGCAATGTGGGGTCTTTTGTTTAAAAAGAGTAACACGGACACACGTAAAGAGTGAATGTGTTTCCCTCACATCCTGCTCACTACAATAACTCTTAACAGGTTTTTTGGTATCCTCTGGACCCTTTAAATAATCATTTGAAAAATAATAGTGAGCAAATAATATATTTTTGTCATAATAATGCAAGCAATGTTCAAATATATCTATGAATGCTTATTTTAGAATGACATCTTACTATTCTTACTGAATGCAGAATGCTTTGTGTCTTCAACTCTGTGTCATGGATAAACTTCCACACTGGTATAAGCAGATCTGCTCAATTTTTCAAAGCGTCTGCAAAGCATTCTATATCTCGATTATATGACTCTAATTAAAATGTATTAGTCATTCCCTATTGATGGACAGTTGTCTCCAATTTGTTAATATTATATTTTGGTGAGCTGTGACAGGGCGAGAGAGAGGCATGGACATATATACACTAACAAACGTAAGGTAGATAGCTAGTGGGAAGCAGCTGCATGGCACAGGGATATCGGCTCGGTGCTTTATGACCGCCTGGAGGGGTGGGATAGGGAGGGTGGGAGGAAGGGAGACACAAGAGGGAAGAGATATGGGAACATATGTATATGTATAACTGATTCACTTTGTTATAAAGCAGAAACTAACACACCATTGTAAAGCAATTATACCCCAATAAAGATGTTAAAAAAATTATCTTTTGGTTCATTCAACATCTTTGTACCTATATTTTTGCTTATTTGATTACGGATAAATATCTAATGTTCAATTGTTGCAGTGATTTTTTAAAAATGCTAATGCAGTCAGCAAGCAAAGATAGATAAGCTAAGATCTGAGAAAATACAGTTGTAATCCCTCTTTCCCCCGCCAGCGGTTGTCTGAGGTATTCCAACATAAATAATACATGTGCTTAATTAAAACAAAACAAAACAAAACAAGTCATTTCCACCCAAATTTGTTTTAAATTCTTATTTACAAACATTAATTTTGTCTTGTTTTTTCCAGCCTTTGCTGTGAAGTTTAATTTTTAACTGTAACCTAAACCATCTTCCAAACAAATCATTTATTCCAAAGGTTTGCAATGTCATAATTGCCTGGTTATTTGGATGATGGATGTGTCATATCTGAAAACAAACTAGTTATCGTGTGAAATTTATTTCAACATGCGTTATCTAAACCACCAACGACGAGAACACTGCATGGATAAATATGATAAAAAATATGATGGATTCAGAAGCACAATGGTCAGGTTTAGTATTTAGTCATTTTTATTATATTGTTGGGTAAAAAATATAAAAGAAGACCAGCAGAGGGACTGTTAATGCATCTTAGAATTTTTGCCCGTTCTCTTGCCTGGGAAGGAGGTAATTCTAGCCTATAAACTCTTGAATGCTTTACAAGTAATAGAAACCAAGTGGGAAAAGCATGTTCTATGTTTTAGTGCTGACATCCTCAAAGGAAAAAAAAATTAAAGATTCAGAACACTTGGCTGTGATTCAGTACCTAAACACTTCCTGGTGTTTTTCAGAATTCCCTGGAGACCCATAAATGCTTCTGTACTGGAGGTACCCACTACCGCTGCACACTTAGGCCAGTTTATCAAACTAACGAGCTCAAGAGTGATGCTATTTCCAGGTTCAACTCCATGAGGGAGGGACAGAGAGAAAACAAACCCAAAATTCAGACAGAGGAGTAATCCTAAGGGCCAGACTGACAGGAAATTTATTAACTCATACACACCAAAATCTTACCCAGTGTAATATTCTTGGTGGAGATTTTACTCTACAAATCTGATGCTAGTTCCTCCAGTCCAAGCATTATAGATAAAGCACTGTGGTTTTTACACTGGGTGATGTTTATTGATATAGACTTGAAAAACAGCACTCTACAGCTTTTTCCACTAGCATAATATTTTCAAATAACTGTGAAATGTATAGAATGTATTTTTCTCGTTAGGTGCCTAATGCCTTGAAAAAAAATTAACAGAAGGGGAAGGAGGTCCTAAAATTCATTTAGAGGAACTTTTTCTTTGACTTGGAATTTGAATGATGGGTAAAATTGGGGGAAAATAGTGAGTTTCTGTGTAATTTGTGTCATCGGAACAACCGCTGTATTAGAACATGAGATACAGTATCAATAAATAATAGAAAATGGAACTTATACGAATGTGTACTTTTTTTTTAACAACTTTATTGGAGTATAATTGCTTTACATTGTTGTGTTAGTTTCTGCTGTATAACAAAGTGAATCAGCTCTACGTATACATACTACCAAATATAAAATAGATAGCTAGTGGGAAGCAGCTGCATAGCACAGGGAGATCAGCTCAGTGCTTTGTGACCACCTAGAGGGGTGGGATAGGGAGGGTGGGAGGGAGACGCAAGAGGGAGGGGATATGGGGATATATGTATACGAATATGTACTTCTTAAAAGCTTTTGTTATCTATTATTTTCTAGCTGTGTAGGCAAAATTTAGACACGTGTTGGATATACTTCTGTTGACAGTAACATATCATATAATTTAAAATAGTAAGTCCCTCTTACAGTTTTGCCTGACACAATGCTGAATCATTTTGAAATTCAACTGGCGTTTGTTTAAATGGATTATTCAAATACCGTCAATCAAACATTAAAAAAAATTCTCAGAGGTAACTTACTTCAGTTTGGCTCTAATATTTACAGTGTAACCGAATATGAATTTTTGAGTTGTAAAGGTGTTCTTTTAGCATTACAACTTCGGGTTCTTTTTATTCTTTTTCATTTTCTTTCTTCTTTTCCCCCACCACTCTTCTTCCTTCTTCAACAAATTCACAGAAGTAGGAGGCCTTCTGTATTAACTTTATTGTTTATTTGAAAAATTTTCTTTCGGGCATATTTCGACATATCATTTGGATGAAGCATGACAAAATTTTTAATTGTTCTACATTTTTTCTTGTTTTATGGTAGAAAAACAAAACTAGTAATATATATGATCTGCTAATATTTCTTAACCTTTATATATGTGCCCAAGAGAAGACATTTTTTCCTGGAATGGCATTTTAAAAAAAAAGAAAGTCAAGTATTATGTATGTAAGTCTTGCATTCTTGGTAACATTTTAAACTTTAAAACATTATTATTTACATTAATGCCTGAAGTACTTCCCCTTGAGGAACTACCTGTATTTTTTGCATAATGGCCTAGGTTTCAATAGTAATATTTTGTAAACGATGATGGTAAAATTTATGTTCTTGGACTTTCAGGCCACGATTCATTCTCTTTTGAACCTAAAGAAGAACATTTCTTTCCCAACTGAATGGTCATGCCTCACATTTATTCTAGCCACATGATCTACTACTTTTGCCTTAAAAATGCATGATCATATGATCATGTTTTTATCATCAGGAATTTCATACATGAGTCATGAAGCCCATGGATTTCCTCATGCTTAACATGCTCTTATTTACTTATCTTTTTGCTATTTACGGTTGATACTTTTGGGAGAAGAATTTGTATTTGTATAAATCAAAACTTAGAGCCTATGTTTGCAATTAAGTGTATAAATTTTTGCAATAATGCTGGAAACAAAAAGAGTGTGAAGAAGTCCTTTAGGGGAGCAAACACTGCCCCTCCCCAGTGCCCCTCTACCCCAAATGTGTAGGGCAGGGCTTCCAGGTAAGGATAGGAAAACGGTAATATTACCACTACTTTGCGTTTCTGTGACCGTCGTTTATCTTACAGTCAACCCCAGGATTCTCCCTCTCTTCCAACAGTATCCTGTTTTCATTTTCAGATATTATCTTTCCCTCATGAGCATGGTTAATCAAAGGGTTCTCACTTCCCACTGTGGAGGCCAAAGAGGTCTCTTCCAGAAACTTCTAATTATTCCAGTGCAGCCAAGGGTGGACAAGTGACCTAAGGTCAGTAAATCAGATTCTCTTAACCCAGGACTTTGAACTGTGAGTGAAGTGACTCAGAGATGGAAAGATAGTCCAAGACTAATGACCCCTGACTCCTGTTCTGCACTAGCTCCTGCCTTTGTTCCTGACCTTTGTTCACGCCCCATTCTGCAGCCTTCCCATAAGTTCTGGAGGCTCCCAAACCTCCTTCCAGTGAATGCCCTTTTTGCTTTTGCTGGCCAAATAACAGTGGTCAAACAGTTTCTGTTGCTCGCCACCCAATAATTCTAACGGAAAGAGCATCTACATTTCTCATTAACCACACTGGAGTGGGGAGCAGGCATCCCACCCCCATTTATAGATTGGGAACTGTGGGTTCAGAGAGGCTAAATGACTGGCACTAAATCTCACAGTGAGAGCCTGACAGAGCTACAATTTGTTCCCACAGTTTTGATCTCTACTTCAGAGGTATGTCTTCAAAGGTAATTTTGATTTCCTTCTGTGGCAAAGCATGGCTTAGATACCAAACAGCTTTGTGTTTGCATCTTGGTCAGTGGCTGAAACTAAGCTTCATTCCCTCAACCATAAATGAGAATAACAATATAAACTCCAAAGGACTACTGTGAGGACCATATAAGATAATGATCTTGGAAAGTACTTATCACAGTGCTTGGCATGCAATTTGTGCTCAGTTAATACGATTCCAAAATGAGGAGTTGACAACGTAAGATTCAGGACCTCTAGATGTTATATGGGCAGGTCTAATACAATTAAAGCTCCTTAGCAGTAGAAGAGTTGGTGAGATGGAGAAGCACCCTCAGAACAACAGGCCTAACTGGGTTTAACCAGATTGCGTGATCAGGTGGCGGGGCTACTCCTACACCAGCTGCCTGTCCTCCGAGCTCTTCAGGAGTCATCAGGTATATGCATCTCCCCGTCCTGGACTATGGGGATCACGGGAAAACTGGCACAGATTTTTTCTGTTGAGGACTGATCAACCAAGACTTCGTTGGGTCGTGCCCTTAGCAAGGAGATTGAATGCAATGAAAAGAATATAAAAGGCAATGCAATGGAGTGGACAGAGCTGAGATCTCAGAGTTTGAATTCTGACTCCACCTCTCACTGGTTTTGTGACCTTAGGCAAATAGCTTACACTTCTGAGCAACAATTTCTTACCTATAAAATGGGCATAACTCAGCTGTCATCTGTGGGCTTCATTATCCCACATCTGGAGAAACTTTCACCTCTGTTCCTCAGGTTCCAGTGTTTGCGGATGTCCAGCTTTACCTTCAATACTTTGCTGAATCCCTGAGAGACTTTGATCCAGACACCATCTGCTGGAAGGTGAGAGAGGAGAAACCTTGAAAAACAAAGTTTACTCAAGAACTTCCTTTAAATGGGAAGAGATTGTCTTAAAACTAAAAGAGGCTAAGATACAGTGATGGGCAAGTTTGTTTGCTTTTCCCTCTTGTGTGCGCCAGACCTGGGTTGTTTAATACAGACCGTGATAATGGACACGGTCTGTATCTTCATGTCCAATTTTAGTAGCCACAAGCTACATGGGCTATTGAGAGCTTCAAATGTGGCTGGTGTGGCTGAGAAACTGAATTTGTAATTTTATTTAAATTTAATTAAGTACAATTTAAATTGAAATAGTCACATGTGGCTCATGGCTACTATATTGGAAAGCTAAGCTCTAGAGGAAGAACAGGCCAGTTATAGAAAACAACGATGCTCTATTTACATTGAGTGGTAGAGTTTAAATTAGTGACCTTGTGACGTAAGCGGCGTGGCCTTACTTCTGAGATTCTGGGGGGAGTGCAAACATTCAGACCATGGACCATGAGGCTGGGATGGAAATGGTGGGTAGAGAAGGGTGAAGGGTGGCCCTCTGTAGCAAGAAAGAAGAGCCATAGAAAATGATCATTAGAGTCTGCTATGGGTCAAATTCATATACTGAAACCCTAATCCCCAGTGTGATGAAGTTTGGAGATGGTGTCTTTGGGAGGTCATTAGGTCATGAAGATGGACTCCTCATGGAGGGATTAATGCCCTTATAAGAAGAAACATGAGGAAGCTTGTCTTCCTCTCTCTTAGCCATGTGAGGGCACATGGAAAAGGCAGCAAGCCAGGAGGCAGGATCTCAGACAGCTGATATGCCAGCACCTTGATCTTGAATTTCTAGCCTCCAGAACCATGAGCAATAAATGCTGGTTGTTAAAGCCACTCAACCTATGGTTTGTTATAGCAGCCTGAATAGACTAAGACAGGGTCCCTTCTTGGGTTATTACTTTTTTTAGAGTACTATACTTTTTTGCATAGAGGAAAGTTGATCTTACAGAGCAGGTGGGGAAGAAACCCAGAAAAATGCAACATTTAGCCAAAAGTGAGAGAAGGTTACTTGAAAGATACTATTTAGAACTCAAAGAGGCTGCATTTAAACCAGAAGAGACAGAGATAACTTAATGAGCAAGCTTTAATTTTTATTTCTGCATGTCCCTCTCATCTGGCCACCCCACTGCCCCCCAGGGCCTGTTATAGAAAATGAAGATACATTTTCCCTTGTGTATCTGAACACAGCTTGCTGAATGTTATTTTTTTTTACCTCAGTTACAATAATTGCATATTTATCTGTGTAACGAGTATTCAATTAATGTCTATCTTGCCTTCTTGACTGTTAACTCCCCAAGGGCAGGGCTTGTGTTTGCTTCCCTCCCTATTGCATAAAGGACCATAAAGCGTGTGTGCTCCGTATGTATTTTCTGATTGTCCAATGACTGGCACCCAGCAGTTACTCAGTAATTGAAACTCACTTAGTAATTGAATCTTTCTGTCCGCATATAGTAAGGGTCCCCCAAATAGGGTAGTTGAAATGTGCTTTTTGATATATGCTGCCTGATAGAGATTGTTGGATTCATTTGTCTGTGATTCTGACAAATAGGGATCCTTTTTCTTTTCTTTTCTTTTTTAGGAATCCTTATTTTTAATAGATTAAGAGGAATCGTTACTTAAGGACAATTGATTAGTTACTTAACAGATTAAAATACTGAATTTAATTTACCTAAAAAATTATAAATATATGATTTCTAGAATTATCTAGATAGCTCAGATTCCCCAAACTTGTACAAGACTTTTTGCCATGGGTACATAAAATGTGTACTATCATTTATTTTTACTTAATGAACCCACTTAAGAAAGTAAATAACTGAGCATCTTCTTTGACATGAATGTCTATAAAATCACAGATTTACTGTGCTAAATTTTCCCTAATACTTTTCTAATACACAGGAAAATAAACGCATACCTAGTAGAGTATAGAATCGTCAATGATGCCACTTGAATATGTAGCATAACTTGGGGAACTCCAGATGCTTCATTACTGAAGTCATGTTTTATGGATTGTACCTATTTGTTACACATAGAAGGCTGGGGTCTCTAAATTCAGAACTGTAGCCCCCTCCACACAAAGGTGGTAGCTGACGAGGGTGACCAATGGGTCCTGGTTTGCCTAGGACTTTTCACTGCAAGTTCCATCTCCTGGGAACCCCCTGAGCCCTGGGCACCTTATAACTGGCACACTCATGACTGAAAGCCACCATCTTTTTAGATTTGGCTCAGTTAGTCCAAAGACCTTGGGGCAAGGAAGCAATGGCAAGGAGGAGACAAATAAAGACCATCCTAGATGTGGAGGTAGGAAAACTGGGCTTAAGAAACGGACTCTATTGCTCATTTACTACATAATTGTCTTAATTTGGGTTTCCTAAGTAGCAGACCCTGAGATACAGATCCGAGTGCTAGTAGATTGAGAGGTGACCCCAGGAAACACACATAAAGAAATGGGGCAGTGAGACTAGAATTGAGAACAGCCAATAAAAGATGCGCTATCACGCAAGTTAGTTCCGTGAGTAAATGGGGCCACATCCCTTGTGGGAACCCCAGGAGCTAGAGTGGACGGCATGCCTCCCTGACAGGATGGAGAGGGAGCTAGGGTATTTATACACCCGTTCCTGTTGGTCATTTGTTAAGAACTGCTCTTGGGGATGTTAATTCTCCAGGACTTCTGGCCTGCGCTGAGTGCATATGCAGAGTGGGCTCCCTCCACTGGAAGGAGCCCCTAGGCAAAGAGATGGGATGCTGGCAGTGGGAAGCTGCTCTAGAGAGCACAGCAATGGAAATGCCTGAGGGGCTGTGGGCAGACACCAGCCAGGTCCCTCCAACAGCCTTGGGCAAGGCAGTTTCCTTCTTGAGTTTTATTTTCGCCAATCATGTGAGAAGCTAGAGTTTGAGGAAAGCTTCCTAAAACTGTGGACATGGACAACTGCCAGAATGAGAGATGATTTTAGTGCTACATGGACATAGCTTCAAATAGCGCTGAATCCTGATTCGTTCAGTCCTTCTAGAAATATGGATGAGAAAGTCTACCTTGGGTGCTATTTTGTCCCAAACACTTCTTTTCTCTTGCAACCTCCTCTTTTTCATAAAAAAGAGCAAGCCCCAATGCAAAACCCAGTTTCTAGAATATAATACTACTGTTTTCTTTTAATTTATTTTTATGGTTAGTTTCTATTTATGGTATGTGATCTTGGTCTTTAAATGAAAGTCAAACTGGTTAAAGACAAATATTAAGCTAATAACTGTACAGATGGGATGTTAATATGGTAAAAATCACAAGGGTGAGATACTGAGTAAAATAAACTCTAAATGCTCTCCTGATTCAAAAGTTCAGTGTTTCTGTGTTCTTTGAGAACCTTGTTGTTTTGGTGAAACTCTTATTGTTGGTCTTTTGGATCATATGTTAAACGTTCTCAGTGTTTAAGCGTTTAATATCTTTTCCCCGTTACTTGTGTGATGAGTTCTTTGGTGTACCGAATAGGGAAAAACTATGATTAACGGTTGTATAAAGATGGCCAGTCTTGGTTACTTTTCTGAAATATGCTGTGGTAGGCTTCCTCTGCACCTTTCATTTCTGCCTAAAGAGGGATTTTAATTTGGTCGTTATCACTGTCTGCATCAGGCCACAAGTCAGCATCAGCAGATTTGTACTGAAGGCCAAAGAAGAGTTTTTAAGAGGGGCAACTGTGTCCTCATCTTATATTCATCTGAAGTCATGTTTGCAAGATTCAAGGATTTCTGAACAAAGAAGGTATTTTAATAAGAAAAAGTGATTGTTTCCAATCTTGATGTGCTTTGAGAAAAAGAAAGATATTTTAGACTAACCAATTGCATTTAATAGTTGAAGAGAAAAAGCATTGTGAAATGTAATGATTTTAACAAAGAATACTGTGATTTGAAGCAATATATTCTAAGCATAGTCTGTTTTATCCATAGCAAATCTGAGTTGCAACATTTTCTGGAAAATAGGTCAAATTCTGAGTATTTTGTATAAACATTATCTCCCACTAGAGGGCGCTCTTTAGTTGCATATTTAACATTCTCTTCCTTTTTGTAAAAATAATAAAAAAAAATGACTACAGTGCTATGAATTCTGATACAATTCTCCTTGAGCATGTTATGAAATTTTCTCCCAGACATTGTTTTATTTTCAGCTCATATGTGTGAAATTCCACTTTAAGACGTATAACATGATCCTGAGTCTTTCAATATGTATAAAAATCCCCATGGTATTATGGTACGATAGAAGCAAAGACATAAGTCTAAATTACTGTAATCCCATAGGTCTTTTGACTATTGTTTCTCTATATATGTTACTGCACAAAGAAAATTTATTGTAAATATTAATACCGTCCGCTTAGATCCTTTGTGAAAAGACAAAGAGAGGCAGTGTGGTCTAGGTGGGTGATTCTGCCGGTTTTTCCAGAGTGATTTTTGTTATCTAAGCCAATTTCCAGGACATTCTTTTAATTTGTTTTTCAGGATTTCAGTCTGTTTAGCTTGTATTGTCTTAGCTGTCTGATAATCATGGCTTACTTTTCTATTCTTCTAAATTCTTTCCCTTTCTCTTTAGATTTGGGCTTCTCAAACTATGCTGTATGAGATGCTAGTATTCTTGAAACCACACTGAGGTATGCTGCTTTTAAAAATAAATTATGGGGCTTCCCTGGTGGCTCAGTGGTTGAGAGTCCACCTGCCGATGCAGGGGACACGGGCTCGTGCCCCGGTCCGGGAAGATCCCACATGCCACGGAGCGGCTAGGCCCATGAGCCCATGGCCGCTGAGCCTGCGCGTCCGGAGCCCGTGCTCCGCGACGGGAGAGGCCACAACAGTGAGAGGCTCGTATACCACCAAAATAAAAAAAAAAAAAAAATTATGACTTTCCCTCCTGATTTTCAGAAAAGTAAATTAATCAATAGGAGTTTCTCAATTTAAGTTGTTTCAGTGCTTTACATTTTTCTTAAACTGCTACAGTTTAAGGCTATAGTTTAATATGATATTGACATAATGCAGACATGCAAAATTTAGTTATTTAAAGTTTTATAAATTGATTTCCATGGTGTTCTACAAAAGACTTCATCTGCATATGCTTGAGAATTCTAACTTTGTCCTGAAATTACAATTCTTTTTAAATTTTTGTAATTACACATATAATGTAGGAACATATGTTTTCATAAAAATTCAAACAATAATCATTTCATGACATAATTTTTAACATACAGGTAAACATTATAGTCCCTCTTTATCCCTTCCTGAAAATCCTCATCCTTCCTCAGAAGTAATCACCGTTCACATGTACATGTACAGACTGCAGACATTTCCTATGTGTATCTGTACTTTAAAAATAAACTGTTGGAATGAATAAAGAAGATGCAGCACATATATACAATGGAATATTACTCAGCCATAAAAAGAAATGAAATTAAGTTATTTGTAGTGAGGGAGATGGATTTACAATTTGTCATACAGAGTGAAGTAAGTCAGAAAGAGAAAAAGAAATACTGTATGCTAACACATATATATGGAATCTAAAAAAAAAAGGGTTCTGAAGAACCTAGGGGCAGGACAGTTTTAAAGATGCAGATGTAGAGAATGGACTTGAGGACACGGAGAGGGGGAAGGGTAAGCTGGGAGGAAGTGAGAGAGTGGCATGGACATATATACATTACCAAATGTAAAATAGCTAGTGGGAAGCAGCCGCATAGCACAGGGAGATTAGCCTGGTGCTTTGTGTCCACCTAGAGGGGTGGGATAGGGAGGGTGGGAGGGAGACGTAAGAGAGAGGGGATATGGGGACATATGCATATGTATAGCTGATTCACTTTGTTATAAAGCAGAAACACACCATTGTAAAGCTATTGTACTCCAATAAAGATGTTAAAAAATAATAAACTGTTAGTTTTTATTACTTCTACCTTATGTAATTATATTGCTTTTTTTTGATATATTGCTTTTTCTAGTTAACAGTGTGTCTTGGTGACCTTTTTATTTTACTATGTGTAGACCTAACATAGTCTTTACAACCATTGGAGAATATTCCATGGTCTCTGTGGATGTTCTTCCATTTATATTCAAAGATTAAGGTTGAATCCAATTTTTAAAATATTTCACACAACCCTGCAGGGGACACCTTTGTTTATATATCTTTGGTGCCCATGTTGATGGGTCTGTTGAATGGATCTCTGGTGGGGGGGCGGTCCTCCAGGATCACCTGAAGCTTGTGAGAACTTGGGAAATCCCTAAGCCTCCATGTGTGGATTTTGTGAAAAATCTCAGCCTCTGGTTCCTCAAGGATATGACTGCGCCCAAGCTGATTCAGTTTCTCAGAAAGAAGTGGCATTTGAGACCATTAATCTGATGAGGTAAACCTTCATTAAAGAAAAAATGAGAATTCAACTCTGAGTACTTGTTGAGTACCTGATCTGTGTAAGCTGCTGTGCCAGTCATGGCTTTAAATTAAAAAAAAAATAAGTTAAATAGAGTCTGTGCTCACAGAGGGCAGCTAGCAGGCAGGGTAAATTGAGAATCCAGCTAAATCTAATCCCAGCCAGAAGAGTGGGAGACAGTGGAGCAGGCCAGAGAGAGAGAGAGAGAGAGAGAGAGAGAGAGACAGAGAGGGAATCACCCAGCTGTGGAGGCTCCTGAAGGAGGTGGCATCCCTGATGGGTCTTGAGAGATGGGCAGACCTTTCACCCGTGATGATGAAGGGCAGGGTGGGGAGTAGTTGGAGTGGATGAACTATTGTTTGAAAATGACATGCATTCATCTAGTAGAAAATTTAGAAAACAGAAAACACTTTAAGAAATCCTATTCATTTGCCCTCCCAAAGGCAAACACTGCTATAATTTTGACATAGTTCTTTTGGGTATTTTTTTCCAATGCATATTTTGTAATGGGGGGGGCACTCATCGCAGCTGTCGGGGTCCTTAGTGAGACTGACTCAGCTGACAAGAGCGGATGCGGAGGCCCCCCCGGCCCCCGCCCCCCGCTACCCTGAGAGCATCTGGGAAGGGCCTGATTGATTGCCTGTTAAAAGGAGCTCCAATTGTGAACCTATGAAACTAGATACTCCTTCCTCAGGCTCAGCCTCTGGGATATACAAGTGGCTGATCACCATTCTAGAAGGCACCATCCATTGTAGTGAAGAGAAAGTCAAAAAGTGGAATGTACCCATCAAAACATGTTACATCCTTCTACACTTGTCGAGACGTCAATCCACACTGTTAGGGGATTCTTCTCCACAGGGCTCCATCACTCTTGTGCAGGAATGGTGGTAAGGGATAGCTGGGAGGATTCCAGGCTTTCCAGGTTAAGGAAGAAGTTTCTGTTTGCTCATTAAGCAAACTTAAAAAAGATAACATAAGCATCAGGAGGATAGGTACCTCTCTTTATGGTGTTTGTCTTCCATCCTGGAGAAAGTTATCCTCCCCAGAAGAACGGGCCAAATGTCTTCCTCTAAATGTAGCAAGAAAGAAGCAGAAGACAAGTTGATTTTTTTTCTCATGAGACAGTTTGAAACTTCAGATCCTGCAATACATTTTAAGTGTGATTTTTAATGGAGTGTAGCCTGGACCAGCAGGGTTTTGACAGGCAGAAGAAAGAGACAGCATCCCAGGGAGAGGTATCAGCATGTATAAAAATGGGATAATAGGTGTAATGGGGGATGGGAGTGACTCTGAATTGCCTGATTTAGATGGAACAGATGGAAACTTCTGAAGTTCCAAAGGTACCGTTACATGTGGATCAGGTCCTCAAGAACTGTGGCAGACACTCTCCATTTTTCTGGCAGCTCAAACCCTTTTTGCATCCTTCCTAGGCACGGGAGATTCTCCACGTTGTAAGAACTGTCACCTACCGTAGAAGGCTCACCTTCCCAGCCTCCCTGGCACCTCTTGTACAGCCACAGTCAGACAGCCACTGCAGATCCTGAGGTCCTGCCAGGGAGACAAAGCAGGCACCATGTGGAATGCATTCTGGTGATTGGAGTGGGAGCCCCATCCAGGCTCTGGAGGCAGCAGCTGCAGGGACGTTAGGACTGCTGTCCAGAGCATACAGGGTGATGCAGGTGGTGCAAGCTGCAGGGTCTGAGTCTGCAAGGGGACATCAGTGTCCCCCTGGAGCAGTTCTGCAGTGGCATTGTGGGCATTCTTCCTGGCTAAGCTGCCTCCAAGCCTGGTTCTCAGTCTCTCATGAAGATTCTCTGACCACAAAATATCATTTCCCACTCAAAACAGCCAGAGATGGTTCCTACTGCAACTCTGAATGCTGACTTTAGGATGAGTGCGTTTGAGAGTGCTGGGAGACGAGGCTTCGTGAGGTATTTGTGACGTAATTTGACACTGAACAAATGTCTATTAGGACTTGGCTATATAATAATAAAATTTAATTTCTCAGACAATTCAGAAAAGAATGTATTAAGCACATGAAAAATTATGCAGCCTCAGTAATAACAAAATTGCAAATAAAATCCAACATTATTTTTATTTCAGAGAGCTGGAAAAGATTTTTTAAACGCTCGGTGCTGATAAAGATGTGGAAAAATAGACATTTGCAGTTCCGTCAATATAAACGTTTTGGAAAGAAACCTGCAATAACTAGCTAAGTAATTCACTAACTTTATATGGCCATGTGCCTTGATCCAGCAGTTTCACTTCTAGAAATTTACCTAGGGAAATAATTAGATGGGTACAGAGGAAATTCAGATAGATGGGGATAAAAACGTCAGCTTTATTTCTGATAAAAATTTTTTTGGAGGATGTTTTTAGGAGTGTGTCCACCTGGGCACAGCCCACCCAGGGAAAAGCTATGTTTGTCAAAGATTGTTGCCTCAAAGATTGCATGGTTGTGGGACAGAGAGGAAAGGGAGCAAGTTGCAATTAGCCTTTTAATATGTTAGCCCGTCCACCTGAGCAATGCGGACCAATGGCTATCACCCATCTATCAAGTAACTCACTCCTCTGTGGGGTGGGAGCAGGAGTGTCACTGTGATTGTGGTCCCTCTTTAGGGAAATGTGAGACACAGAAAATAAATGTTCCCTGCCCAGCATCATCGTGTGATTCCATTTTTGCTTTGAAAATGTGTGTATGTTTGTGGAAACAGATACACAAATAAGCCTGAGATGGATGTTTGATCAGTAGTTCTCCCTGTGGGTAGGGACTATGAGGAGGATCTTTAGTTTTTATTATTTGACTTTCAAAAATACACAATAATTATTTTTCATGAGAAAAAGCTGAAATGTTTCTATTAGAAAATGAAGTTTCTGTTCATATTGAGTGTAATTCTTACTTTATGTAAATGACATCTAGTCAGACAGCAACCGTCTTTTATAGTTAGCTAAACATTGACAATCAAGCGGTACAAGTTCCACGATGAGAGAAACGGCTGGGATTCTTCATGTGTTCTCTGCTGTCCTTTCAATGTTTGGATGTAACCCAAGTCCCTCCTCTGCTATCCCTCAGACGCCCTCTTCAAACCCTCTTTATTAAAACTCATTTCTCATGTTTCCATTGTACCTTGAGTGAGAAGTCATTCTCAGTACGTTAATTTACTGTGGGAACACACGAGTCACAGGGAGGTATCAGGATTGAAAAATAAAGTGTTTACAAATAATGATTCTTTGGGGGGACCTGAAGGCAGTAAATCTGGAATCTGCTAAACCTGTGTCCCAGATTTTGTTAGGGTCGCTGTTTCAGATGCAGTTCATTAAAATGAAAACTAAAAAAAGACAAGAGAAGACAAGAAAAAAGGCAAGTGATTGGTGTAAGAGGATTATTGGTCTCTTTCACTTACCTTTTCATTTTCCCCCATTCAATCAGCTTGTATTTAAGACTAAAAATAAACCTATTTAAACTCACACCTGAAAAATCAGTGAGATTTAGGAGGTAATGACAAGGAGGACTGTATCTTTTGTTTTCAGAATTTCAATACCACACCTGCTCCTTCTACCTCCACTGGCCTCTGTTGAAGTCCTACTTTGTTGCAGGCACATGGAAGACAATGCTAGTTGTCTATCTAGTATCTGTTCTCTTTTCCTCCTTGTTAGCAGAACTCCAACTTTGTTTAAGCACGCAATGTGTCCAGATAAAAAAAGTGCTCTTCCACCGTCTCCCTGGCAACCAGGGGTAGCCATCTACCACAGTTCTAGTCAGGAAGACTGAGCTGGTCTTTCTGTCAAACTTCAGTTTCCTGATACATGTGCAGTCCCTTCCTACCTTCCCCCTGTTGTCCTTTTGCCTTTATTATTCTTCCCATCTGGAATACAGATGTGATGGCTGGAAGAGAAGCAGCCATCTTGTGACCATGGGGATAAATGCCTTATGCTGAGGGTGATGGAGCAGAAAGAAGGAAAGGTCTGAGGGTTTCACTGACCAGCCCTCGCCTATAAACCTTCAGACTTCCTGTTGTATAAGACAAATAAATCTCTACTTTTTAGGCCAGTGGCTCAGGGTTTTCTCTTATTTGCAGCCAAAAGTATTCTTTTAAAAAACTGAGGGATTTACATAACATAAAATTAACCATTTTAAAGTGAATTCAATTCAGTGACATTTAGCACATTCACAGTGTTGTGCAACTACCACCTCTATCTAGTTCCAAAACATTTTTATCACCCCTGAACCAAAAGAATTCTTAATTGACACAGGTGTTAGACCAATATTGTCTTATTGAATGCTCAACAGTCCTAATAAAGTGGATATTGGTACCAGACATTTTCTATCCAGCATGCCTTCTTCCATGTCCTGGTAACAGCACACAATTTCCCTCTGGGGAAACAATGTCTTCCCCCCAGTCTGTCCATGTCATTTGAGTACTGTTGACACCATTATGGCTCCATCATGGGCATGTGGATAACCAGAGCATTGCTGATTTAGGGATAGGCTTAGGGATGGGCACATGACACAATTTGGGCCAACGGTCAAATGGCTGGAGAGGGGTGTTCTATTTTTCATTAGAAAAATATGTAAGCCAGGAGCACCTGGCTGCCATCCTGCTCCCATATGGAGCTGGTCAGCCTGAGTGTGAAGCTGAGATAGGGGAAAACGGAGACAAGAAACCGAGTCACCAGGTCTTGATGAGATTTTTGAGCTTCCAAATGTGGCTGGGTTAGAAGCCAGCTCTAGCTTCAATATTTTCAAATACTGAAGTGAGTTAATCTCCTTTTTCTTTCTTAAACCCATTTGAATGGAATTTCCCATTACACTCAAAAGAGTACTACCACTCACTCAAGAGTATACCGTCCCCGTTTAACAGATGTGAAGCCTGAGCTTCAGGATGGTATAATTTGTCCAAGACCACCCAGCTTTGAACTCAGGTCAGTATCCCTCCAAGGCTGGTCAGTTTACCAGTAAGAAATCACTTACCTACTTCTGTTCCATGCTGGCTGTGTCCAAAGCTGGGAGTTAAGGTCCACCATCTTGTTAGTGAACGCAAATCTGTGATTCTCTTGGGTCCCAGGCCGAAAACACTTGCTGGACACAGGCAAGAAGAAAAGTAACATTTCCTTGAACAGATTAATGGACTTAGTATTTACAGTTAGCTATTTCTGAGTTAGTGACAGCAACCTCTGTGGGTTATTTATTGGATTGCATACGACTCTGAAGCAAAACAGCTTTGATATGGTTTCCCAGTGACCAGATGAACTGTATTATTAGGCAGTTGATAGAGGGCTTCCTAATTACAAGAAATAAAAAGAAAAATCTGAGGGCTTCCTTGGTGGCGCAGTGATTAAGAATCTGCCTGCCAGTGTAGGGGACATGAGTTCGATCCCTGGTCCGGGAAGATCTCACATGCCACGGTGCAACTAAGCCCCTGTGCCACAACTACTGAGCCCGCGTGCCACAACTACTGAAGCCCGCGCCTAGAGCCCATGCTCCACAACAAGAGAACCCACCGCAACGAGAAGCCATGCACTGCAACGAAGAGTAGCCCCCGGTCACTGCAACTAAAGAAAGCCCGTGCGCAGCAACGAAGACCCAACACAGCCAAAACTAAAAATAAATAAATGAATTTATTAAAAAAAAAAAAAGAAAAATCTGAGTACTCCTTCCCCTCCAACATTCTTTGCAAAACATGCTTTGCTAGGCCCTGGACTAGTTCACTAAAATGTGTCACTAGCAAAATAACGAAGAGGCAGAAGAGCCTGAAGGAAACAGTTTTATTGAGTGCCTCTGTGACAAAAATATCTTCAAAGGGAGTTCTATCAATTTTATTAAGCTACATTGTGCACTTTTACATGACAAGCATATCAAGCACAATAGCATTTGAATTAGCAATCAGGTTTTAATAGTATTTGACACTTCCCCACCTTGTACTGGCAGAAGCTGTCTCTCTGAGGAGAGATGCCAGAGAGGAAAAGTCAGCCTCCCGTGGAGAGATGGGTGGCGTCCGAAAGTTCATTTGTGAATTTGTTGGTTGTTGCTCAGAACACGTTTTTCCCACAGTAAGAATGGTGTTTAGGGTCCTGTGCTGACACTTAAGAGCCAAGTGAGCCCCTTTTATCGATTACAGGGTTTTGGTTGCAAATAATAGAAACTAACTCTGGTTAATTTAAGCCAAATTACTGGAAGGCTAGCGGGAGCCCTGAATCAGTGGGAAGGTTGAGGGACCAGACTTTCCGAGAGGGAGCCCCAGAGAGCTACGCAGCAGACCCACAGTAATGACGGCCATCACAACGTCTGACATCACCCCGTCTACCAAAAACCTGATCCTTCTCGTGGTCCTCCACCTCAGTAAATGGCTCCTCAGGCCAGCGTGTTGGAATTGTACTTGACTCTCCTATTTCTCTCACGCTTCACATCCAGTCTTTCGGTAAACCTGGTTAGCTCTACTTTCTAAATATATATGGAATGTGATTACTTCCTATTCACCCCACAGTTACAACCCTGGTTCTAGGCAGTATCATTTCTCACCTGAAGTACTACCATCACCTCCTCGCTGGTCTCCCTGTCTTCTCCCTCAGTCTACATTCCACTCAGCAGCCAGAAGGATTAAGTTAAAATGGTTGCCTCATGTCTTTGTAAGTGCCTTGATCTGACTTGATCCAGTTCCTGACACCTCTCCTGCCTTCTCATCCACCATATTTCCATTCCATCCCTCTGCTCCAGCCACATTGACTTCCTCCTTTCTGTTCCTCAAACATACCAAGCAGGCTCCTGCCTCAGGGCCTTTGCACTTGCTCTGCCTGCTGCCTGGAACACTTTTGCAGAGCTTCTCTGTTCAAATATAGTTTCCTCTGACTGCCCTCTAAAATAGAAGCCATGTTTTCCCCATCTCTCTCACAATCTATCCCCTTCAGCCTACTTTATTTTTCTTCATAGCCTCATCACCACGTGATGTTATATAAGACACAGATGTGTTTATAGTCTAACTCCCTCTTAGGATATAAGCTACTTGAATTTGTCTGTTTTCTTCAATTCCATGTCCTCACACTGCACATATTAGGTGTTCAATAAATTTTTTTCAGAGTGCATGGATGAATGCATGCATGGGTAAATACAGGAACAGCCCTGTGGTGGAAACAGACTCATTAGTCATTGTGCTCCCACTGGAAAGAATGAACTCCAATAATTTTCCATTTCAAAAATCACATTTCAGGGAGGGGTTTCTGATGAGTGTATGTTGACTAACAGGCTCATATCTTACCAAAAGGAGAACAGGATGGAAGTCCCATGAGCTTCCCCAAAGGGAAGAGACACTCCCAAAAGGAAACTACTCCTTATTTTCAACAAATGGTAATGGTTCTTGGGACATAAGTGAGGAAGTTCTGCCCACCAACATGTGAAATTACGCATAGAAATGAAATAACTTTCTGTTCCAGTTTGGGATAGTTGATGCTTCCAGTAACCAAAACCCAAGTTAACAGTAGCTTAGACATACAAGGGCTTATTTTTGGGGCATAACAAATCAGTGAGAAGGCAGTTGCTGGTACTGGTTCAGTAGCAACACATCAGAATCTGGGCTGGCATTTCTGTGATCTTCTTGGTCTTTCCCT
Organism: Globicephala melas; assembly: GCF_963455315.2. Taxonomy (NCBI): domain Eukaryota; kingdom Metazoa; phylum Chordata; class Mammalia; order Artiodactyla; family Delphinidae; genus Globicephala; species Globicephala melas. Next base: position 76,943,351 of record NC_083328.1, read on the forward strand.
CATGGTCACAATATGGCAGCCACTGTCCAAGCTTCCTGCCTTCACACATCCTTCGAAGGAAGAAAGGGGTGGAGGACAAATGACACAGTGTTTTCTTCTGGTACATCTCTCTCTAATCACAGAAGGAAATATCCTTACTAGGAGTTGTCTGAGACTTCCTATTTTCTCTTTTTGGTAAAACTGGAGGACTTGGGACAATGCCTATTTAGCCTTTCCAGTCTCTATGGTAAGAGTTGGGCGTTGAGAAGGGTGTTAGAAAAAAAAAAAAAAAAGCAAACAACTCGATTTTTAGGGACTTCCCTGGCAGTCCAGTGGTTAAGATTCCGTGCTTCCACTGCAGGGGGCCCAGGTTCGATCCCTGGTTGGGGAACTAGGATTCCACATGCTGAGAAGGGTGTTGGGAATGCTTTTAGGTGGTTGACCAAAGCTGTCTGCCCAAGATCAAACAGCTAGAGGGTTAGGACTTGATTTAATCTGAGTTTTGTCTGGTGCCAAAGTCTATCTCTTGGGCTCCAGGTTAAATTGCCTCTTGGGAGGAAGGTTTTGTTTTCCCTTTCATTTTGCTTTGTTTTGTTTTTAGATGCTGTCTAGGTAGCCAGACACAAGTGGCCATATATTATATGATTCTGTTGATATGAAATGTCCAGAATAGGCAAATCTGCAGAGACAGAAAGTGGATTATCGGTTGCCAGGGTCTGGGGAGTAGCAGTGAATGAGGGAGGGTGACTACTAATGGGTATGAAGTTTCTTTCTGGGGTGATGAAGATATTTTGAAATTTGATGGTGGTGGTGATTGCACAATTTTATGAATATACTAAAAATCACTGGATTGTACACTGAAATATAGAATTTTATGGTGTGTGAATTATAATAAAGCTGATATTTAAAAAAAGGTAAATGCTGAACATATAGTTTTTGTAACCCCCTACATTTAAAAATACACCAGGATCTTCAAAACATCAAAATGCCCTATGCCTCTCCTGCCCTCTCAGGGGTCTTGGGCATATTCACCCCTGCTGAGCTCCCTGGGGTCCAACCTGTCTATTAACTTCCCCTGCCCTCCTTTCACAGATCAGTACTCATTTCTCTCATTCCTTTTAGGTTTCCTTTCTAGGTATTTTTCCATATGTACTCACACATGAAAAACAATTTATTTCCCTCGCACTCTCATGACCTCATTAAATTGCAAATTCCATGAGACGGTACTTGACATTATAGCTAATATTGTTTCTACGTAGTAGTTGCTCATGTGTTGCTAAGTGGAGGGTCCGATTATAAAAATATTTGAGCAGGACTTTAAGAAGCTCCATAGCAATATTAGACTAGCTGCTTTAGGATGGACATTCTCAACCCAGGCTGTGCTTTAGAACCCCTGGGTAGCTTTTCCAGTGCTGGCGCCTGGGGTCCATGTCCAAAGCTTCTGATTCCATTGGGATGGCGTCAAGGGTAAACCTAATATTCAGCAAGAACCGGAACAGTGGTTTTCAAATGAGAGTGATTTTGCTCCCTGCCCAGGGCACATTTGGCAATGGCGGGAGGTGTTTTTGGTTGTCACAGCTTGGGGAGAGGTATGCGCTGTTGGCATCTTGTGGACCAAGAGAGGCCAGGGATGCTGCTAAACATCCTGCAACGCCCAGGGCAGTCCCCACGACAAGTAATTATCTGGCCCCAAACGTCAGGAATTCCGAGGTGGAGAAACCCTGGGTTAGAGGAGTCAGAGAAGCCTGGCTAGCTGCATCATACGAGTTTAACTCTGGGGCAGATGGTGGCAAGTAGAAACGCATGAATACTGTACCCAGGTAGCCAAGTGGGTAACCATGGGGGTTCAACACAGCTTTGAGTTTGGTCTCCTCATGTGTTCCATGGATCCAGACCACCTTTGTTGATAAGCTCATCTGAAAGCAAGCCAGAAGTTAGGTTGTTAAAATTCTTGTTATTTTTACATGCATTCTACAGCTAAAAGCCATCAACTGTCAACCACGATGAGCAATTCACGTTCAAAATGAAGAACTTCTGACAATTACCATGTGTCTTTATGCCTTCGGCATGCTTTCAGAATTATTGCTTTCATTATGGAGCAAAACTTGGGCCACAGCAACACACTCCAGACAACAGTACGCCAGCGTCTGTGATAAGGGGAACAGTAGATAAGAACAAACATCCACAGGCTCAGGAGAGAAGCCTCTGTGGGCCAGGGTGAATGCCCAAATCAGACGCGGATCACTCCAAAGCCATCGAAGCAACAAGCATCCTATACACCTTGGGACAAATGTTGACTCTGCGGATTTGTTTGTTTGTTTAAAACCAATCACTTGATATGATCTCATAAGCTATTCGAGAGATTGCTATCATGGATAATGAAAACAAAATGACAGGCAGATAAATTTAGTTGCTGTTTAAGAAATCTTGTAAGGTATTCTCAGTAGTATAAAGATAAGGAAATCTCATAATTGAAAGAGCTGAAAACAGCATTAGCACTAGAGCATATAAGGAGAGTAAGGAAATCAATTGTGGAATGTAGGAAAGAAGTTCAGATAAGGCCGAGCTCCCTTCAGTGAATAAAACTGCCCACTATGAAAGCTAGGCGACCTAGCCTAGTGCTTTTCAACCTAGGCTGACCAATAGAACCTCCTGGACAGCTTTAAAAGCTCTGATGCCCAGGCTGTACTCCAGACCAATACAGTCTGAACCTGTGGGGTGGGACCAGGTTACAGCATTTTGTAAAGCTCCCCAGATGGTTCCACTGGGCAGCCACATTTGAGACCCACTGGCAAGTACTCCCTCTCTCTCCCCACTGTGGTACAGGGCTGGCATCTTGGCTTGGCTCACATCATACCCCATTGCACTTAAGCCTTGAGGGACGTAGAGGTACTTTACTTAGTATTTGTAGCAAAGGCGTTGGGACAGTGTTGTGAGCTCAATGGCAGAAATATCCAGTAGCAGCAGTGGCCATGCTACTTGGGTAACTGGGTATTAACAAGAGTTAAGGTCCCTCTGGAGTGACCTTGAAGTGGTTCCTCTGACACAACTTCCCTTGCTTGGCTCCTGCTCATTTTTCCAGCCTTCTTCTCTTTTGGGGGACTTCCTGATTTCCTGCCAACAAATTAATTTCTGCTAAGTTAACCAGATTTGGTCTGTTACTTGTCGCCAAGAACCCTGATGGGTATATTTATTGAACATTTTCTTGAAATTGACAAATTAAAAAAAAAACAACCTGTTTCAGCTTCATCCTAAGTAATGGTATCCATGGAATCACTTTAGATGTGTTAGTTTTATTTTTCTGAATATACATAAAATAAATACACAATGTTAGAAGTAGACATCTCTATGCTACTTAAAACTGTCCTGTACCCCAGCTGTTCATGAACTACCTTTTGGGAAAGGTTGCGTTAAGATTCTTTTAAGTGCAGTTAATAGAAAGCAGGTCTGAGTAACTTAAGCTGAAATAAGGAATTTATTGGGCTTTCTCATAAAATCAAGGAAGCAGCCATGGGCAGGGCAGCCACAGGGCAGCTTGGGACTTAGTGAAGGCTGTGGCTCTTTTCTCTCAAGTGCTCCCAATAATGTGGTTTAACTCGAAGACATCTCCCGCTGAAACCTGCAAATACAGGGGAGGAAGAGGTTCAGTTGTGGCCAGGAGAGGCAGGCCATGGTGTGTAGACTGCTGCTGGGGGCCCTGGTCCATGTCTAGGGGCAGTTCCCAGCGCAAGGTCATTGACTGGAGCAAGGTAACCGCCTGAAGAGGTGCCTTCCACATTACAGGAGAATTCACACGACCTGGTGGGATAGACTATACGTCAGGCAGGATATGTTCAATGGCAAGTGACAAAAAAAAAAACACCCAAACCCCCCAAAGGAAAAAAGGGGCTTTACTGACTCAGAAGACCGGAATGAGTAGGAACGAAAACCGGCTGAGTCATTGCTGGATCCAGGTCTCAAATGGTTATGTCAGGACTTACTTTCACCTCCCTCGCTCTCCCCGGCCTCCAACCCCGACCCCACGTTGGCTTCATTCTCGGACAGGTTTTCCCTTCCTGGCAGCCCAGAAGTTCGGGGATTATTTGTCCTCTGTAGAGATGCCCATCTCAGTGCCTGGAGCACCTCTCTTGAGTAGTCTGAGCAACATCTCAGGAGAGATTCTCATTGGTCAGGCAAAAATAACGTGTCCCTCTGTGAACCAAACACTGTGGCCCTGGGAGGCTTGGCCCACACTGAGTGGCCAGGCTTTGGCCAAGTATCCACCTTGGGTGGGCTGTGGGTGGGGTCAACTCCCGTCAAACCACACGGGCTGAAATCTGGTAAATATTTAGTAACTGGCTCTGGGGATGGGCAGGGGACATTTCTATGTGCAAATACTCCCACCATGCCTGATTTCAGACTACCTGCACAGTCTCAAATGGCTTAGAAGGTTGCTAAAAATTTAACAGTCAGCTTTCATGAGCTGGTAAGACAAGGGAGAGGTGGCAGAGGCCAAGAGATAGTTTACTAAAAAAAAAAAAAAAAAATCATCATTCTAGCACCAGCACCAGGATGATGGGGAATACGGTGGGCCAGACAAAGCCAACAAAAGCACCCTACAGAGAGTAAAGAAACTTCCATTTATTTTACTAGATATCTATTGAGGTGTATTTCCACAAAAGTGCTAGGAAGTGGGTTCTAGAGGAGAATTCATTGATCCGTCACTAAATATTTATTATCTACCAAGGACAGAGCCTGTCTCAATTTTGGGGCACAGAAATGAACTCATCACCTAGTGTGGGAAGCCAACATGTCACAAGAGGTAAAAGATATGGTAAGTGCTCTAATAGAGGACAGGTGTTAGTGGAGGGAGCAGGCAATCTAAACAGGGAGGGAAGGACTAGGGGACATTCCAGAGAGCAGGACTTATCTGTGCTGCTTCTCGCAGGATGTGTGAGAACTTGTCAGGGGTGGACATGCCAGGCTGAGGGTACAGGGTTTGCAAAGTCATAAGGGTATGAAGTAGCTCTAAGTGGTTTCAGATGACTCACGTGGGAGGGGGAGGCGGATAGTTGGGGGCTAGATCTTGCATGATGTGTTAAGGATGTTGGATTTTATTCTGCTGCCATTGAGAGCAATTAAGGTGTTTCAAACAGGAAGAAGGGTCATGATCCAATTGGCATTTTAGAATGGCTGGGCAGCTGTGTGGAGGACTGATTCTAGAGGAGGGAAATTGAAAGCAAGGAGATCAGTAGGAATTTAGGTGAAAGAAGGTGGGAGGAGCAAGGAGGTGAAGTGGAATCAACTTGGTGGCCCATTGGGTGTGAGGGGGAGGTGGAACCAGGAACTCACCATTTCAGTCTAAGAGTAGCTTTAACCCATTTGGAAAGACAGGCTTATATGTAGGAGAGAAACATAATACCTACATGCTAAGGAAGTAATGCCTTAGAAATAAAGTGTCTTACTGGTTTAATATCATAAGCTAAAATGATTCATGATCAGGAAGAAGAGAGATCCATATTGGTTGGCACAATTCAGAAAAACTCATGGATGAGGTAGAAAGGGATGGGCTCTAACTAGCAGGGATAGCATTAGTCAGAATGGACCAAAAACTGCGGTGCAGGTGACACACCCACACTCCTCATCACTTTTGGGTTCAGGGCTCAAATGATGATGGTGAGATTCCATCTTCCCTCCCCACTGCCCTTTCTCTTTTCCTCTGGGTTGCCTTCATTCTCAGACAGACGTACCCCCTTTATCTGGAGAAAAAGAAAAAAAGTCCCCCTTTTTCTAAAGAAAGGGGATCTGAAATTTCAATTTTTGAGAGATTGCAAGTTTGAAAATATTTTTATTCTTGAGTAACAATTTGGCTGGTTACGGAATTCTTGGTAAGAAATACTTTTGCATTAGCATTTTGAAGAAATGTATTGTCTTCCAGTTTTCAGCATGGCTGTTGTGATGTGTGATGATGCTTTTCTAATCTCTGTCTGTCTGGGAAGTTTTCAGGATTTGAAATTTTATGATGATATAACTTGGTGTGGACTTTTCTCACTTACTGAGCTGGGTAACTAATGGGTTCCAAACTTTCTTGTTATTTCCCCCTTTTCACTCCTAATTTTTAGTATTGTTGTTTTATATTATTTGGATATTGTATCTTTAATTTTCTTCTTAATATTTTCTCTCTATTGTCTACCTCTTTTTCCTTAGTTCTACTTTCTGGGAGAATTCTCACCATCGTCTTCCGAACTATCGTTTGAATTTTTAAATGTTACACTCTTTTAATTTCCAAAAGCTATTTATCGTTGTATGCATTTTATTTATGAATGCTTTAACACTCTGAAGATATTTCAGTATTTCTGACATTTTTTTCTTGCACATTACACAGTCTCTATTTCCTTAGCGTTCCTCCTTTTCCCCATGTCTTCATCTCTGAATTTTATCTTAGAGGTTTTTCTCAAATACATGTGATGCTTGGATGTCCATCTGTATTTTGAAGTGAGGCACTAAAAGCACACTCAACGCTTTACGTCTGGGATGACTGCTGACAGGTGGGCCTCTGAGTGGGAGCAATGGGCTGTGACTTGCCTGTTTCATGGAAATCCCCCAGGATGTCAGTATCTGTAGTTTTCCTTTCTCTTAGGTGAGTTTTTTTCAGAGAGGAAACAGTGAGCCTCTCACTTGGGAGGGAGGTGAGTGCTGACCTGGTAGCCCAGACTGGGAGCTGAGCAGAGACAGGATGGTGAGGGTCTTTGTCAGTATGCCTGCTTGTATCATAAAGGGCTGTCACTCTCAGCCTCCTTTGTGCTCGGTGTTCTTCCCTCCAGAGTCTTTAAACTCATGCCCTTAGTAACTTTCATTTCTGTAGGAGGAAGGTGGGGGAGGAAATCCTTAAGAGTTTTCCTGATTTCACTCCAAGCCTGTACTTCTGCCTTCAGAAGTAACTGGTGCCTCCCAGTCTCAAAGTTCTCCAGGTGCTGGAGCTGAACTGGCTTCACGATGCCTTCCCACCATCCAGTCCTGGGCTAATGGGAAAGTACTGGGACCTAGTCACTTACCACTTGTTCATTCATTTTCCATCTTTAAAAATTTGGCTGACATTTCTCTCCTGTCATTGTCTGTTCTCCCACTCTCTTTGTCCTTGTGGAGTTTATAACTCTTTAATCCCTTTACCATCATTTTAGCATGGTTTTGAGAAGAAGAGAAGATAAACTGGTGAATTCAACCCACCATTTTAAACCCGAGGTCCTTTAATATACTTTCTATTAATTTTTAACATGTCCATCTATCCCCCTCTCTCTTCACTGCTGCTCCAGACAGTCGGACACCTTGATTGAGCTGTCCTTGATGGCTTTGTTCAAGTCTTTTCCTGTTGAGTATTTCACAAGGTCAGCATCCACAGAGCTGAGGTCAGTCCCCAAAATGTGCAATCACAGGAACTTTAGAAGAGCATCTTATTCCTTGTAAATGCTGCCCATCATGTCCTCACCCACCCTCTTTTCTAACTGGAAGGGGGAAATGGGGCATGACGGAAGAGACTGTGATCTTTGTGACAGATCCTACAGTCATACAAAAATGCAAATGGGAGCCACAACATGGCTTTCCATTTTTTGGTTTTATTCTATTTTGAAAGCCTTTTAATTTTCTTTTTCTGATAAAGCCTTTTGAAAAACACTCAATTCTAAAAATACTCCAACAGTGTAGAGAATCAACACAACCTTCCCTAGCTTGTCTCCTTTAATCCTGTGCCTTATCTTTTATACATTTGGTTTGTATCCTTCCATATCTTTAATGCAGACCTTTATGCTTGTACTAGCATATGAGAGTTCATTTATTCATTTAACAAGCAATTATTGAGTCTCTATTTTGTGCCAGGCACTGATACAGCGATGTAAGCAATATGTTGGTGAACAAGACAGGCCAAATCCCTTCCGTTCTGGGGATGTACGTTCTAGTGAATGTGTAAAGCTTTAAATATCCAACACACCTTACATCCACAAATACACACACTCACTGGCCATATTATGCATAGCTTGTTTTTTACTTATCATCTAGTACATCTTTCCATATTAGTACCACAGATCTTCTTTATTATTTTTAATGGTTGTGTGGTGTCTCATTATATGAACCCATCATTTGTCTACTCTCCTAATAATAATCATTTAGATTACTTCCAATATTCTTCTGTTACAAACAATGGATCAAGCATGATTTGTGCAAATATTCCCCTATTGATCAACCTTGAAGTGTTTCCAGTTTTCTATTTAAAAATCTTTAATTTTACAAACAACTTTGCAAAATTGATTTTGTACATTTAACTTTGTACTCCTGTGCAAGAATATCTATAGTGCGTGTTCCTATCAGAAGAACATTGGGGTCAAATGGAACAGCATTATACATTTTGAAAGCTATTGCCAAACTGCCCTAAAAAAGTTTGAATTTATTTAAACTCCCACTAGCTATGAAGGAGTGTGCCTGGTTCTAAAAAAGGTGTTTGTGATATGCATGGTGATGTTTTTCATTTTGCCACATTGCATTTCCCTGGTTAATTTAAATTTGACGGTGGCAGGACTGTATGCTTCCAGACACTGCTTCATTTACACCAGGTGAGACTTCTTAACAGACTCTCTCAAAGCAATGTGGACATTGAAAACTTATCATTTTCCTTCCACTAGATCTTGAACAAACAAGCTAAAGAAACCTGGTCTCAGATTCATCTTTGAAAAAGTCATTTAATGAAAAAAAAATCTAAGAAAACCTCCCAACTATACATCTATATATAATCTTCAATCACTTTTAATCCATAACAAAATGTTATCCTTCAGTTCATATTTAGAAAAGCAAAGCAAATTTTATGTGTAAGGTCATCTCTATCTACTCTCTCAATAAGCAATCTCAAAGATCTCTATGCAGGTTGTGGCATGATTTGGTTGTAAATGAATGTGCATTACTAGACGTGAAAACCAGAGTCATCCAAACGTGGTGACTAGGATGGGCAACGTTAGACATCACAATATGAACAACGGTCACTCACAGCAACTTCAAGTTATCTCCAATCACCTACCTTCCTTTCACAGAAGAGCTTTTCTGTAGGGTTGCTCAAATCAGACCCTTGCTCCTTTAATTTCTTTCTCTCTAAGCGAATGCAAATTGTGCTTGACTTAACCAAGCAGCTCTGCTTTAATTTGCTGGCAAGATGTGATGCGTAACCAAAATGGATTTTTAGGCCCATCAAATGTCTATACTATATGGTTCAAAAGCAGAGTGACCTTTACGACTTGCATTGTGCATTGCATATCTAAAATCAGAGACCAAGATTGGAAATTCTCACACTATTTTCCTTCATTAGAGGAGAAAACAGAATTCAGTTGGACACATGCACTAAAATTAGATTCTTAAATAAACAGCCAAGGTCTTAATAATTCATGCAAAGACACAGGGAAAAAATGAGGAAAATAATTGAGCAATGGCGGGCAAATACCATGTTGTTTTGTACTGCCTCACACTAATCATTGGTACTGTATATCTCTGATATACAGGTTTATTAATGAAACGAAAAGGCATCTACTATGGATAAATAATACATCCTATGGCATTCACATATGCTATGTGTAACAGAGATCAGTGACACCTATCAATTCATTTTAAATCAGGTCATGCGTACTTCGCTCAGTCTGCAGTTTGTCAATCTCTACTTTCTGCTTAATAGACGTCGTGGTTTGCTGTGCTTAAAAAAAAAAGGCACTGTAGTGAGGAACCAGGTGAGATATAAAAATAATTTAAAAAATCAGCAAGACTCACTCTGCCTCCGTAAAGGCAGCCTAAACAGTGATATATTTGTACATTTATCATCACTAACATGGACTCAGCCTAGAGATTTAGTGAAAGAATTCAGCAGTGCCATTAAGAAATGAAGACATTTTGCAAACTTTTTTTTTCAATTCTACAAACCCATTAGGATATTTATGACTCTGGATGAAGAAGAATTAGTATCATTAACATGAAGGGGTTGTCAGGGAGGTTACAGGAAGCCAGGGGTCATGGGACGGGGGGCAGGAAAGAAAGGCATAATCCAAACTGAGAAAGTAGATTAAATAGAGATTTCTAAAAAAACAGAAAATAATTAGTGATATAACATAAATAGACATCATTAGCTGTAGTAATGTCTATGACAAATAAATAACATTTGAAAACAATAAAATTCGTGGTAATGTACTGTGTTGTAATATTGCTGGCAACATGTGGGAAGCCTCTGACAGATGTTAAACAGATGTGACAATTAGCAAACCTTATGGTCATGCCGGTAAGATTATTATGCAACACATTCTCCAGCAAAATTAGATGATTTCCTTCTTTGTGTGGCTTTATCCACGTGGAGAGTGAGCTAATGTTCCATTTAAGCAAAGTCGTTAGCTGATATCTCCTCAGCCACATACATATGCAAGTGTGTGTGTGTGTGTGTGTGTGCGCGCATACATATATATTTTTTGATGTCTTCTGAAAGATTTAGAGTAATTCAGAATTTAAACAAGAACAATATCAATTCAGCTGTGTAGCAGATACTTCAATTATAATCGCTAATGGACAAATTGAGAGATAAAAAGACTTTTCTATCATGTTGAAATTCAATGAACAGTTTTCAATTAGGCTCAGGATATAAAAGGAAAAAAGAAAGCGACTTTTCCTTGATGTTTAACATTGCTGAGAAAGATGAGAGGAACTTTGCTTTTTCATTATACTGAAGAGATGCATATAATGCGGCATATTTAAATTATAAATCAGGTTGCTATCTGCCAACTGAAAGCAATATCAATTAGGACTTAGGTGGATTAAGCTTTAAAATGCCTTATATTTAATGACAAAAGTATGACTGTTAATCTCCACAGCCATCAAAGGGATAATTTAAGGCAGCAAGAAATCAAAGAATGATGCCACAAAAATAGGCCCTTGCAGCTTTTTGGATAGTATTATCGTAATTAATGTACTTCGGATGACTTTTTTGTGGGTTATGGGCTTTCACAAAAGCATTTATTGCAGGCATAAAATATAAAACTCTAAAGAGTGGGTTTGACTAAGGTTGACTGGAGGGTCCTTACCCTTTCTGCTCAGTAATTCCTGTAAAATAATAGTTTCATTTACAGGCGCAATTTATAATGTTGAATTTATGCCAGTTCATCTGATATAAATCATGGTAATAGCATGATCTATTGTATGTCACGTGAGCGAATGCAAATTAAATATTGTTAAATTAAAGAAAAACTGTTAAAATAACATTAGGTTGTAACTAGAGCTGTTGGAATAAAGGAAATGTGGGGTTAAGGATGAAATTTCACTATTGTAGGTCTCAATCTGATACTGGAATGTGTTGCCCAAAACAAATGTACATACGCAAATAAAAAAAATGGGAATGTGGAATTATGGACAAAGTTATAAATCCACTCCAGAGCATCCTTTCATTTTGATTTCTAACCACAACTCTAAAAATTAAATAGCTGTTTTTGTACTGGGTTTTGCTTCCTACAATTCTTTAATGTCTTATTCAGCAACTGGAAATGAAGTTTCTTTTGTAATTACTTGGTGGTTTTTTTTTTCTTTTGAGTCATAGGCTTTTTTTTTTCTTCCAGGAGCACTTTCAACAAAGCTATTGTTTATTTACTTCTCCAGACCCCAGCATCTCTCTGTTAACAGGCCCAGAGAAGAGAGCACAGGGGGTTAGTCGGTTAGGCAGCTGCTGCTGATTCTTTTCATTGCTTCTACAGTGATACGTTGTGAGGCCAAATCAGCAGAGCCGATTACAGCTTCAATTCTTGAATGTGTTTCTGGAAAGCCTGGGTCATTAATAAGCAGAAGTCATTAAAATGCATCTATCAGACAAATTTACTTCCTCCTACAAATAAGAATTCTCTTTATTCCACTTCAGAAGTTGATTACAACTCGTGTTCAAAACGAACCAGAACCATTGTGCTAAGATAAATTTGGCGTGGGAGGGTGGAAGGAAGAGGGAAAGAAAGAGGCGGTGGGAGGGCACAGAGAGGGAGGAGGTGAGAGGCAGGCTAAGATGAAACAGGGAGTACAGGCAATATTATTTCCCTTTTACTTAAAAAAATATACATTACAAACCATATCATCAATGGATCACACTTGGCAAGGAATAAGTTGGGGATTTTGGTGTGTGTGTGTGTTCTGTTTCACGTGTAACCTAGCACATTGTCAGAACTCACTAAATGTTGATGGATGACAGGGTGACATACCCATTATAACATCAATTAATTTGCTGTCAAGAAAAAGTGGGTCCTTCAAATTATCCAGCCATAATTGCCTTGGCTTTGCTAACTTTTCCCCCCTCCATAACAGGTTATGTGAGTAGTTATCAACACATATGCTTCAGAAATATTCAATAAAAGGCTGCATTTTTTTCCCACATGCCATGATAGAAAAAAAAGATATAATGATGTGAATATGTGGTTATCCTGATAGACCAAGGAAGCAGCAATGGGGGCTGTAAAAAGGAACACTGATAGTAGTGCTGCATAAACCGGGTTTGAAGATGAGCTGTAATATTTATTAAGCACTTATTTGCCAGGTATATACTAACCAGGGCCAGGACTAGGGTAAGGAAAGTGAGGCACTCACTGTGGGTACAAAATTTAGGGGGGAGGGCACATCAGAAAATTCAGTTATCAAGATAACTCATATTTTGTGCAATATTTTAAAAAATCAAAATTAACATAAAATCCAAAATGAACAAAATATCAAAAATTTAAATAAAGACAGTGCTGTAAATAAATAAAGACAGTGGAGCCATATTGAAACCTAAGGCAAAAAAGGAAAATTTGCATTTCCCATATGATGCTCATATGTATTTTTTTAATTGTTAGTTTTTTTTCCAGAACATTAAAGAAGTTGGAAAAAAATACTGAAAAACTGACAAGCAGTTGTATTAAAATGCATAACATTAAGTTTAAATATTTTATTTGTACCCCAAACAGAATTGATGATAGTTTCACTTTTCTCCTTGAATGGAAGTAAAACCATCATCAACATTTTTAAAATCTAATTCAGAAAAAAATTAACCACTAAAAATATATAAAAGCATGTTTATGGTAATGTATATTTTTTTGTTTTGACTAAGAATCCAGTATGCATTCACACAGAGTTGTTACTGACCCTACTTTTGCGTAACATTTTGATATTTTGTTCATCATGGATTTTTTCCGATAACTTTGTTTTTTTAAAAAAATGTTGCATCAAAATATGATTGATCTTTTTTTAAAAAAAAAAATAAAGTTAACACTCTTTTGGTTTTGTTTTGGTTTTTTGGCCGCGCCGTGTGGCACGCAGGATCTTAGTTCTCTGACCAGGGATCGAACCTGCGCCCCCAGAAGTCGAAGCATGGAGTCTTAACCACTGGACCTCCAGGGAAGTCCCAAAATATGATTGATCTTGATTACTGAGTTTTTTGGCATCCCCTTAAGTTCTATGCCTGAGGCAAGTGCTTCATCCACCTTTCCTAGTCTCAGACTTAAAGCACTTTATATATTATTCATTTAATCTTTCAATACACCCACAAGGTAGGCCTTATTATTATGCCTACTTGCAGATGAGGAAGCTGAGTGGCAGGGGACCTTTCGGTGCCGCCCGCCCCCCCACCGCCCCATTCCCTAGGCATTCTGTGGCTCTGCCCCAGGGCCTTCTCTGGTCCCCAGTGAATGGTCTTATCTACATGGGTGTAGAAGTACTGCCCTGTCATTACCCCTGAGAGCAGCCCTCCACCACTGCTGGCAGAGGATGAATATCCCCCATCCCCCTTCCTTGCTAGGCGGGGCAGTACTGAGGCTTGTCTCCTGGAGGGCCTGGCAGGATTGTGTCCAGCTGTCCCCAGCAGTAACCTGCTCCTTGATGAGCAGTAACTTTCCATATTGGGCTCCCTCCCTTCCCTGTCTTGCTTCCTACATCCCCACCAGTGCTTCTGGGGAATCACCTCCCAAATAAACTACTTGTCCTCAAAACCTGTCTCAGGGTCTGTTTTGGGGGAACCCAACCTGAGATACTGTTGTACAGAGATATTGGTTAAGTAACTCATTAAGTTTCTATATTTAAGATGATGTGGGAGAGTAGGAATTCACACCAAGGGAGCCAGCCTCTAGAGTCTGTGTTCCTTCCCACACTCTGCCAACAGCTTGGTGAACTCTGGCCTGTGGGCCAAATCTGGCTCACTGCCTTTTTCTGTCTGGCCATGGGCTATGATTATTTTTATCTTTTATAATAGTCAAAAAATAATAATGAAAAATTACATTTTTTGACATGTGAAAATATGAAGTTGAAATGTCACTGTCTATAAATAAAGTTTTATTGGCACACAGCCGTGCTCATTCATTTACATATCACCTGCGTATGCTTTCCAGCTACAGGGGCAGAGTTGAGTAGTTGTGACAGAGACTGAATAGCTTGCAAAGCTAAAAATATTTACAAACCTTTATGCAACAAGTTTGCTCAGCCCTGCTCTATGGCCTTTCTATTCTAGCTTTGTAGCTTATTAGTTGGGTGGCCTTAGGTAAGTTCCTTTACTTCTCTGAGTCTCATCTCAGATTTTGTAAATATAAAATGGGATAAATAATTGCTCCCTTATAGTACTTGTGAAGATTTAACATTTGAGGTAATATTTGCAAAGCTCCTTGCACACAGTTCACTTCCTGTAAACATAATTTCCATTTCTACCAAAGTAAACTTTATGAAAATATTGTTATTTAAGTTGTCCCTTAGCCTATGAAAACCCTATTTAGTAACCAGCAGATTTTTCTGGTGGATTGGCCTGGAATAGTGTTTACATTCTATAGTTAATGGTGGGCCTAATTGCCTGTTAGCTGCAGATTCCTTTAAAGTTGGGCAAGACGTGGGAAAGCAGAGAAAACAAACGCATAAAAACAAAGCAGCATGGAAAATGTCAGGGGTAGTATGTGAGAAACTGGAATCAATATTCAAAATGCATGCATGTCTCAATTTTTCTTTGTTACTGTGTCACTGTTTGGAAAAGTCTAAATTATGCTTGCAAAAACTTAACATGCATACATATGTATGAAAGTATACAATTTAGCAGGGATGAGACAGACACACACAACAGTAGGTTTTGCTTAGAGTAAGAGGCAGAAGCAAGTAGTAAAATTCACTTCCTTACACAAGTGGAGGAGTGGGTCACTGAAGCAGACCCTTCTCAGGGATGTATAAACTGATGATGGGAAATTTAAAGGGTGTGTCTACATTTCTCTTAAATCCATCTCCTTTCCCCATTCCTACAGTCCAGACTGCCTTCCTCTCTCCTGCTTACGGCTTCCCAACCTGGTCTCCTTCCCCCCAGTGGTTTTCAACTGGGGTGATTTTGCTTCCCAGGGGATTTTTTTTTTGTCATAATCACGAGGATGCTACTGATATCTAATGGGTACAGGTCAGGGATGGTGATAAAATCTTACAATGCACAGCCCCCCTCCCCAACAAAGAATTCTCCAGACCAGAATGTCAACAGTACCAAGAATCCCTGCTCTAGTCATTCCCTCCAATGTGTTCTCAATTCAGAAGCCATAGTGATTTTTACTTTCTAAAATGTAAATCTGGGGAGTTCCCTGGTTGTCCAGTGGTTAGGCCTAGGCACTTTCACTGCCATGGCCTGGGTTTAACTAAGATCCCACAAGCTGTGCGATGTAGCCAAAAAAAAAAAAGTAAATCTGATGACCTCATTTCCTTGCTTAAGACCCTTTATTGTGTTCTCATTGCCTGTAGGGTAAGACCTGAATCCTTATTCATGATTACAAAGCTCCCTTGTCTGTTTTTTGCCTACCTTTTCCCTCATCTCTTTCCTCGTCCCATTCTTACTTTATAAACGCACTGTGTCCTTGCTTTCCTACAGACTTTGCATAAACTGTTTCCAAAAGCTGAGTCACTTTTCCACAACCCTCTTCACCTTTTCCCGGCTGACCGCGCTATGCATGAGTGGTGTCAAATATCAGCTTACAGGTTAGCTCCCCTGGATGGCAGCTACCATCTCTCCAACATGATGCTTAATCCTTTTCACTGTAATTGCTTGATCAATTATCTGCATTTCTATTTAGACTTGAGGCTCTCCCAGGGCAGGGATCGTGTCTGTCTTTTTCACTATGACATGTGCGGTGTCTGGCACATAGAAGGCTCTCAGTAAACATTTATTGATGGATGGAGTGCTTACACTAGTTTGTTTATATGAAACAGTCTATTTAGAATGCTGTTAAGACATTTACAAGTATAGATAGTTGTGATAACTCATACTTTGGGGTTGTGATAATACTGATGTGCCATGTAATTCTACCAACTGAAAAATGAAGAAAGGAAGCAGAAATCCAAAAGGGTGGAACCTCAGCAATGTAAATTAATAGGCTGTTCTAGGTCCTTTGGAGAGGATGGAAGAATACTGGTTAATTTAGTAAATTTAAAAAATAAATTAATTTAAAAAATCACTAGATAATGGGCAATGTCACTGTCAAGATCTGTGGAGGGTATAAGATTTCACTTTGCTTTCTAGCTGACAAGTGAGCCTGCCACAGTTTCATGGATGCTGGCGGAAGACATAAGACTTGGGTCAGAGAAAAAAGATTTTGATACTCCATAGCACAGCAGAAGGCATGAGCTTCCTATTTGTATCTGTTCCCCTTGGCTGCAAGTCCCATGTGAGCACTGTGGAGTGGCCTAGGTAGATTTTGCACATGCAGCAGGTTTATACTATAGCTGAGGACCCCCATGTTTAAGAAACTTCCAATATCATTATAAAGGGGCTACTGGCATATCTGCTCAACCTTTGCCTTAGAGGGGGGCGTTACCTTTATTCTCTCGTTCAGGAAACAAATCTGCTTTCTGCTCTGGAGGAAGACACAATTTCTATTTTTCAAGGATATATGCTATACAAACAAACATCCTTGAGAAGACAGTCTGGGACAAAACCTGTCACAAGACATGTAGAAACACCATGGAGAATCACCCCCTCCCCACTGGGAGTCACCATGATGCACTGAACTGTTCATGCTTTTAGAATAAGCTTCAGACTCAACCTTTTTTCTACCCTTTGAAGTTTGAGGTAACATGTCCTTGTATACTCATTTACATGCAAGATAGATGGGATGAAGAGAAAACGTAGAAACATGCCTGGGTTTTTCTGTATTAAGTTATTCTTGTACACGCATAGATAGAGCTTGCTGGCAAACATTCGAAAATGTATTTCTCTGGGAATGGCACCAGCCACCAAACCATCACATCTTGTTGATTCCACCTTCCAAATATTTCTTGAATTCACCTATTTGTCTTCACCTCCATGGCTGCCATCTTGTTTCAGGCTGCTATTTTCTCTCTTGGGGGTTATAGCAATGGCTTCCTAAGTGGTTCTCGCCTTCTGCTCCAGGCACTGCTTAGCTTGAGTCTTGAAGCCCAGTTTCCTTATCTCTGAAATGGACATAGCAACATACCTACCCCATAGAATTTTTGTGAGAATGACATGGAATAAGGTAAGTCAGCCTGACAAGTACTGAGGCTCAACTAATGTTAGCTCTCATGATTTACTACTTCTATATGCACAGGCCCTGAATTCATATTCTCTAATTTTGATTTCTTACAACCAACATGTACTCTGAGGCAAAAATCTTCAAAGTGAAATCACTCCTTATGAATGGAATCAAGTAAGGCCAAAGCATTTTTGGCTGAGCGCCGCTACGCAAGGAGAAGGGGTTTTAAATTGGGAAAAAGGATAAAATAGATCAGTCGATGCTCGCCCTTCAAGGAAATAGAATTTGAACTATTCTCCTACGGCAAAGCTACTCCATCTCACTGGGAATGCACATTTGCTAAGCACATCAGAATTTTAAAAAAAGATTTGAAAGCTCTTCTCTGTTCTGTGATTAATTGAACATGTTTGGGCCAATACAGGAGGAATAAAATTACCACATCACTATATATATGTGAGATAAAATATACGATTAAAAATATTTATTATACTGATGTGGAAAAGAATAATATGTTAAACAGATAAGCACGTAATAATGCATATTTTCCCCATAAAATTTAATTTATCCCTTGGGCTGAGTATAAACTTTCCTCTTGAACAACTTGCTTTCCAACTATAGACTGCTGAGCTAAACTGCTTAGTTTTACAGCAAATTGATCACTACTGTAATATTTCAGGAGCAAAATGATCCTCACCAGTCAGTTTGATTTCAAAGGCCAAAATTTATAGTATTGTTCCTGATTTAGTGATAAGATTTTTTAACATATGGAGCATTTTATCACCTTCTATCAGGACATGGAGTTGAACTTACAAATGAAAAAAAAAAGCCAACAAAAGAGGGACCATAAATAATATACTACAGAATGACAGAAGAGTTTAATATTCTCTTCGGACTGGTGGGAAATTACTCAGATTTCTGTCCTTGTAAACATATGTCCTGGTCTCTACGGAAGATGTGTTATACGATCTTTATGCTCCTGAAAAAGTAGTCAAAGACAAAGCTGTAACTCCAAACCACAAGGACTTTGCTAATGCATAAAGGAAACTTTATTATATGTATGCTCCCCTGTGTCCCAACTCGACTTTATTCAAGGCAGATAAAATGTAGTCATTGGACACTTCTGATACGTTGAAAATAGGTGCAGACATTTAATGATGGGAAAGTTCATGACTCAGTAAAGATTACTCCCTAGCTGGTAGCTTAGGACAGAAAACTATAAAATCAAATTATGATAATCACTGGAGCCAGGAGAAAAAAGTAGGCCCACCGAGCTCTATTTCCTGAATTTTCGACTTCATTGTACAATGAAGCACAAGGAACAGATTTTTGATAATCTCGGTAGATTTGCAAAGTAAAACTATTTTGTGATTCCTACAGTGATTTTTTGGGAGATGACAAGTTTGTAAGGGAAGCGACTGGGGTAAGATGAAACATGCAATAATAGAGAATAAAAACAATCTGCTTGCACCACAATCTACTCACATGTATCTGGAATTTACCTTTTGAAGTGTTGGTTTGACATTAAACCAGTAAAAACAGATGTGGTTGTCTTGGTTTTTAACCACCAAAACCTAAAACTCATTTTTTCCCAAACAACATTTCCATCACATAGCGGTGTCTACCTGTCCTGACATAGGAGTTAAACCATTGATCTGGGGCTTAAATAGGATTTTGAGCTTCAATTGTCTATTTTATCCCATGTAACTTATGTGTTGAGTCAGCAAGGCCAAATACACTTCTAGCAGACATCAAATCTAGATAGCTGGGGTCTGCAAGTTCTTTATTTTTTAACCTTCACTCAGATCCGTGTTTTAGGGAGAGGGTCGACATTTTTCTACCTGTGACATTAAGAATATCTATGCCTTGGAAAGTGCCCTTGGCTGAAAAATCTCGCTGATGATTTTATATGGACTATCAGCCCCCACTCTGTCAAATTACACAGCTGCTAGCATTAATAGGAGGCCTTCTTTTTGATATGCTTGTTAAATTTATAGAGTTCTTACTATGTGCTTGGTTTTTTTGTTTGCTAAACATTCTTTTTTTCTTTTAACCATTCTGTATCATTAAGATATTGCTGCAAAAGCTCAGCGACATACACATAAGCATTTGTTACTCTTGCTTGAGGGCGGCCAGCTAAGTGGCCTTTGTCTGGATTGCTCGCATATGTGGGTGTCAGCTGGGGCCACTGGGTGACGGATGACTTGTCTCTGCTCCACATCTTGCATCCTCTGGCAGGCTGGCCTGGGCACGTTCTCATGATAGTGGCAGAAGGCCAAGCAGGATACACAAGACTCTTGAGGCCTAGACTCAAACTGCCACACCATCATTTCCGTCGCATTCTATCGGCCAAAGCAAGTCACAAGGTCAACCCAGGTATAAGGGAGTCTTCCTCTTTATTGAGAAACACTGTAAAGTGATCTGGCAAAGGGTGTACACACAGGGA
Source organism: Globicephala melas (assembly GCF_963455315.2). Taxonomy (NCBI): domain Eukaryota; kingdom Metazoa; phylum Chordata; class Mammalia; order Artiodactyla; family Delphinidae; genus Globicephala; species Globicephala melas. The sequence goes on from NC_083328.1 coordinate 76,963,268, forward strand.
TGAAAAAGAATTGGGGCGTGTAATGGAATCCTCCATATAGCTCATTAAACCTGACCATCACACTATGCGGTAGGTACTGTTATTATTCCCATTTTGCAACAGAGGAAATTAATGCATAGGGTGCTTAATTAATGCTGTAAACAACAAGAAAATCTCCAGTCAGAAATTGAGAGAGTCTGGGCTCTTGCTGCTGTACTAGACTGGTTGTAACCAACACAAAACCTGTAGCTCATCGACTTGGGCTTTGGAAATCTCACACCACCATGGTGGAGTGAGGATCAATTTTAGTTTGCAAAGTGAAATGCACAATGGAACTGTAGTCTCTAGATTTCAACCTACTTGTTGACTGGGAGCTCCCACTCTGCGGACTAAGTTCTTCCTGGAGATTCCCTTCTGTCAGGGACATGTGTCCTTGTTTGTGGTTGCTGAGCATCTGAATTCCCTCCTCAAGTCTGAGGAGCCCTCATGTGCACAAAGCTGAGCTCACCTCCCACTTCTGATGATGGAAAGATGCTTTCCCAGTCTCCTTGGAAGTTCCAGATTCTGTTGAGAACAGGAAAAGCAGAGATTGCACAGGATCCATTCTGGCAGTAGGCTGTAGCAATAGCAATGGTCACGTCCAGGCAGAGGTAGAAGTTGTTCTGACATCAGTGTCCAATGTCCAGCACTGTTTAAACTACAGGGTCTGTGCCCAATGCTGGCCATAGGGGGCATCACCATGGGACCAGCCTCACAGCTCAGTTTTAGGCATTGTTATGACTGCAAGTCTCCAGAGCTTCTCGTTCTTCAGAGCTTCTGGGAGATTCTGTGAGCTACAGAGAATACTTTAAAACTTTTTTTTTTCCGCTGAAATTAATCAGAATGAGCTTTTGTTGCTTGCAGCCGTGAGTCCTGATCCTTCCTGATTTGTGCCACAGTTTGGGGACCTTGCACTGTGTCCAGGCATCAGAGATGAGTCCCTTGATCTACTGGCTTTAAACCACATAGGCATGTCCACTGCCCAATTTGCCTGACAAACCCAGCAGCTTCCTGCTAACACTCTGCCATGTTTGGGATGAAGGGACTTTGGGGGAGATGCTTATGGCCCCATCTGCCTAGACTTGCTGTGTGATCACTCGCATTTTGGGACTTGCTGCCTCTTTAGTGGGCTACAAGAAGTGAGGTACAGGCCTCCCACCTTTCTGAGCCCATGGACCACCTTCCTTCTCTCTTTTGCTTAAATTCATCTTCTCCAGCCTGGAAGGATTCTCCTTCTATTCTGGGGAAACCCCTTTTCCTACATATTTTGTCCAATATGCTTTGGGTTTGTTTGCAAACCTCCTCTCTCTGTCCTTTAAAAGTCACGTTTGTTAATTGCAGGATTTGGGGAAAAGAGAGCCAAAAAACCTTGAGAACATCTTGAGTTCTGACCCGAACTATTGAATGCAGATCTGAAAACCTGATTAAAAGTGAGGAAGAGGGCTTCCCTGGTGGCGCAGTGGTTGAGAGTCTGCCTGCCGATGCAGGGGACACGGATTCGTGCCCTGGTCTGGGAAGACCCCACATGCCGCGAAGCGGCTGGGCCCGTGAGCCATGGCCGTTGAGCCTGTGCGTCTGGAGCCTGTGCTCCGCAACGGGAGAGGCCACAACAGTGAGAGGCCCGCGTACCGCAAAAAAAAAAAAAAAAGTGAGGAAGAGAGGGGTTCAATGCTGGGAGAAAACGCTCCTTTTCCAAAGGGTAGCATCTTAACAGGATGAGTGTTGGGACCTCTGGCAGAATAGATTTCCAAATGCCTGGCATAGTTTTGGTCTACTATGTTTTTTTTAAAAATTCATGTTCATGACTAATTCGAAATTTTCTTTTTTTTTTCTTTTTTTGAAGATGTTGGGGGTAGGAGTTTATTAATTAATTAATTTTTGGCTGTGCTGGGTCTTCGTTTCTGTGCGAGGGCTTTTTCCAGTTGCGGGAAGTGGGGGCCACTTTTCATCGCGGTGCGTGGGCCTCTCACTGCTGTGGCCTCTCCCGTTGCGGAGCACAGGCTCCGGACGCGCAGGCTCAGCGGCCATGGCTCACGGGTCTAGTTGCTCCGCGGCATGTGGGATCCTCCCAGACCAGGGCTTGAACCCGTGCCCCCTGCATTAGCAGGCAGATTCTCAACCACTACGCCACAAGCGAAGTCCTGGTCTACTATTTTGATCTCATGTCCTGACATTTATTCCTCCTCCTTGTAAGGCCAACTGGCCCGAGGCAGGGGAACGCAATCAGACTCACAGGTTGCATCAGACCGAAACTTTCCGGACCACCCAGTTCCAGAAACTGACCTGGAGACTTTCCGGACCACCCAGTTCCAGGAACTGACCTGGGGACCTTCCACCCGGCCCAGCCTTCCCGCCTTTCGAGGGGCGGGACTAACGGTCCCCCAGGATACCCGAAAAGACCACCAAATAAGGAATACCCTGCGCCCTCCCGGATTCACCACACCCCTTTCCCTTCTTCCCCTATAAATTCTGCCCAAACCCTCGCCCAGACGCGACTTCTCTGGCCCCTTTCTCTCGGACCAGTGAACCTCGCCCAGGAGCATACCCAAATAAAGCTTGTTTAAGCTCTCCTCCGTTTCTTGGTGCCGTTCCTTACACTCCTGTTCCACAGAACCTATGTTCCCGTTGAACCAAACTGTCACCGGCAAAGCCCAGGAACAATTCCCAGGAAGTAAAAATAGAATCTGGGTAATAAAATAAAGCCTAACCTTTTTCTCCTGTGTGCTTCATCTGGTTTCACTGGCTCACAGGCTGCTACGTGCAGAGGCCTCGCACCCGGCGCTTCAGACCAGAGTTCCTGATGCAAAACATCTGCGCCGGCACCTCAGCTGGGGCGCCGTGTACACAAGCGCTGCACTCGACACTCAATCCAAGATGGCAGCGGCACACCGTGCGCAGAGACACTGCATCCGGCACTGTGATCTGGAGCCGTGAGCAGCAGAGCCACTGCTAGCCCCGCGAGAATTCCGCCTTCTCCCTTCCCCGCTGCTAGCCCCGCGAGAATTCCGCCTTCTCCCCTCCCCGCTGCTAGCCCCGCGACAATTCCGCCTTCTCCCCTCCCTGCTGCCTGTGGGGTAGCGTGCGCTCCCGAGCTTTTTGCATCAAACAATGAAGCTTTCCTTTGCTTCTGAACTGAGCTCCGTCTCATTTTGTTGTCCTGAGTGACACTGGGCAGGAGGCCTCTTGCTGGGGCCTGACTCCAGAGGGTCATAACAAAACCAGGTAACGTCTCCAATATCTCCTTGCTTCCACATCTCTCTGCACAATTATTATCTCCGTCTGACATGTCCCTTATTTCCTGGTTCTTAGAGGCCAAATCCTAACTGCCCTCAAGAAGAAATGAAGATGGTGAGGGGAATACAGTCAGTAACTATATAATATCCTTGTATGGTGACATATTGTAACTGGACTTATCTTGGAGATCATTTTGAAATGTATAGCAGTATCGAATGGCCATGTTGTGTAACTGGAACCAACGTAGTGTTGTTGGTCAGTTATACTTCAAAAACAAACAAACTCATAGAAAAAGAGATCAGATTTGTGGTTACCAGGAGTAGGGGTGTGGGGAGGGGGAATTGGATGAAAGCAGTCAAAATGTACAAACTTCCAGTTGTAAGATAAATAAGTACCAGGGATGTACAACATGATAAATATAATTAACTGCTGTGTGTTATATATGAAAGAGAGTAAATCCACGAGTTCTCATCATAAGGAAAAATTTTTTTTTCTGTTTCTTTAATCTTGTATCTATATGAGATGATGGGTGCTCACTAAACTTATTGCGGTCATCATTTTATGATTCTCAGTCAGTCATTATGCTCTATACCCTAAACTTATACAGTGCTGTATGTCAATTATATCTTAATAAACATGAAAGAAAAATAAAAAAGAAGTGAAGAGAGGAAATCCCCATTGGCAGGCAGAGATACTATTTGAATAAGTGTTTCGAGAAATAGTTTGGCCGTTTTTGGAAATGTGTATAGACAGAGTTCTTATTTTATGAAGGCTTATGTTTTGATAGAATAACTAATTGAAAACTTGAACTTTTGGAGTTCTGGGGTAGTACCATGCTGCTTTTCCTCAAGGAGAAGATACATTTCCTAAGCCCCTCCTTCCTTGGAACTCTGGGTTCTTATCATCAACCTCATTTGTTCACTGACTTAATAACAGGAATGGGTGCAGAGGAGAAAGTTTCAAGTGCTCAGGAATAAATGGAATGATAATTTTAATGTCAGTTTAAATTTAAGTGGGCTAGAAATTACCTATGTGGATTTCGTCCTCTTGTGCTCTCTCTTCCTTCTCTTTTATCTTGAAATGGTAATTTTCAAGGATGTCTTCCTTCTTTCAAGGACATTTATTGAGAATTTACCATGTGTAAGACATTATGCTAAGCATTGGCTTTATGTATATAGTAGAACATTAAACAAGTTAGGAATAATGGGGTGTAAAAAAGCAATTTTATTTTATCTCCCACTATCACTTAAAACTTTATTGAACTGGGAGGGGTTTTCCTCTGCCCTTAGATGATTTTTATTTTGATCACTCATTTTAATAGAAATTTCTACAGTTGCTCTGTTACTAAACATAGGTTTAGTTCAGAAATTAGAATGTCTTGCACCATATAAGAAGCCAATTTCTGAACGTGACTTAAATTGAAATCTCCTTCCCTTAGACATACTCTTCAGGAAAGCCTACATCCATTAAATAGGGACGTGGTCACCTTCTTTCTTCCTTTACTCTGTAGATACAAGACAGTTCAAAGGGGTTTCTGACCTTCTTGTTCAGAGAATGGGGATGGAGCTGAGGCTGGGTGAGCAGGGAAGTGTCCACGTTCCTGATAATGCTGTGAAATGCCTCCACAGTCTGGCACTAGCAGATGTGTAAGCTGACTCTTTTCCCTCTCATTGTCCTGGGTTCTTTGGAGATTCTTCTCCCACTGCTGAGAACTTGCATAAGAACCTTTCTGTTTTTCCATTAATTCTTGCTTAGGGGACAAGGATTTCCCTTGATGATGCTCTCCCTACTCAAGATATCCAGATCCCCCAACTGTTTGCTCAGAGAGTTTACAGGTTTATTATTGCATTGAACTGTCTACATGGGGATGTGTTGGCACTAGGTCTCATATTCTGTTCTGAGGTCCTGGAGACAAAATGCCTTCGGTAATGAATTCTCTCTTGCAGCTTCCGGATTCCAAGGTGTTTACTCCTTCCCCAGTCTGAGCCACTTGTCTGCCCCCTGCCCCCCTTTCCTACTATCCAAGTCTGAGCCCTATTTATTGGGAGACAAAAATTCCCCCTGGAAACATGCATCTAAATTTTTCTGTCTCAGAATTAGTCTTGTGGCTTCTTTGAGTCTGTTTTTGGTTTGGGAGAAAATGTTCCTCGGAATGCCAGTGAGAACAGTGGGGGAGGGAGTGAGGCTGAAATAACACAGAACAATAGTTCAAGACCTACTCCTGCCACAGACCTTGATTAAAGGGTCATTAAAGGTTTTTCTAAGAGGTGTTATTTTTTGCTGGTACTGAAGGATAAGTTTGTCTCTGAGGTAAAGTAAAGAAAAAGGATGTTCTTGACAGAAAGGATAGGGCCCCAAAGGGAAGGTGTCTGAAAGTACATAACACGTGTGTGAAAATGGAAGATCCTTCATGAAGAAGCACTTGGTTTGTCAAGCGAAGGGGCTTGCCATTTACCCAGCAGCCCCTGAGGACCCTTTGGAATGTTGTAAACAGGTAAGTGAGGTGTTCAAGAAAGACAGTGACACCTATAGGAAAAAACTAACAAAAGACACGTAAGATATCTATGGAGAAATTTACAGAAACGAAGCAGGCACTTGAAAAATAGAGAAATCTGCCGTTGTAAAGCCCAATAGTTGTGCTGTTCATTGGTCTGATTTTCATGTCTATTTTTTCCCTTGATTACTTTTCTGCTGGATGTGGAAAGGTAAGGAACGGAAACAAAACTTATTTAAATATTTCCTCCTCCCTTCTCTGCTCCTCTTCAGAGAGTTGTTGAAAAAGTGAAAACAAAGCAAGACCATTTGGGTTTTAGAAGTAAGTGGGAAAAAAGAAGCATGCCAAAAAGGATATGTATATGTATATTCACTTGTAAAAAAGTGAATGAATAAATAAACAGAGTACATATGGCAGTGTTAGTATACTCATGGAAAAAAATTTGGAGGAATATACACCAAACTGGGAATATCAGTGTTTTGGTGTATTTTCAAGTATTATATCTGAAATACAATATTTTTAAAAACAATAAGTATGTATTACTTTTGGAACCAGAAAAAATGGTTTTTTTTTTATATATATATGTATAGACACACACACACACCCCTATTAAGATGTCACACTTAAAATAATATCCAAAGTCCTATTAGGGCTCTCATGGCCCTACCTGATTCCACCCCTCGCTATCTCTGCCCTAATTTTCTTCCTTTCTTCCTCTTGTTCACTTCCCTGCAATGCAGTGGCCTCCTTGCTCCTTCTTCGTCATGCCAAGCACATCTCCACTTCAGTCTGCATTTGCCTACATTTGCGGCCCCAGGTATTTGCATGAGTCCCTTCTTCAGTTCAGATAGGTCTCTTTCAAATGTCATCACTTCAGAAAGGTGTTTCTGAAAGTCCTCATCTCTTAACTTACTTTATATTTCTTCATAGCACTTACCCACTAAATTGTATCATGTCTATTATCGATCTATCGGTCTGTCTGTCTGTCCATCTATCTTCTATCTATCTCAATCTATCAATGTAAACTCTGTGAAGACTTTTCCTAGAAGAGTCTCTGACACACCATAGGAATTCAATGAATATCTGTTGAATAAATGAGTAAATATATATAAATATATAGAAATCATTAGCTTGTAAACAGACAGCAATTTAACTTTTGTGTAGTAAGGGTTGAGTTTGCAATCTCAGAACTTTTGAAATTTTGGGAGGGATAATTCTTTGTTTTGGAGGCTGTTCTGTGCATTGTAGTATGTTTAATAGCATCCTGGCCCCTACCAATTAGATGCCAGTAGCTCCTCCCTCCCTGACCCCTCACCAGTGGTGACAACCCAGAATATCTCCAGATGTTGCCCAACGTCCTCTGGGGGTCAAAATCCTTCCCCTTTCCCTCATTGAGTACCACTGCTATGGGAGAAACCCAGAGTCAAATACCTCTTCATCATTCTAAAAATATGTAGAGCATCATGAAAGTAAACAGGGTAAATTTTGATCTACTGCTATGCTATAAGAAGGTGATGAGCTTAAAATTCCATCATGGATTCTCATACTTTAATGAGATTTACTCAGGTCTCAGCACCTCTCTACATTTTGGTTTTCTTGTTTAGTATAAATGCAATCCAATATAATCTGTATATAAACATATCAATTGCATATTAAAATCAACATATTATAAACATCAGGCTGAATGCTTTCTTGAAGAAGCAAACTAAAAAAATTCATGCATATTAATATCACAGATAAGCCAATTATTATATGAAGTAGTAAATAAAAAAACATGATTAATCTAAAACTAGGAGTTTCATAAAGCAAAATATATGATATTAAGATGAGACTGCTTTAGAAACAATATTATGAATCCTCACATTTTACATGTAATTTGTTTAAAATTAATTTCCCAGTGAGCTATCTTATTTTTGTTTCACCTAGACTTATACTAATAAGTTTTATGAAACATTGATATTACTTAAAATGACAGCACAGAGAAGAAACCATTTCTCTGCTCTTAATTGAGACAACACACACTGGTTAGCTTCAGAGTACTCAAGACCCTGAGGCTTTGCAGGTATGCTGGAATTCTTGATTATATGCTGGAAGGGAGCAGCGATGCAGCTCACCTGGTTTATTAAACAATCAACATTTTGGATTACCTAATAAAAAAAATAACCTTTATAATAAAGACAATACAATTTTGAGCACTTAGTATGTGCAAAGCCCTTAGCACTATGACTACTTAATTCAGTCCTTACAACGACCTGGAAGTTTGATATTATTATTTATTTATTTTTAACATCTTTGTTGGAGTATAACTGCTTTACAATGGTGTGTTAGTTTCTGCTTTATAACAAAGTGAATCAGCTATACATATACATATATACCCATATCCCCTCCCTCTGGCATCTCCCTCCCACCCTCCCTATCCCACCCCTCGAGGTGGTCACAAAGCACTGAGCTGATCTCCCTGTGCTATGCGGCTGCTTCCCACTAGCTATCTATTTTACATTTGGTAGTGTATATATGTCCATGCCACTCTCTCACTTCATCCCAGCTTGCCCTTCCCCCTCCCCATGTCCTCAAGTCCATTCTCTACGTCTGCGTCTTTATTCCTGCCCGGCCCCTAGGTTCTTGAGAAACTTTTTTTTTTGAGATTCCATATATATGTGATAGCATACGGTATTTGGTTTTCCCTTTCTGACTTAATTCACTCTGTAAGACAGACTCTGGGTCCATCCACCTCACTACAAATAACTCAATTTCATTTCTTTTTATGGCTGAGTAATATTCCATTGTATATATGTGCCAGATCTTCTTTATCCATTCATCTGTCAGTGGACACTTAGGTTGCTTCCATGTCCTGGCTGTTGTAAATAGAGCTGCAATGAACATTGTGGTACATGACTCTTTTTGAATTATGGTTTTCTCAGAGTATATGCCCGGTAGTGGGATTGCTGAATCGTATGGTAGTTCTATTTTTAGCTTTTTAAGGAACCTCCATACTGTTCTCCATAGTGGCTGTATCAATTTACATTGCTACCAACAGGGCAAAAGGGTTCCCTTTTCTTCACACACTTGCCAGCATTTATTGTTTGTAGATTTTTTGATGATGGCCATTCTGACTGGTGTGAGGTGATACCTCATTGTAGCTTTGATTTGCATTTCTCTAATGATTAGTGATGTTGAGCATCCTTTCATATATTTGTTGGCAATCTGTATACCTTCTTTGGAGAAATGTCTATTTAGGTCTTCTGCCCATTTTTGGATTGGTTGTTTTTCTTGATATTGAGCTGCAAAAGCTGCTTGTAAATTTTGGAGATTAATCCTTTGTCAGTTGCTTCATTGTAGATATTTTCTCCCATTCTGAGGGTTGTGTTTTCATCTTATTTGTTTTCCTTTGCTGTGCAAAAGCTTTTAAGTTTCATTAGGTCCCATTTGTTTATTTTTGTTTTTATTTCCACTTCTCTAGGAGGTTGGTCAAAAAAGATCTTGTTGTGATTTATGTCATAGAGTGTTCTGCCTATGTTTTCCTCTAAGAGTTTTATAGTGTCTGGCCTTACATTTAGGTCTTTAATCCATTTTGAGTTTATTTTTGTATATGGTGTTAGGGAGTGTTCTAATCTCATACTTTTACATGTACCTGTCCAGTTTTCCCAGCACCACTTATTGAAGAGACTGTCTTTTCTCCATTGTATATTTTTGCTTCCTTTATCAAAAATAAGGTGACCATAGGTGCGTGGGTTTATCTCTGGGCTTTCTATCCTGTTCCTTGATCTATATTTCAGTTTTTGTGCGAGTACCATACTGTCTTGATTGCTGTAGCTTTGTAGTATAGTCTGAAGTCCGGGAGCCTGATTCCTCCAGCTCCGTTTTTCTTTCTCAAGATTGATTTGGCTATTCGGGGTCTTTTGCGTTTCCGTACAAATTGTGAAATTTTTTGTTCTAATTCTGTGAAAAATGCCATTGGTAGTTTGATAGGGATTCCATTGAATCTGTAGATTGCTTTGGCTAGGATAGTCATTTTCACAATGTTGATTCTTCCAATCCAAGAACATGGTATATCTCTCCATCTGTTTGTATCATCTTTAATTTCTTTCTTCAGTGTCTTATAGTTTTCTGCATACAGGTCTTTTATCTCCTTAGGTAGGTTTATTCCTAGGTATTTTATTCTTTTTGTTGCAAGTAAATGTGAATGTTTCCTTAATTTCTCTTTCAGATTTTTCATCATTATTGTACAGCAATGCAAGAGATTTCTGTGCATTAATTTTGTACCCTGCTACTTTACCAAATTCATTGATTAGCTCTAGTAGTTTTCTGGTAGCATCTTTAGGATTCTCTATGTATAGTATCATGTCATCTGCAAACAGTGACAACTTTACTCTTCTGATTTGGATTCCTTTTATTTCTTTTTCTTCTCTGATTGCTGTGGCTAAAACTTCCAAAACTATGTTGAATAATAGTGGTGAGAGGGGAGAACCGTGTCTTGTTCCTGATTTAGAGGAAATGGTTTCAATTTTCACCATTGAGAACAATGTTGGCCCTGGGTTTGTCATATATTGCCTTTATTTTGTTGAGGTAAGTTCCCTCTATGCCTACTTTCTGGAGGGTTTTTATCATAAATGGGTTTTGAATTTTGTCAAAAGATTTTTCTGTATCTATTGAGATGATCATATGGTTTTTCTCCTTCAATTTGTTAATATGGTGTATCACATTGATTGATTTGTGTATATTGAAGAATCCTTGCATTCCTGGGATAAACTCCACTTGATCATGGTGTATGATCCTTTTAATGTGCTGTTGGATTCTGTTTGCTAGTATTTTGTTGAGGATTTTTGCATCTATATTCATCAGTGATATTGGCCTGTAATTTTCTTTCTTTGTGACATCTTTGTCTGGTTTTGGTATCAGGGTGACGGTGGCCTTGTAGAATGAGTTTGGGAGTGTTCCTCCCTCTGCTATATTTTGGAAGAGTTTGAGAAGGATAGATGTTAGCTCTTCTCTAAATGTTTGATAGAATTCACCTGTGAAGTCATCTGGTCCTGGGCTTTTTTTTTTGTTGGAAGTTTTTTTTTTTTTTTTTTGGTGGTACACGGGCCTCTCACTGTTGTGGCCTCTCCCCTTGCAGAGCACAGGCTCCTGACATGCAGGCTCAGCGGCCATGGCTCATGGGCCCAGCCACTCCGCGGCATGTGGGATCTTCCTGGACTGGGGCACGAACCCATGTCCCCTGCATCGGCAGGTGGACTCCCAACCACTGCGCCACCAGGGAAGCCCTGTTGGAAGATGTTTAATCACAGTTCCAATTTAAGTGCTTGTGATTGGTCTGTTTATATTTTCTATTTCTTCCTGGTTCAGTCTCGGAAGGTTGTGCTTTTGTAAGAATTTGTCCATTTCTTTCAGGTTGTCCATTTTATTGGCATATAGTTGCTTGTAGTAGTCTCTCATGATCTTTTATTTTTCTGCAGTGTCAGTTTTTATTTCTTTTTCATTTCTAATTCTATTGATTTGAGTCTTCTCCCTCTTCTTCTTGATGAGTCTGGCTAATGGTTTATCAATTTTGTTTATCTTCTCAAAGATCAAAGTTTTATTGATCTTTGCTATCGTTTCCTTCATTTCTTTTTCATTTATTTCTGATCTGATCTTTATGATTTATATCCTTCTGCTAACTTTGGGGTTTCTTTGTTCTTCTTTCTCTAATTGCTTTAGGTGTAAGGTTAGGTTGTTTATTTGAGGTGTTTCTTGTTTCTTGTGGTAGGATTGTATTGCTATAAACTTCCCTGTTAGAACCGTTTTGCTGCATCCCATAGGTTTCGGGTTGTCGTGTTTTCATCGTCATTTGTTTCTAGGTATTTTTTGATTTCCTCTTTGATTTCTTCAGTGATCTCTTGGTTATTTAGTAGTGTATTGGCTAGCCTCCATGTGTTTGTATTTTTTACAGATTTTTTCCTGTAATTGATATCTAGTCTCGTAGCATTGTGGTCAGAAAAGATACTTGATACGATTTCAATTTTCTTAAGTTTACCAAGGCTTGATTTGTGACCAAAGATATATGATCTATCCTGGAGAATGTTCCATGAGCACATGAGAAGTGTATTCTTTTGTTTTTGATATAAATATCAATTACGTCTATCTTGTTTAATGTGTCATTTAAAGCTTGTGTTTCCTTTTTTTATTTTCATTTTGGATGATGTGTCCATTGGTGAAAGTGGGGTGTTAAAGTCCCCTACTCTGATTGTGTTACTGTTGATTACCCCTTTTATGGCTGTTAGCATTTGCCTTATGTATTGAAGTGCTCCTATGTTTGGTGCATAAATATTTACAATTGTTATATCTTCTTCTTGGATTGATCCCTTGATCATTATGTAGTGTCCTTCATTGTCTCTTGCAATAGTCTTTACTTTAAAGTCTATTTCGTCTGATATGAGAATTGCTACTCCAGCTTTCTTTTGATTTCCATTGTTATTTAAAAATTTATTTAGTTATTATTTATCTTTGGCTGTGTTGGGTCTTCGTTGCTGCGCGCAGGCTTTCTATAGTTGCGGTGAGTGGGAGCTACTCTTTGTTGCGGTGTGCAGGCTTCTTATTGTGGTGGCTTCTCTTGTTGCGGAGCGTAGGCTCCAAGTGCGCGGGCTTCAGTAGTTGTGGCACATGGGCTCAGTAGTTGTGGCTTGTGGGCTCTAGAGTGCAGGTTCAGTAGTTGTGGTGCATGGGCTTAGTTACTCCAAAGCATGTGGGGTCTTCCCAGACCAGGGCTCAAACCCGTGTCCCTTGCATTGGCAGGTGATTCTTAACCACTGTGCCAACCAGGGAAGTCCCTTGATTTACATTTGCATGGAATATCTTTTTCCATCCCCTCACTTTCAGTCTGTATGCGTCCCTAGGTCTGAAGTGGGTCTCTTGTAGACAGCATATATACGGGTCTTGTTTTTGTATCCATTCAGCCAGTCTGTGTGTTTTTGTTGGAGCATTTAATCCATTTACATTTGAGTTAGTTATCAATATGAATGTTCCTATCACCGTTTTCTTCATTGTTTTGGGTTTGCTATTGTAGGTCTTTTCCTTCTCTTGTGTTTCCTGCCTAGAGATAAGGAAACACAAGAGAAGGAAAAGCATTTCCTTTGTAAAAAAGCATTTGTTGTAAAGCTGGTTTGGTGGTGCTGAATTCTCTTAGCTTTTCTTGTCTGTAAAGGTTTTAATTCCTCCATCAAATGTGAGTGAGATGCTTGCTGGGTGGAACAATCTTGGTTGTAGGTTTTTCTCTTTCATCGCTTAAATATGCCACGCCACTCCCTTCGGGTTTGCAGAGTTTCTGCTGAAAAATCAGCTGTAACCTTATATTTGTTGCATTTCCCTTGCTGCTTTTAATATTTTTTCTTTGTATTTAATTGTTGATAGTTTGATTAATATGTGTCTTGGTGTGTTCCTCCTTAGATTTAGCCTGTATGGGAATCTCTGTGCCTCCTGGACTTGATTGACTATTTCCTTTCTCATATTAGGGAAGTTTTCAACTATAATCTCTTCAGAGATTTTCTCAGTCCATTTTTTTCTTCTCTTCTTCTTCTGGGACCCCTATAATTCATATGCTGGTGCATTTAATGTTGTCCCAGAGGTCTCTGAGACTGTCCTCAGTTCTTGTCATTCTTTTTTCTTTATTCTGCTTTGCTGTAGTTATTTCCACTGTTTTATCTTCCAGGTCACTTATCCGTTCTTCTGCTCAGTTATTCTGCAATTGATTCCTTCTAGAGAATTTTTAATTTAATTTATTGTGTTGTTCATCATTGTTTATTTGCTGTTTAATTCTTCTAGGTCCTTGTTAAACATTTCTTGTAATTTCTCCATTCTATTTCCAAGATTTTGGATCATCTTTACTATCATTACTCTGAATTCTTTTTCAGGTAGACTGCCTATTTCATCTTCATTGATTTGGTCTGGTGGGTTTTTACCTTGCTCCTTCATCTGCTGTGTATTTCTCTGTCTTCTCATTTTGCTTAACTTACTGGGTTTGGGGTCTCCGTTTCTCAGGCTGCAAGTTCGTAGTTCCTGTTGTTTTTCGTGTCTGCCCCCAGTGGCCTAGTTTCGTTCAGTGGGTTGTATAGGTTTCCTGGTGGAGGAGACTGGGGCCTGTGTTCTGGTGGATGAGGCTGGATCTTGTCTTTCTGGTGGGCATGACTGCATCCGGTGGTGTGTTTTGGGGTGTCTGTGAACTTATTATGATCTCAGGCAGCCTCTCTGCTTATGGCTGGGGTTGTGTTCCTGTCTTGCTAGTTGTTTGGCATAGGGTGTCCAGCACTGTAGCTTGCTGGTCATTGAGTGGAGCTGGGTCTTAGCATTGAGATGGAGATCTCTGGGAGAGTTATCGGCATTTGATATGACATGGAGCTGGGAGGTCACTGGTGGACCAATGTCCTGAACTTGGCTCTCCCCCTTCAGAGGCACAGGCTGGAGCACAAAACCCTGTTAGCCACACGGCTCAGAAGGGAGGAAAAAAAAGAAAAATATAATAAAGTAAAATAATTAAAAAATTATTAAAAAGAGAAAAAATTAAAAAGTCATAAAAAATAGAAAGAAATAGAGAGCAACCAAACCAATAAACAAATCCACCAATGATAATAAGCACTAAAAACTATACTAAACCAACCAACCAACAAACAAACAAAAAAGAGACAGAACCCTAGGACAAATGGTAAAGGAAAGTTACACAGACAAAATCACACAAAGAAGCGTACACATACACACTCACAAAAAGAGAAAAAGGAAAATAAATATATATATTAAAAAATAAAAAGGAAGAGAGCAACCAAACCAATAAACAAATCTACCAATGATAATAAACTTAATATTATTTTTTTTTGTGGTACACGGGCCTCTCACTGTTGTGGCCTCTCCCGTCGCGGAGCATGGGCTCCGGACGCGCAGGCTCAGTGGCCATGGCTCACGGGCCCAGCTGCTCCGCAGCACGTGGGATCTTCCCGGATCAGGGCACGAACCTGTGTCCCCTGCATCGGCAGGCGGACTCTCAACCACTTTGCCACCAGGGAAGCCCAGATAATAAACTCTAAATACTAAACTAAGATAAACATAAAGCCAGAAACAAATTAGATGCAGAAAACAAACCCCAAGTCTACAGTTGCTCCCAAAGTCCACCGCCTCAATTTTGGGATGATTCGTTGTCTGTTCAGGTATTCCATGGATGCAGGTACATCAAGTTGATTGTGGAGATTTAATCCGCTGCTCCTGAGGCTGCAGGGAGAGATTTCCCTTTCTCTTTGTTCGCACAACTCCTGGGGTTTAGCTTTGGATTTGGCCCCACTTCTGTGTGTAGGTCGCCTGAGGGCGTCTGTTCTTTGCTCAGACAGGACGGGGTTAAAGGAGCCAGTGATTAGGGGGCTCTGCCTCACTCAGGCCAGGGTGAGGGAGGGGTACTATAGTTATAATTGGAATGCAGGGTGAACCTGTGGTGGCAGAGGCTGGCGTGACGTTGCAACAGCCTGCAGCGTGCTATGTGTTCTCCCGGGGAAATTGTCCCTGAATCACGGGACCCTGGCAGTGGTGGGCTGCACAGGCTCCCGGAAGGGGGGTGTGGATAGGGACCTGTGCTCGCACACAGGCTTCTTGGTGGCTGCAGCAGCAGCCTTAGCGTCTCATGCCTGTCTCTGGTGTCCACGCTGATAGTCACGGCTCGCACCCATCTCTGGAGCTCGTGTAGGCGGTGCTCCGAATCCCCTCTCCCTGCGCACCTCGAAACAATCGTCTCTTGCCTCTTAGGCAGTTCCAGACTTCTTCCCGGAGTCCCTCCTGGCTAGCTGTGGCGCACTAGTCTCTTCAGCCTGTGTTCACACAGCCAACCCCAGTCCTCTCCCTGGGGTCTGACCTCTGAAGCCCAAGCTTCAGCTCCCAACCACCCTTCTCCCTGCCCCGGCAGGTGAGCAGACAAGCCTCTCGGGCTGGTGAGCGCTGGTTGGCACTAATCCTCTGTGTGGGAATCTCTCCGCTTTGCCCTCCGCACCCCTGTTGCTGCGCTCTCCTACATGGCTCTGAAGCTTCCCCCTCGCCCGCCCACTGTCTCCACCAGTGAAGGGGCTTCCTAGAGTGTGGAAACCTTTCCTCCTTCATGGCTCCCTCCCAGAGGTGCAGGTCCCATCCCTATCCTTTTGTCTCTGTTTATTCTTTTTTCTTTTGCCCTACCCAGGTACGTGAGGAGTTTCTTGCCTTTTGGGAAGTCTGAGGTCTTCTGACAGCATTCAGTAGGTGTTCTGTAGGAGGTGTTCCACGTGTAGATGTATTTCTGATGTATTTGTGGGGGGGAAGGTGATCTGCACGTCTTACTCCTCCGCCATCTTGAAGGTCTCTCTGGTATTATTATTAACTCCAGTTTATAGAAGGGGAAACTGAGAGGCACACTACTTGAGGTCACGTACTACTAGTAAGTGGTGGAGGTGGCCTTTGACTCAGACCTGGTAGACTCCAGAAATGCAACATAACCATTATATCACTCTCTGCAGAGATAATTAGCAGCCTTATGTTATCTGAATTGCTATTTTTTGTGTTAAATAGATTTTCTACATTGATAACTTGTCAGTTTTTGTATCCTTATTCATAATGTCTTTTCACAAGATCAAATGGACTCTAGCAGAGAAAAATATGCCATGAATAAATGAAAATCCATATTATAAACTTAGGGAAAATGGCTAGACTGTGAAAAGGGAGACATGCAATGAGAATGCTGTTAGAATGGTCTAGATAAGAGAAGATGGCAGCCTGGGCTGGGCAGTGGTAGAAACAAGAAGAGAAGAGGATGGATTCTGGAGACCTTTGAGGATTGGCAGGGCTGGGTGACTGGGATGTTGGGAGTGAGGATGAAGGAGAAGAGAAGAATGGTGCTAATTATCTGAGCTGTCCTCTTGGGAGGGAGCCACCCTTCATTGAACTGGAAAGGGTGTGTGTGGCAGGAGATGTGGGTCCTCGTTGTCCTATGTTGGGGTGCAGTGCCTGCAGGACAGTGAAGTGAAGACGTTCCTCAGGCAGTTGGATAAGTGGGCCACTCTTCTAGGCTACTTCTCACTTTCCCCCTTGAATTGGAGATGCTTCCACACACTATTCTTCTTTACCAGAGTGTTAACTCTGTGAGGGCAGTGTCAAGGTTTCTTCATCCCCGTCTCCTCCAAAATGCATGATGCATTGCTGCTACTTCAAGAAATATCAAGAAACGTGAAGAAATATGACCCAGCTTTATCTTGGCCTTGCCCCTGTTTGTCCTGGGCTGTGTCCTATACTTTCCCATTCACAATATGCCATTTCTTCAGTTCTCTCCAGCTAAAGACCATTGTGTTCAAGCACATCCCTATGTATTTTACGCCTTCTTACACTTTAAGGTCCATTACAACTTTCACTTCCTCAATGAAAACTACTTCTGAGCTTCCTATGGGCACTCAATGTAACAGTTTTCTCCTTTTAACCTTTGAAGCATCTTATTTGTAGCCTTTTTTCCAACCCACCATAAGCTTCTTTCTATACCGATTTATATTTTAAGAGCATTTTCTGGTGCTTGAAACATACTAGGCAGGTAACACATGCTAGCTTATTCTTATTATATGCTGGTATCATATATTTGTGCCAAGGGGCATGCATTCAAATGCCCACAGGGTCCTCCCAAATCCTAGCAATGGACCTTGAGCAAGTCACTTAACATCTTTGAGCCTCAGTTTCCTCATCTGTGAAATTGGATCATAACAACATCTACTTCATAGAGTAGATGTACAGATGAAATGCACTTAAATACATAAAGGGCTTAGAAAATTGCCTGACACATAGTTGTAGAAGTGTTAGCTGTTATTTTTATGGGGACCTACTAGTGAAGTGAATCAGGCAAGCTGAAATTGAGAAAATTTTTTTCCTTGAAGCACATGAATTGCTTGATCTGTTTTAATTTTCCCACTTTAGATAGAGATGTGGGTATAAGGAATAGTAGTCATATTTCTTAAATTCACTGTAAGGAAAACAATAGCATAAGTATGGTGATAAATGGCACCTGAGACTCAGCTTCTATGCAAAGGACGTTAGGGAGTGGTGGGGACTGGAAGAAGTGGAGCGAGCTCATGCAGTCTAAGGGGGCAGCCACTACTCAGGCGAATTGTTTTCATGTGGGAATGCAGACCTCCTTATGTTATGGGATTGTCAGGTTTTTAAAGAGAAGCCAAAACTGAAATCTTATATGAAGTCTCCTAATTTTTAAATGTTGGCAGCTAAATAAGTAAAATTTAATATCCTTTGCAGTGCAACAACAGGAGGGTAAAAAAACCCTGCATCTCTAGCTCAGCTTGGCCCCCAGGCCACCAGTTTGCAACCTCTGCTTCATCTTATAGCTTCCTCTAGGGTTTGAACTGTGACCTCCCCACAGAAGATAGGCAGATAGATGTGAATGGAATTGAATTTTGGTCAAAGAAGTTTGGAGCATTTTCCATACATAAAACTGGGCTTATAATTTTTCTTTTAATAATCCAAAAGATATTTCCCATTGTTACTGTATATTTTTGTCTTTGTGTGCACATTGGTAACATGCCCTGAATGCAGAAAAGCCATAAACTAGGTCATTTCCTTGGACAGGGAAATTCTCTGAAACAAAAGTAGTAAAAAAATCCATCATTTTCCTGCTAAAGAAGTATATACTCCCCCCCCCCCGAAACATACACAGAGTTTGATACAATAAAAAAAAAACACGTCAGACCAAAATGCTAAATTCATGCAGTTTAAAATTTTTAATCACTTTAATTTAAGCAGAAATCCTGAATTGGTTTTCCTGCAAGAACTCAACTGCTTAGTTTCCCTTAAGACAACATTGACCTCTACAAGGAACGTAGTTATTTGTTTTTATTTTTTCTCCTTCCCTTCCAGAAGTTTGTAGGTTTTTTTTTTTTCCATTTTGTAGAATTTAATAATGGGTGAAGTAACAAATGAGGAGATAAAAATATTCCTGGAAAACTCTAGGGCACATGCGGGTATGTAAACAGATATTGTAGCCATTCCCTCAAGTCGCATCAGTATTTGACTTTATAATTTGAGCTCTGCTTATTACTAAATTTAACTTGTATATGTGTGTCTCTCCTTGAATTCAAGTACATGGCAGGATCAGAATATATAACATGCCAAATTATCTATTTCATCAGCGCTTCTGTCAGTTTATGTATTGGTTGGTTCATTGATGTATTTTAACATGGTCTATCAAGGAAGGCATTTCCACGTCTTTGTTTCTTATTCCTTCTTCTTTCCTGAGAGCTGTTCCTCCCCTCTATTTCAAATTGCCCTCTCTTCTCGTTGGCAAATGTTCAAGGTATAGCTATTTCCTTTATTATTCCCTCTAAACTTTCTTTGTTCCCATCTCTGTTTTTTATGATTTCGACTGTGTCATCAGAAACTGACTGCTGAGCCTGCCAATTAGCCTTTGTTAGCGCTGGCCTCAGCCTCCGCGTGTGTGTGCTGGACAGGAGGGCAGGTCCTATTTCGTATGTACTGCTGTGTCCCCACGTGGAGATACGCCATTATGGACAAAAGAGCAGTAGTAGATGGGTTCAGATTAGCTGCTGACAAACTTCCTGTGTTGTGTGTATGGTGGCAGTGGGTTGGGGGGTGGGCAGGCCAGGGCAGGAAAGGGAACCAGGCCCTGACCATGCACCAAAAAGCAGATTTAACTGACAAGGTAATTTTTCAACACTTTACCAAAATATCAGTTGCTCTGAAATGCTTTCCAGCAAAGCCGTTGTCTGCCTCTATTGGTGAGTGCAAATGGGGGTTGGGGGCACAGTGACAGAATTAACCCACCTTTTTCTGCACCATGAAGTGGCCTCCCTCCTTAATGAATATTTTGGGGCCCTGAAGGATGAGGCAAGTGAGGCACTCGCCTGGGGTGCAGAATTTAAAGGGTACCCCAAAACTTCATTATCAAGATAAATATTTTAATGGAACATTGAAAAAATCAAAATGAATGCAAAGAAATCCACTATGAACAAAATATCAAAAATTTAAAATGAGGACAGGGTCAGTACAGCCGTTGTTTCCTGATGCCTCAGGCTCCCACATGGCTTGGCTATGCAGTGCTATTCCTGATTCTGTCTTTATTTAAAATTTTGATATCCATCTTATGGAGGAGAATACTGAGAAATTGGGTTCTCAAGGCTCCAAGGTGTGCTGTATTATGTGGAGGTGCCCCCTGTAATACTCTTTGATAAAGGGGCCCCAGACAATCTGCTGGTACCCCCATGTCTTACAGAGGTCCCGTGCCTAAAGCATCTTCAGTGTTTACTCACATTTTCCAGTTCTGCATCAGACTTGGGGACAAGAGTCCAATAGGGTCTTGGCCAGGAAATAAGCCCAAGAGCCTCAAACCATGTTATATTTAGAACCACGCCTTCTTTTAGGTGACTAAGAATTCTGTACGAGGCCAGTCTCACTGTGTTGGAATCCTTGTTCCCTTGGGATGACTTCTCTTCCAGGATGCTCTTCAGGCTCCCTGCAGGTTTCACCACAGTGAACCAGACATACCCATCACCCTCATCACCTTCATCACTACTGGTCCACGTGTATTGAGTGCAAAGAGCACCATTTCTCATTTAATCCTCACAGTAACCTTGTCTGGTGGGAAAAATGATTATCTGCCTTTTGCCAGTGAGGAAGCTGAGGACCCAAAGAGTAAACTCCCTGGCACCCTCTTGCCTGGAAGCAGTGGAGCTTGAATTTGACCCACGTCTCCCTCATTCTAGATTTTGAGCTCTTCACCTCTCCCAGTCTTGTATTTGCCCGGTAGACTTCTGTGGCGTCTCTAGAGCCAGGAAGATGTGTAGAACTTTACTTGCTCTACACTCTCCCCCACCCCCCTAACACACTGCCAAAGTGCTGGTGCTCTGCCCCTGGTTAATACTGTGGTCCTTGGTCAGTAGTTCTTGGTTATACTGGTGATTAAGGCAGAGAAACTGCCCTGAGAGAGTTCAGCCCAGAAATAGAATGAAATATCTTATCAGTTAGGGTTGTTGGCTGTAAGCAACAGAAACTAACTCTGGTTAACTTAGACAAAGCCTGAGTTTATTAAGAGAATACTGGCTTCTCACAGAAGATCAGGAGAGTTAGGGATTCAGGCTCAGGGGCCACATAACCTCTGGTTCCAAAGCCCTTAGCCCTATTTAACTATTTGCCTTTCTGTAGATGTGCGTTTGTGAAATACATACCCTAAATGAGGGGGCCACCAGGGAAATTCAGTAAGAGGTGATAAAGCCCTCCAATGAACATCTTAACTTGGAATCACAGCCTTTCCTCAAATAACAGAATCTAATGACTCAGAGAGGCTGAATACGTTGCCCACGGTCACAACAACGTTATACTCATTCCTTTCGTAGAGATGAAAATCTTGAGACCTACTGAGGTTAAGTAACTTGCCTAAGGTTTCTGAGCCAATAAGTGACAGAACCAGGATTTGAACCCAGACTACCCACCTCAGACAACAGGCTTACAACCATCTGAAAAATAGAATTTTGTAAACACCAAATCTAAAAACACATTTAGAAAGTATAGAAGGTTTAAATTTACCTTTATATTTGTGTCAAAATACATACCCTATGCTGAGGGGTAAATCATTTTACTCTTGATATCGACCTCTTCATTTAATTCTTACAGCGTTATTTAAAAAAACATTCCCTGTGTATATATCATCCAAGAGTTTTTTTAACAAAAATGTTCATAACTACTTAAATTTACAAGCAGTATTACCTTTGGGGTGTAATTTCTAGAAGTTTACCATCTGTTATGGAAAGAAATTGAGAACTTTAAAAACGTTGCTTAGAATATGGCAATTTAAGTGTATCTGTGAGTTTAGCCTTGTCTAAACTTATCAGCCTTGTCTTTCTCAACCACCCTGAGATCCCAGATTCCCAGGCCTCAGCCACCAGGGGCAGTAATAGAGTGCTGATCACTGACCTGCATCATAGCCTTTACCTGCACGGTAATACTGCCCCACAGATCCTGCAACCCACCTTTTTCTCAGGCATTTCTGAGAGTTCCCATGTGGGGTCTCCCATGTGCATACAAACTATAGGATCACTATTTATCCCAACTTCTGTTTATGGGAACAACTCCCACGAAAGGGTTGAGACAAAAGGATGTGCGTTGTGCTTATTTTGTCTTCTTGATCTCCTTGTATCTCCCCATTCTCCCTCTCCAACTCCCATTGGGGACCTGAATAAAGCTGGGTCCTTGCAAGTTTCTTCCCCCTCAACATGTACATAGATTCTGTCTTATTTAGGGTTCTCCGAGAAGAAGTTGAGATAAAGGTCTAAGTGCAGGTCGTTTCCTTGGGAGGTGGTACCAGGAAATACTAAAAAAGGGGTAAGGAGTGAGACAGGGAAGGAAAGTTGCGTCATCAAGACAGCTACCACCACAGGCAACTGGAGTTTAATGCCTTCTGGAAAATTCTGGAAGCCAGTGTAGAAAAACACCTCACAGTTGCTCCCACCGAGGAGGGAGGGAGTTGGGGTATTTATACACCAACACTGTCAGTTGGTGGTTGAAGGCTGCCTCCCGAGGTCCTCCTGGTCCTTCTGATCTACCGTGCTAATGGCCAACTTGTCTCCAGAGGCCAAAGAAATCTCCCAGGCAAAGAAATGTAGGTGCTGCTGGCTTTGGATGTCAGTGTCATTCACTCAGGTGATAAGAGCCTGGCCCTGAAGTGACGGGTACAGATGCCACAGGGCTCCCCATTTCACTTATCAGAGGGAGCTTTGCATGTTTCTGTCCATGGCCTTGACTCAAGAAATTCCATATTACCCATCTTCCTGTTTCAAAGTCAAGAAAATTTTGGAAGAAAATGTTAATGCAAAACTGTTTTGCCAAGAGTAGTGTTTGGTTGTTTTTCTGGAACTATCTGGCCAACTATCTCAAATTAGTAGAAGGACATTTTCTTGTGCCCTCCTCTCTTACCCCTCTTTAGTAGATACTGCTTAGATTCATTTGTCATGGTTTCTCTATTTCCATGTGACAATAAGAAGATTAAATCACACAGCTTTAGTTTTTTTTTGTCTATTTTTTTCTCTTACCTCTGCTATGACTAGTGTTTCTATTTATTTTAATTAGAATTTGGTCTTTTATTGAACCTATTTTCTTTCTATGGAATTTTTTATAAGCTGTGTTCAGGAATGCACAGAGTTTCTAATAAGCTGAAAAGAATTCTTTTCTTTCAGTTGAGACAGTGTGTGCCATCCAGTCTTGGTTCTGGTGGGCTAGAATTCATTTCAGAGATCAGGCAAATGGGTCATGATAGCAAATGAAGCTAAATTTTATTCTTTGGAATCATTCCAGTTCTGTTCTAGTACCTAAACACTGAACATTTACTTAATTTTTTTACTATTATAATCTGGGCCTTCCTTTTTTTTTTTTAAATAAATTTATTTATATATATATATTTATTTATTTTTGGCTGCATTGGATATTTGTTGCTGCCTGCGGGCTTTCTCTAGTTGCAGCGAGTGGGGGCTACTCTTCATTGCGGTGCGCAGGCTTCTCATTGCGGTGGCTTCTCGTTGCGGAGTGCGGGCTCTAGGTGCGCGGGCTTCAGTAGTTGTGGCACGAGGGCTCAGTGGTTGTGGCTCACGTGCTCTAGAGCGCAGGCTCAGTAATTGTGGCGCATGGGCTTAGTAGCTCCACGGCATGTGGGATCTTCCCGGACCAGGGCTCGAACCGATGTACCCTGCATTTGCAGGCAGATTCTTAACCACTGTGCCACCAGGGAAGTCCCTGGGCCTTTCTTTCTATACACTAACTGCTGACAACACCAACACCAAGAGTAGCTGGTATTAGATAGTGCTGCACTGTTTCCAAATGTTGGGATCCCTGTTCTGCCTCTTTTGGCTGTGTTATCTGGGGTGAGTTGCTTTACCTCTCATCAATTTTCTTCATATGTAAAGCGGGCATGATAATAAAGCCCAACTTATCCGTCACTATATTTATTAAACAGACTTAACGTATATAAAATGCTTAGTCCAACGCCTATAACATAGTAAACACTTGATCAATGTAAGCTTTTATTACAAAACACAGACACACACGTTTTATTTAAATGGAAGTGACATTGTATGCTTGTGAGTCTGTATGTGCATCTAATATTGAATTATCAGGTAATTAATTCATGGCTTGTGTGCATATATATATACCATGGAGTTGGTAAACAAATGTATATACATAGATCTGTGAGTCATGTTCTCATCCCAATGCCTGTGGCCTTAACTTTGAAATGTCAATTATATCACAGCTAAATGGGTGCACATGGCAGTGTGTTTGAGCGTCATTCGGCCTTCTCGATCAATATTGACCTAATTTTATCCTGAGTAGCTCTATTTCCCTGCATTGGTGTGTGAACGTCTGTGAATCGTCTCAAGGAAATGAAGTCATAGTAAGGTCCGGAGAATGTGATGAGATGATTACTCTGAACTAAATCTCTTTGGTCCTGTACTCTGTCACCTCCATTTGCCGCTGTGGCTCACCCCTGGGGAAGGGGAACGACTGTCCTGTTTAACTCTGAAGAGGTAGGAGGAAAAAAAAAATGATAATAGGAGTAGCTAACAGTTACTGAAAACTCCCCATGTGCAAGCACTTCATTGCAAATTCCTTACTGCCCTGTGGAGCCCAAGCCTTTATTCCTGCCATCCCTAATTGATAGATAAGGAGACTGGCTGAGTGAACGCCCAATGATGCTGAATACCCGGCAGGGCCAAGACTGCAGCCCTGCTGCTCAGCTCTAGAGCTTGCCATTTAAGAAAATAAACTTTGATTTTTGGAATAATTTTAGATTTCCAGAGGAGTTGCAGAGATAGAACGAGCCTACTGTTTCACCATTGCATTTTACTGTCTCTTGAGACTCCAGGATTTTACCAAATCATGTCAACTTTATCACCAGCCCACCCAGCTTCTTAACTGTAGTTCTGACCTTAGTTATAGGCCCCGATTAACTACATTCAAGACCCCATTGGAGGACACGATGCAAAATTTATTCTTTCATTTAGCAAATAGTGACTGAGTACTTTCCTCGCGCCTTGCATAGAGTTAGGGGCCAGGTGGTGAGCAATGCAGTCCTGCTGATTTGTACTCTGGGGAAGTAGACATTGCACACACACACACACACACACACACACACACACACACACACGCACACAGTCAGCTGAGTATAAATCTACAAGGAGCAAATGCTGAATGCATCCAGCAGTGGAGGCTGACCTGGTCTGTGAGGCATGGGGCAGGGAAAGGCGGGCAGGAAACATTTCCCTTAGGAGGTGATGTTTGAGCTGATACTTTGAAGGGAGAATGGGAACTAAAGGTAAAAACGTGGGAGGGGAGGACTGGTACAGGCAGACAGAACATCTCCTACACAGACTCTGGCGTCTGCTATCAGCTTTCTTTTAATGAGTTTCTGGCTCAGAAAGGTGAAAGAAATTTTCATTTCCTGGAATGCCTGTGCAGGTGCTTTTATTTCTTCAACCCCTTTTTAGGTCTTACCCACTCTGTGATTTTCCCCTTGGCCAGCTCTCTCCTTCCCAGAATTAACCACCCTATACTATATCTGAGCCCTGGACATACTCCTATAACCTCACACAAACACTATTTTAATTATTTTCCTGGAAATATCTATCTCCTCTACTATAGTGGTTGCTCTTTGAGGAATATATCTTATTTCTCTTTTGTATTTCCAAATAATGAGTGCATAGCATTCATGCATACATCAGGCACTTTGCTAAATCTTTTCATGCACTATTTTATTTATTCCTCAGGACAAACCTGTGAAATTGGACTATTTATGCCCTATCATTCATTTAGCAAATATTTATTCTGTACCACCCACTGTGTCAGGCACTGCTCTAAATCAGGGTCAAATCTGGCCCTCTGCCTGTTGATGTAAATAAAGTTTTATTGGAACACAGCCATGCTCACTCATTTACATACTATGGATGCTTTCATGCTACAACAGCAGAGTTGAGTAGTTGTGACAGAGACCATGTGGCCCACCAAGTCTAAATATTTACTATCTAGCCTTTTTTTAGAAAAGGTTTGCTGACCCCTGTTCTAGATACTTGGAACACAGGGGCAGGAAAAAATAGACAAAAATCTTTGCCCTCCAGGGGTTTACATACCACTTGTAGCAGCGATTGCTAATTGTTCAAAACTATTCCTGGGCAATGGTTGCACTATATTTCCTAGACTCTCTTGTAGCGAGGTGTGGCCATATGACAATTCGAGCCAATAGAATGTGAGTACAGAGGCAAAAGAATAGGGACAGGACCTGCACCTCTGGGAGGGAGCTGTGAAGGAGGAAAAGTTTCCACACACTAGGAAGCTCCTTCACTGGTGGAGAAAGTGGGTGGGCAAGGGGGAAGCTTCAGAGCCATGGAGGAGAGCGCAGCAACAGGGGTACGGAGGGCAAAGTGGAGAGATTCCCACACAGAGGATCGGTGCCAACCAGCGCTCACAAGCCCGGAGGCTTGTCTACTCACCTGCCGGGGCGGTGGGGGGGGGGGCTGGGAGCTGAGGCTTGGGCTTCGGAAGTCAGATCCCAGGGAGAGGACTGGGGTTGGCTGCGTGAACACAGGCTGAAGGGGCTAGTGCGGCACGGCTAGCCGGGAGGGAGTCCGGGAAAAGGTCTGGAGCTGCCGAAGAGGCAAGAGACCATTGTTTCTGGGTGCGCGATGAGAGGGGATTCAGAACGCCGCCTAAATGAGCTGCAGAGATGGGTGCGAGCCGCGGCTATCAGCGCGGACCCCAGAGACGGGCATGAGACGCTAAGGCTGCTGATGCAGCCACCAAGAAGCCTGTGTGTGAGCACAGGTCACTCTCCATACCTCCCCTCCCGGGAGCCTGTGCAGCCCGCCACTGCCAGGGTCCCGTGACCCAGGGACAACTTCCCCAGGAGAACGCCCGGTGCACCTCAGGCTGGTGTAATGTCATGCAGGCCGCTGCCGCCGCAGGCTTGCCCCGCCTCCATGCCCCTCCCTCCCCTGGCCTGAGTGAGCCAGAGCCCCCGAATCAGCGGCTTCTTTAACCCCGTCCTGTCTGAGCGAAGAACAGACGCCTTCCGGCTACCTACATGCAGAGGCGGGGCCAAATCCAAAGCTGAACCCCGGGAGCTGTGCGAACAAAGAAGAGAAAGGGAAATCTCTCCCAGCAATCTCAGGAGCAGCGGATTAAAGCTCCACAATCAACTTGATGTACCCTGCATCTGTGGAATACCTGAATCGACAACAAATCATTCCAAAATTGAGGTGGTGGACTTTGGGAACAAGTGTGGACTTTGGGAACAACTGTAGACTTGGGGTTTGCTTTCTGGATCTAATTTGTTTCTGGTTTTATGTTTTTCTTAATTTACTGTTTAGAGCTTATTATAATTGATAGATTTGTTTATTGATATGGTTCCTCTTTTTTATTTTAATATATATATGTATGTATATATTTTTCCTTTTTCTCTTTTTGTGAGTGTGTATGTGTATGCTTCTTTGTGTGATTTTTGTCTGTATAGCTTTGCTTTTACTGTTTGTCCTAGTGTTCTGTCTGTTCTTTTTTTTTTTTAGTATAGTTTTTAGCATTTGTTATCATTGGTGGATTTGTTTTTTGCTTTGGTTGCTCTCTTCTTTCTTGCTTGCTTTTTTCTTTTTTTAATTACTTTTAAATTTTTATTTATTTATTTTTTTGCGGTACACGGGCCTCTCACTGTTGTGGCCTCTCCCGCTGTGGAGCACAGGCTCCGGATGCACAGGCTCAGTGGCCATGGCTCATGGGCCCAGCCGCTCTGCGGCATGTGGGATCTTCCCGGACCGGGGCACGAACCCGTGTCCCCTGCATCGGCAGGCGGACTCTCAACCACTGCGCCACCAGGGAAGCCCTACTTTTTTATTTTTAATAATTTTTTAATTTTAATAACTTTCCTTTCTTTCTTTCTTTCTCTTTCTCTCTCTCTCTCTCTCCCTCTCTCTCCTCCCTCCTCACTCTCTCTCTCTCTCTCTCTCTCTCTCTCTCTCTCTCTTCCTTTTTCCTCCCTTTTCTTCTGAGCCGTGTGGCTGACTGGGTCTTGGTGCTCTGGCCAGGTGTCAGGCCTGAGCCTCTGAGGTGAGAGAGCCGAGTTCAGGACATTGGTCCACCAGAGACCTCCTGGATCCATGTAATATCAAATGGCGATAACTCTCCCAGAGATCTCTATCTCAACGCTAAGACCCAGAACCACTCAACAGCCAGCAAACTATGGTGCTAGACACCCTGTGCCAAACAACTGGCAAGACAGGAACACTACCCCATCCATTAGCAGAGGCTGCCTAAAATCATAATAAGTTCACAGACAACCCAAAACACACCACCGGATGTGGTCCTGCCTACCAGAAAGACAAGATCCAGCCTCATCCACCAGAACACAGGCACCAGTCTCTTCTACCAGGAAGCCTACAGAACCCACTGAACCAACCTTACCCACTGGGGGCAGACACCAAAAACAATGGGAGCTACAGGGCTTCCCTGGTGGCACAGTGATTGAGAATCTGCCTGCCAATGCAGAGGACACAGGTTTGAGTCCTGGTCTGGGAAGGTCCCACATGCCGCGGAGCAACTAGGCCCGTGAGACACACTACTGAGCCTGTGCGTCTGGAGCTTGTGCTCCACACCAAGAGAGGCCGTGACAGTAAGAGGCCCACGCACCGCGATGAAGAGTGGCCCCCGCTCGCCCCAACTAGAGAAAGCCCTCGCACAGCAATGAAGACACAACACAGCCAAAAATAAATAAATAAATAAAATTTAAAAAAACAATGGGAGCTACAAACCTGCAGCCTGCAAAAAGGAGACCCCAAACACAGTAAGTTAAGCAAAATGAGAAGACAGAGAAATACACTGCAGATGAAGGAGCAAGGTAAAAACCCACCAGACCAAACAAATGAAGAGGAAATAGGCATTTACCTGAAAAAGAATTCAGAGTAATGATAGTAAACATGATCCAAAATCTTGGAAATAGAATGGAGAAAATACAAGAAATGTTTAACAAGGACCTGGAAGAACTAAAGAGCAAACAAACAATGATGAACAACACAATAAATGAAATTAAAAGTTCTCTAGAAGGAAGTAGTAGCAGAATAATTGAGGCAGAAGAACAGATACGTGACCTGGAAGATAAAATAGTGGAAATAACTACCGCAGAGGAGAATAAAGAAAAAAGAATGACAAGAATTGAGAGTCCCAGAGACCTCTGGGACAACATTAAATGCACCAAAATTCGAATTATGGGGGTCCCAGAAGAAGAGAAGAAAAAAATGGACTGAGAAAATCTTTGAAGAGATTATAATTGAAAACTTCCCTAATATGGGAAAGGAAATAGTCAATCAAGTCCAGGAAGCACAGAGAGTCCCATACAGGATAAATCCAAGGAGGAACACACCAAGACACATATTAATCAAACTATCAACAATTAAATACAAAGAAAAAATATTAAATGTAGCAAGGGAAAAGCAACAAATATAAGGTTACAGCTGATTTTTCAGCAGAAACTCTTGCAAGCCAGGAGGGAGTGGCAGGACATATTTAAAGTGTTGAAAGGGAATAACCTACAACCAAGATTGCTCTACCCAGCAAGGATCTCATTCATATTTGATGGAGAAATTAAAACCTTTACAGACAAGCAAAAGCTAAGAGAATTTAGCACCACCAAACCAGCTTTACAACAAATGCTAAAGGAACTTCTCTAGGCAGGAAACACAAGCGAAGCAAAAGACCTACAATAACAAACCCAAAACAATGAAGAAAATGGTAATAGGAAGGTACATATTGATAACTACCTTAAATGTAAATGGATTTAATGCTCCAACCAAAAGACATAGACTGGCTGAATGGATACAAAAATAAGACCTGTATATATGCTGTCTACAAGAGACCCACTTCAGACCTAGGGACACCTACAGACTGAAAGTGAGGGAATGGAAAAAGATATTCCATGCAAATGCAAATCAAGGGACTTCCCTGGTTGGTGCAGTGGTAGGAATCCGCCTGCCAGTGCAAGGGACACGGGTTCGAGCCCTGGTCTGGGAAGATCCCACATGCCTTGGAGCAACTAAGCCGATGTGCCACAACTACTGAGCCTGCGCTCTAGAGCCCGCGAGCCACACCTACTGAGCCCATGTGCCACAACTACTGAAGCCCGCGTGCTTGGATCCCGTACTCTGCAACAAGAGAAGCCACCGCAATGAGAAGCCCGTGCACCACAACAAAGAGTAGCCTCCACTCGCTGCAACTAGAGAAAGCCCGCGCACAGCAATGAAGACCCAACACAGGCAAAAATAAATAATAAATAAATTTAAAAAAATGGAAATCAAAAGAAAGCTGAAGTAGCAATTCTCATATCAGACGAAATAGACTTTAAGATAAAGACTGTTATAAGAGACAAAGAAGGACACTACATAATGATCTAGGGATCAATCCAAGAAGAAGATATAACAATTGTAAATATTTATGCACCCAACATAGGAGCACCTCAATACATAAGGCAAATGATAACAGCCATAAAGGGGGTAATCAACAATAACACAATCATAGTAGGGGACTTTAACACCCCCTTTCACCAATGGACAGATCATCCAAAATGAAAATAAAAAAAGGAAACACAAGCTTTAAATGATACATTAAACAGGATGGACTTAATTGATATATATAGGACATTCCATCCAAAAACAACAGAATACACTTTCTTCTCAAGTGCTCATGGAACATTCTCCAGGATAGATCATACCTTGGGTCACAAATCAAGCCTTGGTAAATTTAAGAAAATTGAAATTATATCAAGTATCTTTTCTGATCACAACACTATGAGACTAGATATCAGTTACAGGAAAAAATCTGTAAAAAATACAAACACACGGAGGCTAAACAATACACTACTAAATAACCAAGAGATCACTGAAGAAATCAAAGAGGAAATCAAAAAATACCTAGAAACAAATGACAATGAAAGCACGACCACCCAAAACCTATGGGATGCAGCAAAAGCAGTTCTAAGAGGGAAGTTTATAGCAATATCATCTTCCCTCAAGAAACAAGAAACATCTCAAATAAACAACCTAACCTTACACCTAAAGCAATTAGAGAAAGAAGAACAAAAAAACCCCAAAGTTAGCAGAAGGAAAGAAATCATTTCTTTCCTCATTTCTTTTCACTCATTCCTCCAGAACAGGGCTTGGCAAAGTATGACACATGGGCTACCGCCAGCTGCCCCATCACCCTGCCTGTTTTTGTAAATAAATTTTATTCGACCCAGACACAAACTTTGCTTCATATTGTCTACGGCTGCTTTTGTCCTACAAGGCCAGAGTTGAATAGTTGTGCCAGAGACTGTATGGCCTCAGAATTAGAAACATTCACTATCTGTCCCTGTACCTAAATTGTTTGCTAAGCCCTGCTCTAGAGCTGATCAATGTTTGCATTTCTTGTCTGTTATTTCAGACTCTTTTACATGTTTTTGAGTAAGTCTGAATATGTATCCAATTATACAAACACATCTTTGCACATAAACACACACATATATGAATGCATATATATGTACACACATACACACACATATACACACCTATATATTTTAGCTTAAAGGAGTCATACTATGTATATTGTTATACATAATGTATCTTGGTAATTTTTCCATATCAGTGCCTATAAGTTTACTGTTAGTTTGAGGAAAGGATATGGAATCATGGTATGGATGTACAATAATTTATTTGATCATCCCCCCACTCCACTGATGAATATAAAACTTGTTTCCAATTTCTGTCAGCAGTCTTGAAGGCTTCAAACTGCTTTTGAAAACCCAATTGTAGCTGCCATTCACTTAATTTGTAACATGTTAAGTCTCTGTAGCAGGGAGGCTAAGTTCATTCCATGTTAGAGTTTCTTACACACAGTTAACAGGACCAAAAATATATTCTGCATTTCGGATCTTAATTATGCACTTAATTAAAATTCACATTGTGAGTAAAAGGTAAGGACTATATTAGATTGCGGTTGTTGGCATCCTGATTAATATACATATAAGCTTTAAAATCTGTTTTTACATTATGGTAGATTTTCCAGAAAGAAACACGAAGCTTTAAAATGCATTTTAGAAAAGACAGAAGGAGATATGAACTCGGTGGAAGAAGTCCAGCTTATTCCAGAGCAGACGATAGCTATATATAACAAAAAAGGGAGCCAAAAGTCACACCTTAATTTGCGTGTGGTTTAGAGCAGGCAGGTCCTTCTCTCTCGCAGAATTAGAACCGGTGCAAAACCAGAGAATGAGAAATGCCAGGTATCAAATTCCAGAATAAAACATGCGTGTAATTTTCTATTTTATAAAACCAAATAACCAAGTTTCACCAATCTGAGGGTCAGGTTTCGGTGGGAGCACCTGCTTAGTTTCTTCCCAAAGCTTCCGTTCCTCCTCAACTCACATTTTCCAGTGTGAGAACCTCATTTTCCATTTTTTTGACCCTATAAAGGTCCCCTTTATTCTGAGAGTAATCTATGGGCTTGATGTGAATTTTCCACTTTGTTTGGTGCATTTCCATTTATAAGCCATGTTTTTCTCACCTTCTGTGCTTCACGCTCAGTTTATTTCCCCTAAAGAATCAAGAAATGACTGTGAAAAGTTTGTTCACGTTTTGAGGTGGCCTCAATTCTTCTACTTCTGTTCTCCGGAATCTGCCACCTACCCCCCCCCCCACCCCGCCACCACCCAGTTCTCGACTCTAGCTTTTTCCTTCCTATTTCAGCTTTCGGCCACAGTGACTCTTAAACCCTTTACTTTTTTGATTACTAGTATTCCCTTTGCTCTTTTAGTTTTGTTGTCTTCCTTTGCTCCTTTCTTCTTTGTTTTCAGTCTCTGACCTATTGCTTCTCTGCGATTGTCTTTATACCTTGAACAATTCTGAGGTGCGTATTAAACGTCTGAGGCAGAGAGCACTTGTTTTCTCCTAACATCTCCCTTTCTTTCTTAGGAACGAGAACCCCAAAGGTTCTCCAGGCATGTGTCACTGAGAATAACATGGCATAGCCCAGCCTTTTGTGGGACTAAGGAGACCACTTCACCTCTTTCTGGCCTAATGGATGTGAGTAGAAGTGCTTTTTGCCACTGTCTGGGGGCACTTGTGCGCAGCAAGGGCATTGACTGCTTGCTTGCTGGAACTGGTTGTGAGGGTTGGCAGAGCAGCTCCCTTGGACCTGGACATGGAAGCCATGTCTTGACCTTGGTAGACCTGATAACCACGGACACAGGTTAACACGGGTATCTCAGTAAGGCCAGGAGATAAAAGCCAACACCACCAAAGACTAGAAAATATTACCAGACGCTATTGGAGAGTAGAGTACAGTGATAGACCAGATTCTGCCTCCTCATGTGATTATATGCCCAAATCTCCTAGTCTTTGGAGGCTGCCCAAGGGAGAAGGAAGGAGAGTGTGTGTGTGTGTGTGTGTGTGTGCGCGCGCGTGTGCGCGCATGTAGAATCCTGAATTGATTGTGTTTAGCCCCAAATGATGGCATTTACCTGGAAGTGACTACATTTTCTGCTATTAGGTAGATAGGGGATTTGAGAAAAAAAAAGAAATTAGAGTTACAAAATTTAAAAAAAATTATATTCTTTTACACTCATATTTGTGTTCTGTGAAAATTATATCCACTGTGGGAGTTTGGGCCCAAGAGGTCAATTGGGGATCATTGCTGAGTTTTAAGCACAGCTGTTACACTGTCAGATTTGTGTTTTCTTCCAAAGTCTTTTGTCTACAGAATTGTGACCACGTGATGGTCACAGATCACTTTCATCCCCTCGTGGAGACTCTCAGCTGTCCTACATATGTCACTATATTTTTGCAGAGTCAGATGGTCTTTCCTGAAATATTTTCTATTGTCATCATTTGTGATCTCCACTATAGCCCTGTCTTTGTATATTTTCTTCAAAATAGGATCCAAGTCAATTTTGGGAGAGAGTGTTTAGATTTTCTTGGTCAAATTTAAGAACTGCAACTGACTCAGTCACTCAACTGATAAGGAAAAGCAAAAAAATAGAGCATGACTTTGATTTGAGAAATAAAATTTTAAAACATGTTGCCTTTTCATGTTTTTTGTTTGTTCATAAAGTGGTAGTATAGTAACATTAAAGAATTTTTTTAAATAAGAAAGAAAAGCATTCACAATGACCTCACTCTGGGTTTTTGGTTGACAAAAACAAAAACCGAATTGAAACAAGCTGAGATGGAGAAAGCACATATGGGCTCAAGTCATGGAAAAATCCAGGAATAGGGCTGGTTTCAGATAAGGCTGGATCCCGAGAGTCCACGAACATCCATCAGCATTTCTCTGTTTCTTAGTTCTGTTTTCAATGTGTGGGCATTGTTCTTGAGCAGGACAACCCTTGGAGTGGCAAGATGGTCACGAGCAGCTCCAGCTTCTTACACCATGGTTTCAGCAACCTCAGCAGTAGGAGGTCTCATTGTTCTTGATATTAAAGAAGAAGAAAAATCCAAGGAAGTGATTCTCATTGGTCTGCTTGGGCCCATGCTTCTCTCTGAATGAATTACCATGGCCAAGGCAATGTGATGACCTATGGAGGCCAGGTCTGGGGCATGTGCCTTACTTTGGATTTGGGGGTGGGCTAACCCCAGGGATCACATGGATTAAAGATGATAGAAAGGTAGTTTTCTCTCCCCTAAATTAGAGTGTTGTTCCCAGAAGGATAAATACACGTTGAGTAGGGAAAATCAATAGAGAGCCACCAAACTTATAATTGCATTCTCCAAACACAATGAGGGCTTCCATTTTCTATGTTTCCTTTTGTCTATGTTCATAAACATTACACATTTATTTAGTAACAATTTTAATGTAGAGTAGACCAGGCATTAGCAAACTACAGCCCAAGAGCCAAATTTGGCCATCACTTGTTGTTGTAAATAAAGTTTTATTGGCACAGAGCCACGCCCATTCGCTCAATGTTGTCTACAGCTGTTTTGATGCTGCAGCAGCACAGTTCAGTAGTTGTGACAGAGACCACATGGTCCTTGAAACCTAAAAATATTCACTATTTGGCCCATTACAGAAAGACTTTGCCATCCCTGGTGTATATTGGAATTGGAATTCTGCTTTTTTTTTCACTTAACGGTTTCTTTCTTCCTTTCTTTTTTTTTTTTCAGAGATTTTTTTTTTTTTGATGTGGACCATCTTTTTTTTAATAAATTTATTTACTTTATTTATTTATTTTTGGCTGCGTTGGGTCTTCGTTGCTGCACGTGGGCTTTCTCTAGTTGCGGGGAGTGGGGGTTCCTCTTCGTTGCGGTGCACGGGCTTCTCATTGCGGTGGCTTCTCTCTAGGTGCGCAGGCTTCAGTAGTTGTGGCATGTGGGCTCAGTAGTTGTGGCTCACGGGCTCTAGAGCGCAGGCTCAGTAGTTGTGGCGCACAGCATTAGTTGCTCCTTGGCACGTGGGATTTTCCCGGACCAGGGCTCGAACCCATGTCCCCTGCATTGGCAGGTGGATTCTTAACCACTGCGCCACCAGGGAAGCCCTGGAACAACTTTTTTAAAGTGTTTATTGAATTTTCCACAACACCGCCCCTGTTTTATGTTTTGGTTCTTTGGCCATGAGGCATGTGGGATCCCAACTTCCCGACCAGGGATCGAACCCGCATCCCCCGCACTGGAAGGTGAAGTCTCAACCCCTGGACTGCCAGGGAAGTCCCGGCTGAACAGTTTCTTGTGAATAATTTCATGTTTTCAGTCTTCATATCCGTTATTATAAATATTGGCTACAGAAATACTTCCACTGGGTTGAGTGATTCTCCTTTAGTCATATGCCCCCAGGTAGAGAGCAATACTAAAGGTTTCCTGTAGGAATCCACTCTTTTTATGCATGTGAGTAAAATGTAGAGGCCTTTTAGGTGCTTGCCCTATGGCCCTCTAAGCTTAACTCTATTGAAGCCCTATGGCCCTCTAAGCTTAACTCTATTGAAGCCCTTGTCAAACTGTGATTATGTTTTCCTTATATAAAATATGTCAAGTGCAGGGACAGTGATTTCTTAAGTATCTTATTTTAATATCTAGCACAATGAAAGGCACTTAATTAAGTATGTTATTTACTACCTGTGAATTTACAAATTCTACTGTTGGTAGTAGAAATCAAATCATCTACCGCCTTACTTAAAACCTTCTGTGGTTCTTCCATTGCTCTTAAGATGAGAGAAAAAAATCCTTAACTTGATGTATAGGTGCTGTGTGGTCTGGCCTTGATTTTCTTCACACGTGGCTTTCTGTGCTCCAGCCATGCTGGTCTAGTTTCCATGCCTCCAGTGCCCCATACTTCTTCCTGCCTCCGGGGCTTTGCACATGCTCTCTGGAGATTATTATCTAAGACAGATGGTGTGTAATTCTTCCTATTCCATAAGCATCACATTCCCCTTCTACATATTTCATCTACAAACCTTCATACAAAGGAATTCACTCACCAAACATTTATGTATTACTATGTGCCACGAACTGTTTTAGAGTGAGAACAAGACAAAAGTAAACAAGACAGGTGCAGTTCTGATCACATGGAGCTTCTCTTCAGTGGAGGCAGCAGACAAGTAATCCATCAGTTATAACACAGAATGACAGGTGGAGGTGCAGGAAAAGAGAAAGCAATGTGGGACCAGAGATGAGGGCACCTGATCAGGTTGGGGAGCTCAGAGAAGACTCTTAGAAGTTGTGATATCAAAGATGCCACAAGAAGGATGCAGATTTGGCAAGTGAAGGGAGGGAAGTATGCTCTTGGTTGAGGCAGCAGCATTTGCAAGCTCCAGAGTTGAGAGATGAGGGATGCTGAGAGGATTTCTGAGTTTGTCAGAGAGCCCAGCTATGGTGTGATCCCCCTGGAGGCTGGGCCAGGCCCCTGGTCCTCTCTCTCTCCGATGGGAGGAGGCAGGTTGGCCTCCAGGCATTCTCAGAGCCTCACATCCCACTGTGGTTTCCCTTTGCTCTCCCTACTCCTTGCTTTCACTACAATCTGATTGTTAGGGTATAGGCCAGGATTACAGTTTGAATTAATATCATGCTTATTTCCTGCAAACTATGACTTAGATCAAGGGTTGGCTGATTGTTTTCTGTAAAAGGCCAGAGTAAATGTTTTAAGCTTTGCAGGCTATTCCAGTCTCTGTCACAAATACTTAACTCTGTTATTAGAAGGAAGCCCTGGGCAGTATGTAAATGAGTGGGTGTGGCTGTGTTCCATTAAAACTTTATTTAGAAACAGGTTTGGCCAGAGGATCAGAGTTTGCTGACCTTTGACTTAGATGATCAGCAACATCTTTATCTATGTCTTGACTTACTAGTTAAAAAAACCCCAAACACCTGTTATTAGTGTTTTCCAAACTGTGCTTTGTAGTCTGGTGTTTTAATGGAATTTTGTAAGACAGAAGTCCCCAACCTTTTTGGCACCAGGGACTGGTTTCCTGGAAGACAATTTTTCCATGGATTGGGGCAGGAGGAATGGTTCAGGCAATAATGCAAGCGATGGGGAGCAATGGGGAGCGATGGGGAGCGGTGGGGAGCAGTGGGGAGCGATGGGGAGTGGTGGGGAGCAATGGGGAGCGGTGGCGAGCAATGGGGAGCAATGGGGAGTGGTGGGGAGCAATGGGGAGCGGTGGGGAGTGATGGGGAGCAACGGGGAGCAATGGGGAGCGGTGGGGAGCAGCAGATGAAGCTTTGCTCCCTCGCCCTCTGCTCACCTCCTGCTGCACGGCCTGGTTCCTAACAGGCTGCGGGACTGTGGCTCGGGGGTTGGGGACCCCTGGTGTAAGAGTCTGCGGAGGTGTCGGAATGATGAGGGCCAAGAGAGGGAGGCCTGACCCCAGGGCAATGGGCATGTTCATGAACCTGACATTTTGAGAGACTGATCTGTGAAATCAGATCTTCTTTATATGTGCGTGCATACAAATGCCTAAGTGTGGTGGTAAAGAAATGGTGACATTTTTTTCCACAGGAAAATTGCACTTTTGTGAATAACTGTTTACTATTTCTATAAGGATAAAGTCCCAAAGGAGTTATCTTCTAGTCTGAAGCAGTAGGAAGATCAGAATTTATTTAGTCTGGACGTGACTTTTGGTTGGTTTCAAGAGAAAATGATGGCTCTTGTAATGATTCAATTTGCTTTTTAGTCAGACCAGCCAGTGTAAGTTTTTGGGTGAGGGTCAAATTCTTGTTTTCTTTTCCCATGAAAGATGTTATTTGAATGACCTTCCAGCTGGGGCTTTTATGGTGTCCTATCCAGTAGCGCTTCTTCCCCACTTGTGCCAGGATTAGGGGTAATATTTCTCTCTTTCCTTCTGGCTGCCTCCCACTCTGTTCAGTCTCTGATTCATGAACTTCTCCCTGACTCCATACTCTAATTTTGTGGCACTCTCTTAGCATCCTTTCACCGTTTCCTGAGAGTGCTTAGCACTGCTTGTCGTGTTCCAGTGGGAAGTGTGAGAGGGATGATTTGTTCGTGTCCAGCTCCCCCATTGGAGAGGAAGACCTACACCAGCAGGGACCACGTCTATCTGGTTCACCATTGCACTGCTGATGCCGGACACAGGGCAGTGCTCAGTAAGAATCTGCCAGACAAATTAGCATTTGTGGCTTTTCACTGGCATGGAATTGTAGAGAAATTTGTAGGGTACAAATGACTTAGAGGAACAGTTCTGCAGTGATGTCAATTAGGAACAACCTGTTAACCTGTAACAGACTACTGACAAATAGTAACTCAAAACCTAAGACCTTTATGGTTTACTCTAGAAGAGGATGTTGTGCTATTGGAATCCTGCCCACCATCACCCCCTTCCCCAACATACACTCACAGTGTTCTCACGTAGGTCACTGGCTTATCACTCAAAGCAGGATTCTCTGCCTCAGGGCTGTCTCTGGACTGGGCCCTGGATGGCCAAAGGGGTTATCTGCTCATTAACACTCTGAATTGGTTTCCTTCCCTTCCCTGTCTCCCCTGCTCTTCCCTACTGGTACTTCCTGGGATCACCTTCCATGTAAATTATTTACACCCAAATGCTGATCTCAGGCCCTGCTTCTGGAGGAAACTGATATAGAAATATTTACTTAACAGAAAGCCCAGAGGTGGACAGTGCTGGGGCTGGTTCACTCAGCATCTCGGCAAGGTGGTCAAGCACCCAGACTTTTCTATCCTTCCCTTCCCCCCTCGGCAGCAGGTGGCTTTGTACCTTCAGGCATGTTCCGTCATGATGACAAGATGGCCACTATAGCTTCAGATAATGCACTCGCACCTGAGCAACCAAAGTCGGAAGCGCTGGGCTGGGGGTAAGAGTGGAGGAGCGGCAGGTGAGGGGCTCTCTCTTCACACGCTCTTGTTTTTGAAACAAGGAAAACATGTTTCCCAGAAGGCACCCCTTTGTGTCTCATTGGCCAGAATTGGGTCACATGACCTGCACTTGCCGCAAAGGAGGCTGGGAAGGTGAATCATTGGTTTTTTTTCAGTC
The DNA here is from genome assembly GCF_963455315.2 of Globicephala melas. Lineage (NCBI taxonomy): Eukaryota > Metazoa > Chordata > Mammalia > Artiodactyla > Delphinidae > Globicephala > Globicephala melas. Next base: position 77,002,534 of record NC_083328.1, read on the forward strand.
TCTGGGGTGGGAGGCGGGTCTGGCCATTAGGAACAGGCATACAGAGCCGTCACGTTCACTATAGCCGGGTGCACCTCCCCCTTTTAAAATATTTTGTGGCAATGGGTGGTGAGACCACCAATCTCTTTGTCAGTTAAAGGTGGGAATACACGACAAAAAGTGCTTCTAGAAAGGAATTTTAATCTGTTCATGGCTGAAAAGTTTAAATTTTACAGCAAAAGTTTGAAGTCTCTGTAAACGACAGAGATGAAAAGGTCGGCATTTAAATCTGTTTCCTTAACAGATGGCTCCCAGAGTGAGCCGAGATCGGAATTCACTTTCTGGGCTCCGCCACTCTCCATAAAGCTGGTCGTGTGGTTTATGACATCAGCAGAGCCCCAGAGTGAATTACAGCTTGTCCTTGTATTCACTGTGGTGCCATCTATTATGCTACTGTGTGTAATGTTGATTAGGAAGGTGTCTTTGATAGCTCAGTGGAGGAAAAAGGACTCACTTTAACCATTACAGTAATGGTTAAAGACAAAGGTACATAAAGAGAAGGCTGGACATTAACAGCCTTTTGCATTTTTGTGTGTCTGTGTATGAAAAGGAAGAGTAAGATTAGATCAAGTCATCAAAAAAGGACGCACTCCAAATTTATGAACAAAGACTTTCCTGTCGCTCCCCACAAATAATTCCTAGTTGAAGTCTACGTGTCTCCTTAATAAAATTGTGCTGCTTACCTAGTGCTGGGTGAAACACATACACTTAACCCATAATTTTTGAGTCTTGAAAAAAGAGCTGTCTGTCACTCTTGGCACTGAAAGTCAAGGTCATAGATCAAAGTTCATTACAAAAAACCAAAAGTCAAAATTATTTTCTTCACGGGAATTTTACTGGGTTAGATATTGCTTGAAACAGCCATTGGTTTTAACTGGGACACTTTTTGGGTAATAAAATTCTAGAAATGGTATTTGTGTTAACATTATTTGACCAGGAAGAGTTAAGATTTAAATAATTGTTGTAAAGACAAGCCTCTTCGGTAAACTATACACAGTGCTTCTCAAATTTTGGGGTATACCAGATGCTTAGACCTTTGGTCAACTTGCTGAATCAGAGTCTCGGAGGGTGGGGCAGAGACGCCTGCATTTTTAATAAGTTCCTCAGGGAATTCTGATGCGTCCTACCAAAGTGCTGTGTTGCCGCCAAGGAGCTTCTTTTAAAAAGTCCTCATCCTATTCTAGATGCATTTACCAGCCGCTGTGCTAGGCCTTAGCGGTTAGACCTGTCCAGCATGGTATCCACGAGCCACATGAGGTTATTTCAATTTTAATTTACATCAATTAAAATGAAATAAAATAAAAATTTAGTTCCTCAATTGCATTAGCCACCAAGTGTTCAATAGCCACATGTAGCTTAGTAGCTAACATATTGGACTGCAAAGATCTAGAACATTTCATCATTGCAGAAAACTATTGGACAATACTGGACTAGACAGTAAACAAAGTAGATACAATTTCTGCCTCAATGGAGAAAACAGATCAGTTCCCACCCCCCCATAAACGGACAAATCAACAACTACAAATTCTGTTTTATGAAGGAAATGAAGGGCTGTGACTAGGACTGTTACATGATTTGTGGCGCCCAGTGAAAAAGTGAAAATGCAGGGCCTCTTGTGAAAAACATTAAGAATTTCAAACAGCTATAGCAGAGCATTAAACCAAGTCTGGGGCCCTTCTGAGCAGAAGTTTTACACCCAACAGGGCTGCAATATACTAAAATCAAGGGCGGGGGGGTAAGGATGTCACAAATGCTCCTACCAGCAAGTGACAGTCTGAGTTGGAAAGACGAGAAAGAGCTAGAAATGCAGAATACACAGGAAAATAAGGTTTTGGGCAAAGGGAACAGCCTACAGAAAGGCCCCCGAGGTGGGAAAGATGTAATATTCCAAAACCTGAAAACATTCCAGAGTGGTTTAGGGAAGGAAGGACAGCAGGGGTCAAGGCTGAAAAACGGGTCATGATTGTGTCCCGGCAGCTGGTGGCTGTGCGGTCAACCCCAAATCCCAGTATAAGCTCACTTTCACAGTTCGGCCCACGGCCCCATTTTGGGTTTCCTTAGTGAGCCTGCGAGCATCCCTAACTAGTAAGGAATCCTAATCAGGCAGAATGAAATCCTACTTTTTTATTTTTAAGACAAGAGGAGAGAGGCACAGGAAATGATTTGCTTTGATTCACAATCTGGTGCCGTAGAAGGTTAAGGAAATTGGTGAGAATGCGCCGGCTTCTGAGCACAGACTGGCGCTGGAGCGCCTCTGGGATGGAGCGTTGGGCAGAAGATTCGTGACTCTCCCATGTGTGGAGAGAAGCGTTGCCTTGCACATGCTACTTCCCAAAAAGGTGTTTCATCAACAGAAATGCTGATTCTCTGGCTCCCTGATGCTATATTTAGAAGTGACATTTACATTTCCACAGATCAACAGCCCCGTTTGGATATAGTTCCAAGAGCTTCGCTGTCATAGGGAATGTGCTGGCTTTTCTTTTTCCCTGTTCCCCTTTCTTAGATGTTGGGAATTAGCGAAATTCGGAGGCATCTGTAATTTGGTAGATAAAAATAGCTGAATATGATAAATTTGTACATTTTTAAAGAGGTCACAGTGTAGTATGGTGACTTTCAAAAGGGCTTGGGGGAAAATTTATCCTACACTATAGTTTCTGTCTCATTCATCTACAAAATACCTCTGTGGACTCTAGCTAAAGGCCCCTCAAGCCCTCAAAAGCCTTTCCATTGTTTTTTTTTGGGGGGGGGGGCTAATTTTGAATCTGAGTTTCTGATACCTTAAGGTGGCTTACTTATTGATAGTTTGAAATCAGAGAGAAGTTAACTTCTTTTATTCAGCAGTAAAACATCACTTCATTGAGGCTTTATGTCTGTGCTGTGCTATATATGTGCATATTACTTTGTGTCTGATGGTGTTTAAATATTCTAAGCATTACTTTTTTGACACATTTTCTTCTTGGCAAAATAGTTCTCACAGCTATTGGTAAAAAAGGAAAGGATCCAATTTCTTACTTCCTTGTCAAGAGGATGGACAAAATTGGAAAAGTAAAGATAACCATTGGTGCCCATTAATCTATGGGATTATTGATCTGCCTTTGGTAGTAACATCCTTCAGGCTTCTGGAACCTGATCAAGGGACCCCATAAAATTATGAGCACGTGCTACCATCAGAGGGCAGTGTGCACTCTCTCCAAGAGCCCATAAAAATTATGCGTTTCCCTGCCGTAGCTAAAAGGATTTGTCTGGCAAAGGGCAAACCCATTAGGCATAAACATGCAGCATTTTTTGCTGTTGCCTGTCATAATGGAAACAATGATCTGAAAGTTCTGATTAAACCTGCAAGATTTCCTATCTAGTGTGTCTTCAAGCATATGCTTCTTAAAGTTATTTCTTTTAATTTCCAACTGTACTAAAGAGACAGGAGTTTAGAGCTGGGATAACTTTTTTAGGACTTTGGTAGGGAAAGCTCTCTTGAATCTGTGTCGCGGCACTCATTGGAATACAGATGGTCAGTAAATAATGGGTCTTCATCAAAACAATATCCAAAGTTAAAAAAAAATTGCTTTAATGAAAAAGGAGTTATGATTAGCTCCAAGATGTGCTGGATAGTTCTTATCCACCAAAACCTAATGCAAACGTGAAGAATTGGTGAATAACTTTTTCAGTCCTGGTTTTTCTGAGACGCATAAAAAAGAAATCTCTGTATATATGACCGTTGGTAAGCCAGTAAACAGGCCAGAGAACCCATTTGTACAAACCTGAGTATTTGCATTTAAAATATGGTCACCTGTGACTTTGTCAACGATGGGAATTTGGTTCATCTGTGGGCATAAAATCTCTGTTGGAGGGTGGACCTGGAGCTGGGAAAATTACGATTGCGTCGACTCAGGAGCCAACATCAGCTCGTGGTTCAGGTGTGAGATTGTAAAGGAAAGGGTGTGGTAGACTCGTCTTTCAAAAATTTCAGCAAATAAATTGTTTGCTTTACAACTTCAGGCGCAGTTGTGAGGGGCAGTGTTGTTTTTCTGCTGACTGCGACAGATTGAGCTCTTCTGCTGGGATTTCTCAAGAGGGCAGTAAGGATTCGAGGCTCTTTCAGTATTTTTCTGAAATGACGGATCATCGTCGTGCAGCTGCCATGGTTAGGGAACGCAGCACATGCTCCTGGGCTGGAGAGAGCTGCCGAATGCTCCAGAAAGGAAATGCTGCTGCCTCCTCTTATGTCCTCCAAGATGATATTTTGGGATGATTTCCCCCTTTTCAAAAAGAAATGTATGGATTTATTAATAGAGTGTAAGTATTGATACAACATATATGTATTAATGGTTGACAAAGGATTTAAAAATTAAATGGCTCCTGGGATGGTGCCTTGATGGCTGGGTAAAACCAGGAATGGTTAATCAAGACAGAATAGCTGGGAAAGAGAAGTTCATGTAACCCAGTGGTCCTCAACCAGGGGGCACTTTTGCTTCCAGGGGGCATTTAGAGACATTTTTGATTGTCACAGATGGGGTTCTCCTGACATCTAGTGTGTAGAAGCCAGGGATGCTGCGGAAGACCCCGCAAGGCATAGGGTAGCCCCCTCCACAAAGAATTACTTGGCCCCAGATGTCAGCACAGAGCTTGAGAAACCCTGATACAAACAATCGGGTAGCCAGGAAGGGATTGTGAAAATAGATTATAGAACACTAAAGAAAATCTAGTTTATTTTCAGTGTGTTAGACTCTGAAGATGAAAAGCCAGGAAGTCTGTGATATTCAGGATTGTTTTTCTTGTGCTTCCTAGTAAAAGTGTTAAGTTCTGAGACCCAAGCAAATGTGAGCCCGCTTGGCAAGGGGAGTCGTTGAGGTGGATTTGCTGAGCGGTGGGAGAATGCCTTTTTATATGCTGCTGTGAATTTGGGGCTGGTCTTTGTTGCAGTTCCCTAGATGCAGGGCCTCCAGATGCTGTTTTTTTTTAACCGCAGGTTCAGTATAGAGATGCTGATGTGCCAGTGCAGAAACATTCTCTTGGGAAGGTTCTCAAAATGGGATGTTTTGCAAATGGCAGACTTTGGTTGGATATTTCTACAGCTGCATTTCTCAACCAGGGGTGATTTTGTTCCCCAGGGAAACATTTGACAACGCCTGGAGACATTTTTTTGTTGTCACAAGCAGGGATGGTGCTACTAGGTAGAGGCCAGTGACGCTTCTGAAGATCCTGCAGTGCACATGACAAACCCCTCCCCTCCCCCAATGCAGAATTCTCAGGCTCCAAATCTCAATAGTGCTGAGGAGGAGAAAGCTTGTTCTAAGGTTTCTGGCTTTGCATAATACATCATAATGCATTTTCCTTTCCTTCCTGCTCCAGAGTCAAAAGTCTCACCGTTGATGAAAATTTCCTATCCTCAAACATTCCACAGATGATTTGCTTGTAGGGGCAAAGAGTGGAAATTGCAGGCACTGTGTTTGTAAGGTTGATCCATGCACTGCCAGGCATTTTAAAGGGACAGCTGTGTGCCCAGAAGTAGGCATTTAGACAGAGAAAACGGGTTGGGGACATGCCGTCATCCTGGAAACGCAATGAATTTTCCAAAGACCCAGGTACAGGGCCAGTCATTGCAAGAACTGGAAGGTGACATGGCTTGACAGAAATATGCAGGAATGAGTGGACATGGTAACCTGTCAGGAGAGAGGTGAGGAGAATAAAGACAACATGAAGCGAGGATGAAAAGCTGGCAGTCTGGATGGAGTTAGACCGAAGCGGGTTTGAATCCCAGCTCCACTATTCACTGGCTCGGTGATTTTGAGCAAGCTACTTCCCGTCTCTCAACTGTAGTTTCTGCATCTGTAAAATGGGAATAATTGTGCTCTTTAACTTAGTTTTAATTGAATTAGGGCTTTAAATGTAATATGTATTAAAGAGCTTTGCAGAGTGCTGGGTATCTCCAAGTGCTGAATACATGCTAGCTGCTTTAGCATTATTATCATGATCACTGTGAACACTGTTTTCATTGTTCCAGAATTTTTGTGCTGAACAAAGATTTTACATGTCGCAAAGCATTGCTTATTCGCACCCCCTTTCTACTAATCTGAGAAACTAGAATTTTAATTGTATGATTTTGGGGGTATCTCTTTCATATATCTTTTCTCATATTTTGAAATTTTGTCTGCATAGTGGGAACATTTAAAACCATTAGTCAAAAGATAATTGTTTGGGTTATGTGCTTACTCACATTGAAGGAGATATATTTCTTTTTTTTTCTGTTTGGGTTAAAATAATCAGGAATTAAACAAATAATGTAACAAGGTGAAAAACTATCCTGGCAGGTAGCACTAGAATTTCCCTCATGTAGATAAGCCTGAATTCCTAGGCCAGCAGATGTGGCAGGTGTTTAGGGCAGAAATTCTACACGCTGTGGAACAGCTGTGTGACAAGGCAGAGGGAATGTTTCCGCAGGCACACATGTAGAATGTCTCTGTCCCTAGAAGGGCCACATAGGTTATCGCAGCTCATGATGTATACAGGTAGGGGCTAGCCTCCCATTCAATTGTTCAGCCGCTCTACAAACATTTACAGGGGACCTTTCATGAGTAAAGTGAGGCTCTGCTGAGGCTTGAAGCTAGACAGGAACTTTTTTCTACAAGAAGATTGCAGACAGGTGGGCCATCCCAGAAGTGTCCACGTGACAAACAGGATACCCTTAATTTTATTAGTACTCCTCCTTAAACCACATGTCTGGTCAGGTCACAAAACTGAGGATACACGCCAGAGTCCGTATAATGCCCTCCCCAGAGGTGGGCAGCCTTCACCTGGGAGGGGCCAGAGAATAAATATTTTCTACTGTAGGTCTCTGTTGTTACTACCCAACTATGCCATTGTAGTTTGAAAGCAGCCATGGACAATTTGGAAACAAATGGGCATGACCGTGTTCCAATTAAACTTTATTTATGGATGGTAAATTGTGAATTTCATGTAATTTTCATATAAGAAAATATCCTTTTTTTTTTTTTTTTTTTGCGGTACGCGGGCCTCTCACTGTTGTGGCCCCTCCCGTTGTGGAGCACAGGCTCTGGATGCGCAGGGTCAGCGGCCCTGGCTCACGGGCCCAGCCACTCCGCGGCATGTGGGATCTTCCCGGACCGGGGCACGAACCTGCGTCCCCTGCATCGGCAGGGGGACGGACTCTCAACCACTGCGCCACCAGGGAAGCCCTATCCTTTTTAAAATTTTCCAACCTTTAAAAAATGTAAAAACCATCGTTAGTTCCTAGGCCATAAAAGAACAGATGGTGGGCTGGATTTGACCTGTCCACCCCTTAACCTAGAACATGACAAAGGAGGGAAACCCTACCCTTTCCAAATAAAAATCCCATAAATTCCTACTTTTCTGTCTTTAAGGTGAAAGACACCACCCTGGATATTTGAGGACTTGATTTGATTAACTCTATAGGAATCAGCCTGCCAATACTTGACTACTTACCCACACTGTCTCTGTTGGTACTGCTTGGCCCTGACATTTGAAAACGGGGATGGCTGTGTTCCAGTAGAACTTTATTTACGAAAACAGGCTGATGTGGCCCGCTGGCCCTGGTTTGCTGGTCCCTACCCTCCATGATCTAAACATGCCTATCTCCCCCATTCTGATGTCGTCTTCTACCTCCCACTTTTTCTCTCAATTTGTTCTGTCCCTGTAGGACTTCTGCTACTTGCTGGGTGTGCCAAACCAGCTCTTACCTTGGAGATTTGGTACTTGCTGTTGTGTCAGCTTGAAATGCTCTTCCCCAGGCATCCCCTTAGGTCACTCTGCCCTGCATTAAGGTTCGTCTGTTATTCCTCAGAGATGTCTTCTCTGCTATCCTATAAGATAGCAAGACCTTTTGTCCTGATAGGCACCATCCTTTACTACGCTTTATTATTCTTCACAGCATTTCTTGTCATATATATTTATTGTCTATCTCTCTCGTAGGGTGAGAGTTCCATGAGGGGAAGGTCTTAGTTTTCTTTTCCACTTCTGTCTTATCTTTAGTGCTTAGAAAAGTGCCTGGTGTATAGTAGGTGTTCACTAAATGCTCTTTGAATGCATAAATAAAAATACTTAGAATTTTGCTCTTTGGAATCAGACTGCCATCTCTTATCTGAACCCACAAAGGAGATTTAAGGTTTCTTTTACTTAAAATAAAATTTCAGCTGTTTGGTCTTCCTGCTCATGGAGACAGTGGAATGTTCTGTAGTAACCCTAATGACACAAATATAATGTAAGTCACAAATGTAACATAAAATTTCCTAGCAGCCATATTAAAAGGGTAAAAAGAAAAAAGTGAAGTTAATTTTAATAATACATTTTATTTGCCTAATATATCCAAAATATAATATTAACATGTAATCAATATTAAAAAAGTTACTAAATGGGTATTACACACTGTTTTTGGTACTAAGCCTTCAAAATCCGATGTGTATTCTATACTTGTGGTATTTCTCAGTTTGAATAAGTCACATGTAAAGTCTTCAATCGCCATATTGGTTAGTGGCTACTATACTGGACAGCACAGGACAATAGAGTTTGATTCAGGACAGGAGACAGCATAGTGCCCTGGTGACTCATAAGCAGTTCTTCAGTAGCAGTTAAATACCTGATTTTGGCCAACCTTCATTGTGTTGTAGTCTGCCAAAGTTTTGGGATAAACCATCGCTGTCAAAATTTATTGGTGCTCAGGGGAAAATCAAGATTTCTGTAGTATAATGCAACGCTATAAATTAAAACGAATGCTTTTTAAAAAATTATGATGTTACATCATGCTTTGAGGTAATATAATGTGACAGGTTGTAACTTTTGTAAGATTGCCTTAATGTAAAGCAGGAAGTGAGTCTGAGAAAGTTTCCATTGCCCAGGACTTGAGAATCTGGGCCACGTTTCAGCTGGCCACGATAGTGTGCCACTGCTCAGATGTTGGCGCAGCAGATTCCAGCTGAGTCCTTAGTTCAGTTTGGTGTGGCCCTTGTGTGGTTCATGTGGATTTTAGGTTTATTCTAAGAATCTCCCAAGGATTAAGAGGGAAATGAAGAGAGATCTTTGTAACAAAACCACTCTACAGGGTTATATGATTTTGGAACTGGAGTCCCCACTGGTCTATATGGCATGACTGGCAAATAAATTTCATCTCAAATGCAAGCTGAGATTGGTGTTTAGTGGTTTTCTGGGGTCCTGTGTTAAGAAAACTTCTGAGGATGCCTCTGGACTCATATGAGAGAGTATCTTATTCAACCAGCAATGTTTGCCATGGGCATGGGAAAGGGATAGTTGCCGTTTATATGCTATGTATTTGCCCTTCCTGACCTAAGGTGTCTATTTCCTGCTTCTGGGGTGGGCACATAACAGGAGTTTCTTTTTCTGGGCTAAGAACAGTGCCCAAGTAGGGGTGAGGGTCCTGCAATTGGGTTGAACTAGAGGCCAGCTTACTTGAGGCAGCCAGTTGGCTAGAAAGCTAGAACTGTGGTCAATGCCTTGCTGACCTTGTTGTGTGGGAAACAGTCCCCAGTGCTACGTCTTGAAGTTGAGGCTGGGATGAGCACAGGTCTGGACCCAGAAGGATTAAGAGAAGAATGGAATGTGTTATATAAAATAATTGGCATAAGCAATTCTGACTAGAGAGGGAGAGCTTGCAGGGCAATGGGCTTCATGGTGATCCAGATTGCTTAGTAGTGTCTGCCTGGAGCTCTGTGTTGGAGGGATGCTGAGGTTGTAAGTGTTTAGGGAGAAAAAGACTTATGATTGATTAGTAATGTCTGCCGTGGGTGTAGAAGATGTGCAAACCAGCACACATGCTACATAATTACAGCCTCTGATTTAGAGGCATAGTGTGCTGGGATTCAGAGAGTCATGATTGATTGTTAATGTCTGTTATGAGTATAGGAGTTATGTAAGACAACACACACCTCATTGTATATTGGCAATCTAATTTAGAGGTGTGGTATAGGGATGACATAAATACGTTCCCTTGTTGTCTTTGACAGGTGCATGTTTTGTTTTCTCTCTTTACATTTACATTATTTGTCCATTTGACAGATGCCCATTTAGTTGTCTAGGTCTATGCTGGAGCTAAGCTATACTCATTCAGTATTAAATGAGTCTCCCCAAAACTGGTAAGTGCCATCAAACAGGTAGAAGAAAAGGGCCAAGGAGTTTAAGAACGGCTTCATGAAGGAGGTGGCATTTGAATGGTGTATTGAAGATTGGGCAGATTTTCAGCATGTGGGAATGAGGGAAAGAGCATTTGGGTGGAGGCGACAGCACAGGCAAGAAGGTGTGTTAGGAAAGCATGCGTGTGTATGGGGAACAGTGAGTAGGTGAGTTTTGCAGGAGTGCTTCCTGCATAGAAAGAACAGTGAGAGAGAAGATGGAGGAAGTTGAATGGGGTAGATTCTGGGGGGCCTCAAATGCCAAACTAAAGAACTGGGACTTAACAAACTGACCATATTGAGTGATTTGGAATATTCAGTAGCTTCTGTTTGTGTGGACTGAAGAGGTACCAGGTAGATGCCTTTACCACCTGGCATTCCCACCATCATAGCTTAAGCCCTCAGGGCTTAACATAATTTATTTTCAAGAGCCTGCAAATGTGTGACAGGATAAAAATTATATTGATTATAAAATGTTCCCCCATCCTTTCCACATTCCTTGCCTCCTAAAGAAGACTGTGGCTTGGCTTCATTCTATCTCCTCCCCTTTTCTGCCCTTCAAAGAGGGCCTTATGCCACGTAGGTCTTTGCGGTGGAGAATAAAAAGGAAGAAAAGGAGCAAGATTGAAATAGGTGTTTGGTGAATTGAGCTGGAGGATGGTTTCCGAGTGGTTTGAGGTGAGAAGTCGGGCTGTGCAAGGCCATGGGGGACACAGGAGAAATATTTAAAGGGTTATTTCTTGCAGTCAAATGTAAAGGACTGGCATAATTCTGAAATCACTTTTGCTTGCGTGCAATGGGTTCCTTTAACTGTGACATAGATCGGGGACAACACAGGATGGGTCCTGGGTCCCAACTTCAGAAACGTTACCCATGGAGGCCACCTTGGGTCACACTTCCAATCCTCATCAACCACTAGGAAGATGCTCATCCTGTACATCAATTTGGTTCTCAGGTCATCCTCAACGGGAAAATTCTCATAGAGTCGAAACTACCCCTGGGGGCTTCCCTGGTGGCGCAGTGGTTAAGAATCCACCTGCCAATGCAGGGGACACGGGTTCGAGCCCTGGTGCAGGAAGATCCCACATGCCGCGGAGCAACTAAGCCCGTGAGCCACAACTACTGAGCCTGTGCTCTAGAGCCCGCGAGCCACAACTACTGAAGTCCACGTGCCACAACTACTGAAGGCTGCGCGCCTAGAACCCGTGCTCCGCAACCATATAAGCCACCGCAATGAGAAGCCTGTGCACTGCAATGAAGAGTAGCCCCTGCTTGCCGCAACTAGAGAAAGCCTGCGCGCAGCAATGAAGACCCAACACAGCCAAAAATTAATAAATAAATAAATTAATTAATTAAAACAAAACCAAAACGAAAAAACTACCCCCAGAAAATCCCCAAACCAATTACATAACAATACAGCATCTTTCAGTAAGTCCAAACCAGCCAGGCTTTCCTCCAGGGTTAGTATAGGATCACAGATTCTTCGGTGGAACTCCAGATGAAAGAGCTGGCTTGCGTTTAGAGGCACAAAATCTACGGTCAGCAGGGTGAGATGCGCACCTGTGGGAGGGACGTGCTGATGAATGACAGAGGGGAGCTCAGATTTACACCTCATTCTCACACCTGTTCTGGGCACACGCTCACTGAGGAAAACGGGGAGCAGACTTAACCAGCATGCACGGTTTTCTTCCTTTCGGCCTCTGTCTTGCTCGACCCAGCACATCTTGTAGATTTGGCAGGAGCTGAATGCATGTAGGATGTGACTCTATAGCATGATATTATCATGAACACCCAGGATGGCTTCATAGGACCATGACGTGGAGGGGGAGGGTCAGGAAGTCCCCACTGCAGGCTGCCCACTGCCCATCCCGTTAGCACAGAGAAGAGCATCCAGGATGATTTTGGTGGTTGGAGAGAAAAGTAAACTAGAGTTTAAATGTATTCTTCACTTTCAGTGCTGATTCCTAATTTCTACATAAATACAAGCCCTGGCGCGAGGACAGAGGCAGAAGCGTCATATGTATGTGCCCTCCCTCTGGAAGCCAGCTAATAATTTCTCATTAGCAACAGTACGTGAAAGAGACTGCTGTTCCACTGGAAGCCTGTTGACTGTGATAATTGTGTTTGAGTCTGGAGACCTCACCTGGTACCTTCCTGCCTAGGTAGGTGACGTTTTGGAAACTGCATAAACTCTGCATGACCATGGAGGAAGGAGGAACCTATCTGCCCCTCAGAACATGGGACATGGGTGGGGGAAGTGTGCTCTCACAGCCAAAGCCATAGAGATGATGGCCCCATTGTTTTCCTGCCAAATGTGATGTGACCAGTGGGGAGGAATCTGGCAAGTTCTTCTTACATTCTACGTTTTCCTGTTCTCTCATTTCAGTCCAGCCTTTTTCTTTCACTTTTGGAGTTCATTTCTATCTTGCTTTTTCCTCCCGAGCTGCCTTTGTGTAGCTGCCAAAGGAAGGCTTGTGCTTTCGATGGGAAGAGAGGGTTATCTGCTGCCTTCAGCGCCCACACTTGCTCTGTGAGCTCCCTGACACGGGGGCTGTTCGAGGCATGTGATAAGCATCCCCCCGCTGTCGGAGGCTCCCACCATACAGCTCTTCATCCTCTCTGTCACAAGGCCTGCTGGGACCCCACGTGATGCACAGCAGGAGTTCTTAGAGGTTGGCTTCTCTGAGGGTGGGGAGAGCTAAAAAAAAAATGCCTACCTGACCATGACCTTGAGAGTCAGAGAGGGCAGAAAATTCTTTTTCTTAGAAGTCCTGACTTCTTTTGGTTTCAATAGTTTGTATACTGGTTAGGCTGGAACATATCTAGACTTCTCCTGCAAATTCTGTCAGTGGTCTAACTTTCTGTGCCCTTGTATTTAGGGAATTGTACACAGTGGCGGTATTAAAACTACTAAACTGTAGGCACCAACCAGTCATAAGAGAAGCCCAGTCAATCAGAACAGGTGCTGGAAATGAACAGTTGGCATTGCCTTGCCAGGGTGTGCCTGCTGAGTGTGGCCTTATATGTACCCCACGCTGCTGGGGCACTTCCTGTGCCATTGAATCACACAGCTGTCTTAGGGGCTAGTGGAGTCCATCCTATGTGCTTTTAATATATATCAATCAAAAGTATATAAAGCAAAGGAGAACAAGAAAAAAGCAATCTAAATAAGGACGCTCACCAGTCTATGTAACACTTAATGCTCCACACAGTGTGAGATGGGAAATGAGAATTTGCTTTTCCTTCGGTTGGTCTCAATTCCTGCATTTCACTTAGAGAGTGGGCATCTCACCCTGTTTGCTGTGGTTCTAGCATTTAAAGAGGCATATTGGTCGTATAACATGGCCTTTAAGTGCTAGTGAGCTCTAGAATGGACCAGAAAAGTAACCATCTGTTTCAATTCTGTAGAAAAAGGATCTGCGCTGGGCTTGCTGGGAGATGGTGTATAGGTGTAGTTGGTAGGTAGGTGTAGGCATGACACCCTTTTAAGGATAATTTGGACCATTTGTAATTTGCGCTTTTTGTGCTGCCTCTAGAGCCCAACTCCTGTGCACGTTGTCTCTTGACTGTGTTGGCATCTTGTACTTGGCTAACTCAGATTTAGAGAGGAGTGTAAAGCTGCCTTCTAGGAAAATGGAAGTCAACATGAGACCATTCAAAAGTATCCTCCTCTTCTTAAGGTCACTAGTCATTTGGTTTCTAGACCAAATAAACCCCACATTTCATCATTCTACCTCTTCCCATGATAATAAACCAAGATAATCCCACATTTCTGATGGTTTCTAGCATTGTGTCCCTAGAGTAGAAACAATACAGATTGTGTGTTCAACATCTGGATCATTCATTTCACACCTCCCACAGGAATCTCTTAGTCCGTTAACATCTGGATTTCCCACTTGCAAACAAACCCCAAATTACACAGGAGTTTAAGTTAGACTTTCATCCAGATAAATTGTCTCACAAATCGGGAAGGAGAAAAGTGATTTTAGATTTATTTGCAGAACAAGGGCTATTATAGAGGTAGGTACTCCATCTTTTATTTATTTATGTTTTGGCTTCAATATTTTGGGCAAATTTGACTTTAAACTTAGTACCCCATCTAAAATTTTGATCCTTAAGTAGATTTCAAACAGAATGTATCAATAACAAAGTCATGTGTATGATCTGTTGGCTAAACAATACTGGGCTTTTCAGAATTAAAGCATCCATTTGTGATTTACCTACATTAAATAAGAAATTGAATAGAATTCCTTTTTTTGACTCCTAAGTGGATTTCGTAGCTAAAAAAGAAGTAGTAAATACAAATAGACAGGAGGAAAATTTAGTTTCTCTGTACTAAGTGCTGAACTAGTCACCAGTATTCAGTAAGTCTTGTTGATTCGATTTGAATTGAAAAGAGAAATGAATAGTTGGTGTTTCTTATACTGATGACTACCACAAAGACCAAAATGAAATTTCTGATGAAGCTGAATAAAGGTCAAACTTTAAAAGACAATTGCATATATATTTTGAAGGAATGAGACCAGCAGTATTCCAAATATGAAACAACAAGGACACATCGATGATGTGGAAATTGTCACCTCATCTCCTTAATAGTAAATACTTAAGTACTAGAATAAAATGTGATTCCAGGTGGAGTTTTGGTATTTCTTAGAAAGCTGAAGTAATCTGGACTAATACATCTGTGTTTCTAATTGTGATAATTTCTATTTGTGAAGTAACTGTAGAATAGTTATCATGACTAGTTTAAAGAATAACTTTGAAATCTACATATTTATACATTGGTTTTCCTTAGAGATAAATTGTAATTAGGAAGCTTTCTTTAAACACACACACACGCAAGTACATGTACACACACACGCAAACACATATACACACACGCAAACACATGTACACACACAAAACTTTACTTCCTAATGAATGGGATCTTCTAGTCAGTTGTCTTTTCGCTCACGTGAGGAATTACGGAAACGTGGTTGCACGTGTTGATCCAGGGGTGGTCCTTAGTATTGGATAACGTTTGTTCTAAAGAGGGCTGTAAGTAGCAGCCTTGATCTTTTCTCTGAAATTCCTTCCCTCCTTCAATTTCTGGAGAAAGGAAGCCATGGTAAGATTTGTGTACCATGGAGTGGAATCAGGGGCTCCTGGAGGTTCCTGCACCCTTTCTCACTCACTCCTCCACTGGTAATATCCAAAGTGCTCACACCTTCTTACATCTATCTCTTTTGCTCATCCATTTCTCTTCTTGGAATATGTTTCTGCCCTCTCTCTTTCTGGCTAAATCCTATTTGAACTTCGAGATGCAGCTTAAGCAACCAGCAATTAGGTGCTCCCCTCTTGGCGTTCTCATTGCCCTCTGGAAATATTTTGGTGGTAACACTTTGGTAATTATTATTCTACCAGTGCGTCTCCCTGCCTAATCTGTGTTCTTTTGAAGGGCAGGGTATTTTTCTTTTATCGTATTATCCCCAATATCTGCAGAGTCTAGAACATGGTGAAGCCCAATTAGACATTCTAGTCAGTATAATAAACTATCTTTCAAATCATTCCATTTTCTTCATTGGGGAAAAAGTGTCTGGAGGTGGGCATGTCAGCACACTGCTGGGGGATTGGGCTGTGCAGATTTTGCCAACAGCGTAGTGCTTTATTCCATTGTTTTGGTTTATTTTCCATAATAATATTTAATTTCTTTTGAATATCAAATAACATTTTGGAGGGCATATGGGTTTTTTTTTGTTGTTGTTAAAGGGAGGGGTCCCATATTTTAAATATAAGAAAATAATTGGAAATATTCCTTTTAATCATAAGAACAGCTAACATTTGTTGAGCGCAGACTATGACCCAGACAATATTGCCAGAGTATGTTCCTGCTACCGAGTACCAAAAGGTCACTATTTTATTTTAAAAATTAATTAATTAATTTATTTTTGGCTGTGTTGGGTCTTTGTTGCCGCACGCAGCGCAGGCTTTCTCTAGTTGTGGTGAGTGGGGGCTACTTTTCATTGTGGTGCACGGGCTTCTCATTATCATGGCTTCTCTTGTTGCGGAGCACAGGCTCTAGGTGTGCAGGCTTCAGTAGTCGTGGCACGCACGTTCAGTAGTTGTGGCTCATGGGCTGTAGAGCACAGGCTCAGTAGTTGTGGCGCACGGGCTTAGTTGCTCCGCGGCATGTGGGATCTTCCCGGACCAGGGATTGAACCCGTGTCCCCTGCATTGGCAGGCGGATTCTTAACCACTACGCCACCAGGGAAGTCCCAAAACGTCACTATTTACATCTCGCTTGGGTGCATTCCATTGGCTGGAGAAGGTCACATGCCTGTACCCTAGCTGCAAGAGAGGCTTGGAATGTGAATAAATAGATTTTAGTCTTTATAGTTGTAGGTGGTCACTATGTTTCATCCAGACTCATTAGTAGGAATTTACCCATGTCTATGAAAGAGGGTTCATGTTTGGGACTGGCAAGGACGCGTGGCAAATGGTCACTATGTCCTGTAAGCTGTAGCGGGTGCTCCCAGAGTCCCACCCCTACGCCCTCACCGCTTCATTAGACACTGGCCCAAATTCCATCATCCAGCACCTGCATTTCCTTTCCAAAGGACTTTCTCTCGCTTCTGGATCCTGTTTTACACCGGATGCCAACGTGGCTGAGAAGGACTGATCTCCAAGTACCCAACATGGTACCTTCATTGTTAACAAACCCTGTATTGGCTGCCTCCCCTTTCCTGTCTAATGTCCCCCACTTCCCTACTGGTGTTTCCTGGGATCACATACAGAATAAACGACTGCCACGTACTCATATGTGAACTGATCATGGTCAGGGGAATAGAAAGCTTTGATTGGGTCAGTCAGGGTCATGTGCCCACCTCTGCAACCTGGGCCCCGGGGAGACTCCACTTAAGACACACAGACCACAGATGGTGGAGGTCTTGTTTTCAAAGGAGGTCTTGGGGGTAATTACCAACATAAGAAAGAGTAGATTCTGAGCAGGACTGAAGAAGAAGAATCCATTAATAATATGTTGGTCAGCAGAATAGACGACTCCATTGGGAATAAAAACAACAACACAGGCTTGAAGATGCAAGTGAGAAAAGGAGAAAACGGGATCAGAAACAGCTTTGGTGTAAATTTAGATCTCCTACAAATTCCTTGAAACAGTTTTGGGGGAAAACCAAGGGACAGGTGGAAGATTCCAGAAAATGAGATTCCAGAAAAATGAGGGAAAAGAAATGGCCAGAATGTTAGGAGAACTTGTTGAGTTTGGAGTCATAGAGGACAGAGCAGGGAAGAGCAACATAAAAGGACTGGAGTCAAATGCCACTGAGAGAACCAGAGGGGAAGAAGGAAGGCGGAAATGAGGCTTGGGGAGCGGGCTGGGATGCTGGCTTAACAGAGTGACCGCAGGTCTGAATCGAATGCAATCGAATTTTCCCAATTCAGCTCTCACAACGTTTCTCACGCTCTGAGTAATCTAGACCTAAGTTTCAGTTTTTGCCAGCCACTGTTCTCTAAAACAGGAATTGCTAAGAATAATAAAACTCTTAGGTTAAGAGCTGTGAACTTACAGGAAATTACTGAAATGTGCTTAACTCTTGATCCTCACAACCAAGAATTTTTAAAATGCTTCAACCGTTTCATCATAATTTTACTTCTTCTCAAAGTATTTTGAGATAATTTTTATGGAACATGCCATATAAAAATAAATTGGTTTGAAATGGCAGAGGCTTTAAAAGATTATAATAGATTGATAAAGTGGGTCACCTCCTTACATGTTTGGCACGATGCCCAGAGGAAGAAAGTAGAAAGGTAAGAAAGAGACAAAAGTTGGGATAGGGCAAGAAGCCTTTTAGCCGAGAAAAGCAACCACACAATGAGAATAGTGACCTTTCAGCTTTCAAGGAGTGACCTTTGTCCTCATGCTCAAAATATATTCTGGTGGAAAACACTCCAAGAACTTTAAGGTTTATGAGAGCTAAGAATAGTGTGCAGGGGTGTGTGTGTGTGCGGCGGAGTGTGTGTGTGTACGCTGATGTAGACATAATAGCACATTATGAACATAGGATCATATCCACGTAATATTCCAAGAAGGATGGGAAAGGAGGTATAAATCAGAACCTTTGCCCTTGGGCAGTTGGTCTGGGTTTAGGAAACTCTGCTGGTTGTCAATATATTGACGCAGCCCTTCACACACCTGGTGAAATCTGTGGACGCCAGCGCATGTGCGTCTTCCCAGCATGAACTCTTTTAAAAAAAGTATTGACTTAAAAATACAATATTAATTTGGGCTCATTGCAGAGATCTGGACAATATGGAGTAGCACAAACCACTCTGGATCCCTGACAATATAGACCAGGGTCTCAGAAGCACCTGGAATCAGAGCTGCTGGAGCTACTTGCTAGAAGTGCAGCATTTTTGGTCTCGCCTTAGACCAAGTGTATCAGGGTCTTGGAATCTGCATTTTTCTTCTTCTTCAGCTTTTTGTCCTCATTTATACATTTAAATTGAAATTTTATTTATTTTTGCATAGATGAAAAATGTTCATAAGTTTAAACTCAAAATATTTAAAAGATACATAGGGAAATGTAAGACTTGGTACCATACCTGATTTTCAGAATACTTGTTTCCCTCCAAGATGCAAACCCTGTTACCAGATCTTTCTAGAGACATTCAATACTTGTGCAAGTATATAGGACATTATCTATCTATCTATTTACCTACCTACCTCTATTATATAAAAGACTATACATACACACTTACCTATTAAAAATGGAAAGGGTAGCAAACCACATACATGGTTCTGATTTTTTTAACTGCATCTTGGGAAAATTCCACATATGTACATTCAGAGCTATCTTGTTAGTTTTTAGGCACTGACTTGATACTTCATAATTGATCAGTTTCCTCCTGATGGATATTTTAGCTTGTCTCTAGTATTCGCCTCTGACAGACAATGTCATGAGTAGCCTTGTTATTTTTATACGTAAGGAGAACATAACCCATATCAGTTGGTATTTTTGGTTTCAAGCCGCAGAAAATGAACTCTGGCTTACTGAAACAGAAAAGGAATTTATTAGAGGATCTGAAGAGAGCCAGAGCGCCAGAGAAGCCAGGAAAAAGGCCAAAATCAGTCTGTGGGAGGAACTGGTATCATGAAGACACTCCTGGGTCCGGATGCTTCTGCCTACACCAGGCAGAAATGGGATTTCAGTTAGAATCACTGCTAGTGCCATTTCTGGAAACCAGATATAGCTCTGTCACTGTTGCTGCTACCTTAGCTAGAATAGATGATGCACAAGCTCTGCTTCTTTGTGTTATGAACTCCCAAAGACTCACTTGATTGTTGGAGCCTATGTTATATATCCTTACTACAAAGGAGTCCAGGAAAGTGAGAATATAGCTTCTATCGTGGGAGTTTTGTAAGAAGGTCAAGTCCTTAAACAAAAGGGGTTGTGCTGGCTGGGTTTCTCCCCAAAGCAAACCCTTTTCCAAGAGCTTGGGTCCAGGGAGTGTATTTGGAAGATGCTTCCAGGAAGCACAAGTGAAGGAGTGGGGAAAATGGGACAAAGAAGGGAGGAAAGTCAATAAAAGAAGCATTAGCCGGTGGTTTACCACTGTGGGCATCTGGGCCTCAATCCCTTTGGGAACCCTCTGAGGAACTGTGTAGGACAAGCTTCAGAACTGACCCACCAAGTGGTGGGAAAGCTGGAGTACGATTCTTCCAACTCCCATTCTTCTTTGGTTGAGGGTTGTCCCAATAGGGTCCTTCAACTCCCAGCTGAGTAAGCTTTCCCGGTACCGGAGAAAGCTCCCAGGGAGAGAAAGAGTCATGAATGCTTGAGGTAGGAAGCTGTCATTGTGGGCAGAAAATGTCCACTTTGGCACCTGGTCAACTTGGAGGTGGACCAAGTGTATGGGGTTAGGAATTAACAATGGGTTCATATGCCGGAAAACCAAAAACAAGAAGGCTTGTTGAGAAGACTTGAGAAGACTTCAAAGGAAGAAAGAAAATGGATAACCTTCTAAACAGAAGAATAAACACAAGTGTGGGTTACTTGTTGCTTGCTGAACAAATACCCTCCTGATATATCTGATCCCTAATGCAGGGTGCATAAAAATACTGATAGCAGTAGGGTCAATATTGTGGGAAACTTCTAATTTTTTTACTATTGACAGATACCAGCTACTATGAGGACATCAGACATAATGTTTATTTTATAATTATCAGCTTGTGGGAATATATTTCTATATGCCAATTTTTTTTTTTTTTCCTGAGCAGTACTGATGAGTACACACGAAATTGTGACTGCACCATTAGGTTTGATGAATCCATATAATTGCTGCACAAATATTTTGAATTTAATTGCATGTAATGTAGTTAACACTCTGTTATCAGTGCCAATAAGGGGAGCAATGGCATGGATAATTCAAAACAGTGGAAAACCCAGAATCATTTAAGTGTGACTTTGGAGGACCATATTTGACTCAGGGCTGCAGATTCACCTTTCTAATTACATTTTGCTTTAGACTAGTAGGAACATTTATTTTCATTTGATAAAACATGGACTGATAGGAGAGGAAACTTGTTGAAATGTATTCTGGGTGTTGGTAGAAGCTGGCATTAGAAGTTTTCAACAGATAGCCACTTTTAGGTGATTGAGAGTTCACTGGCTTAAATCTCATTAAAGGGAGTCAGATTATTTCTCTTCATTATTCATGTATGTTAAGTACCAGGCTCCGTATTAAGTCTTTTACAAAGATGATCTCATTCCTTCCTCAAACCATCTGTAATTAAAGGGATGTTTTGTGGTGCAGAAGAAGGAAACTTCCAGAATCAAACTGTGGAGATTTCACATCTTAGTTTCTGCCAAGTTATTTCGTGAAATGGGTTCAAGTTACTAAATGAGTTTCCTCCTCTGTCAATAATAATAGTGCTTAACCCATAGCTTTGTTGATGGCCCTTGGTGACAAAATGAGATAATCTCTATAAACATGGTGACTGGCTTATTACAATTATACCCAGTCCATTTCACCGGGAGAGTTAGTTTAAAAGTCAGCGTTCAGGGCTTGTTCTGCTTACTCCCCAGGCTGAGTTCTCAATGAAGCCTCTAGAACAGTGCTCCTTAAATTTTTAAGTGCACGCACATCACCTGGAGAACTTGCTGAACGCAGATCCTGACTTAGCATGTCTGGGATGGGCCTGAGATCTGGCATTTCTCACAAGCTCCCAGGGGATGCTTGTGTTCCTGACTTGTGGACCACACACTGAGTAGCAAGGACTGGATAGTTTGGCGCAAGCATTTCAATTTCAGTTGGATTTTCTCCTTTGCGTCCGTAAGCAGGTTCAGAGAAGAAGCAATATGCTTTGTGTCTGCTCTTCTTCGACACATGTGGTCCAACCCAGATTTCCATGAAGTCTTCCTGATCCCTCAGGTCCCTTGGTTTTGTCCCTGGTCCACTTTTCTAGTATAACTATACATGTGGTCATAGGCTGGGAAGCAGCAAAGAACACAGACTCTGGGGTCAGTCAGGCCTGGGTTTGAGTTGAAGCTCTGCTGCTTACTAATTGTGTGACATTGGACATATAACTGCTCTGAACTTCAGTTTCCTCATCTGTAATATGGGCATGATGGTCAGACTCACCTAATATGGTCATTGTGAGACTCAGACAAGATGCTTAATGTAAAAGTCTTAGCTCAGTAGTTAGCACTGAGCAAGTGCTCAAGGAGCTCCACAAGGTTTAAGTAATGTGAGGGTGGGCACTGTGTGTGTTTTGGCATTTACCAGTGAGTCTAACCCAAACTTGGCTGACTCTCTCTTCTTTGCCAGAAACTCACTTTCCCAGCCTTCCTTTTAACTAACAATTGTCATGTGATCTAGTTCTGGCCAATGAAATGTAAGATGTAGTCTTCCAGGAACTTCTTGGGAAAAAACAACAACAACAACTGGGATCTGGGAAAGAAAGGAACCACTTGAGGAAAAGACCTCTGTCCCTTCTGTGTTTTGTATTTCCAATGTCCTGCCTTTGCATGTGGTTGTGATAGCTGGGGTTGTGGCAGCCCTCTTGTTACCACAATGCTTCAAGTGCTGCATTGATCCTGCATTGCAACTCAAACTTCTCCCTCTGTCCAGTCCTCCTGCGCTTCTTTTCCCTCAAGGATGTTGATCCTAAGAGCACTTTCTAATAAAATCCCTGCATGCTAATCTCTGTCTCAGAGTCAGCTTCCCTGGGAATCCAATTTATATGAATGTATTTGTAGATATATAAATACAATCAGTGTATGTTTTGGCTACTCACGGGTCTTCTATGCTGATACAAAATAGTTAACATTTATCTCTGTGTGTTTGTTTCTGGTATCTGAAATTCCCTTCCAAGGTTGGAAGGAATTCTTCCACCATATAAATCTTGGTTAGAATCAAATTCTTTAATTTAAAACTGAACATGACAAATGCTCACTTTCCCAGACTCTCTTGCAGCTAGGATGTCCTGCACTGCTCTGTGGGAAAACTCCTTCTGAACTTTGCCTTGGTAGTCAGTGATGGTCATGAAATAGTGGCAGAGGGATATCTTTTTGGTGATGCTGCAGCTACATTTATGTTTCTGGTACAGCAGTGCCAGTTCAGAGGAATGGCCTCTCTCCAGGGCTCAGAGTGGGCAGGGTCCGTGGTGCTGGCAGAACAAGCTGCTGTCTCCAGCATGTGTGGCCACAACTCATCCTCACCAGACTATAACAAAAGCTATAACATGCTTTTTCTGTAATTCTGGATGAAAAGCCACCTTTTGTACTGTCATTTCTCCAAGCCTTGTTATCTAGCCTTCCTGAATGTTTCTGTGAGCTTCCCTTTTCTGTGTAAATCAGCCAGCATCACTTTTTCTTATTTGCATCACAGAACCATGGCATACCACATAATAATATTTAATTTGTATCCGTGGATTTTTAAGGTCTTGATGTACTGTTGGTATCATTACAGATAACAACATAACTATTGCATAAAGATTTACAGTTCACAGAATACCTACACATGCATTATTTCATCTGTTCCTCAAATAGCACTGTGGGTTAAAGTATTTACTTTAACTCTTATTTTATAGGCGGCATCTGAAAGGTGGAATGACCTGCCTAAGTTAACTAGTAAATAGCAGAGCTGGACTGGAACCTAAGCCTCCTATTTAATGCTTTTAAAGTTAGAAATCCTTTGGTAGCAAATATTGTGCAGAGCAAAAATCTGAACCTCTGATCATGTTGGATAATGGAGATGTTTTAAGGAAAAAAATTCAAGTCATAAAAGAAAAATGTATTTTTCTTAATTCAAATAATACAGAAAAATAGAAGAAGAAAAGGTAACCAGAGGAAACAGTTTCTTTTGTATTCTAGTAATTTTCTAGATATCCTTAAGCATATTGAGGGGTATTCTTATTTTCTACAAATCAGAGCAGATTACACATAATGTTCTTCAACTTGCGTTTTTCTTGCATTTAATGAAAAATCTCAGACATCTTGTCGATATCATTGTATATAGCTTTGTTTAATTCTAACTGGCATTCATTATTATATGCTTATATCTTAATGTAAATGGTCAGTCTTCTGTTGATGTATGTTGCCTTAGCTCTGGCTTCCTAGAAGCAGTGCCCACGGTAGGCGTTTGTATACACATGATTTATCAGTGGAGAGGAACCCAGGCAACCTTCCAGAAGAGACTCAGATTTGAGCCATTAGTAGCCAGCTGTCACTGCTGTTTGGGTGGAGGGATACCAGCTCATTAAAGGGATCTGGGTGGGACACCAACAGCATCACGTACATATACTTATGTGGTTGCCAGTTTTCTTTTTTCTGTATTAGACTGTTGTGATGAACACTCTCATATTCACATCTCTATGTGCTGTGAGAAATTCTTAGATGTGAAAATTCTAAACCAAAGGATGTGGTAGAGAATGCTAGATACCCACACAATGTCCGTGGTTCCTTCCTCCTTACTGACAGAACAACAATTTGTTGGCTGCATCCACATTCCTAATTCTAAAAGCTAATCATACTTCTCAGCCTTCTGTGAAGATCGAGACACAGTTTTGATCAATAAAATCTAAGTGGAAATCACTGGATGTATCTTCCAGGAAGGCTCAGGAAGGTGGGAGACAGTGACAGCAGCATTCACCTCAAACTTATTCTTTGCCCCCCTCCCTGACCCTCCCCCTTTTATTTTCTGGAACAGGGATGTGATACTAGAGGTGGTGCAGCCATCTTGTGATTGTGAGGTGACAGGTCTTTTTGTCTGAGCAGGAGACATTAAGGAACATTATAGGATGTTTAGCAGCCCTGGACTCCCTACAGCAGCTTCTATTTATGGAAGAGGAAAAAATGCCTTATTTGTTTAAGCTTCTAACAGATACAGAGTATGTCCATTTAAATGTCGGTACATGCAATGGAATTAGATTTCGTGGGATGTTAAGCTCTAAAGCAGGGTCTCTCAACCTCAACATTCTTTTTATGTGGGGCAGGATGATTCTATGTTATGGGGGCCTATCTTGTGCATTGTAGGATGTTTAGCAGCATCCTTGGTCTCTACTCACCAGATGACAGTAGCACCATCCCTTCCCAATTGTGGCAAGCAAAAATATCTCCAGACATTGCCAGATTGTTGAGAATCACTGCCCTAAAATCAGAGTAAGGCAAAAATCTCATATAGTCAAAAAGCACACGTGAAAAATACATTAAATCGGGCTTCCCTGGTGGCGCAGTGGTTGAGTCCGCCTGCCGATGCAAGGAACACGGGTTCGTGCCCCGGTGCGGGAAGATCCCACATGCCGCCGAGCAGCTGGGCCCGTGAGCCATGGCTGCTGAGCCTGCGCGTCCGGAGCCTGTGCTCCACAACGGGAGAGGCCACAACAGTGAGAGGCCCGCGTATCACACACACACACACACACACACACACACACACACACAAAAACAAAATACATTAAATCATTGACAAAATATAGAATTCATTCATTCCTTCCAAAATATTTATTGAAGTTCTACTATGCGCCATGTGCTATTCTTGGTGCTAGAAGTGGAGCAGTATACAAGGCACAAAAACACAGATAAGGATCTCTGTCGCCCCTGGAGCTTACATTCTACCAGGATAAAACAAATAAAAATAACAACAACAAATTGTATGTTTTGTACTCCTGGGCATGTAACACCTTAACGTATCTTCTTCATCATCACCAATAATAATAGTGAGCAATGGTTTGGAACAGGAATCTGCACACTTCAGTCAAGGGTTAAATCTGGCCCACCACTTGTTTTTGTAAATAAAGTTTTATTGTCACACAGCCATGCCCATTTTTGTATTGTATCAGCAATGATCGAGATGAGTAATTGTAACAGAGACACTATGGCCCACAAAACATGAAATATTTACTCTCTGTCCCTTTGCAGAAAACATTTGCTAAATCCTGGTGTAGAGATTTATAGTTCACAGAATGTATATGCGTGCATGACCTTGTTTATTCCTCAAAGCAGTCCTGTGAAAGAGTTGTTTGCTCTTTTGTTTTCTGGTGAGAGTTGGAGAGGTTGGATGACTTGCTCACGTGCACTCTGCAGATCAGGGTGGTCGTCTCATCAGGGAGTCTGTCTTTGTAAAGAGGGTCCCCTTGGAAGAGCTCACTGAGAAATGACAGAGGCTTGTAGGCAGTGATGATAGGAGTCACGTGGACGTCTGAGGACAAGCATTCTCGGCAGAAGGAAGATGCCTCACGTGTTTGAGGGACAGTGAGAAGTCAGCAGAGTCAGTGTCAGATGCCGTGGGGAGAGGAGCTGATGGGACAGAGCTTCTCGCTCTGACTGTGACATGAGACTGTGGAAGTTCTTGAGGAGAGGAGCAGCATGATGCGACTTAACGGTTTTAACAGAAAACACCAACTCTGTGTTAAGAGCAGACTGAGAGAGTCCATGGTGGGAGCAGTGAGCCCAGGTGGATGCGGGGGGTAGCAGTGGCTGTGTGAGAAAAGGTGGATTCTGAACAGACTTTGAAGGGAGACTTGGTTGCTGATGGATCGGATGGGTAGGGGTAGGTTGAAAGAGAAAGAGGAGTCCAGGAAGACACTGAGGATTTTGTCTAGAGAACCAAAAAGATGAAGCAATTGACTGAGACGGGAGAGCAGGTTTGGGAAGGGCCTGGGAACCAGAAGTTCAGTTCTGGACACATCTCATTTCAGATTCCTGTTACGCTCACTGAATTTTTGGAACTGCTGTGGCCTAAAGACAGAAGCAAAAGGAAAACGCATGACAGTATATTTGGACCTTCAAACCCAACCATCCTAATTTAACAGAATTATATGTTTCCCTACAGTGAATAGAGAGTGGACGGAGAATTCTCAGAGGGTTTCCTGTTTGCTTATAAGTTTTCCATAGGTCTGTAAACCTTTTCTGTGAAGGGCTAGATAGCAAGTAATTTTGGTTTTGTGGGCTGCTTTAGACAGCTAGGGCTGCCGTAACAAAGTACCATAGACTGGGTGGCTTAAACAATGGAGATTAATGTTCTCACAGTCCTGGAGGCTGGAAGCCTGAGATCAGGGTACCAGCATGGTCAGGTCCTGGTGGGGGCCCTCTTTCTGACTTGCAGATGGCTGCCTTCTCACTGTGTCCTCACATGGGGGGTTAGGGGAGATCTTCTTCTTGTAGGGCCACAGTCCTATTGGATTAGGGCCCCAGCCCTATGACCTCATTTAACCTTCACTACCTCCTAAAGACCCTATCTTCAAATACAGTCATATTGGGGGTTAGGACTTCAACACAATTCAGTCCATTGCATGGGCCACAATCTCTGTCCCAGCTACTCAGCTCTGCTGTTGTAGTGTGCAAACAGCCATAGACAGCGTGTAGACAACAGGTGTGGCTATATTCCAATGCAACCTATTTACAAAACAGGCAGCAGGCTAGTTGGCTCCACAGCTGTAGTTTGTTCACCCCCGGTTTATGCCATTCTATAAACATAACGTGCTAGTAGATTGGTTTTCTCTGAGGACTGAGAACATCCTAACATATGCAAAAGCAACAGAGCTTGGCATATAGTAGGTGCTCAACATATGTTTGCTTTGTTTAATGCTCTAGTTGACATATGTTCTATACAAAAGTATGTGGCTACCTGTTTCCTAATTGGCACTTCCTGTTCTGCCCCCATCACTCTCATGCCCCTGGAATTGCTCTCATGACACCTTATCTTACAGTGAGATTGCATCTGACATGTACATTAGGATCTAAAGTCAGTTTTAAATTAGTGCTTGATGCAAAATCATTGTGTCACCAAATCATCTCTAACATGGCTGTACCCAATGACATTCCCATCAACAGTGTATCTGCAGAGAGAGTGCCTAAGCTTCAGAATTTTGACCACTTATTCATATACGTCCCAACATTTAGGACAGAACAGGAGAGAAGCTGATCCATTCATCATAGAACCTGGGGAAAAAGCTAAGGACTCTTCTATGGTTCTGAAACGTTTTCTGGAACGACAGATGAGGAGTTTTGTACAGGGTGACGGAACCTGGAGTGTTTGGACGGGTTGATAAGATGGTGATTTATTTTGATGTGATGGTGAGGGCTGCAGAGGGACGCTACTACTATGAGTCTTGTTAATACAAAAATATTAAACCCGTTCCTGCTCCCTGCGTTCCTCCGATGGGAAAGTACAACACATAGGAAAACAACATTCTTTACTAGAAATATTGCTTTGCATGCTTCTCTTTTATTGTTTTGTGTTGCTGGGACAAATCAGAAAAGAAGCAAGGCAGTGAATAGAGGGAATCATGGGGAAAGATGGCATATTTGGGGTCTGCAAATGGATACTGAAAATGTAAAATAGCCTAATGATTTGTGATTGTATTAGGGCAGTTGCCCCAGCTGGTGGTATTAGTAATGGAATTTTGAACTTCTCGATGGATGTGATGCTATGCACATGTGAATAAGGCATGTGGTCATCTGAATAGTAGCACCCAAAGCCCCCATCCCTAAAAAAAATTCCTCATTACTTGCATCTCCCACCCTGTGCTAGAGGGTTTAAAATTTGCTGCAGTAGTAGTCTTTCCTTCATGAAAGGTGAAGCAGAATGAAACTTGGTGAAGTTCATACTTTGGTTTCTGCTGAGAGCTTAGGGTTTTTTGAGCACTGTATTAGTTATCTATTGCTGTGTAACAAAGTACTCTAAAACTTAGTGGCTTCAAGCAACAATAAATATTTATTATCTCACAGTTTCTATGGGTTAAGAATTCAGAAGTGGCTTAACTGGGTGGATCTGGCTTGAGGTCTGTCATGAGATTGCAGTCAGAATGTCAGCTGGGGCTGTAGTCTGAAGGCTTGAATCCAGGGGACTGGCAGGTCCACGTCTAAGAAGGCCCACTCACATGCACCTGCAAGCTGGTGCTGGCTGTTGGTGGGAGGCCTCAGCTCCTCTTGATATGGGCCCTTTCAGAGGTCTGCTTGAGTGTCTTCACAGCATGATGGATGGCTTCTCCTAGAGTGAGTCGAGACAAGGCACAAGATACAAAGTCTCTTATGCCCCAAGCTCAGAAATCATACAGTCATTTCTGTAATACTCTACATAGCTCGGCCCTATTTAACGTGAGAGGGGCATGCACAAGGCTGTGATTATCAGGAGGCTAGGATCACTGGGGCCATCTTGGAGGCTGGTTACCATAAGAGCTTGCCATGCATCAGATACTACCTCTATGAACGTTATCTCATTTGATCTTCAGAGGAACAGCAGCAATACAAGGTGGGATCTACTACTAATATGAGGAATGAAAACAAATTAGTTCCACTGATTTGTCTAAGGTCACACAGCTAGTGAGTTGTGGAGCTGGGCTTGTCATTTACACAGCTGAGTTCAGAGCCTGTAGATTAACGCTGCCTCCCATACCCTCCTTAGAGAGACCTGAGTTCAAATCCTAGCTCTGCCCATTGCTTGCACTCGATTTTAGTAAGGCACCCTGATTGCGCTTGCACAGACCAAATGCAGTAACGATTTGGAAAGCACAAAGGTAGTTCTTGGCATCTTGAGATTTCACAAAGTATTTTTTCTTTTTTCTTCTTCTTGAATATTCTAAACCGAGGATACCTATGTAATAGGTAGTATGAGAGAAATTTTACATAGTGCATGTATGAGATGTGTTTTTTAAATTATGAGTTATGTATGTAATGTATATTTGGAAAAAAATTTATGAATTGTAATTGACAAATTACTTAATTGAATCTTGGTTTTCATATCCATAAAATAAGCATACAAATACTAATTTCTTAGAGTTGTATGGATTAAAAAAGATAATTTATATCAAGGGCCAAGCAATTTAAAGTTCATAACAGGCACTCAATAATATTTATTACTATTAAACCTGTGATGAATGTAAAGTATTCTGGGAAATATTCAAAGTTAAGAACTGGAAACATAATCACCTGCAACTATTTCTGCACTTTCTATATTTTAAGGGAGATTCTTTTAGTAATTCGAGTTCCTTTTAAGATTATGACCCAATGGTAGAGGAAGCTAAGAAGGAAATAAGATTTTCTTCTTAGTTACGTTAATAGCATCAGTGAGAATTAACTTTTACAGTCACAATCTTGATAAGGTAAGATATTTAAAAAGCAGGTGTTTTTATATTTAAGAAAACTGGTTGACTTTATTTGGTATATATATGTGCCTTGAAAAATTTTTCTTCCCACCCCCTGAGGTTGCCTAATTGTCACAGATGCAGATATTCTGGCTGTATGTTCCTTTGGGTATGAATTCACACCACTCTGGTTTACCTTAACTGGAGGGACCTAGCCTCCCACAATTTAATTTCCAAGCTCTAATGCAAAGCAGGCTTATTTGCTTTGACAGGCAACTACAGGATAAACAGAAAGGGGCAGATTTATATAGTCAGCTAGCACTCTGCCATTATGAGAAATATGGCTTAACATGAAAGGAGATGAAAAAGAAGAAAAGATCCCAGACATCATGAGATTCCCCCTAAAGAACTTATTTCCAATGAACCCTGGAAAATAGAACCAGGAAAGGCTCTTGGAAGACCAGAAGAAATAAATATTGATAGATTTATTCATAATTTGTGTCCCATCTTCTGCAAATAATTTGATGTGGTTTAGAAAAGTCATTGAATCTCTCTCTCTCTCTCTTTTTTTTTTTTTTTTGGATATTATTGCCCGAGGCATTCAAATAACTTTGGAATAGATGGTCAAATTTCAGGATATCAAGCCATTGGTTTGACTTTCTCTGAATTTGAGATTTTTTAATCTTAGACAATAATCTTAGACTATAATCTTAGTGATGAAAACAATTGAGGATATAAGAAGATAACATGATTTTAAATGTAGTATTTTTCCTTTTATAAATATAATGTCAAAGGCAATGTGTGTTTTTGAAAAATATAACAGTTAGAAAGTAAAAGAAAGATATAGAAGTAAGAAGTTATCCTTTGTCACTGTTGACAGTGTTAATAGTTTTGAGGATAGTTTGTGGTGACCCTGTGCTATTGCCCTTTCTAAAAACAAAGGTTTCCTCTTGTGGAGCCGTTTTCTGCCTAATTTGATCCCATTTGAGGAGCTGGGTCATCCTTAAGCTCCGTGGATGGCTCATCATGGGCAAAGATGGAATGGATATGGGAGACTCTCTTATGTTGTTCAAGACACCTTGGAATGAGGTGACATGTTACTAACACTTTAGGGCAAAACACTTACTGATACGTTTCCTTGATATCACGGTAGAGGCCAGAGTCAGTATGAGAGACCCTGACAGCATGGTGGGAAGTTATGCAGCCCTCCTAGTCGTTCAATAAATATTTGTTCAAGGAAGAAATGAGCCATTGACTGCTACTCACTCTTTCAGGGGCCACATTGTAACTCTAAGTCTACATTCACCACAAAAGGCTACCAACCAATTACTGGAAAAACAGTTCAAAATTTAGGTTTATGAAATGATGAATGGCTTAACCTCCTATTCCCATTCCTTTTCATTTTTCTTTTGATTTTTTTTAGAAAGAGGGTTCCTCAACTTCTGAACTGAAAGACATTACCTTCCTTTGCCCTTTTTATCTTAGAACCCTAACCCTGTTCTATAGAAGAACTTTGCTAATGCATTCTGATGTGTTAATGACCACTCATCGGTAAGTAAGTATTTATTGTTGTATTTTGCTTCAATAGGATCCTTTTCTGGCAATGCCTTAGCTTAAAGATGTGTCACAGATAAGGTTGCTATTTGGGATCAGGTAGTCATTTCTACCTCGATTCCATATTTTCTACTCCCTACTTCCCTTATCCAGAGGATACCTTCTCCCCAAAATGAAGATAACCAAGGGTAGGTGTATCAGTCACCACAAGCTTTCACGCTGAGATTTCATTGCGTTAAATGAAAACATTTATTTTGTGCTCAAGTCAGGCCCACCATGGTTTGCACAGCTTTTCAGGGCAGCGTTCAGTGACCCTGCTCCATACCTGCAGATCAAGAGGTACCTCCGCACTCGGCTAGGCAGAAGAGGATATTGTAGAATCAAACATCAACTTTTAGATACATTTTTTCCCCCTCACATTTCATGGTCGCATAGGCACACCTAGCTTCAAGGCGGCAGGAAAGTTAATCCTGTCAAATGCCTGGAAAGAGGAGTATTGGAAATATTGGTGAACAGAACCAACGGCTCCCATTCTTAGTCTCTTGTGTTATGACGGGTTGAAATGGGAGATGAGTATTAGTGTCTTAGGTACTTTTGAATCTCAATAGTTGACCTCCACATGGGACTCAAGGGGGGCGTTCATTCAGAGTAAGATTTGTGAAGGTCTGCTTTCCTCTTCTTTTTAAGCAGCTACTTACCAAGCAAGTGAGTTAAATAGGGCATCTGCTTAAGTTCTCTCAGCAGAAAAGGTTTATTCTTCACAAGTAATTTCAGTTTTAGTCAGCATTCCATTGCCAGCATTTTGTTGTAGCAATTGGAAGGATGTTTAAATTTTTGAGAGAATGACTCATAGAGGGGAAGCTGGTGGGTAAGCCCAAATTTTAGCTGTTTTATCTTTCGAGAATTGTTGATCTCCTTGCAGGAAAAAGTTGCACCCCTGTGTTCATTAAAAAAAAAAGAAAGAATAAGAGAAAAAGAACTGTTTTTGTTTTGGGTTTAAGAGTCTTTCTTAATAAGGAATAATGAGCATCAACACCCAGTTATTCAGTAAACCAATTAAATTAAATTAGCATAGCCAGGGAAACAAAGGAACAATTCTTCAATTCTTCCATTTGTACTATCGACTCAGCAGTCACAATATGAGACAGAGTAGTGACAATACAGTCTGTAAAGACAATTAATATTAAATTTTCATTTTTTTATCAAGCTAAAATATTTTAAATGCCTCTCCCCCCAAAAGATAGCACGAGTATATTATTTTTTTCTTTCCAATCATGATAAAATTGTGATAAAATTAGCTTTTTGTACCTTTTCTATTACTGGTTTATGGTCAAGACCGTGTCTTTGAAACAATTTTAGCCAGTCTCCTTTTGGGACTTTTCCACTGCTTCAGCCTAGTTAAGCTACAACAAGGATGGGCCATCCTTGTTGTAGCTTAACATACAGTAAAGAATGCCAGCTTTAGAGAATGGTCTTAGGTCAAGAATTATTATTGCTTGAGGCCTCCAAGATCTAGTTATGGGTTTCTGCAAACCCTGTGGGCTCTTATGATAATGCTTTTTCTCCACTATTATTGTTATAAGGCATTAAATCAGTCAGATTCATGAGCAACAAGAGGTCACTGTCTGATTGAAATTCATAAGGTCAAAAAGGAAACTAAAAATCAATTTATAAGATATGAAGATTTAGGTTCAAACTATATCCATGAGCAATAAAATTTCACATCCATAAATGTAAGAAAATCAGTTATTAAACTTGAGGGGGGAAAGAAGACTTATTAAGTTTTACACACACATAAGGCAGCTAACACATAATTTTATCAGACATTACTGAAATCCTGTGTGTAATATAAGCGATGATGGGCTAAAATGCTAAATGGTTTAGCACTAAATTATTAAGCGATGTATCCCTAAGGTATTAAACAGATAGAAAATGCAGAGCAGGTGTCTCTCCTAGCAAGACTTGATCACCAGTTTAAGTGCATATTGATAACAAATGCACTTCAGAGGGAAAATAGTATTAGTAATATTTTTGCTGCATGAAAGCCTGGTGTCAGGATGACTAAAAGCTTCTACCTGACAAAGAAATGTTCATTTCTTTTTTTGTTAAGAAAAAAATTAATCATGATAAATGTTAGGTCCCTATGGAGCAAAAGGGGAATTCTGGAGGGATTTGAGTGTTCTCTTCCCTTCCGTCACCTCTGTGTGTAAAAAATAAAGTGAATGGAAAAAATCTGTCTACATTATGTAGTAAAAATTGAAATTATGAATAATACAGTGTGGCAAAATAAAAATATAATTTTGCTAGTATGAGCGTAAAGGAGATTTTATGAAAGCAAACATTTGGGTAAAACATTCCAATCTCTTAGAACCATAGCACAGTTTATAACCTAACTCTTTGTTTGGCTTGATCTCCATTTTGTCCTACCAATAAAAGGAAAACAGAACTTCCTGATGGTCTACTTGGTCATCACAGGCTTGGGTTGAAAATTAAATAGCGAAAGTGTGTGTTTGTGACTTGGATGGCAGTTTTCTTTTGTCTCTTTAGACACATTATACACCCAAATATAGCTTCTGGTAGGTTTATGGAAATAAGATGTTAATTGGGTCTCCCTGGCCCTTGAGAGCTATGTAAAATTGGTGTAAACCTCACTCCATTCAATAGAAGTTCAGAGCTGTCTCCCCAAATTCTACAAATTCCCAGGAGGCTTATATTTTTAAATCTGTCATCCTTGGATCTGAGTGCTGTGTTTGCTGTATGACTTTGGTGTAGGAATCTCTTCATCTCCCCAACTTGTTTTGACTCATGTTAGCTCATGGTTTACACTGAACCGCTTTTTGGAATTACATACACATGCACACCCTCCGCTCAGAGAAATCATGTGAAATGCAAATTCAATAGGTGTATAAATGTACACTTAATCCTCATTTTACAGCCATGAAACAGGGCTTAGAAAGGTTCAGGAAGCTGCTCAAGGCTATGCAGCTTGTTCATGGAGCTGGGATTCCAACATCAACTAAGTTCATGGTCTCATCTTTTATTCTAGGCTTGAAATCTCCTGTTGGTGCCGACATAGGCCAGCAAACCATGCCCCACAGCCAAATCTGACCCTCCATCTGTTTCTATAAATAAAGCTTTATTGGCACACAGCCATGCCCATTTGTTTACACATTGTCTATGGCTGTTTTCATGCTGCAGTGACCAAATTTAATAGTTGAATTGCCTGTAAAGCCTAAACTATTTTTTCTTTAGCTCTTTATAGAAAAAGTTCATTGACCCCTATTTAGGTGGTGGGCTAATAGTGACTCCATGGATAACTGGTTTAATAAACAATAACGTGTATGGTATGATGAAAAAAACACCCAATAGTCGGTGATCCAGCAAGTTTGAGAAGTGTTAGGTCAGACAAAGTTAAACTGGTTCTTCTCTGGAGACTTTAATGCATAGTTTCTCTCCAAGAAGGTGATAAAGTTTGTGGCATAATTGAACTCAGAACTCTGTGTGTGTAACATTTCATAGGAAACACTTGAGAAAGACTGAGTTGGGTAATAATTTGGGGAATACACTTCCCAAAGACTGACATTAGAATCCCTGGGTGTTCCTTGGGAAGGTGGCTAGAGAGGAGCAGAATTTACCATTTATAATTTAGAATTGATTACTCTAATATAATCTCTAATATAACTTTAGAAAAAGGTTCTCAGTTTGTGGTCCAAAGGATCATTGGAAGTTTCCATGACCTGGATGGAAGCTAATCACTTTTGACTTGGTAGGAAAAAATGACCTGTCAGATAGAATTTTGTTCATTTTTATTTTCCTTCCTATAAATCTTGAGCCTGTGAGTACCAACTATAAGTGATCCAATGGATAAACAAAATCAAACATTTATTAATAAAATATTGGAAATGGCAGGACTTATTTAGTTTAATAACGTTTCAAAAAGAGAAAAGAGGGCTTCCCTTGTGGCGCAGTGGTTGAAAGTCCACCTGCCGATACAGGGGACACAGGTTCGTGCCCCGGTCCGGGAAGATCCCACATGCCGCAGAGCGGCTAGGCCCGTGAGCCATGGCCGCTGAGCCTGCGTGTCCGGAGCCTGTGCTCCGCAACGGGAGAGGCCACAAGAGTGAGAGGCCCACATACTGCAAAAAACAAAAAACAAAAAGAGAAAAGATGTATCTATGGTTGTTACATTGTAGTTGTATCATGTAGTTATTTTCTGCCTAATGGATTGCTCTTTGTTTGTATGGTAGAATTATGTATAGTGTATTTCATGGTGTTCTGTAAATAGTACACAGGGCTTTCAGGGGCTCTAGCTGGCTTTAGAGGTTGGGACAACAGTGTTCAGTGCTGGAGGACTGGGTGAATCTCAATTCACTTGGTTGTGGATGACAAAAAACCAACTCAAAGTTGATAAGCAATTGACTTACATAACAGAGCGGAAGTGGATGTGGCTTCAGGTATGGCTGTTTCTAGGAGTGCAAATGACATAATAAGGATTCTGTCTCTCTTCATTATTTTGTTCTGATTTCCTCTCGTTGATTTATTCTCATGGGGTATCTAAGATTATTGGCATTTCTAGTTCACATTTTGTCTGTAGGTAGAGATACCTGATTTTCTTAAACAACTTCACATCAATTCCTGAGAATGTCTTTGATTAGTCCTCAAAGACAAAGTGATTATCTGCCCCCTCCCCCCCAAGTTAGTCTTACATCTTTTTTGGGTTTGAATGAAGGTTTTACATAAGAAATTATTAAAAACAAGGGGGTTGGGTAATAAATGTATATAACATTAAATAATGTAACGTAATGTTACATTACGTAATGTAATAATGAGTTGGGCTCATTTGCCCAACCCTGGACCAATAATTGTGTCCAGGATGATGTATTCTGATTGACCTGATGGGATTTCATGATCAGATATGAGGCAAAAAAAAAAAAAAAAGCCCATGTTTGACAGTGCCCTAGGAGGTAGAAGGAGAAATTCCCAAAAGGAAAGGGAAGAGCCTATCGCCTGAAGAAAAGGGAAGGGAAAGTGAATGGGGAAAACCTAGAGAGGTCTATTATTGGGTATAGGAAGCAGAGACATTGGCTGGGGTCAAAAAGAATATTGATTTAGAAAACAGGGGACCTCTGTTGATACTAGAAGGTAAACTTCATGAGGCCAGGATTTTTGTTTATTTTGTTTACTACTTCTAAGATAGGGCTTGGGACAAAGGAACTACTCATTAATTGAGAGAATGGAGTGTTCAATGAGCCGTGGAATTCAAGAACTGATAGCAAAGAGGGTGGAAATCCTGCGTGTGATGTGGTAGATTATAAAATGCCCACAATCATCTACTCCTCCCATAAAGAGGGGGAGTCCATTTCCCCACTTCCCACTTGCATCTGGGTTGGGAATATGACTTGTTTTGGACAAGGGGACATTAGCAAACACTAAGCAGAACAAGTGGAAGCTTGAAAAGCACCCATTCATTGGGCTTGCCCTCTTTGCTGCTCTTGGAACCCAGCCATCATTTGATGGAGCCTGAGCTAACCTGCTGGGGGTGAGAGACCACACAGACGAGAGCTGGGTACCCTAACCAACAGCCAGCCAGCCCCCCAGCCGACTCAGAAAGCAATCACAGACTCTGCAGTGAGACTCGGCCAAATCGAACAAGCCTGGCACAGATCAGCAGAACCCCCCCAAGTGCAATAGCCTGTTTGTAGACTCATGAACTAAAAGTTCTTCTTTTAAACCACTGAATTATTTTTTTGGGGTAGGGGAGATTATTACGCAACAGACACTAACTGATATGGTCAGTTAGGTCCTTGCCTAAAGAGAAATATTATCAGAGTCCAACACTCTTATGACCATTTTTTTTTTTCTTGTGTTGGTCTTACTTTAAAGCCCAGAAGGTTTAACGTCCTCAAGTTCACACTTCGGTTTTTCCTTCCCTCAGTGCACAAATATATATCTAACATTTGCATTTTGATCAGTCTTTCTATATTTCCCTGCCAGATTTTCAATGGAGGAGGAGAGTGTTTTATAATTATTAGTATTATTTTATTGTCACATATATATCTGTTAATGCCAACATGATTGTTCTTGCTGTGGTAACCTGCATTAGAAATTTTCGTGGCCAGGTATTGATCATTCAGGTAATTGTATGATGAAGGAAAAACAATTCCCTCTCTGTCTTTGAGAAATCAAAACAGTGAGGAGAAAGGATGAGGCAAATAAAAAGTCAAAACATACGTGATATTTTAAGAGGCACTGTCTTTATTGTTATTTTTTTCCTTAAAAAGAGAAGCTATTCTTGTTTAGGGAGTTTCTATTATAATAAATATCAATAAAATTGTTTGTTAAGGAGCTAAAAAATACATGCTTATTAGAAATGATTTCCAGGTAAAATTTTATAAAATTACCCTTGCTTTATTACATTAGGTACATTTTTATTATATTAAAATATAAATTATATAACATAGCATTATAAATTGTTATTAAACAGATCTGCGGCATAACTAGCAGAGAACTTAAATATAACCATAAAAACTAAAATAAAAATCTATTAATGCAATAAACCTACTTAATAAAAGTTACTTTCATATTCGAAAACAAAATATTAAGGCATGCTTCAGATCTGAAAGTCAAAAAAAGAGGGAATAAATTAGTGAAGGTTAAGAACCTTGTAGCAGCTGACTAACAAAGCTCTAGGGGATTATAAAATTTCATGCTCTTGTAATAAAAAGGATAAAGGATTGGCTAGAAGACCACTAAAAGTTAAAATAAATGAGCGTAAAGGAGATGAAAAGTCTGACATGACTGAGACCACTAATGTGTAAAGACTAAAGAGATGGCATTAAAGTGTTAGAGGCTGGAATTAAATGTAAAATGAATTCTGGTAGTAGATTAATAGAAAATTATAAAGGTAAATGAGTTAGGTTTCGTGGTTTCAGAAAACTTTATGTATCTCATTATTTTTTTAGCCCTTGAGAAGAGGCAGAGTAAGACAAATTAAAATCTGGCATGAACCGTATTGGGGTGGGTGGAAGTGCCAATTATCCCCCAGTGCTATACCCCCCTTATTTCCTAATAAATGACCTTTAATTGTTCAGTGGTACATGTAAGCCCCCAATACAGCAAGATTTCCCAGTTCCCCATGCTCCTAAGTGGAACTGTGAACCTGAGTTCTTATCCAATTAATTGTAGGAGGAAGTGACAACATCTGGAAAATGTACTTTAAAGGAGGTGATGTGTACTTCTTTGCCTCCCTTCTCCCCCTATTCCTTCCTGTTGGTGGGACTGTGGATACAACAGCTGGTGCTCCAGCAACAATTTTGGACCATGAAGTGATCATGAGAATGGAAACTGTTTCTGGTGGAGAAATAAGACAGAGGAAGCCTGGAACCCTACCATTATGCAGCTCCATGTCAACCCTCAGCTTCCTAGTGCCAGACTTAAGAAACTTCCCCTACTGCTATTTTGTGTTTCTTATCCTTCTAGTCAAAAACTCATCTTGACTAAGACAGGGTGGCTTTCTACTATCTCCAGGTAAACAAATGAAAATTGATATTGAGTGTTGCAATCAGCAGTGCACAAGCCAGTGGTGGAAGTCAGCATGTAATAATACCAGCTCCCATGTTGGAGTTGGGAGGGGTAACTGAGGATGGGACCATTTTATTCATTGGTGCTGATGCTGGAAATGAACAGTACATTCTAAGCCAGGGTCTGTTCTAAAATTCAGTACAAGAGCAACCTGGTAACAGTGGTGGGATTTGTCCAAAAGCTGGACCACTGCTATAAGCATATGTTTTCTTCTTTCTCTTTGCCTTGACCTTTCCCAGCTCAGTCTACCAAAGCAATCGAAACGGCACTTGTTTTTTCTTAAGGAAACACCCAGTACCTTTGCTATAAGGTATCATTTGTCCTTGATTCAGAGAAGATTTTCCAAACCATTAGAACCACTGCTGACCTATACAGAAATTCTTCTCATGGTCTGAAATTAATGATGGTGGAACTTTCCCAGAACTGTTTCAGCAAAGTATCTCCTGGCCTCTGTTTTGTTGTGTTATTCAGGAAGCCTTCACACTTTGTGCCTCTTCCCTCCGCAACTCACAATATTTATTTAGCATCTACTCTGTGCCACACATTTTCTAGTCACTAGAAAGATGACAGTCAACAAAACACACAAAAACATTAGCCATTTCGTAGTTTTGCAACTTGCTTGCCCCTGGAAGGTCCTTAATTAGAGGTCTAATTTCTATTTATTAAAGTAAGGTCAGGTGCAGAAGGGAGCCACATAGTCACTTACAATCCAGGTTTCACATGAGTCTCTTGACTTCTGCTCTTCTTACATACCTGGAAATGCTCGTGAAATTAACAACAATAGTAAAAACAACTACAGATTTGCTTCTGGTGACAAATATGGTGTAGCCAAGAAAGCCTACAGGTGATGCACGTACAAGGGCAATTGGAGATAGAAAGAGGTGATTCTAGCTGGAAAATGGAATTTTTAAATAAACTGAGGAGTGGACAAAAGTATTTGAATGATGGCTTGGATCTAGGACTTTGTTTCTATAAATGATCGTAGAAAAATGATTTGGAAAACCTAGTCAGGGCAGAAGTTATGTTTTAAAAAAATGAGGTAGATTACTAAAAGCTCAAAGGATGGGGGATACAGAGGGCATTTGGGACATGGAAATTCACAAAGGATATATCCTTTATCAATATAGGGTTTGTATCATTTAGGACAAGGCTAGATTATGCAGTAACTAACAACACTCAAATATCAATGGCTTAACACAACAAAAGCTTATTTCCTATTCATGCTATAAATCCAGCAGGTCATCTGGGGGGGAAGGTGGGGAAGCCCTGCTCACAGTGGTTACCCATGGGCCTAGATTGAAGGAAGCAACACTTCAACACTGACTGTTGTCACTGCAACTGTGAATTGGAACATGTCTGTCTTTGTTCATCCTGTTGTAACAAAGTACCATAGACTGGGTGGCTTATAAATAATAAAACTGTATGTCCTGTGGTTCTGGAAGCTAGAAGTCTGAGATCAGTGTGCCAGCATGGCCAGGTTCTGGTGAGAGCCCTCTTCCAGGGTGCAGACGGCCCACTTCTCGTCCCATCCTCACAATGCAGAAATAGCAAGCAAGCTCTCTGGCCTCCTCTTATAAAGGCACTAATCCTATTCATAAGGGCTCCACCCTCACGATCTAATCACCTCCCAAAGGCCCCCACCTCCCAATAATAGCACACAAGGGATAGATTGCAACATTTCAATTTTGGGGGGACACAAGTGTTCAGTCCATAAGAATAGCAAATCACTTAGGACCTCTTAAATCTTCCACTTGCAAGTAATATAGGTAACATTTATTTACATTTAATTGGCTAAAGCAAGCCACATGGTCATGCCTGCCCTTGAGGGGTGGGGAATTGCCATCCTATTGCGCGCCTGCAAAGCCCAGCATCAGAACTCAGTGGTGAGCAGCACCAATGTCCCACCACCCATGACTTGGCGCTCAGGATGCCATTTCCCCCACTGCACAGGGAGCCCCTTAAAAGAGGAAACCCCATATACAGTTCTCTGAACCACCCACCTCCAGCCAAGTGCCTGGCACATAGTAGTTTTTCAGTAAATGTTTATTGCCCTGAATTGATCTCTACTCTGCATACTTCCCGAAACCTCTCATGATTTATTGGTAAAATTTTCACCCTAATTAGTGAAAAAAAGAAACTCCTTCTATGAGTTTATAAATTATTTATCTTACAAAGCCCTTCTGAGCTCTTCAAGCCCACTGTAAATAATTTACATTCATACTTGTGTGATTTCAAATTTGTTTATTAATGTTATCTTGGAGATAAAAAACAACCTAAATGAAACCACACTATCTTGCGGATCATTTGGAATAAGAAAAACACGCTTTTCTTCTCATGTGAAAAATCTTATTGACCCACCATAAGTAGGGTGTGCAAGCCTAGTTCTTTTCCAACAGTAAGCAGATATTTCTGCTGATCTAAGCCATGGCACTCACGCATTTACCATTTTTTGAATTCCTGCTATATGTCAGGCACATAACTAAGAGAGTCTTCACTCCTCAATATGTTCAGTGTGAACCTGAACTTCAGCATTGTGTCTGCAACTGCCCCCTTGATATCTCCATGTGGATACATTTCACAGACACCTCAAACTGGACATGTCCAGAAAGAACATGTGATTGCGTCTTCCTCCTAACAGCGCCAGGAATCTTTCCTCGTCTTAGTAACTGGAAATTCCATCCACTCTGTTGCTCAAGTCATAACTTTATGTATAGCCTTGGCTTATCTCAAACCCCACATCTAAACTTTTGAAATTCTGTTAGCACTACCTTCAAAATACACCCAGAATCCAAAAATTATTCTCGTCTCCACTGGTACCACCAGAACCCAAGCTGCTCACTGTGATTGTCTATTTACATTTCTATTCCCCCTCGAGATTCTGGGAGCTCCGTGAGGGCAGGTCTGTATCCCCAGAACTTAAGACCTTCCAAAGTACATATTAGGTAATTATCTGCATTGACCATTAAAACCAAAGTTGAAAACCTGAACTAAACCCATCCTTAAGAATTCCCCACTAAAGGCAATACGAGTAAAAATAAGTAAAAAAACTGAGCAGGGTTTATTTTTTAAAATAGTTGGTGTGAATAGCTCAGAGAAACATCAAAAGCCAATTTCTCAACAACGTGCAACTCTTCAAGTCAGAAAATTTAATTTTAGGAAGAATAAAGCAGGGATGGATCGAGAACTGAATGAATGATTTGAACATAGAATATTTCACTGCAGGGGACAGAGAAAACAGGGGACAGGCTCCAGAGTATAAAGTGCCTGGTACTTACTGAAGTAAAGGATTCATAACACTGGGGGTTTTAGATGGCACAGGGGTGTGCATTCTTGATTTTAGTAATATGTATGTATTTGAATGAATATTAGAAAAACATCTGATTTTCCTAGTTAAGCTCATGCTATCGTAAGTTTCCTGACTCAATGCTTTTATTTAAGGAAAAAAAAAAGTGAATCTGGTCAAAGAAAAAGTGTAAAAAAAATAGTATGTGTGGTATTCAGGTGGCTGGTATACTCATGATTGTTGCTGGGGTAACATTATTTTAAGGACCTGGACCAGTGGTTGAGAAACCAGTTCTCTAGCTCTTTGGATGCACAAGCTTGCACAGTGGTACTCGCTTAGGACAACTCAGTTGACAATGGCCATCCTTCATGTTTGAATTATG
This sequence comes from Globicephala melas, assembly GCF_963455315.2. Taxonomy (NCBI): domain Eukaryota; kingdom Metazoa; phylum Chordata; class Mammalia; order Artiodactyla; family Delphinidae; genus Globicephala; species Globicephala melas. The sequence continues at coordinate 77,045,109 of NC_083328.1, forward strand.
TGAAACTGCTGCCATGTCAGAGCTGATTGGCTCAAGGCTGTGCTCCTGACTTAAGCTGGGCCAATCAGATTCTCCTTTAAACGTTTAGGGACCCAGGGAGACCCAACGAGGTTCTGAGTATGGTTTGGACTGTGAACTTGGTTGTTTTGGGGTTGCTATATTTTGCTATGGGATGGAGAAGCTGAGTTAGCTGTGAGAGAGGAAGACAGGGAGAAGAAAAACGTAGGTGCACAGAGAAAAATAGAAATGAGAGGTAGAAGGCCCTGGTCACTCTTGTTTTCCAGGTTCCAGTCCCTTCCTGGTTAGGCTGAATTTTTACCCTTGGGCTTTATGAAACACCTTGGCATCCTGATACTGAATCTCCACCTGCCAACCCATTTCACCTCCAGCGCTGTAGTCATAGGCTTGTTTGAATTATTACTGTTCCTTGTAACAAAGACCTTCTATCAGTGAATATTGAGCAGGTTATTTACTTTCTGTGTGCCTCAGTCACTTCATCTGTAAAATGGCAGAAGCTGATTAGTGTTTTCCAAAGTGCAGGATAATCACTGGAGAAAGATGAGACCTTAAGTCTTATTTAGAGCTAATATCAAATAATATTGAATGACACAGTGATTTTTTTTCTAATTTTCTTCCAATCAAGGAGAAAGTTAGTTTGATTCTAGTACGTTTTTAATACTTTTCTAATGCCTGTTAATCTCTTTTTTAAAAATAAATTTATATATTTATTTTTGGCTGTGTTGGGTCTTCATTGCTGCGTGCAGGCTTTCTCTAGTTGCAGTGAGCAGGGGCTACTATTCCTTGCGGTGCGTGGGCTTCTCATTGCGGTGGCTTCTCTTGTTGCGGAGCATGGGTTCTAGGCACGCAGGCTTCAGTAGTTGTGGCGCATGTGCTCAGTAGTTGTGGCTCGCGGGCTCTAGAACACAGGCTCAGCAGTTGTGGCGCATGGGCTTAGTTGCTCCGCAGCATGTGGGATCTTCCCGGACCAGGGCTCGAACTCGTGGTCCCTGCATTGGCAGGCGGATTCTTAACCACTGCGCCACCAGGGAAGTCTCTGTTAATTGCTCTTTTAAATGAAGAAAAAGGAGACATCAGATTGGGAGCCTTTAAAGGCTGTAGTATCCAGCCAGAAATTGCTATCAATTTTTTTCATTGAATTTATTTTTTAATGTTACTATTCATCATTATAACTCTTGTTTTAATCCTGGTTTTTCATTCATGGTAGTGGGACAAAACTTCCTTTAAAAATAACTAAAAAGTGGAGGAAAAGGAACAGCTATTCCATGCAGTAGAATGACAATTATAAATGTAGGATGATGGAAATAGAAAATCACCATTTGGCAAACACCTCAGTAATAATTATTGCAGGCAAGAGTCATCAATGGGCACTAAAGTTAGTGGGCAAAAATAAGATAAGAAGCAAGATATTTGCACTGTCAAAGAATCTCCCCACAAAACATTTATTAGTACAAAGGAAGAAAAAGTTTAACTTGACAGTGGAGAAATTACAGACACTGCCTCAAACCTAATGATCAAAGTTAATAGCCCATTATGTACCTTGTGATATGATGCACTGAGAAGGGCACGAAGCTCTCGTGGTATTCCCAAAAATGCAGGATTTCAGTCTAATCATGAGAAAACGTCAGACAAACCCAAATCGAGGAATGTTTTTACAAAATAACTAACTGGTTGGTGCTCTTCACACATATCAAGGTCATGAAAGAAAGTGAGGAATTGTCACATTGGAGGGAACTAAAGAGACCATGACAATTACTTGCAATATGTAATCCCAGATTATATCTTGGATCAAGATGGATGGGTGTTGAGGGGACACAGGTGAGATTTGAATGAGATCTATAAATTGCTTAATAGTATTGTGTCAATGTTAATTTTCTGCTTTTAGTAACTGGACTATAGTTGTGTCAAATGGAGACATTTGGGGGATCTGGGTAAAGGGTACAGGTATACTATTTTTGCAACTTTTTTTCTTAAGTCTGAAATTATTTCAATATGAAAAGCCAAAACTCTAGAACCACATTTTTTCTAGATCAGTCATTCTCAAGGAGGGAAAGATTTGTACCCAAGGGGTCATTTGGCAATGTCTGGAGACAATTTTGGTTGTCACACCTAGGAGGAGGATGTTACCGTCATCGAGTAGATAGAGGTCAGGGCTGCTGCTAAATATCCTGCAATGCACAGGACAGCTGCTTACACCAAAAATTTATCAGTTGCAAAATGTCATTAATGCTGAGTTTTATAAACCCCGTTCTAGAATGACTCAGTTTTAAAATAATATATAAAAACAAAGAATGTTAAGAAAAATAATAGTATAGGAGCTATGTGAATATCATTGTGCAGTTGGCATGCAAGTGTCTAAGCCTCATTAGAATCTGATCTCTGCATTTCTACTTGGGTCTAACATTTTGGATCCTGTGAGTTTAGGAGCAGTGCCATTCAAGGTTAGAGGTGACAGGTGGGAAGCTTTGTGACCACACACTGTGAGTGGTCATCATTAGTAAACTATTTTCTTTCATTTCCCTGGTCCAAAGTGAGCACATCAATCTGACCATTTCTAATGAGATATAGGATAATACCGTGTGGACGACTCTTGCTGTCAGCCACTGCCTGGTGGGCTTAGCAAAAGAAATGATCCTTCATTAATTAACCTTCACTTTCTATGTAGATTCACTCATTGAGATGCAGGTAATTAAGCCAAGGTCATTTCAAGGACTGACAGGGAAAAAACAGCAGTTAGAAGGTGGTGGAGTTTTTTGGGTAGAGTACTTGGAATTCTATTTTTATCTTTGGGCAGAATTGCGGAATCATCTTTTCCTGACTTTTAAATGATCTAACTTTTTTTAGTGGAGTATCTCTTAAGTTCACCTCAAAACCATATCTCAAGAATTTTTAAAGATTTAGGTTATAGGTACCTCCTGCTGGTTTATAAATAAATATTAAGGTAAAAATTTAATTTTGGGGGTGTATAAACTATGTAAAGTAAGGGTAATAGAATTATGTTGAAGAGGAGAAAACAGAGAAAACACAGTTTTGTGGAATGCAGTTGCTCCTATCTCTTAGTTTGAGCTACATATTTTGTGTGTTTTTTTTTTTTTTTTTTTTTTTTTTACTGCTTATAGTATCTGGCCTGTATAATACATTACAGTGGTTAAGAATGTGGATTTAGAGTTAGGTAAGGGTAAGTGCATGTTGTAGTTCTAGGTAAGCATAGAATCATGTTGTAGTTCTTCCCTTAATTTAGACCTTGGGAAATTCATTTCACTTATCTGGCCTTGGTTTCCTCATCTGTAAAATGGATCTAATGCTGGTTAGATCCAATCTACTCCCAATATTGTTGACAGGATTCAGTGAAATATGACCAGTGTAATAGCCAGCAGTGCATTCTTGGAGGCGTTCATAGGGATGATAGCTACATCTTAAGTAGTGCTTGTCATATGCCAGGTAATATTCTAAGGGCTTTACCTAGACCAACTCATTTAAGTCTCCCATCAGCTTTCTGAGTTAGATACTGTTACTGTATCTGTTTTATAGATGAGGGAGCTAAGACACAGAGAGGTCAAGTAATTTGCTCTAGGTAACAAATCTACAAGCAGCAGAGCTGAAATTTGAACCCAGGCATCTGGGTCTAGAGTTTGCCTTCTTACCACTGGATGGAACCATCTCAGTAAATTGTTGGCTTTTATTATTATTCTCATTCCACGTGATGTCTTAATAATATATTGCTAAAGTGATCCCACTCACGAATACTTTCTCCTTGGGAAAAGAGGTGGTTCTTGGGGGTGCAGGCCTAGTGAACTCTTCCAGGCCAACAATAACCATATCACAAATGCCAAGAAAAGCCCATTTTATTTTATAAAAAATATCTAATAGCCGTTGAGAAGCATCGCCCCCAAGTGGAAGGCTGAGTCATGACAAGACAGCATTGGCTAGCCTTCTGGAATTTGCTGTGATTTTCCTTTTCCATCCCGGCTCCTAAAATTCACTTTTAAAAAAGATGTTTGCCATGTCATAGTTTCAAAGCCATTTCAGATTCTGACATGAACGTACTTGGAATTGAGGTGTTATATTTAAGGTTACCGTATTACAGTAGATGCCAATGACGTTTAGGCTTATTAGTACCTCTTAAAGTAGATAAGAATTTCTCAGCTTGCCTTGCTAAGCACTTTACTTTTAATCATAATGATGAAATGCTTAATTTGTAAAACATATACAGCATCAGAAGTAAGGCCATTCAGTATATCTAATACTGCCTACAGTTATTAAAGTCAGTTTTTATCTGTTTAAACAGGTCATAAAAAAAGTAAAATCTGAAATAAAGGACTAACTCTCTCCTTACTATTATATCTAATACCTGTTCAAAGTTCTGATTAGGAATCAGTGCAAACCAGGAGAGAGAGAGAATAACTTAAAGGGCAGAAATAAAGTTTCAGCCTGACCAGCATTTGTGTTCTAGTCAAAGTTGGTCAACCTTTAAATGAGGCAGTGTTTTTCATTAACTTACACCAAAACCACATCAAATCGAAAAATTTCCTCACACACCCATGTCATACCTAGCCATTTTCTCAACCTGGAGGCTCATTTCTGTCCCCTGACTACTCCCAACTAGAGATAAGCTGAGGAAATTAATCTAATTTATTACACTTTTGCTTTTTTCCTTCTTTCTGTTATTCTTACTTCTTCCTCTAATTCTTTCATTTTGTGACATCACAGCAGCATGTGATGTACACACATACAAACACATGTGTGCACAAATACAGCTGCATGTTAGAAGCCAACATAATGTGAATAAAACCTTTGGCTCTTGTAACATAAGTGTAAACTCCTTGCCTTACGGAGAAATACTATTTTATTCTTCTAAAAATTAATTTTATTAATTTAAAAAGTTAATAAGAGTACTACTGCATGTTTTGTAATAAGTGAAGTCGTGGAGATATGTTTAAAAGCCCTCTTCATCGTCAGTGTTCTGAGAACATCGTGTTAAAAGCTTGATGGTTATGGGTCTGTATGTGTCTGGGCACATACAAATCTACACATACTTGACCTCTCTGTGCCTCAGTATCATCATCTGTAGAGCAGGGCATAGATAGATCTCAAATCTCTTTTCCATAATTCTGAACCTCAAAAGGTTTTGAAAGCTGAAAGTATTTTCATCGTTCACCCGGAAGCAGAACCTGCCCTATACTGACATGAGGCTACTTATAGTCATTATTTATCCCATTTAGCATGAGTGTTCAAATGTTTTGATGTAGAAACATCCATTTTTTTAAAATTAAAAGGTGCTGTCCCAGACCCCACTGTTAAGTAGTCCATGGTTAAGCTTCTCGGGGTGGCAGCCTCCGAGAGGGCCCTCGATCTCCTGGTGATCGTGCCCTTGTGGAGACTCTCCCCTTGAATGTGGGCTGGACTTTTTTTTTTTTTTTTTTTGCGGTACGCGGGCCTCTCACTGTTGTGGCCTCTCCCGTTGCGGAGCACAGGCTCCGGACGCGCAGGCTCAGCGGCCATGGCTCACGGGCCCAGCCGCTCCGCGGCATGTGGGATCTTCCCGGACCGGGGCACGAACCTGCATCCCCCGCATCGGCAGGCGGACTCTCAACCACTGCGCCACCAGGGAAGCCCTGAGGTGGACTTTCTGACTTGCTTCTAAGAAGTAGAATCTAGCAGAGGTGAAGGACTGCCACTTCCAAGATTAGATTAGATGGGGCGTCACTTCTGTTTTGGGTGCTCTCATCCTCTCTTGGATTGGTTGGAAGCAGATCTTCCTTACCTACTTCGTAGAGTTTTTAGAATAATTAAATGAGATAATACTTGTAAAGTACTTAGAATCATACCTGACACGTTGAAGTGGTCAATAAATATTAGTTACTGTTAATCTTCCCAAGATTTTTTTCCTATTTATTTACTAAATGAGATTATACCACTACTTCAGCTACTGATTGCTATTACTACTTTTATAGGCCCATTATTCTGCAGCTTGCCTGTTTGTCTTTTTTTTTCCAATTTAACAATGTTTTACATAGAGTGTTCCAGGTCAAGATACATAGATTTAAATTATTTTAAAAAGACCAATCAAATTCTCATCTGATCAACATTTATGTAGTATCTAGTTACTTTTTTCTTTGTTTTGGTCACTACAGACAATGCCTCAAAAAACATCTTGAGAATATTTTCAACTCAGCTGAGTAGAAAGAATCCAGTTTTTTAAAAAGTTAGATTTATAGAGGAATAATTTACATACAGTGAAATTCAGCTCTTTTCATGTTCATTTCTATATGTTTTGACAAATGTGTACAGTTGTGTAACTATCACTGTCATCAAGCTATGTAACAATTCCGTCATTCCCCAAACAAGTTCAATTTTGCCTAATATCTTTTGTTTAAAAAAGTACAACTAAAAAATAATATCAGTGCAACATTTAGGCTATAACCATGTAAACTACCCCCACCCCACCCCGACATTAAAAGAAAAATCCAGCCAAACTGGAATGGCTTTTCAATTACTCTCAAGTTTTTAAACCTTTGCCAAAAGTGTTTGAGCTTAATTAAGTTAAAATATTTCAAAGGGAGCCCAGTTGTAATAATTTGTTTATAATACAAGCTTCTCTTTGATCATGGATGTTCACTTTTATAGAAACCCTGTTATCATTCTTGGGATAAGGGATAAAGTAAATTAACTTCATGTTGGAAAAAAATACAGGAAATTAAAGAAGTACCTGAGGTGAACTGCCTTAGTAATAACAGAAAGATGTGACTTTACAGAGCCAGTGGGCCAGTGGAGTAGAAACAGAGTCTGTGGGGGAATAGTGTGAATTGCTTAGATATTATGGATACAGTATATTAAAAAGATAGCTTTTAAAAATGTGCTTAATATCCCTCCTTCTGGTCTCAGCATGAACCCTCCTAGTTCCTGCAAAAGACAAACATTGCCTTGAGAAAGTGAATTTAGTAAACAGTGGTGCAGTGATCTTCCTTTATTTGGCTGGAAGGAATAGGGAAGGATTTTACATCTGTGCTAATGGGCATCCCAAGCCAGAGGAAATTCAGTGCCACTTTTCCAATATTTCCTTTCGAAAAATTCTTATTTGCTTTGAAGAGTAGGTACATATTTAATCTAGTTGTATTTAAAAATCTGAGTTTCGGGCTCCCCCCTGTCCTTCCTGCCATTTCCTCCCTTTTGGGGGCTTAATTTTGTTTTCTTTTTGACAAATCATGAGCATTAAGAAAAGATAGGTATATTACCATTAACTGAAGAATAGCTGGAACGCTCAGAGCATTTTGGGCTGGAGTGAGCAAGGATTTGAATTAAGATATCAGCAATGAGGTATTTTTGAGAAAACAGTGTTTCTTTCTTTCTTTCTTCTTTACTAGAGACCTAGATTTGGATACCAACTCCACCACTTAAAAGCTGTGAGCATGTCAGAATTTTACTTACCCTCTCTGTAACTCAGTTTTCACATCTGTAAAATGGGATTCATATATTCTTCACAGGAGTATTGGAAATATCAAGAGAATAGGTGTGCAAAAGGACTTTGCAAACCATAAAGCACCTTATAAATGACAGAAGAAACATTTGTGGAATTTAAGTCCTGGGACTTGGGTTAGATCTGGGGTCTGCCCTTCACCAGCTATTTAACCTCCCCAAGTCTCATATTCTTTACAGATGAAATGGGGATAATACCGTCTCATTAGATTATTGAGGCTTTAATGGAGTTTATGTATGTTAAAGTGTTCTGTAAATTCTAAAGCAGGAGTTAGAAAACTTTTTCTGAAAGGGTCAGATAGTAAATGTTTGAGGCTTTGCAGATTGTATGATCTCTGTTGTAACTACTCAACTCTGCATTTGTAGTGCAAAAGCAGCCATAGAAAATACGTAAGTGAGTGAATATGGCTGTGTCCCAATAAAACTTTATTTCCAAAAACAAGTGTGGCCCACTGGCCATAGTTTACCAGTTCCTGTTCTAAAGCACATGATGCAGCTTTGTTGAGTTCAAATAATGCATCGGAAGTGGAGGATTACCACTGCTCATTTATTTAGCCCCTCAGATTGCTATAGGGGAATGAAGTAGTGTTATAGGTTAGTAGAATGTGATCAAATGGGAGTGTGGTGAGGAATATGAACTAGTCAATAAATGGTGTGAGGGCTTTGAAGGAAACATTAATTGGATTCACATCTCAAATTACAAATTTGAGAAATTACAAATGATTAAACATTTAAATGTAAAAAAAAAAAACAACCAAAAACAACAACCCATAAAGCACTAGAAGAAACCATGAGATAATTGCTTTGTAAACTTGGGCTAGGAGCAGAGCTTTGAAATCCAGGAACCATACAAGAAAAAGATGGATAAATGAAGCATACTACTAAAATATGCATGATCAAAAATTCCAAGGTAGAATGGACAAGCAACAAGGTCCTATTTCATAGCATAGGGAACTATAGTCAATATCCTGTAATAAACCATAATGAAAAAGAATATATATATGTATAACTGAATCACTTGGCTATACACCAGAAACTAACACAACATTGTAAATCAACTATACTTCAATTAAAAAAAGAAAAAAAATCCAAAGGCAAAGTAAACTGTCAGAGGAAAATCTGGAAAATATTTCAACTTAGAACACAGGCCAAAAGCTCACCTCCTAATATATGAAGAGTTCCCAGAAATTGACAAGGAAATGACCAACAACCTAAACGGAAAATGGTTAAAAGATACGAACAGACGGTTCACAGAAAAAAGAATATGATAAAGGGAAAGCTAAGAATAGAAGCTGACGGAAGTCCTGAGGCAGTGGAGCCCCTGAATTATTTGACTCTGGAAGTACACACCTCCCCACTTACTGTGGTGTGAGACAAAAATGCATATTATTTGAGCGACTTTGATTCTACCATTCTGTTGTGTATTGCCAAAAACATCTTATTGATACAGAAATTAATGGCCAGGAGTCCCTTTCCCTAATATTAGGAAGTTAGGTAAAGTCTTCTCGAATTTATTTTTTTTAAAGATTTTTTTTTGATGTGGACCATTTTTTTAAAGTCTTTATTGAATTTGTTATAGTACTGCTTCCTTTTGTTATGTTTTGGCTTTTTGGCCACGAGGCATGTGAGATCTTAGCTCCTCGGCCAGGGATCCTACCTGCACCCCCTGCATTGGGAGGTGAAGTCTTAACCACTGGACCGCCAGGGACGTCCCAAAGTCTTCTTGAATTTAGATTCCAACCCATCCCCAGAGAGAATGAAGTAGAGAATCTGGAAGTAGCTGAGTTTAAATCCTGATATGGCGGATTAGTCACTAATTTGAATGAATTTTCTTAGAAAGAATGCACTGATTATCTATTGTTGCATAGCAAATTACTCCAAGAGTTTGCAGCTCAAGACAAAACAGAACAAATTTATTATATGTCCCAGTTTCTGTTCTGGCTCAGAGATTGTCGTGAAGTGTAGTCAAGATGTTGGCCAGGGCTGCAGTCATCTGAAATATGACTGGGGCTGGGGGAGCTACTTCCGTGACGGCTCACTCGCGAGGCTGCTGGCTGGAAGCCTCAGGTTCTCAATCATGGAGCCTCCCTTTTCCCCCACCTCTCGCCCCCTGAAACACACACCCATGGGCTACTTGAGTGTCCTCACAACATGGCATCTGGCTTCCCACAGAGCAAATATTCCAAGAGGATAAAGCAGAAACTGCGAAGCATTTTAGGGTCTAGTCTCAGAAGTCATATACCATCATTTCTATGATATCTTTTAAGTTACACAGGTCAGCCCTATTCTGTGTGAGAGGAGACCACACAAGAAGGCAAAGCTCACTGGCGGCCATCTTGACAGCTGGTTACCATAAGTGACTATATTTATTTCTTCTCTTATTGCTCTGGGTTAAGCTCAGTTATAGGAAAATAAAGTTATATGTATATCTTTGATTGTAAAATCTGTACAATGAATTTCTCTCAATAGGTCTGTGATAGGAACTGGGTCACAGATAGAAAGTGAGTGTGTCTTCTAATGAGATCCTACTGCGAAATTTCTCTAAGTTTTTGTTATGATTGAATTCATATGTTTTGCTAGATAAGCAGGGATAAGTTTTGCATCATGTTTATACATTTTGGGAGCTTATTTTGTCAGGCTTTCTCACTATCTTGTAAATGTGGACCTTAGAATGCATAAGCAAAGCCAGAATTCCCCTCTCCCCTCTCTCCCACACTCACTCAGAATTTCTGGCACCATCTCTACAAATAAATGAATGATCAATTAACTCCTGAAATTCCCACTCTTTAGAGCAGAGCCCAGGTAGTTTTATCTGGAAAAATTTTCACCACAGGTGTTCCTATCGCCCAGCGCAATTGTAGAAAATCTCAATGACATTCTCATGAATAATCTGGATTTAAGCAATGAGCATCATGGTGAACTCAACGGAAAGAATTAATTGCAAAATGTGCCCCCAAGTAGCTAAGTAAATTAACTTGCTATATGGGATGAAATGTGTTAAACCAATTAAATTTTAGAGAGCATCTGTCAAAAATAATGATTTTTGTTTTTAGAGTAGTGAATATTAAGACATTTCTAAAAGTAGTTGAACAGCAGGATCGATAGTCTATTTAGATGGATTCTAAACTGTGTCAAGAAAATTACCATCAAATGGTGAGAAGACCCTTCTCCCCATTTGTGCTATAGCATCTATTCATTCCCTCAACAAATATTTCTTAAGGACCCTGTATGGGCTAGGCTTTGTCCACAGTCGTATGCAGATGGACAACACCCAAATGCCTTTACATAATTAGAATAAAGAGGACAACATTTATTTTGAAATAAAAGAGGTGGGGACTTACCTGGTGGTCCAGTGGTTAGGACTTCGCCTTCCAGTGCAGTGGGTGTGGGTTCAATCCCTGTTAAGGGAGCTAAGATCCCACATGCCTAGCAGCCAAGATACCAAAACATACAAAAAAGAAGCAATATTGTAACAAATTCAATAAAGACTTTAAAAATGGTCCATATCAAAAAAATCTTAAAAATAAAATAAAATAAGAGGAGTTAGGAGTATGGGAGGGAATTTTAACAAAGCTATTTTTTTTTTAAACAAAAACTTCTTAACTTTATTTGATCCTGCACGAGACCATTCCTGACAATCTTTTCTATTGATTTTTAGAGGAATACATACATACATACACCCACATATATACACCCATGTGTGTTTGTAGTGTTTTCCCTGGGTTATCATGAGCATGTGTTACTTTTATTAAAAATTAGAAAGAATACGAGAAATACAATATTTACCCATGATATCGCCACATAGCCATTGGTAATATTTTATTTCTATCCAAGTTTTTCTATCATCATAGGAATGCATAAAACCTAATGAAATTGGCATCATACTAAATTTTTTATTTTGTAAGCTGTTTGAAAATCCAGCAAATTATTCATGATAATTTTCCAATGTCATTAAATAGACTTAGAATATTTCAAATGTTCTCATTAACTAATTTTGTTGATTGTTGCCAGGTTCTTACCATTAGAAGTAATGTTGCAATAAACATCTTTGTGAATAATCCTTGTGCATGTGGGACACACACAAGTTTCTAGGAGTGGATATAAATATTTTAACATATTTTAAGGAAAGTGATACTTAATTATGGTTCCAATTTATGCTTCCATTTGTAGAGCATGAATGCTTGTCTCACTATGCCACCCTCAACAGTAATAAATATCTTCTTTGTTCAGATATGCCAATTTTATTCACATTCTTTTATTTTGTAATTATTGACTAAAGATAAAATTGAGCTTTTTCTTGTTTATTTGCCACATGTGTTTTTCCTTTTATAAATTGTCTGCTCATGTTCTTTACTCATTTTTCAAAGGGAGGCATTCTTTTCTAGTTGACGATGAGGGAGAGTACCCTTTTTATTAAGATCATAATCTTTATCACAATATTGCAATGCCATTTAATACCTGGCAGTTTGCATTTTATTGTTACTTACGGTATTTTTGACATATACTTCTTTAATTAGTTGAATCACACAATTATAAATTTTAAAATAAATATAAAAGTCAAAAAGTCTCAAATTTGTTTTACTGAATGGATTTAACTTGAAATTGCCTCCTCTCCCCAATTTCCCCAGGTACATTTACTGGATAAATGATTTACATGTTGCCTAGTTGTACACTAACTTCTTCCATAGTCTATAGTTGTTCATGGGATGCCTATTCAGACCCGATAACGACTGTCACCTCAGATTATTCTTTGTACTCACTTATTACTCTTCTATTTTCAAGGACATCTGGTCTTTGCTCACTGCCTTATCCTTCTAGACTGATTTTACTGGGCTCAGAGGTGTGTTGAAATTATGCCGGTAATGAGGGAATTGATGAGGAGGATGACAGTGGCTTGGAGCGGGAACTGAATTGGTCTTGACCGTTCCCTGGGTCTCACAGTCCATCTGTTGGCAGAATTGATCGTCCTTGCTCTACCTACAGCTGCCCCAGCTGCCCACTCACTAAGGTTACCTCCTATCAACTTATACAGATGTCCTGTGTGGGGTCTCTTTTGATCTATGTTGGATGAAGAACTGATTGCAGCAGGAGACGAACCCGGGGTGTAGTACAGTTACCCAGGAAGGAAATGGCAATGCTTTGGATGAGGCTGGTAGCCATAGAGAAAAGCACTGGCCCAGACTTGAGATATATTTTGCAGATTTGAGGTTTGAGATATTTCCTAGAAAGACTTACTGGGAGATAGGAAATGAAGGATTTGGAAAAGTGTTGAATCAAGATTAAAAAAAAAAAAAAAAAAAGAAAGAAAGATCTTCTCTGGTGGCGTAGTGGTTGAGAGTCTGCCTGCCGATGCAGGGGACGCGGGTTCGTGCCCCGGTCCGGGAAGATCCCACATGCCGCGGAGCAGCTAGGCGCGTGAGCCATGGGCCGCTGAGCCTGCGTGTCCGGAGCCTGTGCTCTGCAACGGGAGAGGCCACAACAGTGAGAGGCCCGCGTACCAAAAAAAAACCCCCCAAAAACCCCAACAAACTAAAGTAATGCCTATTCATTGTAGAAAATCTGAAGATATAATAAAAGCATAAAAAAACCTCTTATCCCATTAAAAATATCTTAGTGTATTTCCTCTTAAGCTTTCATCTATCGCTGGAAATAAAATTAAGGTTCTGACTCTTGGTCTGGATTGATTTAAACCAGATTTGGAGGGTGGATTTATGATGACCTCCCATGAAATAAAGATTGTGTACCATTTACAAAATCTGTTTTTGAAGGACAGCTCAACAAAGCTAGTCGTCATGGTTTAGGAGAGTTGAAACTCTGGTAGAACGTACAGCTGAGTGAGCATTGACTAAGAGAGATGCATATTTATTAAGATATCACGGGCAGAGGAAACATGGAAATATGGGTCCCTGGCTGAACGTCTCAGTTATACACGCTTCTGTGCTCTGTGTTGATTATTTTGATTACATTTTCTTACATGGGCTGCTCTATGGAATGCTCACAGGTGAACAGAAGCAGAGATTTCTTAATTTAGTGCTGCTTGTCCAACACTCGGGAGGTTAAGTAATTTACTTACATCTATCTGTCAATATCTATAAATCTATTTTCATTTTTATATCAAATAGAGATAGCCGTTTGTGTGTGTCAAAGCCCGCATTTTCCCTCAACATTATGTCACAAACATTTTCTGATTATTGCTGGTGTATTTTCAGCATTTATTCTGTAACTCACTTACTGAAATTTTATTTCTAATTGCTTTTCCATTGATCCTCTTGAGTTTTCTACAAGATGGTCATATAATCAGCCAATATTTTTGTCTTACCCTTTCCACTAATTATACTTAGAATTATCTTCTAGTCTAATTTTATTAGCCAGGTTAAAAATTTAATAATATTGACAAGAAGAGAGTCTTTTACCTTTCTGTCCTGCTTCTGGCTTTGATGGAATGGCTTTTAGTGTTTCTAAAGTATGATCTTTGTCTGTTGATTTGAGATAATAGTCTTCATTAGGTTTCAGAAGTTCACTTTTATCTCAAGTTTATTAAGAGTTAGTTGTTACTGTTCATTCAGAAGTTAATTCTGAATTTTATCTAATGTCTCTTCAGATTAAGATGATTGAAATTATGATATTTTTATGGTTTATATTTTAAAATTATTTTGTGCTCCAATAATAATGCTTTTAGACAAACAATAATTTTTATTTTGAATATGTAACACTTGTTTGTAAAGCACTTCTTGACTATCTTCTATATTCAGATCCTGTGGTGAGTGTCTGGAATACAACCAAGAACAAAGAAATGGTGCTTTCCCTAATGAATTTAATAATCTAGTGGGGGAAAACAGAAAAGAAAGTGTGATTTTTGAAGTTTCCTTCTTTCTTGGATGTGATTGCAGGTGGCCAACATACGTTTTAGAAGAATGGAGCTCTAATTTTAAAATGGAAGACAGCAGGATGATAGGATGTAACACAGAGGATCTGGCTTTTAAAATGAGTGGTTTTAGGAAAGAACTTGCTTTATGGTAGAAAAGACCAACTTAAACTTAAAATATTTTCAGAAATATATTTATGACTCTAGGAAAGGCGATACAATCCAAAGTTCATTACTTCACCGATGGTCAAGCCTCATTGACTTCAACCAAGTCAGTGATCCTGTGTTGATGTTTTGGCTAACTCTGCTTATGATCTTGTTAAAAGTAGATGTGTCTCTAGAAAAAGAGGTTTTAGTATTTTTAATGCAAGTGATTTTCTATTAAGAGATGACTCTCATCCCTAGACCCAGATATAATAGATATTGCTGGTTGCCTGGATATTACCTATAGTCCCTTTTTTGTACTAATAAAACTCTGATTTTCTTTGGGGAAGAAGTATGCCCAGCTAAAATACTTACAACCAAGACCTCCTTGAAGCAAGGGATGGCCAGTGGACCCAGTTTTATCTAGTGAGATATAGGCAGCAGGGGTTATGGGAGAGGTTTTGCAAAAAGATTTAGTCCTGATGGGCACATTCTGTATAGGCCCTTGCCCCTATGATTTTCCTAGAACACAGATATGATGCCTGGAGATTCAGCAGCCATGAGGGTAAAACATACACTCTAAGAATGAAGAAGCAAGATGTAGAAGCCTTGATCCTTGCTGATACACACACGCAACGGAAGCAGCTCAGAATTGTCTACCTTTGAATTTCTTGTTACCTGAAAAAAAATAGACCTGTGTGTTATTTGAGTTTTTTGTTACTTGCAGCTAAACACTTTTCTAATCAATACACAGGCATTATTTAAAAATAAAAAGAAGAAAATTGTGCCACATGGTGGAGCTAGCTCCATCAGGACAAATTTTGTTAACAAGACTGGTCATATACAAGAATGTATTTTCTTTTGAAAAAAAATTTTTTAAATTTTGTATTGGAGTATAGTTGATTAACAATGTTGTGTTAGTTTCAGGTGTACAGCAAAGTGATTCAGTTATACCTACATATACATGCATCTATTGTTTTTCACATTCTTTTCCCGTTTAGGTTATTACAGAACACTGAGCAGAGTTCCCTGTGTTATACAGTAGGTCCTTGTTTGTTATCTATTTTAAATATAGTCGTGTGTACATGTCAATCCCAGACTCCCAATCTATCCCTCCCGTAGACTGTTCCCCCCAGTAACCATAAATTCATTCTCTAAGTCTGTGAGTCTGTTTCTGTTTTGTAAATAAATTCATTTGTATCATTTTTTTTAGATTCCACATATAAGTGATATCACATGGTATTTGTCTTTCTCTGTCTGACTTACTTCACTTAGTATGATAATCTCCAGGTCCATCCCATTATTTCATTCTTTATAAATGGCTGAGTAATATTCCATTGTATATGTGTACTACATCTTCTTTATCCATTGATCTGTCAATGGACATTTAGGTTGTTTCCATGTCTTGGCTATTGTAAATTGTGCTGCAGTGGACACTGGTGTATCCTCTTGGACCATGTTTTTTTCGGCGTATTAAAAGCATATATTTTCAAAGTGTATGTCCATGAAAGCTCTTTGTAAGGTTTGGGAGAATATTGGAAGAGGATATTGGGAGAGTATCAAGAATAGAAGGAACTCTAGGGATCCATACCATTATTCTAAAACAAAAATTCACCTCTGGTATTTAGTGCTTAGCTGCTTTTCGGCTACTGGCCCCAGATGAAGCGGCAGCGTTAACATAATGCCTTGTACTTAGAGCCTCATGAATAGACCTCGATTGCTGATCACACAGCAGTTCACCTGTAAGTCCTCATAACCCCAACTTCAAAGGCTCATCCCATTTAGAAGGAATTCTTTTTTTGTTTGCAGTTTAAATGATATAAATACTCAGTGATCTGTAGACACCTCCTGCTGTTTCTGGTTTTCATCTCCAAAGAACAGGAGACTGTGTCACGTATTGCAGATTAAAAACTTATTTGCGCAAGGAGAATCTTACTCTTAAAAGTTCCCTGTTATTAATTGTAGTTTTATTATTGATCCTTTTAAGAAACACAAATGACTTTATTTTTTTAATGACTTTTAAAAAAAGATTTATTTATTTATTTTTAATTTATTTTGGCTGTGCCAG
The DNA here is from genome assembly GCF_963455315.2 of Globicephala melas. Taxonomy (NCBI): domain Eukaryota; kingdom Metazoa; phylum Chordata; class Mammalia; order Artiodactyla; family Delphinidae; genus Globicephala; species Globicephala melas. The sequence goes on from NC_083328.1 coordinate 77,061,680, forward strand.
GTCTTAGTTGCAGCACGTGGGATCTTCCTTGCGACCTGAGGGACCTTTTAGTTGCAGCATGTGGACTTCTTAGTTGCGGCATGCATGTGGGATCTAGTTCCCCGAACAGGGATCGAACCCGGGCCCCCTGCGTTGGGAGTGCAGAGTCTTACCCACTGGACCATCAGGGAAGTCCCCACAAATAACTTGAAAATGTTTTCCTTCGGCACACCTCAGCAGATGGTGCACTCAGTGAATGGTTGGTTTGGGATACAACAGGTAGAACCCTAGGTCTTGGCCTTGTGAATAAGGCCAAGATGAGACCATCATATGAGGCAAAATTCAACAGTCTATATTAAATAGAAAACAAAAGAAAACAAAAATCATGACTGATAACTGAGTCAGGTTCATAGAATTTTTAACACTTGCCATTGGTAGTCAGGGTCATGGAAACCAAGTTTCTTAATTCTACTTGCCCATGATGAGGACAGACCTAAGTCTACATAATCCTGGCTACATGGCCACTCCATGTGAATCAATAACATGCTTGTGGGATAGCGTTAGTACTGGCAAAAAAATTCTTAGCTGAACATCTGTTTCAGCCAAATAAAGAACTTTCTTATCAACAAAATGTAACCATGTCCATGAGAATCTTTTTATCAATTCTTTATCTTTCTACAGGCACAGGCAGGAAAATTTTTAAGAGAAAGATGAGAGAGCTCCAGATGTTCTCTCCCTAGAGTATTGTCTTATAAAAATGTGTTTTCAGCTGTTTAGATGATTAGCAAACCACAGCGCAACTAGAGGTCTCTCAACTCATCACAAGGGTCAGACCTTCAAGATGATATGGGAAATTTCTCAAGGCTGTTGGAAAGAACTGTGTTTGCAAAATAAGAAAGGGAACTCCTTTTGTTGGGCACCTGCTCAACTGTAGACATTCTGCAAAATGCTTTCAGATATTTATCCACTCAACAACACTGTGAGGAAGGTACTAGGGTCTCTCTTTTATGGATGGAGGAATGGAGGTTCAAGATCACAGCTAGTACACAGCTGAGCACACATCCGTGAGCAGTTGGGTAGAGTGCGAATCTATATTCTTCCATCGAGCTGTGTTGGCCCAGTCTCACTGTAGGTGTCACAGCCTTGTTGGGGATATATGACATGAACATGTGCAATGTTAAAAAGCAATGAAGGGACTTCCCTGGCGGTCCAGTGGTTAAAACTTTGCCTTCCAATGCAGGGGGTGGGTGGGTGCGATCTCTGGTCGGGGAGCTAAGATCCTACATGCCTCGTAGCCAAAAAACCAAAACATAAAACAGAAGCAATATTGTTACAAATTCAATGAAGTCTTCAAAAATGGTCCACATCAAAAAAAAAAAAAATCTAAAAAAAAAAAAGGAATACAAGACCAAGGACATGAGGAGAATGCAGCGTGTGGTTAATAGACAAGTGAGAGTTAGGAGCTGTGAACTTGTTATGAACCAGAGCAACCTGGGAAGGCCTGGTCTCTCTGTAAGACTTAAGTAAATAGGTCCAGGTGAATTGTAGGCAGGCTGAAAGGTATGAATCTTGTGGGTGATAAGCACAAGGTATGCTTATCACATTGCTGATAGACCTGTTTGACTATGAAAAGTTTGTGAAGGAAGCTTGAGAGTAGACTTCAATGGACCTTGAATTTCAGGTTATCTACACTTTTATGTAGAAGGTCAGTTTTTCTCTGGACCTTCCTTTATCCCCCCACCCCCTGCCCCACCACCTTGGGGGTCCCGACACATTGTTAGGGGTTATGAAGTTCCACGTGAAACTTTACTTTTTATTTTCTAAATTTTAATGATAATTAGAAAATATTATAAGCATATCGTAGAAAACCAACCTTATCACTGTGTACTATCTCGTGACGGTGCTACCAAGTGGAGGCTAAAGGATGTCACAGCAGCCGCATGCATAAGGATCTCACGGTTTGAATAGAGGAAAGTTGTGGCCACTGAATCTGTACACAACATCCAGTAGGATGGACATACCAGACTTCTCCTACAGAGTGAATGTCCTACCTGTGTGAGCAGATCTCACTATGGAACTTACCAACTTGAAACACTTCAATATTGGACAGTACAGCTGTTAACACCCAAGGAAGAAATAACCTGCTTCTGAGACAGATGCTGTTGGTGCCCTGCCCATAGCTGGTTGGCACTCACTCTTCTTGCATGTGCCCAGGTGTCCAGCTACAAACACCTCTGACTCTTAGGGGCTTTCTCTTGGCAGGCCAGATGTGTTGGGGAGTTAATTTTGGGAGCAGCCATCCACCAATGACAAATGGGAATTGGAGGATAAATACCCCAGTTGCCTCCTTTCATGGTGGGTCATTTCTGAGGTTTCCAGTTGCCACTGAGCCCCAGTTGCCTGCAGCAGTAACCTGCCTATCACTGCATGCTGTATTAACCTCCCTTCCTTCTCTATATCACGTACCCACATTGCTTACCACTGCTTACTAAGATCAATTCTGAAACAAACCCCTGTATACAAATCTTTGTCTGAGGTTTGCTTCTAGGAAACCTAGCCTGATCCTGCTTCCAAAGCATTTGGAAGAAATATTCATTTGATGAAGATTCTCAGAAGAACACAATACTAACCTTATCTTTTTTTTTTTTTGGTACACGGGCCTCTCACTGCTGTGGCCTCTCCCGTTGCGGAGCACAGGCTCCGGACGCACAGGCTCAGCGGCCATGGCTCACGGGCCCAGCCACTCCGCGGCATGTGGGATATTCCCGGCGGGGCACGAACCCACGTCCCCTGCATCGGCAGGCGGACTCTCAACCACTGCGCCACCAGGGAAGCCCTAACCTTATCTTTAAGTGAACAAAATAGTTCTGCAGAGTTATCAATATATGCCTTAATAAAATTGACATACAAGGGTTATTCTTAGGTTTGGGTTCTGATTATCCTGAATTAGAAATAAAAATTACAGCCATTAATACAGTTTTAGACAGCATGCTTGTGAGAATGGCTATTCCTTACATTAGCATTATTAAAGTTGAAATACAGAAACAGGTTAAATACACAAACCCGAGATTACATCCTTCTGCTATTAAACCAAATATCAGCGATTTTTGTTCCAGCAAAATAACATAATCTGTCACATTAAATTAATGCTGGGAATTTAATTTTTATTGGTTTTGTAGTTGTGTTTGAATGTAATTTGAAAATTTATTCTGGATTTATAGTTATATCAAAGCTGTCAGTATAAGGAGTTTATAACTAGTTTTAGGTTTATACATATTGAAATTATAATGAATTTTTAAAATTACATTGAGGGTCCGTGAGAGTATATATATTTTCCTTTATAAAGGAGACTACTTGAGCCTAAGGAAAAACCTCTTGAGGTGATTGGGGAGCCCCTGGAAGGTTTTGATCAATAAAGGGACTTTGTGAAAATGATGTTTCCAGACAAATAAATGGAAGATGAATTTAAGTAGAGAGCAGCAGTGCCTGGATTACAGTAGAGGCACAATACTATTTTCAAATATTACATATATATATATATATATATTACTGCAAGTAGGAAATGGAGAGTTAAAAGAAATTCATGACTTTTTTTTAAACTTTTTTATTGGAGTATAGTTGATTCACAATGTTGTGTTAGTTTCAGGTGTACAGCAAAGTGAATCAGTTATACATATTCATGGCTCTTTGTATATGGGATGTGCATTAGTTCCAGGTCTGCTGGAGAAGAACCCCAAGACAAGAGTTCATGGACAAGTGATTTATTAGGGATGTGCTTCCAGGTGAAACAAGGAGAGATTTCAGGTGAAGTCCCCCAGAGGGAAACTGAAGCCTGACCCCACTTCTGTTTGGGGAACCATGGAATGTAGGTCATACTTCCAAGTTGATCTCAGTTTGAACTAAGGGAGCTGGGCTTTGACATTCCTACACCAGCCAATCATTGTCAAAGGGCTGCCACATTCCAGCACATCCAGCTTTCTGAAATCAGACAGTAGAGGTGACAGCCTGGAAGCTACAGCACCCATAAGCCAGGGAACAAGTGCACAGAAATGACAAAAGGGCATCTGTGTGCAGTGCCGACCATGTCCATCACCAAAAATAAAGCATCAAGGTGACTTGAGTGCTTTGACCTATGAGGTGACAAATGGACATCTCATTGAAAGAGAAAAGGAATTTGGGAGGGGTCCTGGGAAGGAGATGATGAGTCATGACCACTGGATTTTTAGGAATAATGAAACACTCAGAACCCATTTGCTCATCCACTGCTCTATTCCAAGCCGCCATCATTTCTTAGCCAGATCACAGCCTTACCAAATTACTTTCTTTTGCCTAAATATACCACTTGTGTGTTTACAACTCTGTGCCACTTTGTTCCCTTCCTGAGAGATGCCGTTTTCACCCTTTTCCATCCTTTTCATCCTTCAACAATCATTTCACATATTACCTGTTCTGTGAAGCCTATGCCAGAGTTAGTCAATGCCTCTTTTGTCTTCCCACAGTCCTCGGAGCTCACTGCTAGCAGAGCTCGTAGCATTCCACATTATTTGCCTATTCATGTCTGTCTCTTCAGGAAAGTGGAAACCATGTCTTATTCTTCTTGTATCTTCTGTGCCCATTAGTGATCAGGACTCTGCTTTCAGCTGTGATCTTCAAACCTCATTAACTGTAACCTCACAGTAAGAAATACAATATATGTTCATAACACACACACACACACACACACACACACACACACACTTGAAACAAAACTTTTTTTTTTTTTTTGGTACACGGGCCTCTCACTGTTGTGGCCTCTCCCGTTGCCGAGCACAGGCTCCAGATGCGCAGGCTCAGCGGCCATGGCTCACGGGCCCAGCCGCTCCGCGGCATGTGGGATCTTCCCGGACCGGGGCACGAACCCGCGTCCCCTGCATCGGCAGGCGGACTCTCAACCACTGTGCCACCAGGGAAGCCCGAACAAAATTTACTATGACAGAATGCCAAACACTCTGATATTTTCTATTCTGTTCTCTTCTATTCGTTATTCACATGTTCTGGACAAAGCCCACCAAACCAACTTACTTACTAATGACTCATGATTCTCAGTTTGCAAAACTCTGCTTAGCATAAGCTGAAGAACTATTTGTTGATCCGAATTGCAAAATATTGGCTTATTTTGAAGCAAACTTCAGATTTCATGTAATTTGATCCATAAATACCTCAGTATGCATTTCTAAAACATAAAAACTCTTTATTTCTTCATACTTAAAAATACAATTTTCACACCTAAAATATATGATAATTTCTTGGTATCAAGTATCCAGCCGGAGTTCAATGCCCCCAGTTGTCTCATAGTTTTTAAGAAATTGTATCTGATTCCCATTTCTCTTAGATTTCTTTTAATCTATTAGTCATTTCTCTCTCTTTCTTTCATCCTCATCACAACACTTTAGGTCTTCTGTAATGTAGGTTTGCTGTATTATTTGAGTATATTCAAATCTGCTAGACAAGACAAGAAAGCAAATGGGATGGATGAAGCTCATAAGAAATTTTAAGCATTGATGATAAATAATCTAGTGGCTTATGAGGTATAAGTGATACTCCCAGGCTGTGTTAAGAATGAATAATGAGTAAGGAAGAATCTTATGGAACAAAGGTAGAATTCATGAGATATGCTAAATATAGAGAGTAAATTGGTAATCCATAAGGATGATCGAAATGGAATAGATGGAATGCTTGGTGGAACAAACAAGAGTCTCACTTACAGACGGAAATGCACAGAAAGACCAAGTCAGAATGAATGATCATGACAGCTCTGGGTCGACAGCTATGTCATCCTTAAATCAGCCCCCTTTGGAGACCGCCAGTATGGTCCTGCTTTGTCCCTGCATGTGCTCTACCTAGAAATGCAGATAAAACCCATAGTGACTCAGCAGGCTAATTGGCTAGAGATAGCTGGGGACAGGTGTATTTGCCAGGATAGAGCAAGTGTGTGTCATTGGTCCCAAGCATCCTCTATTTGTGGTCCCCTTGCTCAGACCTCAGCTTTGGTCCTTAGAACCCCACTATGGGCTTGGGCGGGGCTGATGCAGGAGGGAGACACAGGATGCATGAATGTTTCCTAACCTATGACTAAATTGGTGTGGTGCTTCCACTTGCTTGCATTTTATTCCATGTGATACCCCATCTCTTTCCCTTTTCTTCTTTTCTTAAAAAATTAATTTTTAAAAAAGACTTTACTTTTTCAAGGAAATTTTAGTTTCATAGCAAAATTGAGAGAGAAGTCACAGCAATTTCCCATATATCCCTTATCACCAAACATGCACAGCTTCCCCCCATTATCAACATCACCCACCAGAGTGGTACATTTCTTACAATCAATGGGCCTGCACTGATGCGTCATTTTCACCCAAAGTCCATAGTTTACATTAGGGTTCACTCTTGGTGTTGTACATTCTGTGGGTTTGGACCCGTGTATGATGACACATATCTATTGTTATGGTGTCATACAGAGTAGTTTCACTGTCCTAAGAATCATCTGTGCGCCACATATTCCTTCCTCCACCCCCACCCTCACTTCTGGATATGTGTTTTCAGTTGATTTATTAAACTGTGATTCAAGCATCTTACTTTGGTCTGTGAACCTTTGTGTTCTGTGATAACTGGATTAGCTTCCCTGGCAATGTGCTTGGAGGTTACCAGTGCATTAAGGCAACTTCCCACACATCTTTAATGCAACCTAATTTTAAGATGCTGATTGTAATTCTTTTTAACTCACCTAATGCTGGACCCTGTTAGTTGCTGATCTAATTTCCTCACCATCGCCACCTCTACTTCTTTTCTGTAGAATCCTAGTTTGTTCAGATATCCACACCTTCTTCATTCAACCAGTTGCCTTAGGGGAAGCCAGCCCCATTCCAGTTCCTCAGTAAACCTGATTGGTGTAAGGTTTTCTATTCAAATCCCATGTGCCAACAATTGACTCAGGAATGATCACTTGATATAATTCTGGCCAATGAGTTGTGGGCAGTCTGTTGGGCTGGGGGTGGGTGGAGTTTCTGGAAAAGGATTTTCTAGTCCTATGAGAAGACACACTTCATAGGATAGAAATCCTCTCTTATTCCTCTATATATTGAACCAGGAAGTGATGTGGAATTGCTAGGCCCATCTTGTCAATAGCCCCATGGGGATGCAGAGAATTGAGAAATGGACAGATTCTACCTTGTTAATACAGACATCATTGAGCAGACTCAACCCACCCTAGAACCCACATTACCTCTTCTATTTCTGTTGTTAAAACTTCTTCATTCTTGAAACCAGCTTGGGTCCAAGTTTTCATTTCTTGCAAGTGACAGCGTATTTAACTGAAAAACCTCCACATAGCTCTGGTTTAAATGACTTAAACTGGCCATTTTTTTTTTAACATCTTTATTGGAGTAAAATTGCTTTATAGTGTTACGTTAGTTTCTGCTGTATAACAAAGTGAATCAACTATACATATACATATAGCCCCATATCTCCTCTCTCTTGCGCCTCCCTCACTCCCTCCCTATCCCACCCCTCTAGGTGGTCACAAAGCACCGAGCTGATCTCCCTGTGCTATGCAGCTGCTTCCCAGTAGCTGTTTTACACTTGGTAGTGTATATATGTCCATGCCACTCTCTCACTTTGTCCCAGCTTACCCTTCCCCCTCCCCGTGTCCTCAAGTCCATTCTCTACGTCTGCAACTTTATTTGTGTCCTGCCTCTAGATTCTTCAGAACCTTTTTTTTTAGATTCCATATATATGTGTTAGCATATGGTATTTGTTTTTCTCTTTCTGACTTACTTCACTCTGTATGACAGACTCTAGGTCCATCTACCTCACTAGAAATGACTCAATTTCATTTTTTTTTCTATGGCTGAGTAATATTCCATTGTATATATGTGCTACATATTCTTTATCCATTCATCTGTTGATGGGCACTTAGGTTGCTTCCATGTCCTTGGCCATTTCTTAATATTTTATTGTAGCCTATCAATACTGGAATAACTTTGGGAGTTTATTAAAATACATATTCTGGGGTCCAGTGCAAACATACTGATTTGGAATTTTAGGGAGGCACTGGTTCTCTTATACACACTAAGACATCACACATAATAGCATAAACTTGATGAGATTCTTTTGAAAACTTATCCAAAACCTGCAGATAAAGCTAAGGATGACTCCATGTCTTTCACTGTGAGTGATAAGAAACCCAAGAGCTATTTAATATTGAGGAGAATGCACCCATGTTCGACTTGCTGTTTGCCATTTGCTTAGAACCAGATAGCTTAAGTTGTATGTTAACCTGTAGATTTCTGTCTGGAGAAAAAGAACCCCAGGAGGACCTTCAAGATGGCAGAGGAATAAGACCTGGAGATCACCTTCCTTCACACAAATACATCAAAAATACATCTACATGTGTAACAACTCCTACAGAACATCTACTGAACACTTGCAGAAGACCTCCGACTTCCCAGAAGGCAAGAAACTCCCCACGTACCTGGGTAGGGCAAAAGAAAAAAGGAAAAACAGAGACAAAAGAATAGGGACGGGACCTGCACCTCTGGGAGGGAGCCATGAAGGAGGAAAAATTTCCACACACTAGAAGCCCCTTCGCGGTCAGAGACTGCAGGTGGTGGAGGGGAGAAGCTTCGGAGCTGCGGAGGAGAGCACAGCAACAGGGGTGCGGAGGGCAAAGCGGAGAGATTCCCACACAGAGGATCGGTGCCGACCAGCACGCGCCAGCCCGAGAGGCTTGTCTGCTCACCCGCTGGGGTGGGTGGGGGCTGGGAGCTCAGGCTCGGGCTTTGGTCGAATCGCAGGGAGAGGACTGGGGTTGGCTGCGTGAACACAGGGTGAAGGGGGCTAGTACGCCACAGCTAGGCAGGAGGGAGTCCGGGAAAAAGTCTGGAGCTGCCTAAGAGGCAAGAGACTATTGTTACGGGGTGCGCGAGGAGAGGGGATTCAGAGCACTGCCTAAACGAGCTTCAGAGATGGGCACAAGCTGCGGCTATCAGTGTGGACACCAGAGATGGGCATGAGATGCTAAGGCTGCTGCTGCAGCCACCAAGAAGCCTGTGTGCGAGCACAGGTCACTATCCACACCTCCCCTCCCAGGAGCCTGTGCAGCCCGCCACTGCCTGGGTCCCGTGATCCACGGACAACTTCCCCGGGAGGACGCACGGTGCGCCTCAGGCTGGTGCAATGTCATGCCAGCCTCTGCCGCCGCAGGCTCGCCCCGCATTCCATACCCCTTCCTCTCCCAGCCTGAGTGAGCCAGAGCCCCCTAATCAGCCACTGCTATAACCCCCTCCTGTCTGGGTTACAAACACAAGCCAGAGGGCGACCTACACACAGAGGCGGGGCCAAATCCAAAGCTGAACCCCAGGAGCTGTGCGAACAAAGAAGAGAAGGAAATCTCTCCCAACAGCCTCAGGAGCAGTGGATTAAATCTCCACAATCATCTTGATGTACCCTGCATCTATGGAATACCTGAATAGACAACAAATCATCCCAAAATTGAGTCAGTGAACTTTGGGAACAACTGTAGACTTGGGGTGTGCTTTCTGCATCTAATTTGTTTCTGGTTTTATGTTTATCTTAATATAGTTTCTAGTGCTTGTTATTATTGGTGGATTTGTTTATTGGTTTGGTTGCTCTCTTTTTTTTATTTTTAAATTTTTTTAAGAACTTTATTTTATTATTTTTTTCTTTCTTTTTTTCCTCCCATTTCTTCTGAGCCATGTGGCTGACAGGGTCTGGGTGCTCTGGCTGGGTGTCGGTCCTGAGTCTCTGAGGTGGGAGAGCCGAGTTCAGGACATTGGACCACCAGAGACCTCCCAGCCCCACGTAATATTAGTTGGTGAGAGCTCTCCCAGAGATCTCCATCTCAACGCTAAGACCCAGCTCCACTCAATGAACAACAAGCCACAGTGCTGGACACACCATGCCAAATAACTAGCAAGACAGGAACACAACCCCACCCATTAGCAGAGAGGCTGCCTAAAATCATACTAAGTTTACAGACACCCCAAAACACACATGGTCCTGCCCATGAGGAAGACAAGATCCATCCGTATCTACCAGAACACAGGCACCCGTCCCCTCCACTAGGAAGCCTACAGAACCCACTGAACCAACCTTACCCACTGGGGGCAGACACCAAAAACAATGGGAACTATGAACCTGCAGCCTGCAAAAAGGAGACCCCAAACACAGTAAGTTAAGCAAAATGAGAAGACAGAGAAATACACAGCAGATGAAGGAGCAAGGTAAAAACCCACCAGACCTAACAAATGAAGAGGAAATAGGCAGTCTACCTGAAAAAGAATTCAGAGTAATGATAATAAGGATGATCCAAAATCTTGGAAATAGAATGGAGAAAATACAAGAAATGTTTAACAAGGACCTAGAAGAACTAAAGAGCAAACAAACAATGAGGAACAACACAATAAATGAAATTAAAAATTCTCTAGAAGGAATCAATAGCAGAATAACTGAGACAGAATAACAGATAGGTGACCTGGAAGATAAAATAGTGGAAATAACTACCGCAGAGGAGAATAAAGAAAAAAGAATGACAAGAATTGAGAGTCTCAGAGACCTCTGGGACAACATTAAATGCATCAACTTTTGAATTATAGGGGTCCCAGAAGAAGAAGAGAAGAAAAAAATGGATTGAGAAAATATTTGAAGAGATTATAATTGAAAACTTCCATAATATGGGAAAGGAAATAGTCAATCAAGGCTAGGAGGTGCAGAGAGCCACATACAGGATAAATCCAAGGAGAAACACAACAAGACACAAATTAATCAAACTATTAAAAATTAAATACAAAGAAAAAATATTAAAAGGAGCAAGGGAAAAGCAACAAATAACATACAGGGGAATCCCCATAAGGTTAACAGCTCATCTTTCAGCAGAAACTCTGCAAGCCAGAAGGGAGTGGCAGGACATATTTAAAGTGGTGAAAGGGAAAAACCTACAACCAAGATTAGTCTACCCAGCAAGGATCTCATTCAGATGTGACGGAGAAATTAAAACCTTTACAGACAAGCAAAAGCTAAGAGAATTCAGCACCACCAAACCAGCTTTACAACAAATGCTAAAGGAACTTCTCTAGGCAGTAAACACAAGAGAAGGAAAAGACCTACAATAACAAACCAAAACAATTAAGAAAATGGTAATAGGAACATACATATTGATAATTACCTTAAATGTAAATGGATTAAATGCTCCAACCAAAAGACATAGACTGGCTGAATGGATACAAAAACAAGACCCATATATATGCTGTCTACAAGAGACCCACTTCAGACCTAGAGACACATACAGACTGAAAGTGAGGGGATGGAAAAAGATATTCCATGCAAGTGGAAATCAAAAGAAAGCTGGAGTAGCAATTCTCATATCAGAAAAAATAGATTTTAAAATAAAGACTATTACGAGAGACAAAGAAAGACACTATATAATGATCAAGGGATCAAACCAAGAAGAAGATATAACAATTGTAAATATTTATGCACCCAACATAGGAGCACCTCAATACATAAGGCAAATGCTAACAGCCATAAAATGGGAAATTGACAGTAACCCAATCATAGTAGGGGACTTTAACACCCCACTTTCACCAATGGACAGATCAACCAAAGCGAAAATAAATAAGGAAACACAGCTTTAAATGACACATTAAACAAGATGGACTTAATTGATTTTAATGTCCTATTTATAAGACATTCCATTGAAAAACAACAGAATACACTGTTTTCTCAAGTGCTCATGGAACATTCTTCAGGATAGATCATATCTTGGGTCACAAATCAAGCCTTGTTTAATTTAAGAAAATTGAAATCATATCAAGTATCTTTTCTGACCAGAATGCTATGTGAGTAGATATTAATTACATGAAAAAAAACTGTAAAAAATACAAACACATGGAGTCTAAACAATACGCTACTAAATAACCAAGAGATCAAAGAGGAAATCAAAAAATACCTAGAAACAAATGACAATGAAAACACAACGACCCAAAACCTATAGGATGCAGCAAAACAGTTCTAAGAGGGAAGTTTACAGCAATACACTCCTACCTCAAGAAACAAGAAACACCTCAAATAAACAACCTAACTTTACATCTAAAGCAATTAGAGAAAAAAAAAACAACAAACCCCCAAAGTTAGCAGAAGGAAAGAAGTCATAAAGATCAGATCAGAAATAAAGAAAAAGAAATGAAGGAAATGATAGCAAAGATCAATAAAACTAAAAGCTGGTTCTATGAGAAGATAAACAGAATTGATAAACCATTAACCAGCCTCATCAAGAAAAAAAGGGGGAAGACTCAAATCAATAGAGTTAGAAACGAAAAAGGAGAAGTAACAACTGACACTGCAGAAATGCAAAGAATCATGAGAGATTACTACAACAACTCTATGCCAATAAAATGGACAACCTGGAAGAAATGGACACATTCTTAGAAAAGCACAATCTTCCGAGACTGAACCAGGAAGAAATAAAAAATATAAACAGACCAGTCACAAGCACTGAAATTGAAACTGGGATTAAAAATCTTCCAACAACAACAACAAAAAAACCCCAGGACCAGATTGCTTCACAGACGAATTCTATCAAACGTTTAGAGAAGAGGTAACACCTATTCTTCTCAAACTCTCCCAAAATATAGCAGAGGGAGGAACACTCCCAAACTCATTCTATGAGCCACCATCACCCTGATACCAAAACCAGGCAAAGATGTCACAAAGAAAGAAAACTACAGGCCAATATCACTGATGAACATAGATGCAAAAATCCTCAACAAAATACTAGCAAACAGAATCCAACAGCACATTAAAAGGATCATACATCATGATCAAGTGGGGTTTATCCCAGGAATGCAAGGATTCTTCAATATACGCAAATCAATCAATGTGATACACGATATTAAAAAATTGTAGGAGAAAAACCATATGATCATCTCAATAGATGCAGAAAAAGCTTTTGACAAAATTCAACACCCATTTATCATAAAAACCCTCCAGGAAGTAGGCATAGAGGGAACTTACCTCAACATAATAAAGGCCATGTATGACAAACCCACAGCCAACATTGTTCTCAGTGGTGAAAAACTGAAACCATTTCAACTAAGATCAGGAGCGAGACAAGGTTGCCCACTCTAACCACTATTATTCAACCTAGTTTTGGAAGTTTTAGCCACAGCAATTAGAGAAGAAAAAGAAACAAAAGGAATCCAAATTGGAAAGAAGTAAAACTGTCACTGTTTGCAGATGACATGATACTATACATAGAGAATCCTAAAGATGCTACCAGAAAACTACTAGAGCTAATCAATAAATTTGGTAAAGTAGCAGGGTACAAAATTAATGCACAGAAATCTCTTGCATTCCTATACACTAATGATGAAAAATCTGAAAGAGAAATTAAGGAAACACTCCCATTTACCATTGCAACAAAAAAGAATAAAATACCTAGGAATAAACCTACCTAAGAAGACAGAAGACCTGTATGCAGAAAACTATATGACACTGATGAAAGAAATTAAAGATGATACAAACAGATGGAGAGATATACCATGTTCTTGGATTGGAAGAATCAACATTGTGAAAATGACTATACTACCCAAAGCAATCTACAGATTCAATGCAATCCCTATCAAACAACCAATGGCATTTTTCACAGAACTAGAAGAAAAAATTTTACAATTTGTATGGAAACACAAAAGACTCTGAATAGCCAAAGCAATCTTGAGAAAGAAAAATGGAGTTGGAGGAATCAGGCTCCCTGACTTCAGACTATACTACAAAGCTGCAGTAATCAAGACGGTCTGGTACTGACACAAAAACAGAAATATACATCAATGGAACAGGATAGAAAGCTCTGAGATAAACCCACGCACCTATGGTCACTTTATCTTTGATAAAGGAGGCAAGAATAGACAATGGAGAAAAGACAGTCTCTTCAGTAAGTGGTACTGGGAAAACTGGATAGCTACATGTAAAAGAATGAAATTAGAACACTCCCTACCAACATACACAAAAATAAATTCAAAATGGATTAAAGACCTAAATGTAAGGCCAGACACTATAAAGCTCTTAGAGGAAAACATAAGCAGAACACTCTTTGGCATAAATCACAGCAAGATCCTTTTTGACCCACCTCCTAGATAAATGGAAATAAAAACAAAAATAAACAAATGGGACCTAATAAAACTTAAAACTTTTGCACAGCAAAGGAAACCATAAACAAGACAAAAAGACAACCCTTAGAATGGGAGAAATTATTTGCCAACGAAGCAACTGAGTAAGGATTAATCTCTAAAATATACAAGCAGCTCATGCAGCTCAATATCAAAAAAAAACCCAATCCAAAAATGGGCAGAAGACCTAAACAGACATTTCTCCAAACAAGATATACAGATTGCCAACAAACACATGAAAGGATACTCAACGTCACTAATCATTAGAGAAATGCAAATCAAAACTACAGTGAGGTATCACCTCACACCAGTCAGAATGGCCATCATCAAAAAGTCTATAAACAATAAATGCTGGAGAGGGTGTGGAGAGAAGGGAAACCTCTTGCACTGTTGGTGGGAATGTAAATTAATACAGCCACTATAGAGAACAGTAAGGAGGTTCCTTAAAAAACTAAAATTATAACTACCATATGACCCAGCAATCCCACTACTGGACGTATACCCTGAGAAATCCATAATTCAAAAAGAGTCATGTACCACAATGTTCACTGCAGCTCTATTTTCAATAGCCAGGACATGGAAGCAGTCTAAGTGTCCATCAACAGATGAATGGATAAAGAAGATGTGGCACATATATACAATGGAATATTACTCAGCCATAAAAAGTAACGATATTGAGTTATTTGTAGTGAGGTGGAATGGACCTAGAGTCTGTCATACAGAGTGAAGTAAGTCAGAAAGAGAAAAACAAATACTGTATGCTAACACATATATATGGAATCAAAAAAAAAAAAAAAGGTTCTGAAGAACCTACGGGCAGGACAGGAATAAAGACACAGAAGTAGAGATTGGACTTGAGGACCGGGGAGGTGGAAGGGTAAGCTGGGACGAAGTGAGAGAGTTGCATGGACATATATACACTACCAAATGTAAAATAGATAGCTAGTGGGAAGCAGCCGCAGAGCATAGGGAGAGTAGCCGGGTGCTTTGTGTCCACCTAGAGGGGTGGGATAGGGAGGGTGGGAGGGAGACGCAAGAGGGAGGAGATACAGGTATATATGTATACGTATAGCTGATTCACTTTGTTAAAAAAGCAGAAACTAACACACCATTGTAAAGCAATTATACTCCAATAAAGATGTTTTAAAAAGAAAAAGAACCCCAAACAGTTATGGTTTAGTGACTGTAGGACTTTGCCATGTTTTGAATCTCTTAGCAAATTCGTGTCGGCTCCTTTTGAACAACTTACAATATATACCTGCATTCCTTGCCTCCTCCTTTGAACCACTCCGCTATCATTTTGGTTCCCTCATTAATAAGTTGAGTAAAAATTTTGACACATTTATTCTATACTTGTATATCAGTCATGCTTTCAGCTTTTTGAGGATTAATCTTTAATGGGATTCCTAGCCCTTTTGTTCATTTCTTCACTCCCAAGGATGGCACGATTCCCTCCTCATTACCAGTAATGGTTGCTTATCTTGATACCGGCAGGACAAAGGTAAGGAAAGAACTCAGTCTTTTCATTTATGCAAGTGTATGTTTGTATGTTTCTAAAGTAAACACTATTGAGGCTATTATTTTACCTTTGGCCACTGTCCCTGGTGATTGTAAGTGATATCTCAAATGCATTTAGGTGCTGTGCTAATATCCTGTTTCACCGACCAAATGATGGTTCTATTGTCTGGAATATATTTAGAGCATCCAAGGCAAGTGTGACCCAAAATTTTAATTAGCTTCCACTTACAATCTAATTTCCAGCAGTTTGCATCATCATTTGGAACAGGTTTCTTTGGAGACAGGGTCACATAGGGGAGAGTGGTCAGCCAAGCAGAGCTGGGTTCGAATCCCAGGGCTGCTGAACCCTGGCGTGACCTTGGGCAGGTTCCTTGAAATCAATTATCTTTCATTTGGAAAAACGATAATGGCAGCTGTCTCATGATGTAGTTCTGTAAGTGACAAGGAAGCAGTTGGATGGAGCGGCTCACTTCTGAGACGGAGCACGCAGACAGAGTTCAGGTGCTGCCGCATAGGTTTGCGATTTTGAATGAGTCACCTAATGTCTTGGGGCATCACTTTCCTTACCCAAAAAGTAAATAATAGTTTCTATCTTGTAGGATTAGGGTAAATTGTTTGCTATAGTAAACATTATTTGTTAGAATATCACTTTCACATATATATATATATTTTTATAAATTTATTTTTGGCTGTGTTGGGTCGTAGCTGCGTGTGGGCTTTTCTCCAGCTGGAGCGAACGGGGGCTACTCTTCGTTGCAGTGCATGGGCTTCTCATTGCGGTGGCTTCTCTTGTTGCGGAGCATGGGCTCTAGGTGTGCGGGCTTCAGTAGTTGTGGCACATGGGCTCAGTAGTTGTGGCTTGTGGGCCCCAGAGCGCAGGCTCAGTAGTTGTGGCTCATGGGCTTTTCCGTTCCACAGCATGTGGAATCTTCCCGGACCAAGGCTCAAACCCGTGTCCCCTGCATTGGCAGGCAGATTCCCAACCACTGCGCCACCAGGGAAGCCCACTTTCACATATTTCACATATCTCCATACCATCTTGCAAACTCGTCGCAAATTTTGCTATATTTAGGTACCACTTATGCTATCATCTGCTTATTATTTTTATTTAATTAATGTCATTAAAGAAACATTTACCAATTGTCTACTTGTCTAGGCACTGTTGAGGTTTGGGAGATACAGAGGTGAACAAATAAGACAAAACTCCTTGCCCTCGTGGAGTGCATGTCTCCATGAGGGTGATACCCGATATCACCTCCATCAATAGAAAAACCAATATCACTTGAAAAAGATGATGATTTATTTATTTATTACTTTTTAAAATTTTATTTTATTGACGGATAGTTGATTTACAATGTGTTAATTTCTGCTGTACAGCAAAGTGATTCAGTTATATGTGTATATACATTCTTTTTCATATTCTTTTCCATTATGGTTTATCATAGGATATTGAATGTAGTTAGTTCCCTGTGCTATATAGTTGGACCTTGTTGTTTATCCATTCTATGTATAATAATTTGCATCTGCTAATCCCCAAATCCCATTCCATCCCTCCCCCACCCCTTCTCCCCCTTGGCAACCACAAATCTGTTGTGGTCTTTATGTGTGTCTCTATTGTGTGTCTCTATGTCTGTGAGTCTGTTTCTGTTGAAAAAGATGAAGATTTAAAAAATGAAAATAGTAAAAGCAAAACAATGCTGGCCTCACAGAATCTAGTTTGATATGTTTGCCCTTTCTTTGTTTAAAAAAAAATTTTCAGTTGTTAGGTGTTTGAGACAGCCTAGTACCACACAAGGTCTCTCCTTGATGTAATTGGGAACAGGATAGAGAAGCAGAAAAGGGGTAACTTTTCTCAGTGTGGGAGTTAGTGTTGCTCAGTTCTGTTGTCAAGGTTGACTCCGCCGGGCATATGTGGTCCACCTTTGGAATCGCCACTTGGATGCAACATTATACACTCAGCACTGTTCCTGGCACAGAGCGAAGGATCAACAAATGTACCTTTTGGTTATAGGAATATTCATCATAAAAGAGAACATGTTCGTTTGTGCACCTGCCTGGATGGGGAAGGTCTGCAAATCGCCTGCAGAGTTATTAATTGCTCATAGATTTCATGTATGTTTTCATGAGGCTGCTATTTTCCTATTCCATCTTAGAATAGGCTTTCAGAGCTTCGAGAGCTCCTGGGCCTCTCGTCTTTGTATCATTTGGCTCCTAGTACTAAAAGCCACATCCTGTTATGTTTGGTTGCTAGGTGGAGAAATGTTATCATGGGCTTCAGCAATAATTTATCCACAGAGCTCAAGGAGCTGTCATGTTCTTCTGACAGTGAGCTGCAGCACTTTATCAGCCAGCCTGTAAATCAGGCGTGTGTGGGTGCGGATGCTAGCACTGTTTGATCTCTCTCAGACACTGTAATAATCTGCTTTTGTCTGATTGATTCCTTCACATCACCACGCACATTGCAACAGGGAGTGGAGTGCCCTCTGTTTATCTCCGCTGGTCATCTGCAGGAGGCCAACAGGGCAGAAAATGCTCTTCGTGCCGAGATGGAAGAGTTTTTGGAATTAGGGCCTTTCCATCATATCCCTGAGCTGGTTTCGTTCAGTAAATCAATGATAGCAGAATTGAATGCACCATAAATACCTCAAACCATATCTCTTACAAGAATGTAAGAGTAATTCATAGAAACAGGAAAGGTAACTTTGCGGGAAAGAATTACGACCCCTACAAGCCACAGACATTCAGGGCTTTTTACTGGCTGTGTTCACATCTCACCCTTTGAACTTTGGGGGAAGGAGAACACACTGCTGGCTGATGTTTGCTTCCGGAAAGCACAGGGGGCAAAATTGGGTTGAAGGGACCCTGTCGAGACTGATCACTGCTCTTCAATCTGAAAACAAGTTTTTCTCAATTTCTATCGGCTCCTGTCACACGTGGTCCCTCTTTATGAAGAGACGCGTCACATCATCCTAATGGAGCGAACTGGGCTCTGCCATTTGATGGGTTATGAGTCACTCTTCTGCTAGCCCTACAGCAGGCCTTCATGTATGGGTTTTGCCAACCTTCCTGATGCTTAAAAGATCTCCCTACCCAGGAAACCTGATCCCTGTTTCCTGTGCTCCTAATTGCTGACAGGTATTTTGGGGCAGATTTTGGCATCCCCAGTCCCCAGGAGTTGGGTTGAAATCCACGAGGTGATGACCACCTTGGGCATGGCGGCAGCTTGCTGTGCCGTGCCCCGAGAGCAGTCCCAGATGTCCCCACCTGCCTTAGTTGAAAGCAGAGGTCAAGCTGTATTGTCGACGTGATTGACTAAATCCCATCGGAGAGGAGGATTTTGTTGTAGCTTCCCCCTCTTGGATGGCAGCAAGATGAAGCTAAATAAAGGGGCCTTTCAGTTCAGAAATGAATGTAGCTCTGGAAGAAAAAAAGACAGCTTGAGTTGGCTGTTTTTGTGCAATCAGAGACACACACAGTTGTTCTTATTTTCATAATGGGAGTCAATACTATTAATGATTATTTATTCTAATATGCGTATTAGCAGCAGTGGTCCTAACTTAGTGGTAGAGTAGGAATGAGCAAACAACGGCCAGTGGGCCAGATCCACGTGTTTCTGTCAAGAAAGCTTTATTGGAACATGGTCACATCCATTTATTTCCATATTGTCTGTGACTGATTTCTGCTACAACAGCCGAGTTGAGGAGTTATGGCAGAGACCATATGGAAAGCTGAAAATATTTACTATCCGGTGGCCCTTTACAGAAAACATTTGCAAACCCTTGGGTTAGAGGGTTTTTCCTGGTGTCAGACTGCCAGTTCCAATCTTGACTTTACCATTTACCCGCTGAGTAGCCTTGGGTAATCACACAACCTCTCTGATCCTTGGCTTCCTCGTGTATAAAATGGGGATTATAATAATATTTATATATTATCAAGTTGGTGGTGGTCTGATGAGCACCTTAGCGATAACAAGCAGGTAACACTATTCCTTTTGAATGGCTTGTTACCTGTACCCTTGTGCCCACCTTGAGTAGGTGCACCTGACCTTCGCCTGGCATTTAACTCCTGATGTCCTACACGTGCCATGCCAGCGCATTCACTGGTACAAATTTATGGGGGTGGACATGTGCAGCTCAGAACTTTTGAAAAAGAGCAGGGCAGAGTTACAGCCTCCTCAAACAAGGTTGCCGTTACAAGGACTTCAAAATATGTTCCCAGAGTTAGAAGATTTATTCCAAGGTCTGCACAAAATTGAGTTATTCTGACTGTTCAAATTAGAAAGATGGTGGCCTCAGTGGTGTTACAGGATGATCTACAACATGTTTGAGAGTGCATGTTCGCTCTTTACAACTTTAAGAGGACTTAGATATAATTTAAACAAATTGCAGGTTAAATCACCTATGTGAAACCCATGACTCCTGAAGACCACATCTTGAAAACCACTCTCTATGCTCTCCCGGCAAACATTTCCTGTAAAGGGCCAGAGAGTATATATTTTAGCCTTGCATCTACTCAGCTCTGCCACTGTAACATGAAAACAGCCATAGGCGATAAGTACATAAATGGGCAAGGTGGTGTTCCAATAAAACTTTATTTACAAAAACAGGTGGTAGGCTATGGGCCCAGAGTTTGCCAGTCTTGTTCTACCATCTCTCTCTTAATAAAGCTCATAGTTAGTCCTATGACAATTAGTTTATTAATCTTAATAAGGAACTTATGTGTAGGTATGTTGATAGCCTCATCACACACCTTTACCAATGAGGAAGTTGAGGGACAAGGAAATTAAGTAATTTGGTCAAGGTCACACTGCTAATAGTGATAGAAACAGGGCTTGAACCTAGCCTACCTGCTCTAGAGTCAGTACATTTAGCCACTATTCTACATTACCTCCTTTACTCTTAGTGCAAATAATGCTATTCCATATAAGAAGTCATTCCAGCCTTTCAATGTCTTTCATGTACCTATAAAGACTCCTTTATAGAAGATAATATTTTTGATTTTTCAAAGTGGCCCTTGTTGGATCAGTAACCAAAGCAGAGAGTGCTTTGTCTTTATGGATGCTAATGGTTTGAGGTCATTTCCTGGTCATGTAACCAGGGCAGAGCCAGAAGATTCTACACTCTGAAGGGGGCCCCATGCTTGAGGTTTAATGTTCTTGGCCACCATATTCAAACCCTTAATTTTATCTTTAAATTTGTGTTTTGTAAGTCTGACGGGACATCACTCGTGTCAGGGACTTGGAGCTTCGGCTCACACTAGTTCCCGCCTTCTGCTGCCTGTCTGCCTCCCTGGGTGGGTTCTGGCAGCCCGCTTCCAGGCACTGCCCGATGACGGCTGCTGCCCTCTGCCCTGGTGGGCTCACCCCACGAGTATCCCCGTGCTCAAGCGAGCACAACATTAAAACACAAGTTAGAAAACATGACCGATAGAAAGAGGGACCATAGAAGAAAGGAGAAGATTATTTCCTTTTTGTATGGGGGGACCCCATGTTTTCATTTTGCACTGGGACTCACGAATTATGTAGCTGGTCCTCTATGACTCTCAACAACAGCATCACCTGGGAGAATCTCAGGCCCCGCCCCAGACCTGCCAAATCAGAATCTGCATTTTTACAGGACCCTCGGATGATTCCTGTCCTTTCATGTCTGAGGTGCACAGCCCCGAAGATGGCTTCCACACGGGCCTAAAATTAAAAACGTTTTAACTAGAGCTGCTTCATCTCAAGCATCTGCGTGTTTGCAGGTAGCAGTTAAGAGCCATCTCAGTGGATTACAGTGAAGAGGCAAATGTGTGTGTTTGGGAGGCCTGGTATCATAAAGATATGAAGATAAAGCAAGACAGCCAGGCCCCTGAGGGTTACTTTGGGCGACCTCTGTTGACATTAGAACGATTGGGAGGGAGACAAAGAGCAGCACTTTCATCCTGTAGTTCTGTGCGCACTGAATATGCTTTAACACAAAACCCTTGGGCCATTGAGTGGTGGTGGCAGCCAGAAGGTCAGCAGGGTTTTAGACGACATCAGGGATGAACCAAGAATGGGGGCACCTTGTCCTGCACAAAAGCACAGGGTATTGGCACGGTGGCTGCCACTGTACCCCAAGGCAGATATACGGACTGGAAAGAAGCTGAGTCCTGCAAGAAAGCTGGTCTTTTTTTTTTTTTTGTGGGAGATGCAGTGGGCAGTCACCTCTGCCCCCCTGCAAAGTCAGACGAAAGTAGCTAGAACCTTTTCCCAAGCACACAATGTATACAGAAGTATTAAAGCAGGGGTTGCAGACTCCAAAGCCCCCAGGGGCCATGGCAGGACAGCTGATGACAGGTCCCCAGCCTGTATAGGGGACCTATACAGGGGACTATATAGGGGACGAGTCCTCAATTCAAGCCAGTGGTTGCCATGTGGGAATGTGGGCTCAGCATTCTCTGGGATTCTGCTTTTTTGAGAGAACCCCGAAACCTGGATTTTCATGTTAAAATAATGGCGATGAATCTTAAATTTAAAAAAAGTCCCAGATCCCTCACTTGTGAAATGGGAACAGGATGTAGAACGAACATCTCCGGCTTCACCTGCTCTATATTCCCTGTTCCTCTTCAGCTCGTGACAAAGCCTGTTTTCCTTTGGAACTGCCGTCCCCTCCTCTCCCCGGGGTTTGGCTGGGACTGACTCTGTCTCCATTCTAGGGGACCCAGCCTAGTGGATCAGATCATCAACTCCTTCCCGGACATTGTAATATGCTTACATCACACGTGCCCAATCAAATGTCCCATTTCCCTCAGTCTCAGCAACTGGTTGGGGGGTTGTGTGTACAGGAACCCAATCTGGGGCAGTGGGATGCAGTTCTAGAACTTTTATCCCAGTGTTGGGAAGAAAAGAGATCTGATCTTTCGGCTGAACCCAGGAGCTGCTGGGGAGCACCAGGTAGACAGAACAAGGCTGGGGGGAGGCCAGTGTGGAGGGGAACAGAGCTGAGAGATGGGCAGAGTCTCATGCTGTTGTTGGAAGCTCCCCATCCATCCCTGCCTGAGGCCAGCTGTATGGGGGATTTTCAGTTTTGTTAGCCAATACTTTTCATCTCTTTAAAAGTCATTTTTGAATCATTTCCCCCCCCCCCACCGTAAGCCAGTTTAAATTCAAGTTCAGTCCCTTGAATCTGAAAAAAATAAAATAAAAATCATTACTGATATAGTAGTAGTTCTTCTACTTTGGGATTGGGGGTGGTTGAGAAAATTAAGTGAGATAATCCATGTGAAAGCCTTAGCATAGCGCTGAGGTGGTAAGTGCCTGATGAGTGCTAGCTGCTCTAGTTGTTCCTGGGAAGAGAAAATGTAGACTTGTGTTACTTTTTCAGGCATTGAAACTCACCTGAAAAGGGTTTATGATGACAGATTGTAGAACTCCACTGTCAGTTCATACACCTGTCACATCAGTGGGAATCTGTTTGCCAGAAATTGTGCCACGGATGACTCACGCATGGACAAGGTGCAGCCCCTTTCTGAGGCTGTTCTGGGGGAGGGGAGAAGTCATGGGTAAGAGCATGGATTCTGGGGCCATAGAAACCTAGCTCCAAATCCTCTTTCCTCCGCTCAAGGGACTTCACCTCTGTGCCTCTGTTTCCTCTTCTGTAAAATGGAGATAAAGTTGATACATGCACCAAGTTAAAGGGGTGAATCCATGTGACAGCAAGCCTGGTAAGTTGTTCAATGAACGGAAACTGTCATTTCCTATCCTATCATTTCATATCACTATCCTGTCATATGACATCATATTATAAACTCCTAGGTTGCAAACTCTGTTGTGACAGCAATCTTATCTGGCTTTTATTGTTTTATCTCTAGACCCCAGCCCAGTACTTGGCATGAAGTAAAACATGATGGAACTTTGTTATATGAAATGTTTTTTTCTTTATCAAATCCTTTTTGACTCAATTACTACAAATCACCTCCTGAACGGATGCCCTGAAACCAGCCTGGTCCCCGTTTGACCCGTTCTCTATGAATTCACTTTTCTACCATGGTCACTGAGTGACCACTGGGGGCCAGCGTTTGGGGCACTGGTGTTAAAGCAGTGAACAAGTCAGACAAGGAACACCCCTTGGTGGGGCTCAGAGTCTAGTAAAACAAACACAACTGATAAACAAGTGGATATATACTCTAATATCAAGGAGGGGTGAGTGCTCTGGAGAAACAGAGGAAGGTAAAGGATAGGAAATGGCAATGGATGTTTCTTTGAATCAGGTCCTCAGAGGACACCTGTCTGGAGAGGGGACATTTGAGCAGAAACGTGAATGGAGTGAGGGGGTAAATGAAGCCATGTGGCTATCTGAGGGGGCGGGGGAATAGCATATGCAAAGGCCCTGGTTTGTTCAAGGAAGAGTGAGGGGCTGGCATAACTGAGCATAGTGAGCGAAATTGGAGAGATGAGATCAAAAGCTAAGCCAGAGCCAGGTGATTCTTCACATTTTGGAAATGTCTTTTAAATTCCTACATTTGGTTTTCTTATCAATAATCACACCACATCGGTAATCAAAACTTTCTGTGACTCCCAGTTACTTTCCACGTAACGTGACTTGAATTTGGAACCTCTATGTAGCTTCTACCAGTCAATTTCTCTTTGCTTCAGCATGGCTGGTTTTTGAAGTCTTAAAACAAATTCCATCTTCTTGCTGCCCCAGGGCTGTTGCACATGCTGTGTGCACTAACATTCCTTTCTCTCCCTTTACCATCTAACACATGCTCATCTGATACTTCCTCAAGGGAGCCTTCCTTGACCCCCATTGTGAGACTAGATCGGGTTCTGCTGGGACACATTCTCAAGGCTTTTGTTCTCCTTTGAAGCACTTCTTACATCTGCAAATAACTAACATACTGAGTACCTGGTATAATGCCTGACCCCTCTGATAGTTTGTAAGCTTCCAAGAGTAAGCTTCCTGTATCACTTATTTACCTGTGTCCTCAGCTCTTAGGAAAGTGCTAGCAAAGAGCAGTCGATAAACATTCATTTATAGAATGAATGGATGAGTATTCTGAGGCAAGACCTGTGCCCACCTTCGCTTACCTGCATCCACTTTCACTCATCTGTATACACACATGCAGGTAACATACTGGCGTATCAAATTGGGGCTTTAAAAATTCAGAGATAGGAGAATGGCTTCTGGCAGTCTGTGTGGAAGGCTGAAGAGAGCGCCTGAGAAAGTTCCGTGGAGGTGATAAACTTAGGCACAGATGGTGGGAATTAGCCAACCTGTGCTGTGGGGCTTACATGAGGCTGGATCTCTTGGGTCAGGGATGAGACGGAGTTAACATTTTCTGATACTAAGCATAGAAAGAATCTAAACGATGAGAAATAAGAGAAACATTTGTCCCATTGCAATTCCATTGCTGAGAGCAGACATACAGAAGCCGTGGGCCAGCCCGACTGAGGGTCCAGCGTTTGCTTTGGGTGGTATCAATGCTGTTTTCAAACCTGTTACAAAGCCTCCTTGCTGAAGAACTGACCTTTTAGTTTACATCTGAGTGACACTGGCTGCAGCATTTCTTATAATGAGAAAGTGAGTGGAAAAAGGATGTCTTAAACCCTTCCTATCGTGTTTAATGGGAGAGAAGTTTTTCTCTTCCACTTCTTAATGAAATGCTTCAAAAATGACTTTTTCATCAGAAACGGGAAGCTGATCACGTCTTGTTCTGTGATTCTGCATTCCCTGAGCTGGGATGAGCCAAAGGGATTATAACATGAAAAGGAAGAAGTTTCTAGGAGCACCCCTGGGCATGTTTGTACTCATTCTTCCTGCAGAAATGGTGGCCTCTCCCAGCCCACAGCTTGCAGTGTTTGCATTCTTTCCATCGCCCCAAGATTCTCCACACTGGTTACGTCACTCCACGGCTGTCATCATCTGGCCATCTTCAGGGAAATGGCAGAGTGAGGTTTAGAGAAAAATATGTTTGAAAGGTTCACATACTAAATGGTCCAATAAGCACAGAATAGTTTTAGATGGTCCAAAATCACAGGCTGTTTGACCTTCCGGACATGTGGTTACTGTTTTCATCTAAGAGGGAACCATCATAAGAGTATCCAGTGCTTAAAATATTCACTTGTTTTCATGCAATATTATCTAAAGTATTATTTTGACCAAAAAACCGCTCATTCTTCTTTGGATTTCATTAAAGTGTCAATAAAGATGTTTGTTTTTTATTTCTCTTCTCTTTCCTCTGGGTCTGTCCCCAATTAACCTCATAAGCACTTCATAAATCTTGCATCTGGGTAATATAACCCTGTACACTGCTTCTTAACCAGAACATTTTGTTTTTTGAGTGATCTGGCACTGAATCTTGGAAACTGGCGGCTCCGTGGAAGGTAGAAAGCCTCCGAGCTCTGGCTGGGGAAGAGCCTTCAGGACACACTGTGGGGTTTCTGGAGTACTTCCAGTGAGTTCTCAGTCATGCCATGGTGCAGAGAGGGGCTTCAAAGTCACATGGACTTACTTCCAGTTACGACTTCTTGCTTTTCTAAATTTTCTGAGTCCTACAAAATAAAAGTTTTTTTTTCTTTAGCTCTTTTCCACACCTCCCCCCAAAAGAGGTGTCTCTTATTTCCCCCATATGCCAAGAAATTTAACTTAGGATTTAAGTTTAGTGGGTAGTATCTAATCAATATTTTATTTTACTTGGGATAATGGAGAATATGTTTATACTACACAAAGTAGTAAACAAAATGAAATAATAGATGGAAGTAAATATAGAAATTTAGGATCTGGGAAAATAGAAAATGTAATATAACATCGAGAACAAATAAAAAAGAATTTAGTTGACCAAGAATTTAGTTGACCAAGGTCAACTAAAACTGAGTTTTAAATTTGGCTCTGAGCTTTTGGTGGCCAAAGAAGAAAGGGTGTGGGTAGCACAACTAGTTTCATAATTCCTCATTACCTAGAAAATCTAAAATATTGCTAATCCTTAGGAGATACAAGGCATTTCATAAACCTGTATTTGTAAAGACATCTGACCTAGGAGTATGGAGGGATAGATGAATTAAGTAACAAATAAGATGGTGATTTTCATGGGATACTACCTTGTAGCATCATTCAAGAAGAAACAAGAACATTACGCCATTAAAGCAATTCAGTGAGGGGTTTCCATAAAGGTACCATGGTCCAAGAACAAGGAAATAATTAAGAGAATCTTCTCTGTAGTTACTTAGAGAAATGAATGTCACGTCATTTTTACAGAGATTGTCTCTTCCATTGGCCAATGAGAGGCATGAAAACCGTCTGTCTAGATTGGGAAATATGTGGGTGGACTGGCTGAGCTCTCTCCCGGGAACACTGAGCTCCCATGGTGATTCACAGGGACACATTTGACCTCTTGGGTAGATTAATGGCTTGGTTGACAGGGACTGCTTACTTTCAGTCATGTTATGGGGGTTCTCGGCCAGAGTGTTGCATGTCTGGCTGTGATTGAGACTTTGCCTCTCAGGTAGGGCCCAGAGCTTTTAATATGACTTGGACAGAATATTAAACACCTTGTCATGCCTCAATCTTCCTAATCATTACTAACGATGATAATAAAAATAATGACAATATTCCAGGCAGAGGTGCACAAAGGCAAGGCAGTGGGTCATCCAGTTGAGCGAGGTGTCGTGGAAAGAAAGCCCAGGCTGGAGATGTGGGCCCGCTATGTAACCCAGGCAATTCTTCTTTATGTTTTCAGGTTTCGCTGATTTGCGAGTGGGGCTATTGTAGTGATTCTCAAAGTGCCATCCCTTGATCAGCAGCATCAGCCTTAACTTTACCTGGGAACTAATTAGAAATGCTGGTTCTTGGGCCCCACTCCAGACCTACTGAGTCAGAAACCTGGGATGGTCCCCAGCAGTGTGGTTTTTAGCAAGAGCTCCAGGTGATTCTGATGCATGCTAAACCTTGAAAACAACTGGAGCTTGGACTAGCTCTCCTTCCATGTGTGGTAGATTGGTATAAAACTGACCCCAATTTTCCATCTACCATATTCATACCTTTTGCAAGCTCCTCCTTTTTGGAGGTAGAGTTGATTCCTTCAACCCTTGAATATTTGCTCCCATTGCATCTTGCTTTGGCCAATAGAATGTAGCAGCAATGATGGGTGCTATTTCCAAGCCACTCAGTTCTCCCCCTACCGCTCTCTCTCTGTCTGTCTCTGTCTCCACCTCTCTCTCTCCCTGCACCGCCCCTCTCTTTCTGTCTCCTCTTTCAATTTCTCAGGTCCCGCCACAGCCATGAGACGAACCTGGGCTAATTCGCCAGAAGATGAACATTCACATGGGAGACAGTTGTCATTCCTACAGACGCCATCTGGATCATCCAGCCCCCGACCCAGCTGCTAGCTGACCAAGATGCGTAAGCAAGCTCAGAAGACGCACTAAGCCAACCCACAGACTTGTGAGCTAAAAATAAATGGGTATGGCTTTAAGCCACTGGGCTTGCGGTTTTTTGTTATACAAAATTATCATGGAAATAGTGATATAAGATGGAGATTCTATAAATCTGCAATTCTAACTGTTCTCACCCTAATTTTGTGCCTGTAGTCCCTAAATCACAGATGGCAAATTCAGGTGTTAAAGGAATGGAACTTTAATTTTCCTTGACTAAATTTGTTTCCTTTTCTGAGCCCCCATTCCATCATGAGGTGGGAGATTAGTTACTTAACTCTCGGTTAACACCAGTTGATCTGGGTCAATATGTTTATGGTAGATGTTACGTCTATTTACCACTATTTCCAGTTCTCTCCTGGGTGCATAGGAGGATGGTACTTCCCCGCCTCCTCGGAGTTAGTTGTGACCATAGAACTGTTTTTGGCCAATGAAATGTGAGCGGAAATGGGCCACTCTTGGGCGGAAACATTTAGGAGTTGATATGTAATTATCCATGCTCTCTTTTCTTCCAGTTGTGGACGGATGTGTTGATACATAGATACCGCAAGATGGAAATGTCTTCAAATACTCTGCTGCCATGTGGAGGTCAGCTGCCCCAGAGAGCTGGCTGGACGTGTAGCTGGCTTCTCATGAACAAGAAATAAACCTTCCTGTCCAACTGTTAAGGTTTGTTGTCCCAGCATAGCCTAGTTTATCCTGACTGATACAACGAATTTTCTGTCACTGAATTTTCTTAGGGTCTTCCCTGCTTCAGACTCTTTCTCCCAGTGTATTAGGTTTGCTCGGGCTGCCATAACAAAATACCACTGACAAGGTGGCTTCCACAACAGAAATTAATTTTCTCACAGTTCTGGAGGCTAGAACTCCAAGATCGAAATGTTGCCAGGTTTGGCTTCTTCTGAGGCCTCTCTCCTTGGCTTGCAGACGGCCGCCTTCTTGCTGTGTCTTCACACAGCCTTTCCTCTATGTGTGTGTGTCCCCAGTGTGTATGTGTCCAAAATTCCTTGTTTTATAAAGACACCAATCAGAGTGGATCAGGGTTTATCCCAACGGCCTCATTTTTTAACTTAATCATTACTTTAAAGACCCCATCTCCAAATACAGTCACATTCTGAGGGGCTGGGGCTTAGGACCTCAACATAGGGACTTGAGGGGACACAGTTCAGCCCATAACACCCTGGAGATGCATGTACTTTCTAAAGCGACCTAAATAGGACTCCAGAGTCAGTGGGTGGTTGGGGTGAGGACAGCACATCGAATCAAATCTCCATTGTGTATCCAGGCTGTCAGTGGACGAAATATTTAATACTGCTGCTTGGTTTCTGGTTGTCCAGTTCACACATACTGCTTCTGCATTCTGTTTGTCCTGACCCACGTGGCTGGTTCATCTGCTCTGTTGGCCTCATTTGCATCATTCTGGGCACACTGGCATGAACAATACTGGGAGATTCCCCAGTCCCATCTGACTTTTGGGGACTTGCCTAACCAGTTCGACTCCATGGCCCTCACTCCAGCTGTATTAAGAATTTCTCCACAAAGCTCACCATCTCTTTAAGTTTTACCTGGGGAACAAAGTCCAGCACCCTCTCTTTTTTGGACCCCTGGAAATTCTCTAGGGTTTCTATCATTTCCATCCATGTTGGGGCTATTCTGGGATATGTCTGTGTGTGGGTAAGTGGGCCTAGGATTTCGGGACCCTTTCTAGGGACCTACAGTTCCACTACCATCTAAAGCTTTTTGCTTTGGCTCTTTCTCCCCCAGCCTCTAACTGGGTGGGAAAAACTTGCTCTACCTAATCATGTGTTCTTTTATTACTTAGGTTTTTTTTTTTTTCCTAGACCTTGGAAACTCAAAACCTGAGAGTCTGATACCTTCGTCTCTCAGATCCTCTATGATCAACCTAGTTGGGGACAAGGTATGTCAAACTCTATGGAGAAGAGCCATGAGTTAGGAATACATTGCTAGGAATTAAACACAACCTCACTTTAACATTTCAAAATTCTTACCCCCTGCATTAGAATGGAGAAGTTTGTCTGATGGGATTTCTTCTTCTAACACCAGAAAGTAAGACTGTGAGTTCCACCTTGAAAGAATTCAGCTCTCCTAGTGAGAACTCAACAGCTTTGTTTTATAAGGCCAGTTCAGGGTTCAGAAAGAGGGAGAAAGCTATTTGATATTAGCCAACCATTGGGAAAATTGAAATAGTTCATCTGGTTTGCAGTGTTTGAAATATAGTGCAGAAATGGAGTATTTCAATATAAGAGCAACAGTGATATTAAAAATAAGCATCATGAATACTCCCAAGCAAAGCAAGAACATTTTGAGTGCAGAAATGAATTTGTGATTGATATAAAGAAGGATGAGTAGAGAATGATCTATATAGCATTTGTCTGAAACCTCATAAATGTGCATCCAAATACTGGTTTTCCCCAATTTCATTAGTAGTGAATCACCATATGAAGAATGTGTGTCCAAGTTTTAATGTGAGGGCCTCGGAGTTATTTTAAATTAAGAAAAAGTTTAATTCTCTTGGATGGGTTTTTCCCTATGATCATTTGGGTCTAATATGTTGAGATTAGGGTGTTTAACATTCGGTTTCTAATTTTCCCTCATGAATCTCCAATTTTCCACTGTCATTTAGTTCTCCTCTCTAGTCCTTCGTGTCATCTTGATCTCTCCCAATTTTTTCTGTTTTCTTTTTCTTTGTTGTTGTTGTTCCTTTCATCCTGTTCTCATCTTCTTCCTCTTCCAAAAGGAACTGAAAGCAAAGCAAGGCAAAACATATTTAAAAGGTAAAGGGTGGTGCGGAGGCCAATATTTAGAGGTGAAGACCACGCAGAGACTAATAATTATCCAAGTTTGCAACAGGTGCCCTGTGGCCAAGCTCAGCTGTCACAGTGGTTCTCAACAGGGGGCAATTTTGCCTTTTAAGGGACACTTGGAAAAGTCTAAAGACATTTTGGTCATCACAATTTGTGGGGAGGGCCAGCCCCCCTATAATACAGAATTATCCAGACGAAAATGTCAGTATTCCTGAGGTTGAGAAACCCTGAGTCCTAAGCATGTTTGTTTTGATCCTCTCAAGTTTCGTTTTTCTGTTTGTTTTTTAATTTGAATGAATTGCCAGCATTTCACATATGAAGCAGGAAATCCAGACTTTTTAGAAAAAATCAGAAAGATCTGGCAACACTAAGTCCATATCGCCCATGACCGAGTAGAAGCCACCCTCCTTAGAGAGGGCATGTGCTCCCCAGGGCACCACAGTCTCCCCATTTCCAGTTGTATAACACAAACTCACTTAATTTATGTGTTACTTTTCTGGACCTTGTGGAAAATTGATTTTGCAACCTTACTCCTGTGGTTGGCAAACTATGACCTGCAGACCAAATGGGGCCCACCACCTGTTTTTGTAAATGAAGTTTTATTGGAACACAGTCATGCCCATTCATGTACATATTTTCTATGGCTGCTTTTGTGCGACTTTGAGTAGTTGTGACAGAGACCACATGGCCTGCAGAGCCAAAAATATTTATGTTCTGGCCCTTTACAGAAGTCTGCAAACCCTTGACCTAGTCTGTTCAGTTTATTGTTAGTGTTAATCTTTGTTTGAACTCAGGCTTCCTGTCTGCATAATTGTCATTAATCCAGACAGGAAATGACAATGTGTTTAATCACATAAACTGAGGTAAATTTCGATTAGGGACTGAGGCTCAGTCAGTAGTTTCCTGTATTGACCACATTGTAATAACACAGTTGAGGTCAGAATCCTCAACTGAAACATCAGTAAGTCTTCCAGATAGGATTAGTAACACGGGATAGACTAAAGTTCGTGCTGTTCTTTACTGTTGTAGGTGAATGACACATTTCCTTCCGTCGTGATTGGCTTAACATGTGGCCTCGTGTTTTGTAAACAAAATGCCAACTGCTCTGTGGTCTTTCTTAGAAGATCAGTCTTAGAAGAAATGAGAAATGAATTTCTTTATGTATTCAGTTTATTGCTTACCACCAAATAATAAAAACATTTAAACTATGCTTTGTTCACTTATTCATTGGTTTAGTGTAGGGGTCAGCAAACATTTTCTGTAAAAGGCCAGATAGTAAATACATTTGGCTTTGAGGGTCAGGTGGTCTCTGCTGGAGTAGAGTGAAAGCAGCTATGGGCAGTAAGTGAATGTTTGTGGCTGTATTCAAATAAAACTTTATTTATAAAAACAGGCAGTGAATGAGATTTGACCCATAGGCTGTAGTTTGTGATCCCTGGTTTAGTGACACCTTGGTCATCCTTGGGGTGGGGGTAGCAGAGCTACCTAATAACAGAATTTCTCATTTTCATCCTCATTTTAAATTTCCAAATGCTCAGTCTTTGCTCCTTCCTCCAGTGGCTCAGGGACCTGAATGCTGCAGGAGCAGCTGGAGTGAGATGGGCACGTGAATTCTATTTTGGGTTCTGCTGTTAGTTAGTAGAAAGGGAGGACCACCTGGATTCAACTGGGGTGGGGGGTGGTGAGAAAAGCATCTACCTGCTCCTGAAACAGGACAAGGTAACTTCACGTTTCTTGTAAGAAAAGGAAGAGCTGGTGCCTGCTCATAGCTAAGGAGCCAAGCTGTAGGCTTGCTGGGTTCTTGCTCCCCTCCCATCCCCGCATCCTTCTCTCCACAGTGTCTGGAGGCTCTTCAAACACGGCCTGTTCCCTCCAGGATATGTGTCCTGTGAAAGCACTAAAGGAGAGCTGACTCTACCAAGGGGATTTTCTTTTATCAGGGGCTTTCAAAATCTTTTCTGTCATTTAGTTTCTTCTGATTATAATAATCGTGTTTGTTCCTTATCAAAATTTGGCAACTACTGGAAAAGTATAAATAACATTTGATAAGCCACTACTTATTGAGTGTCACATTTACTCAGCACTGTGCAAATCATTATATATGTGTATGAGTGTGTGTGTGTGTTTACATATTACACATACACACACAGATATATAACCCTCATGCCAAATCTCTGAGGTAGATAGTTTTAGGCAGGAAGGAGTTAAGTGACTTGCCCAAAGTATACAATGAAGTCAGAATTCAAGCATAGAGGTATCTGATTCCAAAACCCATTTTTGATTATTTTCAGGACAACACCCTATCTTTAAGAAGAGAGAAAAAATAATCACCTGGAGTTTCCCTCAGGGAAAACTGCCATTACCTTTTGCTACATTTCCCCCCTCAGTGTTTTGTTTTTTTTTTTCCCTTCTATTTTTAAAGCATAGTTGAAATCATGCGGCAAATATAAATTAATTTTCTTGTTTTTTTCACTTTACATTATTACTTAAGCATCATTTCAAAACCTCTTTGTCAGTATCCTTTTAATAGTACACACTTTCTTCATTTGGTGTACTGTAATATTTTTTAACCAACTCCACTCTGTTGAACATTAAAGTTATTGCTAGTTTTTCACTCTTTTGAATAAAGAGGTAATGGACATCTTTGAGTGTGAAACATTTTTCCCCCATAAAACTTCAAAACTCTGAAATGTTATCAAGAAATGTAGAAATGCTATTCTGTAAAAGGCGGGTGAGGCAAATAAGACACTGGCTCTGGATGCAAAATTTAAGGGGCACCCCAAAATAATTGTTA
Source organism: Globicephala melas (assembly GCF_963455315.2). Lineage (NCBI taxonomy): Eukaryota > Metazoa > Chordata > Mammalia > Artiodactyla > Delphinidae > Globicephala > Globicephala melas. The sequence continues at coordinate 77,095,403 of NC_083328.1, forward strand.
TTGAGACAAAATAATATTTTAGTGCAATATTTAGAAAAAATATCTAAGGCCAAAGAATCCAAATCCATCATGAACAAAATATTAACATTTTAAATAAAAGCAGGGTTAGTATTGCTGAGTGTTTTTCAGCCTGAGGCTTCAGTATGGCCCAGCATGGCAATGTGATTGACCCTAGGCTAGGACTTCACCTAGTCCTCCTAGGCTTTGAGGAGACATAATGTGTCTGGAAGGAGGTACTCAGAACCATCTTTATTATTTTTTATTATTAATATGCCCTGTGGGAAGCTATCTGTTAGGCGTTTTCTCCTGAGAGATGGTGCAGTATGATGGGTGTAAACACAGGTGCTGGGTGGAGACCTTCTGGTCTCAGCCCCCAGCTGTGCCACACTGCAGGAACTTTGCCGAAATACTTTATGCTCTCTGAACCTCACTTTCCTGATGTCCTCCATGGAAATGATGGTAGTTGTTCATGCCTTCCAGTTGATGGGAGAACTTAGTAAGCTCTCCATGGGCGTCTTCTGACAGCCAGCACTTGGCTTGTAATAGAAACTCAAATGCATGTTCTTCTGCAGCCAGGTTGAGAGCCCATGCCCGCAAGCTGAAGGCAGCCTGCAGACTTCCTTGTTTCCTTTCAGGACACATTGTTAGATTTTTTAAAAAGTTAGTTGTCAGCATTGTAAATCACTAGATTTTATATTTTAAAAATTTGCTATAAAAATCAGAAGATCTGGGCTTCCCTGGTGGCTCAGTGGTTAAGAATCCACCTGCCAATGCAGGGGACATGGGTTCAAGCCCTGGTCCAGAAAGATACCACATGCCACGGAGCAGCTAAGCCCGTGCACCACAACTACTGAGCCTGCACTCTAGAGCCCGCGAGCCACAACTACCGAGCCCACGTGCCACAGCTACTGAAGCCTGCGTGCCTAGAGCCCGTGCTCCGCAACAAGAGAAGCCACCGCAATGAGAAGCCCGCACACTGCAACGAAGCGTAGCCCCTGCTCGCCACAACTAAAGAAAGCCCACATGCAGCAATGAAGACTCAATGCAGCCAAAGGGAAAAAAAAAAAATCAGAAGATCTGGAAACACTGCCTTTCCTAGTGGTAACATTTAGTCAAATCTGCAAACCAGCAGATCTCTTTAGATGGAATGAATTCCCTCCAGTTCACCCCAGACCATCAGGTTTTACAAATAAAAATACAGGATTCCCAGTTACATTTGAATTTCAGATAACAAAACGCTGTATTTTAGTATAAGTATGTCTTATGCAATGTTTGGGGCATACTTATCCTAAAAAAAAACCCTTATTTTTATTTTTTCTAAAATTATGGGACATGCTTACACTAAAAACTATTTGTTGCTTATGTGAGACTCAAATTTAATTGGGCATCATGTATTTTATCTAGCAACCATCCTCCACCCCTCCCCCTCCCCTATACCTGTCAGCTCACTTGCCTATGATCCCTACTCGACCTCTGTAGACATCAGCATGAATGACCCCAGGATTTGAGATAAAATTCCAAGCAGCATTTGGGTGTAGTCACTGAAGTGCAGTTTTCACTTCATGTGAGAGTTCACGTTTAATGAACTTCCTCAAGTTTTGGAGCCCTCACATGCCTACATGCATAAAGCCCGTGCAAGGAATAAAATCATTTAACCCCCTCTCAGCACTGTAGACGGTGTGTTCTCTGAGCAAGTGCTTCTGTGCATGAGCCAAGTTAGATGAACCTAGAGGCCCCTGTGAGCATTTTGCTTTTTTTTGCTGCTGTTGGAGTGCTTTCAGATAGAGAATCAGGTCTGATAACATCCCTGCGGAAACAGCAACCATTTTTTAGGGCCAGGACATAAAGGATGGTGATGTTTTCCTTACAGCAGGTTGAGAGACCCTGCCAAGGAGGGCAGGAGGTTTTCAGGAGAGCTGCTTATGCCTCTGCTTGATGAATGGGAGGAGTAGATACTTCTAACAAGATGGCTGTGTGCACACACTGAAGACTCTCCTTCTGGCTTCTATCAATGGAAGCACGTGAGTTTTCGCAGGAGAGGATGCGAGATTAGTTAGAACAGGACTTCTCAGCCTCAGCGCTTGGGGTCAGGTATGGCTTTGTAGAACAGGTCTGTCCTGCGCATTGTAGAATGTTTAGCAGCATCCCTGACCTCCACCTACTAGAGATGCCAGTAGCATGGCCCTCCCGCTCACCCCAGCTGTGACACCAAAAACTTGTCCACTCATGGCTGAATGCATCCTGAGAGGCAGATTGACCTCCATTTGAGGACCACTGTACTGGAAACATCACCATGGAGATGAATTTGGGCACAGATGCCTTAGGGCCAGGCAGTAGTGCCCAGTGAGAGGTTTAAGGTCATGGTGGTGGAATGGGGGCGCTGGGAGGGATGCCTAGAGGTTAGGTCCCACCTAAACTGCTCAAATTCAACTACAAAATTGTCGGCCAAATTAAACTCCTCTGTGGGCAAAATCAGGGTGAAGAGAATACAGTTTGCAACTCTTGAAGTGGAAAAATTAGTTTAGTCATTATTTGGTTTATGGTGCTGGTGAGTATGTGTTTCACTTCTGTTTGTGCCCAACTACACTGAAAGGATCAAGGCATCTCCTGTGTTTTGGACACATCACTCCTTCTCTACTCATCCCCACTCCCTGACCCCCACAAGTGCCCCATAGGCCACTGCTTCTCAACCAGGGCGATTTTGCACTCCCCTCTCTAGGGTACATTTAGCGATGTCTGGGGATGTTTTTGGTTGTCACAGCTGGGGAGGGTAGAAGCCAGGGATGCTGCTAAACACCCTACAATGTGCAGAACAGCTCCCCTCCACAAAGAACTTTCCAGGCCCCACATGTTCACAGTGCTGAGGCCAAGAAAGCTGGCTACAGTAGGTATGAATGCATAGGCTCACCTAAACAATCCAGGAGAGCTTTTCCTCCACAGCCCAGGCACCTGGGGGTTAGTTGGACTCGTCTTGAATCGTAGCTGGGCAAGTGTCAGCGTAGCGACTCTATGGAGGGACATTGCCTGTTCTTTGCATTTTGCACTTGTGCCCAGAAATAGCAAGACCAGCAATTCTGTAAGGGTATAGGTGCTCATGTAACTTTTCCTTTCTTTCTTTGGGGGTTTAGATATTTTACAGAAGTTCACCTGGGTCTCAGATTCCTACCTGATCCAAATCTCTGCTGAAACACCATCAGATAAAGAGATTCTCCTAACATATTGAGGCCATAGAGTGAAGAAGCTTAGGTCTGTGGAGAAGAGATGAGGAAGGTTAGCACAGGGAGAAAAATAGACGAACTCAGTCTCAACATACAACCTAACATCATCTCAGCATCATTATCAAAACACCATTTCCACTATTTATTGTGGTTACAAATGTGGAACAGCCTTTGATGACCTGCGTTTGAGTTAAGTCGCTGAGGCAACCCCTCCCAGCTCTTTTACCTTCTGTTCCCTTTGAAAGATTGTTTGGCTCCAGTTTTCCCCCCGCGACTCTCCATCTCTCCTTCTCTTTTTGTGTGTGCGTGTGACCACAATTGTAGTTTCAGTAAATAAAACGGCTGCTTGATAACGTGGAACGGCCCAGCGCTTAACGGTGCCCTTGGAGATCCTTTACATCAAACCAGTGATCAAAAAGTGGTGCAGATAAAATTTGTCATCAGGGATTTCCTACAAAAGAATTACAGTGGAGAAATGGCCTGATCAATACTATGGATTTTCACTGCAGGGGCTGGTGGTCCAATTGCCGTGAGACGCTCATACAGATAAAAGGGCATGGCTGCCACTCAGCCACAGACTGCTGACTCAGCAAAAGCTCGTCAGGTATTTATAGGCCAGAGTGATACAGAATTATCACCTTGCAGTGCCCGGTGCTCGTTCCTTCTGAGATTGCCTTCCTTTATGGGATTGCTAAATGCAGGTGAATGGAGAAATGATGGCTAACAGCTGTCAAAATGCAACAGAATGAAGTACTTAAATCTTTTTTTATCCATTAAAAGGGTAACAACCGTACATATATCATGGCACAGACACTGTAATGATATTTGGGGGCTGGTAAACGAGGGGGTAATAAACAATTTATGTTCTGATCAGAACGGTAGAGGAAATAGACTTGGGGTGAAGGCAGGTCTTCCCTGAAGCCTTATAATTACTTTAGTGGTTGAACATTAGCTCACAGAAGAAAAGCAAAGTTACAAAATCACAGTTGCGTCCCAGTATTTGGGAGACCCGCTCTCCCCTTATGTTGGCATTTTTGAAGGCATTGAACTATTCCCTAAAACACTTAACCAGGCTTGAAGCATCCTGAAATTACTGAAGTTTATGTATACCAGGTTAAATAAAGTGCATGGAATAGTGCTAATTTATTTGTAAGATTCTCCGGCTTTAAGGTCTGTGGTCCAGTGAGAACTTTCTCTTGTGTAATTTCCAACCTCCAGGCTCTAGCTGAATTTCAGATGTGCTGTGGACAGACTTCAAAGGTGGAGGAGCATGTTTATATTTTCCCTCACACAGAATGAGATTATTCCTGGCAGAGAAGTACAGTCCACCAGTCACCCCAGCTCTGGAGTTCCTTAGCCATTTCTTACAAAAAGTAAGTAATTACCCTGACTCCCAGATAATGTTTCCTTAAGGAATACATTTGGAAAAATCTTACCAATCTATCTAAACCATCCATACAATATTTGTCTTATTAAGTGAGGATCAGCTTCCTGAAAGGTTTGAAATACCACTTAGGGTTGCTCTGTAGAATCTTGGCTTGTTTGAAAAGACACTGCATTGTTTCTTGTGCTTTCTTTTCCCTAATGCATGTTACGTAAATTTTCAGTGAACAATTTTTGGGGAAGCTATTAAAAGAAGAATGTTTTTCTTATTCTCTTCAGTATTTAAAAAAGTATTGCAAAGCAGTGGGGAAATGAACAAAATATATAGACTATCATCAATAACAAGGCAGGTTGACATTAATGAATTCTCCATTTCTTGGACACCTGTGGTGAGATGGGCCTTGCGCGGGATGTTGAAGAAACACAGTGAGTGAGACAGGCTTTCAAGGAAGGAGTGTATGGAAAGGAGGGCCAGGGAAAGTGTTTATTGAAGAAATACTTTGTGCCAGGCAGTTGGCATACGTTGTAACGAAATAGCAAACAGTTACAAAATGTTGGGCAGATTCCTACGTGTTATATGGACTTATGTGATCCTCGTAACAGCTCTGTGAGGTAGTTTTATTATCATCTGCACTTTACAGATGAAGAAACTGATGCAACTCGGAGGCTGAGTGATTTGCCCAAGGCCACTTGGTTAGGAAGGAGAGGAGCCGGAACACAACACAAACTGTCTGACTCAAGATTCAGGTTCCTATCGGCAGAGTCACACAGCCTCTCACAGTTTGGAAACCTTCTCCTTTTAGCCTTAAAAGTGTCCCACGAAGTAGGTGTTCCTGTTGAACAAATGAGAAACGTGAAGTTCATAAAGATTGAAGACTTTGCCAAGCCGGTTTGTTGCAGAGCTGAGATCTGAACCCAGGCATGCCTGCCTTCAAATTCCCCGTTAGTTTACTCTGTCATTTACACTGGACCTACCAAGCAAGCAAGGTTCTGTAGCTTCTAAATTCAGAAAACAGAATTCAGGAAGTGCAAGCCATAACGTGTAGTCCAGGGAAAAGAATTTAATTTCAGGAAGTATGCCACCGCCTGGAAGGAACATTAACAAGACCTCTGTACCCAGATCGTCCCTGGCCAACATCGGGTAGGACTTGAAAATGTAACCCGCACCTTCTGGAACTGTCCACGGGGAAATCATCTTTGTGCCTGTTTGAAGTGCCTTACTCTGGTAGAAATCATTGCTACTATCATCACAGGATTGTTGTATGGAAGTTTACTGTCACTGGCAATAAACATAGATGAAAGGAGGGGGGAATAAGAAAACAAAAGGGAAAAATAGAAGCAAAAAAATGCACCAAAGTGAAAAAAAAATCCATAAACGAGTTGTTTTTTGCCTCTCTAGTTGCTCTGATGTGCACAAAGGAAATAGACGGAATAAAATCACATCTCAGGAACACCAACATAAATTCCCTCTTGCTTTGACAAGTACGTAATTTTCTTCAGAGATGCTCTTCATGTCTGGAGAGTTATGAGGCAATTTCGTTCCCATCTGACAAATTTACAAAGAAACATTAGAGAAAAGGGATTAGGAAAGCGAGAAATCTTTATAGACTTTTTCCTCAGGCTGTATTTCCCTTCCATCTTTTGGTTCTTCCTTGAGGATCATGCATGAGTGACTCACACAGTATGGACCCCATAACTGAGATGCTTAAGAGAGAAGCAAAACGTGAAATGTGCTTTCAGTCAACTAACTGTATTTACATTATTGAGAGGTGGGAGGTGGCACTGGGGGACAAAGAGAGAAGTCTTATTGGCAAACATTTAGATGAAGTCTCCAAGGTATGGATGCAAAGTGGTATTTACAAAATTAGACTTTCTGAAAGAAATGCAGGGAGAGAGGGAGAGAGGTAGGGAGGGGGAAGGGAGGGAGTAGAGAAAGAGGAGAGTGGGAGAGATAGAGATGGAGAGAATGGAGTGGTCTAAGGGGGTTTATAACGGAGATAAGCATTCCAGGATGATGACAGTAAAAAATTAATAATAGCAAATTATACATTTGTTTCTCCTTGTAGCCTCATTGAGTCTAAGAGGAACTTTTAAAAAAACTCCATGGATAATTTCATTGTGCAGCTTTTAGAGTGACCAACTGTCCAGTTCGCTTGGGACTGTCTTGGTTTCAGGACTAAGAATCTCACATCCTGGGAATCCTCCCATCCTGGGTAAATTGGGATATTTGGTTACTTTACAACTGATGATTGTGATCCCACATAAGTTACTTGCGTTTTTGGCAGTTGTTAATTCTCTTAAGTATTTGCAACCTTGAATTGTGCCCTTTTTGGCTCTATTAACTTGCAAAGTTGGTGTGTGTGCACACAGACACACACATACATATATGTATGTATTTTGATCGTTTCGAGATTCTGGTAAGAATCTTCAATTAGGGTCACCGTGAGGGCTTAGAATCTTGATGGAGAAATCATAATAACGCTCAGAAGTTCAAGAAATGTATTCCTTTCCTGGCGTTGAGATTAAACATAATATAATGCAGGTGCTGTCAGATACAGAGCCCAGATGACAAATGTTTTATAACTGGGACTTAGGGAATGAAGAAAAGTAAGAGATACATAGCTTCCAAGGCTTTCGTTGAGAGCCGCAAAGCACTCATAATACTGTGTGTATAATTTGGCAGGAGAAAAGTGAGATATTTGTGTGCGTATTAGTGTTGTATATTTTTCAGAGTCCAACTGGATTTGTGGCAGCCTTGTTTATGATTCACTGGCCTTATCAAAAGAGTGAAATGGAACCTCATTTGTGTAATTAATTTCAGATTTCTGTTCTTAAAGTTTTCCCACTGTGGTCCCTATTCAAGTCATTGGCATTTAAAAAAATTCTATTTTTGGCAACACATATTATTTTTATTATTTATTTATTTAATTTTGGCCACACCACACGGCTTGTGGGATCTTAGTTCCCCGACCAGGGATTGAACCTGGGCTCCGGTAGTGAAAGTGCCAAGTCCTAACCACTGGACCGCCAGGGAATTCCCTTATTTTTCTTCTTTAAAGTCACAAGAAAATCTTTATGGTTTACCTTTGTCAGAAATGGTGATTCATATTGGAATGGGATGTTCAAAACCTTCAGTGTGGAATAGAGACCAACCATTTCTTTTGCCTGAAAAATTCACAGAAGAGTATTGCATCGGGGGGCTTAAGTTTAACATCCCAAACCCAAATGTTGAAGTTTAATGTGGATTTAAATGTGTTGAAGTTTAATGTGGAACTCTCTTGAAGCTCTTACAATCAAACTCTCCCTTTGGTCTGTCTGCTGAACATAAAAAATGGGGATTCTTTGAACTGCAAGTAATTCCTTTTGCCCAAACTTAGAGAGATAAACAATGATAAGGGATGTTCATATATATAAAGTCTTGTTTCAGAAGAATATGAAAGTTGTGAGGTATCTGAACTGTCTGACCTCTGTAAAACCTGCCCCACACTAGATGGGGCATAGTTTACCCTAATATGACCGATGGAAGGTGCAGATGGCTTTTTGCTTACAAGCAAGCTTAAGTACAGTGCTGCCAAGAAATGAGATTGATCCTGATGAGAGATAAAAATTTTAAATATCCCTGGTGGGGAAGATTTTTCCTTTTTATTTCTGCATTGGCATCTTTTAAATACTGTAACTTTTGGGGGAAAGTTATTGAGACATGAAAGGAATATTTGAACTGCTTTGGAGTTTATGATAACCACTATATAATACATTATCTTGAAAGCCTTTATAGTGTGCAGTTACAAACTTCCAGGAAATCTATTAAAATGCAGCATTAATTAACATACACTTTTTATAGTGTTACTAATATTCTGCAAACAACTAAGAGTTTAAAAGCCCTTTTTCACAGGCATTTCTTGCTGCCTATACACCACAATCAGAGTGAATTATAGGAAACACTAAAGGGAAAGGAAGAAATGAATTGTCACTGATAGTCCTGGATGGGAAGTTGGCCTCAATATCTGCCTTTAAATGGAACAAGTATAAGGATGATACTCTTGTCAGTTTGCTTAGCATCTTCTTTGTAAGCTCATACAATTTACCAAAAGCAAAACACTGATGTTTCTATATGCATTCTTCCAGAGGAGGATAAATAACATCTTTGAAATAACTTTAGAAATCAAAGCCGCTTCCTTGAATTCTGTGAGATGGAGTTTGGCTGTGTCCTCTCACTAAATGTTTACCATCTCACCGGTGGCTTAGTCCAGGCTGCAGACTACATTTAGACACTTACAGATGTGTCAAGCAGTTACAGAAATTGAAGCAGTATTTTAATTTTTTGATGTCTGGTTCCAGGTCGCACTGGCAAGTCTCCCAAACTTGAGGCGTGACCTTTTTTAGAGGGATGTTTTTCATTTCTGTTTTGAATCCCAAAGGGGAGGAGGCGTTTCAGTCTCTATGCCCAAAGGGCAAAACTGTCACCACTCAGCAGTGGAGTGAAGATGAGCTGGCCCTGAATTATCCAGTCATAATTACTTCCCAACTCTTCATGTTTAAATGTGTCTGCTCAAACATGAGTCAGGCAGGGGTTCTTAGCTTCCTCTTTGCAGTGCCTGTCCTCTGTTTGTAAATACTGGAATTTTGATTCTGGCCAAAGGTCCCTCGCTTTCCTAGGTCTTTGCTGTCATTTGGGTAAGACTGATGATTTTTCTATTTTAGTACCTAATTCAAACCATGCTCTCACTTTACTCTGTCTTTTTTAAAATAAAATATTTTCCAGGCCTCTTCCCTTTGGATGCAGAATCCTTCAAACATTTCTCCTTGTTCTGCTCTTCTCTCTTTTCCCACATCATCACCTGATTCTCAATCCATATGGGACTGAGATTCTACCACAATGATCATAAGAACGTATTATTATGCATATACGTTATTTTGCGTGTGTGTTTCCTCCCTTAAGCCTTTTGTTTATCTATTCAACAGATACTTGTTGAGTGTGTATTATGTGCTAGGTATTGCAGAAGTGCTGGTGGACATGTCAGATGAAATTTCTCCTCCTGGAGTTTATCTTCTAGTGGGGATAAGCAGAGGACAAGCAAACACATGAATAACAAGGTGATAAATCTATGGAGGAGATAAACTGATGATGTGATTGAGTGTGACTGATGGGGTACTTGAGGCAGGGTGGCCAGGGATGCCTTCTGCGAGGAGGTCCCATCATAGCTGCATCTTGAGTGATGAGAAGATGCAGAGAGCTGGGGCCCAGTGTTCCAGGCAAATGGCAGGTGCAAAGGTCATGTGCAAACTCTCTTGGTATGTTTTAGCAAGAGCGCTCAGGCCAATGTGGCTGGAGCAGGGTGAAGGAAAGCATCAGAGAGCTGAGAGATAGACAGTATCTATGATCATAACAGCTATCTTTTATCCATGTGAGCACTGAAAATGCATTACCTCTATACCTTGCAAAAACTGTGAAGGGAGGAGATTAGTATCGCATTTATCCGGTGGTTAAATAGAAGGTCAGAGGGGTAATGTAACCTGTCCAGGTCACAGCTAGTAAGTGTCAGAGCTGGAATACAAATGTAGGTAGATTTGTCTGATTCCAATATTTATTTGTTCAAGAAAGATATACTGAGTACTTACTATGTGCCTGGCACTTTGTAGGAGCTGAGGATAAAGTAGTGAACGAAATAAAAATACTTATCCTCATGGTACTTACCTTCAGTAGAGGGAATCAGAAAAGAACTAACTTCTTTTCTTTTTCTTCTTTTCTTTTTTTTTTTTTAAAATTGAAGTATAGTTGATTTACAATGTTGTATTAGTTTTTGGTATACAGCAAAGTGATTTAGTTATACATATATATATATATTCTTTTTCAAATTCTTTTTTATTATAGGTTATTACAAGATAACGAATATAGTTCCCTGTGCTATACAGTAGGACCTTGTTTTTTTTATCTATTTTGTATATAGTAGTTTGTATCTACTAATCCCTTACTCTGAATTTATCCACCCCCCCCTTCCCCTTTGGTAACTATAAGTTTGTTTTCTATGTCAGTGAGTGTAAGAACTAACTTCTTTATATATATAGTTTGTCAGATTGTGGGAAGTTCTATGGAGAATGGTGAACCAAGGTAAAGAGGATAGAAGGGAGGCACTGGGGCTGGGCTCGCTCTTTTACGTATAGGATATTCAGAAAAGGCTGCATTGATAAGCAGGGATATCTGAGCACGGACCTGCAGGAAGTGAGAAAAGCCATTGGGCTCTCGCTGTGAAGAGCAAGCAGTCCAGGCAGAGGGGCAGCAAATGGAAAAACTCTGAACTGAGCCCGTGTGCACCATGTTGGAGGAACAGTAAAGATATCAGTGTGCTGAATTCAAGGGAACCAGGGGAAGAACAGGAGACCTGCTGGGCAGTTGTAAGAACTTGGCTTTTACTCTGAATAAGATGGGAGGCCTTGGAAACTGTTAAATAAAGGAGGACATGATATAAATTTGGTTTTTAAAAAGATTCATCTGAAAACGGGGCAAAACGTAGACTGCTGAGGGGATAGGGCCAAGAGTAGGAAATCAGGAGGCCGTGGCAATAATTCAGGCCAGACATCCTGGTGGCTGGGATCAGGGTTGTGGCAGTGGATCTGGCGGGAACGGGCAGGTCTGTGATCTGTCTCAACAGTAGAGCCAACAGATTTTGCTGTTGTGAGGTGTGAAAGAAAGAGAATTCAGTCAAGGATGACTAATGTTCTGAACAATGAGAAAGATGGAGTTACCATTGACTGAAATGGGCAAAATCAGTGGGGATGGGCATCTTTTGGGGGGAAAATAAGGAACTTGGTGTTCATCCTCTCATTTTATTCCATTTCTCTTCTTGCATTGTCATGGATGCCTATTATTTCTGCTAAGTGGGTCAGCGGATATGTGGATGTTTTTTGAACAGAAGAGTGTCAACATTTCTCCTGTTTAAAAAAAATCGTCAGTAAACTGTGCTAGTGCATTAGTTAGCTTTGCTGCGTAAAAAACAACCCCCAAATCTCAGTGACAGTAACAGTAACAGACATGAAGTTTTGTTAAACCAAAAATGTGGCTTGGTTGCAGCTCAGGTCGACTCTGCTCCATGTGCCTCTTTATTCTTGAACTTCAGCCTGGACACATCTGCTCACATCCCATTAGCCAAAGCTCATGGCCAAGCCCAACAATGATGAGGGAGGGACCATATACCTCCCACAAATAGCAGGGCCTTCACTGATTAAAACCTGGTTCTCATCCTGACCAGTCAAAAGCAAATAGGTGCAGGATAACCACGCAACAGCCTCCAAAAAGGATGGGAGGCCAGAGCCCCCTGAAATCCAATGAGAAATTGTTTTTGCCTGTGTCCCTGGCCCCCAAACACATCTACGCTGGAGCAGCTTAGAGTTGGCAGTGAGCCTGTTAGCTAATTTATTTCTCCCCGTGTGATCTTGAGCTCTCTGATGGCTAGCCACGTCTTTACTCACTGTTTTGTCATCAGTGTTTGGTGCCGCCCTCCATATAGTAGGTCTATTTTCGTATGATTGCTTCAGATGCATTGCATCTGACCTTAGAGTTCATTCTGAGGTTGGTTTCTTTTTAGAAAAGTAAGTAGAGGTATGGAGAAAAGAAAAGGAATAAAGTCCCAAGGGAGCAAATTCACATACCTCCAGAGGCCAGGCAGGTAATGTATATGTGCCTCAGTTGGGTTTAAGACATATGGGTCTGATGGGATATTTAAGCAGACTGGAGAGTTGAGTACACACACCCAAATGGTAAAATTAAGAATATTAAAACAAAACCAAACCTGTGCTAGTTAAAAAAACCATTTCGAGGGCAGATTCTTCCTGAGCCTGGGCAGTTTGGTAATCTGGTAATAGAGCTTAGAAGATTTGGGTATGTTGAAGGCAAGTTTGGGTTTTTTTTTTTTTTTTTTTTTGAGAACATATCTGTCATATGTCAGATTTGTCTTCCACCCTCCTTTACTAGGTAGGTCTTTGGTGAAAAAAAATCTGTCCACTTGAAACCGGGGCAAGAACTAGCTAGAGAAAATACCTTTATATCTTTTGCTAAAGATACATCTTGAGACTTTGTTTTTATTTCTCTTTTATCTTCACGGACCCAAATCTTCATACACAAAACCATTTGCAACTTCTGGAAAGCAGAAGGGCACAACCTTCACACTGTTTGGGTTGTTGTAGGGGGTGGATAGAGAGGAGGAAAAGGAGAGACATTTACACAAAACCCAGAGTGAGTCCTGCTTCCACGTGTGAGGTGTGGAGGGAGTTTGCGGGGATGTCTCCACAGCGAGTCTGGAAGCCCAGGCCTCCTGCCAGAGCGTAGTTCTTCCATGTCACCCGGGACATCCGAGGCCAGCGCTGCAGAGTCTGCTCAGCACGGTATTCCTGAAGGACCGGCCATGGCCAGCCACTCTCTCACTAGTACCCAAAACGGTGTCAGCTCTTGAATGGGGCTCCTGTGGGGCTGAACAGCCAGAATGTTCTCCCACCACGATGCTTGGGAGCTGGAACAACTAGGACATAGGTTAAGATTTGTGGTCCCCAGTAAATTCAGCTTCAGATGTATTTTGTTTGGCCTGCACAGCAATGATAAAATTATGTACATTTAAAAAATTAATTACGTGTGTGTCAATATTTAAAACACGGGAGATTTTACTTGAAAATGAGAATTTCTGGCTTCTTCTGAACTTTGGAAGCTCTGTCCATATGGGGCCACACCTGCCCGGCCACAGTTGGCTGAGAAACATCTGCCCATTTCATTAAGAGCCTGGTCTCTGTATTCCCTCCCGTCTCTACTCAGCCCCCTCCACTCAATTATTTCACCCGTCTGGCTATTCTAGACAGTTTGGAGAGGACTCCTGACCTATATATTTACGTAGAATATTGGTGGCTATAACATATATTGCTGTAAATGCCTCAGATATCATCTTTAATTCAAAGAGCAGCCTGCCCTTTAGATAATCAACTTCGGCTTTTTGAAACCAGAATTGTTAATTATCCTGGCAGTATTTTCTTTGCTTTAGACCTCATAAAGTCACTGTTAAGGGATGTGATTATTTGGTGGGTTCATCTGGAAGGTATCCTTTCTCTCTTTTTCCCCCCCTTATGCTATTTTCTCTTTACTCCCACCCTCCCTGCCAACCAATTCAACGTGCAAGAAACCCTTCAGGTGTTTAAAGGAGTTGGAAAATATTCCAGGAGATGCTGAAAGTTTGCCACATTGTCAGAGGATAAAAGCACAGTGTTCAATCCAAAAGCTTTGTGTAGTGTTTTTTCTTTTTCAGTGCAAGTTCCAACTTACATTTTTGGATGCTTATATTGTCTACATTTTAATGAGAAGATTTTGCTAAGGATTTTTTTTTAAACAAAGGCACAAAAGTTTAAACCCTTTGCACAATAGCAGTGAGTACTGAAGCAACATGCTGTTTTTTGTTTTTTGTTTTTTGTTTTGTGGTACACGGGCCTCTCACTGCTGTGGCCTCTCCCGTTGCGGAGCACAGGCTCCGGACGCGCAGGCTCAGCGGCCACGGCTCACGGGCCCAGCCACTCTGCCGCATGTGGGATCTTCCTGCACCGGGGCACGAACCCGCGTCCCTTGCATCGGCAGGCGAACTCTCAACCACTGCGCCACCAGGGAATCCCATGTTTTTATAATTCGAAAAACACCAATGCTCAATCAGCAGGAGCAGGAATACTGGACGAGTAAATATGGACTATTATGCTTACAAGCAATAACTGTGTCTATTAAACATGCAAACAATGCAGCATCATATGGATTTTTTCATGACATCATTTTATAGGTATATGTGTGTGTAAGACTGGGTGTATAGTAAACTTTTATGAGATAAATCATTTTTTCCCATTAGTTTTTGTTGTAATTACCAAGATGCTTATTGTAATTTCTGATTGATCTTCAATTGGCAGTGCTTCATAACACTTCATCATGTAACTTCTCTGCCTGTAGGCCTCTTAGTTATGTGGTGAATGATTTATCTATAAACCTTTAACATACTCAAGAGTTCAGTATTAAAAGGGACCCGTTTGTAAAGTGAAGGATGCTTCTATAGAGCAAATAACATTGTGGTCATTTTTGCGTTTAGGAAAATTAGTCACATTGACCCAGAGGAGAGGAATTTGTCCCCCTTCATAGCAATTCTACTATGTGTAGTTATATATTAATTTCTCAGTTTGTTTCATGTCTATCTTCCCACTAGGATGTCATTTCTATGAAAGCAGGCATCATACCTTTGTGGGGTTTTTTTCTTTAAAAATTTTTAAAAATTTTGGTAAAATATCCATAACATAAAATTTACCATTGTATGCGGGCCTCTCACTGCTGTGGCCTCTCCCGTTGCGGAGCACAGGCTCCGGACGCACAGGCTCAGCGACCATGGCTCACGGGCCCAGCCACTCCGCGGCAGGTGGGATCTTCCCGGACCGGGGCACGAACCCGTGTCCCCTGCATCGGCAGGCGGACTCTCAACCACTGCGCCACCAGGGAAGCCCCATTTTAACCATTTTTAAGAGTACAGTTCAGTGGCATCAAGTACATTCACACTGTTGTGCAACCGTCACCACCATCCATCTCCAGAACATTTATCATCTTCTGAGACTGAGACTCTGTACCTATTAAACAGTAATTCTCCATCCCCCCCTCCGCCAGCCACTGGCAGCCACTACTCTATTCTCTGTCTCTATGAATTTGACTAGTCTAGGGACCTCATATAAGTGGAATCTTACAGTATTTGTCCTTTTGTGACTGGCTTATTTCACTTGGCATGTCTTCAAGGTACATCCTCGTTGTAGCCTGTGTCAGAATGTTCCTTTGATTTTTTTATAACCACACACCTAGAATCCAGCTCAGTGCCTGGATACAGTAGGTGATAGCAGACAACAATACGTATTTGTTGAATGAATACATGAAAGAATGAATCAGTCTGCTACATTATATTCCTCAGAACCAGACACCCATAGGTCCTTAGTAACGCTTTGAGGGATAAAAGAAGTACTTGCCTTCCTGACAGCTGAAGAGGATCCCAAGAACAATCTAGGTATTTTTTGAAATATGAAAGATTTACCATTTCCCTTTGCATGTGTTGATGAAATCCAATGTACAAAAAGCAACTCTGTGGCACATTTTCTTGGGCTTGTAATTTGGGTTGCTTTGTGCTGCTAATTAACCAGTTGGTGATGTGCTGTTTGTCTTTTCGTCTGCCTCTGAGCTTGTCAGGAGTCAATGACAAGCCCAGCGAAACTGGGGGACACTCTGATAATTAAGGTTTGGAGGGCTTCTTACCAACCCCATCATGTACCAATCGCTTTCTTGGCCTTGACTGATGGGTAGCTGACATCTGACAAAACAGTGGCCTTCTCTCATCTACACAAGCAGCAGGACACTTTCCCACCTTTTAATGGCTGAGCAAATTTCATCCCAAGCAACTCTGACAAAATGAAAGTGTACTGTCAAAGTTGTTTGTGAAGATGACTGTGTTTAGAAAAGAAGAAAAGTCTTGATACATTCAGAATTGCCAGACACAGACACACAGAGTCTGTATTCTTTGCATCTAAATAGTAAAGCATGTAAAAAGTAAACTGTACAAAGTTTTATTTGACTATGTCAATGGTGTAAGGAGAAATGGTTTGGTGTTCTCTGTTCTTGTCTTTGACAACATTTACACTTATAGGTCAGTTGAGCCTGTGTCTCATCCTTAAAGGAACAAGGGTGATAGAAGGATGTTGAAGGAGTTTCTCTGAAACTGGTAATATCTTAATGTGCAGGGTCTGAATCTGTAATGTAAACCCATCAGGTAATTGTGAGTCACGTGATGGTGGGCTCTGCGTTTCCCTGTTTATGTTTATCTTATGCTTTCTTGATCTTCTAACCCTAGGGTGGTGTGGCACCAACAGCACCAGAAACAGCCAAGACCTGCTGGATTAGTCTGCATTTTAATCTGAGCCCCATGTGATTCATATGCCTGGAAAATTTGAGAAGTCTTGGTATAAGGTACCTCGCCCTTTGGTTCTCTGCTTGTACTTTATTCTCATTCAGTTGAATTTCACTGGGGCCCGGGCATGGCTAAAACAAACCAAAACACAAAAAATTTCCTAGATGGGTCTCATGAGTGATTAAGATTGAGAACCAGTGACCTTAGGCCAGTAAATGCCATCAGCACCTTGAGGGCAGAGACCTTGTCTATTTTGTTCTTGCCTAGGAAGGTGCTTGGAACACAGTGGGAGATTATTTATTTGCTGAACGGAGTGTTATACCAAACCCAAGGCTTAAATAATATATTCATCATATATCCACATATTCATTCATTCATTTAATGCACATCTCTATTGGTAAAGTTGGTGACACAGGTTGCAGATGTGGGTGCTGAGACAGAGTTTAGGGTTCAAGATGTTTATTCGGAAGAGTGAGGGAAGAGTGAGGCAGCAAGATTGAGCAGAGACAGAAGAGGAATTGTGATGCAGGCATATGAAGTCTTGACCAACCCCAGTGTAACGGCTGGCATGTGTATTGCCCCTCAGAGCGTCCTGTGTTGGGCCCAAATGGCAAGGCTGTATACCGATGCCTTGCCTGGTCACTCTTGTAGGCTGCCCTGTGCGAGGCATGACCTTGGGAAGGATTTCCGCACGTGTAGACCCTGCAGGAGCAGATATCTGGCTGTCAGCTGACCATACATCCGAAGCTGAGCAGCAAATCCTTCCTTGAAGGGAGATCTGGTCGGCACAGCTCTGTGTCCGTCATTTGTGGTCAAGAGGCAAGGAGAAGAATGTTTAAAGATGTAGGCTCTAGAGTTTGACTTCCTAGCTTTGATTTCTGGACCAGCCACTCCCTGGCTGAGTGACTCTGGCCAGCTGTCTGTCTTCTCTGTGGGTCAGTCTTCTTATCCATAGGGTGGTGGTTACTTGACTTACCTGACAAGGTGGTTTGAGAATATGATGCAAAAAATGGATTGAAGGCACATAGTGGACACTTAATCAAGGTTAGGTATTACCCTTCCTATTATAATAATATTTTATATAATATGTAATTAAAAGTTATAGTATTAAATAATATAAAAATATGGAGTCTTCTGTTGCTTATATGTAGGAGCACACGGGAACGATAAAATCTTAGAGAAAGGGCAGTTCTATACATACTAATGATAATGTATATAAACTTTTTATTCCTCTGGGTTTGAGGACCATCTTTGCCTCCTCTCACACTAGGCATATACATTTGTTTGGGGACTGTGTGCATTTTTCTTTCTTTTCAGAGCAACAAGAATCTTGACTCTTGCTTTTAAATGAAATAAGTGGGGGAGATAATAGGACGATCAGACTTGTAACGTGTCTCCTCTCTATTCCTGTGGGCTCCTGGGCTCCATTCCAGCTACAGTGGCTCCGTTTAAACTCAGAGATTTGGTGTCTTCTTTCAGATCTCAGAAGGGCTCAAGGAACACCCGCCTCAAGTTTAGTAGTGAAGACGTAATGCCAAGATTACGCAAGGTTGGTTACGTTAGTAAATGAAAAAGGCTCGAAGCTTTGTTTGAAACAGCTGATGCAATAGATCTTAGGTGGGATAGAACTCTAGCAGGACTGTGAAATTTCTATGAAAACAACTTCACACCAGTGACTGTTAAAGTTCTAGGATTAACAATGCTACTGTATGCTGACTGCAAAGGTCACCATTAGTTATTATCATTCCAGTCTCCATGTCCGCTTGTGATGATAAAACTCAAACTCTGTATAAGTTAGGGTTAGGGTCTGCTTTGCACAGGGCCTCCCACAATGATGACTTAAAAACAGTAGGATTTTATTTCAGTCTCACAGAAACAAAAGTCCAATCTGATGAGACGATCCTGCTTTGAAAATCTGTTAGGAACCCTGGGTCTTTCTATCCCATTGCTTTCTATTATTATGCCGCCTTTATTGTCCTCATGACCCAGGATTTCTATCGTTAGGGATGCACTGCAGCTGGGGTTGGGAGAAGGGACGGCATCACCCCCCCCACTGCCCCCATTTTTTTAAGGGCAGAAGATACAAGTTGTATATCACTACTTCTGTTCGCACATCATTTAACCACGTGGCTATACCCAGCTGCCAGCAAGACTGGGGAATATGGACATTATGTGGCCATGTGTTCAGCTAGAAATTCTGTTGCTACATAAAGGAGGATGGAGATTCTTTTTTACAAACCCTATGAGCCTCCCTTTTTTTTAAAAAAAAAATTTTTATTTATTTATTTATTTATGGCTGTGTGGGGTCTTCGTTTCTTTGCGTGGGCTTTCTCTAGTTGTGGCAAGCGGGGGCCACTCTTCATCGCGGTGCGTGGGCTTCTCACTATCGCAGCCTCTCTTGTTGCAGAGCACAGGCTCCAGACGCGCAGGCTCAGTAATTGTGGCTCACGGGCTTAGTTGCTCCGTGGCATGTAGGATCTTCCCAGACCAGGGCTCGAACCCGTGTCTCCTGCATTGGCAGGCAGATTCTCAACCACTGTGCCACCAGGGAAGCCCACCAGCCTCCCTTTGAGGGAACTTCCTTCTGCCCCCTTAGAGTTCATGATGGGCATAGCGCTGCTCCCACTGCTGCTACCTGCATCCCTTTTTCTTTAGACCCTTTCTTCTTGCGCTGAAACATTTGCATTCACCCTGCCTTTCTGTCTTCATCAGAGTGCCTGTATTATGAAGATAGAGATTCATTAGAGAAACGAATAGAGATAGAGAAACTGAGATTCGTTGGATAATCATGCCAATTAGACATGAAAGAAGTCAATTCTTTTGATTTTTTTAAGATGACATCTCTATAATCACTTGACTATCTTATCTCCAGTGGTTTCTGCACCACAAAGGCATGAATATCTTTATATTTTAACTTGCATTTACACTTAAAATTTAGAAAAAGTAGTTCTTATCTCCTCCATGTTCGCCAAATGGCCTTCTGCTAATGATGCAATTAGTGAAACTACAAGACAAAGGGGGAGATCTTTCAGTTTTACAAAGTCAACGAAGTGGCAAAATTGGCCACATTTGCTGTATGTGCAAAATACTTCGCAGAACTCTACTGTAGTAATGTGTTTTTTTTTTTTTTTTTTGGCGGTACGCGGGCCTCTCATCATTGTGGCCTCTCCCGTTGCAGAGCACAGGCTCCGGACGCGCAGGCTCAGCGGCCATGGCTCACGGGCCCAGCCGCTCCGCGGCATGTGGGATCTTCCCGGACCGGGGCACAAACCCGTGTCCCCTGCATCGGCAGGCGGACTCTCAACCACTGCGCCACCAGGGAAGCCCAGTAATGTGTTTTTTGAGCCGCTACTGTAGTTGCTGAAGCTAAAGTATAATAATTTGATGGCTGCGTGCAAGATGTATTTGCTGAAACACTGCCTCCCCGATGGCTGTCAGATTTAGTTCCGGATGGGGAGAGGCTCTCTTTCACTTTTGGTCACACCCAGAATGTGTTCTGTGCTGGAGGTTTTCTTACCCAGCCTCCCTCTGATACCTTCTCTTCAGAATGCCCCCGGATTATTTTTTTCTTCCAGAATTCTGATTCCTAGTAAACAAACTCTATGAAATCTTTATCAGCTTTAAAAAATGCTTGCTTTCTTTCCCATGTCAGTTGAACTCCTGAGGTCACCCCTTTAGTCAAGGGAAGGTGTTAATCTCTGCCTCCTCTGTGTCCTTCTGGGTTGGGAAGTTGGGTTGTGGGATCTCACTCACTGATGCATCTTTCAGATGATTTTTCCTACACACTCGTGGAAAAATCTCTGTTCATTTGAGTTTCATGCCTTTTGCCCTGTGTCAACCTCTACCCATCCCAGTGGTTTGCTAGAGCTAGAACCTGTACTGGCTCTGAAGAGCTGGTTGAACACGTATCTTTCCACCATCTGTATTCAGTGATACCGTGTTTGTAGCTTGAGATTGGACACGGTGAGAGTAGTTACACCGTGGAGGTTGGCAGATGCTATGAATCAGAGCCAGTTATTACAGACTTCAGCCCACCACTGAGCGCTCCTTTGTGGTTACCTATCTTCCTCCCTCTTCGTTTGTTGAAAACTTGGCTCATGGATCGCAACCTTCTTCTTCCCTCCATGTCTGACAACACTCTCAGAGATTACAGTGTCTGTGTTGAATTAGTGAGTGAGGGCCAGGGTTGCTCAACATCCTGCCCTGTGAGGGAGAGTCCAGCACAATGAAGAATTGTTCCACATCCTGCATGACTTTCTCATGTTGTGTCAGACAATCGGCGAGTTGAAAAACCTGACTATAATTATCAGGACCTAGAACCAAATTCCATTTTACATATAGCATGAAGTATTCTTTGTACGGTTTTAATACACACTGAATAAACCGAAGGAGACTTGTACTCTATTTTGTTTGGAAATTCACCAAGAGTTATTCACCATTTCAAAAATCATGTCCCTGTTGGCAATACCACCCTGGTATTTGAGTCACCTATTCAACACACCTTGTCAGTTTGTATTTGTTTTACTTTTCACCAATTTACTTTTCTCCATAGCAGTTGTAACTATCTGACATATTTACTGCTGCCATGAATGAGAAAAGAGCTTGCTTCATTTTGTTTTTTTGCTTTTGTTTTTTCATTTCCAGTACTGGAATAGAATGGATCAGGGCCAAGTAGTAAATATTTTAGGCTTTGTGGGTCACATGGCTTTGTCTACTCTACTGACCTCTGACAGTGTAAGTGTGAAAATGGCCATGAACAACATGTCAACAAATGAGTGTGGCTGTGTTCCAATAAAACTTTATTTAGACACTGAAATTTGAAATTCATGTAAATTCACATGTCAGGATATATTATTGTTCTTTTGATTTAAAAAGTGTAAAAAACATTCTTAGTTTATGGGCTATAAAAAACCAGGCAGAGGGCTAAATTGTGTCTGCAGACTATAGTTTGCCAACTCCTGTACTAGATACTTAAAAATAATTTGTTTCATGAATGAATGAATGATTCTGTAAGTCTATATTAATAAATATTTCAGGCACATGTAGTAACTTATTTTTAAGCCTACATATTTGAACAGATATAGAGCAGGATCAAAAGTACCTTTCGAATATACATGTCTTACTAATTTTAACATTTTAACCATCCCTCAGTAGACAAAAGGATTAATATTGTGAAGTTCAGAAACAGGATCTGGTTTAGCAAATGTCTAATAACAGTAATGTAGCCCATAGACCACAACACAGATCATCTCCAGTTTATTATATACATATATATTTTTAATAAACAGAAGAGGGGTGGAAAGACCCTGTGCATTTCCAACTTGAATGGACATCTGCTGCTTTCTCCTTGGATTTTTAGAGTTTATCCTAATTGCACTTTTAGCACTGCCATCATCTTTCTCTACAAACTCTGTTTGGAAAAATAGATCTTAAGACCGACCCCAGGAAGAACACTCAGACTCCTCAGAGCAAATAGCTTAAACATAACAAATTGAAGCTTACAAAAGTCAGAATTGTAAAACTAATAGGGCTGTGAAAACCAGCTTTCCTGAAAATTATGAATTGGTTGGCCTGTTTCGTATAATGGCAAATAGTGAATCTTGATCATTCATCAGTGCACATGTCATAAATTAGGTGCTGAGAGAGGCTGCAAAATTCTTTATAGCGTCACAGAAAGCTACGGTGCTGCCTTCGTATCACATTGTGAGGTTCCGGCGGTGCCAGCACAGATCCGGCAAATGAAAGTTTTAAAATTGTCACAAGTTTCAAATGTTTATCAACAGGATTTTATGAAGGACTAAAAAGTTATGTACGATACTGCACAGGCCATTAGGGGAATAATAATAGTAATAAAGAGACTTTATTCTCATCAAGACTTATGTGGCAGCTAGTTTCTCTCCCCAAACTTGGTTAATGGAGGTTGGGAGAAACGAATAATTCAATGCTAGAAGGAGAACAGCTTGAAGCATTAGATGGAATAGCTGTATTACGTGTTGAATAGAATATAATGGATATGTGGGGCTGTATCTCTGTAGATATGTAGATGTCTCTGTATTTATGGAGAAAGATATTCAGGAAACACAGCCTTAACAAATGCCCTGTCAATTGTGTTTTATGGGTTCTGGCACAGACCAGAAAGAGGGTGGGCCCTGACAGCAGGCTGAGCTGGGTTCAGTTCCTGCCTCTTCTCTTAATATCTCTGTGTCCTCTCTACACGGATGTTCCCTCTTGCGTTAAAGGAGGAGTAGCAATAACACCTACCATATTAGGCTTGTTGTGAGGTTTTTAAAAAATAAAGCATTTAGCACGATTCCTTGCACATAGGGAGCCCAGACCAAAAATAAACATGCAATTTACTACCCTCATTAGCTGTGTGACCTTGGTTGGCGACTTCACCTCTCCCTGTCTCAGTTTCTCCATTTACCCAGAGGAGACAATAATCTGTTCACTCATTTTTGTGACATTGTCTGAAGATTAAGTGAGATATTGTCTGTAAAGAACCTAGTACAGAGTTAGCCACGCAGCATCATGTCTTCATGATAAGTCCCCTTTTCTTTCATTCAGGGGTATATATGTCTGTTTATAAATAAATAAATAAATATATATATAATTTATTGAAGCATAATTGACCTACAACACTATGTTAGTTCCAGGCACACAACATATTGATTCAATATTTCTATACACTGCAAAATGATCACCATGATACGTCTATTTACCATCTGTCAGGGGTATATTTTAAATTGTTTTGTTGTTGTTGAAGTATAGTTGATTTACAATGTTGTATTAGTTTCAGGTTGTCAGGGGGTGTATTCTTAAAAGTGAGACAAAATACACTGTATCTCCAGAGATACAATCCTATTACAATAACTGTTTCATAAGTCACCATTAAAATTCCTTCAAAAGGTTCTAGAAACTTCACGAGCATCACCAGTTTATGTGTCTACTGCTTTAGACTGTAGGAAGCAAATATAGTTATTATCTGGCTCCTCTACTGGATGGTAAGCTCCTTTGGAGCAGGGAATCCGTGTCTCATGCCCATATCTGTATCCCTAGCATGCTTATTTGGGACACAGGTGCTTCATTTGTAGATGCCCAATTAATATTTTTAAACAAATCCATCTCCAGCAGAGAAAAACAATAAATAAATCTACCAATTCATGTTCTGTTTGTTCCTCTGCACCAAGGGTGGGTGTACTCTTCATCAGGGTCCCCGCAGGGAACAGATGGCACACTCCAATTGGGTAATTTGAGGAGAATGTATGAAGAGTATTGACTGCAATATGGGCATTGTGCGTGGAAACCACCAGGGACCAGCAGTACCCTGGGGATGGTGGGCCTGGGGCACTGGCCTCCACCTCCTGACCATTAGGGGGAAGGGGAGGAGAGTTTACTAGATGGAGAGAGATCCTGCAAGAGAAGAGGTGGCTATGAGGAGGGGGCTTCTTGGCAGAGCCATGAGCTTTCCTTGAGGGAGGTGCTGGCTTTGCATGTGCCCCCACAGCTGGGGTGCACTATGCCTCCCAGAATCCCCTCATTGGAGATGTGTGGTCAGGGCGGGTCACAGAGAGATTCTCGTGTGGGACTTGGGGGGCGATATGGAGCCGCAGGCTTTTTGGGGCTCACACTCATTGTCACCACTCATCTGCTGGCTCACCTCCTTGGCCTAGGCCTGCCCTTGATCCCCTTTTCCTGGTTCCTCCTTTGGCTTCTCTGACTCTAGGGCCAGGGTATGTGTTCAGCTCCATGATGAAGGGCCCCGCTGCTACAGGACACCATCTCCACGGTCAGAGGCAACAAGAATTGACTCAGGTTTCAGTCTGACTGCATGGGCCCCAGCTCATTCTTGTGGGTTTCAGCTTGTCTTGATTCTCCCCAACTTCACATCCCTCTTCCCTCCTGACGACCTGCCCTGCAGACCCCAAGCTCTAGCATGTGACACGGAGAAAACAGCTGTACAGAGACGGCTTAATGTCACCTCGTGCCTCAAGGGCTTATGGTCAAATCCTTGAAACAAATACAGATGCATATGTAGGCATACACACACACACACACACACACACACAGACAGACATACACATACACATGTATGCAAACATTTATATATCTCCTTGTTCTGCTTGTCTGTTCTTAGTCAGCTTGGGCTACTATAACAAAACACCACAGACAGGGTGGCTTATAAGTAACATAAATTTCTTTCTCACAGTTCTGGAGACCAGAGTCTGAGATCAGGGTGCCAACATGGCCATGTTCAGGTGAGAGCCCTCTTCTGAGTTGCAGACTGCCAACTTCTCCTTGTATCCTCACATGGCAGAAAAAGAGAGAGCTAGCTCTCTGGCCTCTTCTAATAAGGGCACTAATTTCATTCACGAGGGCTCCACCCTCATGACCTAATCACCTCCTAAAGACCCCACTTCCATATACCATCACACTGGGATTAGAGTTTCAACATATGAATTTTGGAGGGACATAAACATTCAGACCATAACAAACACTGCTTGAAACATGGAACACAGCTCTTTGTGACACCACTGAAATTGACCAGGGGTGGAGAGAATTTATACCTTGATCTTACTCTCCTCCCTCCCTGAGATAGCCTGTTGGTACATCTCATAAAGCAAACCCAACCAGAAAGCATAATGTCAGCCCCCTGGAACCCACAGAAGGGTGGAGGAGAGTAGAATGAGATTCTTCAGGAGCAAAGCATCTCCAGGGAGATGTCCACCCTAGAGGCCATTTGTTTAGGTAAATTTAATTTAGCTAAATTCAATTTATTCATTCAGACATGAATTCCTCAAATGTTTGTTCAACACCTATGAGCCAGGCACTGTGCTAAATGCTGGGACGCACACAAAGACTAATTCTAATGTGGCAGGTGATTTATTGGGTATCACTGTGTATTTTGTTCTCTCTGATGTATTTCCCCTGCCATACGAAGAAGGGAACTGAGACTTTGAATTTGCCTGGTTGAATTTCAACAAGTCTGTTTAAATGCCTCATTTAACATTTTATAGCAGCTTATGTGTAGTAGGGCCAAAGACAAAAATTTCCCAGCTTAAAATTTGGAAAATCTAAAGCTGTTTGAAGGGTATTGTGCTGGAGGAAGTTGGGAAGAGCACTTACAGGGGTGGAGGTGGGAGCAGATGGAAGAGAGAGAGGTTGGGGAGCTACCCCAGAGCTGGTAAAGTGGATTTGCTGTCGCATTTTTGCTGGTAGAATGGGTCTGATCCCTCTTTTGCAGTGCCCCAGGAGGTGGCAGAGCCTTAGAGGGGCTATCTGTGGTGTTCTACAGACACTATTCTTTAGGAGAAAGAGTGTGTGTGTTTTGGGGGGCACAGCATGTATCAGCAGTGGTGGCTATCATCTAAAAATCAAAAATCCCTTCTGAGTGTTCTGCACTGTGTCTGCCCCCTGGAGTTCTTGTATGATCCTAGACAGGGTTAGAAAGTCTCCTCCCAATGACAGAGATTGAGTTTTTCACCAGCCCAACAGAGAAGGCTTGAAGCAGATTGAACTTAATCTCGAGAAATAAAGAAATGTGATGTGACATTTTGTGTATTGGGTGTTGCTAAAACTTGTATATCCACCATGGTCACCTTCACAGCAGCCACTTTTACAGAACACATATTATATGCAAGTAGCTGTGCTAGGTGCTTTTATTCCTTAATTCGTTCATCTATTCAATGAGTATTGACTGAGTACCTATTGTGTGGTGGGCAGTGTTCTTAGAACAGGGCTTAGCACCGAGGATATGACAGTGAGCAAAACAGATGAAGCTTCTCAGGCAGCTTAAATAATTGTGGGAGTCAGAGGCCGGAATGCAGAAGGGAATCCATGTGAGAATCAGATGGAAGAACACTCCAGGCTGAGGGAACAGTGAGGGCAAAGCACTGAGGCAGGAGTGGCTGGGAGGCCAGTGTGGTTGCAAGGAGTCGGCGAGGTGGAGAGGGGTAGAGAGAAGGCAAGCAAGATGAGGTAGGGAGATGAGGATACACAGATCATGTGTGAAGGACTTTATTTTATTGGCATCAGCTCTATTAATCAATATCACTTAGTTCCTGTTTCTAAGTAACTTCAGTTTCGTGAGGAAGGCAAATTTATAAGCTGGTAATTTTAACCAGTTTGCTAAGTGACAAAATTCTCTTCCTAAAGCTCTCTTCCAACTCTAGTGAACAGAAGGCAGGGCATAGTTTGGGGTGAGGTCCAAAGAAACCTTGCAGCGGGGAATCTGGAGAAATGTATAGGAGTTTGTCAAGAACTGTGAAGGATCTGAGATTTCTACTCTATTTGCACACTAACAAGTGAGTCACAGTTCCATGGATTCTGGCAGAAGATTCTGGCCTGGGTCGGCAGAGACAAAAGACTTTATTACTCACAGCACAGCAGGTGGCATGAGCTTTGTGCCTGCATCCCTTCCGGTTGCCCCCAAGGCTCATGGGGCTGATGTGCAGTGGCTGAGGTAGATGCTGCACATGCTGGGGGTTGATATTACAGCCTAGGAAGCTTGAGCTTAGGAAACCCCAGTCTTTTATAAGGAGGCTGCTAGCAAGCCTTCCCACTCTTTGCCCCAGAGGGGGACATTATTATCTTGGCCAGGAAGCAAATCTGCCCTCCGCCTGGAGGGAGCTGCTGTCTCTGTCTGCCAAGGCTATTTGCTATATGAACATCCTGGAGAAGATGGTCCAGAGCAAAAGTTGTGAGGACCTCTGCTCCCAGGGCATGCAGCAACATGAGACACCCATGGAGAACCGTCCCCCAGAAGAGTGCAGCTGTTAGAGTTAAACTCTTTTAACACTTTTATGAGTTAACAGTGTTCTGGAGAAGGTTAGATAATGGAGTGCCAGTTTTCCTGACTGTTTAGCCTGCTCATCAAAGGCAAGTGAGAGAGGAATTAGAGGATAGGAAATAGGCTAAATGAGGTACTTTAGGGTAGCAAGTTTCAAAATTCACTTACTCATCATTTTTCAACAAGTATTTCTGCAGTGCCTGCTATGTGCCAAGCACCAGGAGGGGGGCCATTCATGATGAAAAAAGGGATGAGCAGAAGAAGGTCCATAGGGCAGGCTACAAAGGGATCAGTGCTAAGGGAGGGCAAGTCTGTTGTCAGCTGGATTTCTAAGCCTGGGCTTCTATCAGGATCACCTGGGCAGACGCCAGAACGATGAAATCAAAATCTGTGGCTAGGGCCCAGGCATCCACATTAGTTTAAAAACAACATCTCAGGCAGCTGCAGTTGAGAACACTGCATGGACCAATAAATGTGCCAGATGGTCCTCCTGCCCAGGCTGTTGCTATGGCCTCAGTGGTTGCTTCCATCCTGATGGGTTTTCCAACCTGAACTGTTGCTTTCCCTGAGTTTCTTCTATGAGGACCCCGTGTCTTCTGAGATGGGCCTCAGTTCTGTACTCTTGGGATTAGTTTGATCCCAATACAGGATTACTCTAGATAGAAGAAGAGTGAAGCAATTTTTCTCCAGCTCCAGGGTCTAGGTTGGATGTTTTAACATGCCTTGCCTCTAGGCACTAGTACCTTTTGGGTGTTTTACTGCGTCCCAGGACTTGTATATTACCAGTAACATATTTGTGCAGCCATCGGGATAGGAGTAAAAGCATAGACTTTTGAATCAGAGGAATGTGGCTTTGAAATCTGGCTCCACTCTTATTGGCTATGTGAACTTTCCAGACTTCCTAACCTCTCTGGGGCTCAGTTACCACCTTGGCAAGAAGGGGATGATTCCCCACCCTCTTAGGGTTGTTTTAAAGATTAAATGAAATAAAGTGTCTAAGGCTTATAACTGTGTCTTAATACATAGTTAGGATTCAATATATTTTAATTTTTTTTATTATCTCATTTAATCCTCAAAAAAACCGCTCAACAATAAATCGGCGTTTTGCTGAATTACAGGAGGAAACAGCATCTCATGTATTTCAGAGGATAAATAAGAATGTGGAAGTATAAAATAAGGTCTTTGTTCTTGAGGAACGTATAATCTAGTTGAGTTGACATGACCTCCTTGGAAAGAATTATATGAAAATAAACACAGGTTATCATTCAAAATTCCATCACAATGATATAATTGTGAGCACATTGGAACAGTGTCTCCCAAACATAATGTGTAGAAAACTTACTTGAAGAGCATATAATATGCAGATTCTCAAGCCCAGACCCAGCAATTCTGGGTCCCGGAGTCTGAAATATACTGTTCAACAGACAGATGGCTCCAGATCACTCTGTAACCATAGCTGATGTGTGAACCACACCTAAGCAGTTTGAGAAACCTCCATCTGAAGCAGCTTTTTGATGAGGTAGACTTTCAATTGGGTCTTAAAAATCTGAGTAGGCCCTGAACCAAGATGGCGGAGTAGAAGGACCTGCTCTCACTCCCTCTTGTGAGAACACCAGAATCACAACTAACTGCTGAACAGTCATTGACAGGAAGACACTGGAACTCACCAAAAAAGATAACCCACATCCAAAGACAAAGGAGAAGCCACAGTGAGACAGTAGGAGGGGCGCAATCACAATAAAAATCAAATCCCATAACCGCTGGGTGGCTGACTCACAAACTGGAGAACACTTATATCACAGATGTCCACCCACTGGAGTGAAGGTTCTGAGCCCCACATCAGGCTTCCCAACCTGGGGGTCCGGCAACGGCAGGAGGGAATTTCTAGAGAATCAGACTTTGAAGGCTAGTGGGATTTGATTGCAGGGCTTAGATAGGACTAGGGGAAACAGAAATTCCACTCTTGGAGGGCACACACAAAGTAGTGTGCACATCGGGACCCAGGGGAAGGAGCAGTGACCCCGTACGAGACTGAACCAGACCTACCTGCTGGTGTTGGAGGGTCTCCTGCAGAGGCAGGGGGTGGCTGTGGCTCACTGTGAGGACAAGGACACTGGCAGCAGAAGTTCTGGGAAGTACTCCTTGGGGTGAGCCCTCCCAGAGTCCACCATTAGCCCCACCAAAGAGCCCTGGGAGGCTCCAGTGTTGGGTTGCCTCAGGTCAAACAGCCAACAGGGAGGAAACCCAGCCCCACCCATTGGCAGTCAAATGGATTAAAGTTTTACTGAGCTCTGCCGACCACAGCAACACCCAGCTCTACCCACCACCAGTCCTTCCATCAGGAAACTTGCACAAGCCTCTTAGATAGGCTCATCCACCAGAGGGCAGACAGCGGAAGCAAGAAGAACTACAATCCTGCAGCCTGTGGAACAAAAACCACATTCACAGGAAGAGAAACAAGATGAAAAGACAGAGGGCTATGTACCAGATGAAGGAACAAGATAAAACCCCAGAAAACAACTAAATGAAGTGGAGATAGGCAACCTTCCAGAAAAGGAATTCAGAATAATGATAGTGAAGATGATCTAGGACCTTGGGAAAAAAATGGAGGCAAAGAGTGAGAAGATGCAAGAAATGTTTAAAAAAGACCTAGAAGAATTAAAGAACAAACAAACAGATATGAACAATACAATAACTGAAATCAAAACTACACTAGAAGGAATCAATAGCAGAATAACTGAGGCAGAAGAACGGATAAGTGACCTGGAACACAGAATGGTGGAATTCATTGCCACGGAACAGAATAAAGAAAAAAGAATGAAAAGAAATGAAGACAGCCTAAGAGACTTCTGGGACAATATTAAACGCAAAAACATTCTCATTATAGGGGTCCCAGAAGGAGAAGAGAGAGAGAAATGACCCAAGAAAATATTTGAAGAGATTAGAGTCAAAAACTTCCCTAACATGGGAAAGGAAATAGCCACCCAAGTCCAGGAACTGCAGAGAGTCCCATACAGTATAAGTCCAAGGAGAAACACACCGAGACACATAGTAATCAAACTGACAGAAATTAAAGACAAAGAAAAATTATTGAAAGCAGCAAGGGAAAAATGACAAATAACATACAAGGGAACTCCCATAAGGTTAACAGCTGATGTCTCAGCAGAAACTCTATAAGCCAAAAGGGGGTGGCATGATATACTTAAAGTGATCAAAGGGAAGAACCTACAGCCAAGATTACTCTAGCCGGCAAGGACCTCATTCAGATTCGATGGAGAAATCAAAAGCTTTACAGACAAGCAAAAGCTGAGGGAATTCAGCACCACCAAACCAGCTCTACAACAAACACTAAAGGAACTTCTCTAAGTGAGAAACACAAGAGAAGAAAAGGACCTACAAAAACAAACCCCAAACGACTAAGAATATGGTAATAGGAACATACATATTGATAATTACCTTAAACATGAATGAATTAAATTCTCCAACCAAAAGACAAAGGCTTGCTGAATGGATACAAAAACAAGACCCATATATATGCTGTCTGCAAGAGAACCACTTCAGACCTAGGGACACATACAGACTGAAAGTGAGGGTATGGAAAAAATTATTCCATGCAAATGGAAATCAAAAGAAAGCTGGAGTAGCACCACTCATATCAGATAAAATGGACTTTAAAATAAAGAATGTTACAAGAGACAAGGAAGGACACTACATAAAGATCAAGGGAGCAATCCAAGAAGAAGATATAACAATTATAAATATATATGCATCCAACATACGAGCACCTCTATACATAAGGCAACTGCTAACAGCTATAAAAGAGGAAATCGACAGTAACACAATAATAGTGGGGGACTTTAACACCTCACTTACACCAATGGACAGATCATCCAAAGTGAAAATAAATAAGAAAACAGAAGCTTTAAGTGACACAATAGACCAGATAGATTTAATTGATATTTATAGGACATTCCATCCAAAAACAGCAGATTACAATTTCTTCTCAAGTGCATATGGAACATTCTCCAGGATAGATCACATCTTGGGTCACAAATCAAGCCTCAGTAAATAGAAATCATATCAAGCATCTTTTCTGACCACAATGCTATGAGATTAGAAATGAATTACAGGGAAAAAACCATAAAAAACAAACACATGGAGGCTAAATAATATGTTGCTAAATGACCAAGAGATCACTGAAGAAATCAAAGAGGAAATTAAAAAAAGCCTAGAGACAAATGACAATGAAAACATGATGATCCAAAACCTATGGGATGCAGCAAAAGCAGTTCTAACAGGGAAGTTTATAGCTATACAAGCCTACCTCAAGAAACAAGAAAAATCTCAAATAAACAATCTAACCTTACACCTAAAGGAACTAGAGGAAGAAGAACAAACAAAACCCAAGGTTAGCAGAAGGAAAGAAATCATAAAGATCAGAGCAGAAATAAGAAATAGAAACAAAGAAAACAACACCAAAGATCAATAAAACTAAAAGCTGGTTCTTTGAAAAGATAAACAAAATTGATAAACCATTAGCCAGACTCATCAAGAAAAAGAGGGAGAGGACTCAAATCAATAAAATTAGAAATGAAAAAGGAGAAATTACAGCAGACACCCCAGAAATACAAAGCATCCTAAGAGACTACTAAAAGCAAGTCTATGCTAATAAAATGGACAACCTGGAAGAAATGGACAAATTCTTAGAAAGGTATAACCTTCCAAGACTGAACCAGGAAGAAATAGAAAATATGAACAGACCAATCACAAGTAATGACATTGAAACTGTGATTAAAAATCTTCCAACAACAACAACAACAACAAAATCTTCCAACAAACAAAAGCCCAGGACCAGACGGCTTCACAGGTGAATTCTATCAAACATTTAGAGAAGAGTTAACACCTATCCTTCTCAAAATCTTCCAAAAAATTGCAGAGGAAGGAACACTCCCAAACTCATTCTATGAGGCCACCATCACCCTGATACCAAAAGCAGACAAAGATACTACAAAAAAGAAAATTACAGACCAATATCACTGATGAATATAGATGCAAAAATCCTCAATAAAATACTAGCAAACAGAATCCAATAACACATTAAAAGGATCATACACCATGATCAAGTGGGATTTATCCCAGGGATGCAAGGATTCTTCAATATACGCAAATCAATCAGTGTGATACACCATATTATCAAATTGAAGAATAAAAACCATATGATCATCTCAATAGATGCAGAAAAAGCTTTTGACAAAATTCAACACCCATTTATGATAAAAACTCTCCAGAAACTGGGCATAGAAGGAACCTACCTCAACATAATAAAGGCCATATATGACAAACCCACAGCAAACGTCATTCTCAATGGTGAAGAAGTGAAAGCATTTCCTCTAAGACCAGGTACAAGACAAGGATGTCCACTCTCGCCACTATTATTCAACATACTTTTGGAAGTCCTAGCCATGGCAATCAGAGAAGAAAAAGAAAGAAAAGGAATACAGATTGGAAAAGAAGAAGTAAAACTGTCACTATTTGCAGATGACATGAGACTATACATAGAGAATCCTAAAGATGCCACCAGAAAACTACTAGAGCTAATTAATGAATTTGGTAAAATTGCAGGATACAAAATTAATGCACAGAAATCTCTTGCATTCCTATACACTAATGATGAAGAATCTGAAAGAGAAATTAAGGAAACACTCCCATTTACCACTGCAACAAAAAGAATAAAATACCTAGGAATAAACCTAGCTAGGGAGACAAAAGAGCTGTATGCAGAAAATTATAAGACACTGATGAAAGAAAATAAAGATGATACCAACAGATGGAGAGATATACCATGTTCATGGATTGGAAGAATCAACATTGTGAAAATGACTATACTACCCAAAGCAATCTACAGATTCAATGCAATCCCTATCAAATTACCAATGGCACTTTTTATGGAACTAGAACAAAAAATCTTAAAATTTGTATGGAGACACAAAAGGCCCCGAATAGCCAAAGCTGTCTTGAGGGAAAAAAGCAGAGCTGGAGGAATCAGACTCTCTGGCTTCAGACTATACTACAAAGCTACAGTAATCAAGACAGTATGGTACTGGCACAAAAACAGAGACATAGATCAATGGAACAAGATAGAAAGCCCAGAGATAAACCCACGCACCTATGGTCAACTAATCTATGACAAAGGAGGCAAGGATATTCAATGGAGAAAAGACAGTGTCTTCAACAAGTGGTGCTGGGAAAACTGGAGAGCTACATGTAAAAGAATGAAATTAGAACACTCCATAACACCATACTCAAAAATAAACTTAAAATGGATTAGAGACCTAAATGTAAGACCAGACACTATAAAACTCTTAGAGGAAATCATAGGAAGGACACTCTTTGACATAAATCACAGCAAGATCTTTTTTGATCCACCTCCTAGAGTAATGGAAATAAAAACAAAAATAAACAAATGGGACCTAATGAAACTTCAAAGGTTTTGCATAGCAAAGGAAACCATAAACAAGACAAAAAGAAAACCCTCAGAATGGGAGAAAATATTTGCAAACGAATCAACGGACAAAGGATTAATCTCCAAAATATATAAACAGCTCATGCAGCTCAATATTAAACAAAACAAAATAAAACAAAACAAAACAAAAAACAAACAACCCAATCCAAAAATGGGCAGAAGTCCTAAATAGACATTTCTCCAAAGAAGACATACAGATGGCCAAGAAGCACATGAAAAGCTGCTCAACATCACTAATTATTAGAGAAATGCAAATCAAAACTACAATGAGGTATCACCTCACACCAGTTAGAATGGGCATCATCAGAAAATCTACAAACAACAAATGCTGGAGAGGGTGTGGGGAAAAGGGAACCCTCTTGCACTGTTGGTGGGAATGTAAATTGATACAGCCACTATGGAGAACAAGTATGGAGGTTCCTTAAAAAACTAAAGATAGAATTACCATATGATCCAGCAATCTGACTACTGGACATATACCCAGAGAAAACCATAATTCAAAAAGACACATGTGTTCATTGCAGCACTATTTACAATAGCCTGGTCATGGAAGCAACCTGAATGCCCATCGACAGATGAATGGATAAATAAGATGTGGTACATATATACAATGGAATGTTACTCAGCCATAAAAAGGAACGAAATTGGGTCATTTGTAGAGACGTGGATGGATCTAGAGACTGTCATGCAGAGTGAAGTAAGTCAGAAAGAGAAAAACAAATATCGTATATTAACACATATATGTGGAACCTAGAAAAATGGTACAGATGAACCGTTTTTTAGGGCAGAAATAGAGACACAGATGTAGAGAACAAACGTATGGACACCAAGGGGGTAAAGCAGCAGGGGGTGGGGTGGGGTGGTGGTGTGATGAATTGGGCGATTGGGATTGACATGTATACACTGATGTGTATAAAATTGATGACTAATAACCTGCAGTATAAAAATAAAATAAAACAATATTCAAAAAAAATCTAGGTAAACTATGGATGAGCAAAGGGAGCAGGAGAGGGTAATTTTCAAGAGGGGACAAATTATGTGCAAAGCTGAGAAGGCAAGAGAACTATTTGCAGAGCTAACCATGTTAATATACATAGTAATTTAAGTTTATTGGTTTTGCTGGACTTTAATAAGGTAAGTATTTTCTCATTTTCATGACATTTTTCTTGCAAAGAAACTTAATTAACAAACCTTTTCATTTCTTGGAGGTCTTCTCTCCAATAGCCCCACATCTCTTTTGCTGAGCACCACACTAGGGTGTATTTCGATATGGATATTCTATCTAACTTATGCAGAAAGTGAAACTCTGAGAGTCAGGCAGGGATGAGTGTTCTCTTGATCAAGGGTGACACAATATGTAAAGTTCCAGGAACTTGGACCGTCCCTGTGATGTGCAATTTGGGATAGATTCCGCTGAGAGCTGAAAATTAAGGGGGCAAGCTAGGCC
Organism: Globicephala melas; assembly: GCF_963455315.2. NCBI lineage: Eukaryota > Metazoa > Chordata > Mammalia > Artiodactyla > Delphinidae > Globicephala > Globicephala melas. The sequence continues at coordinate 77,130,705 of NC_083328.1, forward strand.
AAGAGTTGAAAACAAATGCCTCACCCCCATTCTTATTGAAGTCTGTTCTGTTTTGTGTTGTTTTAATCAGAGGGGGCTCTCCTGTAAAATATTAAAAATTAGTGGCCAAGATTTTTTAAATGGGATCACAAAAAATGAAATTTCCTACTTCTCTTGAGAAGGTAGAAGTTTGGTATATCCCTTTGGGGTAGTTTTGCCTGCAAGTAACAAATAAAACCTTCTTAGTCTGGCTGGGTTTAAACCATAAGAAAATCTGTTATCTCATATAAAACAAATTTCAGAGGTTGGTTCCAGGTGTGGTGTGTCTGAGATCTGCTCCAGGTGTCCTGGGTTCTGTGTGGCAAGATGGTGGCAACCACTTCTGGCATTTCAGAGAGACACAAATCTGTTCAAAGGAAGAAAGACCATCTCTTCTTGTTTCTTTCTTTGGAAGTTCAGGCATCAAGGTGGCCTTTTCTCATGTGTTATTGGCTAAAATTGGGTCATATGCCCATTCCTATATAAATCACTGACAAGGAAAATTGGCTTAGACCAATATGGTGCCAGCCCTGGAGAATACAAGGGGAATAAGATCAACATTCTCTGGGTCACATAGGGGAGGGGATTGCATGGACAAAGAAGTGGAGAATGGGTATTGGGAGGCAATCAACAAAGTCCATTACAATCTGACATTACAGGTTCCATATTCCCTCTTGGAAGAAATTGGCTGGAGCTGGGTTTATGTTGCCCCCTTTAAAGATAGATGGAGTCTTCAGTTTGCCACTGGACCGCCCATATTATTTGATATCCTATTTGCCTCAATATTTATGTTACCTGCTCAGCTCCTACAGGCATTTAAGTTTGGGACTCTATTTCTATACACTTCAGGTTTGCCGTACTTTTCTTAAGCGGTGTTTCCCATCGATATTGTCCAGCATGCTTGGATAATCGATTAGAGTGATTGTTTAATTGCTCCTCTCTCCCTTTGCCCATTCGATGCTGCTTGCCAACCTTCCAAATGATTGATATTTTCTTTCCTCTTGTGGCCAATTTTCCCCCTCATGTCTTACTTTTGGTGATGTACTGATCCTGTGGGCCACCAGGAAAATCCCAGGAAAACTCCTTCGTCCCATTCATGCCGCTGTGAAAGGTCTTCAAGAATTTGAGTCTTCAAAAAGCTGCCTCCATAATGAACTAGTCTTAGTGAAGAGAGAAAACATAACAGTGTCAAGCTTGGCTAGTGACAGGGTGCAATTAACCCAGGATCAAATTGCAGCAAGATGGAATGGGCTAGATGGTCCTGTTATCCTAACAAAGGGATTATACAGTAAGTGCCCTTCAAAAGGGAGACATTATTCTATGCGGAACTCTAGAATGAAAAGAGACAAGGTTGAACTCTTCACAATTTCCAAACAGATATCATAGAGTAGGGAAACTAGTAAATGATGTTTTAAATAATCATTCCATTTCTTAGCTGATGACTGGTAAGGCATACATACACTGTCAATTTTGATAGTTCTTGCAGCTGTAGCTACTAGAAAATTCTAGGTTGAAAATATCTTAACCTCTATTAGGTTAAGACCTCTATTAGGAAATTCAGAATCTTGAATACATTGGGGCACATAATGTAAAGAGAGTGTATGGAATTAATTCATTCTTTCAAAAAGAATTTTTAAAGTTCTTATGCACATGCTTCTGAGTGTTAGGGATATGGCAAGGAGCAATTTGGATTATGTCTTTACTCTCTTTAGATTATATCTGGAAGAGAGTTAATAAAAAAGTAACACATAGAAAAGATGATTTCAGAGTGATGGGTGCTATGAAGAAAATGAGAAAAACCATGTTTTGGGCAGTAACAGATGGGGAATAGAAGTAGGCAGCTGCATGCTGCTAAGTGTTCAACAGCTGGTTCTCTGCGGGGGCAAAGCCCTGATCTGTAGTGTTTGCCAATTTCTTTAGTGTAAATACTCCCATCACGGCTGATTTCAAGCTACCAACATGACTAGGAGTTGGGAACAGATGCCCACAGCATACGCCAGCTCCAGAATACCTCTGGGAGTATGCTACGTTGCTTTCAGAAAGGGCTGTGAGGCAAGACCTCTTTGATAAAGTGACATTTGAGCCAAGATGTGGATGATGACGAGGAGCTGGCCGTGAGAAGGAAGATCCAGGGCGAGAGCTTTCCAGGCAGAGGGAACCTATTGCAAAGGCAAAGGTCCTGAAGTAGAAACAAACTTAGTATATTCTCCAGAGGAAACAAGGATGGTGAGGGAGTAGAGTTTAGAAACAGAAGGCATTAGGAAGTGGGAGAGATGTGTGGGCTAAATCATGCAGGGCCTTGAAGATCATGTTAATAAATTTAGATTCCGTTATAAGTGTTATGGGAAACCTTATGAGGTTTAAGCAGGTGATCGACCATACCTACTTAGCAAGAGCCTGTATTTAAGTTTTCATGAAAAGAATTCAGTATATAGTTGTCCTGTGGCGGGACAAGGTGGAGAAAGAGAAATAGTAGACTTTGTGGGATTTTACAGTCTATGTTTTGATTATACTTCCATTTTCTCAAAGAAAAAGCTGTATGTGAACCAATTAGCACAATGTCTGACACACTGCAAGCACTGCATAAATGTTGATGCATTTGGGATTAACTTGGAAGTGGGTTTCATGGGTGCTCAGTGATGTACTGATAGCACTGGATGTATATCAGAGCTAGAACATCACAGAGTTGGGGTCGCCGTGGAACTCAAACAAGTTGCCGAAGATTGGGTTACAACCAGCAGATCTATCTCCAGATTTTGAAACTTCGTTCAGGTTAGATAGATATCAGGTTGACACTTATTCCCCAGGACTGAGAGTTGGCCAGATTATAAACCATGGTTAGGTCTTAAATTGTAGTACATTTATTCATTTGCTCCAATCAGGGACTCTCGTTCAGCCACCAAAGTGGACACCATCTGACACCTTCACAGAGGACATTTTAATGCAAAGGTATGAAGAAAAGGTTTCTCATGGGTTTTTCCTTTTTGCAACTATTGGTTTCTTTCCTTCCTTCCTTTATTAACTAGTAAATGAGCATCCTTTATTTATTTAACTGTTTTTTTTTAATTGAAGTATAGTTGATTTACATTATGTTAATTTCTGCTGTATAAAACGGTTTTCCTTTTGTATGTTTGTTTGTTTGTTTTTTGCCATGCGGCTTGCAGGATCTCAGTTCCCTGACTGGGGACTGAACCTGGGCCACGGCAGTAAAAGGTCGGAATCCTAACCACCAGGCCACCAGGGAACTCCCAATGAGTATCCTTTAAAAGAGGAATGTGGGAACATTATTAGCTCTTTTAACAGGCATAAAAACACTGGTGATATCAGTAGGTAGAATTTACTGAGTGCTTGCCAAATACTTGTTCAGTGTGCCAAATGCCTTATACACTTACATAAGCTTCCTAAAAGTCCTAAGAGATGGGGACATTGTTATCTTTATTATACAGATGGAGAAGCTGATGCTTAGGAAGGTTGAGTCGTTGTCCGAGGGTGAGATAATGGTGGAGCCAGGATTCACACTAGTTTCTGCAGGCCCTCCAGAGCCTCTGGCCCCAAGCAGCTTTTCAGATTTTTGTCCTGTGTCTTCTGAACTTTGCTCTTTGCGTCGCCCCTTCTCTCTTCTCACTGCTACTCTTTATGTTCAAGATCCCAGGGTTTTCACAACAGTTCCCAATGGGGTCTCTGCACTTGCAGTCTCTCCTATTCAATGCCATCTTATGAACAGCACTAAATTGTACTCTTAGAAGGGCAGCTCTGGCCGTCTTATGCTCTGATTGAGAAACCTCAATGTCTCCCCATTGAATGAAGAGCAGATCTCTCGACCGCATTCTGAGCGCTGGAAAAGAGCTTGTACTTGAACCAGACAAAGGACTGAGCGCTGGCATTTTGTAACATGGTGGAGTGCTGGCTGCTTTCTGCGCCTCAGTCTCATGGTGGTCTGTGCTGCTCCCTTCTCCCAAAATTCATGTTAGAGTTTGTGTTTCTGGAAGGCAGGGACTTTGCTAGACATCTCTGTATAAACTGTATGAATCTGCATCATGACTATGCACAATGTCACATGCCTTTTTCGTTTGCATCAAATCCAGTGTGTTTATTCCAAGGTCACACCCCAGAGTTGGTGAGTAATCTAACTGTCTCCATATAATTTTTTCAAGAGTCTTAGTTCTCTATAGGACAGCAAAAAAGCTGCCGGATTTTATGAGTATCCCCCAAAGCTGTCTTTCAGTCTGGAGTCACTTTCTTTGGTGCTGGGTGCCCCTGGCCCATGTGGCCATTTGAAGGGTGCAGGACTGTTCCTTTAATACTAAGCCTAGTCAAAGGGCTGGGTCATGAACAGTTGAGATACAGTAGTGCTAAGAACGCAATGTCTGGCTTTAAATTTCCCTCACCATTTGTAGTCATGTGTTCATGGACAAACCACCCTTGTGCCGCTGTCTTCCCCCCCGTAAAGCAGAATATCAATGCTGTCTCCTCATGCACTTATTATGAGGATGAAGGAAATATAGGACTTAGAACAATGCCTGGCAGGTAGGAAGTGCTTAATGAATGTTAGGAAGTATTTTTTCCCCCATTCAGGGCCCTTCCTCTCACTAGAGATGTTGCAGGGTGTACGAGAGCAGTACCTGTGACAAAGGCTTCAATATTCCCCAGGGGTAGGGCTCTCCAATTTCTGCTGCCCTTGTGAACACCTCTCCCTAGGTACCATGTGGTTAGGTGATTCTTGGTTGCTCAACTTGTCACAGTGTCAGTTTCTTCATCTGTAAAATGGGAGCACAATGTGACTTGCAAGGTGTTAGAAAGGGCTTTCATACATTTAACATAGATCTTAGCACATAATGAATGTTAGGATCAAATCAAGCAAGGGATCTGATGTGCTTAGCACAGTATCTACCAGGTAGAAAGGGTTCAATTTATGTCAACTATCACTGTTGTCACCATTATCATCACCATCATCACCATCATCATTATCATTATCATCCTCATTCTCATATCTGACCTCACAGAGCATACTGCTTGAACACTTCAGTGACTGATACATATTGGTTAACTTGTGCAATTAATTTGAAAAACACCAATTCATAGACAATACTAGGAGTTTTATGTATTTTCAATTCTTTTATGTATATTCAATTCTTTTCTAAAAACCATTTCTTAATAGTTGATTCTTATGGTTTTGCAGTTAATGGTATCTAAATATATTAAAAATGTGCCTCACAGGGCTGTCTGAATGATACAGGATTTTGATCAACCTTACTTGCGCTGGGAATAAATTGGTTCAGTTTAAATACTTTGTCTAAAAGTTATTTGTCCTGGAAAATACCAGTCTAATTCCCTTACAAGTAAGAAAATTATAAAGAGAGAGATCTAAGCAGTGAGTAAAATATAGGCTCAGAAAATGTGTATCAGCATACCTTAATGAAAGTAGAATAAATCTTGGAACTTTAATATCCCCTTTCTTGGACCTAAATAGGCCCCTTTGGAAAACTATTTTATTGTTTCTCATTAAATTAGAATTGTGCTGAGGTGCCACTATCTACTGGTTCCTATTATTATTAATGTAAAAAAAATCACTGCATATTCAGCATGTCCCCAGTTAAAGCCGACAGAAAAATCCTCCCCACACTTATGCTTAACTCTGGCTCGTTTTTAAACAAAGTTCCTTTTTTGTTGTTTACATCTGCATTTAAAGATAGCAATCCTTTCTAGTGACAAATAAGGAAATTTAATATATAGGTTTACTTCTGCTCTGTTAAATTAACAGCTCTTGCAGAAGAAGCATGGAAAGAGTTACAGAGGCCAGAACTGTCTCATTAACTTTGGGAAGATGCAGTAATCGCTGGGCAGCAGAATGTAGGAAGCGTCATTTTTCAGAACATGGGTACTTTGATAGTATGTTAGAGAGGAATACTCAAATTTTTGATCCATCAATGAGATGGAAGGTGTCTTAGTTAATTCGAGCTGCTATAACATGGACTGTGTAACTTATAAACAGAAGAAATTTATTTCTCACAGTTCTGGAGTGTAGAAGTCCAAGATCAAGGTGCCGGCAGATTTGATTCAGATGAGAGTCCACTTCTGGGTTTTATAGATGGCTATCTTCTTATTATATCCTCACATGGCAGACAGCATGGACTTTTCTCATTAGGGTATTAATCCTATTCATGAGGGCTCCACCCTCATGACCTAATCACCTCCCGAAGGCCCCACCTCCACATACCATCACATTGGGGATTAGATTTCAACACAGGAATTTCGAGGGGACACAAACATTCAGTTCTAGAATATGGTTGCTGTTCACAATATTTCTCAAAAATGCTACCCTGTAGTGTCTTCTCTTCCTGATGCATTCATGAAATAGACACTGAACGACAACAGATGCTGTACGTCGGTGGCCTACCAGCCACAGCTGGCCCACCAGCCACAGCTGGCCCAGAGATGCGTGATGTGTGGGCCTCGGGAACATACTGCATATGGCGGCAGTTATTGGAGCCTCACTGAGACCAGGCATCCCTCTTTCATATTTCCAGTAGATTCTTGGCTCCTTAGAGTTTTCAACCCCTGAATAAAAAACACTGAGCATGTATGATAGCTCAGATACTATGTTAGGGCATAGATTACAAGTTAATGTCCAAGTCCTCATAAAGGCTGTCAAGCGCCTACATGGTGCCCTTCTTCCCCAGCCCTTATCATCTTGTCTACTACGTTCTGCTCTGCTGACTCCAACCTGACCACATGGACCCCTCTTCCTACCAGCATCTACACCACCCCTCACCTCTTTCTGGTTTTTGCTCAAATGCCATGTTGTCAGGGTGACTTTCCCTGTTCCTCCACTTTTAACTTACAAGTATTTTCTCCCTTTCAGAACTCACTAATCCCTTTTCCTTTGTTTTTCTACCAAAGCCTTTATCATGATCTGACATACTGAATATTTAATTCATTCATTTATTGTCTGTAAGCTTCATGAGGGCAGCAATTCTGTCTTACTGCTGTCTTTCTAACAACTACAACAGTGCAGGTACCTGATAAACAAGATGAACAATGAATGCATGAGCATGGTGTATGCTAAAAGAGACCCAGGTTGCTATGGGAACCACAAGTAACTCAGTGAGACTGGAGCATGGAATTTGAGGTTGGAGTAGGGAGAGATGAGGGTGGAGTGGTGAGGACTGTGGACTTGGACAGGAGGACAAGAGGGAGCCATGGAAAGATGAGTGACCAGAAAGCAGAAGAAGGATAAGATTACTAGGAATGTTTTTTTCTTTTTTGCGGTACGCAGGCCTCTCACTGTTGTGGCCTCTCCCGTTGTGGAGCACAGGCTCCGGACGCGCAGGCTCAGCGGCCATGGCTCATGGGCCTATCCGCTCCGCGGCATGTGGGATCTTCCCGGACCAGGGCACGAACCCGTGTCCCCTGCATCGGCAGGCAGACCCTCGCCACCAGGGAAGCCCCACTAGGAATGTTTTTACTCTGCTGTTTTGCAAACCAAAATAGTATATATAGCTACTCATTTCCATGAATCTGAGTATAGGACCTTACTAACGGTTTAGAAAATGCTAATGAGTCTGTTTTCATAGAATTTTACCAAGCCCTTAAGCATGCAGTTTACCTTGGATTGTCCCCTAAGATACTGGCTTGATTTCAAGCAGCTTCAGCCTTAGAGAGTTAATTAGAGAAGAAAGTAAAAGGCAATAAGGTAGATCCAGCTTGAACAATAGGGTCATCCAGATAGATCCAACTTTCAGCTTTGCTGCTTGTTAGCTATGTGAACTTAGAAAAATTACTTCACCTCTCTGAACCTTTTTTCTCATCTGAAAAATGGGATCAAATATGCCTACTATTCCAAGCTGTCCTGAGCATTAAATTAAAAAAAAATCAGTGTGTCTCATGCCTTCCATAGTTGTAGGTAGTGAAGATACAGAAGCCATATTTACGAAGGCAATCATGCCTTTTATTAATGATTATGCAAATGAATGCCTCTTATTTTTAAGAATGTTAAAGGTTGGCTTAATTTTTACAAAAAAAAAATAATTGGATATATAATACTGTGGCTTTTCCTTTTTTCTTTCTTTTTTGCTTTTTATGTTTTTTAGAACATATGGAACCTATCTATTTGCTGCATCTTATGTATGTACTTCCCTAATATTGGTGTAAGTTGCCGCCTTGGTAAAGCGTATTCTTGAGTCGTAGACCTATGCTGTAAATGTCTCCCTCTTTTGGGGAGTCAGGTAAACTCTGTTCTGAGATCAGGGGAGGCACCTCATCATTGTTTGAATCCTGTGAGTACTATGGATTACACTGTAATATATACAGCATGTAAATAAGTTTCAGAGGCATAAAAGCTTCAAAACTAAACGAAAAGGAAAATTTAATAACTGGCTGATTTTTAAATTGTGCACTAAATAATCTGTTTTTCATCCTAAGAAAGGGGAGGAGAAAGGCAGAGTTTAATAGACATATAGGAACAAAGTAACGTCCAGTATCTAGGGGGTGCAAATCACATTCCATGAACCAAACAATGTGGCTTTCATCAGATCGCCTTCAGCTGCTCTGCCTCGGCACTTGAGTATAACTCAACCAACTGTAACACAGGAAGAAACTCTTGACAAAGGGCAGAAGACAGCACAGAGCCCACAGATCTTGGCCAAATTCTGCTAATTCGAGCTATGTATATAATAACATGTCTGTCAAGTGATGTGTTTGGAACTATCCTTCTAGGGCAGAGGTTAAAAGAAAAGAAGAATTAACTAATAAGGACCTACTGTATAGCGTAAGGAACTCTACTTAATACTCTGTAATGGCCTATATGGGAAAAGAATCTAAAAAAGAGTGAATATATGTATTTATACAACAGATTCCCTTTGCTATACCCCTGAAACTAACACAACATTGTAAATCAATTATACCCCAATACAAATTTTAAAAAAGGATATAAGAAGCATTAAATGTACAGGAAAAAAAAAGAAGAGAAGAATGTAAAAAGAAATAAGACATTTGCACAACTGTGACGATCTCGGGATTGAAGGGATAGAAATGGATCTGGGATATACAGAGCAGAGGTTTAACTGGGAGTGATTTCAGCCCCCGGGGGACATATAACAATGTCTGGAGACACTTGTGGTTGTCACACTGGGCAGGTGCTGTTGGCGTCTAGTGAGAAGAGTCCAGGGCTGCTGCTGAACATCCTACAATACACAGGACAGCCCCTCCCCCTGCCCCAGTAAGGAATTTTCCAGCCCCCAAATGTCAACAGTGCTGAGATGGAGAAACCCTTTGTGTAGAGATTTCAACTCTAACTGTTGGTAAGTTTGAGATTTTTTTACATGATTTAGCCATCTGAAGGTCCAGTCCCAGCTTTATCTTCCTCAGGAAATGATGCAACTGAGGTGAATGCATTGTGTTCTCACCTGTTCTGCGTTCTTTCTTGGTGTTTGATGAGAGGGCATTGAATTGGCACAGGTCTCTGAGCAGTTGGTTGTGATCTGTTCAATGAAAGGACCTCAGTGTGAGAAAACCATGGTCTTTTCTTCACATGGGTAAGAACTTACATCTTTATGAAGCCAGCCTGTGAAATGACCACGATTGAACACAAGCATGAACCTCAGTGCTCCTTTCTTCCCTACGAGTGTCTCTTCTGTAAGTTTGAGGAGCAGTGGTGGAAAAGCAGGGAAGATTTTCATTGCCTCTGTCTCTGCTTCACCCGGATTGTGGTTAAATAGAAGACTTCAGTCTCCAGGGCTGTCAATCTACTCCTTTTTAATAGCATCAAATTTGTTTTAAAAAATTCATGCTGTGGGTTTTGAGGTAATAACTGTAGCTCCAGAAATGTTTGTTAAAGATTACACTAGATAGACACTTTTTAATGAACAGTGTCTGTTCTTGGGCATTTATACTTTATAACAGTATATCTGGGGAAGGAAAAACAATATGGGAGCTAGAGGTTTTTCAGCAAATTTCACTCAACTATTGCTCTCTGTGTCCAAATGTCTCTGAAAATTTGATGGGAGGAAGAATTTTGTCCTTATGCTTGACTGAATAATCTGCTAAATTATATTTTAAATCAGCATATCCTAAAATTGAAGAACAACTAATGCTAAAGCATATCATGGATTATTGTACATGTAATTTGCATAAAAGTTAAAAAAAAAGTCAGTACTTCAGTAGTATCAGGTCGCTGCCTACAAAGATTGCACAAAACCAATGGCTAAGATGAATATTGTTAGTGTTCAGACCTTCTGTTTCCTACTTATAAAAAAAAGCATAGCATAGCCACCAATTGAGTGGGCTCATAATCAAATCATAACCGTTTGGAATAAAATGGAAGCTTAATGTGAAACTGCTGATACAGCAAGTTTAATTAAAGCTCTTCTGTATTTTGAGAGTAAAGTTCTAAATTTCTGTATTTCAATGATTTCCAAACTGTTCTCTGGATGCAAGTGGTAGGTCTGGGTCCTGTGGGGATTCAAGGTCATAGGAACTGCTGTGTGGATGTCCAGGCCAGCCATGCTCACCAGCCCTTCATCCCAGGCTTCATCCAAAGCAGCTGCGGGTCACCTGTCATATTTATTGGATTTCTGCAAGTTTTGTGTGAAGACAGGAATCTACGGCTAAAAAAAAGCTGGAACACTGTTGGAGTAGTTGTTAAAAGTTCCCAGGTGGAAGAGCTATTTTTTTAGGTACATAAAATAATGCAAATGAAGAAATAATGAAATGAAAATGCAAGAGCAAAAGAAAAGTTTTTAAACTAGATGAAAGGAGAAGGGCAGTATGTACTGTACCTCCTCTCTTGCCTGGAGTCTGTTAAATTTAATTAGCTATTAACTGGAACCTACACACAGTTTATAATTCTCTCTCTCTTTTCCCCCCTTCACTTCCTTCCCTTCCCTTCTTTCCCCTTCCTCCCTCCCTCCCTCCCTTCTTTCCTTCCTTCCTTCCTCCTTCCTTTTTTTTACTTCTCTCCCTTCCAACACGTATTTACTGAGTGACAAAAAACAAAACCAAAACGAAACAAAAAACCCGACAAAAATCAAATACATAAACAAGATAATTTAAGACAGTGATAAATACTATGAAGGAAATTAAACAGAATGACCTGATAGAAAATGCCTGGGCTGAAGAAGGTTGAGACTATTTTGGTTAGTTATTTTGGACAAGAAAGTGGTATAAGCCACTGAAAATATGCTCTGTAAGATCAGAAGCTCTTCCCCATCTCACTCCCCACCTCAAGGTATAGTTTTGGTTTGGGGAGAAAAAAAAAGGGGCTTATATTTGGTGAGTTATATTATCTACCGTTTTCCTTCTTATAAGACAGGCATGGCATTAACTGATTTCTGGCATAAAGTCCAAGAATCGTATCTGGATAAAGCATGCTAAGTAGTCATACTTTAGGAGATTAAATTTTCATTTGGGATAAAATTGAATGCATGTATAACAGAGGGCTACCCAACCACTATTCTTGATTTAACTAAAGGAAATAAATGTGATTTGTTGTGGACTATGTCTTTTAAAGAGCAGTATTTCACCTGGAAGCTAAAGGATGAGAAAGAGGCAACTATGCAAAGATATAGATATTAAATAGATATGCAAAGATTTAGATATTCTGCTCAGAGGGAACAACTACTGCAAAGGCTTGGTGAGTAAGAGCTCACCATGTCAGGAGGCCAGAAATTGACATTAAGGATGGCTCTGGGATCCCAGATTCAGGTCAGTCTGACACCACTCCCCTGACTGGGTCATGTCCATTCTATCCCGTAAGGAGCTTCTCTGAAGTGTTCTTGCTGTGTTCTGGGTTGTCCCTCAGTAGGACATGTTGATGGATTTAATGCCTCATTGATAACGAAAACTTACAAGTGTGAGAGGCCACTGCAAACAAAAATGTCAGCAGCAACAACACTAGAAAATAACTGTGTGAAATCCTATGGCTGGTTCATGCTTGCTGTTTCCTGTGATGGTAGGTCCAATGCAAGGGCAAAATGAGTTCAAAGTTTAGTAGGCATTTTAGCCACAGTTTAAAATCATTGTCATCATACTTCTCAAGTTAAAATTTAAAAGTTACCCCAAATTAACTATTGTTAGTATTATTGAATATATCTTTTCAGAATGTTTTTTGGGGGTGTATATATTAGGTAAATATATACCTAATATGTGAAAAATAAAAATAGGTTTTAATTGTGTATGTATCTCTCTCTCTCTCTCTCTCTCCCTCTCTCTCTCTCTCTCTCTATATATATATATATATACACACATATATATATTTTTGGAAACTCTACCTCACTCTTTTTATAAATTTATTTATTTATTTATTTTTGGCTGCATTAGGTCTTCGTTGCTGTGTGCGGGTTTTCTCTAGTTGCGGCGAGCAGGGGCTACTCTTCGTTGCAGTGCACTGGCTTCTCTCATTGCGGTGGCTTCTCTCGTTGTGGAGCACGGGCTCTAGGTGCGTGGGTTTCAGTAGTTGTGGCATGCAGGCTCAATAGTTGTGGCTCTCAGGCTCTAGAGTGCAGGCTCAGTAGTTGTGGCGTGTGGGCTTAGTTGCTCCGAGGCATGTGAGATCTTCCTGGACCAAGGCTCGCACCCACATCCCATGCAATGGCAGGCAGATTCTTAAGCACAGGGCCACCAGGGAAGCCCCGAACCTCACTCTTTTTAATGCTAACTAATATTCCATTCTTTGGAAATACGATTATTTATTAACAAGGCATTGGAATCCTCACTTTGCCATTTACTAGCTGTCTGCCTTTAAGAAATTTATTTAGTTAGGTCAGGAGAAGAGGAAGTAACATTCTAGGTAGAAGAAATGTATGTGAAAGATATTAATGTAAGAAATGGGGAATTCCCTGGCATGGTTAGGACTCATCACTTTCACTGCTGGGGCCCTGGTTCAATCCCTGGTTGGGGAAACTAAGATCCTGCAAGCTGCAAGTCATGGCCAAAAAAAAAAAGTAAGAAATGTATGTGTAAAGGTATTGGTTCAAAGAAGGGTAGAACAAAGATTAGCACATTGGGACTTAGTGCATGAGGACATGGGTAGTAGATGAGATGAGAGGGAGTCGGAGCTGGGTCACGTGGGGCCATCAAGAAGCTTTTAACCAAGGGGGTAACATGGTGACATTTGAGTGTTCAAACTTTATGTGAAGAATGGCCTAGAAGAATGGCCTATCTATATACAAAAGTGGGCAGGGGTAGGAGAATAATTTTTTACCTTGGTTATCTTTCATTTATTTGTTCTTTATGGAAAACTCCTCTAGAACCAAGACTAATGTTACAAATATTTGCTCTTTATCTTGATACCTGTGAAGACTTTACTTATTTCTGGATGACTTGTTGAAAGAAATCACCAAAATTGAAAGGCACATGGACGTATGAACACCCAATGAAGTGACTTCTCCAAAGAAAGAAAAGAATAGGCTCTTTAAAAGGGAATTTGAAGGCAGACCTTGCCAGACCTTTTTAGCATAAGATCATTATCATATTTCCTTTTTTTTTTTTTTTTTTTGCGTTACGCGGGCCTCTCACTGATGTGACCTCCCCCGTAGTGGAGCACAGGCTCCGGACGCGCAGGCCTAGCAGCCATGGCTCACGGGCCTATCCGCTCCGCGACATGTAGTATCTTCCCGGACCGGGGCACGAACCCGTGTTCCCTGTATCGGCAGGCGGACTCTCAACCACTGTGCCACCACGGAAGCCCCACATTTCCTTTTTAAAAGCTTTTTATTTAGAAAAAATTTGACTTTAAACATTGCAAAAGTAGCACACAGATTTCCCAGGGTATATCTCTACCCAGATTCTCCAAATGTTAACATCTTACATAAACATAGTATAATGATCTAAACAAAAATTAAAATGGATTCAGTACTAACCTACAGATCTTATTAGAAATTCCAAACTGCCCTAGTAATTCTCTTTTTCTGGTTCAAGATACAATCCAAGCTGTCGCATTGAATTTAGTTGTCCTGTCTCTTTAGATTCCTCCCAATCTGGGTCAGTTTTTCAGTCCTTTTTTTTGTCTTTCATGATCTTAATATTTTTGAAGAGTACCAGACCGTTGTTTTGTAGAATGCCCCTCAATTTGGGTTTGTCTGAAGATTTCTCTTGTTTAGACGAGTGTTGTGCATTATTGGGGAGGATTCCACAGAACTGTGTCCTTCTAACTGCATCATTTCAGAAGGTACGTGATGTTACAATGTCTTATTATAATAAGACATTATAATATTGGTGATGTTAACTTTGATCACTCAGTTAACGTGGCGTCTGCCAAGTTTCTCCACCATAATGTTCCTATTTTCCCTTTTGTAATTAACAAGTATCTTATACACAGATACTGTGAAACTACTTAAATATTCTCTATTAATTTCCTATTCCTGGTGTAACAAATTACCACAAGTTTAGTGGCTTTAAACCACATGGATTTATGGTCTCACGGTTCTATAGGTTAGAGTGTGAAATGTGTTTCACTGGGATCAAATCAAGTTGTTGGCAGGGCAGTGTTCCTTTTTGGAGGCTCTAGGGGAGAGTCTGTTTTTCCTGTCTTTTGTAGTTTCTAGAGTCTGCTCGTATTTCTTGTCTTGTGGCTTCGTCAGTTTTCAAAGTCAGCAATGGCTAATTAAGTTTTCCTTACACTGCATCACTTTGTCTATTCTGTCCCCTTCTTCCACTTTTAAGTAACCTTGTGATTACATTGGGCCCTACCAGGTAATCCAGCATAATAGCCCTATTTTAAAGCCAGGTGCTTAGTAATCTTAGTTCCGTCTGCAACTTAAATTCTCCCTTGCTAAGTAGCACAACATATTCACAGGTTTCTGGGATTAGGACATGGATATCTTTGGGACCATTATTCTGCTTACCACAATTCCATTCTTCATCAAAATTTTAACTTATGCATTTATTTTTTTATCATTATGGAATCATAGTTTTCTATTTTATTCAACAGATTTTTTTCTAGTCTGTTAATATTACTATTTATTTTGATGCTCAAATGGTTTCAGATGGGGCACATGGAGTCCCTTCAAGATAGGTCCTGTGTCTTTTTGGTATGTACCCAACATTATGTTGGGATCATCTTTCACTTTACCTGCCACAGCTCTGGAATCGGATCCTCCTTTCTTTTATTGGGAAATGGCATTTAGAAACCAAGATTGGGCACTAAGTGTGCTTATTTCCACTGAGGCACTTTGCTTCTTGGTCCTTTCCA
The DNA here is from genome assembly GCF_963455315.2 of Globicephala melas. Taxonomy (NCBI): domain Eukaryota; kingdom Metazoa; phylum Chordata; class Mammalia; order Artiodactyla; family Delphinidae; genus Globicephala; species Globicephala melas. Next base: position 77,145,910 of record NC_083328.1, read on the forward strand.
TGGACAGTTAGGAAATATATGCACAGAGCTCTTTTCTTTCTTTCACAGCCTTCAGCAAAGTAGGTTTATCTATTTAATTTTTATATTGTTGTTTCATCTGTTTAGCTCTTTATTTTATGAGGTAGAGGATTTGTCGCTATACAATAAAATCACCTCTTAGGTGTATGTTGCTGAAGTTAATCTGTAAGGTGAAAGTTGCTTACAGTAAGACTTAAATTACTTCTAGTGACAACTGAAAATTCCTCAAATCTCCTGTATATTTCAGACTTTTATCAAGCTTCAATAAGTCCAGCACAGCCAGACAAGCATTTCTAAGAATTTGTCCATTTCTTCCAGGTTGTCCATTTTATTGGCATATAGTTGCTTGTAGTAATCTCTCATGATCCTTTGTATTTCTACAGTGTCAGTTGTTACTTCTCCTTTTTCGTTTCTAATTCTATTGATTTGAGTTTTCTCCCTTTTTTTCTTGATGAGTCTGGCTAACGGTTTATCAATTTTGTTTATCTTCTCATAGAACCAGCTTTTAGTTTTATTGATCTTTGCTATCGTTTCCTTCATTTCTTTTTCATTTATTTCTGATCTTTATGATTTCTTTCCTTCTGCTAACTTTGGGTTTTTTTTGCTCTTCTTTCTCTAATTGCTTTAGGTGTAAGGTTAGGTTGTTTATTTGAGATGTTTCTTGTTTCTTAAGGTAGGATTGTATTGCTATAAACTTCCCTCTTAGAACTGCTTTTGCTGCATCCCATAGGTTTTGGGTCATTGTGTTTTCATTGTGATTTTTTTCTAGTTTTTTTTTCCGGTATGCGGGCCTCTCACTGCTGTGGCCTCTCCCACTGCGGAGCACAGGCTCCGGACGCGCAGGCCCAGCGGCCATGGCTCACGGGCCCAGCCGCTCCGCACCATGAGGGATCCTCCCAACCGGGGCTCGAACCCGCGTCCCCTGCATCGGCAGGCGGACTCTCAACCACTGCGCCACCAGGGAAGCCCTCTAGGTATTTTTTGATTTCCTCTTTAATTTCTTCAGTGATCTCTTGGTTATTAAATAGTGTATTGTTTAGCCTCCATGTGTTTGTATTTTTTACAGATTTTTTCCTGTAATTGATATCTAGTCTCATAGTGTTGTTGTCAGGAAAGATACTTGATATGATTTCAATCTTCCTAAATTTACCAAGGCTTGACTTATGACCCAAGATATGATCTATCCTGGAGAATGTTCCATGGGCACTTGAGAAGAAAGTGTATTCTGTTGCTTTTTGATGGAATGTCCTATAAATATCAATTAAGTCCATCTTGTTTAATGTATCATTTAAAGCTTGTGTTTCCTGATTTATTTTCATTTTGGATGATCTGTCCATTGGTGAAAGAGGGGTGTTAAAGTCCCCTACTATGAATGTGTTACTGTCGATTTCCCCTTTTATGGCTGTTAGCATTTGCCTTATGTATTGAGGTGCTCCTATGTTGGGTGCATAAATATTTACAATTGTTATATATTTTTCTTGGATTGATCCCTTGATCATTATGTACTGTCCTTCTTTGTCTCTTGTAATAATCTTTGTTTTAAAGTCCATTTTGTCTGATATGAGAATTGCTACTCCAGCTTTCTTTTGGTTTCCATTTGCATGGAATATCTTTTTTCCATCCCCTCACTGTCAGTCTGTATGTGTCCCTAGGTCTGAAGTGGGTCTCTTGTAGACAGCATATATAAGGGTCTTGTTTTTGTATCCATTCAGCCAGTCTATGTCTTTTGGTTGGAGCATTTAATCCATTTACATTTAAGGTAATTATCAATATGTATGTTCCTATTACCATTTTCTTAATTGTTTTGGTTTGTTATTGTAGGTCTTTTCCTTCTCTTGTGTTTACTGCCTAGAGAAGTTCCTTTAGTATTTGTTGTAAAGCTGGTTTGGTGGTGCTGAATTCTCTTAGCTTTTGCTTGTCTGTAAAGGTTTTAATTTCTCCGTCACATCTGAATGAGATCCTTGCTGGGCAGACTAATCTTGGTTGTAGGTTTTTCCCTTTCATCACTTTACATATGTCCTGCCACTCCCTTCTGGCTTGCAGAGTTTCTGCTGAAAGATCAGCTGTTAATCTTATGGGGATTCCCTTGTATGTTATTTGTTGTTTTTCCTTTGCTGTTTTTTATATTTTTTCTTTGTATTTAATTTTTGATAGTTTGATTAATATGTGTCTTGGCATGTTTCTCCTTGGATGTATCCTGTATGGGACTCTCGATGCTTCCTGGACTTGATTCACTATTTCCTTTCCCATATTAGGGAAGTTTTCAACTGTAATCTCTTCAAATATTTTCTCAGTCCCTTTCTTTTTCTCTTCTTCTTCTGGGAGCTATAATTCAAATGTTGGTGCATTTAATGTTGTCCCAGATGTCTCTGACACTTTCCTTAATTCTTTTCATTTTTTTTTGTTTAGTCTGCTCTGCAGTAGTTATTTCCACTATTTTATCTTCCAGATCACTTATCCGTTCTTCTGCCTCAGTTATTCTGCTATTAATCCCTTCTAGAGAATTTTAAATTTCATTTATTGGGTTGTTCATCTCTGTTTGTTTGCCCTTTAGTTCTTCCAGGTCCTTGTTAAACATTTCTTGTATTTTCTCCATTCTATTTCCAAGATTTTGGATCATCTTTACTATCATTATTCTGAATTCTTTTTCAGGTAGACTACCTATTTCCTCTTTATTTGTTAGGTCTGGGTTTTTACCTTGCTCCTTCATCTGCTGTGTGTTTCTCTGTCTTCTCACTTTGCTTAACTTACTGTGTTGGGGTCTCCTTTTGCAGGCTGCAGGTTTGTAGTTCCCACTGTTTTTTTTTTTTGTGGTATGCAGGCCTCTCACTGCCGTGGCCCCTCCCGTTGCAGGGCACAGGCTCCGGATGCGCAGGCTCAGCGGCTATGGCTCATGGGCCCAGCCGCTCCGTGGCATGTGGGATCTTCCTGGACCGGGGCATGAACCCGTGTCCCCTGCATCGGCAGGCGGACTCCCAACCACTGTGCCACCAGGGAAGCCCTCCCATTGTTTTTGGTGCCTGCCCCCAGTGGCTAAGGTTGGTTCAGTGGGTTGTGTAGGTTTCCTGGTGGAGGGGACTAGTGCATGTGTTCTGGTGTATGAGGCTGGATCTTGTCTTTCTGGTGGGCAGGTCCACGGCTGGTGGTGTGTTTTGGGGTGTCTTTGACCTTATTATGATTTTACGCAGCCTCTCTGCTAATGGGTGGGTTTGTGTTCCTGTCTTCCTAGTTGTTTGTCATAGGATGTCCTGCACTGTAGCTTGCTGGTCGTTTAGTGGAGCTGGGTCTTGGTGTTGAGATGGCGATCTCTGGGACATTTTCGCCATTTGCTACTATGTGGAGCTGGGAGGTCTCTGGTGGACCAACGTCCTGAACTTGGCTCTCCCACCTCAGAGGCACAGCCCTGACGCCTGGCCGGAGCACTAAGAGCCTGTCATCACATGGCTCAGAATAAAAGCGAGAAAGAAAGAAAGAAAGGAAGAAAGAAAGGAAGAAAGGAAGGAAGGAAGGAAGGAAGGAAGTCAGGGAAGAAAAAGATACAATAGAATAAAATAAAGTGAAAAAAATAAAATAAAGTTTTTAAAATAAAAAATAATTAAAAAAATTTAAAAAGTAATTTAAAAAATGAAAGAAAGAAGAGAGCAACCAAACCAAAAAAGAAATCCACCAATGATAACAAACGCTAAAAACTATACTAAAAAAAAAATAATAATAAAACGGCAGACAGAACCCTAGGACGAATGGTAAAAAGCAGAGCTATACAGACAAAATCACACACAGAAGGATACACATACACACTCACAAAAAGAGAAAAAGGGAAAAAAAAAATATTGTTCCCAACGTCCACCTTCTCAATTTTGGGATGATTCATTGTCTATTCAGGTATTCCACAGATGCAGGGTACATCAGGTGGATTGTGGAGATTTAATCTGGTGCTCCTGAGGCTGCAAGGAGGGATTTCCCTTTCTCTTCTTTGTTCACACAGCTCCCGGGGTTCAGCTTTGGATTTGGCCCCGCTTCTGCGTGTAGGTCGCCTGAGGGCGTCTGTTCATGCCCAGACAGGACGGGGTTAAAGGAGCCACTGATTCGGGGACTCTGGCTCACTCAGGCCGGGTCAGAGGGAGGGGCACGGAGGCGGGGCGGGCCTGCGGCGGCAGAAGCCGGCGTGACGTTGCACCAGCCTGAGGCGCGCCATGCGTTCTCCCGGGGAAGTTGTCCCTGGATCCCGGGACCCAGGCAGTGGCGGGCTGCACAGGCTCCCGGGAGGGGAGGTGTGGATAGTGACCTGTGCTCACACACAGGCTTCTTGGTGGCTGCAGCAGCAGCCTTAGTGTCTCATGCCCGTCCCTGGGGTCCGCGCTGATAGCCGCGGCTCGCACCCGTCTCTGTAGCTTCTTTAAGCGGCGCTCTGAATCCCCTCTCCTCGTGCACCAGGAAACAGGCAAGAAAAAGTCTCTTGCCTCTTCGGCAGCTCCAGACCTTTTCCCGGACTCCCTCCCGGCTAGCCGTGGTGCACTAGCCCCCTGCAGGCTGTGTTCACGCCGCCGACCCCAGTCCTCTCCCTGCGATTCGACCAAAGCCCGAGCCTCAGCTCCCAGCCCCGCCCACCCCGGCGGGTGAGCAGACAGGCCTCTCGGGCTGGTGAGTGCCGGTCGGCACCGATTCTCTGTGCGGGAATCTCTCCGCTTTGCTCTCCGCACCCCTGTGGCTGTGCTCTCCTCCGCGGCTCCGAAGCTTTCCCCCTCCGCCACCCGCAGTCTCTGCCTGCGAAGGGGCTTCTAGTGTGTGGAAACCTTTCCTCCTTCACAGCTCCCTCCCACTGGTGCAGGTCCCGTCCCTATCCTTTTGTCTCTGTTTATTCTGTTTTCTTTTGCCCTACCCAGGTACGTGGGGAGTTTCTTGCCTTTTGGGAGGTCTGAGGTCTTCTGCCAGCATTCAGTAGGTGTTCTGTAGGAGTTGTTCCACGTGTAGATGTATTTCTGATGTATTTGTGGGGAGGAAGTTGATCTCCACGTCTTGCTCTTCTGCCATCTTGAAGCTCCTCTTCAGAATTCAGATTTTAAATTAACTCATAAGGTGTAAATTGGATGTAGTTAATGTTGTCATTGGAGAACCCTTATATCACCCATAAAATAGAGTACTCGTTGTTTTAGGTATACAATTACACAGTATAGGTGTTTGTTAATGTATAATAATGCACATAATAAAGTACACTGTATAAAATAGCACATGCAAAATATAATTTTATAGTATATTAGATATGCCATTAGATTGCTATTTTTATTTCCTGCTCTTTTTTTGTCTTTGCCCACTTCACATGGTTGAATTCACATATAATGCAACTCCAGTTTATCTCATGGAGTTGTTTTGAGGAATAAAAGAAGTTATATATGATTGGCAAATTGCTAATTCTGTATAAATGATAAAGGAGATGATGCTGAAGAAGAAGGTGATGATGATGATGAAAATGATGAGGATGAAAATGGTAATAAAGTAGAAGAAAATGATGATGAAGGTGATAAAGAGATGAAGATGATTTGAAGATTTTAACCATATTCAGTTTCCTTAGACTAATCTTTATTATTGTAGGATTCTCCACATTGACAAAGAGGGGGAAAAGTTCAGGCATACGATGGTATTGTTTCCAGTATTATTAATCAACAAAATTAATATAATATAAATGTACAGACCCTAATACTTAATACATAGAAACCTGTGGCTCCTTCTTTAATTTCATTCTGTTGGGCAGCCTCACAAGTCCAATGAACTCTCACCAGAACAGCCTGACTTGGATAGAATCACATCTTAACAGTATACACCAAAGTACTTTGGTTTCCACTGATGAGAAAGATCAACTAGAACAATGTTATTTTCTGGTTATAAGACATCAAACCACAGTGAACTTTAGTTCCCTAAATGACTCTTTAAATATTTAATACCATGTTAAAAAAAAATGTACAAACATAAGAGCAGAGAGCAGTTTGGAGGGTGGGAGGAAAGAACATTGTAGGTCAAGGACAAACAGTGGGCTCTTTGTAGAACGCTGCACTAGGTCTCCCTTTCCTGAGAAAGCAAAACACGTGGTTGGCTATTTGGGCCATATCTTCAGATAATAAACATTATTCTGCAACAATAAAAATATGCATAGTTACAGTCAGATGAGATTTGAAAGGAAAAAGAGTTAATCTAGCCTTTTGAAATTCCCTGTTTAAATATAACTTTTTATTATGGAAATTATCAAACACATACTAAAGTAAGGAGAAAAGTATAATGATCTCCTTTGTACCTCATCACCCAGCTTCAACAATTATCGACATTTTGCCACTTGTATTTCATCTTTGCCTCACTACTCCCCATCCCCATCTGCTTTTTTTGGGTAGATTTTAAGACAAATACCAGGCACTGTGTATTTTTATTGTAAATTATTCAGTATATACTTTCATAGAGTAAGCCTTTGGGAAAAAAAATGACCTTAAATTAAGAATAATTTATTTTTTATTTTATTTTTATTTTGTTTTGAAGTATAGTTGATTTACAATGCTGTGTTTCTGGTGTACAGCAAAGTGATTCAGTTATATATGTGTAGATATACATCTATATTCTTTTTCATTATGGTTTATTATAGGATATTGAATATAGTTTTCTGTGCTATACAGTCAGACCTTGTTGTTTATCTATTTTATATAGTTGTTTGTATCTGCTAGTCCCAAATTCTTAATTTATCCATCCCCCCATTTCCCCTTTGGTAACCGTAAGTTTGTTTTTTATGTCTGTGAGTCTGTTTTGTAAATAAGTTTTTGTATCATATTTTAGATTCCACATATAGCTGATATATATTCGTCTTTCTCTTTCTGACTTACTTCACTTAGTATGATAATCTCTAGGTCCACCCATGTTGCTGCAAATGACATTATTTCAAAGAATAATTTCTTAATAACACACACACACACACACACACACACACACACAAAGAAAAAAGCAGCTACAAGACCCTTTTAAATCGTAGCGGTATCTAACACTATCAGAAAACCTTGCTTTTGGTAACCTGTTTTGATGAATTATTTTCCTTGCTCTTCCTATAAAGCCCCCTATTCCACCCTGATTTGGGCACTGCTTGCTCTGGAGCTGTCATATTACAAGTGGTATAGCTCAGGATTGACAAGCTTTTTCTGTAAAGGGCTATAGGTAATAGATATTTTCGGTTTTGCCATCCGTATTGTCTCTGTCATGACCACTTAACTCTGTCGTTATAGGCAAAGGCAGCCACAGATAATACATAAATAAATGGGCATGGCTGTGTTCCAGTAAGACTTTATTTATAACAAAAGGCAAGGGACTGTATTTGGCCCCTGGGCCATAGTTTGCTGACCCCGGCTACAGAGAAAGTAATCCATCTCCTTGGAGAGTTGAGTGTGTTGTGGTTGAAGAGCAGAGCCTTAGGAATCAGAATACCCAAATTCCAGACCTGTCCCAGCATTCGGAAGATCTTGAACAGGCCACTTTTTGACTCATGCTTTCTCATTTATTAGGTGAAGACGGAGGCCCCTGCCTTCTTGCTTAAAGAGGTTATTGCAGGACCAAGTGAGATCACGAATGTGGAAGTGCTTAACGTATTGCTGCAATACAAGGTGTGATCGTTCACTTTACCTCCAAATTCTCAATGGTTCTCTGTCGATGATTCTTCATTAGATTTTATCCCTCACCATCCATTTTCCTGGGCGTCAGACACATATCAATAAAAAGCAAATTTACATTCACTGAGCACTTTTTATACATGCCAGGGACAGTTCTGTGGGGGTTTATGTGCATAATCCTGTTTGATTAATCAAGTATTATTATCTCAATTTTAATGGCAAAGGAACTGAGACTGAGAAAGCTTACGAAAAGTCCTAACCTCTATTAGGAGTGAGTGGCAGAGTCAGGACTTGAACTGTCTGACTCCACAGCCTTTGGTCTATACCTCTAGTGACATTTAGGATATGCTGTCACTTTCCTTCTTTCTGCAATGTCACCAACTAACCCTCTTATAGTTTATATGTAGTTTTAGTTATAGGTAGTTATAGGTAGTTTTCTACCTACATGAGCTCATTTAATCTTCCCAGCAAAGACACTAGGTAATTCACTCAAGTCACCAACCTGAATAACTCCTACTTATCCTTAAAGATCTAGTTTCACGGTCATTTCCCAAGAGAGACCTTCTCTTATCCCACAGACTGGGTCAGGTCCCCGTGTTAAATGTGTTCACTGTTACACCCTATTTTTGCTTTGCCATGTACATTTCACTCCTGTAACTAAAGAGTCATCGTGGAGAAAATGCCATGAAAGCAGAAATTAGGTCGTTCTTGTTCACCACCCTATCACCACCCATGGCCTGTGGGTGCTCAACAAGTATCTGTTGAATAAATGTCTTTCTAAAAACAATGGGATTGGAAGTTGTATGTTTTCAAGTGAAGTTTGCATCATAATGATATTTATTGCACTGTGAGTTGAGCTGGATATGTGAACCTTCTAGTAGGGAGCTTGTTAGGAATTCCAGTGCAGTGACTCTATGCCTGGGAGTGTGGTCTCATAGGTGTCAGATCTATCACTAACTCACTAACCAGATGGGGAAGTGGTGGAGGGGGTGAGGGGAGTGCTTATGCTATAGTGCTCCTGCCTGGGGAGGGGAGAGACTGTCCCTCTCCTGTCTGGGAATGTCAGAAGTGTGTGTGTGTGTGTGTGTGTGTGTGTTGGAGGGAAGTAAAGTCTACCTCCTAAAACTACATATGAAATCACCATGGGAAAACAATCTGAAAGGAAGGGAAAGAGGTGTTGTAAACTGAACTGTCTTCAAAGGCCAAATGGGCACCATAAACAAGCTGAGTATAAGAGAGGGAATGAAGAAATCTTTAGTGATCTGGACTTTACATTTAGCCTAAAGTTATTCAGATTGAACATGTTAAAAAAAATCACTTTGTAGACAAACTGGATACAGGCAGGCGTGTGGTGCCCATGGACTTCAACTTTGCAATTCCCCAGCAGATGGAGACAGGGAGGGAGTGAAGACGACAGAGAGGAGAGGATGTAGCAGAAGAGAAATGATTCCTGGGTAGATGGAGAATCTTGTGTGATGCAGATTAACTTCTTCGTCCCTTAAATTAGTATAGACACGCTTTTGGGTTTGAGACAGAGGTATGCAGACGTCTGTCAACAGTACGGTGTTATTTGGTAGTAGTTGCATCATAAACATCATGGTTCTCACGCACAGTGAGACTAGCCCAGTGAAACGAAAGCATTTTCTCTTTCTTATTTTGGCCTCCTATGATATTTCTAAATGAAGGGGGGCAAGTTTGGGTTTAGCCAATTCTAAACAGAGAATCAGAGCAATTTCAGTCTTCCTGGGTGCTTCTGTTCACAGATTGTCTTCCCCATATTGATTTCTGATTCGGCTTCCCGGGTAGGTACAGGCCATTCTGCTCCTATTATCTTTAATTAAGGTCTTAGCCATTTTTCATCAGCAGGGTCTGGGCAGGTGTGCCAAAGTGCCTGAGGGCTCAGGGTGGGCACCTAGGTTAATGTCGAGCCAGGCTAGAGCCATAAATTGTGCGAGAGTCACTTATTGAACCGGGCCTCCATTTTACCTTTAATTATCTTAAATGTTGCAAGTTCAGCTCTTCCGTTTGTAATGGTCTGTCAGGTAGAGAGACTGTTGATGGAGTTTCCTTTAAGTCCCTCCAAAGAGCCAAAGGTTAAACCCTTATGAGGCTACTAAAAAACAAAGGGCCTTGGAGTAGGGCTTAGATTATAGAACTGGACAGAACCACCATCTAATCCAGCACTTACTTTTGTGGACACATCTGGAGGTGGAACATTAATGGAACCAACTGCTCAGAAACATGGATATTTAGCAGGCGTGAAACCAAAGGACACTTACACTTGAAATCATAAAATTGGTTTCTTGCTCTGTGTGTGTAGGGATGGGTAAAGGAAGGAACAGATGAATACAGAAGTCTCCTTGGGAAGAATATATATGGCCTAGAATAATAAAATGCGGGCTGGAACGCACAATTTCCTGTTCTCTAAACATGTCCCCAGCAGTTAAAAGCATGAGGAGGAAGGAAGTCTTTCACCAGGAAGAAAGGAATTGGGGAGTGGAGACGTTGGAGCTTCACGTGGCAGTGCTCCTGATTACTGACACCTGCACGCTCATAACAGCCCACAGAGCTACAGCCACCAACTCCAGTATTTGTCACTGTCACTTGCCAAGTGCTTGGCATTGTTCAGGAAATTGTATGTGTAAAGCAGAGCTGCCTGCGTCCAACTTCGACAAGGGAGCAGCCGTGCAAGTGTGCTTGAAACTGAAACAGGCTTATGTGTCCCATTATGTGCCTCAGCAAGAGTCATAAATAATTGTGACAAGTTTTTTTTCCCATCCCATGTGACAGTCCTTGACTCTGCCTCCTGTCTCCTCTCCCCTCTGCCTCATAGACTAGACCTGCCAGGCTGTGTGATGATAGATGTTACCGGGCAGCAAATGACAGCTGGATAGATTTTTTAGTTGGTGCTTTAGAGGAATCAGATATGGTGTATAAAGCAATAAAAAAAGCACACTTACAAGGTGGATTAAAAATAGCTAGCACAGCAGTAACCCACTTTGTTGTTTATCAAAAGTTAAATCTCACATGGTAAGTCCTAGTGATGTGTTAATTTTTCAGACTCCTGTCAGAGTGATGCTGACGACAGCCACTAAGAAAAAGAAAGAAAAAGAAAAGAGAAGGGATAAAAGCAATTGACCATTTCCTTATTATATTTTTGTTTGTCTAATGAAACAAAAATCTTTTCTTTTCTTCTGTGAATGCTATCTAAGAAGAGAAGTGGGCTCTGGTGCTGGGCTGTATGGTTGCAGTATTTTTATTCTTCTCAATCTTGAATTTTAAACATAAAACTGGAGATGTTGTAAGGTATGGAATTATTCCACTCTTGTTCAATTATTATTTTTAAAAAATTTTGCTCATCTCCCTCCAGTCGCTCTGTTGATCTAGATGCTGTGTAACAAATGGTCTGGTTTTCGAACCACCTCGGAAATGTCACGTAGGCGTCAACAAAACTACTTAGTGGATGTTTTATAAAGAATTACAGCCTCCTCTGAATTACTCAGACTTTCGTCTCAGGCAAGCTGGCTTGGTTACCTCGTGTCTCGATGGATGTGCAGAGGTGCTGGAACATGATTCAGTGACCTGCCCCGCTCCCCAGTTCACAGACGTGACAGGCTGCGATGCACTCAGTCACTGCATTTCTGTCTCCCCTGCACAGTGCGGGAAGTGGCTGCCATGGAATTTGAGTGCTCAGTATATCAGATCACAACTATTTTCCCCCTTGATTTTTCTGATGAATCACGTTCGGAAGGCTTTAGCTTTCACGTGGCAGCAGGAGGCATGAGAAGGCAAGGTAGCACAAAATGTTTATTAAAGAAATATGTCTTTTGGGCTGGGTACCAGGCAAAAGGGATAATTTGAGCTATACCTCTGTAATTCAAATCCGAGGACAATTAAATACCAGTACAGTTACATTCCCTGCAGTATCAGGTTGTACATGTGTTATTGGGTGGTGTTTATTATTTTGATTGCTGTAATATCATCTCCATAAAACAGTTTTCATAATAGAACCTATTTTCTATAGCTTAGTCACTCAATTTCAGCAGAGACATATAAGTGGTAAGACATACCATGAAATGGTCAAAAGGGCAGGTTTGAGGATCCTGCTGCCTGGATTCAAATCCCATGTCCTGTTCTTACTCTGGGTGACCTTAGGCAAATTATTCAGCCTCTCTGAGCCTCAGTATCTTCACTTGGAGAACGAGGGTGATAATTATCCCCACAGAATAGGATTGTTTTGAGGGCTGAGTGAAATGAATGGGCTTAGCACAATCCTGGTAATAGGTGTTAAATAAATTTTATTATTTTAGTTCTAATAATTATTATTGTTTTCTAGCTATAATTATTCCAGGGATAGTTTTACACAGGCCACTTGCATGTCCTTAATCCAAATCTTTCTGGATTTGATGACCATGTGTTGGATGTCTGAATGGAAAGTTATTTTTGGCATGAAGCCCTCTTCGAGGTTAAGCCAACAGTAATATTTTACACTGTTTGATTCAGCGTTAGCAGTCTTCGATAAACCCTCTAAGTATAAGGGAGCATATTCTGTCGATCACTGATACGTCTTTTTGGCAACTTTCATCTCTTCCTCATTGTAAAAGAACCTTCAATGAGATGCTTTATGTGGACATAGTTGGTAGGGTACCTGAATTGGTTTATCAGTCTCTTGTCTTTCTGCTCTTTTTTGCTCACCATCTGGCTACCCTAGGTAATGGTACCATAAACATCTTTGAGTTGTAAGCATAAGACATAGGCATGTTCTAACTTGCTTCTAGAATTACCGAAAAAAAAAAGGTTTTTTGCCAGTTATTCACAGTAAGGAATATAATTATTGTGGCTCAGGCTGTGCACACATATGTAATATACATACATTTTGTTGATGCAAATGTTCTGTCAAACACTTGTTATCCTTCCCACATGTGATGTACTCTGGTATTTTCTATTCTTTCCTACTTCATTTTTAAAAAGTGCTGCTGTAGCTCAGGGGTTTGTAAAAGGCCAGATAATGAATATTTTTGGCTTTGAAGGCCAGCTCAAAACTACTCAACTCTGCCATTGTAATGTGAAGGCAGCGTAGACGGTGTATAAACAAGTGGGCAAGGCTGTATTCCCAAACCACTTTACTTATGGACACTGAAATTTGAATTCCATGTAATTTTCTTTTATCACAAAGTCTAATTCTTCTTTTGATGTTTTAGACTCTTTAAAAATATAAAAACCATTTTTAGCTTGTAGGCCATACAAAAACAGGCAGTAATCTGGATTTGACCCAGGGACTGTAGTTTGTAGTCTCTGCTCTATCGAATCCATTAAGTTGATTTTATGACCTGTAGTTTGCAAAACATTTCCCAAAGTGACTTCGGAGGGATACTTGTTTGGCAACGGTGCAAAGAGTTGTTGATGGAAAGAAAGCATCTCTCTTCAAATGGATTTGTGAGACCCCATGGTGAACAAAGATGTCTACGTATCAGCAGAAATTCTGGGATTCTTGATTATACTCTTAATCTTCCTGACTTTGAAAGAGGGGTACCGTAAGCCTCCTACCGCCGATTGTTTGACCACAGATTCATATTTTGAAAAACATCTCTGAGGCTGGGGTTCTGAGGAGTACACCTGTGGGAACCCTATTTCAGAGCATGAATCTGGGGACACCACCCTCTTTCAGGGGTGGCAAGCATTATGCATAGGGACCCACAGCATTTGCCAGTGAGAAATATCCTTGGCAATTATTAGTCTCCCAGTTAAGGGTCACATTTTGGAGCCTGCTGTGTGCACGGTATTACACTAAGCACACAGAAGACATGACAAACCTAATTCTGTATTCTCAGGAGGTTTATAGTTGAATTTGAACTTGGTTACAGGCAGCATGTCAACAAGCATAAAATAACATGGTCTCATTTGGAATGAAGCCCCAAGTGTTGATGGTATTACAGTAGGGGATAATAATGATAATACCCACACACAGTTTATAATTTTCCCATTGTTTGTTTTTTCATAAGTCATTTCATTTGATTCTAACAACAGCTGTGTGAAATGGAGGGACCAGGGGTCACACATCCATTTTATAGTTAGGGAAATGGAGCAACTCGGCTGAGGTTACACCTTCAGTGAAGTGCTGGGTTGAGGATGCAGGTCTTCCTTAAAATTCTTACAGTTTCCCCCAAAAGTAGTGGAAATGCTTTGCAAAAGAGGAAAATTTGGATCAGGGCCTGGAAACGGCTCATGGACGTAGACTGTCGAGAGAAACTGGAGGGATGCACAGAGGGGGTGTGTGTGTGTGTGTGTGTGTGTGTGTGTGTGTGTGTGTGTGTGTGTGTGTGTGTGTGTGTGTGTGTGTGTGTGTGTGTGTGTGTGTGTGTGTGTGTGTGTGTGTGTGTGTGTGTGCGCATACAGGTTGGGTTGATTTTGGAAAAGACAGAGAAGTAGAAATAGTAAGTGCTGTGTAAGAGGCAGCAAAGCGCTTTAAAAAAATGACCAAGAGCTGCTAAATTAAAACTTAATTTTTACAGTTACCGACCCACCCAGGTTGGTCCCCAACAAGGGCTTTCTGCCCTGTGTTGTTTGAGCCAAGTGAACAAGAACCAGTTTGGTTCAGAAGCAAAGGAAAGCTTCATCGCAGAACGAAGAGGCGCGAGACCCTCTCTAGAGCACACAGTCTGCCCCCACCCACTCACGGGCTGTGGGCGGGGCTGCTTTCTAGGGTGTGGAGCTCAGGCAGGGGAGGGAGCGGAGTCCTGGCGGGGCTGGCGTGGCTGTACAGCTGGGGGGTGCAGAGCCCGGCGCCGGCGTCTCTGCGCACGGCCCGCCGCCGCCATCTTGGATTGAGTGGTGTGTGCCGCGCTTCTGCACGCGGCACCCCAGCTGAGGTGCGGGAAGGCGTTTTGTACCAGGAACTCTGGTCTGAAGGGCCGGCGGGGAGCACGCTGTGAGCCGGTGAAACCAGATGAAGCACAAAGGAGAAAACAGGTTAGACTTTATTACCCAGATTCTATTTTTATTTCCTGGGAATTGTTAATGGACTTTGCCGGTGACAAATCTCTCCTCTGTCTTTTGTCCTGCTTCTCGTTCTTGAGGGGCTCTGAGGGGCGCTGAGGGGTGCAGGTCTGTCTTCTGTGACGGCCCCTGCTGAGCGCGGGCGCTTTTATAGCCCGGGGAGAGGAGCGGAACTTCTCCTCAGCCGCCTTTAGAACTGTTTGGTTCTAACCAGGCCTCGTCCCTGACTGTGCGTCTGCCTGAGACCAGTGTCTTCCCCATTTGTCTAACCTTTTGGAGACAAAAGACACCAGAAAATGTAAGAGATGAGGCCCAAATGTTAGCAAGAGAATGATGGTCGCACGTCAGATTTTTCCTGAAAGTGCAGGCGTCTCGGTCTTTGGCCTGTAGGTGTGTGTTCCCTGACGTTGAAGCTCGCTGCTGGGGCCGAGGATGCCCTGGTCACATTTTTGTTGTTTTCGGGACAAGCTCAGGTCAGAGGGAGGCTCACACGAGTAGTCAAGGGGGGTGGTTGCCCCAGGTTGTCTCTCTGGAGGTTGGGGTGGGGCCCCTCCTCCCTCGAGTGCAGTGTCCCCACCGAGTGACCGCCTGTGACTTTAGGGCAGATTGGGTAGCTAGGGTCCCCGAGTGGGGTCCGTCCACTTAGGAGGGAGCTAGTCTTGCAGGCCGCCGGTTTTCCAGGGTTTTAGGTGCACCTGGTCTTCTGTCTGGAAGGGGTGCTGGGCCAGGTCGGCGGGTGCAGGCAGCACCTGGTCAGGTTCTTTCCCCGTTTCTCCTACCTGGAGGGCAGACCTGAGCTGTTCCATTTCAGGGGGGCTAAGGTGTCCCTTCTCTCGGGCTGGGGAATGGGTCTACCATCCATGAGTTCAACTGCACTTAACTTTACCTTATCCCTTGTAGCTAATGGTTCATGGGGTGGGGCAATTGAAAGCAGCTTAATCCCATTTTCTTGAGTTTCCTGACATAGCTTGGCTAAGGATGGGATCAGGGTATGAACTGGGTCGCTCTGCTTTCCCTGACGACTGGGGTCTCCAGGCTGAGTGCAAGATCCATTTTATGCCCAGAGCACTTGTTGTCCCCTTCGTCACCCAAGACATGGATGCTGGACCATTTCCACTTTGTAGGGAGGCTGGGAGGCCAAACCTGGGGCTTTTAGTAATGCCTTAGCCACTTCAGCTGCCATTTCAGTTCTAGCAGGGAGTGCTTTGGTCCACTCAGAAAATGTGTCCACTAGCACCAAAAGATACCTGAAATTGCCCAGTACTCTTGGCAGGACAGTGAAACCAATCTGCCAGCCTTCTCTGGGATATGTCCTTCTGGTGTGAATGGCCCTGAATCTGGAGGCCTCTGGTGGGTCCTGTGTCGGGGTTGTTCACTGTGCAGATGGGGCAGGTCTCAGCTATTGGACTGGTTATCCTTTTCATGCCAGGGGTTACTATGACCTTAACTAACCAGTTATATAGGGCTTCCCTCCCCGTAGTGAGTTCCTCGATGAGCCTCCATGATGGCTTGACAAGCTGCAGTTGGGGAAAGAAGTATCGCCCATGTTTATTAACTAGCCACCCATGGCCTCCTAGATCTCTGTGGAAGCCCCATTTCGGGGCTTTGTCTAATTCTTCCTTTGTGTAAATTGGGGAATAATTGTATGGATCTGGCCTTCGAGGGGCCAGATGAGGCCCCTTATGAGGGGTAGTTGCCAAGTTAATGGTTCCAGGGCTGCCCTTTTGGCGGATGCATCATCCTTGTTTCCCTTTATTACCTCTTCACTTCCCTTTTGGTGACCCCTACAATGAATCACTGCCACACTTTTTGGAAACTGTACTGCTTCCAAGAGCTTCAGTATGCTTAAGCCGTGTTTCACCTGCGGTAAGTATAACTCTTTCCTTCTGCATAGCCCTGTGCGCATGTAGGATGGCACAAGCATACTGGAAATCTGTGTAAACATTTAAGATCTTCCCTGTCTCTAGTTCTGAGGCTCAGATGAAGGCTATCGGCTCAGCCTTTTGGGCAGAGGTCCCTGGGCAGAGGCTTCTTGCTGCTGTGACTTGGATCTGAGAGGTTACTGCATATCCCACTAGCCTTTTCCCTCTTATAAAACTGCTCCTGTCTGTGAACCATTCCTCTTTGGCATTTGGGAGAGGCTCACTTCCTAAGTTGGGGCGACTGGAATAGATGGTGTCTCTGGTTTCTATATAGCCGTGCTTCAGGGGCCCTGTTTCTGTGGGTAGCAGGGTGGCAGGATTTACCTTGTGACAGTTTTTTATGGTAGCCTTGGGTTGTCTAAAAGCATAGCCTGAACTTGAATTGACCTTCCAGGGGATAGCCGTCCTGTTCCCTTAGAACCTACTAAAGCCTGAACCTGGTGTGGGGTCCATGGAGTGATTGGCTGACCACAGGTTAACTTCTTAGCCTCCTTTAGCAGGACTGTAGTAGCTGTTACTGCCCGCGGGCAAGTAGGCCATCCCTTAGCCAATCGATCTAATTGTTTAGAGAAATAAGCAACCACCTGAATAAGGGGCCCCAGTGTTTGAGCTAATACCCCAAAGGCGATTCCCCTTGTCTCAGGAATGTAAAGGTAAAAGGGTTTAGCTAAATCTGCGAGAGCCAGGGCAGGGACCTGAGAATGAGGCCTAGGTAGGTCACCCTAGTTTGTGATATTTGACCCTTTTTCTTAGACACATTATACCCTTGATTGGCTGGGTGGTTTGGGGTGGTAACAGTCTTTTCGTCAGGGGCCTCCTTAGTAGGGCAGGTGATCAGAATGTGCTCTGCATGTTGGAAGAGGGCTGCTTCCTTTGGATGTAGATCTTTTAGGTCTTTAGCTAAAGTTTCCCCAAAGATGGTGGGGGGATTTTTGAACCCTTGGGGCAGGACTGCCCAGCAGTATTGCTGTGTTTGTTGTGTGTTTGAATCCTGCCACCCAAAAGCAAAAATTTCTTGTGGTGTTGGAGATAATGGAATCCATAAGAAGGCATCTTTTAAATCTAATCAGAATATCGGGTCCTGCTGGACAGAAGAGTGGCCAGCAGGGTGTAGGGATTAGGGACTATGGGATCTATATCCTTGGTGGCTTCACTGACTGCCCTGAGGTCCTGTACCATTCCACATTGGATTTCTTCATGGGGAGGAAGGGGGGTTACAGGATGATGGGCAGAGTCCAGTAAGGCCCTGGTCAATTAGGCCCTGTATCACAGGGGCGATGCCCAACAGGGCTTCCCTCCAGAGAGGGTATTGTTTTCTGTTGAGCCAGGTATGTCCGGGTTTTAGATGGACTGTCAGAGGATTGGCTCCTACAGCTCGTCCCACCCATCCCTGGGCCTAGACCTTGGGATTTACTTTGGGGAGATAGACTTGCTCTGTCCAGGGAGGTTTGTCCTCTACCGTTAACATTGTCATCCTGTGCCCTTTGTCTAAGGGGATGACAATCTCCAATTTGCCTCCCATTGGGTGGATAGTAGCCCCCAATTTATGTAAGATACTCTTCCTAGTATAGGCGTATAGGACACTTAGGGACATACAGGAAGGAATGGGTGGGCATGTTCATCCAGTTTACGTTCTAATGGCTCTATGAATGCCCGTTCTTGGGCCTTCCCTGATAATCCCATAATGTTACAGCTCTTGTGACCCAGTTTGCCTGATGTGGTGTTTGGAACCGAGTAAACCACTGTTGACTAAGAATTCAGCAGGCTGCTGCCCTACGTCCAGTGTCAGCTGGGGCTTCTCGGGGAGTCAATTGGAGCTCCAGCTTAGGAGCCTCTCCCCCCCCACCTCACCATTCTTCATCTGTTTGGACCATCTGCCTTCGAGGGTAGTGGCCAGGATCTGCTGTTGCCTTCCCCCTTTGGGGATAGCGAGGGCATTCTCTCTTCTAGTGTCCCTCTTGTTTACAGATGGCACACTGATTGGGTCCTAGTTTCTGCTCTTCCCCAGGTGTCCAGAACCTCGGGAAGACCAGCCAGAGGCACTGGGCAGACACACGTTAGTTTCAGTCTCCCATCTCTAATGATGTCATAGTGTGATCCCCTCTGCACAGGGGGCGCAGTCCAGATGACTCTGGGGGCTTCGTTGTGTGTGCACCATACCCAGGTACCATGTTGCTGGGCAGAGTTGCCCTGAATTTGGCAGAAAGGTGTCGTCATTCTACCCCGTCAGAGTGTCCTCAAAGATCAGAGTCAGTCATCCTCAAGTCAACCTCCCAAAACCTTCACTGTCCTCCCGCTGGGGCTGGGGTGAGCCCAGAGCATGGTGGATAGGTACAGGCAAAAGGCCAGAAGACACAAAACTTTGTTACCGATCCTCCCAAGTTGGTCTCCAACAAGGGTTCTTCTGTCCCTTGTTGTTCAAGCCGATAGAATGAGACCAAGTTCGGTTCATAAGCAGAGGAAAGCTTTATTCTTTGATCAAAGAAATGAAAGGTGCGAGCTCGGGCTCCAGAGCACCCGTTCTCCCGACAGGCTGTGGTCAGGGCTGCTTTACAAGGTCTCATCAGCGGGGAGAGGAGGGCAGAGTTCTTGCAGGGTGGGCGCAGCCCTGCTGCTCGGGCTCCAGATCTCAGTGCGGGGTTCAGTGTCTCTGTGCACGGCCCGCCCACCGGCCAGCTGAGGGGCTGCGGCCGCGTGTCACACCGGAAACGCTGGTCTGAAGGGCTGGGGGTGAGGCCTATGCACTGGGCCCCCCGTGAGCCCGTGAAACCAGACTAAGCACAGAGGGAAAAAAACGTTAGACTTTACTACCCCGATTCTATCTTTATTTCCTGGGAATTGTTAATGGGCTTTGCCGGGGACACAGCCAAGCAGCCAATCGACAAAATAACCCTTTAAGCCCTAACGCTACTAAAGGCTATTCCAAGCTAGGAATCTTGAGTTAAATTTCACCTCCTAATAGCCAACGTGTCACCAGCTTCCGGTGTCACAGCTGTTGGAAAGCCCAGTACCAAACCACGTGAGGAAAATAAAAAGGGCCTTCAAATCCTTTGGCGTTGGGTTTGAAATGAGCCCGCAAATTTTGAGAAGAGCAGAAATATTGTTCACTTTTGACCTGTCCCCTAAAAGACAAATTAAGCCTTGCGTCCCTTTATGATTGTCTGTTTTCCCCGAGAGAACCTTCATGAAGGTAATTTTGTTTCTCTTGAAAAAGATTATTTTAGCAGCTGTGAAAAATAAAGTTAATGCTAATTCAATAGGATGTAAATAAAAGAGGCCCAGTCAGCTCAAGTTTCTAATTTGGGAGCGTGCCATTATTTAGGCTCTATGAGTATTGAATCGAGAAGAGACATGACCTAAGGTCACGGCACTACTTCCAATTAAAAAAGAAAACTTGCTTTGAACCACGGTGCCGCACATTTGAAACTCATCTCCTAGTGACTGAGGATTAGGTGTCCCCAGCACAGCACCTGGAAATCTGTAATATTAATAGGTGTGTTTATTCTCACCAGCATATGCTTATCTTCTACAATTTTGATAACGGTGTTGGGTGAGTCAGTGGCTTTGTTTTCTGGTGCTTTGTAGTGTAATCCTAGGAACTAATAATTAGGTGTAAGTGCAGCTGACTTACAGAATTAGTGGTACAGTCAGAGATGCTGAGGAGAATCAGTGGACTGTAGGGGAATGATGGACTTCGTCATTCAGGTCTCAGAGAGGGCCCTTCCGACAGCTCTACCTAAAGTAACCGCCCTCACTCACTCACTCTTCACCATCCTGTTTTGTTTCCTTCATAACACTTAGAGTAACCTGATGTCATCTCGTTTCATTCTTTTACATTTTTCCTGTGTCCCTTCCATAGTGTCAGGCCCATGACAGCACAACCCCTGCCTGTATACCCGGGGTCAGGAAACCTGGGCGGAGGGACATATCTAGCCCACTGCATGTTTTTGTGTGGCCCACAAGCTAAGAATGGTTTTTACTTTTTGTTTTGTTATTATTTGTTTTTTTACTGCTTTTTTTTTTTTTTTTTTTTGTGGTACATGGGCCTCTCACTGTTGTGGGCTCTCCCGTTGTGGAGCACAGGCTCCGGACGCGCAGGCTCAGCGGCCATGGCTCACGGGCCCAGCCGCTCTGCGGCACGTGGGATCTTCCCGGACTGGGGCATGAACCCGCGTCCCCCGCATCGGCAGGCGGACTCTCAACCACTGCGCCACCAGGGAAGCCCCCCCTTTCCTGCTTTTTAATTGAAGTAGAATTGATTTACAATATTGTGTTAGTTTCGGTTAAATATATATGTTTTTTCAGATTCTTTTCCATTACAGGTTATTACAAGATATTGAGTATAGTTCCCTGCGCTGTACAGTAAATCCTTGTTGTTTATTTTATATGTACAGGTGTGTGTCTGTTAATCCATCCCATACTCCTCATTTCTCCCTCCGCTCGCCCTTTCCCCTTTGGTAACTAAAAAAGGTTGAAATATTGCCATATGCACCAACATGAGTGGACCTAGAGATTATCATTTGAGTGAAGTAAGTCAGAGAAAGACAAATACTATATGATATTACTTACATGCAGAATCTAAAAAATAATACAAATGAATTTATTTACAAAATAGAAACAGACTGACAGCCAAACATTTTAGTTTTTTTAAATGGTTGAAAAAAAATCAAAAGAATGATATTTCGTGACATGTGAAAATTACGTGAAACTCAAGTTTTGGTGACCATATGGAAAGCTTTATTGGCACACTGCCACACCCATTCATTTATGCAATGTCTGCGGCTGCTACAACCCACGAGAGCACCGTTGAGGAGTTGCGAAGACTATATGACCCGCCCATAGATCCTAAAATATTTACTAGCTGGTGCTTTACGGAAAGAGTTTGTAGACCCCAGCTGTATGCCCAGAACAATGCCTGGTAATTCGTAAGTGCTTAATCCATGTTGTGGATGAATTAATAAAGAGCAGAGTTCCGTGAGAGTTATTTCCAAGTGTCCTTTCCCTGCCACTAATAAACAAGAAGGAGGAACAGATGAATCAAAATTAAATATTGACTCCAGGCTCTGGAACAATCACAAAATCAAAGGAGGAACATAAAAGGCAGGGTGGACTGCTCGGAAGCTTTGCTTAACATTTCTTTCAAAGAGATGACAAAGTACCATTCAGGAATGTCATGGGCTCTCAGGTTCCAATTTCTAGAAACTGGATACTTTCAGCTTTCTCTTGGTCTAATGTGTTTTCTCTAACCCAGCCTTTTTCACTCCTGCTTTTTATCTGCAGTTTGACTAAAAATTGAACTCTGGTTTTTATGGCCCCGAATTCAGCGAACTTCCCTTCCAAAAAATGTCAGCCTCTTAATCCTCTTAATAAAAAGGCCCATGTAACTGAAAGAATACATCCGAAATAGTCCACGGTACAAAAAGGCGGTCTGAAAATAACAAGGGGAAAAAATGTACTGAACGCATCTGCGCGCACACAAAGTTGCTAGGGAAACATGGCAGTTCTTTGCAAACTGCTGGCACAATCACATTTATAAAGAATTGACAACTGACCTTTGTCTCCTCTTTTCCTGCCTGCTTTTTACCAGGCACAGAAGAGCCTTGTGGCTTGAATGATGCTTTTGATAGGCAGGGTTTTGGATTCTGTGCTGTCTGCCGGATGAGGGGGTCCCTATTTACGGCTCTGCTAAGACCTAGAAAATCTTTTTTGAGTGTCACCTCTATTATGACCCAGTCTATGCAATTGAAAGGTGCATTTTCACATTGGGATTTGGCTTCTGTAGTCCTGAGGCGAGTAATGACATATTTTGTTGCATTATTTAAATATTCCTGCTGAACACCAAATTAAAAATATCCATTAAAGGTTTATTTGATATCTTCCTAATTATTGCCCATTGCGCATTTGACAAATTATTTACACATTTTAATAATTGTGACTTTCTTTGGAAGTGACACAAAAACAATTACTTTTTCGAAATTCCACTGTGTATATGCTTTTGAAACTACATAGCCATTAAAAACAGTCTGTCGAATTAAAGGTTGGGCAATTAATTAAGTGCAAATTCTGTAAAACTGGACCAAGGAGAAAATTCATCAAACCTATGAAATATGACCTATCTTGTCCAAAAGACAAATATGTTTAAACAAAAGATGAAAATTGATGACAAAATTACGGGTAGCAAAATGCACACAGAGCAAATGTAAGACAGCTGCACTTGGCTTCACCGTATTGGGTTCACCCTTACAGAACTCATGATTCATTACCTTCACCGTCTTGTAAAACTTCTCATAGTTAATCTCCAAAGTACTGTATCTGGAATAATAAAAAAATTCTCAAGAAGAGCTTGGAAGGCCATTATATTAATGATTTGGAGCCCAATTAAATGCAGCCCAAGTTGGGGATGGCAGCCCGAGAGTAGGTCTCCCTAGGACAGTAGCAACCCAGGTTGCACGCCTAGTCATTTCCTTTAGTTTCTCTCCTTTTGGATTTTCTGACCTGGTCTACCTTTCTTCCTCACTCACACCAGTTTTTTAGTATCAAAAGCCCCCACCACACTTTCATCTAGAAAGGACTCTGCCAGTGATAAACCTTGGGCTCTTATCTTGAGCGACAACTGCTGTGTGTGTTCAGAGTGTACATCGGGGGCCACCAGAAGGCAGAACAGTGGATTACGTGGGCTGTGTCTGTAATGGACCCTGAACATGTGTATTACAAGTTCTGGATGTTACACTCAGGTGTTCAGGTTCACAAATCAACATCAATGCTGGGGCGAGGTGGGCGGAAGAGGGAGGTGGATTTGCAGACAGTGGGGATTGTTAAGGATACAAGGCTGTTATTTCCATATTAAAATGTAATGGTCTCATTAAAGTTAAAACCACTGTTAAACTTGATTGAGTAAATTAGTTAATTAACCATAGCATCCAGCGCGTGCCTCCAGGGCATACCTTTCTCAAGATGCAGAACAAATGCAGGCTTAGCTTGGAGGATCTTATCGGGGTAGTATGATAACACTCATCTTTGACTTATTGCACAATCTGTTAAAAAAAAAACAGAAGCTAGAAGGTGAGGGTGTTACTTGGTGTTAAAGGAAGATAGAAATAGCTTCCGATGAAAGATGTATTTTATTTCTAAGCTAAAATCTCTGAAGATTTTCTTGATTTTTTTAAAAAAACAAAAAACACCTGATAAGCAGTTTGTGGATGGCTGTTTTAGCTAGCAGAACAAAGGGCTTTCTTTTTCGCGCATATTCTGCCTTACTTGCCTTGCTTTTTTGCTTGAGTATCCAAAGATATCTCCATGGGGTTGTACGGAACTTTTTTTTTTTTTTGCGGTACGCGGGCCTCTCACTGTTGTGGCCTCTCCCGTTGCGGAGCACAGGCTCCAGACGCGCAGGCTCAGCGGCCATGGCTCACAGGCCCAGCAGCTCCGCGGCATGTGGGATCTTCCCGGACCGGGGCACGAACCCGTGTCCCCTGCATCGGCAGGCGGATGCTCAACCACTGCGCCACCAGGGAAGCCCTGTATGGAACTTTTCAAAAGCTTTTTTTGGGGTGTGTTGGGTAGGTGACTTTATTTTATTTTATTTTTTAAATTAATTTATTTATTTTTGGCTGCATTGGGTCATCGTTGCTGCACGCAGGCTTTCTCTAGTTGCGGTGAGCGGGGGCTACTCTTCATTGCAGTGTGCAGGCTTCTCATTGTCGTGGCTTTTCGTTGTGGAGCACGGGCTCTAGGCGCCTGGGCTTCAGTAGTTGTGGCATGTGGGCTCAGTAGTTGTGACTTGCGGGCTCTAGAATGCAGGCTCAGTAGTTGCGGCATGCGGGCTTAGTTGCTCCGCGGCATGTGGGATCTTCCCAGATCAGGATCGAACCTGTGTCCCCCACATTGGCAGGCAGATTCTTAACCACTGTGCCACCGGGGAAGCCCTGGGTAATTGACTTTAAGTTGGATGAGTGGGTAGATGCGGGAACGTTTAGGAAACCTGAAATTTGATGTCCCAAATCTGGTCTTGAAATGTTGGTTTTCATTGGGTTAAGTATCCATGATGCAAATGGCCAACAGAACCATTTGAAAGAAGTTCTTGAAATTTGATGGAAGTCAGCCCAATTCCTGGTATACCTCAGTCTCCACAAATATGAAAAGAGAATGATAATAATAAACAGCTGTCTCCTAGGGTTGTTGTAAGGGTTAAATGTGTGGATATATGCAAAGTGCTTAGAACAGCATCAGGCACATGGTAAGTTCTCAGTAGACAATGAGTCATTATTACTGAGCATAGATAGAGGAGGGTTTGGACAGGGACGGAGAATGGTCCAGAGGTAATGCAGCCAGAACATTTGCCAGCATATCACCTCTAAGACAGGCTTTTTCTTGGGTGCTGTGTCTACTTAAGGGGCCAGGGACTCTCTGGATACTGAGTAGCCAGGAAATATGGGTTTTATTTGACTTGGCTTTTTCTCTGCCTTCCTTTACCCCAGCGTTTTGCCTCCCCGAAGCCTGGAGTATAGACTGTGCTGGGTAGAATTCTGCTGATGCTTGTAGAAAGACAAGTCTTGTAAAACCCATCTGCAGAGGGATCAGAGATAAACAATAAACCCAACCTGGACCTGACTGGGCTAATTTTCTTATCTCATATATACATATTTTACCAATATATTTTTATATTTTATAGTTGCTTGGGTTCCTCTCAAAAGGGCAGCTTGAAGGATTTGGGAAAAAAAAGAAATCTTTTATTTTGGAAGTTTGGGCAAGAAACAGTGAAAGACTGAGAAAATGACATGGAAAAGGGAAGAATGCCTATATATATATATATATATATATCTTTAAAAATATGTAATCATATAAAATGCTTCCCAAAAAGTAAACCAGGTCAGACAAATTATTTTCTAAAATTATAGGTTTTAGATATCAAGATACCTCCTGAGTTGACACTCAGCCAAACGTGTAAAAAAAAGACAACATTTATGAGGCACCATAGCCATGCGATGAAAGTGCAACATTATCTCCATTGTATAAATGATGAATCCAAGGCACAGAGAAGTTAAAAGGTTACCAAGCTAGTGAGTGGCAGTGTTATTTGAAATGATACAGTCTGACTTAGGAGCACATATTCTTATTACTCTGCCACACTGCCTCTGTCTGTTTCAATTCCACTCTCTGAAAGTAGCAAAGCCCTTTTATATCAGTGTGCTTTGCTTATGAATATGGCTCAGGAGTCATATGGCCTTGGGTTTTAGTTCCAACTCTTTAATGATAATTACGTGTGATCTTGGAAAGCCTTATTTATCCTCTCTGAGCTTTCATATCCCCATAAAATGGGGATAATACTAGTTCCTTTCTGTAGGTAGATAGTGGCTGCCTTGTCTCCATGGCTCACCTTGGAAGTGCTTTGCTATTCAGAGGACAGTTCCCATACCTGCTAATAGCTGCTTACTTCAAGCACCAGCATCTCTCTGCTGGAAGACTTTCTCTGCACTGCTGGGAGTGCTGGAGATGATGCCCCCAGGTTCGACCTCCCAACAGTGAGGATGGGAGGGTGGATAAACATCTCAGCTTCTTCACCCCCCCTCTCCCCCAGGGGGACATCACTGAGTATGCCCCACACATCTCTCTAAGGGTCCTGAGTTATACTGAGTTCCAGATACCTGCAGTGGTAACCAGATTTTTATAGCATCCTTTATTAGCTTTCCTTTCTTTCCCAGTCTTTCACTATGTTCCTGCCCTAACTTCTCAAACAGATGACTCCTTTTCTCCTTTGGGGGGGACTCAAAGTCACTAACTCTTATTAGGGTGCTTGTGAGAATTCATGAAATGATGTGTAAATAGTGCATGTCTGGTATGTAGTAAATACCCAAATAATTGTCAGTTATGTTCTTTATTATGATTATATCAATGTATGAAAATCTGACTTAATAGGAAAGCTGTAATAGTCTGACTCCATTTGTTTTTTGATGTTTGACTGCTGACAACATTTAGGCTTCATTCATCCTTCTCCATATGCCCCACATCTGGGCAAGCTGATAAGAAAGCCTAGGTAATTCCATGGACTTTGTTGCTGGCAGGATGTTTAAGCCCACACATGGAAACCCTCACGTGGGCCCCGCATTTAACTACCATAAAGACCCCACATCAGTCTTCTTTCCCTGCTCTCAAGGCATGTAGACCTCCTTGGGAGCCTTCCCTACTCCCCATGTTGCGATTAGTAAACCTCTTCATCCCCTCTTGGTATGTGTGTAATGTCATGAGTCTTGACATTCGAACCACATCTTGGGTGAAGGTCCGTCCTGTTTCTAGGGAGTGGTCACAATAGAAGCAAATCTAGTCTTTACCACTGAATGCACCATTAGCATCCCCTAAGATAACAGAAGCATCTGGGAGTTTAAAAAATTGGTGTTATTTATTTAAGAAAGGGTCTGTGAGGCAGTGGTGATGATCCAGGGCAGGGGTCTGAAACTCAAGGGCAGATATTGAAGGGATGAGTCATGAAGGGCTGCTGAAGGTTGAGGCATCGACCCAGAGAGAGTGAGCTCACCTTTCCCTTCTCACCAGCAAGAAAAAAAAGATCTGGGATTTCTACACAGCTTTTGCTTAAAGGAAAGCATACCTTTTTGAACTTTTCAGACACATTGGACAGTGGCATGGACTGGGATTTTAATGAGGAGAATTAGTATTCCAGTGCACCATATGCATAAAAACTTGCAGGGAAAAATTTTTATTTGGGGCTTAGGCCAATGAATAGGCTAAGAAATAGAGATGCTCAAAAATTTAACAAAACATAAGTGTTCTAAATCCATATTCTGTTGTTTGTAGAAAAAGGGTCTTCATTTTGGTTTTCATGATTTCAGAATAGGCTGCCCAAATCCAGGGCATTGAATCAGAATTATATAACTCATCTCCTAGCTTCTGCAGTCCTCTATTTATAGCACTCAAGTGTTGGCATATATGTGAAAATTTAAAGGGAAGTCTGCTTGCCTCATCATCTTGTGATCTTTAACTTTTACCTTTAACGAACATTTCCTCATGATAACCTCTTAATGGACAATAAGGGAGAATTCTTTTCAAGATTGTAAAATTTTGATTTTAGTCTATAGATTTGTTGTAACTAATGAAAAATTCTGCTTAGTATAAACATTTAAATGTGAATGATGTTAACCGTCAAGAATACTGTGCAACTAGTTGCTGGAAACAACTTTATACAGATTTATAGATTTAGTATACATATTTATGTACATTTAAAAGATGAGTGAAATTAGAATGTATACATAGATTTTTTATTTCAAAAGTTTCTGTAAAACCAAAGCACTCATTCATTCAAAGATTACAAAGAGATTGTGCATGGGACACAGGTGACATAGTTTAGGCTCATTGTTAAATTACAGTCATAAAGAAAGCAATGTTTTGCAAAGGAAAAAGAATCCCAAGATGTTCAAATTCTAATGTCCCTGCTGTAATTGGCAATGCTCACTGGTTAGGTGAAATTAGAGTAAAAGTCTTTTTAGTGGAAAGAAAATGGGCATAGATTGAAATAAAAGTGACAGAACACCATTCCCTTCCGTGACGATGGATGTCAGTGTGGCGCCCATGTTCCCTCAGTACACACCCACCTCATACATGCCTGTGGCTTCCTGTGGCAAAGCCTGCAGATCTCAGCCTGAGGGATTTCTCTCACCCTAGGAGTATTGGCCTGTGCTTGTGGGTGGAGTTGGTGGATAAATATTCCAGCCTCCTTGCTGCTTACATAGGAGACATATGAGTTGCGCTCTATGCTGACTCCCAGAAATCCTCCGTAGGATTGAGCTCCAGGCGCCCACAGCAGTCACCTGCTCATTCATTCACCCTTTGTGGGAGGGCTTTTGCCCCTTGTTCACTGTCACATCTCCCTTCATCATGCTCCTGACATCACCTTCCATTCAAACCCTTGTCTTGGGGTCTCCTTCTGGGGGAAACCAACCTAACACACCTTCCGGGAATGAACTTGTTTGGTGCCCATTTCTTGCATCTATCCTTTTTTTTCTCTTTCTCCCTCCACCCCTCCCTCCCTCATATATTTAATACCAGGTGTGTACACACACATTGGTAGATGTTAGGAAGGTTCCAGTCAAGTGGACCCTAGCGAGAGAGACACATGTTGTAGTAGATACTGGGTTTAGCCTCTGTGAATTCAGCTGTACACAAAGAATGAAAAGTAAGAGGGAGAAGTAATTACTTAAATGGCCAGGGTTGTTATTCCACTCACTAAATGTAGACCCCAGCCAGAATGTGAGGTGGGGATAGGAAACTGGGGTTTTCTCAGTGATCCTCTCATGGGATATCTTCTGATGTTGAGGATGATTCTGGCAGTTAAGATTCAGCATCGTTCTATTTTTCATGCCATGTGGTCTTTAAAAGCAAGCCAACCACTTTATGAGGTGCTTAACCAAAGGCACAGTGATTTCTTCCAACGCTGGAGGAAAAACTAGCTGTGATGGACTCATTGAGAAGATGTATGTCCATCTGTATCATGGGACCTTTTTAAGGGGTTTTGAAAGATATTTTTTCCTTTCATAATCTTTGCTCCGGGCTCTGACTTTTCAACCTGATTCTCGTAAGATATGACTCTACTCTCATTGCAATGTAATGTGGTAAATTCTTTCAGGAAAGGAAGGGCTGGGGCATTGTGGGGATGCAGAGACAGATAGGACCAGTGCCGGTTAGACTGGGGAAGATTTCTCAGAGCAGGTAATGTTTGAGCTGGGTCTTAACACATAAGTGAATGTTTGCTTACTGCTTGGCAGAAGAATATAAGCACAGCTCTTAAACTTGTACCAGCTTTATCTTCCCTAATCCCTATACACAGATCTTGGTGGCTTTTACTTTAGTCAACAATATAGGCTATCTGTACTGTGTCTGCTTTTGGGAAGATTAGACTGAGATTCATGCCCTCTGAGATTTATTTTGAGACAGCTGATGCTTGGACAACACAAGTTAGTGGAACATCTTCCTGCCAGTTCGTTTTGTCTTCAAAAGATGCTGTTAGGAAGGTCAACAGGCAAGTTGAGGTTACCTGAGAAGCTCAAGACATACATGAGCCTATTAGGAAAATGAGGAGGGTCCTGGAGAGATGCTGGGAGGGCCCCCAGACTGTGATGTGGGTCTGATCCTTGTGAAGGAGAGATGTGGGATGGAAGGAAGCCTCTCAAAGTGCAGTGCAGTTCTAAGGATGTTTGACAAAGCTGATGAGCTGACCTGTCAGAGGACAACCCAGTCTCCAGGACAACCATGCCTTCCCTGCCTTAGTCCCCAGTCACTGGTGGGAAGCAGCCTGTGGGAAGTGCGGTCTCTGTGAGAACATGGTGATGGATTTCAGAGCACAACACCGGGGTTTGTCCGTCATGTGCCTCCCCACGGTCAGGAATCTGAGAGGCTCATGTTCACGGCCACAACAATAGTATTTCCCTAAATGTGGGATACATACCACGAAGAGTACTTGAGATGATTTTAGGTAGAGCATTGAATTGTTTAGTCTTAAAATGATTCTCTTTATAATTCTCTTTAATTCTGGTTAGTGAAGGAGAAAGACTCAGGTTGACGCTATCATTTTGTAATTCTCCCTTTATCCACAGGCAAGCCTCAGGCTTATAAACTTCAGCAAGTTATACTCTCCAGATAAAATGGAATAATTTTATTCATTGTTCTATTTTCGTATGTAGTTATCGTTATGAGGGTTTTCAGTTTATATTTGCGGCTAATGGTACTACTGTTCAATTTACACTATTCGAATCAATTTTTTCTTTTAAAATATATCTAAATAAGTAAATAAATGGAAATCAATTTAAAGAAAATAGTAAGTAACTAAAGTATTGTCTCAGCTTTTCATGAAAAATGCCTTCACGGCCTCACCATTTTAAGTTATGCTTCTTTTCTTCCCAGTGGGTTCACTGAAAGGACTCTCCAGTTTTACAGTGTTTCGGTGATTTTGTGAGGTGGGAGATGTTGTTCACTCTGCTTCTCATCCTTTAAACAAATCCCCAGAGGACAAATCCAGCTTGAATTTAGTTCTATGGGGATAAAAAGTATTGTCTCTGAATGAAGGTATATACTTTTTCCTGTCAGAAAAAGACAAGTATACCTGTCATGATGCTCGCCTTACCTTCCAGAATCCTTAGGGCTGAATTTACTGCTTTTACGTTCTCATCTGTTCCAATCTGGCATACGAAAGCACACTCTCTTCCTAGTTCCTTCAGATGACTCTGTTATTTAAAAAGATCTTTAAGAATCCTTGGGTCGTACAGTTTTCCTAGGATATTCACATAGACTGGCTCAATCTACTTGTATCAGCCAGGATAAGCTAGGTTGTGCTGCAGTAATAAACCACCTCAATTTTAGTGGCTTATAAACAACAAAGGTTGATTTCTTCCTTATGTTCTATGTCTATTTCGAGTTAGCTGGGGGGCTCTTCTCCTCACTGTGAGAGCTGGCTGACAGAGCCTTTACACCTGCATGGTTGTTGATTGCCATGGCAGAGGAACATAAGAACATGGTGGTTTATTCGCTTTCTTCAAAATGTGTCCCCATGAAAGTGACATATTCCACTTCCGTTCATATTCCATAGGCTAAAGCCCATCTTAGGACTATGCTGAACTTGAAGGAGGCAGTGGCACACAACTTCACCATTTTCCTGAAAGGAGAGGCACTGAAACATTGGTGATAGCCTTAAATATTACCACACTGTCATACTTCATAATGTAGATCTACTAACACCTCTTTTGTATCTCTAAGGCTTCCTGAGTCAGCCTTTGCTCTGGTCTGTTTGTCTGACAGGACCTATTTTTAGCCGTTATGCTTCCTTCCTGTGATTGTCATCTAATCTTGCTGGTGCTGATTCAACCCATATTGGACAACCTCTGTTGTCCTTTATCCCCCGATGCACCCTTAAAACAATACTTTTGTTTGTAGCAGAATTCTGTTGTTCCTTTGGGGTGCAGTGAAGGGAAATTACAACACAGCATAGAAAACAACCTCAAATTGTTGATAATATCCTCCAGGTAGTTTGTTATTTTATTGACTGACTTGTATCCCTGGTGCCTAGAGCAGAGCATGGCAACAGAGTAAAGGCTCGATAATTATTTGGTGAATGAAAGCTTTTCAATATACGTCATCATGGATTCTAGACATTTTTAGGTCCTTTACTGCCACATGGAATTTCCTGCAGCCTGACATCCTCTGAAGGCCTAGTATATTTCTCAGGATCTTCTTCCTTTTATATCATATCTTTTCTTTTCTCTGTTAGACTCCTCACCTCACAGCCTCTAGAATTGCCAGCAAAGGGCCACCATTTTCCTTTTTTTTCTTATATGAAAGTATTTAGCACTTGCTATATTTAACTCTTGACTTCCATACTATGATCTAAAAATCCTCAGTTTCATGCTCAAAGGACCCTATTGAGGAGGTTTCAATAGGGTTAAAAAAGGGGGACTTCTTTAGGATAAATAATTATGTAACAGCCCTTGAAAGCTGAAGAGATTGCAGTCAGTGCTTATTTTCAATAATACTTATTGTCTTTCTACTAAAGTATATTTTCATTTGAATCCTTTGTGTCAAGATGTTTTTTCAGAGCAGGTGCATTTATCAATAAATAGTTTATTCCTTTTTATTGTTCAGTGATATTCCGTTGTATAGATAATACCACATTTTGTTTATCCATTCACCAGTTGATGTGCATTTGGGTTGTTTTCATTTTTTTTACTATAATAAATAATATAGCCATGTTTTCATTTTTTCCTCAGAATGGAATTACTGGATTGTATGATAAGTGTATATATTTTAAACATTTTGAGAAACTGCAGATCTGTTTTCCAAAGTGACTGTATCATTTTACATTTGTACCAGCGACATCTGAGGGCTCCAGGTATTCTGCATTCTCCCCACCTCGTGGTATTATCAGTCATTTTAATTTTAGCTGTTTTGGTAGATTTAAAGGGGTATCTCATGATTTTAATTTGCATTTTTCTAATGACCAATGATGTTACATATCTTTTCATGTATTTGTTGGTCATTTGTGTGTGTGTGTGTGTGTACTTTATGAAGGCTCTGCTCAAATATTTCACCTTTTAAATTATTTTTAAATTTTTTTTAAATTATTTTTTTATTGGAGTATAGTTGATTTACAGTGTTGTGTTAGTTTCAGGTGTACAGCAAAGTGAATCAGTTATACATATACATACATCCACTCTTTTTTAGATTCTGTTCCCACATAGGTCATTACAGAATATTGAATAGAGTTCCCTGTGCTATACAGTAGGTTCTTATTATTTATCTATCTTATATATAGTAGTGGGTATATGTCAGTCCCAATCTCCCAATTTAATCCTCCCCCCCTTCCCCCTTGGTAACCATAAGTTTCTTTTCTACATCTGTGACTCAGTTTTCCTTTTTGTAAATAGGGTCATGTGTACCATTTTTTTAGATTCCACATATAAGCAATATCATATGATATTTGTCTTTCTTTGTCTGACTTACTTCACTCGGTATCACAAACTCTAAGTCTATCCATGTCACTGCAAATGGCATTATTTCATTCTTTCTTATGGCTGAGTAATATTCCATTGTATATATGTACCATTATTCTTTATCCATTCCTCCATGTATGGACATCTAGGTTGCTTCCATATCCTGGCTATTGTAAATAGTGCTTCAGTGAACATGGGGGTGCATGTATCCTTTTTAATTATGGTTTTCTCCAGATATGTGCCCAGGAGTGGGGTTGCTGGATCATATGGTAGCTCTATTTTTAGTTTTTTAAGGAATCTCCATACTGTTCTCCCTAGTCATAGCCATCATTAATATTACTCCTGTTTATAGAGAAAGAAACTGAGAGTAGAGGAGGTTAAGTGGTTTTTCCAATTGACAAAACTCCTAACTTGTGGAACTGGGACTTGTTAACTAGTGTAGGCTTTTTCTCTGAGAACCACAGTAATATTTTGAAGCTTGTCAAGAATCCACTCAATAAAAGATCATCTAAGTTCAAGGCTGCATTATGACTTTCTTGGGCTATGGACACTTTGCTTTCATGGGTTCCTTTGACCATAGGAAAAAAATAAATCCAGGTGAGATTCATTATGATACATGCATTACTACTATATTCACTTTTCCTTCCTATTTTAAAGGAAATTAAAATTAGAACATTTCCATGGATCTCTAAATATATCATGGACCCTAGGCACTGTACTCACTGTGCCTAATGGTTAAATCAACTCTAAGTTAGAAAAAAACTGCTTCATACGGAGACAAACAATAAAAATAATGGATCCTACTATCCCGATGTTTGGTCTTGCAATTCAGAGAGTGTTCTAGTGAGGTCTTTAAGCTGCCCCCACAGAGCTGTACAAAATATGCTATAGTTGGCTTCTGAACCAAGTTAGATAAAACTGGGACATTGGCCAAATCCTATTCCTTCACTGTCTATGAGTGATGGATGGGATTATACAAATTGAAAAGATCATGATAAAGAAGTTAATATTTTAAAATGTAAAATACAACAGTTCTTCCATGTGAGATAATATAATCTAAGATTTTTTTTTAATTAAAAAATTATTTATTTATTTTTTGGCTGCGTTGGTTTTTGTTGCAGTGTGCAGGCTTCTCACTGAGGTGGCTGCTCTTGCTGCGGAGCACGGGCTCTAGGTACGCGGGCTTCAGTAGTTGTGGCACGTGGGCTCAGGAGTTGTGGCTCACGGGCTCTAGAGCACAGGCTCAGTAGTTGTGGCACACGGGCTTAGTTGCTCCACGGCACGTGGGATCACATGGCTTGAACCCGTATCCTCTGCATTGGCAGGCAGATTATTATTTTTTTTCAATTTTTTATTTTTATTTTATTTATTTTTTTCTACAGCAGGTTCTTATTCGTTATCCATTTTATATATATGAGTGTATATATGTCAATCGCAATCTCCCAATTCATCACACCACCACCCCACCTGCCACTTTCCCCCTTTGGTGTCCATATGTTTGTTCTCTACATCTGTGTCTCTATTTCTGCCCTGCAAACCAGTTCATCTGTACCACTTTTCTAGATTCCACATATATGCATTAATATACGATATTTGTTTTTCTCTTTCTGACTTACTTCAATGTGTATGACAGTCTCTAGATCCATCCATATCTCTGCAATTGACCCAATTTCGTCCCTTTTTATGGCTGAGTAATATTCCATTGTATGTTTGTAACACATCTTCTTTATCCATTCGTCTGTCAGTGGGCGTTTAGGTTGCTTCCATGACCTGGCTATTGTAAATAGGCCTGCAATGAACATTGGGATGCATGTGTCTTTTTGAATTACCGTTTTCTCTGGATATATGCCCAGTAGTGGGATTGCTGGGTCATATGGTAATTCTGTTTTTAGTTTTTTAAGGAACCTCCATACTGTTCTCCATAGTGGCTGTATCAATTTACATTCCCACCAACAGTGCAAGTGGGTTCCCTTTTCTCCACACCCTCTCCAGCATTTGTTTGTAGATTTTCTGATGGTGCCCATTCTAACTGGTGTGAGGTGATGCCTTATTGTAGTGAGCCACAGCCCCCCCACCCGCCTCTGCAGGAGACCCTCCATCACTAGCAGGTAGGTCTGGTTCAGTCTCCTATGGGGTCACTTCTCCTTCCCCTGGATCCCAATGTGCACATTACTTTGTGTGACCTCCAAGAGTGGAGTCTCAGTTTCCTCCAGTCCTGTTGAAGTCCTGCAATCATATCTGGCTAGCCTTCAAAGTCTGATTCTCTAGGAATTCCTCCTCCCATTGCTGGACCCCCAGATTGGGAAGCCTGACATGGGACTCAGAACCTTTACTCTAGTGGATGGGCTTCTGTGGTGTAAGTGTTCTCCAGTTTGAGAGTCATCCACCCAGCAGTTGCGGGATTTGGTTTTATTGTGATTGTGCCCCTCCTACTGTCTCATTGTGGCTTTTCCTTTGTCTTTGGATGTGGGGTTTCTTTTTTGGTGAGTTCCAGTGTCTTCCTGTTGATGATTGTTCAGCAGTTAGTTGTGATTCCAGTGCTCTCACAAGAGAGAGTGAACACACGTCCTTCTACTCTGCTGTCTTGAACCTATTTCACATTTTTTTTAATGGTCTGTTTATTTTCTTATTATTGAGATATTTTTTATATATTCTTGATACAAGTGTTTTGCAAGATATATATTTTGCAAGTATTTTTCTATGATACTTTATTTCTTTTACTTTCTTGGAGTTTAATTTTCTCTTCTTTTACTAGCTTCTTAAGGTGAAAGTTTAGATCATTGATTTTAGACCTTTAAGTTTTTGATGTCATCATGTATGACCATAAGTTTCCTTCTAATCTCTGCTTTAGCAACATTCTACAAATTTTAATATGTTGAGATTTCAAAGTTAATTTTGTTATGGACAATTTTTTGTGTGAGTTTAGTTTTTTTAAATGTATAGAGAGTTTAAAAAAATAGGCTTTATTTTTTTAGAGCAGTTTTAGGTTTACAGAAAAATTAAGATAGTACAGAGAGTTCTCATATACCGTACACCAGTTTCCCCTATTATTAACATTGTACATTAGAATGGCATAATCATTACACTTAATGAGCAAATATTCATACATTATTTTAAACCAAAATGCATATTCTTTTCACCTCTCTTAGTTTTTAATCAATTTTTCTTTTTCTGTTCCAGGATTCCATCTAAGATATCACATTACATTTAGTCATCATGTCTCCTAGGCTCCTCCTCTTGATTGTGTTAGTTTCTTGGACTTTTAAAATTTTTATTGGCCTTGAAAATTTTGAGGGGTATTGGTGAAGCATTTTGTAGGATGTTCCTTTATTGGAATTTGTCATGTGTTTTCCTCATGATAAGACTGGAATTATGGGTTATTGGGAGAAAGAGGACAGTGATAAAGTGCAATTTTCACATGCTATCAAGAGTATGTAATGTGCACATGGTTTATGACTTGATATTGACCTTGATTACCTGGCTGAGGTAGTGTTTGTCTTCATTAAAAAGTTACTCTTTTCCCCCATTCCATACTGTACTCTTCGGAAGTAAGTCATTATATACAGCCCACATGTAAGGAATGGGAGCTGATTTTGCTGGATATAGAATTCTTGGTTAACCGATTTTTTTTCCCTTTTAACATTTCAGATATACCATTCCAGTATCTTCTGACTTCCATTATTTCTGCTGGGAAATTAGTAGTCAGTCTCATCTTTGTCCTTTTTGTAACATGTTTCTCTTTTGCTGCTTTCAAGAGTTTTTTGTGGGTTTTGGTGAGCTGTTTTTGTTAAGTAGGAAAATTGTTTAATTTCTTCCAGAATTTTGAGTTCTCGTCCACTAGGTAAGGAGTGATGATGATGAGAGTGAAAATTGCATAGACTCTAAGTCACATCTAGAAGTATCACTAAGACATAACATTCACTAAATGACATTACATTCACTAAATGGCATTGTGGTTTAATTTGGTCACTTATTGAGGTAGTTGAGTTATTTAAACATCTAGCAGAAAAACAGATGAAATTGCTACTGGCAGTTCTGGGTTCCTATACCTCCAGGATCCATCCTTTCTTCCTCCACTTCCTGAGTAATTCTGTTAGTATTTTTCAGAAGCTTGTTTGAAGTTTTATTTCAGTGTCTGGTTTTTGGGCTCTTCTTACAAGCTGTTATAACCTTGACATCTCTAGAAGGCATCACCATCAGGTAAAAACTATTCTGTGGGGAAAAAGTCTTTCTTATTTTGATGAAACAGTTCTGAGAATAACCTGGTTGCTAATTCAAACCCATTGTTGTGATTTTCTTGTTGTATACTACACTGTTGTCTGTAGATCCCTTCATCCCTAAAGACATCATGAACAGCATTTTGTTTTGATGGAAATAGAATTGGATTGCAAGAGAATTCTGTTAGTATTCAATCTCTGATGTCAGTTAAGGTATAAAAAAATTCATATTGATTGAGCACTTGTCATCTGTCAGGTGTCATGGTAGACACTTTACGTTTTGTTTTTCTTTTTTTTTTTTTTGCGGTACGTGGGCCTCTCACTGCTGCGGCCTCTCCCGTTGCGGAGCACAGGCTCCGGACGGGCAGGCTCAGCGGCCATGGCTCACGGGCCCCGCCGCTCCACGGCATGTGGGATCTTCCCAGACCGGGGCACGAACTTGTGTCCCCTGCATCGGCAGGCGGACTCTCAACCACTGCGCCACCAGGGAAGCCCTTGTTTCTTTTTTAATCCTTATAACAACCCTGTAAGGTAGGTATTAATATGCCCATTTTACCCTTGATACTATTCTCAAAGAACTTAATTCCCCCCCCTCTTTTTTTCCCTATGCATCTGATTCTAGCCTCTTAATTAAGGGTATGTCTGGCAATGCAGAGAGTTACCTTATGATTGGAACCCTAAGTGTCAATTATTCCTCTGACCACAGTTTTGATCAGTATGACCACATGACCTAATTTGATCACATGAGAATTAGACCCAGGGCTTTTGTCCTAATTATTGGAGGAAGAGAAATTTTATTTTCCTGCTGGATTTGAACATGGGAGAATACAGCCCTGTGGCTGCTGGCAGTCATCTTGCTGCCACACAAATCCCACCTGAATAAGGAAACCTGACTGAGAGCACAGGGAAGTGGGAAGTGTAAGGTCTGGGTGAAATTGTTTACCTCTTGGATTACCCATACCTGAAGCCAGGTATATCTCTACTTTTTAGTTACATGAGCCAAAAAATTATTCTTTTGCTTAAGTCAGTATGAGTAGATTTTCTGCCTCTTGCAAATGAAATAACCCTGACTGATATAACCTTTTTTCTCTTTCCTTCATTGAGCAAATCTGTGCAAAGCCTTCTTTAGAAAGGGAATTAGACTGAGATAAAAGCAATACTCTTTGATGTTTTGATCCTGCAGTTTGGGGACTAAGTGTCCTTGGACTAGTCCTGTCTTTTCTCTAGGCTTTGATTTTCTCTTTTAAGTAATAAATTTATTTCTCTATACATGGATTAAACTATATTTCTAATGGTCCCTCTTGGTCTAAAATTCTTTGGTTCTAGGAAGTCCTTATTTCAAACTAAAATGTTAGTGACTCTAAGATTTAATAGAAGTTACGATCTTAAGTTTTGAAATCAAACACATGTACATTTGAAACCTGGTTCTGCCGCTTACTAGTTACATAACCAAAAGTAAGTTTCCTGACCTGTTTTAATATTCCTCATTATAAAGGGGGTATCATTCATGGGGTGGTTGCAAGGATTAAATTAAATAATGTATACGTAATCACATAGTGTAAGAACTCAATAAATGATTATTATTATTTATTACTCCTTCCAAATGACATCCTTATCTTAAAATAGCGTTTCCCAAGATGTGTTTGGTGGAAAACAGTCCTGCAAATGCTCTCACAAAAGGATTTTGTAGTCAAATATGTTTAGGAAATGCTTATGCTCTGCCTTCCTCTGTTTTCAAGGCACATCAACACATTAAAAGCTCTAGAAAGTTCTTCAATAAATAAATCTGCTTAAATTTGTTGATCCAGCGTCCCAAACATATTTGACTGTACACTTTTTTCTTTCACAGGTGCATACCTATTAACATGTATTAACAAGAAAAGAGTTGAAACCTTTCAGGTGTGATTTCAGGCATCTATCAATGGGTAGAAGCAGTGGAAAGGAGAATTTGGGGGGATTCCAGGCATTCCCGAATGTGAGTTCTTTTTAACTCCTTACTGGAAAATAAGGCTTTATCCAAAAACTTTAGCCTGCTTCAGAAGTTGATAAACTTCTGTGAGCCTGCCACCTGTTTTTTATAAATAAAGCTTTATTAGAACATAATCATGTTCATCCATTTATGCATTATCTATAGCTGCTTCAGTATTACAAGGGCAGAGTTGAGTAGTTGTGACAGAGACTGAATGGCCTGCAGAGTCTAAAATGTTTACTATCTGGCCCTTAAAAACCATTTATGTTAGCTCTGGCTTGATGGCAAGATTACATCTGTAAGAACTCTGATTAGGTTTTTAATCCATTTTAGTAAATTCTTGTTGTTTCTAGTTCATAAGGTGAGATGCTATGTCTTTATATAAATAATCCTAACTATAGAAAAGATACCGGAAGAACCCAGCAACTCTTTTACTCAAAGGGAACAGAAGAAGAGGGAAACTGTCTGAAAAGACAGGAATTTATAGCTTGCAGGAACTTTATTTCCCTTCAGCTGTGGGGGCCTTAACTCTGAACACAGAGTAGTTCTCTGAGGAATTGCACAGTGGTACAATTTTCTTATGAAATTGTCTAATGTTATCTTCATGTAGCACTAAGTTGTATTTTAGAATAATGATATCATTTGAGATATTACTATATCTTTTGTTATGTTTGGTAAGTTGCACAGTAATTGTTGTTGAATTACTTTTGGAGTAGCAGTGCCACTGAGGGGGAGAATCAAGAAGTTTCTTTACTGAAAAGGTTAAGAAGAGCCTACTTTAGGTCCTGTGGGTTTGGATTCATGGCTGATACCACATCAGTAGCTATCAGGGAAATGAATGGACTTCTGAGAAGAGGCACCCAACTTGCGAATTTGTATCATATCATAAGCAGCTTGTATAAATATCTGGCTAAGATTTCTCTTTTCCAATTTTTAGAGGATGGAAGGAAACTGTGCCTTATCATATAAACTAGGAATGCTTGGTCTCACAGGAGATTTACTTTATGGTTGCAGAAATTAATTTTGAGCTCTGAGTTTTAAGAGTCTCTGTCTATCCACTCATTCAACAATTCACTTGGAACTGATTCCATACCATATGTTGAGTATGTAGGGGGGTGAGCAGATTAGATAACATCCTTGCCCTCAAGGAGATCAAAAGTTTAATGGGAGATACATACAACA
Organism: Globicephala melas; assembly: GCF_963455315.2. Classification (NCBI taxonomy): domain Eukaryota; kingdom Metazoa; phylum Chordata; class Mammalia; order Artiodactyla; family Delphinidae; genus Globicephala; species Globicephala melas. The sequence goes on from NC_083328.1 coordinate 77,186,335, forward strand.
AAAAAGTACTGAGATAACTGTATAACTGTCAGCTGTGATGTATGCTCTGCAGTGGTAGGTAACAAGAGGGATCATTAGCTAGATAGGGTGGTCCAGGATATCATGTCTGAGCACTTCTCCTGAACGCTGAAAGATGTCATGGAACCAGGACTACCTGGAGAACAGAAAGACATTCCAGGTAGTGGGAGCAGCATGAGGAGAAGACTTTATTAAATATGGTGGTTACGTTTTAGAAAAAAGATGTCAGATCCTAGATATTGAAATTGGTATATTCTTTTTTTTAAATTAATTTTTTTATTAAATATGGTGGTTACGTTTTAGAAAAAAGATGTCAGATCCTAGATATTGAAATTGGTATATTCTTTTTTTTAAATTAATTTATTTTTGGCTGCATTGGGTCTTCGTTGCTGCGCGTGGGCTTTCTGTAGTTGTAGTGAGGGGGGCTACTCTTCATTGTGGTGCACGGGCTTCTCGTTGCGGTGGCTTCTCTTGTGCAGCACAGGCTCTAGGTGTGCGGGCTTCAGTAGTTGTGGCACACGGGCTCAGTAGTTGTGGCATGCAGGCTATAGAGCGCAGGCTCAGTAGTTGTGGTTCACGAGCTTAGTTGCTCCACGGCATGTGGGATCTTCCTGGACCAGGGCTTGAACCCGTGTCCCTTGCATTGGCAGGCGGATTCTTAACCACTGCACCACCAGGGAAGCCCTCTTGGTATATTCTTGAATTAGTTTATTTTCAAGTAACTTCACTGTTCTTGGCCTCAACCTTACCATCTCTTATATAGCAATAGTAGCTTCAACATGAGTGCTTTATAGAAAACCATGGGAGACCTTGCTAATACTTTGTTCAGAATTAATGGGAAAAAAATAGCTTCTATGTTAATGTCGTCTCACTTGTTAAAATCTCAGATAACGATGCCAGGCTGAATCTCAGTGGTCACTCAAGCATCCTCATATTTGTATAGGGGTAGAGTGTGACAGAATATGAATTAGAATTCCATTCCATGTTTTTTGTAATTTGAGTCAAATACACCAAATCTGAGATGATATTACTTCTAAATTGCTGACTGGAAGAAAAATTCCCAGTGCTATTTATGTAATTTATTGTGAGTTAAAAAATGAAAATAAAGTAAAATAAAATAAAATTCTTTATTAAGCAATTTGCCCCAAACTATACTAAGTAAGTCTCTATGGATAAAAATACTCATAAATAGTCATGTTTTATCAAAGTCAAATACAGGGCAAACACTCTTGTTCATGGACTAATAAACCTGAGTTATTAAATAAAATCTGTGTTGTACTCTTTAACTTAAGATTCCATCCATTAATAAAAGTTAAATAAAAATGTAAAGATGGAATATTGTTTAAAGAAGAAATAATCACCAGTACTTCCAGTTGAATCCAGCTCAGTGAAATGCAAATTTTATAAATTCCAATCCATCAAATAGAAATTTTACTATAAAAGGTTTTCATGGAAATAATAGCTGTCAACTATCAATTAATGCACACGGTCCCATTTTCCTTAAGTACGGTATTGAACTTTAATGAAAGGTTACTTATTCTATCAAATTGCTTTATACTTCATAAGACTAAACTTAACCAAAAATTAACATCGGTATTCCATGAAGAGAGCATGCAAACAAAATTCACCTAAATGACAGGGGAGCCTAAATGTTTTTGTTGCACGCCGAGAAATATGCTTCCAACACACATTTTAAAAATGCAAAGAATTCATTTTTTAAACCAATGCTAACAGAAAATTTAACCCGTTCTCAACTGCGTGTCTCTTCTGGATTTTTTTGCCTCCTTACTTTGAGCCACATAAGACACAGGAGCATTGTTTTTGTGTATGTCAATAGGGGGGAAAAAAACCCAAAACTCAGCTGCGGCCAGTGTGGGATGTGCTAGCAAGGCAAGGGATTTGAACCCAATATACTTGGGTTCAAATTCTAGCTCTGTCATTCACAAGCTGTGTAATCCTGATCTAGCTGTTCAGTCCTGAACTTAAAATTCTTCATCTGTAAAGTGAGAACAGTAGACTTTTCTTTGAAGATTGCGCTGAATATTAAGGAGAAAAGTGTACAGACAGTTTGGAACGCAGCAAGTGTCTAATAAATGGTAGCTGTACTTACTATTTCAGAACTGGCACAAGGTTAGGTAAGGGTGTCAATATCCTAATGTAGAAAGTCACTGCCCTCCCAAGTTAGAGGTGCCCCTAGGTAGGAAGGTCTTAATGGATTTTTGCAGTTTTGCAAAACAACACATTCAGATCTCCAGAAGTGACAACATACTTGTGATATAATGAAGAGTGACTGATAATAATGCTAATGACCCAGGCATGGCTCTATGGCCTTTGAAAACTGCCTAAACACCTGATGAAAATTTCTCTTAGAAAAACTGTGTGCAAAGACCTGTATGCAGAAAATTGTAAGACACTGATGAAAGAAATTAAAGATGATACAAATAGATGGAGAGATATACCACGTTCTTGGATTGGAAGAATCAACATTGTGAAAATGACTCTACTACCCAAAGCAATTTACAGATTCAGTGCAATCCCTATCAAACTACCACTGGCATTTTTCACAGAACTAGAACAAAAAAATTCACAATTTGTATGGAAACACAAAAGACCCCGAATAACCAAAGCAATCTTGAGAATGAAAAACGGAGCTGGAGGAATCAGACTCCCTGACTTCAGACTATAATACAAAGCTACAGTAATCAAGACAGTATGGTACTGGCACTAAAACAAAAAGATAGATCAATGCAACAGGATAGAAAGCCCAGAGATAAACCCACGCACCTATGGTCACCTTATCTTTGATAAAGGAGGCAGGAATGTACAGTGGAGAAAAGACAGCCTCTTCAATAAGTGGTGCTGGGAAAACTGGACAGGTACATGTAAAAGTATGAGGTTAGAACACTCCCTAATACCATACACAAAAGTAAGCTCAAAATGGATTAAAGACCTAAATGTAAGGCCAGAAACTATCAAACTCCTAGAGGAAAACATAGGCAGAACACTCTATGACATAAATCACAGCAAGATCCTTTTTGACCCACCTCCTAGAGAAATGGAAATAAAAACAGAAATAAACAAATGGGACCTAATGAAACTTCAAAGCTTTTGCACAGCAAAGGAAACCATAAACAAGACCAAAAGACAACCCTCAGAATGGGAGAAAATATTTGCAAATGAAGCAACTGACAAAGGATTAATCTCCAAAATTTACAAGCAGCTCATGCAGCTCAATAAGAAAAAAACAAACAGCCCAATCCAAAAATGGGCAGAAGACCTAAATAGACATTTCTCCAAAGAAGATATACAGATTGCCAACAAACACATGAAAGGATGCTCAACATCATTAATCATTAGAGAAATGCAAATCAAAACTACAATGAGATATCATCTCACACTGGTCAGAATGGCCATCATCAAAAAATCTAGAAACAATAAATGCTGAAGAGGGTGTGGAGAAAAGGAAACCCTCTTGCACTGCTGGTGGGAATGTGAATTGGTACAGCCACTGTGGAGAACAGTATGGAGGTTCCTTAAAAAACTACAAATAGAACTACCATATGACCCAGCAATCCCACTACTGGGCATATACCCTGAGAAAACGATAATTCAAAAAGAGTCAGGTACCAAAATGTTCATTGCAGCTCTATTTACAGTAGCCAGGACATGGAAGCAACCTAAGTGTCCATCATCGGATGAATGGATAAAGAAGATGTGGCACATATATACAATGGAATATTACTCAGCCATAAAAAGAAATGAAATTGAGTTATTTGTAGTGAGGTGGATGGATTTAGAGTCTGTCATACAGAGTGAAGTAAGTCAGAAAGAGAAAGACAAATACCGTATGCTAACACATATATATGGAATCCAAGAAAAAAAAAGCATGTTATGAAGAACCTAGGGGTAAGACGGGAATAAAGACACAGACCTACTAGAGAATGGACTTGAGGATATGGGGAGGGGGAAGGGTAAGCTGGTACAAAGTGAGAGAGTGGCATGGACATATATACACTACCAAACGTAAAATAGATAGCTAGTGGGAAGCAGCCGCATAGCACAGGGAGATCAGTTCGGTGCTTTGTGACCACCTACAGGGGTGGGAATAGGGAGGGTGGGAGGGAGATGCAAGAGGGAGGAGATGTGTGGATATATGTATACGTATAGCTGATTCACTTTGTTATAAAGCAGAAACTGACATACCATTGTAAAGCAATTATACTGTAATAAAGATGTTTAAAAAAAACCCAAAAAACCATGTGCATATCAGTATGGAATGGCACTGAGTGATGCTAACTAAATAAACAATAAAGTAGAATCAGGAGATGTGATTTCTTTTCCCAGCTCTAATGTTAACTGAATGCATGTCCTTGGATAGTTCTCCCTTTCTAGACATCAGTTTCCCCTCCTGTTAGGTAAGCAATGGGCAGGTGTGCGTGGAAAAGTATAAATAGCAAGGAGAGGTGGGGCTCTGGCTAAACGGCAAGTGTGTGTGTCCCACGCAGGGACAGCCTCCTCTCAGCTCCAGCTGACTGTTGCCTTGTGAGAACCTGGACCCAGTATTGCTAGATCTGCAAGAAAAGTCAGAAATTCAGACTTGGCAAATAATTAAAAATGATTATTTAAAAACCCTGTGCTGGTCAAGGAAAACACATTTACAGGAGGATTTCATGCTTTTGGGCTGCCCATTTATAACTCTAGGGTGGATGTTTTCTGAAAGCTCTGTCCAGGTCTGCAGATTTCTAATTTTAAGAAAGTTTCCTTTTTGTTGGGTTCTCTACACTATAATCCTGAAAAAATGACTTACAAAACCCAAATAGATTTTGGCATGAACTAAGCTTAAATTGACTGCCTTCTATCACGAATTAATATTAACCAGAGCTTGTCAGATACTAAATATTTGTTTTAGGAATACACACAGCCTCGGCTTTCATCTGGGTTAAGCTCTAATCTTTGGCCTGTCAGTTCCAGGATATAGCACTGGATAAATCATGCTCTCTTGAACAGATAGATGCCAGGGTGGTTGTATACAAATGGAACAATGTGTCAATGAACACCCGAGTTTGGGTTACATCTACTATAAACATCGACATTCTTTTGCAATGAGCCCATTTGCTGCTTAAGCACTTAAACCTTTGGAAGGTTTGATGCTTCTGTGCTCAATCAGGTTCTAATGATTTCAGATGTTTGCAATTAATGAACCATTAGATTAATTAGTGGAGTACCATTAGAAGGGTTTCAGAATTGGGTCAGAACCACAGACAAACTATTACCTGGCAGTCACCAGAGGCAAAATGGTGAGAAGTTGAATTAATGATTTTATTCACTACTCCTATCCCTCCCTGCATATGCACTTTTCTTCTTGGTAAAAGATTAGCCCTGACCAGTGTCTAAGTTCGGCAAAACAGAAAGGGAGGAGAGGGTTGAAAAAAAAAGAAAGAAAAATGATCGTTTCATATACCTCCAGTTAAGAGTTGATCTTCTGAAGACTGAGATTTTCAGTGGTACCAAATTGACACCATTTCTCAGTGTTTGTCTGAATCTCTCGCTCTCTCTGGGCTTTTTTCCTAAGCTCCTATGTTTTATTAATTATGTAACACATCGGCCATCTTAGAAAAATGATTAATGGGACTTCAGAAACATGGAAATAAATAAGCCAAGCTTCAATATATGATTATGTAAGCTTGATATAAACCCCAGGGTAGCCATCTTTTAAGAAGTGTGCCTAAGGAGTTGAACACAGCCTGTCGCTACAGTACTTAAAGCCTGGCAGCACCATGAGTTATCACCTGGTGGTGGATGGTGCTTTAGATGAATTTGTAATTTAAAAAGTTAAATTAACCCTGAAATATATTATTTGTCTGTTTCCCACTCAGGAAAGAGATCTTCACATAAACAGATTCTTACTGGCTGGTGTGAAGAGTCATTCCAAGGTAAGCTAAGCTCAGATACGTGCTAAGTTGATGGTGGCTGTTATTTTTTTATAGCAAAGAAAGTCAGTTTTTGGAAAAGGACACCACCACTGCAAAAACGTATTTTCAAAGAAAATGCTGTTGCTTTCTTCATAGTTTGTGTGGTTACCTGATACTTTGTCATGCATTTATTTGCCTATTTGTTCATTTTGGGTCTCCCCACTAGAATATAAACTCCATGAGGTCAGGGTGTTGGTTATTTAGTTCAGGGCTCTATCTCACTGACTATAAGAATTCTGATTCACAGCAGATACTCAATAAATATTTGTTGAGTGAATGCTGAAATGAGTATTTGTTGTCAAGAGAAGATGACTTTGGAATTTGTGTGGTCCTGGAAGAATATTGATTGGCCCAGGCAGTGATATTACTGCTTTGTGGGCAGGCTCATTTATTCGTTTATTCAAACAATCTTTATTGAGGACCTACTATATCCTAGACCCTGTTCTAAACACTGCAGATATGGCAGTTCACAGTGCACAGTTCCTCCTCCTTATGGACCTTACCTTCTCATGGGGAAAACAGAAATCAAACGTGTAATTACACAAGGGGTATATTTCATGAAAAGTTGGGTAATAATTTTGAAGGAAAAAATACAGGAGCCATGAGAACATGTTGAAATGGAAGCCTAGTCTAGCTTGGAAAGAAAATCTACCCTAGGGAAGTAATATTTAACCTGAGACTTTAAGGATAAATAGGACTTGGAGAGTGTTCGGAGCAGAGGGAAAGCATGAGTAAAGGTCCTGAGGTGGGAGCAGCTTCACTTTTGAAATGTAGCAAGCAAATCAGTGTGGCTGTAGTAGAGAGAGAAAGGAGGAGAGGGCAGAGCATGGAAAGAAAGCAAGCTTGTGTGAAATGACTGTGTCTGTGAAAGCCATACTGAAGGATTCTGCCTTTGTCCTGAAAGCAGTGTCATTGAAATGTTCCAAGTAAGGTAGTAAAGTGATCAAATTTTAATTTCAAAAAAGTTATTCAAGTAAATTAGAAATAAAATTATTTTTAAATGGTAAGAAGAATCCATTTTTAGTTTTCCTTGGGTTCTCTTACAAGAGGGAAATAACTGATACTTTTAAAGTAAAGTAATAAAGAGCTAATGGTTGGGGGCAAAAAGACCTTATCTCCAATTATCCATGTGTTAATTCAGTTCTACTCCAGAAACATCTTCATCTGAGCCTACTTCTGAAAGTGAGACAAACTTCAGAGATTTAATGAGATTTATTGGTTTTGTTCTGAATTAAATAAGAAATTGCTAAGGTGGTAGGTGTTCAAAATGTTTTCCCCCTTTGCTAAACTTGCATAGATACTGTTAATTCATGAAATTATTTGATCAATTGTTCTTTAATTTGTACAACAAATATATTAGAAGAACCTCGTATATGTCATGCCTTAGTTGCCAGGGCTAGAAATGAACGTAAAAATATTCTCTGTGAGCCATGTAAATGGTGTTCAACAAGTGTTTGACAAATGGCTGAATGATAAATAGGGTGCTTCCAATCAGGAATGGACACAGATAATCCAATGTGGCCCTTGTTATAAGATATATAAGAAAAAGAAAGTGCTCTGGGAGAAACCAATCTTACATGAGCATAAAAAGAATAGGAGGATATCAGGGAAGGCGCCAGTGAGCAGATAACATTTAATTTGGCTTTGGAAAAATCAATAGGAGTTCCTAAGCAAAGAACATAGCAAAAACAATAGCCAACAGGCAGAATTGCCTAAATCTTAGTCATTTTGTGGTTTAACCTCTCATATACCACATTCTTAATTTTTGCCATGACCTTTTCCTTTCTATACTCTTGTTTATTTTAAAATTTTTATTTTTTCTAGCCATTATCTATTTTTATCACAATCACAGATTAAGGTTGGAATATGAGTGGTGGGAAAGTACTTTCACCTCCTTGGTTAAATATATTCCTAGGTATTCTTTTTGATTCAATGGTAAAAGGGATTGTTTTCTTGATTTCTCTTTCTGATACTTCATTGTTAGGGTATAGAAATGCAATGTAGTTATATATATTAATTTTGTATCTTGCAACTTTACTGAATTCATTTATTAGTTCTAATAGTTTTTTGGTGGAGTCTTTAGAGTTTTCTTTATATGGTGTCATGTCATCTGCAAGTAATGACAGTTTTACTTCTTCCCTTCCAATTTGGATGCCTTTTATTTCTTTTTCTTCTCTGATTGCTATGGTTAGGACTTCCAATACTATGTTGAATAAAAGTGGTGAGAGCAGCCATCCTTGTCTTGTTCTTGATCTTAGGGGAATAAGCTTTCAACTTTTCACTGTTGAGTATGATGTTAGCTGTGGGTTTGTCATAAATGGACTTTATTATGTAGAGGTATATTACCTCTATACTAACTTTGTTAAGAGTTTTTATCATGAATGGATGTTGAATTTTGTTAAATGCTTTTTCTGCATCTATTGAGATGATCGTGTGATTTTTATCCTTTGTTTTGTTAGTTTTGTGTATCACATTGATTGATTTACAGATATTGAGCTATCCTTGTATCCCTGGAATAAATCCCACTTGATTGTAGTGTATGATCCTTTTAATGTATTGTTTAATTTGGTTTGCTAATATTTTGTTGAGGATTATACTCGTGTTTAATATTTTTTATTTAAATAGACTTAAAAGTTTACTCTTATCCTAGGTAATAAGAGCTATAAAAGCATGGTTCAATGTATTGATTTCAGTTTTCCTTAATACATATTTGAAGAAATAAACATGCTAAAGATTGCTTATCCTATGTCCATTTTCCCCATTCCCTTTTTCTAACAGAACCCCAATGTGTTGGGTTATCCATCCACCTTTCTTTCATGCAATAACATGCCACATTCTCAGTTCAGGAAGATAGAACCTAATTAGTCTAGTTATCACTTTTCATTCTGCTCTTCTGTGATGGGTTCAGGGGCAGTCATATGTCCCAGTTCTGGCCAATGAGAGGTAATAGAGGTCTGCAAGGGGATTTTGGGGAAAGATTTTCTTATTCTGAAGAAGACATCTGAAGAGGATATTTCTGCAACTCTGGAGCTGCATAAACTCATCTTGTGACCATCAAAGAAGCCAGCCTGCAGGTAAGGCTCACATGTTAAGTGGCAGAGTGGACACATGGAAAGAATCTTGATGTTGATGAATCATATAACCGCTCTCTTAACCAGCTGAGAGTTGCTCTAGTTCTGGATCTCTTACTGTATAAGAGAATAGTAAACGTCTAGATAGTAAATATTTTAGACTTTATAGACCAAAGGCAGTGATCAGGGATATTATATAAGTATGTATATAACAAGAGACAAAACAAATTTCTACCAATTACTTATTGATGAAATTCAAAATATAAAAATAATAGAGTATAATTTTTTATAGTAGAGATTTACGAAGGAGAAGAATGGATTTGTGTGTGTGTGTGTGTGTGTGTGTGTATGTATGTGTGTGTGCGTGCGCTCTCTATCACCAAGTGGTTTGCAAATATTTATCTGTAAAAACCATTCCATGCAAAGTCATGCAAAGGTTCAGATTTGACTGGTGGGCTATAGCTTGCCAACCCCTGTTTTAAGGCAATTTTTCTTTAACAATTTGTATTGGTTGAAAATTATTCACAAATAATCTCTACTATTCATAGCCAAGGGTATTCTAATTGACACACATTAAACTTCAGAATAAAAATTTCTCTATGAATCACCCCAGACCATCTTACGTTCACCATGGGATGATTAACCAACTTTAGGAAATAGTAGTTTACATTCATTAAACACTTATTATGTGCCCAGTATTGGATTCTAAATATTTTACATGTATGAATGAATTTAATCCTTACAAAAACCCATCAGGTAGGCATTATTATCATTGCCATTATTATCATTGCCATTTTGTATATGAGAAAATTATGTCACCGAGCAGTTAAATAGTTCTGCTAAAGGGAGGTGGTTAGTAATGTTAGTAATTCTCTGCCACTGTGATATTCACTATGGTCTTTCATCCCAAAATATGTGCAAATGAACCATTTACATAAACTTGCTTCTGATTCGAACTTCCCAAACTAACTGGCACATCTCAGGGAAGTCAGATATGGAAACAGATGATGTAGCTTAAAAAAAAATTATCATTACATTTCTTTATGGTTAAAGAGCATCTGGAGCAATTTAAGAAGTTAGAAAGGGAATAAGATGTTTTACAACATAATGTGCCCCAGGATTGCCATACAAGTGGGAAACGTGTTAGTTGAATAATGGCTCCATGCCTTCCTTTTTTGGTATGCCTTATGCAGATTTTGAGAACATTACTGTAGTGAGGTTAGGTCTTTATTTATTTAGTTTTGAAGAATTTTCTTTAATTCTAGCATTCCAGGGAATAACGTAGCACTCCAAATAATAATTCATACTAAAAATGGAAAAAATGGAGAAATTGTACCCTGCACGGGGTAGAGAACAAAGAATAAAAATGTGAATCGTTAAAAAGCAAAAAACAAAGACTGTAAATAAACCCCTATAATTATGTATCACAAAAGGAAAGCCACTCCAAATGGTTCAGCAGCCTCATCACCAGCCTCACTAATAATCATTGCAATCTAGTCTCTCCCTTAAGATAACGAGCAGCACACACTGAAAAAAACAGTGTAAACATGAACAACAGTTTCTCATCTAAAAACAAAACAAAATTCAATGGCTCACCTTAAGGTTTGCTACTGAGCCCTAGTGCAGAGAATTTTAATTTACAATCTGTCCCTTCCTTTAAAAGGTCAACCAAGGGGGAGATACTACAGAATTATGAAGGTTGCCTTACTAACTAGACAATACATTTCTCCCTGACCTCCCCCAGTGGTGGTCCCATCTGAAATGAACGCAGAGAATTAATGCTTCAATAATTAACCAAATTTAAAGACAATAATTAGTAAACAATTTTGTCACCCTAAAAACTGTAGTGCTGCCATTAACATTTCTATAGTTCTCCAATTACATTATAAATCAAAAGTAATACAAAAAGACAGTGTAATAATGAGAATGCAAAGCCTGCATCAAAAATTCAGATGTCAGCTTCTCCCTCTCTCTGTCATCCTTCTGTTAATTTATTTTATTTTCTCAAGCAATGTAGCCACAAACGCATCATCATAATAAATGCCCCTTTTACCTCAGAAAATGATACTTATTAATAGAGCCAAGAAACAATATAGAATATAGGGTTTATTATTTTTTCTTCTCCACACCTGCCCTTTCTTCTCTAGAATTTCTTTTGAAAGACAAAAAAGTAAAAATCCTCGTGAACAGGGAAGAAAGGACTGAAGAAACATTATGCAAAACAGATGTAAAACAGTCTATAATGTTGCATGTTATTATTGATACTTTATTTCTGTCTTTTTTTTGCTTGTCAAGGTAATCAATAGAGTTCCTCTCCAGACTCATCTTTATGTTTCCTCTCAATTATTGTTCCACAAAAAATTGGATCATCTCAAACATACCTAGTAGGATAGAAGGAAAGATAAGTCAGTTTTTATTGTTTTTTTTTTAAGATGATATTTTATCTGTTGGAGTGGATTAAATTGCTGTACTTTTTTTAAAATTGATATATTAGACATTATTATATTTATTTATTTATTTTGGGCTGTGTTGGGTCTTCGTTTCTGTGCGAGGGCTGTGTTGGGTCTTTGTTTCTGTGCGAGGGCTTTCTCTAGTTATGGCAAGCAGGGGCCACTGTTCATCGTGGTGCGTGGGCCTCTCACTGTCGCGGCCTCTCTTGTTGTGGAGCACAGGCTTCAGATGCGCAGGCTCAGTAGTTGTGGCTCACGGGCCTAGATGCTCCACGGCATGTGGGATCTTTCCAGACCAGGGCTCGAACCCGTGTCCCCTGCATTAGCAGGCAGATTCTCAACCACTGCACCACACCAGGGAAGCCCCATAAATTGCTGTACTTTTTGAGCACATTCTATTTTCCTGCTCCTTCAAGAAGTCATTTGCGGCTCTGCTTCTTGGATAATGTAGCCTATTTTATCAAAAAAAGAGTAGCTCTCAGTTTTGTTGCATATACATGGGCTTCTGGAGTGCTTGTGTGTTTGAATATCATACATTCACTTCAAGGGCTCCCTTTGACTTTCTGCATTGGGCAGAGCAAACTCATTCAAATGTCCCATCCCCAGCTACCGAAATGCTTATGCGAGGATGTCATTTAGGCATGGGTAAGGTCGATCATGAAGGTTTTAAAATCTGCTTCAATTTTTCAGGAATGTTTTGCATTCCAGTCACATATACCCCAGTATAAGAGGTCTTAGCCATTTGTAACTTGTCACCTGGTGGATTTCCAAAAATGAAACTAGAACATTCTTTAATACCATACACAAAAATAAACTCAAAATGAATTAAAGACCTAAATGTAAGACTGGATACTATAAAACTCTTAGAGGAAAACATAGGCAGAACACTCTTTGACATAAATTGCAGCAGTATCTTTTTTGATCCGTCTCCCAGAGTAATGGAAAAAAAACAAACAAAAATAAACAAATGGGACCTAATTAAACTCAAAAGCTTTTGCACAGCAAAGGAAACCACAAACAAAATTAAAAGACAGGCCACAGAATGGGAGAAAATATTTGAGAATGATGCAACTGAGAAGGGACTAGTCTCCAAAATCATGTGGCTCAATATCCAAAAAACAAACAACCCAGTCAAAAAATGGGCAGAAGAAGAAGACATACAGATGGCCAAGAGAGCACATGAAAAGCTGCTCAACATTGCTAACTATCAGAGAAATGCAAATCAAAACTACAATGAGGTATCACCTCACACCTGTCAGAACGGCCATCATCAAAACATCTGTAAACAATCCTGGAGAGGGTGTGGAGAAAAGGGAATGCTCCTACGCTATTGGTGGGAATACAGCCACTGTGGAGAACAGTGTGGAGGTTCCTTAAAAAACTAAAAATAGAATTATCATATCCTGCAATCCCACTCCTGGGCATATGTCTGGAGAAAAACATGGTTCTAAAGGATACGTGCACCCCAATGTTCATTGCAGCACTGTTTACAATAGCCAAGACATGGAAGCAACCGAAATGTCCATCGACAGACGAATGGATAAAGAAGACGTGGTACATACATACAATGGAATATTACTCAGCCGTTAAACAGAATGAAATAATGCCATTTACAGCAACATGGATGGACCTGGAGATTATCATATGAAGTGAAGTAAGTCAGACAGAGAACAAATATGATATCAGTTATATGCAGAATGTAAAAAAAACTGATAAAAATGAACTTATTTAGGGGGCTTCCCTGGTGGTGCAGTGGTTGAGAGTCCACCTGCCGATGCAGGGGACATGGGTCCGTGCCCCGGTCTGGGAAGCCGGGCCATGGCCGCTGAGCCTGCGCGTCTGGAGCCTGTGCTCGGCAACAGGAGAGGCCACAACAGTGAGAGGCCCACATGTACCACAAAAAAAAAAAGAAAAAAAAAGAACTTATTTACAAAATGGAAATAGACTCACAGACTTAGAGAATGAACTTACGGTTACCAGGGGGAAGGGTGGGGGGGAGGAATAGATTGGGAGTTTGGGATTGACATGTACACGCTACTATATTTAAAATAGATAACCAACAAGGACCTACTATAAAAAAATAAACAAAAAATAAAAATACAGAGGTGTAAAGCTGATGGCAGAGTAGCCCCTCTTTTCCCAAGGTTTCTGAAACATCTGTGAGAGAGGCGCAGAATTCACTGCCACATAGTTTAGATTTCCTGATAGGAATTCATTGTTTTGTGTGCCAGCCTGCATGCTGGCAGCAGTGTGGTTCCTGGGAGAAACCTGGCATTTGTGTTTTTAAGTCCACACTGGAGCACAGGACAGATCCCACTCAGAAGATTAGTGCACTTAGAGAAGCAGATGGGCTGTGTTTTACGAAAACTCCAAGTACATACATTCTAACTTGAATAAACCATACACGTGTGGAAGGGGAGTGATTATGTTATAAATGGATTGTTCACTTTTAGGGCGTTTACACAGAAGCATTCTTTTAGCTAGGCAAATTTTAACACATATGAAAGAGGATTTGATTTTGAAATCACTTGAACAGAATCTGTTGTAAGTACAGTTGACTCTTGAACAACATGGGTTTGAACTGCCTGGAGCCACTTAAATGAGAATTATTTTTTCCAATAAATGCTATAGTATACATGATCCGAGGTTGATTGAATCCATGGATGTGGAACCACAGATACAGAGGGCCAACTATAGGATCTGAGTGTCTGGATTTTGGTATCTGTGACAGGTCCTGTAACCAATCCCTTGTGGATACCCAGACACAGCTATACTTCAAATACACCACTTGGGGTGGGAGTACTGATTGGTCACAAATATTCTCTCTGTGACAAAAATGGAAATTAAAATTTAATGTTTTTATCTTTCCATCTAGTTTCTACCTAATGCCCGAATTATCTTAAAACAATGATGAAAGTTGTAATCAGAAATTCATCCAAATCAATTGTTCTAGTTTGATTTTGTGACTTCATTTAAAAGTTGAGCCAAGTCTAATTACAAGGGTTGAAAACATTGCTTCTTGATCTTTCCATGCATCTCTTCTGTTCATCCATACACACCTGAGCAGAGTTATTCTAAGCACATTGAATCTATGTATTCTCTCTGAGCCTCAGTTTATTATAGTAAGGGTCAGGAAAAAAATTATAAAAGAAATATTAAAAAAAAAGAAAAGAAGGGAAAAGCAAAAACTTCGACTTATTAAGAAACCCCTTTTAGCCAGTGGGGCTCTGAACGAATCCAGGGGCATCAATAGTTCCTGAACTGCAAAAATATTTCCTAGTCCTGTGAATTATAAAAACCTCTGAAGTTCAATATGAATCCCAAGTACACTGATAGTATTAGAAATATCATTTTTTAATAAAAATGCATAACAGAGTAGGACATAAAATGATGTATTTCTGTTTGAAACCATGAAAGGGCACCATATTTGTCTGGAAATGTGTATGTGAAATTTAAACAATCCCTGAAGACATGCATCTAGTTTTTTTTTTTTTTTGAGTTTGTTCTCAATTGAAATTCCACTTTCAAGGTTTGTGCTGCCAGCTCCCAACTTCACACTCTCCCTTGCTCCTGTTTCCCTCAGTTTCCTCCTGTTGGTGACCCTTTTCAGTTGCGCCCCTTGACTTATGGTCATTTGTATGATTGCTCTGCTTCACTTTATGGCAGTTTATGTCATACTGGTCTTGTCATAAATGACTACCACAAATTGAGGTAAAATGTCATAAAGCATTAGTGAGTCCCTGATTCTCAAGTTTCTTTAGAATAAGCCCTGACAGTTACCAACCATAGAAAAGCAGATTTGGACATTTGAAGGGTGCAGCATTTGTAAAACTAGTAATAACAATAAAAAATAAGAGTCACTACGTTTTACTGAACTTTCTGGGTCCCAATCACTATGTTACACTCATTTCATACATTAGCACATTCAGTTGTTCTTCTGTGTCTGTAGGTGACTGATTCCAAGACCCCTGTGGATACTAAAATCCACAGATGCTCAAGTCCCTTATATAAAATGGATTGTACATTTGGCCTGCTGGGTCTGCGGATGCTGCAACTGCGGATTCAACCAACTGCATTTTGGGATCCAGACGCAGATTTTGCAGCTATAGAGGACCAACTGTATAATTCTTGTTACTTCTCTATGTGGAAGAAACTATTATCACTCCTATTGTGCAGACTGGGAAACTGAGGCACGGAGAGGTTCAGCGCAGCCAATAAGTGGTGGAACTTCAAAAAAATCCATACTCTTATTCCAGAGCCCATGTTCTTACCCATTATGTGTTCAGGTGCTACAGCTAACCCTGGATGCAGATGAGGGGTTGAGTTGATTGAAATGTGGAATTTCACGTTTGGTAGACAGTTTACACTCTCTATAAGCCCTTGTTACCTTCAGACCTCTCCCACTCTCCTCCCCTTCCCAGCTCACAAGCCCTTCCAACACGGTGTGACGAAGCCCTGCTGTACTACATGTATTTTCTGACCTTGCCACATATTTTAGCTCCCAAATATTTGTAGCACCATTATTTCCTTTCCAGCTCACCCAGCTCACTCCTGAACTTGTCCTTCAACATCTCAGCTTTGCCAGCACTTCTTAAGCCAGAAACCTGAAGAAGTGCCTTTGATTCCTCCTCTTCCCAGCTTGCAAGTCCTGTCTTTGCTACCTGGGAGACGCATCTCACACCCATCCGCACTTCTTTTTCCCACCTTTCACAAGCTGGGTATTGCAAGCTGCTATCACGTTTTTCCTGAACTGGTGGAGAACTAGTTTCCACGAACACGCCTAATGCCCTCTCCTCTGTGTTCTACGTGGGAGCAAAAGCATTCATAAAACACAAGCTGTGATTGTGGAGCTGTTAGCCCCAGTTATCACTGTCATTGGCTTCCTTTTGTACTCCATCTGACTCCTGCCTCTCTCATGACCTTGTCTCATGCCCGGTCCCTGCCTCATGGGCCTCCCTCTGAACTAAGAGAATTCTTTCCTAACTTGGAAACTTCACACAGCTTTCCTCTCTGTCTTGGATTCCCAGCCCCTAACCCTTACCTGCCTTTGTCTTTATATGGTAAATCTGTTCTTCATTGTTTCCTCCTCAAATTCACCTTCCACCTGTCTTTAATTCTCTACCACAGCAACCGTTTCCTTCTGATCATATTGCTTAGTGATTTGTTTACTTATTGATGATCTGTCTCCTCATCTAGATTGTAAGCTTCATGAGGACAGGCCCACAGCAGTGTTCCTAGCATTTGGTCCAAGGTCTAGCACAATAGCATAATAAATATTTGTTAAGTGGATATACACAGTCTTATAGGAATGTCTTGATTCCTCAGCTGGGTTGTGAGGGCCGGAAGGACAGAAGTGTGTCTTCTCTTTCTGTTAAATATGTTATAGCATGAGCATTCATATCCTTGGCATAACATGGATGTTAATTTAATACATAGTGGTTGGCTGAATTATAACAACCCTTATAAAACCTTGGCTCACAGGATTAAGACAGTGTGTGGCGCTGGATTGGGATGGAAGGGGTATAAAACGTGGGGAATGGATCATAAAACAGCTAAGGACAGCAGTTTCTATGATCCGTTCAACTCACTAAAATAAGTATCTGAGCATTTGATTAAAGAAGAAAAAGGAACAGAGAGATTAAAGAAGAAAAAGGAAAAGAGAAGAAAAATAGGAACCAGGAGGAAAAATAGAATCAGTGTATTTTTTTCTTTCTTTCTCTCCCTCTTTTTTTTTTCCCCCCCTCATCTGCCGTCTTTTCCAAAAATCTTTCTAGGTTTCTTCTGTCACATCCATAGTGAAGTGTAAATTTTAGTTTCCAATCTAGATGGCCATTTCCAGTGAATTTTAGCAAGGAACAAAATTTCATCTGAGACTGAAATTTGGCATCCTTTTGCCTCTTCGTGCTGGGAACTATTTTTTGTCTTTGCAGAATGCAATGAGATATAAATCCTGTTGCTTTTATTTCTAAGTGGTACTACACCAAGCCGAAAATGGACTGGGAAAAAAGGAGCGCCTCCAAACTAGGGCCAGCCATCGCAATCCTGATTTATAGTACGTGCCGTATTACACGGGAGAACTCAAATCAGGGTCGTACAGAAATGGGAGGCTATTTTTAATTGTACTCACTTCCAATCCCCTTCCTCTCTTTGCAAATTTCTTTTCACCCTGGCACTCCTAGCTAACGAGATTGCCACCCACAGAAAAGCCTGCTACACCCAACAGCTAACATTTGATGTGACACCATTTGGAAGGCTGGCAATTCACAGAGCATATGGAGGACTTCAGATGGGGCTTGAGGAACATTTGGCTCGGGGTTTCTCATGGTGGGGAGCACTAACGGCCCATGGAACAGGCCAGTTCTTTACTGAGTGGGACCGTCCTGTGCATGGCAAGATGTTTAGCATTCCTGGAACCCTGGCATTACATGCCAATGGATGCCTCCAAGTCATGGTGACAAATAAAAGTACCCCCTCTTCCCTAAACACCACCCTCGGGCTACCCTGTCTGCTTCGGCCAAGAACCACCAAGAGGATTTTAAAACTTTCCCCAGCCATTTCAAGATGAAGGTTCACATTTGTGACCATGAAAAAAATCAAGAACCAATTCTTTGATATTCTTAAATTGTAGTAAGAGTAACAGTAATAATTATTATCTTTTAAGTGTTTATTATGCATTATGTACCTTCAAAGTATTTTGTACGCCTTTCCTCATTTGGTCCTCCATGAAGTAATTATCAGTGTTGCAGTGAGATCTATTTAATAGTAAGACCGAAATGTGTCCGAAGACGCACTCAGGGTTGCCCCTTGTGACCCTGATGACCAGACATCGCTGATGCCACGGCTGGAGGAGTCTGTGTTGTCCCCTCCACGTCTGCTGCTTCTATTGCTTTACCTTTTCTTTCTCCTTATCCTTCTTTCTCTGCAATATTAAAACAAATTTTGTTCTTTTTCAATGGCTTCTTGCTCCTCTTCCCAAATAATTTAATGTATAAAAAATGAATAGAATTTTCTATTTTCTGGTTACAGCGTTAAATAACAATAGCTAGATGGATTATCGCCAAACTTAGAGGGTATAGTTTGGGATATTCAGACTTGTAGTGTCTGTAGAGTTGGTGAGAGTCACTGTGTGGTGGTGACGGAGATGTATGGTGATACTCCAGGGTAGCCAAAATAGGTTCAACCAGAGGCCTACGTGACTAGAGGAGAGATGGTTCACGTCAAGATGATGTGGTTAGGGTAACAAACAAAAACAAGTGCGCTCAGTGTGAGCTCCAGCCAGAAGTCACAAAGGCGGATGTTGGGAATCCAGGAGTTGGTCCGATCTGTAATTGAGTTGCTTCTTTATGGGAAACTCCATGTGGCATCCTCGGGTGAGGTCAGCAGGAGTTTCTTTATTTTAATTTATTTTTTCTGTTCGGAGTTTCTTTATTTACTGATGTTTGATGACGTGTGCAAATGTGTGCTGAGGGTTTGCGCTGTGCTGGGGGATGGGCGGAAGGGTGAGTGAGCTATGACCCCAGCTCTCCAGGAGTTCACAGCCTGGTAGAGCAAACTGAAACATAGGAGCGTCACGCGCATTAAAAGAGAGCAAGAGTTCTCAGCATCAGCACTACTAACGTTTGTGGTGGGATAAGTTTTTGTTCAGTCAGGGCTGTCCTGTGCGTTGTAGGACCTCCTGTGCCTCCTGAGACATAAAGTTTAGCTCTGTCTGATCCACTGTGGCTACCCACACCCTCAAGTCAAAGCAGTTTTTTTTTTTTTTTTTTTTTTTTTTTTGCGGTATGCGGACCTCTCACTGTTGTGGCCTCTCCCATTGCGGAGCACAGGCTCCGGACGCGCAGGCTCAGCGGCCATGGCTCACGGGCCCAGCCGCTCCGCGGCATGTGGGATCCTCCCAGACCGGGGCATGAACCCGTGTCCCCTGCAACGGCAGGCGGAACCCCAAGCACTGCGCCACCAGGGAAGCCCCAAAGCAGTTTCTTAAATAAAGGTAATTACGTCCCTAAGAATATTTCTGGTTTTGGCTGGTAGGATGTTAGAGTTTCAGAACCTGTATGTTTTGTACATATAACATGCTTTAAAAAATAAATATACTTTAAACAGTGCTATCAAATGATTGTATTGTGTTAGCATGTTTTCTAGTCAAGCTCTTGTAGCTACAAAACCAAGCGGTTACACTGAACTTGAATGAATGACTAAATGTGTACAGAGAGAAGGGAGTGAGAGGTGCCATGAGGTCAGGGAGGCCCAGAATTGACGGCTAAAAGGGTGGACAGTGCACAGTAGGTCCACAGAGGCTGAGAGTAGCTGAGGCATCACACTGCCAGGGCACAGGGTAGAGCATGGGGGTTGTCAGCTTCGGTAGGCACCACCACCCAGAACCATCGCTGCACCCCAGGGCTCCTGCTGGATGCCATTGCACGTCCCTGGGTCTGGGTGTGAGGCAAGTCCTGTATCCCTTAGTTCCCTTTGTATTCTTTTTTCTATTTTAAAGATTTATTTATTTATTTTGGCTGCACTGGGTCTTAGTTGTGGCACGCAGGATCTTGGTTGCAGCATGCAGACTCTTAGTTGTGGCACGCACGCAGGACCTGGTTCCCTGACCAGGGATCAAATCTGGGCCCTCTGCATTGGGAGCCTGGAGTCTTAGCCACTGGACCACCAGGGAAGTCCCATCCCTTTGTCTTCTTACAGTAAGCCCTACCACCTGAGGTAACGTGAATGCAAGCCTGTACCTCCCAACTAGGAAAATAAATACCTTGATGATGTCAGTTTGTATTATATAATTGTGTGGGCAGGGAGGAGGGAAAGAAGAAACTAGCTCACCTTTGGGCAGATCCTTGCTTTGTTGAGGTTGATGAAACATTTGAAAGTTAATCTGTTGAAGGAACTGGAATTCTCTGGGCAGATGCCAACCTGCAGCAGAGAAGTGGTCTAGAATTGTTGAGAAAATAAAATGGTTCAGAGGAAAAGGTTTGCTTCTATGTCAGTAAGTGGGTGTTTCATGGGCAGATAATCAAAATTTAGCCCAGACAATAAGAAAAGCATTTGAGCATTGAGAAGGACCCATTTTAGATATCATCTGCTCAGGGAAGACTGCTCTGACATCCTTCCTCCCCAAAGGAGACTGACTTTTGTCCCCTTCTGCCAAGATCCCCAGTCACCCTCTATATACGACTATCATCTTCATACTGCATCGGATTATAATGATCTGTTTACTTGTCTGTCTCAGCTGGGCTCTGGGATCCCCAGAGGCAGGGCCTGTGTCTAATTCTTCTTTATATCCCCAGCCTCTAACCGATAGCGTCCCTGTAATAGGTGATCAATAAATTTTTAAATGAGTGAATGAACAAATTCACTCCTAAGGCTCCCCCCATGTACATTTTTTAGGAGGCGAAAAGAATTCATTTTAACTTGAATGTAGGTTTTCTTTCCCAAAGAACTTATTGGTAAAGGACAGCTATGGATATCTTCTGAGAGAGAAAAATGATACAACAGTCTTCCATGCTATATTTCAAACTTATGTCAACTTTTCTTTAAAAAAAAGTCCACCAGCACTTGTATCATTTTTCAAATTTCATGTCATCCTTTTTAAGATGCTACCCATACATCATTTTAGGCAGAGTATCCATCATGATTGAAGCTAAGTAATTTTCAAAGCTGTCAGGGAGTGGACACCAAAAAGGTCCCCATTTCATCTGAACAGAGTTATCCAGGGCTGGTGGTGAGGATCTTGCTGGGAAAGGAGAGATGGCATCCTGGGAGTGCCTCTTAAGTTGGTTTTAAATGGAACTAAGAAAAAAATTCATTCAGAAGTTAGACCTTAATTCTCTTCATAAAATGTCACACATACACCCATCAATCTCATAGTTAGGTAAGAGTTTATTTTCAGAGCAAGATTTTAGGTTAAAAAAAAAGTCTATTTTTCTAATCACTATGTTTTCCTTAAAAATATTTATATATATAGTTTTTTTCTAATTTTAGAAGTAAATCGTGTTTATTTACAAAATATAAAGAAGTGTAAGCAAGAAAATAAAATTCATGAACTATCTCAGCATACAGAGATACCCACTGTAAATATTTTTGTTGCAATTTTCTCTCAGGCAAGTGCACACACACACGATGTGTATATATACACTTATATGTATATATATATGTGTGTGTATATACTATAATTTTTTTTACAAATTTGGTGTTATATTCTCTATGAAGTTTTACATCCTGCTTTTCTCACTAAATTATATCTTAAACATTTTCCTGTGTCATTAAATATTCTTTGAAAACATGATTTTTCAAGGCTACATTATATTTGATTTTATGGATATACCATAATTTATTTATCTCTTGTTAGACATGCTGGTTGTCTTGGCTTTTTGCAATATGGTATTTTATTTATTGCATTTTCCCTGTCTTTCACCTTTTCTGTGTTTACCATCTATATAATTCTCAAGAATCATAATCTTATCTTTTTATTAGAATGTCAAAGATAGGTAAATGGATTTTGTTTCTATAACTCACAAAGATTCAACCTACAGGAAGTTTTTTGGTTGTCTCTTAAATCAGTAAGAGCTATTATATATGTTCACTTTTATAATATAGATTAAATTCTGTCAATTAAATGAGTGTGCTTGTATTTCTTTCCTGTTTACCGATTTGTTGTGAGTTGATGTACAAGTCCTTGTTTTAGATCTGAAGAGCCTACAAATACATCCAGAATGGGTACCTAGAAGGTTTCTTTAAGGGAGAAAATAAAATGATGGCACAACTCTTGCTAGTTTAGAATCTTAGCTGTGCCATTTGCTTGCTTGGGTAACCTTGAGCATCTTGTTTTTGGCCTGTAAGAGCCTCAACTTTTTTATCTATAAATTTGTGGGAGACAAAAGCATCTAAGACTTTACAAGTTAGATGTGAGGATTACGTGGGACAAAGTATATGAAGTATACTTATTGTGGGGTGCCAGACACAGGGGATACCTGCCCATCACAGAGAATGTTGTTATTATTTATCCTGGTTTCTAAGTTAAAGCAAGTTAAATGTTAGATGTTTCTTCTTGGGATAAGGATAGAGAAGTGGCAGAGGCCTTGCCTTATTTGTTTTCTTTTTTAAATTTTATTTAATTTTGGCTGAATTGGGTCTTCCTTGCTGCGTGTGGGCTTTCTCTAGTTGTGGTGAGCAGGGGCTACTCTTCGTTGCGGTGTGCGGGCTTCTCATTGCGGTGGCTTCTCTTGTTATGCAGCATGGGCTCTAGGTGCGCAGGCTTCAGTATTTGTGGCTCGCGGGCTCAGTAGTTGTGGCTTGTGGGCTCTAGAGTGCAGCCTCAGTAGTTGTGGCACACACGTTTAGTTGCTCCGCGGCATGTGGCATCTTCCCAGACCAGGGCTCAAACCTGTCTCCCCTGCATTGGCAGGCAGATTCTTAACCACTGTGCCACCAGGGAAGCCGCCTTGCCTTATTCGACCAGGCAGTCAGAAACAAATCCTTTTTGAGTAGTCTGGTGTCTGGCTTTTCTTTTTAATTTTTCACAGCTTTACTGAGGTATAATTTACATACCACCAAATTCACCTATTTAAATGTACAACTCATTGATTTTTCGTAAATTTATAGAGTTGTTCAATTATCATCACAATCCAAATGTTGAGTAGACTCTGAGATACAAGATAAAGGGATTCTTTCCCAACAAAAATGTAAGCAATTCCTTTGTTTAGTTAGAAGAGCTTAAATGGTCATGAGTTAGACCCTAGAAGGGTCACTCAGAATGTATGACCAGTCATCTATGATGAATACATGTACTGCAAGTTAAAAAGGGAATGAGGTAAGGCTGAGAATCTTTATAAAGAAATTATTTTGAATAATTTCTGACTTAAAGAAGAGAAGCAAGAATAGTATATAGAGTATTCCCAGGTAAAGGTTACAGGGATTTCTCAAATATTCATATTTTACTACATTTTCTTTTTTCCTTTCATTCTCTCTTTTTCTTCCTATCTATCTATCTGTCTGTCTAATTTTTTCCAGGACTGTTTAATAGTAAATTGCAGACATGATACCCCTTTACCCCGAAATACTTTGGTGTGTATTTACTAAAAACACATTCTCTTATTCTCTTATAATTATCAAATTAGAAAACTAAAATGGATATAATACTGCCATTTAATATACACATAGACTTCTCAGATTTTTTCAGTTTTCTCAATAATTCCCTTTTTAGCCAAATAAAATCTAAAATTGTGTGTTCCTTTACAGTAAAATAAAATACAAGATTAAATATAAGGTTGATGTCTTGATAGGCTCAGTTTCCTCACTGTACCTGAAAAGTGGACCAAAGGGCATGTCAGCTCTTGGTTATATTTACCAAATCACATGGAGCCCATTTTAAAACCTTTCATGGCCATACCAGCTTTAAACCTACAACTCTTTCTGGTGGGCCAGGCAGAGAATTTCTTCTTGGTATTCTCAGAAGCTGGCACTATGCCTGAGCTATGGTTAATGTTTGGTATATGTTTGTTAAGCAACCAAACCTAGAAAGAAAGCAAATTTAAAAGTAGTTTCTGCATCACCTAAGAATAAAGGTACTTAAGCCTAATTCATCTGAGGACTGTTTTTTTTTAATTGAAAATTTGGGACTTAAGATGTATAAAAAATGTCCTTCTGTTACGTGGGTGCCATAGGGCGAATTGTGATGTTATTAACTGTAATCATTACAATAATCTCCATAATCACAGCAGCTCCAACATACTGATGACAATGAAGTGATTTTTCTCTTTATCAGAACCATTCCTTCTACTGGAATCTGAAAATGATCTTTATATTTAAACTGAGGACACTTTTGAAAACTGCAGCTGCTAAGACAGATTTGAGTATAAGGAGTTTGCAGGGAAGGTTATCTCAAGAAGCACTGGTAGGAGAGTAGCGAGATGAGATAGGAAAAGGCAGACGCAAATAAAGGGTGAATTATCTAACAAGTCACGATTGTGGGCTACTGGGGCTCAGCCCCATTGGACAACATAGAGATAGTGTGGAACAGAGTTCTGCAGAGTTATTCCAGCAGAGGGGCAATGGAACTGGGGTATTTATCCAGCAAATCCCTTCAGTTATTGGTTGAGAGCTGCTCTCAAGAGGTTTAACTCCCCAGCATGTCCAGCCCCACCCCATGTGAGAGGCTAATAGGCTCTGGCTGCCTTCAAAAACCCTTTTTTCAAGGAGTCCCAGGTGCTTGTAGTTGGAATCTGTTGTGTGAGTGCACATGGGCGTGGTGCCTGCCTGGGGATATAGATGGACCGCTTTTTGCTTTGGTTCCATTTTTATGATTTGGAACCAGGTGTAAGGAAAGGAAAGAAACATTTTCAAAATTAAGTATTTGTTGTTTAAGAAAATATGATCAATTAAGAGTCAAGCTATTCTTTCTTTTTTTCATTTTTGAATGAAGTGGACAAGTAAAGATCCTTCTATGGCTAAGCCATTCCAGCTTCCAGTAGCAACGGGTATGAAGATAATTTCATCATGCCTAACTAGTACTGGGAAGAGTGACGCTAACTCCAGTCGCTTGAGGGAAGGAGTAAATGAAATGCTGTTGACATTGACCGGGTCGCAAACTACATTCATTGATTATTTTAATTTTCTCTCTTCTGCACTCAAACACCCAGAGCAGTGGATTTCAAGGTAACTAAAAGGTTGTTTAGCACATTTTAAAAAGAGTCATGAATAAGTAGAACAAAAAGATCCCTATCAAATGAAAGGAAAGAATAGTTGAGCTGTTGTGTGTACTATTGCATGTAGGTGTACACGAATAATCATTTACTTCTGTATAGGTGTGTATGTTCATCAGAAGTGGTACATGTGTGTTCCAACAGAAGAGAAAAAGGAGAAAATTAGCAACTAGAACATTTAAATGAAAAGTGAGAAGTAACCTATCCTAGCTGATTCTAGCTTGTCTGAAATTTTAAAGCAATGATGCTATGTGGTAGGAGATAATTAAAACTTTAGGAGAGGATGATAAAACGAAAGTGTGAAAGTTTGTTTCTGTACTTTCAGCTTCTTAAATTTCCACTGGCTTTATCTGGGGAAAAAAAAATTCAACCTTTTTGGAAATTTAGACTTTATAAACAAAACCAAGTGATTGAAAGATATTTTCAAAATGACTAGCTGAGTTTTCATGGAGAATATACCAAATCAGAAATAATAAACAGAGTTAAAAATTAATAAGGAAATGGTTTGTGTTGTGGAGATGGGTCTTTTCAAGAGAGAATAAATCTAACCAGATGCCACTTAAATATACTTTTCTGTTTTCACTGTCAGGGATTAATTTGTTGAAGGACTAAGCTTATAGTGTAAAAAGTAGTTATTGGAACACAAAAGTTTATGCTTCCGAAGAACAGTGGAGAAGAATTGGTTGGACTATTATTCTCATTCCTGAACTTTAAGAAGTAGGAGAAATGTCTAAATGAACCTCTAGCACTAAAGGATTCAGATTAGAAAAATGTGTGACAGGAGTTACAGTGAAAAATGTTAATGTACTTGTACCAGCATTAAGCACTTTCATCCCTCTATGAAAAGTGCAAACAAATTCCAAGAGTTCATCCCAGTTCTCTTTCGGCATCCATTTCTTAAATCCTCTAAACATTTTGGTGAGGTGGAGACAACATATTTTAAAATGTGGGGCTTTCTCCATCCCCACAAGTAAGATAAGCCTTGATTGACTTTCCCGTAAATTCACCAGACTTAGGGCTGCTAAATCTCAAAATTCCATGTTGCCTTTGACTTGAGCACGTGTCCCGTGCAGGAGAAAGTGACTAGAGTGAGGAATGCTGGAGATTTGGCATGAGCACCAGCACGTGCTGGTGACCTCAGAATATAACGGGGGAAGGGCTGGAGGATATGCAGTTTCCTGTCTGTCCCAGAGTTCACAGAAACTTGGCAGATAAAATTGCAGACCACTCTGCTCTAACCATGCCTGGATCTCCATGGAACCGAGCATCAGCATTTATTGTGTACTCTGTGTCAAGCTTGGGCTTGCACATTTTATTTTTGCCAGTGATTCCTTGATTTTTAAATTATTATTATTTCATACACTATTAGAACAAAAACCATGTATGTACTAACTTGGACTGTCACGTAAGATCCTTAAACACACACACACAAACACACACATACACTCACACATCCCTACCATCCAACATCACTATAATTTCATTTAGAAGTCTTTTTACCATAGTGAAAAAGTAGGAAAAATAGCTCATTTAAAAAGCCATTCTGAAAAAACAAACTTCTGGCAAGAATGTGAGAAAAAAAATCCATTCCACAAATGCACCATCCTAATACAAGATGTAAATAGTAGGGAACTGTATAGCATGGGGAGAGAGGAATGAGAGAATTCTTCATATTCGCCAATCAATCTTTCTGTCAACCTAAAACTGGCCTAAAAAATAGAGCCTATTAATTAAAAAAATTCTGTAAAATTGTGCAGCTGCTATGAAAAAACAGTTTGGCAGGTCTTCAAAATGTTGAAAATAGAATTACCATATGACCCAGCAGTTCCACTCCTGGGTATATACAAAAAAGTTGGACACAGGTCTTCAAACGAATACTTGTTTGCAAACGTTCATTCCAGCATTATTCACAATAACCAAAAGGCAGAAAACACCCAAATGTCTATTGACAGATGAATGGATGAACAAAATGTGTGATATACATGCAATGGCATATTATTCAGCCATAAAAAGAATGAAGGACTGATACATGCTACATTATGGTTGAACCTTGAAATTATGCTAACATACAGAGTCACATATTATGTGATTCTGTTGATATGAAATACCCAGAATAGGCAAATCCATAGAGACAAAGTAGATTAGTGGTTTTCAGGGCCTGGGAGAGGGAGGAACGGGGGGTGACTTGCTGATGGGTACTGGGTTTCCTTTGAGGATGATGAAAATGTTTCAGAATAGATAGAAGTGATGGTTGCTTAATTCTGTGAATGTACTAAATGCCCCTAAATTGTACACTTTAAAATGGTTAATTTTATGTTATGTGAATGTTATATCAAAAAAAATAGAGAGGCAGTCTACAAAACAGTTGACCAGTATTCATGCGTATTGTCCAAGTCATCAATAACAAGGAAGGTCTGGGACGCTGTCACAGCCAAGAAGATCCTAAGGAGACATTATAACTAACAATAATATGGTATCTTAGACAGGATTCTGGAACACAAAGAGTGCATTAGGTAAAAAATAAGGAAATTTGAATTAAGTGTAGACTTCAGTTTATAATAATGTATCAATATTGGTTCATTAATTATAACAAGTGTAACATAACAAATGCAACATGTAAATAAGGGAAAACTGGATGCAGGGTATATGGGAATTTTCTGTAATGTGTCAATTTTACT
Organism: Globicephala melas; assembly: GCF_963455315.2. NCBI lineage: Eukaryota > Metazoa > Chordata > Mammalia > Artiodactyla > Delphinidae > Globicephala > Globicephala melas. The sequence goes on from NC_083328.1 coordinate 77,214,227, forward strand.
GTAAATCTAAACTATTTTAAAATATAGAAAGTTTATAAAGGGGTGATGGCAAGTGCCTTTTGCACTCTGCCCCTCCCCACTTTTCCTCCCTGTTTTGTAAACTCAAGGCCTGGAGGAGGTGCAGTCGAGGACAAATATCAGGGTAGTGGTGGGGGAGCAGAGGGAGCTGCCAGATCAGCCCCGAACCGCCTGTCTCCACACTTGTTATTAACATAAGGATGAGAAAATAAAATAAACATCTAAACAGGGCTGCTTTTAAATTTTGTTTAATTAAAGACTCATTGTTATCAAATGTATTATTTTCCTATGTTTGTCATAACAAAGTACCACAAACTGGATGGCTTAAAACAATAGAAATTTGTTGTCTTACAGTTCTGGGGCCCAGAGCGAAATCAAGGTGACAGGGCCATACTCCTTCTGAAGCTCTGGGTAGGATCCTTCCTTGCCGCTTCCATTGATCCTTGGCTTACAGCCGCATCACTCCAGCCTCTGCCTCAGCCTCACGTGGTGTTTCTCTTCCTGCCTCTATCTTCAGGTGGCTTTTTCCTCTTCTTATGACACCATCTTGGATTAGGGCCCATCCTAATGATGTCATCTTAACTTGGTTACATCTGCAAGGATCTCGTTTCTGAATAAGGTCACATTCATAGATACCAGTGGTTAGGACTTCAACATACACCTTTTTTTTGTTGTGGGGGGGGGAGGTCCGGGGGGGGACATTACAACCCATAACACAGTATTTTTCTCAATCTTTGATGGACCCATGAAAACATTTTCAGAGACCATCATAGGCCTATAGACTGGCATTTAGGATGAATGACATGTGTGTGTTGTTTTTTTAATCTTCACATCTTTATGAGGTAGGACCCTAGTCATGCTCCCTGACCTTCTCTCCCATTTTTCAGCTGATGAAATTGAGGCATAGCAAATTTTAGTCAGTTTTTCTGGAAATGATGGATCCAGAATTTAAACCTAAACTATGTTAACATTTTTTGCTCTTTCCACTAATAACACTATGCTTCATCAGATTGTTCCCAGGCTAGACGAGTTTTTAATGAATCAGATCAGGAAGCTGCAAGATAACGGGTTGCTGGAGGTGATTTCCTGGAACATTCTCACACCCTCCGTATTAGTTTAGTCTTTCCCTCTTCTGTGTTTCCTGCCACTATCCTCCCTGAACTGAAGCCTTGCCTCACTGCCTGGTCTGCAAGCCTCGCTCCCTCCACCATTCTGGCTTTCGAGTTTGATTTAATGATATCTACTTGTCTAAATGATAAAATCGCGAAAGCTTTTACCAAGTAAGTTTATCATAGAAATGTAACTATTACATGCATTGTGCAAAATGGTTTTTTTTTCTTAAATCCAGGCAAATACACTGGAGTCACTAATTTGAATATTAAGTACAAGGTTCTGTTCAAAAATCTACAAGACGAATAACAAATCGTAATTCTGGCAAGGCAAAGGCATTCTTCAAGGCCATCGCTTTCATAACCCATTGACGATACTACTACAGTAGCTTGTTGAGGGCTGCTTTAGAATCTAGCGCATGTGCCGTTACCTTTCTGGGGGATATATTTCATGCATTCTCGCATTACAAGCAGCTCCTGATGATGAAATGGATTGGGTAACAGTTCATCTGAAGTATATTTTTTGGAATTCAGAATGTAAGCATGTCTGTGTGAAGTGCCTACTGTGTGCCTACCCTGTGCTTGGAAATAAAGCAGTAAAAAAAAGCAGACAGGCCCTTGCTTTCAGCGAGCTTAAATTGGAGGGATATGGTTGATTGAATTACTGCTTTCCGCTCTGCACGCCTTTCTCATATCCGGGCCCTCCCACCCAGACAGAATGTACTTTCCCTTTCATTGGCCATGAGGCTGGTCATGTGGCTTGTTTTTGGCCAATGGGATGTGAGCAGATGCTGCCTGCTTGAGTTTGAAAAGCTGGGCTTCCTTGTGTTTTCTCCTCTTTCTCTGTGAGGAGAGCTTCCTTGGGGGTAGCTGCTGCCCTTTCACCCTGGAATTCACATATGGGCCCCTCCCACCAGTTGCTCCAAGGACCTGTAGCATGATTACAGCCACCCAGTCAGCCTACAGAAGCCTGGGAAAATATATCTTTGTTTCCAAAGTCACTGAGTTTTGAGGTTGCACAGAATTTTTATGACAATAGTTAAATGATGGTGGGAGGGGGAACTCCTGAACTACATTAGTAGTCCCCCAAATATCTCTAATTACCATGGCATGGTACGGGACATGGAGAAGCTGATTTGATGAGTACCCTGCTCGTTTCCACTCAGCAGTCAGCCTTGTAGCCCCTGCCCCAGAGTTCTCCCACTCACCTGTGCAGCTCTCCCCCGGGAAGCCTTCTCATGCAAGAGGCCCTCTGAAATGGTGGGGCATTAATGCCCCTAAAAACAGCTTCTCAGCCAGTGATGGATGTGAGTTGGAGGATAAATACTCCAGCTTCCTTGCTCCTGGAGCAGTGAAAGAGAACAAATCCGAGGCGCTGCTCTACCCTGTCTTGCAGTTCCCCAGCAGGATCGATCCCCAGTCGTCCTCAGCGTTAGCACGCTAGGTAATACACTGTTACAGCTGCCTCCCTGTCCTTGTCCTAAGTCCTTGCCCCACTACCAGTGCTTCCTGGGTGCACATCCCAAATAAGTTACTTGCACTTATATCTCTGTCTTAGGGCTTGCTTTTGGGAGAACCCAACCCCAAACAGACACCACATTAGATACTGATTGTATATTTCCACTGGAAGTGACAGAAATCCCAACTTAAACTGGCTCAAGCAGGAAAAGAATTTATTGGCTCATGTAATTGACAGTCCAGGCTAACAGCTCTAGCTTCAGGCACCCTTGAATCTATTTCTTTAAACGAAGTTACCAGCACTTGATTTCTTTCTTTCCATCTCTCTGCTCTGCTTTCCTCTGCACTGACTTTTTTCTCAGGCAGGTGATCTTTCCAATAGTTTACATCATCTCAGGTTTAAGTCCAGTGGAAAAAGAGCGCATCTCCCTCTAGATAATGCAGGGAAAGTCCTGAGGCTAGATCTGATTGGCTCTGACTCAGTCATGTGCCCATCTTTGAACAAATCACTGGGCCCAGAGAGCTACATGGCTAGACTTGGATCCCAAGGCCAGGAGGGAAGCTGCAGCCAGTCACAAGGAGTGAAAGTGGGTGGCGATGGTTCTCCAAGGAAGACTCCTGCCCATGAATCAGAAGAAGGGGGATCAATGCTGTACAGATTCACACCCATACCTTCTGACTCTTAATGCTTTTCTCTGAGAAAAAGTGCTATCTGCCAAGAAAATACAGTCACCTAGTTTCAGTTAATTTCAAGAAAAATATGTCATGCATATCTCTCTATTACTGGGTATGCTGAGATACAGAAAGGGAGTAAGAACAACAAGATAATTGTTTTACAAGGCATTAATCATCCCGTATTAAGTTTTGGTTTCTTTTTTCTAATAGGATTGTGTGAGATGACAGGAAAGCGCATGAGCAAAGATTCAAAGGATAGAAAAAAAGTCTAAGAGGACCATGTTTACTTGTTGAGGGGTGGGTGGAGCTGGGAGGGGCTGGAGTGGAGGCCCTTTCAGCCAGTTGATTTGGTGGTTTGGTTGAGTTTTCATATAACAGAAAACTTTAGAAGCTAAAATAGTCATATTTCATTTCTGCCCTTAAAACAGTTAGTGTGCCACTTAACACGTCTTTATTTGCACGCTGTAGAAAACCAAAATGCAATTGCTTAACACACTTAGCACACTGTTTCTGTAAAGGGATAGAGAATAAATATTTTAGGCTTCATGGGCCAAGAGGCAAAATTGAGGCTATTGTGTGGGCGCTTATGTAACAAGAGAGAAAAAAAATTGCCACAAAATTTTTTATTGAAGAGGTTGAAAATACAATAATAATAATTGAGTTTAAGGCTTTGTAATTCAGGTCTACTAATGAGAAAAATAGAATTCTTATTCTGAGGGGGATAACATTTTCCATAATTGGGATTCAAAGTTGGTGTTCACTGTCATCAAATTGATTTCAGTTGTTCACTTTTAAAAATCATTCTCAGCTCAGAGCCTGTGCAGAAGTTTGTAGGTGGCCTGACTTTGACCCACTGGCTGTAGTTTGCTGACCCCTGGCTTAAACAAGAAGGGGATTTATTGAGCCACATAGTTAAAATAATGTAGCAGTAGTACAGTCTTCAAGCTGAGCTAATTCAGAACTCCAGTTTTATTTCTTTGAGATTATATACGTCCTGCCCTCCTACCTGGCTTGACTTTATCCTGAGCCTGGATTTCTTCAAGGCTGCCCTTAGAAACTGGAACTGCCCGTTTTCTTGTTCACATCCAGTGAGGGAGAGAGAGTCACTTCTCAGAACTAATGTCCTGGGCTTCACTCTGATAGGAGCAACCTAGAGCCAATCATGTGACAAGGGGGGTGGGACCAGTAAGACAACTGCCCTGGATCCACATTGCATAGCTGCTCTGCAGTGAGACTGACAGGGAGTGGTCGTGGTGGCGGTGGTAGGGTGGGTAGGCCACAGAGTGCCCACCACAAATAAACTCTGAAGAATTAGAAAACGGGGAGCTGATGGATGATTTTTATGAAGTGAATGTTCTGGAACCTTATCTCTAGTTTCTATATCTTAGGGAGGTCTTGCTACTCTGGGATATTTGTATTACTATGCTGCATTTTCTCAGAAAGAACAGTAGAAATTATTTTGAAAAGGGTTATAGCATTATTTTACAAAGGCCCTGCCCTCAGCGTCTATAGTCTTGCCATTTGAATTGACTTCTCATATTAACAAACCTTAACAAACGTTCTCTTGAGTGATTCTGCTAGCCCTGCATCCTCTAGCTCTTAACCAGTATCTCGTGTTACTTCTTTCCTCCTCAAAAGGGATCCTTGAGAGTATGCATTCAGCATCCTTGAAAGAACGGTTGAATGATGGATGATTTTTTTTAGAGTATAAGCATTATTTCTTTTTATCCATGCCTGTCCTAATACTTCTGATGATATGGAAGGCTCATAGAAGAGTTTTGTGATTTATGGAACCCCTTGTGCAGTTATTAAATTCATAGAACACAAGTCTATGTGTGGACCAAAATTTGCCTTAGGCCACATAGGTAGTTTGTTTGCACATTATATATGTTATCAAATGTAGGTAGAAGCCTTCATAAGTCATAAAATACAAATTTATTTAATAAAAGTATCCCCAGTTTTAGAGTAGCTTTTTGTTACTATATATTTTCTCACTCAACAGATATTTAAAAGCAAAACCACTGTTGTATGAAGGGCTGTTAATATTTTTTATGTTAAAAAGGAGCTCTCATGATACAAACATTGGGAAACCCTCTGCCATGTACTGGGACCATGGAAATGACAAGATGAATATGTGTGAGCCTCAGTTCTTAGGAAACTCACAACACAGTAGGAATAAAGAAATGTATTAATACAAATCTTTTGGCTGCAAGTGACAGAAATTCAAACTGACTTCAAAGGAAAACAAGAAATACACTGGGTTATTTGACCCAAAATTTCAGAAGTAAATACTTATTTAGGCCATCCACACATGCCTAGATCCAGAGTCTAAACTGTAACATCAAGATTTAGTTTCTCCCCATTTCCTGGTTTTCCTTTCCTCTGTGTTGCATTCACTCTCTTACATCTCCTCCACCTCCCCAGTACAAACAAATACTGCCCAGGATTACATTATGAAAGCTCTAAACACCTACTAATGCTAGTGGGAAGAGACATTCACCTTTCCCATAGTTCCTTTGAATTAACTCTCAGTGATTCAGTTTTTCATGTGAATCAATTGGTATGACAAGAGGGATGGAAAATACTGATGGGACAGATTTGGCACATGTGTCTCTATGCATCTGGGTAGAGTTTAGCACCAGTCCAACCATATAGACTGATGATGGAGCCTATGGGAACTTTAAGGGGAAATGGGGATGCTGTTATGAGAAGAAGGGGGAATAATTGCTGGAAAGACAAAAAGACCTGGAACTCGAAACAAATAAAATCAACACTCGCAAACAAGAAAATAATGGATGACATAAGAAAGACTCATTTATTCATTCAATGTTTTTTTTTAAATAGGTAGTTACTGAAATGTTTCATTTTAGCAGAGACTGTTGATTGCCAATGTCTACTCTCTACCTTCCTTTCCTTCTTCCTAATGGAGTTGTTGACTTTGTCCAACTATCCACCCCCTTTAAGTGGCCATGTGTTTGAGAGGAGGTTACTCCATCTCCAAACCCAGGGGCAGGTCTTGACTGTCTACGCCAATCATGTTCATCCCATTCCTTAAGTAGTGCATTTGTTTCAGGCATAAGCATAAGCAACATTTTGGGCAATGAAATATGGACCGAAGTCTCTGGGAAGCTTCTAGAAAAGCTGTTCTTGCTCTTAAAAAGAAATACAATTAGGAGACATCTTCAGACCTCAAAGGAAGCTAACCTGTAGACCTTCAAACCTCAAAGGAAGCTAGCCCACATGAAAGAAATGTCTAAATGGCATGGGTTCTTGGATGATGTTGTTGAGGAAATTAATGAATCCAGAAGTGACCACACCTCTAGATTTCTAGCTATATAAGAACGTTGTTTTCCTTATTTCAAATAACAGTGGGGTTTATGTTGCTTGCAGTGAATGCAACTCCTATTGCAGTGGGTCCCGGACCAGGCATTTAGGATAAGAAATGATTAGGATTTATGCCCTCTGCTCATGTGATGCTTCTAGACTACTGGGGTAGAAGTTGTTATTTTTTTCAGTTTACTCAACTTTTTCCTCTCTATAAATTTAACCTAGATACCTAAGGGGAATGGACCAAGAAAAACATGAGGGTAAACTCAACATGTTGCACTCAGAGTGGTCCATCCCTAATCAAATGCTATGACTCTGCCAAGATAATCAGGCGTCCTTGGAGAAAATATCTCTTTTCTTCTGGAAACAAAATTTAAAGTTCACGGTCCTCCACTGGCAGGTCAGGACTGCCGTCTTCCCAGACAAAAGAAAACACATACTTCTCTGTTCTCACTTTTAAAACCCCAATTACAGGAACAATGAGGATCTGTGGAACCCCACCAGCACTAACAAAAATAAAGCACTTAGTTCATGCAATCTTTCCTCTTTATTTTCCATATCACTTACAATGTAAGCTTTTTACAAAATCAGATCCTTTCTCAGCAATGATATGATTTTTCCTGAAAAGGCTTTGAAGTATCCTGCCGTTATCACTGCTGTACACAAACATTAGCAGAAGTCCTGCTAAGCAGGAGGACAAAAATAAATGTTCAGCCTTCATTTTAACTTAACCTTTTGCAAATTCCTACTTTAAAAAAGTTCCCCTTGACTTGCTGCCATCATATTGGGATAATTTATGAGGCATTCCATTCTTGTTAAGACAGCGGATCTCCATGAATCTTTTCCCCCATGAAAGACTGTCCTGGACCCTTCACCCCTCTTAATTTAGGCATCTCGCTCTCTTTCTTAACCATTTGCATGGGTCTCTTTGTTACTTTAACACTCTTGTCTAATGGTTTCTGTACAATTAAGGCATTATGGAGGTGAACGTTAATATGTCTCTGAAAATTTATGGAGGCCATATATCTTGATGTTGCAAAAAGATGTGCCAGAAATTGGCTAGGAATGCAGGTGCACTGCTCTTTCAGCTGATACGAGAAACGGAGTTCATGATCTGTCATATGGGTAGTGGGACTAAGCAGAGAATGTTGTCAGGAAGGCGTGAAAAGGGAAAGGGTAGCTAGTCTGATGTAAATCAGGAGGGAAATACAGGTTTAAGCTATTTTAGCATCAGCTCTGGTAGTAGAGTGGTTAAAAATACGGGATCCGTGTTCAAATTGCCCTGTTTCTAGATTCTTGCTCAAGCGTTTACTAGCCATTTAGTTTACTAGACGTACAGTTTTGCATGGTAGCCTCTCTGATCTTCAGTTTCTTCATTTGGAGGTGCATTTAGAACACAGCCCTAACTTCGTCCTGTGGCTGACCAGTTTGTGCTTAGTCTGGTCCCTGCCTGGGTCTCAGCTCTGTCTCACCCTGCTCGCTGTGATTCTGCCATATTGCCTCCTTTTAGATGTTCTGATGTAAAAGCTGCTTCCTCCTTCCAAGCTGTTGCTTCGTCTTCCATGAAATACTTTTTCTCCTAGAGGCTCACAGGGAGGGCCTGTTTATGCTCCTTCATGGACCAGGTTAAATTTTTACCTTCTCACAGTAGGTCCTGATCTTAACATAGGTTCTCCAAAGGCAGACCTGGGTAGTTTATTTGGGAGGTGACCCCAGGAATCAAAGGAGTAGGGAAAAGTGATAGTTATGAGACATGAACTACTGTAGACAGCTGGAACTCAGTCCTGCTGCGGAGTCCCTAGGAGACTGTGTAAGACCCTCTTCAGAGCTGCCCAGTAATGGGAAAGGAGGCTGAGTTGGTTATCCATCAATTCTTCTATCTCATTGCTCGAGTGTCACCCCTGGTGATGTTAATTATTTGGCACTTCTGCCTTTGCGTTCATGGGCTGAGAATGATTCTGCATCAGGGAGATCCATACAGTAGAGAGAGGAAGTTGCTAAGGTAGGAAGCCCTTGGTGTGTGAGGGAACTGCCCACCAGGTTGCATCATGGGTGGGCCAAGGGACTATGGATGGGGTTCTGACTGGCCCCTGCAGTCCTCTGTTTTTCCATATTCCTCCATCCTGTCTGCTGTGAACTGAATGTTTTTGTCTCCTGGAAGTGCATATGAAGCCTTAATCCCTAAAGCGATGATCTTTGGATGTGGGGCCTTTGGGGATTATTAAGTTCAGATGATATCATGAGGGTAGAGGCTTTATGATAAGATTAATGCCCTTATAAGAAAAGGAAGAGACCATAGCCCTCTCTTTATCCACGATGTTTGGACATAGCAAGAAGGGGGCCATCTGCAATCCAGGAAGAATGTTTTCACCAGGACCTGGCCACACTGGCACCCTGATCTTGGACTTCCAGCCTCCAGAACTGTGAGAAATAAATGTCTGTTGTTTAAGCCACCCAGTCTATGGTATTTTGTTATAGCAGCCCAAGCAGACTAAGACACTGTCCATTGCTTTGAATGCACTTATCATCTTTGTTAATCATACCCTTATCTGTTTGCATGTTTATTAAATTAATATGTTCTAGGGCCCAAGACAATGGGACATATGTTTGTTTGTTTGTTCTTGAATATTTCTTTAGTGATCAGCAAAAAGGGTGATATTCAAAGTATTTAAAAACCACTATGGCAGGGATGGTGATCACTTAAAAGTTTGCCCACCTCATTTTAGAGTAAATTTCTAGCAGTGGAATAGCTTTGTATAAGACATGAGGTGTTTAAAAGTAGGTCAGGCCATTGTTAGTAAAATTTTTGACATTCTTCATAAACCAGTGAAGTACAGGTTCAAAATATATAATGGGGGCTAATTAAATCCTGAGGGTCTCAAGTATAAGTGTCTTGGTAATGACGATGAGAGATCTTTTTTAAAAAACAGTATAAGCAAGATGATTTGGAATATTTAAAAAATTAATATGTGTGTGTGTGTATGTGTGGTGTGTGTGTGTTTTGGGTTCTACCAAAAGCCCATTTAAAACCTACTTGAGTGCTTTTTCATTTGGTTTATAAGTGTTCTAAACAGCAGGATAAAACTTAAACTTTTGGCAAGCCTCTACCCTCTCAAGCCAGGAGGTCTGACTAAAAAATGGAAAGAGGAAAAACTTCAATTTGACAAATACAACACCTGCATTGGGAATATGCAGATGAGTTTTTCCCTAAAAGGTTAACTAGAGACAATAATTTCTTTCTCCAGACATCAACCAAGTGACTTGCTGCTGTCTTGATTTCATTGCTGTTTGATGATGTACATTTCTTGCCACTTATAAATGAAACAAATGAGGTTAGATGGCAAAGGTTATGAAAGGAATTAGCAATAATGAGCCTGGCAACAAAAAAACATTATTACAGAAAATTGAGTTGACCTTACTTTCATAATTATTCACCTTAATTGTTTTTTGTAGTGTAATTTGAATGAAATTAAATAATACTAGTATTCCTCCTGCCACTGACTAGGAATTTCGTGTAAAGATTAATAACTTTCAGAACTAAAGATTTGGCTGCCATCTTTCTAGAGGTCACTCTTGCTATTCCAGGAAGCTGTATGTTTCAACATGACACAGGCCACCCATGTCAAGACCATAATTTAGTCCTCAAATACCTTGGGTCATGTGGCCCTGTGGTATAGAAATCAGGGCATCTACTTCCAAACTTCATGGGATTCACTGCTCTTCTGATCCTGAGCCCCATACATTTTTTTTTTTTCTCCCCAATTTCCCCACCAGAGTGTTGGTCTTGGTGAATCAGTCATGGTCAACAGTTATGTGTATAGGAGCCAGACTTTTCCAATTAATTGCAAGAGCATAATTTGAATCTGAAATTTAAAATTTCCTCCGGGCATCCCATGCACAAAATTGGCATTCGAAAGTGGGTAAATACGGCATTTTCTACTTTTTCCAAAATTTTGGACAATAGTAATGCTAAGAAGTTTTGAACATTTGCCACATACTAGGCACTGAGTTGGGTCATTCACATGCATTATGCCACTTATTCCTTTCTATAGGCTGGGCCAAAAGGTTTATTTGGTTTTTTCTGTAAGATGGCTCTAGTAGCACTGAGCTGTCTTTAACTTCATTTGAAACAATTTTGTTAGATTGTATGTGACAGCTGTCATTTCAGTGTGCATTTAAAAAAAGACTTATCAAAATTGGTGAGTTTTTGTAATTTGAATTTTAATGTTGAAGATGGAAGAAAAAAGCAACGTTTTCGGCATGTTATGCTTTATTATTTCAAGAAAGGTAAAAATGCAACTGAAACACACAAAAAGATTTGTGCAGTGTACGGAGAAGGTGCTGTGACTGATCGAATGTGTCAAAAGTGGTTTGTGAAGTTTTGTGCTGGAGATTTCTCGCTGGACGATGCTCCACAGTCGGGTAGACCAGTTGAAGTTGATAGCTATCAAATCAAAACAATAATTGAGAAAAATCAACTTTATACCACGCAGGAGATAGCCGACAATACTCAAAATATCTAAATCAAGTGCTGAAAATCATTTGCACCAGCTTGGTTATGTGAATTGCTTTGATGTTTGGGTTCCACATAAGTTAAGCAAAAAAAACCTTCTTGACCATATTTCTGCATGCGATTCTCTACTGAAATGTAATGAAAACGTTCCATTTTTAAAACAAATTGCGACGGGCGATGAAAAGTGGATACTGTACAATAATGTGGAACGGAAGAGATTGAGGAGCAAACAAAATGAACTACCACCAACCACACCAAAGGCCGGTCTTCATCCAGGGAAGGTGATGTTGTTTGTATGGTGGTATTGGAAGGGAGTCCTCTATTATGAGCTACTTCCGGAAAATCAAACGATTAATTCCAACAAGTACTGCTCCCAGTTAGACCAACTGAAAGCAGCACTCGATGAAAAGCACCAGAATTAGTCAACAGAAAATGCATAATCTTCCATCAGGATAACGCAAGACCATGTGATTCTTTGATGACCAGGTAAAAACAGTCACAGCTCGGCTGGGAAGCTCTGATTCACCCACCACACTCACCAGACATTGCACCTTCAGAATTCCATTTATTTCTGTCTTTACAAAATTCTCTTAATGGACAAAATTTCAATTCCCTGCAAGACTCTAAAAGGCACCTGGAATAGTTCTTTGCTTGAAAAGATAGAAAGTTTTGGGAAGATGGAATTATGAAGTTGCCTGAAAAACTGCAGAAGGCAGTGGAACAAAAGGGTGAATACATTGTTCAGTAAAGTTCTTGGTGAAAATGAAAACTGTGTCTTTTATTTTTACTTAAAAAACCAAGGGCACTTTTTGGCCCACCCAGTAGAACTTTATGATGGAGATACAATTGTCATTTCTATTTTTCAAATAAGGAAACTGAAATTTAAAAGGTTAAATAAGTTGCCAAGGTCTAACCCTTACATCTGACCCCTGAGCTCTTAACTAGTAGGATAGAATCAAAGAGGTCCAGTGGGCAAAATACCAGTTTTGGCATTGGGTAGCTTGTGGTCCATCTCAGCTCTGTCATTGAATCTCTTTGCACGTGACGAACTTCTTTCAATTCCAGTTTACATGCACAAAATAGGAATAACACCTAACTCACTGAGGTGCAGTGAATATTAAGAGGAGAACATAGGGAAGTACCTTGAACATGGATGAATGATAGGGGTACTCAATAAATGGTCACTTTTCCCCATGACTTACGGGCATTTTCTCCCTAAGATCTGAAAAGCATTTAGCATGATGACTGGCCCATTGAAACCAATTAATAATATTATTAGCTACCATTTACTGAGCGCCTATCGTATGCTGGGCTCCACACTCCCCACTTTGCAGGTGACATCTCTCTGATCCTCACAACTGTCTTATGCCACAGATACTGTTTTCATCCCCATTTTAGAGAGAGTGGCTGGGTAATTTTCACCTTGTAAATGGAGCTGGGCTTGAGGCTCAGAGTCCAACTCTGAGTCAGTCTTAATAATGTGTCAGCTACTGTAGTCATTTAGTGTTTTAAAATCTATGAGTCTGTGATTGGCTTGTATAATGTCTCCTTTTCATCACATGTGAAGTGATCTCTCACTTTTGAACTGCGGTGGCCTTTACTGTCTGTCTAATTAGCAGGCAATAGTTCATACCTTCGAGTACGATATGGCCTCCTATGCTTTTCTGAATTGTGTACATCACTATTGCCTTTGTTCATTCATTGAGTTGGTCACTCATGTCACTCAGAAGACATCATTGTGTGTCTAATATATTCCAGGCACTGTGGGAGGTGCTGAAGGGACAGAAGAGAACAGAAAGGACATGGTGTCCATTAGGGGAGAGCTGGATTTCATGGGAACCAAAACTTTCATTTGGGAGGTCCCTCTTTTGGAAAAGGACATTAGATTACATACACAAAATTAAATTACGGACCTCAGAACGGGCCTGTGCAAGCGATGGGTCTTGAAATTAAACCCATCAGCTTAGTAGTAAATGCACTGCTGGTACCTTTTGTAGGGACTTGCGCATTCTAGATTTTGGTGAAGCCCAGATGTAACAGGGAGGCCTTAAAGTCTTGGTCACCATCAGTAGATCAAATCCCAATGAAGCAGAACATAAATATGACTGCAGACCTCGAGGAATTATGAAGTTCCTTACTGCAGGTTTCCTGCAAGAGGCTAGGGTGGTAGCTGAATTGACTGAATTTGCCCTACGTAAAGGCTCCTAGAAGGCCTTTTCCCTAACATGTCCCAGTTAGTAAAAATGGCATTATCTCTTGCTCTGAGGCCCCGCCTCCGCTCATCCCTTTCCCCTCCCTGCCTAATATTCTCCAAACCCTGGAAACCCTCCCTGACCACCACATACAGACTCTGCACAATGTAAGCTGTTTTCTACTCTGGGCACTTCCATGGTGAGAAAGGACTAGAACTCACCACACAGACACGCACGCTTCTGGTGAATTCAGTTCTGCACTTAGCTGCCGTTACCCAAAATTTCACACTTCTAGGTATTCATTTCCCAAACTAGAGCATAAGCTACTAATTTATACTTTTGCAATTTCTGGCACAATTAAGACCCACCTCCCTACCCACCTGCCACCCCCCCCCGACCAAATTTAGAAATCAAGGTAGTAATTTTATTTATTTATTTATTTATTTTGCGGTACGCGGGCCTCTCACTGTTGTGGCCTCTCGTGTTGCGGAGCACAGGCTCTGGACGCGCAGGCTCAGCGGCCATGGCTCACGGGTCTAGCCGCTCCGCGGCACGTGGGATCTTCCCGGACCGGGGCACGAACCCGTGTCCCCTGCATCGGCAGGCGGACTCTCAACCACTGTGCCACCAGGCAAGCCCCAAGGTAGTAATTTTAAAGTAACAATTATAATGAAGAATAATTGGTAATTGTATTTTTAAAAACTTATTAGCAAGGCTTAAGATTCCATATTTGGTTTAGGTCTTAAATTTAGATGAAGACTCCAGAATTAATGGAGATAGGAGGTTGCAGAGAAATGAGATTTAAAAGTAAGTAGTATATGGGAGAAAGTTGTATTAACGTTAACGTAAACCATTTGGAAGCTAGGACTAGAGTAATGATTCTTCATGCAGGAGACATGTGACGATCTCTGGAGACGTTTTTGGTTGTCACGACTAGGGGTGGGTGGAGTGCTATTGGCACTGAGTGGGTTGAGGCCTGGGGGGCTGCTAAACACCCTGCAGTGCACAGGACACCCCACAGCAAAGAGTTATCCAGCCCAAAATGTAAAGCTTGCTGGGATTTTTAGACCTTGAACCAGAAGACGTAGAGAAACAAATCTTATAATAAGTAACTAGCCAATTACCTAAATAACTAATCAGTTTACTAACCAACTGACTAATGCTGTGGACCTCTTTTGACTGAAATGACTCAGACTTTTTCTCCCAGTTAATAACTGGTCAATTTGTGGGTGGGAAGAGCCTATGAATTTGGTTATTTTATAGGCCTCTTTGTTCAGTTAAACTGGCAATGACAGTGTGTGTGCATGTGTGCGTTTATGTGTTTGTGTGCTTATGTGTGTGTACAGTGATATTACATGGCTAAGTAATAACTTTTTTTCTTGACCTGAAACTCCCTGTGTGGTTATATATCAGGCGCAGATTATCTGTTTTAATCCTCACTACAACACTATGAATGTGATTAACCCCATTCAGAGATGAGAACCTGTGACTTGTCCAAGATTCTAAGAGCCCTGGTGGGGGACAGGAGCAGATTTCAGTCCAGGCTGCTTCAGCCCAAAGCCCTGGCTCTTCTCTAGGATCTCTGAAATATCAGTCACCCCACACCCTCTTCAATGATTTTTTGCTCTATCCATGGGACACCTGCATTATTATTTTCCTGATTTAAAAAAAATTTAAATAAATGTAACCTCACCCCTTGCAGCGCTATCCTGGAATCATGGGTTCAATGCAAAAGTGTATGTTATTTTTCTAACAAATTTTGAGGAATCACTGCTTTTAAAACCCACAATGTGAAGCTACCTTTTGGCAATATCAAAATGAATTTTTAATGATCAAGCGCTATATAGGTGGAAATTATTGTAATAATTGATTAACTAATCCAGAGCACCACCGAGCAGAAGGCCACAGAGCACCCTCTTGAAGAGGGCTGAATGACAAAATAGAGGTGAGATCAGCAACATAAAGAGTGGCGGTAAACAAAAAGATGAAAGGAGCATGCTTTTAAGGGGCTTCTGTGATTAAGTGCAATCAAAGGAGAGCTAACAGGTTAACTCATTTCTGCCCAGCACAGTTACATAGTGTTCAATTTGATAAAGGACACTGCAGTAACTTTCAAGCAGAGAAATGGGAATTAGTGACATTCCCTCTCCAATTACTAATTATACAGAAACGCAAACAGCTCAGCAAAGGGACTTACCGTCTGTCCCAAGGCTTTCTGTGAACAAATACATTTGATAGTTGAGATGACACCCTGAGTGAAATAGGCCCTGATTTTCAATGTACCCTGGAGTTCTTTTATTTTGTTGTCAATAGGTTTAATAATTGATTGGAGGGGAAAACGCAATAGGGTAAGAACAATACCAGGGTTATCTCAAGAGTTCTAGAGGAATGATTTGTGTCAAATCAGGTGAGTTTTTTTTTTTTAATTTATATACAGTGCTGTTCACAAACTAAATTCTCATTGATTTAGGCTTACTCCTCCCCCCTCCATTTAGCTGGGATAAAGCCTTGTGGCAAATCTTCTATGAATAAAATTGTCAACCTCTCCTAGGAGTGACTCAATCTATGTGTTTGTAGGCTTCAGATACGAGTGTGGCTGGCATGGTGTAAGAAACATAACTGCCAGAATAAAAGAGAAGGAGATGGATTCCTCCACCTCATCACGATTAATACACTTTTGCGACGTTTCTTGGCCAGGATTTGTAAATAGTGACTGTTATGGCTAATTGAAGTATTTGCTGTAGTTCCCTCTATATGTTCAGCTTGTCTCATGCCGATGTAAAGAAATGCTTTGGCAGAAGAGATGCGGAGTAGTCTCATCTTTACAATCCTCATCACATTGATCCCCCAGTAGCCGTGTGAAGTAGGAAAGAGGTTTGTCTTCGATTCCCACAGTGTATTTGAGATCTTCCTCATGGCACTTACTGCATTCTACTGAAATTTATTATTCATTATCTTCCTTCCCAACTGCACTGTGGCCTTGTGCAAGGTGACCTTCCATTGGGCTTTAATCATAGTAGGTACCCAATCAGAATTCACTAAATAAACATATTGTTCTCTCTCTAAAGTCTTTCTTTAGAACAGTGGTTTTCAACAGAGGGCAGTGTTGCCCTTCATGGGGACATCTAGCAATATCTGGAGACATTTTGGGTATCCCGATTGGGGTGAGGGTGGGGTATTACTGGCATTGCATGAGTAGAGGCCAGGAATGCTGCTAAAAAATCCTACAGTGCACAGGACAGCTCCCTACAATTGAAGGATTATACAGCTCCAAATGTCAGTAGTGCCAAAGTAGAGAAGCCCTGCTCTGGAGGAATCTCATACAAACCTAGAATGGGAGATGAATTTTCTGTGAAGCTGATAAAGCTAAGGCTCTCATTCACCTGTACCAGACCTTGTCCCAAGGACCTGGGAGGCGCCATGGCAGTACAGTCACATGCCGTGTATTTTTGTCCAATTTTTTGTCCAAATGTAGGTGGCTTCTGGCAGCTTTTGGATATGGCTAAGGGAAAGACCGGGGAATTCATGTAATTTGGGTTTAGTGGAATATACACGTTATAGGTCACCATGTGTATAGTTAAGTTACTGCTCATCGTACTGGTGTAGGAATGGCTTCCAGAATATTCCTAATGCTCCCTTTACCATCTCCCCAGCATGATGATGCAAAGGAATAGGCTACAGGCTCTATAGGGATATGAATACTTCCTTGAACCCAGCACTTGATGTGGGTAGTGGAGGAGGTTTAGAAAATCTATGGAGCCAGAAGCTAGTCCATGGATAATTTTTCCAGTCATCAAATGTATAAACTGAAGCAGAGGATTAATTTCTTACTGATGCCAAGACAAAATAGAATTCCTTTCTCTGACAGTACAGTGCATACAATTATAAAAGTACCATACATTTTTATTATTTTTTAAAAGTGGTGTCAAATAAAATTTATTGGAATTCTTGAATTGTAGGACATGAACCTGTAGCAGTAGTACGAAGGCAAATCATCTGTATATGGAGTTTCATATTTTATGATCCCAGTGATCAATAATATGAAACTAATTTCAGTTAACCTTGTTTAAGAAATTACATTACTTTAAAAAAAAATACATTTATTTATTTTTAGCTGCTTTGGGTCTTCATTGCTGTGCGCGGGCTTTCTCTAGTTGTGGCAAGCGGGGCCTACTCTTCGTTGTAGTGCACGGGCTTCTCTCATTGCGGTGGCTTCTCTTGTTGTGGAGCATGGGCTCCAGTAGTTGTGGCACTCATGCTCAGTAGTTGTGGCTCATGGGCTCTAGAGCGCAGGCTCAGTAGTTGTGGCGCACGGGCTTAGTTCCTCCGTGGCATGTGGGATCTTCCCGAACCAGGGCTTGAACCCATGTCCCCTGCATGGGCAGGTGGATTCTTAACCACTGTGTCACCAGGGAAGTCCCT
The DNA here is from genome assembly GCF_963455315.2 of Globicephala melas. Lineage (NCBI taxonomy): Eukaryota > Metazoa > Chordata > Mammalia > Artiodactyla > Delphinidae > Globicephala > Globicephala melas. Next base: position 77,231,941 of record NC_083328.1, read on the forward strand.
ACATTACTTTTTAATGAGAAAAGCTATATTATTATAAGAAAAGGCTATCAAGTTGCATACACACTAAAACGTGCAAAAGAGATTTTTTATAGGGGGCAGCAGGCAGTTAATAAAGCTATTATGTTATTTTTCTGGATCTTGTGAGGCTTGTGGTATTTTAAGCTTTTTAAAATTTGTAATTTGGGGCTTCCCTGGTGGCGCAGTGGTTGAGGGTCCACCTGCCGATGCAGGGGACGCAGGTTCGTGCCCCGTTCTGGGAGGATCCCACATGCCGTGGAGTGGCTGCGCCCGTGGGCCATGGCCGCTGAGCCTGCGCGTCCGGAGCCTGTTGCTCCGCAACGGGAGAGGCCACAGCGGTGAGAGGCCCGCGTACCGCAAAAAAAAAAAAAAAAAAAAAAAAAAAAAATTTGTTGTGGTTTCTTATTTCATAAATATTTACTTCCGTACCCGATTTTACTTCATCACTCCCTAAACCCAGATGACTCACACATTTACGTGTCTAAACTAGACCTTTCCTGTGAGCTCTTCCGAGTGCTAGATTCACATTAAATCACATTGGCGTCAGCTTTGGGATACCTAGAATATCAGAGGCATCTTCAGACTCAGCAAGTCTCTAGTCAATCTCATAGCACATCTCCCCCTACCCTATGCGTCCAACCTAGTGTTCTTTCAATGTTCTCTTGCAGTGATTGGGAAATTACCTATTAGGAAACCTGGAAGTCTAGGGCTCATCCTTGATGCCTGTCTCTCCCTGACCCCCATGGTGTGCTGTCAGTGTTTTGTTTTAAATGTCTCCTAAATCCATTTATTCTTTCCTTCTCCACCATCAGTACCACTTCTCTAATTCAAGTCACCGTCATTGTTCTCTTGGACTCTTGAGAGATTCCAGGCATCTATTGGTTGCACTCTTGGTCCCCCTTTCAAACCATTCTCCAGAGAGAGTCCAGAGCTTTTGCAGAGCATAAATCGTTTTGCCAGCTCCCGCATGGCAAAACCTTCAAAGCCTCCTCAGTGCCCTTGAGGTTATAAAATAATCAAAGACTGTTAAAAACACTTCTCTCTCCAGCTTTATCTTCTGTCTCCCATGGTACTCTCCCTTCTCCTCTCTGTGCTTTCCCCTGGTGTAAGATCTTTGCACATAATCTACCTCTGTCGCCTCTACCTGGTACATTCCTGTTTATTCTTCAGGTTTCTGCACAGGTATCATTTCCTATAGGAATTCTTTCTTCACTTCCTGAGTGGTTCAAATCCCCTTTTTTACAGATTCTCACTACGGAGGATCCATTCAGAGCAACTGTCACAGTTGCAGTCTTACATGGGCATTTGCTACTCTTTAATGAATGTCTCTTTCCTCCCTCTAGATGGTTAAGTCCATGAGGGCAGGGACAGAGTCTGGGTTTTGCTTACCATTGTAACCTTAGCACTTACATAATTTTGCACATAGTTGGTGGTCTATAAATATCTGCTAAATGAGTGAATAATAAATGGTGTGGGGGATGTCAACGCTCACAGAAGATTATTTCCAAGACAGTTATGGCAAAAGCATTTCATCTTGTGGCAACTTTGATGGATTGGGTGGCCACGAGAGCACAGTGTGGAGCATGTTCCTGAAGCTGCGTTTAGGTTCAGCTGAACATGATACCAGGCTTGATTAGAAGATTTGCAGCGGTGGATCTTAGGTCCTCCCCCTTTGCAGATCAATCCTGAAGAGGAGGTTCTCTCATATCAGATAAGACCCCAGTGTGGCTCAGACACTAGGGCTGGAGTTTTTGTGGGAAGAGCAAATGGTGAAAAAAGACATTAAAAAACATATGTTTTGTCCTTTCAGGGCTCACACTCTTAGGGTCATTGTTTTATTGACTTCCTTCCACTGTTGCTCCTGCTCAGAATGCCACATGGCCATTATGCATGGATGGACTTGGGGATGCCTACCTTTTATAAAGGAGTTCTCTACCTTTGCAAAACCTAGAAGACCACAGTAGGGTTCAAGGGAAAAGTGATGCAACATCTGCACCTGGAGTTAGAAAGTGCGGTGGGCTGAATGGTGGCCCCAAAGATATCAGGTTCACATTCCTGGAACCTGTAAACATTACTTTATTTGGAAAAAAATGATCTTTGCAGAGATGATTAAGTTAAGGATCTTGAGATGAGATAATGCTGGATTATCCACTTGTGGGCTCTCACAAGTGTCCTTATAAGAGAGAGACAGAAGGAATTTGACATGCGTGTGCATGTACACACACACAAACACACACAGAAGAAGGTGATGTGAGGATGGAGGAGAGACTAAAGTTATGTGGCCACAAGGCACAGAATTGCCGGCGGCCACCAGAAGCTGGAAGAGGTAAGAAATGGATTCTCACTTAGGGCCTCTGGAGGGACTGTGGCCCTGCTGACACCTTGAGTGCAGACTTTTGGCCTCTAGAACAGTGAGAGCATAAATTTCTGTGGTCCTAAGCCATCAAGTTTGTGGTAATTTGTTATAACTGTCACAGGAAAGTAATACAGAAAGAATTATGATTTTTTTCATCGCATTCATTTTTCTGTGACTTTTCTCATGCTTAGGGTAGTAAGAACTTAATAGCCAAGTTCAGGATTGGCCATTGAGAAAAGGTGCCAAGGGAGAGGCTATGGGCTTATTCCTTCTGTGGGGTTTTAGGTCTAAAGTCTTGGCTGGTAATAAAGATTACAGTTTCTTAGAGGACTGTGATGTTAGTAGACACATCTTAGGAATCTAATGAAATTTAGGGTAGGTGGATTCAGGGCTCTATGTATCTTTAATTTTTCCTACAGCAATGAGACCTCATATATATAGGCGATCAGTTATTGAACAACTTGAAATCTTAGGATCTTAGGTGACAAATCAGATAGAGTGGTTAGCCATCACTCGGTGGGTGATATTTGGGCAGAGAACTGAATAAGGTGGGAATGCAAAGCCCAGAGGAAGTAAGTTCTAGGCAGAGGGGACTGTAGCCACAAAAGCCCTGAATTAGGAATTACTTTGTCCTGTTTCAGGAATAGCTAGAAGGTCAGAAAAGCTGGGACTCAGTGAAGTTGTTATATTATTTGGTGCACATAGGTTTGTGATTATTGCATTTTCTTTGGAAAATATATCGTATATCATTATATTATCTTCCTTTTTATCCTGCTGTTACTTTAAGCTTAAATTTCACCTTGTCTGGTATTAACATTGACATTCCTGGTTGATTTATTTTCCCATCGCTTTATTTTCAATTAAAAAATCACTTTTTAAAAATTGTGCTTTTTGTAAATAACAGATATCTAGGAAAAATTATGTCCCATATCTCCTATTTAGGAAGGCAGGAAAATGTGAATTCCATTTAGAAAGATTTCCATCAAAATTTCTAATATGAAAATGTCTTGGTACTAAGGAGACACTTCCATTATCTGAACATGATTTACATATACAAAATAACTCATTTCCTTAATGAGTTTAAGTAATTGAGGTATTACTGCACATGTCATTCAGCTTGAAATTTTAGCATCTCTCTTAATATATGAGATTTTATAAATAAAGTCACAGCTCCAGTGATCCATAAAGAGTGCAGTTAAAACTTATAGAATATAGGCAAAAATTGTTAATTTATTCAACTAATCACAATGTTGGTCCTCATTTATGTCTATAGTCACACTGTCACTACAGCTTGTGTTCTGAGTTGATCCAACAGTGTGGATGGAGTTACCGTGATTCAGCAAGACTTTTTCAACTGCCTTTATGACCAATATGACACTCATGGGAGGGGACCAGCTGTGGTGCAGTCCACAGCCTGTGACTCTGGGAAGGAAGCATCAAGTTTCAGCCCATGAGGGAATTGAACCCCTGACCTTGGCCTCATTAGCACCATGTTCTAGCCAACTGTGCTAATTGGCCACACATGGCAAAAAATTTGGAGACATGGAAAAGATGTCAGAGCATAGGATTCTTGGTTTTAATGTGTTTGTTTTGATCTGATGGAGAAAACCTTAGACTGGGGTTGATGGAGCTTGATTTGAGCCTTAGCTCCTTCTCTTGACGGCAGGGTTAATCTGGTTTGCTCTCCGAACAATGCAGATAATAATGCCAACTTGGAAATTTTTTTTAATGTCAGTGTAAGTAAAATAATTTACAGGGGAATATCTGGCGTGGAGTGCAGCAAATAGGCAATAAATATTCTATGGATTGGTTTCCATCATTGTAGGGTGAGCTGATAATCTAGATAACCACAGCACTTTTCCCCCTTGCTGGGTTTTTCTCTTCAGAGGCACAATTAACACGTTTAGGGCACCATTCAATTGCAACGTGAAATATTAATGCGATAAAAAGTGCTTGACAGAGCAGAGCCACATTATTCAAGTATTATTAGTCTATTAAGCCCTTAGTTTTGAGCACATTGAGTGAAGGTGAATTCAGCATCCCACCCCTCCCTGTGTGCCCTCAAGAGAGTACAGTACAGGAGCCACAAGAACAGGTGTTAGAGATGGGCCACTGGGCATTAAATCCTTGCTTACAAGATGTGCAGCCTTGGAGAGTTGAACCTTTCCAAACCTTGGCTTCCTCATCTGTAAAGCGGGATCAAAATTGCTGCTTCTCAAAAGGTTGCTGTTGGGATAAAGTGGCATAAGACAAGTGAAAAATTTAACCCAACATATGGAAAGTGCTCAGAAGAGCTCAGTAGATTCATATCACCAACATCAACATTGAAAGGACAACTGAGTTTCTGCTGCCACCACCCGAGGGAAGGAGCACATGTCTCATTCACAGATGATGCACCTTTTGATCAGGGCTGATGCTTAACTTCTCTGAGCTGCTCTTTTTTTGAAGAGAGACTTTGAGCCCCCATAAGCTTATTTTCTCAGAATGTAAAACAACTTTACAACAGTATGTGGACTACCTATACACAAGATATGAACTTTATTTGTTTCAGGAATGAGTATGCCATGTTAGTCTCTTAAAAGGCTGATACTCAGGGTCTGAGCCCACCATCAGCCTTGGTTCTGTTCCAAGGATTTTTTAACCCTGGGCTCTACCCTTTAATTCCGTATTAAATTGTCCTGTCTTATCCTGAATCAGTGGTGTTGACCTCTTGTGGAATCCATAGAACAGTTTTCCTCATTTCCTTTCTGTTTTTCCTATTGTCTCTGTTGACTCCTTCCAGGTGTTATGAAGGTTGTGTATTCTCCAGGCTAAGCTACTTTCTTTCCTCTTAAGAGTTTCCAATTTATTCCTTCCATTGCCAAAATTTATTTTCCTCTCTATCTTTCACGACCCCTATGTTTCTCATTAACCACCTTCACCCGTATACGTGTATTGAGCCTTGTGAGTCCCATCCTCATTCACACCGTCACTTCCTCTTCCTCACTTTGAGCCTTCTCCGTTTTGAGTACAAATTTCTTGGCCTCATTGTATTTTCATCAGCAATGGTAACATTTTAAATAGTATGATTACTGTTGTTTCTGCCATTAAAAAAAAAAATCTCAACCTACCCATATAATCAGCATAGAGCAGTGATTCTCAGTCAGGGGTGATTTTGCCCATCAAGGGAACATGTGTAAATGTTTGGACACATATTTGGTCGTCGCAACTGTGGGGTGTTTCTGGCGTCTAGTGGGTAGAGTCCGGGGACACTGCCTAAACACCCTTCAATGTGCAGGACATCCCCTGCGACAAAGAGTTGTCTGGCTCCAAATATCAGTATGGCTGAAGTTAAAAAACTCGGTATAGATCCTAAAGTATACTTATCTTCAAAAGCTTTAACAAAATAAAAGACAAAGCAGCCAAAGGGTAGTTAATAATAAAATAATAACTAACATCCATTGGTCTTTTGTCACGTGGCAGGCACTGTGCCAACAGCTTTCCCTGCCTTGTCTCATTTGATTGTCATAATTACCTAATGAGGTAAGAACTATTATGATTCCATTACAAATGATGACATCGAGGCCCAGAGAAGTTAAATAATGTAATGAAGCTCACACAGCTGGTTAAGGATCGAGCTGAGGTATAAACCCAGGCAGCCAATGGGATGAGCTTCTTTATTTTGAACCACTGTGATGAGCGTTGATGCCCCACACACAGCAGAGCAAGGATGGTTAATCTGGGGGCTCTTGGATAGGATTCAGGAGGTCTGTGAACCTCTTGGAAATATGTATAATATTTTCAAGAACGTGCATTTTTTTTTTTCTGGGGTAAGGGGATACAGCTCAAATGGTTGAATTCTCTCAAAGGAAATTGTGGCAAGTAATTCATGGGAAATCCATGAGCATCTTGTTCTTGACTTTGAGGGAAAAAAGAGGGTTTGGGCCCTGTATAAGGCCGCCTTCCTGGAAAGGTATGATTCTTTGCTGATGGGATCAAACTCTGACTCAGCCTATGGCCTGGTATTGGTTGAACTTAAAGTGTTGGGCAGCATTGGATTTCCAAAGGCTGTTAAACAAAGGGCACAGTACAAGTTTGCTGAAATCTTAAGGAAAGGGGTGACCTCAGCTAATTTAGTTATATGTGATTAGGAAATGTAATGGCTTCAGGTACAAACTGGTTTCACAGAAATGACATATTTGACAGTTATATCAGATATCTGTGTCATAAGATAGGGTTTGCTTGAGCTTCACTGATACTGTCCTCTGTGATTCTCATTGTCTCTGAATTCATGGCTTACCTAGTCCCCTAAGTATCCACATGGTTGCTTATCTGTGTTAATACCTTCAATCTGGTTATCTCCAGCTTTGCAAACTTAGGAATCACACTGACACTTCCTTAAATTTTCTCATTGATTATTTCTAGTGTCTAGGACATTTTATATGCCCATCTGATGTCTAGCAACTTGGATACACTTTTTTCTTAGTTGTAATCATATATCAATTTTATTTACTGATGATCCTGTTGGCTGCAAATGATGATAATAATCGTTTCCTTTCTAACTCTTATTCCTCCTGTTTGCTTGCCTTTTCTGAATGCATTGGCTAGGACCTTCAGAACAGTGTCTGCAGCAGTGTTGGGGCATGCTTTAATTGTACTGCTAGCTTTGATAACAATCCTTCTGAATTTTCAATGTTAAGAACGATGTTTGCTCTTGGTGTTTACCTTGTTAAAGAATTTCCTTCATACTGCTGTTTCGCCAAGTTCCTTGTATTTTAAAAAACATGAAGAATTGTTGAATTTTATCCATTTTGCATCTATTAAGGACATCAAATTGCTTTCAGAATTACATTTCTCAGTTGACTTTGCATTTCACTGCTTTGATCTATGATGTTCTAGTTTCCCAGTCTACCTCTCAGAGAGCAATCATGTTTATAGGATTTTGAGGTGGGAGGTGTTCCCTGTCACCACCCATGTGCGTCCTACAGCTACATTTAACGTGCTCTTGAAAATACATTGGATGAAATGTAATAGGTACTCAAAATATTGCCAACATGACCTACTTAGACATAAGGTAGGGGAGAAAAAATATTTATCATTTTCCATAAATATATATGTCTCCAGATGTACCTATTCACAGGGAGTCTGAACAAAATAGCATTACAGCATGTTCTGTGAGGTCTCCAGGGTCATAAATCAATGGAGCTCAACCAGCAGTGTACCTTTTTCGGTAGAGTCTATCTTTAGTCCTTGAGTCTGCCTGTGACCAAAAAAGGGAGCATGGGATCGTTTTTTTTTATAATAAAGTTAATTTTTCCAATATTGAAGTACCAGCAGTCCTTGCTTTGCATGGTTCTGCTACACATTAATTTCAGTTACCGTGTTTTAGTTAAATAACACCAGTTCCCCCCCAAACATGATTCAATTTTGAATAACATGGTATATTAACTGAATAACTGCATAAAATACAAACTTCATAGCTGGCTCTTCAGCCCACGAATCACTACATGAACAGCAGATGTGCACGCCTAGCCGTGACCCATCACGTCCCTTCCCCAGTCTGTCTGTGACTGGTCCCTGTGCATCTGTGTTCAGTCCACACACAGACAGCAAAGTGTGTGGTTGTGTTGCCTCCTCGTCTCCTGGTGATAAACCCCCATGGCATTTCATAAAAGTGAGCAGTCAAAGAAGGAATTGGTCAACAAATATATAAGTGCAACTGTGGAAGAAAAAGAGATGCTGGAAGTGAAATTCTCAATGAACATAAGTGGAATTATCAGAGAAATAGCTGAGCATGGGAATGTTGATTCTGCTGCTGTGGGAGACTGCAGGTGTGCAGCCAGAGGAGCACAGTGGATGCAAACTTATCAATAAATGAGGAAAACGGTCATGACAAGAAGGTTGAAGATGTCCCAGAGGAAGTGATGCTGGCAGAAATTTTCACATTTAGGAACTCTCGGAGATAGTTCACAGCACTGAAAGTACTAATGTCAAAATATTAGAAGCTGATCCGAGCTTAGGATTACGTTTGAAAATTCACCAAGGCATGGAAAAGATGTTCTCTTTGTATCGCAAGTTATACAATGAAAAGAACAGTAGTATTCAGACTGCTTGATAAACTTTCACAAAGAAATAACGACTTTAATTCTCAATGTTTCTAATGATGAAAATATAGTGTACTAAATAAATTTTAGTTGTACTATTATTTTTCATTTCCCTGTGCATTTAGAACTGACAGTAAGACAGTTTTAATGTTTTGATCAACATTTTTAAAGGTCATGGTATGACTGGAATGTTTACCACTGATTATTAATATCAGTTGGCACAGTTTCAGCTTGCATAGTCATTTTTATAGTGCCACATTTCTGTGTGAAGTGAGGACTGCCTGTACCATTCGCTCATTGAGAAAGATTTTGGAAATAGACTGAGAAGAAAAAACAAATACATAACCCCACCCCTCAAAGGTCTATAAATGTATTTCTTTCCAATAGACACTGATTGGTATAACTTTATGCTTATTTCTTTTACATAGCTGTGATTCTTAAAGAATTTAATTTCCTGTTTTTTTTATAGACTTTATTTTTTACAGCAGTTTAAGGTTCATAGCAAAATTGAATGGAAGGTACAGAAATTTCTCATAAACACTCTCCCCTCACAAACCCATAGCCTACCCCATTATTAACCGCATTTGCTGCAGTCCATGAGCCTACACACATCATCGTTACCCGAAGTCCATAGTTTGCATCAGGGTTCACTCATGGTGTTGTACATTCTATGGGTTTTGATAAATGTATAACGACATGTATCCACCATTATAGTATCATACGGAATAGTTACACTGCCCTAAAAATCCTCAGTGCTATGCTGATTCATTACACCCTTCCTTTTAACCCCTGGCAACCAGTGATCTTTTTATTGTCTCCATAGTTTTGCCATTTCCTGTTTTTTTTCTCTTTAGGGTTGATTTCAGAAGTATAACTCTTAGTTCATAATCTCAAACTGGTAGCCAGTGTAACAAATTCAGCCCGCAGATCAGTTTTGTTTGGCCCACACACTTGTTTAGGTATATTTTCTTTTTAATGGAGTCAATAGGACACTTCACATACAAGTATGAATTTCCTATTTTTCTTGAAAAAGCAGGAGTTCTGTTAATACCGTGTTCATGTTCCCACATGTTAACAGGAAGCCAGCCTGATTGAACACTATTCCTTTAGGGATAGAATTCCCATGCCCCTGTGAGCATTTGAGGTTGGTTTTTCTTAGATACGATTATCAAATGATTTTTTTTAAAGGATGAACCACAGTTGTATCTGCAATAGCAAGGAAAATTTAAAAACCTGTAAACAACTCAATTTAATAAATTTAAAGTTAAATAAGCTTTGATGTATCCACTCAATGAATTATCATGCAGACTGAAACAATTGTTAATAAAGCCTATATTGTAACATGGAAAATTCATATTTAAACTGATCAGAAAATTTCCTTACCCTTTGTGGTAGGAGCTTCTGGAATGGCTCCCATGATCCCCAACTCCTGGTATTCACTCTGTGTAATTCCTTCCCCTTGAGTGTGAGCTGGCCCAGAACCTGCTACTAGTGAATAAAATATGGCAAAATTGATGGGATGTTACTTCCAAGACTAGGATTGAAGACTGTGAATTCCATCTGTCTCTTTCACGTTTGCTTGTTCTGATGAAACCTGCCCTGTTATGAACTGCCCTTAGAAGAGGGCGATGTAACAAAGAATAGTGTGTGGCCTCTGCCTGATGGCCAATGAAGAAACAAGGCCCTCAGCCCAACTGCCCAGAAAGGAACTGAATCCTGCCTGCACCACTGGATGATTCTGGGAGTGGATCCTGCTCCCTGAACCTCGAGATTACTCGAGCCCTGGCCAACACCTTGACTGCAGCCTGTGGGAGACCCTGGGCTGGAGGACCTTGTCAAGCCTTGCTTGGATCCTTGACCCACTGAAACTTGGTGATAATAAATGCATGTTCTTTTAAGCTGCTAAGTTTTGGGGTGTAATTTGTTACACAACAGTAGATAGCTAATACACCATTGGTAACAATAGTTGTTACTATTTGTACAATAGTTGTTACTATTTGTACTATTTGTACTAGTTGTACTGTCACATGCAGGATTGTGCATGTGAGCAATTTGAGCCAGTCGTAGACAGATCCTTGACTTTCTTCAACTGGTAGGAGGTGGGAGGGAGAGAGAGAACGCACACAAAAGAGAGAGAGAGTGTGTGTTGGAGCTGTTATCATTTTGTGACTTTGTAGAGAGACCCCATTTTAAAAGAAAGCTAACACAAATCAGAAAGCAAATCTGAGCGATGAAGGGATACCAGGTTCTGGTGACATCATTTGAGTGCCTTCAGCCCACTGTGTCTAAAACCAGCCCTCTACACTTAACTTCTGTGCCAGTGGATTCCTTTTTTTCTCAAAGCAGTTTCTAGTTTTTGCAACCCAAAGAGGTTGACCTGATACAAACTTAATTAGCTAATGATGAGAACCTCAGCTGTCCAAAGAAGGACTTGTCACTCTAAACAGTTGCCCCACATTTTGTTTCAACTGACACAGTTTGGAGCATATGTTCATGGCTTTACAGGAATGAGGAAAAGGTATTTGTAAGTTTGTGAGCACAGGTTAAAAAAGTAATTGGAAACTAAGTAAGTATAAAAGCATCTTCAATCAAAGAAAGATTTTGTAAGCTGAAATATTGTTCGTTTTTATGATGGTGCATGTATATCTTCATATATAAAACTTCACTATCATTAGGAAGCGTCACACAAAATAACAAACACACCTTTTTCAACCTGGTTATAAATATGCAGAATGGAGTTATTTCACCAAAGCATTACGTGCTTCCAGCTGGTAATATATCAATAAAAGCTTTTGCTCCAAGATGTCATTAAAGCCACATTTGTTCATTTCTATTTATTATTAGAAAAAAACAAAATGAAAAAAAGTGGATCTGAGTCATATTTCCTGTGAGTTCATCATTTGCTGGCATATAACACTTGTGAATTTTATTCAATTCATTTAAAATGATTTCTAACATGTAGCCAGAAAGTTAAGGGCGGCAAAGAATTCAAAATGATCAGCAGGCATCCAAGATTTCTCAGGAGACAGATTTAGAATCACAACTAAGGTATGTTTTCCTTAAGGAACTGTATTTTAGAAAAATTATCTCTAATGAACCAGAATTTTTCCTCATAAATTCAACTCATTTGTGTTTTGAAATCAGTAGACTCAAATGACCTTTTTTTTTTTACTCTTTATTTTCAGTTAATTTTTGTATATTTTGAGATATGGGTCCAACTTTCTTCTTTTGCATGTGAATATCTAATTGTTCCAGCTCTATTTGTTTTTTTTTTTTAACATCTTTATTGGCGTATAATTGCTTTACAATGGTGTGTTAGTTTCTGCACTGAGCTGATCTCCCTGTGCCATGCTGCTGCTTCACGCTAGCTATCTATTTTACATTTGGTAGTGTGTATATGTCTATGCCACTCTCTCACTTCGTCCCTTCCCCCTCCCTGTGTCCTCAGGTCCTCAAATGACCTTCTTAAGATAATGTGGTGTTTTGGTTTTTTTTTTTCTTCTTTTTCTTAAAAATAGGTCAGATACAGGCCAGGGACTGTGGTGCTCATTTCAGATGCCCTCAGAATTCATTCTCTTTTCTTATTTATTTTGTAACGATGTGATTGCAAAGATGTCAGCTGGGCTAAAGTGATGATTACTGCTGTAAATCTTCACCCAGAGTTTGAAGAAAAGCTTTCAGAGGTTGAGAATACCCAGATAATGTTCAGAAGAGAAATTAGAAAAAAGAGGAAAACCCAATAATAGCTAAAACAAAACAAGGTGAAAAAAGGCTTGTGCCTTCTTAAAATTCCCAAATTGTCCCTGGAAGTTGAAATGCTACAGAAACCATTTTCTTTATAATGATTCTGCCCTTTTGAGGGTAGCCTTCTAGGAATCAGATACCTTAGGAGGTAACCTGTTTGCCTTTAATTTTAGCTAAACTAGAGAGAGGGTTACCAGCCTGGGTATTAGTAGTAGGCCATATCAGTGAATCCGTCTGAATGAATCTGACACCACTATCACAGCCGACAACATTCCCCATGAGCCACATGTTCGTGGAAGCCTTTGTGGTAGAGGCTTGGAGCCAGCCTCTCTCACTCCATTTCTTCCCCCTTTTCTGGGTGGTTGGGAAGCTCAAGAGCATAATTCCCAGATTCCCCTGTGGTCAGAGTTCTGGGTTAGAGTTAGGCTCTATTCATCACTTGTCCTGTGGGAGATCTGGACAAGTGGGGCAGAGATACCTCCTGTGCCCATGACAGTTAACAAGCAAGCACTCACAGTGCGACAGCCAGATGCCAGCCTCCAGTGTCTGGTTGCCACTTAGGTGGGGATAACAGCAGAAGTGGTAATAGCAGCAAAAACAGAACCAGGACCTTCAAACTAGTAGTCTCTCTTCCAGTCTTTCCAGCGATTTGATAGGCAACTTCTAAGTCCTTTTATAAGACTTTTATTAGTCCCTTTTGTAAGACCCTCCATGCATCCATTTTCTTGCCCTATAAGGTGCCAACAGAGTTCCAAGCATCCCAGTTTGTCCAGGACTGCCCCAATTTTACTACTGAAAGTCCTGCATCCTGGGAACCTCCTCAGGTTCTAAAAAACCGGAGTGGTTGGTCACCCTAAGATCCAGCCACTCTGGGTGGGGCATTCTGTCTACCCCAACCCTGTCTGTGGGCTGAACATGAAACTTGCTTTGATCAATGGGATACTAGCATATATTAGCCAAGAAGTACCCTGTTTTCTCTCTTGCCTCTGCCAGGAAAATGCCCAGGTTATCCTGCTTGAGAGTCACACATTTGGCCCAGATGTACCAGCCACCAGCAAGGTATTGAGTGAACATAGCATGAAGAACTGCCCAGCCCTGCCCAGCCAAGCCCAAATCTCTGATCTGCTGACCTGTTTTTTTTTTTTTTTAAATAAACATTTATTTATTTATTTATTTATTTTTGGCTGCATTGGGTCTTTGTTGCTGCACGCGGGCTTTCTCTAGTTGTGGCGAGCAGGGGCTACTCTTTGTTGCAGTGCACAAGCTTCTCATTGCAGCGGCTTCTCTTGTTGTGGAGCACGGGCTCTAGGAGTGCGGGCTTCAGTAGTTGTGGCTCACGGGCTCTAGAGCGCAGGCTCAGTAGTTGTGGCGCACGGGCTTAGCTGCTCCACGGCATGTAGGATCTTCCTGGACCAGGGCTCGAGCCCATGTCCCCTGCATTGGCAGGTGGATTCTTAACCACTGCACCACCAGGGAAGTCCCCTGACCTGTTATTTAAATAAATGCTCTTGTTTTAAGCTGATGTGTGTGCATGTGCATGTGTGTGTTTCAACATTATCATAATAACAGATAATTGGTATATACCTATTACCCAAATTAACTCAGTTTATGCTTGAACTATCTATAGTGATTTCTGTTTCCTGCACTGAATCCTGACTGGTACAGAATTTTACAAAGATTTGCTCCTTTTATTATCACAACGACCTGATGAGGAGTTATGGTGGCTGCTCCCATTTTACAGATGAGGTTCATGGATGGTAAGTAAATCATCCAAGTCCATTCATCTGGGAGATGCCAGCGCTGGAAAGCAAACCAGGTCTGCTGGACTATAGAGCCCACCTTCTTATCTGTCAGACCCCACTTTCAGACAGACTAAATCACACCTAGGGGAAAAGAAATATGAACATGTTTCTGCTGGAAAGAATCTAGAAGAAAACAGGTTTACAAGGTCTACAATGGATGGGAGCTATAAAGGAGGTGCAGGTTTCAGGAAGCGAATCTGAAGCTGTAAGGGTGCTTGCATATTCCAGAGCCGAATTCTTTGAGGGTTGTGCAACCTCTTCATCTGATATGATTGGATTTGGCCCTATCTCCAGATTTACTCATCTCTTCCATGACAGCATGTTAAACGACGATCTCAAATAAAGACCCACTCATCTGAACAAAGGGAACACGCCTCACTCAAGCCTTTCTTTGATTTATAACCAGTTCTCTTTTAACATGAGGACCCAACAAACAGTAGATCGCTGACTAGCTTGAACAATGAACTTGTTAGTTAACAGAATTAACAGTGTGTTGTTTCACTGCAATGACAGTAATAAAACAGGAGACGTGAAGCCGATATAGTCACAACTGAATCGTAATGGATGAGATATTTACAGCAAAGCTGTTAAAACATTGAATAAAATATGGGAAGAGCAAAAGCAGATGTGTTTTTATTCTTCTTAGTTGAAGCTTGTAAGGTAAAAAGATAGTTGAGTAATAATCACAGGTTCTGATTCACAATGCGTTAATAAATATTCATATGGTACCAGCCGCTGAAACTTTCCAGATACGGAAATAAAGTGAGAAAGCCTGTTCTTGCCTTACACTTTGCTAAGTTTAGATTTCCAGACACACATGTCAATATCTCCATTAGGTTCTTGTAAAAGTTCTCTTTTATTTTCCACAGCCTTCCAAGTCTTGCTGGTGAAACACTCATCTTTTCTTTTTTTCCAGTGTCACAGTATTTCCCCCACTCAAACCAGAAGAAAGTAGAAAGAAATGATGGTCTATTAATAAAGAAGAGACCTATAATTTAAGTAGAAGATAGAGGTGGAAGGAAATGAGCATTTCTCTTTTGAATTAGGCACAGGTAAATGAGATTTACATCCCACTGGAAATCCACAATCCCAAATGAGTTCGAACAGTGGGATGCTTGATTTCACACGACCAAGCAAAATGCATTTATGTGCTTTTTCTCCCCTTCTTTTGTTATTATCTTGTCTTTGTTTTCAAAGGAACAGGGGAGTTTTTGAGAGCACAGGGGAATGCTGCTTTACCCAGATCTGAAACAACTGGGGAAACATAACTGGGGACATGAGTGTGTCAGGATGCTGCGTCCGGATTATGTTTCCCTGTATTTCAGAAAAGCAGCTGTTGGGAGAGGGGAGGGGGAGGCTTGGCACAGACCTAGCTTGGATTTTATGGGGGAAGGAAGGAAGAAAGGGAGACAAGAGTGCACTGCAGGGGCCTGGACCCCTCTGACTGGGGCGGCCCCTCCCTCCCCGTGTGAACTCCAGGTTTGGAAATGGGAGGCTCCTTGACGGATGACCACGAGCACTGCAGTGGGTAGCATGACGGGGCTCGCTGAGGTTGCCATGACATCCTTTGTTCCCCACTTCCCTGCTTTTATGGGCGTGTGTGTGTACCTTGGCTTGTATGTGGAACTGCAAGGCTTTGTGATGCGCTTTCATTGTCCGTCTGTTTTATTAATGCCCGCGTTCTTTTGTCTCCTCGCACAGCCACCACGACCTCTCCCTAGATTTGCACGGAATCTTTCATTTGGGCTCCATTCTTTGCTTTCCCTCAGATTATCTCTGTTGGCTCCAAATGAGGTTTTGTTGTT
This sequence comes from Globicephala melas, assembly GCF_963455315.2. Classification (NCBI taxonomy): domain Eukaryota; kingdom Metazoa; phylum Chordata; class Mammalia; order Artiodactyla; family Delphinidae; genus Globicephala; species Globicephala melas. The sequence continues at coordinate 77,247,749 of NC_083328.1, forward strand.
GTTTCTGACCATCCCCCCCTTCCCAGCCCTGCCCTTATTATTTGTTTCCTTTCAATGAATGCTATCCCCACAGACTTACATTGTGGTTTTCATTTTCTTGCTCTGCTGTATCTTCCCCCAAAATCTGAAGTTGATGTTCTGGGCACTTGTCTGTGGCCCAGAGTTGTAGGAAGGGAGAGGTCAGGGAGGGTGGCTTCTGAGTGCAGGACCAGCAGGGCGGAGAGGCCCAAAGCTGGGACTCAACAGGGAAACCTCTTTTTACCGAAGACCCCCATCTCCCTCCCAAGAGAGGATCATTCCCTGAAGAGCTTTCCTTGTGCACAAATACTGGAACAAGTAGGCCTCTCAGGGATCAAGAGGCCCAGGCCACTTCCGTTGTGGGGTTCTCAGTATGTTACATCTACAGTGAAAACATACCAAAAGAGGGTTATAGGGCTTCCCTGGTGGCGCAGTGGTTGGGAGCCCGCCTGCCGATGCAGGGGACACGGGTTCGTGCCCCGGTCCGGGAAGATCCCACATGCTGCGGAGCGGCTGGGCCCGTGAGCCACGGCCGCTGAGCCTGTGCTCCACAACGGGAGAGGCCACAGCGGTGAGAAGCCCGCGTACCGCAAAAAAAAAAAAAAACAAAAAACAAAAACAAAAGAGTTATAAAAACTGTGATACATTTTAAATATTTACACTCAAATTAATGCCCCTCACACAAATCTCAGGCTATGTAATTGTGCTTTGTGTAGGAAAATTAGGGAATTTATTAACAATATCTATTCGGTGTGAACTAGTGATAGCCTTGCAAACAAGACTCGCTAACAAAACCCAGGCACGCAAGGTGATATCGTAGATATCATGATATTTGAGAGCTAATATCAATTCGTTTATTGGTTAAATCCTGAAAAAGTTGGTTGGTTCCTTGATCATACTCTGATTCTCTCCTTGCTCTAGGCACAATTAACAAGGCATTTATTCTCAATGGGGGGAAAATAGGAGTTTCAGAAGGCACATTTTCCCCCAGTAACTTTAGCAGAGGAATTAATCATTACTATGCAGTCGTCGTTTTTGGAAGACTGTTTGGAATGTGGTTCTTGTCTCTTTTCCCTTCAGATTTTTTTTCTTTGAAATTGGACAGCCTAAATGTTAGCATTACTGGAGCTGAACATACTGTAACACTTAACCCAGGTGAAAAATGACTGCTTGCCAACGACTTTTATGTCTGTTTTAAGACTATGGTGGTTATATACTACAGATAAACATAATATGTTCTGATGTAGAGAGGGTGGTAGATCTAGGTGTCAATGACATGCTTTTGAAAACACAAATATTGTGAAAAGTGAGCCAGGTATGGCTACATAGAAATTTGTGCAAATAAGAAAAATATAGTTATCACTTTGTTAGGAATCAGTCTGTACTTTACTCTGTGCTGGGATTCTTTATTCATTGGCTAATAAAAATTTTCAGCTCTAGGTAGAAGTTTGTTTTTTCCCTAGGTAATTGGTGAACGAGTAGAGCCAGACTCTAATAAGTAAACAGTGCACCTGGTAAATTGAATGAATAAGTGATTCAATATTGTTGGCATAAACTGGGCTAGAATCTTGTCCCAGTTTAAAACTTTAGCATACTACGCTCTTAGGACCTCATTCTTAAGAGAAGGCTCTTTGTTTATGAATGAAATTTATTTACAGAAAATGAAGCATTTGGCTGAGTTTGTGACTCATTCCAGATTGCACAGCAAGTCAGAATTAAGGCTGTGTAGCAGGTTCTAATCCCATGGTCCAGCAGTTGGACCATTCTCCCTTAGCTTCCTCAAGAATTAATTTCTCATTACAAGTAAATGTGTTCTGCGCTACAGGCTGAACATACCAATACTGGACACATTTTCTAACGGATATTTCAAAGATACAGACGAGTTCTTGCATCTTTCCAAAAGCAGTGCAAGGGACTTTCACAGCAGGTGGAGGAAAGGTCCTTTTGGCCAGAAGAAGGGATGCAGAAGTTCTGCTGGATCAGGTTTTCTTGGCCAAGCTTGTCTGTGTAGCTCTGGTTAACATGCACATATCCACCACTCAAAACTGGGCCCACGGCTCTGACAGTGAACCTGCCAACCTGACCAATCAGATCCAAGTCTATCATGTTGCCAGGGTAACTAATACACAGTCACAAAATCAGAATGATCACAGTGCGGAAAAACATACAAAATGCAGTATTTCCATGCTTCGCGAGAGAAAGAGGGAAAAAACCCCTCAAAATCTAGGTTGACCATAGGTTGCAGGAACTGGTACCTGTTTCTTAAGTATGATCCATTGATTTAGGACAATGTGCAAAATACGTATGTTTACATGTATGTATATATTCACATTCATAGAAAATCTATGCATCGCTTCTGGAACAGTACAGAGAATTTGGTGTGGGAGAACAATTGGCAGATGATGGTTTGAGATGGAAAGATCAGAAGGCACAAGGACGAATTTAGCATCTGACATGCTTTCTGAGCAACTCCTGGTTCCTCAGGATGTTTCTGGGCTCACTTAACACAGTCGATGCTCCCTCCTTTCAGCATTTAAATGATGCTGCTTGCTAAGGTATTAAAAGCCACTTCAAGCTCTTAACAGGGATAATTATCTTCAGGCTAACTGGTTGTCCTGCTTTGACAAGGTCCTGCCTAAGCGCCCCCTTCTAACTCTGTTCTTTCTTACTCTCTCCTTTGTAGTCCTGCATCCCTGTTCTTCCTTTTTGTCTACTGAACAAGAAGCTTATTCCCACCGTATTCATTTCTTAGGGCTGCTGTGACCAAGTACCACAAACTGGGTGGCTAAAAACAACAGAAATCTATTCTCTCAGAGTCCTGGAGGCTAGGAGTCTGAGATCAAGGTGTTGGCAGGATCGTGATCACTTTAAGGTTCTAGGGGAGAATCTTTCCCATGCATCTCTCCAAGCTTCTGGTGTGCTGGCAATCTTTGGTGTTCCTTGGTTTGTAGACCCATCACTTGAATCTCTGCCTCTGTTGTCACATGGTGGTCTCTCTGTGTCTCTTTTCTTCTTATAAGTACACAATTGGATTAGGGCTCATCCTAATCAAGTACGACCTCATTTGAACTTGATATTATCTTCAAAGATCCTGTTTCCAAACAGGGTCATAGTCACGGGTACAGGGAATTAGGACTTTGGCATATCTTTTTGGGGGGATGTAATTCAATCCAGAATCCACCTCATGATTACTGCCTTGAGTTCTCTTCTATCAGCTCTTTCCATGGCTGGCTTATTCCCATCTTTTGGGAATCAGATCAAAAGCCAGCTTCTCAGGATCCTCCCCAGAGCACCCCATCTCAACTATGAACCCCCCCAACTCCCTGTCATCACTGGACTTTGTTTCTTTCATACACCTCACCAACCACCTGAAGTATAGTCCCCCTCCCTCTCTCTGTGTAATATAAACTCCTAAGAGAAGATGTTATGCATGCCTTGTTTACGGTTCTATTCCCAGAGTGTAGGTTGGTATCTGAAATAAAATATGTATTTGATTACTCTTCATTGAATAAAGAATCCCTATCAGAAAATTTGGGAAACATGGGAAGCTGTAGATGAGAAGGCTGAGGACTGAGACAGTATACTTCCAATTGATGACAAGTATTTAACTGGTCATTTAACACGTATTTATTGAACATCTATTATGTGCTAGGCCCTGTTCTAAGGCCTGTAGCAGCAAGCAAAAATCCTGTCCTTATGGGACTTACAACTGAGTGAGAGAAGAACTTCCATAAGACCAGCAGCTACCATGTGTTGAGTGCTTACTGTCTGCCAGGAACAGTGTAGAACACCTGGGATGTCAGTCCTATAAAAACCATAGGAGGCAAGTACTGTTATCAATTTTACTTCTTCCTGGTGAGGAAACAGTTTCAGAGCATTTAAATAAATCACCCACATTTACTTGGCCATGAGCAGGAGAGCAGAGACTCCTCTCAAGCAGTGGATTCCACTCCCTACCGTCTTAACTGGTGCATTATGCAGCTCTAGGAGAAAATATAATCTCATTTAATGCTAGCTGGAAGTTTACGCAGTTGGTGCTGTAATCAACTCTGTCTTCCTGATGAGGAAATGAAGTACAAAGACGTTAAAGAGCTTCCACACAGTCACACAGCTACCAGGTGGTGGGGCAGGAAGGAGACCTCTGTGATTTGACTCCAGATGTTCATAAGCGCTACCTTTAATGTTCTCTTCTCCAGTGTGTAGGCTTGTAGGGAGATGTAGCAGGAGCATCCTTTTTAACCCAGTTCTAACCCTAGGGCTCTCAAGCTCTAAAAGGTACAAGAATCACCAGTCCTTCTGAATCAGCAAGTCAGTTGTTTCCATTGTCCTTGTGTGACCTTCTGGCTTTCTGGGACGCCTTGATTTTTCATTCGTTTCTATACTCACATGGCAGACTTTGTGCTTCAGGATGGCTCCTGAGAGTGTTGGGGGCTCAGTGGCCTGAATCACTCCCTCTGTGTATCCCTTGAAATAGACATCTGTTGTTTGCTTGCCCCAAGTCCATTCTGCCTTCTGGTAATAGCACCTGAATTTCCTTTTGGGAAATCATGCCTTCCTCCTCCCAATCCATGAGGTTTGGAGAGAGATGTCTCTTTCCTCTGCTCCAGGGGTGACAACTGACCCAAGTATGGCCAATTATAATGGTGCCAGGCAATTTAATGGGTTCAGTTGGGAACAAGAAACTGTCTTTTCACTAGGACCACAAAGTCCATAGGATGAAGTCTGGTGCTTTGTTACTGTGAAGGGAGAGTTAGCCAGAGAAAAAAACCACATTAAGGGAAGCAGAGATGAGAAATAAAGAGAGAGTCCTGATGAAATTTTGGAATTGCTGGATCTAGCTCTGCCTGAGGGTAGATTATCATTTTAGCTTTAATGGTATTTAAGACAATAAAGGCTCCTTTTTGCTTAAATCCAGTCAAGTTAGGTTTTTGACACTTGCTGTTGAAAGATTCCCAAATAAAACATCTTCAGATAAATTTACCTTGTGTTCCAGAAGGAACTGGATTGGCTTATGACAGTATTTCAGACTGAGGTGTGGATGTCTTTAAGTGTTGACTCAAGCGTTGGGTTGCTTAAAGTACTCAAGAGGGGATTTCAGGCATGGGTGACAGAAGTCCAAGAACCCTCCGAAATTTTATGCAGAAAGTTGGATGAGGTTTGATCTATTTTGTTAATTTCTCAGTGGCTAGCAATTTAATCATGTACCCTGATTTTAAAATATTTTGAGCATGCACCCCCATGCATTATTTATTTGTAAATAAATAAATAAAATATATTTATTTACAAATCACGTATTTGCACTAAAATACTGATATATTATGTCCACTGTAAAGCATAAATAAAAAGTAAGCTAGAAGTTTAAATGAGTAAGATTAAACAAAAGTAAATAACTGTAATTTAATTATTTTATTAATTAATTGTAAAAGAGCTTTGCTCTCACTAAACAAAATTAGTATTGAGTGTGAACTGCATGCTAAATTTTACATGTTTCATGACTTGATGGCTTCATGTTATTATTCTAAAGCACACCAAGACCTAACAGGTACTTGGGGTGAGGGCCATTGTTCCAGTTACTTTGGGCTATGTATCTAATTGTCCCCAAATTCAGTGGTTTAAACCAACAATTTTATTTTGCTCACATTTTCTGGGTCAGGAATTAAGAAAGGGTCCAGCTGGATGGTACTCTTCTAGAGTCCCTCATTCGTGCAGTCCAGTGTTGGCCAAGGCTGCAGTCATGTGTAGATTTGATGGGCTGGACTTCCAAGGGGTCCCATTCACATGGCTGGCAGCCCTGGGACTCAGCTGGGGCTGTTGACCAGGACACATTCATGTGGCCTCTCCACCGTGGTGGTCTCAGTGTAGCTGGACATCTAACCTGTCAGCTTGCTTCCCTCAGAACAAGCATCCCAAGAAGACCAGGTGGAGAGGCTGCATGGCTTTTCCTGATTTAGCCTCAGGGGTCACACAGCATTCCTTCCTCCGTAAACTGTCAGTCAAAGCACTGATAAGCCTGCCCAGATTTAAGAAGTGGGGAATTAGACTATGCCTCTTAATGAGCAGATAACAAGATCACCTTGTAAGCCACGTGTGGGAAGGGAGATATTGTTGGATATATCCTTGGAGAATATAACCTGCCCCATTCGCCATTACAGATTCAGTGACTTATTAATAGATATTTGTGGAACACCTACCATGTGTCAGGCTAAGAATATGAGGAAGTAGTGTTTTTAAAAAATAATGTCCCTGTCCTTCTGGAGACTATATTCTAGTACAAAAAATATTGGGCCATGGATATAAATGTAAATCTATATTTAAAATAATCTTCTTAATAACTCTGTGGGCTTTGAATTCTTGGCAGATCTGAGTTGATCATCACTTTTTTTTTTTTTTTTAACGTCACAGCATAACTGACAAAAAGCTCATAGTAGGAGTGGGAGGAGTTCTGCTGTTTTCTTGTTGAATGTAGATACTTTGCATTGTTGCTATTTCCTTCAACTCAGATTTCTTTGCAGGAATTTTTAAGCCACTTGTCCTTTTTGTAAGAGCTGCTGTAGTTAAGAGCAGGTAGTGTAATCTGTGAATCCATATTACTGGGCATGTGTGAATTGGAAAAACCTCAGGAAGCTGTAGGCTAGAAGGAATAAGAATTCTGCTGGAAATAGAGACACAGATGTAGAGAACAAATGTATGGACACCAAGGGGGGAAAGTGGCGGTGGGAGGGTGTGGGTGGGATGAATTGGGCGATTAGGATTGACATGTGTACACTGATGTGTATAAAATGGATAACTAATAAGAACCTGCTCTATAAAAAATAACTAAAGTAAAATTAAAAAATTAAAAAAAAAAAGAATTCTGCTGGGTTGTAGGATTCCCATCTTTTTTCAGCATTCCTGCAACACCTTATGCAACTGACTCAGATCAAGTGAGACGAGTGGCAAGCTGCTTATTAAAATACAGCAAAGCTTGGGCTTCCCTGGTGGCACAGTGGTTGAGAGTCCGCCTGCCGATGCAGGGGACACGGGTTCGTGCCCTGGTCCGGGAAGATCCCACATGCCGCGGAGCGGCTGGGCCCGTGAGCCACGGCCGCTGAGCCTGCGCGTCCGGAGCCTGTGCTCCGCAAAATACAGCAAAGCTTAATTTCTTTCTTAGTTTTAGCATGAAAATAAGTATAAATAGAAGGTCTAATGTTGCCTGTTTTTCCTGTTTTTTACTTTGGAGGCCACTGCTCTAGACAAAATCAGAAAATGCTTCCTTGTCCTTACCAGTTAAAGAGGGTGATGCTTCCAGAAAGGACATAGTCCCCCCCAAATGGAACAGCCCCACCTCATCTCCTTTAGTGCTTTCCCCTGACTGATAAGCAAACGGAACTGAAATAAGTTATATCTTGTAGGAAGTAGCCTGACATACAATGTTGTTGAAATAAAAGCAAATGTAAATGAGAAGCTTGTGAGAGTTAAATAGAGGGGGACATTTTAATTTTTTCAGTTGCTTGTCTGCTTTGGGCAGAGACTATTTGCTTTGAAGAATCGTACAAATATTTTTTGTCCATATATTAGAATATCTCAGGCTTTCCTCTCTGGAAACCTTTGTGCTCTTGTTGTCTGAGGAATCTATAAAGAGTGATACATCTCTTGTAAATGGACCTGGAATGTGCGATATCCTCATTCCTTTCTTGCCAGGGGCCACTTGCTTTTTTTTTTTTTTTTTCCCCCGGTACGCGGGCCTCTCACTGTTGTGGCCTCTCCCCTTGCGGAGCACAGGCTCCGGACGCGCAGGCTCAGCGGCCATGGCCCACGGGCCCAGCCGCTCCGCGGCATGTGGGATCCTCCCGGATCGGGGCACGAACCCATGTCCCCTGCATCGGCAGGCGGACTCTCAACCACTGCACCACCAGGGAAGCCCGGGGCCACTTGCTTTTATTCCTGAGTTGATGCATCGGTGACCAGGGTTATTGCTCCCAGAATCCATGTTAAAACACACAAGCCACAGAGATTTTCTCAGCTGTGCTATGAACTTAGTGTGGGCTTATCTCAGTTCTGGTTAAATAATTCAAATATGAATAGCAATAAAGATATAAACGGCAGTGCTATTGTTAATTCTAGTAACTAAGAGCTACTCAGTGCCTCCTCCTTGCCAGGTGCTGTGGTAGGTAGTCACATGGAGTTAATCTTTACCTCTCACAGCCGCTTGAGGCTTATACTATGGCTTTTACAACAGCAGTGAAAGGAAGTCCTCTGAGGTTCAGAGAAATGTAGCAACTTGAGTATCAGTGGCTGAGTGCAGGGAGGACCCTGTATAGTCTTAGGCCAGCGTTGCAAGGTTAATGGTTTCTGTGTATATATTATTGGCTCTGTATTCATCCCATGTTAATACCAGAGGTTGTAGGCAGAATTCTAGTATGATCCTCTGTGACCTTTGCCTCGGATAATCCCCTCCCCGTGAGTGTGAGAGGAACCTGTGAATATGATGAAATATCACTCCTATGGAAAAAAAGATTTTGCCAATGTAAATTAAGATGTGTAATCAGTTGACCTTAAGATAGGGAGATTGTCCTGGGTGGGCCTGACCCAATCAGGTGAGCCCTTGAAGGAGAAATTGGGCTGTTCCTGAAGAAAGAGGTTTAAAGAATGAAAGGGATTTGACGTGAGGGAGAGTGTCCATTGCTGGCTGTGAAGATGGAAGAGGCTGCATGGCAAGGAGTGTGGGTGGCCTCTGTGAGCTGTGAGTGGCCCCTGCCAACAGCCATAGAAAACCAGGACTTCAGTTCCAGCAATCCGAATAAGGTAGGAAATGGATCCGTCTCTAGTACAAGACATGAATGCTGCTCAGCCAGTCCCTGGGTTTCAGCCTTGTATAATCCTGAGCAGAAAACCCAGCCATGCCCTGCCTGGACTTCTGGCCTGTAGACCTGGAGCTGATTAATGGGTTCACTGTAAGCTGTTAAACTGATGGTAATGTTGTGTCACACAACACTAGAAAACTAATATACCGCGTGTGCCTTTCCTATACTTAGATTAACTGAAGTGCCGTGATAGTGGTTCTTTCTTTTGGTTTTTAAAAATCATCTTTGTATTCTGCTTTACACATGGCAGGTGCTGCACACATGGACTAGAGGGGCTGTGTGTCTGGTTAGGAATGCAGACTCTGGCGCCAGAGTGCCTGCTTTTAAGCCAGGCACCAAATCTTACTGGCTGTGGAAACTTGGACAAATTATTAACTGTCTTGTGCAAAATGAGAATGAAATAATCGCACTAGCTCATGAGGCTAAGGTGAGGATAAAGTGGTATTTGCATGTACAGTTCCTGGTGCATAGTAAGAACTCAATAAAATGTCAGTTATTATTATTGTGTGTTTCATGAATTAGCCAATGAATTTTAAACACTTTGGAGAGAAACCTTATAAATAAATCTCCCAAACATGTCTCTACCTGTCTAAGATGAGCTTATGGAATTCTTTCTAAACTTTCCTGGGCTACTTGTTATTAAATTGTTGAGGTATCTATATTACAATGATATCTTCTGACACCTTGGAGAACTGGGTCCCTACCTAACCAGTCCCATTCCATATAAGTTGTTTTTTTTTGTTTTTTTGTTTTTAAATTTTATTTATTTATTTTATTTTTGGCTGTGTTGGGTCTTCGTTTCTGTGCGTGGGCTTTCTCTAGTTGTGGCGAGCGGGGGCCACTCTTCACCGCGATGCGCGGGCCTCTCACTGTCGCGGCCTCTCCCGTTGTGGAGCACAAGCTCCAGACGCGCAGGCTCAGTAGTTGTGGCTCACGGGCCTAGCTGCTCCACGGCATGTGGGATCCTCCCAGACCAGGTCCCGAACCCGTGTCCCCTGCATTGGCAGGCAGACTCTCAGCCACTGCGCCACCAGGGAAGCCCCTGAGTTGTTTTTTTTGTGGTACGCGGGCCTCTCACCATTGTGGCCTCTCCCGTTGAGGAGCACAGACTCCGGACGCGCAGGCTCAGCGGCCATGGCTCACGGGCCCAGCCGCTCCGTGGCATGTGGGATCTTCCTGGACCAGAGCACAAACCCGTGTCCCCTGCATTGACAGGCGGACTCTCAACCACTGCACCACCAGGAAAGCCCCCATATGAATTTTATTTGAATTCCTTTGGGGAGAGAATTTGTACTCTTCGAATGAACCATCCACATATTGGAATATCTTGGTGTCTGCTGTAAAAATCGTTTCTTCGTTCCTGTTGTCAGATATCCCTCTGGGTGTGGCCATGTGCTGTATCTAGTAACAGTCACCTCTGGTTTCCCCACATGCCATGGGCTGAGAAATCCATATGTATCCATCAAGTGTGCCAGACATCTGTTCACCCCTGCAGATCCACTTCCCCCTCTGATATTTAGGGGCAGCCTGCTCCCCCGCCCTCCAGCCCTCCAGCTTTCTATTGGACGAGCTGGCAAGAAATCAGAGGGAAGAGAGTGAGGCCGGGGTATTTATTTCCTAGGCTCCCTTCCTCTGGGTTTGTCTTGGCTGGTTGTTTCCTCGATGCCACTGTAATCAAGGTAGCCTTTTCCACGTAGCTTTTCCTTCTTCCTGATTCTGGAAACACCCCCATCCCCTGTCCCATCAGGCCGAGGGATTGTGGCACTCCCTCTACTGCAAACCCTCAAATAAGACAATTTTTAAAGGTTGTTTGTTCATGTCTCTAACAGAGCAGAATAGTCCCTTGAATTCTGTTTTCTGCTGATTGTTTTGGGAAACCTCTAGAAATGGAGAGTGCATTTGACTCTGATACGGAACACTTCTGTTTTGCATATTGACATGTGTTTTAACAAGAAAAAGGTCAAGGATGGGGACAGCACTGCTTGTTGGTGTGACAGCCAACATTTACCTGAGCCTTCTCGATACACTGCAGTTTAAAATAATTTAGTAAAATAATTGTCATGATTGATTTTTATTTTCCTTTTGGACCCAGAGTTCACCCTTGTGGCTTTAGGGCTAAGTAACTTTCAGAAGCTTAAATTTCCTTTTGATGGAAATTCATTTCTTAAGTTCTGGGTGGATGACAAACTTTGATTAAAATCACAAACTCTTTTACGATCTCTTGGTGAAAGCTGGTGAACCCAATTGCTGTTGACATATTCTTTGAGCAACTTTGAGCAAAATCCCTTTGATTGGGATTTTCTGAGCATACTCTTCTTGCTTGTAAATCACATATCTTCTGAAGACGTCGGTGGGGGCCTGAGAGGAAGGTGGGCATTTAAACATTGCAATCACAATAGTAACAGCTGTGTAACTTTACCTAATAACTCTAGGTCCACCAACGGTAGGATCATACTTTTGCAAAAAGAGATGAGAAAATGGTTTATATTTAGAATGTCTTACTTTCACTGGTAAGAAAAGAGGGGGATGTAGTTGGAGAGCATGCATGAAGACACTTAGATCAAAAAAAAAAAAGGAAGAGGTGCCCACGAGGGCCATAAAAATACCAGAAAAAAATCCCTGTTCGATTCGAGAAACATTTATTGATCACCTACTGTGTGTCAGGTGGTCTGTCGGGTGATTCTGTGCTTTGCACAGACTCTAACAAGAATGATGTCATGTTTTACATCAACCTGCTTAGCATCTCCCAGGAAAGAGGAAACAAAATTATCTGCAGTAAATATTTGCCGTCTTTTCCATTTCAACAACTCTTAACTTCTTCTGATTTTCCATAATACGATTCTTCTCCATTCTTAGGCCATGAGTTGTAGAGATGGCTGACCTCATTACTACTCCCAACTCCAGGGGAGGGCATGTGACCAGGCTGAGCCGATTAGCACTGCAGTAGGTTCGGGTGGCCATCTGACCCAAAGTATTACAATAGTATTCAATCTTAGAATTGCAGAACCAGAGGAAGACAAGTTCTTATCAGCTGTACTTGCTCCAATAGGATTTCTAGGTACTGTAATTCTGTAATTTCTGGGGGTTGCCACATAGAAAAAGCATGCATGAAAATGAAGCCAAGCACAGTAGAAATCAGAGTTTAGAGACTGATGGAAATCAAGCCCTTAGGATGGCATTTGGGCTCCTGGATCCAGCTATGCCTGAAGCTGCTTTACCCTTTGGTGTGTCCAGGTATGTAAACGAATACATTCTCCTCTTTTGCTTAAACCTATATAGTTGAAGTTCTCTCATTCTCTCTTCAAAGACCAGTATGTTTAATTGTTATTATGCCTGCTATTATGGGTTTAATTGTGTCCCCCCCCCCAAATATGTTGAAATTCTAACATCTGGTACCTCATATTATGACCTTATTTGAACATAGGGTTCTTGCAGATGTAATTGGTTAGGATGAGGTCATACCGGAGTAGGGAGGGCCCTTAATCCAAAATGACTGGTGTCCTTATAAGAAGAGAGAAGAGAGAGATCACCATGTAAAAACAGAGACGGAGACTGGAGTTATGTTGCCACAAGCTGAAGAACATCAGGGGCTTCCAGAAGCTGGAGGAGATAAGGAAGGATCCTCCCTCTAGAGTCTTCAGAGAGAGCATGGCCTGGCTGACACCTTCCTTTTGGACTGTTAGCCTCGAGAACTGGGAGTAATGAATTTCTCTTTTTTCAAGCCATCCAGTTTCTGGTACTTTGTAACAGCAGCCCTGGGAAACTAACACACCAGTAAAAACTGATATGCCATGATGAGAGTATTACAGGAAGATGAAAAAAAATATTTTAGAAAAAGCTTCCAAAAGGAAAATCGTTCTTTAAAGACATAAAAATATAAACAGGTGAATAAGGAGAAGTTTCTTGAGCAAAGGAGCTCATGGATGTAGAGATATGTCTGGTGACCTGCAAGGAGGTGGTATTGCTCCAGCAAGATGGACATGGGGGTTTCAGGAGGCATGAGGCAAGGTGTGCAGGTGTAGGCCACACCACAAAGAGCTTAATGCTTCACACCACAGAATTTAAATTCTAACATGAAGGCAATGGGGCTCTGTCTACTCCAGGCACTTAGCAGAGTTCTTCTTTTTGTTTTTGGAATTTTTGAATTTTATTTTATTTACTTTTTATACAGCAGGTTCTTATTAGTTATCTATTTTATACATATTAGTGTATATATATCAATCCCAGTCTTCCAATTCATCCCACCACCACCAACTCCCTGCCACTTTCCCCCCTTGGTATCCATACGTTTGTTCTCTACATCTGTGTCTCTGTTTCTGCCCACCTTAGCAGAGTTCTTGATAGTCGTTTTTTAAGCACATTTAGAATTCTTGGGTCCATGAACTTTTGACACCATGTCCTCGACCCTATTGACATTTGGGGCTGGATAATTCACTGTCCTGTGCTCTGTAGGATGTTGAGAAGCATCCGTGGCTTCTACCCACTAGGTGCCAGTGACACCCATATCCTGGTTGTGACACCAAAAATGTCTCCAGGTATTGCCACATGTCCCCTGGGGGCCAGAATTATCTCTGGTTGAGACCCTCTGCACCAGCCATTAAAGAGATAAGATTCACTCCTCAGTCAACAAATATCGCAAGTCTGCTGTGTGCCTGACACTGTTTTAGGCACTAGGAATAAGAGGTGAGCATGAGAAACAAGGTTCCTGTCTCCAAGGAGCTTGGCTTCCATCAGGAATGGCTTCAGATTGAATTTCTACAGCTCGTTGTACCTGCTGAAGCTCACATGCTGCTCAAGCTCTGTGGGAAAGAACAGGCAGCGGAGAGATGATTCCTGCCATTGTCACACCTACATCCCAGCAGGAGAGTACAGTACAGACTGCTGGGGGGCTCCACATATCCATCCGCCCTTCATTCTTTGTACCGAACCTTCATTTTGAGCTCGGCACATACCCCCGGAATAAAACCTACATTTCCTTGTCTTCCTTGTATTTCCTTTGAACAGACCATGATGAAATTTAGCCAGTGGGATATGACAGTGGGGAACTCCTGGGAAGGCTCCTCAAAGCAGGTAGTTGTGGTGATACTTTCCCCTCCTTCCTCTTCTGCTGCCTGGAATGTGGATTCGCTGCTTGGAGCTCTAGTTGACACCTTGGGAGAATATGATGTGTAGTAGACAGAATGATCAGCCTCCAGCGATGTACGTGTCCTAATGTCCAAAACCTGTGAATGTGTTTCCTTCCATGGCAAAGGGGATATTGCAGACATGATTAAGGTAAGGATGTTGACATGGAGAGATTATCCAGGTGAGCCCACATGGAATCAGTAGGGTGATCAATAAGGATGGGGATATTCTTGTGTCAGTGACCTTTGAGCTGAAACCTGGATGATGAAGAGGAGCAATGTGTGTAAAGAGTAGGACCTGTTCAGTGTTTTAGGCGGAGGAACAGGCAAGCAGAGGTGGGTGGGAGCTTTGTGTATTAGAAGGCCGTTGTGACTGGCCATCCATAGAAATGCAGAATGATAAGGTCATTTAGTGCCTGACCGAGAGAAGAAGTCAGCATTTATTCTAGGTGTTGTGGGCGGGGGGGATGGTCTTAAGTGGAAGTCATTGGCCCCAGTGTGAATTCTAAAGAGCTCTCTCCGGATGATGCCATTTCAAGCATGTGAAAAGCTGATCCACCATATGGCATGGTCCAATTCCGTCATGCCAGCTTTCATTGGTCCCTCCTGGGGCCTAAAGGTTGTATTATAGCTGACTACTGTTGTTCACGCGAATTATGATCCAGGATATCAGAGCTAGGCTGCCTTTATTTATTTATTTTTGTGGTTTCTACATCAGATACAGCTTTCTATGAGGCTGATACATATAAATACTTAGAAGTATTTTATGGATCAATGACATATTATTGAACCTGGAGGTGTTTTATGGGTCATCTATAGATCAAATACAAATGTAATTATAATGAATATCTTTGATAAATTTGGTCTTTAAGCCCCAATCCATGTCCTGCTTATTTTGAACAATATGGGCTCTAGGCCCACAATTCCTTAAATGCAAGTCCAAAATCAAAAAAATCACCTGCAAACCAAACTTCGTTTATTTAAAATTTTTAACTAATCTGATGACCAAAATTGAATTAAGCTGCCATGAACATACACGTCGTATTCATCCTGCTGAGTGGGAACATTTGTATGGCTCACTGCAGAAACACTGAGTTTGATTACAGGGATCTGCCCTGGTCCCTTTAGGGAGTGTTACCTAATGTATCTGCTCTGAATTACCTAAGATGCAAGTAATACCTAAATTTCAAAATATATGGGGCCTAAAAGGTTCCAGATGGAGGATTATGCCACAACCGTACATGAGCATTTCTTCAGAATGCATAGGAAAAGCATTTGAATTGTAATGGATAATACGAGAAAGTTGGGGAAAACATGTAAGAAATCATAAGTAGAGAAACAGCACAAATACTAATAATACTTGCATTTGCCTGTCCCAGTAATTTAACAAAACATTTCTATCATAAACATCTATTTTGTCTGTAGATAAGGAGGGGGAATTTTATCCTCCTATAAGCTCTGTGAAGTCAGGGGCTAGGATGATTGTTTTCACTGTTGTATCCTTAATCTTTAACCGAGCCTGATAAATAGATGCTCAATAAATATTTGCAGAATTCAGTTATTAAGTCAGTTGAGCAGACTGGGGATGAGATTTTAGGTGACCCACCCAAGTTCTGGGGTTGGTGGACTGGAACTCAAGTCTTCCAATACCTACACCAATGTTTTTTCTCCCTGTACTATCAATGCCTTGCCAAAATGAAAAGATATTGAAGCCCTTTCTGAGGTCATCAAAGGGATTAGACTATAAAGGAGGAAGAGGACTGCAAGAGCATCACTGGCAGTGAGAGATTGTGAAAGCAAACTATTCACTCTGAAAATGAAACCTGTTAAATTCGAGGCATTGTAATTTCCCAGTGTGAGATTGTGGTACCAGAGATTAAATTCTATTGTGTGTCTACAGTCCTTGTTACCGACGATGTTTCGTATTATTAACTGAGATTCTAAGAATATCAGCTCTCCATAGCTAAAGTACTGTTCTGCTCTTCATGTCAAACAATTTGCATACATCTAAGGATTTGTCCTTGATTTGTCTCTCCCTTATTCCCTGTATCCTATTTAGAAGCCAGTCCTGTAGACTACACCTCCAAATATGTGCTGTGTGTGTCCACTGCCCACATGGTACCCATTTGGACAACTCCAGCAGCTTCTGAGCTGGTCTGTGTGCTCTCTGTTCTTGACGCGGCAGGCATACTGCTCTCTCAAAAGATGGGAACTGTCTTAAGTTGTGTTCCCCAGTAGCAAACCCTGAGATGAAGATTTGTGTGAAAGCAATTTGTTAAGGAGTGTTCTCAGGAAAGACCAGAACAGGAATGGTGAAATGAGGCCAGGAAGAAAAGGAGGCAGAGCAGTCAGGCAGGCTCAAGGAGTCCTGGGGAAGGTGACTTGGACTTAACCCACAGGGGAGCTTTGGCATATAGACACCACCTCAAACTGCCCCAGTCAGGAGCAAGGGAGCTGGGGTATTGATACTGCTTTTACCTATTGGTCATTTGTCAGGGCTACAGCCAGGGGTCATATATTCCCAGACAACTCAGTCTCTGAGTATGCAGGAAGGAGAGTATCCTTACAACAGCCCAGGAAGTAGGCATGGTGGTTACTTTCATTCTACTGGCAAGGAAACTGAAGCCCAGGGTGTTTACATAAATTGCCCACATCCACATAGTCAGGGGTGATGGAGATAGACTGTGACCCCGGAGGTCTGTTTTAGAGTCTGTCATCTTACCCACAGCTTCAAATGATGCTATAATATCTCACAGGCAAGAAGGGTGGGAACAGCAGGAATACCAGAGGAGATCTACAGAATTACTGGCTTATAATTTTCCAGAATGTCAAGGTCATGAAAATCAAGGAAAGACCAAGGGATTATTCCAGACTAAGGATAGAGGCATGAGAACTAAATGCAACAGGCGATTCTGAACTTGATCCTTTTACTACAAAAGCCATTCTTAGGACACTTGGAGAAACATGAATGGTATCTGAGGATTAGGTGGCAGGAATATATCATGCTAGTTCCCTGATTTTGATGGTTGATTGTGGTTATGTAAGATAATTTTATGTTTGTAGGAAATACACACTAAAGTGTTTGGGCCATCAGGTCAGCAACATACTCTTCTAGTTCAGGAGAAAATAGTTCTTTTTTTCCAAGTAATACCTGTAACTTTCCTGCACTTTTGAGGTGGCTTCAAAAAAAAAAAATTTAAAAAATCCTCAAGCAACACTTATTGAATAATTATGTTAATTACAACTCTTAGCTTTAAATTTCAAAATAGGTGTTTAGTAAGAACATAGTCTTAAAAGCCAGGCTTCTACAGGAAAGCACTCTTATTCTGGCTATTTCCCAATCTGGGCTTTTACACCTCAGGGACCAGGGCTTGTGGGAAGACCACAAAGTAAAACTTAGAGTGGGAAAGGTGAGGTTATGAATTCAGAGAAATTTCTGATCACACAGGATGGGAAAAGCCCTCAGAGGACAGAAGGAGGAGCCCAGAAATGTGGCCAGGATAGAGGATGGCAGGAATTGTGGCAGGAGTATCCTGGTTCTAGGTTTGAGGTCACCTAGGACTTGGGGTCTAGAACACAATTCTTTTTAAAAATTAATTAATTAATTAATTTTTGGCTGCGTTGGGTCTTTGCTGCTGCTCGCGGGCTTTTTTAATTGTGGCGAGCGGGGGCTACTCTGTTGCGGTGCGCGGGCTTCTCATTGCAGTGGCTTCTCTTGTTGCGGAGCACGGGCTCTAGGTGCACGGGCTTCAGTAGTTGTGGCGCTTGGGCTTAGTTGCTCCCCAGCATGTGGGATCTTCCTGGACCAGGGCTCGAACCCGTGTCGCCTGCAGTGGCAGGCGGATTCTTAACCACTGCGCTACCAGGGAAGCCCTAGAACACAATTCTTTAGTTGAAGTTTTGGAAGAATGTGAACCCTTCAGGAAAGTACTGTATTGGGCACAAGGGTGCCTCTGACATGGTTTGGGGCAGGATACTACTACCAGTCAGCCTGGGCAGCCTCACAGGACCCCCTTTCCCCAAGCACGACAGGGGAGCAGTCAACCCCTGTACCAAAGAGTATGTGGAAATGTTATATGTTCCATTTGCCTGGAAGAAGACTGGGTTCAGGAAAAGAAAGTTTAGATGACTGGGACTTCATGCCATGTTGAGAGGCAGTGGTGAGATCCATGATCACTAACACCAGGTGCCAGTGCAGAGCCCAAAAGAGTAGGTGGGTTCAACTCCATCTTGGTGGATACCAGCCCAGAATGCCCTCTGAGCATGACAGTCATTGCAGTAGGACGGAGGGAGATACCCGAAGACTGTGAACAGGAGGAACCAATGTGGAAGGGGAGCTCGTGGGCCAGGCACACCTTCCCTCAACTGTGAGAACATAGCTTTTCCATGGTTCCCCAGTGTATCTGGGGAAGGGGGCAAGAACACTGAGACTGAAGAGAAACTCTGAAAGGTTGGAAAATTACTCCAAAAGAAAATTTAACAAAAAGAGCAGTGATGCCTTCAACTGATAAATGCTATCACTAGTAATGACACTTGAGGACAAAAAGATTATATGTTAGAGAAAATGATTTATAGACTCTGATTCCCTCTCCCCCTCTTTTCTAGGCAAAGGCCTTGGAATGTTATTAAGCTTGACATAGTTAAAGTCACAAAAGGAGGCCAGTGGGGCTGGAGCTTGGAAAGGTAGTGGTGGAGATACTGAGGGTGAGGAAGGAGAGGTAGCAGGCTGCAGACCATGGAGGGCCTGGCGGACCACAGTAAGGAAGCCTGGATTTTATATTAAGTGTGATGCGCACCTATGAAAGAGTTTTAAAAATGAGCACAGGGACTTCCCTGGCGGTCCAGTGGTTAAGACTTCACCTTCCAATGCAGGGGGTGTAGGTTTGAGCCCTAGTTGGGGAGCTAAGACCCTACATGCTTCAGGGCCATAAAACCAAACCATAAAACAGAAGCAGTATTGTAACAAATTTAATAAAGATTTTAAAAAATGGTCCACATGGGGTTATATGTATATGTATAGCTGATTCACTTTGTTATAAAGCAGAAACTAACACACCATTGTAAAGCAATTATACTCCAGTAAAGATGTTAAAAAAACCAAAATGGTCCCCATCAAAAAATCTTTAAAGGTGAGCACAATGTGATTAAATCTGTGATTTAAAGTGATCATTATGGCCTATTGGGTAGAGAATGGAAGCTCAGAGAACAGGAGAGAGGCTGTTGCAATGAACGATCAGAGATGAAGTGAAGTGGGTGGATTCAGGATGTAATTTGGAGGTAAAACTCCCAGAGCTGCCGATGGATTGGCTGTGGGAAAGAGGAAAAGTGAGAAATTAATGATAATTCTCAAGGTTTCGGCTTGAATAAGTCAGTCAGTGATGGAGGAGTAGATGGAGCCGTTGACTAAAATGAGAAGATTGGGGAAGAAAAGTCTGGGGTAGTTGGGGTGAGTCAAGGACTCCAGCAGAAAAGTCTGGGGTGCTATTCCACTGCTAATGCTTGGCTCTTCTTTCACTCAACACTAAAGATCATGGATCTCTTGTCAAACCATGATCTCCGTTTCCCACATCAAGGATGATGACAGTGCATACAATACATCTAATGTAAAGCCATTCCCAAGGCCATGTGTTTTCCTGTAAGGTTTTCATTTAGTTGTTAATTTACTAACGGCACTGTTTACATTTGCATTTGGATGCCTTTTGCTGTAATTAAAATAACTCCTGAATTTATCACTTGAGCCCTAAAGAACGAAAAACGGCTTTACATGATGGAATAAGTCTCCATATTCTGTTCTCTTTGATATGAACAACCATATAAAGTTTTCTGACACATATAATGTTTGACATCAGTCAAAAAAAAAAAGTGCAACAGAAATATTCCATGTTTAAAGCAGAGCTGAAAAAAAAAGACTAAAAAAAACTCCATATTGCATAAAAGAAAGAGTTAGGTTGCCACCAAAGTGAAAGGAAATCAATGGGACGACTTTGGAGACTCGTTTCAATCTGTTGTTGACATTGTTTTCTGGGAGTAATTTTCTCAAAATGTTAACGGTATTGAGTTTGCCTATTGATTCTATTATTTTTGACCTTGCATGAGTGTGGGCTAATCTTACATGCCATAAAATTTCCTTTCACAGCTAAAATTATTGTATGACTCTGGAGGAAACCTCCAATCAGGTCAGGCACCCCCCCCCCCTCAGGATTCTGATGAACGTATAGGCAGCAGTAATGAGTTATGTTGACTTCCAATACACTTTCATGTTGTTTACATTTTATTAAATGGTTTAAGCAGGGTCATCATGTAAATGATCAGCATATTGACTGAAACACTCAAGCCTTGGAAGGATTGAAGGCCAGAGACAGCCAACCTGATTGGTCAGCTTGATTTGAGTCAATAACATAAATATATATCTGGCTACAGAATCGAAGCCAACTTCATATTCTGAAAACCCCACTAAATAAATAGCTACAAAGTATACTATTGGAAGACACCTTTTCTACTTACAGAGTAAGGCTCCCAGTTAGGACCCCTCCAAAAAAACAAAAACAAACAATCCAAACTGAACGAATTCAGCAGAGTTCAGGAGAGCTGCTGAAGACAGAGTGAATGGTTTTCCTGGGAAAAGAATAGATTTATTGTTGGCTCTAGGTAGGGGAAATTTGGCACTTGTTATTTTCAAAGGGTTTATGAAAAAGTCACAACATGCCATTAGCATCCTTTCAGCTCCCCACCCTGCCCCTCCTACATGTCTCCATAGGAGGTCAAACCACCTGGGAAGGGCACTCCCCACCCCACCCCTGGCCTTTGATATCATAGTTTGTCTTGCAAAGACATTTCAAGATTTACAGGCACAATGCTAATGGGTTTGCCCACACATACTTAGAAGAGTATTGCCAGAAGAGTTAATTTGCCTCTTAATGATTAAATTATATGCTACGGCTCTGCTCTACGAGAACAACAGTGTTCTTTACTTTCCTGCCTCGGCTGGGGATGCTGATTTTGGAGACTTTTGGAAAAGAATGACATTTGCTCTACTTTAGAGAGAGGCCAGTTGAGTCACTGGGTAAGAAAGGAGCCTCTTCCCGTGCCACAAAATAACCTTTCCCCACTCATCCATGATGGAATGAGGTGAGTCTGTTGGGGTAACAGTGATGACCGTTATGAGATGTGCTGTGATTTTTATTCACGTTGTCTTGATTGATCCTCTGAAGTAATATTAGTCTTTATTTTCATGTAAGTTGAGTGAGGTTACCTGGCTTGCCTGGTACAGAAAGTGGATGAGCTCTTTTGACTCTAAAACACAAATTTGTTTCCCAATACTTGAGCCCACCTTTCTGTGGCTTAAAAGGCCTTACTCTGCAGTACAGGTTGGGTTCTTTGGAAGCAGATCCTGAAACAGAATTGGAGGTTCAAGATGTTTACTGGGATCAGTGCCTATAAACAGAAGGGGAGGACGCGAGATTGGATAGAGGCAGAGGTAGAACTGGAAGGCAGGCCCAACAGGGAGAGCTCTGGGGCCGGTATTGCTCATCACAGTGTCCCGCATCAGGCAGGAGCGGCTAGACCTTTGCCATCGTTTCCCCAACTCACTCTGTCCCTACACCAGCTGCTCAGAGGTTGTAATCTGGGGTCAGCTGGCATTTCACAGCTGTGGCAGCTCCTGAACTCCAGGAGAGACAGCTGGGCAGCAAGGCTTTCCCTGACGAAAGATCTGGGTGGTGCATCTCTGTGTCTGCAACACAGTTTTCAGGTGTATCTATAGAAACACTAATCACTCAAGAGAGACACAGAAGAGGAAGTAGAGAATTGTAGGGTTCTGGACCAGGATGTCTTGATTCATATCCCAAATCCACCACTTCCTGGCTAGGGCACGCTGGTAGGTTAACTGAAACTTGAGATCAATTGAATCGGTAAAATAGGCATACTGGCAGCATTTTATTGACTTATGATGAGGGCTAGGAATCATTTCTGTAAAGTATCTTTGGTCAGTGGAGGATATTGTTATGAACCTCTGGAGAAGAGGCCCAGATCCCGGGCCACCCATCAGTCTCCCAGATGCAGACCTGAATGTGCCTTCTCCTTGTCGTTAGCATATTCTTTCTGCTCAGCTTTCCGCAAAGCACCATGAGAGCACTTTGCCCCATTGCTGGATTATCCTCTAGGTCCTTCATTGTGAAATCCCATCCCAGAGAGGCTGGGAATGAAAGAGGGGACCCCCTGGCCTTGGAGTCCTATACATGGTCATATTATTAATGTAATAACCCTTCCCTGGACCTTAATGCAGCCACCAGTTCCCAAAACAAGGGTTTCTCTCCTTTGCTCTGGGCTTAAAGGGAAGCTAAGCACCAAGACAGCTGGGTAGAGCTTGAGGCCGGAGGTGACTGTGCACTTACCTTGCATGCTTAGGAATCGGGGGGAGGCAGAAGGATACTCCTGAGAGGTTTCCGAGTGCTTATCATGTGCTGGCCACTGAGTCTTGCCTTTTGTATGAATTCTCATTAAGTCTTCACAACAACAATTTGTAAAAGGTATTATCTCTGGCTATATTTTCATGAGAAAACTAAAGAGGCCTGCAAAAGATGAGGAAATTTCTTTGGTCCCTATAGCTAGTGAATGTTGGAGCTCAGAGTTGAACCAGGGCAGTCTGACACCAAGCTCAAAGTGAGAGGCAGGTGGGAAATGTAAGGAGAGAGTTTAGCATGTTCCTTTCTGTGGAAGCTGTGAGGTCTTACAGTCCCTGTGTTGGTCTTGGTACAGTGGGCCATGGGTCCTTTTCTGTAGTGAAAGTGTAATTGTCCTATTCATTCAATTTGTCCTGGCTTTAATTTCATCTTCCTACAGATTAGATTCTTCCAAGATTCTGTTGTAGGTGCTTGCATGTTTGACATCCATATAAGAAAGAATATGCAGAATCTTAGATGGAAAATTTCACTGGCACATCTATGAGAATTCTTCCCTATTTACTGGACTTTTCCTGCTGATGCCTGTCAGTTTTCATATGTTCTCTGTCTCCATGCCAGATATCAAGTGGAATTATTATCGCCTTTACTTATATGATGTTTATCAGTTAAATCATACTTAAGCTTCACATAAGGTAATCACTGAATGTAGAATTCTAAAGTCAGACTCTCCTGGGTTAAAAATCCTAGCTCTACTCTCTATGTAATGTGACCCTGGTCAGTTTTTTAAGCTTCACTTCTCAAACTTTCCATCTGTAAAATGGGCAAAATGTTACCTATGGAGTTGCTCAGTGAGGTTATAAATTTAAATGCCTAGAAATTCTGATTACCGTTATTACACAGTTTTCTATGAAGGATAAAAGAACAGATTTGAGGATGTATTTTAATTACATAGCAGGATGGTTTTTGTTTTTTATTTGACCCTTTTTTCTTCATGTCATGAGGACGGGGCATAAGGAACAACAGTGATTACTGATACACTATCTGTTTCAACTCCCAAAAGGTTATTTCCAAAAATAAATCATCTGAGGTTTTTAAGAGGTGGCGGTAGGGGACAGCTGAAGAACTCTTGAACCTTGAAAGAGGTCCAGGTGGACTCGATTTCTCAGTAGAAATAAAGGGACTTCCTTCCTCAGAAGAAAAGAGACACCAAGTGATAAACCAAGCACCCTGTTTGAAAATTTCCCTGTATATTTGTCCCTAGAGGAGTGTGCCTCAGGGAGATTTATTGTTCGAAGCTTTTAGCCTCAAGCTTAATTTTAAAAGTATGTATTTCCCTAGAAACAGAGCAGCCCCAAGCTGTGCTCGGAAGTTTACCTCAAGTTTCACTTAATACCAGTCTCAGACGTGGAGGAGAATTATTTATTTCATCATTTGGAAAAGGGATTATGCTTCTTCCACTTCCCCTTTCAGTCCCTGCCGTCTTGTGGATGGGGACACATACCCTGAGAGATGAAATACGAGCAGGAGTAAAGCCAGAGCCCTAGTGATACGTAAAAATACTTAAGTCAGGGACATCACCTTCCTGGCAACTTGATCCCTCCTACTTTTATAGTGAGTGTTAGTTGGAGTTTCCCCAGGAGCCAACTGTGAGATGAGGATTGGAGTTTAGTAGTTTATTTGGAGGTGAAGCCAAGAAACATTGGTAGGGGAGTAAAAAGGTGAGACCAGGGTGGGAAAGTGTGTCACCAAGGGAGTTACCACTCTGGACACCTGGAGCGTACACCTGCTGGGGAACCGGCAGAGACAGTAGAACACACACCTTTGAGTTATCCACCCCAGGGGTGAGGGAGCTGGGGTGTTTATACACCAGTTTCTATCAGTCATCCGTTGAAGGCTGCCTCAGGGGGCGTTGATTCTCCGGCACTTTGGGCCTCCCGTGTTGCAGACAGGGTAGACTTGGAGGTCAGAGAAAGCCCTCAGTTACAAAAGGCATCAGGCCAGTATGGCTTGAAGTGGCAAAGGCTGAGCAGGTTGGGGTTGGCACCAATGATAACGACTCAGTGCTCTCAGTGGGTTGAGTCTTGGCCTCCCAGTTTGTTTTAAGTCTATTTAGGCCCTGTGCTTGGTGCTGAGGTGACACATGATTGAGATCAAGTCTGGCCTGTAGGATGCTTACAATTTAGTGAGGTAATTGAGGGAGACAGGCACGTGACAAATAATTTTTAGTCAGTGAGATTAGTATTATATTATGATGTACCTAATAACATGTGTATCATTTGTGCCAGGCTATATGCTAAGCACTTACCTAGATTAATTTATTTGATCCTCGCAGGAACCCTGCACAGTGGGTGCTTTTATTATCTATTTTAGAGATGAAGAGACAATTTTCAAGGTTTTCCATCCAGCCTGGGGAAGAGCCAGAATTTGAACACAGGCTCTCTGGTTTCAGAACCGCATCCTTATCTGCTACACTATATATATCAGAGTTTCTCAACTTTGTCAGTGTTGACATTCTGAGCTGGATAATTCTTTGACTTGGAACTGTCCTGAGCATTTTAGGATGTTTAGCAACATCCCTGGCCTCTACCTCCTAGAAGCCAGTAGCACCCTCCATTCCTCTGTCCCCACCTTCTGAGTGGTGACAACCAAAAGACGCTCCAGATACTGCCAAGTGTGCATTGCAAATGTCCCCAGTTCAGAACCACTGGTGTCTAGTATTCAGCAAACAGTATTTCTTTGGAAGTGTTCCTAGAAGGCAGATGAAAATTCTCTCTTCGTTATTGTTTAATCTTCCTTCCTACAAAATAAGAACAGAAGTAGTATTTTGGAGCTGATCGCGTCTGTAAATCAATAGCAAAATACATTTCAGTGCAGAGAAAATGGAAGTAGGAATCAAGTTATTGAAAAGTAAGGTTTTTGTGTGCATTTGAGTTGTGCACAGGCATTCTTGCCCATGGCACTCTGTTTCATGCCCTTTGAGCAGGCTGTTTCCACGGTCATTTATTTTAAATGTTGTCTTGCAACTTGATTGAGAAATGAGTGAAAAGACCATTAGATGAGAATGGGCGGTGAGTTCTTGTGGAGCTGTCTGTTTTATTATTTTCCAGTTTTCTCCTTGGGCTCTTTTGCTCGTGCTTTTTTAGAGGTCTGCTTTGAACCCACCTCACCCGAGTAAATGAATCCCTCTTCTTTCTGTCACAAGCCAGGAGATTCCAAGCTTTATTTTTCAAATCCTTCAAATCGAATTTTATCCATATGACTTCTTAGAGCAGGTCAAGTTAGAAAACTGATCCTTGAGATTTTGGGGCATTTTGTGTGAGGACAATAGTCATAACTTTGGCATTAACGTGTCCTTATTCATCTCCCTTCTTTCTTCTGACAAAAAACTGTCTTTAATTCAGTCTCTTCCAAATTTGGCTTTATAGCTAATCTGTGTGATCAGAGAAGCTTCATTTTAGTGTTGGAAGCCTGAAGAACTCACTTTTTCAATTGTTCGTAAAAGTATAATCCCATGATGTTGAAACATTCTTTATAACAAAGCATTTCCTTGTGCCTTTGGTTAACTTATTGAACAGTACTTTGTTAATCTGCTTACAATTCTCGATGACCAGTGCTTTTGATGGTCCCTACCCCTGCTTATGAAATAAATAATCACCTTGATGATTTAATTCAGTTTGTGTGCTATTTGTGAGAGGCGAAGTGCTACCATGGTCCAGAGTGTAGGCTCTGGAGTCAGACAGAACTGGATTTGAATCCTGGCTCCACCACTACTAGCTTTGTGAGATGGACCAAGTGTGGCAGGCGGGCTAATGGATCCCCCAAAGATACTGGTGTCCTAATCCATGAAACCTGTGAATATGTTACCTTACCTGGCAAAAGGGACTTTGTAGATATGATTAAGTTCTTGAGGTGGAATATCCGGGATTATCTGGGTGGGCCCAATATCATCACAAGAAGGGGATCAGAGTCAGAGAGAGAGAGATTGGAAGATGCTATGCTATTGACTTTGAAGATGTAGGAAGAGGCCACAAGCCAAGGAATGCAGGCAGACTCTAGAAGTTGGAAAAGATAAGGATACGTGTTCTCCCTTAGAGCCTTCCAAAGGAATGCAGCTCTGCTAACACCTTCTTTCTAGCCCAGTAGGACCCATTTTGGATTTTGACATTCAGAACTGTAAGATAATGAATTTGTGTTGTTTTAAGCCACTAGGTTTGTATAAATTTGTTACAGCAATAGTAGGAGACTAGTATAGCTAGCAGCCTAATCTCTCTAAACCATTGTTTGGTCATGTACAAAGTTGAATAATCACTATTTATTTATCCCATTGGGCTATTGTGAGGTATACATGAAAGTTGTGCTTGGCCCTGGGCCTGGAGTAGAGTTCATGCTTAAAGATACAGAATTAGTCATGGGCTTTGGTTTTGCCATGTAGTAGCATCTCCATCATCCTACCTACTATTAAACTTCCAAAGTACCCATCTGTGATGATTAATTTTATGTGTCAACTTGGCTAGGCTATGGTGCCCACCCAGATTTTGGTCAAATTCTAGTCTAAATATTGCTGTGAATTCCTAGCATCTATATTTGTGGATGTGATTACAGTTTACAATCGGATTACTTTAAGTAAAGCAGATTACCATCCATAATGTGGGTGGTCCTCATCCAATCAGTCAAAGGCCTTAACAGGAAAGTCTGAGGTTTCCAGGGGGAGAAGCTATTCTGTGTCAAGACTGTACCATTGAAACCCTGCCTGGGTTTTCCACCTGCTGGCACGCCCTGCAAATTTAGGCTACAGACTGCACATCAGCTCTTATCTGAATTTCCTGCCAGACTGCCCTACACACTTTTTGGAATTCTCAGCCCCAGCAATCGTGTGAGCAAACTTCTTAAAATAAATCTCTCTCTTTCTCTTTCTTTATATCCCATTGGTTCTGTTTCTCTGAAGAACCCTGACTAATATACCATCCAAACTAAATGCAGCCCACCAAAAGATTCAAGAGCTCGAAAAAGGAAGAGGTAGTACCGACAACTACATGGTATTAAACTTTCTCTTTTTTGCATTTCCTCATTGACATTAAAAGGGGCTGCACCTCTGTTATTTCCTTTCCTTCACCTGTAAACCAAAAGTGTGTAATTAGGATTATGGTAATACAGAATCACTTAAGACAAAATATCACAGCAAAAGAATTGGGATGGTTCTGTGATATCCTTTGTAATGAGGTTTGAACTTGAACTTAAAGGAGAGTTGATATTCAACAAGGATGATTGGCATTGCCACACCAGTTTGTATATATGTCCTTTCCTAAGCCCCTCTGAATGTCCCTACCCTATCCTCGCCACCTAAGCTCCTATCCTAAGACTCCCTAGTAGTCAAGCAGCTAAAGGGTTAATGCTTGCACGGGAGCGCCTGTTTTCATTGGTTGGTGCTGGTGCTGTATAGGTTATTGATTATTTTGGTGTTGCTGCTGCCTAAAAGTAATAGTTAATGAACGAAATTCAATGAAGAATTGTCCAGTCGTTCAAGTTGTACATGTCTATAAATGTGTAATTTCAACATATGTTGTCATTTTAAAGAAAAAATAGGTGAAAATCTTCATATTTCATTCCTTTTCTCAGGGAAGATTTTAAATCTTCATTTTCAAGCCATTCTTTTTAGGATTAATGTACTGTGTCTCTTGTTTACTTTTTTCTTTAACAGACAGGAAATCAGTTTAACTATTTTTAATTGGACAAATATTTAGATTTTCTCCTGTGAAGATGTCTCACTGTCATACTTGCTGATTCACATATAATTATCCTGTATAAATTATTTTTTTATTGGCCTTGGAAGAAAAGACTAACTCATTCAAACTGTTGGAATTTCTCCCCCCTATTTCATAGAGAAAGTCATTTGCCAAACACAAGGATTTGATCAATAAACAACTTGCAATCCCTAGGAGGCCTGTAAAGGGATTTGGATTGTCAAACATTAACTCAGGATTTGTTCTGGTAGTTGTTAAAAATTACATAAACATAAGTTTTTTGTTTTTTTTTTTAAACTTCAATCAACCAAAGAGTTAGTAATAGAGAGAAGATTTGGCCCTGTTATTGATTAGTTGCTATAGACGCTCTTCCAAAGAAAGTTAATCAACAGGGTGTTGACAGTATCAGCAGTGTCTTGCATCTCTCTTGGAAATTGTTGCTTACAATTGTAGCGTTGTTTTACACCACTCCTTCCTGCCAGGAAACAATAGAGGTAAGCTTGTTTGCACCACACCAAAGGAGCCTGTGGATCATTTCTGTCTCCAAACTAAGTGCCACAGTGCTGGTAGGCAGGACTGCTAGGCCAGGAAAGGGAAGGTAGTCACTAAAACATATTCTAAACTCTTAGTTTGGAACTCTTCCTAATGGTAAAGATCATGTCGGTCTATCTTGTTAGCCCAAATTCCCAGCGCCTAACACAGTATTGACCCAGAGTACTCTGTAAAGATAGAAGATTTCAATATATGCCAAGGTTGTATTCTAGAAAAATATGCAGGGAGTGATTTGGTCTCTCCTATACGACAAAGTTACATGACAGGAAAATGCTGTTTATAGTAAAGAAAAAAATTATCAATGGGAATTATTTAGTCCTTGATAGAGGCTGAGGGTACATAAGCAGAAAACATGAGAATTATTTTCAGGGGAATTTCATGGAAGATGAAAAAAACATGAGCCACAATCCCAGATAGTGAACATATAACACATCAAATCTATGAATACTGCCCTATACATGTTAACTAATAATTAGATAAATTATATAAATCATAATAAAAATAAAAGATGCTATATAATCATTCCTCCTTTAAAAGGTGAACTCTGGACTCCTGAACGTGGAAGATCATAGGAGCCCTTAAGCTCTAACTTTAAAGGAAACTCCCGGAAGGAGGATGTGTTGCAGGTGGAGAGGGAAGAGTGGACGGAAACTCACAGCCAGCTCTCTCAAGTCCATGTCGGCATTTGGGAGACTAGATGCGGAAGGACAGAGAGCAATTGCAATCCATGGGAGGCCTGAGTTTTTGTTGCCTGATGATTATTCTTCTGTTAGTAAGGAAGGGATAAAGTATGGACTGTATTCCATTATGAATCTTGACTTTTGGTGTTTTGAGTCACAATGCCTTTGCTCTCTTCTAGCCAAAGATATCACTTACCAAAGATGTGAAATATAGCATATAGTGAAATATATCCCTAAAAAGTTTATTCTATATGTACAAAATGATAAGCAAGCGATGTTTAGTGTGATTTTCCAGTATCTATTGCATCCATTAACAAGGAAATAATCATATTCCAATTCATCCTCACAACCCCACCATCTTGAAGATTCCCCTCAATTTTATTTCTGATACAGTTTTTTTTAAATAGTAGAAGCTTTCTATTTTTTTTAATTTTTATTGGAGTATAGTTGATTTTCTGGTAGAATTTTTGAAAGTTGGCTTATTCTCTTACTCCTCTTCTTATTTTCAATAGCATTCTCCCTCTGTCATTCTTCAGGTTTTCAGTGTCACATGCATGTTTTCAAACATGATAATTAGTTAATTAACTATTAATCCTCCCATCCTTCCACGCCTGAGAGTGAAGCCTCCTTAAACTTTGTGCTCCAAACGCCTCACTCCCCTCACCCTAATCCAGTTCCTGGTTTAT
Organism: Globicephala melas; assembly: GCF_963455315.2. Lineage (NCBI taxonomy): Eukaryota > Metazoa > Chordata > Mammalia > Artiodactyla > Delphinidae > Globicephala > Globicephala melas. The sequence goes on from NC_083328.1 coordinate 77,277,794, forward strand.
GTTGTGCCAGCCACAGGAAGGAAGAGTGAGAGCTACTTAATGGAATAAGTAAGGACACAACACAACTTTTTATTATAATAAAATGGTAGTTCTATTTGTAGTTTTTTAAGGAACCTCCATACTGTTCTCCATAGTGGCTGTATCAATTTACATTCCCACCAACAGTGCAAGAGGGTTCGCTTTTCTCCAAACCCTCTCCAGCATTTATTATTTGTAGACTTTTTGATGTGGCCATTCTGAATAGTGTGAGGTGATACCTCACTGTAGTTTTGATTTGCATTTCTCTAATGATTAGTGATGTTGAGCATCCTTTCATGTATTTGTTGCCAGTCTGTATATCTTCTTTGGAGAAATGTCTATTTAGGTCTTCTGCCCATTTTTGGATTGGGTTGTTTGTTTTTTATGTATTGAGCTGCATGAGCTGCTTGTATATTTTGGAGATTAATCCTTTGTCAGTTGCTTTGTTTGCAAAAATGTTCTCCCATTCTGAGGTTAGTCTTTTTGTCTTGTGTTGTTTTTTTTTAGATCTTTTAATTTTTATTGTTTTCATATTAAGAATATCAAAACCTTGAATTCTAGTGATGGATAATCTGGTTAAAAAAAGAAAAGTTATGACTATATATACATCTTCCATTTGGAAATAGATTAAATATCAGAAATATTGTTAACTAGAAATTGACACCAAGTCTAGAATGCGCATACGGTTAGAATATCCTTTTTTTAATTTTATTTTACTTTTTTTTTGTACAGGTTCTTTTTTGAATTTTATTTATTTTTTTATACAGCAGGTTCTTATTAGTCATCCATTTTATACACATCAGTGTATACATGTCAATCCAAATCTCCCAATTCATCCCCCCACCACCTTCCCCCCCACCACTTTCCCCCCTTGGTGTCCATACGTTTGTTCTGTACATCTGTGTCTCTATTTCTGCCCTCCAAACCAGTTCATCTGTACCATTTTTCTAGGTTATACATATATGTGTTAATATACGACATTTGTTTTTCTCTTTCTGACTTACTTCACTCTGTATGACAGTCTCTAGATCCATCCACATCTCTACAAATGATCCAGTTTTGTTCCTTTTTATGGCTGAGTAATATTCCATTGTGTATATGTACCACATCTTGTTTATCCATTTGTCTGTCAGTGGGCATTTAGGTTGCTTCCATGACCTGGCTATTGTAAATAGTGCTGCAGTGAACATTGGTGTGCATGTGTCTTTTTGAATTATGGTTTTCTCTGGCTATATGCCCAGTAGTGGGATTGCTGGGTCATATGGTAGTTCTATTTTTAGTTTTTTAAGGAACCTCCATACTGTTCTCCATAATGGCTGTATCAATTTACATTCCCACCAACAGTTCAAGAGGGTTCCCTTTTCTCCACACTGAGGGTTGTCTTTTCGTCTTGTTTATGGTTTCCTTTGCTGTGCAAAAGCTTTTAAGTCTCATTAGGTCCCATTTGTTTATTTTTGTTTTTATTTCCCTTTCTCTAGGAGGTGGGTCAAAAAGGATCTTGCTGTGATTTATGTCGTAGAGTGTTCTGCCTATGTTTTCCTCTAAGAGTTTTATAGTGTTTGGCCTTGCATTTAGGTCTTTAACCCATTTTGAGTTTATTTTTGTGTATGGTGTTAGGCAGTGTTCTAATTTCATTCTTTTACATGTGGCTGTCCAGTTTTCCCAGTACCACTTACTGAAGCGGCTGTCTTTTCTCCATTGCCTCCTTTATCAAAGATAAGGTGACCATATGTGCATGGGTTTATCTCTGGGCTTTCTCTCCTGTTCCACTGATCTATTTCTGCTTTTGTGCCAGTATAGAACAACCATACGACCCAGCAATCCCACTACTGGGCATATACCCAGAGAAAAGCATAATTCAAAAAGAGTCACGTACCACAGTATTCATTGCAGCACTATTTACAGTAGCCAGGACATGGATGCAACCTAAGTGTCCATTGACAGACAAATGGATAAAGATGTGGCACATATATGCAGTGGAATATTACTCAGCAGTAAAAAGAAACGAAATTGAGTTATTTGTAGTGAGGTGGATGGACCTAGTGTCTGTCATACAGAGTGAAGTAAGTCAGAAAGAGAAAAAGAAATACTGTATGCTAACACATATATACGGAATCTTAAAAAAAAAATGGTTCTGAAGAACCTAGGGGCAGGACAGGCATAAAGACACAGATGTAGTGAATGGACTTGTGGACATGGGGAGGGGGAAATGTAAGCTGGGACGAAGTGGCATGGACATATATACACTACCAAATATAAAATAGATAACTAGTGGGAAGCAGCCGCATAGCCTAGGGAGATCAGCTCTGTGCTTTGTGTCCACCTAGAGGGGTGGGATAGGCAGGGTGGGAGGGAGACGCAAGAGGGAGACGATATGGGGATGTATGTATATGTGTAGCTGATTCACTTTGTGATAACAGCAGAAACTAACACACCGTTGTAAAGCAATTATACTCCAATAAAGATGTTAAAAAATAATAATAAAATGGAAAGATAAGTATTTTAACCGGATGGGTCCCTATTTCCAGAGATAAAATATTAACACTTTCTATTAAAAAATTAAAAACCATTTAAATTTTCTCTCTGTGTGGGCAAGGACTCTCTAAACTTAAAAAAAAATAATTGAAATCATAAAGGAAATATCAGCAATTTAAATAAAATTTCTGCACTTTAAAAAGTAACACAAGGCATACTATTAAAAGGCATAGCTTAAACATGGATATATATGTGCAGTATATATGGCACAAAAGATGTAAATATATTTGCTATTGAAGAGTTCATGCAAACCAATTTCTAAAAACTAAGACCTATGGGGAAAAATGGGCAAAAATCAAATACTTCACTCACAAAAGAGGAGATAGAAAGGACTAGTGAACATTTGAAAATGTTCCACCCTATTAAGAAAGAAATTCACATTAAAACAAGATATCTTTCTGCCTATCCTATAAACAAATATAAAATTTTAAAAAGTACTCATTTCTGGGGAAAGTTTGGTGAATCTGCCCAAGGAGGACCAGGTATGGACAATTTCTGTTTCTCACCATGTCTCCAAGATGGAAATACTGTTTTCTTTTATCTCTCTCCTGATTCAGTCCCTGTGGGGACTAGTTTACCAATTTTAATTTAATTTATAGACCTTCATGGTAAATTTATCTTTGGGGTATCTTTGCCCTTTCTTGCCATTATGCCTTGGTCGAGGCCACCAAGTCCTACCCTGACAGTTCTAACTTTGACTCATAAGAAGAGGAGCTTCCTGGTTCTTTATGCAAACTGGTCTACTTTCTCCCTGGAATTCTGCCTACAAGTGACAAATTTGCCCCAGTTTCCCTGGGGCTTTCCCAGTGTTAGCACTGAAAGTTCCTGAGAAAAACCCCTCAGTTCTGCCCAGTTCTGGGCAAACTGGGACAACTGGTCACTCTACTGCCATGTGAAATTAAACAACAACAAAAATCCTGTTGCATTATTTCCTTGCTGTATTAGTTTCCTAGGGCTGCTGCAACAAAGTACAGTCAGCTCTCTCTATCCACAGTTCTGCATCCGCAGATTCAACCAACTGTGGGTTGAAATTCAGAAGTGAATCTCCTGGATATGGAAGGCCATTTTATATAAGGGACTTGAGCATCTGTAGATTCTGGTATCCATGGGGTCCTGGAACCAATCCCCTGCTGATACCGAGGGATGAATGTATCATGAGTTGGGTAGCTTAAAACAACAGAAATCAATGCTATCGTAGATCTGGAGGCTGTGAGTGTGAAACTCTCTGATGGCTCTACGGAGAATCCTTCCTTGCCTTTGCTAGCTTTTGATGATGGCCGGCAATCCATGGTGTTCCTTGGTTGAGCAGATGCATCAATCCAGTCTTTGTCTCTGTCATGACATGACCATTTTCCCCCCTTGTGTCTTCACATGGTCTTCCCTCTGTGCTGTGTGTCTAAATCTCCCTTTTTAATAAGAACACCAGTCACATTAAATTAGAGCTCATTTAAATGACCTGTTATTAACCTGGTTAAATCTGCAAAAACCCTTTTTCCAAATGAGGTCAAGTTCTGAGGTACTGAGGGTTAGGACTATCAAGGTATCATTCTGGGGGGGAGAGGGGGCACAATTTAACACGTAACACTCAGTTTTGTGTTCTTTGGTTCTTGTACAATAAGCTCTTTAGTATAAATCATGGAAGATGGTAAGTGCAGGGTTGAAACATTTGTACTTCATCCAGTAGGCATCAATGAGTCACTCATGGCTTCTGAACAAAGGGGTAACATGCCTTAAGTGTCATTTTAATAACATTAATGTAGAAGTAGTATATATGATGAATTGACTCATGATGGAAGCTGGTTATTAGGACCATGAGAAATCCTCTGGGCCTGGTGCCCAGCCACGTCACTGACTTTTGCTAAGATCAGCCTTCACATACCTTCTCATACCAGGAAAGACATGTAAGACCAAGGCAGTGTACAGACATCCCCTGCAGAGATCAGAGTTAGGGCCTCATCACGCTGCTGCTAAGCAACTTGTTCTGCCCATGCTTTTATGAAAGACTCCCTTATCGAATGATACGTAAGACTTCTACTTCCTATTTCTTCATATTCAACCCATAGGCTTAAGTCTCCCTATCCGAGTGTCAGTATTCCCTTCTCCCCCACAGCCGATTCCCATACGTACGTCCAACCACACTTCAGCCTAGACCCTGTCTGATTGCACGTTTGGACATACTTTCTACTTGCTTTCTTGGTCTTTGAGACTAATTATATTCTCCTTAATGAGACTCTTTTGACTTTGATCTTGGCATCTTTCTTTGATTTCAAGATTAAAACTCCTAGTAATGATCTGAAGGTAGTGGTGGTGGGTCGGGGTTAGCACCCACTTGCCACGTTGCTGGCCTCAGTATTACCTTAGCTACTCTGCCCTGCCAACATGACTCTGAGTTTTAGACTCTGTGAAGGAGCTTCATTCCCTGGCTCCTTGAGAAAGATCAGTCAGAAGGCTCTTAGAGTATGACAGTGGGCTGGTTGAAAATACCCAAAATACCTAAGCTCCTTCCACACCCCATTTCTTAGAGAATCTGCCCTGTTTATGGCTTAGAAGATTTAGCCCTAGAAGCCTTGCTCTCTGACTCCAGCTGGTTGGACAAGAAGTGGGCATCCAAACAAGTTGGCCAGATCAGATAGTTTCTCTCCCCAAATTTAGAATGGTACGGACACTGGATTAGTTAACTGATGTGGACCCCAAATTGGTGATTCTCATAAAGTCAGGGTCCTAAGCTGACATTTTAGAATATCTTTGATGAACTACCTGTAAGGGTGTTGAACATAGGAGTCCATCTTCTGAGAATGAAGAATGATAAATCTATTCATTCATTTGACAAATATTGATTGACAGCAAACATTGATTGAGAAGCCCCAGCCTCTGTGGTTCTAGGCTTTGGAGATGTGAGAGTGAAATGGCCTGATCTCCTGGAATTTGCTTTATGGAGGTGAGGGAGAGACAATAAACAAATAACACTGCTAGAATTTACCTTATAGAGTTAAGAGTTACGGAGGAAGAAAAACAGACTGAGGATACAGAGACTTATGTGGGGAGGGTTGCTCTTTTGGATACGGTAGCCATAGAAGTCCTCTCTGAAAATGTCCTATTTCAGCAGGGACTTGAATGAAGTGAAGGAGTAAGCCACGTGGATATCTGGAGAAAGAACACTGTAGGCAGAGGAGAGGTTCAAGAGCTGTGAGGTGTGAGTGTATTCGGAGTGGCAAGAAGGCTTTTGTGGTTAGAGAAGACAGAGGGAGAAAGTGGCAAGATACGGTCAGAGAACAGATTAGTTGTGTCTTGGGATCATGGTATGAACTTGAGATTTTATTCTAAGCATGATGGAAAACCACGGAATAACATGACCAGATTTATATTTTAAAGGAATCTCTCTTACTGCTACGTGGAGGACAAATGATAGTGGGGGAGGAATGAAAGAGAAGGACGTGCAGGAGGAGAGAAGAAAGCGATTGACTGCTTGTGTATCCTATAAGTCCTGGAAATCCTTCCTCTGTTTCCTTTGGTCTGAGAAATTTTTCTGCCTACTTAAGACACACTTTTTCACTTTGTCCAGCTGAGTTGGATTTCTATTTCTTGCAATCTGATTTTCCCCCTGATTAGGACAGAGCTCCCGAGAGCCTGAATTATGGTGGAAGTAATGCATAAGGGGAGGAACGGGTGGCTATCAAACATAACATGTGTATACGTTTATAAAACTTAATCATGTATTATTTTTAACTGTAGGTGGTGAAAATATAATTCAATTTATGGAAAGATCATTTGACAGCAGTAGTTCTCAACTGAAGATGATTCTGTCCTCTAGGGAACATTTGGCAGTATCTGGAGATACTTTTGATTGTGTTTGGGGCAGTACTACTGGCATCTAGTGGGTAGAGGTCAGGGATGCTGCTAAACATCTTACCGTCCACAGGACAGCCCTCCCACAGCAAAAAAATTTCCAGCCCCAAATATCAACAGTGCTGAGGTTGAGAAACACTGCTGTAGAGAGTACTGTGGAGGCAAACATGTTGTGCACAGTCACAAGCGTGATGTATCAGGAGGGCTTCCTGAACCGTTAAGATATCTCCTCTGAGTTGAAGGAACAAGAAAGGATAATCATACTTACCAATTTCGATATACAGCTCTCTGAGGTGAATCAGCCCATGTGGTCCCCCCTCTCTGGCCCATGCATCTATCTTGACAGGGATCTACCTTGTTAGAGAATCCATTTCCCAGATAGAGGAGCGGGACTTGCCCAGATGCAGATAATACATTTTGAGAATGGACTTCTTGCAAATGCACCATTTTCTAGTTTTTAACCCTTGTTCTTGCTATAGCTTTGCAGATAAGCATCACATATTGCCAAATTACCATTAATTTTTTTTTTTTTTTTTTTTTTTGCGGTACACGGGCCTCTCACTGCTGTGGCCTCTCCCGTTGCGGAGCACAGGCTCCGGACACGCAGGCTCCGCAGCCATGGCTCACGGGCCCAGCCGCTCTGCAGCATGTGGGATCCTCCCAGACCGGGACGCAAACCCGTGTCCCCTGCATCGGCAGGCGGACTCCCAAACACTGCACCACCAAGGAAGCCCACCATTAATGGTTTTTACAGAAGATGTGTGCCAATACAGTACAATCAGATTCATGCCCAATATTTGTCATTAATCTTCACAAATGAGTGGAAGAAAAACTCCTTCCAAGACTAACTAACTTAACAATTTTTCTTCTGCCACATCAGAGCCTTAATGTCTTTGCAAGCTCAGTTCAGTAAATAAATGTCTGTTCAATGGAATTGCAAATCAGTCCATTTTGATTCTTGATGAAGAAGGGGGGACTGGTGATTTCAGGCTACGACTCACCATATAACTACTGCAGAGGGGAGGGGGCGAGGGTGGCCAGGATGCCTTCATTCCCATCCTAGTTCTTTGCTCTAGTGGTTCAATAACCTGTATTTTATCTGTTCACTTGGGAGAAGACTGGTGTTGTCTCACCACCTTTACAAGTCCTCTTGGAAGGTGAGGGTGCTACTATCTGGACATATTTCTAGGTGGTAAATTTAACAAATCCTTTTAATGTGGTGTTATCATCATTCCTTTCCTGCTTATCTCTGAATTATGGTCAGGTATCCAACAAATATTTATTGAGCACCTACTACACCCCAGACCCTCTTCTGGTACGTGGGATACCACAGACCACAAAATAGGCAAAACTTCCTGACCTCCCGGAGTTTGCAGTCTAACTAGTGAGGCAGACAACAAACCAGATGCTTGGCTAAAATATTTGTGTTTGAGAGAGTGATATGCTAAGAAGAAAGTGAAGGAGGGAAGAAAGTAAGGTAGCGTGTTTGGGAAGAGGGTTGTAATTTCAGACAGGTTAGCTAGGGGGCACTGCACCGAGACATGCCGTTTAAGGAAAGACCAGAAGGAAGTGAGGAATAAGTTCTGAGGTTGCTTGAGGAAAGCAAATTCCAGAAGAATGGAACAGCACATGTCAGTGCTCTGGGAAGGAACCACGGCTGGCGTTTCAGAAACTGTGTATCTGATTGATGTGCCTGGAGTACATGAAGGTGAGCCAGGTCATGGGGGGCCCAGTCATTCAAGTGTCTTAGGTCATGTGGGAATGTTGGCTTTTATGAACAAGTGACACGAATGCCAGCAGAAGATTCTGATTAGACGGGTGCCTCAATGTGATTTGTGTTCTAACGGGATTATTCTGGCCGCTGTGAGGTTGACATCCTGTAGGGAACAGGCAAATTTGTGGTTCATTGTTATAATTCAGGGGACAGAGATTGCTGGCTTGGTCTGGGGAGGTAGCAATGGATGCCGGTTGTTTCCTGACAATATTTCTTCCATGGTCTGCCTACTCGTTGTTTTTCCATTTCTAGCAATAGTTACTGATTCACGATTATCACTGACATTTCCTGCACTTTCATGATTTTCTTGAGCCCTGTCTGTTCCCCAGTTTCATTATTATCAAGCAGCTTGGCTGTGATGGACTGCTGATCTTCATCTTCATATTGATTAATTTCATTTTCACATGTATCACCCTCATCTCCAACATCATCAGCAGAGTTTTCACATGATGAGTCATTTGCGAACGACAGATTTTCATTATAGGAGTCAACTTCGAGGTAGCATGTGTTGGACTAGACTTAGGTGAAATATTTGCTCAGTTCTGCTTAGTGCTCTCTCTCATGAAATGGGGTTGATGGGTTCTTTTTGAGTCCAACCACTGTCAAAATAATTACAAAGCTGTTTTCTCTTACTTATTTGCTGATCAGCTAAGAATTCTGTTATTGTTTTACATGGAAAATATAATTCCAGCAGTCACTCCTTGAAAACGAAATGATAAATGTGTTACATTTTGATTATATGACATGCCCTTTATGGACCAAGGACTTTGGCCTCCTGAGCCTGGGTTCTAGAGTGGGTGGGGAGGAGGAACCTCACTCCAGCTAGCCCTGAATTGGCTATCTGAGGTCTCTTGTTTATGGCCTGGGTTGCAAATTCAGTTATCTCCCTGGGCCAGGCGGCTGATGTAAGTGGGTGAATCAGGCAGGTGTCAGAGAACAGAGTGGCAATTCCATGGTGGTCCAGTAGTTAGGACTTGGCACTTTCGCTTCTGTGGCACTGGGTTCAATCCCTGGTTGGGGAACTAAGATCCCGCAAGCTGCAGGGTATGGCCAAAAAACAAAAACAAAAAACAAAACAAAACAAAAAAACACACCACACACACACAAAACAGAGAGTGAAGGGGACAGTGCCAAGCTGGAATCTACAGTGATGAACCAAAGCCAGCATAATTTGCTTGTCCCATCAGAATGTGGTTCCAGCATTGACAGATTTCCATAAGAGAAACAGGAAATTTGGGTTATTTGGACATTTTTGTTTGTTTGTTTTTTTGCAGTACGCGGGCCTCTCACTGTTGCGGTCTCTCCCGTTGCGGAGCACAGGCTCCGGACGTGCAGGCTTAGCGGCCATGGCTCATGGGCCCAGCTGCTCCGCGGCATGTGGGATCTTCCCGGACCGGGGCACGAACCCGTGTCCCCTGCATCGGCAGGCGGCCTCTCAACCACTGCGCCACCAGGGAAGCCCTGGACATTCTTATTTTTAATTTCTTCTCACTTTCTGAGCAACAAAATAGGTCTTGGCACTAGATCCAATCCAAGTTCTCTATTTACGAGAACATCTTTGCACTTCCTGTATTTATTATGCTGCCTTTCCTTGCTCCCATCGATGATGACCATGCAGGATTCGGTAGAATTGATGCTTGTCATAACTAACAGTATGGAATCTTACTCAGGGAAGGTTTACTAACCTACCCATTTTTGAACATTTGGCCTCTGAGTGGACTGAACATTGAACCCTGGCCTGAAAAAGCCTTTAAGATCTTGGTTCTGTGTGACGCTGTCCACCAGCTCGTAGATGGTGTTAGTAGAATTTGAACTCAGGCCTTGGACCAAATCCTGTGGTCTTTCCATTGCACTCCCCAAGGTCACCAGGTGAGGAAACCTTGTAAGCAGAAAAGACACGAGTCTAGACTGGGGCCCTTGACTGACCAATGTTGAGTTACTGTCTTTCAGTCTAGGTAATTTATTTAGCCTCTGTAAATTCTACTGCCCCATCTATATAACTACTAATACTACTATTAATGTGCTATTAAAAATAATGGGTTAATAATGAGATAATTATAAGGGCAGTTTTAGTGATTAAATGCCCTTATGTGTACAAAGTGTGTAGGGCAGGACCAGGCCTAAAATTAGTGCCCACAAGTTCATATGTTGTCCTTAACAATCACTCATGTCATGTGAGAAACACAGCCCAGTGTCTGTCTGCACTGAGAGCATCATGGTTACAATCTGCCTCTACTATTAGACTCTATGACAGGGAATATTTGCCCCCAGTTTTTCTCACTAGTGAGACCTTCAGGTGAAACTGACTCAAAGATTTGAAGACTTATGGTCTTTTCTTTAAGATTTAGTAAAAATAATCCAGCTGACTCAGGCCTGGAGCATCCCCTGGCTTATAAAGATCCTCCTTTTTGGATCATCTTTTCTTGGCCACATGGAAATTGCCACTGTAGGATTTAGAAGACAGAACACAGGCTCTAGATGAAATCCAATCTGACTGAAATCTCAGCCCCACCGCTAGCCTGTTCTGCAACCAGGGCCCAGGCACAGTGAGTGACCTCTGAGACTTATGCTCCGGTAAACTCAGAAAAATGTCTTGCCCTATTCCTCTCTGTCTCTGTTCCGCTCGTCCTCCTCACCAGCATTACATTTTATTTTAATTTGTAAATTTTGAAAAACACCTTAATTGTTGCTGGTTAGTATAAAAGTTATGCTAGTGAAACACAAATCTAGGAAAAGAGAATCCAGAATTTCAGAAGTGAAGATCGACTTCATAAAGAGCACACCACCAGCTTTAAGCCCAGGAACATGCTCCAAAGTACGTACTTTAATGTGTGTAGCCATTACCTTGAGACTTTTTAAAATGCAGATTCTGACTCAGCAGGTCTAGTGTGAGGCCTGGGATTATGCTTTTCCCAAGTGATGCTGATGCTACTGGTCGGTGGACCACACTTTGAGTAGGAGGACCTTATAAAAGTGCCACATTCATCTCCTTTTCCTACTCATGTTTCTTTTCATCCTCAAATTATATCTGTTTTCCTTCAAGCAATAATGTTCAGAATGAATGAGAGATCATGTTTTATTCAATATATTTGTATTTCTGTTTTATTTAAAAGTGACCACATTTTCTGATGGGTGTGTTAATTAACTCAAGGCGGGGAATCCTTCTACAATGTATATGTACATCATGTAGCCACATGGTTCACTTTAAATACCTCAGTTTTGTCAATTCTACCTCAATAAAGCTGGGGAAAAAGCGACCACATTTCAGCTATATTATCAGTTAAAAAGGCCTTCTGTGAGAGAAAGAGTGGTTTTCTCTGGTGCCAAACCACCACTGAGAACACTGTTTTCAGGTTTAAAGATCTAAATGACCAACATAAATAATAGTAATAATGATTGAAATATTATAATAATGATGATGATGTTTATTGAGCATGTTCTTTGTCAAGCACCATGTTAGCATTTAATTTAGTGTATCTCTTTGATTATTCATGATTACCATATCTGTTGGGAGCTATAAGATTGATCTGAACATTATACATGATAAACTGAAGGTCAGAATGTCTAAGGAACCAGTCCAAGGTCATGTCATAGAGCAGATACATAGCAGAGGCAGGATTTAACCAAGGCCTGGGTCCTTCAAAGTTTATGATCCTATAGAATTTGGGTGCATGCCAGCCATGCAGGCTGGGTATAATGTATGCTGAATGAAAACGACAGAGGGAAGAGCTTTGAGGGTAATGGTCTTTTCTTATTGCTGGGTTTCCCAGAGAGTGTCCAGTCAGAAGATCCTCCAGAATAGTGGGACAGCTATGTGGTAACCAGAAGTGACCACAATAGGATGTAGCAGATGAAGCTCAGCCCCAGCTAGGCAGGAGGCAGAGCTGTTGAGAGAAGGTCCTAAAAGATATGGATGAATCAAAAGGAAAACATGTAAGGTGATATTTCCTTATTTTGAATCTTAAAAAAGACGCAAAATGCTACTCAAATGTAACCTGATTTTTGGAGTTCTCCTATGCTGAGTAAGACAGGGATTGAACAGAAAATCTGGTCAAACTCTGCTGAAGATTTGGCCACTTGAATGGGCTTCCAGATAGAAGCTCATGAGTAGTGTCAGGTCTAGAGCGCAGGCAACATGAGTCCAGGGGATCCCAAGGGCAGGGAATTCAGAGAGGTGGCAAAAGGCCCCCTACCAACCAGGTATTGAAGAAACTTGAGGCTCTGACACCCACCACCGTCAGCAGTATAGGGAAGTGGTAAAGAGGGTGGGCTCTGGAGCTAGACTCAACTATTAACTAGCTGGGACCTTGGGCTCTTTTGACACCTCCTTTGCAAAGTGATATAATGGTGCCTTACTTACAGAGCTGTTCTGAGGATTAAAAGAGAGATTATTTGATTATTGATTTTCTCCCTTCTTAGACAACAGATTCTAGTAGACTACAGACAATCCCTAATTTTGTTCACTCTAATATTCCCAGACCTATTGGTTCTTAATACAAAGAAGAGATGAAAAATATTTCTTGAATGAATGAACAGATAAAGACCTAGCCCATAAAAACATTTAGTACAGGCCTGGCACAGAGTAGGAATTCAATAGATCTTTGCTAATATAAATATGAACTTTCACACTCAAGGAGAACTTGGATCAGTAGAGTTTGGATTTAAAGCCAAGGGGTTCAGCTCCTAAGTTCATATTCTTGATCACTATCTATCACTGATGTTCATTTAAGACTGATTTTTCCTTGAGACATATGTTCTTGTCATGAGACCTCCAGGGTGGGAAGACTTGCCTCTGAACTCATACCTCTTTGGACTGATCTCTGTTCTAGAGAGAGAGAGAACTATCTCAGCAGGAGCCTGATATATCTGTGGGATTGGAAGAGATCTTGTGGGCTGAGCATGAATTATACTTTTTAATAATCTTGAATAACCCAAGCAGAGTTAAGATTTATTAATATTAAATTATGGCTCTTGTTCCATCAGAACAGCTGTATTCTTAATTATTCAGTGGAAAGATGATACATAAAGAAATCAAAAGAAGGGTAGTATTTAGCAACTTTGATCATAAAAAAACAAAAAATTGAATTACATTGATTTTTACTTAAAATAACAGTGGATGAAAGATGGAGCTTTAGGAAATATTTATATTTTCCTTTGTAATATTTGTCTTTTTTAACTTCTTAATAATAAACATTCATTATGTTCTGATGAGAAAATATATTATTATAAAGAACCCTCCCAGCATGGTGATACTAGAAAAATCTTGGTTATTGACTCCAATCGCAGCTTGTAAGTCTGAATAGCCAGGAGGCTTTTTTCTTCTTCTTTGAGGGGAATCCCTCCATCTGACTTTGGATCCAATCTCTCCTAGCTTTCAGAGACATCAATCTATGCGTTACCTCCTTTCTCATCTCATTTCCCTCTATCCATTCCCTCTCATCAGCATTTTAACTTAGCTAAAGTTTCTGCCATCTTAAAAATATTTCTCTTGATTCTATGTTGCCTATGTCACCCTATTTTTCACGCCTACTGAATATTATTATGTTCTATTAAATGTTTGTTATTTTAAAATATCTGCTTTTTTCATAAATGGATTTAACTCATTTATAGTTATTTACTGAATATTTATATGCCAGTGTATTATATCTCTTACTTACTGCATGTGTTTTTTTCCTTTTTCCAAACTTTGACTTTCATTAGTGGATTGAATTTACTTGGTTTCAATTTTTCTTTAGTGTAGTTTCACGGTTATATATCTTATTTACATTTTTCTGATGTTTATCTTTAAATCTTAACTCATACATATGAAGGTATATTTTTTCCAGCCACATCTTGAGTTAATTGGTGTTTATGTCTTCCCTTTGAACAAGAGAAAAACTTTAGCATGGTTTACTCTGTCCTCCAGCCCTACCTCTTAACCTTCCATGTAATGGTGTTTTGGGGATTTCAGTTCCAAATTCTTATTAAAAATGTTTAGGTAACTCATTAATTGTTAAAGTTGACCTTATGTTTTATTGTTACTTGTTTCCCTCTCCTTGTATGTCACCTTCCTCTAGCATAGATTCTTTGGTAATTTTCTTGTGGTACATCTTCAAGACAATCAAAGGGACCCTGTGGATGGTAAAGTTTCTGATTTCTTACATGTTAGAAAACATTTGAGTGCTAGTTTACTTAGGTACAAGTTTCTAAGTTTGTAATCTTTTCCTTCTAGATGCACTGTCTCCTAGACTACGATGTTGTCAATGAAAACTAATGACAATCAGAATTTTAACCTTTTTAGGTAAAACTACTTGAGCTGTATATTTTCAAATTACTATTTTTTGTCTTTTTTTCTGAAATTTCACCATAATGTATATAGGGGCGAGTCTTTTATTATTATTTGTTTTTATCTTGCTTGATGTTCAAAGGCCCATTTAACTTAAAGGTATTTTTTTTTCTTCAGCTCTAGGAGATGATTATTATTATTTTTATAATTTCCTTCTCTCCTTCTAGAATTTCTTCTTGAGGAACAATAGAAATTCTGGATTTGCATTCTGCAGTCTCTGCCTCTGTGGTCACATTGTCTTCTTCTGTCGATGTGTCAAATCTCCCTCTGCCTTTCTCCTGTAGGGACACTTGTGATGCATTTAGGGAACACCAGGATAATCCCAGATAATTTCCCCATCTAATGATCCTTCATTTAACTGTATTTGCAAAGACCATGTTTTTCCATATGAGGTAACATGTACAGGTTCCAGGGACTGGGACCTAATATCTTTAAGGGCCACTATTCAGTGTATTCAGGGCCCCTTTGCTCCTGACTGTGGCCCATGAGGCTAGAGTTCTTTTGCTGCTCCAGCTGTTACAGAAGCTGTCACATCCGTCTTATTCAGCCTCCCTCTGTCTTCTCACTGTCCCCACCCTTTCCCCTCTTCCCAGCCCTTGCTCTTGCTTTCAGCCCTTCCAACTCTCCCCACATGAGCCTTTTTCCTTTTCCATTTGTCTTCCGTATTCTTTTTCCACTTCTCGCTTCTTCCCTTACACCATTTCCTCCTTCTCAAGGTTTCCTACAGTCTAACATCTCCACAGCTCCAATAAAATCTTCTCACTATCAGGAATTCTTCCACATTTCTGGTTTAAGGACATTATCTTTTCTACTTGCTTTCTAATATCAGGATTCATTTAACTGCAAAAAACGAACAAATGAAACCAAATCAATTTCTGGAATTTCATAAAGTTTTTGGAGGGAGGAAGATATACTTTACCATCTTAATCCCTGAAATACCTCTTTATCAACCATACTTATTTTTTTAAAATAAATTTATTTATTTATGGCTGCATTGGGTCTTGGTTGGTGCGCGTGGGTTTTCTCTAGTTGCTGTGAGCGGGGGCTACTCTTTGTTGCTGTGCGCAGCCTTCTCATTGTGGTGGCTTCTCTTGCTGCGGAGGACGGGCTCTAGGCACGTGGGCTTCAGTAGTTGTGGCTCACGGGCTCTAGAGCGCGGGCTCTAGAGCGCAGGCTCAGTAGTTGGGGTGCACGGACTTAGTTGCTCTGTGGCATGTGGGATCTTCCCGGACCAGGGCTTGAACCCGTGTACCCTGCATTGGCAGGCGGATTCTTAACCACTGTGCAACCAGGGGAGTCCCAACCATACTACTTTAGACTGTGAGCTTCCAGTAGCAAAACCT
This sequence comes from Globicephala melas, assembly GCF_963455315.2. Classification (NCBI taxonomy): domain Eukaryota; kingdom Metazoa; phylum Chordata; class Mammalia; order Artiodactyla; family Delphinidae; genus Globicephala; species Globicephala melas. The sequence goes on from NC_083328.1 coordinate 77,293,635, forward strand.
CTGTTTTTTTATTATTATTATTTGCGGTACGCGGGCCTCTCACTGATGTGGCCTCTCTCGTTGTGGAGCACAGGCTCCGGACGTGCAGGCTCAGCGGCCATGGCTTACGGGCCCAGCCGCTCCGTGGCATGTGGGAACTTCCCGGACTGGTGCACGAACCCATGTCCCCTACATCGGCAGGCGGACTCTCAACCACTGCGCCACCAGGGAAGCCCTTTATTTGTTTTTATTTACTTAATGCTCAGCACATGGTGATGCTCTTACTTGTTTATTAAATGAATGCCATTGTGGATTCGGTAAAATGAATCGTGTATGGTTGTTTTAACTGATTACGCAAACTGATTTGACTGCCATTTCCCATGCCCAAAGAGGGTTCTCAGAAACCCAGTGATTGTTTGGATAATAATTTGAAAACAACACTCAAGTTTCTATTAGTCCTAGTGGGTTGAACTTGAGAATGCCGTTAACCCTTTCTCAGAAGAGCAGATTGGGGGTAGGTAGCAGCTTTGTGGCTTTTTGGTATGCAGCTGTTCACTTTCAAAACTTAATTTAAAACAATAAAAAATGTACCTTGAAATCATTTTTGTCTCCCTATTTATTTAGTATGATTTGTTCTAAATGCATTTCATATCACCATAATGTATCGGAGCTCCACCACCACCTGTTATTTTGTAGGGGAAATAAACAAGACCTCTCTCATCAGATGAGTTAATTACACTGACATATTCACTCCTCCCCAGAGATATCATAAACTAAAATGCTGCAAGCCTTTAATTCAAACAAGCAGGCTAGAAACAAGAGCTATGCAGTGGTACATTTTCTTTGGAAGAATCAAAAGCTCAATACAAACTTGATCTTGGAGGGCGAGATAGCTTGAGTTTATCAAATGGAGTTCCGTCTAGAGTCACGTAACGAATCTGTAGGTGAGTTGAGCTTGAACCCGTTTCTCAATGTTCTGGCATTGTCTTTCAACCTCGGGGCTCCTGAGTATCATGTGGTCCTTTTCTGTACCTGCTTCATCCTGTAATGTCTCCGTCCTCTCAGGCCTCTGCCTGGCGATGGCTGTGCACGCAGAAGGGCGTTTGCATCCGGCAGAGCATTGTGAAGTCTCACTTCAGCCACTGTGCAGGGAGGCATCTGCCACCAGCAGTGGTCACAGTGGCGCTCGTCTCTCAGGGAACTTAGGTGGATGTGTGTGTGGGAGGCCGCTGGGGTGCCTTAGGTCAGATTCTCCAGAAGCAGAGCCTGAGATGAGAGTCACGCGCAAGGGGATTTACTGAGCATGTACTCCCAGAAGGATTGTGTGAGGAGATGGGGGAAGCAGCGGAGGGAAGGGAAAGCAGGCAAGCAAGGTGTGAACTCAGGCACATCCCAGCCTCAGCCTCATCCTGTGGGGAGCTCTGGGGTATAAATTACACCTCAGATCTTCTCCCAACTGGTGGCAAAGAAATGGATTTTTAGACTCCTCCTCCAGTTGGCAACTGGCTGAGAGCCAGCTGGGAGGGACATCAACACCCAGGAACTTCTGGTTCTCTTTCATGTGGCAAAGCAGCCCCCATAGCCTGTGGCAGCCCCCTAAAAAATTCACAGTTACAGGCGGAGCTCACAGAAAGTCAAGGTGAAAGCAGTGCACAGGGCACAGAGAGACTGTACGTAAAAGGGATTCAAGGGGGTGTGAGAAGAGCACAGACAGTGTCTGCTCCCTTGGGTTAGGAGTACGGAGAGTTTAATGTCTGCGGGCTGGGAAACGGGGAGGAGGATGCCCCTCTCATTCATGTAGCCATGCATCAGGCTGTGTGCATTAGGCACTCTATACACAGTGCCTATGGCCTGTACACCTTTTAAGGACCTCTAAAATATTTGAGACCTAGAAGAAATTAAAAGTCAATTTAACATGTAAAGAAAAAATTAAAGTTGATTAATTTATTAATTCAACAAATATTTATTAAGCATGTACTAGGTTCTATTGTGTTCTGGACGCTGGGGTTATTACAGTGAACAAAATACAAAAATACCTGTCTTTGTGATGAAAGTAGGAAGACAGTAAATAAAATAGATAAGATATAGAGAATCTTAGGCTCATAAGTCCCATAGAGAAAATGAGGCGGGAAGTGGGGGAGCAGGTGACCCACATGATGGCCCAGGTAGGGGAGGGACCGGTAACTGTAATTTTAAATGGAGTGGTCAGGGAAGGCTTCAGACAGAAGGTGACATTTGAGCAAAGGCCTGAAGGAGGTGGAGGGATTTGCCATGGTTTCATGAGGGAAGGGTATTTACAGGGAAGAAAAGGCAAATGCAAAGATCCTAAGGTGGGAGGATGCCTCATGTGGAGAAAAACAAGGAGCCCAGGGTAGCTGAGAGTGTGTGATAGGGAGAGCAATAGGAAATAAGGTCAGAGAGGAGCACGGGGCTAGACAGTGTCAGGCTGAGAGATAGCTGAAAGGATACTGACTTTGTTTAATTTAGCAGTCATGAAATCCTCACTATTTTTTAAAACATGTATAACTTGATTCTCTCACTTCCCTATAATCCCTGCTATCAGTTAGGGTGTAGAACAAGCCTATGTAACAGAGACCTCAAAATAAACTCTAACAAAAGAGTAGTTTACTTCTCTCACATGAGACAGTGTGGGAGTGTGTGGGTGGTTCAGGGAGTATGTGGGTGGTTCAGGGCCCAGGTTCCCTCCATCTCATTGGTCTGCCAGCCGCTGAAGCCTTGTCCTTGTCTGTATCATTGACCTTGATTAACCAGTTCCAGCTCATAGCAAGAAGGAATGAGGATAAAATAAATCAAGTCACGTCTGCCTAAGGAGCGGGATTTGGAAGTTCACATATGTCATGCCTGCTCATACACAGTTGACCAGACTTAAAAATATGGCCATAGTTAGAAGTACAGAAAAACCTCCAGTACGGTGACTCTGTGTCTTCTAAAACTTAGGGGATGGGGTGTGGGATTCTATTATGAAAATGAAAAATTGGAGAATGGATCCTGGGGGCAATTAGCATTCTCTGCCATATGTAATGATTGCTGGGAACTTATGGCCCAAAGCAAATCAAATAAGTGACTTAGAGCTAAATACGGATCTTTATCAAAATTCTTTCCCTTTATTTTTAACACAATAAATTATATTTAAAATGGAATCGAAGTAGGGCCACTTACTGCGCAGTTCCAGGGATCTCCATTCAGATGTGGGATTGTGCAATATAGCAGCCCTGAGAGTGACTGTATTCTAATATACTTGAGGGAACTTAGGATGGTGACCCCTAAAATAAGTGTGCCCAGAGTTACAAAGTCTTAAGACAGCCCTGATCACTTTGGTCACATAGCACTGCAGGTCTGCAAGTCAAATGTCAGCGCACCCTAGGAAAAGTGGTGTTTGCAAACTGAACTCTTGGGAGGTGGACTGATAAATCCACAAACCAATTTATTCATTTACAGCGGGCAACATAGCCAGCACAATAACTCAACCAGTCTCTTTCCCGGTATTGACTTACCTGAGAAACCAAATTAATTATCAGAAGGTTGCCCTGCTAAGTATGGAATTAGAAATAAAGGAAATTGGATGGTCTTAAGGGATTGCTCTTACAGGCTTGGATAAGTCCTGATAAATTGCCTTTAAAGAAAAAGGAATGTACTGCTCGCTGAGAACCTGGCTCAGCCCTAAGCACCTTCTCCTTGAACTCTGATGCTGACCCAAGTTTATCATCCCAGGCTTTTAGTTCAAACTTATTATTATATTACCTGTTTTTTTTTTTTAAAAATCGAAATTATATTTTACATCAGTGCAATTTTAAATGAGCTGTGTTCTGGCTGTTTCTAGGAAGGTAACTTCATCTCATGGATAAATGGTCATCTTTCATCAGAGATAATTTCCTCTTTTTGATCTTTCTCTTTATTCGCCAGTCTGTCTCACTTTATGTCCTTCGCCCCCCCTCTTTTCCCCTCATAACTATAGCATGTGTCTCAAAAAGCTGGGAATAATATGCAGCTAAAACCACATCCTTTCTTTCATCATAGTGGTTAGGAGCCCACACTCTGGCCGAATCCCACTCCTTCCTCTTCGTGGCTGTATGGTCCTAAGCAAGCTCACCTTGCCTGTCTTCTTATTTGTAAAATGGGGATAATAATAACACTCGTGTCATAGAGATCCTGCGGTGATTGAGTGTGTGGGAGCAGTTTAAAATAGCAGTGGTCTGAGAACTCCTGAGGGTCCCAGAGACGTAGGGTCCACAGAGTCAAAAGTATTTGCATAGTAGTACTAAGAGTTTCTCTGCCTTCTCTCCTGAGTTGACATTTGCACTGATGGTACAGGAACGATGGTGGGCAGACCAACCTTAGCCTGAGTTAAGGCGGTGGCACTCATTGTCCCAGCAGTCATGGTCTTCTTCACCACAGCACACTTGCAGGCAAGAAAATAAACATAACACCAGTTGCACTTAAGAGTGTCCTTGATGAAGTATAACATGTCTTAATTTTTATTAAATCTTGACAGTTTTAATATTATGTGTGGTGAGATGGGAAGCATATATAAAGCACTTCTGCTGTATGAGGAATGATGATGGTTGTCTCTAAGGAAAAACACTTCTGTGATTGAGATGGGAACTGAAGTAGCCATTGTTTTCATGAAACACCATTTTTAGGAAGAATGACTGACAAATGATGGTTATTTAGACCTCAGGATCTGGCAGTGTTATTTGAAAATGAACAAAGTTAGCTATCACTTCAAGGGAAATAACTAATGGTATTTGTTGCCACAGATAAAATTCTTATTTTCAAGCAAAAATTAGAATGTCGGAAAACTCGAATCCACCACTCTGAGCTTAACAGCTTTCCCATGTTTAAATACTTTTCTCTCTGATGATAATGATGGTGATATGAAATGCATGAACATCTGGAATATCTTTGCAATTTGGTAAGTTGATATTTTCCAGATGACTGACGTATCATATTCTAAAGTCATGTGTGGGTAAAAGGTCCATTCAAATTGCAAGATAGACCAAATGGATATTAATGTAGCAGAGTATAAAAAGCTTATTGATATGGTTTCAGATTCCACACTGCAATGAACCTTTAAGAAACCATTACTTGTTGAGTTTTGGTGTGATATCAGAGGAGAATATCCATACTTATCTGAAAATCTTCTTAAAATACCCTTCTCTTGTCTCACTATATATATATATATATATATATATATATATATATATATATATGAGACTGGATTTTCCTCATATTATTATTTCAAGCAGAAAAACATTATCACGATGGTCTGAGTGCAGGAGAAGATGTGAGAAGGTAGCTGGCTTCTACAACCAGACATCAAAAGCATGCATCTCATTATATGATTTTTGCTTGGAAACAATTGTTATATTTTTATAAGCATATGGTGTTTATGTTAACATGTAATGGTTTACTATTATTATTGTTATTAACATTATTATAACATGAATTAATAAATACACATTTAAAACTGTCCTGGTTTTAATTTCTATTATAAATATTGATCATTTTAAGCCATATAAATAAAAACTCTCTGGGAAGTTCAGTAATTTTTATGAGTGTAAAGCCTTCCTGAGACTTTGGGAATCACTGGTTTAGAACATTGCTTAGCACAAAGTAAGAGGTACAATTGCTAATTCCCAAATTATGCTTAACAACAATAACGACAACAGTAATAACCTTTCACTGAAGATTTATTGTGTGCCAGACACCGTGCTATTTGCATGCATTATCTAATATGATTTTTAACAAACTGCAGTGAGATAGGTACAACTGCTAGTTTTATTTTATAGATGAGGAAAATAAGGTACAGAGAGGTTAGGTAATTTGAACGTGGTCACACAACTATGAAGTAGCAGAAATGAGACCCAGGCAGTCCGATTCCCGGGATTCTGCCCCTAATGAGTTGCCTTTATATTATCCCTTCATTTAAAATCTCCTACCAGCTTGACTGTAGGATCCGAGTCCACTCTCTCTTTTCAAACCAAGGCAAGTATTTCCAGTGCTTTCTACAAACCTCCCAAATAATGCCTTTCTTGGGGTCGTACTGCATTCTGTCAGCAGCCATCCTACGTGCTCTTTTCTCTTCCTCCTACTCATTACACCCCTCAACTGATGGTGCCCTTTGTGTATAAGCCACCTCCTCAGTACCTTTGGAATGCCAACAAGTGCTGGCTTCTCTCAGGACTGGCTACATAATATGTGGATTCCAGTGCAAAATGAAAACGTGGGGCTTCTTCTTCAAACATAATTAAATTTTTAAGACTGCAACAGCAGAACATTATCAAGCAGGGGAACCCCATGTGACTGCATAGGTCGCATGCCTATGGGGTTGACCCTGGGTTCTAGGTAAAGAAGGGAAATATCACAGCCTCTCCAAATCTCTCCCATGTTATGCCCCTTGGGCATGAAGGCAAGGGCCAGGAGCCTGTGTTCTCCCACATTTCCTCATGGGAATAGGTCCTGCAGTTCCTGGTCTTTATCCCTCCAGTCAGAGATGATCAAATCTAGCTCATAGGGTTGAGAGGCACTGATGCCATACCATTTCCTTCTTTCTCTCCTTCCTGTGGCAAAACCAGAGCCCTCGTGCTTATCTGTGGTGATCAGTTGAAGAGGGTTTGGGGGATGAGGAACCGTTCACCCTCCATAGCTGTACCAGGGGCTGTGATATTCTGCGGGCATTCTGTGGGTAAAGAAATTTGATATCTAGAGAAAGTGGAGAATTTTATTTCCTAAAGAGCATGAAGTGTATGATACACTCATCAGGGCTCCTTCAGCACAGGCTATAGAAAATCAAACTACCTTAAGCCAAAGAGGGGCATTTATTGCTTTGTTTAACCAAACCATGGGAAGGATGGAGCAGACTGGTTCCAGGAATAGGTAAATTCAGGGCTGTGACTGAGTCTGCGCTTTCACTGTTAGAGTCTTATTCCTGCTTCTCTGACTGGCCTTAGCTCTAGACCCAGGGCCATCCCTGGACCACCTTCTGTGGCCAGGGAGTATGATGGGATTATCTGCCCAGACTGTATCCACTCAGTGGTCAGGAAGAGGAAGGGAATGCTGTGACCAACACCCATCACTGGGCCAAGACAGGAGAGTGGGGGAAGAATCATTTGCCCCCAAAACGAATAGCTGTTCTGGGTAGAAACCTGAACGTGGCAAAGCCGTGGTCCCCCCAGAATAGTCCTTTGCAGAAATGGGAACCTGAATGTTGGCAAACACTCAGCATAATGAAGGCAAGGGGGTGAGACACAGCTTGAGAATAATCTTGTTTATTATTGTTGTTTATTAGAAATGGCATCAGGTAAGTACTAATGTTTATATCTTAGCAAAATTAGGGGATCCAGAAAAAGAAAGGTAAAGTCAGCAGAGCCCGCCTGTCCTTTGAAAGATACATGGACTCATCCACTGGATCATGTTCATGTCTGTTTTAGGATCTGGGCCATCCTGCCAGTGTTTATCAGCGCCAGGGTGTGATAAGACAGTTCCTATTTCCAAACTTGCAATTTAAGGATAAATTTTACCAAGATAACGATAAAAAGAAGCGATGACCTGGGAATTTTATCAGTCAGATCACTATATTGCATGATTCGTTTATTGCATAAACACATCAAATGAAAAAAGCAAATATGCAAAGGACACTCACTTGAGTAATGAAAATCAGCCCTCCTCCATGAACTGGTGGCCTGCAAATGATGAACTCAATGAAGAATTAACATACTTCTATTTATGTATGTCCTGTGTCTTGCATCAAAGGTAGTGTCTTTGCAGGAAGTCTATATTTGTTCTCCCAGCCCCCCAGATGGAGAGATCAGATGAAACAGAGACTCCAAGGAGATGGGGAGGGTCACTTTGTTACAAGAGGGTGGCACGAATGAGAAGTCTGATTTGCTGTGGTTCAGTGATTTCTTAATATTCTTTGCAGGGCTGACCTATTTCTAGTTCCTTGAGCCTGTAGTCTGAAAGGTCATTAATCTGGGCTTGGTTCATGACGCTGAGGCTTAAGACTTCTATTTCTTAAATGCCAAAGGTGTGTCAGATTGCCTTTCGAAACGTTGGTATCCCTATTCAGGCATGCAGTGGTTCCTGGAGAGGTACATCAGCAATTTCCTTTCTCATGGAAACATTCGCCTCACCAAAAGAGCCACCTCTGTTTTTTTGGCCCTTTGGATCTTTGCCAGGGATTAAAAAGACAAACCAATCTCCCACGTACACTTTCTTTTTGTCAAGACAGGGACAAACAGGTGTGTGTTTGCTGGAAGGTTGGCAGCATCACATGTACTTCCTGGGAGTGAAATTGGAGGAAAATGTGAAAATGCCAGTTTGCTCCCGTCACTCTCTTCTGTGTCTCCCCATTTTCTTGAGGGTCAAGTCTGAGCTCTTTGTTGTCACACACAGGTTCTCTCTGGTCGTCTTTCTCTTTACCTCACCAATCTTACTTCTATCTTCTCCCCAAGCTTACTTTTGGTCTCTAAGAACCTCGGTTCACTTTGAGGCTTTTGTAAATGCCCTTCTCCACCCTCTTACCTGGTTGATTCCTACCAGCTTTTCAGGTTTCAATTCAGATACCTCTCCTTCGGAGGCCTTACCTGATTCCCCACGCCTGAGGTCCGGCTCCTCTTGGCGTTGCCATAGCTTTCTGCAAGGACACACTTCCTGTGAATGTAATCGCCTGTTTGTCTTTCTTGACCTATTGTTGCTTTTCTTTCTTCTTTCTTTTCCTCTTTCTCCCTCATCTCTTTCTCCCTCTCCTTCTTCACTTGAGTGCATTCTCTTTGTACAACATCAAATTATCACAGGTAAAGAATGTAGTCCTTTTGGACCACATGCCAGATGTCTTTCATTTGTTTCTCTAGATCCATATACCAGCCGCCCTGCTCAGTGCTCTGGGAGGCTGACCATGGGGTCTGCATCGTTGAGTTCTTCGCCTTCCAGTTGCCTGTTGAGCTCGGCCATTAAGGGCACCAAGTAAGATCAGAGGGTGGGAGCATGGGGTACCATTCCTCTACCTCCCCCCCTGCCCTATGTCCATGGGATGGTTGTCACTCTGACAAAGGCTACAGGTTCTTTCAGTGTCCCTCTTTATGTAGTCACCTCTCTGGCTTCTGATGGTGCTTTTCATTCTCGTGCCTTCAGGCCTAGGGTTATTAATAGTTCCCCCGTCACTATTTCATATGTACAGTTCTGTACTTTGTTGCTTCCCTTAAACACTGCCTCAGTCTATGTAAGCAGTCCCTTTATTGAATGCTCCTTAAATTGCACATTTGAAATGCTCATCTCTTTCCTGTTGAGACCCTGGCTAGACTGTCACCTCCAATCCTGGTTCCTGCCACTTTCCCCAGAGGTCACCCTAGTTATAACCATGTCTTCCACACCGCTGCAACCCTGGATTCTAGCACAGTGCATCACACCCATAGAAGGGGTTCAGGAAATGTTGGCTAAATGCTATTGTTGAGTCTTGAGCTCCCAGGAGAAGATGGGTCAAAAGTTGCTAACTCCAGGCAAACGCTTGTTCCCTCTGCACATCGTAAAGATGAGACAAGATCACAGTTATTAGAGTGGAAAATTCCTTCCCTGTTGCGACAGTAGATAGCCATTATGTGTTCCAATGAAAAACTCAGGAATGAGTATAAAAATAATCCACTGTACACCATGAAAAATTGAAAGCATATTCTTTTCCTTTGAAACGAGATCGGCTTTTGGAAGCTTTCACTCCAACACCCATCCATCTAAAACTTCTCTCCAAGGACATGGCTAAGATGCAGTTTGATTCATAGTAAGCCTCAGGAGTTTTCCTTAAAGACATGATTACCCAGAAGACATTGAGAGCTGTCTACAATTTCTTCTGTTTCGAGAATATTTTTATCCTAAGGAAAAGCAGGATAAGCTCCAAAGTTTCACTGGAAATTCTGGCTTGTGAATTATACAGAAAACAGAAATTTTGCTTATCTGTGATTTATCCTGGCTTGGACCTCATTCCCCCAATTAGAAAGCTCAAATATGGAGCATAAGGCCCCATCAGAAGCCCACTTACCTGTCAGACCAGTAGTAACGCTGTAAGGTGACAGCCTTTATTCTGCCCTGGTTTCATTGCTGGGCTCAGTGCCTGTTTTAAAACCAAGCTGGGACTTTGTATATCAAGCCATTATCATGGCCACCGGTGGTGGCATCCTCACTGTGTACTTTGCATGTCTTATCTCACCCCATCCTCCTATCCGCGCCATGAGGAGAGGATGCTCTCAGCCTCTCTTTTTACAGATGCTGACATTGAAACCTACCGAGAACAAGGAACTTCTCCAGCTGAGTGGTGAAGGCAGTACTTCCTTTGAAGACCAGGTTCTTGTCACTGTGCCTGCTGCCTTCTAAGTCCTCCCTCCCCATCTGAGTGGAGGTCATCAAGTCGGGGTCTGAGCTGCCTCTCCTCCTTGGCACCCACTTCTGCTTTTGTACTTACCTCATGGTGTTGTAATTATTTGTACTCAAAGGTCATGCAGTTGGATGAGCCATAGACTACCTCCCATCCAAGGTCCTTAAAAGGTGTGAAATTTTTACTGAATCATACTTCAGGGTTACTCATTAACATCTCTGACTATATGTGATCCTCTCTGGTTTATTAGGTCCCTGTTTAGGACTCCACTGAAAGGAGCGACTCATTGCCAAACAATCTACTGCTCCTTAGATTCGTGGAGTAGACGCTCAAGTTAGCAGACATCTTTCTCCAAAGCCCCATCTCTTCCCTCTCCCCAAACTTTTCTATGTCTGATTCTTCTTTCCCTTTGAAATGTCCTTGTTATCCCCATCTGCATTAGCTGGTTCCATTAGGGCACAGGTTCCCTGACTTACAAATGCAAGGGATTTACTTCACCACCAGGCACTGGTTTGGTGCAGTTCACCTTATTCAAGAACGTGAGCACTCCCCAAGATGTTTCCAGACATTGTCAGATGTCCCCTGAGGCCAAGCTCGTTCCTATTTGAGAACCACCGGTGTAGCAAATGACAAGTGGCATATTCTTACACGCCAAGGCTCCCTGGAGCGTGATTCACGGTGACTGTGAGTATTCTCCAGGAGCAAGGCAGTGTGGAGTCCCCCAAGTGAGGATCTCAGTGGGTTTGTTTTCTTTTGCATTTTATGCCCATTAGGAGCTCAGGGGCTTATTTCTGCCTGAGTGGTGTTTCAGGCTGCAATAAAATCTTGAAGGACACTTGTCTCTGGCTATCAGGTGGTCATGGCTCAGTGCATTGTCTCATTCAGTCTTTATAATAACTCCATAGATGGCTATCATTATGCTCTTATTTTATAGATGAAGAAGCTTAGAGAGGAAAGGCACATGTCAAGGTCATATAGCTAGCATGTGATAAAGCCAAGAACTGAGGCTATCTCTTTTTGATTCCCGACATTCATTGGTTGATCACTACTACTTCTCTGGCAATGAGAGGGGGTTCTCTGACTCTTCTACTTGAGGAAGAAACATAGGAAATAAAATGAGTGGTGAAACTCAGATCTTGGTCAGACATTCAGGAGGCTGGCTCTTCTCTAACCAGTAAACCAATGGCAGTTACCCTGCCTGTTGTCCCTCCCAGATAACTCCCTGAAAGGGGCCAGGTAATGATCCTTCCTTCTTCACATCTGTCTGCCTGTCTAATATCACAGTTTCATGTTCCATCTAAGGAGCAGGCGGGCTTTATATGCGATTGTTCCATTGCTGTTAGGTAAACGTTGGTCTCCAGTTTGCTATCACACCATTATCTTGTTTCGTAGGTTATGTGAGGGCAGGACAATGTCTACATTGCTCGCCACTTCATTCTCAGCATGTAGGGCTCTCAGTGAGCACTCACTGAATGAATGAATTAATAATGGATAACTCCATCTTGAAGAAGAGTAAGCTAATTTTGACTTTCATTGCTTTTCTCAGAGTTTTAGTCCATGAGCAGGAACTAGCAATGGACTTAACATGGTTTCTAGGTAACTGATGTAGTCTCTTGAAATGTCCAGGAGAGTAAGTCTGTGCACCCAGCATAAACCTCTTGAATGAGAGTAAATAATAATATGGTATTTCTTAAAAAAGAAAAAAATGATACTCAGTATAGTTTGGGGATACATTCGCCCATCATTATATAACACTGACAATCCTAGTGGGAATGATTTGCCCCTTGAATTCCTTTTAGGTTCTTCTGCTTGGGCTGGGGAGAAAGTCTCACTTGGTTCTAGTGTAGTATAGTATTTAACATCACTTTATCACTTGTTATTCTCCTTTTTTAAACAAAACAGGAGCACAGTTCAGGCTTAGACACTTCAGTAGCTAAGTCTATATAAAAATTAACAGCACTTTTATGCTTATGTTGTGATATATCCGTTATCTGTCTAAAGCAAGGTGCTTATCTAGTTAAAGCAAGTGATGCTTGCCGCTTTACATTTATGGTTTTCAAAAATCATTTTCAGTTAAATAAATTTAGCTAGGTAAAAATAAAAGGAAAGTTGATTGGAAGAAAAGTATTTCATATCTTTATAACAGTTGTTACACAGATACGGCAGAAATTGTGTATGAGGTACACAAATGGATGGAGTTTGAGAACTGTTAAGAAGATGGAACTGGTTCTGAATCCTGAACTTATGCTTTGCTAGTAATGTGGCCTTCAGCAAGTTGTTTCTGTTTTCCAAGCCTTGGTTCTCCCCAAATAGAAATGGGGGAGTACATCATAGTTTTATTATGAAACTGTAATGAGGTAATACGTGTAGAACACTGGGCTTATTATCCGGCATGTAGGAATCACTCAAAACATGGTTGCCATTTGTTGTTATGATTATATTTTATTTCTCCATGAGCTGATACCATTATTAGATGAGCTGTAGGCAAACCCTGGCATAATAGGGAACTGAAAAATAAGATTTCTCTTATTCCTTACATGGCCTGGCTTCATCATATCGACTGGAGCGGCCTGAATAGACAACAGCTCCCGATTGCTAATTACTGTCAGATGGATCAGCAGCCGCCAGCTCTTCTAAAACTGTTATTTTTGGCACACGTTCCTCAACGTTTTCCTGGTATATAAATAATGATCCCATACAAGAAGTCACTTCCTTTACTTTCTTTGGTGTACATTTCACAAATGGTTTGTTTTGGCGGGTCCTCTGGGAAGTTTCATTATCATAGCTACAGGTGGTTTATTAAGATTTCATTTTGGTCAAGGAGGGTGCCTGGTTACATCTGCTTTAAACATTTTTAGACCATAAAGATTTGGGAAATGCTAGATTCTCTTGGGTCTTGACTGTCTATTCTGTGTCTTGGGGCAGATTCATAAGAAATTTCTGGGTAAAATCGTAGAATTCAGCTTTAGAACTGGATTGTTCTAGCTTCTCTTTGTTCTTGTCTTCCTCTCAGCTCCTCTAATACTCCAAGAATGAAGTCCGATCACCAGGGTTGTAACGGAACCAAGTGGTGAGAGAATCTTAAAATGCTATCAATAAGGAAAGTATCAGAGAGTGAGGAAACTTGGAGAAAGGGAAGGAGGTAGTGCTTGGGGGAGGGACCCTGGATTCTGGAGGTCCACTCATTACTTTCAGGGGGACAACAGATAAAAGGGTAGAGTCAGAGAGTTGCTTGGTGGTTGGGTTCATCTCCTTGGGGGACAAGAATTCCCTCCCAGCAGTGTCCGACCAGTGGAGTACATCCATTAGCCTGGAGGTCTGCCTGCTTTTGCAGGGACCCAGTATAACTTTGGCTTAAATAAGAGAGCAGTTCATTTTCCTCTAAGCCTGAGGCTGGTGTGGCAATCCCACAGTGTCTGTCTCCCAGACATCTTCTTCCTTGTTCTTCTGCATTGCTAGGGCTGCTTCCTTGTCTGTCTGGCCCAAAATGGTTCACCACCGTGTCCACATTTGTGTCAGGGGGGAGAAGTAAATGGAGAGCAGTGAGCAAAGCCATTCCTTTCAAGGTCATGAAGTAGACTTTTCACACATCACTTCTACTCACAGCCCTTAACAAACATTTACCAAGCACCTTGGACCCAGGCACCATGAGTAAGGCATATTGAATTTCTACCTCTAGTGTAGGAGGCCAGCTAGCATTTTTCAGGGGCTATGTTCTCAATTCCTTGCCAAAAAAATATTTATCACATTTTAAGAAAAAAAAAACGTGTTCATTGTTATGTGTGAAGAAGTATGCTGAGTGCTGAAGTGACAGCAACAGACCTCTAGGCAAGATCCTCCCCTCATGGAGCTTACAGTCTATTGATAAACAGCAATGAGCAAATTTAAAAAGAGATTGCAAATTGTGGCAAGTGTTTTGAAAGAAAAAATCTGAATGCTTGTACAGAAAATAATGGAAAGTGTACCCTTTTCACAAATGGCAGCCAAGGCTCTCTGAGAAGGTGTCATTGTAAAGCTGATCCCTCAGAAGGAGTGAGCCAAGTAAAATGCAGAGGAGGGAACAACACGAAATGAGGAATAAATAGACCACACTGTCGGAGTATTATACAGCAGTGAAAAGTAACAGAGCCACGGCTACCTGCAACAATGTGGATAAATCTTAGAAGCATATAGCTGAGTGATAAAAACAGATCACCTGAGACTACATATACTAGGGTATCATCTTTATAAAACTCAAACACAAGCTAAGTAACATGTCTTTTAGAGATGCATACGTATGTGATAAAACTAAAAACAAAAAAGAGAAGAATGATAAACACAAAAAGCTAAATAATGTATGCCTGAGAGGGAGAGAGAAGGAGAAAATATGAGTATATTCAAGGTCATGTTCTAGCTTTAAAGTTAGGTGGCATATTCACGGATGCTTTGTTATGCTTCCTAAATTATATATGTGTTAAATGTATTTTTAATATATCAAATACTGCCTAATGCAAGACATTTTAAAAAACACAGGATGGGGGCACTTAATTCAATTACCTGCGGAATCCCGGCAGGCAGTGTAAAACCCTGCGTGACCTGGGAGGGTGCACGGCGAACAGCAAAATACTTTCCCAGCCGACAGGGGGCGCCACCACCCAGCCCGTGCTTCAGGTCGTCAGTCAGGCTTTCTGGCTTAATGCAGCCACAACAGCCAATTCTTCTTGAGAAGCCTGACACCTGCATGTTTATGAGCAATATCCCAATTTTTAAATGTTGGCAATGATTTCCAAATGTTAAAACCTCTGCGAGACACATAATACCTGTTGGGGAACATATCGTGGAGGTGAGCAGCGATTTAGTATCCATTTGCGAAGAAAATGCCTAAATTTATTTCTACCATATCCCCCCCCCCCCGCTGTGAAGGCAGGCAGGCACGCAGGCGGGAAGGAACCCCGTCCTCTCTGCATCCCCAGAGCGTGTGATTTCCAGCCTGTCGCTCTGCTCGGTTCCTCTGTGTCTCACCTACGAGCTTTCACCTCTAAGTTTGGGATGCGTGAAGGTGGTGTGAGAGCAGCTGAGATGGGTGGGCAGCAGCTTGGTCCGGCCTCTGCCCCCAGGGCTTTCACTCTGCCTGGCACCCTCCCGCTGCCTTCCAGACCCAGCATCACGAATATTCGAATATTCGCAAGACCCAGCACCTCTCCCTAAGGCCAAGGGGAGGAAGGGGCTTCCCGGAACCAAGACCACTGCTGCTGGGAAATCTATTTCCTGTTGCACACTGTTGGCACTGAATGCTTTCCATAGAGGAATATATTTGCTTTTTCTTTAGGAAAGAAAAGCTTCAACTGTAAGGCATTATTTCTGCTAACACTCACCCACGATACCGTGGGCTCTTTGTTTTCTCTTTAACATAGTGGTTATCAACTGGGGGCGATGTTGTCCCCCCAGGGGACATCTGGCAATGTCTAGAGATATTTTTGGTTGTCGCAACTGGACTGGGGGTGATTCTGTTTTGTAGTGTGTGGGGGCCACGGGTGCCACTAAACAGCCCACAATGCACAGGGCGGCCCCCCAAACCCCTGGACAAAGAGTTATCCGGCCCCAAATGTCAACAGCCAACATTGCTGATGCTGAGAAATTCTACTCCCCGTTTCACCCGCACCAATAAACAAAGGTAAATAAAGCCCCAGTCTGGGCCATTCATTCCCTGTGAGTTATGAAAGGTGTGTGTTTTTTTGGCGGGGGGGTGGTATGGTAAGGGGTGTAACCAGCATGAATTTCTAAGGCTCGCCCTTTAGCTAGAGCTGGGATTTGTGACCCCTAGTTTGGTTTTATTAAAGTGTAATGCTCACAAGCAGTAGAGGAGATTTGTTATTCTAAAGACAGTTGCACACCAATGCACGCTATTGTATAATCTGGCATTTTCCCCACCAGGGAGCTGCGGTGCATTACTCACAAGTGACAGAACCAACGAGCTTCATCTCCCAAGGGGCTAGTGCATCCGTTTAAAGGGAGCAAGCGCTATGCAGGTCCGCCCCCGCCTCACCCCCATGCAGAGAGCAGGGTGAAGGTGAGCATCTTTGCAGTCATGGCAAGCATGAACCAGGCCATGATTCCATGCCCATCCCCACCCCAGAAATGGATAAGTCAGGTCTAATTGTGTTCTGGTAGCAGGACCACAGGCAGGGAGCAGTGGCTTGGATTTTATTCTAGGCTCCAGCTCGAAAAGTGCCTTTAGGGAAGTCCTGGCTCTCTCTGTGCCTCAGTTTCCTGGAAGACCATGCCTCATGGGGCTAGACCATGCCTTGGGCTTGGGGGTTGGTCAGGCATTGGTTCAAATGCAGGTGCAGTGCTTAACGGTGTGGCTCCTCGGGTCCTGACTTCTCTCAGAGCCTCAGTTTTCTCATCTAAAAAGTGGGAACAGGGCTTCCCTGGTGGCGCAGTGGTTGAGAGTCCGCCTGCCAATGCAGGGGACACGGGTTCGTGCCCCGGTCCGGGAAGATGCCGCAGAGCGGCTGGGCCCGTGAGCTATGGCCGCTGAGCCTGTGCGTCCAGAGCCTGTGCTCCGCAGCGGGAGAGGCCACAACAGTGAGAGGCCCACGTAACGCAAAAAAAAAAAAAAAAAAAAAAAGATAATACAGGTGCCTGGGACACAGTGAGCAGTTAATATATGTTAGTTACTACTTATCTACTAAGTGAAATTTTTTTTGTCCATCAAAAGATTCTCACATAGAAAGCTTCAGCTTGGCTGGTAGTTGAAGAGTTTGCAGTCTCATCTAAAGCCAGGCAACTTCCAGAAAACTGTTTTTAAAATGTCCATCCAGGCAAGGGACTCAAATCAACAAGATCCCCTCCAGAGTTCTGAACTAACATCCAAGTGTTATCTAGGTAAATAGCCCCCAGTCCTTAGCTCGGAAGTGACTGGCTACAAGAGCCTATTCCAACTTTATGAGCCCACCTCCTACTTGTTTAGTTAAGATTGGTACAAGAGGGACCTCTTTGCATATTTTATTTTCCAGCTTTGGTCTAGAAGTGAACTTTAGAATCTGGAATACTGCTGCATTATGAGTTTCCAAACAACTGCTGTTAAAGAATGATATATGCTGGCATACACAAGGGATCACGGATTTTTCTTTGGCTGTCAGCTCTTGAAATTACCCAGCAATCCCAAAATGAATTTCCACTAATCTGACAGTTTTGCCTCTCCTGACATGATGTGCTGTATATTCGGTGGTCAGCAGGGACTACTTAATTGCAGTTAAGCCTGTGCTGTTCATTGTGGCATTTAAAATAGAGCAGTGTGTAATGTGGTTAAACTTTCTGACTCTCCAGGCCCAGATGGGTGGGTGGAACTCAATGTATTTTGGAAACTTTCTACCTGGTAGCACTTATACTGAATTAAGTTTTACTGGCTAGCAGCTTTAACTCATTCACTTTCAAGATTTTTAAAGGTTAGAATCAAAACTAAAATCAAATCCCCCCCCCACCTTAGAAGGTAGAAGGGAGTGGAATATCATATTAAACTGATGTTAAGTTAAAGATGCAGCAAAAACTCAATAAGGCAAAAATACAGTGATAGAATACATAACACTTTTTGCGTACTTACCATATGCTTGACCGTTTTCAGGTGTTTTCTCACTTTGTTCTTAAAGCATTCCACATAAGCAGGGACAATTTTTTGCCCCCATTTTGTAGATGTGGAAACTGTGGAACCCAGGTTTGCCTAATAATAATCTATATTCTTTAGCACTACACTAAATTCCCTAAAGATATTAGATATTGTTGAGTTTAAACTCCTTATTTTACAGGTGGGTAAACTGAGGTTCAGATACTTTGAAGTGACTTTCTCAGAATTAAGTTACCCCAGACTCGGAACATTAGCCTGGGGTTATACATAAGTCTTATTTTTAATAATAAGGTAGTGCTTTGCAGCTTTAAAGTGCTATAACATACATTATGTCATATTTACTCTTGGTTTTCAAATAATTTTGTTGTATGAACTGATAAGTCAAAAAGAAAAGAATTTTGGTCATTGCCTTTTTTCCATAGTTGAATCTAATGATACGTATCTGTAGTGTAACAACAAAATTGCTCCTATAAGGTGCCTGTGAACACGTGAAAAGTAAACTTAAATGGATCAATACTTACTTCAGCAAATACTGTGAAGCATCTAATATAGGCCAGGTATTATTCCAAGTGCTGGAAATATATCAGGGAGTAAAAACAGTCAAAAACTCCCTGCTCTAAGAGAGCTTACCTTCTAGAGGGCAGAGGCGGATGATTAGATAAATAAGCAAAACATAAAGTATGTCAGATGTTAAGTGGGAAGCCACGAAATAAAGCTTGGAAGAAGAAAAGGGAGCCCTGGGGGAAGGAATTAAGCTTATAAGTAGACAAGGTGGTATTTGAATAAAGACATAAAAGTCATGAGGAACAAGCTTTTTGAATACCTGAGGAAGAGCATTCTGGGCAGAGGGAAGAGCGAATGCAAAGCCTTTGGGCAGCAGATTGAGATGTATTGTGTTTAAGGAACAGTAAGGAGGCCAAATGCATGAGAAGTTTGAATATTTTTTGTTATTGTTCTCACAGTATGTTTTTTAAAACTGAGTATAATTGATATTCAATTAATTGTACATATTAAAGTATACAATTTGATGTTTTGGCATATATGTGTGTGTGTGTGTGTGTGTATATATACACACACACACACACACACACACACACACACACACACTCATGAAACTATCATTAAAATCAGGATAATTTCATCATCCCCAGAAATTTCCTTGTGTCCCTTTGTACTCTCTCCTATTTTTCCCATTGTCTCCTTACCCCCATCCCCATGAAACCACTTATCTTCTTCTTGTCACTGTAACTTAGTTTGCATTTTATAGAATTTTATGTATAAGGCATCATGCAGTATATATATATACTCTTTTATTTTGGTTTGGCTTCTTTCATCATAGTAACTTTGAGATTCATTCATGTTACAATGTATGTCAATAACTTATTTCTTTTCATTGTCAAGTAGTCTTTGAATATATGGATATTCCATAATTTATTTGTCCAGTCATTTGTTTGGGCCATTTCCAGTTTCAGGGGGACTACAGACAAACCTCTGTGAACATTGAGGCATAAGTCTTTGTGTGGACATATGTTTTCATTTCTCTTGAGTAGATACCTAGGATTGGAATGGCTACATCATATGGTAGATGTCTTTATAACTTTTTAAGAAAATACCAAACACTTTTTCCCAAAGTGCCTATACCATTTTACATTTCCACCAGCCGTGTGTGAATTCTAACTGTTCTACCTTATCATCAGCACTTGGTATTGTCAGCATTATGATTTTAGATATTTAAATAGTAATACAGTAATGCTTCACTGAATTTTTAATCTATATTTCTCTAACAACTAGCAATGTTGTACAATTTTTCATGTGCTTATTTGCCATCCTTCCATATGTCTTCTTGGGTGATCTGTTCAAACCTTTTGCCCATTTTTTTGTATTGGTCTGTTTTTTTTCTGATTATTGAGTTTAGAGTATTCTTTATGTAATCTGGATACAAGTGTTTTATTAGATATACAATTTGTAAATATTTTCTCTCTATCAAAGGCTTGTCTTTTCATTCTCCTGACAGCATCATACTTAATTCTGATCAGGCAAATTTATCTTCTTTTAAAAAAATGTATTGTACTTTTTGTGTTGTATCTGAGAAATCTTTGCCTTTGATTATTTTAAAAATTGATTTTCTCATCAAGTAAAAGAAAGTGTCCTTTCAAGCTCCTTTAAATATTTCCATATTACTTAGGCAACAAAGATATTTCTCAGTAAGTGATCACCTGTAATGATTTGTTGATTAAGACGTAAAAATATTACTTTCACAATCTTAATTTACTTCTAAGACCTCACCCTCTTCACTACAAACATACACATTTATTATATATATTTATATAAATTTAAATTTATTATAAATATTTAAATTTATTATAAATTATATAATATATATGTTATTGCTAGATGAATGAATAAGTTCTTATACATTTTTAGGGGCAACAAGCTGGTTTGGGCACAATTTTCAGGTACTAGTTCCTATTCTAGTGGGAAAGTGGTTAGGACTGGCAGCTGTCTCTATCTGCTTCATGATTCTCTCCTTGGTTTTTGACTTCATGTTACAGAAACAACAGATGGAGCAAGCTGGATATTCTCTGAATAAAACACAGGCTTTTAAGGCTTTTTAAAGCCTGTAACATATTATGACTTCTAGACCTACAGTATGCAGTTAAGTTCTTATGATGGATGGATTTCCAGTTTGAAATGATAAAGAGAGGGCTATGTCTTAACTTCCTTCCTATTTTACCTATATTTCAATATCTTAGTAGAGCTATTACATGAAATTGATCCCCCAGCTTTAGGAAACAGGATGTTGCTGACACTATTATATGCTATTATATAATGTACATTATTTGTCATTTTGTCGTGGCATCCAGCCCAAGCTTTTCTTTTGCTAATAAACCTTCATTTTTTTTTTTTGGGTGGCAACATGCTCAGACCCAGGTAATAATAATGCCTATCATAGCTGTAACTGAAGTGTTTCTTACTATGTTTCAGTCATTGTTCTAAGCCAGTAACTTGGATTTACTCATTTAAAACATGAAGGCAGTGGACTAGACTCAGGATCATTTAGCCCTGATATCACTGCCTCTTGCCTTCAATGCAGCTAATTGTGGCCATGGTGTTCCCCTCCACCAGTGAGTGGACTGCATAAGAAGGCGGGCATTGGTGCCAACTCTGTGACCTTAGACAATTTATTTAACATCTCAGTGGTTAAAGCTTTTTAAAAAAAATATCTGAAATGGCAATAGTAATAGTATCTACCTGATGGGGTTGTTATAATTAGATGAGACATATGACACACTTAGAAAAATGCTTAGACCAGTGGCTCTCATCTAAAGCAAGTGTCCCCCCAGGGAACATGTGGCAATGTCTGGAGATACTCTTGGTTGTCACAGCTGGAGTGGTGGTGGATGGTGGGTGCTACTGGCATCTAGTGGGTAGAGACCAGAGATGCTGCTGAACAGTCTAAATGTAGAGGACAGCCCTCACCACACCAGAGAATGTCAGTGGTACGAAATTGAGAAATCCTGGCCTAGACCGTAGTAAACACTCAGAAAATGTGAGCTGCTTGAGACTGTCTAGAACATAAGCTCCATGAGGCAGGGAGACTTTGTCTGCTTTGATCACTCCTCTATTCCTGGAGCTTACATAGTAACTGCTCAGTAAGTATGTATTAAATGAGTGAGTACTATATAGGATGATTCTGGGAAAACTTTTGGGTGCTTGACTACCCACCCACCTTCTCTGGCTTCTTCCTATTTTGGTCTCTGTCATTCACCATATACTGAGAACTGTAGACACCATTTATCACCATCATGCTGATGGTAGAGGGAAAAGGTAGAGGAACCTGGGTCTCTGATGACATTGTTGGCCACGGCACTGGCCTGGACTATTTGATGCCAAATTTTTGTCTTGTAAAATATTTATCCCCTACTGATTAAGCCACTACTAGGCAGGTTTCTGTAACTTGAAGGCCAAAACATTCCTAACTGATAACCAGGAAGGACAGCATCCTCTCTTAGGTTTGTAACATAGTTTTAGTATATCTCAAACCCATTAACAGAAACAAACCCATTGATTAATTCACTTCAGAGAACTTTTAAAAAATCATCAGATACACTGAAATCAATTTTTTTTAATCTGGCAAGTATGCTTCAATATTTAAGTGCTGATATTAGTAATCTAACATGGAAATGTCATACCATTTTTTGGAAGTGCTTGGCAATTAGCAAACATGCTGGCATAAACTTTGGGAAGTTATGCTAATTTTTAAAAATGACTCATTTATTTAATACATATTTGTTGAATGCCTATAATAGGCCCACATGAGGTAGGGACTGGAGTACAACAGAGAAGAAAACAGGGCTAAGTCCAGTTCCCTGTCCTCATGGAACCTGCAGACCGGAAGGACATATGAATAGTGAATGTTAATTACCAGGGCAGTGAGCATACTGAAGAAGCACCAATGTGTAAGTGATACTTAACAGGAGTCTCTAAGCTGTTGAGGGGATCAAGAAGGGAGGTCTAGATTGACATATGAAGAGGCAGTGTAGTACAGTGATTACACACACAGGCTCTAGAGTCAGACTGTGAAGTTTTGCATCTGCCTATCACCTGCTCCTGACTGCATGATCTTGATTAATTAGTTGTCAAAGGACTCAATTTCCTCATTTACTGAAAAGGAGGCAAAAAATAATACAGACCTCATAGGGTTATTTTCAGAATTAAATGAGATAATACATGTAAAATTACAATATGCCTCAAATATGGTAAGCCTTCAATAAGCGTTAGCCCTTGCAATTATTCAAAATTACCTGAGGGAAGGGGAAGAAAGGGGGCGTGCACAAAATTTTTTTTTAATATGGTAAAACTTGTTTTTAATTTCTCTCTTGCATGTCACATGATTCTGGAAACTGGGGCCTTTGGATGCTCTTTGTTTTTCCAAGTGCTTGAACAAATCCAAAGTACTTTCGGAGCAAAATATAGGCCCTATCTGTAGGCTCTGTGAATCTCTCTTACAGGTGGGGTGGGTAAGCTCCTTTGTGGCTAAACTTAGAAACAACACAAACGTCTCTCAGCTGGTGGATGGATAGATAAAATGTGGTATATCCACACAATGGAATATTATTTGGCAATAAAAAGAAAGCCCTGTTACATACTACAACTTGTATGAATCTCAAATACATCATGCTAAGTGAAAGAAGGCAGACACAGGAGATTGTGTGTTGTATGACTCCATTTATGAAATATCTAGAAAAGGCAAATCCAGAGAGACTGAAAGTAGGCTAGTGGTTGCCTAGAGCTAGGGGTTGGAAAAGAGATGAACTATACATGTGCATCTGGGTTGATGAAATTTTCTATTGCTGGATTATGGGGAAAGTTGCAGAACTTGGTAAATTTACTAAAATCATTAAAATGGGTAAGTTTTATGTTATTATAAATCAATAAGCTTATTTTTACAAAACTGCTTTGTGGCTGCATTAAATAAACATTCAAGCTCCTAAGTTTTCACAACAGGAAATTAATCCTTACTTAGAAACATTTGGTTTTTAAAGACAGTGAGTCTCTGGCAAAGTCACATGGAATGTTAGTACCTTATTAAACCAAAAAATAGCTTTGATGAATTTGCTAGGAACACCTGGTATTTGAAAGGGACAGCAGACGTTTGTACCACGTCTGTTCCAAGATCTCTGACATCTCCCCATGTTACATACTTCGGACAGCATTATCTCATCTACCTGCAGAAATTCCTCCTCTGAGTTATTATTGTGAAGATTGTTCAAATAGAAATCCACATTGCTGTATGTTGTCTTTAGTATAGCTATATTTGAAGACATTGGCTGTTTGCTTGAAGTCCCCAAAATATAGATCCATGTGAAAATTTCTTTGGGGCCATGAAAACCTTTTACTTCTGGTGCATTTGTATGTTTTGTCCTATGATGCAGTGTGAGACATATGGTTAAATATGTTTTCCTTTTTGTCTTCACTGTGAAGATCAGCAAAGTTAAAGTCAGTGATCAGTGTAGCTATAGCTCTGATGTAAGCTCATGTCTGTCTTATTGCTATTTTACCTGGTTTTTTCCCCCCTCATGATTCTATATATAACTACCGCATTTATATTATGCTTAGTTTAGTAAGCTTCCTCACATTTTAGGCAAAAGGTGTATTACAAGTAAAAATAATGAATACCTAATTTTATATACTATATATTATCCTTTCGGGCTTTTGAAATTAATCGACACGGGCAGTCCGATTTGCTGTTGTTGCTGTTACATACACGTACGTGTGTACGTGCATGTATGTGTTTTGATGCATAGATGGGGATGTAAACATGAATTCTCAGCCGAAAAATATGAGCGTATAGTGAAGAGTTGTGGCTAGATTTAAATCTCCAGAGACAGGTCTTCAGAAAGGAAGAATTAATGCCAGGTAAATTTTACCAGGAAGAACTAGGCAATATGTCTTCTGTTAGAAACCGTATGGCATTATAAGAGAGTTAAGTTTAGATTAAGATACTTGGAGTTGAGGTTCTGTGATTCAGAAACAATTGTTTCTTTTAAAATTATTTCTCATGACCTCGATAGAACTTCAAGGACATCTAATGCCTAAGGAATCACATCAAAGATGCCACTTGAAATTTCAAAATACAATAATACTGAGATATTCCACTGTAGCCTTCTGGCAGCAGATACACGAGCTGCGTTTCTGTCTTTGAAAATCGGTCTTGCCGTCTCATAAAGAACAGTGTGAAATTGAACTTGCAATTAAAAAATAAGCTTCAGCTGTACCCCTCCTCCCCACAAACCCCCTCCACACAACCAAACTGAGGGTCATCAAGAAACAGAAGGAAGCAAATTCTGCAAGATTTCAAAGATGCCTAGTAGGAATATTTCTTAATTGAGCCGTGCTTTCGAGCTGCGTGGAATTGTTCTTATTAAAAATTAAATAAGAACAGCAGAGAAGAACATGGGCGGCTCTGTGAGATTAGAGCTTTGTGAGATTTACTTAAAAGGCTTTCATTAGGCACTGGGGGCTCTCTAGCATATTAAAACCTCACCTATACAAAATATATGGTATATATATTTTAGCCCCCTTTTCTAAGAAATATGAAACACTGGTGCTGCAAATAAGAAGAGGAAAAGGATATGTTCACGGTGGTCATTGAAATCAGGTCTATATTTCTAGATCGCTAGATCTTTAGCCCTTTTATTCTCTTCTTCCCTGCCTCCCTCCCTCCCTCTCTTCCCTCCTCCTGCTTTTGTCAGTGCAGGTTAGTATGGGTCCTATCTGTGGTTTTCTTTATTTTGTTGTTATTGTTTTTAAAAAATCAATTTTCTGTCTCTGATGAATGGAGGAAAGGTTTTCAGCAGTGCTTCTCAAACTTTAATGTGCACATGAATCACCTGGGAGCTTTTTGAAACGCAGATTTTGATTCAGTAACTCTTGGGTGGGGCCTGAGATGCTGCATTTCTAAGCAGCTCCCAGGGAATGCTGGTGTTGCAGGCCCATGGGCCATTCTAGAGTAGCAAAGAGCTACAGTATTACCTAAATTAAATTAGATGAATCAGATTCCTTTAAATGTAGGGAACGGACTGACTGTGGAAAGAGTGAAGATTAAAAAAGAAGAAGAAGAAAAAGTGATAACAAGCAAAAAAAAAAAAAAAAATCCACCAAACACATAAACATAAACAACCTAATTATCCACGTCTCTTCAGTTTGGTGATGTGTCATTCTTGAGTGAACGATGCCTATAATGCAAATTTTTTCATGTCTTTTTAATTCAACTTGGGTTTTAGCAAATCAATTAGAGTTCAAAGAAATGAGCCTTTGAGACACCCAGTATGGTACACACGAGGCATACACACACACACACACACACACACGCACGCACACGCGCGCGCGCGCGCACGCACACACACACACACACACACACCTTAAAATGCTCCCAGTCAGAGCAACCTGCTCTTCTATATATGTAAGGCCTCATAATTTTCCCCAAGAATACAAAGAACCTTGTCATTAAGCATAACAATTTTGCTATAGACAGAGCCAGAGGGTAGAGACCTGGTACATAGCAGAAATTTCAACCTTATGAAGCTCAACATATGCCGTGGCCATCTACCTCATTTTGAGACCCAGGGTTCAGGAGGAATTCCTTTGCCAGTAAGATCAATAAGATTCATTTGGAAGTATCGGAAATATTTGCAAGCTATAGAGTTTTAGATAAGTGCTACTTGCTATTGTTTTTTCCTGTTTGGATTTTACTTTCTTATATTTTATTTCATTAAAAAATATCACTGTGTTGTTGCTGATTCATGCAGTTCATTCTGATAAGTATTACAAATTGATAATAGGCACTAAAACTAAATATTAAAAGTGATCATATATTCTAATCTAGTAAATCCACTAGATTTGCTAGAAATTAATTCTACAGAAATACTTATGCAAATATGGAAAAAGATATGTGTGAGGATGGTCACTGCATTATTACTTGAATAGAAAAAATCTGAAAATCCCTAAGTGCCTCTCACCAGGACTGTCTCAACGCGTGATGCTACACCCATAGAGTGAGATATTCTGTAGCTGAGACCCCAGAATGAGGTACATCTGAAATGTGGGCATAGAAGGGTATCCTGAATATAAATCATTATAGTTTAAAAGAAAAAAGAAAAGAAAGAAAAATATAACAGTTCCTAAAGTTATCAATCAAGCTTTATTAGCCTAGTAAAAACTTCTGAAAAAACACAGTACAGGCTTAACAGTGATTGAAGAAAGAATTATAAGGAACATTCCATTTCTATTTTCAGTATTTTTTTTTCTTGCAATAATTTTGAAAACAGAACATAGATAGAAAAGAGGACAGAACAGGTAATGAGAAGACTTAGATTTGGGTTGCTGAGTGACTTTGAACAAGTTACTTAATGACTCTGGGCATATGTGTCCTCAGATGAACAATGTGGACTGTGGCCATACCACATTCAGAAGCGGAAGCCTGATGAAGTGTGTAAAGCACTGTGCCCTCCGTAAAGAACCAAGAATGCTCTAGTTTCTTTTTGTTGCTCTGTACATCACTAAATGATTGCGGGGCCCCAACACTCAATGCCAATATTTTATCTACTTCAACACACCCGAAACTGAGGGAAAGGGAAGATGCCTGCTCAGTGTAGACCTGCCCACCACCTCTCTTGCCCTTTATCCCCTTCCCAGACACTTTTCAGGTCTCCAGTGGTGTCCCATACCTAAATGTCAGAAAGCCTCCTGTTGTCCACTTTTATGCTTTTATGTAAGCATAAGCCAGTGTGTTCTCTCTCCCAGGAGCACTTGCAATTATATATTAGTTTACAATATCTGCCAAAGGATTTTGTGATTTTGGTCCTAAATGAGAGAAATCTCAGCCCCAAGCAGACAAGCCAGGAGAAATTCAGGCAGGCAAGATTCTTCCTGGGGTTCCTGGAATTACATAGAGCAGTGTTTCCCACTTGTAAGTCACTAACAGTCAATGTTGCCCACCCATGTGCCACCTCTATTATTTTTCACTTGATTCTTCTCTCTAACTCTATCTTAACTAACTTAAAAACCTATTTTAAAAGAAAATAAAAATTGAAAACCCTTATAGAAGGTATGCATTGATAAAAAATAAATGTATAACTAATAAAATTTTAGAAGTGTTCTTCTGTGTCTCACCTAAAATAGCACTGTGCACAAGAGGGGAACATTTACCACTTTTTGGACAACAAAGGCATAATCTATCTCTGTTTCATTACAATGAATTCCTCTTAGCATTTCTCTGTGGACAAGACATCAAAACATAGAAGCCCTATACAGATTGTGGCAGCAGAGCAGCCCTGATGGTCTGGAGGGCGGCAGTCTTTCCCAGAGGGGTGGACAGTGCGACTTATTCCGTACTGTGTCCCAGTTCTTCGTGCCTGGCACAAAATAAGTGCTCAATTGATCCTGGATGAATGAATGGAAAAATGAATGAATGAATGAATGCAATGTTTCTCGAGAGTTCAATGCTAGTAGCTTTAGAAACAGATTTCCTATTAGCTAGTTTTTAAAGCAAAAACAATTTTCAGTTGTCATATGTCAAATTCTTTTTGTCCATTTTGGAATATCACGTTTTTTAAAGGGCTGAATCCAATTCCATTATCACAAAGCTTGAGTTTGCACAAAGGATGAGAGAATGGAGGCTACACTTAGGCTGTTAGTGGAATTTGTAAAGGGAGAGAATTAACTGTACATGCTATATATATTTGCAATAATGTCAGTACTAGATGCCTTTTGTTCTTATTGTTGTAGAGTCTGACTAACATACTGTGCAGAAGTTGTCAGTTATATAAAATCAAAGGACTTGAATCCTGGCATCCTAAGAGCTGTCTAATTTAAGACTGTTGAAACTCACATAATATTGTTAATTCTATCATCTCCACAATGGATTTTTGCTAGATCCAAGTGGATCACAGGCTAATACCAGAGAGAAATGAAGGGTATACATATATGTGTGTGTATGTATATGTGTATACACACTATATAACATACCAGAGTATTCTAGTTTGCAACAAATATGCAGAATACTAGGCTGTGAATTACCAAGTATTCCAAATTCTGAGTATTATAATCCTTTTCTTAGTATAACTGACATAATTATTGTTTTCAATGAAATCAGAGATTTTCTTTATGCAATCTATTTTTAAGAAAGAGATAGATATGTGCAAGCTTACAGCACACACACACACCTATCATATAATTATATTCTTTCTGAATCTTAATACTCTCTGCTGTGATTTCCTTTATGTCTTATTGGGGGTTTCAGCCAGCCATTGAATGACTGCAGGAAAAGAAATGGAAATTTTTGTCATAAACATCAGTGTGGTTGGATTACAACTACCACGTATCCAAGTAGGATTTTTTGTGCATGCCTGACGTCCTGCCTTTTCAGACCCTACTGTCTTCCCATATCTATAGGTTGCAGATACTCAGCTTGCAGTTTCTGTGAGTTGTTTTATTTCGAAAAATGAAATGTTTGGGGAGTGTGTGTGTGTGTGTGTGTGTGTGTGCGCGCACGCGCGCGCGCCTATGTCCCACCCTCACAAGCATCCACTCACCTGTTTTTGGCAAGACAGCCCCAGAATTTCATTTAATGAATCACAACTCCCACCACCCTCTCAGCTCAAATGTTTAGGTGTGATGGGCCCTAGGTCATGTTGTCCTAAAATGTAGGACACACAATTACACTTGAATTTCAGATAAACAAAGCATTTTTTTAGTACAGCTTCTCCCAAATATAGCATGGGAGACATGTTATACTGACAACAATTCATTCATTTTTTTTACCTGAAATTCAAACTTTACTGGGTATCCTATGTTTTTATTTGCTAAATCAGGTCACTTCTAGCCCCAACTCTTAGCATCAGGCCTGGGCCCTAACTGCTCTAAGCTAGATCAGCATTTCCCATCGCTGTTGACTAGAATTTTGTTGGATGCTCAAGTTAGAGACACAGTTTCTTTCCTCTGGATTTGAGGCTGAGAATATGATTGTCTGCATCTGTGGCTGCGGCCGCAATGAGCTGTGGTGGGACATCCCACATGGAGGGACAGCACACAACGGTAATGATAACAACATCTATGTTCTAGGCACTGTTCCCTGTAAAACATATTTGCTCAGTGTGGTGTCTGTTGTTTTGTGCTTGACTATAAAACTGAAGGTTAGGATTATATTTATTAAGTTGAACCATAGTGATTTTCTGGCTCAGCCTAATAGTTTTCTCTCACGACCAGGTGTGATGGCTGAGTGTTGACATCAGGGACCCAGGTTGCTTTGTCTGTGCTCATCCACAGTCCTCAGCATATGGTTTTCATCTTCATGGTCACAGGGTGGCTGCTACTCCTCTAGGCATCCTTTTATCATGTCAGGACAGTGGGGGAAAAGTCAAATGGCCTTTCCTGGGAAGGTTTGTCTTCTATTCAGAAAACCCTCCCAATATATTGGGCATATATTTTCTTTCTTGTATTTGCTGCAGTGACTGTCCCATTTTAGTGATGACGCACCCAGAGCACAGATAAGGTAGGTAACCTGTTGAAGGTTACACAGTTAGTGTATTAGTCAGTGTTTTTTCAGAGAAATGGAATCAACAGGATGTGTATCTTAAGGGATTGGCCTGTGCAACAGTGGGGCTGTCATGTCTGAAACACACAGAGCGGGCTGGCCAGCTGGAGACCCAGGGAAGAGCTGATGTTGCAGCTGGAGTCCGAAGGCCACGTGGAGGCAGAATTCCCTCTTCCTCAGGGGACCGCAGTCTTCTTTCTCTTAGGCCTTCAACTGGTTGGATGAGGCCCACCCACATTATGGAGCGTGACCAGCTTTATTCAAAGTCTATTGATGGAAATGTTAAATACATCTAAAAGATAGCATCACAGTGACATTTAGACACGTGTTTGACCCTATATATGGGTACTATAGCCTAGCCAAGTTGACACCTAAAACTAACCATCACACTCAGTACCAGTGAAACTAGAACCAAATCCTGGCAATGTTGTCATGGCCGAACTCTCACTAGGCTACCATTCTCATGGCTCACTTGGCTTCTCTGAAGAAAAAGTATTACAGGAAGGGAAGGCGATTGTTATTTTTCATAGAAAAAACTGAATAGCAGATCTTTAGTCATTCTCTACATGACTCACTTGGTTTTACCTTTTTATTTTAAAATGAAACACAGAAAACCGCATGTAAGAATTATATAGCTTAATGCAGTAATATAACCTGAACACCCCTTTTAATGAACAATCACTCAGCTCAAGAAACAGAACTCTGCTGGTCACCCCAGAAACCCCTTCAGCATTTTATTCCAATCCTAATTCACTTTCTCTCCTCCAAGGTAACCGTGATCTTGACCAGATATTGGTCTGCCCCTATTTTTGTAAACAGAGTT
This sequence comes from Globicephala melas, assembly GCF_963455315.2. Classification (NCBI taxonomy): domain Eukaryota; kingdom Metazoa; phylum Chordata; class Mammalia; order Artiodactyla; family Delphinidae; genus Globicephala; species Globicephala melas. Next base: position 77,324,524 of record NC_083328.1, read on the forward strand.
TTATTGGAACACATCCATGCCCGTTTATTTAGTTATTGTCTATGGCTGCTTCAGCGCTAAAATGTCAGAGGTGAGTCGTTACGACAGAGACTACCTGGCCCTCAAAGCCTAAAAAGTATTTACTGCAGCAAAATTTGTTGACTCCTAATCTTGACTTTTATAGTGATCATTTCCATGAATTTTCAGATACTTTTATCACTCAACTGTTTATCCGTAGGCCTTGACTTTTCTTTTTTTTGGTGTGTCTTTTACATATCTTTTTTTAAATTGAAGTACAGTTGACTTACAATGTTTCAGGTGTACAGCAAAGTGATTCAGTTATATATATATATGTAATCTTTTACAGATTCTTTTCCATTATACGTTATTATAAAATACTGAATATAGTTCCCTGTGCGATATAGTAGGTCCTTGTTGTTTATCTATTTTACACACTTGTTGTGTATCTGTTAATTGCAAATTCCCAATTTATCCCTCTTCCTGCTTTCCCCTTTGGTAATCATAAGTCTTTTTTTTCTATGTCTGTGAGTCTACTTCTGTTTTGTAAATACATTCATTTGTATCATTGGTTTTAGATTCCACATGTAAGTGATATATGATATTTGTGTTTTTCTTGTCTGACTTACTTCACTTAGAATGATAATCTCTAGGTCCATCCATGTTGCTGCAAAAGGCATTATTTCATTATTTTTTACGGCTGAGTAATATTCCATTGTGTATATATACCACATCTTCTTTATCCTTTCATCTGTCAGTGGACATTTAGGTTGCTTCCATGTCTTGACTACTGTAAATTTGTTGCTACAAACATTGAGGTGCATGTATTTTTTTGAATTAGAGTTTTCATCTTTTCCAGTTATATGCCCAGGAGTGGGATTCCTGGATCATATGGTAACTCTATTTTTAGTTTTTTCAGGAACCTCCATACTATTCTCCATAGTGGCTGCACCAATTTACATTCCCACCAACAGTGTAGGAGGGTTTCCTTTTCTCCACACCCTCTCCAGCATTGATTTTCTGTAGACTTTTGGTGATGGCCGTTCTGATCGGTGTGAGGTGGTACCTCATTGTAGTTTTGATTTGCATTTCTCTAATAATTAACGATGTTGGGCATCTTTTCATGTGCCTATTGACCATCTGTATATCTTCTTTGGAAAAATGTCTGTTTATGTCTTCTGCCCATTTTTGGATTGGGTTGTCTGTTTTTTGTTTTTGTTTTTTTTTTTGATATTGAGCTGTATAAGCTGTTTGTATGTTTTGGAAATTAAACCCTTGTCAGTTGCATTTTTTGCAAATATTTCCTCCCATCCTGTAAGTTGTCTTTTCCTTTTGCTTATGGTTAAGTATCTTTTAGTTGACAAGTTCTTCCTCTATAACTTTATTTTCATCGCAGTTCAATTGTGGAAAACCCAGGCCATTTAACCTGTGGTTTCCCATAGTCTGGATTTTGGAATTGCATTCTCTTGGTGCAGCTCAGCATGTTCCTCCATTCACTGTATTTCCTGCAAATTGACAGTTGAGTCCGGAGACTTGATCAGACTTGAGTTCAGTTTTTCTGGCAAGACTCTTGGCAGCGTTGTGTTCAGGAGGCATAGAATGTCTGGCCCTGTCTCTGTCTTGACATCACACCTGTTGTTGCATGATGCTTACATCTGATAACTCACTGTGACTTGCAAAATATTGATATTCTATTGAATTAATTCTTTTTTTATATATAACTAGGAATAGTTTTAGAAAGAGATACTTTGCCTCATCTTCCATTTGAGTTCCTGGAAGTTCCTGTAGGAAAGGCAGGATCAATACTGCATTCTTTCTCTTTATAAGTTTTTGGGACACTAAACTGGTTCTCTATCATCCTCCAAAGGGATACCACTTAGTTTCATTATTATTATTAAAATTATTATAACATAATGTGATACATAATGGGTTTCAACCCATTGCATTTGTTGCCTTATTGAAGCTCCAATTGTTCTGTTTTTTGCCAGTGGGAGTCTTTTCCAGTTGGCTCCTGAGTCCTTTGACATGACCCTGATAAATCCTTCACTTTCTGGTGTAAGATATTCTAAACTCATCTTCTACATTTTCTGCCCCAGATATGGAATGGTCCCCCCGACCTGTGTGCTAGGGATGCTCATTTTGTTTGGCTGGTCATTGGTTTTTGGTTTTTACAGTATAGAGAGCCAGGAAGAAGATGAAGTACCATATGAGTTCCTATTGATACTTTCAAGTCACTTTCAGGACCACGGGATTTTGCTGAACCTCTTCTGTATTATATCTATATTTTCTTTTCTTCCTTGTCGAGAATTTTTCTTGGGTTCATAAGGGGTAATAAAATTGGAAAGTCTCATAATTACTTATTAGTTTATGTTCAGATTTCACAGATTACACGACCTTGGCATAACAATACTAATGTCACTTACTGCCAATATGATTACTTAAAACTGTTAAAATTATTTTTCACATATTTTCCTCATTTAACACTCCCTCCCATTTTTTTTTTATGATTGTTGTACTATAACCACATGATCTGAGCATGTGGTCATTGCAAACTGTATTCTCCCCTTTAGCCTTCCTTAATCTTAAACCTGTAAGTAACAGTATGTTTAATCTCCATAACCAGTCCTTTCAGAGATGCCTCTAGTCATTTTGTCTGAAGCTCATTATCTAGTAGATTCTTCAGAAGCACTCAAAAGGTTTAGCACATGACCCACTTTTTTCCTGTGCTTCTTTGGCACCGAGTCTGATCCATAATTTGTAGTTTGTGGAGGTTCTCAATTTTACCCTGAGTTCTTGCACATTGGTAATAGTTCCCTTTATACATGGAGGCCAGTTTTGCTGGATATAAAATCCTAGGCTCACATTTTCTTTCCTTGAATATCGTAAGTATGGGACTTCATTTTCTTCTGGCATAAAATGTTGCTGTCAAAAACCTGATACAATTATTTTCTTTCCTCTATAAATAATTTTCTTTTTTTGCCTTAATGTCCAAATGATATATATTTTTTTGCTTTATCGTCCATTAGATTTTATTTGAATAATATTGGAGATTATCAATCCAGGTTGCTATTTTCAGGTGTATGGTGTGCCTTTCAATATTGAGTTTCAAATACATATTTTTTAATTTCAGGGATTTTCCTAAATTACATATTTTGGCATTTGTTCTTTTCCCTTCCATTGATTTTCTTCTTTAGGAACTCCTCTTTTCCATCGATGTTTGGACCTTCTCTGCCTATCTTTAGTATTTGTCCTCTCTCTTGAAATATTTTATCTTCTTTTTTCTTTTTAATTTTAAAAATTTAATTTTAAGCCTTTTACTTATCTTATGACACCGTATATGGTATTCTTATATTTATTTTAATCTTGTATTTTTTCTAGTTTAGCTTTCATTTTTAAATGATATTTTTTTATTTGTAACTATGTCTTGTTTTCTTTTACCTCGTTTCTGAGTTATCTAATTCTGATCTGTGCTCTTTTTCTCCCCCAATCTGGTATAATTTTATTCTATAATGTTGTAGGCTACAGTTTTGATCTGTTTTATGGGTATGTCTTTCTGGCTTTCTTTCATCTCTGTAAGAATGTTATTGGTTCTTGGTTCTCTTTTTTCTCTTGTAATGTTGCAAGGGATCTGACCTCAATACTTTTCTGTTGTCATTTTTGTATGAAATTAGTTCTCCTGAACTTTTAGAAGGAAACGTGGCTTGGGATAATTTTTCTAATCTCATAGAGCCTCCTCATCTGTTGTTTTCATGTGCATCAACAAGTATGGTGGCTTACTTTCTGAGATTTTTCTGGCTCTTATTCCACCCCTCCCCCAACACACACACGCGCACACACACACACACACACACAAACACACACACATTTATCCAAACCTTTATTTTTCAAAATTTTTATTTATTTATTTGTGTATATATTTTAATTCTTATTGGAGTACAGTTGATTTACAATGATTTTGATTCTCTTCCCAGCAGTTTCTCCTCAGTGTGGGGCCCCGTCCTGGAAGGGGATTTTGGCTGGTTGCCACTGAGGGTTCATGTGGCCCAGATAGCTCCTGCCTCTTTCAGAACTCACAGTGGCCTGTTGCACTCACTGGCTCTTACAGTGGTTATAGTACCCCCAGTTTTCCCTGTTGGCCTCAAACTGGCCCACTGTGCTATATCTAGTGAGTTCCTGTTGTCTGTTTAGAGTTTCTCTTATTCTCAGGTCTGTAGACATCCCATTTCTTTCCTGTGCTTCCTTTGTGCTATCTGACCCACTGAAGACTTGAGGCTCTTTTCCTCGTCCTCCCACTTGAAATTTGGAATTTGTGTAGGTGCTTTATTACCTGCGTTTGTTGTATACGTTGTCCATGGTTTTGCTATTTAGTTGCTCTATTTATTTTTATGTAAGGATTTCAGGAGATTAAAATATTTTGCTGTCGCTGCTACTGATATCTTCCCCAAGCCTCCCCTGTATTGGTTATCTATCATGTGTAACAAATAGTCACAAATTTAGTGGCTTAAAAGAACACCTGTGTATTATCTCACAGCTCTGTAAGTCAGAAGCCTTTGTGGGTTCAAGTGCGTTCTGCAATTAGGGTCTCACAAGAATGAAATTACGGTGTTACGTGGGCTGGGGTCTTATCTGGAGCCCTTGGGGAAAAATCTTCTTACAGGCTCATTCAGAACTTAGTTCCTTGTGGCTGTGGGACTGGGGTCTCTGCTTTCCTGCTGGCTGTTAGCCGGTGGTCACTTTGAGTCCTAGGGACCACTCTCTGGAACTCTCATGGCTTCCTCCATCGGTATAGACATACAGTGGGACATTATTCAGCCTCAAAAAGAAGGAAATCCTGCCATTTGCAACAACATGCATGAACCTCGAGGAAATTTATTAATTTGAGTTTATGCTAAATTCAATAAGCCCATCACAGAAGGACAAATACTGCGTGGTTCCACTTATACAAGGTACCCAAAATAGTCAACTCGTAGAGGCCAAGAACAGCATAGGGGGTCCCGGAGGCCAGGGGGTGAAGTGCTTTAGCTCGTCAGTGGGTAAGGAACACCATAGTGGGTGCCGGAGGGTGGGGGTGAAGTGCTTTAGCTCGTCAGTGGGTAAAGAACACCATAGTGGGTGCCGGAGGCTGGGGGTGAAGTGCTTTAGCTCTTCAGTGGGTAAAGAACAGCATAGTGGGTGCCGGAGGCCAGGGGGTGAAGTGCTTTAGCTCTTCAGTGGGTAAAGAACAGCATAGTGGGTGCCGGAGGCTAGGGGGTGAAGTGCTTTAGCTCGTCAGTGGGTAAGGAACACCATAGTGGGTGCCGGAGGCTAGGGGGTGAAGTGCTTTAGCTCGTCAGTGGGTAAGGAACACCGTAGTGGGTGCCGGAGGCTAGGGGGTGAAGTGCTTTAGCTCGTCAGTGGGTAAGGAACACCGTAGTGGGTGCCAGAGGCTAGGGGGTGAAGTGCTTTAGCTCTTCAGTGGGTAAAGAACAGCATAGTGGGTGCCGGAGGCTAGGGAGTGAAGTGCTTTAGCTCGTCAGTGGGTAAAGAACACCATAGTGGGTGCCGGAGGCTGGGGGTGAAGTGCTTTAGCTCTTCAGTGGGTAAAGAACAGCATAGTGGGTGCCGGAGGCCAGGGGGTGAAGTGCTTTAGCTCTTCAGTGGGTACCATGTTTCAGTTATGCTGGATGAGTAAGTGCTAGAGACCTGCCTGTGGTTAGCAATGTGCAATTATACACTTCAGAATTTAAGAGCGTAGATCTTACGTTGTGTCCTAAAAAAAAAAAAAAGCACAAGGAAACTCTGGAAGTTGTCAGTTATATGTATTATTTTGATTATGGTGATGGTATCACAGGTGTTTGCACATGTCCAAGCTTATCAGATTATACATTTCACATTTGTGCAGTTCTTCATACATCAATTATACCTCAGTAAAGCTATTAAAAAGTCAGTAAAGAAGTGCTTTGATTTTTCCTTATACTTTGAAACTCTCTGACCTCCCGTTCTGTTCTTAGCCATAGAAAATTCTCTGCTTTTCAAGCTCTCATGTGATGACATTAGGTCCCCACAGATAATCTTCCTATTTTAAGGTTGATGGATTGTTATCCTTAATTACATCTGCAAAATCCCTTTGTCATATAAGGTGACATTATCACAGAAGTAACACCACGGGATGAAGGTCATGGGGGCCAACTTAGAATTCTGCTTACCACATTCTTATTCACTTAGTTTCAATCCCAGTAGCTTAGTGAGCTCCTACTATGTTCTAGATCCTCAAGATACAGCAGTGAACAAGACAGGCATGATCCTGTCTGTAAGAGGAGAAAATTAACGCTGAATGTTTAGCGAATGTGTGGGTGGATAGATAAGATGTATAAAGCTCTAAATGCACGTTCAGAGAAGAGCAACAGAAGACTGAGAGTCAATATTACTGAGTACGTGTTAAAGGTCTACCGTCTGGAATGGAAATGTTGCTCAGCTTCTGATGAAGAACCTAACACATCAATATCTCTGTTATCACTGACTGATGACCTTGCATAATAAAAGATCTTGACTTGCGTGTGTGTTAACAATTAATGGATTGTGTAATGCGTCACACAGAGGATATGGAAGGTAATAAAGAGGTGTAAATGAGAATTACACGGGTTAGTGGGTGTCATTAATGGTTCTTTTGTTCTGCTAGAGCAGCAGTATCTTATTCAGGTTGCACTTCTGGTTGCCAAAATAACTAAAACATACCAATTCAACTATGACTGGTTCTTCAAGAATATTGAAGGTCTACTTCTGACCTCCCTCTTTCCATGACCCTTGCAGGGGCTTTAGCCATGTGGAGACCCATGTATTTTGTCAGAGTATGGTTCCACTCCCACAATTATTTGTATGCTCTTGTCATGGTTTTTTATTTCCTAGAAGGTTTCTAATCCTGTATCGAGCCCCTAATGAAATAAAACCATAGTGATCAGTTTTACAATAGACGCTAGTACACAAGGGAACCTATTTATTTATTCAGAAATGTATGTCATAAAGATTGAATGAGAAGCTAATATTAAGAGCTGGGGAAAGCAATACTGTGTATTAGGAGGAATCAGCATTTGTTAGCATAAGTAAGACTCTGAGTCTTGATTGTTAAGTGTCAGTGTATTAAAAAACATTGATTAACCCAGTGTGAAATCACAAGTCTGTAGTGCAAATATATTTGGGGAGACACAAACACATTTATCCATGCATTAATTCATTCACTCAACAGCAATGTGTCAAGTGCTTTTCTAGGTGCCGGAGATGTAGTGGGGAGACACGCATAAAGTTGCAGTGCCCTTTGAGAGCTTATATTTTATTAGAAGGAATTAGGAAATGCACAAAATAAAGACATCATTCCATTATCATTTATTGATAGACAGTAATAACTTTAATGTTAGCAGAGAAGTTTTTGGCTGAAACAAACTTGGACAGTTTGTAATAGAAATATAAAGAGATATGCTCTGTTTGCATATGTATTGGTGCTGTCTTATGTGGACATTGGTAAGAATTGTTTCATCTTAGTTGGCTCACACGTTTATCACATTCATTTCAAGATGCAGTGCCATCAGTTGGCTGAATCTGTTTATATTGGTAGTTAATAAATGTTTATTGAATGCATGGATATTACTGAGTTTAACATTTATTAAAAATAATTATTGTGGTTAACTTTTATAAATATTTTTGAATTATGTACTTATAATTTTACACTAGACTTAGTGAATGATAGTAGTGTCAGTACTACTGATAACTGATACAATTTAATTTTTAACTCCTGGCTTAATTGTCACCTATTTAGAGAGGTTTCCTTGACCATTCTATCTACCAGGTGTAGGAACTGTTACTTAATATTGCATCCCTTTAGTTTCTTTGATATTTATTTTCTCAATAGATGCACATAAATTTATTTTTATGTATAATTGTTCATCACCTCTTTTTCTTACTAGGCTGTAAACTCCAGAAGGGAGGGGTTAAATCTCTTTTATCAATGTACACTCTTCATGATAACTGCCACATAATAGTCCTTGAAGAATATTTAATAAGTGAATGAAATCTATTCACTTCCTTTCTCCTTCCCCCTTCCCTCCTCTATCCTCCCTCTTCTCTTTCCTCCTTCCCTCCCTCCCTTCCTTCCATTTTCTCTTATCCATTCACTAATTATTTTGTCTACTCTGCAAACATTTATAAAACTATCAGTAATGACTGCTAGTTTATTTGTTGAGAGTTTATGGGGTACCAGACACCATGGAAGCAGAATAATGAAAATGATAAAAAATGAAAGGAAACTAACTCTTACTGAGTGCCTAGCCTGTATCAGGCACCATGCCAGGCTCTTTCTGTATATTATTCTTCAATCCTTACAACAGCCTTACACAATAATCATTTTTACTCCATTCAACAGGGAAGAATCTGAGATTCTGAGAGGGCAGGTAGAGTGCCCAAGGTCACACTTAGAGAGACCGGTAAAGGTCAAACTAAGATGTAGAAAAATTTCTCTGAATCACAGCTGGTGCTGTTCAGCTACTCTGCTGTCTCAAAGTAAATGAGCAATTTTTAAAATATGGATTATGAGCATTAACTGATATGTTTGGATAAACAATCGACATTGATCTTGTGAGTAACTACGTTCCTAACGTAGCCTTAAACATGAGAGAATCATCCAATCACTGGAGTTCCCCAGTCTGCAAATTGAGATGGTTAAATGAGAAGACTTAGAGGATGACACTTTGGGCTCCGACTGAATACAAGAGTTGTGAGTGCCTTCCACCGTAGGTCATTAGAGATCACAGTTGTACATCTCCAGTTCTTCCCTTGCCTTCCGACAACAGGCATGTTTCCACTGGGGGAACCCTCCTCTTCTGGACTCAGTCCGCGTGTCCTAAAGAAGGTTTCTCCCTCAGCTGAAGGGACAGACCATATGCCTCAGGCAAAGCTGACCTTGGCGTTGCACTTAGCCAAGAATGACTTCCAGTTCAGGGTGTGCTGAGCTGGCTCGGTCACAGTAAATCCTGAGGTTTGTATCACCAGAAAAGGATTCTCTACTGCTTGGGATTTTTCCATGGGAAGATGGGATCTGAAGGTGCTGCAGTTATTTTGTCACTGGGAAGAGCCTAGGGCTTCTGAAGGTCCCCAGTGGACCCTGAAAGCAGAGACAAGAGCTGGAGAAAATGGGATTCCTATTTACATTGTTTAAGCTCTGGACCCAGGCGTGCCTGGATTCCTTTTTTGCTCAAGTCAGTTTGAGTTGGGCTTTCTGTCACCTTTACCTGAAAGGATTCTAATTGGTATGGCCAGAGTGGGATGATTAGCTGTGCCAGGGCAATGCTCACCAATGCTGAAGTGACCAGTAAGCCCTGAAAATACAGGGGTTCAATAACAAAAAGGTACATTTCTCACTTACGTCACAGTCAGTGGGGGTTGAGTGAGTCTCCCTCATGGCTCTTCCTGCATATTCACTCATGATCTGGGCTGCTCCCATGTTTTAGCTATGCATCTGGAGCATCTGTCCCCTGAGGGCACCACAAAAGAGAGAGAGCAATGGAGGGTGGAACGGGTCATTTTAGGGTGCCGGACTCCTGTGCACGTACAGTGCACAGGACACATCCTTCCCAGGAGAATTCTACTGACCTTAGCCCAGTCACATGCCCCAGCCTGTCTGCCAAAGAGGCTGAGAAGTGTTGAGGATCACGTGGATACCTGGTGAGCAATCACAACTGTGGTAAAAGCCACTTTCTCTAGAACTTCGGTGCTTTCTGTGTTTCATAATCTCTAGTTAGAATAAAGATTGTTACATGCAAAAATTCACAGATCCAGGGGCTTCCCTGGTGGCTTAGTGGTTAAGAATCCACCTGCCAATGCAGGGGACACGGGTTTGAGCCCTGGTCTGGGAAGATCCCACGTGCCACGGAGCAACTAAGCCCGTGCGCCACAACTACTGAGCCTGCGCTCTAGAGCCCGTGCGCCATAACTACTGAGCCCGCGTGCCTAGAGCCTGTGCTCCACAGCAAGAGAAGCCACCACAATGAGAAGCCCGTGCACCGCAACGAAGAGTAGTCCCCACTTGCCGCAACTAGAGAAAGTCTGCACGCAGCAACGAAGACCCAATGCAGCCAAAAATAAATAAATAAATAAATAAATAAATTCACAAATCCACCCAGAGGTGCTCCCAAGAGAAAATGCAGGAATCTCTTTTCTGATGGTGAGGCAGCTCCATGATATCACCCAGAGGGTTCCCTTCTGATACAGAAGGGTGCATTACCTGGTCATGAGTCATTGTACCATCTCTACCGCACAGAGACCTTCTTTCAAGGTCTCCTACATGAGGAATAATTTAGCCCAGCACACAATTACTACTTCTTATGTAAAGAGTCATGCCTGGTCCCCAGTATTCGTCCATATTAATTAGGTATAAGTTTTCTCTATTATATGTTCTGATTTCATGGTTTGCCCAGCTGCTTATCTCTTCTTTCCCTCCTTCCTTCCTTTCTCCCTCCCTCCCTCTCTCCCTCCCTCTTTCCCTCTCTACTTCTATCTCTGTTTTTTCTTTTTCTTTCTTTCTTTCTTTCTTTCTTTCTTTCTTTCTTTCTTTCTTTCTTTCTTTCTTTCTTTCTTTCTTTCTTTCTTTCTTTCTTTCTTTCCTTCTTTCTTTCTTTCTTTCTTTCCATGTACAGTTTAAAATTATAAACTATTTCAATGAGTATGGCTACTTTCAAGATAATGACATTTTTTCTCCTTTCTTGCCTTCCTACTTTCCTGACCTGTAGCATTAACATCCATATATTAGGACTATGAACTGTATTCCAAACCCACATCCTAGGAGAAATTGTAGATCGCCTTCTGTGCCTCCAAGGCTCTTTGCTCACAATCATCCTCTTGAAGTCCTTTCCTAGACTTTCTCTTTGAGCTGGGTGCCTGCAGCAACCCTGTAATTCTCTTTCTCTCCTCCTTGTATTCTATTTAGAGATATCTAATAGCAATTGACTGGGTTTTTATTAGTTTTTGGATACATTTTCCATTTCTCAATGATCTCCCATCAGGGGTCCTTTGCTAGTAATTACTATGGCACTGAAGACTTGAAGGAGCTTCCTCTCAGCATTGAGTGATGGGATTTCTTAATACGACTTCTTTTTATTTTTAGAGGGGAAACATTAAATGAAATGTGCTGCTCCATACTAGGCTTATTTAGTCTGCAAAGACATTGGAATAATTCTGTTTAAGTGAGCATCAACCTTTTCAACCATTCCGTGCAGTCACATGAAAATCAAAAAGGTCTCTGGTGGTGTTTATCATTTCCCTAAGGGTATTTGCACGAAGTCAGATATAATCATAAAGACCATTGGTATTAAGGATAAGCCATTCACTGGAGTTTTGCATTGATCACGGGTTGGCACAGTAGGGCCTTTGGGCAAAATGCACCCTGCTGCCTCTTTCTGCAGGTAAAGTTTTATTGAAACACAGCCACACTTATTTGTTTACATATTTTTAAAGCAGCTTTTGTGCTGCAGCAGCAGAACTAAGTAGTGTACAGCCTACAATATCTAAAATACGTACTACTTGGCCTTTTACAGAAAATGTTTGCCAGTCTTGAAGAACCACCTTGATGAACAGACACATGTTTTGGTTGAGTGTCTTAGGATTTCTGCTTATCTAATTGTTTTACGTGGAAACAGTGTTTACCTGCACAATTTTGCTATTTGTTGGCAGGCTTAACTATAAAGTTCACGTATAAGAGAAAAGGAGTTTATTAGAGGCCTGTAATGCGTTCCTGGACCCAATTCCAATGTATGTGTGAAAGCTTCCCCACACCAACAAGCAGTTCTTGGGTGCCAGCAGGGTGTCCAAAGATTTCAGCTCAATTTTAATACTATCTACCCAGGGATAAGGTCAGATTCCACAAAAGAAAGGGCTCAGTCTTGCAAGACCACCCTCTACTTCAGATGCCAGTTGCAAGTCCAGGTTTTTACCTGTGCTTCTGACCAACTGACTATAAATCAGAGGCTCTGACACCCCCCTCCTTGTATTTGATTAATTGGTTAGAACCAATCATCACATCAAGAGATACGTCCGGCGAGGTCCCAAACAAAGGAGCTTCTCTCCTCCTGGAGCATGGGGCCTGGCATGGTTCACAAAGAAGCATTCTGTTTCTCCAAGCAGAAGCTCTCTGAAGAAGGACCAAAAAGCTGTCCTTTTGGGTTTTCATGGAGACTTTGTTACATAATCATGATTGACTAAATCATTGGTCCATGGGGACTGATTCAACCTCAAACCCTTCCCTTCTTTGGAAATCAAGAGGTGGGACTGAAAGTACCAAACTTCCAATCACCTGATTGGTTCTTCTGGCAACAAGTCTCCATCCTTAGGTGCTTCTAAAAGTCACCTCATTCACATAACCTAAGACACCTTTATCCCTCTCAACAGGACATTCCAAGGGTTGTGGAAGCATCTGAATGACCAAATATATATTTCTTATAAATCACAATATTATAAGTACCATTCATACTCTTTCATTCATATCTCTTCCTCAGTTTAAAAACAATATGAAACAAAGTCAATCATGGAAGAACTAAAATTAAATAATTTTTTTTCTGTACTCCATCTCATTCCCCATTTTTGATTCTCCACAATATCACTAATTCTAACATACAAGTTGGAGATTATCTAAGGCCAGCACTGAGGACATAGTTTATTTTATTTTACTTTAAATGATTTTCCCTCAACTGAAGAAATTGTTCAGGCTAAAACCTCTTTAGCCTCTGGTATCTGGCACTCAGCAGTCAGACTAACAATCATGCTGAAAACTTACCACTTCATGACTATTTATGTCAGAAACATGGATGCTTTGAGTAAAGATCAGTTTCACAATTAGATAATTGGTATGCGTGACATTCGTCTACTATTTCATCTGGAAATTGAAGGTGAGAAAAAAATGAGCATTTTTTAAAAAAGAAGGCAAATGTTAGATTTCCTTAACACCCAAGTTATTTGTAGTCTGAGGTTAAGAGAATTCAGGGGTCTTGGGCTCACTTGTGAGAAATTACGGGGTGAGAGGTACATTATTCCTCCTTTGCAGGGAAGAGAAATAATATCACATGGAATAAACTGCCTTTTCTTTACATCACTTAAAAGAGTTAAAAGTAATAATCAGGGTGTGGGATTATGGGCCAGGGCCATGGTCAGTAAATAGTAACAGCGATATTAGTGACGGCTAGTATTTGCTGAGCCTTCTCTGTGTGCCGGAAGTGTGCTCATGGCTTATTTACCTTATCCATTAAATATTCACCCAGACTCTTTAAGGTGCGTCGTATTTATCCTCATTTTACAGATGAGGAAATGGCAAATCTGAAATTTAAACCCAGGTCTGTCTGACTGTAGCCTAGAGGTTTTCAGCTGGAGGTGGTTTTGCCCCCCTTCTGCCAGGAGACACTTAGTAACATCTGGAGACATTTTTGGTTGCAGCTGGGTTGGGGAGGTGCTCTGGGCATCTCGTGGGTGGAGGCCAGGGGTGCTGCTAAGGAGCCACCAGCGCACAGGACGGCCCACCAGCACGTAGGGTTATCTGGCCCCAGATGTCAGCAACGCCGTGATGAAGAGAGCCTGCCCTAGAGCTTGTACAATTCATAGTCTTCCAAGTCTGTAGCTTCAGAAGATGTGGGAGGGGTTCTAGCTTCTCCTTAATCCCAGGGAAACAATTTATGACTTTTCCCATCCATCTTTCCTGAATTGCCTCTTTGTTTCTCGTAGAAAAAATAGTGGTATTTTCCCAATAGCCACTAGAGCCACATTCTTTATACAGTGGACTAGAGATCTCTTACCCTTCCTTCATGTGAATTTGTAATTCGTGGTTCTGACAGATGGTTCTGTAGATGTCCTCACGTGCAATGCAGCAATCTTTATTGATGTCTTTTTCTTTTCCCCAGGATTTACCTTTCTCTGCCTTCAATCCTATTATCCACAATCCACCTTTAAACCTCACATTGTGTGAACATCTGATTTATCCAGGGCCAAGCCAAGCATGCAACCTTTTCCTTACTGGGCTTCTTTGAGCTGCTCCTTCCGAGGGGCTTAGTTCTAAATCTCTGATCTCAAGCCAGATTAGACTTCCGGAGCTAATGATCAACAGCACATCAAGCTTATTTCACATTCCATATCTGATTCTGATTCTACTCAAAGCTTGGTGGTTTTTATAGAAAAGAGCCTTCCAGGAGAGAAGCTATTAAAAAACAGAGTCTTAAAAAAAAAAAAACCAGTCTCCTTTCAACTCCTTTACTTACCTAGTCATGAGGCAACTTGATGTTTCTCTCAGTTCTGACAAGTGCATTTAGCGCTTTCTCCACAGCACATCAACGTATAGAGCGCTGTGCTGCGGGGATGGCATGGTACCAGGCACTGTGGGGGGTCTACAGAAGCATAAGGAAAGTCTTTGCCCTCAGGGGTTTTACAGTGTGGTTGGGGAAATGGGACATATGCACGCACATGGAAAATGAAATAACTAAACAAGAGGTAAGCGATAATACAAAGCAGTAATCCAAGAGGTGGCAAGAGGTATATCTGCTTTTTTTTTTTTTTTTAAAGTAAAAGGTTCAGGAGGAAGAAAGTTTTCTATGGCCCAGAGTGTTCTGAAGTCTTAAGATAGAAGATGAGCTTTGAAGAAGGGGACATAGTCTCAGGGAAATTGGAAAAAAGTGGCAACTATATTCAATAGAGGCTAGAAAGAGAACATGTAGGGTGGGTTCCAGGTGCCACGTGCCTACCAGGTATAGCGAGGGACCATCACGGATTAAGTAGAAGGAAGCCTCATGGGGTAGCAGAGGCCAGCATTTAGGAGACCTTAAATGTCATGTGATGAAATTTGAGTTTTATTCCATAGGCATTGGGGAGTTACTGAAGCTTCCATCCAAATTAAAACAGCTTCCTAACCACCTTGGCTTTTACTCATGGTCCCCATCTAATTCATTTTCCAAAAGGCAGACAGACTTATTCTTTGAAAACAAAACTCTGATCATGTCGTTCCCTCACTTAAAACTGTCAGATGGTTTCCTAGCGCACTTAAATAAAATCCACATTCCATACCGCAGCTTCTACGGCCTTGTGTGATTCAGCCCCTACCTCATTTAGGCATCTGTGCTCCCAAATCACAGTGCCCCAGCCGTCCTGTCTTTCTTGAATACACAAATCTTGTTTCCACCAAAGGAACCCTCTACTTGCTACAACTCTGGCTTGAACTTGTTTTGCTCTGGATCTTTCCATGATCAGTTCCTTCTTGGCATTTAGCTCTCAGCTCACATTCTACCTCCTTGAAGAATCATGGTATGATTGTGGTGTATTTTCTTCATAGCTCTTATCACTATCTAAAATTATATATACTCTTTTCTTTTTTTTCTTGCTTCCCCACTACCAACTCTATCTGTCTTGTTTACTCCTAGCTTGTCATGAGTTCCTCCTAATACTTAGTATGGTGCATGGTATTTATAAGTTTCAGTAAATATTTGTTGAGGGGATGGATGAATGAGGTAGAGATTGACATAGAAAGATGAATTATGAAACTGTTATATTATTGGTTCATTCATCAGCTATTTATTGAGGTCCTCTTCACCAGTAGCTGAGGATACAGCGCTGAATTCCCTACCACGATGCTGCTTGCAGATGAGGGGACCAGGATTTAGCAAGTGATGCCAAGTGTGGTGAATGGTACATGAGAGGAGACGAGGTTAAGACAGCATATCACAAGGGAAGCTCTCCAAGAACCTGGAGTTAAGGAAGACTTTTCTGAGACCCACATTATGGGAAGGAACTGGGTAAGACAAAAAGGTAGAGGGAGAGAAGATTGTTCCAGGTAGAAGGACTAACATTTGTGGGGCCAGTGAGATAAGAGAACATGGATGTACCGCAAGAACCAGAAGGTGGCCAGGACGGTTGGAATGGGCCGAGGGTGGAGAGAACAGTATCATGAAGTCATAGGGTCCATCAGGGATCATATTGCGAAGGAAGCCATGAAAAGGACTTTGAATTTTATCCAGACAGTATCAGAAAGCCACTGGAGGGGCTTGTGGTCGGACTTGGCTTTTTCAAAGATCGCCTTGGCTCTTGTGTGGCTTGTGGATAAAAAGGGGTATGGGATAATCAGGAGTAGTTTTAACAGTCCAGGTAAGAAATTGCTAAGGTGTCAGTGGTGGTAGTGATGGAAGAAAATATTCACATGTAGAGGCAGAACTTTTCTTGGTAATTATTGGGATGTGGGTGCTAAGAGAATGGGAGACACGGTGCTTTGCCTTTCTGCCTGGGTTTATGGTTCTTAGGAAACAGATCGATGGGCACCGTGATTCACTGAGGTCAGCTCTTTTCTGGGAGGAAGGTTAGTTCAGTTTTGGATATGTTGAATCAAGATACCTCAAGATACTTAAGAGTTACTATTTACAAAAATGCCAAAGTGGAAAATAATAATCAAGGGATGGAGTGATGGTGGTTGACTCATGAGGTGGCAACAGGAATGGCAAACAAAAGACACAAGATTCATTTTCTATTCCAAGTGCTTTTAAATCACCTTCTTCCCTCCCCCTTTTCCCCTACACAAAGACTTAGCTGCAATCTTGGATATGAAAAATATGGATAAAATCCCAATCTTGAGTAGGCTGCCAGAAGAAGGGGAAAAATCCTGAAAAGAACTTTAATTCAATGTTCACGTTTGCACGAAATTACTGTAGTTAAAAGGAGAAAATGTGATTTTACAAATTATGAAAAACATCTCAAGTGTCCTTTTTAAACTGTAACAGATTCTCTACTCCAAAGAACATTTTTGCACTGCAGAAATGAGTGTAAACGTTGCTGTGTTATGGCATGGGGAGACAAGGAGACATGGCAATACCAGGATTTTATTAAACTCTGGACAAATTGGGGAGGATGTTTCCTGCTATTTGAAAGAAGTGACTGATCTTTTCTTGATTTGGAAATGCTAAGGTGAAAGGAAAGCTGCAAGAAATGGCGTAAAACAGCTCTGTGGTGCATTTGGCAGGAAGTTTAGTGCGTTTTTTTCAGGGAGAAATTAGGGCGAAAAGGTGACTTTTATTGCTGAAATTAATTTTGTTGCCATACTAACTAACCCTCCTCCTCCTCACTCCCTGCTATCACACAGAGATAAAAAGGTGACGAGAAATGCCTTTTCAGACACCATGGTTTCTCATAGTGGTTGGGGATTCTGGCAGCCGAATGTTGGGTTTGTAAATATGTCCCAGAAAACTGCAGAGCTACAAACAGTTACATAAAAAATGAGGACTCTGATTAAGAAACGAGCATTTATATTTTTACTGGGTTTTACTTTTAACATAAAACATCTTGAAAAAAGTTTTATGATTTAGCATTTATGAATGACTAGATTTTAAGAGAATTGTAATATTTTTTTTAGGGTATTTCAGCTCTATGAGTTATTTCTTGTAGATTCAGATAATGACATTATAAATCTTTCTGTGGAGGCAATTACTAAGGCAGAAATGGCCTATTCCCCATTGGCTTTTAGGTTCAGCTTACTGACATATTACAAGCAGGCTTACCGTGGTCATTAAAAACTGATCTGGGATTTATTGTACCTCTTTAAACTCTCAGTACTTTGAAAAGTATTGAACAGAAAGGAATACAAAGTGAAGTTACGAAGAGGGCCAGCAAGGCAATCAAGAGAAAAGCAGATTTAATTTATCCATCCAAGACCACCACAAGTATCATGAAAATATCTGAAATCGGAGCACGAGGTTTCTAACAGAGGCAAGGACACGCTTGCTCAGTGCGGGTTTCCACCCGAAATGGTTTCAAATACCGTATTAGAATTGAGAGTTAAAGGGACATTGATGTAAGATACTGCACAAAAGGTGAAGTTGGTCTTTCAACCTTTACTGAGAAGTGGCCCACTGGAGACATAGAACATTACAGAAGAAAAGCAATACTCTCTGGCCGGCAATGCATCCACCTTTGCAACAACAATGGCCACCTACAGTGTGGGTGGAAATAAACAAGAGCTGTCCAATACATGCTCTGGATTCCCCTGTTATCTTATTCACAGGCACTGATCTTGATCCTTCTGCTTCTCCCCAAATGGTATTGGAATACAATTTCTGGAAAAAGATATACCCCGCAATATTCTGAGCAGATGTGTTATATCAGCACAAAGGCATGAAGGTGAAAGAAATCATAATTGGAGACAAGGGAAAGCAAGGAGAAAGACTCCCTAAAGAAAGCAGGGATTTAGCTCTACCTTTACCAGCAAAATCAAGGCAGTCATCCAGGAGTGCACCAATGCTTTCCTTCTTTGTAGAGTTGCTTATTGAATTAGAAGGAACTTATTCCCTCTTTTGAATGAGAATACAAAGAGAACTTGAAAATGCTTTTCTCACCTGGCACAAGGAACAAGTTGAAAATTTCTGTATTTTCTTTTTACCATTTGAGGTTTTCTTACTGTTATAGCCCAGTAACTTGTTCATCACCTTTAAGGCAATACTTTACTAAAACACACAACAAAACCAACCAAAATCGCCATACTGTTCTGTTTGTCTAAAACACTTTGTTTCCCATGGCTAGATTTTTCTCACTACTCAGATCTCAAACTCAGATGTCACTGGTTTAGTGAGTCCTCCCCAGACCTTATACTCAACTCTCCACCCCAGGCACATGTCATCTGTCACCCTTCTTGTTTCTTCATAGAGCCAGCAAACTTTCCTGTAAAGGCTCAGACAGCAAATACTTTAGACTTTACGGAGCACACAATGTGTGTCCCAATTACTTAACACTCCACTGTAGCACAAAAGCAGTCACACGTGAACGGAAAAGAACAGGAGAACTAGGCTCATGAACCAGTTATACAAGGGTTAAGTCAACGCCCACCCCTGCAGTTCCCTACCAACAGTGCGCCCTGAGCGGAATTCAGGGTGAACAAACAGGATGAGGTACTCTAGATAAAGGGGTCGCCAGATAGTTAGATGCATATCTCAGGAAGAATTTCAAGGACCCCAGATTCTTGCATCTTCCCATACATAGAAAAGCACTAAAAGCATTAGCTTGAGGTATGTTCTTTGTGATTAGCAGTCATCTTTTACCAAGATGTATGCTTGACTACAAGCATTTCCTAGCCAAAAAATTCATATATATACTGGGTCCTCCCCTACCTCTTTGGAGGTGTTCCTCAGAGCTGTCTCCCAGGCTAAGTCCTCAGTAAGACCCTGAATAAAACTTAAATTCATAACTCATGTTGTGCATTTTTCTTTAAGTTGACATACAGATAATATGTAAACAGTGTTCTAATAAACCTTTAGTCACAGGAACAGCCTGTGGGCCATAGTTTGCCAACCCCTGCTTTAAGAGAACCTAATGTTTGACATTTTGACATGCATTTATTTATTTTCTAGGTTTGTGTGTGTGTGTCTCTCTCTCTCCATTAGAATTTGAGATTCATGAGGCCAGCAATATGATCTACTAAGTCCACCACTATATCCTGAACACAGAAAGGATAGTACATATTAGGTGTTCAATAAATATATAATGAAAAAATGAGCTAAAATGTCTCCCTTAAGTGGTTTTTGTGCTGTTTTACTCTACTATCTTAAATTACAAAGCAAATCCATAATTTCTTTGGAAAATAGTATAAATTAGTATTTTTTAAAAATAAAGAGCTTTGGTTTACTTGTAAAATGAAATGTTGGAGTTAAAATACCTTGAATTAATTTGGGTTTTACCTTATGGGTTTGGTTCAAGCCCTTAGTTCAGATTTCATTCAGGTTACATTGAATCTGATTTAAAACCTTCACTCCATGATACATTGTTGTTTGATAGATTTCATGCAAACATTATAGCTCACGGGTTTGCTGTCACCTGAATACATAATCCATGCTGCAGTCAAAGGGCACTCGGCACTACAGAATGGTATGAATTCTGGTGGACTCAGTCACTTGTTAAAGAGCTCCACTTCATTCATTGTCTGCGTAATTTGCCAGCCAGTCCATGGTTCGACTCTGGGGACTAACAGAGCCAATCAAGTGGAGTGGTTCTGTTTCCTGAAACTTTGGGATATTAAAATTCTTCCCACAGTTTCAGACATATTCTTTATTCCTAATCCTGGTCCATTTGGAACTCTTACCATGTGCTTTCCAACAGGTTTCCAGTGTACGTGTCGTGGTTGTGAAGGGCGGGGGGAGTTCTCTGAAGCAAGTGTCATTCCAACAGTTCATTTGTAAAGTTCATTTTGCAAAGCTGCTTGGCTGAAAATCTTCATGTAAATGAAACTATTTGTACGAATTGTATTTTTTCCGTTTGTAAACTGGTTTGGAAACCAACATTTGGCATTTCTTCAGGGCAGTTTTCCCAGACTCTTAATCTAGGTGTCACTGAAAGGTTTTAGATTGGCTTTTAGCATAAATCACATGAGATATAGTCAAATACCAACCACCCTTTTCTTGGACTCAGTTCATCTTTAAGAAGACCAAATTCACTAGAATGGAGGGGAGAATTTTTGCGAAGTCTCAGTGATATGGAGCATTCAGATATGCTGCCCTTTAAGACTCATTTCTAATTGAAGAAGGCTCTGAGCTCCTAGACAGCCCTCCAGGCCAGGGCACTTGAGCGGTAACAAGATTTTTCCATTGTAGGTTAAGTATCAAATTCACTTCTTTTTTATTGACTTCAGACATTTAGGAAGTGATTGACAGGTCATAGAGGATGAAAAATGAAGGAAGATCTTCAGTGTGAGCTCAATCAGGCATGACTGTAGTAATCACATGTTGATTTTTATCTTCCTATCATCCCTTTGCAAGGTTGAGGTGGGAGTAGGACTCTTCTCTCCTTCCTCAGGGCAGGCATTCTGGTGAGACTTTTAATTATGATCCCCACTCTATGAAATGTGACCAGGAATGGGCTCCTCATAATAGTTCTTTGTCACCCTGCTTGGTCCAGGCATGAACTTCTAACGAGCTCAGCTGTTTCAGGTTTTCTCTGGAATTGACAGGTAGACAGAGCGGAGGAGGAATTCTTTTTCCACTGGGGTTGATAAGCTTCAACAGTGGATTCTGGGGAGGAGGAGGTATGGGGTCATTTCCCCTGTCGTGTTGAAGAATGTATCCAAGCAAAGGTCAGCTGGCCTAAAATGGAGGAAATGAAAGAGCCCAGATGCCATTAACCAGCTTTTCCTAAAGGGTCATCTTCCCAAATATAGGATCCAATCAATCCTCCCCTCTTTTTTTTAAAGATTTTTTTATTTTTTGATGTGGACCATTTTTAAAGTCTTTATTGAATTTGTTACAATATTGCTTCTTTTTTGTATGTTTTGGTTTTTTGGCCCTGAGGCATGTGGGATCTTGGCTCCCGGACCAGGGGTCAAACTCACACCCCCTGCATTGGAAGGCAAAGTCTTGACCACTGGACCGCCAGGGAAGTCCCTCAATCCTCCCCTTTTAACGTAACCCTTTGACTTGGATTTTCTGTCACTTGCAACCAAAAGAATTCTGGCTATCGTGGCTGTTTCCTGTCATTCTTAATCTGCTCCCCAACCTACAGCTCTATGATATGAATGTTTACCTTTTAAGCGATTTAACAGTTGAATGAATAAATCTGTAATTTTATTCTACATAGTCATTTTGGGGGATCTGTATAAAATGTAAAAGCATAGTTTAATTTCCCAGAAGAATCTAGCATTTCTATAAAACAGCTTCTTTATTAAAGAGATATTCCAGAGTCTTCGTGAGATACTGATTCATTTGATTTATTTAGAGTAGACCAGATGTGTGCTTAAAACAAAACCAAAACCTTCCAGGTGTGCCTGGTTGAGAACCACAGCTCTGTAGGTTTGACGACTTACTTAGTAGTAGTATTTTTATTGATTCTTGGGCTTGGACCTTACAGATTACTTTTATTGAGGTCTCTTCTCTTCTGATAGAAAAGTCTCAGGGACAGCTTAGCTTGGGTCGTGTGCCCATTGAAATATAGTCACTGTGGCCAGAGGAAAAGAAAGGTCTATCTGGTGTGACCTGGGTCACCAATCTTTGGAACGAAGAGAAGCTGTGGTCCCTCTCACCCCCCATATGAATTGAGTTAGATTTACCTGTGGGATGGAGAAGGGCTGTCTCCAAGGAATGGGATATTGGGGAAACAAAGTAATAAACTCAGGAATAGCCAGATGGAAGAGATGCATAGGGCCAAGTATGGGGGATGGGGGCTGAGCTTCCATGCCCTCTCCAGGCATGTCACCCCCCGAGGCATCTCCATGTGTTCACTAACCTGAAAACTCCCTGAACCCCTTCATTTAGGGTTTTTGTGGAGACTTCATTATGTAGACATCACTGATGGAATCATTGGCCATTGGTGATTGAACGCAATCTCTAGGCCTTCTCTCATCCCCCAAACCAAGTAAATGAATGGGGGGAAGGATGCTGTGCATTTGCAGAATTCCCTCTATTTTTTCTCTCACTTATGCCAGCTTCCTCCCTTCCTTCCCTGTGTGGTAGAGATTTCTTCCTTGGACTCACCCTCTCAGCATCTAGAATGTAAATGTCTTGAGGTCCCCCCTTTCTCTTGGCTACAAACTAGCGGGCAAATACCTGACAGGTGTTCTGCAGGAGTTCAATTTGCCCCTGCTCCTTGAAAGCCAACTTTATATTCTTTCTTCCCCTGTACTATTCAATTGTAAATATATAACTGAGCTTCCTTAAGATGTGGGAAATTTCTGCAAAGAAGCAGACACTGCAGTGAGAGTAAGTGGAGGTGCGACTCAGGTCGTGTTCTTGGATTTTAATATGACTCTTTTGTTGATTGTTCACGTAAGAGAAAAGAGAATTGAGAGAGAGAGACTCTCAGCTACTAGACCAGCACTTGGTTTCTCAGCGTCCTATATCATGTTTTCGAAATTACCACGTTATTCATTTTTTCCACCAATATTCATTTGTTGCTACTTACATGGCACATTTCGTTCAATATTAGTTCGTGTAAGAACAGCAGCATCCTTGCCCTCATGGAGCTTGTAATCTCGCTGGGAGACAGAGCAAAAACTCTGAGCGCGAGACAGTCAATGAAATGGTTATGAATTGTGCGTACGGCCATGAGGGAGGCAGCGGGGGTGTTGAGGACGGTGTGGTGTCAGCAAAAGCCTGTTTGAGAAAGTGACCTGTGCTCTGAGACCTCCCTAAGGGGCAAGGAAGGAGCCAAGTGTTGCAGATGACAGAAGAACGTGTGAAGGGCACCCATCCCAACGACGGCCAGAAGAAGGAGAACATTCCCCAAGCGCGTTATTCAACAACGATTGCAAATATGTGACGCCGACGGGCTCCAAAAAAAAGTGGAAGGAAGTCCAGAAACTCGTCGTGACAATGCCTTCTCGGTGCTGTGATGTATGCATGTGTGTTTTTTCAAGCAGTTTTGTTTTTCCACTTCCTCATTTCCTCATGCCATCATGCAGCTGCCTCACCTGAATGCCAGTCGCTAAATGAGGCGGCAGCTGTGGATCCAGTGAAACAAAGGGGGAAGGTTGCCATAGTAACAGAGGCCAAGGAGAACAGCTCTTCCTCCTCTCCCCAGAGTCCCTCTCAAGGGGAGGCTATGGAGACGTCCTTAGCCGGCGATGGTCCTTCCAGCCGTGGGGCTGGCAGGGCCCTTCTCAGCACTCAGCTAGTTTCCCCACCATCCCTTTTAGCAGTTTAAGAAAGTTACTCTGCTGTTAGTTACAGAGCACGGAAGGGAGAAATGAAACAAGTTAGATGTTTCATTTAGATGGGATTATAGGCTGGGCTGGATATATCGTTATTTTGCGTTCCTTCATTCCTCCTACACCTTTCTCTTCCTGTCAGTCTCCATGCACATAAAATATGCATCAACTTGTATTTGAGACCCAGTACCCTGACTCCATTTACCAGGCAAAATCGTAGTGCTCCCTGCAGTACTGTAATATGAGTAGTTGCCCAAAGTTCTATGACATATCACTGTTCCCACCATTGGGAAGAGTGAGTTTTTGAAATATTCATCATGTTCTGATCAATTTTAACAGATCATGGTATCTGTAAAAAGATAATACTTGACAGCAAATGAATTGAAGCTGTTTTAATTGGACTGAAGTTCTCTTGTGAGAACTTAATGTTTTTTTAATTGACATTTCCAGGAATCTATCCCAGAGAAGCTGGGATCTCCTTATGAAATGCCATCCTCACCTATCTTTGCATACTCAGAAGTTACTCCTACTTCCAAGTGAAATTGAAGTCTTAATTTATACAGTTTTACTATTCTACTTCTTGGTCATCTTGAATGCTTTTCTGGAATTTTAGATACTACTTCTTAGTCCACAGTTACTTATGTTTTCAGTTGTATTTGGAGGCACAGTAAAGAGTCATGGGTAAAAAGCATAGAATTTGGAGGCTGGTGGAACTGAGTTCTGACGACAGCTCCGTCACTTACTGTTTGGGGCTGCATCTTGGCCGAGTTAGTTACCTTCTGACTTGCCTCAGTTGTTGCATCTGTAGAATGGGTGTAAAAATAATATCTATTTCCCAGGATTATGGTGAGGATAAAATGAGTCAGGGTGTCTAAAGTGTTTAGTGCAAGGCCAGGTATAATAATATCTGTTGTGAAGATGGTGATAAATGTGATGATGGTGGTGAGAATGCTCACCTTATCTGCCCAACAGGATTGTAAGCTCCCCAGGGACAGTAGTCGGCACCTATTTCTCCATTCGCACTTTTCCAAATAGCATGCGACAACAGGCATATAGATATAACAAAAAATAAAAATATTGTTTAATATAATTAATTCCATTAATTACGCAATTTATTTCTTCATCCCAATTATCTGTCATATATATATATATATATGTACGTATATGAGAGAGAAAGAACAAAAGAAAGATGACTAATTTAAATATGGGAAACAGGGACATCCCTGGTGGCACAGTGGTTAAGAATCCACCTGCCAATGCAGGGGACACAGGTTCAATCTCTGGTCCTGGAAGATCCTACATGCCGCGGAGCAACAAAGCCCATGCACGACAACTACTGAGCCTGCGCTCTAGAGCCCACGAGCCACAACTACTGAGCCCACGTGCCACAACTACTGAAGCCCGCGTGCCTAGAGCCCATGCTACACAACAAGTGAAGCCACTGCAATGAGAAGCCCGCGCACCACAACGAAGAGTAGCCCACGCTCACCACAACTAGAGAAAGCCCACGTGCGGCAACGAAGACCCAACACAGCCAAAAATATAAATTAAATAAATAAGGGAAACAAACTTAGCTAGGGTAGACTTGCCAGAGTCTCAGCTTTGGTTCTGATGGGAATTTTAAGAAAAAGTGCAATAATATGGTTTGTGGTAGCCACGCTCCAGTGTCCTCTTATGCTTCATTTAGCAAAGTGCTTTTTTATTTCTTGTCACTGCCAATACCAGGGATTCTATTGCTGGAATCAGATGAGAACCCTCCACTCCATGTGAAACTTGCCTCATGAGGCTTTCTATTACTGCTTTGCTCAGCAGTTTTGAATTGCTGGTTCCATGGAGAGTATTCTTCAGCATGAGTGAAAAGTGATGCTGATACGTGCATAAATAAATATGAATGTACGGCAAATACTCTCAACGTAATGTCTTTTTTTTTTTTTTTGCGGTACGTGGGCCCCTCACTGTCGTGGCCTCTACCGCTGCAGAGCACAGGCTCTGGACACGCAGGCTTCGCGGCCATGGCTCACAGGCCCAGCTGCTCCGCGGCATGTGGGATCCTCCCACACCGGGGCACGAACCCACGTCCCCTGCATCAGCAGGCGGACTCTCAACCACTGCGCCACCAGGGAAGCCCCGTAATGTCTTGTTCTTTGGAAAATGCTTCAAATTGTTACCTGGTAGGTATTAAATACAAGGAATTCTCTTTCAAAAGAGTTCTCAGTGCTGACATTGGTAAGCACTCTAATTAGGAAGGAAGATGTGAGGTACACTAATTAAAGGCAAGATGGTCTTGTGGAAGGAGAGCTAGTTCCTACCTAGGCACCAGGGGAGACAGACAGTTCGGTCCATTACAGATGCCTGTTTCTCTGACTCGGGTTCAAAAACCCCTAGAGTTCTGAGAACATAGCCTCTGGATTGGACTGTTCCCAGGTTTGAGAAACTGCCTTAGTAAATCAAATTCTCTTTGAAGGAAGTGGTTGGAAATGTGTGTGCAGGCAGTGGTAAAGCGTGGAGGGAAT
Organism: Globicephala melas; assembly: GCF_963455315.2. NCBI lineage: Eukaryota > Metazoa > Chordata > Mammalia > Artiodactyla > Delphinidae > Globicephala > Globicephala melas. Next base: position 77,350,690 of record NC_083328.1, read on the forward strand.
CATAATGTAGGCTTAAATATATTGCTTGAATCTATTTTACAATGTGGAAAAATGATGTTTTCTTTGTTATAACTAAAAAATAAAGAAGTATATCATTTATGTGAAAATAAAATTAGCTAATGTTTATTTCAGTATTAACTTCCAGGCACTGTTCCATATTTTATTGAAAAATACTTACATACAGTAAAATGCATAGGTCTTAAGTGTATTGTTCAGTGACTTCTGACAAATGCACACATCCCTGTAACCAATACCCTATATAGAGCAGAGTTTGGCAAACTGCAACCCTTGGACCAAACCCAGCCTGTGGAGTGTTTTTGTGTGGGCTGTGAGCTAAGAATGGTTTTTATATTTTAAAAGGGTGATTCAAACAAACAAAGAAAGAAGACTTCACAATAGAGACTGTATGTGGACCTCAAAGGCTAAAATATTTACAAACTGGCCCTTCACAGAAACCTTTTCCAACTCTGAAGCACCACCATCACTCTAGAAAGTTCCCTCATGTTCTGACCCCCAGAGGCAAAGACTATTCTGATCTCATCCCCATAGATTAGTTTTCCTGTTTTTGAAGTTCATAAAAATGGAATCATGGAGCACGTCCTATTTCGGGACTGGATTCTTTCTCTGAGCATAATATTTAAAAAATTCATCCATGTTGTTTTGTGTATCAGTAGTTCATTCCTTTTTATCGCTGACTGTTATTCCATTATGTGAACGCACAACCTGTTTATCCAATTTACTGCTGATGGACACTCGGGCTGTTTTCCATTCATTGTTTCTAATGTGAGTAAGCTGCAGTGAACATTCTTGTTCAAGTCTTTCTGTAAACATTAGTTTTCATTTCTTTTGGGTAAAGAAGTAGGAGTGGAATTGCTGAACCATAAAGTAGGTAGATTTAACTTTTTAGGAAACTGCTGAATGGTTTTCTACAGTGGTGGCATAGCTTTTTTTGGCACTCCCATCAGAAATGTGTGAAAGAGCTAGTTGTTCTGCAGTGTCATCAGCATGTAGTGTCACCAGTCTTTATGGTTAGCTATCCTGGTGGGTGCCAGACACTGTTCTTCATACCTTAAAGTAGCTTAACTTCCCCACCCCACGCACAACAGCACTGGGAGATCGACATTATTATTATCCTTGTTTTAGAGGTAAGAAGATTGAGGTCACAGGGGTTAAGGGATTGCCTAAGGTCATACAGCTGGTAAGGAACCCCATTAGTCTGGCTCTAAAGCATGCATATTGAATTACTGCATTCATTACTGTTCCCAGTGTTACTTAAGATTCATTACAGTACCGGTCCCGTATAGGACGTGGAGTAATGTAGGTGGGGATGCTGCCTACGAGAGCACAGCCTGGGACTGCACGCAGGTGTCCTGCCCAGGTAGTGAGGGGGGATCAGCTCATCAAGCAGCCCCAGATAGGACACCTCTTTCTAATCTGCATAAGGGCTACCTGTGACCCTTTTATAAGAGGCTCAATTCATATTACTTGAGTTAATAACTTATACAGGAATGTGTAAGTTACAGTTGGTAAGCATCTTGGAATATGGGAGGATCTTTTTGCAGCTGGTAATAAGTTCAAAATAAATCCAAAGGCAGACTAGTGAACCCAATCTTCTTATTAAGATCACTGCTTTTAGTTTATTTACTTTTATTGAAGTGATATTCACATAACATAAAATCAACCATTTTATTTTATTTTATTTTATTATTTTTTTTGTGGTATGCGGGCCTGTAGGCCACTGTTGTGGCCTCTTCCGTTGCGGAGCACAGGCTCTGGACGCGCAGGCTCAGCGGCCATGGCTCACGGGCCCAGCCGCTCCGCGGCATGTGGGATCTTCCCGGACCAAGGCGCAAACCCGTGTCCCCTGCATCGGCAGGCGGACTCTCAACCACTGCACCACCAGGAAAGCCCAAAATCAACCATTTTAAAGTGAACAATTCAGTGGCATTTAATACACTGACAATGCAGTGCAACTAATACTTCTATTTAGTTCTGAAATAGCTTATGACCCCAAAATGAAACCCTGTACCCACTGTTAGTCACTCCCCTATCTGCCTGCTCCCTGCCCCCACCTTCCTGCCTCTTGGAAACCACCAATCCGTTGTATGTCTCTATAGATTTACTTATTCTGAATGTTTCGTATAAATGGAATCATGCAGTATGTGACCTTTTGTATCTGGCTCCTTTCACTTAGCATAGGGTTTTCAAGATTCATCTGGGTTATAACATGCATTCCTTTTAATGGCTGAATAATTCTCCATTGTATTTGATTGTCCATTCCTCAGCTGGTGGCCTTTTTGGTTGTTTCTGCCTTCTGGTTATTGTGAATATTGCTGCTGTAGACATGCATGTACTTGTATTTCTTTGTCCAGGTATTTGTTTGAATACTGTTTTCAATTCCTTTGGGTATACACAGAGCAAGGCTTTTGAAGCTGCAGTCTGTGGCGATACGAGATGTTTGGTGGTGCCGGTGGTGGGAAGGTTCCAGGAATCCCTAGGTTTGAGAAGCACTGTATATTTCCTTTTCTTTTGGGGGCTTCGCAGCCCTCTCACTGTTGTGGCCTCTCCCATTGCGGAGCACAGGCTCCGGACACGCAGGCGCAGCGGCCATGGCTCACGGGCCCAGCCGCTTTGCGGCTTGTGGGATCCTCCCAGACCGGGGCACGAACCTGTGTCCCCTGCATCGGCAGGCGGACTCTCAACCACTGCGCCACCAGGGAAGCCCAAGAAGCACTGTATATTTCCTTTAAACCAAATGCAATAGTAGAAAAGTGTCTTTGAGGTTAATGTGAAGGAAACATCATTTAAAACTTGCTTATCCATGTGGGAAAAAAGTGACCAATGGTTTACTTCAAAGCTCAGTGAAGCCTTTAGTAATCTGCTGAATAAAAATGTTCCACTGAGAAACATAGACACCAGAAGGCTTCTACATATGGTCAATTTTCCCAAGCTTTGTAGAGCATTTTCTCCTGGCATTTCGTGTAATGCCCTCCCTGGGGTAAGTGCACCGCCCTTCCACCTTCCCTTTAGTTTAGAGTTCCAGATAAAATGCAGGATGCCCAGTTCAATCTGAATTTCAGATAGGCAACAAATAACTTTTAATATAAATACATCCAAAATATTTTATTATTTGTTGTTTATATGATATAAACATATCTCTGTACTAAATCGAGCATTATTTTTCTTGCTCTGAGAGAGGGTATCTGAATTGCATAGAATTGTAGGGGATACCTGTCAGCAGAGATGCTTTGCTCACTCATTTTCCTCTGAGAGAACCATTTCCCTCTTTATATAAATAATGTAAAAATTTGGAGATAAAGTATGTGGGGTATAAGGAAGGTGAAATGGAGCCTTTACAATGTAAAGTGCTTTCTCCCTGGCCCTAGTTCATTAGTGAAATCTAGTGATTTAAATTACCCAGCTAACCTCTTCCGCCACTGTAGGATTATAAATCAAGTAGGTGGCTACTACCTGAAGGGGTTGTACAGTTTTTGCAGGAGGTTCTCATCAAGCTAAGAGGGGCAGAAAATTTCCTATTACTGTGTCATGCCTAAGTGGTGATGCTTGCACCACCACTTACAGTGTATTACTATGCAATTCACTTGCTAAAATAAAAGAAACAAAATAGGAACATATACAATACTTTCCCTAACAGAGGAATAAATAAGATGGCGGAGATCTCTGGGCAAATGGGCTGATGATATATAATACTCCTAACGCTGCCAGACAGAGGCAGACTCATTTGGATACAGAAAAAAAAAATTAAAGGTATTTATCTGTCTGTCTTTCTCCCTTTATTTTTGTCTGTCTCTATGCCTTTATTTTGTGCGAAATTTTGAGAGATGAATTCCATTTTCTATGAGCTCAATGGCTGTCATATTGCATTACATCATGCAGCTCGGATCATAACAATGAGATGTTAGGGTTTAAATTAATAATATTGCAACACATCACTTGATAAAGCAGTGCGCTTAATCCTATCTAGTCTGCTCAGGTAGCCTGACTTCTTCTGCCCGGTGCCTCAAATCTGCAGACTGCAGTGGAATTACCCAAGTTCAATTGCAAACAGCCTATAATTGTGAGCCAAGACCTTGAGCTTCATGACAGAAAGCATTAAATTAATATGATGGTCAGATTTAACAAGCTTTATATATACATACATACATACATACACACACACACACACACACACACACACACACACACACACACACACACACAGTTGGGGGTGGAGGAACAGAAACTTTTGAGGTTTCTGAGTGCATTTTCCATCCTAGAAATAGACCCAACAAATACCTGCTCTTTATACAGTTGCCTTATATGCTGTGTTAGTAGAAGTCACCAGGAAAATGGAAGCTGGTGGGATGTAGGTAAAAGAAGATCCTCCAAGGTCTGGTGACGTTAGCTTGAAATCCAACCCCCTCCCCAAAACGACTGCAGCTTGAAGACCCAACCCAAACTGTTACAGGTTTGAAAGAGAATCATATCGGATGCCCAAAGATGAAAACAGGTCTAAAGCACATCAAAAAAATATTCCTTATCCAAAGCAGATTGTTCTCACAGGGCTTTTCTCATGTGCAGATGCTTTTGCTGTGAAAACAAAACAAAACAAAGCAAAAAATAACTATTCATTTTAGGAAGTAAGAGAGGCATTTTGGAAACCCAAATAATTAGTGTGCGCGAAGAGAGAAGTGCGCAGAGAGGCTCTCGGAGATACTGCTTTCCTTTCTCTCTCTGATAGCTCCCCCCGCCCCGCCCCCCAGGCTCTCTCGAGCCCCTGCTATCTTCCTCAGGACGTATACATTTCCAAACACTGCCAGCATTGGGTAAACAAACAGAGGATTTGTATGTGGCCTTCATTAAGGTGGGTTGCCAATTGTCAAATTACTTTCTGCCCGACCTGCGGAGTGCGAATGCAAATGCATCCCCCCCCCCCCCACCCCGGCGCTGCCTCATTTACAGCTATTGATTCATGTTTGACTGCAAGTTCAAAAAAAGTTGTCTTTGAAGCTTCCCCATCTATGCTCGGCTTCCTCGGTCCAGGTGGCACCTGGGTCCCTGGCAGTCATTTTGATCTTTGTATTCAGAATGCCAAGGAGGGTCATTCCAGGTAACTTAAAAGCAAGATACCATCAGAAAGGATTTGGAAATGAAGTCTTTGCCTTGTCACATTAATGCGGTCCTATCAAGTGGCAGTTTATCAAGAGCCACCTCACAAGGTTTTAATGAGCATGCTGCCTGTTCTTATACAATACTAATTAATCCCATTTTTTCACACTGCCGTGATTGCTTCATGAAACCCACATTGTTTTATACTCAGTCGCAAAGCGGCTCTTACTGATTAAATCTCCTTGCCTGCGATGGAGCCTGACAACTGAATTATACCTTGCTCAAAGTAATAATGGGTATCAGCTAATAAATACGGTTTAACACACACAAAACTATGCAGCCAAAATCACACCACAAAATAGGAGTTTGACTTATAGGCTCAGCAGTGTTTCATTAAACATCTGTATTATAATTCACTGGTTTTCCAACTGATGTAATAACTTAATTGATGAGAACAAAGACAAGCTTATTTATTCACCCAATTGCTTGCTTCTTGACTAACGTTTTTCCTGTGTGTTATTGTGGAAATAAATATGCAATATTCTTTTTATAGAAGTCTAATTTAGGTCCTTTTTTCCCCCTATCGAGAAGTCAGCATCACCGTCCATATCTGACAATTTCTTGCTGTTTTGCAACAGAAACATTTTGATAAGCTGGGTTCTGGTGTTTGCCCTGATGTCCAGACTGGCTAGCAGAGGTGAGAGGGGAAGGGCTTTACAGCCCTTCAGAGTGCATAATAACTGTCCACTGACTTCCTTCATAAAGGCTAGAATGATCTCTCATTGAAAACACACATGCACACACAAAAATTTCATCCAGTGCCCTAAATTCCACCAATGCTGAGATGGTTCTGTACAACTCATGAATGACATGGACTTGTTCATGTCCAGCTTGTTTCTCTCCACCCTCATTTAAGTGATACTAGGGACCAGTAAATTCAGTGACAAAATCGCATGTGGCATTTTTTTTCCCCTTGTATAAGATTTGTGTTAGCTGGAGACAGAAGTGAAAAATGATGCGATTTCATCATCCTTTTAGCATGGGGTTGTGTGTCTTTTGGTACAGTCCATTTAATAAATATGCAATGAGAGTAAATTCTCTTGTTTCTCTTTCTGGGAGGTAGGGATTTTACAGTAGCTTTTCTTTCAGTTGACATGTCAGGGCATCACCTCTGTGCTCTCCTAACCTCCTGAACTACTCATGCTGGTCACATATTATAATTGCTTGCTCAGTTTTCTGTTCACCTGAGGCTGTGAACACTGTGAGGATGGACCCTTTCAAATAATATTTATTGAGAACTTGCTATATTTCAGGAACTGTTCTAGGCCTTGAAGATACCCTGGTAAACGAGAGATGCTCTCATGGAGCTTGTTATCGTTCTGGGGGAGATAGGCAAGAATCAAGCAAGTACAATGTGATATCTGGCATTGCCAAGCATTATGAGGAAGAATAAAGCACATGGAGAGGTATATTGTATGTGTTTTTTACTTAGTAGAAACTCATCCAATATTGGTTGGATCAGTGCAAACTTTGTTATACTGATTCCACATTTTTGTGCTGTACCTACTCTTCCTTCATGATATGATTAAAGAAGAAGTGATACTTTCAAGAAACTTTCCCTGGACACACTGTTATTCCTTTGCTTTGGCTTCCTCAGATCTACACTGGCCATGAGCCTCTAGCTGCCTGTTCTGTATCTCTTTTCTCTGACCTCATTGTAAAATTCTTCAGCGGAGGGCTGACTAGGTTGGTCTCGTGTCTTTTGAAACTGTCACTACAGAACTGAACAGTTTCCCAACCTCTACATCTCCTCCCTCTTCAACAAATCCTGTTTCCCTATTTCTAAGTATTTACAAGGTATCAATGTGGTTACTACATTGCTGTCTAGTTTAAATACATTTCTGTGCTGATCTCTTGTGTCACCATCTCCCAGAAGGTTACAACACAAAACTAACATCTTCCCTGGTTTCTAATGAGCCTGATATGATGAAGTTTCCTCCCCAAACCTCTCATCTTCCAGTCATGGAGGTTAGATGATCTGAAGCAAATTATGACTTGGTATAGGTCACATACCTTTACTTCTTAAGTCTTGTTGCCACTTCTGTTCATGGATTGTTTTCCCCCTTTCTTTCTGTCCCCTACGCCTCTAAGTTGGCTGGGACCTCATTATTTCAGTCCAGACTTAAAAAGCATTTCTGATTCTAGCATCTTCGTCCTTAAATGCAGTCTCCATGCTAGTCCCTAAAATGTTACTTTCAGCAAATCTCTCCCCTGCTTCGGAACTTCTAATGACTATGTAGAAACATGGGCCTAGCATTGCCAAAGCTTCCAATTTTTTTAAAGCCCAGAAATACACATTTACGTGTGAAATTTTATGAGTTTTGAATGTTGGAAAGTCATTCCAAAATATTTTAAATCTTACGCAGTCCAAATTAAAAGTTTGGCTGGGCCACAGGTTATGAATCTTTGCTCTGTGCTTTTGGTTGTCTTGTTTTCCTGTCTTAGACCTGTTCTTAACACTTGTGTGAACTCAGCCGTCCTCTCCAGTACTCATCTCAGTTCATTTAGGAAAACTTTTCCCACTCCTACCCATCTCTCTGTAGCCATTTGACTTAAGATCAGGTCTCTGTAGTGCTTCTTCCGAAAAGGAATCTTATTTTATTCTTATTTTGAGTCACCTACCCTACCTGACCCATAAGGAAAGGTTCCAGGTGGGAGGGGTCATGGGTTTTGAAGTATGGAAGATCTGGTGTGGCCTTGGCTCTGCCGTTTATCATGTGATCATGGGTAAGTTAACTTCATCCCACAAAGCTTCAGTTTCTGTGTTGGTAGTTGCATCCCCATGGTGTCTTATAACGTACCTCAGCTCATGAAGTTCTGCAAGAACTCCGTGTAAATTAATATTCATGGTGACCAGGAAGTAAGCATTCATTAATTATTAGCTATTATTAATATAATTATTAGTGTTACATTTACTACTGAATATTTAACAATAACTTTGTTCTTCAGCTGATAAATTTACTGTTGAAAGTATATGTTATACCAAAGAATTAACAAACAAGAAAATCCAATCCAATAAACAACGATTGGACACTTACGTTATAAGTGCATCTGGTCCACTGGATAGCAAAATCATATTGGTGTTTGAGATCTAGAGGAAACATAAAACTTCTTTTAACATACAGGGAATTATTCATTTTTAAGTTTATAATAAAGAATTATAAACACACTCACAGTAGAACAGTACCATGAACCTTTGTGTACCTATCACCCAACCTCAACAATCTTCAGCTCTTACTCTATCTTGTTTTATCTAAATTTCTACCCACCCAGGATTATTTTGAAGAAAATCTCAGACATGTAACACTATTTCATCTGTAGATATTTCAGTATATGTCTATAAAAGCTGAGGGCATTTTGAAAAAATAACCTTAGCAACCCTAAGGTAGTTAATGATAATTCTCAAATATCCAGTCAGTGTTCAATTTATTTTTAGAATTTGTTTGAATCAGGATTCAGATACAATCCACACATTGCAATTGACTGACTTGTCTCTTAAAGTCTCTGAATCTGCAGTTTTCTCCTTCTTTTTTTTCCCCCTGAAATTTACTTGGTCATTTATCTTACAGTTTGCTCAGTAGAGATTCTCACAGTCTGAATTTTACTAATTTCATCATCATAGTGTCATATAACATGTTCCTCTGTCCACTGTATTTCCTGTAAATTGATTGATAAAGAGGCTTGATGTAATTAAGGCTTGCTTTTTTTGTGTGAAAGGCAGGGCTATTTTAGAGGTAGTATTGGTACATCCATCAGGAGACATATAATGTATAGTTGTATCTATTTTTTTTCCTGATGGAGTAGCCATTGATGATCCTTGAGTAGATTCATTCTTTTATTCTTGCGAAACGGCGATATTCTAATTCAAATGAACTTTAAAGATGTTAAGCGTAAGCAAAATGCTTTGTTTTTGCACTGATGTTTTGAACCCACCCACCTACATTTTTTACCAGTAGATTTTCCAAGAGCAAATTCATTTCTTCATTCACATGTGCAAGGAGATATGCTAGTACCTAGGGTGGATACACAGAAGGTGTTTTTTCTACTTTGGAAAGACATCAACCAAAGGGGTAGACAGGGGTCAGTGGGGGAGATGAATGTAAGAGCAAATAATTATAATAAAAATTACTTAAGGACTGGAAGAAGTGTGGAATTATGGAAGAAGAAATGCCTAACTTCGCTGATGGGAGTCAAGAAGGCTTCTCGGTGGAGGGGCTTAAGCAGCTGGATCAGGAAGTTCGCTAAAGGAAGAGATAATAATAATAACAACAGCCCCATCAGTACTAGTATTTAACACTTACCAAATATTGCCCTGAGAATTTTGTTAAGTGTCAACTCACTGAATCCTTGTATAACCCCGTAATTTAGCAGGTAAGTTAACTGAGGCGCAGAGTGTTTCAGCTTCACGCTCAAGGCCACGTAGCTAATAGGAGACAAAGATTCAGGGAACTATTTAGAGTGCAGAGTGAGATATTCACAGTTTATATACACGGTCTTCTCAGAGGCAGCCTTGTTATTTAGGGTCCACTTTTCAGAAGCTTCCTAGTTGAGACTGGTTTCATCATGGCCTGAGAGATATTGTCAGTTTTTCCCTGATGACCACAAGCCATATGAAGTGGCATGAGTGATAACTACAAAATGAAAAGGGAGACTAGCAAGGGGGTCTGACCTATCATCAGTGAATTAGGCACTGCGGCCCCACATCACACATTGAAGGAGAATCTGGACTTGTGTGCGTGGCAGTGTTTCAATAATCATATGAACTGTAATTCATTGATTTTCCAGCTGGTATAGTAACTTAATTGATGAGAGTAAAGGTGAGCTTTATTAACATTCATCCATTTACTTAATTCCTAATTTATATTTTCTCCATAGTCATGGGAGAAACTTATACGTAGAGTTGCTGAGGATGTAAATTCTGAGAATGGGGATTTCAGGTTATTGTATGCCACAAATATACCTAAGAAAGTATATGAAATGAGTGCTTAAAAAGTGAGCAAAAACTAAGTCAAGAAATAAGGGAAATGTGAGGTCATTTTGTCCAGTCCTCTGCCTCTAGGAAACACTGTTTGCCTAAGATCCCTTAGACAGTAGAGCTGAACTCATTAATCAGAAAATACATATTATATTTCTGTTGCCATGAACCCTGGGAAAGAGAGTGTGTTCACCTAAATTTGCACTTAACCAAGTCAAAAATGTTAGAGAAATATGTGACAACATTGGATGAGCTTCAGGGAGGCAGCAGTAAGCTCCTTTTTCCCTGCGGGTATTCTTCTCATTTTTCAATTTAGGCATTAAACTTATCTGTGCACTTAAAAAATCAGACTTCAAAGTCTTAAAGGTAAAAAGAGCTTTTTTTCCCCCTCCTGAGGTAGTTGGACCCGTTCGGAAAATCTGCAAAATGTAAAAGAGCTGCACAGAAATCATCCCGAGCACCCATCCGTACTGTTACACGCTTAATCACATAGAGTTGCACTGATGTTAAGAAAAAAGTACCATTTCATTGTTTGGCTTTTCTTCCTTGAGTTTTGTTCGTTGATTATAATTATGATGTGTGAAGTAATGAGCCCATACGTGATGGACAAGACAGAAAGATGGTTTATTGTTTGGGGAGCTTTATGCAGGAAAAATGTGCAGACAACAGGGAATTAAGTCTCAGGATGTCATTTATTAGATAAAACGGGGATCCAGATCTCTTGCCTTGACAAGGTGCAGTTGCCTCCTGAATGATATGGGTTGATTTAAGTGTTTTGAGGCTAAGATATATAAATTTTTTGGGGGGTGGGTGGGTATAGGGATTAGAAAGTAGTTTAGGGAGAAGCTAACGTGTCTCAGTTTTATTGAGAAATAGTGCTGAGGCCGTGATCGCTGCGCTGTATTGGAATGTACCATCCATTAAGTGTCCGTAGAGACAACATGATGTTCATCTCTTCTTTTCTCATTATTAGATTTGACCACCTTGTAGTTTACTGGTGAATGCCTACATTCTAATCAGAGAACATGATTGGGAAAACTGGATTAATGCATTCTCAGCAAAGAGAAAGTATCCATTTCTGACTCCTTTTTCCTCCCTTTGGACATCATTAAAGCATTTTGTCTTTTTCACCTACCACACTTGTATGAACTTGAAAATAATTTTTAAAGAGACTCCTATTCGTGCTTTTTGAAAACTAAGTGAAACAAAGACATTCAGTTTCAAGATTAAGTAGGCTCATGCTTTGTTGATGACCTGTGGCCCCAGTGAGTGGTGTTCGCTGATATCCTCAATCCTACTTATAGTTTTCTGTTTCTACTAACCTCCATCCCACAGGAAATCCACCAGAAAGTCTTATAAACCCTATACCAAAGCACATCACAGAACCTCCTCTTCTCTCCATGCCCGTTGCTACTGTCAGCACTTAACTTTCCAGCTGAGCTCTGCTTCCCCTCTTGCTGCTGTTTAATCTCCATACCACATGGTGGCCAGAACTACAGTGTCTCACCAAGGGTTACCCAGATCAGATATAAACTAGATCACATTGGTCCCCTGCTCAGGATGCTCCAGTTGCTTCCTGCTTCAATTCAAATACAATTCAAACACCTTTTCATGGCCTCTGAGATCCCATAAACTGTAGTTTCCACCTCTCACAAGCCTTCCCCTACTATTTTCCTCTGCCCTTTCTGCTCTAAACATTGTTTCATCTCTGCCCTTACAACACCAAGCTCCTTTTTGCCTTGGGGATTTTACATTTCCTGGACACTTTCCTTAGAATCGTCTTCCCATGGCTGCCTTCATTTCTCCATTCATGTGTCACGTCTTCCAAGAATAGCCTTTCCTGGCCAGTCAAGCTAGAGTTTCCCCCTCCTCTGGTCACCCCCATCCTATTAATCTGACATTGTTACATGTTCTTAGCTTTCTGAAGGCCCAGTTTTTGCTTTTCTTGTATACTGCTCTACCCCAGAGCTAGAAATGATGCTGTTACCTGGTAAGGACTCTAATCTATGTTACAAGAAAGAAAGTATAAATCTGACTGATTATGGAAACCATCATTCTTGGACTGTTTTGAGACCTTTTGATATATTGGAAAGAGTATAGGAACATTCAGATCTGAATTTGATTCTAAACTCTGCCACTTGGTTGCCATATGCTACCTTGTTTAAACTCTCTGTGAAAGATTTTAAAAGGCCATAAATTCCTTGCTACATCTCTCATTAAGAGACAGAATAGATTAATTCTGGTCTTGGCCATGTAACTTGCTTTGGCCAATGGAACATCATTGCCCATTGTGATGGGTTGTGTAAGCTGAGCCAGCCCATTGGGGCTTGCCCTGTTGGAACTCTGCCCTGAGACCACCATACTGCAAGAGAGCCAGTTTGGCTTACATAAGTGAACACATGGAGGAGAACCAAGGTGCTCTAGCTGACAGCCAGCTGTACCTGCTGGATGTATGAGTGAGGCCAATTTAACATTACAGAACACACACCTGCCTGTGTAGTTGAATGCAGTTGTATGAATGCCAGATGAAACCACCAGAGAAACTACAGGCCACCAGATTGTGAAAATATAACATTTTTGTTGTTTTAAGCCACTGCTTATTAGGATGTTTTGTTATCCAAGATTGTTGGAAGAACAAATGAGATAAATTAATCTCGATTGCATTTTCAGTTCGTAATAGGAACTCAATCTTTCTTAGTTCTCTGTCGTTATCCCTGTTCTGAACTTGACTGCTAGAATTTTTTAGTCAATCTGAGTGTGACTTCTACTCTGATATGACCATGTAGACTAATGGTATTTACAAAATATGTCTGGGGATTGATCCGGTCATGCATAGAAGAGGTCTTTAGATCAATTAAACTAATTCCATGACCATTTATTAGGATGATTAAGGTGGAGAATTGAAGCACTGAAGCAGGTTGAAACTACGTGTAATATAGAACAACGGCTGCCATTTATTAATCACCTACTATGTGTCTGGAACCACACTAAAGTACTATGTATATATTGCCTGGTTTATGTTTGACATCAACTGTATTTTGCAGAAGAGAAAACTGAAGTTTATGTAAATTAAATAATTTGCCCATGATCTCATAGCTAGTAAATAGTAAAGCTCCGACTTAGACCCTGGTCTGTCTAACTCCAGATCTATAGACTTCAACGGGGGTTAAAGTCCCAGTGTGAGAATGGGGACAATCTCCGTCACAGGGATTAGACTGCTGGGCTGACAGATTATCACTGCAGATGATGTATGCCTTATAGCCAATACATACGGTATCAATTCTAAGTATTATGGAAATTCAAACAAGGGCAGTTTAGGCCAGATTGTTCAGAGAAATTAAGGCTCCCTAGAGGAAGGAGAACTAAAGAGGGGGCCTCCATGACCTACTACCTATACTGGCTAGCACATACTGTGAGTTTAGATCGTGTGCTTAGAGTATTATATGAATTCTTTAGTCCTCGTAGCAACTCTGTGAGGTAGGAATGATTGTGATTTCACTTCACATGAAGATATCAAGGCTTACGAAGGTTACTTGCTTGAGATTATAGACCTGGACTACAAATACTAGTAACCTGAGTCCAGCACCATGGTGCAGTATCACCCTTGGAAGTGCTGGCTGCCTCCAGAAAATAAGTGGTTTTTAGGGAAATTAGAACAGCACTGGGCAGAGGAATGAATGGTGTGTGTATGAGTGTGTGTGTGTGTGTGTACCATTTGTGTGTACTTCGTGAGTATGTGGGTAGGACTGGGAATCAGTGAAGGATACTATGGAGAAATAGCAATAGTTTAGGCCAGCGTTTGGAAAGGGTAATAAAACGTAAGTTCAGATTCCTGTGATAGGGCAGCTTTGAGTATATAAAGAGGTGTACAGTGAGTATTTGTCATTGTTGCCTATCCAATATCCACTTCCTTTTCTTTTGGGGCAGGACTCTTGTTGGCCTCTTGAGAGCCATGTTTCCTCCACTCTTAAGAGTCTGTGGCCTGGTTGGGATTTATGAGGTAATCCATGTCTGACCTATCAGAACCCTGAATCCTCTAGGACACATAGTTATTAGTTGACAGACAAGCCCATAAACCAATCAGACCAAGTAGTGTAGGGCTCCTTTCTGCTGGAATTAAATAAGGTGAAATATCATATGAAACCTGGGAGTGAAGTGAACTTGAAGAATAGCTGTGGTAAGAGATGGCAAGAATTATGTTTTGAGGACATTGTTCCAGCCCAGGATCAAGCCAGAACTGAACTAGTCCTGGCGGTGGACTTTCTAGTTACATAAGCCAATAAGGCCCCATTAATAAGTAAGCCAGTTTGAGTTAAGGGTTTCTGTTATTGGCCACAAGAAAAAAATCTTTACGTAAGATTTTTTTAATTTAATTTTTTTAATTAACCTTTTTTTTTTTTGCAAACACACTGAAACTTTTACTCAGAAATTCAATTCAAAGAAACCTTATATAAAATATAGTTGAGGAGCAAAGGAGATTTTAAAATCACTGGCTTTGAAGTCAGCAGACCTGAGTTCTAGTGTTGGTTCCACTGCTTTATTTCAATGATGTGAAAAAACAAATTATTTGCTGTGTAATTTGAGAAGAGTTACTACGCTTCTCTAACTTATAGTTTCTTCATTTGTAAAATTGTAATAATAATTGTAATCACCTCATCATGAATGAATGAATGAATGATATTTTGAGTCATGTTTTACCTTTCAGAGAGAGAAGGTCGTTTGGGAAAAGGGTATCTACTTTGAAGGGGACGGTTAGGAAACAAAGATACTACACGTGTCCAGGGGTATAAACACTCTCCTGCCTGCAAGAGCTCTTATAAACTCTGAAGTTCATCTCCAAGTGTGCAATATTGGTTAGGATACAGAAAAGTCTGTCATTATAACACATCCAAAATTACACTGGCTTAATCAAAGCAGTAACTGGCCTCTCTCTCATGGAACATTCCAGGAGGTCATCCAGGGTTGGTATGGCAATTGAAAGGTATCAGGGATGTGGCTCTTTTTATCTTATTGCTCTGCTATATCTAGGGAGCAGCCCACATCCACATGGTATGAATCTCAAACTCATGGTCAAAGATGGCTTATGACCATACTGCCCTCAGAAGACAGGAAGGGAGAAAAAGGAGGGTACCCGCTTTTCCTGTTAAGGAAATGACATAGAATTTGGAAATTTACATTCTGCTTATGTCTCATTGGCCAGGACCCAGTTAGATGATTACACTGGGGTACAAGAGAGCCTGGGGAATGTAGTCTTTTGCTGAGTGACCTCATGCTCAACAAAAACTACTGTCACTATTGAAGACAGGAGAATAAAGATTGGGGACACCCACATATTCTGCCACATCTATTATCCTGTATTAGAAGGAAATAACATACATTCATTAGCTCCAAATCTGTTCTTAGTTCTGGGTTTCAGCCAGTCCTTGGGCAGCCAAGTGGGCCCGCTTCCATCTGGCCTGTGCTGAAAATCCTCTTCCCTTTGCAAAGGGCATTTCTTGCACATGAAGCACAGAAAGCCAGGGCCATTGGCCTCTTCTGGGAGCACGTGTGTATGTCCAAAGTCATTCTTCAGCAGAAGGCTACCTCTTTGCAAATAACGGGCCCACTTATACTTTATATTAGTTTCTGCCTTATTTCATAATTTTTTAAAGAAAATTCTCCTCTCATGCAGGAAAATCTAATTATGCAGTGACAGCAGTTGGCTGACTCGGGCACAACACAACATGTCAATTTTCAGTTGCTTACACGGTCTCACAGAAACTGTTAGAAATTGTTTTGAAATCTGGCATACATTTCAGTCATGTTAATTCCCACAACTGTGCCAAACTTGATGAAATTTGGCTCCTTCGTACTCCAGGGAAGGTGGGGGATTGGGAAAGGCGAGCTTCTTCTTTTTTTTTTTCCCTGGCAGTGACATCATCTCCTCATCCTCCTCTTATGATGAACATTGTCCTCAAACAAGCCAAGTAATATAACTTTATATTTACAAGACTGTGTGACAAAATGACTACAGGATACTGGAGCTATGCTATAAAACGAGGGAAGAAATACAGATGGCATCATGATTTTTTTTTCCTTCCAACAGATTTGTGCCAGATGTGTGAATATTGATAATTTCTCTGGGGCTCAACTCAAGACACAATATAGATTTCTGTTTGATGAAGGAAAGAGAGAGTGAGAATCTATCCCGGCGATGGTATTTACAGGAAATGTTTTGCCTCTTCTTCCAAATCTGTCAAAGCAGAACCAGAAATCCCAAATCCAAATGAGCCTCTGAGTCATCCTTTGTTCTGGACCCAATTTTTATCTCCCCACTAATTGACAGACTGGAAAATTCATTTGTGAAAACATGTGGTAGAATTCTAAAAGTGGAGTTTGTCAACTAGCTGGATCTGTCTCTGTGTATCAGTTTAGAGCATGGGTGGTAGCAAAATCTTAGACAAACATCTTAGAAAGGTATCCATCTTATCACAACATATTTTCCTTCTAAACTTAGTAATAAAAATATTTTAATGAAATAATCATTTTCAGCATTTGCAATGAGAACACTGGAAGAAAAAAAAATTTCCAAAGCTTTTCTAGCTTCTTTTTAAAAATTATTCTTTTTATTATTTTTTTTTACTATGCCTGAACCCATTTTAAAATATGATTCTGAGAGCCAGAAAATTTCAATAAATTTCAGTTTCTTAGTCCAACTTTGATTTTTTTAGTATCAGAGAGAATTATTGAAAAGATTTAAAGAGAAAACAGGAATATTTATCATTCCTAGAAAGATTCACCTTTGATCAAATAATTAAGCAAGTTGATTTCAAAATCAGTATAAAAATGTTTTCTATTTTTACCTTGGATCTTCTGTGAAGTATTTCAAATAACTTCAAGTAGAGAAAGACGTATATAATGGGAAAAAGTATAAGTAGAGAAATAAAGAAGGAAGGGGAAAAGACAGAGTAGATCAAGAATTAGGGATGAATGGAAATTGCTCAGGACTTTGGAAATACTTATTTGCTATCGTTGAAACTTAAATTTGTCTTTGAGCTTCTTGGTAGCCACAGTGAAAATGGAGACATGGTCACTTACATAATTTTGTTAATCAGAAAGAAGGTACTGCCTCAGTTCCTCAAGGGATGAACATCTATTTCTAACATTAGGTTATGATGCTGGTTCTCAGCTGAGGATAATGTTCTCCTTTAGGGACATTTGGCAATGTTTGAAGACGTTTTTGGTTGTCACAACCCAGGGAGGTATTGTTGGCATCTAGCGGTGGAGGCCAGGGATGCTGCGAAACACCCTGCAGCGCACGAGATGACCCCTACAACAAAGAATTATCTGGCCCAAAGTTCAATAAGTCAAGGTTGAGAAACCCGGGGTTAGAAAATCAGTATATTGTGTGGATGTTCCTAATGTTGTCTATGAGATTCCCATAGCCTGTGGAATTGGAACAAGGCAAAATTGAATTTAAATCCGTGTTTCTCGACTTACCAACTGTGTAAGTTTTGGCACATTACTTAACCTCCCTAAGCCTCCTGTCCTGGAGACAATTGTATAAACCCTACAGTGCTGTTATAAGGATCAGCAGGAATAACCTTTATAGCACATCTAGCACAGGACTTGGCACATTGTAAAAACTCAATGAATGTCAACCTTTAAAATAGTCCCACAGGCAGAGAGGGTAGCGGTAGAGTGTTATTCCTTACAATAATGGTTTGGGAGGGGAATGTAGGATGAAGCTCTGTTGAGCTGTTTCATCTATGGATAGACTTGAGAAGGCCTATAAATGTGGTTGAACTGCATATAATGATCTACCATCAAAACCACCAATGTGACAGTGTGAGACTGAACTCCCTGGTGAGAGTTTATCGTGCTGTTATTGGGAGTTGTCAATTGAGAGCTGCTCTTAATTCTCTAGGAATCAGACAAGCAGGTGGCAGAACACATATTAAGTACCTATCTGCTTGGTGCCTTTGCCTGGTGCCAAGGTGTTTACACAGATAGTCTCGGTAGACTCATGATCTAATACAAGCGAGACAGAGCCAGGCCATACTCCACCTTCTGGAAACATACTCCGGGGTCACTCTGTCAGAATTTACATCTCTTCTGAAAACAACAACAACAACAAAGAAATCTGTAGTTGCAAAGTGAAAACAAACAAACAAAATCAGTAGTTTTGCTACTATTTTAACTTCAAATAGGTTACTTTGTTAAGTGCAGTATGGCTGGCTCCTGAAACCAGTTCCAGAATTTCCATAGCTGAATGCCGTAGAAGTGCATTTTCACACATGCAACAGACCAGTCTTGGTGTTCATGGTAAGCATGTGGGTTACTTTATTCCAGGAAGTGTTTCGAGATCTAAGGTTGCTTCTGGCTCCACCATACACTGCCTCAGGTTCCTCAGTTTCTAGCAAGAAAAAGAGACAACAGAGAAGACATATGGGCTCCATAAAACCCCTCTCTGAATGGGGCTCATGTCATATCTGCTCACGTGTCAAGGGCCAGAACACGTCATCCGGCCGTTTCTGGATGCAAGGCTAGGAAGCAGAGCCCTGGCTGGCCGGATGCCACCACGTGGAAGGGGAGAGCAAGTTTAGTGGACAGTATACCCTCTACCACCACCAGATGCTAGTGTGGTTTTGTTAATCAACTTCTGCTTGGCAAAGCATTTCCATTTTGAAAGCGAGGATAAGATACATGAGATTCAGTTTAGCCCTTTTCTTTTCAGCAGTAGGAAAAATGTAAAAAGTGGACATGTGACAAGTTTGATAGACTGGTAAAACTCTGAAAAGGCCATTATTCAAATATTTATGGATCCTTTTAGCTAATGGATTCAAATTTATGATGCTGCACTTGTCAACAAGATAATATTGCAACAACATTAAAGGCTGAGCCGTTCCGTCCCTTCTAACCCTGAGGCCTCTCTTCGCCACAGCAGATGGGCAGCTGTTCTCAATGAAAATGGAACACTCGTGCTCACCGTGTACTTCTGAGACCCACTGCACGTTGTGTGGCAGCCCCTAAGCTGTGCTTCAGGGAGGGAGCTGACATGTTATGAGATGTCCAGGACTAGGCTAAGGCATCCACTTACCAAAGAAGAAAGAACAACAATGTGACGTGGCCATAGACACCTTGCACCACAGGTAGATTATTACAATCAAAATTGAATAGTAAACCATGATTTACGGCAAGAAGCACTGCCTCTCATCCACCAGGGCATTTGAGTCAATAGTACAGAATATCTGCTACAATTTTTGGTGTTAATATATTAACAAATATACTAGATCATGGGTAGTGGTCATGAAGTGACAAATAGGAGAGTTAAATAGTATTTGTGGAAAAACAGACCTTGTAGAGAAGTTTGTAAGTAAGCGTACATGTTTGGGAATATTTTATATTTGGCTTAAATAAAAAGTATTGAGTCAATAGAATTAAATAAAGTCTCAGTGAGTGTAATATTTTGAGATGCAAGACTTTTAAAGGGGAAGAGACTCTATAGTTGGGATATTCTGATAATCAACAGAGAGAAAGAGAACCCAGGGTGGCTTGAGAAGTTTGTTCAGAGAACACAGAACAGAATTGGATGTGTTTGTGTGTTGGGAAGGGTGGAAGAGCCTCACAGGGGCCTGGGAAAGACTTTATAGCTGGGATTTTTGTGTCTGTGTGTGGGATGAGGCCTCAATTTCGCAGGGTGAGCAGGAGCTAGAAATAAGCTTGTTGCATAAAGTCTAAAGCCACCAATTAGTAGTAAAAGGAGAACTCAGGAAACTCCCCCACTTGCCAACCTTAAGGAAATTTACTGTTTACCCAGTGCTATGGATGGATGGAGCCAACCATAAGAAACCTACATCCCAAGCCTGCTTTGTGCCTGGGTGTGGAGTCCACTAACTATTGGATATGAACCCCCGTGAGAAATCAACACACAAAAAGTGACAGAATTAGTTCCCCCATAACTATTGATAATAGAACTTTCTAAAAAAGACTTAATATGTTAAAATATTCACAGCGATGAAGCCATATATAGAATTTGTAATCAAAGTTTATGAAAAGCAGTGGAGCTTAGGTAAAAAAAAAACTAACAGAAATTCTAGAAATTATACATGACTATAGTTAGTCATTGTATAAGTTATCTAATGCTGTGGAATAAATTACTCCAAAAATAAACAGTTATTGTCTCATGGTTTTCTGGGTCAGGAAGTTGTAAGTGGCTTAGCTGAGAGATTCCAGCTCCTGGCCCTTCATGAAGTTACAGTCAAGATGTGGGTGGTGTGGACCTCTGCAGGGTCACGTGGAACCGGGTGAAGGGCAGTCCCTTCCGGCCAGTCAAGGCTGTGGCCGTGGACCTATTCCCGCAGACCCCACCCTGTGAGATGCTCATCCTGTTCGAGAGTGGAGCACCCCGATAGCGTGGGGGCCCTGGAGCCCCAGGATCCTCCAGTCCAGCCCCGACCAGGGCCCCCAGGTGACACCCACCAGAAACCAGGGCCTCCCCCGCTTCTTAGTCCTCTGGGGCAGTGGAAACCAGCCCTTCCAGAACAGCACCCGGATTGCATCCCGGGCAGAATCCAGGGGCTCCCCAAGTCCTTGCCCTGCCCCGCCTGGCATAATCAGGCAGCAGCCACAGAGGGTACGAGACCCCTGTCCCTGTGGGCTCCTGTGGCCTGCTCCCCCTCACCCCCCAAACGGGCCACAAGGGCTGGAATAAACAAGTGCCAAACTACCAAAAGAAAAAAAAGATGTGGTTGGGGCTGCATTTGGAAGGTGCCCCTTCTACGCTGGGTCACTCACATGGCTGGCAAGTTGGTTCTGGTTGTTTGTGGGAGGACTCAGCTCCTCGTCACATGGGTCTCTCCACAGGCTGCTTGAGTGTCCTCGCAGTAGGGTGACCCGCTTCCCTCAGAGTGACAATCCAAACGATAACCCAAAAGTAGCAATGACTCAGCTTTCCTCAGAGGTCGCACATCCTCACTTCCTCCACTTCTTACTGGGTACAAATGAATCACTACGTCTGGCCCTCATTCAAGATGAGGAAAATTAGGTTCCAGGTTTTGAGGCAAGATATGTTAAAGGATTTGTAAACATTTTAGAACCACTACTTCTACTGAAGTAAAGAGATGTTCGTTTGTAAGTGCAGTGGTTATCTTTTGGTGAAGGGTTAAATGTGACTTTTTTTTTTTTTTACTCTTTTTTGTTTCTTCCAAATATCAACAATAAAAATGTTTCATGTTTATTAATATTTTTAGAATTTAAAAATATTTAATTCTACAATAAAATATTTTAACTTTATAATGAAATAAAATATGTATTTTAATATATTTATAATATATAATATAATGTATAATTATATATTTTATTTAATTCTATATATTATATATAGAATTATATAATATTACATTTATATATAATTACATAATATAAGACATATTATATTAGATATAATATATATTATAGTGAGAAATAATAAAAATATACATGAATATATTAAGGGTCAGAATTGTTACTGTTTGGGGGCACTTCCTCTGTGCCAGGCAGTGTTCTTACTCCTTTAAGATATTAATTAATTTACCACTACAGTAACTCTATGAAGTAGGTACTATTTTTAAAGGGAAAAGTAAAGCACAATTGGTAAATATGTCTGGGAAAGAGCCACAGTTCTTTCTACATCTGGAGTCCTGTGCAAAAAACTTTTGTCATGCACTGAGATTTGTAAAGCATCTCCCAAAGTTCAGTGCAGTGTCCAGCATTTAATGATGTCATCTAATTCTGCTTTCTGTTTTTTGTAAGGCTGCTTCCTGTCTTCTCCTTTGTGGAATAATAAAGTGTTCAGGTGCACAGTGGGGATGGTATTAATTACCATCAGCCCAGTGTGAAGAAGTCTTAGAATTTCCTGAAAAGGCAATTGAGAAAGTTTACTATGTTTATAAGGGCTCCCTGATCAGGTTCAATCTTTCAGAGATTAAACATATTGAAATGGGCAAAAGAATTTGTAATTATTTATTTCTCTAAACAGGCAGAATAATTTAAAAAAACAACAGTGCTGGGCTTCCCTGGTGGCGCAGTGGTTGAGAGTCCACCTGCCGATGCAGGGGACACAGGTTTGTGCCCCGGTCCGGGAAGATCCCACATGCCGCGGAGCGGCTGGGCCCGTGAGCCATGGCCGATGAGCCTGCACGTCCGGAGCCTGTGCTCCGCAACGGGAGAGGCCACAACAGTGAGAGGCCCGCGTACGCAAAAAAAAAAAAAAAGAAGCAAAAATAAAACAACAGTGCTACGTTAGATAGGAATCCCTTTTTCCTCTTGTTATGTTGACTACAAAATGAAACACCCTTGTTTTCCTGTTCTCTGAGTCTAATACCAATGCCACTTGATTGGCATCTAATACTCACCTGAGGGTTAGGCAGGAAAAAGAGATAAATAATTTATTCATTTGACATACACTTCCTAAGCTCTACCATGTGCCTGGCACTGTGCTAGGCACTGGATATACAGAGAAAATAAGACAAATGTGGTCCCTTCCCTCATGGAATTTATTATAGTCAAACAAAATATCGATAGAGATTATAAACCAGACAGAACAAGTGTGAATAATCAGGACAACACTCAGCTATTCAGGCAATCCAGAACATACCAGATATACTGTATCTGAGACTAGAAAGAATGTTGTTTGACTTGTGATCGAGCTGCAGCACACAAGATTAGAATTCTACCCTCTTTTATGTTATTTTGTTTGTATTTTAATAAGCATATCCTCTTTGCGCGTCTTCTTTCCTGATGATTAGGAAACATTTCTATCGATATGTGAAAATCTTATATTTTACTGTTAAGAGGAGAATTCACAATACAACATATAGTATAATCTAAACTGTGCAAAAGAATGCTTCGGCAAAGACCACCTAGGAACATACTAAAATATGTAAAATTATTTTGAGATGATAGTACTTATGATCGTTGAATTTTCTTCCTCATAATTCTCTGTATTTCAAAAAAATTTGTTTTAAAGGAGACCTATATACTTGACTTACTTTTTAGTAAAGTACGTTGTTGGGTAGATGCCAGGTAACACATTGTGGTTCTCTCTCTTTTGACAAAAGGATTTTGGTTGGAAAATATGTGCATGTGCTAAGGATGATTTCCTATGTTCATGCGTGATTCCAGGGCAGGCAATGTGGCAGAATCAATGGCAAATTGAACACTGCACTGAATTAAAACATGAATGTGAAACAGAAGTTGGGCCAATGCAAAGGTGATTGCAAAGAGGCGAGAGAGGATGATGGGATTTGAGAGAGGAGGGTTCAGTGTTTGACATATTGAAAGATCATTGTGTGAGTTCAGAGAGTGGTCATGATATGGAGAGAAGTTTGGATAGGGAGCTTCATAAATAAGTAATGGCCACCGAGGGTTTCGACAGTTTCATATTTAAAGAGATATTTATGAACTGTTGCAGGACTTGGAGAGGCTCCCTGCTTCTCTCTTCCCCTCTCATTACAGCCGAAGGGAAGAAATGAGGTCTAAAGAAAAATGCAGACACCCTCAGAACCGCATATGACCTGTTCATTAAAAGCGAATGTAAGAGTTAGCACAAGTTTATACGGAAAAGCTCACTTTTTATCTCTACCTCCAATAACTGCTTCAGAAAGGCATCCTAAACGGGGTGCAGCTAAAGGTAATGCATCCTGTCATGGAGTGCTTTTGATTCAGAAGCTGTGTGAGGCATTTCGATGAGGACTGCACACACCCAAGCACAAAACCCTTCTCTGCTTCAGGATTCAGGGTTGTTTATGAAAGAGACGAAGTGTAAATGCAGAATGCAGCTATTACCGTATTTGCATGTTTTGTTTCACTTTGTTTATTTTTAAATTAAGGCTTGTTGACAGCCACCCTGAGGATTATTGCAGTGCACAGTTATTCACTATTTCTGCATCTGTGCATTATCTGAGACTTCCCAGAGTGCAATCTGTAGACATACACGAGCCTCTGGGAGTGTGAACACAGTCGTACATGTGTATGCACATTCGTGTGTGCGAAATGAGATTATATATATAGCATAAATTTAGGAGTATAAACCTTAAAGTCACAGAGAACTGACTTCAGTTTCCCTATCCATAAAATGCAAATAGTGATTCCCTCCGCACTGGATTGCTGTCAGGATTAAATAAGATAGGATACGTAAATAATTTAGAGTGTTACCTGGCATGTAGTAGGCATTCAATACATAATATCTGTTATTACTTCTGACTTTATATAGATATATATCAATACAGACAACTGCTAATAACTATGAAAATGGTGGTAAGATCTGCATTTTAAGTGTATTCTTTTTATCTGCATTCTAATTCCAAGGCGAGCAGATCACTTATCAATATTTACATTGATTTCTCTCCCCAAATTTCCTTCAACCCATTTTATAGAATGAGAATTCTCTCTCTCAACTTCCCTGACACATGATTCACATTCCATGTTGAGGAAGGCAAGGAGAGTCCAGAAGGAAGATGACTCTCTTTCTTAGATCTGACAACCTTTCTTTATTCCCTTAAGGAGGGGAGAATTTGCCTAACCCAGTTGTGCAAACATCCATCTCTGCCCCAGCCTGTTGCAGTGGATGTATTGTAATCCCTCTTCTTGGGCATTCAAGACACTTGTATTTCATAATAAGTTATCAGCAGACAGGTGTCTTAGAAAAGCTCCTTGGCTTGAAATTGTCTGTTCCATCATCCTGTCCATGGAATAGACACAAAAAGATGGTTGAAGGGGTACATACACTTTTCTTTAAGTAAATTAAGTTTTCTTTGAGAGGTGTTTTCAGTCTTTCCCATGACTTCCAAAAGACACGAGGTCCTCAGAGATAAGTGAGTTCATTCAGTGATAAATGTGGGTCACCCCGTGGGCTTCTGCTGGACCACCTGTGCATGAGATTTCTGTGAGTTCAAGTATGGCGGAGTGAGAAAATCAGTGACCTCATGCCTGCCCCACTGTGTTGGGGCTGCTAAGGATTAGGTGGTACCGCAGTGAGAAAATGAGGCTATTTTTTTTCCAGTGATGGTTTTAAAGGCAAATAGTTTTGTCTGCAGAATCTAATAATGATGAAATATGACTTGAACCCCTGGAGAGAATTCCAGGCCAAATTAACTCCCACTGGTAGTCAACTATAAGCTTTCAATATATTTACAAAATCAGTTCAATATATGCAGTTACACAGAAAGGCTCACTTCCAACATGAGGAGGTCTTATTAGGGGCAAAGATGCTATTATGGGCCCCAGACATTCAAGTTAGACAGGAACTAACGCCAACATTTATGTTAGGATTGTATGAAAAATTGTATTTCTGTCTTCGTGTGAATAAGTAAGAGTACATGGGCTCAAAGAATGATAAGAATGATTTCTTGAACAAAAGGAAGAAAAAGAAGTTCTTAGAAGGAAGACTTTGGCCTAAGACAGAAGCATGCAGAATTAGGCCATGGTTAAATAATTGAACAAAGAGATTCTACTGTTAGCTGAGAGAAACGGATAAGAAGGAGATGATGTTTAGGAGTAGGAGATTAATGTGTGAAGAGTAGGAGAGCATCTATTGATCACTTCCTATGTGCTACACGTTAGGGATACATGTTAGGGTACTTAATACGTAAATACCTGATCTCATTTGATGATCATGAAACCCCATCACAGAAGTGCAGAGTAGGAGTTGAAGCACGAGGTCTAAGGCAGCCTAAGTTCACATCCTGACCTCACAACTTACTAGCTGCACTGTCCTGAGCATTTTGTTAACCCTCACTTTTTGCTCATGAAAGTGCGTGCCTGCACCTGGTAGCTATTATGAGATTACATCAAATGCTGCTTGAAAAGCACATAGCTTGGCTTGTAAGAAGTTCTCGATAAAAGCTAACTGGGATGAAATAATTATCATAGTTTTACAGTTGAGGAGATGGAGGCTTGGGAGGTTGAGGAACTTGTTCAAGACTGCACAGCTAGTAAGTGGCAGAACTGGGACTTGAACTCAGACCTGTGTCACAGCAAAACCTATATATGCAGCCCTGCATCACTAGGTAGAGAAGGGAAGTGTGATCAGTCCTTTGCTTCCATAACTTAGGACCGGCCAGCCCGAATGTGGATGTGCTCCATCGATCAGTGGGTTAATGCATTGGGAAAAAAACCAACAGTAGGGCAGTAAGTTCTCAAAAGTCCAGTTCTGAAACTTTAAAATCTATGTTATCCTTCCTAGTGGTCTTACAACACATTCCTTTGTCTTTGACACCAGAGCCAGATGAATTGCAGACTCTGAAAGCCACACTGGGATAATGAGATTCTATAACTGGAGGAGTAAAAACAGCTACACCTTTTATTAGTTCTAGTTAATTGCTTGAGGCCACACAAATACTCCTAAGTAGAAATTGTAGTGTATCCTTCATGCAGTCTTCCCTGACCCCATACTCTGCCTCTGATGCCCACATGAATTGTTCCTGAGTCCCAGGAGTTATAGCCATTTCATAGACTCACCTTTGCTTCAAAAGCCAGTTGGAGAGAGACATGGTGGTTAGGAAGGCTGGAACCCAACCTCAGGTCCTAGCTGCTGCTGTTTCTGGTGCTTCCACATGGTGTCACTGTTGAGAACAGGTCCCACCCACCTATGTGGCTTTGCCCACCCCTGAAAGGAGGCCTTTTAGCTGCTTAAGATTTTAGCCTTGACCAAAGTGATATCCCAAACTTAGAATCCCTCTTGGATTTCCCTTCTGTGCTCAACAGTTTCTAGGAAGTATGCCTGCTGAGTTGGAATGGCAGAGTGTGAGATCTCGCCAGCCTTAGTCACGTGGTATGCCCTGGGCAGGTTTCTCCAACAGACCTTTAGGGACTGATGTTGATTCTGGGTCCCCAGCCAGGGTGCCCCTCTTTCTCAGTGACCACATTTTGAGGCCTGTAAAAATATCTTAAGAATCCCTCAGTGAATCAGAGAAGATCTAAAAATAATGAGTCACCAAAGGAAAAAGTCAGGAAACTTTTCTTTGCATCAGTCCCCTTGTCC
This sequence comes from Globicephala melas, assembly GCF_963455315.2. Classification (NCBI taxonomy): domain Eukaryota; kingdom Metazoa; phylum Chordata; class Mammalia; order Artiodactyla; family Delphinidae; genus Globicephala; species Globicephala melas. Next base: position 77,377,836 of record NC_083328.1, read on the forward strand.
CTATTTACCATTGCTTCTCCGGTAACCAGCTCTGATGGTAAAGTAGCTGCTGGACTTTCCTTGCATGGCTAAGCGGTGCCCCTTCAGTAACTCTTCCCAGAGTAAAGAAAATCTGCAGGTTTCCCTCTGGGTCTTCACACACACAGTTGCATCAGTAGCTTTTCAGGCAGGAAAAAATTAAGGCTTCACCACACTGTCATTGCTCTACATGATTGCTCATTTTTCCAAACCAGAAGTCGGTGTCCAGAAGATAACAAATGGGACTTAGTATTTGACACCTTTGAACACTGAAAGAAGAATTGCACAGTCGTAAGGAAGAGTGCTTGCTTGTCATGTCTGTGTGACCTGAGTCACTGATAGCTTAACCAAGAAGGAATGGCGATGTTGTGACTCTCCCCCAGAGCCATCCAGGAGATTGGATTAACAACACATTGCTGACGAGGCATAATTAACCTCACAGTGGATTATGAAATGCTGAATCAGTTATTCAGATACTACTTATAGTAGCCTTTATTTTCATGCTGCTTTTAATCTAGTTACTAAACAAAAGAAGAAAAAAAAAACCCTACAACGAACGGTGTGTGACATGCACAAGGGTGCCCTAGTAGAGAATCAGGGGAGAATGAGTTAGAATGATCAGGAAGACCTCTCTGGGGAAGGGGCATTGAGGCTGAAGATAGAGGCGGGACCAGTAGGCCAGGGGTTCTCAGCCAAGGGTGACTTTGTCCCCTGAGGGACACTTGGCAACGTCTGGAGACATTTTTGGTTGTCACATTGAAGCGATAGAGGAGGTTGCTACTGGCATCTCACGGGTAGGGCCCAGCGATGCGGCTAAGCGCCCTCTAATATACAGGAAAGACCCCACAGTAGAGAATTATCTGACCCCAAATGTCAGTAGTGCCGTGATGCAGGCTAAGAACTGGGAGGTGTATTCCAGCCGTGTGACAAGGTACATTGTTTTAGCCAAGAAATAACCGGAGGAAATACCCTCGGAAACAGCAGAGTTTGTTCAAACTGATAGTCCTGTGGTTGAGCGCAGGTGTTGACATCTGGGAAAGTTTGGGGTGATTTTAGGCGAGAGGCCAAAGTCAAGTTGGGTAAAGAGAGAGGGTCAATCACTTGGGCCTTGAGGGGTCAGGCGGTCAGGGAAAGGCGTGAAGCCGACTTGGTGTAAGCTGGGGGGATGGTGATAAAGCTGGAGAGGGCCACCAGCTCTCGAGTTCTGCAGGCCATGGCCATGAGGAGCAGTGGACAGGGTTGCTAGATACTCAGGTTGTAAAGAAAGACCTTCATCTTGAAATTCTATATCTCGGCAGATACTTTAATCATTTTTAACACTGTACCTTCTAAGAAAAAAATAGCTGCAGGTGAAATTTTGGCCGGCAGAGCTTAAACTTGCAAGATCTGGGTCAGAGATACATAGGATTGACTCATTTCCTCACCTGTAGTGAGAGGTGTTTGGACACTAGGCTCGCTTTTCAAGTCCAGTGCTACATGCGATGACTGTAGAGAGCCGATCGCCCAGGTCCTCCCAGGTTACAGGTCGCTGATGTGCCACAGTTTCAAGTGAGGGAGGGTCTTTCCTTCCACCTCTACACTTTTCACTGCATCTTTCTCTGTACCTTCTCAACCCAGTAGTCAATTCCCAATGTACCATCGCCAAGACTGGCTTCAACAAGATGGAAGGAAAAGACAAAAATTCTCCTTAATCCCAGTTGATATGTGACTTTGCTTAGCACTTTGAATATTATTAAGTGTTTGAATTTCTTCCTGTGTCTTTTTCACCGAGATGACTGTCTTTCTCTTTCGTTGACAGCCTCTGCAGGACCAAATTGACAGCTCTTTAAAGGCGTCTGACGAAAAGCAGCATTAATTAAGTCATTGCCGGACTGTAATTGTGTTAAGAAGTAAAAATCTAATATGAGAAAAGGTTAGTGAGTCCTCTCTTGTGTCAGATTTTCTACTCCCTATGAATATTAATGTTCTTAATGAAGACAATCTTTGCCTCATCAAGCCGTTGTTCTGCATTCAGGTGCCAAATCCCCGTGCCATTGATTTGTTTTTAAAGAACAAATATGTCAGGAGAGAGTGACTGTCCTGTTTCTTATCAACATCATAGAGGATGCTTTTGTATTCCTGGAAAGAGTTTATAGATTTTGTGTGCGTGTGCAAGCTCTTGTGAAGGGAGAGGGATAATGACGTGCCGGCAGGGTAAATGAGTTACAGTAATTTAATATTGGTGCTGCGTTGATCGCATTACCTCCTTTTCTGTGTGTGTGAAAAATAGTCATGCGGTAGTGGGGTTGCAATCAGCAGTTTTAATGATAAAATAGAAATTCTCTCCAGAAAAAAGAGAGGCCTGCAGTTTAAGCATTGAAATGAGCTTGTGAGAGAATCTGATCCTTCTTTGCTGATGACCCTCGTCCTCTGATGGAGCAGATGATGCTGATGCTGATGAAGGGTGTTTCTTAAGTACGCTGGGGACCCCGAGGAATCCAGCGGTACGGTACTGAGGAATGCCGTGTGCCTTCCTTCTCTCTCTACGTTGACATCTACCTCTATCTCTCTCATTGTTTACTCTCACCTCCTGCACAGATGAAATCTTAACTCTCTTCATCAGAATTCTTGGCCAACAAGTGGAACAACCCTTTTGTATGGTATCACTTGAATTCCTCTGTTCTAGAAAGTCCAGGGTATTCTGCTCCTGTGAAGAAGGTCAGCATTGTCAATACTTTTGCTGATGAGAGCCTGATTGTGAGTCAATAAATTGAGTTTGTACCTCACTGATTAGGACCTGTTAACAGAATTGAGTTGGGCTGATAGTAAAAGGGAAACGCCGGAAGAGTGAGTCAGTTATGAAAGGTGTTGCTTGCGTACACAGGTCCAAGCTGATGTGATTTTATGTGATGGTCAAGGGCTCCAGGCTCCCTCCAACTTTGCACTCGCCATCTCTAGTGTGGCTCTTGTCCTCACGGGCCAAGATGGAGGCCGAAACTCCAGCCATCACCTTCACTTTCAGAGTGGTATGTGGGTAGCTTCACATTCTCCAAGAAAAGAGGGCTAAAATATACTGTGATCATGTATGTGCTAGGCAATTTACCTTTATTATTTTATTTAATTTTTAAGTTACTATATGATGTATCACATTCTGTATTAGTTTCTATTGCTATGTAAAAATTAATGCAAACTTTGTAGCTTAAAATGACATAAATTTATTATCTCACAGTTCCATGGATCAACAGTCAAGGAAGGGTTTAACTGGGCCCTCTGCTCAGGGTCTCACCAAGCTGAGATCAGGTGTTGGTGGAGGCTGTGATTCTCGTCTGAGTCTGCGGGTCCTCCTCTGAGCTCACTGCTTGTGGGCATAGTTCATTTCCTTGTAGCAGTATGACTGACACACCCCTTTTGTTGCTAGTTGCTGACCAGAAACTACTCTCGCCTCCTAGAGGTCACCTGGAGTTCCTTGCCATGTGGTCCCCATGTTCACAACATGGTGGTTTGCTTTCTTTCCAGGCCAGCAACATCATCTCTCTGAAGCTTCATCCTCTTAAAGGCTCTTTTGACTAGGTCGAACCCACCCAGGCTAATCTCCATTTGATTAATTCCAAGTCAACTGATCAGTAACTCATTACAGGAATGATAGCCCATGATATTCCCAGGTTCTATCCATACTCAAGGGGAGGGCATCATACAGAGGCTGTAGCACCAGGGGTGAGACTCTTGGGGGCCATTTCAGAATCATGCCTACCACACTTCACCTCTTTTACAAATATGGAAATTGAGGCTTATATAGACTAAGAAACTTATCTAAGTTTGCAAGTGGAGTAGTCAAGGGTTATATCTATGTCTTTATGACTCCAGATACCATGATTATTTTCCGGGTGAGGTTATACCGCTCATTGTCAGTATACCTGGGGGGGGTGGTTAGCCGTGCCTTTGGTTTTGTGCAAGGTCCTTTAATCAAGCGTCTGTCAGGTATAAACTGTTCATTAATTCATTCAAGAAGCGTTTATTGAGGATCTTTTATTTGCTAAGCACCAAGTAGGGGAGACTGTGACGTGAGGCAATATGGAAGGACGGTTAAAAGGTACTGGGTCTCTCTGGATCTAGAACGCCACGGTTTGAACTGGACTCTGTTGCATGTTAAGGATATGACCCTCTGCAATTCACTTAACCTCAGTTTACTCAATTGGTAAAATGGGTATGATAATAGTAGAACTTTGTTTAGAGAGTTGTTGAGTTGTATAGCTCGCAATCAACATTTGTAATTATTATGGAACATTTGTGTTCATATGGTCTGTTTTTGATTGCAAACTTTTGGAAGTAAGGGGTGGAGTCTGGAAACTCTTCTGTTGTACTATCAAGCCTTCCATCAAACAGCAAGACGTATCAAAAATTTAATTCTTCTTGAAGAGGATGCTGATAGTACACTTCTGCCATGAGGCAGATTTTTCCCATCTTAACACACACACTTGGGCATTTGGAATAGAGGGAAAAAATGGCACATTTTACTAGTTCTCTCCAAACACAGTGCAGACTGCTAAGCTGTTTCTTCAGAGGGGGAGAATCGAATTGGCTCCAGATTCCTGCTCGGCTGCCAGACCGTGGGAAGTGAGAGAGAATGTCAAAGCTGGCAGTCGACAAACAATGAGATCGTTCCAAAATGAGAAGGATTGGCCTAAGCAATATCCTTCACAAATGCTTTTCTCAGCTTTTAATGAAGAAGGAGAAGGGAAAGAAAATTCTACGAATCCTACCAAGATATTCTGGAGCACTGGGGTCACAATTTGCAAACATTTCAAGTCTAGGAATGTACCAACTTTTAGTGGATAAAAAAATAATACATATGCAAGTAATACAAGTAATTAAAGAACTGTCCTTCTAAATCAAAATGAACAATAAGGATGGTACTAGAGTCCTTTGACACCCTCACTTACTTCTCTTCCCTTCCCCTAAAGAAACCACCATTGAGTTTGAAATATGGCCTTCTAACCATTTTTGTCTTTAAATAAATTGTGCCTATGTTATATTCCCTGAGAAAATACATATAATAGTTTTGTTATTTATACCCAGAACTTACAGAATTGCTTGGACTTCTTTTTACTTTTTTTTTTTTTCTCTTTTTACTTTTATATAAAAGTATCTTATGTACATGCTCCGCGACTTGCTTTTTTCCGTCAACAGTCTTTCTGAGGTCTTCCCATGTCGATACATAACGAGCTTGCTCATTTCCTTTGACCTGCTAAATATCCTACATTTAATTCACCTATTCCCATGTTGATGGGGTAGATTGTTTCCAACTTTTCAGCATCATAAACAGGGCTGTAATAACCATCTACTTGGAAAAGCGTAGCAAGGGGCCTGCCTGTCACTCTTCCCTTTGCTCATGTGGTGTCAGGGTATTGTCACTTAAAGGTTTTCCATTTCTGTTATTTTTTTGTTGTTTTTTTTTCTCCCAGATTGACCAGTTGATAGCAGATTCATTCATTCCTTTAAATATTATACAGGAACAATATGTCAGGCCTTGTGCTGGGTATTGGGGATATCACGTCCAGTAAGATAATCCCCCCAGCCCTCAGCAGCTCAAGTCATAAATTGTATGAGAGAGGCAAGCCCAGGGATTCTGATGGCACATAGTGGGCCATCTGACCCAGACAGTGGAGAGGTTAGGGTTAGAGAAAATTCCCTGGGAGACAGTGGTTACTTTGATTCCACTCTTAGGAATCATCCTTTGACAAGAACAGGTCATTCCTTCGAACCTGAACAGCAAAGACAGTCTGTAGATGGTAATGTGATCTTGTCTGGTGACTTCAACACACTGTAGATATCGCTGAGGGTATCTATTGGTTGGATTATGATTTAAGACTGTGCACGGAGAGACAAAAAGAGGAACCACAGAGAGAAGATGGAGTTGTGAGTTATGCTGACCTAGGGTGTGTCTTGGAAATTAAAAAAAAAATCATGATATGAATGTGTGCATATACGTGTGTGTGTGCATTTCAAGAGGGGATGAATCTGCTGCTCTTAGTTAATCTAGTGACTCTATGAGCTAGGTTTCTAGTATCTGAGGATTCAAATTGTACGTTTATGATTAAAAGTCATTTTCAGTTTTCAGCCCCCAGTTTCCTCTCATAACCCTGGGGCCTCACTTTTCGTCTACCATGTTCTAAGACTGTAAGCTGTTTCTCTTCATTACTTCTAATCCTTAGACCGCGAGCTGTGTGTTTTTCCTGTGAGACTGCCGGTAGGTCGGGCCCATGCAAAGGCGGAAGGATCAAGGCAAGGCCCCGACGTGGAAGTGGGAAAAGCAAAATATCTTCTTTGTAGGACTTCCTTCCACAGTCATTTTTATCCCTGCTCTGACCTCAAAGTCTGGCAAATCGAAACATCATATGGGCTGAAACCCCCATGTGCTAAAATAAAATTATTTTTTAAATGAGAGAATGTCAAATATGGATCTATGTTTTGAAAATTCCTTCCCTATTTTGAAAGGGCTTCAGTGTTGTCTCACATTTTTGAACTTTCTTGAAAGAAAAAGCGTGTTTTCGAGGAAAAATTAGAGAAAATGCATTCTGTGGTGTTGTTGTTTTGTGAACTCTAGCTAAAATAGAGTGGAAGTAAAATCAAAACAAATGTCTCCAACTAGAGGTTTTTGAACTTTCTTTTCTCTTATGTTCTGAAAAGTTAATTCAAAGTAAACTGTTTGCCTTTAAGAGGGGGTGGTAGATATCTTTGGAAAAGTAATATTTCAAAATGTAAATATGTACATTTTATACATGTAAGTAAGAAAGTCAGGATGAGTGGGAATTTGTTTTTGAAATAGAAGTTGTATTATATATTAAATTGACTCAGGTTCACCAGTTAGAGATCAACTCACCTGGTAGACATTGACTCACCAGTTAGATTTCAACTAGTAGTGCTTGTAGATGGATGAGCACTAAAATAATAATAGAATAAGTGCCCGTTTAGATAAAAACACATGGAATTTTCAAGAAGAACATCTTCAATGTTCAAGAACATTGAAGATGTTCTTCTTGAACATCTATTACAAGTCAGGGAATTTAAGAAAAATATCCCGTTTTCAAATGTAAAATGAGGACTTTCATTTCCAAAAAGATAGAGTAGATGCATTTTTTCCTATTCTTCCCACTAAGCACAACTAAAGACCCTGCACATTATATATATATATCAAACATAAAAAGACTGAAAAGTGAAGAGAAGAAAGCAAAGGGAAGAAAGCAGAGCAGCTAGGGACCTCGGGACTCAAGAAGTGATGTGGTGAGTTCCTTGGTTTTCTTTTCGCTTCACGCATCCCAGACTTGGAGCTGAAGAAGCCAGAAACCCAGAAACACCAGCAGGTGCAGGGAAAAAAGCCCCAACAAAACCCTGCTCTCTCCAGCCAAAGGACCAAGAAAGGGGCAGCCTAGTAAAGTAGAAAACTTTTAAATAACAACCACCAAAAGAAATGTGGCACAAACACCACCTACACCAGCAAAGGCCAGTGGGAAGCTGAGATGTCCCTTCATGAGGCTGTAATAAGGTGCCTCAAAGCCCACACCTGATTGGGGTCAGAGGTGGCCCCTGGGAGAGTCAGGACTTCAACCACTGCCCACCAGTAGCAGTTCCATCCCTCTCCCCTGGGGGTGTCAGTGAGGCCCAGTGGAGAGCTGGAACTCCCACCCACCCAGCAGCGATGAGGAGCCCAACCTCCCCCTTTCTGGTATCAACAGAGACGGAGCAGGGAACCTGGACTTCCACGTGAGGGCAGGAGGAAAGTAGCTACAGAAGGACATTGCCACGAGGCATCCTTGTGATGTCGGACATGTTCCATATTTGACTGCATCAATATCAGTATGAGGGTGGTGATACTGTGCTGTAGTTTTGCAAGGTGTTACCATTAAGAGAAACTGGACCAAGGGTACATGAGATCCCCCTGTATTATTTCTTGCAACTACATGTGAGTCTATAATTATCTCCAATTAAAAGGTTCAACTTAAAAAATGCAAAATGAAAAATTAAGTTTGCTGTTTTCTGGTCTTCATTCATCATCTCTTCACATTCATTTATTTATTCACAAAGGCATTTAGCAAGAACTTACTGGGCGCCAGGCAGTGAGGATCCTAACATGTGTCGTTTCGGTGTTTGCTCCCAAGGATTTATTAATCTCTATAGGAGAAGCCAATATGCAGAGCAATAAAAAAAATCCTACTTAAAGCAAACATGGATTATTTGGAGGCTCCATATTATATCACCCCAATCAACTGGTAAGGGTCAAATGGCCAAAAAAAAAAAAAAAAAAAGTCACAGGACAAAACCATCCATATGGTGGATAATTGGGACATACCTGTATCTTGCATTTTTACTCCTTAAAATTGCCATAAGCGTCATCATCTTTTTTCATCTTGAAATGGTTTAAATGACATATTTTCAAGGTTTTAGACTATGCTGGCTCATCTTACAAAGTACCACTTCTGCTGCTTCTTGTTCTGACACAAACTGCTCAGGTCATCCATCCACGTTGCATCCTGATCATCACTCTTTCCCGTCAATGCCGGGCCGTACAGGGCAGCCCCTGGAGCTCCTGCAGGAGCGCAAACCCTCCCCAGTGTGACTTCAATGGAAGATCAGGATAAGGGAAGGGAATCTCCAAAAGCCACTCCAAGGGAAAATCCACTTTCATCTCATCCTTGTCTTTTCTCCCTGTCTGCGTCAGTGTGTTTCCACAGCTCATAGCAATCCCTCCCTTGGAAACCTAGCATCTCTTCTCTCATGTGGGAACTATTTTTACAGTGGTTTTTGAGTTTGTATTGTTGCCAGATTTAACGTAATGTAGACCAATGTTTCCCAAATTCAGTTTTGCACGTTGGTGACAGTCTGTGACAAAGTTTTTACAGATCTTCAATGAAATAAAGGAAATAAGAAAAACACAGGATACATTTTACAAGCCAAATGCATTCAGTGGAAAGGGTGGTCCTTGATAGAGATATTATTTTTCCTACTTTAGGAGGTGTTCAAAATGACTTCTCTTCTATGTAAAGGTGTTTATGTTGATGGTGATTACATTTTGCTTTTTAATGATCCTACTATGAAAAATCAAAACTTCTCCCCTTTCCACCCCTTTCCCCCACCTCTGTTGATGACTTACCCCTCCTTTCTCTGAAACTTATCTGTGGTTGAAAACAATTAGCAAAAATATTGGAGACTATCGATACACATTTTTTTATAGGCAAGAAAACATGATAGTAGAGCTTTCTGAAGTTCCATGGAAAACTAGGAAGTGCTCATGTACTGAGCCCCCGCCCTCCCCCGGAAAGTCATAGAGCACATTTGCACTTACAGACTCTGAAAAGTACTGATGCAAAGACACTTTTAACCTTGTGTACTATTGAAGTTTCTTAATTAATTGAACCATAGTATCCTTATATTTCCTGTACACAATATGTATTTGGTCCACAGGGTGCATTGGGGGAAGTGCTGCCTTAAATGAAATATGATATATTTGGGTGGAGAAAATAATCGGAGGAAGAAATTTGGATAAGCTTAGTCAAATAAACTTTTATGGAAGCAATGCGTTTGGAACCAGCTTATTTGAAAGTGAAAAGGGACTTGGTTTGGCTGCAGGAAGTGGCCAAATACAAAGATAAAATTAATCTGTACAAGCCGCTGCAAACAGACATGCCAAATGGCTCCAGGCAGCTAACCTGAACGTGTGAAATAAGCAAGGATTAGTATTGGGGAGTGGTAGGGAGTGTGGTAAACTGGGAAGCACACTCTCTGCTGCTCATATCCAGTGAATCGTCAACCTTTAAGAAGGTGGGAGCAGATCTTCTGGATTGTGAAGAGAAGCCAGATCCAATTTTTTTCATGCAAATTTCTTTTTAAGTGTTGACAATTCGAAGCTAAAAGCAAACTGTGAGCCATATACGTATATTATTATTACATATATGTATGTACGTATATGCATATATACATATATACTATATATATTTATGGGTTGCTAGTTTAAAACCTATGATCCATTCTTTCTTAGGGAAATTGTTGCTGAAATTATCTGACATATAATGAAATGTACTATATCAAAAATTACCCTGGTGTTGGGGGTATAAAGCATCCTAAGCAACAATGAATTTTTAGGTTCAATATCTATTTAGGCTAAGATGGCACTGTTTTGAATTTCCTTTCCCAAGGAGGTCATGTTAATGACCCTTTTGTTGAAAAAACGGAATCCACCTAGCTGCCTGCCACACGCTCTACTTCCCCGTCTCTCTCTCTTGTTCTGGGCTCACCTCCTGGGTCCTCCCTGCAAAAAAAAAATGTCATCCACGTGTGCGTCTGCTCCTGGTGTTGCAGCTTGGGGAGCATTAGCTATGGGCAGACAGGAAGATTTAGTCGAGGTTTTGTCAGCAGCAGAGAGAGAATTCTGAGATTCCTTATCATGCCTGGCCCATGAGTTGTGCAGGGGTCACAGCACACAGATTGCATTTGTGCCTGAGCGTTTTTAAAACAACTGCTACACCACCACCCCAACCCCAAAGAGGGCGTACGACTCTCAGCCTTGGATCAAATTGAACAAGTTTTAAGAAGTTATGCCCCTCTAGGTGGTCACAAAGCACCGAGCCGATCTCCCTGTGCTATGTGGCTGCTTCCCACTAGCTGTCTATATGACATTTGGTTGTGTATGACCACCTAGAGGGGTGGGATAGGGAGGGTGGGAGGGAGACGCAAGAGGGAGGGGATATGGGGATATGTGTATACGTATAGCTGATTCACTTTGTTATACAGCAGCAACTAACACACGATTGTAAAGCAATTATACTCCAATAAGGATGTTAAAAAGTTATGCTCCTAGTCGTGAAAATTAATCTCCATAATGTTATTAGGAATTATCAACATTGTCATTTTTAACTGGCATCCACCCCCCACCTAGGTGGATGTGAAAATACACAAGGGTGATTTGAATTGAAAGGGTGGTTATTGCATATTACAGCTCTCCAAATATTCATTTTTGAGAGTATTTGCTTCCAACATCTAGAAGTTCCCACAGAAAGAGGAGGATGTTCTCAGTGTATGCCAGTACTTCTCAGCTGAGGGGGATTTGGTCACTCCTCCATCCACCCAACCCTCCTGGGTCCATTTGTCAAAGGCTGGAGACAGTTTTGATGATCATATCGGGAGGAGGGATGCTACTGGCATCTAGTGGGTAGAGACCAGAGATGCTGCTAAACATCCTGCAGTGTACAGGACAGCCCCACAGCAAAGACTTCTCCGGCCCAAATGTTGATAGTGCAAAGGGCGACAAACCCTGGCACATGCCAAGTTGAAGGGTCGCTGCTTTGGATTAATACCATACATAGGGTGAGTTGCCTTCGAAGCCGGCAGAGAGGTGTTTTCCTTGTGCTGCCATCCTTGCCAGATTGGCTGGCACCCTACAGAACCACTGTCTCATTTCAGCCTGGAACCCATCTTGATCTAAGTCCTTTTTGCAGGAGATTCGTATGGTGAGATAAATGTGCATCTGTTGCCTGGGCCACCGTGTCGCACTGCTGCTTCTCTAAACACGTGGGACCCAAAGGTGTTCTCTTGGAGGAAGGCTGTGTGCTCTGAAACTATCACTTCGAAGATTTCATTGTAAATAAAGTCCTAAAAAATTGGCAGAGGTGCAAGGTAGCCTGCATTTCTTCTCTTTCTAGCTATTTACTGGGATCTACTAGGTCAGACAGAACTAGGAGGGAAGGAACAGCAGGGCACAGGCAGACAAATGTGGCCCTTGCCCTCATGGGTCTTACGGTCTACACCAGGAGTTGGCAAACTTTTTCTGGAAAGGGCCAGATAGTAAATATTTTAGACTTAAGGGCCATATGACCTCTGTCACAACTACTCAGCTCTACCTTTGTAGCAAGAATGTAGCTGTGGACAGCCCATAAACAAATGGGCGTGTCTTCATCCTTATCAACCTTCATTTAAAAAAAACAGGCCACTGGCTAGATTTGTCCCAGAAGCTGTAGTTTCCTGATCTTTGGTCTACATGAGTGAGATAGATGTTATTCAGATAAGTACTTGATTAATTGTATTTTTTCTGACCTTTCTGGTATTCTATTCTCCTGTCTGTTTGCATGATAATTCCTTTGCTATACTTAGATCTCAGTGTGAATGTCACCTTCTCAGAAAACTCGTCCCTAACCACTTATGAGAAGTGTCCCTCTCTTAGTTTTCTGTCACATCATTCTGCACTATGAACTTCATGGTGCATGTAAGCCAAATTATCTTGTTTATATATTTGTTAAATTTTTTTTCCCCTTGCAGAAAAACAGCAACATGGTCTGTTTTGACACTTATATCCCGACCATGGGGAATAGTGCGTGGCACAGAGCAGGTGCCCCCCCCCCCCACAGCCTATAAAGGAAGCTTACAAGAGCATACCTAACAGTAAGATTTGACCGAGTTTGGGGGCTTGGGGAATCAAGTTGCACACGTGGTCACTACAGACTGTCATTTGAAGTAACTACTAACGTCATTAGCTAATGGATGAATATTATGTTCCAGGCAATATTCTAACCGTTTACGTGACAATTTAATGAAAAATTAATATTATTTCCCATTTTATAGGTGAGAAAAGGACTGAAAGATCAGTGACTGGCTTGAGGGTACTAATGAGTTTGGACTGAAACCCAGGAAGTACAATTCCTGCTCTTTTTTTTTTTTTTTTTTTTTTTTGCGGTACGCGGGCCTCTCACTGCTGTGGCCTCTCCCGTTGCGGAGCACAGGCTCCGGACGCGCAGGCCCAGCGGCCATGGCTCACGGGCCCAGTCGCTCCGCAGCACGTGGGATCTTCCCGGACCGGGGCACGAACCCGCATCCCCTGCATCGGCAGGCGGACTCTCAACCACTGTGCCACCAGGGAAGCCCCAATTCCTGCTCTTAAACACTGTCATATGCTGCTTTCACAATATGCTTCACCAACAATATAAAAATTAAAAAAAAACAAACCCCAAACTTGACTGTACTAAAAAAGTTTATTTGTTTGATCACATTGTTCTAGTGTGGTAGAAAGAGGAACCTAGTAAAATTTCAAAATGTGAATGTCCCCCTTCGGATTGATTTTGGGCAACTTGAATCCTGAATCTCCCAATGCCTAGGGTGAATTTGGGTCCGGTGGTCTTCAGGCTGTGGGGAGGGGATGTCACATCCTTCTGTATGGGGCTGGTTTTTGCAGCAGGCACAGCAGCTCAACACACAGCTGCCCTGCTGTCCTGCCTTTCTTTGGGTGAGGAATTAATCCAGTGAGGATGCAGCTTTATGGGGCAGGGCAACACATGCGCCAAATATTTTTTGCCAAAAAAAATATGTGTTGTGTTTACTGTCAACTACCTGTACATGAAACAAGACGTCGTCCTTGACCTAAAGAGCTACCAAACCAGGAAAGGGGTGAAAGCAGGCTGCCTTGAGGTACAGCCAGGGGAACAGAAAGGAGGGGGAGATTCAGGGGATCAGGGATCAGCGCATCTGTGTAACAAAATGTGGTAGATTGGGGCCAGAGTATGATGTTATGAGGGGCACGTGGCATTAGGAGAAGGTGATCCTGCAGGACCTGAGTGCCCTCCTGAGATGCCATCTGAACGAGCCCTAGTGGGACCACATCTTGTCTTAATACTCACGATCTAATCAACACCGAAGGCTCACTCAGCATTGGGCACCGTCCTAGGTGTTTTACAGTATTAGCTCACTTTTCTCACAGCAGACCTACTATAATTATCCCCATTTTCTGGATGAGGAAACTGAGATTTGTAGGGGTTAAATAATTTTTCCAAAATCACACGGGAGAGCCGTGAATGGAACTCAGGTAGATTGGCTTCAGGTTGCACGCTTGAACCTGACCCCATCCCCATTCTGTAGAAAACGAGGCTTAGAGAAGGGCAGCAACTTCTCTGAAATGTGAACCTGGATTTGAGCCCAGATCTTTATGATAGAGAAGCCCATGGTCTTTTCATCACCCTAAGAAAGTAGCTGATCTGGTTTTGTTGGCTTGAGAAGGGGAGGGGAGGAGATAGATCTTGTTGGATAGATCCAACAAGACTCAAAGACTGCCTGGATCTGGGCAGAGAGGCACAGGAAAGGGAAGGTTTCACTGGTGAGTGCCTAGTATCTTGGACATGACATTTTGCAGCGATAAAGGAGACAAATGGAATAGTTTGGAGAATTAAGGCAATTTTATTAGTAGTATTTTTGATCATAAATAACCTCACGTAGGCATTTTCTTCCCCCAGAACTAGCTACTAACTTCTGGGAGGCCATCCTTCTCCTAGTCAGAGGTCATATACAGTATTCAAGTCTGAGGGCATACTATTTGATCAAAAATCCTGACCTCTAGTCTTGAAGACAAATGCTCTGAATTTTAAAAGCCTACTTCTGGAAATATTTAAAGCCAACCATTTCATTAAATAAGTCCCAAATATCCAAACAGTATGACTGGGATAATACGGAATTATTTATAAAGATGGCTTGTTCTGAGCAGCGTATTGTGCTAAGGAGATGGAAATCCTACCTTTTCTCCTCATTCACTTACTGTGATTAGAACCAGTAGATTTCAAATGTATCCGAGAGGGATAAAAGGTAAAGTAGATTTGGGGCCCCAGCTCCCCTGTGGGCTACACTGATTATGTGATGGGTCTCTTGGTTGCTTTTATGCGAGATACAGCTTTTGGATAGGCTGTAGCACATTTTCGCCTCATGACCGCTGACTTCTTGGATTTAGAACTGGCTTGGTTCATCTTGTATAACTGAACCTCTTTTATTTGGGCTGCTTAATTCTTATCATTTTTGGATGTAATCTTTTATCTAATGATAAAAAATAATGCTTAAGCGGTTCAGGCTAGAATCCATTTTATTTTCCAAACCAAGAACTCTTTTTAATGTTACCTTAAAACTGGAAGGTTGGATTAATCATGCTTTGAACTGAACTTGGGATTAAAAGATTCATATACATTTACTGGCTTTCCAAGCCTTAGAAGGCCTGACCCCCACTTACCTCTCTGGTTTTATCCCACACTTCCTCTCTTGTTGTTTCCAGATTCCAGCCACATGGCCTTCTTCCATTTCTTTGAGTCAGCAAAACTCCTTCCTGCATATTCTGTTTTGTGGGGGCTGAGAAATACTCTTTGCGCTGCCTCATCCTGATCTGTCTCAAATAACCCTTTCAGTGATGGCCTAATGTTACCTCCTCCAGGAAGCCCTCCCTGACATCTTTCTTCTCCTCAAAGTTGGATCATTTTCTCCTGTTTCATATTATCACTGCACTAATTTCTTCTCCTCTATAGAACTTACATCAATTAAAATTAAATATGTATTTGTGTTATTATTTATAAGTGTTTATTTTTCCAAGAGGCTACAAATTCCCTATAGACATGTTATTCATGGTATCTCAGTGCCTATAACAGTGCTTGACACATAGTGGTTTTTTTTTTTTTTTTTTAACATCTTTATTGTAGTATAGTTGCTTTACAATGGTGTGTCAGTTTCTTCTGTATCACAGAGTGACTCAGCTATACCTATACATATATCCCCATATCCCCTCCCTCTTGCGTCCCCCTCCCACCCTCCCTATCCCACCCCTCTAGGTGGTCACAAAGCACTGAGCTGATCTCCCTGTGCTATGCAGCTGCTTCCCACTAGCTATCTATTTTACATTTGGTAGTGTATATAAAGTGGTTGTTTAATAAATAAGAATAAATAAGTGAACAGTGAATGAATAATTGGTTAATCAGTTGCCTAATTCTGTTAATTATGATTGGGAGATGTTGCTGAAAGGCAGTTCAAGGTCTTCAGAACTCAGACTCTGAATTTTGATACTTAATTCTGAGGTTTACATAAAATTTCTACATTATTTTATGCAAGCATATTTATTATTTTTTTCGAACTTAAAAAAAGAGTTTAATCGAATCTTCTGAAACCTATTGAGATGCTCCTCAGTTGCATACAATCTATTCATTAAAAGCATAATATGCCATTGAAAAATCAGAAAATATTAATTATGGCAGCATTACCCAAAGTGCTTTGTGGAGCATTAGTTTTGGTGGATGTTAAAGGAAAAAGAGTCATATGATCAAGTGCAATTGGGAAATTTTTTTTTTAAAGTTAGATTTTGTTTGTTTTAGCAAAGGACTTCTAGAGCCTTAAATACACTAATTTGCATTATGAAAACCAAAGAGAGGGATTTAAAATGAAGTGTTTTCTAAATATGTTTGACCACAGAGAATTGCCTGGTCATAGACCATCTTTTGTAAATGCTGATATGTGTAAAGAAAGGCAGGTTATATATCATGTTTATGGCTGCTTTGGGAGAAAGAACTGTATTGGTTTTTTATAAAGAAATTCTTCCTCTCTCACAAAGCAAATTTTAGGAACTGTGCTTCCTTCCTTGCATTGGCAAGCAACTTCCAGTTAAATGCCAGCTCTGTTTTATGGATTGAGCATCAGTAATAACTATCACTGGAATGAAGGCCTGCAGTTCCCATTGTCATATTCCACACTGAGCTCTCATTGAAAGTAGGGATGGGCAGTGAGCTTAGGGATATTTAAGAAGTGAAATCAGTGTTTTAAATGACACTGTTGTTGGGGGAGTAGAAGCAAGGAGGAGCAATATTCAGATCTGGGAAAATAATCAGACTTTGAAATATAGCCTCAAAACTGGACAGTTGGGCTTCCCTGGTGGCGCAGTGGTTGAGAGTCCGCCTGCCAATGCAGGGGACACGGGTTCGTGCCCCGGTCCGGAAGGATCCTACATGCCGCGGAGCGGCTAGGCCTGTGAGCCATGGCCGCTGAGCCTGCGCGTCCGGAGCCTGTGCTCCGCAACGGGAGAGGCCGCTGCAGTGAGAGGCCTGCGTACTGCAAAAAAAAAAAAAAAAAAAACTGGACAGTTGAGGAAAACTTGCAGGGGTTATCTCCTGCCGCTCCGCGGCACGTGGGATCTTCCTGGATGGGGGCACGAACCCGTGTCCCCTGCATTGGCAGGCAGACTCTCAACCACTGCGCCACCAGGGAAGCCCAGGGGGTTATCTTCTAAAGGAGAAGAATAATTCAGAAGTTCAAACAGAGAGCTTATGTTAGCATGGGTGCTGGTAAAACGCAAGTAACTTCAAAATAGCTCATGTCTAAAACCCAGAAGAACATGGGTCTGTGCCAATATGCACTTGTTAATCTGCTGAGAATAACATTTCTCTTGTATTTAATGACTGGAGGGTGTGACTCATGAATTTGATGGTTAACAGGGTAGTCTTACAGCCTCAGGTATTTTTACCCATCTAAGCAGAAAGGGGAAATATTTAGGGTATAAAAAGGACATGAATTTATAATAAAAATAGCATGAGGGTTTGGTGGATGGGGTATCTCTGTGGAATATAGAGTTAAACAGATTACCATATGTTCCCTTCAGGAGCATTTGAAAAATGAAGACCAAATGTGTTTTATAGAATGATGTTCTTCCTAATGCAGATAGCCACTGATTCGAAGCTGCAGCTAAAATAAATGTGATACCTTTTGAGTGCTATTCACAGACACTAGTGACCTATCAATTTCCCTATCTCGGGAAAAGCAACCTGGAGGATGACAGCTCACTCCCAGAAGAGTGGTTGATATACGTTAAGTGGCTATGTCTCTGCTTCTGATTATTAATTGTGGCTAATATAAAGCAAACAGATGTCCCCAGACTATGCAGATGCTTCTTGGGACAGGGAGTTCTTCAGGCATCGTGGAAAGAGGCCCTGTTGCAGAGTTAGAAGTTCTAGATCTGGGTTTCTGGCTGCACCGATATACCTCGAGGCCAAGCATGCTTAACCCTCAGAGACTCGCACATTTCAGGCCCTGGGAGGGGGTCCTGTGTTGCCATGGTGATATGTATCTATTAACATCTGTGAAAGTAAAGTGTTTTAAACACAGTTGGTTAAGATGCGGTCTTTTCCCACTCTTACTTCCCTTTGAATTAGGTGGCATTAGAATGGCCATTGTCATTTTAAGGTCTGGTTATAGGAAATATGAGATGATCGATTTATTGAGTGCTTAATGTAATATCTTTATGTCCTCCTCTGTCACTTTTATTTATGGTTAAGGTACAGCCGGTGTCCTGGTGTAGGAGTGACTTCTGGGAACACTCCTATAACCACTGTGCCAATAAACGCAGTGCTATGGTGGGGAGGTGCAAAGTCAGTGGCAGTCCTCCAATGTGAATATATCCTAAAGTGTCTGCACCACCAGTGGGCAGTAGAAGAGAAACATGGTTTAGCATGTAAGGAGTGAGAAGTTAGTCTGTGGAATATGCTTCTGAATACGAGCTATGTACACTAGTGGAGGATTTGACTCTTAGCAACACTTCGTCCAATTGGAAGTTCTGTTCTTTCAGGAGTATACTCATTAATACAACATACATAATTATAGATGCACCGTATATTATTTTTAATGGAAATTTTAAAAATTCTCATAATTTCACTGTTTAAATTTCTTGCTGACTTGGCACAAAATTCTAGCATAGATGAGAAAACATAAAACTCAGAATACACCATTAAGTAAGAGCATCAGTAACAAACCGGTAACTGGGAGTCCTTAATTCAAAGAATTTAAGATTAGTCACTACACAAAAAACTTGAAATTTGTCTAAAATTCTATAGTTCACCTAGGGAAGAAACTTTGCCAAATTTGACAATTATCCTAAAAATTTATAGGATATTACCAATAATGAGTTGTAAAGCTTGCATAAATATTTGTAAACTACCAATAATAGAAAAGATTTTGATCAACCATGCTAAGGGAAAAACTAAGTAATTTTTCTATTTTCTCCATAGAAAAATGTTTTATAAAAGTCTTTGTCTTGATGAGATAATCAAAGAGCATGAAGCAAAAAAAAAAGAAAATGTAAAAAAAGTATTTTAGAGATGTCAGGCAGTTAATAAAATATTATTTGCCCAGATTTTGTGATTTTGTGGTTTGTTAGCTTTTTAAAATTTATAATTTGTCCTGATTTTTTATTCCAAATAGATATTCACTTTTTAATCTAATTTTGTATCAGTAATCCAAGTTGAATAAGTTTTATAATTAACAAACCTGACTGTATCCCTGCAGCTATGTGGCATTAAAATACTTTATTCATGTCAGCCTCAGTTCCCTGACCTGTAAAATGGGGAGATAGTAATGCCAGCAGAGTGGTTGTGAAGAGAACATTGAGAGGATAAAGCATTGGAAAAGGCTTGCATGACAAAATTTGTGAACCCAGAATTTGTACAGAGCCTACAAAGGCTGGAAAGAGACCTAAGGTGCCAGGTATCTTAGAAACTCCTTGGTAGTTGTCTTCAAGTTCTTCCTTCCTTCCTCATCCTTGCCCCACCTTGCACCTTCCTAAGAAGTAGAAGACGGGCGTGAGGTTGAAGTCACTTCTGTGGTTTCTTCTGCAATGGATAGTCATGGAAGATTGGGGTTTCCATAGCAGCATTAAAAGCAGTCCTAGTACCCAGCTGCTGGTTTTGTGGGTATCAAGAGGCAGCGTGTGGAGCATCTATGTTATTACCAGTGCAAATATGGCAGGCATGGCTCTGGAGCCAGCTGTTACGGATTCATCCTGAATCAGGAAGTGGTCCTGAAGCCAATAGTTCCAGGGGCAGCTTCCTGATTCTTCATATTTCTGATGTTTGCAGAGGTTGCAGCTCCCTGGCAAGTCAGTTCTGCCATGTGGTTTCAGAAGTCACACCTAGAAGGTGACACTGCAATCCTTCCAGCAATCGTTAAGTGCCTCAGTGTACAAATATTCTCTGCGACCACATCTGGACTGATGCAGGATGATAGGCAGATGGTCTAATGCAGTGCCCAGCCTTCCCTTACCATAGTGCAGAGTGGGGAGAATCAGAGTTCAGACATGGCCTGGAAGTTGCAAGGATCGCTGTTGGGGCTTTGTGTGTTGTGGTGAGAAGAGACACCTTTAACTCTCATGACCAAGATTAAATGAGGACATATAATTGCATATCCATACAGTAAGTAACCGTGGCCAATGACCTGAAACTCCATCTCTGGAATTTAAGATTCAACCTCAAAGAAAGGGAGGAAGCGAGACCCTGAATCAATTAAGTTCCTACCACCTGGCGGAACAGGGCTTGAAAATGAAACTAAATTTAGGATTAGGAAAATAAATGTATTATTTGTACTCCTGAGTATATGGATTGAGCTCAACCCACTGCAGGATAAAAGCCGCCGCGTGCTGAGGGTTAACATGTGCCCGTTACGGTGCTTCGCTAGCTTGCAATACATTCATCCCACTTACTCCTCACAGCAACCCAAGGAGGTGGGCTGTTATTGCCTCCACTTGACTCCTGAAGGAAAGGAAGATGTGGAGCAGGAAGGTTATCCGGTGGCCCCCAGCTACCAAGGAGCCAAGTCCGAACTCAGATTTAGGATTCGCACAAAGGACATTAGGTACAGCATTTCAGGCAGAGAAAGAAGTATGAGAAAACAATTTGGAAAGAGAAGGAGAGTTGGTTGGTCATGGAGCAGTCATGACCCCATTGCCTGGGAAAGCGTGTGAAACTCTTAATGAGAGAATCATAGAGTGAGAAGAGACTGTAAAATGGGATGGTTTTCACTCCTATTATGAAGATTCTACAAGTTTATATAGATCAAGCACTTAAAACAGTGCCTGGTACATAGTAAAAGCTCATGAAATCTTAGGGCATTTTCCACCCACTCATGTTCAAACCATATGTTCCCAAGGCTCACTCATTTATAATACCAATTTCATCATTATTGTCATATCCAAGTAACTTTTGGTAATAGTAATATTATATTCACTTAATATTTTTATTTAACTCGAATTGTCCGAAGTAATAATATCAATGATATAAAGAATGTGCAAATTAATTTTTTTCTAACATCTATTTAGTCATTCCTTAGCAACTAAAATTAAAAAGTTGTGTATTCCTCAAAATTATCTGTGTCTCACCAATGGGATGGTCACTACACCTTAGGAAACACTTGGGTGAATAATTGTTTTCATGTTCACTTTCACTTATTTTATTATTAACTCCCTAATTTACCAACTCCCCTAGTTACTTGTTCAATTACTCACTGAGTCATTCCCTAATGAAATCGTTTTTCGACGGTCATTTACTGAGCACCTCGTGTGCTCAGGCCCTGTGCTGGATGCTGAAGGGATACAGATACCATGTGAGTTCTTGCCCTGGGGAGTTCATAGTCTAAGAGGGAGGGAGCGCACCGTGCAAACAAGCAATTACAGCACAATATTACAACCACCTGAGACAGGTGTGCTGCAGAAGTTCTGGGAGCCTGGGGGGAGTCAGTGCTCCTGATGCAGTCACTCCTGGCTGTTGCCAAGAGTGTGAATGTCAGCAAGGAAAGCCTTCCCTGTTGAATTAAGACAATGGAGAAGGTGCAGGTGGAGAGGATCCTGGCCAAAAATGAAGATGCTTCATTCAGTCTTTCCTTCATTCCTTCTGTCAACACACAGTTACTGAGCACCAACTATGTGCCTGACGCTGAAATCATAGTCTCTGCCATCATGGAGTTTAAAATCTCTCATGGCGGGCTTCCCTAGTGGCGCAGTGGTTGGGGGTCTGCCTGCCAATGCAGGGGACGCGGGTTTGTGCCCCGGTCCGGGAGGGTCCCACGTACCATGGGGCGGCGGGGCCCGTGGGCCGTGGCCGCTGGGCCTGCGCATCCGGGGCCTGTGCTCCGCGGCGGGAGGGGCCACAGCGGTGAGAGGCCCGCGTACCGCAAAAAAAAAAAAAAAAAATCTCTCATGGGGGCCAGATGTTATGCCACAAACAATCACACAAAGAACAGTTTACTGTGATAGTGACAATTGCCAGGGAGAACATGGGTAGAGTTTGAGAGCATCTAGAAAACTCAAAGTAGACTAAGGAGTTAGGGGTGTCAATTCTGAGAATTTGAAATTTAAAAGTGAAGGAAGATCCAAAGAATGAGAAAGAATTAGCCAACGTACGGGACGGGGGACAGTAGTGTTAGAAAAGCAGTGTTACGGGCAGAAACATCTTAGTCATATGGAAGGGCTTGAGATGGGATGAGATTGATGGCTTTGAGGAACGCAGAGACCTCCTCTTTGCTGGATGTTAGTAAAAGATCTCGAAAGGGGGATACAGGAGATGAAGCTGGTGGGGGAGGGTGGCACAAAGGATGTTCAAGATCACCTGGGATGTTGTAGGCAATGTATTGTCCATTTTATCCTAAGTGAAGTAACGATTTTAGGCAGGGAAGCCCCCCAACTAGATTTACATTGGGAAACTCACTCTGACTACAGTGTGGAGAATGAATTGGCAAGGGTGTGAACTTGAGCTAAGTGCTCACCTCAAGGGTAGGAAACATAAAAAAGAAGGGTGATGAAAGTGATGAAGCAGTGGAGAAAACATTCTGAATAATTCTGTAAATGAATTAATTGCCAAGGTGATTCCCCCAGAGACCAAGGAAGGTGAGGGTTCTGTGGAAACCAATGTCACAGTAATATTTAGAGTTCCCTTTGAATTTCATGCTGTCGGAAGAGCATGGGCTTTGGACCAAAGCAGACTGAGATTCGTATCCTGCCTTTATTTCTTGGACAGTTTGACCTTCACCTCTCTCGCAGTCTTCCATTTCTTCATTTATAAAATGGAGATAATAACAGCACTGCCTTCATAGTGCCATTGTAAGGCGTGAGCAAAAAATACATGGAATTCCTGGCGCATAGTAGGTGCTCAGTAAAGTATAGTATAGAAGTAGGTTTGTGTTATGGTCTTTTTTCCATAGATGCTGCAGGAACCAGGCTTTTGACAGTGTACTATAGAAGAACAGCCATGCTGTAAAAATATTCTTTCTGATATTCTGCACATTATAGTAAGTGGCATTATTCATGGATGTGTCAAAGCCATAAAATAGATTTTGAGGCGATCACAGCTGTGAATGATTAATATTTTCATCCCAAGATGCCACGGAGGTAGCAAGGCTATGTTAATTATTACATGCCTGAGCCTCACACTGTGGGCTTCCTCCCCAAGTGCCTGTTAATTTGCTCATATGTTGGGCAGCTGATGGGACTAGAAAACCCTCCACTCAGAAAACACGGTGGGTCTCTGGCAGTTCCTCAGGTCCCTAATAACTGCTTTATACTTCTGCAGGAGGAAAAAAACCCAAATCCAATGGCAATGATGGGATTTAAGGAGGAATGTTAGCAGAGAAATGCTTTATTAAAGATGACTCTAAGCTTTTCTTTTTGTTTGCAATTTGTTTATCTTTTCTTGACTTTCTCTTGGAAATTTCTATGCTGCATTGAAATCATGAATACCTGATATGCAAATACTATCATCTTTTAAACTGTTTTCCATTGGCATTAAATTTTAAAATTCTCTGAATCAGCTCCGTGTTATTATTTAAAATCTATTCTTACATACATCAGTTGTTTTCTTTGAAAAGTGGCTGCATTTTAGATGTAAGGAAAGCAACTCTATAAATATTTGGTTAGGCTTTGGTGTTGTGTCTCTTTATTTATTTATTTATTTATTTGTATCTCTTTATTTTTGAGGAGGGTGATTTTATATCTTTACCTCTAAAACCTCCTTTAAAAATATAGGTAGATAAGAAAAAGAGAAAGGGCCAAGAGTTGTGTTCATCCTTGAGGTGAATTTGTGAATTTCTCTACACCCTAGTGTGCCCTTTTACATGGAACCAGTTCCTCCTGCAATTTCCGTAAATCTCTCTATTCACATGATTTCACTAGGATCAGTCTGTGTTGAAAATCTAGTTTAAGCTGCCTGGCAGACTGAAAAGAGGAAGATCTATTAATTTAATCATTTGTATGAATCATGTCTAAATGATCTCAGCAGAGAAAATGTGTTAGCCATTTAAATCCCATCATTACATATTATATAATAATTACTGCTAATTCTAGTTTGGATGGGCCACAATTTGGCTTCCCATCCCCTAAAAGTGGAGGGTGGGATGACCTCACTGAATTTAGCCTCTCTGGCCTTCAGGCCTTCTTGTGCCTTCCTCATTACAGACCTAATAGCCACATTCAGCATCAGCGTCTGGCCAACTTAAAGTCTGTTCTGTGCTCGTAATTAGTATTCATCTTGCAAACGTGGAGTTCACCCTCAGCGCAGAGCGGAGCCTGATGTTAATCACTGCTGTGTCTTCCTCCCTTTGACTCTGATCTGTCAGCGTCGTGCGGCTTGTCCCATACCTAATATTTTGCCCTTACCAGCCGACTAGCACCTCCGCATCGCGCGGTGTCAGAATTAGAAACTTTTGACAGATCTGTAATCATGCAGTTCTCATCAACTCTGTACATGCTACTCATTTCATTTCCACATTCTAACAGTTAATATGCCTTAATTTCTCTCACTTTGTGAATATTTAATTCCTCCCTTTTCAACATCATTTTTAGGTTGTGTGAATCATTTTCAAAGCCTTTGCTCCTCTCCCCGCACCATCATCTGCATATTTTATGAAATGGCACGGTTGAGTCTCGGAGGGCCCTTGATAAAAATGGAACTGGCAGCCTGCTCATTAGCTGTTTACCTGGAGCTGTGTGAGTCCCCGATAATGGCGAGCTCCCTTTTGGATCCGAATTAGGACTCTCTGACAAACAACAACCAGCAGCTTTCTCGGGACGTCCGCCTGCCTTCTGGTGCCCTCCTTTCCTCACGGAGAGAGTTTCTCGGAAACTCGCTTTGGGGGGCTGTTACATCCTGGCTTCATGGGCAGTTTAATTTTTGAAGTGGAGACCAAAAGCTTTAGCAAATTAGCACCTCCAAGGAGAGTGAAATTCCCCCAAAGGACACATTCTAAAGGTCAGGTTATTTGACCTTCTGGAGTTTTGTAGATGCCAGAAGCCAATTCTCTGCTTTAACTAGGTGACCATTCATCCCACTTTGCCTGGGGCTGGGGTTTCCCAGGGCCTTGGACTTACAGTTTTGAAACCAGGAAAGTCCCCGGCAAACGAAGATGAGTTGGTCACCTTTGCTGTAACTAACTCCAGGGCCTTGGTGATGTTCGAAGGATTGTAGAAATGAGCCTTCTCTGTTTACCAGGGAGCTAAGACAAAAGCACAAGCCGCAGACCTGTGGTCCATGAGCCTAGCTTGAACACCGGAACTATTTTTACTGGGTGATAACCTGCATTTAGAAATTAGGAGATTCATATATAAAAATTCAGGATTTCCACTTCTCTTGAAAAACTTTCAAAGACATGGCTACACTGTGTCCTCATTTCTTATGGAAATGATTGATCAGCTGGAGCTGAACAGTGACTTTCCCTTTAGGTGGGGCATCTACTTTCCAATTTTATAACCCTCCCTGTTCTGCTCCCAGCTGGCACCATCAATGCTGTGTACCTACCTGGTCTTAGGTTGCATTTGACTTTGTACCTCTGGAAAATGCTTAAGAGTGCAGGCTTTGCAGTAGACTGATGTCTCAGTTCTGTTATCTCTGAGCTGTCTGACCTTGGGCAAGATAAACACACTGGCTCTCAGTTTTCTCATCTGTAACTTGGGGATAATGATACTAGTATGATTCTATGATGTAAATATTAAATACGATACATTGTGGAAATGCATATAGATGGCTTACCATGGGCCATTTTTAAAAGGGGGAAAACAGAACATAGTGTTCATCAAAAATACTTGTTGTTTTACTTATTATTATTATAATATCATTAGTTTTCAGAAAAATAAACTGGAACCCAGAATTGCTTAGTGAGCTAGTTAGTATATGAATAGAAGCTATATGAATAAAAAGCAATAGAAGAGGAATATTATCGGCATTATGGAAAGTTATTTTATAATGTCTATTGGAACCAAATATTGAGGTATGCCCGAAGCAGTTCCAGGTGACCACCTGTGCAGTTAATGATACCATTGATTAATGCCATAGGAAACGAAACATTCCATTCTCAAGGTACAGATAATCTCGTGTGCCTCCTTGCATTAGTAAATCTTCTGACACGTTTTTGAATTCAACAAACCTATACTTTTTATACAAAGTGAATTCCTTTGTAGTAGAATCTGTTTCCTAAAGATGTTCTCCTGCTGAAATGGTTTTATCCTATAGTAGCCTTGTGTCACTGATGCTTTTATCACTGGGCAAAAATGATATACTATTAATATCTTGGCTTTACATAACATTTTTTTTTCCTAAACAGTTCAGAGGTACTAGGCGATTCTCAAAGAAATGGTATTTGATGTTATGCCACAGGAAGCAACTATCAACTGTTTTAAATTATTTTTTCCCCCTTTTAAAAACAGGCCAGTGGGATACCACATGCTCGGAGTCTTTTTAAGGCGATATTTGAGAAGTTCTGTGGTTTGGTGAAAAGAATTCTTGATTCTGCACTGTTGGGACCTAGATTTGAATCTCTGATTGGTCCTTGGAACTTTCTCAGCCTGGCACCTACAATATGCATATTTTTTAAAGAGTTATTAATAAAGAGGCTGTTTACAAAGCTGTGGGCAGGTTACAGGGAAACCTCCAGGAACAGTGGAGAACCTGAGGGCTATAACCCCTGTGCCTGAAGAGGCAAGAGAAAGGACAGATGATCAGACTCAGAGGACAGAGGGCTCTGTGGAGAGGACCGCCTCATAACAAGGGGGTTCCCATCAGCTTGTCATGACCACTCAGGAAGGGAGCCTGAGGGAAAGTATACTGAGATCGCTCTCTCCTCCTTCGTTCTAACTTCCTATTGATGTTCTCCATTGGCCAAACTCAACCAGAAGCTTTGGGAAGAAGAACCCTTTGTGCTAGTGAGTACTGCTTCGTTTTCCAGGGCACAGAGAGCATGGCGATGGCCAGAGGAATAAGGAAGGGCCAAATGTTATCAACTGTGACTCAGGGCAAGTCTTTTAACTTCTTTAAGAGTCAGTTTCCATCTAAGTATGAGAGCTGCATGACACCTCCCTCAGAGTACTATGTGAGGATGAAATGACATCACACATACAATCACCTGGCACCTGACACAGAGTAGGTCCTAACTTGAAGGGTGAAAAAGACCAGCGCTTTGTGTAGGGCCTGTGAGGCAACGTGAGCCAGGAGTCTGGGAGGTAGAAGTGCTGTGAGGGGCTGTGAAGATGTTTAAGCCCTGAAAACACAAACCATGGTTTCAAAATATAAAGTTTAACTCAGTCACGATAGATAAATCCCTAATTTTATATGAAGCATAATATGTCAGCGAACCAGATTGGAACCAACTCTCATTTAGTTCTACATACGTTTATTTAAAGGGGGGTGTGTTTGATATGTCTTACCGAGGACTTACAAAGTTCTTAGTTAATTTGTTCTAATACTGGTTTTCCTGGGGAAGATTATATTTTAAAAGGTTTCTGTTTATTATCATTTCAATGTTGTTGACTGAGTAAAATAATCAAATATTAGAGCTAGAAAGGCTATTGGAGAACGTGTGGACTAGGCAAGAATTAAGAAAGCAAAACCGCTGGCCAGTGGCTCAGCTCAGTCCCATGATCCTTTTACATATAAGTTAGAACTTTGTAAAGCAAAAATCATAAACTATTTAGAAAAACATAAACCTACTATACTTCACTGATTCTAGAAAGCACTTGAAAAAAAGTTAACTTCTGAGAAATTAAGATGCATCTAAAATGATGGCATCTTAGAGGTGATGAATACAGGGGTGGCCGATATTTAAACATCATGAGCTTCACATAAAAATCCCAGTTTCTAACTAAAAGTTGGAAGGTCTCTGAACCCTAAGCCTGGGCACCCACTTGGCAACTGTGGTGGAATGGAGTTCTTGAAAGAGGAGGCTCTCAGGTATACCCTGTCCTTAATCATCCCTTCTTTGTTCATTCGAGTTTGAGGAACCTTGTCTAGTACTCCCAGCTTGGGGCCCCTGGACCTGTAGAAGCCCTGATAGGGAGGAACAGAGAGGCATGGACTGATTGTAATGTTCTACTGCATTAATGGATGCTTAACCCAGAGTAATTCAACAGATCAGGTTGTTGGTTCACTTGGGTGTAATAATAATATTTATCTCCTAATCAAAAGTTGATTGGCAGGTGATGAGCAAATAACAATAATAATTAAAGGGTGAGGAGCAATAGGTCGATGATGTAGGAAATGAAGTGTGACAGATAAGGGTGGCTCTTCTGGGATGGGAGAAAAAGAAAGGAGTCCTTGGCGGTGCAAACATAAAGGAAATGTCACTCCAGAGCCATGTAGTGACCTGACTAAAAAAATCACATGCCTCGCCAGGAAGAAGCAGGGTCTCCTGGCTCCCAGTCCTTTGCTTTCAAACTGCATTCTGACTTTGCAGTCAGACTTGTAGATTAAGTATATTCAAACTGTATAAGCAAATACTCTCTAACAAAATGACTTTCGGAGAAAAGATGTTTTCTCTTTTGTCCAGGTACATGCCAGCAAAAGGTTTGAATCAAAATAGCTGTGCTGCATTGCTTACACTGAATATTCCTCATATATGTGTGGGGACATAAGAGTTTTGTACTAGACTCATTATTTCTCATATAGGATCCTTCCTATATTATATTTCATTTTATGTATAATAATACATCTGGTATATTGGAGATAATAGATCACTTTTGTCCTAACTTCCACATCTGAAAATTTGGGATTACAATAAACCATTTTGTCATGATGACCAGAGATTCAAACATGCTATATGTGAATATTGTTTAAGCTCCTTAAATGAAAGACACATTATAAAGATGAGCAATTATTTCACATTATTTTTGAAAAAGAAAATAGACCATCCAATCTTGAAAATAAAAGATAATTCCTCAGAAGACGTTCTCTGTGTCACCTTTCTAATCTTCAGTGTTTCAAGTGAAGAAGCTTCTGGGCCTCCGCTTGTGTGATGGTTCACAATCTAACTGATCTCACTGTCTGAATTGTCCTTTCTTAATTTCACTGCATTACTCATTTACTGTGCTCGCTGTTCAGTTATCTGCGAGAGGTAGCAGGCCTCCTCCCAACCTCAGTCAATTAGACAAGCTATTGTTTCTGATTAAGATATCACATCCCAGAGAATAATAGCAATTAGAGTTGGAACGGAGACCCTGTGGGTTGCACAGTCCACTTCCCTGCCAGCTCATGAGGATGTTTTACATTACACTGTAGTTGTGTGGTTTTCCTGATGTTGGTTTTAAAAAATCCAAGCACCTGTCAGTGTTAATTATACCCCTGTCCTACATCCCCACCATGACTTAATTTTCTACTTTGCATTGCTGATTCTCATAAATTGGCATTGAATGATGGTGTCTTGATGATATCATCTTATGCAAAGACAGGGATGTGTGGGGCATTCTTTCAGAGCAGAGAAAGCAATTGTCATTGTTTGGTTTGGTTTTGGTTTGGTTTTTGTTGGGAGTTGGAAATTCAGTTTACCCAAGCATATTTATTTGCCAGGGTTCCAGAGCTTCAAAGTACCTGGAAAATAGTAAGTCAGTTTTTTATGGCCTGTTCCTTTTTACATCAGTCTTCTCCATTGCCCACTATCCAGAAGGGTTCATCTATGGATGTAGAGAATGGTGTCTGTAAGAAAGAAGCTCGAATTGTTCAGAAGCTTTTCTTTGAATCAGTTCTTCCTTTGCATGGGGTTCAGGAGAATGGTCTTAGTAGGGGAAAATGCCCCTTAGTGTGGTTAATATAAGATGATGAGGATAAAATTATTATTATTACCATGCACTTTAGAGCCCTTACTATATGCTAGTGCAAAGTGCTTAACATGCGTTATCTCACTTAATCCTCACTGCTGCCCTGATGTAAGAACAATTATTACACTCAGATGAAGAAAAAGAGGCCAAAGAAGTTATAAAACCTGCCAAGGTTGCTATGCTAGTAAGTTGCAGAACTAAAATGATAAGAATAATATTTAACAATGATTATTAATAATATTTAATAATGTTAGTAATAATAATTGGAAGCCATTTCCACCTTAAAAGTGCCAATCTGGGAAACGGGGCCATGGTCATTTTCTCTGAGTTTGAGAATTTACAAACCTGTCACAGCATCATGACCTGTATGTTGCATTGCTCACTACAATTTTCCATTAAATATTTTATTTGTTGAATTCATGTAGATCAGTCTCAAAGTGATTTAGTAAATAAATGTTTCAAACGTTATCATTAATTTTGTTATTGGCTTTTTGGGGGTCATTTTACAAATAATGCAAGCACTTTGTTTTAAATGAAAAACAGTACAGATGGGAATAAAATGATAAAATGGCCCCATTCCCGGCCAGTCTTTAGCCTCTGTTAACAACTTCTAGATATATCACCTGCCAACAGTTTCTTGTATCTTCTTTCAGAAAGATTTTATAAATATTGGTTATGTAACTTTCATGCAAGTTTTTTTTTACACAGGTGGGATGACACGATACGTATTGTACTATGTCGTTTTTCTATCTTAATACATAATAACGATCATGCATACATATTGTATTTAATATGCATTAGACATTGTTTTAAGCCCTTTATATGTATCCACTCATTTAATCCTCATGAGAGGTCCATATTCCTATCCCTGTTTTACACATGAGGAAACAGAGGCACAAAGAGGTTAAATAAACTGCTTCAGGACATAAGTTATTAAAGGATGAAGCTGCAACTTAATTATACCTTGGAGATCTTTCAACTTCAGAGAATAGTAATGACTCTTTATCCTTTTAACCTCTATATAATATTTCACTCTTTACTGTATCAGTCCCCTAAAACGAACATTTAGACTATTTACTTTTTTTCCCCTCTTTTAAACACTGTTCCAATAATAATTTTTAAGTACACACAGCTTTGTGAACATGGGCAAGCAAACACTTCTGATTCAAATTTCCAGAAGTAGAATTTCTCGGTTAAGACCATGTGCTTTTAAACCTTGAGAGATAAAGCCAAACTATCCTTTAGAGAAGTTGCTCTGCTTTCTCTACTATTATAGAAGACTCCAACTTTATTCTCCGTTGTAAAAATGTCCATTTTCAAAGGCTACAAATGGAGTCCACATTCCTCAGATTAGCCTCATCCTTTTGGAAAGCCCTGTGCTCTGGCCACTCTGATCCCCTTTTTGCTGATTGGGCCTGGCTCTTTCATTCTTCTTTTTACCTGCTGTTCCCTCTACCTTCCCACTGCCTTCAGTTGGCACACTCTTAATTATGTTTCTTGACCCAACTCAAATATCTTCTTTCTATTCACCCATGGACAGACCTAGTTATTCCTTTTTTTAGCTCTTACAGCAACTTGTAACAGGTTCACGTGTTGATGGTCATAGACTCTGGGCTGCAAAAATGTAGATTTATTTTCTTACAGCTAAAAGAAAATTTTAACTCAGGGGCCCTTATTTATAGCTAGAAACTCTTAATCTCACGACCTCCATCACTTCCAAATTAAATCTCAGTAATATTCAAGATTCTGTACCCATCACCCTCCCCTCTTGGTTCTATAATTTTGGGAGCGTTACAGTATGATGAGAAGGTCATCTGGCATTAAGGGAGGAACTTTCAGGGTCACACCACCCTATGGCCCCACTGACCTCCACTGCGGATAGGTTATTCCATCTGGTGTTTGGGGATCATGTTCTGGAATCTCCTTCTCATGTCTGTCATCCCTGCATTTTTTTGTCCATTTTGTCCATTCTCTGCATCCCTCTGCAGCTGGGAACTCAGGAACTCTTGGCTGGCACAATCAGTATTCTATGACACTGTCCTTAGAAGTCTGCATCTAGAGATGTCCCTTAGCCTTTGCTAATAGACTGTTTGGATGCCACATTTCTTTGGTGCCGTGTTTCTCTGTGCTGAATGGGCCAAGCCTTCTCTAAGAGGCCTACAGGCTGACTGGGCTGTGCCAGAGGAAGTGAGTTACAAATCCTCTTGACCCAGAATTTTCCCAAACCTATCCGGACATGTGTCTCACATCCCATGTCTCCCATCAAAGGCTGTTTCTCATGTGGGGAGAAAGGCAAGAGCTTTTTCTTGGATACCCACCAATGGCTTTTCTGTTTTCCAAAACTCTTCTCCCAACCATTTTACTTTTGTTTTTTAGTTTCCTTCTCAAGTTGGAATAAGAATAATACATCATCATATATCTGCCCGTATTTTTCTGTTTATTTATGAAACATAGTGTTTATCCAGTCTTCTAAGTTCTAACATCGATATTTAGAATTCTGATAAAGCCTCTTTATTTCCCCTGAAAAAATGCCTGGTTCTTGAAAATCAAAAGCACTTTGGCTTTCACGGTATTATTTGTTTTACAAGTTCAATGAATTGAAAACTGGCTTGAAAAAGAAAATTCTAGGCTGTATCTACCGTCACCTTGAAAGTGTTTGTGGGGGTATAGACATGTGGTGAAAGACACTGAAAACCCACATATTTTAATACCAACATTTTACCCATTACAAGACCTGTACTGTATTATAACAGGTATCACGCTGCTTTTCCATCCTTTGTTTACCCTTCACACCTTACCTGTGGGCTCCTCTGGGACCATTTCATTCATCACCTCAAGAGCAGCCCTCTGGGCAACACGTGTAAATACTCAATTTATCAATAAACAAGTATTTACTGAGCACCGCTTCATGTAAGACACCGGGGCAGGCAATGAGGATCAGTACTGATCAAAATAGAGTCACATAAAGAAGATGCGACCCAGGTATGCAATGGGGTGTTACTCAGCCATAAGGAGAAACGAAACTGAGCTATCTGTGGTGAGGTGGATGGACCCAGAGTCTGTCATACAGAGTGAAGTAAGTCAGAAAGAGAAAGACAAACACCATATGCTAACACATATATATGGAATCTAAAAAAGAAACAAAAAATGGTACTGATGAACCTAGTTGCAGGGCAGGAATAAAGAGGTAGACATAGAGAATGGACTTGAGGACTTGGGGTGGGAGGGGGAAGCTGGGGTGAAGTGAGAGTAGCATCGATGTATATACACTACGGAATGTAAAATAGTTGGCTGGTGGGAAGCAGCAGCATAGCACAGGGAGATCAGCTCCGTGCTTTGCAATGACCCAGAGGGGTGGGATAGGAAGTGTGGGAGGGAGGCTCAAGAGGGAGGGGATATATGTGTACATATGGCTGATTCACTTTGTTGTGCAGCGGAAACTAACACAGCATTGTGAAGCAATTATACTCCAATAAAGATCTATTTTAAAAAATAGTCATAGCTTTCATGGAGTGTACATGCTAGCAAGGAAGGTGGATATTAAAAAATTCATCACACAATTTATTAATTATAACTGTGATCATTGTTCCTTGTTATTTGCTTCTTCTTCTAGTTGTGAAGGGATACCGTGGAGTTTCCCAGTTTGTTTTCTGAGAAAGTGACACTTGAGTAGAGATGTGAAAGATGAATAAAAGTAGGCAAGTGATGGTCAGATAAAACGGAAAAAGAGGGCACTGAATGAGGAGACATGACAGAAGTCTCTGAGGGAGGGACCTCGGCGTATCTGAAACACTCAGAGAAAGCCCATTTGGCTGTAGGACAAAGGGAGAGGGGGTGATCCTTATAATGATCTGATGAGGGGATTGGGGCCGGAGCAGGCATTTTAATGTTCATTGAATAAATAAACAAATGAATGAGCTCAGAGCAGTCTGAGGCTTTAACTTCTGCTCCAGTTGGAAAAAAAAAAAAATCGTCGCCTGAATTCTGTAGTTATTGTGACATTGACTGGTATAATCATAAAACAAACCAGAGATCAGGACGAAAGCAGAGCCGATGGAAGTGTCCAGCTCCTTGAGTACAGATCTCAACCGGTTACATCTCTACAGCAACATCCTTAGAACTAAGCTGATGCAGAGCATTTCCCCCTCCTCCCTTCCCCTTGGTGGTGTCCAGTTGAGTGAAGAAGTGCTTGAGAAGTAAACCATCAAACACTCCGCATCCAGTGTCAAATGGTATCAAGGCATCTGTTGACAGAATGGAATATTGACTGAAGCCCCAGATGGGGAGAGGTTGATAAGCCCTCTGATCTGTCCTCATCAGTGAGAGTTGGAACAGACAGAAAGTCCAGGAGGTGCAGGCATCCTCAACTGATGGAGAATCGGAATAGATATGAACAGAAGTCATTCAGGTCCAGTAGGTGCCAGGCTGAGAGGTGAAATTTCACGAGGATCAACCCAGTAACCATTGCTTTGAGTTAGTAACCTAGAGATGTCAAGGGAAACATGGTGGGTACCCTGTGGGTCTGGTTTGTGGCCATCAGCCAATTGGAACAAGGGTTTTGCCCTCACTGTATTATCTGAAAGCTCTAATAAAAGTCAGATGGGAGAGCTAATCAGATCGTTCCCTTGGCCTGGACCCCTTTAAATCAAAGAGGTCTATTTTGGCTCTCTACGTTAAATAGACCCAGAGACCTGACATTTTGTGTTTGTTTGAAATGATAAACTTAATCATGAGCGAAATGTTAAGAGATGACAGAACTGGCCATAGTAAGGTCACACCGTGTCCCTGCCAAACATAATACAAGCTCTCGCCTTCACCGGGTTGCCAATCCCTGCCACAGGGGCCCAAGGCGCTTGCAAATGGGGACCGGACTCTGTCTATGTGATAATTAATCCATGGAGCTCAGCAAAGACTGCCAAATCTGCCATATGGTAGTTTTATGACCTGGACTGCTGTTATCTCTGGAGAAAGCTAACATCATAATCTCATTTACTTGTTATCTGTGGTTCAAAATTGTACTTTTACAGGGTAAAATGTAAGTATGGTGAGGAGACCTGGGATTCCAGAGCCCTAAGATGTACCTACTGAACTTCTGTAGTAAAACTGTGCAGGAAAAGGCACAAATCTCTGACCTGGGCACCTGCATGGGTCCTGAACTCACAATGCTTGAGCCTCATAAAGAAATCTGACATATGTTTTATCAGGACTCTACCGTACGTGTACTGGAAACTCCTGCCCTGAGAAGGCGAGAGGGACTGCCTCCCAGAAGCACGGTGGAGTAGGGTCACATTTCTCCCTCTCCTGTATTTCTTTGGAACATGCAGACCAGGTTTCTTAATCCTTTTTTTTCACGGTGACATCTAGTTTGGGTGGTGGAGTCACTTATAGGACTTCCAGTGGTGCATTTAGACTTTGATGAAAGCTCAAAAGAATTTTATTAAGAAATAAAACTTGAAAGTAATCCATAACTGCTAGAACTACAAATGACACGTTGTAATAGTTGGGGCTATTGGAGAAGAGAGACTGTGTGCTATTCCCAAATCCATGTGCTCTGTCTATGACTGCATTCTTTTCTCTCCTACTCAAGGGGAGACATCATCCATGATGAGACTGGTACAGATCTCAGGCCACAAACTCAAGTTTACAAGAAGAAACATAGCATCTCTGATGTTCTCTAAGTCAACTTAATTTCTCCTGTGAGACTTGTGATGGAGACTACTGATTATAGATTGCCAACTGCTTTCCTCATATCTATTACTTCCTTTCTTCCTTTGCGGCAAATATCCAATTTTATTCAGGGTCATAGTGAGCCCAGCTAAAAAGCAACATTCCACAGCCACACTTGAAGCCAGCAATGGTCATGTAATACCTTCCGGCCAATGAGATGAAAGCACAAGTTGATATGTGGAAGCTAAAAATGGGACATCTAACTGTTCTTTGCCTTTCTCCTGCTGCTGCTGCTTCTTTTCGCCCTGGAATGCTGATGCAACGGTTGGAGCTCTAGCAGTTCTGTCGGACTCCAAAAGAGAGCTTGAAGTTGGAAACCTCATCTAAGGATGGAAAAACAGAAAGAAAGGAGCCCAAGCTCCTGGTGATATACTGAATCCATCATACCAGCCCCAGAATGCCTACCAACAGGCATTGCTTACATGAGGGATAAATACTTCTTTATCTCATTAAGTCACTGTTATTGTGATTTTCTACTATATACTTTTGGACCTAATTCATAACTGATGCAAGTCCCTATCAGGTCAAATGATGAAAATAAAAATTTCAATTCAGGATTCTCTCCTCTTTCTCAAGATTGTTTTCAAGTTCCAGAAGATTACATAGGAATTAGAGTTGGGTGTGTGGGATCTTGTCTTTGTTCTCATCCTCTATTTATGCAGCATGTACGAACTTCTTTGCTATCATCTGGCCCTTGGTTGCTAGCTGTGCAGATTACACCTGTATCCTCCTTGTTCTGACCACAGTATGGCTATTATTTATTCATTTATTTGTTTGTTTGTTTGTTTGTCTCTTGGTACCACATCTACCTTGGGTTGCACAAGGAACACTCCACTACTCCCAAACCTTTCTTGTTTGAAGGAAAATTCATAACATTGCCTCAGACGCATCTGCCTGGGTCCTACTCAAAGATATACTTTTCCTTCCACATAAACAGATGCATCAAAATCAGAGAATCCCATGATCCTACCATGTTTACGGGGGCCTACTCCTGCCATGAATGTGGTGGTCCAGGCCATATGTAGGCAGACATAAGCTTGTACCTGTTCTAATTCATTACTATTTTAGATCATTACACATTTTAGTACCTTATTATTGGCAATGATTAGCTTGAAACCCACTTCGCAACACACTGTAACATGCCGATGTGTAGAAACACCGTGGTTGATAATTGCTGCAAAGATGTTCTTGTGGTGGCCTTCCAATCAGACCCTGGGAGCTGCCTCATCATCATCTTCATAGTAGAGAACAGAGAACCCCTATTCCAGTGCATCAAAAATCAGAGGCCGTGGGCTTCCCTGGTGGTGCAGTGGTTGAGAGTCCGCCTGCCGATGCAGGGGACACGGGTTCGTGCCCCAGCCCGGGAAGATCCCACATGCCGCGGAGCGGCTGGGCCCGTGAGCCATGGCCGCTGAGCCTGCGCGTCCAGAGCCTGTGCTCCGCAACAGGAGAGGCCACAACAGTGAGAGGCCTGCGTACCGAAAAAAAAAAAAAAAAAAAAATCAGAGGCCGTGAGGATCTGCCAACCCCATGGTCACCTTACAAAATGCTCAGGGGTAGAGTCATTTAAGCCCCAAGAGAATCTCAGACCTGGAAGCCACCATTCCTTCTTTTAGCAAGTTTACATCCATGTGCACTTCAGATTTATTTTTGAGAACAAGAAACAGGAGAATGTTGCTGGTCATAGGCATTTTATATATATATATATATACACACACACACACACACGCGCGCGCGCAAATATATATGACTTTATATATACACACACATATATAAACATACATACCTCTATATGCTTATATCATTATTACGTTATAGACATATATACATTGCTATTTAAATTCTCTTCTATAAGCTCTTTCTTCAAAATATAAATTGAGGTCAAATTGATATATAGTGGAATGCAAAAATCTTAAGTGTACAGTCCCATGAGTTTTGTCCAGTGTATACCCTGATGTGACCCCAGTCAAGACAGAGAATATCTCCACAGCTGTAGTCAATATTCTGGTGATATATTAAAGGGATGGTTCAGAAGTCTTAAAAAAATGTGTGCACGCCTGCAGCCCTTAGGATGGATAATATCCCATTGTTGACAGGGACTTGGGTCAGGCGTGTCTGGGAAGGGAGGTCAGGGAGTGGTGGCTCACGGGAAGATCTCAGACCCCTGACCTTTCTTCCGTTGATCTTTTGTGTGGTCACTCTTATCACAAAGTCATGTCAGGCTGTTTTCCACAGAAATATTCTGATTATGTGAACTGGATCATGTGGCCTACGATAAATCACCCTCATCGTCCCTTGGTATTTTGAAAACTGATGAAACCGCTGATTCTTGGCTCCTTACTTTGTATGCAAATGATGAATTATAGATGGGAAATAGGAAAAAGAAGATTTTCCCTGGGTCGCCAGTTTGAAGCGAAGTGGATTAGAGAAAGAACACTGCGACTCTTGACTATTTATTGTGACATTGCTTAGAAAAATTCAAACCCCAAAGACTCCAGATCTCCAGGGACATTGTTAGCCTTCTGCAAGAATTATTAAAATGTACAGAAATGTAGGCGCTGCACTTTATAATAATTAATCAGGGTCTGTTGATTAATAAAGCTCATTTTTTACTCTCGATGATTCCGAGTATCATACAAAGGACAGTGTCCTTGTCATTTTGATTAAGAAACCAGACTTTGCAGTGGAAAGAAGTACAGGAACAGTCACGCTTTCCTCTGTCTCCCCATAAAATAAATATTGAATGAGAATATTAACTCGTTAACCTTGACAACAATTTGTAATTTTCATAAGGGGGAAAAAACTCGCATATTCAGCAAATAAATTGCTGCGGGGATTTCAGGAAAACAAATTGGAGAGAATGAAGAATGCTACCATATGAATTCTGTCACTTTTATGGGCCAGGGTGATTAATTTGTTTGTTTAGGTCCCTCAATTAAGGCCACAAATAGTGTAAGGTGTCGGGAGCAAGTTAACTGTTACATCTGGTATGGTACAGTCAACTGCGAGTGAGGAAGAAAGGTCATTTGGGGGAAACGAACAACTTGGCCCCCAATCCTGAGTCTTAATACCCTACCCGAGCCATATTACCTGGGGTTAGCTGCTGAAGCTGTAATTTCACTCTATTAATAGTTTAAAGCTTGTTTTAACAGATAACCCCTTTCACTGGGTAACTTCACGGGAAAATCATTAGGTGGAATTAGCAGTACCAGCCAGCTTTTCCAGGGTTATCTAATTATTTTGAACTCAGTTTAACTAGGAATAGAGATAAAATAAATAACCCATGAACTATTTACCTTGCCGGTTAGAAGGCTTCTTTTGTCATTAAAAGAAAGGAAGAAAAGAAGAGAAATCAAAAGGATTTGAGGACAGAATCAAAGCCCTGTTTTCTTAGTTTTGCATTCATCCTGTGGACCCAAGATATATTTCTTCCCTCCGATGACCTTTCACACTCCTTACCCCTGAGGATGTCATTTGTTGAAATATTTGTCATCATGTGTGTGTTTAGCGTACTGTTTTCTCCCAGCTCGCTTGGCTTAAAACTTACTGCCTAGAGACTTTGGATAATCCACATTTTTGTTTGTAAGGTTTGTTTGTTCTCTTTGCTGGCTCCACTGCTATTCCCTCTGGAGGGGATTGAGGATTTAATATGGTTATTTTTTAATTTTACTTGAACATTGACTTTTTGAAGGAGAGGCAGGAATTAATATGTTTGTGGCATGGTTGGAGCATGGATTTTCTGCAGCACCTTGCTATAATGTCTATCCTGGCTTTGCCACTTTCTAGAAAGAAGATCTTGGTCAAGTTCCTTTATCTAGTAGAGCCTATTTCCTGTTTTGTAAAAATGGGGTTAATGATAGTACCTACATTATGTGGTTTGATGTTAGGATGAAATGAAACACATTACAGTATCTGGCCCATAGCTAAGTATTCAAAAAATGTTAGCAGTGATAACAGTGGTGAAGATGGACGTGTTTGCAGACAGAGACGAAAAAGACAAGAAGGGACATTGGGCAATTAACGGACTTAGTCTTTAAGGCAATAGGAAGAGTATCAAGACTGGAGATGAGGAAACTGGCTTTGCATTATAGGAGGCAGAATGGAAGGGAGTAGTGGTAGAAACAGGTCTGTAAGTTTGGAAATGAAGAAGAAAGATGAATGATTTCATGCATTAAAATCTTCTTTCTAAGTACTTGTTATTCAGTGAGCAAAGTCAATGCTGAAGGGGAAGACACATAAGGAGTAGGTGAAAGATAAGAAATAGACATTGTGAGGAGTGAGAAAGGTAGCTGACCTGGAGTGCTGGACAGCAGACTAGGAAAAGCTTTTGATCTCACTAATGAATCAGTGAATGAATGTGAGGTAGAGACCACTCCATGAGGATATCTTTATAGGGAGTGTTATGGAAGCCAGTCATTGGGCAAATGGGTTCCATGATGATATCAAACGCTTGATCTTAAACAAAGAATAACAAACAGACAGGTCAATGGCCAATTGCATTATTATCTGCACAAGAAGTCCATTTCACTGTGGTGTACAGTGGGTGCTCAATAAATATTTGTTGGGTGTTGACTCAATGGTCTTCAGGTGTCTTGGGTTGGGGTTGGGCAGTGGCTTTACTCACCATCATTATTGGTGTTTCACATCAAACAATATGAGCATTAAAATACACAAAGTAGTATTAGCCCAAATTCTAAAATAAATATCCACGAGTTCCCACTGATATAAAAAGGATTGAATGAACAAATAAATGGGGGAGAATAGACAAATACCCCATGTGGAAGAGTTACAAATAATTTATATAGATACCCTGCTCTCACAGAGGTGGAACTTAACTCCTTTAGGTGTAGGGTGTGTATAGTAACATCCTTCCAAAGATTACAGTGTGGAAAAGGGGAAAAAAGAGTAACTTTAGAGTGGAAACATCTGACCAAAACTACCTCAGTCAGGCCACCCAGGGTGATATTAACAGTGATGAGTTGTGTTGATAGAATGAACCCTTGATATGATGTGATGAAAATGGCACTTGTGTTCCTCCCCAAAATCCATAACCCCAGTCTATTCATGAGAAGAACATCAGACAGATCTCATTTGGGGAACATCCTACAAAATACCTGACTAGTCCTCCCTAAAACTAAGGTCATCAAAAGTAAGGAAAGTCTGAGTAATTATCACAGCCAAGAGGAGCCCAGGAAGACATGATGACTAAGTGTAACGTGATATCTTGGATTGGATCCTGGAACAGAAAACGGACAATAGGGAAAAATTAGGAAACACTGAATAAAATATGAACTTAGTAATAGTGGTTTACTGTTGGTTTGTTAATTGTGACAAACGTATCATACCAATGGAAGATGTTACACTGGTTTGGGGGTATATGGGAACACTCTATACTGTCTTTGCAGTTTTTCTGTAAATCTAAAACTATTCTAAAATTAAAAAGTGCTTTTTAAAAAAGAGCAAAAAATAGTGATTCTTTATAGAGGGTGATGAGTGAGGAGTGAGGCTTAGGCTTGAAATAAGCATTATCTGTTTAGCATTTGGGACGGAAAGAATCCCGTTTCTAAAGGGAGATCAGAAATATCAATGTTTCACAGCAGCAGATAGCAACTCTACTTTCTGCTGCTGAAACAAAAGTATGCTTGGGGGAGATTCTCAAACACAGCAAGAGAGATGTACCTACCGCCTTAACAGAGTCTAGGCTGCCATTCGAGACTTCTAATACCTCTCTTTCTTTTCCTCTCCCCTTGAGGCAATTTTCTTAAATTCCCTTTGAAAACAGCACTTCACTTCTGTGGTTCATAGAACTGTTGTGACGATTTGGTGAGACAGTTCATGTAAAGCTCTTAGAACAGCATCCCGCTCACAATTACATTGTAAATTTAAGTTTTTATTGTTCCCACTTTTCCCCTTAACAACATAATTCAAATAAAGTTTAAATAATATACCTTTGTTAAATCATC
Organism: Globicephala melas; assembly: GCF_963455315.2. NCBI lineage: Eukaryota > Metazoa > Chordata > Mammalia > Artiodactyla > Delphinidae > Globicephala > Globicephala melas. Next base: position 77,419,185 of record NC_083328.1, read on the forward strand.
TTTCAACTGTTAAAAAAATTGAGAGTATTGTCAACTTTTTTGGATCAATATATAAGGCTTTGGTTAATGAGTATTTGCTTCTCTGATAACTTCCTTTGGATAAATTACCAGAAGTGGGATTATTATAAAGTCAAAGGATATGAATGATTTTTAAGCCTATTGTAGCATACTGTGAAATGGCTCTCAGATAAAGAATAAGCTACTTTATAGTCTCACAGGTAATACAAGATGCTGTCTTTTGCTGGTGTATATATGCTTTGTCCTTTTTTTCCCTATATACCATAAATCCTCTTCTGTGTTTAAGAAATCCCCTTAGTTTTGAGGTAGAGGCTGTCTCCCCCAATAGCTGCTGAAAAGTCACATGCTCACCTCTCCATGCTGCTTTGAAGCGGTTTTGTCATCTAGGTTCTTCCAGTGAGATGCCCAGGCTTGCCCAGAATTTAAAAGGGAGCTGGTGGTACAAAGAAACAAGGGGCTGCAGGGACATCCCCGTGGCAGCTGTAGGGTTCTGAGCTCCAGATCAGGTTCCTGGGGAAGCAACTGGCAGGGTGCTGAGGCAGCAGTCAATTTCGTGGGATATTGGCCGGCCGTGGGGCAGCATCTAATGCTGGACCAATTCTCTTTGTCATCTGAGGCCATGCAAATGGCTTCTAACCCTGGACTTAATTCTCCAGCTTTCCCAGAAATGCTGTGAGTGACCCAATAACATTGTAACAAATTACCTTCTTGCTAAAATCAGGCTAAATAGGTCACTACTGCTTGCAAGGAAGACCCCCTAATATTTATATACATCATTTTACCATCCTTCAGCAGCACTGAGTATTAAAATAGTTTTCATCTCTGTTCACATGCTAGGTGAAAATCTGATATTCCTTTGTTTTAATGATCGCTGTTGAGTTTGAGAAGCTTTTTACATGTTTACTTGTCCACTGGATTTTGCACTCTACTTTTTTCCCCATAGAATTTGCTCCACTTTCCTTGTAGCCCATGAAGCTAAGGAATCTCAGCAAAGGAAGAGCATGAAATGATACATCGTGGCTCTTCAACAAGGAGTGTTGTTTTTTTCTCCCACTTTTCTGTATTTTTTTCTTAATAGTAAGAACAGGTAATATTTCTTGTGTAATTTCTATCTGCTAACAAATTTTCTAGGGGCTTTCCATGCAGTATTTCATGTAATCCTGCAAAAATCCTGTGAGATAGTGTCACTGTTCCCATTTCCTGGGTGAGAAAACTGAGCCATAGAGAGGTTATTAACTCCTGTCAGGTTACCAGTCCAGCAAGAAAATTGTAACCCAGGCAGCCTAATTACAGAGGTGGAAATCTTTCCCATTTCACTAGGCTATATATTATTTCTATGTTCATTAAAAATTACCAACTACCATAAAACCCTAAGAAGAATGATTATATAAGCAAATCGTCAAAATCACTAACAAATCATTACCAGAACCTGTCTGTTACTGGGGGTTGTTCTTTTAACATATCTATTGCCAAAGGATTTCAGGTTCTCCATTTTAGTTGAAATTGGAGGTTTTCTGGAGATCAGTGGAATCTGCAACTTTTTATATGTAGCCTTTTGATAGCTTATTAAAACGAGGCAGTAGGGAAAATGCTGGCGGAGGTCGTCATTCATTTATTTACAGCAGGTTTCATTGACTAACACCAGTGCCAATTTTTGTCCTGCTTTTGTTTCTCAAAGAGCTAATAGGAAGATTCTGTCCCTGCAATCTTATTACTGGTGGCAATGGAATATAATCAGGCAGTACTTGCAGGATAAGTCAAAAGATTAAATTAAGTTGGGATTTGAATCCCCACTAAACACAGAATCAAACAAAGATTAGATTTCTGGACCCCAGTCTCAGAATGGCTTTCAAGGGCTCCCCTTAAAGAACAACAAAATATATCATTATTCACTTTGAGCACTGGCATGTAAAAAGGAAATGCAAACATACAGCAATGAGGGAGAGAAGGAACTCCAACAACATGCAATCCCATCCTGTATTCCCTAAGTAAGGACATTACGACTTTGCAGAGTTTGCTCATTTCCTGACCGGCCCTGGAAGACCCTAGTTGAATTCGCCTTTGGCTCCATGAAGGATTCCAAATGGAAGAATGCGTATTTCCACTCCTAGAGTCCTGACAGTCCCAGCTTGATCCACTGCTCTGCTCCTGAATGTGAGATCAAACTAGTACAGGACTGGACTTGGTTTGGAAAAGCTACTGAGAAGAAATTCTAAAAAAGCTGCAATTTAGGTTAATGATGGGCACGAAAGATGTGAAAAATCAAAATATTGGATGGGAGGGGAGGATTTTTCCTTCCTTATCTTTTCTTTTTTCCATGTCCTGTGTTTGTCGGTGGTGGTTTTGCTGTTCCTAAATATACTACATGATTACCTTTGTTAAGCAAACCAAATTATATGCAGTTGAGTATTGACAGGGATTCTTGAAATTGAAAATGTGTGTTCATGCTCCTGGCTTTCTCCTGATGTCCTTCCGTCAAGAGCTAGTGCTTCCTGAAGACATCCTGACACCAAACAACCTTATAAAGTTCTTCTAGAGATTTCACTCTTCTTATGGTCCTCTTTGTAAAGAAACAAAGGTTTAAGCACGTTATATATTAGAGAACGAGAAAACCACACTGAAGTGAAGGTACCAATTGGTGCCTCAGAAAATTTACAGATTTCTGCACATCAGTAATCTTCAGAACCACTTCTGGATCTGAAAGCAGCAAGAGCCTATCTGCTGTATAATATGTATAATTGAATAATATCAACTATTGTAAGAATAACGAAAATTTATTGATCACTTAATGCATGTTGGACACTCTTCTCAGATCTCTACATGTGTTAACTCATTTAATTCTAATAACAGCCTTATGAGGCAGGTTCAATTATTAGATGAGGCTCTGGGAACCGATAGGGAGGGAGAGATCACTTGTCCAAACTCATACCACTGGCAAGCAGAAAAGTTGGGGCTCAAACCCCAGTGGTTGTGCTCCTAATAATTATACAGTACTACTTCTGCAAAGGATGCTGAAGACTGATATATCCTATATATTCTCATTTTCTGTTCCTGTATCATATTTACAACTCCAAACAAACAAACAATTTTCCTCCTTGGCAGTGGAAGTCCACATCCCTTTATTAGAGTCCAATTTGCCCGTGGTAATGGTTCTCATGCCTTTTTGTCTGCTCAGAATCTTAACTACTTCTGCTCTACATTTGGAGCGCAGTTCTCTCCCTTTGATTACAGTGTTAGAGTGACTGTCAACCAGACTTCCCCATCACTCCTTGGCCAGTTGATGGGCGTGTGACCCAAGTGAAGCCAAATGGTTCCATTTCCTTGCAATTTGAATCTTGAAAAGAATGACTCAAACCCTAGTGTATCTTGGCCCTATTCATCAGCTTTGTCTCTGCACGTTCATGGAGCAGTCCTGGTTCCTGTACTTTCTGAGACCTAATTTTAAACTTGCCTTTTGATTTGGTGGCCTATTGCCTACTCTTCCAGTAAGTTCTCTTTCTCTCTCTTTTTTTTTTGGCTTAACTTAGCCAAAATAGACTTCCGTTAGCAGCCAAAGAATCTTAACAGATACACCTATCAAGATAGACAAGTGTTCAAGAAAAGAGAACATTTCCCCACAGGAGTCCTTCTCATGCATTCTTGAAATTAAATATAATGGTGAAGAATTATTTATTGAGTGCTTATTGTATGCGGGCACTGTGTGAAATGCCTTACGTGCATTCTCTACAGATGAGGAAACTGGCTTTCAGAAATGAAATGCCACAAAAAGGAGATGGATGGTGTTGGAAGACCTCAAAAAGACCTGAGCCTCAATCCAGGAGCCTCACCCCCAGGAAGAGTTTTAGGGATGGTGGGTCACTGGGGTCTGACTCAAAATGAAGACTGATCAGAATGAGTGATGGTACACCCTTCGTAATTTACCAAGTGCTTTCATATACAAGCACTTAATCACTTAATCTAAGTGAGACACACCGCAGGTCGGTATTCCAACCACCTGCCAGGAATACTACCCTCCACCCCTCAGTTCGTGCTTTGGTCTCATCCCTCTCATCACTCAGGTCTCCATTCAAATGTCACCTCCTCAGAGAGGCCATCCTGACAAACTGATGTAAAATGTTCAACCCTCTCCAGGCACTGACTATCCCCTTCACTGTCCTCCTGGCTCTTATAACTGCCAGAAATGATATTCCTGTGGTTTCTTGGGTATTATGTCACCCCATTAGAATGCAAATCCCTGTGACTATCTTGTTCACCTTAGTATTTTCAGTACATTCTGTTTCTGACACAGAGCAGACACTTACTAACATTTGCTTAATGCATAAATAAAAGAATACATTTTTATTATTTTATAATTCCTCTCCATTTACATCTCTGGAACTGCTGGCTGTGTAATACTGATTAAGTTACTCCACCTTAGGAAGTTTCTGTTTTTTCACCCGTTAAATGGGGACAACATGAGTACCTCTTGTTATATTCGTTGTAAGACTTGAGTGAAGGGATAAAATGCATTGTGTCTGGTTACATTACGTGTTCAGTAGGAAGGGAAGGGGGGGGAGCAGACAGTTGTGAGCGGGAAACTACTCTTTACACGGCCACTATTTGGACAGGCAGTATTTGACTCAGGCACAAAAGTGCAAAATTGTATGGTCACGGACAGGAAGGGAGATTTTTAAAATATTGGAAATTTAAGGTAGATTCAGAAACTGGGAAGTGAAACGTATACAGTCTGATTTCTAACATCCTGTATTGCTGTAAATTTACTATGTTAGGACTCTTTGGTTTCAAATTTGGTTCTACATTAAAAGAACTAAAGCACAAAAGTATATTCCTATCACAAAACCCGCCAGGGCCAATCTGGCAGGGCTTGATCTGAGGACTCAGTGATAATGGTAGGATGTGCCTCTCTCCATCTCTCAGCTTTGCTTCCTTCTGGGTTGGCTCATTCAAGCAGTACATTCCTCTATGTGGCTGTCCTCTACAGCATCAGACTCACAGCCTACCAGCTAAAAGCTTTGGTGAAATAAGGGCACATCTTCCTCTGTATTTCCAGCAAAGGTCTCAGAATTGTGTCTTCTTGGCCTGGCTTGGGTCTCCTGATAATCTCCAAACTAATCATGGTAGCCAAAACTATAGATCACTTTGATTGGCTAGGCCTGGGTTATGTGTTCAAGCTTGGAGCCAAGGGTGAGTCGACCGCTTGGACTAAGACTGGAGAAAGAATGGCCCCTAAAGGAGAACTGGGTGCTGTTTCCAACAATGGAAGAACTGGGTGCTGTTTCCAACAATGGAAGACTGGGCAGACACAGTCGACAGCCAGCTACTTCAGGTAGAAGTGAGTGATAGTTCTGAAGATACTGACTCTGATGGTAAAAGAGAAGAAAGTGTGACACAGAGTGATAAGATAGCTTGTGCAAGAATCCTCATCTAGAAATAGGGTGACCAACCATTCTGGTTTGCCTGGACTTTCATTGCTAAAACTGGGAAAGTCCCAGGTAAACTGGAATGAGCTGGTCACCTTATCCAGAAAGTACCATTAGAACCATGCCTCAGACTCTGTTTGGCGTTGTCTTTTCTTCTTTCTCACGCCCCAGTCATTCACCAAGCTTTTCCTGAGCACTTTCCAGAGGCTTGAACTAAGCTGGTTATGGGGATTCACAGATAAAAGACTGAGTGTCTTCTGCCAAAGACGGACAAACAGACAATAACAAGGCAGTAAGGGCTCTAATGCAGTAGGTCCGTCATAATATGCAATTGTATTGGAAAGTGATCCAACCCTGATAAAGGCTGTGTATGAGGTTGGGCATAAGAATATTCCCAGATAAGAACATTCTGATGTCAGTTTTGAAGGAGAAATAGAACCAAGTTCATGACTCCTGATTCCAAGTAAATGATCTTTCCATTAAGCTGAACTATAAAGTGTGGGTTACATCAACAGAAACACAAAAAGATACTTGGTTCTCCCCAGGAGTGACATCCTCTTGACTGACAGCTTAACATATGCCATAGAAATGGGAGGTACACAGATGCGGACATAATCACATAGAAGCCTCTGCGTTCATCTGAATTTTAGAAGACTGGTGTCTGGCTATGTCTGAACTTCCCCAGGAAAGATAACAAACATCTTTGCCAATTTTGGTCCTATTTGCCTCTTGTTGAGCTTCCCTCCTGTCCACATCCACATAGCACTGAAGCACCCACACCGTAAGGGCCCAGAAGCTCTCCTGCCACCAAGAACCACCCCCTACCATGATCTTGGCTTCCATCCAAGAGCAGATGAAGGATGGCTCTCAAGACAAGCCCCAAATATCAACTTAGCCCTGAAATAAACACATAAATGCATGTACACACACACATGCACACAAGCACATACATGTGCACTGTGTGAAAATTATTCTAAACACCCTGCTATTTCAAAGAGATTGTACATGAAGGAGGATTTTAGTCAGGGAAAAACCAAAGCATTTTGTTCCATAAATAGAATTGGTGTGGGAGTTGATTGTTTTCTCTCCTGAGGGATAAACCTTTTAATTTAATAACAGTCAGTAAGCACCTAAATGTTCTTGAGGAAAAAAAATACCATTTCCTAAGAGGGCAGAATCTATTCACTTGCTGAATACTTGGAATGAGGCATTTCAGCACAGTGTTAGACAAAAATACCAACCAAAATTTTCTGTGTTGCATTTTACTAATAACGATAACTGTAGTTATCACTTCTTGGGAAATTTCTACGGGTGGCAGGTGTTGCACATGTATTATCTGACTTACTCCCCAATGCCAAGCCTATGAAGTGGAGATCATTATAATCCCCATTTTGCAGGTGGGTAAACTGAGGCTAAGAGAAGTTAGTCAACTTGCAAGTAAGGGACAGAGCAGGAATTCAAACTCGGATCTGTCTGTCTCGCTTCAAAGTTCTATTTGTATTCAACATCATTTATAAAGCAGGTCTGTTTGCAATACCTTCCAACAAAGCCATCTAAGGCAGGATATATGATTCATGAGGAGAAAGGAACTAAAAATGAAAAATGAGTTTACACAGTATTTATGAAGAGACTGTCACCACAGCTGAGGCAACAGACAGGAAGGTGGCCAGGCCAAGAAAATGAAATTATATGTGTGGGAATAAAAAATGAACGGCTATCTTTACACAAATAGAATTTGGCCATATTTGGGGTAGATGACTTGTTTTTTGCCAGACCTTTGTGAAGTGTCTCGTTGCTTTTCCCTGCATATATATAAAATACTAAAGACTAAGAAGGGCACATCGGTGATGTGTAAATTAGTAACTCTTTCACTTCATTTATAGCAGACTGTTCTGCCTTCATGTTCTCCACCTTAGTGGAGATTCAGAGATACCCCATCCAAGCCAGTTTTCATAAACCATTCAAATTCAGTCAATGAATAAGGCCCTAGCCTTTATTAATAATAATTTCTAATATTTATGGGCTGCTTATTCTATACCAGGCCCTCATCTAAAGAATTTACATTATTAACTGACTAAAATCTTTATAACAACTCCATGAGGAAGGTACCTTCGTTATCCCTGTTTCTCAGAAGAAGAAATTGAGGTACAAAGAAGTTAAGTCTCTTACTCAAGGTCTCAGAGCTAGTAAGTATCAAAGCTGGGATTCAAACCCAAGGGGTCTGGCTCCAGAATCCATACCCCAACCCCTTTTGCCACACTTTCTCTAGACCAGGGATCAACACACTTTTTGCTATAAAGGGCCAGATAGTAAGTATTTCAGACTTTGCAGGCCATGTGGTCTCTGTCACAACTGCTCATCTCTGTTAGACAACTACAACTGCCATTGTAGTGTAAAAGCAGCCATAGGCAATCTTTAAATGGATGGGCAAAGCTGTGTGCCAATAAAACTTTATTTATAAAAAGAGGCAGTGGGCCAGATTTACTGACCATTGGTCTAGGCTACATTATGCTGTACACACTGGTTAGGATTCTTGTTCTCTTACGTGGGTCATTCAAACCATAGTTACAGTAAATTTCCTCACATGCCTTTTGGCTTTTCCACATTTTGCTTGTTTTACTTGTAACATGTTCCTTTCCTTTGTTAGGTTGTTAATGATGATAATGGTGATACTTGCAAATGTTGACTGAATGCTTCTATGTGGGTGGGAGAGCTGAGGTAAGAGAGGGAAGAAACTTGACCAGACAGCCAGAGTATGTGAGCAGAGCTGAGACTCAGAGCAAAAGGTCCAACTCCAAAGAATTTCATCCTACTCACTAAGCGTAGTTACTCCAAGTGTGATTCACAGATCATTTGCATCAGGATCTTGGGGAGAGAATTGTAATTCTACACTTTACCAAGCTTCCTAGGTGATTCTTAAGTGCATTAAAATGGGATGAGCGTAGCACTAACACTGTGTGGCCAAACATTTCTTCTGGGCTGCTCTCTTAGACCTTCAAGCCTGGATGAGGGCTTCTTGTGGGTCTTTCCAAGCACTGTGATTATCCATCCTACTACTATTTACTGTGTATTATAATTATCTGAACACTTGTCTGTCTCCTCTATTAGTCCATCATCTTCGAAGGTCATGAACAGTGTCTCTAGTTCCCTGTTCTACAGCTAGAGTCCATCATGTAGTTGGACCTCTATGTATATTTTCTGAATGAGTGAATAAGTTACTCATTAGAAGCCTTAACTTCCTGGGTTTTATGATGCTCTTCTTAACCCCATTTTCTATGTGTACCACATGATTCGTATGGTTTTCCCCTGGATTCCCTTGTTTTCCTTTCTTTTTCTATGAATTCCTTTGTTGAATTTTGTATATTTTAAGTATGCATTGGCCTCCCCCTACACGCAAAGTTTTTATTTTATTTTCAGTTTGCCTAATGTTGACTATAACTGTCCTTTAGGAAAAATATCCTAAAAGATGGCATTATTTACATGTCAATTTGTTAATAAGCAATTATTAGTAATGATTTTAGTGAAGAATTGTCAGAGCCCTTACCTTCAAGGAGTTTTTAATTTAGTTGATGAAGATCCAAAACTCTATAAAATGGCAAAGAATATATGTAGCTCTGTGCTAAATTGCATTATACAGATAAATCCATAAGTCTAACAAATAAGTATTAAGCACTTATGCCTTCTAGTCACTGGCATAAATGTCAGAGATACAGGAGTAAGCAATACAGCGTTCACGGAACTTATATATTAGCTCAAAAAGACAATACCATAAACCAGAAAGATAATACATAAACAAGACAATTGCAGATAGTGGTAAGTGATGGAAGAAATTGAAATAGGGTAAAATGATAGTGCTTGGGGGTAGAATACTCTGGATAGGGTAATAAGGGATCTCTGAGGGAAAACTTGAAGGGCGAGAAAGAGCAGGATACATGAAGATTAAGGGCAGAGAATTCTAGGCTGAGAAAAAAATGAAGAGCCCTTAAGAGGAACAAGCTGATCATGTTCTAGGACATCTCTGGAGCATTAGAGGGAAGGGGATGGTGGGAGATGGAAACTGAGAGGCAGGTGTGGTTGGTCTGCAAGATGACTTGGTAAGGAGTTGAGATTTTGTTCTACAAATGTTGTGAAGCCATTGGTGGGTTTTAGGGAGGAAATTAACATGATCTGCTGAATTTGTTTTTAAAGATAACTTTTGCTGCTAAGAAAAGTGGATTGTTGAGAGTCAAGAGTAGAAGTAAAGAACAGATTAGGAGGGCAGTTGCAGTAGTTCAAGTAAGACATTTTGGTTGGTGGTTGTTGAGATGGAGAGAAGTAAAGAGATGAGGGATATTTTGTGGCCAGAGGACTTGCTGATGGATGGCCTGTGGAGAATGAGGTCAAGAGAGAACTATAGGAAGACTCCCAGTCCTTCAACTTGAAAAATTGGGTAGATGGTACTGCCATTTACCAAGACATGGACAAATGTAGGAGAAACATTTTTGCAAGGTATTGATATTTAGAAAGTTATTTTAAAGATATGTTAAGTTTGAGATGAATATGTGGTCCTCCAAGTGGAGAAATCAAATATGTACCTGGGTATATGAATGGAATTCAGTGAAAAAATCAGAGCATGGGATAAAGTTTGGAAGTTACTGACCATAGATGAAATTTAAAACCATAGCACTAGATGAAGATGACTAGGGCTTTCTCTCAAACAGGAATACAGAAGGGTGGGTTGGGAGTTGACCTACAATAGCTCAACAACCTGCACAGATGGTAAGGAAGTAGGGAGTGATTATTGCAAATTTACTGAGAAGTCCTGTTGCAAAGGGGAACGTTTTGGAGGATGCTGTGGGGGAAAAAGCATTTTTGGTTTCATCTCATACTGAGGAAGTGCCTAGAACTTTGTAAAATTTCTCCTGTTTAAGTGCCAAAGATCATGCTACAAAGAAGACTGTTACAGCCCTCAGAAGCCAAGATGTTAAAGGATGCTTGATGTGGTGTTTCTTTCTAAGGAGTTCAAACTTTCAGTTGCTATCAATAAAGTTAACTAATGTCCAACTTTCCTAACTTTGTATTTTATCATGTAGCACATCCTCTATTCTCAGCTATGTATACAAGAAGGAGTTGTATTGCCAATACCCACCACACACGCTTATACATACACGTGCTTGATAGTCATAGGCACACACCCCTTAAAACACATCCATCAAAGAAACAGCATTGTGAAAATGACTCTACTACCCAAAGCAATCTACAGATTCAATGCAATCTCTATCAAACTACCAATGGCATTTTTCAAAGAACTAGAACAAAAAAATTCACAATTTTGTATGGAAACACAAAAGACCCCGAATAGCCAAAGCAATCTTGAGAAAGAAAAATGGAGCTGGAAAAATCAGACTCCCAGACTTCAGACTCTACTACAAAGCTACAGTAATCAAGACAGTGTGGTACTGGCACAAAAACAGAAATATAGATCAGTGGAACAGGAGAGAAAGCCCAGAGATAAACCCACGCACATATGGTCACCTTATCTTTGATAAAGGAGGCAAGAATATACAATGGAGAAAAGACAGCCTCTTCAATAAGTGGTACTGGGAAAACCAGACAGCTACGTGGAAAAGAATGAAATTAGAACACTCCCTAACACCATACACAAAAACAAACTCAAAATGGATTAAAGACCTAAATGTAAGGCCAGACACTATCAAACTCTTAGAGGAAAACATAGGCAGAACACTCTATGACATAGATCACAGCAAGACCCTTTTTGACCCACCTCCTAGAGAAATGGAAATAAAAACAAAAATAAACAAATGGGACCTAATGAAACTGAAAAGCTTTTGCACAGCAAAGGAAACCATAAACAAGACGAAAAGACAACCCTCAGAACGGGAGAAATATTTGCAAACGAAGCATCTGACAAAGGATTAATCTCCAAAATATACAAGCAACACATACAGCTCAATATCAAAAAAACAAACAACCCAATCCAAAAATGGGCAGAAGACATAAATAAACATTTCTCCAAAGAAGATATACAGACTGCCAACAAACACATGAAAGGATGCTCAACATTACTAATCATTAGAGAAATGTAAATCAAAACTACAATTGAGGTATCGCATCACACCGGTCAGAGTGGCCATCATCAAAAAATCTACAAACAATAAATGCTGGAGAGGGTGTGGAGAAAAGGGAACCCTCTTGCACTGTTGGTGGGAATGTAAATTGATACAGCCACAATGTACATTGATACAGCCACAATGGAGAACAGTATGGAGGTTCCTTAAAAAACCAAAAATAGAACTACCATATGACCCCGCAATCCCACTACTGGGCATATACCCTGAGAAAACCATAATTCAAAAATAGCCATGTACCACAATGTTCATTGCAGCTCTATTTACAATAGCCAGGACATGGAAGCAACCTAAGTGTCCATCCACAGATGAATGGATAAAGAAGATGTGGCACATATATACAATGGAATGTTACTCAGCCATAAAAAGAAACAAAATTGAGTTATTTGTAGTGGGGTGGATGGACCTAGAGACTGTCATACAGAGTGAAGTAAGTCAGAAAGAGGAAAACAAATACCGTACGCTAACACATACATATGGAATCTAAAAAAAAAAAAAAAAGGTTCTGAAGAACCTAGGGGAAGGACAGGAATAAAGACACACACGTAGAGAATGGACATGAGGACACGGGGAGGGGGAAGGGTAAGCTGGGATGAAGTGAGAGAGTAGCATTGGCATATATACACTACCAAATGTGAGATGGATAGCTGGTGGGAAGCAGCCGCATAGCACAGGGAGATCAGCTGGGTGCTTTGGGTCCACCTAGAGGGGTGGGATAGGGAAGGTGGGAGGGAGACGCAAGAGGGAGGAGATATGGGGATATATGTATGCATATGGCTGATTCAGTTTGTTATACGGCAGAAACTAACACACCATTTCTAAAGCAATTATACTCCAATGAAGACGTTTACAAAAAACCCAAAAAACTCAACATCCATCAAGTAATTCAGATCTTTTCAAAGAAAAAAGTTAGAAACAAAGGGCCGTCCAGTTTTGTACCTAAACCAGCCCCCAAAATACTCGCTGGATGTGCTAAGAGTCCCTAATGAGGAGGGCAGCCATTTGGCAAATGACCCATTAGATTGAAACAGGAATGTCAACACAAGCAAAATATGTGAAATTGTTGACCATTGACAGACAGCCTGTTGATGGGCATCTATTTAGCTTTCAAAGCAGCCTGGCAGCTAGATTAAAAAAATCCATCAGACCTGAAAAGCCTTAACAGGCCAAATTTCCCCGGGGGGCCTTTCTATATGGTACTTATCATTTTCAGAGCCATGATAGCTCTGATTGTCTCAGGCATCATTAGCCTAAATAGAGTAACGATGACAATGTGGGGAGCCATCTTGAACACATAATCTGGGGCGTGTGTATGCGCGGGCACCTGTGTGTGCATATTGTATGGTTTTGTTCAGCCCTGCAACTTGTAGGGTTGTGCTCATTCCCTTGGCTTCATCAGAGCTTTGCACTTGGTAATTAACTTCCTGACATCACCCAGTCCCTTCATATGATCACACAGAGGGAATAGGTGACGTTGGTGTTGATTTTCAAGGTACGTGTTCCTTGTTCAGAGTCTCACCTCAGCCTCCATCAGCGACCACCTTCCGCTAAGAAAGTGATCATTGTGCAGTTTCTTTGCCTGATGAAACTGTTTCCATATTCACTTGGCTTCCTAATTGGACCTTGTACCTTTTGGAGGAAAAAAAACCTGAGTTGCCTCCAGCTTGGCAGAAGCTAAAGTGAGAAGCCATGGAGATGTGGTTTCTGAAGGAGCAGTTGATTTGTTTCACACACCACCTACCTTCCTTGAAAATTAAAAAAGCTCACCAACAAAGTGGCAATTGGTCAGGACCTCAGGAGGGCGAAAATACAGGAAAAAAAATTAATTTCAAACTGTGAAACTCAGCCAGCAAGAGCTAATAGCCCCACTCCCAACACACAGCATTCGCCTTCTGGTAAATGCAACAAAGCCTGAGTGTGTGTGTTTGCTGATTTTTTTCCTTTTTTAAATGGGGGAAAATCTGTGAAGGCATATATCTCTTACCCTGATTTCATCACTCTCACTACATGCACTTAACATCACCGCCATCTTCCTAAAGGAGAGTTTGCAAACCCAGTCCCTCATTATTTCCTGCTCCAACACGTCCACCATGGAGCAGGTAACGTCACTTCCACAGTTCTCTCTAATCGTGGAAGCATAGTAATTAACCACATCCCCCCAAATGTTGGCTGAATGGCTGGCCCCTAATTTGTATACTTTCTGCAGAGGTTTCAGTGTCTCGTGAAATTTATTGCCATACTAAAGTCACCTTTTAAATTATGGATCACGATATTGGTATGCTGCTAAAAATGTTCACAGCATTGTAATTTTATGCACTGGCAGTAAACATGAAAAATGCATTTTGGGGTTGTTTAACATTAAAAATAATGTTTTGGAAAATAAATTTTAGGAGAAATTTAGTGCTCAGAAAAAGGACCATTTTCACAGTTCCAGAGACACAGATCCATAATCCAAAGAGGATGGGGACCAAATTTACAGCCCATATAGGTCACCAGCCAAGTACCGCAAGGACAATTAACTTCCCCTAGGTTGCATTTAGATGGCGGTGGGATCCACAACTTCCTGCCAACTCTAAACCAACAAGGGCTCCTCCTTACTGCTCTCGAAACAGCAGCAGGGTTTATTTTCAAAGTTGGCAGTTGATTGCTAGGCAACTGGCAGCATTACAACAAATCACCTTGTTCAGGAACAAAAGTGATACGGCACAAGCCGGCTTTCTGAAAAGCACTTTAACTTGGTCAAGCGGGGGCAGCTGTTCGTAGACTTTACTTGAAGAGTTAATTCAATAACTGGTGTCACAGCCATGGCACTTGGCTCTATCAACAGATGTATGTCTCATTAACAGGGTCAGTGACCAACTAGTCATCTTGAGAGATGTCATGAGTCCAGATAGCTAGGTCTGAATCCCATCATACATCTTATGAGCTGTGTGACCTTGGGCAAGTTACTTACAACTTCTGTTCCTCTATTTCCCCATCTGTCAAATAGGAGTAATGATAGAATATAATCCCAGGGCGGTTTGAGGATTAAATTAGAAAATACATGTAAAAGTACATGTGCAAGGCACATAGTCAAGACCTAATAATATTGTTGATGATGATGATAATGATAGTATGAGCCCATCCCACATTGCATTCTATAAAAACTATATAAAATAGGTGATATGAGAAGCAGCAGGAATTGATCCTAGAAATAATGAATTTCCTTTTTTATTTCACTTCTCCTTTCTCTAGTGATAAAATTTCACTCATCCTTCAAGGCTAGCCTAGCAAGTGAGAATCTTTGCTGTGTAGACTTCCTTGACTTCTACTACTACCTTGCCAAGGAAGAAGGAATTGCTGTCTCATTGAGTACGCCCATATTTTTTGCCCAGATCACATTTTTTTCATGTTACACATTATAACATATTTAATTGGTTATGTGACTCTTCCATACCCTACTTCAAGCTACTCTACACAAGGAAAATATTTTATTTATCTCTGTGAGCCTACAGTGCACAGTGGGATCTCATGAAGAGTTTGCTTGCTGTTTGCATGCTCTTTAAACCCAGTGGGAAACAAATAGGAAAACTAGGGGTATCTTGAGTGGTGTCTGACCTTAGCCAAAATTGCCTCTTGGTCTTCCCTGAAAAATAAGGAATGGGGTTTGATATCCTTCAAATTTAAGACACCTGTAGAATCCACACCTGGTCCCTCACCTCACTGGAGAGGAATGTTAAGAAATGACACTGTATGAATAGCCTTCTGAACACTGTTGGTTTCCAAGCTCCATTTGGTTTTGTCTATTACCTCCCAATCTTGGAGGCTGGGAGTAAGGCTCACAAGTCTAGATACCAACTAACTCCAGAGAAGGGAGGTATGTAGAAATATTCCTGCTTTTGTTGTTGTTGCTTGTGACACATATGTAAAGGGCATATTCCAAAATCATAATAGCAGTATTTTTATTAAATGATCTAATGAAATTGTATAAAGATGTACAAATGATAAAAATGCCATAATGATAAAATAAAAGTCTTGCTGGTTGGGTGTTGGGCCACATGAAAAACAATGAACATGATAATTAAGTTCTGGAGAGCAAATAAACAGTATCTAATGTCATACTCCAAACACAGTAGGTGGAAGTTGGTCTAACACAGTGGTTCTCAAATGTTAGCATGCAACAGAACGGTCCCTGAACACTGTTTGGAATGCAGATTTCTGATGCCCACCCCCAGAGATTGTTTTAGTGGGTCAGGGTGGAGCCCAGGGAAAATTTTGAGCATGCACAACCAGTATGTATTATTTATAAGTTTTATTCGTGTACTACTATGCAATATTATACTATTATTAAAATTCCAAAATAGAAATTATATAAGTATATAAAGATAAATAAGTTCTTATTACTGTTTATATTCTCCAAGGAATCTTCTTGGGCACCCTTTGAGGGAAACGTACCCCACTTTGGAGATGAATGCTTCAAGCTAGTATTTTCGAATTTTAATGTGCTTATAAATAGCTTGGAGATCTTGTTTAAACGTCTGATTCTGATTCAGGGGGTCTGAGGTGAGGCTCGAGATTCTGTTTGTCTAATAAGCTCCCAGGTGATGCTGATACTACTGGTCTGAGAACCACACTTTAAGAAATGAGGATCCATTCAGTAGGTTCTCTATTACTGACCTAAATCCCGATGCAAATTGAAGTTTTAAGTGGTCAGGAGCAGTGTAGACAGAGCAGAGAGGCTGCAGGTGATTAGCCAGCACCGCCCCCTCGCCCCCTCCCACAGTTCAGTGTAGAAGACCTTCTGTAGTTCTTTTAAATTTCACTGATGTGGAACAAGTGAAAAGCACCCTGAATAAGCCTCCCCCGCCTCTAGCCCCTTATGTACTTTTCTAGAAGGGTTCTCTTTCAGCTTATCTCTTGAATTAACAAGACGGTACTCCCTGAAGTCATAAACAATGACTTTCCCGGATGCAACAGTGGGCAAGATTATTCCCCCTGATTAAGCCTTTGACAGGCAGCATCTTTGCAGCAAGCATCATGCCAGGTTTTATTAGTAAATTGGCCCTACAAAGTTTTTTCTTACCTACAGTTCCCCTAGCTCAGCAGTCCTTCCCATGGATTGGAACGAACACATTTAAGAATGTCATGCTTGGCAGTACCAAGAACAATAATTAGACAAATTACAAATCATAAAAGGATAAGTGTAATGCACTAATCTGTAGAGATTATTAAGTGGAAATAGGAAACTTAAATAATTAATTCTTAAAATCATCCCAAGAAGGCTACGTTCTTCCTGATGCACAGACACTGCAATTATGTTACCTTGACAAGCCCATTTCAGATGAAACGGGAATCCTTCAATGTGCTTATTTAATAGACCTGAAACATGTTATAAGGAGTGATTTCATTACTGCATCCTTCCAATCTGAATGAAATCAGAACTCCCGAATATGCTGCTTTTTGAGTCATTCTATAGCATGCCATGGACCAAAGGCTTGGGTGGAGGGTGATAATCTAGAAAATCTGATGTACATAAAAATCAACATCAGTAATCCTCCTAATGTGTTTTAGTAAAACAGGAAAGCACTACCATTTTGCATTAGTCTCTGGCATGTCATTTATAAATCAGCTCTAAGAAGTAGCAGCATACTTGGAGAACATTAGATCAGGGAGTAATATCGTGGTTATGCAGCTAACGTTTGGATATTTATGAATTTCTTTTTTAAAAAAAATTGACATGTATTAATTGCCCCACCCCATTTGAAAGACCCTGCTCTACCGAACATGCTCTCTGTTGGAACGTCTCAGAGAAGCATATCGGAGCATCTACAGGGAGGCAGCTCTTGTTGGTGTCCAAGGACCTATGCTTAATACAGCTTGATCACATTGGCAAATCCTGTACACTTCTTGTAGACTCACTTCCCTCTGTACAATGGGGAAAATAATAATTATTGTCCAAAAAGATGAGATTCAAATCGAATTTATCTTAAAGAGTTTAGCACAAGGGTACTCCATAAAATAGTAATTTATCAGTTTACTTCTAGATTCTGCATTAGGTTTTCACATGTTATTTTTATATTGAAATATTTCTATTCTCTCTCTCCAATTAGATTGCGTGAGAATGCAACAATGATCAAACAGGAAATCACTTTTGTTAGATGAAGTTTCCAATGTTCATTAAGAAACGTAATTTGAGTTGTTAATCAGTGTAGGTAGAATGAAACGCTTGAAAAGCCATTGACTGGGGGTGGGGAGGGGTGAGAAACAGAGCAAACAGGGAGACTGGTAGACTGTGCCAGAGCGATATACAGAGTCATTGTGCTCAGAAGAGCAGCTACGAAAATGCCTCCACTCACCAATTCTAACCAAAATGAGAGCCACAACTCCAGGTGCTCTTTCAGTGGGTGGCACAGATAGATGAAGAATCTCAAGTATAAAAATGGAGAGCCATCAATAATCATCATTTGAGAAATGCTGAAACCATAAGAGAAAGACAAGCAGAACTTACACCTGAAGAAACAGCATGAATAGAGCGATCTAAGATCTTGCCAGCAATGAAAAAATGTTGTAAAACAACCTTCGTAAAGAAAGTGAGGGGCAGTGGGGAAGAGTGTTATATGTAGAAGGAACAGTATATGCAAAGGCCCAGAGACAAGAGTGAATGTGACTTACTGGAGGAACTAAATTTCCTCTGTGCTTCTGGAAAAGATGGCATGTGGAGGAGATTGCGGAGGGCTGGAGCTAGTGTGGTAGGGAGAGGCTACCTTGTAGATCTTTTAAACCACGTTTAAAATTTAGACTTATCCTGGGGGCACCCACACGTCACTTAAGGATTTTAATCAAAGAAATGGGAATGGCTTTGACTGACCTATGACAACAGTTCACAAAGTCAGCAAACTTTTTCTGTGATGGACCAGATGGAAAATATTTTTGGCTTTGTGGATCATAAGCTCTCTGCACCACCTCTTCAACTCTGCCATCATGGGGTGAAAGCAGCTGTGAACAATGCATACGTGACTGGGCATGGATGTGTCCCCACAAAACTGTTTATAAAAACAGATAGTGGGCTAGATGTGGTCCCTGGGCCATAGTATGCCAATCCCTGATATAGAAGTAATAAAACCAGAAAGAAAAAAGAAAAAAAAAAGGATCATTATCTTAACTCGGTTGCTTTAACTTAGTTAAATGATGAGACAGAATGCTTTTTTTTGTTGTTAATTTTTTTTTTAAACTGATCTGGAAAGATTAGCATGAAAAAGGTTGGGACTGTGTTTGTAATTTTTCTTTATTTCTTTAAACCTGCTGACAGGTTTAAAACTAGGCAAATCTTACGTTCTGTATCTTAGCCTCATTCTCTCCTGTCACCTGAGTAACACCTCTCTCACTGCTGCCAAAATGGCTACTTCTGCTACTGGGTCAGACCAATTATTTCCTAAATGGTTTGTATTCACCTACACTTCAAATGCACAGCTTTGAGGGAAGGGGGGGAATAGTGCCTGGCACTCACTGCACTCCACACATCCATTCTGTGAGCAACACGCCAGTCTGCTCAATTAAAGAGCCCGGGACTACAAAGCAAATGTATATCATTCGTGTGACCGCTCCACCACAGACACTATTCAAATACCTGACTTTGAGAGTCCTTTTCTGCTTAGCTAGGTACTTTATCCTAGTTTAAAAATAAATTACAAAAAGCATCAACAATATTCTTAAAGTAAATCTTTCTGTGCCCACTCATATCACTACTTCATAGAAAATGTTTTGAAATAACTTCTCTCGCTCTCTCTCAATTTTCATTTTTAAATTGCCATGGAGACCTTCGAGTGTTAGGATGATAGATCTGGGCACAGTTAGTTTTAGAGCCTGCCTCTTAAAACTCTCCTGGTCTCTCCCTATTCTTTAAAAAAGTATCAAAATGATTATTAAAAAATAATTATTATTATTTAATATTTATTGAATGCTTACTCAGAACTTTTCTTGAAATATTGCATTTAATTCTCACAACAAACCTACCAGGGAGTTACTATTAAAATCCCTGTTTTGTACCTGAGGAAAATGAGGAATGGGCAGAGCCAGGCTTTGGTCCCTGGGTCTCCAAATCTTAAACTCATACTGGGCTCTGTTTACAGCATCACCCCACACTTCAACACCTCAGGCTCTCTTAACCTGTCTTGACTCACCCACCAGGTAACCTTTATTGTTGATGGGATAATTAGAAAATAGTTCCAAAAGTGATACTTTGTTTCTGTATCAGACTTTTCAGGGTCACACACATTGTCACATTCAACCAGATGAAGCAGGTTAAAATATAAGTAAAAAGAAACTGCAAAGAAAATCATAATTTTTAAAGAGGAGGAAAACAAATGTTCATGGCCTCACAGATTGAAACCAGCAGGGCTGGGGCCTGAAAGCAGGCTTTCTAACCCCAGGCAGGATGCTCTTCCTTGGGACCGCTGCTCCTCACGTGGTCTTCCTCAAGAGTTCTCTTTCCCCAGGTAATCTGATGCCTTCGCATGATTAAAACAAATTAAAAAAAAAAAGCCGCTGAGAGTGAGTCTAAAGGTGGGCTTAGTAATGTATCTTTGCAGGAGGTATTTTGGGCTGTGGGAACCTTCTGTACTCCAGACCGCAGAGCCGACTTATCTGAAGAGCTGATCCTAGTTTGGGAGATAAATTTAACGTACTATCTGAATATTCTAAAAGAAATATCTGGAAGTGTTTTTATATATTGATTTTATATATTCAATATATATTTATAGATGTCATATCTGCCTAAGATTTCTTTCTGGAATCCTTAAAAAGTTATGCCATGACTGTAAGAAGGCTAGACAAATCAAAACCATCTAAATTACAAATATACTTCTTATTATATTATATTATTATATTAGTTAGAACTGTGCTATTTGTGTAGCAATTCTGTTGTGCTTATCTCACAGGGATGGACCTGCCACCCGAAGTTTGACTTGTGTGTTGAAACTAATTATGCCCCACACATGAGGGAGTATGAAAAGTTTTATCGTTCGTATAATGAGGCTCTCTGGGAAAGCAGTGCAGCCTCCTGAGCAGGTCCTAAGTGGCCTGAGACAGCAGAGAGGGGCAACTGGCTTAGCATTTTAGGGTGGTTAGGAGGTATGGGAGTGGGTAAGGGCTCCCCCTCCCAGACTGGCCTTGCATGGTTTGAACTTCCTGCCAGCTTGCTAGATGAGGGAGCACCCAAACTTTCTCATTCATTTGCTCAGATGTAGGGCAAGGGAGGAAGGAAGAATTGTGGGGCTTGAATGCTGTCAGTGGTCAAACATCAAAAATGGAGTCAGACTGTTTACTATAAACCCTCTTTCTTAATCCTGTTTATTTCCTTTACATGATAGTCAGAATTTGTCATTATACACTGTTTCATTGCTTGTTGTCTTTCTCTCCACTCAATTGTGAACTCCATGGGACCATTACTTTTCACTTTTCTTCATTAGTAGATATCCAGAACTGATCATTACACCTGGCACATAATAGATGATCAAAAATAGTCATTGGAAGCCAACAGGTACATGACAAGGTGCTCAAAGTCCCTAATCATCAGAGAAATGGAAATCAGAACCACAGCGAGCGATCCGTTCACACCTGTCAGGACAGCTATTGTCAAAAAGACAAGACGTAACAAGTGTTGGCAAGGATATGGAGAAAAGGGAACCCTTGTGCACCGTTGGTGAGAATGTAAATTGGTGCAGCCACTATGGAAAACAATATGGATGTTATTAAAATAATTAAAAATAGAACTACCATATGATCCAACAAACCCACATCTGGGTATATATATCCAAAGGAAATGAATACAGGATATCCAAGTGATATATGCACCCCTAGATTCACTATTCACAATGGCAAAGATACGGAAACAACCTAAGTGTCCGTCAGTGGATGAATGGATAAGGAAGATGTGGTACATATATACAATGGAATATTACTCAGCCATAAAAAAGAATGAGATCATGCCATTTGCAGCAACATGGATGTAACTAGAGGGCGTTATGCTAAGTGACATAAGCCAGACAGAGAAAGATAAATACTACATGATATCACTTATATGTGGAATATTTTATTTTAAAAAAGTCAAACTCATGTAAACCGAGAGTAGAAAAGTGGCTGCCAGGGCCTGGAGGAGTAGGGGAGATAGGAAGAGGTTGAAAAAGGGTACAAATTTTCAGGTATAAGATGAATAAGGTCTGAGGATCTAATGGAAAACATTGTGACTATAATTGATAACACTGTATTGCATAATTGAAATTTGCTAAGAGTAAAAGTTAAATGCTTTCACCAAAAAAAAAAAAAACAAACCCACAAATATATGAGGTGATGAATGTGCTAACTAGAGGCAGTCCTTTCATAACATATATGTATATCAAAGCACCACAATGTACACTTTTTTTTTTTTTAAGATGTTGGGGGTAGGGGTTTTTTAATTAATTAATTTATTTTTGCTGTGTTGGGTCTTCGTTTCTGTGTGAGAGCTTTCTCTAGTTGTGGCAAGCGGGGGCCACTCTTCATCACGGTGCGCGGGCCTCTCACTATCGCGGCCTCTCTTGTTGTGGAGCACAGGCTTCAGACGCGCAGGCTCAGTAGTTGTGGCTTACGGGCCTAGTTGCTCCGCGGCATGTGGGATCTTCCCAGACCAGGGCTCGAACCCGCGTCCCCTGCATTAGCAGGCAGATTCTCAACCACTGCGCCACCAGGGAAGCCCCACAATGTACACTTTAAATATCTTACAATTTTATATGTCAACTAAACCTCAAAGCTGAAATCAAAAAGCAAAAAATAAAGAGTCACTGGATAAATGAAGTAATGGGCAGCTCTGCGCTAGATGCCAAGTGTATAGAGATGTCAAGTCACGGTGCTTCCACTGAAGTCCCCACATTTCCTGCCATGATCTTAACTGTGAGGGTAAATAGTTTAGCCAAAGTTATATGTCCAGGAGACAGAAGGAAAAGATAAACGAATAAACAAACTGCAATATGGCATGACAAGTGCTATAAAAATGTACATGTTCCCTTCCTTCATGGGGCCACAGATAGATAGCCCTCCCCAGCACCATGTCCTACACAGCAAGGGAATCAGCCTTGTGATTCATGCACGAGGTAGGCTCAAGAGAATGGGTCATAGATTTGAGTTCAAGGCTGTATTTGGTATCTCTCTATATTGGGAAGATAAACAAGCAAACAGATAAAGAGACTTTAGGCTCCATAGAGCCTCCCAGGCATTTCTGAAACTTTGCAGGCCCTTTCCTCTCTTCCCCCATCACTTCACACAATCTCTTATCAGACACCTACTGCAAATAGTGGGTGGGAAACAGTGCAGCAAACCAGGAAAAATAAATAAATAAAAGGAAAATGCTGACAAAATCAGATTTTTAAGCTAAATTCCAGTTTTTTAAAAGTGACTCATCGTTCTCACTCTCATTTCAAATATTCATTTACAACTGCCCCTCACAGCAGCTTGCCTTAAATTGGTGTTCCCTGGAATGCTAGTTCCACATGAGTTCTGAGAGGGCGTGGATTCCTTGGTCAGATCAGTTTGAGAAACTCCTGTGTATTCCAGCTCTGTCCCTGGGAGAGTCATAATGTCCACTGCAAGCTCTGGGATTCCCTGCATTTTTCAAATCTTCACAACCACTGAAGGCTTTCATAGAACACTTGGTAAATTCTTAGGGAGCTAGTGTTTGCAGAACGTGCTCTGGGAAATACTGGAGTGAAGGATAAAGTCTAGGCCACTGAAGATCGGCCTTAGGTGATTTACTCATCTGGAATCTTTGAGCCTGTACAACCTCATCATCCCGCTGACTTTCCCTTCCTTCCACCTGTGTCCTGTGGTAGTAAGCTGCTTGTAGATTCCAAGAACACAAAAGGCCATCTTCTGCCTCTAGTTCTTGCCCACGGCTTCCTCTTCTGCCTTTTAGTTATAGAACCTTGGCTAAGTCACTTAGCCTCATGAGGGTCTCAGTTACCTCATCGGTAAAGTAGAGGGTTTGACAAACAAATGATCTTTAGGATCCCTTCGTACTCCATCTTTTCCCCAGCTTGTGATTTTCTTCTCCCCAGTGGTCCTTGAGTGTGTTACTTCCTTTCTCTAAGCCCCACTTTCTTTATTAGCAAAATGGGAAGAATAACATAACATACCTCATAGGATTATGTGAAGATTACATGGAATGAGGAAGGTGAAAATGTACTCTTACAGAGTTATCAGTATGACTCAATGAATAATAGCCATAAATCCTATCTACCACATATAAGAAAATTATTCCAGCATTACCTAGGTTTGGTCTTCCTTGAGAATGATACATCCTGTGTGCTCTCTGGCTTTGAAAGCCTTTTACTGATGTAAAAATAACCCTTAAAATGTTCTTAACAGTGTAGTTCAAAGAATGTTAATGTGCCCTGAGGCCAAATAAAGGGAAGCTCAATTGCTATAAACTTAATTTTTAAACACCCTAAATAAATATGTGTTTTTCCTAATGGCAGAGAGTCAACTCTCATCAGAATCTTGAAGGGCAAACTGTGACAGGACATACATTATGGTTTCCCAGGAAATTGGGTAGAGGAGCCCAAAGGCCTATTAAGTAATATGACTTTGAAAATAACTTTCGTATACAAGAGACTTTAACTTTACAATGTGGTTTTCGTCCATGATCTTCGTTGGTGCTCACAGAGACAGGTGAGCATGATGGAATAGCTATTATCCTTAACTTTGGGTGTACCTCAGCTCAGTATGTCTAAAGGCAAACCTGCCATCTTCTAGGTGCAGACTTGACCCTCTCCCTGGCTTGGTGCATGACTCTACTACCCAACCAGTGGCCCAGGACACACGCCTGGAGTCATCCTCCACTGCTCTTTCTTCTTTACTTCTCACTTCCGACCAATCTTCAAGCCGCCTTGAGTCCATCTCTAAATGTCTGCTATCCAGACTCTTAATCTTCTCCCCAAACCTCCTTTTGAAGGCTCCCCCATCCAAGTCAATGGAAATTCCATCTTTCAAACTGCTTGGACCTCAGACATAAGTCAATCCTGATTCCTTTCTTTCCCTCATGCTCCGTATCCAGTCCATCATCAAATCCTGACAACTCTCCAGCTTCAACTACATACAGAATCTGACTGTCTGCACCTCCACCACCCCCCCCCCCCCACCTGGGTCCAGAGCACCACTTCTCAAGCCTAGATATTGCCTTTCAGCAACTTCTAAGCTGGTCTTCTTGTTACTGTTCTTTTCTTTCTAAAGAGCAAGTTTTTTCGATCTTGGCACTATTGATATTTGTGTACAGATAATTCTTCATTGTTAGGGGCTGTCCTGGATACTGTAGGGTGTTTAGCAGCATCCCTGGACTCTACCCACCAAATGCCAGTACCATCCCCCCGCCACTACCACTTGCGATGCTGAAAACCCTACAGCGGCTTCCCTTATCCCTCAGAGGAAAGCACCACAATCACTACAGTATCTGGCCTTCCATTACTGACCTCATTTTCTGCATCTTTACCTTGCCGCTTCTTCAGCCACTTTGGCATATGCTGAGCTTGTTCCTAACGCTCAGCCTTTGCACTTGCTATTTTCTCCACTGGTAAACATCATCCCCCAGATACACACATGTTGCTCCTTCAGTTGTTTAAGGTGGCAACTCCAGATAGTCAAATGATGCTATATGTTGCACCCAGCAAATTACGCTTTAAAATAATACTTGATGACTTGAGTGTACATTCCCAAATACTGTTAAATAACAAAGGATGATTTTAAAAAATTATATATATTATGATCCTCATTTTTCTAAAAGGAGAAACAAATGTGCATTGATACACATATTACTACTAATAAATAGAGAAAATACACCAGAAGGATAGATGCACAAATGTTACCTGTGTTATCTCTCTGTAGTAGCTATACAAGCAATTTGTTGACTGAGTACTTTTCTGTGTTATCCAAATGTTCTGTTATGAAGATATTTTATAATAAAAGAAAAACAATGAACACTATTTTCAAAAGGAAAGAGTATCATAATCCAAAATGTCTCCAAGATTCAAAGACCAATTGGGAAAATGTAAAAATGCAGAGCATGGTAAATTCGGGTATACCCTAGCCACAAAACACAATGAAAATCAAGGGCATGCATTTACGTACTTTAAATGAGAGAGAGAGAGAGAGAGGGAAGGAGAACTGAATTGTGACCTAGAATGCTTACATTCATGGGGACCTTGGCGATCATGGAATATGATATCTTCTTCTTTAATAAGGCGTGAGCTCCAGAGAAATCAACTAACCCAAAGGCACATGGTTAGTGGCAGAGTTGGGGTTGTTCAATTATGTTTTCATCAAGCATTTATTAAGTTTCTACTATGTGCTGGATGCTAGGTGCTCAGCGGAGAAAGGTAAATATAATCTCCGCTCTTGAGGGCAATGGGGAAGAAACACAAATGCATATCCAAATACAATAGAAGTGTGTCACCCAGTAGAGAAGTCACAAGCCACACGTGGCTGTCAAGCACTTGGAATGTGGCTGGTCTGAATTGAGAAGTGCTGTAAGCCTGAAATACACACTGAATTTACATAAAGGATGTATAATATCCCATTACTATTCTTACATTGATCACATATCAAAATGATATTATTTAGATCTACTCAGTTAAATAAAATATATTATTAAAATTGCTTTTGCCTGTTTCTTTTTTACTCTTTTTTACGCACAGCTACGAAAAATTTCCAAATTACATATGTGGCTTGCATTCCAGTGCTTTCGGACAGCACTGCATAGGTACTCTTATGCATACTTGCTGGGATGTTAGGAATGAGGGTAGAGGGCTAGGACATTCAGACCAAGTTCCTTTCTCAGTCTTGGGGACAGAGAGAACCTATGAAGGGAAGTAACATAAACTGTGACCTGGATAGTAAGTGGGGGATGGAATCAAAGGCAAACCAAATATTTAGAGAGGCCACCATTTGCAAAGTCAGACTCTTTTGTGATTTAAAAAATAAAATTAAATGGCAAGTTGCAATCCTTTTTTAAAAAATGGGTTCTCCCTTCTAATGGAAGACCTTGACAACCCCTTAATTCCAGGCTTGGGAGTGGATGTGTGGACTTCAGTGACAGGAACTCCACCAGTGCTGTTCTCCCTCCTCCAATACCTTATTATAAGATAAGCTCATTTCAGGGAAGGGGAAATTCTGCCTAGACCAGAGAAAAATAATGACATTGAATTAGGTAGATAGATGGCAATGAGTAATCCGCATGAAATTCTTAAATTTGGATTGGGAAGGGAGAGCCAGCGTTGGTTAGTGTGCCTCTGATTATACAATTTATTCTTGGCCAGTAAAATGAATGTGCTCTGTAAAATATTTCTGGAATAACCTTTTGGTGAAAAACAATAGAAATTGTAAGACAGATTAAGGTTTAGTGTCGCAAGAGATTATAGTGTGAACAGACTGTCCTCATAGGGTCTGTTTAACTGGTGACGAGCTGGAGGAGGGGAGGACTGCAAGGATATTTGACATGAAAAGTGTGAATTCTCTCTCCGAGTGTTTACTAGCATTCACAAAGAGCGGGAAATGAGCCGTGAAATGTATTGTCAGGCATTCAGGGTTCAAAATATAATGCATTATTTTAAGTTGGGCTTTTTGCTTTCTGAGA
This sequence comes from Globicephala melas, assembly GCF_963455315.2. NCBI lineage: Eukaryota > Metazoa > Chordata > Mammalia > Artiodactyla > Delphinidae > Globicephala > Globicephala melas. The sequence goes on from NC_083328.1 coordinate 77,446,385, forward strand.
TCCTCATTCTCAATGTGTCCACCTCTGGGACAGGTGAATCAGCCTTTTACTGTGTCCTTCCCAAGCCATAATGGTAACCTGCAGCAGAAACTAGGAATTGGCTTTCCAAAAGCCATTTATAGCTCCCGCTTTCCCTTGCCAGCCTTGACGATAGAGTTTTGGAAAACTCAGAGGATCACCCCTTACAGTTAGCCATGGTCATGTGACTTGCTTTTACCCAGTGAGATTTGGGTATTAGTCTCTAGGCAGAATGTTCCTTCCCAAAGGAAAAAAATCACAGAGCCCTGCCAAAAGAGGACCCCATGCCCTTCTGCCTTCCTTCTCCTTCTGCCTGATTTCTAGAGGCAGGACTGACATTTGGCTAATCCACCGATACAGTGGCACAGTTGTGAAGATGCTGAAATACTTCCGTGTTGGTTGCTAAATCACATCTTCACTGTGTCCCCAAGTGCCCTTCTTGCTCTGGTGTCTTGCCCAAGCCTACTGGACATTCTTCTGATTCAAAACAGCAACAACAGCAAAGGCAAAAACCTGGAGTAGCAGGAGCCTCCAGGTCTGTACCATTTAAAATACACTTTCAATGTTACTCCTATATTAAGTGCGGCGGTCACCACATTGTAACCACGAGGTCTCAAGCTATGCACAAAGACAAGAATAGAATATTAGAAGAAACTGGTTCAACATGACTTGACAAAGCTGCAGTACCAGCCCGACTGTTTTTTCCTTCAATTTTTTTATTATAGCAAAATATATATAACATAAAATTTACCACTGAACCATTTTAAGCATACAGTTAGTTCTGTGGTATTAAATACATTCATAATGTTGTTCCACCACCATGTCCATCTCCATACTCTTCATCTTGTAAGACTGAAACTCTCTACCCATTAAATACTAACTCCACGCTCACCAGTTCCTGACAACCACCATTCTACTTTCTGTCTCTGTGAACCAGACTGATCTAAGTACCTCATGCAAGTGGAATCATATAGTATTTATCTTTTTTATGATGGGCTTATTTCATTTGGCATAATGCCCTCAAGTTTCAACCATGTTGTAGCATGTTGTAGAATTTCCTCCCTTTTTAAGGCTGAATAATGTTCCATGTATGTATATACCACATTTTCTTTATCTAGTCATCTGTTGGTGGACACTTGCATTGCTTCCACGTTACAGCATTGTGAATACTGCTCTTAATGTACAAATGTCTCTTTGAGACCTTGCTTTCGATTCTTTGGGGTATATACGCAGAAGTGAAATTGCTGGATCGTATATTAATCCTATTTTAATTATTTGAGGAAATGCCGTACTGTTTTCCACAGTGGCTGTACCATTCCAAGACATTATTTCATGATATAAACAACTGTGGTGTGGTTTTCCCTTACTCCATTTCTCACATCCAAAAAACATACTGTTAGTTTTGATACAGAAGCAACACTATTCCTCACTCCAGCCATGCTCAGACACACCTGATGTGCAAGAATTTCTTAAGTGTCCCTGTTGTGGATCTTTTCCTTTGGTCTAACTATCCCCTCTCGGGAGTCTTCACTTTTAAGATCCTGCCTTCTCCAGTCACCTCAGAATATGATCTGTTGTTTAGACGATAAATATTTATTAGAGGAATGAATGAATGAATAAAACAAACCAAAGAGACCAATTTTAAATGTAAAACACATAGAGAGATTTTTCTAATTTATGTGTTTGGGTTATGTAATCAATTTTTGCTTCTTTAATTAGAGACAATATTTTATTCCCCCTCCTACTTTTTATCTCTCCTATATTATTTTCTTCATTCATTCATTCATTCATTCATGTAGTTAATATTTCTGGAGCGCCACTCCTTACTGGGAGTGACTCCAGGCTTTGAGAATGCAGTGCTCTGGGAACTAAACAGTTCTTACCTTTGTTGAACTCCTGTTCTAGTGCGGGCTTAGGAAGACGAAGAACAATCTATCAATCAATCAAATGTCAGGTGGTGATAAATGCTACACAGAAAAAACATAAAGCAGTGTTAAGGGATAAAAAGTGATAGAGCTGCGGTTCTGGGTGGGATGGTCAGGAAAGGCCCTTTGGAAGATGTGATATTGGAGCAGTGATTTGAATAAATGAGGGCTCAAGTCATGTAAGGGCTGGAGGGAAGAGCAGTTCAGGCACAGGGAGCAGATCCAGGGGACCCGAGGTGCAGGCTTGTCTGGCGACAGGGAGAAGACGAGAGAGACCAGAGCAGAGCAAAGGAGGGGGGAGAGGGAGGAGACGAGTTTGGAGAGATAGTCAGGGCGTCTTCTCTCTTCTGTCCTCCTCTGTCCCCCACCTGTTAGCATTCTTGTTACACAGTAGAAATCTCTAGCAAACAGTATGCCAGCAGGTAATCTCAGAGATAGGCCAGAGTGCTCCCGTCTCATATTCTCTAACTCCGGCCCCTGTGCTGGGCTCTTCGAGTCGCCGTTACTACTTGACAGGCGCAAACTCTTGTCCCAGTTCAGAGTCTGCAGGGTATCTCCAGGCATGTTTTTGTGGGCAATGGTGCTCATTTTTCTAGTACCTATACTTGTTACCATCCCTCAAGATGCTTGATTACTTGGCTCTCTGTCACTTTTGGGTCCATTTTTGGATCTTTTGGTTAGGATGCTGGTGCAAGCAACAGAAACTACTCAATCTACTCTAGAAAATAAAGAGGGGGGTTTATAGGAAGGGTCTAGGGCAGTCTGTTCAGAGTCTGGCTCTTGGCTAAACACTTATGTGTACCTTCTCAGACCTGACCATGGATAACGACAAAGGCTTTCCCTGGCAGGGCTCGGGGGAAGCTGCCCTCCCCCCACCAGGCTTGGGGCATAGCCAGTGCATTGCCTTCTCTGAAAGGAGCTGCAGTACAGGACTCAGCCTCCCTGGCTAGCCATGCTCTTATGCACAGCTGTATTCCTAGCCTGGGTACCTCCATTTGGTGACCTCTTTAATGGGGGGCGGGGTGGTTTCAGGAGAGGCTTTTCTTAGAAGCCTCTGCCAGGATCACCTTGTGGAGAAGGAGGAGAGGGGAAACTTGAAGACATTTTTCTCCACTGTGACTCAGCACTCAGTTCTTTCCAGCATAGCCCTTCCCCTTCTCCTTCCTTGCAGCCCAGGTCCATTCAACTGCAGGCGGCTTTTGTCTATTGCTCCCCCAGCAGTGAGAAACCCAGACCCCCGACATCTGCACTGACCCACCTGACCCTTCATCAGTGCCACTGCTTCAGGGAAAGCAGAGTGGATGGGAGTTGGTGCTTTCTCTGGTTTAGCCTCTTGCTTATGTTTTATGGCAGTAAGTGAATCAGCCTCCATTATTTTGTTCCTTTGGGTTTGTTGTCTTAATCAGCTACTCTGACTTCTGGCAGCTCGGCTCTCTCCAGCTCAGCTGAGCTCCTGACTATCTGGTGGAATTCCAAGACAAGCATTCACCTGAGACTCGGAAGAGGGAAGAGCCCAGGGGGTCACTTCTCAGTCCTCTTGGCTCCCACCGCTTATGTTACAGTATTACTCCCATGAAGAGACTGGCTGAACACTGACTGTGTACCTCAATCCGGTTCCTTAGAGATAAGAGACACAGCGTGTAAGATGACCACTTCTGTTTCTGTTTCCATCAGCTATGGCTGTAGGCTGGGGAAGAATATTCCTCCATTCTCTGAAAAATAGTCAGGATGATAGTTTTCAAATGCAAAACAGACACCACTCCCATGATTAAAACCTTCCAGTGCCTTCTCATTGCATTTATTAAAAAGTTAAAATTCTTCCCCACGTCCTGAAGGACCTGGCCTGATCTAGTCCTGCAGCTCTCTTCTGCCTGATTCCCCACCCCTCTCCTCTTTCTTGCTATTTTTGTCTCTCCTCTTCCTGGCATTTTCGTCTATCCCTTGACCCAAGCCAGTCGTGCTCCCAGCTCCGAGGCTTTGCACTAACTGTTTCTTTTGTGTGAAATGTTGCCATGTGATCTTGGCATTGTTGGTTTCTTCTCATAATTCACCTCTCGGCTCCTGTGAACGTCTCCTCCTGTGAGGCTATGCTGTCCAGCCGTACAAAATGAGGCTCCTGACCCCGAGGTCCCCCCACTCCCTCTCTATCACATGACCTTAATTCTCATTGACTTTGCTTATTTGTCTAACATCTCTCACAACTGTCTTGATCCCCACCACCCTTGGGAAGAAGTCAAGTCCAGCAGGGCAGGGGTTTGGAATCGCCCTGCTCGTTACCACACCCTGGTGCCCAGAGCTGAGACTGGCATGTAGCACGTGCTTCATAGATACATGTTGAATTAATAACTGTCTCCTGGATCCCTCCCTTGTCCAGGAAGGTCAGTGGAAAGTCAAATCATAGAGAAAGAAGTCGTCAGTTCTTGGGGAGAAACCACATTCGTGGAGGGCAGGTGTGTATGACTTTAGACAAAGGATAAACGAAGGGCATGGTATTTTTCCAATCATTACCCTGATAGCAAATTTGCTAGCGTCATCGAACATTCTGAAACCCGATAAGTAACTCTTCATACTGGGCTGTGGAACTTTAGCTTCTAGAAGTTATCCAGCCCTATGTGCTTGTTTGGGTCTCAAAAGGCCAGGTTGAAAGAGGAGGTACGGCCTGTTCATCGTCCTCCCTCTTCCAGGGGTGCTAGCATCAAAATGAACCTGTGCATGAAAACAAAACGTTCCGCCTCCTCCTGAGCCCCGTGCGACCCAGTGACCGCATTACGCAGCCATGTTCCCTCCTGCACGCTATCCATCAACATGCACACTTGCCTCTCTTTGGCAGGACCCTCTTTGTATTACCCCAGTGCATTCCCTTCTCTTTCCCGTTGAGGCCACTGGGTGTGAGGGGATGTCTGTATGTAGCTCGCTCTGGAGCAGCAAAGGTGCTCCTGGCTTTCCCTGTTTCTAGACTTTCATACGTTTCTTTCCTGCGTAGGCTTAGAGACCAACAGTCAACTTGGGACGTAGAGCTCAGTGTGAAGCGAGGGAAACGTGAGGAGGAGCAGGAAGCAGGAGCAAGAGAATTCTCTGTGGCCACAGGAGCGGCCGGGACAACTGTAAACGCTCCAAAAGTCCACGTCAACTGGATATCAGAAGTGAATTTTAACACCTGCACCCTGCCCAGGGCTGCCGGTAGCAAAGAGTCCCTCAGGGCCAAAGCGGTTTAGCCTACAGTGCTCCCTAAGCTAAGAAAATCAAGTGTCTAAATCCATACCTTCACCCGCCCTAAAAGTAGAAAGATGCGTAAGCCAATTTCTATTTTTGGTCGACCTGCCGAAGCCGGCCAAATGTGAGCTCTAGTTTGAGTGTAAGATTCATCCCGATAAGAAGCACTTCTATTGTTACCAGATTCATGTGAGCAAGGAAACATTAATAATATGGAGAATTGCTTGTTTGGGTCCTGTGTCTTCCAAAGTAAAGTTGGAAAGTCAAGCTCTATCATTTTTGGAAAGGATTCATTCAAATTACTTTCAAAAGTGAAGTGAGCCATGCTCTTTTAGAATGAAAATCGAAGATGCAAGGTAATTGATGTTGACTCCATCCCTTGGTGAGTGTTTTGTTAAGTAACTTCCTGTTGGCTATTTTCATCATGAAGGAGGGATTGTAAGCCCCTCCCCACCCCCCTTCATCTAGGCTCTTGAATGTAGGAAAGCTCCTGGGAATGGATAGGTTTGTGTTGGTGTCACTGATGACTTTGTCCTGGACAGGAGCCCAGATATGGAAGGTTGAGATCGGGTTAGGGCTCCAAGTTGTCTCTTCAACTGGAAGGGGAAAGATACAAGGTTTCTTCTTTTGTATGTGAGGTAGCCTCGCACACTATTCATACTCCTGGCTCCTGGTTTAGATATTTCTTGACCTTCTTGCCTTGTATCTCCAGAACCTCTATCAATTCGTTATCTATCTGTCGTCCTATTTCCTAGAGACCTTGCTCTCTGATGCAATAGATCCTATTAATTAATTGGCAACAAATGATTATGAATATGAATTTTATCAGCTATCCTGCATGCCTCACCCAGGCACATAGCAGATCTATGTCAAATGACTGGAATTCATTTGCCTTGCCATCATCCATTTAGCCACAAGAACTTCCCTGGTTTAACCAGCAAATAAGTCAAGGATGTGACACATCATCTCAATCACTTATTTGTAAAATTTGAAGCTGCTGCTACCATGTTCATTTTATTGTAAGTTGCTTGATTTCTCAGCACCTTGGTAATCACTAAAGTTTGTCAAAAATCAGAAGAATCATCTCATCAGAAAAAGGAAATCGATAGCTGCCTTAATCCAGTGAATTGACTAATGATGTCCATTTCAAACAGATTCCAGATTATTTTTCTTTGGCAAATGTCTGTATATCTATAATACAGATGATATACAGAATCTATTTCTTTCTTCCCTTCCTTCCTTCCTGCTTTCCTGCCTTCCTCCCTTCCTCCTTTTCTCTCTTTCTCCTTCCCCTCCTCCCTCTCTTTTTCTCAAGATTCACATCATTTGTGAATCTGCAGCAGGGTCTTCTTGTGGTTAGAAAAAGTAGCACTGCATTTAAAGAGTCAAAAGAGCTAGAATTTGAAACTCGAAGTCTCCTGCTTATGAATGACCTTGGACAAGTCATTTAAATTCTCTGTGTATCCTGGGTGATTATCTCCATCTCATAGACATGGAGCTGATATTCAGAGAGGTTAAGTAGTTTGCTGAATGTGGCACAGCTTGCAAGTGGGAGAGCTAGACTTTGAACACAGGCCTTCTGGCCCCAAATTCCATCTCTTAGTCTCTGTTCTCCAATGAGAATTAAGTAGGGGTAACAAATTCTAAAGATCTGAACCCTTAACAAAGATCACCTAATCCACATTGGAATCCAGATGCCTTCTCCACCACCAGCGTGTTTCCAGGTGTGTTTTTATGCCACCCTTCTTGTCCTTCCCCACACTTTGTGTTACCTGAGCATTTCTCCCTCTCCTTTAAAGCTCTCTTGGTCAGCTGAGTCTCCGCCCCAGATGCACTCTCCTTGGGGACTGCACATATAGCGAAGGCGAAGGAGCCCGTGGGACTCTGGAGCTATGCCTTCATTTCATCTGAGATGTTCCCATTTTCATCTCTTTTATCTAGTGGATTTCTACACAAAATTTAACGTGAAATAATCTACTGCTTACATACTCCCCTCACCCGTACACATACATATTTGAAGATCACAGCCTTTGGTCAAATTTTCCATGTTACTCAATAAGGATCTGAGGTCTTAGAGGTAACTAGGGAAAGAGTAGGATTTGGAAACTGGAAGGCACATACCACTGCTCTGTCCAGGGAACTTGAACCAGAACTGATTTGGGAGTGGGCAGGCAGAAGCAGGCTGAGTGAGTTGTCCTTTGGGCCTGGACCATGGTTCCAGATGGCTGGATCTTGATAATAACATGCCTCATTTACACCAGACAGAGGTTAACCTTTTGCTTTTTGGGAAGGGTCTTTAATCTCTGCTAATCTGACTCTATCAGAGGTTCCCCCCATTTAAAAAAAAATTCTTTAGATCGCTGGAAGATTCATTGCATTCTCGAGAAGAACAACAGAAGTCAAAGCTGTGCTAAAGTAGTAGCAATTACAACTTGAGTGTCACCCCAGTGTCACCGTGCCTCACTGTCATCATTCAGTCCCGCAGACCGTCTCGGCACTGGGCCACCACTTGGGGAGAACCGTTTGCTGCCCCCACTGAGTTCTTTTAAAAAGTCATGAGACGGAGTTCTCACATTTTCAGTAAATACTTGCTCTTGCTTTGGCAAGCTGAACCCTATTCTAAGTTCTTACTTATCACGTTACTTTTAAACAAGTCAGATTTTCCCCTCTCGCATAACAAGAAGTCTGGAGGTAGGTGGTTTCTGACCCTGGTTTAATTATTCAGAGACCTGAGGCTGGGGTCAGAATTTCTAAGCAGATTTTCCCCTTACTGGTCTTGATTTTCAGATGGCAGCCCCGGCTCTGTGCGGCACACCCTCACTCAAAGCAGTGAGAATAGGGAAGGGGCCCTCTGACTTATTATCAGTGTAAGCTGTACTCTGCTCCCCACTACCGTGGGCCTCCTTTATACTCCTCTGTTGCAGCCGACAGATTTGGCCATAAGTAGATGTGTCCCTCGGTGTAGTAAAGGTAAATTTTACACATCGATCAACATTTAGCAACCTATTTATGCCCCAGAATATCACTGGAGAATCACTTGCTTATACTGCAGCGGTATTTCTTATTGTACTGAAGATGGAGTGATATATGTGAGTCACCTGGAAAACAAAACAGAGACCAGGGAAGGCCAGGCAAGCCTGGGGTTGCATCCTAAGTTTGAAAGTCTTTGCATGAGTTGGGCCCCTGTTGACCACTCTGCTCTCAGTTCTTATCTTTCCTGTAGTTCAAGGCCGTCTTGCAAAACTGGACTGCTTCCTGCCCAAGCTCATTCCTAACGTATGGTCTTTCTACCTGCCCTTCCATTGCCTGCAAGGTGCTTCCCCAGACTGTAAAATGATGGGCACTCCAGCCAATGTTCATTCTCAGCTCAAATGTTACCTCCTCTTGGGAGCCTTCTGTGACTACACCATTTATATTGTATCCCCACTCCTAGCTCTCTCTTGATCGCACTGCGCTGTGTGATCATCTCTTTTCACCACCTGAAATTGTCTTGCTCATTGGCTTGTTCTCTCTTAATCATTCCTGTTGGGATCTAAGCTCCATGGCCACAGGGATAGGGTGTGTCCTCTTCACTACTAACCTGGAGCACTTCGATGAACACCTAAACAGGTGTTAACTGCAGGAAAAAGTGAACACAGAATTATCATCAGGAGGAAGCCCAGGGTTTTGGGTGATTTCAGGGGAGGCAAATGACTTATTGAAGAGCAGAATTGCTTCATGAAAATATAGGTAATACCCGGAGGCCATCACAATGTGACAAAGGTCTTAGCCTAACCCATTGTTCTGTATGTGCTGATCAGAACATGCATAACATGATCTCTTTTGTAGTTGTGGGTGGAGCCAGCCTGTTATTTCAGGGTCCCTGCTACAGCCATTTGAGCCGTTCTTGGCCGCTCTTATATGCATTCATGATTTAGGACATAATGACAAAGCCATCTATATATAAAGGGGAAAAAAAACCTCCAGGGCTCTTCAGTATATTGTCTTCCAAGAGAACCCTGAGTTCTCACTACCTGCCAAATAAGAGCTCGTGCCAAAGAGATGTAGAAATAAAAGTCTCAAAAGAAGTAATGGAAAAAAAGGATCAGAACAGAGTAGCATTTACTGACTGCAGCAGTGCAGGCACAAGCTTTTGTCCACTTTGTACTTTTCGATAGAGACAACATAGGGACTAAACAAAGATGCTGTGATTCACCTAAAATCCAGATTAAATGGCAAATAATTTCACCCACAGTGCGGATTGTCTGAAAGAGTGCTATATATTTTTTTAATTTATTTATTTAATTTATTTAATTTATTTATTTTTGGCTGTGTTGGGTCTTTGTTGCTACACGCGGGCTTTCTCTAGTTGCGGTGAGCGGGGGCTACTCTTCATTGCAGTGCGCGGGCTTCTCATTGCGGTGGCTTCTCTTGCTGCGGAGCACGGGCTCTAGGCTCACGGGCTTCAGTAGTTGCAGCACGCGGGCTCAGTAGTTGTGGCTCACAGTCTCTAGAGCGCAGGCTCAGGAGTTGCGGTGCACGGGCTTAGTTGCTCCGCGGCATGTGGGATCTTCCCGGACCAGGGCTCGAACCTGTGTCCCCTGCACTGGCAGGCAGATTCTCAACCACTGAGCCACCAGGGAAGCCCCAGAGTGCTATCTTTCCAATCATGAAACTTTGTAGCATTTCCCACAAGGCAAGTGAGCTCCTGGCAGTTTTGCTCCCTGAGCCGTTTTCCATTTACAAGTCCCTTTCCATGAAGAACATGTTCTCTGTGCCCCTGCCAACGTGCTAAAAGTGAGGCAACCTACCCCCTGTGCTGCAGCAAAAGCAAAGATTATTGGCCATCTTGGCAGGCATAGGGTCATTGTCTGTAAATCTAGGGGCTTATTAGTGTTTGGTGCCTTCTTGTTTTAAAAAGATCGAGCACAGGTGAGCGGCCTTGCAAGTGTCCATAGGTAATAAAACAGCTGTTTCTTAATTTATTTCCCACCCCCTTCAGCTTTCACCCAACAGTGTTTTACAACAAAAGAAGGTTCTACACCAAAGTGATAATAGCATGTAATAAACAGAGCTAAAAATATAAGAAGCTAATTGACATTCAAGGAAAATAATTAAAAGAAAAGTAAAACAAAAGCCAAACCAAGTCAGGGTGGAGAATTCCTAAAATAAGAATGTTTCTTAGGTAAAAGAAGTAGTAGAAATGACCAGGTCGAGAAGTATGGCCTTTCTCTTATTTCCACCAAGAAGAGGGGAAGAAGTATCCAGGGGAGGGAAAACAAAAGGAAACAAACAAAAAAAAGTCACTCGACTATGGTTGCAGGAAGGTTCTTACTGGAATTGGGCAATGCATGTGTTACCAGAATGGGAGTCCATAAATGGTTGAAAGAAACGGCAGGTGAGAACAGGTTTCTTCACAAATCCTCAAACACTTGAGGTCATGTGGATTCAAACTTTAAAAGCTTAAAAAACATATAGTTCTGAGGATGTAATTTTTAACCCTCTTTCAAAGATCTCCACATGAGATTTTATAGCCTAGGGGAAAAAGAAGAAGAAATTGTTGCTTTACCAGCCGCGGTCTTCCAGTAATTTGGTGACGTAACCGAAATGCTTTTTGTATGCTCTTTTTCCTTTAAAAAAAGAATAAAATTCAATCTCCCAATAAGTGCTAGTGGAAAAAAGTGGTTCAGGAGGGGGCAAAAGGAGTATAGGCCGTTTTATTTTCTCAGCCACCTGTTCTGAGTTCCCATTTTTCTTCTCAATAAAAACTCCAGTCAGGTTGTATTTTGATGTCTGTCACTCCACATTCATCAGGTGACAAGACTGTTCTAAACTAATACATTTAGCTCTGGACGTGTAGCCTGAGGAATGTGCTAGAATCGGAGAACTCTTCCTGTTTACGTGGGAATCGGGGTGCCGAACCTCACTTACTGGCACCCCATTTCTGTATGCACCAGTCTGCTTGCAGTATCTCATCTGGCAAAGTCAATATAAGAATTAATAAGAGCTTTCCAATCTACAAATAAAAGTATGCCACTTTAAACTTTTGGCAGTGAGCAGGCCTTTTGTCATTTAATCATTTCACATCATTACACTGCAATATGGAATGTAATGACATGACACTCGTAAATGACAAACACTTGGTCTCTTCTGTACGGGAAGAAATAATGTAATAGGAAGCAAATTATATCCTTAAAGGTTACCAGCGTTTCACTCCTACAATTTGGGATTAAGATACTGAGCAGGTGCAGGGTGAGGAAAAGGAGAATCTCACCTACAGATGTCCTGGGTGAGACACGACATGATAAGTGGATTTTCTCCATCCAGAAGTGGGCAGAGCATTCCGAATATTGTCAGCATCTTTCCTTAGCAGGGACCCATACAGAAAGCTGTGCACTGGATGCTTTCTTGTAGCAAAGGCCTAGCTGAAATGGGGGTGAGAAGGGAAATTGTGGTTGACAAATAATTTTTTTTTTTTTTTACAATTCTGTTGTCATTTGCTAAAACTAATTAGCTGCTACTTAATAATTGTTTAAAGTTCACGTTAGGTACTAACTGCCTAATGGATGTTCTACAAAATGATCACCGCCGGTTGATTCTTCTTGTCCTTGGGAAAGTTCCTCCTTTGCAGGCAGCAAGCCAGGTTTCTTCTTTCTGCAGTATCTTACAGGCACCTCAGATTCTACATTCCAATACAAAGCTCATGATTTTCTAGCACAGAGGTGTTTCCCCCCTAGCATTCACTCTCTAGACAGAGGACACCACCAGTCATGTAAAAACCTCAGAGGCATCCTGACCACCCTGTTCTCTGATCCTCCCAGGGATTATAGGCAGCATGTAGAACACCAGCTGTAACTAGTCTGCCCTAGCTGAGCCTTCTGGTTGAATCCCTCACCTCCTGTTGGTTCACTTGCCAGGTACCACTTCTTCTTCCCCTCTCCTTCTTTATTGGACCCTCCTAGCCTAAACACCCTTCTGTCTCACCTGGACATCCGCCTGAGTTTCCTCTCTCCCACTTCACTTCCAGATAACCTCCCCCATTCGTTCTCCATGCTGCCACTAGGGATCCCTGTGAAATTCAGGTACAGTCTTTCCCTTGACTACTTCAAGTCTGTGGATGAATGTCCACTGATGGAGTAAAGAGCAGTTGGCTTCCTGAGAATGAGGCCTAGCATGTGACAACTCAGTCTCCCCTTGTACAGTCTCATCCCATGTTTTCTGTGCTCCAGACTCACTGTCTTTCTGAGTTTCCCCAGTTGTTTTTACTCATCTTGATCCCTCTCTCCAGTAGACTTTGTACCTGCTGGCCTGTGTGTCTGGAGTGCTCTCCCCTCATTTCACCTAGTTGACTTGTATTTGTGTTTCAGTTCTCAGCTCATGTGTCGTCTGTTGGGGACCCTGGAAGCCTATAAGCTCAGTCTGCAGCTACACATTCATTGATATAGTTGATAGTCATTCAGTTCGTGTCATTTTTCCCACCAGACTTGTTTTTCTGAGGTGGCAGGGACCATGCTTAATTTTGCTCATTATTGTGTTTTCAGCTTTAGCAGAGAACTTGGTACATAGCCTTTATTTATTCATTCAGTCAACAAATATGAAATATCTGATAAAGGGGTAAATCAGCAGAGGATCAGAGGTTTACCCAGGCCATTGGGGGCCTCCCTTGTTCTTTTAGAGACACGATTTGCAGAAAATTCTAAGCTGAAAATGGATTTCTCCACCATGAAGAGACACCACGACACTAAATTCATCATCCCATTAAAGAAAGTTTCTGGTCGTCTCAACTCCAAGCTTTGCTATTAACAACTTCACACCAGGGGCAAGCAGAGTCTATGAATGCACAGGTGTTTTTGACCCTTTGTGTGTGATAAGGGAGAAGTAATCAGTATTTATTAACCCTGAAAATATAAGGCAATTCTCAAAGTAATTTTTTGAGTAAGGCAGTTCTTACTTAGTGGAAAATCTTCACCTGTATCCTTGCCGTGTGTATCACAGTGATAATTTAGGGCCAGCGATGCTGGTCATCAGTGAACAGGTAGCTACAGACTGAGATTATATGCTTCAAAGATTCTGAGAGAGTGACAAGCACAGAACTTGACCCATATCATGTTCTCCCAGAGATGACACATGAGCTGAGAACTGAAACATAATGTAAGTCGCCTAGAGTAATTGGGGGACATTTGGTAATATCTGAAGACATGTTTGGTTGTCATAACCAGGTGAGGGGGTACTACTGGCATCTCATGAGTCAAAGTCAGGGATGCTGCTAAACATCCTATGTAGCAAAGGACAGTCCCCATAATAGAAGTCTGTGACCCAAAATGCTAATACTCCGGATGTTGAGAAACCCAGGCGCAGAAGATTTTGAAACCTCAGCTCACTTCTAAGGACCAACAGAGCCTGTTTTGGAGGAGACTCTCTGTGGGAAGACCACAGAAGGCATTTTCTGTCAGTGTAGACTTGGCCTCTTCATCTTCAATATTAAGAGGCCTGCAAAAAGGTAGGAACCACGGGAGAGAGACATATAAGAAAAAAGCTGGGGGGAGAACAGTGCTTTGTAAATATTAACCTAGCTGTGGAGGCCACATGTATCTTTGAGTTATGACCTGATAAGGGTTTTGAGAGCTTGCCAACTACATGTTCAAGAAAAACTCAGAAAAAATTGAGCTGATGATATCCGTGATGCAATTTCCTTTTAAGCACAGCCTCATAAATACCAACTATAGAGTCCAACTGAACTTATTGGAAATATCCCAAAACCTTGGAAAATAGACAAGTGCAGGTGGTAAGATATTTACTGAAATGAACTGTCTGTGAAAGAAAAATATGTGAGCAAAATAGATATTTTATCTGTCATTTTATTCACAGAAAGAGATCCATTAGTTTCTCTGTTTCATTCTGCTCTTGTTTGCTGTGAAAGCACGTTAACCTAGATCTTCATTTTCCTTTTAAAAAATCAGTATGGAAAATAGGAGACTCGGTATCTCCCTCCCCCTCCTCCCCACAAAATAAAACCCAGGAATATTTTTAAAACCCTGGAGGCAGCTTCTGAAAATACAAAAACGTGTCTTATTACTGACCGTCAATCATGTAGGTAGAAGGGAAACAAGAAGCAAGTTGTTGGTAAGATGGAGTTTTAAAGTCCTTTGACCCTTTTCAGACAAACAGAATTGGTCACGGAATATCCACATTTTCAATAAGCTGGAAAGTCCTGCAGTGGATCAGTAGCAAATGATAATCTATAAATTTGTACTGAGCAAACTTTATCTGCAAAGTGCTCTGCCTATGCTAGAGAAGATAAAAAGATGAGCAAGTTACGGTCTCTGACCTCAGAGAACTTCACTCTGTTTTTGAAGAAGGAGCATTTACACATAGCAAGTTAAGTTACAATGCTATTAATTCAATTTTCTATCTCAGTGCAATTTAAATTAAATTTAAAATTTAGTTCCTCAGTTACAGTGGCCACATTTCAAGTTCTCAGTGTCCACATGTGGCTCATGACTGCTGTATTGGGTCACATAGATATAGTGACACTTCCATCTTTGCACCAAGTTCTACTGGACAGCACTATTCTAGAGTGCAACTTTACTTCCCCTTAAAAAATATCTTGGGCTTCCCTGGTGGCACAGTGGTTGGGAGTCCGCCTGCCGATGCAGGGGACACGGGTTCGTGCCCCAGTCCGGGAAGATCCCACATGCCGCGGAGCGGCTGGGCCCGTGAGCCATGGCCGCTGAGCCTGCGCGTCCGGAGCCTGTGCTCCGCGGCGGGAGGGGCCACAACAGTGAGAGGCCCGCATACCGCAAAAAAAAAAAAAAAAAAAATCTGGATGTCTAACCAACCCTAAGCTGTAATATTCGTCAGGTCTAAGTTCAAGCTGTGGCTCTGCCATCTGCTGTCCATTTGACCTCAGTCATATCTCTTAACCCAGCTAAGCTCTGCTGTACTCACCTTTAAAAGAGAGAGTAGTAGCCCTTTCCTCACAAGGCTGTTGTGAGAATTAAATGAGATATTACACACGGGGCACTCAGTCCCAGGCAAGTGCTCAATCCCATATTTCTATTTTTGTTACCATCAATGATCTTAACTCATTGGCGTGGCAGAGACCAGAATGCTCACCCGCTAGTCCATACCCTCCTCAGCCTTTCCCAGTTCCTTTGCAGTGAGGCCGGTGATGTGACTGGTGCTGCTGTGGGGATGAAAACTTGGGTGAGGAGTCACTTCTGGATGGTCCCCCCCCCGCCCCCGCAGAATCCTTCATGCTCTCTCGTTCCCTTTGGTGACGAGTGTAAAAGCCACTGGCTGGCTCAGTGGCCAGAGTCTCAGGGATGAAGCAACGTGGACCACTGAATCATGTCATGGGGTTGCTCTGCAGAGTTGCTTGACCTTCAGAGGACTTTGCAAGAGGGAGAAATGAACTTCAGGGGCTAAGCCACTGAGATATAGAGATGGTCATTTGTCTACACTGGAAGGACTGAAGCCTTCTGAGGCAATTAAGTTGACTTCGTGCTGTCATCTATCTAGACCTTCTCAGTTAGACCTACTGAGGCTGGACACTATTTTGTTATATTAATTGATGTGCTTTTTATGCAGGGACTTTCCTTTTTACCTTCATCTAAATAGACTGAGAGGCCATCAGTCCTCAGAGAAGAGTTGTAGTAGTAGAAATGCAGAGAATAAGCTTTACTGAATTTCAAAATTCTGGACCTTTGAGTATCTGAAAACCTCAATACAAGAAGGCATGAAGTTTATGTTATAACTAACACAGCAATGAGAGTACTTCGTTCTCTTGCTAATTTCAGATTCCTCAGACTTGTGATGGGGAACGGAAGGAAGTGGCAAAAGAATTATAGGACTCCCAGGAAGAAATATCAGCTCCAGTCTGGCTACCTAGAATCTGAGTGACCGTAGGCAAGTTCCATAAGCTCTCTGAGTCTCAGTTTCCTTGGCTGAAAAATGGACAATGAGGACATCTCAGAAAATTCTTAAGCTGCTCGAAGATGACAGTGTAGACCAGCTGTGGTCAATAGGAGATTTTGTGATGATGGAAACGTTCTGTGTCCCTGTGGTCCAATATGATAGCCACTAGCCACATGTGCCTATTGAATACTTGAAATCTGGCTAGTGCAGCTGAGGAACTGAATTTTAAGTTTTAGTTAATTTTAAATTATTTTAGTGGCCACACATGGCTAGTGGCTACCATCTTGGTCTAGACCGAATTCTCTCATCCCAAAGTCTTTGCTCTATGTATGTCCCCAAACTTAGACACACAGCTATGAGTTGACTGAGGAACCATGAATTGACTGAGATGGTTTCTTCCAGCCAGCAGCAAAAAGGTTTGATATAAAAATTAATTTGTATTTTAAAATAACATTTCTTTCACGCTTGGTGTGTGAATCTTCTGTAGTGCCTAAGATAGAGAACCGTTTCCTTCTGAGAGCGATCCGGAGCCTGAATCAATTAAACTGCTCTCTTTACTTCTCAGCATCAGGCTGCACACTGGAAACTTTCACACAAGCCAGGAAATGTATTTGTAAGGCTGCACGATTGGCTGCTAAGAAGGGGTCGCTCCTGAGATAACACGTGGCCTCATCAGTCCCCTAGTGCTGGCATGGAGCCTTTTGCTCACACCCACCCCCAACCACCCAGTGGGGCTCCGGCTCTTTATTTAATTATTGTCCTTTTTCTGCCTTTGAATCTTCCTTCCATTGGCTCACTCCATTAAACAGATCTGAGGCAGAGAGGAATCATCCACCATGGGTCCCTCTTACAGGAAGGGGAGAATGATAAAATGGCAAAGACACAGAGAGAGATGCTCATGGTCTATGTTTCTGAGTTCTCCACAATTTGATTTCAGTGGTTCAGGGGAACAGAAAATGTTGCCTCTACAGCTGACATCACTAAGTGTGTGTCTCTGTAATGGGGCACATTAGAGCAGGCAGGATAATGGCCTCCCTCCCAGGCCTGGAATTCCCTGTGACCCTGGACTAGGTACACTCTTCCCCATTCATCCGTCACATCATTCCTGAGGCCCTGCCTCTTTCAGGAAGCCCTCCCCCAGCATAGAAGAAGAGCAGTAGCAGTCTGCTTGTGTTGGTCGTAGATAACAGCAATTAATTCTCTTATCTACTAAGTAAATTAGGTATTTGTGGTATTTGTCTCCGTGCACACTCTTTGAAAGCTCCCAGAGAGTACAGAATGTTCGTAAACTCTCTCTGTATAGCACTCCATTAGATAAGTGGATCGCATCATCACTTTTCTCACCTCAACACTCCTGATGGATTATGTATGTTTGCAGTGATACACTTTGATTTCTGATGCCCAGTCCTCCCCTACACACCCACCGAAAAGATATTCCACAGCTGAATAAAAAAGGCTATTCTTTTAATATAGTATTCATAAAAGTGCATTATTCCAAGTCAGAATACAGCACGGGCATAAAAGACTTGGGCTTACATGTGATTTCCCTGAGCTAACTAACTGCTTATCTTTTTCTACCACTGAAGAAAGTATATCAGGCTAATTGTATAATATGTAAACTATCTCAATAAAGCTGTAAGAGAGAGAGAAGAAGGAAGGAACGGAGGGAGGGAGGAAGGAAGGAAGGAAGAGTGAGAGAATGAATGATAGTGTCACCTGCATAACCTTTAAAGCCCTCAACTTTGTAAAAAATGAAAACCGTGAAAAAAATTTAGTGTTTTCGTAGCAGTAACACGTTATTTGCAACAGGCCTTATGACTGTGATATGGTGGGAAGTCTCAGGAAATAAAGAACTATTAAGAAAGAAGGTAAATAACTGCTTCTAGACTGTGAGAGCTTGAGGCCTGAGGTGGATTTTTATTACTCTTTCGTCCCCCTGAGCCTAGTAGAGTCCATGGTACAACAGAACTACTTAATAAACGTTAATTGAACCGTTACGAATTCTGCTATGTTGTTAGCACCGGTCATTGACTGTTGTGTGAGACGTGGTGCAGTCACCTCCAATGCTAAGAGAGATGAGTACTGTTCCCATTTCAAAGATAAGGAAAATGAAGTGTAGGGAGATGAGGGCACGTTGCCTTACGCTTGAAAACTTGCACTTGGTGGGTTGAGATGGATTCAGCCCTCACACCACCCCAGTCGGCACTTTGCCTGGGAAGCTCAGTGAGAGCTTGGCACAGACTCTTCATAGAAGCCTTTCTGAGGCTTTCTGCTCCCTAATGGCCGTCAGATATTTGCATCCGTAGGAAGGAAAGATTGCAAGAAGAGTTACAGTACCCTGTACATCTCCATTTGGAAGACGCTCTTCGTTGATCCTGTTTTCATCAAACTGGGCTATGTATTAATCCGAGGGCTGCTGCCCTTATAGACTGTTAGCCTATAAAGATGAGTGAATTGACCTTGAAAAGGGCTTAATTTTACCTGAGTTACTTGCTCTTTTATTTCCAAGATTCCTTTTATATATTTAATCACCATTTTGATATGTTAAATGCCCTGAATGAAAATAGTTAATCAAGGGAATGAAGAAAATAAAATGAGTAAGGACCAGAAGCATTGATACCCCTGAAACTGGTTAATTTCTTTACTATTGGTGGTAATTAAATGGCTGGTATATCACTGAAGTGAAACTTGTGTATAATATGCCTTTTTATCCTTTATTCCTCTGAATATAAATCGTTTTATTTGGGAGACAGTGATTACACAATCCATTTGTGCTTATTATTTTTAAAAAATGTATATGTAGAGTAGAAAGAGATAACACCTTTGCCCATAAATTCCTCTCCCTGCTCCATCTGGAAAAAATAACCATGAGTAACATATATACATATACATATACATATACATATATATATATACACACACATATCCTTCTTGGGTTTTTATTAATATGCATATTAGTAAAGCGTATGAAACTAGCATTTTAATAATTTTAACAAGTTTGCTCTTTAAAATACGTTTTAAATATCTTACATATACCTCCTACATAATGTATATATATACACATTTGTACATGTGCACAGGTGTGTATATATGCACGTGTATACACATGTATATATGTATGTGCATATGTGTGTATAAATGCACATACACACATGTATACACAAACCTACACACACACTTATAAACACAGATACACACACATCCCCAGTTGATGGGTATATAGGTTATTTTTAAATTTTTCTACGTTACAAACTTTGCTGCAATGCTCATCCTGGATATATTATCTTTTTACATTGATTATTCCTTTAGGAAAAGTTCCTGGGAGTAGAATTGCAAGGTTACATTTTATTAATTTTAATACTAAAATTTAAAAATCTACCTTTATGTAGCACAGTAGGGAAACCATGAACATTCGCTTCAAACGTTTAAACTGTAATGGTCGTACTTTGTGAAAAAACCAGTTTCCACACAAGGGAAAACATAGAGAAAACACAGAGCATATTGCAGGCATATAGGAAGCACTCGAAAAATGTTAGTTGTAGATACAAGCGAGCGATTGTCAGAATGTGATGGAACTCCTTGTCCTCTTTACTGCAAATTAACTCTGGGGGAGGACTCACCAGGCAGCCTGGCTCAGTGGAAGCCACGAGATAAACTGGCTGCCATCCATCACCGCCCCACCCCTGCCCAGAAGCTACTGGTGTCTCTGGATCCCACCCAGCCCCAAACAGACACATCCATCAAGTGCCAGGCGGAGTTTATCTTCAGTGCCAGGATGGCAGCAGCAAGGGGCAGGGTCTCTGGATGAGAGATCTTGAATTTACATCTGTGTATGTGGGGAGTGGACTGGAAACTTTGGATTATATCTGTCTTGATTTTCCCAGCAGTCAGCAGGCAGATACAACACATGTGGCACACGCGAAGTAAAGGCATCTTGCATGTGCCATCCAAGGCTATTCTTGAAGTGCTTTCTACCCCATGATTTCAGATCCAAGGAAAATAGAGTCAACTCTTTTCAACCACGTGAAACAGGAAGAAGTTGATCTCTATGAACCCTTCATCCCCTGTTTTGCTTTCCATCTTTGCTTTCACTGATACCACAACACCTGCAGCCCAGACTCCAGACCTGGTTCCTCTGCAGCCCCAAAGGCAACAGTCCTGTGTTCCATTTGAACAAATCAGCTCAAGAATCTGGTCCTATGAGTAGACAGCAGTTCAATAGGTTTGCCCTTCCCAGATGAAAGGTGCTTGCTCTCAGTTCCTTAAAGGGGAAACACCAGGCTCTGTGGTGGGGCTGGCAAAGGGCAATACATAGAAAAGAATTACAATTTTTGGTATCCCTAACATTGTACAGTTCACATGACATCACACTCTGTCCCTGTGCCCAGTGGGCCTGGGATGAGAGTGTTTTGCATCTTCTGGGAAATTGAAATGTAGACAGAAAAGTCCCTGATTCTAAGGTGTGTGCTAATATTCTGATTCCCTGCTGTAATTTCAGACACAGTTTATCCTGAAACTTTCCTGGAGTAAAGACACAGGATAATTTTAGTGTCACACTCAGGATGGAGTCTTAGAGACAGGAATGGGGGTCTAGATCATTCACACAACCTTTAAGCATCCCCATGCCTTTCTTCTCCATTTCCTGCTTTGGGTTGGGGTTAGGGTTAGGGTTTTGTACAGTGAAACACACACAGGATGGGAAGTCAGAGGACAAGGGTGGGCACTGCCACTGCCTTGTTTTCCTTGAGGGCCATAGCCAAATCATTCAGGTTTATTCGAGCCTCGGTTTCCT
The DNA here is from genome assembly GCF_963455315.2 of Globicephala melas. Lineage (NCBI taxonomy): Eukaryota > Metazoa > Chordata > Mammalia > Artiodactyla > Delphinidae > Globicephala > Globicephala melas. Next base: position 77,467,229 of record NC_083328.1, read on the forward strand.
CTTTCTACTCTTGTTTGGTCAAAGTGGCTGGGCGGGAGGGGGCTCCAATAAGAGAATGAACGTGAAACTGTTACTGAACCGAACTTGGGTCCGCTCGCCACACACAGGAAAGCCAGGTGACTGACACCAGGTCATGGTGATGGAAAGCGCAGCATTTACTGCAGGCGCCAAGTAAGGAGTCCAGGAAGCTAGTGTTTATAAAAGGCCCAGACTCCCCGAAGGCTTTCAGGGAAAGGTTTTTAAAGACAGAGTGAGGGAGGGGGGTTGTGGGGTGTGCAATCAGCTTGTGGACATTCTTCTGATTGGTTGGTGGTGAGGTAATTGGGAGTCAGCGTCATCAACCTTCTGGTTCCAGCCGGTCTGGGGGTCTACATGCTTGTGGACAGCATACAGTTAACTCCTTCCACCTGGTAGGGTGGAAGAAGTGTCTGCAAAACAGTTCAAAGGATATGGCTCAGAATATTATCCATAGCTCTTGAGGTGGAACTAAAGGTCCTTAACTTTGTTTAATGGCTAAACTATTATTATTTTTGTCTTGTTTGACTGTTTTCCTCTCTTTCTGCATTTTCTCACTTCTCTGGTTAAATTTACTCTTTGGAACTCGGGGAAGGCCTAGGATGCTCTAGTTTCTCTACAGACAAGAGGCAGGCAGAGGACATGTGGGGCGAGGTCTCTTCTGGGAAGGCCCCATAGGGTTCCTGCTCAGCTATCCATACGAAGTGTGGTTAATAGCAAATGGTTGAGAAATGTTCACTTTATCATTACTGTTATTAAGATTATTATTATTACATTATTGGCTAAAAAGTCAGTAACCCATGTTGGCAATTTTATTTGTTTGACCTATTTCAAGAAAACACTGTTAAATCAACATCTAGACTGTAATTCTGTTAAGAATCAGTGAGGTGCACAATCTGAGCAAGAGAGGGAATGATGTGAATATGGGACCAGATGTCAGGGCAGGTCATTTCTTTCCGAGGCCTTTGACGTGATATTTAGTGAAATCCCTAATATGTGCCAGATGCTGTCATGAGTCATTTTCATGCGTTTGCCGTTGAGCCCTCCCGTCAGCCGCATTAAGCAGGTAATAGGTTATCCGCATTTTACAGATGAGGACAGAGAGGCCCAGAGGGATGAGACCCCTGATCCCAGGTCCTTCAACTTGGGAATGTTCTATACAGATGATGTGCGGCTCTCGGTGCAGCCCAGAGCTTCGTGAGGTGCCAATCCCGCTACGTATGCATTTACTTTATACATGTTTGGGGAAAGTCTTTGTGCCAGACCCTAATGCTGAGGCCACACTGGCCTCAGGCCCTTCCAGGAAGTTTCTGTTTCCAGGATGAGAGATCCCTGTCTCACCTCTGTTGCAGAGTTGGGAAAAATGCCTTGTCCTGAGCGAATAAGTGAATGAGCTTATCTTACGGGGCTGTGCTTTCATTCCCAGCTCTGTCCCAGAGCGAGTTCATGCAGTTCTCTCCCATCAGTCTTGTAGAATTGCGACTTTAAGCAGAGCTGACACTATAGAAACAGTAATTGCCGTAATACTCCCACGGAGCAAAAGACGGTCATTTCCTCAGGCACCGAAAAGCATAACCCAGTTCTGAGGTTCCAGAGAATGATGGCTGGAACGACCCTGAAGTCTGTACCACCATAACACAAATGCAGCCCCAGTGCTCTCCTGTTGATGGCTATAATTCTCCACATGAAAGCAGGGAAAACGCTTAACTATTATTTTAGATGACATCCCCTTTTTAACTTTAAGCAGTGTTCTTTAAACATTTCTCAACTTCCCCAATTCCTCCCCAATACCATGCTATGAATTTGCTTGTCACTGTAAGCTGTACACAAAGAGAGACACATACAGCAAGCACAAAGATAGCAGGAAGTGGTTTTCCTAGCAACAGTAATCATCTGAAAGATCCCAGAACATCCCTTCTATTCATACAGCATTTCGTGTTTTGAATAGTGCTGACAGGTGAAGTGGATTCACAGTATTTAATACAAAAAAATATTGCTAGGGATTGTTACCACACAAAAGCTCAAATAGCCATACTGTTCACAAGCAGCTGGATTCACTGTTTTTATATCTATCTAGATTATTTAGTGAGGCGCAATTGCAAAAGCAGATATTCACCTGCTCACCGAATGACTAATCCAGGGTGTATTATGGAAAGTCTGATTCCGTAGACCTCATTCAGGCAAATGGGACACAGCCCTAAATCAAGCCCGGCTCTCTCTATGCAAGCCCGTCTTGAGGATCGTCTAGAATGATAAAGAGACATCCCCCCTGCCAGGTCCCTCAGCAGATGTGCCCGGTTTAAAATAAAAATGAGTCAATACAGTTGACAAAATCATCCACCCCCAAGGAGCTCTATCTGGTTATTGCCTTAACTGTATCAGAAAGACTCTCGTATCACTCCTCCATCCTCTCACAAGTAATAGCCAAAGAACATTTATCCCTGAAGATCAAAAAAGAAAAAAAAAAAAAAAAACCACAAGCAAACAACATAAAAATACACCCTCAAAAATCCACCGGAAAAGAAGAAAGAGAAGAGATGAGAGAGAGAAAGAGAGAGATTGAGATTGATGGAGGGGGGGAAGGTAAGAAGAGGGAGAGAAGAGAGAAGAGGGGCTGCAGCTTTCAAGGGAGACTCTAGGAGAATGTGGAATTACAGCATTGATGAGATTCTAACCTGTATGCAGCTTAATTCCATAAAGAGAGAAAGCATTTAAGCCTTCCAATCTGTGTAAAATTTGCTTAGGTTCTCTTACCACCATTATTGTCTTAGTTATAAAAGAAAAAAAAAAGCCCACACGCTGTGTACCTTCTATGTATACAGACTCGCACCAGGCACTGAGGGTAAGAGGAGTCTCCCTCTTGGCTTACAATTTAAAGAGATGGAGCAAGGAGAGACATTGAGAAGTAACAACTGATGGCGACATATACTGAGTTTCAATCTTTCGTAATAAGTGATGGCCTGCGTGTTGATATTAGGAGGAAGTGCCTGTAATACAGGGTCGTTAAGTGTATGCTTTGTTTTTTTTTTTTAAGATTCGTTTACTGTTTATTTATTTATTTTTGGCTGCGCCGGGTCTTAGTTGTGGCACACGGGATCTTCCTTGAGGCACGTGGGTTCTTTTGTTGTGGCACGCAGGCTTCTCTCTAGTTGTGGTGTGCGGGTTTTCTCTTCTCTAGTTGTGGCCTGGGGGCTCCAGGGCGTGTGGGCTCTGTAGTTGCAGTATGTGGGTTCCAGAGCGCGTGGGCTCTGTAGTTTGTGGCATGCAGGTTCTCTAGGTGAGGCGTGCGATCTCAGTAGTTGTGGTGCACTGGCTTAGTTGCCCCGCAGCATGTGGGATCTTAGGTCCCTGACCAGGGATCAAACCCACGTCCCCTGCATTGGAAGGCGGATTCTTTACCAGTGGACCACGAGGGAAGTCCCTAGTGTGTGCTTTAAAATAGCCTGCGTTGGAATATTAGCTGTGGGGTTGAAAGCAAATTTGTAAAATATGACAGAGTCATACTTATCTTACAAGGCTGTTGGACAGATTATGACCATGTTCTTAGTGCATCAAGAGCACTGATGGGTGGCTACAGTTTTCAGAAGGTACTGGTCAGAGATGTGCAACTTAAAACTACGATACTCTACAATTTCACACCCACAAAACTGTCAAAATTAAAAAGTCTGCCAATATCAAATATTGGATGAGGAACAGTAGCTACTCTTCCATATTGCTAGAGGGAGTGTAAGTGGTACAAGCATTTTGGGGAGAATTTGGCTATATCTGGTGCAGTTTAAGATGTACATACTCCACGACCTAGAAATTCCACTCTAGGTTATATTCATTAGAGAAATTCTCATAAACGTCCCAAGGAGATTCATGCAAAAATTAATGTACTGTGTAATACTGAAAAACTGGAAAAACCCTAAATGTCTATCCACAGGGAAACGGATAAACAAAAAGCGATATATTCATACAGCAATTAAAATGAGGGAACAAGGTTTGCATTTGTTTATTTATTTATTTGGCCATGCTGCGCAGCTTGGGGGAATCTTAGTTCCCTGACCAAGGAACGGACCCATGCCCCCTGCAGTGGAAGTGCAGAGTCCCATCCACTGGACCGCCAGGGAAGTCCCAGTTTGCATTTGTTTAGATTGGGAGATACTTGGTCTGTAAGTGATCCTTCGTCCAAAGCAAATGCTTTAATTCCATGCGTGTTCCGAAGTACTTTCCTCTTCTTCCTACTCCTCCCTCCAACAAAGATACCTGTCAAGCAAATAGATATTTGTGGGCAAATAGAACGGACTTAAGTCACAATCAGCCAGTGTCCATCCTTCTGGCAAACTCAGCAGAGACAGCAGGAGCAGGAGGTTAGAGGCTCTACTCATGTTTCTGGTCCCACACACTCAAGCTGGGAGCCTCTGGGGGCCACTGAATCTTGGCTCTCTTCTGCTGGGTGGGATAAATGCAAGTGAATATGCTGTCTTTTGATTATTTTAAAAATTATTCACATTCCAAGGAATGTATTTGTGCCTAGTTTGTCAGTGACTGACGAAAAGAAGGTAAATTTTATGATTTATGAAATGCATGTCTTTATTCTTGCCCATGGGGTATGTTTCTGGGTCAATCCATGCATGTGCAGTTGTATAAACCCTAACCTGTGGACCTATTGAGGATGTGGGGGAGGGTGGAAGGCAAAGTCAACAGGTCACAGAGCAGCCCAAGTCCCATGTGACATGAGGGTAAGAGCAGAGATGGAACTTCTGGGGAAAAGGAGAGAATGAAATTCAGTTCCATTTAAAAAAATCCATCAAGTACGAAGCTGCATCCTGGTGCCTGCATTGGTAAACACTGGTGATACAGAAAGCGAAATCAGACATAACCCTTGCCCTTAAAAACAAAACAAAACTCCCATTCAAAAATGTATGAGTGAGAAGGGAGATAATTAAATCGACACTTTCAGGAAGAACTAGGTCAGAAGGAAGTACTTCATGATACGAGTGTTCTGAAGAGAGACAACCAACCGGACGGGTTTACAGAGAGTGAGCATGAAAGATTAACTGGAGATTTAAAAAAAAAAAAAAAAAAGCTGACCTGAGTTTTAAAGTTGTAAAGCACTGAGTAAAAAGGCTACCTAGCCAAGCACACAATGGAATCCCTTTCTTCCTTCCATTTTGTCCTTTAACAGCTTTTTATTGAGTGCTTACTATGTCTTAAGTACCGGGGATATAACGGTAAGCAAAATCAGATGTGGCCATCCTTCCAGAGTTTATGGTCAAGTGGAGAATTCAGAAATAAATCCAAACTCTCTAATCTAGAGAATATAGATGAAATTTGGGATGAGGTGGGGATCTGTGAACTTGAATGAAAAAAGAATGACGTCTTTACTTTCAGAAAACCTTAATGATGTCTCACATTCCCTTCCATTCCGAATTTAAGCAACAAAGCCAATAGAATTAATAATATCTGTGACTTTGTTCACCAATATAGATTTCGTAATTTTATATTCCACTACAGTTGTTGCAGGTGCTGTAAAATATCACTTGTACTTATCACCACTTCAAAATTACAGTAGTTATTAGACTTTCCACTAGATCTTGTTATTTAATGTCTTAATAAAGAAGCACATTTATTACTATGTTACATTTAAGAAAATATTTTGATAACCAATTATACTGAAATGCAAGTTTCTTTGTAATCCTATGCATTTTATATCATGCATTTGATAACATTATTCTGGCTTTCCCAGACTGCCATAGGGATGCATGAAACAAAATTATAAAGAACCCCTGCACTGATTAAATAACCACCAACACTGATAAAAATTGCAATTGTGCCAAGAGCTACAGAGGGAAGTTAAACAATGCAAAGAGAACCTAGTGTGGGAGGCAGTGGAAGGTTTCCCTGAGGAAGTGACGTGCGAGCTGGATTATGGAGGAGGAGTAAGTTTTAACTAGCAAAGAAGGGGTGAAAGAACATTATAGGGGAAGGAAACAGCATAGAAAAACGTGCCTTAAGACGGACTGGGCTATAGGAAACCAGGGATGCTGGTGCAGGGATGCTGATGCCAGGATGAGGGTGCAGGGATGCTAGTGTAGGGATACTGGCTTGGGGATGCTAGTGCAGAAATGTTGGAATAGGGAGGCTGGTGCAGGGTGAGTGAGGGGAATATGGTTGTGAAGTGTGGTTGAAGCAGTGGGCAGGGGTCTGACAATGCAGACTCAGAGGCAGGTGAATAAAACATGGAAGAAGACAATGAGATGGCGCATATAAGGGGCTACACGTGGTCACGTTTAGCTGAGATCAGAGCCCATGTCAGGGAGAGGAAAGGTGAGGCTGCACTGGCCTTGAGTGGTCTGTGATAGCAAGTATAGATTCTATCCTGAGGTGAATAGAAGACATTGAACAGTTTCCTAATCGTCCTGTGGTTAGAGAGCTCACACTTGGTGAGCTGTTGTATCAGTCAGTGTTCTCCAGAGAAATAGAAACTGTGTGTGTATGTATGTGTATACATGTATATAATATACATACATACACACGTATATTTATTTGATGCTCAGATTCTCATTATTTGTGATAGTTACATTCTATAAAGTTGCCATGAACACTGAATTAGCAACATTGTTCCTAGGGGAAATACAGAGTTAGGTTCCTGAGAGCCTCTGATCACAATATTTTCGTCAACTGGTCAATACATAAGCTTGTTTTATGTGTGTTTCTGTTTAAAAACACCTTATTTAAAGTATACTGTTGATTCATTCACATGCTCAAACAAAGCTTATCTAACATGCTTATTTTTTGCACAAGGCACATCACAGACTTTCTGCACTTGGGAACACTAGGCAGCACTTTGGCACTATGCTTGGGGACCCTTTTAAACAGTGAAATCACTGACAAAAAGCACCAAAGAACCCCGCACAAAATGTGGTACCAAATAGATTGCGAAAGGAGACACTTCTAGGAGGAGAGCTGAAACAGGAAGGCAGAATATCGCCTCACTGCACCTCAGCTGGGAACAAGCACATCAGACGACTCAGATCTTTGCCATCTGCTCATGTCTGTGAGTGACTGAAAGCACCACGAGTATGAATTTTCGGGTTACAAATAAATTTTAGTGAATAGGCAAACTCATAAATACAGAATCTACAAATAATGAATATCAACTGTATGTATGTCCTCTCTTTCGAGTCATTGGCTCACAGGATTGTAGAGGCTGCCAAGTCCGAAATCCAGAAAGCAGGCTGCAGACTGGAAACTGAGGCAGGAGCTGACGCAGGCTGGAGCAGAATTGCTCCCTCCACTGATGAGTGGAGGCCCACCCGTACTACCTGGGCTTATTGCCTTTATTTAAAATCAACTGATTGCAGATGTTCTGCAGCAGCAGCTAGATGAGTGTTTGATTGAATAGCCAGGGACTAGAGCCTAGTTGAGTTGACACATAAAACTGTCACCAGTTTTGGTGTTGAAAGGAATGAGATGCAAGCTGCAAACGGTTTGCACGGTTCAGGTGGGAAAATCCTGTTACTTGCGGCCTGCGCTTGGAGTTTTTAGAACATTTTTTTTTTCCTCTTAGGATTTCAGAGAGCTCCGTACCCCCCAGCTCTTGGCCCTTGCTCTCCACATCTGTCTGTCCCTCCATCCAGTCCAGTCCCTCCAAGGCAACGGCAGCCACTACATTTTGAGAAGAAAGTTCTAGTGCACTCGTAGCGTATTTACCCTTGGCCTCTCAGATACTTCCTTCACTAGTATTTCTTTGTCTCTGAGATGTGGAATGTCTGAGAAAGGGGCACCGAAATATCATTGATGTATTTTTTAGTTGCGAGTAGCAGAATATCTGACTTAGAGAAGCTTAAGAAACCGTTTGTTTGCTTTTAAATTATATTCCTTAATAAGAACCCTGGAGATAGGTGGTTGCTGGGTTCATTTAGAGGAAAGGTCATCAAACTCTGGTCCGTGAGGCAAATCCACCCACAGTCTGTTTTTGTGCAACCCCAAAAACAAGAAGCGTTGCTACTGAAGAAAAAGAAGACGATGCAATAAAGACTGTGTGTGGCCCACAAAGCCTAAAATATTTACTATCCTACCCTTCACAACACAAGTTTCCTGACCCCTGGTTTGGGGATTTGCCCATGTTGTCAAGGGCTCAGCCTCCGTCTTCCCGCTCTCCTCTGCATATTGGCATCGTCTTTCCTCATGGACAGCTGCCCCAGCTCTGAGCACCATGTCTGTAGATGCCTGGCTGAGACAGGGATAGAATGTTTCCCTCACAAATCTCTCTTTTGTCAGAAGGGAAGGTCTTTTCCAGAGACCCCAGCAGACTTCCCCTCAGTTCCCATTGGCTGGAACCTCGTCACAGGGACAAGCTGCAAGGGAGGCTGGGAAAGGGCTGGCTGGCATTTCAGATTCCCTTGGGGGAGGACCCCTTCCCATCAGGAAGCAGGGGGCTGGGATTGCCTGTTGGATTGACATCTGCCAGCATCTGCTCACTGGGAACTTCCCACCTCCCCAGAGCTATTTATAATAGAATAGCAGCAGCCATTTAAGACGTTAGGACAGGAACACTCGCCGCTGGTTAGATTCTGGTCAGTGCTGATAATACTCCCTGCCTCTGCAGGATGCAGAGGAAAGAACTGCTTGGAACTAGCGAACTTGGTTTAAATCTCAGCTCTTGGAACCATTTTATATCTTAATCTGCATGATGGGCTCACCAGGTATAAACATGTAAAAATTTATCACACCGTACCCCTAAAGTTCTGTACACTTTCCTTGTATGTATTTGATACCTCATTAAAAGAGAAAAAGGTGTAAAATTGCAGCCCTCCCCCCCCAAAAAAAGTACAGGGATCTTTATACCCTCATTTAGATATCTACATACATATACAAACACATACATACATTATATATACATATGTATATACATTATATATACATTTATATATATCTATACATATGTGTATATATCCTACATCCTATATCTTATATGTACATATATATACACATACACAGTGATGGTAATTAGCATATACTGAATTCCATTAAGAGCAGCTGGTACATTGTGAAGATCAGCAAAATATATTAGCAACGTCCAATCTCTTTCTCAGGCAACTATGTCCTAAAGGAAATGTTCTCTTTCATCTCACATCTACCCCTTGTCAACCTTCCTGTATCTCCCAGATTTGCAAGGTCTAAGATAAGACACAGAATTAACTTTCACCACAGAAAATACTCGAACCCAGAGAAAGAAAAATGCCCGCTTCTTCATGACATCTTCTTTTAATAATCAGTAGAGCTAAAAAATTAAAAATCCTTGTAACGGTGACTTTAAATAAGAGATTTTTATAACTTTCGCCCTTGCTTTTCTTCTCAGAACACAAGGGGCTAATTAAAAGTGGAAAAGTTCTTGTTTGATCAGAAATTCTTGTGTTTTGGAAAAAGAGAAAACTACTCTAATATTCAGAAAGGGCTTAATTGGCTTTAAAGTCACCAAATTCCCTTTCCCTATTTGGGATAGTGTAGATGAGCTTTTCTTTCTGAACCCACAAAGAAAAGGTTAGGTAATGGGACTGTAGAAATTAGGGCTCCCAGTTGAAAGTTGGTCTTTTGATATGAATCTATGGGATTCTCTTTCAACCTAACTCGGTATGATTCCTCCCTGAAAACCTCTCATAAGTCCTGGTCTTTTGGCTGACTTCTCTCCATAAATGACTTAATTACTTGAGCAGTAAGCTTGTTTATTGAGGAAGATGTGTGTGGTGATCCCTAATGGGGCATGTCAGCATAAAAGCCCCATTATACTGAGGCAAGCCTGGGTCCATCCATTTTGCACTGCACTCTCTCCTGGATTTATTAGAATTAGTGCAGGAAAAGTGAGTGCTCTATGTAGCACAGCCTTTTTGAAACTGATGTTTCTACCACTAGAGTAGGCTAGGAAAAGAATTCCCTGGGCTCATACGTGCTCCTACCAAGAGGCACCACGGAGTTCATCGAAAGACGAACATCATTGCATACAGGTACAAAGAAGCAAATTGGTGTATCTTTGGAAAATTCACAAATGTTCTTTAAGGGTAGTGACCCTAAAAGTCGACATGTCCATTGGTTAGCAGACTGTTTTCAGTTCTCGTTTTTGTTGGTAAGTGGGATGATGAAAATGATCGAGTCAGGAAAACATTACACCCAATTCAATTTATTATAGTGTTGGAAATGTTTTTTGTCTCATAAAGTGCCTATCTGTTGACTCTTGTCAACTCCTGTTTAATAATTAAAGCAGGGACTCATTTATCCACTAACTGGGACAGGCGTGCACGAAGGTGTTTATTGACCTGGTACATCATTGCAGACAGTACACTCTGGCTGTCTTCTCTGCACATCTTTCAAACAGTTACTGATATTGTCACCTAAACATGAGATTGGTGACTTTGGAGTAGGGTGGCGGTAATGATGGTGGGGTGAGAGGGTAAGGAAGGCAAATGGGACCAAGAAAATTGAGCACAATGGGCGAAGTGAAGCACCGGCTCCACGGAAGGTTCTTGCACTGACCCTGGTTACATCTTTGGAAGGTGTGTTTGATCACCTGCTGAATCTTTGGAACTATCTGTTAACAATGGATGAGGCATTTGGGTTGTATTAAGTGTGTGATGTCTGGGCCTCTCTTACAAAGAGTTAGGGTGTATGTTACTTATTACCCATCAACACACTACATACTCCCCAGGCTTACCTAAAATGTGTCAGTATTTTTGCTGTGTTGCTGCCCAATGCAAAGAGTATAAAGCATCCCCTTAATAACTAAGGCTTCTGGGTTAAGTATGAGAGGTGCCTGGCTATAAGTGCTGGTGGATGGTTAACTAAATAATTCAGGAAGATGTTATGGTTCCATAAAATGAACAGCTACAACTCTTGCATCTTTATCCCCTTCTGTTGGTCTTCAGGAGTGTATAAATAAGGATTCTATTTGGTTGCAAGTGATAAAAATCTGCTGGACGTGGCTTAACCAAAACAAAAGGGATTCATTTTAAAGATATTCAATGCTTCATGGGGTGCAAGGGCAGTAAAGCAACCAGGTCTTAGGAAAGGTCTGGAATCAGGTACTAAAACGTCAATGAGTAATTTTTCCAGCGCTCAGTTCTGCCCCTCTCAGGGCATTTGCTGCAAAGTGATCTAAGCAAATTGGGCTTCACACAATTAGGTTCCTCCTGGTCAATTTCATTAACTCCCAGCAGTTAGAGAGCATGGTGTCAGCTCTGAGTCTGCTCCCACAGTTCACTACCGGATTCCAAGGAAAACAAATCTCAGGTCAAAATTTTTGATATTTATTAACAAGCATGTACAAAACAGGCAAAGCTTCTTAAGTCTGATGAAGACCGAACTTTGTCCTTTTATGTACCCCAACACCTTGCTAAAAAAGTCTTGCAGAAGCAAAGATAACGGTACTCTAGCACAGAGACTGGTGCACTTACTTCTGTAAAGAGCCAGATAGTAAATTTTTTAGGCTTTTCAGGCCCTACAGTCTCCGTTGCCCAACTACTCGAGTCTTTTTTAGTGGCAGTGCAGCCACAGCCAGTAAGTAAACAAATTGTTGGTGTTTTCCAAAAACTTTACCTATGAGCTGAAACTGGAATTTCATATAATGTTCACAAGTTAAGAAATATCATTCTTTTGATTTTTTTCAACTATTTTAAAATGTAAGTGTTATTCTTAGCTCATGGACTGTGCGAAAACAGTTGTTGGCTAGAATTGGCCCACGGACCCTCGTTTGCCGACCCCTGCTCTAACAGCATACTTCTCATGACAGTGAGGTTACCAAGAGTCTGCCAAAGCAGCATATAATCGTAGAACCATTTATGAGTCAGGCTTGGAATAACTTTGTGACAGGACGATCCTGTAGTTATTTTTTCACACTGCTTTAGAAAGGAGTAGTGCGTTTTGGCTTCTAGAGGCCACCATGCAGGTACCAGAACATTCTTTGATTTTAATGATGGCTTCCTAACAGGCTTGAGAGCTTCCTCAACCTCCAGTCAGTGTCCAGATCTCTTTCAATGGTCAACCAGTACCCATTTATAGTCATAGCTTATAATCTCCTCCAAAAACGTGCCTCTACTATTTGACTCTTAAGTAGTAAGCAACTCTCTACTATCTCAGCATTGCTCTTCCATCCACTGGTGTGGCGTCCACTGTCTAATTTTTCACCTTCCCTTTCTACCCAGGTTCTGAGAGACTCTTATGTCTGCTTCTGCTACAAGGCCTCACATTACTCTGAGGGTTAGCTTTTAGCATGAATTCGAATTGATCTTCAATTAAAACAAAAATTTCAGAACAAAAATTTCAAACCACCACAGAATAGTCCTTTAGCTAGCTTAGCCCTCTTGCAAGGCCAAATTGATGTTTCTTCCTTCCTCAGGTGTGCCGTGCCCCTGATGAAATTCATATTAAAGAAAAAGGATTCGGGATTTGTGTGAAGATACCATAATGTTTATTTCTGCAGGAAAAATAAACATAAACAAATCAATTATAGAGAAAATTGAAAAGGACAATACCACTGTAAATCCTCAATAACACAGCTAGAACTACATGTCAATTTTTATTAATCATGGTCAGTTTTAAAATGGTCAAATACTGGTACATTATAGAGAACTTAATGGCATAGGATTAAGTTAAATTAAATTCTTTTCCTTTACTTCAGGTTACCTTTTTCAGTTTCCCAGTTTCTAGACTGTATGATACGACTGTTGACAATACCTAAGTTTTTGCAGTATAGAGAGAGAAAGAGAGAAAAAAAGAGAGATACAGAGAAATAGAAGCACAGTGAGACTAAGAGAAGAGAGGTTGAATTTCTCCTTGGCCTGAACCTGGTCCCTAGAGAAGCGACTTTGGGCAGCGCCTGCTCTTGGACCAATCAGCATAGTTAGTGCGGGGGTGAGGGCAAAGCCACTGCATAAAGGGGTCCAAGAGTTCACCCCTGCAGGTCAGAACAGAGTGGCGACCAGCACAGTGATCACTGACAGGTGGACAGACAGCCCAATAATCGTCCTCCAAGGATGTGAGTCTTGGAGCTGCTATTCCACTGCTCTGTTAGGTTCTATATGAGCCCTGAGATAAAGAAGATTGAAAATATTTAACATCAATCAATCAGAATCAGACCCAGGCTGTGAACAGGTGGTGCGAACAGGTCCCAGTGCATTCCCCTGAAGGGAGTATGGGGTCCTCTCATAAATATGAATATCACTATTCCCAGAGTTAGTTATTTTGTGGACCTGGGCCATGAAACAGGACTTCTACAATATAGAGGTCTATATAATACTGGGTGAAGAGACAGGTGGGTAAGTAGCCAGTCTACCTTCTCACAAATTTTCAATTTGTTGCTCTGATCTTTTAGTATTTGTTGCCTACTGAGCCAGCAAGCTTCTGTGTTCATCAAGTGTTCTTGCCAATCTCTGAAAAGGAAAAAACATGAATAGGTACACAGTCTGAATGCTATCTTATGTGTCTTCTTTGAGAAAGGGTTTCCAAAAATACCCCAGAGCTAAAAGCAAGGATACACTGGGCAGAAATTGCAGTGTCAAGGTTTCAAACCTTTACTGCATGAATGACATTCCTTGGTCTATTCTCTCCTCAGCCCAAGAAGTAGAGGAAGTCTGCTGCGGTGACTCTGACACGTCCATCTGCCTTAAGGTCCCTGTCCCCAGCAACAGCAGCGGGTGGCACTGCCTGAGCCCCCTTGCCCCTGCTCCTCAGAGTGAGAAGACCTCGCCTCAACAGGCACAGCACAAAAGAGAGCCTTAAAATACTTGCTGAATGAATACTGGAATCCTTTCTCTTCCCCACCCCCAAATTTCTTGAGCATTTGGGTCTCTTCTAGGTATCAGTCAATTTGATTATGCTTGACTGGTACGAAAGCGGAACAAAACCTCTGCTGTGGGGATGGGCAGTGTCCACATCTGTTCCACCACTGACGTTGCTCTATGCCTCCACATGGAGAAGGGATGGGGATGGGATGTAAGCCTCATGGGACAGAAGGAAAGTTTCGGAACAACTGAACTAGCTAAGCTAACAGACAAATGTGTGCTCTCACTTTAAGGCATATGGAGGTGTTCTGCTTTTGTGGCTTCCTTCTAGGTCTGCAATAGATATTTATTAAACCAAATTACATATGAAAAACTGGCGATGTTTGGAAGAGAAGACAGGGGAGAGGAGGAGGGGCATGGGGACTGGAGGCAGCAGGTGAGGGCTGCTTTCAAATATCTGAAGGATTATACTGTAAAGGGGTAGAGCTTCCAAATGAGCTGAGATACCCGATGGCTTCCTGTTGCCTAGAGAATAAATTCCAAACTACTTACTAGACTTACAAAGCTCTATATGTGTGGTTCTCAAAATCTTTAAAAATATATCAGTGCCTGGGTCTACCACAAACTCATCAGTCCCTAGGATGGGGGCCTGAGCACCTGCATTTTGTTGCATAGAGTGAGCTGGGAACTTCCTGTTATGATTTAGCTCCAGCCTACTTCTCCAGGCTCATTTCCTACCACTTCCCTCTTTGTTCAGAGCTCATGTCCTGTTGGCTTCCTTTCTGTCCCTGGAACATGCCAAGCTCATTTCAACCTCAGGGCGTTTGCTCTTCCTGGTTTCTGTGCTCGGAAGAGTCTTCTTCCTGACTGAAGCCAGCTCATCTGCTCAGAAAGCTGCCTCTTTGTGAGGCCTTCCCTGACCCTCTGCATTTGTTTCCTGGTGCTGCCATGGCAAAGTACCACAAACTATGTACTTGAAACAACAGAAATATATTCTCTTACAGTTCTGGAAGTTAGTAGTCCAAATCAAGGTGTTGGCAGGCCTGTGTTCTCTCTGAAGGCTCTAAGGGAGCATCCGTTCCATTCCTTCCTCTTAGCTCCTGCTCGCGGCCAGCAAGCCTTGGCAATCCTGGGCTTGTAGATGCGTCACTCCAATCCCTTCCTCCGTCCTCATGGCATTTTCCCCATGTGTCTTCACGTTGTCTTCTCTTGGTGAATGTCTCTTCTCTTCTTATATGGATACCAGTTACTGGCCCATCCTAATGACATCATTTTAACTTGATTATATCCACAAAGACCCTATTTCCAAATGAGGTCATATTCACAGGAACCAAGGTTAGTATTTCAACATATTTTTAGCAGGGACGCAATTCAACCCTAATTCCCTTCGTCCAAAGCAGCCCCACTCCACTCTCTCTGGTCGTTATCACTTTACCTTGTCTTGACCACATCCGAAATAATCTTGCTTATTGTGTATTGTGTGCTGGCTGTTTTCCTCACTATGTAAACCCCATGAGAGCAGGGTCTTTGATTATCTGGAATGCCACTATGTTGACCATCCCTGAAAGGGTACTTATTAAATATTTGTTTGAGTGAATGAAACAAAACTAATGATCAAAGAATAAAAATTACCAGGAGGCAGATTTTATTTCACTACAAAGAAAGCTTTTGTATAATTAAAGCCCGCTCAGAATGAAATAGTTGCTCTTTTTTAAGGTAATGAGTTCCCTGTCTTAGGAGGAGATTGTACGAAGGCTAGGAAATGTCTTAGAGGGGATACAGGCGAGGGGATTTGCATATCAATTCAGCAACGGATTTATGACCTCTAAGGACTCTTTAAATCCAGAAGTTCAATAATTCTATATTTGAACAGAGACTTTTAAAAAGCACTGCTTCTCTAAGAAATGACTCTAATGGTAGAAACTTCAGGCAGGCATACGTTTCCTGTTACTGTCTCTGACAAGTGAAATCTTGTGACAGCCCTCACATCACATTACGTTTATAGCCTCCGTTATGTCTCATGGGCCTATTCTCAAGCACAGTTTGAATTTCTTCTTCTTTTATTTATTTATGATTTTGGAGGGGCAGGCCCATTCTATCTAAGGAAAAAAAAGGAAGGAGATTTGAAATTTCTGTTTGGGATCCCTTTTATGTCTTAACTAAGCCTGTTACAATGAGATGTTGTATTAAGTTGGTCCTGTCTTAAGAAAGGAACACCTTCTCTGTTGAAAGCTCTTGCTGCCAGGGGACTCAGTGTTACCAGAGCAGTCAACTTTGATTTGTGTATCAATAATGTTGTGTCAGTAGCCAGAGGGGATGGCATCAGGGCGTTCCAGATGCTTTTATTGGTGCTTTTGCTGGAGGATTATTTCAAATTAGCTTCAGTCTCTTGGAAGACACTGAGCAGTAGAATGCTATTTCCCATTTGTAAACAAAATGGTGAATAATTATGGGAGAAACCCAGACAGGCTGATTTCTAGGAAATGTCACGTCTGCAGATCTTAATTTTCTCCAAGCACTATTGCCCTGTTCCTCTTTTCCTATCGCTTATATCCTCCCAGGTATAATACTGAATAGAACCTGGTTACAGGGCCATCAGTGCCTTTACAGCCACTCAACAAAATAACCAGACTCTTCTGCTGTCACTGTAACCAGCAGAAGAGATTGGGAGAATGTGGGGGAAAAGAATGGGTTTTTTTAAACGGTATTATAAAAATGTTTAAATGTTTTGTATGTGATGGCAATAGTAATAGTTATTATATAAATTTTGGAAAAGACTGAAAAGCAGAGGGATAAAAATAAATATTACCTGTTATTTTATCTTTCAGGATAACCACTGTTTTTCATTTCAGTATGTTTACTTTGACTATTTTCTCTCTTTCTGTCTCTGAAATAACACTGTTTTATCACTTAATGATACAGAACAGAGGTCAGCAAACCTTTTCTGTAAAGAGACACATAGTAAGTATTTTCAGCTTTGCTGGCCATGAGGTCGCTCGCATAGCTACTCAGCTCTGCAGCTGTAGAACAAAGTCAGCCATAGACAATAAGAGAACGAATGGGCGTGGCTGTCTTCCAACAAAGCTATTTTTCCAAGCCAGGTGATAGGCAGGGTTTGCCCCACGGTCATAGTTTGCTCACTCCTGATATAGGAAGATATTTTTTACGTGTCACTAATATTTTTCAGGACCATTTTTAAAGGTATCATAATATAGTATACCATTGTCTTGACAGACTGTAATTTTTTAGGTAATTCATTATTGTTGACCATATAAGTGGTTTCAGTTTTTCATTGTTATAAATAATGCAATGATCAACATTCTTGTGGATAAATCTTTCAACACATTCATGATTATTTCCTTAGTATTCATTAATTAAAATGTCATTGATAAAGCTAAGGTATGTTTCAGTTTCACTAATGGTATGAATTTAAGCTGTTCTTTCTTGACATTTTCCCAGTGTTGAATGTAAATTTCACTTTTTAGTGTTAAGGACCTGTAAAATTAGTCCTGATGATTATTGCCATAAAGAGAGAGGAAAGCTCTAGCTAAAGCTGTGTTGTTCTTTTTTTTGGGGGGGTGGGTATTCATGGGTCATGAATACTTTGAGAATTTGAGAAAAACAAAAGTTATTCTCTGAAAAAAAAACCCACCTATAATCAGGGGGATTCAAAGAGACCTAGGACAGGAAGTCATGGTGAAAATCAGTCACTATGAAAATCCACTTTCCTGAAAACACAAACCCAGATTTGATAAGAACTTATGCCTATTTATCTGCCTTCTCTTTTCTAACACAATCTATTGACTGTTTCATTTCCCTGGTCTACATTCTTTAAATCTAATTTTAAATATTCTTATTTTTGTGTCTTAAACTTTATAATACCGTTTGTACAATGAAGTGGGAGGAAAAGGAAGGAGAGGTAGGGAAGTAGAGGAAGGAAGAAGCTGTAAAATTAGGAAGAATTTGGAGAAAAGAAAAAAAAAAAGGATGCAAGGGAAAGGAAAATGACCAATTCCATTAGTTTTGCCACCATTTCAGAAGATTGAAGGAATGTGTAACCCAAGTCCCCAGATCCCGGAGCAGACTTTAGGCCTTTCTACTGATGTCGGCAGCCAAGAATCCAGTCCCGCCGTTCACCAGCGTTTAGTGAGTGTTGTTCCGAGCGCGACACTTCGGTGCGCTTCAGGACGATTTTACAGGGGGCACAAACTCACGTGCTCCAGGGTCTATTCGGTAACGTAAACTAGGGACCGTGTCTCGTGGGGCCCTTGACAGCATTATGTTGGAGCACATAAGCCTTGACTAAAGCAGTAGGTCCATGGAAGAACGAGGGCTCCACATGACAAGCTAAATCCCCAAATTCAGGTTTTTATGTAAAATCTCCCAGTATTAAAAATTGGACAACAATTTTATTTTTCTTTAACTTAAGCGTTGTGAAGAGCCAAAGGGATATACCTCTGAGCCTTTAGGTAGCCCATGGAAAACGGTTTTGTGATCTCTGCATTAAATAGACATTTTGTGACATTGTCGCTGGCGATCACTTTTAGTGCCATATTGGTGTTCACTCTTCCTCAGGTTCTATCTATTCTTTCAAATACGGTTGTATCCTAGAGAGCATCTTTTTCTTGGCGGTTTTCTTCAAGCAGCTAAACACAGTGTGCCAAGAGAATACATAGAGGATGATTCCAAACAAGTTGCCTCCTCTGCAAATCCCTTTTCTCCCTATATCAACTCTATCAGGGTATAATATACATACAGTAAAATGCACCCAATTCAAGTGTACAGTTTGAGAAGTTTTCAAGAATGTGTATGCCTGGGTAACCTCCCCAGTAATAAAGGCATAGAACACTTCCATCACACCAAGAAATCCCTTGTGCTTCTTTGTAGCCAGTTGCCTTCACTCACAGCTGTCTCCACGATTCTAGGCAAACACTGGTCTGCTTTCTCTCACTGTAATTTTTTCCTCTGCTGGAATTTATTTTAATGGAATTATTCAGTACATTTTCTTTCGTATCTAGCTTTTTCACTTAGCATAATGTCTTTGAGATTCATCTGTGTATCATAAGTTGCTTCTTTTTTAATGCTGAGTGGTGTAGATTGATTCATTGTATGGATATACTATTTTAAACCCATTCATCTGTGTGTAGACAGTTGGATTGTTTCCAGTTTTTAAGTAGTTATGAGTAAAGCTGCCGCGAACATTTGTGTACGGATCTTCATGTGGATGTATATTTTCATTTCTCTTCAGTAAATACTCGGAAGTGGAATTGCTAGATTGCATGTTAAGTATATATTTAACTTTCTGAGAAATTGTCAAAAAGTTCTCCAAAGTGGTTGTATTATTTTAAACTCTCAGCATTAAAGTTTGAGAGTTCCACTTGTTCCACATCCATATTGACACTTAGTGTCGCCAGTCACTTTAATTTTAGCCATTCTTGTGGTGGTACAGCAGTTGTGGCTTTAAATTGCATTTAAGCCTATGATCTGTTGCAAGTTAATGTTGCGTGTAATGTGAGTTAAGGGCCAAGGTTCATCATATTTTCCATATGAATATCAGGTATGAGGGCCTAAAAGAAATAACACCCCAGTAGCAATGAGCACACCTAGCACCCTGATCTTGGTTTCTAATACCGTTATCCAGTAAAAGGAACTAAGGCTCTATGGAGAAATGTTTGATTCTAGGACTGGGGCAGGAAATACACAAGATGATCCTGGAGCATCTTATAGTGTCAAAAAGTAAAGAAATGCTCAATAAAGCCCACAGTGATGGTATTTTTGCCAAAAGGACAAAGGCACTGACCAAAAGAGCTCCCAGTAGCTCAAATTGGAATAATTAGAGCAACAAAATAAATAAAGTGGTATTGGATTATAGTCCAAAGTGTAAAATAAGTATCCATGATATAAATAAATGATTGAATAAATAAATAAATAAATAAATGGAATAGAATAAACACATTTCCTGTTCAAAAGAATTCCAAATGATTATGTAAATGCCTCGTCTTCAATTAGGTGAAGCATAACTCCCCACTCTGTAAGTGTGAGCCAGGAATAGTGACCACCTTCCGAAGAGTACAATATGAAAAGGGGTGAGAATAGTAACTTAACAGTGAAGAAACCTGACCAACACAACTTCAGCCAGGTGGGCAAGGTCAGCATCGCAGTGACGTGTCATATGGAGTGCATGTACATTTGCTAAGATGTGATAAATGGCATTCTGTGGTCTCCCTCCTAAAACCCAGAACTCCAGTCTAATCATGAGAAAACATCAGATAAACTCAATTGAGAAACGTTCTTTTAAAAACTTGACTAAAACTCCTCAAAACTCTCAAGGCCATTAAAACAAGGCAAGTTTGAATAACTGGTAAACTCAAGAGGAACCTTAGGAGACATGACAACTAAATGTAATGTGGTGCCCAACATAGGAGTTTAAAATAGAAAAAAGACATTACGTAAAAACTAAGGAAATTTGAATAAACTATGGACTTTGATTAATAATAGTGTAACCATGTGTACCCATCAAAGCTACAAATATACCGTACTAATGTAAGGTATTAACAAAAGGGAAAACTGGGTGAGGTATACATAGGAACTTTCTGTAGAATCTTCACAACATTTTTTAATCAATCTAAGACCATTTTAAGCTAAAAATATTTTTGAAAATGCTATTGGCCTTGATCTTATGAACTTACGTTCTAGTGGGGGAAAGTGCCAATAACCAAAAGATGGTGATAAATACTCTGGGGGGAAAAGGGCATGAAAAGTGAATAGGGAGTGTCTGGGGGCAGTGAGCATACTGCTTTGTAAATGGAGTGACGGAAGACCTCATTGTGAAAGGGACATTTAAGAAGTAAAATGAAAGGTGTGTGGAAGCAAACTGTGACCATATTTGGGAGAAAGAATGTTGTAGACATTGGGAGAAGGAGATGCAAATGCCCCAGGGTAGGGCATACTCCTGAGGAATAGCAAGAAGACCCATGTGTCTGGAGAAAAGTGAAAAAGTGGGATAACGGTAAGAGGAGCTAGAAAAAGGAAGGAAGAAGAGCCAGGTGCTGCAGGACATCGTAGGCCTCGTAGTATTCAGTCTTTTACTCTGAGTGATGTTAGAAGCCATTAGAGAGTATTGAAAAGAGGCGTGACATGATCCAACCGATCTTTTAACAATATCATTCCAGATTCAGGGGAGCAAAGGGAGAGGCAGTGAGATTTATTAGGAGGCTGTTGATGTAATCCAGTTGAGAGGTGATCATCACTGACCAGGATGATCATTGTGACAGGTGAGAATTGGTCAGGTTCTGTAGCCAAAAGGATATACTGATGATTTAGAATTGAGGAATGACAGGTACCAAAGATGACTGCAAAGATGTTGGCCTAAGCAACTAGAAGGATGAAGGTACCATTTACTGAGATGGGAAAGATGCATCTCAAGAGGTGAAAACCAGATATTTTGGAGAAACAGCTTGGTTTTGGACAAGTTTAATTTAGGTGCCTAAACTTTAGATGTCTTCATCTAGGTGAGGGGATCAAGTGAAGTTCCATCCTAGGGATGGCATTTGAATGTCAGCAGAATATAGATGGTATTTAAAGTCACAAGTCTGGAGGATGTTACCCCAGGAGTGTGTGTAAAGAAAGAAGAGACCTGGCCTTCCCTGGTGGCGCAATGGTTAAGAAGCCGCCTGCCAATGCAGGAGACACGGATTTGGCCCTGGTCCGGGAAGATCCCACGTGCCGCAGAGCAACTAAGCCCGTGCGCCACAACTACTGAGCCTGCGCTCTAGAGCCTGTGAGCCACAACTACTGAGCCCCACGTGCTACAATTACTGAAGCCCGCGCACCTAGAGCCCGTGCTCTGCAACAAGAGAAGCCACTGCAATGTGAGAAGCCTGCGCACCGCAAGGAAGAGTAGCCCCTGCTCGCCGCAACTAGAGAAAGCCCGTGTGCAGAAAAGAAGACCCAATGCAGCCAAAAATAAAAATAAATAAATAAATTTTTTTTAAAAAAGAAGAGACCATAAGCACCACTGTGTGCCAGGCATAATTCTGGATGCTGGAGATTCAGCAGGAGCAAAAGAAAGTACCTGCTCTCATAGAATGGGTCAGGCTTGTGATGCCATCATAGTCGGTTGTACATGGGGTTGACGCCTCCCTCCAGCTGGCGCAATCACTTTCTCTTCCACAAATTTCAGAATGAAGCACGATCAACTTATAACTCCAGGAGCGGGGCAGCCATGTGTTCATGAAAGGAGAAAGCCATTCTAGAAGGAAAAGAATAATGAAAGATACATCAAAGAAAACAATAGTATCACTTGATTCAAGACAGCTTTTCTGGTCTCTTCTGGGGTCTGACTATACTTGCTGTCCATGGGTTCCAAGAGATTCCTCTATATCTTTATAATAAGTTGCCACATTGGTGAGCTGGCTTGAAGGAGGTTCTAGTGCTTAACAAGCAAAGAAAATATTCATGGTCGGTAGTAATTGTGATGGGTGAAAAAATAGAGAGCTCCCGCTGAAGGCTCCATGGAGAGAGCATCTTCTAAATAATCCTTTTCCTTTTACCCACTCTGGAATTTACTTGTTACCAAGGGACAAGTTAAAAATAAAAATATCTGTTCAAAGGGGCAACATGAACCTAATCAATGAAGAGGGTTAAGTACTACTTTGATCGGCCCAACTGTTTTGAAAGGCAGCATTCTGGGGGTTAATGTACCTGAGAAATGGGAGCACTGCTCGGCATCACAGACACCTGGGACAGCATCTTGGGGAATTCTCTAGGCCAGAGCTTGCACCTGGGCAGCCAGGAGGCCAAATATGGTCCACAGATGTCTCTCATTTGGCCCACATCAAATTATAAAAAATTGATGCCAACATGTAAAAATCTGAAAAAATATAAAACTACACATCTCTTTAAGATTTGTAAGATCTGACAGTAATGAGTTCATATTCCCTCTTAGCAACAGCTGAGTAGCAGCTACCCTCTTTAGACAAGGCCAGTGCCTTGTATGGGAAACAGGCATCATGACTCACACAATCGAAGTATGGGCTTCATTCATTTGTACAAGTGTTTCCCAACTGGGGGCAATTTCAGCCTTCAGAAGATATCTGGCAATGTCTGGATACATTTTTGATTGTCACACAGGGTATTGGGAGCTCCGTGCTGCTGATGTCTAGTGGGTAGATATCAGTAAACATCCTACAAGGCCTAGCACAGACCCCTACAACCAAGAATTACTCACCCCAAAATGCCAATAGTACCAAAGTTCAGAAACTTTGATTTATACTAACTTCCTGGCCGCTCTAAGAATATGAGTTTGCAATTCCAGCTTAAGTGCATTTCTCCGAACCCAGGCAAGATACTATAAGTAGTTCCTGAAAGGTTACAGCCTTCACTCCTCTACCCAGAGGAAAAAGGGTACGTTGTTTCACAAAGACAGGGAGGGAATGGATCTGGGCAGGCACAAAGGACAGCTCTACAATAATTCCCATTGTACAGAAAATTGTATCAGTAATATAAGGTAATTTTCCCAAGGACACAAAGTTACTATGTGTAGAAATAAGAATTCAAACCCTGATGACTTCTTAACATTCAGGAACAATTCAGTATCAGGAAAACCTGTATTAATAGATCAAAAGAAAAATGACAGTGTCGTCATAGATTCCGAAAGGCTTCTGATAAAAGTCAATATCCTTTCTTGATAGATAATTCCTTCTAGCATTAAACTTAAAAAGGCAATGGGCGAGGCTTTAAAGAAGATGACTTTAAATTGCTGCTAAGGGACTTAGGAGAAGACTTTTAAAAACTTATATTGGCATGGTTTTCATCTGCCACAAATAAATCTATATATTTTGAATGATTTAGGTAGAAATGCTAACACGTTTTTTGAACTAGAAGATCTAATTCGAAAGTTCAATTCTAGAGACCGTCATACAGAGTGAAGTAAGTCAGAAAGAGAAAAACAAATATTGTATGTTAACGCATATACGTGGAACCTAGAAAAATGGTACAGATAACCCGGTTTGCAGGGCAGAAATAGAGACACAGATGTAGAGAACAAACGTATGGACACCAAAGGGGGGAAAGTGACAGGGACGGTGGTGGTGGTGAGATGAATTGGGAGATTGGGATTGACATGTATACACTAATATGTATAAAGTAGATAACTAATAAGAACCTGCTGTATAAAAAAATAAATAAATTGAAAAAATAAATTTAAAAGTTCAGTTAAAGTATATAATAAGAATCAAGAAAATTCTGCAACATTCTAGTACTACAATGATTAAAGCACCGTGGTTCTGGTGCAGAATAAACAGATCGAGGAAACAGAACAGAGTGAGAAATGCAAATAAGTCAAATAAATATGGAAATGTATTATATGACAAGAGTGGTATTTTAAAATGTGTGGAAAAGATTGATTATTCAGTGCATAATGTGAAAGCATCTGAATGGCTATCTGAAAAGAAAACGGAATCCTGCCTCACACACTACGCTAACACTTCTTATGCCGGATGTTCAAGGATTTAAATGTAACCTATTAAAATGAACCTTTATTTCTTAGAAAAGATGGAAGAGTTTCTTCCATAGTCACAGAATAAAAAGTTTCTTCTAAAAGAATGAAATGGAATTCAAGAAAGATTATACAAAAAAAGATTAATGAATTCATTTATGTAAACATTGTGGTGGGTCAAATTGTGTCCCCCAAAAAGATTTGCTCAAATCCTAACACCTAGTATCTATGAATGTGACCTTATCTGGAAAGAGAGTCTTGGCAGATGTAAACAGGTTAAGATGAGGTTATACTGGATTTGAATGGGCCCTAACTGAATGCCTAGTGTCCTATAAGAGGAGAGAAATTTGGACACACAGACACAGAGAAGAAGGTCATGTGAAGACAAAGGCCAAGATTGGAGATATGCTGCCATAAGCCAGAGAGCACCAAGGACTGCTAGTAAGCACCATAAGCTGAAAGGATCAGGGAAGGATTTCGCCTAGAGCCTTTGGAGGGAGCATGGTCCTGCTAACACCTTGATTTTGAACTTATATCCTCCAGAAGAGGGGTCCCCAACCCCGAGGCCACGCAGCAGGAGGGGAGCGGCCAGTGAGCGAGCGAAGCTTCATCTACCGCTCCCCATCGCTCCCCATTGCTCGCATTACCGCCTGAACCTTGGCCCCCACCCCTCCAGCCTGGTCCGTGGAAAGATTGTCTTCCACAGAACCAGTCCCTGCTGCCAAAGAGGTTGAGGACCGCTGCTCCAGAACTATATAAGAGAATAAATCTTGTTGTTTTAAGTCATGCAATTTGTGGAAACGTTATGCAGACTAATGCAAATATAAGAAAAAAAAAGAACTCACATGGGGAAAAATACACCAAAAACAAAACTAAAAGACAAATGGGGAAAATATTTGTAACACATGTAACAAAGAACTGGTTGCCTTAACAAGTAAAGAACTTCTATAAATCTGTATTTTTTGAAAAGCCAACCACTTAATAGAAAATGGGCACCTGACCTTTTATGATGAAGTTTTTATAGCTTTGTTGGGAGAATTAAAAGAAATAACATGTGTAACGCAAATACAACGATTATCAGATGGGTAGACTTAGCTCTCTCCTTTCACCCACTTTGAGACCATATGCAGTATCTTACCACATTTTTCCTCATTGCTTTAGTGACTACAGGAGATTTTACTGAAGCTTTTGAGGGAAGAGGACTTAACCTCACGGACCATTGTGGCACGACTTCATTTTTTAAAATTGCCTTTCAAACATGCATCTGCTCTTAAAGTTTTACTCTGAGCACCAATATCTTCTAGTTCTGCGTATATTTTCTTCTTGCCTATAATTCCCAACTTTGCCTCTCACATATTTTCTATTTCCCCTAGTAATTTAGCTCCCAGCTTGCATACTCCAGCCAGTAAAACAAGAGTCAGGCATTAGCTGGTCTGTCCTTAGAAAGCGTTCAGGGGCCAACCATTGTAAATCTCATGGAGTCTCATCAACCTGGACATTTTTTCTTTTCTTGGAGCAGGGAAAGAGGAAGGACTCTGCTGCTAAGAAAACGAGGCCTTCCCCAGGTGACCACAAATCAGGGCTGGCTTCACTGATGTGCCACCTGAGCAGCCGTACAGGGCCTGCACTCAGAAAGACCTCATACCTGGTTTAATGCTCTGTTAGTGCTGTCTTGAAACAGTCTTAATTTTTGAACAAGGGGACTCCATAATTTCAGTTGCTCTGGGCCCCACAAAGTATATAGTCAGTCCTGACAGAGAAACTATTCAATGAATGGATATTGTTATCAATACTCAAAGCACAAATGCTTTATCCTCTGAATGTCCAAGAGATAGAGCATCTCAGAGCTTGCTATTCAGGGGGGAAAAAATAAACAAATAAAAGCAAATGGGGAAGAGAGAAAAAAAAAATTAGCCGCGTGAACTCGGAAGCTAGGAAAGCTGGCACCATTGCCTTTAGCAAGATGCTATCTGACATCTTTTGGCTGAATGCGTCCTTTCATGGGGTGATTAAACAGCAAATATCTCTGAGTAGCATAATGTTTATTAGACGTCACTCTGTTAGGGCAGCTTGTGTTTTCCTTGTATTCTGTTTCTGTGTTCAAGTATGTACAATTTGTTGATTTAAATAAAATTTAAAATAAGCCGTGCTGCTTGAAGAGCTGCTGACAGGGCCTCGCAGAAAACTTTGAGAGATTTTTTTATTAGGAAAGAATTCTGTTTCTGTGTCATGTTTTTCTACATCATGCCTCTCCCGCAGCCCCCTCCCTGCTCTTAGCAATACACTGCGGCAGCCTAATAAACAATGTTTTTTTTCTTTTTGGGGTGTTCATCAGGTTCTCTGAAATACTTCTATTCATGAGGCACATCTTCTATTAGTCCATCCCTGACCCCTGGGTTATTAGAGAAAAGGGATAAGCCTGTTCAGGACAACGGTCATATCTACCTTTAAATACCAGGAGTCACACACATACACTCATCCAGTTTCAGATTTTCTGGACTGCTGATCATTCATTCAATATTTTTATTAAAACTTAATTGATGGCAAAGTATAGAGAAATGAATATTCTTTATATCACTGGATAGAATGGCAGTGTCTCTTTAAAATAAAAATACCTATGATCTTGACTAAGCCTTTTGCTTCTCTGCTTGTGTCTCAGAGAGACTTTCACATGTGGGCGCGAGGGGACATGTGCAAGGATGTCCATCACATTCTTTGGAGGAAATGCAATAACTGAAAGCAACCTACATGCCCATTAGCAAGGGGATGGCTAAATAAAGTGTGAAAGAGCAAAATGCAATGTGGTGGTTAAAAAAATAAAAAGCATCTCTGTGTGCCTATATAAACAAACCTCATATTTTTGAAGAAGAAAAGCAAGTTGCAGAAACCTCATTCGCCACACAAGGGCTTTTTTAACAACCAATAGCTGGAACACAAAACAATATTTTATGTACTCCATAGGTACATTCACATGCATGAAAACCCATAGAAAACAGTTCAGAAGAGAAAACAGCAAATTGAAACAGAGGTCACCACACTAGGGGAGGGGCGTCATGGAGGGGAGATGCCAAAAGGGACTTCAGTTATATTTGTAGCATCATACTTTGAGTGAAATTTTATGCATTTATTATTGTTCAGTGACAAATTAATATATTTTTTATCAGATACAGAAAAAGTGCTATAAAAATTTCAGAGTTTGTATTACCTACGTGGTTCTCTAAATTAAATATTTTACATACCAGATATATGTTATAGGCCCATAGAGTTTATATGTGATACAGTATCCTTATATTTCTTCATATGGAATTTCTGAAGAGTCTCAGAAAGTATTACGTAAATTTGAAACAAATAGCCACTGTAGCACAAAACCTGCACCGGGCTGCAGAGCAAAGCCACGACCCAGCAGGAGGGTCCTTAGCCTCAAAGAGCTTCTAGTCCTGTGCAATTCTTAACAAAATGCAACCCAAAGAGCCCATTAGACCCAGAGAAACAGAATTTGCAAATATGGGGCACAGAAATCAGCAATTTTATGAAGCTTCCAGGAAATTGCTATGCATACCAGGAATTCTCAAGCCATCGGTAGAATTCTCATCTCAAATGTCATTTCCCCCACTATTTTGTTTCTTCCAGCACTGCCATTTTCATACTAATTTGTTTACTTGTTTATCTTTTTGCTGCACTGGACTCTTCCTGTGGGCAGGATCCGTGTCTATATTGTTGCTGACACATCCCCAGCAACCAGCATCATGCCTGGTACGTTGCTATCCAATAAACATCCAAATGTCCAACTGGTATCCAGTAAATACTGCTCACATGCGTGGATGACTGAATGAAAGCTGCATAGACTCATTCCCTTCCATGTCCTATAGGTGAATGGCCCTGTATTGATACTTTACTACCTCCTGTTATACCTGAAGTTTAATTCAGAGAATAAAGTAATGTAAATAATTAGAACTGCTGTTTATTAAGGGTTCTATGTGCCACCTGCTTTATAGGATTATATTTTCCTAGTATTCTTTGCCTGTTACTATTGCTGCATAACAAAGCACCCCAAAATTTAGTTGGCACAAAGCAACCATTTTCACATGCTCTCAGATTGTGTGGTCAAGGAAGTTGGACAGGGTACAAGGGATGGCTGGTCTCTGCTCTACAATGTCTGGGCCTTGGGCTGGGGAGGCTGGAACACTAGGGGTGATGATGGGTGGGAGCTGAAACTATCCGGACTGTCTTCTCTCACGTGGCTGATAGTTAATGCTGGCTGTTGGCTGGGACCTCAGCTGGGTCTGTGGACAGTCACACCCACATGTGGCTTCTCCGCAGAGCTGCTTGGGCTTCTTCTCAGTATGGCAGCCTTAGGGTACTTGGACTTCTTACTCAGGTTTCAAGTGTGAATGCCTCATCTTTCAAGCAGAAGCTTTTATGCCCTACACTCAAAAGTCATACAGAAGCGCTCCCACCATATTCTTTTGGTTACCATGAGCCATAGTCCTGTCCAGATTCATGGGAAGGAAAGTTAGACCCTACTTCTGGATGAGGCAGTGGATATGTTCTAGAAATCATAGGACAGGGAATATTTTCACTGCCATCTTGGAAAATACAATCTACCACGCCGCCATAACAATACTACAAATAGGTGTGAATGATCCATTTCATAAATGAGGGAGCAGGTACAGAGCAAATACATAATTTGCTCAGAGTCAAACAGCTAGATGGTAAGGGGCTGAACAAAGATTCAAACTCAGGTCTGTTTGTCCCCAAAGCTTCTTTTCCCCACATCTCACTGCTGTCACATCCGGTGGAGATTATATTTATGTGTTTCATCCTTCCTTCATTGTATATAAGGGAGACACATCCAGATCCCAAACGTTGCTTTATGTGGAGGATGTGTTTCCTTGCAATTTACAGGCGGCATTACTGGTGCAATAACCTGCCCTTCCATAGTTAATAGGCAGGCATTGAAATGAGTCCCTTCTGAAGGTCCAGAGAAATTGCTAGTAAGAGACCAGGGTTTAAGCAGAGTATGCAACTTCCAGATAGCAGCTGATCCACCACTATCGTTGACTCTGGTGAAAAATGATCCTCTGTCTTTGTGACACAATTATTTGGGTATTTACCACAAAGGCCCTTCAATGGGTCCTTTTCTATCAGAAAATAAGAAATAAGCCAAGTGGCGGGGGAAGAGCAAAACTTAAATGTAACTGCTCACCTCGTTTTGCCCTTAGATGGATGGTAGGTCTTTCTTATTATTCACCAAGCACAGACATGCTACCAAGAGTGAGTTGGCAACTTGTGAAGATAAATCACAGCCAGGATGGCTGCTGTCACTGTCACACTGAAAGCATGGGTCTGGTGGCTGACAGAGTATGGGAGCAAGGTCCCCACTGGTGCAAAGGCAGAGAAAAAGGAGGACCTGGAGAAAGGAAAACAGAAGAAAAGCAATAAAAATTCCATGTCTCCCCCCACATTGTTCCCAAGTGCCATGCTTTTGAGAGAACTAATATTTTTGTGAGTCCCCAGCAGGTCAGAAAGAAGACAGATGGCAGGTTACGATAGCAGGAGGGTGGGGAGGTTATGAATTTAACCATCCAAAGAGAAGAAAACACAGATTCAATACGTGTAGCTCAGAAGAAGATGGAAGAAAGCACCCAGACACTCTTAAGAATCTGAAGGGAGTTGTATTTTCAAGATATTTTTAGATGAAATTTTTTATACATGGCGTAAAGCTGAGATTCCCCCCAAATTATCTTGGTTTATTCTATTTTTAGAACCTATTTCTGTGCTGATAAAAGGAACATCTTCTAATAATATAAATTTTAACAAATATAGAAAAATGTATAAAACTCCATAATGTTATCATCCAGGAGCAACCAATATAAATATTTTGTTCTGTAGCCTTCTGGCATTCCCTTGCATCTCTCTGTGTGTGTGTGTGTGTGTGTGTGTGTGTGTGTGTGTGTGTGTGTGTGTGTGTGTGTGTGTGTGTGTGTGTGTATACACATAACTATGTGTATTGCAAAAGTAGACTAACACGAAACCTAATATTTTGTGACCTACAGTATTCTTTTATATGTATCATCAGTATCTTTATGTGTCAGCAAATAGATTTACATAATCATTTCTAACGGATGCCTTATTTTCCATTGTAGTAGTATTTAATCAATTCACTATTCGCTGGATGTTTAGGGTTGTGAATTTGTTCTTATTATAAGTAATAATACAAGGACATCCTTGCGCTTATACCTTTATATATTTGTTTGCTTGGGCACACTTCTCAAAGTGAATATTTTAAGAAAAGTGAGGCGCACTATTAAATAATTTTATGCATATTGTTAAATTATCTTGGTAAGTTGTACCAAGAGTTATCTAAAAACCAAGCTAAAAGTTACTGCAATTTGCACCGTTTTTTCTTTCTTTCTCTCTCCTTCCTTTCTCTTCCTCCCATTCTTCCCCTTAGCAAACCTTTCTCCGTTCAGTAGTTGGGACAAAAACTGTATGGCCCACAAAGCGGAAAATATTTACTATCCGGCATCGCTGCAGTAAAAGTTTGTGGACCTGTTGACTAGTGGAAATAATGTTTCTAATGCTCAGTGGAAGCTGCACGCTCCCCTAGGAGGGCATCATAGCAGTAATTAAGAGTGGGGCTGTCATCAGGCTTCTCGGGTTCAAATTGTAGTTCAGTCACTTACCAACTGTGGAGCCTTATCCTGGTTGTTAAAACTCTAAACAGTACAAGCTCCTCATCTGCAGAATGGAAATAATATACCCATCTACCACGAGTGTTGACATTAGGATCAAATAAAATAAGATGTGAAAGTGATTAGCATCAATGCCTAGTACGTTGTAAAGCATTGTTGTTATTGCTGTTATTTGCTTTGCTTTTCTGGAAATGTAACCTACAATTTGTTCCAGTGTCTCCAGTCCTGGAGTTTTAGTTTCTTCTGATACTCTTTTTCATCTTTGAGTAATTTTTGGCTCTAGACACAGAGTAAGATCTGCAGTGTCCTCACTGTATCCCGTTATTTTTCTTTTATCTTCTGTGTTTCAAGAACCTCATTGCTTATTTATTCATATATAAGGCATGTATGAAAAACCTACTTTCAGGCTCAAAAGAATGAGGAAAGCACTGATAGGTGCATGATGGAAGGTAGCTGGTCTCATTGAAGATGACAGGTGTCCTCCAGAGTTAGGGTTGAAAGACCCGCTAGTCTAGAAAGCTGTGATGGAGTCCCAGTCCGGTGCCTACAGGATGCAGCTGGCAGTGCTGTGCCGAATGGGACAGCTGCTGCCGCTGTTTTTTTTTTTTTTTCATTTATGATGTTCTTCCTCATTTGCTGCTCTGCGTACAAGCCCTGCCTGGGCATTCTGTGGACGTGGTCAAAAGAGGAGGTGGTTTCTCCAGGAATATACACAAATGTCTTGAAATAGTTTCACAGACTTGAGACGGAGCTTGCTGTGTCTGAATAAGCTCCCTCTGAACACAGATGAAGCGCGTTCCTCCTTATTTAGAGAACAAGCGTTAAAGTGAACATCCCTTAGGTGGGCACTGAGCATCGGACCCAAACTGGGTGTGGGGAGGGGTGTGGAGATGGAAACTAGCTTTTCAGCTCTGCTCTTTGCATCCTTGTCTCTTCTCATCCAGTCTGTCCAAGCTTGAATGTCACCCCCTCGGGATGCCACCCATGAACACCCTTTCTGGGTAACACCCTGCTATTATTTTCCAGAACAGCCTCACGTATTTCTTTTACAGCACTAAAAATGAGGATTATTCCGTTGTTTATTTGTTTATTATCTCTGCCTCTCCATCCCCTCCCCTTCCCCCTCACTGAAATCCAGGCTCCATGAAGGAAAGGACTTGTCTATCTTGTTCATGAGCGTCCCAAGTACTTGGACAGCATCGATGTGACTAGGTATTAGTCCTGACCCTCAAAATACTCACAGTTTTGTCCCTCCTCACTAAGGCTAGCACTACCCTCAGCCCTCATCTCTGCGTCCGTCATACTGAATTCTTGTCACTTCCTTTGACCTATAGACACTTTTTCTCTCTCTTTCACACAAGTCATTTCGTGGCTGAGAACACCCCTCATGTTTTCCATTCCTACCCTTATCTCTCGCCCGCCCACCTTTTGTCCTTCAGGTTTCAGTCTTTAAACTACATCCCTCAGGAAGCCTTCCATGATACCCCGCCTCCGTCCCTGGTGCCCCCGTGCCCCACACGTTTCTCATCACTCTGCTTACCCCAAATGGTTATCCTTGCTTTTTTGCTTGTCTCCCCACTTAGAACTAGCAGCCAAGCACCTGACACAGTGGCTGGCAGGTAGTATGCATTCAGCTGATGTGTTCTACCAGTGAATGAATGAACATCGAAGAATTCTTTCCCTTTACCCATGATAATAACCCACATCTTTTACCATTGAAGAAAATATGAGTCACTCATTAAACAGACCATGAACTAATTTTCCCAATTAGAAAAGACAATGGGAAAAGAGGCACAGACTATGCATAGACAGTTTACAAAGAGTAAATATAGTTTATAAATAAATATATTACAAAATACTTAACACCTGACTCAAGAGGACTGTGAATTAAAATTTCACTGGGAGACCATTTTCCTTTTTCCAATTCTCAAAAATCAAAAAGTTTGATAATACGCTTGGTGAGTAAGAGTATAGGAAACAGGTCTTTTCATTTGTGAATGATGGCAGTGTAAATTCTGCAAGCTCTATGGAGGACAATTTGGCAACATGTATCAAAATTACAAATGCACTTAGCCTTTGCCCCAGCTAGTCCCCTTCTAGGTACTTATTCTACAGACACCCGCTCACATGTGTGGAATGACATGCATTCAAGGTTATTTACTGCAGGGTTGTTGGTAAGAGCAAAAATTTGGAAATTCCCTAAATGCCTCTAGAGTCAGAGAACTTAATGAATAATTTATGCTGTAGTCATATATTGGAGTGCATTGCATTAAAAAAAAAAGTTTTTTGTTAACGGATACGGAATGATCTTCAAGATAAAACACTTTAGGTTAGAGAAAAAAGCAAGGTGGAAAACAATGTGTGTAGTAATTTACCATTTATGCAGAAAAGGAAAAAGAGTGAGTGTGTACGTGCATGTGCTTAGATGTATGTGCACGTGCATGTACTTAGATGTATGTGCGTTTGTTTGTGTAGGCAAGATAGATTTGATTAAGAGACTTGTGAGAAGGGTTGCAGGACAGCCAAGGGCAAGATGGGAGCAAGGTTTTTACTCTGAATAACTTTGAATAATTTTGAGTTTAGAACAACTGTGTGACTATATTATCAATTCAAACATAGAAGAAAAAAAAAAACGGTCAGGAGAGAAAGAAAGGGAAGGAGAAAGAGAAAGAGAGAGAGAAAAGTCAGTCTTGGACCAGATAGAATAAACTAAGCTGCTCAAGGTAACAAGGCTAAAAAATCTTCAACTTCATGTGCCCTTTTAACAAAGTAAAAAAAATAGAGAGGCAGTCCCCAGCCTCTCGCCTATTTCACGAGTCTTTTGGTTTCTATGATGATTCTGCAATAATTAGAGAGCTGATTCAAGCTTCTAAGTGTCATCTATCTGGTGACCCAAGAGATGGATCCCACCACCTGCATAAGCATCTAGCAAGAACTGGCCAGATCCTCCTTACTTGCATATGGTAAGACACAGCCCCTCTTCCCGGGGAGGCCTCTGTGATGTTGATTGCTGTAGCAGTTACTGTCATAGCTCACTTCAGCAGAAAGGATTAGACTGTCCTGAATATGTCAATCAGATATCAAAGATAAATGAAGTTTGAAAAAATAAAATGTGCGATTTATTTTTAAAAATAGTCTTTGGGAGACACCCAGAATGTACTTTGAAAAAATCTAAGGGAAATATGTCATGAAAACAAATCCACACTCTGCTGTCCAACTTTAATTTTTCACTGAAAACACTCAAGTGGCTGCAGCCCAGCCAATAAATAAAGATTCTCCATCATTAACAGTCTCCAATTTCCATTTGCTGTGATGGAGGACCTGCTCCCAAAGATGTACTTGCCCCCTCACTTTAGCTCTGTCTACCTCCCCTTTCCAGGTGCCCTGGGTCCTAACGAGCTGGCACAGCCTCAGTGATTTACCCCAAGGACATCCTCTCCCTGCTGCTCTAGGAAAGGCATTCGCCAAGGTGTCCGCTAAGTTGCCTTGGCATTGCTCGCTGGCTGGGCTTGGCGATGTTTGGGGTTTTAATTCACTTTACTAAAATTGCCTTTCATTCACTGGGTGACAGGTAGTTATTTGTTTTCAGGGTTCCATTTGACATTTATTGTTAGAGCAAAACACTAATAATAATAATTAGCGCCTTTTTTAGAGTTGTCTGGGGTTTTCGTGCTGCTCCATTGTTACTATAAAACATCCCAGTGCTTTGCTGTATATAAGATAGTATGATGGTATTTAAATGTAACAAAGGGGTTCATTATACTCAGGCCAGATTGCAGTATCTCTGAGCCCCCCTCCCCCGTGAGCAAGCTAAGACTTAATATCCTCTAAACTTGTCTGTAATGCTAATACCTATCTTTTTTTTTTTTTTAAATAGGAAGAAAACCTCAGCCAGCCATGCATGGTTTGACTTTTTCATACAAACAGCAAAACAAATCTAGGATTTATTCTTTAGAACCATGCTATCCAATAAGGTAGCCACTAGCCACATGTGACTGTTCAAATTCAAAATATTTGAAATTAAATAAATTAAGGACTCTGTTCCTCAGTTGCACTAGCCACTATACCCTCTACCAGATTCCATCAAGGTTAAAATTAAAATCGAGCATCAAGAATGTGCTTGGGATGGGTTGGTCCTTTGCAATCACATACCCTGCACTGGCACTCCAGTTTTACCACTGGTTAGCTCTGTGACTTTCAGCACGTCACAAGATGTCTCAAAATTCACTCTCCTCATCTGAAATATGAAATAGAAATATTATCTGCCGTGGTGTTCTTATGAGGAATAAATGAGATAATAGATATCAGACAATGGTGCACAAATTAGCATGTAGTATTTGGTAAACAGCTGCTACAAAAATTATATGACCTTTATGTTTAACACATTTGACACACACCTTTATATGTGTTAACCACACAAGCTAAGAGTTAACATCTCACTTTATAGATGATAAAAGTGAGGTTCAGAGTAGTGAAGTAACCTTGATAAGAACACAGACATAGTAAGTGGCAGTGCTCAGATCTGAATGTATGCATTTTGCCTGCTTCTCTCTCTTTTTCTTTAGCTGTGCCATTTATTCTGGGGAACCACTTAAAAGGTGGGGTTTTTTGTTTGTTTTTTAGTATCTTTTTCTCCCATTTTTTCAAAAACATCCCACCTGCCTTTTAAAGATTGGCCTGCTGCTGGTCTGGACATGCGCATACCGTATGCCTGAAGGAAGACGATACAAACTGGCCTTGCTCTAGGACACGCTGTGAGCAGCAACACGGCAGCCAAGAATGACGAAAGCCAGCTGGAAATCCCAGCCATGGACCCAAAGAAATAAAATCCTCTAACCCAAAGATCATCTCCTCTTCAAAATCATTCAGAAAATTTCCTTCTCCTTACGTGCTGTCTACCGATTTATCATTTTATCCAGAAAAGCCATTGCTTAAGAGAATAAACAAGCCCAAATTGCATCTGCTGCTAAAAATTATGAAACTGTGTCTTAACATCACATGATTGCCTTAAAATAGAGAACAGAGGGCCAAATAGTGCACCAAATCTTAAGGGTGAATAACTCTTTGATCCAACAATTCAACGTTTAGCAATGGCTTTTGGAAATAAGCTGATGAGTGTACAGTTCTATGGACCAAAACAGTCATTTCAGTGTTTCTAAATCAAAAAAAAAAAAAAAATCTGAAGTTTCCTCATTTGGAGATGGGAGAAACAAACGACAGGATGATGGTTTATCAAACACCATATGGCCATGAAGAAGGTTGGGCAGATCCTACTGCTGGCTTGACCACCCTCTCCTAAGTGTGAGAGGTGGTGTTATAATAGCTTCACCTCACCTCCTACACCCAGAGCACCCTCCAGTCCTAGCAGCCAGAGCTCCGCAGTAATCCCCCCATGACCATTTCTCACGGTGGCCATAGCTTCCGCCCTAATTCAAGCCATTCTGCTTCTCACACGGACTAATCAAAGCATTCCCTGAGTAGTACTTTTGCTTCCTTTACTGCTCCTCTAAAGTCTTCACATGACAACCAAACTGAGCTTTAAAAGCACAGAGCAGATCAGATGAGAATGAAATCCAAACCACTTCCTGTGACCTGCAAAGCCTGTTCCTAACTGGCCGCTGTCTGTCACTGAATTTCATCTCGGTCTCTTCTCCATCCTCCACGCTGGCTGCCTGGCTTCTCCTTGAACTACCAACATCATTTCCATCTTACTGCCTTAGCACGGGCTCTCTGCCAGGGTGACTTTTCCCAGCTTCTAAAAGCTTCATCCATTCTTGTTCATGTTCAGATGTCCCCTCCTCAGAGAGTCTTTTGTGATTAAAATCGCCCTCCTACCCCTCCACCATCATTCTCTATCTCATGAAACATCTTTTAAGTAGCACTTAGCATCTCCTGTCTTTATGTCATTCATCAGTTACTTGTTTAGTCTTTGTGTCTTCCACCAGAATGTAAGCTACATGAAGGCAGCACCGTATAGGTGCCTCTACTCTCAGTATCTAGAAAAGCGCCTGCCACAGAAAAGCAATAAATATTTTCTTAAATAAACAGATGTAAATCTGTGGAATCACACACGCTTTATTAATTGTGGTTCTATGCAGGCAGGTAGAGTTGTGAATGTTTTCGCTTTTCTTTTCTATTACCTGTATTTTCTGACCTCAAAAGAATGAAAGTTACTCTTATAAGTTTGAAAAGCAATTAAATTTATTTTATATTAGATAATAATAAATTAAGAGACCAAACTAGAATAAAACCCTTCAAGGAGCCAGTAAACACCTTTCATAGACAACTTTTCCTGTGGCATCTCAGTTGATAATGGGTCTTTTTTTTCCCCTAGAGTCAATTTTGGACCCCTCCCTTGAAGTTATTGTAACTCAAAGTTTAGAAAAAGACAATCAAGTTAAGTCTGCAAGAGTCAGGTGCATAACTTGTTATGCTGGAGATCACCAGAAGGAGGTGGAAGGAAAATTCACTCTCTTGCCTTGCCATTAATTTTTTTTTTTTTACTAAAAATATTGATCTTAACAAAATGTCTAACAATACAGACTCCTCTTATTGGGCTGTCATTTTAAATTTATTGTGGATGTTTAAATTTCTGTTTATCTCCAGAGTAATATCAACTGCAAGACTAAGAATGACTTTGGCATTTGCAAATATTTCTGGATATGTAAAAAGAAGGAGATCTCCTTCTCCTTGCAGGAAGGAGATATCTGATAAATAGTCCTTTGTACTTCGCTGGACCTAAAGGAGATTCTTAGAAGAATTCCAAAGCCCCAGGGGAAAAAAATGATAATGACTTCTTCTTCCTGGCAGCATCACTTAGGAGCGGCAATTTATTGTGGAACTTTGACCAAGTGTGAGAGAGAGTGCCATGTAAGCCTAGAGCAATTCTCAAGTAAGTCTGACCTAAGTCAGAATCTGTGACACCAAAGAAAAGTCCTGTATTTTACCCACATGACCATATTTTTTTTCAAAAGTGTCCAAACTTGTAAGGATTAGTGGCAGATATCACATCTGCTTATTTTCAGAACAAGATGTCAATTTAAGGAAATGTTTTAAACCAGGTCTGGTGAATATCACTCTCATGAAAGATTATGATTCTATGGAACCATTTCATGTGGAAAATAGCCAATTTTATTCAGGCATCTGAAGTCATCTTCTACATCCTTTTGAGGATTTTCCAGAAGAAAATATGTGTAATATTCTAATTGACATGTCGGTGGAAGCATTGTAGACTTTGTGGGTAACTTGAAAAATATATTTTTCAGTGTATCTCGGAAACGTTAGCAGCACTAAAGTTAAGGAATGAATTCAAACGCTCCAAAAATATTCATTTGTTTTCTTCCCAAGTTTCCTGAAACAGAGTGCTCAGATGAAATATTTGACTACATGAAACCATTTATTTTGGTAGCATTTCCACCATTAACCTTAGATCATCTCCTAAAGACAGCCAGAAAAGAAACAAATAAACAGAGCTCATTCATCATGAAGCATGATAATAGGACATTTTATAAATAGAGTATTTTCCATCCAGAAAGAAACCATGTTATTTTAACAAGGCACACAGTGAGTATTACCCGGCCAAGTACAAAACATTTGCCTCAAAATATTTATCAATATTATTGACACTATAATTATCAAAAAAGAAGCCTGAGACTCATAATTGACCCAGGACAAAGGGATGCTTACCTGACCTTTAATGACAATTCCTCAGTCTTGAAATTTGCCACAGTATAAATGGGAATATTGGAATTAAGCCGTCCATAAGGCTGTCTTGAATACCTACTATGTTCCTAGTCAGTTCTAGGCAACTCAATTAATTTACATACAAGACATTGTTTCTACCATTTGATAGAGAATACAAAACCTATTCCCTCTCTTTTTGTCTCCATGGGGAGTTTCTCTTCCCTGGAGAAAACAGTATTAGAGTAATGCTTTTAGAATCTTCTTCCATGACTTCAGTTATCTCAACATCTAAATTGATCAAAAATAAGGGAAGGGTATTCGTAAACATGCCTTAGACTCCATCCTTCTCCATCCTAGGCCATCTAGCCCCCAGAATGGACGCATTCTTTTTTAATCCTCCTTCCATGTGGTTTCTGTCCATGGGTGAGTAGCTAGGCCTGTCTTCTATGGTCAGATCTGAAAGCTCATCTCTCTTTGCCAGTACTGGTACTCAACAGGCGTGAGGTAGTCCTTCCTTCAGGCAAATGAGAACCCACCATCCTATGGGTGGATTCTGAGGTACAGACTGAGAAGGTTTTGAGGGTCCAGATTATATTAGAATGTGAGCTCCAAGAAAGAAGCGATTTTGTACTTTTTTTTGCCCCTGTATTCTCAGGATCCAGGACGAGACCTGTGACATACCAGGTGCCTAGTAATTATCAGTTGAACAGGTTATGTGTTGCTGAAAGTTGAGGTTAAATTCTTCAGTACTTTCTACCATACTTTGATCTTCGCATCTTGGAATCTAGTGTCACTTTATTAATTGCTTGTGAGTTTGATGGGAGGTAGGTGTGATTTATTGGCCCCCTAAATGCCATCATTATCAGTGGATCATGACCTGACTGAAAAACAGACCTTAAATGAAACAATCATGAGACCAGGAAGTTCCATTTTATGATATCGACCATTAGCACAATAGGGATTAAATCAGAAAATAGAGGTATCAGTGAAAAACTGTAGTGTTTCAGAACTTGAACTAAGTTTTGAGATAATGACAGATTTAGTTATTCAGATAAGTAAACATACCAGAAATCCACTGTCATTGGCTAAGGGAAGGGTTCCCTTGTATCCTACTTTTTGCTCTGTCATACTGTCTAGCACATAGCAGGCATTCACTAAATAGTAGTTGAATGAATGAATGAATGGTGTTGGATGGTAAAATTAAGCCAACCAGCTGAATAGCAAGTATAGAATATTATTGGAGCACAATAGATCTGCATTTAAACCTTAGCTTCACCATTTACTAGCTTTATGATTTAGGACAAAGAGAATTTAACACTTTTAGTCTC
The DNA here is from genome assembly GCF_963455315.2 of Globicephala melas. NCBI lineage: Eukaryota > Metazoa > Chordata > Mammalia > Artiodactyla > Delphinidae > Globicephala > Globicephala melas. The sequence continues at coordinate 77,507,208 of NC_083328.1, forward strand.
AGTTTTTCTGATCTGGAAAATGGGCATAATGAGAGCATCTTCCTCATAGGGAAGCTACGAGGATTTTAATGGATGCCATGCTGTACCACCCAGATTTCTGCTGGGAGTGCTACCAGCTGCCAGCTTCGTTCTCAGCTCTGTGTGGGAACTGACCTCAGCCAATGCTGTGTATGCTATAACTGACTCATAATGGCTTATGCAGGCTAATTGTGGGCACCACTTTCCAACTCTGAGTTCAGTTGATAGCTTGAAATCAGAGGTGGTGGGAGTATTTATACAAGAGAGTGAGCAATTTTTTTCTTAAAGGGCCAGACGGTAAAGATGTCTGGCTTAGCAATAGTCTCTGCTGCAGTTACTTGACTCTGCTATTGTTGCAAAATGCACCCATAGCCAACGTGTTAAAAAAAAAAAAAAAAAAGGACGTGGCTGTCTTCCAGTAAAATGTTATTTACAAAATCAGGTGGTGGGCCAACAGGCTGGAGTTTTCCAACCCCTTATCTACATCATGAAAATCAGCAAACACTAAAAATCAGACGTTTTCTTTTTTTACAGATTGTTAGTTGTTAAACATTTACCAGTTCACCGCTAGAAGCCACCTCGGCCAAGGTCATACTCCTTTTCTGAGGGCAGTTTGACACCAATATCTGTTTAATGTGGGACAACGAAAATCAACCCTTCGCTCATCTTAGAGCCTTTCTAACCTGAGTAGCATTTCACTTTAACTGGAATAAACAGTCCAGTTATGGTTTTGCCCTTCCTACCCACACGTCCTTAGCCAGAAATACTAACTGAGGTCTTATATGGTGTTTAATACACAATCCTTCCAGAGGGCATAGCGAGAGTTTCTTGAACATTAAGTCTTGGGTTCCACTCGGGGACTTTGAGTCTTTGTGTCAAGGGTCTGACAGGCAAGAAGAGGGGTCACTATCCTGGCAGAGAAGGTCATGGTGACCATGGGCTTTGCACCCTCAAACATGAGAGTCTGGATTCTGTCACTAGATAAACTGCCTAGACTGGCAGAGATGCTAGCTCTGAGGGAATCTGAGAATAAATAGGAGACAGCAAGGATCGGTTGTGACCTTAACAGCAGCTACAATGGCAGCTGGTTCATCCCACTAATCTTCCTCTCATAAATTTTTCTGAGGCTAAGAGGCCCACCAGACTCCTAGAGCAGCTTCCTCCAGAACTTACATAAAGAAGTGGGCCTGAGCTCAAGGGGTGAACTGTAGTGGACACTGCTGTACTGCCCGGAACCCCCAGTTAGGACTGAAGGTCCAGTTTCACCAGCCGCACGTAGTATCGATACCTGATGGCTCTGAACTCTTACTGGGAATTGGCCTTAGGTGAAGAGAGAAGCCTCTCCCTAGGTCACACCCCCTTTTGGGCAGTAACCTGAATTCAATAACTCTTTGATGAGGGCACGAAGGATAGTCCCTCTTGCACCAAAGCATGACAACTCTGAAAGATCATCTCTGTCCAGAGCTTTCTGTGGGATGATCTGAGGTCATGGCTGTGACTGCAACCAGCTCAAATCCTCTGTCTAGTCAATCCTACTTCCTTCTCTTCTCCCACAGATGTTAAGATCAAGAGCACGCCTAACAAAAGTCCACACTAATCTCAGTTGCAGAGTTGGCTTCCTGAGGAAACTAATGTGAAACAGCATTAAGTGAAATGATGTTCCTAAAGTGCCTGACATCAAAAAGGATCTCATCATAGGTGGTTGTGATCTCCTAATACAGCTAAGAAAACACCCACTTCAATCAACAGCATTAATGATCGCAATCATAACAATACCTATTATAACTAAGTGCTTACCCAACAGTAAGCTAAGTGCTTTACATACATTAACTCATTTTATCCTTTCAAAAAGTCCATTATAATCCACATTTTACAGAAAAGTAAAGGAGGCACATGGGAGTTAATTAACTTCTCCAAGTTCATATGCGTATCTATTATGCTTTACCAGCCTTGGTTTGGATATGGCTATAAAAGAGACATATTTGTAAGAGAAGTTTAAAAACAATCCCTCTGCTTTTTAACTCCTGTCAGCCTAAAATTTGAACCTTCTAACATGACAAAGATTTTTTGCTTTTGTACTTAAGCTCCCTCAAATTCATTGAAAATTTTCATCTGAAGTTATTCTGAGAAGGGATGAGGAACTAGTCATTTAAAGAAGCAAATTACAAATAATAACTTATGTCTGTAAAATTTCTCCTCCTTGGAAAACACATATATCATGGGCATAAAGTGCTTCTGAGAAATAAAGTTGTCCAGGGACTTGGCATTGAACTGAGACCCCATCTTTCATTATACTTTGTCTGAATAACAGCTGGCAGATGTCTGGCCATCATGATTGTGCTTGGCTGAATTTCAGTAATGCTGAGAGGATCAATATTCCTGCTATTTCACATAACTCATTGCATTGAATTCAACTGAGGCCTGTCAGTCCTGTATTTTATGTTGCCAGTAACCAAATCAATAAAAAATGATTCAACAACTGTTTAGTGAGTGTCTGCTATATGCTGGACATTGTACTGGGCACCACAACTAGGAGCACACAGAAAGGATGTTCCTCAAAGAACTTACCATCTAAGCACATGGGCTTCAAACTTCAATTATTTCTACACCACCTCCAACATTTTGACATGTTTACATGCTATGTGTACTATAATATTTTATTGAAGTATAATCGACTTACAACATTATATTAGTTTCAAGTGTACAACATAGTGATTCAATATTTTTATATATTACAAAATGATCACCATAAGTCTAGTTACCATCTGTCACCATACAAAGTTATTACAATATTATTGACCATATTCCTTACACTGTATATCACATCCCTGTGACTTAGTTATTTTATAACTGGAAGTTTTGTACTATAATATTCTCACCATATTTTTTAATCAACTTCTTTTATTTAAATTAATTAAGTGAAGAAGGAAAGTATATAGCACCTCTGGAAGAAAAATAGGTCTCTCTTATCATAAGAGAGATGCCCATGAAAACTAATATGTAACTACTAATAGTTTTTTAAGATTAAATGTTTGAAATCTAATATCATTGTGAAGTTCACCAGTGATAAATATTCCATTTTAGGAATCACTGGTCTCATAGAAGAAGCAGATATAAGGAGAAATGAAGAAAGTGAACTATTTGATACAGTATAATGAACTGGTAAAGAACATGGACTCTGGAGCTAAATTGATTTGATTCAAATCATCATTCTGGCACCTAGCACCTATTAGTTAAGGACGTTAGCTTCAGGAAAGTTACTTAACCTCTCTGATCCTCAATTCCCTCACCTGTAAATGGGGATAATAGAGTATTTACCTCATTGGGTTATTATCAGGATTAAATGAGTTAAACATCGCAGAACTGTGGCATGCACATCCTAAGCACTGTAAAAAGGTTAATTACTATTGTTACTATTGCAACATGCCAAGATATGAGAGGGGGGTTCTGGGCAGGCAACTCCCAATTCTATCAATGGGACACAGGAAAGATTTTACAGAAGAGATGCTCCTACACGTGCCTGATGAGTAGGTGTTTATCAGGCATATAGAAAAGGAGGTGTTGATTATTTGAAGCAAAGAACCTGAGTTAAAATAACCTCATTGTTTTCTCTTCTCTGATGAACTTATCTGTAGCAAACATCTTTTATTTTTTGCCTGCCTCCCTTGCTCTGGTGGTACCGCTTTGATCTTTCTTTGGAGAACTACCCTTTGCCCACTCTTGGTACAGGTATGCAGGGTAGGACTGATTCCATCCCCAGCTCTGGGAGTGGGCCTGTGAGTCAGATCTGCCTAACCATCCACCCACCTGGGCACAGAAATTGATGTGGTCCAAATCAAACCAATTGGAGTGAATCTCAGGACACTGTATGGAACCACTGGAAAGGAGAGTATATGAGTTTCTCAGGGCTTCTGTAAGAAAGTACCACAAACTGAGTGGCTTAAAAAACAGAAATGTATAATCTCACCATTCTAGAGGCTAGATGTCAAAAATCAAGTTGTCACCGGGGCCATGCTGTCTTGGAAGGTGCTAGGGAAGGATCTATTCCAGTCCTCTCTCCAGCTTCTGGTAGTTCCTTGGTTTGTGGAAGCAAAACTCAGTCTTGATGTGGCATTCTCCCTATGTGTAAATCTGTGTCTAAATTATCCCTTTTTATAAAGATATGAATCATGTTGAATTAGGGGCTCCACCTACTCCAGTATGACCTCACCTTAACTACTTACATCTGCAATGACTCGATTTCCAAATAAAGTAAAATTCTGAGGTACTGAGGGTTAGAACTTCAACCTGCGAATTTTGAGGGTATGATTCAACTCATAACAGAGAGGTTCTCTTCCACTGAATTTAAGGTTGATAGTAGGTAAATGTGATGCTTCTGGGAGTTCCATATGGGGAAGTAATACCCTTGCTGGGAATGGAGCCAATTCAGAAGAACAAAGAGCTGAGAAACAGAAGTAGTTTCCCAGGGTCATCATTTGAGCACCTGGATTCATCCATGCCTGAAGGTTGTGTTCCTTGAACTTTTCAGGCACATGAGGCAATAATGCCCCCATTTGTTAAAGCTAAAGCTAGTGTGAGTTGGGTTTCCACAACATAGAATCAAAATAGTCCTGAATAAAATAAAACTTTACCATTTATATTTTTTTTGGTAAATGAATTCTGTGTTCCATAAGGAAAGAGGATGGGCTTGTTAAAGAAATAGGAATTTCAAAACATGTTTAAGCCAGTTTTCAAGAGCCACCCCCTATTAGATGGATGCTTTTATATCTTCTATAGTAACTGTTAGTAGTTTGTGACGTTTCTAGTCTGTCCTGGGTGTTACTAGTACCTGACAGGTCAGGCCTGTCACCTCCATAAAAGCAGTGAGCATCCAGACCAGCACACTCTGCTGTGGAGCCCCTTTGAGAATGACTGATGTCACACTAAATCTCATCAGCTGTATTTATTCTCTCGTCATCTCTGCCATTTGGGCTCTTCAAAAAAAAAGCCTGATAATTTTTACATGAAGATAGCTTCTCCTTGCTCTTGTGATTTTTTTTTAACATCTTTATTGGAGTATAATTGATTTACAGTGGTGTGTTAGTTTCTGCTGTATAACAAAGTGAATCAGCTATACATATACATACATCCCGATACCTCCTCCCTCTTGCATCTCCCTCCCACCCTCCCTATCCCACCCCTCTAGGTGGACACAAAACACTGAGCTGATCTCCTTGTGCTATGTGGCTGCTTCCCACTAGCTATCAGTCTCACATGTGGTAGTGTATATATATAAATTCTACTCTCCCACTTCGTCCCAACTTACCCTTCCCACTCCCCGTGTCCTCAAGTCCATTCTCTACGTCTGTGTCTTTATTCCTGTCCTGCCCCTAGTTTCTTCAGAACCTTTTTTTTTCTTTTTTTGATCCATATATATGTGTTAGCATACGGTATTTGTTTTTCTCTTTCTGAGTTACTTCACTCTGTATGACAGTCTCTAGGTCCATCCACCCCACTACAAATAACTCAGTTTCGTTTCTTTTTATGGCTGAATGATATTCCATTGTATATATGTGCCACATCTTCTTTATCCATTCATCTGTTGATGGACACTTAAGTTGCTTCCATGTCCTGGTTATTGTAAATAGAGCTGAAATGAACATTGTGGTACATGACTCTTTTTGAATTATGGTTTTCTCAGGGAGTGAGCAGTATATGCCCAGTAGTGGGATTGTGGGGTCGTATGATAGTTCTATTTTTAGTTTTGTTTTGTTTGTTGTTTGTTTTTGCGGTACGCAGGCCTCTCACTGTTGTGGCCTCTCCCGTTGCAGAGCACAGGATCCGGACGCGCAGGCTCAGCGGCCATGGCTCATGGGCCCAGCCGCTCCGCGGCATGTGAGATCTTCCCAGACCGGGGCATGAACCCGTGTCCCCTGCATCGGCAGGCAGACTCTCAACCACTGCGCCGCCAGGGAAGCCCTATTTTTAGTTTTTTGTTTTGTTTTTTTGCGGTACGCGGGCCTCTCACTGCTGTGGCCTCTCCCGTTGCGGAGCACAGGCTCCGGACTCGCAGGCTCAGCGGCCATGGCTCACGGGCCCAGCTGCTCCGCGGCATGTGGGATCTTCCTGAACTGGGGCATGAACCCGTGTCCCCTGCATCAGCAGGCGGACTCTCAACCACTGCGCCACCAGGGAAGCCCTATTTTTAGTTTTTTAAGGAACCTCCATACTGTTCTCCATAGTGGCTGTATCAATTTACATTCCCACCAACAGTGCAAGAGGGTTCCCTTTTCTCCAGCATTTATTGTTTGTAGATTTTTTGATGATGGCCATTCTGACCAGTGTGAGGTGATACCTCATTGTGGCTTTGATTTGCATTTCTCTAATGATTAGTGATGTTGAGCATCCTTTCATGTGTTTGTTGGCAATCTGTATATCTTCTTTGGAGAAATGTCTGTTTAGGTCTTCTGCCCATTTTTGGATTGGGTTGTTTGTGTTTTTGATATTAAGCTGCATGAGCTGCTTGTATATTTTGGAGATTAGTCCTTTATCAGTTGCTTCATTTGCAAATATTTTCTCCCATTCTGAAGGTTGTCTTTTTATCTTGTTTAGGGTTTCCTTTGCTGTGCAAAAGCTTTTCAGTTTCATTAGGTCCTGTTTGTTTATTTTTGTTTTTATTTCCATTTCTCTAGGAGGCGGGTCAAAAAGGACCTTGCTGTGATTTATGTCATGGATTGTTCTGCCTACCTTTTTCTCTAAGAGTTTTATAGTGTCTGGCCTTACATTTAGGTCTTTAATCCATTTTGAGTTTATAGGCAGTGTTCTAATTTCATTCTTTTACATGTAGCTGTCAGGTTTTCACAGGACCACTTACTGAAGAGGCTGTATTTTCTTCATTGTATATTCTTGCCTCCTTTATCAAAGATAAGGTGACCTTAGGTGCCTGGGTTTATCTCTGGGCTTTCTATCCTGTTTCATTGATCTATATTTCTGTTTTTGTGCCAGTACCGTACTCTCTTGATTACTGTAGCTTTGTAGTATAGTCCGAAGTCTGGGAGCCTGATTCCTCCATCTCCGTTTTTCTTTCTCAAGATTGCTTTGGCTAATTGGGGTCTCCTGTGTTACCATACAAATTGTGAAATTTTTTTGTTCTAGTTTGGTGAAAAATGCCATTAGTAGTTTGATAGGAATTGCACTGAATCTGTAGATTGCTTTGGGTAGTAGAGTCATTTTCACAATGTTGATTCTTCCAATCCAAGAACATGGTATAGCTCTCCATCTGTTTGTATCCTCTTTAATTTCTTTCATCAGTGTCTTATAGTTTTCTGCATACAGGTCTTTTGTCTCCTTAGGTAGGTTTATTCCTAGGTATTTTATTCTTTTTGTTGCAGTGGTAAATGCGAGTGTTTCCTTAATTTCTCTTCCAGATTTTTCATCATTAGTGTATAGGAATGCAAGAGATTTCTGTGCATTAATTTTGTATTCTGCTACTTTACCAAATTCATGGATTAGCTCTAGCAGTTTTCTGGTAGCATCTTTAGGATTCTTTATGAATAGTTCATGTCATCTGCAAACAGTGACAATTTTACTTCTTCTTTTCTGATTTGGATTCCTTTTATTTCTTTTTCTTCTCTGGTTGCTGTGGCTGTAACTTCCAAAACTATGTTGAATAATAACAGTGAGAGTGGACAACCTTGTCTTGTTCCTGATCTTAGTGGAAATGATTTCAGTTTTTCACCATTGAGGATGATGTTGGCTGTAGGTTTGTCATTTATGACCTTTATTATGTTGAGGTAAGTTCCCTCTGTGCCTACTTTCTGGAGGGTTTTTATCTTAAATGGGTGTTGAATTTTGTCGAAATCTTTTTCTGCATCTATTGAGATGATTATATGGTTTTTATCCTTCAACTTGTTAATATGCTGTATCCCATTGATTGATTTGTGTATATTGAAGAATCTTTGCACTCCTGGGATAAACCCCACTTGATCATGGTGTATGATCCTTCTAATGTGCTGTTGGATTCTGCCTGCTAGTATTTTGTTGAGGATTTTTGCACCTATGTTCCTCAGTGATATTGGCCTGTAGTTTTCTTTCTTTGTGACATCTTTGTCTGGTTTGGGTGTCAGGGTAATGGTGGCCTCGTAGAATGAGTTTGGGAGTGTTCCTCCCTCTGCTATATTTTGGAAGAGTTTGAGAAGGATAGGTGTTAGCTCTTCTCTAAACGTTTGATAGAATTTGCCTGTGAAGCCATCTGATCCTGGGCTTTTGTTTGTTGGAAAATTTTTAATCACAGGCTCAATTTCATTACTTGTGATTGGTCTGTTTATATTTTCTATTTCTTCCTGCTTCAGTCTCAGAAGGTTGTGCTTTTCTAAGAATTTGTCCTTTTCTTCCAGGTTGTCCATTTTATTGGCATAGAGTTGCTTGTAGTAATCTCTCATGATCCTTTGTATTTCTGCAGTGTCAGTTGTTACTTCTCCTTTTTCATTTCTAATTCTATTGGTTTGAGTCTTCTCCCTTTTTTTTCTTGATGAGTCTGGCTAATGGATTATCAATTTTGTTTATCTTCTCAAAGAACCAGCTTTTCGTTTTATTGGTCTTTGCTATTGTTTCCTTCATTTCTTTTGCATTTCTTTCTGCTCTGATCTTTATGATTTCTTTCCTTCTGCTAACTTTGGGGGTTTTTGTTGTTTGGCACAGGGTGTCCAGCAGTGTAGCTTGCTGTTCGTTGGGTGGAGCTGGGTCTCAGTGTTGAGATGGAGATCTCTGGGAGAGCTTTTGCCATTTGATACTGCGTGGGGCTGGGAGGTCTCTGGTGGACCAATGTCCTGAACTCGGCTCTTCCACCTCAGAGGCTCAGGCCTGACACCCAGCCAGAGCACCAAGACCCTGTGAGCCACACATCTCAGAAGAAAAGGGAGAAAAAGGTAGATAGATAGATAGAGAAATAAATAAATAGAAAAAAATTACAAAGTAATAAAAAAAAAAAGAAAGGGAGCAAGAAGGAAGAGAGCAACCAAACCAGGAAACAAATCCACCAAGGATAACAAACGCTAAAAACTATACTAAAAAAATAAAACAAAAAAAGGACAGTCAGAACCCTAGGACAAATGGGAAAAGCAAATCTAAGCAGACAAAAGCACACAAGGAAACATACACATACACACAAAAAGAGACGAAACAAAAATATATATATATATAAAATTAAAAAAGGAAGAGAGCAACCAAATCAATAAACAAATCTACCAATGATAATAAGCTCTAAATACTAAACTGAGATAAACATAAAACCAGGAACAAATTAGATGCAGAAAACAAACCCCAAGTCTACAGTTGCTCCCAAAGTCCACCGCCTCAAGTTTGGGATGATTCGTTGTCGATTCAGGTATTCCACAGATGCAGGTACATCAAGTTGATTGTGGAGATTTAATCCGCTGCTCCTGAGGCTGCTGGGAGAGATTCCCTTTCTCTTCTTTGTTCGCACAGCTCCTGGGGTTCAGCTTTGGATTTGGCCCCGCCTCTGTGTGTAGGTCGCCTGAGGGCGTCTGTTCTTCGCTCAGACAGAACGGGGTTAAAGGAGCAGCTGATTCGGGGGCTCTGGCTCACTCAGGCCGGGGGAAGGAGGGGCACGGAGTGCAGGGCGAGCCTGCGGCGGCAGAGGCCGGCGTGACGTTGCAACAGCCTGAGGCGCGTCTTGTGTTCTCCCGGGGAAGTTGTCCCTGGATCATGGGACCCTGGCAGTGGCGGGCTGCACAGTCTCCCCGGAAGAGGGGTGTGGATAGTGACCTGTGCTCGCACACAGGCTTCTTGGTGGCGGCAGCAGCTGCCTTAGCATTTCATGCCCATCGCTGGAGTCCGCGCTGATAGCCGCGCCTCACGCCAGTCTCTGGAGCTCATTTAGGCAGTGCTCTGAATCCCCTCTCATTGTGCACCCCAAAACAATCGTCTCTTGCCTCTTCGGCAGCTCCAGACTTTTTCCCGGACTCCCTCCCGGCTAGCTGTGGCGTACTAGCCCCCTTCAGGCTGTGTTCACGCGGCTAACCCCAGTCCTCTCCCTGGGGTCTGACCTCCGAAGCCCGAGCCTCAGCTTCCAGGCCCCACCCCCCCAGCGGGTGAGCAGACAAGCCTCTCGGGCTGGTGAGTGCCGGTGAGCACCAATCTTCTGTCCGGGGATCTCTCCGCTTTGCCCTCTGCACCGCTGTTGCTGCGCTCTCCTCCATGGCTCCGAAGGTTACCCCACACCAGCATCCTTCTCCGCCAGTGAAGGGGCTTCCTAGTGTGTGGAAACTTTTCCTCCTTCACAGCTCCCTCCCACTGGCGCAGGTCCCATCCCTATTCTTTTGTCTTTGTTTATTCTGTTTTCTTTTGCCCTACTTAGGCACGTGGGGAGTTTCTTGCCTTTTGGGAGGTCTGAGGTCTTCTGCCAGCATTCAGTAGGTGTTCTGTAGGAGGTGTTCCACATATAGATGTATTTCTGGTGTATCTCTGGGGAGGAGGGTGATCTCCACGTCTTACTCCTCCGCCATCTTGAAGGTGCCCTGCTCCTGTGATTGAAAACTATAAACCAGAGCTTAATTTTGGGGGAGTTAATTTGTCCTTATGGCAAGTGTAATTAAGATGTAAATCTCAAGGGTGAATACGTGGAAATTAAGGCTGTTGTTGACATTATTATTAATAATTATCAAATACTCACCTTTAAAAAATGATTAGCCTTTAGATTTTGATGGTCTCCATTATACTCATTAGGTAATGATGAAATAAAGATGAATGAATCTTCAAGCAGATGAATTAATGATTAAGGCAGTCTAGAAGAATTCAACCTAGATTGTGTATCCAGCAGGTTTCCGTGTCAGCCTGTGGCACTCTCTTAGCTGGCTAGGTTTTGACCAAGTGTTCAAATGATGTTAACTCACAGAGCAGTGATTTCATGGGGAGATAAACGCTGATAAATAAAGACAGTAAAAGACAAAGCCAAATGAATCCTTCCAGCAGTATCCCATTGAGGGTCCTCGGAAGGTGATATCAGAATGCTATCCTAATGAAGTTTCAGAAGCATTCTTTGCTAATTTTATCACACAAAAGAGACTTTTCTAAGGAAGCATCTAATGATACTGATAAGAACAATGTACATGAATCAATGAGGAACCTAGACCTCTTGGTTTAGATTTGGTATGACAGTATTGTGTGTTAAATAAATACCAATAAATTATTAAAACATATTGGTTGTATCATAACACAGAAGCTTAACAATGTATTATGTCAGCATGTACAGCTCTCGCTCAGGGAAATTCTTCATCTCTTTAATTCAAGCATTGACGTCCTGTGCCAGCACAAAGCCTTTTTTAGTTGAGATTGACACATGTCTAAAATTGCTTAGATCTTGTGTTGTGCTCTTAATAGTTGAAACCCGGCAAATGAAATTCTATGCCACTGTGCATGAACAATGCCTTACAAAAAAAATCTTAGCCTGGGGGTTTGACTGGAGAATTAGAGAAACAAAAAGTGCTTTCACTACTATTGCTTCAAGTTGGGAGAATAATTACTTTGGTTGAGGAAAAGGGAGGGCCATTTCTAGCCCCTTGGGAAAACAATATGTTTGTCAGCCCTTAAATTAGATCATTAAATTCAAGCAGGGTGTCGTACGTGGATCCTGGGCCATGTCAGCCAAGTGGCTGCCTACGTCATAGTCGGGGTGTGGCGGTCGTCATCCACTACCCATTCAGGAAGGCTGTTTTGCTCCTGTTTTATTCTGAGATGCCTGGGTAACTGTGGTAACCCTGATGAGCTCTCTTTCCTATACCTGAGGATAAGCTGCTCCAGTTTACTTTCCAGAAACACTATTGTGCCTTCTGCTTTGGCTACAGACACAGTTGTATTTTCTTGAGATTTTCTCAAAATAATATTTCCCTCCTCAAACATTGATTAATGCGCCGAATGTCACCATGTTACTGATGGGGATGGGGGGAGTCTGGCCAAAGCTGGGATTCCCTGGATTGGTATGAAAATCAAGTCTCACGTGGTGCTTTGTCATTTAACATCTGAGAGCCACAAAACCTCCCTATATTCAGCTTTTGATGGAGCACCTTTGTTTCAGTCTCAACTGTTGGGAAGGAAAGAAAAAGAGTTTGCATAAGATTGAAAATCTTTCTGGACGGTGACCTGGATGCTACTGCAGGACGGTTCGGGGATCATGAGAATAATGAGCCCACATTAGTTAGGAAGGAATTACAGCCTTTTCTGCCTTGCTTCTCAGTATCCATTACCCCATCCTCCAGTGCACAAAACAGCTGCTTCAGGTTACTTAGCGTCTCCCCAGTAAGCCATTTTGTTTCACGCTTCCATGCGTTGGCACATGATGCTTTTGCTAGCTGGGGTGCCTCCCCCTATCTATTCAGAAAATGCCTCTCCGTACTTTCAGAAGCAGCCCCAGAATCTGTGAGACCTTTTCTGGAGGAGCAGGAATTAGCACCCGCGCTATGCCTAACTTACAGTGAACCTCTTCAGATTGTTTATCTGTTGTTTCTACCTCCTTAAATTATTGCTTCCTGAAGGCTAAGGCCAATGTGACTGGCAGTCTGGAGCTGTGACTACGTTCCAGGTTCTGGAGTCAGTGCTTCCAGGTACCACACCATTTAGTGTACATCAAAGCAGTGCTATGCGGCTGTTACTGTCCCGATTGTTCAGATGTGAATCCTGAGACCCTGAGAGATTAAGTAACCTGCTGGAGTCACACATTTAACACTTCACAGATCTAGGACTCAATCCCCTGACTCTGACAATAAGCATGACTCGAATGATCAATTATTACTTTTAAATGTTTTGATTTCCCCAGACCTAGTACCATAATTGATACATAGCTGGTGCTGTGATAAGTGAGCAAGTGTTTAAATAATAAAGCCATTTGTTAAGCTATAGCCCCTTCTGTACTGGTAGATAAAATGTAAAATGATGTACAATACAATGTGCTGTAATGGAGACTATTAATACAGAGGCAGAGAGGATATTGACAAAATAACAAAGATAATAATAGTGATGATAGTCAACATTTCGCATGTTTTCTCCATGCCAGGTACTGGTCTAAACACTACCTGGTGACCTGTGTAAAGCTCATGGCAACCCAGTAAGTTTCTTTAGATGAGGCTCCAGAAAGATAACGGACACACTGAGGATCAAAAAGGAATAAGAGTTGGGGTCGAGTCTCGAAGCTCACGTTACTCCAAAGCTAGCAAACTGGAAAAGCTATGCAGACACAACTGGAAGCAAGCTGTCAGTATATATCATTTGTGTGCAGCATTTTGACAACACAGAAACAAGGTCCTTTGCCAGCAATTCAGATGGTTTGGGTTCTCCTGCATCATTGCTACCCAAGACTTGGGTGATCCGAGACACGCAGTTTTCGGGGGCGGGTATGGTTTTCTTACAGATTCCATTCCGGTTCTGAGAATCAGTAAGCTCAGAGTAAGTTATGTTAGCCACTGGAATCCTTCCTGTTTCTCCAGTTCAAGCCATTTGACAGCTCAGGGATTTAGCGAGATTGTCACTCTCTGCTTAGACTACTCCTACCCCGGCATTTCCCATACTGGTTCACAGTTCAGGTCTCAGCTCAAATGTCACCTCTGGAAGAGATCCTTCCTGACCTCAGGTTAACCTCTATTGCACCATTCCCTGTCCCAGGAAATTCTGTTTCCTCTATAGAATTTCCAGAAGTTGAAGTTATCATCATTATTCATTTATTTGTTTGTTTTTTCTACTCCTACCACTAGAACATAAGCCCACGTGGGTAGGGCTCTGGCTGTTTCTTTTGCATTGTAAATTCTTGCCACCGACAGTGTTCGGCACATAGTAGGCCCTCATTAAATATTTTTATTGTTTTCAGTTATTCTAAATAAAACACCCAAATTTTAGTGCTGCAAACATCCTTATCCATTTCCATTTTTCACTTGTACACTTATTCCCAAACTTACTCTCTAATTAACCTTTCCACCCTATCCCATTCCCAATCCTGAAAATATAGTCCTGTTATTCCTTTTTAAGGGAAAAAAGGAGAGTGGCTGACTGATTGAGCAATTAGCCAGGAGAACAATTCTTTCGTGAGCAGGTGAGTCACTGCAGATTCAGAACCTGTGTGTTCAGCCTGGAAACCACCCAGGCAACTTGGTTCCTGAATATCCTTGCCTAATGCGGTTTAGTGCAAACCTTTGCATCGCCTTTAATTCCCTTTTACAGTAATGCATACCGTTTAATCAGGGTTCCCTCCCTTGCTATTGTGAGAGCCATGGGCTGTTTTATCAAACATGAAGGCAAGAAATAGCAGTTGACTCAAGACCTGTAGAAGGGTTCTGCTTACCCAGCCGGGGCTCCTTTGTTTGTGGGACTGCATTGATTTGTTTCCGTGGTTATATTTAGAGCCCTGCACAAAGAAGGAAAAGGGGGAAAAAAGTAAATGACTTTACAAAAACGTTGATGACATAATTAAAAGAGCAGAACTATACCATCTAAATAAATAAATGGAGATGGAGGAGGGGGAAAAGCCCACCTGAGAAAAGACTGAGAGAATTCACTAAGTATAAGGGCTTCACTAAGAGTAATGATGCCGCTTTGCACCTCCCATCGTTCTGTCACCAAGCACTGCCAAGGGTTCAAGCTCAAGGTCCTGGACTACAGCCCGTTATCAAAGAGGTCCCACCTAGAATTTTCTCTCCTAACTAGAAGGAAAGAGTTTTTCAAGAATACTCTAAACAAATCCTTTTCTTTAATTTTTTCCTTTAATTTCAAAGGTAATAGGCGCTTTGAAAAAGTAATAGCTACCATTTATTGAAGGCTTGTACTGGCACAGTTATAAGTACTTTACATGTAACTCATTTAGTTCACATAAAAGCCCTCTGAACTAAGTATAATTGTTATTATCCCCATTTTTGAAATGAGAAAACTGAGGCACAGAGATGTGATGCTATTTGCCCAAGGTTAAACAGACAGGAAGAAGCAGAGCTAGCCCTGGAAATCATTCGGCCTGGTTTCAGAGCCCATTATTTTAGCAGCCTCTCTATCCTGCCTCTCCAAAACTTCAAACCATTTTAGAATTAACTCTATGAAATTGCCAATCTTAAGTTATTTTCTACCTACAAAAACTGACAATTTGACATGACTGACCTAATACAAACGTATATAAAGTAAGATACAGAATTCCTCCTCCCCAATTACATTGACCAGAAATGTGTACTTCTAGAGTTTTCTTATGCACACACCTACATTGACATACATAGACAGATGTATATGATTTTATATTGTGTCGTATACAAGACTGGGAAAACACACTCAAAAATATTTCTTGGGCCTCACTGCACAAGTATCCTGTGCATTTTGGTTCCTATTTCTGGAGCCTGAATGTCCGGAAGTGGAATGCTAAATCATAAACATTCCCTTAGTGGCAATTCTTATACTCTGCTCTCTTTGAGTCATTCATTCAGATTTCCAGGTGCTAGGTTTATAGTTTGAGTGCGAAGTTAGCTGAGCCAGTGAAGCATGGATGCCACGTTGTAAACAGCATGGGGGGTTGACCCAGCAAGACTTTGCAAGATGTAACCCCAGCACTGACCTCCAGTCTGACCAGAAAGCATAGATATCTCAGATTTATGAATATTATTTCCTGTTCAGAGAGGCCAGAGATCACTATGAAGCCCTGGCTTGCTCCTTTAAGCCCAGAGAGATATGTTGAGGGGGTGGAGCCGGCCTCAAGGGTCTTTTGCTGCCCAGAGATGAAAGGCCTGTGACGGTCAGAGACCTCTGTTAAGTCAACATCTTACTAGGTGCTCTCTGTGATGCTCTGACCCTTAATGACTCAGCTGCCTGGAGGGTCCCATCCTCTCTAGACTCATCCGATGTTGGCTCTTGGCTGTTTGATGTTGCCTTTGTCTTGATCTTCTGGTTCTCTTTCACCTGGCTGATTTGAGTCTGTTGACTGACCCTTTGAGTCCACTGGACATTTATTTCTGAGACTCAGAGCTGTACTGCCTGGATTTGTTGAGCCACTCGCTCTTGATAGAGTCTCTCTTACCTGGACACCCTTACTCACCTGCTCCCTGGTCTCCCATTTCTACTCCAGGAAGAGAGTGATCTTTTCTAAGACACACAGTAGATTTTGTCACTCACCTGATCAAATCCCTTCAACGGCTTCTCATAACACTTAATAAATTACCAAATTCCCTGCAAGGTCCACAGGAAATAGCTCTTGCTCCTTCCCAGGTCCCACCTTGTACCACTTTCCCTTGAGCTCATGAAGCTACAGCCCTGTTCCTTCAATGTGCCATGTTTCCCCTCAAAGACTTTACCTTGCTATTTGTTCTTTTGGAAAACTCTTCCCCTTAATATCCCATGGATGGATTCATCTTGCTGTTGCTAAAATTTCCTTTTTTTTTTTTTTTTTTACTTTATTTGTTACTTTCTTTTGTCCCCAGTAAAACATTTACCCATGAGAGCAGAGACCTCTTTTGTGTGTTTCACCACAATGTTTAGAACAATACATGGCACTTTTTATAAGCAAACTGAATGTTTGATGAAAAAAACGAATGAAGGAATGAATGATTTTGGGGTTTCCATTCCAAAGAGCTGGTGGTAATTATTAGGTAAAGAATTTCCTTTGGCTGTGACGTCTTCAGCAGGCACATTTCTTTACAGAGGGAAGAGAAAGTGGACAGGCTTCTTGGGTTGAACAAGTTTCTTTGCTTCATATTAAAGTGAAATATTTGCAAACAATGTTACTGCCATTTCTAGGAAAAGTATCTAATACTGTCTAGAGTAACATGGAGTAGAACATGCGATTTTTGTTAACCAGAATACGGTTACCTGTAAGAATTGACATGAAGTGGCAACGAAGGGTGCCGTGATAAAAAAGTTACTTTCAAAATAATGTGTTTGGCATTACAACGTTTGTTATAAAAATACTACTACTACTAAGAGATTTGTATCTGCATTAACATTGTGGAAGGATATGAAGGAAAAACTGGTTACCCCTGAAAGGTGAATTACAGAAACACTTTTCTACTTCTATGAACTATG
Organism: Globicephala melas; assembly: GCF_963455315.2. Lineage (NCBI taxonomy): Eukaryota > Metazoa > Chordata > Mammalia > Artiodactyla > Delphinidae > Globicephala > Globicephala melas. The sequence continues at coordinate 77,524,260 of NC_083328.1, forward strand.
TTTATAGTTGTTTGAAATGAACATGTATTCTTTTCATTAAGCAGATAAAAAACTAAAGGGGTATATAAAAAGCCGGCACAAGTTCCATCTGGAAAAGGAAAAGCAGAGAGTGAGTATTTTATTTCTAAAGCAAGTAGAGATAATGATTCACCAATTGGGCAATGATTAAAAGAAAACAAACAAACTGGGATTAAAGGTGATGGGCTGTGATCAGACAGTGCAAATCCCTCAACCCCTGGCTCTACACAACAGCCATTGTGGCTTAAGTGGCACTAAAGAAATGCTTCCTCAAGCTAGGGTAAAGATTCCCTTTCAAAAAGAAAACCGAGCAAACCAATATTTTAATAACAACAACAAAAGAGCCTCGCTCTGTGTCTTACTAATACTCTGGGGCCTGTCTTCCTCTTTTTGTACTGGAGATTTCCACAAGGGTCTCAGCCCAGCTCCCTCTTTCAGAGCTGCTTGTATTATTATTACTTTTTGCTCCCCCTTCTCCCCGTGGGAAGCCGACTCTTGTCCGGTCTTTCATTCTCAGCTTCTGAAGTGGGAGGCAGAAGAGGTAAGGCATCAGAGAATCCTAAAATAGGAGTGGCCACTTCGAATGATAAAAGGAACTCCAGAGTTGAAACTGGACTAGAAGAGGGGAAGGATACAGAAATAGTCTGTACTCCGTTATCTCCCTCCTGTAATGATAACGTAGGTTGGATGGGGAAAGGTGCACATATTCACGTCTCATTTATTCATTCAACAAGTATTTATTAAGAGAGTAGATCTTAAAAGTTCTCATGACAAGAAAAATAATTGTAATTATGTGAGGTGATGGAGGCTAACTAAACTTACTGTGGTGATCTTTTTGCAACATACGCATATATCCAATCATCATGTTGTCCCCCTAAAACTAATACAGTGTTATATGTCAATTATAATCTCAGTAAAACTGGAAAAATATAGTAAATGAGAAAAACAAGTATATGTTGAGCACAAGACATGGGCAATGATTTTTAAGAAATCGTCGTGTGCCATACAGGTATGGGGTTGTCAGCTGGGGATACAACACAAATGAGGGTCCCAGCCCTCATTACGCTTACAGTCAAATCTGGGGAGGTGGGCGTTAATTACAAAGAAGGAAAGCAGAATTGCAAACTGTGAAAGGCTATGAAGAAAGGAGCACGTTCTACATGAATATGCAGTTGGCGTCTCTGACTTCCGCCAGGAGGTGAAGAAAGGCTTTCTGGAGGAAGCGCCGTTGAGTTGAGATGTACAGGTTAAATGGGAATAAACAAGGCAAAAGCAAAGAAAACAGGGAGTGGAGAGGTGCTGTGCGAGCCGGGCCCCTGGCACCTGAGGATTGGAGGAAGGCCATGGAGGCTGCAGCTCAGAGGCGGGGGTAGCAGGTTGGGAAGAGCAAGGCTTCCGGAGGCTGCAGCCAGCATCGTTGTCACCCGAGATTGCAGGGCTCTGTCTGCAAGGTGAGAGAAGGTTAGAACGGGTCCTCTGGCTCTTCCTTCTCTGTCCCCTCATTCGCCCTCTCGCTCACCTAAAAACATAGCCACCTCCCTTGCTTGATTTTCCCCTAATCTCACCTCCCAGGAGCCTCAGTTTTTCTCAGTCGACCTCACTTGTCCTGAGGATAAGGGAGAGGATCCTTTCTACTCACCAAAGTGTAGAAAGAGCAGATTAAGTTGTGACAGTGTCCACTTTTTCCACGTAGGTAGCCCGTAGGCATCATTCATACACATAAATATGTATTGAATGTTTTCCAAGTGTCAGGAATCAAGCTAGATTTTACGAATGTGACAAGAGACTCATGATCCTTGCCCTCATGGAGTGGACTCTCTACTGCAATAATGTTCAAATTGTGGTCTCTGGAACCAGCAGCATCAGCATGACTTCAGAACTTGTTAGGAAGGCGGATTCTCGTGCCCCATCGCAGCTGGACTGAAAGAAATTCTAGGGTGGCACTCAGAAACCTGTGTTTTAACATGGTCTCCAGGTAACCTGGGTGCTGCGTAAGTCTGAGAAGAGTCCAGTGCATTTTAAGCTAACAAAGCACTTTCACAGACACCATTTCCTTCAACACATTGATTTAATTATTTGAATCTTTAAATATTTGAATCTTTAAATATGAACTATCTCAAATGTATAAAAAATAAAGCACCATGATTACCCACTTCTCAAATACAACGAATGTTATCACCTTCTCATATTTCCTTGATGTCATTTTTAATTTTTAAAAGAAATGCAATTTTTCAGATTCAAATGAAATTCCACTTCCCATTCTTTTTTGTCACCCCACCCTTCCCAAGAGATCACCATTAAATGTCCTGAAATCCATTTGTACTGTAGCCTGGGTTCTGTATTTGCAAGTCTGACAAGAACGAGATACATTCACGTATCAGAGTCGTGTTTCCTACTCCCTTGCCCTACTACCCAATCTCAGGAATCTTTGACAACCAAGTTCAAAATACTTTGTGATTCAGAATTGAGAAAAGGGCAGACAGAGGAAGCTGTAGGCTAGGGAAGATGGGGGAAGACTGAGACAGAGGCAGAGACAGAAAGAGACAGAGAGACTGTGCCGACTACACACTAAAGACCTGGAACCCAGAAAGAAAAGGGAGAGAGATGTATACAGCTAGTGCCGATGATGAGTCTGGGGCTTTGTCATGTGGGAAATTCTGAAGTACAAGAGAATTGGAGAGTAAAGAAATAGGTTTTTGAGAAGTGTTGTCCTGACTAATGTCTTGAATGCCTTCGAATATTTTGGGGGGAGACCTCAGAAAAGACTGGAATTTTTTAAAAAGCCCTAATGGGTGGCTAGACTGAACTTTGTTTTTTGTTGTTTTTGTTTTTTCATATGATTCTTGAAGTAGATTTGCTGAGTGTTTTAGTAATTTATTTATTTTTGCTGTGTTGGGTCTTCGTTTCTGTGCGCGGGCTTTCTCTAGTTGTGACGAGTGGGGGCCACTCTTCATCGCGGTGCGCGGGCCTCTCACTATCGCGGCCTCTCTTGTTGTGGAGCACAGGCTCCAGACGCGCAGGCTCAGTAGTTGTGGCTCACGGGCCTAGTTGCTCCGCGGCATGTGGGATCCTCCCAGACCAGGGCTCGACCCCGTGTCCCCTGCATTAGGAGGCAGATTCTCAACCACTGTGCCACCAGGGAAGCCCTAGACTGAACTTTGAATAAGCTTCTGTGAAGGGACTAGGCCATCTGGGACCCAAGATTTATTGGGGTTACACTAGCTATCCCACTGGCCAAGGGGGACTTAAAGAATGCAAGGGGTCTGTTCCAGTGTCAGGATCTGATTCCTTGAAGACAGGACTGTCAAACTGTGGCCTGCAGCCCAAATCTGAGCACATACATTCATTTTTGTGCCGCCTTCGGCTGCTTTCAGGCTACAATGGCTGTGTTGAATAGCTGTGACAGAGACAGTGTGGCCCTCAAAGCCTAAAGTATGTACTATCTGGCCTTCTACAGAATAACTTTGTTGACCCCTGACTTAAATTTTAAGCCAACAGTGCATTCTATCTTCCTCTCCATATGGACGGGTTCAGAGAGGGCCCTATGACTCAAATCAGGCCAATTAAGGCCAACAAAATTCAAACCTGGGTTTTTTTCTTTAATCTTGATAATTGATCTTGAGGTAGACCTTTCAGCCCTGCTGGATAAGAGTAAGCAAGCATGGAGCTCCAGACCCCGGCATACCTTACATCACCATGAGTGAGAGCTTGCCTGAGAATAGGGGAGACACAGAGGAGACAGAGCTGAGAAATAGAGAGAAAGAACTGGGCTCTGGATCAAGCTTATCCTGAGTCCCCCGGAGCTTCAGTTACATGAGGTCCCATGCCCCTTTTGTCGGCTGTTGTTCACATCTGTCGTGATACTGTCTTTGTTACCGGCAACCTGAAGTTTCCCATCTGATTCAGAGTGTGTTATCTTCTTCCTCTATCCGGAATGCCTTCTATAGAGATCTGTTAATCAAGAGGTATTTCTTGAGCTCTGAAGCTTGCTCACAGCTGTGCAGATTAGCTCAGGAAAGTAAGGACATGTGCAGAAGAGTGAACACCCAGCAAAACAGAAGCAAAACATGAAGCAAAGAAAGATTAAAGGAGAAAAGAAATGAGATCACTCACCTGCGGGATATTTTGAGACACTCATTCCTTAGAGATGAGCACTGTGGTGTAGGGGTATCAACAGACAGTCAGATAAGGAATGATAGGGATGAATAAATTTACAAGGACTCTAAAGAATATTATTGGAAATAGATTTTCTTAGGAAGTCTCACCTGTGTGGTTTGCTCAGAGAACAAACATCGGAATGACCCAGGTTCTCTTCCCAGCTCTGCTGGTAAAGAGGCTGGTAAGTCATGTTCGCATTTGCGGACACCCAGTTATTCCTTATTGAGCATTGCTATGGATTGAAATATATTCTCTCAAAATTAATATATTGAAGACCTAACCCCCAATGTGACTGTATCTGGAGAGAGGGTCTTTAGGATCTAAATAAGGTTAAATAAGACGACAGCACTGTGGCCTTAGAAGAAGATCTCTCCCCCGCTCTCCCTCCCTCCCTCTCCCTCCCTCCCTCCCTCTCTCCCTCCCTCTCTCCCTCCCTCTCTCCCTCCCTCCCTCTCTCTCTCCCTTCCTTCCCTCCCTCCCTCTCTCTCTCCCGCTCTCCCTCCCTCTCTCTCCCTCCCTCCCTCTCTCTCCCTCCCTCCCTCCCTCCCTCTCTCTCTCCCTCCCTCCCTCTCTCTCCCTCCCTCCCTCCCTCTCTCCCTCCCTCTCTCCCTCCCTCTCTCTCTCCCTCTCTCTCTCCCTCTCTCTCTCCCTCCATCTCTCTCCCTCCCTCCCTCCCTCCCTCCCTCTCTCTCTCCCTCTCTCTCCCTCCCTCCCTCCCTCTATCTCTCTCTCCCCCTCTCCCTCCCCCTACCCACCCCCACCGTCTGAGGGCAGTGAGAAGGCAGCCATGTGCAAGTCACAAAGAGAGCTTTCACTGGAACCCCACCATACTGGCACCCTGATTTCAGACTTCCAGCCTCCAGAACTGTGAGAAAATAAGTTTCTGTTGTTTAAGCCACACAGGATATGTTGTTATGGCAACTCCAGCTAAGACAAGCATGGCTCCAAATGACAAGCACTCTTCTACGTACTAGCCTCAATTTCTCCATCTGTAAGATTGGACAGTTGGACCAGATCACTCCTGCAGCGCCTTCTCCCTCTCACTCTTTCATGAGGATGTATCCCTTATGCTTAGGTTCAAATCCTGGCTCTACCACTGAGTAGCTGTGGGATCTTGGGAAGGTCATTTACATTCTGTATCTTAGTTTCCTTTTCTGCAAAATGGGAATATTGATAGCATCTCACTCATTGGGTGGTTGTGACATTAAAATGAATTAATACATATAATGTATTTACAGCAGTTCCCAACAATAGGAAGTGCTATGAAAGTGATAGCGGCCATTATTATGATCACCACCACTATGATTATTTAATGATGATTTCAGAAACTAGAGAGTTGGGTTAGAAGATGGGATTCACTCTATATGTTACAATAACCACACATTAGGTCAGTGCTGTTCTCACTCTGCTGAGCACTCTCTTTGGAGATATAACCACTAGCATTTGTTTTAATACCATACTGGTATCAAATGGTTTTCCAAATGGGTATTTATAGACACTCTCCCTGTTTGTCATGGGCATGATACCTGTGACTTTGTCTTTCCATAAAAGTAATAGCACCAGCTGCCATCTATTCGGGCTGCACCGTGTGCCCAGCTTTGTGCTAACAATACATGTAGTGCATTACTCTTCACTGCAGTGCTGTGGGATGGAACAAATTACTTGACTCATGTTAATAAAAAAGAAACTGAGGGTCAGGGAGGACCAGTCCCACAGCTGAGAGGTGCAGAGCGGGACTGAGTCCAGGTCTGACTCCAGGGCTCACACTGTCAACCTGACTCTATACCACCTGTCAATCCAAACTACCAGGATGAGTGAAATTTAAAATATCCCTTGGGCCAAATACCCTTTTCAGTAATTTTGACTCAATTAACCAAATAAATTGCATATGAAGAGCCAATCTCATTAGACATATTTATCTCACTTTATTAAAGCTATATATATATGTATCTATATCTGTCTCCTGTGCAAATAGTGCCTATAACTTTCCTAAATATTTATGAAATTTTATTTAGATAGGAGCAGCCCTCCTCCACTTAAATGAAGTGTCAGTTTATAGATCATTAACTATTTAGCAGAAAGTTTGGAGCTGGTAGCCACTGCTGATTGGGGTCAATCAGAAAGATAAAGCAACTTTGACGATATAACAAGTCAATGGAAAGATGGTTTAATTTGCTAAAACTTGATTGACTTGCAGCTTTTCAATATATATGTTGCATAGAGTAAGGTTCACCTAGAATATAGCAAGTTTAACCCAAGGTCACTCCCATTCAATTTGATTGAGTGAAACAAGACATTATAATAGCATTCCTTCTTCCACTCACTCAGTACATCTTGCCTTCCATGTTGGGGAAAGATTTTTCCAGGAGAATCTACTTCAGGCAAAGAATGCACCTTCTTGGAAGCCTATCTACCTTCATTAAATGGCTTTCAGAGCACACATTGTAACGGAATAACGTGCATTATTCAAATGGTTTTCAATGTGCTTGAGGAGAAGGAGGTGTACTCAGATGGGAGCGATTTCAAGTAGCTCATCTGCACCACAGGAAATTCATTTCTACTTTGACTCTCGTGCCGTTTCGCAGACGTCTATGTATTCCAGTCCCTGTGTCGTTCTGTGGAGGCTTTTTCCGCCACCTAAACCAGCGACTGGCGAGCAGTCATCACGTTCCTGCAGACACACACCAAATGCCTTGTAATTTTCCCAGGAACAATACTTTTTTTGCTCCTCCATTCTGACTCAAAGGTACAGCGAGGTGTTTTTACTAAGTGGGATTATTTTCTCCCCCGTGGAGTTTTAGACCCTGTGACAAATGTGATGAAATCTGTCAGTCTTTCCAGCTAGACAGAGAAAACCAGGTGCAGTGTTCCTCTGTCTTATTTGCCAATATCGAGTGAAAAGGGTGGTGGTGGAGGCGTTTTGAAAATGCTTGTAACCTGGGAGCTTGGATTGAAGGCATGTGCAGTCTCCAAAGAGATGGATGGAGCACAGGCGGGAGAGAGGAAGACTTCCTTTGCAAAAAGAGCTCCCGGAATCCTTCTTGACAAGCATTTTGCATGCAGTTAAGTAGACAAATGTATTCTGCTGCCAGGATTTTACAAGAATCATACTTGATGTCTGTCACCAAAAAGATTCTTGGGCACTGGTGGAGTGACACACTATTATGCCTTAGAGCAGCAGTTCTCAAACTCGAGTGTGCATCAGAATCACCTGGAGGGCTTGTTAAAACACAGGCTACTGGGATCCTCCTGCAGAGTTTCTGATTCAGGAGGCCTGTGTAAGGTGCAGGTGATGCTGACGCTGCTGGTCTGGGTAACACTTCTTAAGAACCACAGCCTTAGAGGGATCAAAGTGGGTGAGTCTGAAAATGAGGGTAGCATTTACCAGCTGGAGGCTCTACTCAAGGACTGTGTGCTCTTGTGAATACAATATGTGCTACAGATGCCATACACCGTGAAGCGACATGGCACCCCCAGAAGCAATCCTCTTACAGAGAAATATGGTAAAAAAAAATTTTCTCTCATTTCTCCACAGCTCCTAGCTTTCTGGACATGCATAATGAGCAGCACTCTCTCCAGTACTTGTTTGTGAAACTACACTCTCTGCCCCTCCCATCCTGCTTTCCATCTGACGGAAAAGGCAGGAGCTCACAGAATGCATTGTGCAAGCTAATGCTTTAGGCTAGAGGTACCAGAGGTGATTCAAGTCGATGAGCAGAGCCTCCATTTATGATACCTATGGACATTCTCAACCGAGGCATTCTTGGTGCTGGCAAGTACTAACATTTTCTCAGCATTTCAGGGGTTTAGATTTGACCCCCAAAGCGAGGCAGCTTGGAGCTCCGTGGATCCATAATGCGCACTGTGTACCGTTGCTAATAAACATTTACAATGTGGCACGCACAGAACTCGCTCCATAAGGCCCATTTGTGAGAGCGCAGCGACGGAGCCTGTATTTAGGCCAGCACCTCACCACATTAAATAGATCGGTTTGTTCGCATTACATTGCTTTGTCACTTGCATTTGCATCTCCGACAGTTCCCACACCCCAGTGCAACAGTTAAGGACGGCTGAGGTGACCACAACTCTCCCCAGCTCTCGGGAGCAATATTTGGGAAGGAGAGTACCGAGGCCTGCTTTCCAGACAAAGTCAGTGCAGCGAGAGTGCGTTGTTTCTTTCCATCCAGCCACACAACGGTCTTCCTGTTTCTGCGCTTAGAAACAGCTATTGGGACAGAAGACGCAGGTTAAGTCCCGTTGAAGTCTGAGCGGGCAGAGAACTGTCCTTTGAACTCTTGGCCCTTTCCTCTCTGCTCTGCCAAGAACTGGCACTGCTTGGTTTCCATTTTGGCTGCGGTACTTCATGGTACAGAAGCCTCTCTACATATGTGGAAAGGGTGTGTTTGTGAATCTGTACCCAGTGTGCATTTGGATATTTTTATACATGCATATTGCATAGTAATAGGGCTTTTGTGCATTGAATAAAACGATTTCCCCCCATTTCACTCGGTTTATCGTTCTGCTGAATAATTCAGCTACTATATGGACTTCGTGGACTTTTGCTTGATAAATTCACTACTCTGAGCTTTCCCTTTCATTGGAATTTTTAATCAGATTGAAACCCATCACATGGAGATCAAAGCTGGGAATAATGATGTTACCAATCTATGTTTTATCCGAAGGATGTTCCTTAGCTTGCACGTCCTCAAATTGCTTCGTTGCTTGCTAAAGTGTAAGAGAATTTATGATGCTAAATAAAACCAGAAAAAAAAGATGTTTTAATAAGATGAAAATCCAAATGTTAAAATAATGAGCCATCTGCATGGGTGGCCCTCTCTTGAGAGAGGTGCCAAGAGCTTTGCCATCTGTGAAACATTTACCAGCTGTTTCCTTCCCTTTTTTGTGAGAACATAAGAAATCCTTGCAGTCGGTGTTTCTAAGTGATACATCATGGGGAAGAAAACAGGTTTGCCCAACTTCAGGAAGGCTGGACTGAGCTGAATTAACCAAATAATACTTTGGGCAACTGCAGAGGTGTACCCCAGTGTGCCACCCTTTTTACTGCATCCCCAGCCCTTTTCTGTACCTCACAGAGGGCACTGGGTGGATGAGAAGGAAACAGGATATGAATAACATCCCACGAGGTCATTTAAAACCGAATGTTTTCAGAGGAAACCTGTGCCTGTTCACTCGACTGCCTGCAAGCTGGTTTTACCTTCTAAGTCTTCAAGCAAGGTTTGGGCTGAATTGCGATCCAGCGGAAATGGGGAAGGGTGTCTAAAGCAGTCCAAATATTTTTGAACATGTCTTTCCTTTTTCTTTCTCTTCTCTGATCACTGTTTCACGTATCTGCCAGTCAGCCCTGTATCCCTGCTGCTTTTGCCCTGACAAGCACCTTATCTAGGTTCCCTGACTCATGTATGGTCTTAGGATCTGAACAGAGTGCCAGACAGGAATGTAACTTTGCAGCCGGCTCTGATCCGAGGTGGCGTAGCCAGCAATAAAATACTCACAGTGTGGGGTGCTGATTTTTCGATGTCTCCCCAGGCTCCCGCTTTTCCACCTCCCTGTTCTGTCTCCAGAATCTGACAGAATTTTATTTTTTCTCCAACTGCCGTCTTTTCTACTTCATTAACTGTCAAATGCATTTCAGGGAGGATAACCTAACAAGAAGGTTTAGTTAATGAATGTGAAGTCGTTCAGATGCTCCCCTCAGGTGTCATTCCTGAGGATTTTAGGAAAGCTTTAGGTCATTTTTCAAAAAATAATTTTTCTAAGGCCATATGCAGTGAAACTGGGGAGAAATGAATCTGTGGGCTATGGCCACTCTCACTCCAGTGCCTGTGTTAAGCCAGACACTAGGGGAAAAATTCAAGACTCATAGCTTCTTTCTGGAAAGCCCAAGAGCCTCCACAGCAGCACTGACTGCATTCTCTAATGGGTGATTTCACACGTCAGACCGCAGGTATGTGTACCGGGAGAATCACACTTCCCATAAAGTAAGGGCATACAGGAATCTTTCTAGGTCACTCAGCGAAGCAAAGTTATTCTCCCTTTCCAAGCCAGAAGACATTTCTGAGTGTTCATCCTCTCAGCCACCCAACCACTCACTGAGAGCTGGCTGGACCCGAGCTAGTATATGCCCATTTCCAAGACCAAGCTCTGAACGCAGCTCACAGGGTAGTGGAGCTTACAGAATGAAGCAAAACATCCAGTCAAGGGATATGTGGCAACGTCTGGAAACACTTCTGGTAGTCACCACTGGGAAGACAAGTGCTGCCACATGTACAGGTCAGAGGCTCTAGTGCCGCTACAAGGCACGAGAGAACCCCACGGACTCTAGCCACAAAGAGCTAGCTGGCTCAGCAAGTGAATAGTCTCACAGTTGTGCAGCCCTGTGTAAAGACAATGCCTGAAGGAGGAATGGGGGTGAGCCAGGTGAAAGGGATGGAGAGAGGCAGGGAACGGCGTGTGTGATAGCCACCAGGAGAGTTACGGTGCAGATAAGGAACTCGGTGGATTTCCAGAACAAACATTTGATTTCTGGTTTGGAGGTCTGGGTGGTTGGAAGAGAATCATCCAGAGAAAGCGGCTCCACCTTCGACCAGCACCATTCAATCCGTGTCAGAAATTTGTACCTGCACTTATTGTCTCCAAGTAGAACCTTCACAGTCATCAGCCCTATATCTGACTCACGTTTCCCAAAAACTTATATTCTAGATTTAATTACGCCCATTTTCCCGTTGAGGAGATAGTAGACAGCTTGACCTTATCCACAAAACTGCAGCAACCACCTGCCCAAAACATCACAAGATTTACCTGCCAACCTCCACTTCCAGCCAGGTGAATCTAGATGCAAAAACATATGAATTCAAGTATGTTATGTATGGGTTATCTATTTATGTATAATTATTCTCTTACATAGTACATATAGTTGGTTGTGTTCTATTTTATTATGTTTATTAATGGAAATAAGCAGTAGCAGAAAACCTCTAAAGTTATTTCTAAACCCAAACTTGTTTATTGTAGAATTGGGAGTGCTTTCCATGGTATTACCACCCACCTCTCCCAGAAGATGTAACTTTCTAATTATGTTTGGATTACCTAGTATTTTTTATTTTTATTAATTTTTTTTTTTTGCTGTACGCGGGCCTCTCACTGTTGTGGCCTCTCCCGTTGCGGAGCACAGGCTCCGGACGCGCAGGCTCAGCGGCCATGGCTCACGGGCCCAGCCGCTCCGCGGCGTGTGGGATCTTCCCGGACCAGGGCACGAACCCGTGTCCCCTGCATCGGCAGACGGACTCCCAACCACTGCGCCACCAGGGAAGCCCTACCTAGTATTTTTAATCAGTGCTCACACTTGTGGCAGGAGGAATCCTCAGAATAAATAAGAGTAACGCTCTGGGCATTCAGAGTCTCTTCTGTCTTTCCCCATCTTCTCCCCACACTGGAGCAGCAGGTATCTCCTCCAGAATATATAAAGGGAAGGGAGGAGGGAGGAAACGTCAGGGACAAGCCGACAGGAGCTCACCTAGCAGGTGTCATACTGGCTGGGTGGTATTTGGCAAGTTATTTAACCTCTCTGAGCTGCGACTTCAATCTCTATAAGGTTGGGGTAGCAATATATTTCTCATACGTTTTTTTGTAAAGAGTCAGTGAGGTTAGGCATACAAAGCACTGAGCCCAGTGCCTGGCCTACACAGAACAGCAGTTCAAAACGTTGCTTATTTTCATACATTGTCAGGCCTCTGGAAAATAATTTAGGGAATGGGGTGCAGACAGCTAACACCATCCTGGTTTAGCCTCTTTAAGGTGGGTGATCTTTATTCTTGTGATAATGTATGTAAACATTTTAATTCAACCTTTCACAGCTACCTGGGAAGAACGGGGGTGTCATTTTAAAAATAGTGGAGAGAGAATTAGAGTAAAATCTGATTGTGTGAGACAGGGCAAACTTGTATTTGCGTGTCAGCTTCCTTTACTATACAATGACCTATATGAATATTACAGCAGGTGATAATACCGGAGAGGATGCAGTAGAGCGACGTGTGTGTAATGCTCCCCTGGGAGAATATGACACTGTCAGGCTTGGTCACGTGACCTGCTTTATACAATCAAATGTGAACAAAAATGGCAATTGTCAGTTGGGCAACATCTTTTAAGCACTAGCTCTTTTATCCCCTTACTTCTCCATCAGCCTGGGTCCCAGAATGGAGGGAGTGGGGAACAAAGCTCCAGCTGATCTAGGACAATACAGAGCGTGAACAAGAACTTAAACTTTGTAGTGTCCATGGAGATTGCAGCATCACGTGTGACCTCCTCCTAAACTGGACTTTCACAGACATGGAGTGTAGCGGAGCACGATGGCCAGGAAGCCAGGAAGAGGGCAATTCCCTTTTCCTTCTCTGCATCTCAGAGGACAAAAAAAACCACTTTCAGTGCTGTTGCTTTCTGACCTTGAGCTTTCTTTATTTGAATAATATTTACAGTCTTTGCCTCTCGCTTCCGCTGCCCCAGGTCCTCTCGGATTCACAGTCCAGGTGCTGAGGCGATGGGAAATGTGTTTCCCCCGCTCGCCCGTCTCCCTGCCCCGCAGGGCCCTGGCAGTGCGAACCGCACCCGCTCTGCACCCGCGTCCCTTCAGACACTTCAATCTGTGCCGGCTTGGGAAAGCAGTTTGGAGTCATGAACCCCCTTAGCGCTCACAAACTTCTGCAAAATCTGATAACGTCATGGTTTTCCTTTATGCCACATATGCAAGAAGCAAAGATCGGGGCAGCTATATAAAACCCATTGGGTTTTTCCATCTGGAATCCCAATGCCCAGTGTTGTGGCTGGGAGAGAGAGAAAACTATTCCAGTTTGGTGTTACATCTTGCCTCACTGCTACTCCTTTCTTCATTCACATGAGGTCAAAAATAACAAATTCCTCCAAAAGATATTTTGCCAAGGGAAAATAGTCAAGTGAGAGGAGCAACCCACTCATGAAAATTCCGAGAGATTTTCACATTTAAGCAACTACTATAATAATTACTGTTGAAACGTGTATCACATCTAAATGGGAAAATATCCAGAGCTTACCTGGACTTCCCGCGACGAGCAGCACATTCCTGGTAATGTTTATCTATTGCAAGGGTAAGCAAACTTTTTCTAGAAAGGGCTAGATAGTAGAGAGTTTAGGCCTTGTGGGCCATACAGCCTCTGTTGCATCTACTCAATTCTGTCCTTGTAGCAGAAAGCAGCCACAGGCAACATGCAAACAAAGGGCATGGCTGTGTTTCAATAAAACTTTATTTACAAAAACAGATGGTGGCTAGATTTGTTTGCTGATGCTTGGTCTTTAGACCCTTGTTTACTGGTGTAGTTTGCTGAACCCTGGTCTCTTAGGTCTACCCAGGACAGAGGTAAAACTAATGTTTTAAAGTGATTCTTTAACTCAAGTCCTCATAAAAATAACATAAAAAATAAATCAACAAAAATAAAAATTATAGGGCTTCCCTGGTGGCGCAGTGGTTGAGAGTCTGCCTGCCGATGCAGGGGACACGGGTTCGTGCCCCGGCCAGGAGGATCCCACATGCTGCGGAGCGGCTGGGCCCGTGAGCCATGGCCACTGAGCCTGCGCATCCGGAGCCTGTGCTCCGCAACAGGAGAGGCCACAGCAGTGAGAGGCCCGCGTACCACAAAAACAAAAAAAAAATAAAATAAAATAATAAAATGTCTAAACTCTTCACTTAAACATTACTATATTTAATATATGCATATACTTTTATATCAAACTATAAAAAAACAAAAAATGAGCTTTGATAGGGACCTGTAGTTCCTCATACAAAAGTGGTAAATTCCTTAGGGAGACATCATATTATGTATCAGTTAGGATACTGCCTAAACTGCTATAGCAAAGAGACCCAAAAGCTTAGAGGCCTTACAAGGTAGAAGTATATTTCTCTCTCTCTCTCTCTCTCTCTCTCTACTTAACACATGACATCCATCTTTGGCTTGTGCAGCCTCTCCATCTGTAGCCATTGGGAAAGGACAAAGAGACAAGGGGAAATTATACCTAGTTCTTTTGTGGGGCATAAGCTAAAAGTAGCACGTATCATGTCTGTTCACTTCCCATTGACCAGAATTCACTCAATTGGCCACAACCAGCTACTAGGGAAGTTAGGAAACGTAGTCTCAAATTTAGTGTGTCCCACTAAAATCTGGGCATTCCATTGTCATCAAACAAGGGAGCACAGGAAAGAACTTGTATTGGTCAACAACTAGCAGTCTTTTGGATACGCCATGACAGAAAAGACCTCAGGCTGTGGAGTCAGACTGATCTGACATTAAATTCTGCCTCCACCGCTTACTAGCTTTGTATTATTGGGAATCATATACTCTTTTTGCGCCTTAGTGGGTTTTTTTCTGTAAAATGAGATGAATAATAATATTCACTCTTGACTCCCCTTTGTGTACGTTCTGCTTATCTCCCAATCATCCACATGAGGGAGGGAAATCGGAACAAGCAACTACACACGTTGCTCCCCGTCCAGGCTGATCTATCCAGGAGCACCAAGGGAGTGAGTGTTCAACCTTGCCTATTCCTAGGTTCTAATCAGTGACACCAACAGGGAGAACAGGCCACACGAAATGGTTTTATGGTCAACCCTTACTTGAATTAGAGTCAGCGGGGAAAGCAACAGTTCTATTACAGAGAAGCTTTCTTGAGCATACAGCCTCCAGGTTTTCATAAGTAAAATTATTTTCTCTGTGATGTCATCCTTTTTTCTCTTGCACAAGATTTTACCAACGCCTGTGGACCTTTGCCCGATGAAGAAATAACTAGATCATGTGTGGCTCTGTCTCATTACTGTTTTCCTCATCTGTATATTTTTGGTTGTTGTTGCAATGTTATTAACACAAGAGCACTGGGGCAATGATGTTGGAAGTGGAGCAAAAGAGTGCAACCCTAGCTGAACTCTGAGCTCCATTATATCATACTTTTTCCTTGGCTCGAACCATTTTGCAATCACTGGAATGTAAATTTTGTAGAGTTTCTTCCCCTTGTTTTGTCTTTCTCTCCATGAGGTCTTAGTGACTTCAGACATTCCACTTTTACTAATAAGACCTAATACCTTCCCCAAAACAATAGATTTCTTCCTCTGATCAATACCTCCCACTCAACATCTACCTTTGCAAGTTGTTGGAAGGATTTAATGAGGTGATGTGTGTAAAGCCCTCAGAACAAAGCCTAATGCACAGTAAAGAATGCAATAAAAGTTGGCTACACCACAAGCAACATAGAGTGGGTTCTGATAGTAACTTCCAGTTCCTCCCCACTACAAAATGGGTCAAACCACTATCCAAATGTATCTAATGGAATTATCTCTGCTCTTGGCTTACATCCTCCATCATCCAGCTTCCATGCCAGAGCAGTCTTCTCTGAACTATCAGAAGACCAATTACTAATAACAGGGAATTCCCTGACTGCAGTTGCTCAAAGGACACACCTTAAAGTCCAGAACAGCTGCATAACTGAAGAAGCATCCCATGACATGCTCTGCAAAATTCTTACCACCAGTTTCTTATTACACACGATTGGCTCCTCTCTGTTTGCTAGACAGACCATCATCTCTCTCTCTCTCCCTGAGAATTTTCTCTCTCTGCTCAATTGCCTCTCCTACAGTAATCAAAGGGAGCTTTACAGCCAGCTCCTTTCAGTATAAGGAAACTTCCAGATTGAGACTGTCTCCCATTGGCCAAGACCACAAGCATTATGACTCATCCACTGATGTTGCAGATGTGCTCCCTGTCTCTGCAGAATTCTGGAGTGCTGTGATCTAACATTTTATGTATAATGGTATATATCTTACATTATACTATGCTGAAAATTAATATAAAAGTTAGAAAGAGCCACTGCTAATTTTTAGGTCCTTTACGATAATTCCTCGAGTTAATGATAGAGGCTGATAGGAGTCTCCTATCAGTGAGTCTCCTATCACTCCTAATGATAGGAGTCTTCGGTTTAGCTAAATTCACCAAGGCATCTTTTCTTTCCATTGTCATTCATTCATTCAGCATTTTTATTAAATGCTACTGTTTACCAGTCACTGTGTTGCTTTTTGAAAATAACATGATGAGGGCGATAAAGCTTTTTCTTTATCAATT
Organism: Globicephala melas; assembly: GCF_963455315.2. NCBI lineage: Eukaryota > Metazoa > Chordata > Mammalia > Artiodactyla > Delphinidae > Globicephala > Globicephala melas. The sequence continues at coordinate 77,540,585 of NC_083328.1, forward strand.
AAAATTTTTTTCAATGTACTGGACTTCTGCTTCTCCGTACCAGGGCTTCAGTGTAGAACAGCTGCTCCCTTGCTTTCTACTTGTGCAAAGATTATTTAAAGTCCTTACGCTCCATGGGGCTTTCCCAGACTCTTGCTGCTCAGAGTGAGAAGAGAATCCTTATCTCATGCCTATGCTGATTAAAAATGTCAGGGTTATAGGTTACAGACAACAGAAACCAATTCTGAATGTCTTAAATTTTAAAAAAATTTATTGAATTATATGAGAAAGACCCCAAATTACAAAGTGCTTGGAGGGTCTGGTTAGAGCCATGGCAACCCAGGAGTAGCCAGGAGGCAAGAATCCTAACGTTCTTCTTTCAGCAAGAGCAGTCCACCCAAGATATCACCACCAGTGCCCGTGGACACAGAAGCAGCTACTATGATGAGCTAATTCAAATGTTCTCACAGCTGTAGATTCAACACTGCAGGGCCAGCACATCTGATTGACCAAACTTCCATCCTGTGGCTGGCAGAGGGTTGGCAGAGTGAGGGTCCAGCCCTTCAGTTCCCATAATAGGAGGTAAGGGCATGATGTCTCTCATGTGCTACAGGCAATGGAGAGTTTCTCCAAAATTAGGAAGGGAAATGAGAAGCTGAGCCGGCAAAGGAAGAACAAGGTCTCCTATACCAATCATGACTACATTTTGATACCTTTTAAAAATTATTAGTGCCTCTATTGTTCTCTCTTATTTTGCACTGTTTGTACTCTGTTTTCTTTTTCTTTTCTTTCTTTATTTGTTTGTTTGTTTATATTTATTTATTTATTTATTGGCCGCTCCGTGCGGCTTGCGGGATCTTAGTTCCTTGACCAGGGATTGAACCTGGGTCCATGGTAGTGAAAGCGTCAGGTCCTACCCAGTGGACCGCCAGGGAATTCCCTGTACTCTTTAAATGGATTTAGAATTTGTTGCGTACTCTCTTCCCCAACTAAGTTCCTTCAGGATGAGAACACTTGTTATATTCTGTACATAACCTCCTAGTGGCTCGCTCACAGCAGCTGCCTGTGAAGTAATTTACAACCTAATAAGTGCTGGCTATTTATCTTATCGGCCTCTTCTAATATCTAGTGCTACCAATAATGGAGAATTTGAGACTTTGGAACAAAATGCCAAGACTTCTTACAGTTATTTAAAGTTATTTCTATTTGACAACATATCCTGTGTTTACTTTTAAACAATAGGAAAATGCTTATAATTAGAAACAATAGAACAATTCAGTATTAAATACATCTTACATTTGCTGTTTAGCCACTTGAGGGGAAACAATTTTCTAACAAGTGGCAATGGTCAAGAAAGCTATGAAATTTAGGCCAGTTGTCGCAGAAAAATAACTTATTAGTTGCTAAGCTACCAGTCTAAAAAGGAACTCAATTAGGAGATACAAACAAGACCCAGTCCATTTGAGAATAGAAAGTCGTAGCTGTCAGGTGATTCTGGTGCATGTGTGGCAGACAAAGTAATTGACAACCTGGTCTTTGCTTGGCATGAAATTTGGCTTTGATTTAGTGAGTGACTGACAGGCTGGTGTCATCGGAAAACGTGGATTGTATGTTGGAGGGGCTATTTCGCAACAAAGTGATTGACATGTTACAGAAATTGTCCCGTGGATGGAGAAAACCAAATAGAGATTCGTTTTGACAAGCATTTCCTTTTTACCTGTTCACTTTGTATACAGAGAAGAGAGAGAGGGCAAGGCCTCATGGGTGCTAAATGATTTTTCCAGTGGATATCAGAATGGCGATGGCCATAGGGGTACATGGGAAGAGCCCTGGATGGTGAGGAAGTGGGAGGTGGGTGTTCAGCCCAGATTCCCCCATGACTGTGCTGTCTGAAGAAGATAAAGGAGCTCTTTAGGCTCCACCTTTGCATCTGCTAAATGAGGAGCTTGAACTAAAATCATTTCTATATTCCATTCCAACCACTTATAAGTCTGTGTAATTTTTTTTTCATGGACAACTATTATTTTGCCACATCTTTTCCATTGTCATGCCACAGACCGTGCCTGGCCCATCCCGTTATTCCATTTCTTAAGCCACAGTGATTGGTTCATGGATTGTTTCAATGGGACAGAACCCTGGGACTTCTATATATTTGAATTTTAGAAAAGAAGCCTCCTTTTCACTGAGACTGCTACATTAATAGAACAGAAGTCTAGAAGTGCTGGTGGCCATCTTTGCCACCTCATAGGAGGAGGGTTGACAGATAAAATACAGGATTCCCCATTAAATTTGAATTTCAAATAAATGAACAACTTTTTTTTTTTTTTTTTTTGGCGGTACACAGGCCTCTCACTGTTGTGGCCTCTCCCGTTGTGGAGCACAGGCTCCGGACACGCAGGCTTAGCGGCCATGGCTCACGGACCTAGCAGCTCTGCGGCAGGTTGGATCTTCCCGGACAGGGACACGAACCCGTGTCCCCTGCATCGGCAGGCGGACTCTCAACCACTGCGCCACCAGGGAAGCCCTCAAATAAATGAACAACTTTATAGTATAAATGTGTCCCAAATATTGCATGGGATATACTTAAACTAAAAAGAAAACATATTGGTTGTTTATCTGAAGTTCAAATTTATCTGGGTGTCTTGCATTCTTATTTGCTAAATCTGGCAACCTTATATGTATAAAAATCTGCTTGGGAGTGAAGCCAGCACAAGTAAAAGTAGAACCAAGAGGTACAAAGAATGATTCCTGGTGGCATCATTCAAGTACCGGGATCCAGCCATGCCTAAAGCTTGCACTAGCCATGCTCTTCTTAGATCCAAGTGGAAAAGCGTTTTTTTACTCTTCTGTTAAGCTCGTTTGAGTTGAGTTTCCCTCTCTGACAATGAGAGAACACTCTCTCCTTCTCCCACTCCATACTTTCCTTCTCATATTAGCCATTGGGTTAGGCTGTCACTGGAGGCAACATTATCATATCCTATACAAGGTAAGACATTTCCTGGAAGTGTGTCTTATTCTCATCAAAATGGCCATTTGTCTTCTTGACTTACGGTTAGTTTTTCTCCTGATTTCTGCCTTTCTGCCTCCTCTAGTTTCCTTGACCACTACCATTATTTTTCTTAAAATTACCAATTATAAGGAAAAAATTTTTAAGGAAATTAGAAGCTGAGAGACAACTCAGAAATGTTGATAGTCACCTGTTGCTAATAACATTGAGTAAATAACTCTGCCCATTTCTTTCCTTTTTTCAAGGAAGTTGGCCAACCATCTTTTTGACCAATAAATTATTTATTGTGTTATATGTAAGCTACATTCTCTCAAAAAGAATTTGAATCTTGCTCTGAGCAGTAAAAAGAATTGGTAGTCCTATTAATCTGTGCTCTTAGGGGGTGAGTAATAGAAACCAACTTATTAAGCTGGTGCAAAATGTCCAGTTATGTTTTATAAGGGTAGGGATATCTCAGAGAACACACAAAACTGGAATACAGCCAGCTCTCAGAAAGAGACTGAATTCAAGACCTAGAAAGCTATCAGGGTTCCCTCCCTCTCTCTCTCTCTCTCTTTCTCTCTCTCTACTTTCATTTAATTTCTACTTCACTTTCTTTACTCTAGACTATGATCACTACAGAGAGTTTTTTCTCTGCGCTTAATCTGTTTGGTGGAATATGGCTGTCCCAGATGTTATATGATTTGGGTTCAGTGACAGAATCTAACTTACCATCTGTCAGTGCCAGTTCTGGGGAAACAGAATGTGATTGGCTCACTTGAGTCAGGTGTTCGCGCTCCAGCCAATGGAGGACAAATACACGTAATACAAACATGGCTGCCCAAGACCCATCCCTGTGGATTGCAGCCTGCTCCCAGAATTAAGAGAACTTCTCTGAGTTACCAGTGTGCTAGTTATTAAGCTATTGTTTCTGAGCTCCAAATCCCTTCTCTGAGCTCTGCTCTGTGAAGCTGGGGGCTGGGACCCTGCAAATGGCATAGCTCCTTGGCCAGTTTGACATGAAAGTGTGTTGAAAACAGAATTCCAGCTAAAGCCAGCCCAGCCACACTTGGCTGTGAGGACCAGACTGGTAGTTCAGATGTCTTGCACCAAGAATGCTATATGGACCCTTGAAGTCCGAGTCCAAATAGGAGTCCAAGTGTCTGTCTACTGGCTATTAAGGATCAATAGAATAAGATAGGGAACTTTTTAAAAAATTCTTTTAAAAAAATCTATAAATATGAGCTCTTAAAATTATCTCAAAGTATCTCTAATGTGTCCACATCTGAAGAATTTTATTTCAAGAAACTCATTTCTGTAGAGTTCATTTTTGAGAGTTCTGAAGGAAGCAGAAGGGCAACTCAGTTTATAGCTTCAAATGCTCTAGGAACTGACACAAGGTAGAGTGTAATGAAGTCTAAAGCCCTCTGCACAGAGATTCCGGGTATGGCCTGCCTGGGATAAAATACTGTCCATGCCACTTCCTAGCCCTGTGATATTGAACATGCAACAACACAGTTTTTATGTATCTCTGCTACTGCATCAGCGAAGTTGAGCTAATGAGTGTAGCTGCCACAAACAATTGTAAAGGCTGGATAAGGTACTCCATTCAGGATGGTGAGCTCCCTTGCTCTGGCCAAGTCTTTAGGCCTGGACTAAAGTAAGTACTCAGTGAATGTCCACATTATCCTACTTGTTCCTACTGGCCTTTTGGGTGTTGAGGTCCTTTGACTTTTATCTCAGAGGCTATGGGGAGCTATTAGAAGGAATTAAGCCATCTATGCCAAATTCCATCTGTGCACTGACTAGAACCCATGGAAAAGGAAAAAAAATGATGTGGACACCCTAAACACAGAGCTCAACAGAGTATGATGACTTTGGCCATAAGTGCTGCTTAATGCTGTCTGTAGAGCTGCCCATCAAAAAGCTCCCAACAGATGACCTGCAGTAATGAGCGTAGGAAGGGAGCAGCATTGCAGAACATTCTACCTGATGGGAACACAGATCATGGGAAGGGCATTTCCGTAAAGCATAGAGTGTCTTTCCACTCTTTCCTCCTCCATCATATCCCCTGGCCCAGCCCTTCTACTTGCGGTCTTACTTCTCAGTTTCCAGTTCCCATTCATTCATTTTTTTCATTATTATGTTTTAATTCACTCATGTATTCATTCTACCATCTATTCATCAACTTTTTAATTACTCATGTAGCCAATATTTATTGGGCTGGTAACTGCAGATTAGATTTACTGGTCTCTTTCTATATGGTGGATTTCTTGATAAGTATGACGAAACTAACAACAATAGATAGCAACCAGCATTTATTGAGCATTTATTCTGTGTCACGCACCATGAATTATTTCCTCTTCACAAGAGTTGTCTGAGGTAAGATGCTGTTATTAACAGCATTTTTACAGATTGGGCAAAGTGTTTTAGAGGATTTAGGTGAATTATCCAAAGTCACACAGCTGGTAAATTACAGGGCCAGGGTTCAAAATCATGTTTGTCTAATGTAACACACATGCTCTTAACCAGTACTTGGGGCAGCCTCAGTAGATCTGAAACTCCAGGGTTTGTAATTCTCACTCAGTAATGAATTCATAGGGAAGTGGTACCTGATCTGTGTTATAAAGTGTGAACAGGAGACTAGTAAGAAAATCATTTAAGAAGGTATTCATTCCAATCAAAAACAACATACTAAACAAAACAGTGAAGCAGAAACCCACAGTATGACCCCATTTTCCCAGCATAACTCATTGAAAAGGTATTAATATGTCATCATCAACTTGACAAAACCAAATGGTGAGTTAGGAATCTTTCCATTGAAAATGACTGGAAATCAAAAACTGGCTTGAAGAATGAAGGAATGTTGGACTTCCCTGGTGTTGCAGTGGTTAAGAATCTGCCTGCCAATGCAGTGGACACAGGTTCGAGCCATGGTCCAAGAAGATCCCACATGCCGTGGAGCAACTAGGCCCATGCGCCATAATTACTGAGCCCACATGCCACAACTACTGAAGCCTGCGTGCCTAGAGCCCATGCTCCATAGAGAAGCCACCGTAATGAGAAGCCCGTGCACCGCAACGAAGAGTAGCCCCCACTCGCCGCAACTAGAGAAAGACCGCACACAGCAACGAAGACCGAACGCAGTCAAAAATAAATAAATAAATTAATTAATTTAAAGTATATTTTAAAAAAAGAATGAAGGAACAGATAAATTTGCATCGCTGAAAAGACCAGGGGCAGGGTTAGCTTCAGGTACAGTTTGACCTAGTGCCATCTAGGACCAGCTTTGTTCCCTTCCGTATTTCCTCTCTGTCTTCCACAGAATCAGCTACTTCTTCAGGCTTCAAATGAATTCCTGTTGGCAGTTCCACGGTCTTCTGTTTTAGTAGCAAAAAAGTTGTTCATGTCTTTGTATCTTCGTACCACACAGACCGCAGGTGGATCTCAAAAAGTTGAGACACTTCTTTTGTCCCAGAAGCCCTAGAAAACTTCTCCACAGATTTTATTGGTTTTGACTGGGTTTCTTCCATCACAAATCAAACCATGGGAGCCAGAGGGATGAGATAGAATAGGATCGTTGGCTTTAGCCAGTCAGAGTCCAGCCCCTGAAGCTGGGGGAAGGATCAATATCACAAAAATGGATGGCTGATCATGGGAGAGAATTATACTGCAAATGGTGTCATCTGAAAGAGGAAGATGAACAGAAGTTAGGTAGGAAAAACCACTGGGGTCCACCACACCAAGCTATTCGGTTTCTTTGTTTAACTACTGATTGCCCAAAAGTATCTTCCTGAAGCATAAGGCAGCTCAATTTTGAACTGCACTAAATTGGCAGTGGAGTTGGCCCTTCAGATCCATAGATACTGCATCCGATTCCCCTTGGTTGGTTGAATCACAGATGGGGAGCCTGCAGATCTGGAGAGCCGACTGTACTATGTCATTTTATATAAAGGACTTGAGCATTTTGGGATTCGGGTATCTGCTGGAATCCTGGAACCAATCCCCTATGGGTACTGAGGGACGTCTGTATTATCTTATTCATTACCATCTTGGGAGCATTTTCTCCACTAAATGCAATAATATTTCTTTAATATTAGTAAGTGTAGTATTTTTTTCCTCCCCAAAGTGGCTCAGAAGTTCCAACGTTCAAAGTGTCTTGAGTAGGATTATTGCCACTACCCTCCTTTATATCTGCTTTGTGTCCTGACTAAACAAAAGGTATCGACTTGCAACATTTCAATTAAAATCAGATTAAATACTGTGTTTCTTTACAGGGGTGGTACTTCAATTGCAACTCTTTCCATGTTGTTTATTTGACATATGTGTTTGGCATGTGTCAACTGTTGTGATCACTTTTCTTTTTGTGACATTTTTGAGAAGGGGAAAAAACTGCATGGCTCAGTGGTTGACACAGTTTGTTACAAGCGGCAATATAAAAATTTGAAATTCTTAGACGATTTAGCATTTCCCCTCCCAGACACATTATTTATCACAGAGAAGTGATATTCTGGGGGACTCAAGCCAATTAGAGGATGGGAGTATAATTTTTACAAAACAAATGTATGTATAAATTATCACTCTCTCTCTCCTCTCCATAAATAGGGACACTGATAGATCCATAGCCTGAGATACGGGAAGGGATGCCATGTTCTCCAACAATTCATCTTGTCTGGGAAGGCAGAGTTGAGAAATCGGATCAACTAAGGTGCACAGCTATACTTTAGCATCGTCGGGCGTCTCCTGACTATAGTGGTTGAAGGAGTGTTTCTTGTCTAGAAGAGGGTGCTTGTGCGTGTGTTTATGTATGCATGTGTGTGTTTGCAAGAGAAAGGGAGAGAGAGGCTTACAGTTTAAGGCATGATTGAACCACCAATATGTTTTACTTGGTTGGCACAAAATTTCTACAGTAGGGAACTTTTTACATAAAAGTTTAGATTACCATCTTCTTATAAAGATCTTGAGATCTTTCCTAAGGGGGAAAACAATAGACTGGAGTCTACAGTGGTTTTGTATAGTGGTTGCCACCTTTAGACAGGTCATAAGCTCTCCAGTCTGCCTCAGTCCCCACCATTCCCTGTTGCCTCAGATCCAATATGTTTCGTTCCGTTACCTTCCTGGATACAACAGGCAGTTAAGTTTGTGGGCCTTAATATAATGAGAGCCACATGCAGTAATAATCCAGTGACTTGTCAATCCACTGTCCTTTCAAATTTTGCCCAAGATATAGGCACTGAGGGTGGAGAGAATCTGATTTTCCTGTAAGACTTTTTTTTTCCAGAATCAGTACGATTTACTTACATTAGTTGAAACAGAGTCAATATTCTTCTAAAAAGTAAGACAAAATATTTCCAACTTTTCTGCAGTTCTAGTTTTCCTTTGGCATTCTTTTGTGACTTTTCTGAACCAAGCAACTTCTTGGGAGGTATATTAAAAGGTTTAATATTCACAATATAAATCACATCTCTTGTAAATCACAGCACACCACACATTACGTGGTTCTGGAATTTCTGCTAACCACAACTGCCATCTTTGAGCTGACTACAAATGCTGTGTATGTTAGCTACAAAAATCCTCAGCAAAAATATTCCAGGGCTAATAAATGTTATGTTTTTGTATCTTTGCCTTTTTTACTTTACAGCGCTATATCTTTTTATCAGAGAAGGGGAAATGTATATTTTTCCAACTTCTTCCATTAGTGTTTCTAAACTTGTTAGAGATTAGTACTTTGGGCAGCTCTCCAGCTGACCCACCGCTCAATTCACTTCTGTGCGAGAAGGGGAAGGCATGGTAGAGGAATCACTGAGTCACAGAATGTGTGAGCTTAAAGACTTGGCCCTGGGAATCTGAAAAGCAGAATTTTGAGAAATTTGCCATATTTTAATAAGTATATTATAAACTATTTTTGATTGCCTGTTCTTTATTGCATACTCAATGTGTGTACCTAATTCAGGAGTCAGTAAATTATGGACCAAGGGCCAATCTAGCCAGCTGCCTTTTTTTGTAAATAAAGTTTTATTGACACACAGCCTCGCCCATTTATTTACATATCATTTGAGGCTTCTTTTGTACTACAACAGCAAAGTTGAGTAGTTGTAACAGAGGCCAATATGGCCAGCAAAGCAAAAATATTTACTGTGTGGTCCTTTAAGAAAAATTTTGCCAAACTGATCTAATTCTCTAACATGGTAGAAAAATGTCATTGCTTGTTAAAAGCATTTTTTAAAAAAATGATTAGTTCTCCCAGATTTAAGCTCCTGTACTCCTCTTCAGGACTCTTGTGACACTTGAAATTATCTATTCACTGGACATCTTCATACTAAAAGCTGCTTAGGGAGCCTCTGTTGGATCTGATTTATCAATTAGGAATGCTTTTAACTGCAAGTAGCAGAATACTTCTAACTGTGGCTTAAACAATGGAGATTTGAATTATCTAATACAAATGAGTCTAGGTTTGATACAGAGGCCCCAGGGTTGTGCAAACTACAATTGCTATAATCCCAGTGCTAGAACAAGACAGGAAACTAGTGGATATTCAATAAAAACATGTCAAATGGCAGATGGATGTATTGATGGATGAATGGATATATGATAGACAAAATCTTTCAAATTTAATTTGGTCCCCACGGTGGGCAACAGATGACAGAAAGTAAGGGGTCCTTTGTAGTGAAAATGTGTGGACTTCACTTTATCTTAACCTCTTCATTTTACAGATGGGGAAAGTGAGGCACAAAAATAGAAGGTTAGGTATTACTGTGAATTTTTATGGGTTTTGATTGTCCAACATCCATGTGCCACCTTTCTGGTAACAACTCCTTAATTTTTCTTTTAAGAACCAAGTCTCTAAAACAATGTGATTGAAGTGAGGCAGGTGGCAGCCCTACCCACAAAGAGAGCATCTGTCCCGGGATCAGCAATATTCCATCCCCCTGACTTTAGTGATTGATCCAGAGTTGAGTGCAAGTCCCAAGGTCATACAACCAGAATGAGCATTAAGCTTCAGCAGGTGCTGCCAGAAACAAAAGAGCATAGGCCAGTCTCTAACAGCCCCTGGTCCATAAGATGTGCTCAGCAAATATTTGTTGAATGAATGCATGAGTGAATATATGAGTAAATAGCATCTTCCTGTGTCAGAAAGGAAGGGTCCTCAAGGACCAGCTGATCTACTCTCTACAGAGCTAGCAGTAGAATCCCAGTCTCCTGAAAGCCAGTCCAAGGTCTTCTCTATTCCTCCTTCCTGATCATGGCAATAGGAATTCCTGATCTTCCAGTAACCATCTTTTGCCTCTGTCAATGTCACTACTTGTTTTCCTCAGCTCATCTGTCTTCTCAAGTCCTTGAGTGCTTCCATTTCTTGAAGTGCATCTTGTCTATGTATTTGAATTCCAGTTCTTTTCAATTGCAGTGAAATGAGGAAGATACTAATGACCCTTTGTTGCATTACTGTGCCCACTAAGGGACCTGGGATGTTATCCTGGCTCTCCACCTTCAGTCCTCTGTCTCCATTCACATCTCTGGCCAGGCGCTTCTTGAGGTCTCTCTCCTACGTTCCCAAACCCTCCAGTGTGGGCCAGAGCACATCCCTGTTCTTATTCCGCAATGCAGCTTGTACCAATGGTCCCCTGGGCTGACTGGTTTTAAGAGGCTCACCTGGACTGTGGAGAAATCTATATCTTAGACATTCAATGGAGACATCGCCAGGGCCCTTGGGTGTCCAGTAGGCTGTGTTTCGAGATCCCTTCCAGGTTGGGGAATGAGGAAATACAGTGTCTTTCAGAAACAGATGGCATCCAGGTGTAGCTTGCTCGGCTGGGCTCCATCTTGGAACTTCTAATGAATTCTCCAGCTGGGGTGGGTCACAGGCCTTGCATTCTCTTCCACCCCAGCAGGACTGCTGTGGATCTCAACAGTGGTTGTGTGGGGATGGTATAAGAACTGCTCCTTTTGAAATATTCCTGAAATGTTCCCCTTCTAGGGAATTGCAAACTATTTTGCACCGTGAGGAGCATCATGGAAGAGAATATTTAATTCAAACAAGCAGCTCTCTGAACATTATGCTCTGTGAATTCAACCATCAACCATTAATTCAAAAGTTTGATGTAAGGAACTTTTAAGTCACATAGATATCTGTTAAGAATACATTTTTTAAATATTCAAATTTTTAAATTTGAAAATCCACTCTGCCACTTACTCACTGTGTATGTAACCTTGAACAAGTTACTGAAACCAGTGGTTCTCAGATGTGGTCCCCAGATCAACAGCAGCAACATCACCTGGGAATTTTTTGAATAAAAATCTTGGGGCCCCCACCCCAAACCTACTGAATCGGATACTCTAGGGAAAGGAGTCAGCAATCTGTGTTTTAACAAGATTACATTTAACATATGTAAAATGGGAGTAATATAACTTGTCCTCGTAAGGTTGTTTTAAGGATTAAAATCAATAGGTTTTGTACGTAAAGCACTTAGCACAGTGTCTGGCGCTTCTCACGCACTCAATACATGACAGCTACAATCAACGTTATTGTTATTTTGTTATTGTTGGATTTCTTTTCCGGGTGGCCAGTGAACTAGTCTATGTCTCTACACATCTACCTGAGAAATAGTGAAGAGGGAATGTATTTGAACATTAATCATTACAACAATAGCTAATTTAGTGAACTCCTACCCTGGGCCAGGCACTTGGCTAATCACTTCATGATCATTGCATTAGATCTTCATTTAAAAAAATGCTAAGACAATGGTGCTATTTTTGTCCATCTTTTACAGGTGACAAAACAGCTTAAGTAACTTGCCCAGAATAACACAGGTAGTGAATGAAAGAGCCAGAAAAAGAATTCAGAGAGTGAGTCTCCAGAGCCCGGGTTTTAAGCAGACCAGCATACTGCCACTCCAGAGTGGTTCGCAAAAGGGACTGCGGGGTGGCCATTTCCATACCTACAGTGTCATTGCCAAAATCAGATACTCGCTACCACATATGCATTAACATCATAGCTATTGATTAATTATAGAAGAAGTCTCTGGATCAAGTTTTGGCTTGAAATGAGTTCATTTTATAAGAGGACCTTGTAGCTGTCCTCCATGAAGGTCTCCATGATTCTTTATTTCTGCCCAGGCGTATTGGTCGTGTGGTCCTGATGGGGGATAATTTGCTGATGACAGGACTAAAGACAGCCTAGCATCTGTCACCAGAGTTGTTCCTTTTGGGTCACACTTTGAGGCACTGATTACCTGAGCCCACAGAATACATTCAAGTATCCATTAGATGAAAGAATCAGCTAGAAAAAAAAAAATGCTTCCTTTACCTACAGAAGGTATATCTTCAGGTGAGGATTAGAAAGAGGAAATGTGGAAATGTGACCTGTAATTATTGTTAAGTAAGTAATAAGCAGCGGTACTTATTAATGTGGGTTTGGGTGCCCAATGATAAATGCCAAATTTATATCATTTTTCAATACCACAAAAAATCTGGCCCATAAAATACTAATGACACCCTATAAAACAATTTAAAAATGGGTAAAATTTTATGTGTATCAAAGGAATTTCAGAACAGGCTGCTGAATTTGTAAAATAAATATATTTAAACACCTATCAAATGATGTTCCGGAGTAAAATATATGTTTATTCAGTGCAGCGTTCACTTCTTCCCAGAGAACTTTTAAGGTACAAATAAGCCAGGAACGAAACCCTGCAGGTTTTCTTATCTAAGTGAAGCTAATAAGTTTGTCCTTCATTTGAGAGTTCCTGCCTAAATCTTCGAAGCTGGACCTCAAAGGTATTATAAGATGTTCAGTTTAATGTAAAACTTCCCTGTGTCCCTAAAATGACAGTATCAACAATAGCACCACGAGCAAACACTACTTTTGTCTTCTGCCTTTTATTTAATTTTTTTTCCCTCTTCCTAGCTCCACCCCAGCTAGCTCTTGAAAGGCCTTCTGTTCTGTCAGCCATAATGACATCTGCTGGCGGAGACAGGAAGTCATAAATCTGTAGGTCCCCTCTCAACCAAACCTTGTTAATGCTGCCATTTATCACAAGGGCTGGGGTGCCATCTCTGGAGGGCTGGACGCAGAGAGTCCATTTTCTCCCATATCCCTTTCCCAAGAGAGCAACCATTTTAAAAACAGCCACTTTTTCATCTCGCATTTGCAGACCTGAAAGTCAGGCAGATGCGACGTGCAGCTCTTGGAAAGAAGCCACAATTCCAGGCAACAATATACTCTACTTGATGTTTCAGAACTGAAGGAAAGCAGTGCTGACCAAGTTCTGTCCTTCCTCATTTTAAATCGGCCCCTAACTGCGTCCAGGAGAGGAATGGAGATTTCCTCTCTCTGAGCCCCTCTGCCTCCCTGTACCTTCTTTAAGGGCAAAACTTGCTACAGTGGGAGTTGAAGGAGGATTATTGAAACTCAGTTACTTTTGTTCTGAACTAATTCAGGATGATGTTCGGGTTTTATTTCTAAGGAGCTCATTGCGCCCTGAGCTTTGATTCAAGACCTGTGCTTGTGCAGGACATAGTCTAGCTTTTGTCGCTCGAAGTGTGGTCCCTGGAGCAGAAGCATTAGCATCATCAGTTCGAGCTTGTTAGACGTGCAGCATCCCAGGCACTCTGCACCCACTTGATCAGAATCTGCATTTGAAGCCAGGTCCCCAGATGATTCCTTTATACATTAAAGTTTGCGAGGCCATGCTCTACCCTGGGGTTCTCAAACCTGGCCCTTATTAACGTTTGGGGATAGATCAGTCTTTGTTTGCAGGGGCCTTTCCTGTGCACTATAGGATGTTTGCCAGCATCTCTGGCCTCTACCCGCTAGAAGCCAGTAGCACACCCCTGAATCGTGACAATCAAAAACCTCTCCAGGGCTTCCCTGGTGGCACAGTGGTTGAGAGTCCACCTGCCGATGCAGGGGACGCGGGTTCGTGCCCCGGTCCGGGAGGATCCCACATGCTGCGGAGCGGCTGGGCCCGTGAGCCATGGCCGCTGAGCCTGCGCGTCCAGAGCCTGTGCTCCGCAACGGGAGAGGCCACAGCGGTGAGAGGCCCGCGTACCGCAAAAAAATAAAATAAAATAAACAAAAAACCTCTCCAGACATTGTGATGTGTCCCCTGGGAGGAAAAAGCACCCGTTGGAACCCTGCAACTCAAAATGTGGTCTGTGAATTCACAGTATCTTGTTAGAAATACACCTTCTCAGACCCCACCCCAGACCTACTATATCTGGATTTCTCGAGATGGAGCCCAGGAATCTATTTTAACTTTGTAGGAGACAATACACAGGTTAAAATTTAAGAATTGTTAAGCTGCGGAGTATAAACAGGGAGAAGCAATGCGGTAACTAGACATTTTGTGATGCAAAAGTCTGCGTGGCTGCAGCATTACTGAGAGGGAGTAATGCATGGTGGATGAATATACAAGCTAGAGCCGTATCAGGAGGGTTTGAATCCAGGCTTCCCCATTTGTTGTCTCCATAGCCTTGGGTAAGTTATCTAACCTCTCTGTGCCTCAGTTTCTTCACATGTAAAATGGGTACAAGAAAAGCAATTTATCTCATCGAATTGTTCTAAGGATTAATAAGTTCATATTTTAAAGTGCTTAGAATAGCTTGTGGCCCAAGTGCTCTGTAAATGTTAACTACTGTTATTACCACTTGTTTAATTTATCTGTCTTTCCCTAGATGTTTAAGTTCCCTAAGAACCAGGCAGGACCTTTTTTCCCTGCTGCATCCCCAGCACCCAGCCCAGGGCTTGGCATGGAGCAGGTGCTTAATGAACCTTAGTGGGAAAAGAGGATACGCTGAAGGAGGGAAGAAGGCTGTGGCAGGAGCTCTCTGCTGCCAATGGCCAGGACCTGTGCCCTGCCGCCTTTGTACTTTCTGCATGAGGACCTGAGCTTCCCTGATTGGCTTCTGTAAATTGGTGCCCTTGCAGATTAGAGGATTGAGCTGATTTAGTTTTATCCCTTAGTACAGATTAGATTAAACCTCTGGTACAGCTGAAAGCACTCTGTAAACAATAGTCAATCAACAAATGCTAGAAAAAGAATGAAAAAACTAAAAATGTGGGAGTACTTTCTACGTGTCAGGTATTGTGCTAAGTATTTTATGTTTGGTCACATAATCCTCTTTGAGCCCCTAATGGAATTGGTGATGTAATTATGCCCATTTTACAGATAGGAAAACCGAGGTTCGGAGAGGCTATATAACTTGCCCAAGGTTATAGTCTTAGTAAATAGTAAAAGTATTTTTTAGATGTAGGTCTGTCTGACTTCAAACCTACATTTACCTTTCTTTCCTAGTGCCTACCTGGGCAGCACACAGTGATTCTGTGTCCTATATTTTCTATGGACAATCCTAATTTCAAATGTTCTGCTCCCACCTTATGCTTAAGAACACACTTAAGTGTTGGATCACGTCTCTCATCTTGTTTAAAAGCTTGAGCTGTGGTAATAATGAGAACTCTTCTCTATGCCCCTACTAGACATATAACAAGGAGAGAGACCCCTGCCTCCAGTGAGCACACTCGTGGGGAGAGAGTACACTGACAAAACCAGCGAATGAAAAAGACATCTAAGCACTAAATACATTATAAACAATAGGACTAAAACAGAGGGAGCAGCTAAGAGAGGCATGGTGTGAAGCTTTCAAATACACTGGGCCTTCGCTGGATGGTTATTGAGGGTCTGCTGTTTATTGAAGTTCTGCTGTGTACCTGGAACTAGGCTAAGTGGAGATATTGCAATGAATAAGGCAGTCTTGGTCCCTGCCCATGTGAAGCTCCCAGTTTGGGGGATTCCAGTGCAACAGACACCGCCTGGTACTCGGCCCACTTCTCCACACTCTGCTTTAACTGCCAGCAGGGAGTGGTTCTTTGCCTGCAGGGAAGGCCGGGAGAGGCCCTCATCCCAGCTCTCAGGATGGAATGTAGATGGATACCCCAGCTCTCTCACACTTCAGAGGGGAGAGCTCAGACGTGCAGAATCTACACTGACTCCCAGCGTTCCCCCAGCAGGATTAAGTTGCAATTGCCCGCTGTGATAACCTGCTTGATAACACACCCCTAGTGCCTGCATCCTTTTCTTTATTCACTCCCCCACTTCCCTACTGGAGTTTTCCAGGATTATCTCCCAAATAAACTACTTGCTCTCAGATCTTTATCTTGGGGTGTGTGCTTCTTGCGGAACCAAAAGCGAGGCACGCAATCCTTCAAGACACACAAGAGGATTTGCAACAGTCCCGAACTATTCAACCACTTGACGTCTGTGGGTTCCTTAGCTGTGTTGGCCTTCCCAGCAGTAGTTAAGGAGAAAAGACAAGCTGTATTGATGGGCAAAAAGAGCATCCAGGACAAGTCACTTTGGCATAATCCTAGCAAGCAGGGGTAGAATCTCATGAAATTTTCAGGACAATAGGACGCTTAATGCCTAATCATAATAGATAAGACATGCTCCCTGATAAGACAGAAAGGTGTTCTCAGAGCGAATTATATCACACTCTATTTGCTTCTGAAAGTTGAGGGGCACCTTTGGGCGCACAGTTCTAATGAGTCCAGGGAGGAGCGCTTGAGGCACAGTTGAGGTGGCATAAAATGTACCGGAGCCCAGAACTTAAGGCTGCTCGCCACATGGTTTCCAGGCTGTTCCGGTCCTTACATTCACTTAATGTCTTCCTGTGGTTAATGAAGTTGAGCAATGGATTACTGGGCCAGCGACGTGGTCTGGATTCTTCAGCAGCAGCAAAACACTGTCACCAACTGCAAGTAGTCACCTCCAAGGAAGATGCGATATATGTTCAACCAAGCAGCTCCTGTACCCCAGCCTGCCCACTCAGCAGTTGTCCTGTTTAAAATACACATCATGCTTAACTGCTGTTGCAAAACGCTACACCTAACCACATCAACATAGTTCTTAAAAAAAGAGAAGCTAATGACTTCTGGAGGATTTATTCACAGAAGCAAGCTTGCCAATGCCCGAGCATCCCCAGACTTTGTCATCCACCTTAACTGTTTTCAGGGAGCAAATTTCCACCAAGTACAATAAGACGTAGTGTCTTCTGTGTTGGTTGAGCGAACCCAGTCTAATGGACTGAGTGTTTCAGGATGTAAATAAATGAATTAATTAGCATTTATCAATGTCCGAAAGGAGAAAATTCAAACTCCATATTATGACCAATGATGTGCACACTCCCCCCCTGCCCACCATGACTCACCTCTCTTGCCTCCTTTCTGCTCCCCTTTCCCCGGACTGGCTGGCCCTCTCAACCTGGGACCTGGCAGCTGCATTTTTGTGTTATAGAAGCAGAGAAATCTCTTCCAATTTCAGGCTTTGGCTCCTGGTTGGCTGCTTTGTGTCTTCCAGATCTCAGTTTAAATGTTATCTTCTCAGAAAGGCTTTCCGTGACCCCCACCTTGAGTGGACCCTGCCCCCTGCACTCTCTATCACAACACCCTGCTTTACTCTTGCTGTCACTCTCCACGATCCATCTGCCATGTCCTCTTGTCCAGTTCTCCCCTTCACCGTGATGCTGTACCAGGTGTCATGGGAGGGTAGGAAATAACCAGAGATTGCTACCTTAAAGTTTTCACAAAACAGTTATTGGAAGAGAGATATCCTGAATGAGTTAAATGACAGAAGAGCAAGGCAGTGAATTATATCCTCAAGGGTAAAATCGTATGGCACACCGGCTCTCAAACTTGGCGGCATATTGGAATCATCTGGGGGCTTTAAAAAATACTGACGGCTGGATCCCGCCCTCACAGACTGATGTAATGAGTCTGGGGTAAGACCAGGGCATTGGGATTTTTTAAATCACCCCAGTTGATTATAATATGCTGCAAAGTTGGAGAACACTGCTTTTTTTAATTGAAGCGTTATGTACAGATAAGGAAGTGCACAAATCAGAAGCATGCTGCTGAATTAATTTTCACAGACTGAACACACTAGCATAACCAGCACCCCAGTTATGAACAACGCCAGCCCCTCAGAAGCTCCTCATATCCACTGTCAAAGGTAACCTACCTGATATTCAAGGTGAATTCTGTCTGCCTGTATGCTCATATATTTGGAGTCATACTCTACATTGAGTCTCTTTGTTTGGGGAAGATATGGACTAGAGAAGTTTGAATCACATGGGATCCACCCTGGAAGGCTTCCTGAAAGAGGCAGTAATTAAGGGAGGATCTGAAGAAGGCAATAGGTGCGAGAGAGGGAAGAGAAAAGAGGGAGGGAAGTTGGGGAGGGGAGGACAGCATCAACTGGAAAGAGGCACACGGGCTGAAATGCTATACAGCCCTATCTAACAAAAGCCCTAAGATATTTTTCAAGTTTATCCTTCCTTGCAAGTATGCTTAGCTCAGTATTCAATCATTCCACAAATTTTTACTGAACACCAATCCTGCACTGGACTTGGAGATATATAGGTGATAGAACTTACGTTTTAATTAGGGGAGACAGAAAATAAAGAGACAAGTACATGAAATTACTTTACATGTGGTTGTAAGTATCATGAAGGATGAGTGACAGAGTGGGACAGATAGGGTGGGCAGAAGGAAGTGATGTTTGAGTTGAGAGTAAAGGGGAAAAACAGATCTGGGGGAGGAATCTTGCTGGAGGGAAGAGTAAATGCAAAAGCCCTGAAACTTGTATGGGAGACATGACAGAAACTAAGACGCTCAAGAATTTCACAGGCTGCCCCAGTGTCCAACAATCACAGCAGTGACTAGCGTAAGGTAGGCACTCAGAGAATATTTGCTTTAATTGCATTGGGTTGCAGTCCAGCAGTAAGACAGGCAAACTACACCCCCACCAAAAATATAATACAGTAGGTATGTGCTTTAATGGGGCATTCATGGGCCACAAAGGGTGCACTGAAAAGGCTCCTCGACCACCCTTTTGAGTGAATCCAAGAATAGATGCCCTGCCTGTCCCTTGCATGCAGCAACTTCTACTAACTTGATTCACGTGTTACAAAATTCAGCCCTTGCACAGGGAAGGTTCCAATGCCTGGCACCTTATCAGAATCACCTGGGAACTTTCAGATTTTCTGGCTCCACCCTGGGATCTAATTTAGTAAGTCTGGGGTGGGGCCTGTGCTTCTCTATCTTACCAAAAAAATCCCCAGGTGATTTTGATGTTGAGCCAGTGTGGGAATAAGTGTTCTGGAAGGTATGGTTGAGTCATTCCAATCAGCTCATGCCTTTACACATCCCAGAGTTTGAGGGTTGGATCCTAGGATGCTAAGTTCCCTGGAGACTTAAGCATAGCGTTATTCCAAGCCACCAACTCTTGGAAGAAGTTTCCGAAAGTGCCAGAGTCTGTGGTTTAGTATTTTACAAATTCTAGACATGCCCATACCACCTTCCTCACATTTTGCCATCTTCACATCCCACCTGAACCACTGTTTATTCTCTATTGTTCCTTAAGTATATTTATTTTTAAAACCCATGAATTATATTAAACTTTTGATTGCTACCATAAATGGATTGCTACCATAAATGGAGAGCAGTATCTTTCTCTAAGACAGAGGTAAACAAAGTGAATTCAATTAAAAAAAAAATTTAAAAAAAGTCTAACCAGAGGCGGGTGTCCCCTTCCTCCCTCACTGCTTCACGTGCATGCCTCCCTAAGCTGTGCGCTCCGTCGAAGAGGACGACCTTCCCCGATAGAGGAGGACCGCTCTTCGGTCAAGGGTATACGAGTAGCTGAGCTCCCCTGCTAGAACCTCCAGACAAGCTCTCAAGGTCCATTTGTAGGAGAACGTAGGGTAGTCAAGCTTCCAAGACTCCAGACACATCCAAATGAGGCGCTGCACGTGGCAGTCTGCCTTTAAAAAAAAGAAAAAAAAAGTCGAGCCAGATATTCTTGCCTCTCCTAAGCTTCTGAGTCAGAGATCTGTGGTTTCTTGGTTGAAAATAAAAGCAAGTGATAGGCACAAAAGACATACTAGCACCAAACGGACACTGCCTCAGATTGAAAGGGAATAACAACCTTTTCACTATGTGCTTCAGCATTTTTCAGTGTTATGTCTACACCACTGAATGGCATCCGGGTACCACTGTGTTATGCATCCACTGGGGTAGCCAAAATCTTTGTTGATAACCAAGCTGTATACTCTTCAGTAGTAGCAGTAGGAAAAAACACAAATTAATGAAAGAACACTCCAGAAGTGTGGGCCCGAGAATGAGTTCGTAGCCAGCTAAAAGAAAGTTTTTGCAGAAGATATTGTGAGCTCCCCCTCCCGGACTATATAACCAGCTACTGAGAAAGAGGCAAGAGTGGGGGTAAAATTCGAGAAGAATCCTGGAGAGCATCTAGGAGAGCTTCTGTAGCACAGAGTCCACTGATCCTGCCTGTTTCCCTCCTGATCTACTCCAAGGCTGGGTCCGGCTCCTGAACTCCCTCTTTCCTAGTTCCCGGTCTCTTAGATGTCATTTTACAGATGTTTTCTGAAGGCAAGGATCCTATCTTATGCATTCTAGCATCTCCCGTGCTCAGGGCAACCCCTGGCGCCTAACACAGAGATTTGTTAAATTATTGAATGGAATGCAAAGGCCAGACCAACGGGCTTAGGGCTTCTGCAGAATATGGCAGATTCGAGGTGAGCTTACTGCAATCTTGGTCTTCTTTTCCGTCCAGGCCTAATTCTGTACCTCCTGATCCTATAACTGTGGCTCCTTAATGACAGGACTGTGGGGTTTTCACTCAATAAGCTATGGTTCCTATCACAGAGCTCCATAAAGGTGTGTTGGGTAATTAGAATTAATTAGTACTCATGCCCCTTTTGCTGACATAGCCAACCATGAAGTGGGGTTTTCTCTGCCTCAGTTGCCTAAGGACTAGGCTGGGATTGGGTGGGGCTGGTAATGGGTGGAGGCTGCCTGGGTGATTTAGGGCGAGCGAATTAACAATTTGTACCATGTACGTGAGAGGGGAAAATGAGCATTTGCCCCCCTGTGCGGGGATGTTAAAAATGATTAAACAGCACTTGGCAAAGAGTGACAATAACATCTTGCAGCTGACTGGTAGGATGGACAAAGTTTCCTATGGCCCAAAAGAACTGTTTAGAAAAATATTTGTGGGACGGGTCACCCTTGGTAATTCCCCATGAGCGAGGGCAAAAGTGACAGGTAGGTTGTAGGCAGAAGGCGCCACAGATCGTGCAGGTCAGGCCTCACGTGCAGTGAGTACATGGTAGGGCGGGAGTGAGGAGTGGACACTGGTGAAACCCATCACAGTGACCACAGTAACAGTGTCACCCCTTGAACTCCTAAATTATTGTAATTATTACTTTAATATCTAAGCCTGAGTTGGCTCTATAGTTAGCAATTTGGGGTAGATCTGATTCCAAAAGAACAAGGGCTTTTTTAGCAGAAGTTTTTAAACTGGAATGAGCAAGAGATTCACCTGTGGGATTGGGAGTTGTTTGGTCAAACTGCAGATTCCAAAGCCCTTCTCCAGAAGTTTCTGACTTAGAAGGTCAAGGGCAATGGGCCCTAGAAGGTTCTGATTAGGAGATCTAGGCGTGACTTTACCTCCTGGGTGACTTTGGGCAACGTCTGGATACAATTTTGGTTGACACAACTAGGGTGGAAGAGTCTGGCATCTAGTGGGTAGAGACCAGACGTGCTGCTAAACATCCTACAATGCACAGTGGCCTCCACAGCAAAGAATTATGGCCTCAAAAGGTCAATAGTGCCAGGGTTAGAACATTTTCTTCTAGAGTAAAAGGCCTCAGAACATGCATTTAACAAGGGCCTCAGGGCATTTTAATGCAGGAAGGAGAAGCCCTTGGAAAGACTGAGACAATGCCTGGCTTTTTATTCTGGGGACATGCTGTCAGAGCTCCCTTTTTGCCTATAACTCCTCTGTATTTAGGACTCAGCTTTCACTTGACTTTCCCCAGGAAGCCCTACCTCGTAACTAAGCATCCTCCCTTCCTCCAAGTCCAGGTTAACGGCCCCCACTTCTAAGTACAACCCCTGTCCCAGCAGGCCTCACTTACCCCTTTAATTGTCTCTCCAACTGGAACAAGAGTCCCTTGAGGGCAGGGTCCATGTTCAGCCTGTCCCCAGCAGCTCAAAAGGTACCTGGCCCATATCAGGGCCATTGCCACATGTTGGCTCAAATGACATCTCCTGCACTGAGGCTAGAGCTACCCCCTCTTCCGGACACTGTCACAGAACCCTCTTGTAACAAATTCTTGGAGCTTTTCACTCTGAAATTATCTTATTGGTTTGCTTACCTTTCATTCATTCAAATGTTTTATTGGGCATCTACTACATGTTGTGATCTTTGCCGTCACTGGGAATATAAAACCCCTCCTCCCAACAGAACTTATATTCTACAGGGGAAATTTGGACAATAAAAATAGAAAACTGTATATAATACATGTGATAATATGTGTGACATTGGTAAGCCCAGTAGAGAAAAATAAAATAGAGAAATGGAATGGGGAGTGGAGATGTGTGTGTGAAACTTTAAGTAAGGTTGGCCTCTGGGAGAAGGAGACATTTAAGCAAAGCCTGGATATCTGGGGGCAACTTGTCTGCTCCTCGTTAGAACACAAACACTGAGAGGGCCAGGATCTTCCCTTTCTGTATGGCTGCTGTGTCTCCAGAATAGGCACATAGTAGGTGCTCAATAAAGATTATTTAAACAAAACAAAAAGAGGACTATGTGATTAAACTATCAAGGAGACAGATGGGAGATTCCTGTTTTTATGACCGTCCAGGGACTAGCAGGAAGGTGGGAGAGGCAAGGGCATTAAATTTAAGGCGGTGAGGAGGACATCTCTGTGGTTAGATTAAGAGATTTAGAGGATGGTGGTCATCACTCCAAGGTGCCCACCCCGTCCCCTGCCCAAAAGGAACATAAGTTCTCATGCTGCTAATATGGTTAATGGTCCTGTTAATGGTCCCTGCGGCTCAGCTCACCTGGCCCCCTGCGTCTCCTACCATCACCCCGCCCCCTTTCTTCCACATCCCCTCCCTTGTCACGCCTCCCCCAAGGGGTGTCCCCGAGCCCGGGGGTGGGGGGAGGGTGGAAAGGGGGTGGCGCGTCACCGCACCAGAGAAGAGGGCGCACGGCGGAGCCAGCCCCGGTGGCACGCCCGGTCCCCGCTCCCAGCCCTGCTCCCCGGCGGGACACTGTCCCTTTAATAGACTCCCTCTGCCTGGCGTTCTGCGGCTGGGGAGTAAATTTCTCCCTGTCATCAGGTCGCGGGGAGAGGAGGAGGAGTTTGTTAATGTTCAGTTTGTTCAGCAGGATCGATGTTTGCTGGCATCGCCTCGCCCTGTCTTGTGTGTGTGTGAGAGTGTGTGTGCGTGTGTGTGTGTGTGTGCATATGTGGGGGGTGTGAGTGTGTGTGAGAGGAAGCGAGAGTGCGTGCGTGCGTGTGAGTGTGTGAGTGTGTGTGTGTATGTGTGTGTGTGTGTGTGTGTGTGTGTGTGTGTGAATTCCAGATTTTCTGTCTTTCCCAAACCCGCTCCTGTCCTCTAGCATATCACTCACAGACGGGGATCCGACAGCAGCCACAAACCTACAGTGAGTGATCTCTCTGCCCCCAGCGCGAATCCGCCATAGAGATCGGCGAGGAGGAGGAGGGAAAGAGGAGAAGGAAGAAGAAAAAGAAGAAACCACTACCTTCCCAGGATTGCCTTTTTTTTTTTTTTTCCTTATCTTTACGCGCGCGTGTGCGTCCCTCGTCCCTTCCATCCGAACCCGGTCTTGGATGTTTAATAAAGAAATCAAGTGTCTCAACAGTCACCAAAAAAAAAAAAAAAAAAAACAAACCAAAAAAAAAATTTCCAAAAAGCCAAAACAAAAAGAGAGAGAGAGGAAAAAAAAAATCCAAAACAAACAAACAAACAAGGCAGAACCAACCTCTACTTCCAACCAGCCGGCACAGCCGTCCGTGTCTGCCACCCAGAGAGGGGGGTCTCTGGCCCGTGGTGGAGGAGTTGCAGGGGGGATCGTCAGGGGGACAGAGGCCGAGTGACGCCCTAGGAGCCACCGGGCAGGAGGCGGAGGAGACCCAGAGAGGCGAGAGAGACCGCGGGCCCCCGCGCGCGGCTCGGGGCTGGGGCGCCAGAAGTGGGACTGGAGCGAAGTAGAGCGATGCCAAGGAGGAAACAGCAGGCACCCAAGCGGGCGGCAGGTAAGAGAAACGGCTCCGCTTCGGGGCTGTCCGGCCGGGCTGCCCGGTGCGCCGAGCTCCTCGCCCGCCCTCCTCGCCCCGGGTGCCCCAGGACGCCACCCCCCTCGGCTTTCGGGGGAGTTCGCTCCGGGTGCCCCTCTCTGCCTGGCTCATAACCCCATCCTCTCTCGCCTTCTCCAGTCTCCCAAATCCTCCCCTTTCCAGGCTCCGATTGGGGGTGTTGGGGGAAGCTATCCCACCAAGCCTTCCCTCCTTAAACTTTTTTTCCTCCACCCTCTACCCCACCCCTAACTTTCTCCCAGTCTGCTTCTTGCCTCTCGGGCCAAAGTTGGGTTGAGGATTTGGGGTGCGGAGTGGGGAGACAGTCCTTCCACCCCCGCATCCCTCCGCGTGGTCAGTGCCAGTGGCTTCTGGCCTCGAGGGACAGCGTCTCCTCTGGCTGGGGTTTGGGACACTGAAGTGTGAGCAGTGACCCAGCCCCGGGCTGCAAGGCTGGCTTTGGGGCGAGCCATAGGAGTTCAGCTTTGATCACCAAGGTGGAAAAAACCACCCCAGGAAACGAACCCTTGAATATGTTTTCTAAGAGGATCCACGTTTGGAAATCTAATCAACACTCTTCCTTCTCTTAAAAAAGGGGAAGAAAAATGCCCCTTTGATATTGAAACAGCTCTGGATTTCCTTCGCCCAGAGTGAGTTGCAAACTTTGTAAATTGATTTGTATAGTAGGAACTATCCCACGTGAATTCTTACTTACCACCCCTCCTCCAAAAGAAAAAAGAAAAAGAGAGGAACAGGTTAATGGATCAGTACATTAGATCTTGTAAAGGGTTTTTTTTTTTTTTTTTCCTTTTGGGTTGCTTAATTGCTTTTTTAATAGTATGCTGGGGTTTTGCTTCTCGGAAGTGTGATATGAAAGTTCATTTTTCTCCTCCCAGACCCACCCACTGAAAAGTCAGCTTTCCACTTGATTGCTAGTTTTGATTTGACATTTGATTGATCACCTGTCATCTCGCTGCCTTTGATCTATTCATTCTTGATATATATCAATAAATCACTCACCATGGTAACTCAGAGTGCCAGTGACGCAAGCCTTGCCCTCTAGATTCAGAGCCAGACATGCACAATTATTATCTTGTTTGGCTTTTAATGTGGGCGTTTTTATGTCTTTGTGTCCTTCAGTTGAATCGGGCTTTAGCAAAAAGCTTAAGTTTTATTCCCCCTTCTTTCTGTCTTTACCCTCGTGCTTTAGGCAGCATCAGTTAAGGCGGGTCTTCTGCAGAACCCCCCACAATATCTCCTTCTGTTCCAACTCGAGCGAAACATTAGGGAGAAGTTCGGTGGAACACTTTCATAAACTTTGAAAAGCCACCCTCAGAGCAAATCCAAAGTTAGTCACAAATCTGGGCAAAGTGGGTGTTTGTGTCTGAGCATGCTGGACCACCAAGCTCATCCTCCATCGTGGCCTGATTCCAGCACGAATGGCAGTACATGTGCTTTGAGATATCCACAATTATCTTCCCTTCTGAGCGCAGATCCGTAACCGTGTATAGAGTGGTTCAAATTGCATGGGGAAATATCATTTACAAAGCTTTGATTCATGTATTTCCAAGAGCAAAATAATTTAGGTATTTTTAGTACCGTATCTATTTAGAACTTGCCTAGTCAATGAAGTGCTCTTTTTTCAACTCTAGCTACCTCTTTTGCAAACAATTTCTTCCTCCTACCCCTGTCCCTTTCTACATTTAACTCACTTATTTTTTTAAAACTTAGATTGCTTTGCAATCTGAACAGCACTGGGGTGTGCACTGGCCTTTTAGACTCAGGAAGACTGAGCCTGCTTCTTCCAGTTCTAGCAACATAAATTTAAGTATCGCTAGATTATTAGAGATAACGTCCTTATTGTTGTCCCAAAAGAGAACCCTGGGCAACAGTCCAGCAAGAAGTGATACTGCCCTGAAAATTACTCTTTTTTTTTCCCCCCTGTTGTTCCGGTAAAGGCCAACAACTAGGCAGTAATTTAAATTACCAGAATGACTGGACATGTCTCCTTTGGTCAGCTCATTACAAAAAGTGCATTGCTCAGAACTGCACTCCTTTGATTATAATTATGCTCTGATCAATGAGCATCCAGGTGTACGTAACACAATGCTGTATCACATTATTTAAATTAGATCCTTTTCATTAAGCTGGTGTCTACTGGAGCTAGCTTATCTATTTACTGTAGTGTTTGTATGTGTATGTGTGTGTTAGAAAGTTCTGACTGTAGTTTCAGTTTTCTGGCCTATTGTGTTCCTAGTGTCTTTATGGGTCTGTTTTCATGGCTTTTATTATTTTCACTGGAAGAAGTGGAAGCCCTTGTCAAGCTGAAAGGGAATAATTCACTTAGTACACGATGAGGCCCCTCTTACGGTATTTATTGACTCACATATTACTAAAGCAGGTATTTTTTCATGTAATATTTCTTTCGTCTGAAGTCATGGATGCTGTACTCTGTTTTAGCTGACGTGGTTGTTCACAAGTAAAGTTAGCCACTTCGAGATTCTTTAGCAGTTAACATCCAGGGAGAAGGACAAGGTGGGTTCCAGGATTGTGGCCATACTAACTTTTATCACTGCTTAAAATTAAACAATGCGCGACTGTAAGTAATTATTCCCATGGGCTGATGTTGAAAGCTTGATTTCTAGCTTGAGGAATGAATAATGTAGCATCGAAAAAGCCTGTGAGTGAATCAGAACTGAGACTCTCTTCCCTGAGAACTCTTTGAGGCAATCTGATTCCTTTGCATTATTAGTTTTAAGTTCCACGTTTCAAGGAATCAATTATGGAACTTTCTAATAAAGCAGGTATGCGGTTAGAATGAGCGAGATGATATTATAAGTGATGGGGGACGTTAGTCTTTATTGGTTATATTCCTCCCTCCTTTAAGGGAAGGGCTGTGAGGTAGGCAGTTCTCTTTAAGGAAACAGCTAAGTCAGAACATTTCCCTCCGAAATGTCATTCTTCCTGGCTTTCTAAAGCTATGCTCTTCTACCATACTATTACTTCGGGCAAGGAAAAAAGTTTAGAAAGCAGCCTGCAGTACCCCAGGGGTTTGTGTATGAGTGAGTGTGATTGCTTCCTTGGGTGTATATTTCACTCACCACTAAAACGCGTCTACTTTTACCTGAAAATATTGCAGGATTCTGTACCAGCATCTTTTCTCCCTATCCATTGTAGGGAAGTTAGAGAAGATGGCAGAAAGGTAAAATAAAACAGAACAGTGTTTTGAGTTGTTTGTGTTTTACAAGACGCAGGGTAGTTAAAAATGTTAAACTGTGGACTTACACTGTAACCCTTCTCTTTTCTACAATCTATCGCAGCCTCTGTACATACACATGTGTAATATATATTTTATTTCACCATCCTGAACTCTTGTTTTTATATAATGCCAGCCAATTGCAAGAGGACGCAAAATCTTTGGGCATCATGTACATATGAATATCTAATGTAGATATAAATTATAGGCGTCTGCTGCTGCCTACTCAAAGAGATTAAATGTTTTCTTCTTGCTGACTCTCAGAAGCTCTTTGATAATCCAGATCTGAGGAAAGTCTTGCAGGAGAGAACAGCTCCCTCAATTCATTTTGTTTATTTAATATGGAGATGAATAATGCAGATTTTGTTTTCATGAATGTCCTTGTGTGGCAGTAAACATTAGACTATTAGCAATCATTACTTAAAAGTTGCAATTTGCACCTTAATAGCACAGGTTATTTACATGGGAAACATATTCAGCAGGGACAATTCGGAATACTGCAGTGGAGTGTAGAGATGACCTGAGCGATCTCCCTTTCAACCTCCTGATGACAATGACTGGATTAGTGGGCAAGGTTTCAGCAGTGTAAACCAGCAGGGCAGGGAGGGGTCAGACAGCTCAGGGTGAAGTTTACCTTTAATTCACTGGCAAGTGGGATGGGGTTCAAGAGAATAGGTATCGGGGTGGAGTCCCGACCCTCACTTTGTTTAAGTCCACTTCAGAAAGACAAGTTCCCATCTTGAAGATTTAAATACCGCATACTATAGACCCCTTCACTTACACAAACAGTATGATTTTTAACAGATGAATGGAAAAAATAAACACACACCCCCACCGCCAAAGGGGCTCAGCAGTGTGAACTGTTCAAGGCTATTCTTGTTATTTAAGGCAGATCCCTGAAAAAAGAAAGGACAGGTACCTTGAAATCACATCCTCCACACAGTGTTTTGGATAGAAATCGATTGCTTAACTGGTCCTTTTCCCACTCCCCTCATGATTTCCTTCTCCCTCCTCTCCCCTCACCCTTAAAGACCCAGATTGAATGGGACATCTCAAAAGCCCATTTGTTTTAGGCATTTATTGATTTCATTTTAAATCTGCCATATCAGGACACAATGCATTAACCCTAATCAGCAGACTGCAAGTGATAGGGAGTTCTAGTGGAAGCCAGGTAAGGAAGAGGGGCCTTGAGAAACTTCTCGACAATGAAAATCTTCTTGAGGCTTGGGGGTTGGACATCAGAGGTGACTTTTGAGGAGGGTAGAAGCATTCCTCAGAAATACTCTGCATTTATTTTTCTCCCACCTTACATTTATTTTTCTCCCAGTCACCTTGATTCTGTTGCTACCATTCGGGAAACCTTCACACCCAACAAATGCCTCCTAGGCACCTTTAGCAGGTCTGTCCCTGGCAACATCTTGCCTTTTGTCACATTCTCCAACAGAGGCTTATGCTTTCATTTCATCCCAGCTGACTTCTCACTCATTTGACGGAATTTCTCCAACTGGATAATACCTGGGTTGATCTATTTATCTTTCCAGTGGCTTGGGAATTGTACTCTCAGTTGAGCAGGTTTTAAAGGGGCACTGAGCCTGGCATTATTTAAGGCCACTGAAATGATGCACTTCTGCTCATCACCGCAGCTGAGCTTAGGGAAATCAGCCAGGAAGAAAACCTAGGCCCTGTTCACGTTTATGCCGGGTCTGTAATTAGCTGACACGAGTTAAATGTCCTGAGTGGTGCTTCCCTTCCATCACTGTATCTGTACCATCAATTTTATTTAAGTATGTCATGGTCTGGGAAGACTCAGCCACTATTTCAAAGGCAGTGTCTGTGTCCACCCAAGTCCCCCTTAAAAAACACAAAATTGCCTAACAAATTCTATATTAAGACCAGGCATACACAGAGTATCATTTTCGTTTGATGCAAAGTCAGTTGGAAACGCATTAAACTAACAGAGTGTCTTGCATCGCTTCCCTGAAGCAGTGCTTTTTCATTACATATTTAATTACAACAAATTGAGAGACTTTTTATGAAAAAAAAATCACAGTGGTATTAAAAGAAGCTTGGCACACAAATAATTTTATTGCTTCACAAGTTGACAATGCTGCTTTATTTTTATTTCTTTGGGAGAAATTTATTTTCATTTTCTAATGTTGGGATGAATACAGAATGTCTTCCCCTACAGTCGGTATCAGGGAGATCTCATCCTTCTACCTTCCTAGAACCTTTTCACCCTGGAAGAGGGTTTTTTTTAATCTCTTTTTCAGTAATTTGTAACAATTTGTATGTTTAAAATTATTTTGAGTTTTCTGAGTTCCATTTAAAGTTAGAAATTCTCCTGTTTCTGAGGGTGACCTTTGGCAAGCAGCTCTTCGATTATGAACGAGCTTAGTCATTCTAACCACATAAGAAATAGGTCGTTGAGAGTGTTTGCTTGATTACCTGGATATCGC
Source organism: Globicephala melas (assembly GCF_963455315.2). Taxonomy (NCBI): domain Eukaryota; kingdom Metazoa; phylum Chordata; class Mammalia; order Artiodactyla; family Delphinidae; genus Globicephala; species Globicephala melas. Next base: position 77,570,448 of record NC_083328.1, read on the forward strand.
AGGGAGAAAAACCACCCTACGGTTACAGGCCTCTAGCATACTACACTGTTTTCACTGGATTTATAATTTCTTTTTTTTTTTTTTTCCGGCTACTGACCTGTCAGTCACTTGTTTTAGGAACTTGTTTTCAGAAGAAGGGATAGGCTTAACATTGAAAGTCAGTTTCAAGATACACTGGGTCTTTAAGAAATGATAATAAAAAAATAGAGACTTTAGAGACCAGATATCCACTTCTGGGTGATGTCTGCAAACTCAGAGGATTTTCATCTAACTTGGACATGCATCTGGAGCGACTTCAGCAGCGTGGCCGTACTTGTGTTACTCGTTTTGCCAGAGGGTAACCGTCAGACTCAGGTCCTTTCCAAAGATATTGTATACATACACAGCCACACAGAGAAGAAATCTCAGATGCAAGTGGGAATTGCTGATATATTTGTTTCCAAAGCAAACTCCATGGGTGAAATGATTAAATAATTTGGAGGGATTCGAAAGTCATTAAAACAGCCATGTGGAATTTCCAATTGTTGCCTCTTTCGGTCTTTTGTGTTTCCTCTACAGAAAAAGATGTCCTCTGGGCATTCTCAAACATTTTGTGATGCCAAAGTGATGCCTAAAATTGTTTAAAATTTTAGAAATTAAAATTCAGGAGGCACGGCTAGCTAATCCTATTATTAATATATCAGTATTATTTAGCTATGCTTAACAACAGGGAATGCACAATGCAAAAGTTTTAGAGATAATGAGCTTAGAGAAATTACATGGGGAAAAAAATACCTGGATCGTATTTGAAAGGATTTGTCTTGAATTTTGCTCATCTAAATGAGAGTTTCCTTTCCATTTGTGTTAATTTAAAAATATAGTTTCAATATCCCTCTAACTACTACCCAGCCTGAAGCAGGGTCTAACAAAGCTCTCTCTGGATGTACAAAAATATAGGACGTTGTAATGCACATCCCCTTTTTAAAAACAGTTTTAGAAAACCAAATATGGGCTTGAAAACTAAAAGCAAAACCTCAACAAGATCTATAACACAGCCAGCTCAGGGTTCAAGATCGAAAACTTTGTTTCGGCAGGGTAAGGAGAAAATAGCGTTGCACTTTAACTGTACACTCCCCCCCCACACCCGGCACAGGAGAGGCAGTGAAGCAGGGAAGATTTTTAAGGAGCTTTTTAGCTCTTCTGCATCTCTCTCCAAAGACTAATTTAATTGAAAAGCTGTAGTGTCCGTTTATGCCAAAGGAAAAACCTCATGTTTCCGTAAAGCTGCTAGGCGCTAAGGTGGGTTTTTTAAGAAAGCCAGCGTGCTGCAGTTTCCTTTAGTACAAAAATTAAGATCACTGGTCTTGATTAGTTGAGTGCTTTCAGAATTGAGTGAATACTCTGAAATCACCCCTGAACTTTCTTCTTCAAGCTACATCTAAGTCATTTCTATAGAAATTATACAGTTTATATATTAAGGTGGGCAGAACACAGTTACTGTTGTTTTTTAATTTTATTTATTTATTTATTTATTTTTGTCTGCGTTGGGTCTTCGTTGCCGTGCGCGGGCTTCTCATTGTTGTGGCTTCTCTTGTTGCGGAGCACAAGCTGTAGGCGCACGGGCTTCAGTAGTTGTGGCTCGTGGGCTCTAGAGCGCAGGCTCAGTAGTTGTGGCGCACGGGCTTAGTTGCTCCGCGGCATGTGGGATCTTCCCGGACCAGGGCTCGAACCCGTGTCCCCTGCATCGGCAGGCGGACTCTCAACCACTGTGCCACCAGAGAAGTCCCCACGTTATTATTTTTAATGAAAATAGTTACAAAGTGCAGAATGAGAGAAAAGCAGAGTTGGCAGCGGCCATTGTGTTTGTAATGAATCTGGAAGAAACTTCCTTAAATGTTTTTCTGCGCCATGAAAAATCCATGAAATCTGGTGATTGGTGACGCGGGAGATACAAAAAGGAGACAGAAGGTCACGGTCTTCTATAGGGGAGATATGTGTAAGTAGGAGCGGCAGCATGTACATATTTCTATATAAACTGCAAGGGGCTGACTTTAAATCACTTCAATTAATCAGGTCTCTAGACTTTTCTATGTATGTAGAAGCCTCTCTCTTATACCCCAGGGAGATATGAATAGCTTCTGGGCCAAGATGATGCTGTAGAGAAGAGTTAAATCTATTCTATGTGTTCGGTACCACCTGGTACAGAAAAAAATGCCGAAATGAAAAGCTATATAAGCACGTTTTATATCAGAATTGCCTTTAGCTATTTTCCTTTATTAGAAAGTTGGGTTTGTAGCTGTGCTTTCTCCCTTGGGATTAGGTTTTGGACTGTGAATGGAACCATGGAATAGGAGGAAATGACTTGGGTTCTGGTTACAGCTCTGCCACCCTACTTAACTGGCCCTGGGCAAGCTCGAGAGATAACCTGACTCAAAGAATAAGAATGTGAGTTCAGGAGTCAGACTGACCCAAGTTCAAATCCTTGGGTCTACTTTTTTGGATGTGTATGCTTAGACCAGCTGCTCAAATCTCCTCATTTTCCAGCCTACAAGATGGGGGTAATCATAGTTCTTAAGGTTCAGGATTTTGGAAAGGACGCTATGAGTCCTGAGCTGAGAGAATGCACTAAAACTGCTAGGGGCCACACGTAACAGAGCTAGTGTATCTTTGCCCCAAATAACCAGACCATGAAAAATGTATACCAGAAGGGAAATGAGGAACCTGCCAATTATTATGGGACCAGGAGTTCAGAGTCAAAAGAAATCAGACTTCGATTCGTTTTGATTTTTAAAACTGGAAATATAATCACTGAGTAGTGTTTTAGCCTTTTCTGAGAAAAACTCATACTGGATAGGTTGGAGCCCTGCCCCAACTCAAAAAAAAAAAAAAAATTGTTTCTTTCCCAAGGAATAGTAATTATAGCACCAGCAACAAAAACCATAACAACAACAGTAATAATGATATCTGCCACTACCTAAGTGCTTATTATATGCCAGACATTTTACCAAGTACGTTATGAATTTTACAGTCATTCATTTAAGGAGCAGTTATTTCTTGAGTTCCTACTACATGCCAGGTCCTGTTCTGGTCACCTGGATCATCAAGGTTAATAGGATGGGTGTGATCCCTGGGGATCTTACCCTCCAGTTGGGGGAAGCAAGAGAACATACAAGTAATTTAATAAAGGAAAAAAGATAACTTTCATATAGTAAAAAGCTCTATGATAACAATTGTTTTATAAACACAAACATATGAGAGCAGGATTGGGGCAACCATGGTGTGGACGGTCAGAGGAGACCTGCCAGAGGAGGGAACATCTGAGCGGAGTCTTGCAACATTCCTGAGTTCGATGCTAGTATCATCTTTATTTTACTGATGGGGATCTGAATAACCTGCAGAGCAATTCGTCCAAGGTCACGCAGTGACTGAGGTTGGTTTGAAACTTTCTGCTTCCAAGACCCATGCACATAATCTGTTGTGGTAGTTTACCTAGAAGAGTCATAGTGATTTGCCAAGGAAGGACCCTCAGTTCCTATTACTTTTCCCTTGCATGTGTTGTGATGTCTAAACCTGGGGGGGGAGGGTACTGAGAACACTGACAGAGAATGCTGCCTTTTGTGGCATCTCCAGCTAGACTCTTCGTGCCATCTACCATATATAAAGTCAGCTCTTCCTCTTCGCTTGTATGTGTGTGCATTCATGTGTCCATTCACCCAACAGATGTTGACTGTTCATCTACTGTGTGCTAAGCATTGATCTGGGTGCTGGAATGTTGCAGTAGGAAAAGTCCCTACTCCCACCCAGCTAATATTCTTGTGGATGAGACCAAAACAACAAATGGTGAGGCCAACGAACAAATAAATACATAATATTGAATAGTTCTAATGGCATTTCATAAAAATGAGTTGGGATTAGTAGGTTAGAGAGGGATGGAAGGTTGCCATTTTACGTAGAATGGTTGGGGGTAGTATTAATCGGGTGGTGACATTTGATCAGACCTGAATAGAAAATGAAGAACTAGACAAGCATAGATCTGGGAGAAGCGTTCCAGGAAGATGAAGCAATAAACCCCTTAAGGCCAGAAATGTCTTGCGTGCTTGAGGAATACACAGGAGGCCACTGTGGCTGAAGCAGATGAAGACAGGGGAGAGTAGCAGGAAATGAGGAGGAGACACGGGCGGGGCAGATCATGTGTAGCCTCCTAGAATTGCATCTAAGTGTGATGGGATCGCAGGAGGGGTTCAGGCAACAAAGTGATGTCATCTAATTGGGTTATTAGTAGAACAGGGGTACTTGTTTGTATTTCAAAGATGGTGGTGGACTTGCGTATGTTTATCCATTCAATCTACTTAGTTCGCCCCTCAGTGATGGAGACTAGGATGCTTAGAATAATAGAGGTGACACCTGGAGGTAAAAACACATGCCCAGGCTTTATGGAGGAATTGACAGGTGCAGGGACGGGTGCCACCCATGTGGCTGTGGAAAGGTAAATGTTAAGAACCAAGCAAATCTGGGATCCAACTGCAGCTCCTCCCTACTTAACTAGCCACCAGTGTGCTTTAAGGGGAGTCCCTTAACCTTGTGGCACCTCAGTTTCCTTACCTGTCAAATGGAGACATGATATTATCCACCTCACATTGTGGTTGTGACGATCAGACAATGGGATATAGATGAAACCCTTGGGGCAGTCTCTGGCACTTACATAGCATCTTCTCCGTAAATGAATTTATGTCCTTTCTATTGTTTTGTTTTGTCTTCTGTAGGAATTCTGGGAGAAATCTAGGCACTTGAGTTAGTCCTTGGTACCTATTAGGCACTAAATATATATTTCCTGACGAATGAATAAATGAGGCTATAAATAAGTGAATGAATAAATACTTTAATTAGTGTATTACTTTGTATACTAATTAATTAATTTCGAGTATAAGAATCTCTTTTACGCATCGAAAACTTTTTGGCAGACCTCCGTACCAATCACGATCATAGCTGCACTTTGAATATTTATCAATTTAGGAAACATTAATGACAAAAAGACGGTGATTTTAGTTAGACGCTTGTATTCTGTTCATCATGACGTCCTCCGCCTCCAGCTGAAGAGCGGGGATTCACCTTTCTGCAGTGAATGTTGTTTATTCAGCTTATAGACAGTGCTTGCTGATACTGTGGATTTGTAGGCTTCCTCCTTAAGCCTAGACCCGGATGGAGGCAAAGGGGTTGGGGAGCCTCATTTCGGACCCCAGAGGTCGACCTCTCTCCCTCTCTGCTCTCCAGGTGCTGCGCCCTCCTGCCCGCAGCCTCCAGAGGCTCCCAGCCCTCCCCCACCAGAAGCCTGTGCTCATCCCCTCAGGCCCAAGGCAGCAGAGCTTACGGGTTGTTAGGCTAACAGGAGAAGGCTATAGGCTGTTTCCTGGTAACGCCTTCTTCTTCGCTTTTTAATTGTCACCTTCAGATAAGTGCCTGGGAGAAGAAAGAAGGGAGACTGGCTGGTGCCTGTTAAGGAATATCTTAGGACAAAGGGATTGGGGATAGCAGAGAGTATTGGGGAATTTTTGCTGCCTGTCCTAAGACCTTTATTTAACTGATATTACTGAAGGTCTGCCGTGTACCAGGTACTGTAGGAGGTGCTGGAACTAGAGGCTTGAGTAAAAATGACAGAAGGCCTGCCTTCTTTACGCTTAACATTTGTGCGGCAGACAGGTCCCAAACAAGCAGGCAGGTGCACGTTACCTCGCGTCAGAGAGTGGTGTGTGCAACAGAGAAAATTAAAGGAGGGTGAGGGGTCTCGCGTCACAGGAGGATGTGCCGTCTTAGATAAGCTAGTGAGGAAAGGCCTCTCTGTGGAGGTGATATTGAAACTGGGTTCTGAGTACGGTGGCAGAGAGCACAGGGCAAGTCTCTGGGGAAGATGGTTCCAGGTGCGCGGGAAGGTCTGGGGCTGGAGCTGCTGCAGGAACTGGAGGAGCAGCAAGGAGACCAGGGTGACGAGACGAGGGACAGAGCGTGAGCGATGAGGACAGAGGGATAGACAGACGCCAAACCTCTAGAACTGAGATGCTGCGTAAGGAGCCAAGGTTCTCACTGAACTGGGGAGACTTACAGGGCGAGGGAGACATGGGATCCGACTAAGGTTTTTACAGGATCATGCTGGCTGCCATGTTACTTCTCAGGGACCAAGGCTGCAAGCAGATTGACCATTTTAGAGGCTTCTCTATGAACCTAGTCAAAACCTGGTGATGACTTGGACCAGACTGATGGTCCAGGAGATGGGAAACTTGGTGTAAAGGTAGACAAGACGTACAGAAAATTGCAGGTGGGTGTGAGTGAGAAAGAAGAGTGTACTAAAACCTGTATATGAAAAGCCTGACTGTATTTATCCTACTATCTTCCCGAATTCTCTTTTGCTTCTTTCCTCTAGTTGTACATAAGGTTCTTACTGAAAGTCGTCAGTCTACCATTTTCTGAGCTAAAGTGGGAACAAGGGAAAGTGTTTGAAGCTGCCTTGATTCTAGAATTGACCGTGCAGGGAGAGGCTAGTCTCTTTCAAGCACGTTTCATGGAGTCCTGGACTTGCATCTCCCCACCCCCATCAGACAATACGGTGTCAGGGCAACCGGGTGGACCCTGAAGTCGACAGACCGGGCTTCCATTTCTCTCCAGTGGGTCATTTCCTTGCTGTGTGACCTCAGGCACCTCTACCGCCCAAACTTTCAGTTTCCTCATTCGCAAAACGGACCTACTAAAAGGACTCATCTCGCTGGGTTTTTACAAGGATTCACTGAAATAAATCAGGTAACATACTTAGTACATGGTGGTACATGGGAAGCAGTCAAGAAACTTTAGTCACTATATATATTAACATATTAATAATCCTCTCCATGACGAGATTTCCTTATCAGTTAGAGGTAATGAAAACTCCCTCTTGGGCGCTTGGGAGGAGCAAAGTATGAACACTGGTAAAGCACTCAGGACTGTGCCTCGTCCACAGTGAGTGCTCGATAAATGGTAAATTATTAAAATCATCACCATGACTCTGAGCTTGGGACCCTGAACGGATCTTATATCTTATTGGCTTTGCGTCCAAAAGCCTGGCACAGAGTTGGTGCTCAATAACTATTGTTGGACAGAATGAATGATAGTGATGTGATTAGTAGGAGTTAAAGTGAAAAAACCCAAGGAGTTAAAGGTGCATCTCTTGGGGGCAGGAAAGTAGACACTAACTGGAATGATCATTTCCACCAGTGGAAACTCCTAATGGCTGTCTCCTCTTCCCAAGCCTACCAGTGCTCTATGCAATGTTTTAATGAGGCAAGTAAGCCCATCTCTAAAAGTTTTTAAAACCCCAGTTGCCCCATTATGGGCTTTCAGACCACTGGGGTAGATAGTTTTAGGTAGCAGGCAGGCAGGAAATGAAAACAGTATTCCTTTTTCAATACTGGTTCAAATCCTCTGATTTAATCAAGAAGAAAGTCTCGCTCGCTGTTAGCCTGTCTTAAACACCTCTCTCCCCCTTGTTTATCAGAAAGAGCAGACCACAAATTCAGAGACTTTCGCAAGCAACAGGGAATAGCAAAATATTAACACTTGGATTTTTCATTGTTTGATTACCATCACTTATGGCAAATGTGATTGGCCTTGCGCTGACTGAATGACATAAATTTTCATTTTAAAATAAAATTAATTAAATAAAAAAGGGAATTATTACAAAGAAAGCAATAGTTGGGGGGAGGGCATTGCACAAACCATGAGGCTGGGGCACGATGACTAAATGTGAGAACGCTATAGATGCCCAGAGCCTGAGCAGGGCAAGGGATTCATGAACCAGCTGTGAGCTGTGGCTGCCAAGTCACACTCAGGTCAAAGAAACGCCCGGAAAGCAGAGGCTTTCATGCATACTTCAAAAGGTTTTAAAACCAGAAGGAACTTCCCCTCCCAGGATATCAGAGAAAAACTCTGGAAAGTCTTTAGTGGCCCAGGAAATTTTGCAAATATGGAAGGACTGGGAGTAATGTTCTGGTTTTGCATCTGGAATAGAGTCGTGGTTCTCAACCTTTATTTGGTGTCCTCCTCACTTGGGAAACTTGTTAAAATGTAAATTTACAGATTCCCAGGCCAGAGCCTAGTGGTTCTGATTCCATAGGATGGCACGAGGCCCCTGAATCTGAATTTTAGGCACCCATTAAGGCTTTAAATTACAGGATATAGGAGAAAAATATCTAAGTTCTCTCCTCCCTTTTTTCTTCTTTTTCTCCTTCTCCTTTCCTTCTTCTTCACACACGCACACTCTCTCTCTCTCTCTAATTCCAAATGCCAAAGCATTTAAACATTTAAAAAATTATTTCCAGGGTACATTTTCACTTTTGGCTTTTAGTCAATGGAAAAAATATTAGTGTCTCTATTGCTCTCACTCTCTCATGGCAATTGCCTATATTTTTAGAAATGGTGGGGACAATTTTCCCTAATGTATTTCAACAGGGAAACACACCCATTTATGCATCGGTCTACCTGGTCACAACATGAAACATCAGAGTCCAGAGAATCCCTCGGTTAAGAGGAGAAAGGCAGGCAGTCCGGCAGATATATAGCAAAGTCTCTGTCCGCTAGGGAGCTGTCTGACACCCTCGGTACCAGAGTCAAGAGACAAGAAAGAAACAAAAGGAATATCCCAGACCTGGTTCTTTATTTCTCACACTCCCTAAAATTTTGGAAACTAGTGGATGAGAGGGCAGAGAACCCGGTTTTATTCTTTGGAACCTCCTTCACTTTCTTGTTACCTTTGTCATATTTTCTCATCCTCTCTTCAATGTTTCCTCTTTTTTTTCTTAATCCATCCCTTCTCTATTCTTTCCTGATTCTTCCCAGTAATCAGACTTCTAAGCCTTTTCTGTCTAGCATATGTGCCTCCATAGGTGACTGTGATCCAAATAATGGTGGCAGCAATGATGAAGATGATGCTAATCATAATGATCTGTCATATAATGGCTACTGTTCATTGACCTGGATGACACAAAACCAAAAATCTACACTAAGTGGTTAACATTTACTCAGCATTGACTACATAAAAGTCGTTTACATAAAGTCTCTCCCCAAAACATCTTGAGAACCAGATATTATTATTGGCCCATTGAATAGACAAGGAAATTTAGTTTTGGAAATTTTAAGTAACTTGAAGGTCATACAAGCTTTTAAATAAGATACTAAACGCTGGGTCTGCGTATCAGAGCCCAAGCACTCAAACACCATGTTTCGTTGCTTCTCACATTATTTAATGTTTAATAGCAAAAAGTCACATAAACATTCATAGTCTAGTATAAATACATGCAGATCAAGGGCATGAACTGAAATTGAGGGTTTCCTCCAGGTTGAAGTAAGTCAATTGTGGCAAAAGGAAGAAAGGAAAAAATGATAGAAAGAGAATCATCCTTATCTACATTTTAAAAAATGGAAACTATGAAGATTAAAAAAAAACAGAACAACTTTTAGAACCTCTTGAGCTTTACACAATCGCGTTTTCATAAGTCCATTCCTGTTTTATTAAACAGAGGTTAAAAAAAAAAATCCATGAAAATCCCCAACACAGTCCATCTGGGGTGGCTCAGTAAGTAATCGTGCTCACCCACTTCCTACAGCATCCTTGAGGATGTGTCCTGAAGTCAGACACTGCTCATCTGTTCCCCATAAATCTCTTGTAGGCTCCATGACTCTTCCTGGCCATCAAAAATATGGAACACATGCAATGACGCTACCCCATTATTTATTTTAGCAAACGCAAAGCTACCCTCACGGACTTCCCCTTTAGAGTCCCCGTAATATTTATGGTCAGGGTCTCCAAAGGTGTTTCTTACTTGTAAGTATTTAATTATAGGTGACATTTAAATGAGTACTCTGAATAATGTGGAAAAAAAAAAAGATGATCACAAAATTCAAGGGGTCATATCTCAGAGGGAAAGCGTTGTTTACAACAGAAATCATGATGGGATCTTTCTTGAAAAAAAATCAATCGTTTTTAGTTGGTGGTGGGTTATTTTTATTTTTTAATTTGGGTGACATTTTGAAACAAACATTTGTAGTAATACAAGGTTTGGCAAACTGCCTTGCCACTTGATTACCAGTTATTTTAATGAGAAATGGAATTAGCATCTTATTTTATCATCTTTAATATAAATATTTTCTTTATGAATATTGGATGGGAATAATCAGTCAGATGGAATAGAGGAGGGAACTGTCAGTAATAAGGTGAGCTTATTTCACTTGGTCAGTAAATTTCAGATATAAAGGAATTAAACTGTACAGATAAAGTTGTTCCTTTTGAAAAGCAAACTTACAATCTCTGCACCTCAGTCCTGTCAAATAAGTGTAAGGAGGGTGCTTACTTCCAAGCACTATTAATAAGGTTTTAAACAGTTGGCACTTATTAAGTACTTAGAATAGTGCTTGGTGCATAATAGGTGTTCTTCAACTATTGTTACTTTCTCCCTCTCTCTGTCCCCAGAGATTGGCACTATGAAGAATTTGGTGTGTACATCTTACATTATTTACAGTATTGCCAGCACGTATATGTAGGTAGGAGTATTATTATTCTTTTTTATATGTTTAACATTTTTTGTTTGTTTGCTTTTGTTTTCAGTATGATCTACTAATTGTAAGTTTATTTTTAAATTAAAATTTTTAATTATTTAATTAAAAAATTTAATTTTTTTTCTCCCAGTTTTATTGAGATATAGTTGTAAATAGTTTCATGCTTTGTTTTACAAGGTTTTCTTTTTTACTCTATTTTTGGGTCTCTATCCCAGTATGCAAGTACATAGGTAGAGAAAAAAAGAGAGAAAGAGTTGATAGATTTAAGAAAATAGATGTAGCTAATTCTCTTTTATATGCTTTATAATATTCCACCATAAGCATGTACATTTTTACTGATTTATCAATTCCTCTGTTAATAGACATTTAGCATGTTTTAAAGTTTTCACTATTACACACAATCCTGTAATGAATATTCTTGGGAATTTTTACAATTGTCACATAAGTAATTTACGTAGAGAATAACAGTTGTGAGAATTTTACTGCATTTAGCAAGAGAATGAGTTGAGAAAAATAAACATCACTTAAACAGCTAATATTTCATATTTTGAACATTCTTGTGTCTTTACTGAGATGTAGACTTCTCTAACCAAAAATTCAACTAGCTAATTCTCACCTAGTAGGTACTTTGCTACATGTCTGCTTGAAGTAAGTAAACGGAACATAAAATATGTCAATAATCCCAATAATGAATGAGACAGTCATCAACATGGCTTGAATCCTAGTATGTCAAGAAAACTGTCATTAGCCACCTTGAGGTGGGGTGGGGTGGGATACAGAGAGAAGGAAAAAACAAAACCAAACCATGAATAGCATAAAAGAAATTGCATTTGTCCTCAGAGTATATAATGATTAAGCTTCATAGCTGGACAGCTGTAGCCTTACCGGTGCTAAGTCTCCATGAGGTATTAAACATGCGTGGGTGAGGTCAGGAAAGGACTTTTGTTTGTCCACGTTATAAGTTGAATTAGTAACAATAGTCAATCCTCCAGTTTAACATATGGAACGGTTACACTGTACTGTAATGCAGTTTAGCAAACATGTATTGAAGCCTACCGGTTGGCCCTGGGGTAGATATATTAATTAGATAGGACCCCAGAGTTTAGAGGGTCCATGTAGTACCAGATGCGTTTCACAACCAAGAACAGCAGCCTCCTTGGAACGTGTGTGCACGCGCGCTGTGATCTGTTTTACTGTGGATCTGAGTTGTAAACCTGTGCAGTTATGTGTGTTGTGGACATGAATGTGTTTCATGTACAGCTGGATTAGATATGTCGTGGATGTTAGTGTGTGTGTCTGGTGGGGCGAGAGTGAGAAGCCCTTACTGTTCGTGAGTTTTGTGTCTGTGGTGGACATAGTATATGCATATGTCCGTGCCAAGGCTAAGCTGCTAATGAAATCACCACAAAACCCTTCAGGATTTTCCCTGTGAACACAGTGTATTTCCAGTGTCATAGTGTGTATTCCAGTGCCATGGGGTGCTGCCCCTTTGGCACTGCCCCTGCCCTACTGGTTACAGCCCGAGGTGAGAGGGAAACAGAGCCGTAGTTACACCCCATGTCCCCTGCACAGGAAAATCAGCTCTAGATAAGAAATGTATAAGTGACAGATAATACCAGGAAGCAGGCTCTATACCAGTTGTAATTTCTGTTTCCTTTTCTACATTGTGTCATGTCAGGGATTGACAAACTTTCAAATCGTGGGGACCATTTCATTTGCTGTACCTGGAATACAGTAGGTGTTCTGTTGAATACATGAATGAGTGAATGAATGAATGAATGAATGAACGAACAGTTATCCAAGGTTCCTGGAGTCTTTGGGACGTTTAGATACCCATGTTATTTATGTCCTCAGGGCTGAATAGAGTAGGTTCTTAGGGAGTGGTGTTCAGTGAATAAATGCACACACATCACACATGTGAATGTTTGCTTATCTCAGAAGCAGGTTCGCAATCATAAGAAAACAGCTCCCCGGTGAGGTTTTTATTCTTCCTCTGTCGATCCCACGGGAGCACCTTGTCTGCTGTCCCTTTGGTTTAATTATTGTTCTTTGAGATCAGCATGGCAGCCCTTCTGTTTACTGTCAGACTGCAGGCGCAGATGGAGAAGTAAAGCAGGGGGGCGGGGATCTTCATAATTCAGGTACAGGAACTTCCTCAAAGATATTTTTTCTTTTAGAGAGGTGAAAGGAAGGTGGAAAAGTGGGGATATGAGTTTCCAATCTTGCCAAAGACGTAAACCAACAAAATTGTGTTGCTGCTTCCATAAATGTTTAATAAGTTTTATCATCTTGTGACTAAGGTTAAACAAATGTCAGTCCTTTGAGGAATTATTTACTGGAAGCAAAGTTATAGCATCAACATCTGTGTTTCCAATCACTTAGATGAGGAACAGGTCAAATAAATCATGAAGAAGTTCCACAAAATAACTTCTGTATTATTATCTCTGGAGAAGAGTAATAAGAATAAGTATTTTAGGTGCCCTCTCTATTGGAATTAGGGCTTTTTTTTTGGTTAGACTTCTTTCTTTTTATTCATTTCATTATCTTCAAAGAATAAATAAGTCTTCACTTTTTTTGTGGAAAGTTACCGTAAGAACATCCACAATAGAAGGCCTTAGAAATTTCTCTCAGGGAATCTGGCCATTTCAGCCAACATTCTCATGTGGGAATGGGCTAACAGTTCCAATATATAACATCCATATAATTTAACCTCATAAATTTCTTTTTTTCACAGTGATGTAATGGGGAGACTGACCTGGAGTTTGTAAATGTTCCCTGCTCACTGCATTCCCCCGGGCAACATAACATTCTAGACAGTGTTTTATGTGCCCTGATTAAACTATAACGTATTCTTGCATTTCCTGTGGACTGACCTGTTAGTACTCTTAGCAGAACATTTAAGGAACACAGAGATGTTTTCAAATGTGTTACAATGCACTGTGTGAGGGTTTTTTTTTTCTCTCTTTTTTGAACAATGATCTGATTTTCATTTTAGACCACAGTCCCCTGAGTACCCACTCCACAAGAAGAGTTTTGTGCTTTGGTTTAACTTTTGAATCTGCCACAGCGCTCTGACAAATAAACAGAATACTGGTTTGTAACTCCAATTTGAATTCTCAGGCACGTACTTTGAACTGCTCTCCTGCAGTGGAGGGAAGGAATTGGACAAGTTAACGGGGAGTCCCCAAGATAAAACAGTAGCAATGGAAACTTACAACTTTATTTAAAGGAATTTTTAAAATATTAAAGGGAGGGGAAGGGCTTCCTATTGTTTCTGCATCATGAAAACAAGAGCTGTGACAAACAATACATTGGGCAAACCAAGCTGTGAGACTGAGATGTTTTAATTTTCAGTGGGAGAAGTGCATGGCAAAAATAAGAGGCTTGACTTCCCGAGGAGCAAAGAAAAATTTGTGGGGTGAGGGCTCGAGCTTGAAACTTTGCTGAGCCAACACTGATGCTGCCGTGTAGATCTTCCAGGGTAAAAATCTCATTCCAGGAATAATATAGAAGAGGCTTGGAAACTGTGAGAGCGAAGGAAGGCTGGAAGGATCAAACTGATTCTTGGAAGATAAGTTCCCTGAAAGGAGTGTATGTATTTGAGGGTCATTCTTTTATTCTTTCAACAGATATTTGTTAATTTCTATTATTTTCAAGACGCTGTGCTGTGTTCCAGGACTACAGGGATGAACGAGGCACGGCCCCCTATCTTAAGAGGTTAGCGATGGAGTGCCTAGGATGGATTGACGGATGGGTGGATGATGATCTGTGATTCACTAGGAACTCAAGTTCATTTCCGTTTGTATGTTTGTTTGTTCCTGGGTCTCACTTGATCTGCCCAAAGTGTATCCCAGGTAGCCCTGGACATTTCCATCAGCGATAGTTCCCTGTTTTCTTTTCCTACTAATCCTTACTGAACCCAGGTCCTTCGTTTCCTGCACAGGCTAGCCCCTGCTCAGCTCTTATAAGCGATAATTTGCTGTGAAGGTTTCTAGATTTGCTCCTAGTTGGCCACTCTGATCACTGCTCGCTGCAACCCTTAATGGAATCAACCTTTTCTCTTTTGTTCCCTGAAACAATAATGATCGGACTTGTTAACAGGTACTGAGAGTCCATTCCCTGCCAGCACTGTCCCAGATGCTTTACATGTACCTGACCTCATGACATGACAAACTGGGGTTCAAGTCCAGGCACTTATTTACTTTCTGTCTGACCTTTGGCAAGTTATTTAACCTTCTAACCACTAGTCTCTTAATTTTGAAAAACTTCCTTTAATACCACGTGGGGCCGCCATCTAGATTATATCCGTTGTATACATGCTATGCTTCATACATGCTTGGTACATAGTAAGTGCTCAATAAATGCTAGTTAATACAGCGGTTGTGGAGGGGAGAGCCGACCGTTTGAAGACTACTAGAATAGCAATGTATAACGTCTTTGGAGAGAGAGACTTATTTTTCTTCGAGGTCTTCATTTATGCTTCTGGGCACATAGTTTAATAAACAGGCTTCTATAAAGTGAAAACGGAGGTGAAACATAACTCCTAGCATGAGCCTGAAGGACTGAAAGAACTGCATTCTGCATCTAGCTCGCCGTGGCTTCTTTTTGGTTAGGGCCAAAAGTTCTTCTCAACTTTCCTTTCGTTTCCTTTCAGGTTTTGATTTATTTATTAATTAGGCAAAATGGGAATTGACGAGCCTAAAATGATAAAGATGCCCGTAATTTTAAAAAATGTTTTTGTATGTCAGGAATGAAAGATGCGGTGAGGTTGAGTGGGAGAAAAATGACTGTGTCAGAGCCAGCCAGGAGGGGTGTCACTTCCCTGCTTTCTGGGGGTGAGGAAGGTGGAGTTTGTCTGATTTCTTGTCCTGGATTTGGGACTTGTTCAGACACTAACTGGTTGGGTGGCAATTTGCCTTCTTGTGGAAAAACTGACCAAGCAACACATCTTGTACGTTCAAGGTTCAGAGAAACCTTTTCTCTCGTAGTTTCTTCTTCTGCAGAGTGGTGTCTGCAGGCTGCTGACATACGTGGAGGAAATGCTGTGTTTATGCGTGTGTGCGGCTCTCTACCTGCAGTATACATGTGCTCCTGGCTGAATTACATGTGTATCTGAAGCCGGGGGTCCTGCTGATTTAGTCCAAGGCATATATAATGCTCTGTAGAAGCCGTTCCTGGTTAGCAGCCCCTCACTTGCCGTGTTGTACAAGCTGCTGGCAAAGGTAATTATACTTAATAGGAACCACCTTTGATTTAAGGCTGCAGAGGTGAGCGATTAAATTGAGCTTCGTGCGTGGGGGCGGGTGGCGTGCAGCCTTTGTTTGGGGACATTTGTCACCCAGAGTGTCTTAGAAAGACAATTAGTAGACCTGGGGGAGACGATGCACCGAAGGCATCGCGCAGGCACCTGCTTTCCTCCTTCCGCCCTCCTCCCGAATGGCCCTGAAGGGGCACTTGCTCCCCCAGGCTCGTCTGCCCCGGACCGTGTGCCCGTCTCTCCCGTGTGTGTTCAGCATTGCCCCGCTCACTAGCTTCTCACTGATCACTGCCAGGGACCATCACCACGCCCGCAGGATCAGTCCTGCCCAATGGACAGGCTGTCCTGAGATGTCTAGTCCCAGATGTGGGCTCTGACGGAGAAGTCTGGGTCTGCTCGGGCCTTGGCAGCAACAGCAAAAGCATCCCAGTCCCTAATCCTTTAATGATTAAATTTGAGATGATTTAATGTGTGTAAGATTTCATTTCAATCCTATGTGTGGCTATTACTGCATTTCAAAGATTATCTGTGTACGTGTGTATGCATATAATATAAATATATGTTGCGTCTTAGCAAGCCTGCCTTGATTTTTAAGAATATGTATGGGCTGTCCCTCCCCAGAGTTTCTGAATTGCAACACCCATGCCAAGGAGTTTCTGTTGGGCAGAAGCAGCCTGTTTCATGGCAATGCCACCTAGAATTGGGACTGACAAGAGTGTCAGTAAACTCCCCAGGAAAGGACACCAACTCCCACGGAATCTTAGAGGCTTCCCAAAGATTCCCAAGCTCCAGGCAGAGGGTTTTGCTCCCTGACAGCTGCAAGATGAGTTCATACAGTATAGAGGGATCTCAGGGAAGTCTTGCCTAAACCTCCCTGCTCTTACGTTAAAGTCATGGCCTGAAACCTTCTTACTCACAGTATGGTCTGTGTGCCGGCAGCCTCTGCATCTCCTGGGAGCTGGTTAGAAATACAGACTCTCAGGCCCTGGCCCAGACCTGCTGAATCAGAGTTGGCATTTTAACGAGATGCCCAGAGGATTCACGGGCAGATGAGGTTTGAGAAGAATTCCTGTACAGGCCCCTGAGTGGTTGGCTCCTGTCGACCTTTCTGAGGTGAGGTCCTCATTTTCTCTCCTGCACCCTGGCTTTACTCAGTTGTGGTTACCATGCAGTCGTGGTTCCCTCCTCTAAGTCTGGTTATAACACCTTTACATGGTTCAGGTTTTGGCCTGAGTATCACTTGCTCAGGACAACTTCTGACCCTTTAGACTGTGTCAAATCCCACCTTCCTCCCCAGTATTAACCTGAAAGCAGCATGGATGCCACTTTCCAGCATTGGCATTTTATGATTCTTGGTTTATTTGATGCCCATCCATCTCCCCCCGTCCCCCCTCCCCACAGACAGTAAGTTCCTTGAGGGCAGGGGCCACGACTGGTTTCATCATCTGCCCCATGTCCTGAGACCCCAGCACTGCATCCAGTACACAGTAGAAGCTCAAGAACTATTTGTCCAATAAACAGATGCATATTGTCAGTCTATAGAATGAGAACTAATATAGGCATATTACTTGCTCTCAGTTGATCTCTTTAGGGATTGTCAGAAAAGCTCTAGAGCTGTCTTTTGTGCATTCAATTCCAGGTGACGAGAAAACAAACACAACAGAGCTGCTACTGATTAAACATAGTCCCCGCAATGAGCATTATTCTATTTAATACTCAAGACATTTTACTAATTTTATAAAAGAATAAACTGAGTCATAAAGCAATGATTTCAGATTAAACAGCAGAGAGGTTGCAGGACCAGAAAACATGCTTCACTCTTAACTCCGACACCAAGGAGGCTGGGGACATGTTCTGCCTTGGGTTGGCCATCAGCTTGGCTCTCTAAGGAGGTACAGAGTTCCCTCTTCACCCGTTAGAACAAATCTTTATTGAACACACAGCTACTGTGTGCTAAGCACTCTTCTAGGCTGTGGGAGCGACAGTCAACAAAATGTATCAGGTCCCTGCTCTCATGGGACAGAACTAATATACATTGAAGATGCAAGATGGTGAAAAGGGCTAAGAAAAAAAAAATCAAGCATGGCAAAGGAATGAAAGGTGAGGAAGAGGGACTATCATATTGCAGGGTCTTTGCTTCCTTCACTGCTGTGTCCCCAGAACTTAGCTCAAGGGCTGGCACCTTGTAGGTGCTCAGTTAACATCAGTTGTTGATTGACTGACAGATGGAATTTACTATTAACAAAGGGGCTGAGCACTCACTGAATTGTATGTGACCATAAAACAGAGCAGTGGGCCTATCTGGGGATTGGAATATCTGACCCTGTTCTCCAGATTATGCTCTAAGTCACAGGTTTGTGTTTAGAATCATCAGAATTGCTCTAGAATTTGCCAAAAAACACAAGTGCTCAGCTTATTCCTTGAGTGAATTTTAGAGTCAGGATTTCCAGAGGTGAGACTTGGCGTGTGTTTGTAAAAATAACCCCGCAGTTGAGTCTGATCTGCATAGAAGGTTGAGAAGCGCTGCTCCAACCAGTTGAAATAATAACATCATCTATCACACACTGAGTGCCTACTGTGTGCCAGGAAAAGTACTCAGTGGCTAACCAGCCTGGTCAAGAGAGAGAAGAAGATGATGATGACAAAGATGAAAACACAGCTAATATTTATTGAGTAATTGCTTTGCTCCAGATGGTGTATTAAGCACTTAACGCTTTTCAACTATTTCATCTTCACAACCATCCTATAAGTCCTTTTATGTCCCACTCGATGTTACAGAAATTTCAGAGAAGGTTCAAACAAATATCAGATACATGATTTTGAGCAGGGATTGACAAATTATGGCCCATGAGCCAAATTCAGCCCACCTCCTTTTTTTTTTTTTTATGATTTGTGAGCTAGAATGGCTTTT